>NC_065538.1:82227952-85177952 GCF_932294415.1 Quercus robur | reverse complement strand
GTTTTATTTTTAATATTTTTCCTTAATTAGTTAGATTTGGATATTATTATTTAGAATATTTTTAGGAGATTTTGTAGGCTTGGGAAAGGGGGAATTAACGTGTAAAAGGGGGAGGAGAAATTAGAATTGGACAGACACGCCTCTCTCTCCCCTCTTCTCTGATTTTCTCCTTTGAGTTTTCATCATGGCCCTGCGTGGCTAAAACTTTTATACTTGGTCGAAGGAAATTGAAGCCTCGGAATCAATAAAATTGTGAGATCTAATTTGTTTTTATTGTTCAATTTATGCTTTGAATATCGGATGTTTTTCTGTGCCTATTTTCATGATTGTCTCGTTTAATTACTAGGAGGCCTATTAGTTTATTATTCGTTGTAATCTACTGCTAGGTTAGATATCAAATCCGTAATTGTTTGATCTCTCTAACTTGTGAAGCAACCAAAATTTAATGATTTGCTGCGTTAGAAATTATTAGATCTTAGGAAGAACGCTCGACTAAATTAAATACAACCGCTTATGTTTGTGTTGTTTAGTTTTACCTATCTCTTTAATTCTTAAGGCTGTTACTAAATTAAACCTTTAGCGCTTGTCTTGGGTTGTTTAGTAGTTAGGGTTTATTAGATCGCTTGTTTTCTAATTAACTACGACTAAGGATAGATAGGAAAATAGTTCCAATGGTGAATATTCAAAGTGTGAATTAATATATACTTGCATCGATGATCAGTTGTAATATTCTGATTGTGGATGTTGACTTAGACCAAGGTTTGTTCTTTTGATTGATTTCGATACTTTAATTTGAATTGTTTCTTAGTTGTTTTTTTTTTCTTAAAATTGTTTTCATTATTCTCAACCCCCCCCCCCCTCCTTGTTCACGTAGCATAAATCTAGGCTAGATACTCTCTGTGGGAACAATCCTTACTCGCACTATTACATATATTTTTAGGAGTATAGGTTTTATTTTAGGTTGCCTGCAATAGCACACCAACAGATTTAATTTTGATGGACATGTATGACTATGATGTAATTTTGGGAATGGACTGGTTGGTGGCTTATCATGCTAGTGTAGATTGTTTTGGAAAAGAAATAGTGTTTCAGCCTATAGGAGAACCTGAATTTCGGTTTAAGGGCTCTAGGATGCATGCTTTACCTAGGGTGATATCAGCCCTTCGAGCTAAGCGTCTATTATGGAAAGGATGCCAAGGGTACCTAGCTCATGTGGTGGACACTAGGAAAGAGGTATTGAAGTTGGATGATATCCCTGTTGTGAGGGAGTTTCCTAATGTCTTTCTTGAAGACCTACCAAGGATACCTATAGCTAGGGAGATTGAATTCTCCATTGATTTTCTCCCTGGAACTTCTCCTATATCAAAAGCACCATATCGGATGGCACTAACTGAACTTAAGGAACTCAAGGAACAGTTACAAGAACTCCTTGATAAGGGGTTCATCAGACCAAGTGCATCTCCTCTGGGTGCACCAGTTTTATTTGTGAAAAAGAAGGATGGGACTATGAGGTTATGTATTGACTATCATGAGTTAAACCGAGTTACTGTGAGAAACAAATACCCTTTCCCTCGTATTGATGACCTATTTGATCAATTACAAGGGGCATAATTCTTCTCTAAGATTGACCTTCGTTCTAGGTATCACCAGTTGAAAATCAAGAGTGAAGACATACCCAAGACAGCTTTTAGGACTAGGAATGGGCACTATGAATTCTTGGTAATGCCTTTTGGATTAACCAATGCTCCTGCTGCATATAGGGACTTGATGAATAAGGTATTTCATGAGTACTTAGACCGATTTGTTATTGTTTTTTATTATTTCTATTGATGACATTCTAATCTTCTCCAAAAGCATGGAAGAACATGAAGAGCACTTGAGAATTGTTTTTCAAATTTTGAGGGAGAAGAAGCTATAGCAAAGTTTAAGAAGTGTGAATTTTGGCTTGACCAAGTGGTGTTCCTAGGGCATGTGATATCTGAGGCAGGGATTTCTGTAGACCCTAATAAGGTTGAAGTTGTGGTTGATTGGGCAAGACCGACGAATGTGAGTGAGGTTAGAAGCTTTTTAGGCCTTGATGGCTATTATAGGAGGTTTGTGGAGGGATTTTTCCGTATTGTAGCCCCATTGACTTAACTAACTCATAAGAATGCTAAGTTTGTGTGAATAGAAGAATGTGAAAAGAGTTTTCAAGAACTTAAGCAAAGGTTGGTCACTGCACCAGTACTAACCATTCCTAGCAACTTGGGAGGCTTTGTCATTTATAGTGATGCTTCAAGAAAAGGGCTTGGTTGTGTGTTGATGCAGCATGGTAAAGTCATAACTTATGCTTCTTGCCAATTAAAAAGTTATGAACAAAATTATCCCACTCATGATTTGGAGTTGGTTGCAGTGGTGTTTGCATTGAAGATTTGGAGACATTATTTGTATGGTGAAAGGTGTGAGATTTATATAGATCATAAGAGCTTGAAGTACTTATTTACTCAGAAAGAATTGAATATGAGACAACGAAGGTGGCTTGAGTTGATTAAAGATTATGATTGCTCAATCAATTACCACCCAGGCAAGGCTAATGTGGTAGCTGATGCACTTAGTCGGAAGTCTTCTGGTTTCTCAGCTACCTTGTTAACTACTCAAAAGGAGATTATTAAGGACTTGGAGAGGATGGGAATTGAAATTCTCATGGGTGATTCCCAAGTCTTTATGGCCAGTTTGACAATACAACCCACTTTGATTGAGAAAATTAAGAGTTCACAGGTTGATGATGCACAAATTGTAAAGATCATAGGAGAAGTACAAGAAGGGAAGAGACCAGAATTTAATGTGTCTAATGATTGTGTTTTGAGGTTTTGAAATAGACTTTGTGTGCCTAATGATTTTGCATTAAAGAAGGAGATTATGGAAGAAGCCCATCGTACCCCATACTCAGTGCACCCTGGTAGCACTAAAATGTATCGTGATATTCAAGAAACTTATTGGTGGAATAACATGAAGACAGAGATAGCTCAGTTTGTGGAGCAATGCTTGACTTGTCAACAAATTAAGGCACTACACAAGAAAGCTTCAGGATTGCTGCAACCATTTCCCATTCTTGAATGGAAATGGGAGCGTATATGTATGGATTTTGTGACTGGTTTGCCAAGATCTCCTAAGTGACATGAGGCCATTTGGGTAATTGTGGATAGGATGACGAAAACAACACATTTTATTCTGGTTAAGATGAATTACTCACTTGATCAGCTAGCACAAATATATATTGATGAGATTGTGAGTCTTTATGGAGTTCCAGCATCAATTGTGTCTGGTCGAGACCCAAGATTCACCTCAAAGTTTTGGGAAAGCCTACATAAAGCTTTGGGTACTAATCTTAGTTTTAGTACAGCCTTCCACCCGCAAATAGATGGTCTATCAGAAAGGACTATTCGTACTTCGGAGGATATGTTAAGGGCTTGTGTGTTGGATTTCAAGGGAAGTTGGGAAAAATACTTGTCTTTAGTGGAATTTACCTATAATAATAACTACCACTCTAGTATTGAGATGTCTCCCTATGAGGCTTTGTAAGGTAGAAAATGCAGGTCCCCATTGTGTTGAGAAGAGGTTGGTGAGAGACAATTGTTGGGATAAAAAATCATTCAAATGACATCTGAGAAAATTGATTTGATTCGTAAAAGATTACAAACAGCACAAAGTCAACAGAAGTATTATTATGACAACTCGAGAAGGAAAGTTGAATTTGAAGTTGGGGGTATGGTATTCTTGAAAGTCACCCCAATGAAGGGTGTGATGAGATTTGGGAAGAAGGGGAAGTTGAGTCCTAGATTTGTTAGTCCATTTGAGATCCTAAAATGCATTGGTAAAGTTGCCTACAAGTTGGCCTTACCGCCTATACTTGAAGAAATGCATAATGAGTTTCATGTTTCCATGCTAAGGAAGTACATTCCAGATCCTTCACATGTCTTGAACTATGAGCCACTCAAGATCAAAGACAACTTAACTTATGAGGAAGTTCCAATTCAAATTCTTGACTGCAAGGATCAAGTGCTATGCACCAAGACCATATCTTTGGTTAAGGTCTTTCGGAAGAATCACACAGTGGAGGAGGCATCTTGGGAGATAGAAGATGAGATGAAATCAAATTATCCAAAGTTGTTCGTTAACGAAAGAATGTACAATTTCGAGGAAGAATATTTTTTTTTTTTTTTAAGGGGGGAAGGATGTAACACCCCATAATTTTAATACTAATTTAATTCTTATATGTAAATTAAAAAGGAGGCCCACAATTAAATGGATTTAATTGGTTTGGGCCTAAGATATTAAAAATAAGATAAATACTATGGAATATGAAGCCCAAGTGAGGTGGCATAAGTAAATATATGGTCCTTGATAAGGTTTTTTTTTTTTTTTTTTTTTTTTTTTTTTTTTTTTTTTTTTTTTTTAACCCTAGTCTTTTGCTTCTTAAGCTACACGTGTATTTGTTGATGGGGCTTCCTTTTTACTTCTGCGGCAACACACTATTGAACATTGCTTTGCTTCACTGTGGCTGTGAGTGGAGATTGCAGGTACAACTCTCTTCTGCTCTAAACTTAGGAAGTTTGGAATACTCAATGGCTAGTTTTTGTTCCCACTCTTATAGCATCTGTTATTGGCGTACCTAATAGAAAAAAATAGGGGCTGTTGTTATGGATCTATAGCTAGGATTATTATATTAGAACAAGGGTGATTTGTGGTTTATGTATAATTGTTTATAGTCTCAATAATTCACCGCCATTGTCATTGTCCATATACATGTCCAGCAATGTCTTTATGTTTTGTGGCATCAAGAGAATTATGGGTCATTGGGTTGATGAACTAAGATATATATAATATATGGCTTCTATTATTAGATGGATCAGATATCCATCATTCGGCCTATATTGAAGTTTTATTTTACTTGAATCTATTCCATAATTGTGACTCTGCCATTAGTTTGGATTGATTAATCAAGGTTATATTACGTGTATTCTAAGAATTGTAGTAGTCTATATGATGGCTAGACATGTAATAAAATCCTAGAGTTCCATAGAATTTTAGTACAAACATGCCAATTAATAGATAATGAGAATATGTGAAATAGAACAAGCTGATCAAAGACTGAAAGTGAATTGGATATTTAAGTGAATAAATGAAATTTTTTGGATATATCAGTATTGTCTAGGATAGAATTGTTTAAGCGTGAAAGTAGATTTTTAAGTAGGAAATTGTGTATTGATGGACCTATCTTTGGTGTTGCTAGGTTCTAATTCTACTGATTTAGTGTGACTTAAGGATGGTTGATTTCATATTTTTGCAAATAAGAGGTAAGTGGTGTTTACTAATTTTGGGAGTTTTCCCAAAACAATGTTGATTATTAAACTATTTTATATCCAAGAAATATGTTGATATTCTATATATAAATTGATATTTTATGAATGTTTGATGTGCATATTGATTATTCGTTTTATGAAAAACTTGTGAGACAACCTAAATTTATTATAACTTGTATATGTGAATAAATCTTTATATTTTTGAGAATTATGAATGGATTATTTTTGTGAGCATATTGAATATATTTTGAAAACCTATGGCAAGTCGTGATTAAAAGCTCAGTATTGTATTTAGTCCTTAGTAAGAGACAATCATACTGCAACTAGTCCTTAGCAAGGGACGGTCCCAGGAAAGGGGACAGTGCTCATTTGATTGCTTTTTAGTAAGGGAGTATACTATTAAGGATCCAAAAAGGAAGCTCCTTAGCAAGGGAGTGCACCTTTAGGTTCCAAAGGAGCCATCTTTAAGAAAATGGATGAAAAGGAGGTTCTTGTCCTAAAAGGGGACATCATAACCTTGTCAACGAGGCGTAAACGTTGACCATGAGAAAAGTCTAGGAAATTGTTTATATGATGGTATTGATATAAATATATATATATATATATATATATATATATATATATATATATATATATATATATATATATATATATTATGATGGCTCACAATATAAAGATATTTTCTTTTTATATATGAAATATTTGATGATAAAATATTGATGAGTTATAAGTTATGAATTTGTTGTAAGAATTATTTATTTGAAAGGTTTGTTCCCACACCTCAATGTTAGTAAATTCCACTTATTGAGTTATCTCACACCCCCCCCCCCCCCCCTCCCTTTTATTTTCCTTTACAGATACATTAGAAGGAGTATTGGAGTAGAGATTCTTGGAAGACAACAATTACGAATTATTTTGTGGAATTGAGGATTTTGTTATTATTTTCATAGCATTAAACATTGTACTGGAGAATTATTTTGAGGATATTTTGTCTTTGGTGGATTAGAGTTCGGACATTTGTGATGAGATTTTAAGTTGTTGGTTTCTTTTATTTAATATTTTTTTAATGGATTATTCAAATTAAATAGACTTTTATTGCTTATGATTTTGGGGCGT
The DNA here is from genome assembly GCF_932294415.1 of Quercus robur. NCBI lineage: Eukaryota > Viridiplantae > Streptophyta > Magnoliopsida > Fagales > Fagaceae > Quercus > Quercus robur. The sequence continues at coordinate 85,171,494 of NC_065538.1, read as the reverse complement.
TACATGTCTAAAAGTTTTCATTTATTTTAGCATGACAATCTACTTTTTCTATTTTACGCAACTATTTTGAAGAATACCCACATTAGAATATCTATCATACACCATCTTTTATAATACAATAATATTTTTCTTACATTTTTTTAATATTTAACACCTACCCAGCCGGCCCCACCCACCTTTAAACACATGCCAAATCTTTCTTTCTTTTTCTCTGAACCTTCTCTCTCTTTCTTTTTCTCATTTTCCTTTTTCTTTCTTCTTTTTCTTAGAACCTTCTTCTTCTTCTTGTTCTTCGAACCTTCTTCTTCTTCTTCTTCTTATTCAATTTGGATTTGATTATGGGCAGTGATTTTGGGTTTGCAATTTCAATTTAATTTTGGGTGGTGGTTTTGGGCAGATTGGGTGGAGATCTTTGCTAATGTGGGTAGATTTTAGACAAATTTCTCAAATTTGAACCAACCTCACTGCCACCATCATCACACTACCGCCAACAACCCAAGCAAGCCCTAGTTGTAGCAACCCACCATCACCACCTCCGACCTTGATGTAGCGCTGCCATGGTCCTCACTTGACTTCATATGGGTTTTGGTTAATTTTGTTGTTTGATTTCATCTAGTTTTTTTTGGTTCTATGATGGGTTATTGCTAATTTTAGTTTTTGGGTTTTTGTATTTGGGTGGTACTGCCTTGATCAGTGGTTGAGGCTGGGGCAAGGGTGGTTTTGTGGTCAGAAGAAGACAGAGGGGAAGAGTAAGACGAAGGAGAGAGAAAAAAAAGAATTAAAAAATCATTTACACATGAATAATGATTGTGGATATATGTACAGTTACTATAGCAATTTTGCATATGAAAAGTGTTATAGATAGACTAATTTGGGTAGTTTTTGAGCAAAAATATATAAAACTCAACACTTTTTCCACTTTGCACTTACTGATGCAAGTGCTTTGGCCTTACTATAAATGGAAGGAGACCACTTTGCTCTAATTAGGGGAACATAAAATAATTTTCTTATTCTATTAAAAGGACATAGATTTTGGATTCTTTCTAAAAACTTTTTTTATGGAAAATATAAAAAGTTCACTTGAACTTTCTGTTTTTGTATTATTAGTTTTGTGCACTTCATAATTACTGTCATTATCCTAAGAGACATGTAGATTGATGTAAATATTCTTTTTTTGGTGTGGTTAATATGCTATAAGACAGTTGGTAATTGAATGCAACTAGTTAAATATTTTCAAATACCTCGAAAACTAAGAAGAAAACAAATAATACAAAAGAGAGAGTTCAAGTGATTAATTTGTAATATCCTTACCATCATTCATTGAAAAACTAAACTTATAATTTGCTCAAAATTCAAAGCCACAAACAGTACTGGAATAGTTGTAGTCTTCAAGTAGCTGTTGATTTACGTTGGGGAAAGGATCTTGTTGACTTGAACTGAGCCATAAGGGCTGATCTTCAACTTCTTGGGCATTAGCATGAATCATTTGCAGCTGCTGCATTTGTTGTTGCTGTAGTTGTTGTTGTGCATTATGAAAGGCTATTTCACTCTTTGTCTTCACTAGCTCAGACTGAGCCTCAATTATTTGTTCTTGGAGTTGAGAGATTATCCCAACACTTCCATAGACTGGGTCTTCGACACGTGAACTTGCTTCGAAAGACATGCAATCCGCTGCCACAGCTCGTAAATGCAGAGGAAGTTGCTGCAATGCCAAATGATGAAAAAAATTGAAACCAGCTTTCTTGTTTTGTTTTTTGTTTTTGGGTAAATAAACTAGAGAGACGAACAGCTATGAGGGACTAAATTTTGAAGTAATAAGTATAAGTGGCTTAGTTATAAATGCACTACTAATCAATTTCGAAGTAAAATAATTTTGGAATACTTTTTTGTCAAATGAAAATCATTAATTACTCAGGGAATTTAATTTAACAAAGAATCTATTTCAAATGATGTTGCCCTTATGCTTTGTTGCGACAGGTATTAAAAGTTGACAAAGAGTATATATATGGAAAATGTCAAACGGCTACAAGAATAAAAAAAAATTCCATTAGGAGTAGAGTCAAATATTAAATTAGTTGCTCAAATAACTTAATTCTAAAATAATAATGAAGATTTTTCTCAAGTGTTGTTTCAAGAAAATTTAGGAGGAAATGGTATTAAACAAATTTGATATTAACATAAAATGAAGAACTAAAAGCTTACAATGATAGGAAAAAAGAGGGAAGTAAAACGTTCAACATTCATATTGATTATATAAGCGATTGCTTTATTTATGTGTATGTGTCGAACTTGAATCTTCTCTCCATTTCCTAGCACAAAGTAAGAACAGAAGAAAAACACTAACAATAGTGGTTATAGTACAAAACATATCATCTTTGCATTATTATTATAGTAAGGTTTTTGCTCTTAGTCACGAGTGTCGATTCTGTAATGTACTTTATATCTAGACAATGGGTAAAATTTGTTTACCTACTAATACTGAAATAAAATGAAAAAAAAAAAAAATCAATGATTAAAAGAAAACATAGAGTACGTAATTAATTAAATAAATAAAAACTATATCAGTGTCATTTGTTATCTTCTTTGGCTTTATTTACCAATCAAAGATGCATTAGAGAAAGAATCCATTAAGAAACATCTTAAAGATATCATTAACACCATCAGTGTGATTATTTCTATAAGATAGATAGCTTTTTAGTGAATGACAAACAAGCTGAAATTTTAATCCCTTCTCTATATTAATACCTTTGTATTAACTAATTAATAAATGAAAAATATGTTACTAGTAACGTGTGTGTATATATGTATTTGTTCATACCTCTAGCATTTTGGTAGTGTTGCTCGCACCAAAGATTTTGTGAACACAAGCATATCTTTGTGGATTGGTTGGAGGAAAATATGGTGCAAGAACACAATCTTTAGGGCATCTCCTTCTCAAAGATTTGCAAGCGGCACATCTAGTTGAATGGGACATTGTCAAATTTTCGAGAATCTACTCAAAGATCTTCTTTCAAAACTTCTAATTATTCTCAAGAAGAGATTTGGTTTCTATATATTTATAGGGCAGGACTTAGGTACAGTACTTAGGTGCTGTTCTTTAGGCTCCCCTCTTAAAATTCTGTCATATGGATTTTCTCTTATAAAATGGAAGTATATTTTTTAGTTAAGTAGTCATATGACTAAATTCTAAGAGAAGAACCTAATGAACAACACTTAAGGTACTGTACTTAAGTTTTGTCCATAAGATGGTAGTGTATTTTTTAGTTAAGTAGCCACATGGAAGAATCTTAAGAGGGGAATCTAATGAATAACATCTAAGATACTGTACATAAATTTTGTCCTTTATGTAATGGTGACAGATTTATATAATGGTGACATCTAGAGATATAATAGTGACAGGGACAACACTACCTATGCTTATGGTTTCATTCTTGGAAAGCTACCAACAGCTACTTTTTTTTTTTTTTTTTCTAAGATGGCTTCCACCAATAAGGAGACTTTGTGAAGCTTTTGATTTCTCCTTTATCAAAGAAAAAAAGCAAAGTTGGTATAATGGTGACAGGTTTATATAATGGTGACATCTAGAGATATATATATGCTTGTGGTTTTATTCTTGGAAAGCTACCAACGGCTACTTTTTCTAAAATAGCTTCCACAAATAAGGAAACTTGTTGAAGCTTTAGATTTCTCCTTTATCAAAGAAGAAAAGCAAAGGTGGTGACCACTAAAAAAAATTATAATAAATTACAGAACCAATAAAAGGTCAAACACTACTTTAAAAAAAAAAAAAAATTCTATTCCTTATAATTTCCTTATGAAACAAAAGGTAAAAAGAAAATAAAAGAGTTTTATCCAAATGCCCATTTGAGGCTTTATCCAAAAACCTTAAATGGGCATTTGTATATTTCAATATCACTTAAAATTAAATTTATTTATTATCCATCAATTTAGTTAATGTTCTCTACTATAAATTTTTATTTATTCAAAATTCATTATTCTTACTTTTTTTATAACAACGAAAGCATTTGATTGATGCTAGAGATATTACAAATTTTATTACATATACCTTATAATTTGACTTGTCACGAATTAGAATAAATTGATTTAAACATTAATTTATTATGTTGTTTAAGTGGCTCTAGTCTATTCTTGCCAAATAAATTGTAAGTGTTATGTAGTAAAGTTTGTAGTAACTTTAACATTTTTTTTTTTTTTTTTTTTTTTTTTTTTTTGGTTTCCCACAGTGTATCCTCAAAGCTTTCAACCAGAGACTAATCACTGTTCGTGCCGGGTCGGCCCACGAAGGGGTAAAGCACTGGCCCAGGAATTCTTTTCAAAGTGCAGGTAGCAGGACTCGAACTAGGGAGCACACCTAGTCGAGCTAAGTACAAGCACTTTGAGACCAAGCGCCGAACCGCTTGGCCAACCCCACTGGGTTGTAACTTTAACATTTTCCATTTACTTAATGGTGATTTGGTTTGATTTTTATTATTTTATTATATATACATTTTTGGGAAAATGTTTAAGCTACAATAAATTTTACTACAAAAAGCATTAAAAATGCTGTGAAAAAGAATGTGATTGGTGGCCCTTCAATAACATAATAATTGAATATTTGAATTACTTCTTATTATTGGTGATGCAACAATTTGTAAGACTCATGTAATAAAATTTGTAATAATTCTAGCATCAATAAAATTTTTTGGTCTTTTTAAAGAAAAATGCTAAAGGTATTTATTACATAAAACTTATAAATTGATGCGGCAATATATGTGATTATTTCAACTACTTAATAAATGAATTGATGCTTGAAATGTGTTTTGGAAATTGGTGACACATCATTTTGTAAACTCTATACGGTAAAATTTACAAAATCCCTAACATTACTCATTTTTTAAGAGTGGAGGGGGAAAATTAAAAATCACTTATTGGCCCCCACATTATAGGGGCATTTCTCTCATGGGCGAAGCCAGAAGGGGCGAGGGCTAGGGGACTTGCCCTTGCGACTCCTCCTAAAATTTCATTGTAATGTGCCATGAGGGTCTAGCAGCCCATGTTTCTATAAGATGTGTTTTTATAACAATGCTTTAGATAAATATGCTTATGCTTATATTTCAAAGGAGTTATGAATATTTTATGTGAAGTTACACAGAAATAAGTCACTTTGACACATGAAAAAGATAGGTAAAAGAAAGTTCATCTCAAACACCAAACCACATCACCTTTTCGTCCATTTCACTATTGTTATAAGTAGCTTTTGTCTTGTCCCAATTTTTCAACTTTTTCACTATTTATATTCTTTTTTATCATTATTTTCACAATTTTCACTATTCATGATACTTTTTAGAGGACTTTATTTTTGAGTGATACTACAAATTTTACTACGTACGTCTTATAAATTGGCATGTCGCCAATCACAAAAAAAAAATTCAAATATTTATTCATTATATTGATTAATTAACACTAATCACATTTTTATCACATTAGTTTGTAAACTTTTTGTTGTGAATTTTTGTAGCTATGAATTTGTTATTTTTGTATAGTTATTTTAATGATATGAAATATATTCATATTTTCTTACAACTGTTTATTTTATTTGTTATTATAATCGATTAATAGTTTTTAAGATTAATTTCACTTTTAAGATTGTTTTTTAATTTTGCTCCCTCTGGACTAAAATCCTGGTTTTGCCACTAATTTTCTTTAATACGTGAGGTGATATTACATACATACATATATATATATATATATATATATATATGTGTGTGTGTGTGTGTGTGTGTGTGTGTGTATGTTGAGTTAAAGTTACACCTGCTGTAACTTTAAGTAATGTTACACCACCCAATATTTTTTAATTAAATGCGAATTTTGATAAATCCACCGGTAGATTACATTATCTTCGTATATTCTCCGTGCTTACAAAATTTAAAGATGATAAAAAATCAATAGTCGTGTCATCAATCAATTGTTTAATTTCAAGTTTTGTAGTTTAAAATAATGCATAAAAGATAAGTTTATGGATTGAATGGTAAATTATATCTTATTGATATGAAAATTGGTATACATGTTAAGCACATATAGAATGTGTAATTCAACGGTTGAATTTTCAAAATATGAATTCAATAATAAGTTATTGAGTGGTGTAATATTATTTAGAATTACACAAAATATAACTTGAACTCAATTATATATATACACCCTTCACATGGAAGTGAACCCCACTTTTTATGGGACCTATCCCATGTGAGGGACTGAATACTCGCAAGAGATGCATGATAAATTTTATCATAGTAAGGGGGCCCTGGATCATAGCCTAGGCCTGCGCAACTTTATTTTGCATGTGGCAACTGAATGTGTGCATTTATATTCTTAAGCTAAAATTCAAGAAGGGCTGCGGGGCTGATCAATTGGCTTTATACAGTAGAAAAGACTTTTGAACAAAAATTATTCGGTCAAACACTTCATGTGCATGGCGACCACTTCTTGGCCGTGCTTAATTTACACCTAATTTTGTCATATCCTATCTATCTTTTTCACTTTCATTAAAGTATATAAATAATTGCTTTGCTGAGACTTGAGTAGTTTAATTTTTTATTTTTTATTTTTTGCATCTTTACTTAATTAATGAGCATTACAAGGTATCTTTAAAAAATAAAAAATAAAAAATAAAATAGGGTGCACGATCTTTTATTCAAAATACATATTACAAGTTACCTTTAAAAAAAAAAAAAAAAAATAGGTGTCTGATATTTAGTTCAAAATACATTGATTTGATTGGTTCTAGTTAACTCAATTGCTAATTTCGGTATATCTATCTTTTCACTTTAAGAAAAGTAAATAAATAATTGCTTTGTTGAGTGATCTAATCTTTCATCACGCTTACTTTATGAGTATTATAAATTAACCTTTTTTTTGGGGGGGGGGGTGCTTGATCTTCTAGTTCAAATTACATAAAGTTTGGTTTTAACTCAAGTTACTCAATTGCTAAAGCATTTTGGCGTACGTCAGATAAGAGATATGTGTTTAAATATTGCTTACACCAAAAAGAAAATAATTGATATCTTGATCTAATGGTAGAACATGATTAAGGAGTAAATCATTATAAATGTTCAATCCTACCTACGTTATTTACCACTTCGTTTAAATATTATTTTTTTATTCTTTTTTATTATTATTCATATATGTCTATTTCTCTCTCTTTCTCTGTTTCTCTCTATCCTTTGAAATTATAACTAGCAAGTCAAGAACAACCACCCACAACCACCATGCACAACCCACTGCTAGCAAACCCAACTACCACAAACTCACCAACCATACCACAACCACACTACCACCAACCACCACATCACAACCTAGCAACCCAAATAAGCTAAAAACCACCACACAAACCACTCAGCATGACCCACCAACCACACCCATGAACCACCACACACCACAACAACCCACAACCCAGTCAACACCGATGAACCCAATCTACCAGTGAAACCATTGGCAAAATTTGCTGAAGAACAAATGGAGTAGACCCATCGAGATCCAAGAAAGAGAGAGTGAGAGGATTAGTTTCAATTGAGAGAGAAGAGGGAGGAGTTGGCATGAAAAAAATAAAATAAAGAGAGAGAGAGAGAGAGAGAGAGAGAGAGAGAGAGAGAGAGAGAGAGAAGAAGAAGAGACCCTCACACGACAAAGAAAAAAGAGAAATTTTTTTAATAATGAGAAGTGGAGACAAAAATGTAGTAAAGTAATATATATATATATATATATATATATATATATATATATATATATATATATATATATATATATATATATATAAATTGTCCCTTCTTGCTACAATGTGTTGCTGTGGCTATTTATTTTCTAATTGTTGAGAATTTATAAGTAAAATAGTCGTTGGGCGGTTATGAGAAATATAGTTATTGGGTAATAATGGATAATATAGCCATTGAGATTTTATGGGTTATTAGTAACCAATTATTGTCATGACTCATGAATAGCCAAAATTATATCCATCATCATAGCCTTTCCTATAAATCATATTTTACTACTATATATTTAACTATACACAATTCTATTATATTTCTCTCCCACATATTTTTCTACAATTTATATTTTTTTTTCTAAGGAAAGACAATAGAGGGTTGTTCTTGAACCTTCATGAGTGAAAGTGCATCCATCACAAAAGTGGACACTATAATCTAATTCTGGGAGGTTGTTTGGCCTAGAGAACTAGTCACACCAAGTTTTACTTCGGGTGGCACGAATTAAACTTTAAGGACAGCGTTTTCGCTACGTGATTCTATGGTATTGTGAGATTGTTCTAAACTATCTTTATTTTATATTCTTACTAATTATTTAGGATTTATTTGTTGTATCAAAATTTTTTTATTTACTAAAATATTTCCAACACAATGAACGGTTAGTCTTGGCAGTTCAATGTAGCAAATTGCGAAAAAAAAATTGGCTTTGGGCACCATTGATGTTGGGCATTATTATTATTATTATTATTTTTGTAATTTGAGGTGTAAAACGCAGCTTTATAGCTTTTTTAAAAATATCATTGGAGTTGTTAAAACTCTCAATAGACCATTTTTAACAACTCAAACACTAAAATGGGTCAACATTTTTATTATATTATAATAGGGGGAGGAAACCTTTGCCAAATTGCCAATGAGTTAGTAACAATAGGGTGACTAGGTGAGAACAAAGAATGAGAATACATGAGAAAAACAAAAAGGTATCTCTAAAAACATGTGTAATCCTATATGTTGTGAGAAAGATGTTCGGGAAAATTGTCTCGTAAATTGAAATTTAATGTCATTGGACTAAGTTTGTCAAGTGAGATTTTTTTTTTTTTGGTAAACGTCAAGTGAGATTTACTTATGCTCAACATGTGCCCAAGAACCCAAGTGTCAGAAAAAAGCAAACACTTCACATGACCTCATAAAATGATATTCAATGTCATTGGACTAAGTTTGTTAAGTGAGATTTTCTTATGCCCAACATGTGCATGTCGTGACGTTACCGGTTAAAGTGAGTCAGTTGGGTAAGATTGACCGCCTCATTGAGCATATTTAATATTCACACCAGGAAATGAGATCAGCACTTTTTAAAAAGAAGGAAATACATCTTTAGACCATTAACCTACTTGTAAACGTGCATGGAATTTTGATTGGTTTGTTTTTCCAAATTCATGTTTAATGTGTTCACATCATGCAGAATGATAACAAAAAAGTTCATCAGCAATTTATATTTGGGGTTCATGTTAGAGATATATTAGACATATTAACCCAATGTAATAGGCCTAAACCCTCTCCTGCTTGTACTAGTAGTTTAGGATTTAGACGCCTATAAATACTCATGTTAGGATTTATTGTAATACGAGTTTTTGTGCTACACTCTTATACAAAAAAGATGTATAGCCCTTAAGGGATTCTTCCGTGAATATAAGCTAGCAAATCTAAACCACGTAACCCTCGTGTTCTTGGTGTTCCTATTCTATGCTTCCCCTTTCGCATCCATTGTAGCATATTTAACATGGTATTAGAACCAAACTTAGTTCTTGGCATCAAACAAACATCTCTAGCAAGCAAAGAAGATTCTCATGTGCACACCACCATCTAAAGTCACACATGCTTGTCTACTGGATCTTGCATCCACAGCATCTCGTAGCCACCATGGCTTTGTACTGTGTCAAAATCCAACAACCAAGCAAATTGTGACTTACCTTCTTAGATTTGTGCAAATCGAGGCTTAACCTGATGAAAACAACACAACAGACGTGCTCCACGACCTCCCGAGACCAAAGCCTAAGAACTCGGCCTCCATCGGCAGCTGCACGAGCCACCACACGCGGACAATGGCTCCCACTCCTCCTCCCATGCACCGCCAAAATTCTCGAATCCTAGATAGGATTATAATCACACGCGCCAATCAGTTGGCCTCATAGCACGTCGATTTGCAAAACCCGAGAAGTCCAACTGTTGATCTCACTAACACACGCTCACACATGCTGCCTGGGTTTCTGGTTTCCCCTCAACACGCTGAAGAACCTCTGTTAATGTCATCTGACGTCATCACTCCACGTCAATAGCCAGGCAAGCATGTCCATGTCAGCCCCAGTCTACGTCATTAACAAGTCATCGTATGACATTAGCGACTCTGCAATTCGATCCGTGACCCGACCCAGATAGTGTAGCCCGTTGATTGTCCTTGACTTGTTGACCTTTGGCTGATCGTTGATTTTGACTTTTGCGTTGATCTTTGACCAAAAGTTAAAATTTTAGATAGGGCTTATCTTGCTCAATTTTTCACGTAGATTCCGATTTTGAACTCCATTTCTTTATTTGAATCTCCAAAATTGGTCAATTGGCACATTCTTCATTGTGGTATTTTTAAAGGCGCTTTTCAGGGTATCTCCAAGTGATCTACTCATGCTTATCCAACCTCAAGCCTTTATCGAGCTTCCGCCTTAAGTTTGAGGGAGGGTGTTAGTGATATATTAGATATATAAGTCCAATGTAATAGGCCCAAGCCCAATCCTGCTTGTACTAGTAGTTTAGGGTTTAGACGCCTATATATACTCATGTTAGGGTTCATTGTAATACAACATTTATACTACACTCTTATATAATAAAGATGTAGCACTTAAGGGATTCCTCCGTGGATACAAGGTTGAACCATTTAACCTTCGTGTTCTTAGTGTTCCTATTCTATGCTTCCCCTTCCGCATCCACTTTAGCATATACAACATGGTATAACACATCACATTGCTAATATATTTAACAGTTCAAAATTTTTCCCTTCACAATGTTCACGTGAGCTAAAATGAAGAAGTTTTCATAAAAGGATAATTTTACCATTTTTTAAGCAATGGCAGTTGCAGGAACTTTTTTTTTTTTTTTTTTTTTTTTTTTTTTTTTCAGTGTTGTAATTAAAAAACTTAAATTAAATTTTGAATATATCGACATCACCAAAAAAAAAAAAAAAAACATAAATATATGAAGTTTTAAAATTTCCTTCTACGAGTTTTTATATTTTGAAATTGTTATATGATAGCTTCATTAGAGCATTCACACCAATCTCAATAAACTAGATTAAGATTAAAAATATAGATAAAAACCCAAAAAAAAGTTTACGCATCAATATTAACAAACTACCAAAAAATTTAACACTGAGTTTTATCTCACTAGGAGTGAGTCATTGACTCTCACTACTTCAATAAAATCAAATTTTAACACTGAGTTTTATCTCACTAGGAGTGAGTCATTGACTCTCACTACTTCAATAAAATCAATTTCTCTCTCTCTCTCTCTCTCTCTCTCTCTCTCATTTTTTATGTTATGTTCTCTCATACAGTTTTTGACACGTAGTGTTAAAAATAGTTGCTCACCATCATGATGTGTGGTTTTGATATTTTGATAATAATTTTATTACAAATGAACAGTAACATTTCTTGGAACCATAAAATTTGTTCTTTTTGAAAATTTGACTATGAGTAATATGAATACACAACAAAATGACACATTATTTTCACAACAATTGAGCTGTAGCTAAATTCGATTAAAATAAAATAATCAAATATTATGTTCAAATGCACCAAATAAAAATATTTAGCCTTTTGTTGTATTTTTAGACTTTCTTTTTCACTAATATTTAAATGTAGAAAAAAAAAAAAAGAGTATTGAGTTTGATGCGTGGGCATACAAAGCATCCTATCTAAACTAGAAAAATTAGAATTTTTTGGGTTAGTTTACTTAAAAATTTGAGGAGACTAATGTGAATGCTCTTATCAATGCCATCAGCTACATTTTTTTAAATGTACATAACCAAGCAATCATTATACTTTTGATCTCCCTTTCAATTGCAAATATCTTGCCTTAATAAGTTACAATATAAACAAAATGCATCATTCTTTTTTATGATCTGTTCCAATCAATTTTTGTATTCTTTAAACTAGTTAGGATTAAATTGACGCAATGGTCTACTAATTTCTTTTTCAGGTAAATCATGACCAAGAGGTTGATAAAAACCTCTTTGTAAATATGCTCTTCTTATTTCATCATGAAAAGATGAGACATTTTCTCCTAACCTAGGATTTGAAAGAAAATTATTCAAGTTAATATGAATTTGCTTAGAATAAGAATCTTGCAATACAAGTGATTTCTTATAAGAAATTTTTTCATTGTGCTAGCACAAGGCTAAGTTAAACTATAAGTTCATTCAATATATTCAACTTAGGCATTCAACTATTACATTAATTATGTTCAATAAAGTATTCAGGTATTACTTTAGTACATATGCGTGTGTACAAAATGTATCACATAAATTCAACAAATTCAACTAAATACTAAAGCAAGCACTTAAAGCATTCACAACAAGGTTGCTAAAATAACTGAAAATTCATTTTAACAACTAACACATTAAAAACACCTACTACATCAAAAGTGGCATGCTTAAAATTTTTTTTACACTCAACTACAGTAAAATGCCATATCTAGCAGCTTACTGTAGCTAAAAGTTATAACTAAATAATATTAATTTATTCATGCCTCTCTTTCTTTCCCTCTCACGTGTTCTCTCTCCTCCGTCAATTCTCCTTTGTCATCTCTCTCGTCTTACACCTTCTGTCATCTCTCTTTTCTCACACCTTGTGGGTGGGGTGCTCCGACACCATTGACAACATCAAGGCCAAGATCCAAGACAAGGAAGGCATTCCACCGATGGCTTGTGTGGTGACTTTTAGTGTGGTTGGGTGCCGTGAGTGGGTCGATCGGTGCAGTAGGTGTTGTGGATCAGTGTCATGGTTGGCTGGTGCTGTGGACGGCTTGTGTGATGGGTTTCAGTGTGGCTGGGTTGATCGGTGCAGTGGGTTGTTGGGTTCCGTGAATGGCTCAAGTGGTGGTTTCAATGTGGCTAGGTTGATCATTGTCGTGGGTCGCTTGTTGCCATGGTTGTGAGGTGGATTTTCAGAGTGGCTGGGTTTGTGCGGTGGTTTTGTCGTGGGTCACTTATGGAACTCAGTTATGTAGCTTTTCCATGAGCATGGGGTGATTCATAAGGGCTTGAAGCCTGAGATTTTCTTGTTTTTTGGGTGTTTTGTTAAATGGGTGTTTGGCTGTGGTTGTGGGTTTGGGTGTTTGGCAGTCGCTATGGCTGTTTGTAAGCTTTTTGTGGTTGTTGAATGGGGTTTGTAGGTGTACGTGGGTAGAAATTGGTTATATTATTTTACTGTCTTGCAAGATTGTTTATATTATTTTAATATGTTGTAGGTTAAAATAGACCTATTGATATTAGATGTATTGTAAACTTTTGAGTTGTCAAAAGCTATATTTTTTAGCAACCTTTCAAACTACTATCCATATGAGCAAATATATTGGTAAAACTTAGGTGCGGTTCCTTGGTGCAACATATTAGAGTGCCTAGTTAATTCAAACACATTTTTGCATTAACCAATAAAGCTCAATCATTTTATATTTTCCAAGAATAATTAACTTCAATGTAGTGATATATTTGAACCAAATATATTATATCTAAGAAACTGTACGAATGTTTTATCCACGTTTTAATAACAAAACTACTACTTAAAGACAACATACATACACCAATATAGTATCTCCAATGACTACAAACAATCCTTTTTTGTTCAAACAAATACAAGAGAAAGTTACACCAATTCTACAAAGAACATAAATAGGGTTAACTCTTGTGAACATATCATATCACACAACATATCGACTATGACCGCTTAACAGGGAAAAAAAAAAAAATAGGGTACTTCAAACCCAAATCGCATATAAATAACATAATTGAACTGTCCAGTCTGCTTACTTGAAAATTTTGATTAAGGTAATGGTAAAGCAATACCTTCTTTGAAGGATTCAATGCATCTGTCCTGCACTTTCTTTGGGTTTCTTAGCATGGTAACTAGCAAAAACATGAATAAGCCAAGCGATTCTTCTTAGTCACGTAAGGAGTGATGAAATCCGAGGCAGAAGGAGAAGACCCTCTAATTTTGGCTGGAATAAGTGTTTGTATTCTACCGGCAGCAATTCTCTTACCAACCACATTAGAATAGAACAGGCTAGAGATGGCTGGTACAAAAACATCACTCTGAGAACATACATAGAAGTCAATAACCTTTTCATATTTAGAGCCTTCAGAATCTAAGAATGTTGCCTTTTTATCTACAGGTATTATGCTTTCCAGCAATATTCCATACAAGAAAAAATATCAGACTTCAAGTCAAATTAAGGATTATGATGTTAATGACATCGGCTACTTGGAAGCAGAAGGGCATTTGAGTGTATTATACACAATGATTAGGTGTAAGCAGTTGGATAAAATTGAAGTATATAAACAAGTAGAAGATTGAATAAGAAAAAAAGAGATCCCTCACCTTTGTATATGTTTTAGGGAAGAGATCCTTTAGAGCATCAAGGCTGATTTGCCACCTTGATTTAGTCAAATAGACTGGGGTATCCCTGTCAAACTCGGTCTTCTTCAAAAATTTAGCAAGCTCTTGTGCACTATAAATTGGCAATCTAGCAACCCTTCTTCTCTAACACATCAACCCTCAAATCCACAGCTATAAATTGGCAATCTAGCTTTCGGCTCAAAGTTCTTAGACACTCAACCATTGAGTCAACAACCTCTTGAATCTCTAGTTGCAACTACAAAGTTCCAAGCATGGCCAAGCATGCAACAGAAGAAGTAGAACTTGTTTTTACTGATTTTCTCATGTCCTCTGAAGGGAAGTATGTAACAAGCCATATGTTGCCCTTTTGCTTATAAACAGGCTCAACAGGTTCTACAATGTAGTCTTTCGTCACCCGATTAGGAACATTGACAACAGAAATATTTCTTGTTGATATTTAAGAAGGCTAATCTTTTGCCACTTTAACCACCCCATCCAAGCTTTTCACAAAATTCTCTAAATCATAAATATCTCCAAAGTTCTTCGAAGTTAAAACCTAGTAAATTACCCACAGAAACCTATTTTTGAAATGCATACCAATAAAAAAGAAAAAGATGGCATAATTACACAATATCCAGCCTAACTAAATTACTTGATTTCAAAAAACAATAAATCCAAAATGATTTTCCTCAGGTCCCAATTCATAGGTAAGGTAACTAGGAACTATACCGACAAAGATATTGCTTTTGAGAAACTTAGTGCCCATTTGGGAAGCACTTATAAGTTAGCTTATTGCTAATTTTTACTACTATTTGTGAGTCCCATATGAGTCACATACTTATTTTATTCAACATTTATCTTTAATCTACAGTACTTTCTGCAAAAAGTTAGATAAACCATTCCTAAATGGACACTTGGGGCTTAGTTGGAAGAGTAAATTGGACAGATATTAACACAAAGTTCATCCATATATGAGAGTTGAGGGCAATCCAAGCTTGGATAAGTTCTAAGCATTGAACTTGAGTTCAGCTAAATTTGCCCTAACGCCACCCATCCTGAGGTAAGACTAGCCTAATGATATTCAATCTCTCTCTCTCTCTCTCTTAGATGGGGGCAAGTCTACTAAGTTTGAAAGTCTTTGTTCCTGATAGTCTTGTTCTCCTTGGTCCCTCTGTGTCAGTTTTTTGTTTGTCTTAAGTCAAGTATTTTGGCATTCTATGCCCTTTGACAACCATGTAAAAAAGGGGGAGAAATTTGAGATTTGAATGTCATTCCTCAAGGGGAGTAATGGATTTAGGGGGAGAACTTAATGTTAAAGGGGTATAAGTTTTTTTATGTAACTAACTTAGGGGGAGGGTTAGTTTGATACACTTTGATATTGATATATTTTAAGATGTGTATCTTTGTACTTTGGTTCACATGCTATGATTGAGATATTCTTTTTGTTTATTTTGATAGCATTTTGAATAAAAGTTTTCTTGAGCTTATTTGTTTAACTTGTCATTATTTTTCACATGGTACCTTGATTCATCATGTTTAGTGCCTTCCAGGATAGATAGGTTAATGCCAAGTTAAAATTTTGAGCCTTCTTCATGCAGCAACTTCCAAGTTTCAGATCTTTTAGATTAGGCTTATTTTTATTTACTTTTTTTTTTTTTTTTTGTAAACTTGAGTATAATGTATTCTAGGACATTCAATGTACTCGTGTGGTTTTGTCACGGATTGTCAAAGGGGGAGATTGTTAGGTTCATATTTTTATGTGATTGGCATACTCTATGAAAAAATGTACTTTACTTGTATTTGGGTAAATCTAAGTGAGTTCAAGATGATCATTACAAGTGATTACATTAAAGACATGAAAAGTACTCAAGAAAAGCTAAATCTGCAAGTCCCGATACCTCCTTGATACATGTCGATCTATCGAGATTTAATAAAGCTTGATATCTGGCTCGATACCTCTTGATCTATTGAGCTACGAGTTTTCTAATATAGCCTGCAACGTTTTATTCTAATTGACTATTTTTTTATTGGTTTGTGTGAACCTAATAAGACTAGGAGAGCAAACCTAATTGGAATATATAGGAGAGACCATTCAAAAGAGCCATTAAACTTCTATTTAAATAAAAAGGTAAGTAAGATTGAATTTATTCAGTCATTTTGTTGGTTTTATTTTGTGTCAAATTTGCTTGTAATTCAACATTTAGAAACCCTGTATTTAGGTGGGAATCATGTAAGGGTAGTGTGTGAGAGAGTGTGAAGAAAAGTTCAAGAGTCTGCAATCAAGAAGAGCCTCGCGACTGGCTCGCGACTAGCAAGTCGCCAGAATGGCGCATGTGTGATGCATGCAGGGGGAGCTGAAGGGTCACGCCAGCTTTTGGGACTCAAACTCGCAACTCGTTCTAGTCGTGACTCAAACTCGCGACTTGTTCTAGTCGCGAGCTCGAGTCGCCAAAACACCCTGTTTGGTTGTAACTGACTCTTCGCATTCCATACACACCCTACTATAAATACCCTTATACCCACGAAATGTAGAGAACTTCCAGAAAGAATTTTAAGAGAGAAACCCTAGAGAAAAACAAGATTGACTTATCCACAATCTTCATCCTTTGATTCTCCAAATTCCTCTACTTTCACCCTCTCCATTGATACATTCTTGAGAGGTACATTAGCCAAATCCTTATCTCACCATACCCATATCTGTGAGGAGGTTATTTGGTGCTTGGGAGCAGTTCAGAAGGGACCAATTCATTTTGGTTTATGCAATGGGCGATTTCGGGATCCGATAAGCTAGAGAAGACAAGGTTTGGCGTAACCCTGTTGGAGCAAGAAACTTGGAGGGCTGTGGTGCACTAGGTAGATTAGGCTTGGAGGGTCTTCTGCTATTCATGTATCCTAACTTTATTCTCTAGTGGATTATTGACCGCTTGGAGGGCGGTAGAGATGTTTTACGCCAAGGACTTTGGTTTCCTTTTCGATAACACATCGCTGTGTTGTCTTTGTGTTTGCATCTCTCTTCCCTTAATCTTTGCCTTTTAATTACTGTTGTGGTTGTAATTAATTATGGTTTAGATTGTTTTACCAATCCTGTTTTAGCTTATTATCATATTCCACATATATATTGTTTGATTATAAGTTTGTGTTGGTAATTTGTAAATTGGGGGTCTAAATGTTCATAGGTATTTTATACACTATTTGAACATTTAAGGTGGAGAGAGAAAACCCTAACCCTAAAAGGCTTTATAAGGATTTCTTTTTGAAACCCTAACCTTCTCCTTCGGAAGAAAGATATATTGCTGCATTTCTTATAAGCCTTTGGGTTCTGTGACCAAGCAAAGTCTCTAAAACCAACATTCAAGATTTTATTGGTATTTCAATGTGAAGTTATTGCAAATTAACTACAACAATCAAAAGGTTATTGTGAAATTAGTCACGTACTGGAATTCGTGCAGTGAAGTTAGTCATGTACTGGGATCCGTGCAAAGGAAGAAGTCTTCTACAAGATCAAGTCCAATTGGGGATTGGAGTAAAGCTTCAATAACTCATTTTGTGACACAGTTGGACTGTCTTGATCATTTCACTATGATTTGCTATCCCAACCCAAATGTCAGCCCAACAATTCTTGTTTGCTCTTAGATGGTTTTGGCTGTATTGATCAATATAAACTCCAATGGTCTTTTTGACCCATAATTTGATTAACACACATACTATTATTCCAATTAAATTGAAAGGAGGGTGATTGTCTGAGCTTAAAATGGTAATAGTAGCAATCTAAAGCAACCATAGAAACCCTTGGCCTTATGCTTACGAATCATTAAAAGCTTCTATTTGGAAAAAGTGAACACTAAAAACTTTTTTTGATATAAGCATGTTGTTGATATGAAGGTAAAACATTAAGAAACAAGATTCTCAAGATGCCTTGCATTATTGTCCTTGATGTTTCTTTCATGAGAATAAATGACTATATTGCTAATAGACTAGCAAAACTTCAGAGAGATTTTGTGTGTGTGTGTGTGTGTGTTTGGGGGGGGGGGGTGTTTGTGGGACTTTAAAAGAGCCCTCGGGATCACATGGTGTAAGTCTCTAGAAATTTACTAGAGTTGGATGGGATCTTTTACTAGATCAATAGTCTTCCAATGCGGGGATGGTACTTGGATTTGATTTTGGCATGACATGTGGTTTGGGGACTCCTATTTAAAAGATGCTTTTTCTAAACTGTTTTGATTGGTAGTAGACAAGAATGTTTCCATTGGCTCTTACTTGAGTAGTGTTAACAGCTGGAATCTTCAGTTTAGCTAGCCACCTCATGATTGGGAGTTGGGGTTTGTGGTTACTCCTTTGATCAGTTGTATTCTAGCTTACCTTCTGGATAATGGGAGAATTGAATGTTGTGGAAACCTTCAAAAGCAAGAAGGTTCTGTGTCTGTTCTTTGTATGGTGATTGAAGGGTTCTATAGGGGTTAATTTTCCTTGGAGTAATATCTGGTGTGTTAAGGTGCCTCACAAGGTTTCATTCTTTACTCGGGCACTGGCGTTGGATAAAATATTACAGTGGATTTTCTTCAAAACTGAAATGTATGATTGTAGGCTGGTGTTGTATGTGCAAGAATGGTGAGGAATATGTTAAGAGTATTGTAACTCAACTAGCACCTCCTGGTGTTTCCAATGGAGATATTCAGGTTTCAAATTCCTCTTTTCCCATTGTAAATATTAAATTTTAAAAAAAAAAAGAATAGTGGGGAATTTGTTGATCATCTTTTGCTTCATTGCAAGATGGCAAGAGATATATGGTGGCTTTTATATTCTATTTTTTGGAGCATGTTGGGTTATGCCAAAGACAGTGGCAGTTATTAAGCTTTTTTTTTTTTTTTTTGATAGGTAAGAAAGATGTATATTCAAAAAGCTACTTTATGCAAGAAGGGCATAAAGCAAACCAAAAATTACAAATGAAAACAAAAAGAAACGAAAGCAAAGAATAAAACTAATTATAAAAGAGGAGAGAACAAAGGAAAGAAGGGAGAGAATCACCAGATATGAGTCCCCAAGCTCGAGACTAGTCGAATAGAGAACTACTATAGAATGCAAGCAACTGATCTCTAGAGCTATCCAAGTTCTCAAAAGTCTGCCGATTACGTTCCTTCCACAAAGACCATAATAAGTACAATGGAATTAAATTCCAAATGTCAGATGAGTGCTTCCTGAACCAATTCCACCATCCAAAAAGTAGATCCGGAATGGTTTTTGGTAGGACCCACAAAATCCCAAAAGATTTAAAAACAAAACTCTACAACCGATGAGCCTTCTTACAATGAAGTAAAGTAGTCCATAGTCTACCCACAACTATGACACATAATGCATCAGTCAACAAAATCAAAGCTCCAAGTCTCAAATTGTCGCCTGTAAGAATCTCATTCTAAGCTATAGTTCAAATAAAGAATGAAACATGCCGAAGAGCTTAAAGCTGTTGGCAATGGATGTTTCAACGTCATCATAGTTTTAAATCCTAGAAGGCTGTCCCATTATGCATTTAATTTGTGGCGATTTGGTGAGAGCGTAATGGTAGTACTTTTGATGGTTTTGAGTGTCCAATTCATGTTATCAAGTAATCCTTGCTAATATGTTTGTTTTAGTGGATGGTTGTCTTAGGCAACGTCACTCCTGTTCTTTCCTAGAGTTCTTTGCTTGCAATTGATTGTGATTACTGTTTATGGGAAAGTCTTGTATTGAGCATTTTTTTTTTGAATGAAATCATTTTTAACTGAGAGAGAGAGAGAGAGAGAGAGAGTGACAAACATGTATTGGACTATATGATTGTGTTGCATGAATTGTCAGTTTTCTTTACCTCGTTTTGGATGAACTTATTATAAGAAGATTGTGAATGGTGGTTAGGTTGAAGATTCCCAAACATTTCTGATGTATAATGCTATTGCTCTTTGTAATCATGGTAGGAAAAAGTTATGACTGTAAGAATGCTTTTCAATCATATCCGCTGATCTTGAAAAATAATACAAATTAGTAGGCTGCAATTGTTAAGTCTGTGAATACTTTGCATTTGCAGCTGAGAGATATGAAAACGGTAAACTACCTTTTTAAAACTTGAATATATCTCAATCAGTACATTACACTTTTGGTACAGATGTCAAAAGTTAAACCCAATTGTTGTAGAGCTCACTATGCATGCATGATGGAGCATTATGAAATTCATTTACCTCATTTTCCTTCCTTATTAAGAATCCAACTTTTTTGGTAATAACTATAAATTGTTGTTTTATTTGGAAGTAGGGTTCATCAGTTATATTTTGAAGCTGAATATAGTTTATTTGATTATACTTTTAAAAGTTTTCATGTTTGGTTGCAAATCACACTAGGGAATTAGATACCAGGGGAATCTAGATTCCCCCTTTCAGTAGGAATATGGATTCCTTTTAAAATAAGTGGGTTTTCATAATTCCCAAAGTTAAAGGAAATTGTATTTATTTATAAATTGACAATTTTAACCCTTTTTCCTTATCATTTAAACAATTGAGATAAAATATAAAACAAATCATCAATATCTTTTCCTTTTTCTTTATCTCTTCCCGCCAAAACAACATAAACATGATAAACAACTTTGTTGATATATTCATTAACAAAGTTCTATTTAGGTTTTACGTGTGGAAAAAAAAAAAAATTTGAAGGGGACCCTCCATTGTTGCCAGGTATTCACTTTTATTGTTGTGTGTGTGTTGCTCAACAAATTATTAATGGATCTATTTTCATGGAAATTTGTTAATATATCTATTTGTATCTCAAATCTTGGTTTTGTTTTGTTTAGGTATGACCATGTTATTCAAGTGCTCACAGATGCAGGGGTGAATACATTATATATGTAATAGATCGCATTTGTTTCATTGTTGATAAACTACTTTTATTTTTATTGCTACTTCTATGGCCTTATAGACCTAAACATTGTCAGGTTGTTTTGTTATGGATTAAACTCTTTTAAAAATTATTATTAAGAATAAAGCATTTGAGAATTTAAATAGTTATGTTTGTATTGTACTTGTCATTTTGAAATGTTAGACTATAGTTTTAATGAATTTGTCATAATTTATAGTTTATAGTTTATATTTTGTATTTCATTATTTATTTAGAGGAAGATTTAAAAAAAAAAAAAAAGACTTATATTGGATTTACAAATCTAAGGACAAAATGGGAAAAGTAAATAATTCAGTTAAGACTTTTAGGAATAAACCAAACATTGTAATCTCACATTCCTATGAATCTTATTAGATTCCCAATAAAACCAAACATAAGAATAGTTACATTCATAGGCATCTAGATTCTAAGGCATCACATTTTTAGTAATGTGGATTCTCCCGTACCAATGCTAAAAGTGAGGTTTGGTGGGAATCCACATTCCCAAGGCATCTGGATCTCTTGTGGTAATTGTAACTGGTTGGGTTAAGATAGATTGACCCCGGTTAATTAATTCAATTATCCAAGTTGATTAATTAAGTCAAATTATATGCAAATCATGGAGGCATCAACCAATCACCAATTAACTAATATGCAACTAAAAATAAATAACTCAGTGATTTGTTGACAAATGGGGAAAATCTCTTGCGAGGCAAAAATCCCACTGGATGGATTTGAGGTCACCACTCCCAAGAATTCACTAATCAATAATCAAGCGATTACAAGTATGAGGAATCTTACTACCACCCTAGCCTATCCCAAAATACCAACTTATAGTTGAACTTTTATTTCAATACCCAATTGAACTTGATCTTGTAGTAGCCTTCTTTTCTTTAATGCACAAATCTCTAATCTATAACTAACTCCTTCGCATGGATCCCAATACGTGACTCACTCCAGCAACTTGAATGATTGTTGTTGGCTGCAAAGTTCTTCACTTCATCAACAATGAAGATCATCAAACACTTGGTTACAAAACTCTATGGCATACAAACGCAGTAACTTCTCATAATGAAAATAAAACTCTTGGTCTTTGTATCCGCTTATGACGGCTCTTAAAATAAGTCTTACCCTAAGGCGCAAAGACGCAGTAGCTTCTTTCAGAGAGAATAAGGCATCGGTCACCTTTTGCATTCGTTCTCCTTGTATTCTCTTATGTGACGACCTCTAAAATAAGCCTTATATAGGTTTAGGGTTGTGAGAAAAGAAACCCTACACAAATACAAAAACTTGGGCCGAAAATTAGATCTGGAAATCTGAATTCCAGTAACCTCAATCGATCGGGAGGTGTCGAGCTTTAAACTTCGACAGATACAGCTATCGAGAAGCTATTGAGGAGCTGTCGAGGAGATAGGAGCTTTCTCAATCGATCCACTAGCTATCGAGAGGTGTCAAGATTGCGATAACAATCAACTGAAGAGCTCGATAGATAGCCTAGCTGCTGAGAGGTGTCGAGCAGCTGTTGAGATATCTGTCCGCAGGTGTCGAGCTATTTGTCCAGCTTTAGTGAAAAACTTTTCTTCATTTGTTTCTTGGTCCAATCTTCATGGCTTTAATACTAGACTTAAACAACATGTTTCTTGAAGTATTAAGCACATCCTAGATCTACCCAAATACAAGTAAAGTGCGTTTTGTCAAAGGATTAGCCAATTACACAAAATATGTCCTTAACAGTTTGAACAATGCCCTAAACACTTATGAGCATGCATTTGTGGTTCCTATGTTACAGTCATTGTGAAGGGATCCCATGGGGCCAAAGTGGTTGCCTAATCCAGCATTGTTGTAGGCCAAAGGTCGACTAGTGAAGTCAAGAATAAGGAATGAGATGGATGGAGTGAGGAATAAGGATCGAGAATCGGGATGGCGGAGGGAGGATGCAAATCTGATAGAGAGTCAACCTAAGCAGACATGTGGACTGTGTCATGCTTCCAGGCATAATCGTAGAAAATGTCCACAGTCCCGTGGTGCTTCCACAAGCGGTCATGTTCCACACTAGGTAGGTAGATGGCAAAAAGTTATGCATCAATTAAATAATTGTTGTTCATTCGATATTTACCTAATGTTTACTATCTTGTCTCCTAACGTGATTACTCTACGTTTTTCAGACATGCTTCCATGGATGACGTTTTTGTCATGCAGATCGCCAATCTTAGGAAAAGTGACTACGTTGTATTGGCTCTATGTGAACTTTTTGGTTTTTGTTGAATGTACTTGTAATTCTCTATCCAATGTACCTCTATGAAGATTGTGATTTGAGTAGTATGGTTAGAACTGTAAATTAAGCATGGTCGGGCATGTTTAGAATGTTGATATATTAAGAATGCCTTTTACTACGATGTAAGTGCATTTGCATTGTAAAACTATGTTTATGCAAAGAGCGTAACAGTTTCTATAATTTGGTGCCTATTGAGAATGCGTTTTGATGTAATTTAAGTGCATTTACATTCTCAGCTTCTCTGCCCCTCAATGAGGGTTTATGGATTACATTCTCAGCTTCTCTATATCTGTTTCTCAGCAAGTGCATGCACACATTTCAGTTTCTAGTTTGCCTACATGTCCAGAAAAAAAAAAAAAATTCCAAATTTCTGGTTTGCCAGTTTTGCACGTCCAGAGGAAAAAAAAAAAATTTCCACTGGGAAAAACAGAGCAAAACAGAGCAATCTCTCGGCCTAAACAGAGCATTTAGCACATTTGATCTCGAGAATTAAATACTCGAGTTCTTTATGGAACTCGAGTCTATAAAACTCAAGTTCCACTGAAAATCTCGAGTTTCAAACACTCGAGTTCTTTTCTTTTCTTTTCTTTTTTTGTGATTTTTTATTTTTATAAAATCTCACATTTTTTTTTCTTTTGTACAAATGAGAACAGTTTTTTTTAGAAATGTAAGTATTGTGAACATAAGTTTGATGGAGGTGTTTCAAGGATTAAATCACATCTAGCTGAAGTTATTGATCTTGTTATTTGTAAAAAACTACTAAAATTGTAGAAGAGATTTTTGTTTTTCTCTCAAAAAAAAAAAAAGAAAATAAGAAAATAAGAAGCTTATCTAGCCTTTAAAATTTAGGCGCGTACAAAAAGTTAATCTGATTTTGATTTAATTATATTTATAGTATATATGTATGTGCTATAGAGTATAGAGAGAAAAAGACAAAACATAATTATATAATATTTTAAAAAAATTAGAAAAAGCTTATTCTTTTTCATGAAAAAGCTTATTTTTATAATTCTATAGATCCATTTATTTTAAATTATTTGTTATTCTTCTATTGATCCAATTTTACTATCAATTTTCGTATTCTAATATTATATTCTTTATTATCGCAAAAAAAAATTAATATTATATTTTTTATCTATTTATTGTAAGGCAAAAGAAATATGGTTCAAAAGAAAAATTGATTTTGGGAGTATGTTGAAGAACTAAATGGTCGTTTCAAATGTAAGTTTTGTGAATGTAATTTTGCTGGGGTTCTACAAGGATTAAAGCACAATTAGCTGGAGTTAAAGGTCACAATATTGGTATTTGTAAAAAAGTACCTACAAAAGTCCAAGAAGAAGCTTCTCTAAATATTGGACAACCTAACAAAAAACTTAAAGGTGCATTGACTTCATGCAAGGCCGAGGAGAGGAAAATTAGCTCAACTTCAATATCGAAGGATGACACATTAAGTGGACTCTTTAAA
The DNA here is from genome assembly GCF_932294415.1 of Quercus robur. Classification (NCBI taxonomy): domain Eukaryota; kingdom Viridiplantae; phylum Streptophyta; class Magnoliopsida; order Fagales; family Fagaceae; genus Quercus; species Quercus robur. The sequence continues at coordinate 85,146,447 of NC_065538.1, read as the reverse complement.
AAGGTGATTGATGTTTGTAATCAATGTTGTAAATATTTTATTGTTAGATTATATTTTTCCATAATTTTGGTTGAGATAACTAATTCAATTAGTGATTTTAAATGTTTGAATCAAGTAAAACATTATACTAAATTTCATTTACAAGAAGATTGGTGTTGGGGGGGGGGGGGGGGGGGAGGGGGATGTCAAAAACTTGCACCACATTAATTTTGACTTGCAAAGAAAGGCTTAATTGCTTCAATAAAAACATCAGATAGTTGGTATTGCCACCATGAATACACAATACTTGCTACATCTAAGAATTTATATGACTCCAAAGCCGTAATAGTTTTGAATATGGCTTTGTTTAATACTGAGAGTATCCATTGACAACTAAATGGGAAGTCGTCCGGATTTACATTTGTGGGCGGAACATAATCATCCCCAAACTTGGTCATAGCAAATCGTACAACATTCCACAATTTATGGAACTACTGACGATACCGCATCCTCTAGACTCTTATGAAGACCTACTAAGGATATCCCATTTATTACTTCAAGCGGATCAATGACATTTCCCAAGGACATAGACATCTTGCGCCCATGTGCATCATGAATCATGGGATGCAAATAAACCTGATTGAAGAGGGAAAAGCTGAAGGGAAAAGCTGTGGTGTATTTAATGGAGGAAATGCAAGTGTTGGGGGGAGTAAAGAATCAGAAAGTTTTAAAACTTTGAAAGAATACTTGCTCTATTGGTTTGCTATTCTTTTATTTTCAAAACTGCAGGCTATTACATAATAATGTATCAATTAGGAGTCTTTTTTTTGTTGAGTGTTCTCGCTTTTAACAATTGCTTTCAAGCATATCTTGGAGGCCTTACTTTTTCTCCCTAGTTGTCCATGAGATTAATAGGATTTATATTTCATGTAAGAATTTTTTTTTCAAAGAATGAACTAATTTGGTTTTCCATATTTGTTTGGCTCATTGTCATAGTTTTTGTGCAACATAAGTAAATTTTTGGTTTTGATCTTTCAGGATGATGCAAAGAAACTTGACAGAAATGCTAAGAATCGCAACAACGCATGATCTGCTTAGTGTGTGTTTTTAGGATGATGCCTAGAGGATGCAAGATGTTTTCTGGATGCAGAAGCCTTATCCCAGTTGCTATCAAAACCCAAAGCAATAAGAACGAAAGCTCTACCCAGAGCAACAACTATTGGCACTTCAAAAGGCTTATTCTAGGATTCTAGACTCAGTTGTGGCTATCTCAGGCTCTTCTGCATTTTGCTAAAGAATTTACAATGCAAATTTTTACTTTTTTAAAGATCTTTATATGATGTTCAATGACAATTAGTTTAGTTTTTGAAATAAAAAAAAAAGCATCATCCCTGCATCATTCATTTTTGGTCTCACAATGGTATAATCTTTTTTTATTTTTGGTTGCAAATACGCGGTTATATGTAACTCCAAATAACGATGCTCATCCAATTATCAGAAAATCAAAGTTCTCTTCACCACACGCCAACCATATCTGCTAGAACCTGAACTTAAATAGAGTAATATTTTGTCTAGATTAAATAGAAACATGAGAGAGATCCAATTATAAAGATGAAATGTTTAAAACTGCAATTTATATACTTTGGAAACACTAACTTTCTATTAGTTCCCTATCAGGAGGGTATCACCCCTTAAAAAAATAGTCATTTACAACCAATGCCCCTTTTCCATCCACTATGATGATATAAACAAGCAGAGCTGGAAAAAGGAACTATATACAATTGTTGAATAGATAGAGGAGTCGGATGTCACGAAAAAATTTCCCCTTCTTCCCCATCAAAATCAAGTCCCTCTTCATTGTCATCGTCGTCTTTGATAAATAACCCTAACTGTTCTAATTGGGTTCGACTTAAAGATCCATGGAGCAGAGAGATGATGTTGAACAGCCAAATAACATCTCAAGTTCTTTTTGGGTCACCATATTCTCCTCAAAATCAACAGTTTTTTCCATCTTCAGGGAGAGAAACATCAGAAAGAAGTCCCAGATAATCGAGTAAATCAAAGTCTATATGTTAAAATTGTAGAAAATAATTAAGACAAAAATAAACCTTCTGCAAGGCAACTCGAGCAGCTTCCCTTTCTCTCTCCCGCTGCTGCTTACACTCAGCCTCTTCCTTCCTTCGTAAGGCAGCTTCAGCGTCTCTAATTTGGGCTTCAATCCTAGCCGTCTCTGCAAGTAAAAATCCATAATATTACATATAGTCCCATTTGCAAGCCCCAACATAATTTGTTACTTCAATAAGCCCCTTTACACCATCCACGCCAAATTACATAAAATCAACCATTCGGATAAAGAACAGTGGCATGCTGAGAACCACATCATTGTTCTAACCTGAACTTCAAAGAAATATTGCATCCTTCATAATATATAAAATGCATCTAGCATGTGCATTACTCAGTAAACATACTGCCCTCAGAATTATAAGGTTAAACTCCTCATGATCCTTAAAAACAGATATACCATGGCACACTTGATTTTTTGTTCATAAGGCTAGTATGATATACTTAAAACTACGAATCTGGAATATTTATACGACTCTAGCTAAAACATATAGTATATCTTACATGGTCAAGAAGTGTCTTATGTTGGCCTTTCAGAATAGTTCCTGCAAAGCGGCTCTTCAACAGTGCTGCACGGAGACCTTTCTTTGGTGACAACTGTACAGCAAAATCCGGAGCACTCGATCCTATAACAAACAAACAGGGAAGAAGCACAGTTACTGGCTGTTAATGTGCCAAGTCAAATGGCAACAAGTAACACTTACTCCCAAAACAACAACTAAGCCTTAGTCCCAAAACCTCCCCCTTCAGGAAGTGTTACTAAAAAAGAAAAGGAAAAAACGTATACCAGATAAGTTGATGCAATGATCATGAGCACCAAATACATCACCAGTGCCTTACAAATGCCAGGCCTTAAGAAATGCTATTCCTGTGGGAATTCTTACATCACCAGTGCCTTACAAATGAGAATAGGTGCGGTTGGGGGATAAGAAGTTGTTACATAAGCCACACCAGGCAATTACTTAATTGCTTCAATAGTCAACAATTATAATAGAATAAGTTTTGCATATTATGTGATAAGAGGATCTCGGTCTCCAACAGAAGAGGATCAGAGATTCAAAGTACACTGTAAAATATGTGATTCAAAATTACAATTTCTTTGCCACTCTTTTCCTCACTTTTGTAGAGACTAAACAAAGGGTGTAAAAGAAAGATACTAAAGTTCTACGCCTAAACTCAGTTTGCTCAGTCATAAGTTCTAAATAGCCACAACAGTCTGCAAACTGTATTTACCTCTAATCCACATGCACATTTCAAAATAACCATATCATTCCCGATTCTACAGACGTAGTTTTGACAGATTAAAGTTTAAAAAAAAAACAGAGAAAGACCAAAAACAAACAAACTGCCAACAACTTTAAAGAGTTAGAAGATAACAGTAAAGAATTTACCTCCCCTTGCTCACCATTTTTTTTCTTTTTCAAGAAGGGCGTCAACTAGAACCTTGAGCGAATCACTTTCAAAGAAGTACCACCCATCATTTCCAAAAGCCTGACGTAAAATACACCTTATTTATGGCAAAAAGATGGGCTGGATCCCATGAATGTCCTTGCTTTAGCAAAAACAAAAAACAAATAAATCAAAACCCACTTTCAGGAGCCCTTTCACAGTTTCTCTAACCAATTGATCACAAAACCCAAACTGACCGAATACATCAATTGAACAAGCCAATTTCATCAATTTAACCCAATTTGACAAAATCCCCAATTCGGATCAATTTCAAACCCTAGAATTTCCAATTTTTCAAAAACCATAAAATTGATCAAATTAACTAACAAGGATCATTAATATAACAATATAGAGACATAACCTAATGATCAATTTCAGAAAACATGGCTTGAAACATCAAAAACCCCAATCATGAATAGTTCTGAAAATACCCAATGCAATGCATGAAAACGTGAAATAAAATGCAAAAGGAAGGGCAAAAAGGACTTATCGGCCTTAGAAGACAAAAACCTTGCAAAAATTTCGGAAGAAAACGACAAAACAAATAGACAGAGACTTTAACAAAACAATTTTAAAAGAATTCGATCGATCGAAATAGATAGAGGCTCTTTCTAACAAATTTAAAAATTTTCAATTGATCGAAAAATAGAATGGATCGATCGAAATGGGCAGAGGCTCACTAAATTTGAGGAAAAACACAGTTTTTTGAAAAACATTTAGAATCAACTCAAAGCATTGAAATTTAAGAACAAAATGCATGAGTATGTGATGATGTGATTTTCAAAAACAAGAATTTTAAGCCCAAATTCCCCAAAAACAAAATTTCTTGCATTCTCCATAAATTTTCAAGCAACAAATTAATTTTGCACAAAATTCAAAGTATTTGCAAAACTCGGTTGGTCAGACCATAAACACACACAATAACATGTACAAAGTTTAGCAAAGAGTAACTCGTGTAGTGTGTACAACTAGCAAAAACTTGAGATACATGTGAGATGATATGTGAATAGCAATCAATCACAAAGTCTACAAAATTCATCACAAAGAATTTAAAAGAGACTATCACCTAAAGAGTTACATCATATAACTCTCACATCTCCTAGATCATAAGCTTGCAATCATGTAAGTTTCTTGAATTTATGCCTCATAATATACATACCAATTTTAAGTCATGTGAGTTTGGCATCATGCCTAATAGTACACACCAATTTTAAGTATTAAGCAATTTAAACCGAGACTTCACCTTATGTTCTTTTTGTGCATGTGCTTCACTTTCTCGAGCACAAAATCTTATGATACGCACTAAGGTGTTCATGATTGGCTAGTGAACAGTGGTGAGATGGTTATTTATGCCTTTCTCTAAAAGTTCAAGTCCAACATTCAAAAACATGTGACTTCAAGATTAAGACAGAGTAATAAAAAAACCATAAACATCTTTCCCACACAACATGCACTACAAAGTTTCAACTAGTAAAGTGCAACAAGTAAGCTCATCAAAGTTAAACAAGGTACAAACGACATGTTATGTGAAAATAAATTGACCAACCTTGTTCTCAAAAATCAAGAAGAATAGTACAAAACAAAATTTGCTTCCTTTTTCTTCCTTTTTTATTTTTTTATTTTTTTTATTTAAAAAAAAAAAACTAGAATGAAATGTATGAATGTTATGCAATGCAAATCCTAGAAAACAAAAAACAAAACAAAACTAAAGAACAATGGTCACAAAGGGTAGAGTAATGAAGCACAAGGACCATGTCAGAAAGACTCAGTTAGTTCGAGTCTTTTGCATCCAAAACCTTTTAGATGCACCATGAGCATTGGAGTTCTTATTCACATGGGAATGATTATCAACTCCAGGATTGGAAGAGAGGTTTAAAGTCTTTACCAATTCACCAATGAGTACCATAGGATCTTGTGCTTGAGGCACAGGTACTTTTGATTTGTTTGCTCTCTTTGTAGCTTGCAGCTTGTAACAGTTTGGATGAAGGTGTCTAGACTTTCCACAAAAGTGACAAATCCATGCAGGCTTATCATGTGTCTTGTCCTTAGATAGGGTAGGCTTCTTAGACTTAGACTTTTCAGATCAATCCTAATCTTCCTAGATGATGAAACTTCTATGGGTTTGACAACCTCAATCATAGGGGGTTTGATAGTTTCATTCACTATCTCACTCACAGAAGGTTCAGAAAAAGATGAAGGAACAAACTTTGTGGAATGGGGAGTAGATACAGAGATGCTTTCAACATAACCTAATCCAATTTTGTCAGAAGAAGACTTTTGACACTAAGCATTTGATCAAGTTTAGAACTAGCAGATTTAGCAACAGATAAATCAAATTCCAAAGATTTAACTTTATCAAGCAAAAGCATATTCTCAGTTTTCACATTATTCAAAAGTTCATTAGCATCAAACAGTTTAACAAGCAAATTCTTATTATCAAGGTTAAGAGATTCAATTTTCTTTAGGCCAAGTTCAACATTCATAGCATCCTTTGCAGCAACTTTGCAAAGTTTATTATAGGCCTCTTGAAGATCTGCATCTTCATAGAGTTCCTCATCAGAAGGGTTCTCTTCAACAGATATGCTCTCATCGACTACAGCAGTAGCGGTGAAAGTAATGAAATTTCCATCCTCATCACAATCAAACTCATTATTAGAAACTTCACCATCACTAAGGGTTACAACCATAGCCTTACCCTTAGACTTCAAATAGGTAGGACATTCAGATTTCATGTGTCCATACCCTTGACATCCAAAACACTGAGAGCCCAAATAATTATTGGAAGATTGACCTACTTTTTCTCTAGGTTTATCATTATTGTTAACCTTAGTGGGATCATGCTTCCTAAAGTTTCTAGGTTCAGCAGTGTTTGTGCCTCTTGCCTTTCTGTTACTATTCCTGAGAAAGTTTCTAAAATTCTTGGCAAGGTAAGCAATCTCTGTAGCAGAGAGCTCATCATCAAATCCACCACCTTCAACATCATCAACTGACTTAAGAGCCATTAATTTGGATTTGGTAGTTTTGGGTAGATCTAACTCATAAGATTGAAGAGATCCTACAAGTTCATCAACAGGGATGGAGTCCACATCCTTGCTTTCAGTAATGACAGTCACCTTGAGTTTAAAGTCTTCAGTTAAAGATCTAAGAATCTTCCTAATAATTTTAGGTTGATCATAGATTTCACTCAAGTTAAAAGCAGAATTAACAATATCATTCAATTTAGCATAGAATTCATCAAAAGATTCATCATCAGACATCCTAATGCTTTCAAATTTAGAAGTCAATTACTGCAATTTATTGATTTTGACAGTCTTTGTGCCTTCATGCACAGTCTGGAGGATATTCCAAGCAGTATAAGCAACCTCAACATTAGAGATTCTCTTAAATTCCTCCATAGAAACAACATTAAAGATATCATTCATAGCCTTACTATTAAACGCAGCTACTTCTTTTTGAGAAGTTTCTCACTCACTAACAGGAGTAGTAGGCTTCTCCCATCCGTATTCAATGGAGTTCCACACTCTCTCATCAATAGATTTCAGGAATGCTTTCATCCTTACTTTCCAATAAGTATAATTATTCCCATCAAAGTGAGGAGGAATAAGTAGAGAGTGTCTGTGTTCCATGACAACAGGGGTCAAGGATTAACTCAGTGATCAAAGGATCAACAACAAAAGAGCAACCCGCTCTGATACCACTTGATAGTTTTTAGATCCCTTAAAACCAATTGATTTAACCTAGGTAATTAGCCAAGTTGTTTCTTAGTCCAATTTAACAAGTCTAGGTTATCACAATAACAAAGATCAAATCATGCAAAGCAGTGGAAAATAAATAACACAAGATATGATCACCCAGGAAACCAAACCGGTAAAAACCTGGGGAGGATTTGACCTAGTTATCCTTAAGGTAAACTTAAATCCAGTATCTTGAATAAATCGAAGTTCATACAATAAGACTTACAAGCCCCCATGCTCGACTTCTTATTGCTACCCACTAGTAGAACTTACTGACACGACCACGTGCAAGTTTTGAATTCACGGACTCCTTCTTTCTTGGATTCACCACCAGATACAAGCACACCCGCTTGTGTTTTCTTTAAACTTCAATGGCAGCAACTGAGTTGATCATCAAGGTGTAGATAAATCTTCTCCTTGAAAACCCTAAGTTTGTGTAAATGAAACCTCCTCTAGATCTCATAAGAGATTTACACAAACCGCAATATGAGCAACACTAAAACGTGGCTAGGGTTTGCCTTTTATACTTAGGACAAATAAGAAACCCTAAAAACGTTTTAAAACAATTAGGGCTGAGTTGGAAAATTCTGCAGAAAAACATTCTGCCCGAGCTTCGATCGATCGAGCCTAAGCTTTGATCGATCGAGCCAGGCCGAAATGCATTAATCTTTTCTGCATTAAGCTCGATTCCAACTTTACATAAATGCACAACTTTGAGCAAGACTAAAACACTTCTAAACACATTGTTTTGATCATGGTTTGCCAACAATACAAATTAGAGTTCTAAATACATAAAATTCTAAGTCTTTAAAACTTAACAGCAAGCATTTCAGTTTAATATAAAATTTTCTTCCGAGGATAGCTGCAAGAAAAGCTTTCAAAAAAAAAAAAAGTATCATAGGGGGGGAAAAATAATTCATACAAAACTCAAGTAACTAACTCTTTCAACCTAAAAACTTTGCTGTTTGATTGTGGGCTATACAACTTTGCTGTTTGATTGTGAGCAATGCCCTTATATCGTTGATACATAAGCCTCAATAATCTGGAAGACACCAAAATCACAACAAGAGGCTTTCCCATTTCAAACTCTTCTTATGTTAAAACATGTAAGGTCTATATTTCTAATAAACAGAACTACAGGATACTAGGAATTTGTTCAAGCAATAACATTTTCCTTTCCATCAGAGTGAGAGGAGGGGGGAGGATCGCGGGGGGGGGGGGGGATTGGGGTGGGGATCATGCCAATAACAAGAGAGTTTATTTGAAGAGTAGGTAAACTGGTAAAGGTTAAAAATAATAACTAGCAACTGTATGAGGATATCCCATTTATAACCACCTCCCCTCTCTTTGGTGCAATCCACAATCAACAATCTACATCAAAGCCGCATATGTTTCATGAGACCATAAGGTAATTATGTACGAGTGAACATATGTAATTGATCCCTAATACTTATAAATAGTGTAATACCCATATCTATCGGTTTTGATATTCTAAGTTATTAAACCATGTCAAATACCAAGTAAAATGAAAAATGATATTACCACCGACTGAATTAAACAACAGGTAGTCAGATATAAAATAGTACATACCCACAACGCTCAGCACAACTTTTTGATATTATTGTTGATTGGGCTCCACTGTCAACAAAGGCCTGAAACATGGTGAAAATTATTTGGCAGACTGTGTATGTGATTAGTTCTCAATCAGCAAGGGCTGGAACTAACAATAAAGTATAAAGAGGGACGCATAATTCAAAATGATGGGGATATTAATCTGGTTGCATATCATATGCCTGCACAAATCTCATTGAAATGTGTTTTTAAACCAGGGCAGTCCCGGTGTGTAAGATGTTTTATATAGGATCACAAAAGTGACACAAGAAACCCTATAAGCCCTTCAGTGATTTCATATTACGCTGAACTGAATAAGTTCTTCCTAAGATATTTTTCACGATCTAGTTGTTACCTTTAATGGGAAACCATTAACCTCCATGTCCACGTACAACATAACCTAAAGAGTTGCATAAGAAACTTTAAAATCAATACAAAAACAAATATATATATATATATATATATATATATATATATATGTATGTATGTAATAGTGATAGCTGGGGTTGAAGATAAATAGATAATACATACCACCCTTGCAAAAGCTTCAGGGTTATGTTCCAAGGCAGCGGCCCAATTTTCATCAATTCCTTTCTGCAAATAATTTAGAAGTATTGTCAACACGAAGCACCCATTTAATATATCTGCCTTCTTGGTGTGGAAAAAAAGATAATCGAAAAAAAATCAATTTTATGATTATATCAATAGTACTAAGATTATATTAAAAAAAAATAAAAAAGATATATGCCACAACTATCAAAGGATGAAAGAAATTTCAGAGTTGCAAGTAATAAATTAGTTGGCGTAAACATTAATGCATAAGATTTTATGCAAATATTATGAATCATTATAGTAAACATTGTAAAAGAATCACTTTTTGACGGTCCAATATCATTTTCTATCATCAGCAATCACATTCCTCATCAAAAATAAAATCAATAAATCAAAATGCACACTCTTCTGAGAATTTAATGAATTCATCCTACAAGGAAAAGATTTATAATCACAGTTTCTAGCATGTAGGGTCATGCCTACTGAAAGTTCAAATAGTGTATAAAACACCCTTGAACGTTTAAACCCCCAATTACAAAATAACCAATTCAACCTTTATGACAAACAACTAGTGTGCGGAAAATGAACACAAGTTATAAACAGAATTGGTAAACAATCCAAGCCAATTAAAATCACATCCACAATAGAAAATAAAAGGCAAAGATAAAGGGAAGAAAGATGCAAACACAAGGACAACACAATGATGTGTTATCGAAGAGGAAACTGAAGTCCTCGGCGTAAAACCTCTCCGCCACCTTCCAAGCGGTAAGTAATCCACTAGAAAATGTAGTTGGGATACATGAACAGCAATAGACCCTCCAAGCCTAATCTCCCCAGTGTACCTAAGCCCTTCAAGCTTCTTGTTCCAACGAGGTTGCGCTGAACCTATTTCTTTTCAAGCTTTCCGGATTCCGTTACTTGACCATAGCATCTACCAATGTAAATTGTGAAAGTTCAAAAACGTGTACCAATACACTTTTGAACGTTTAGACCCCCAAAAATTAACTTAACCAACACAAGCAATATGTCAAACAACAAGTGTGCGGAAACTTAACATATGCTATAATGTGAAATAGGTTAAATACTATCTAAGCCATAACAGAATAAAATCCACAGCAGATAATATAAAGGCAAAGATAGAGAGGAAGGAAGATGCAAACACAAAGACAACACGCGATGTGTTATCGAAGAGGAAACCGAAGTCCTCGGCGAAAAACCTCTCCGCCGCCCTCCAAGCGGTAATCAATCCACTAGAAAATACAGTTGGGATACAAGGACAGCAATAGACCCTCCAAGCCTAATCTACCCAGTGCACCTAAGCCCTCCAAGCTTCTTGCTCCAACGAGGTTGCGCCGAACCTTTTTCTTTTCTAGCTTCCCAGATTCCGCTACTAGACCGTAGCATCAACCAATGAAGATTGGCTCCTTCCTAACTGCTTCCCAGAACTCCAAACGACTGTCTCACAGAGATGATAATGGTGAGAACCAGGTTTGGTATAATGCCTCTCAAGGATTTGACAATGGAGAGGAAGAGAGTAAGGGAATTTGAAGAGACTCTAAGATATAGATTGTGGGTGAAACAATCTGATTTTTCTTTAGGGTTTCTCTCTCAAAATTCTCTCTGGAAGCTCTCTATCAATCGTGGGTTAAAGGGGTATTTATACTGGAGTGGGAGAGGAATGTGAAACGTCAGGTTTTGGCAAAACAGGGGTGGCTCGCGGCTTGACCTCGCGGCTTGACCAAGTCGCGAGATCCAGTCGCGAGTTAACCGTATGGCCAGTTGTCCTGTTTTGTCTTGTAGTGCTCCAGCTAGCATGACTGTTCATCTTCCAGCATGCTTGGCACGTGTGCAGCTTCTGGCGGCTTGCAGCCGCGAGTCCACCCGCGAGTCCCAGCCGCGACACTCTGTTTTCTTGCACACTCTTGAGCAATCTTCACTCTATCTCACTCACTACCCTTACAACAAACCCACCTAAATACAGGGTTACTAAATGCTGAATTACAAGCAAATTTGGCACGGAATAAAGCCAATTAGATGGTTGAATAAATTCAACCTTACAATCTCCCCCTTTGGCTATTCCGTGACAAAACCCTAAAACAGACTCTAGACTTAACATGTGAGTTGGGAACAGTTGAACAAAACTCACTCACACCTAACTCTAGAAGCTGTGAAGCACTTGAATCATATGAACATAATACTCCTGAAACACAACAATACACCATGATCATTGTAAGCAGAAAATTATAAATGCATATGAAACAGCCAACATGTGATCAAGCAAAGATGGAGTAAATAAACAAACCATGGCTTGATCAACCAAGTGAACACCACAAGGTAGTGATCACAGTGCTCATTCACACTTGGAATGAACACAAGGACATACAAGTTAACAAGCACAAGGCAAGACACTTGTATGCTCAACACTCAACCAATGCATAGCACACAAGGCATATGCATCTAGGAACAATCCTACAAGGGCACAAGAGTGACAATACATAAACCAAAATGCAGAACATTTAGATTAAAGTACTGATTTCAACATAGCATAAAGGCTGCACTTAAGCAAGGTACATACCATAAAGCCTACAAACTATGCATAAAACAATAACCCTAAAAGCTTACAAAAGCACATGGGTACAAACACATTATATTGAATAAAAACTTAAACAATATAAACTAAAAGTGCTTAAAATTTCTCCCCTTCAAAGTGATGAGAAGCTGTGATGCACTTGGAACATATATACTTGTAACCTGAAACACTTGCACAAAACACATTAGACCTTCAAGGTAAAGCAAGTAATAAAAGGACAAGTATAATGTAACAAGCAAATTGCGATCAAGTAAACATGATGTAAAACATATGAGCAACTTGATCAAACACCAAAACAGTCATATAGAAATGACTACAATAATCACATAGCAAAGCAAATGATCATCTGAACATGCATTCAATGAAGCATAATAACATAGGGATATATGTATGTCCAAAGCACAAACATGATGCAATGAGAACACCAAAGCATAACACAAAGCACCATAAAGCCAACAAGAAAACAAACAGAACAAGGTTTTCTAGTTAACACAATGTCTTCTCCCCCTTGGTATATGCATCTCCCCTATGGAATATCTCTCCCCCTACAAATGTGCATGAGAAATAGAATTTCTCCCCCTAAGGATGTGCACAAGAGTCATATAGAAATGAAAAAATACTCCGAAACACTCTCTAGAGTATACTCTCCCCCTTTTTGTCAGGAATAGACAAAGGGTCAAGAAGAAACGAGGGCAAGAGATGAAGGTATGAACAATGCTAATGATGCATGAGGGGTGCAAGATGAATGAGAAAATGAAGCTCAAACCTAAGACAAAGTAACATGCTACAAAGCATAAGATAAGCATGACATGCTAGGATGAAGAAATAAGGTAAAGACCAATGCATGACAAGGGTAACAAAAGTGTGTGCAAGAGGTGGCTAAGTGCAATGCATGACCAATGCATGAAAAATGCACATGTGGGGCAAAGTGTGCAAAATACACAACTAATGAACCAAACATGTTCCTAATGAGGAAACATGAGAAACCCCAAAGTTTGGTACTCATCGGAGTCCAAACAAGCGAGAAAATGTCTAAGAGGCATTTTATCAAACACCTAGCCTGCACACTATGAACAAAAATGTGAAACAATGCATGAATATCATGAAATCCACCCTTAATACATGTTCTTTCTGCCACAAGGGGCCAACATCCAATGCATATCAACAAAAGAAACCAATCCCATGAAGAAAATTGACAAAAAATAAGTTTTCCCAACCCCTATGATGAAAATCCCAACCAAGAGCACAAAACTCTCCAAAACATAATCTAAGGATCAAAATCAATGAAAAGAGTTTATAATTACCTTAGAGATGTTAATGGATTGAAAAACCATTCAAATTAGTTGGGTTTTGATGTAAAAATATTGAAAGAGGGGTTTTAGAGAGGATGGGAGAGGTTTAAAACAAGTTTCCCACGAAAAAGCTCTTTAAAAAGCTGATTCTGGGCGACTCGCGATTGGCGAGTCGCGAGCCAAGTCGCGAGTGAGCCGCGAAACCTCTCTGTATGAACTCACAGCTTAGACTCGCGGCTTGCAAGCCGCCAAACTGAGTAGCCAAAACTGGCAGCTTGCTGGCAGCTCACGCAAGTAGCCAAAATGAGTGGCCAAAAAATCTGACACTTGTTTTTCAAACCAAAACATGTTTAAACATTGAAAAACCAAGTAAGCACTAAACATAAACACAAAAAGTGATAAAAATCACTTCCAAAAACATATAAAATGATCAAAAATATTTTTGGATTGAACCATATATGATTGAGCACACACACATCACATTTAGACAAGTACAATCTAACAAATGAATAAGACATTCATTGAACATTAGGCATGTGTGTTGTGTGTGTGTATCAAATGTGGAATAGTCCTTAGTCTAGAGTGAAGCTTCAATGATCAATTCAATCAAGTCATACACAACTAGTGCTAAGTCAAGTAGTCTATCTCAATTATAGAAATGAGCATATATGACCTCCCACAAGAAAATGATTACATATGATGAAGCTTTTCATTTGGCTTCTTTACAATTCATAACATTTGATCATTTTGAATCAAAACATCTCATTTTGAGATTGATGCCTGAAATTTGTGATATTTCAATTTGATGAACAAGCCTTTGGCTTTTTGGGCATCATACAATTTCATTTAAGTCGCTTTCCCTTTTTCCTAGTCGAATACTAGTATGTGCGACGGCTTTTGCAGCTCATTATCTCTTTTCATTTTGAGATTTACATTTATTGAGCTCTTTAAGCAATAAAAATAAAAGAGTGGGAAGAGATATAAGCACAAGTCTACGCATGTATCAAAACCAACATGACTATTGACAAATCATTCATGACAAGCTTGAAGATCGATTTACAACAATCACACAAAGATGTCAAGATTTTTCCCACAAAGATATAAGTGCAAAAACTAACAAGCTAAGCTCGTAAATGCACAAAGCCATTTGTACAAAGGTACAAGGCCAAACTCACATGTGATATGTGCTCAAACATATACGATCAAACTTTTTAAATTTTTCACTTTTTATGTGGTTTTGGATTTTTACTCACACAAAACGAAAACATAAAAGTAAGATAAAAAACGAAACAATGCATACAAATAAATGCAAGATGCACAAAATGCATGAAGTTATGACATTTAATGCATGAAGGGTCCTACAAAGATCGAAAGAATTAGATCAAGGACCAAAAAGAGCACAAACTCAACCATATGAACCCTTCCTCATCCAAAAGGAACGATTGTTTGGAATGAGTGTCTCAAGAGAAGCGAGACGAGGGTTGGAAGAATGAGAACCGGAGATGCACATAGTCAAGGAGTTAAGAGCATTAAACATTTTCTTTAACAACATGCTATTTTCACTCAAAACCGGTTTACTCTTTTTAGCACTTCCAAAAAGCTCAAGTTTCTCTTTTCTTTTGATTCTTTTAAAAGCATGAAACTTAGAGCATTGAGGTCTTAGATGACCAAAGGCACCACAATGGTGGCAAACAATGCGTTTAGGTCTACTAGGCTTTTTAGAAAGAGATCTAGCAACATTGTTTTGTTCCCTTTTCAACTTGGAGCATTGAGGTCTTATATGACCGATCACACCGCAATGGTGGCAAGTTGGAACAAACTTAGATCCATTCAAAACCTTAGGTTGAGACCTAAACGGAGGCTTTGACTTAACAGCCTTTCTCTCCACATTTTGATTTCTCTTATGTGGAGGAATGTACACCGATTTGTCCTTTAAGGTAGAACACACACTAGGCACAAAATCGGGTACTATAACATGATTGCAACAAATATTTTCATCCTTTTTAACAATAGGTTCAGCAATCAAACACTTGGCATGCATCTTAAGAGATTCATTTTCACATTTTAACTCATCAACAAGTTTGTTAGACAAAACAAGTTTAGCATCCAAGTCCATATTCAAACATTCAAACTCTTTCAGCTTTTCATGAGAAATTTCAGCAAGTTTTTTATATTTCTCAACCAATTTGTTGGATTCATTGAGCTTAGCAATCAAATCATCCTTTTCACAAAATAACTTGCTTAAATTCTTTTGAAACTTCTTAGCATTTTTCTTTAAGAGTTTGTCAACACCACCCATAGATTCAAATAACATGTCATCACACTTATGAGGATTAACACTCATAGAGGCAATTTCACAAACACGTGGCATGTTACATTCATTACCAACCAAATCATACAAAGAGTCATACAAAACACAATCCATGGCAAATAAACACAAGGGGTCAAGGATCACACTTAGGTATTTAAACCACAACAAGTGTACCCGCTCTGATACCAATTGAAAGTTCAAAAACGTGTACCAATACACTTTTGAACGTTTAGACCCCCAAAAATTAACTTAACCAACACAAGCAATATGTCAAACAACAAGTGTGCGGAAACTTAACATATGCTATAATGTGAAATAGGTTAAATACTATCTAAGCCATAACAGAATAAAATCCACAGCAGATAATATAAAGGCAAAGATAGAGAGGAAGGAAGATGCAAACACAAAGACAACACGCGATGTGTTATCGAAGAGGAAACCGAAGTCCTCGGCGAAAAACCTCTCCGCCGCCCTCCAAGCGGTAATCAATCCACTAGAAAATACAGTTGGGATACAAGGACAGCAATAGACCCTCCAAGCCTAATCTACCCAGTGCACCTAAGCCCTCCAAGCTTCTTGCTCCAACGAGGTTGCGCCGAACCTTTTTCTTTTCTAGCTTCCCAGATTCCGCTACTAGACCGTAGCATCAACCAATGAAGATTGGCTCCTTCCTAACTGCTTCCCAGAACTCCAAACGACTGTCTCACAGAGATGATAATGGTGAGAACCAGGTTTGGTATAATGCCTCTCAAGGATTTGACAATGGAGAGGAAGAGAGTAAGGGAATTTGAAGAGACTCTAAGATATAGATTGTGGGTGAAACAATCTGATTTTTCTTTAGGGTTTCTCTCTCAAAATTCTCTCTGGAAGCTCTCTATCAATCGTGGGTTAAAGGAGTATTTATACTGGAGTGGGAGAGGAATGTGAAACGTCAGGTTTTGGCAAAACAGGGGTGGCTCGCGGCTTGACCTCGCGGCTTGACCAAGTCGCGAGATCCAGTCGCGAGTTAACCGTATGGCCAGTTGTCCTGTTTTGTCTTGTAGTGCTCCAGCTAGCATGACTGTTCATCTTCCAGCATGCTTGGCACGTGTGCAACTTCTGGCGGCTTGCAGCCGCGAGTCCACCCGCGAGTCCCAGCCGCGACACTCTGTTTTCTTGCACACTCTTGAGCAATCTTCACTCTATCTCACTCACTACCCTTACAACAAACCCACCTAAATACAGGGTTACTAAATGCTGAATTACAAGCAAATTTGGCACGGAATAAAGCCAATTAGATGGTTGAATAAATTCAACCTTACAAATTGGTTCCTTCCTAACTGCTTACCAGAACACCAAACAGCCCTCTCACAGTGATAGATATGGTGAGAAAAGGTTTTGGTAAAAAGTCTCTCAAGGATTTAACAATGGAGAGGTAGAGAGTAGAGGAATTTGAAGAGTCTCTTATGTGAAGATTGTGGATGAATCAATCTTATTTTACTCTAGGGTTTCTCTCTAAAAATTCTCTCTGGAAGCTCTTTATCTTTCGTAGGTATAAGGGGTATTTATACTGGGGTAAGAATGGAATGTGAAGAGTCAGGTTTTTCAAAACAAGGCTGGCTCACGGCTTAGCCTCGTGGCTTGACTGAATCGCGAGATCCAACCACGAGATAATAGAACGGCCAGTTGTCCTATTTTGTCCTATAGTGCTCCAGCTAGCATGACGCTGGCACGTGTGCATCTTCTGGCGGCTTGCAGCCGCGAGTCACCTGCGAGATCCAGTCGCGAGTCTCTGTTTTTCTTACACACTCTTGAGCATTTCATTACACTATCTCACTCATTACCCTTACAAAAATCCCACCTAAATACAGGGTTACTAAATGCTAAAATACAAGCAAATTTGGCACGGAACAAAGCCAACAAAATGGTTGATTAAATTTAACCTTACAATCTCCCCATTTGGCTATTCCGTGACAAAACCCAAAAACAGATTCTAGACTTAACATGTGAGTTGGGAACAGTTAAATAAAACTCACTCACACCTAACTCTAAAAACTGTGAAGCTCTTGAATCATATGAACATGAAACTCCTGGAACACAATAATACACCATGATCATTGGATTCAGAAAAGCATGAAATGCATATGAAGCAGGCAATATGTGATCAAGCAAAGATGGAGTTAAGAAACAAAATATAACTTGATCAAACAATTAATCACTACATGGTAGTGGCCACAATGCTCATTCACATTTGGAATGAACACTTGGACATACAAGCTAACAAGAACAACGCAAGTCACTTGTATGCCCAGCACTCAACCAATGCATAATACACTAAGTATATGCATCTAGGAACAATCCTACAAGGGCACAAGAGTGACAATACTTAATTAACAAGAAAATGCATGACATTTAGTTAGAAGTACTGATTTAACAAAGTATAAAGGCTGCATAAAGCATGATACAGACCATAAAGTCTACAGATAAAGAAAACAAACCCTAAAAACTTACAAAAGCAACATGGGTACAAACCACATTATATACTGAAAAACATCAATATATATAAAAGGTAAACCAAGTTTCAAAAACATCCATGTGATATGAGTTAGAATCAAACATACACCAAAACCACAGTGTATCAAACCCATAATAACAACAAATTATCCAAAACATAATCCTATAAGTTAAAAGGTAAGACCAAAACAAAAGTATGTGTACTCCCCCTATTACTATGCACATTTCCCTTTGAACTTTCTCCCTCTTACTGTATGCTCTCCCCCTTTTTCGCACGAATAGCTAAAGGCTGTCTTCTAACTTTTGTTGAATAGCTTCTAGCTGATTCTCCATGGTCTCGAGTCACATTTGAACATGATTGTTGGTGGAGTAGAGAAGTGTCACCATTTCCTCAATGCGCTTCTGAATACTTTCAAGCAAACTACCCAATCTATCAGTTTGAGGATCAGACTATACTTGCAGAATGCTAGTTTGTTGAACTTCAAGGATAACATGCGAAGTGGGTGTGGTATGTACATGTGTCTCTGACTCAAGAGCAGACAGAGTAACCGGAGAGATGTGTGCACTCTTTGGTGTTTTAGAGGAATGACTTTTGCTGGCTCGTAAAGTGAACATGGAAATTGGATGCAGACGGGTCATCATTTTTCCATCTGAGGGAGGAACAATACCTTCAAGAAGAATGAACTTCATGATCAGATTGCAAAATGGAATACATCCTTGTACTGCTGATCGAGCCGCGGTCTTCCTTATGGTTTGAAAGATGTGGGCACAGATATCAATGGGGGCTCCTGTAATAAGATCACAGAGGAATTGAGCTCTTCCAAGATTGATGAAAGTCGTGTTGGACAGTGGGTAGAGGTTGGAGAACATGATCAGCTTTAGTGTGGTTAACACAGGTGCAAACTTGGCACTGCTTATGGATGTGCTTGTACTAGAGACTTCATGATCAGGTCCAAGAACTTGTAGAATGTCTTGAGTCTCTGGAGTTTGATCATCATACGATGTTAGATCCACATTCTGAGGTCTAGTGATGCAGAGAATTTTGGCTATGGAGTTCGGGGTGATGATAAATTCCTTTCCTCTTACCCAGCAAATCAGCTCAACTCCAAGGTCACTTGAATTAGAGTAACATTCCTTAACAGTTCATCCATTGGGTCTTCAAAATTCCCAAAAAAGTTTGCCCAATCTCTTGGCTCAAAAATCCGAGGGATAAAGGTGGTCCCCAAGGTGTCAAACTCAACCACACGTTCCATTATAGGAGATGCCCTGTCAAAGATGCTTGAGTAGATGTGTGAGGTAAGCGGGGTTCTAAACCTCTCCAAATTGGAGTCTTTAGATGACTGAGATGAGAGTCAAGTCCGTTTAGCAACCGGGGTTGATGGACCATCAGTTACAATGTCTTTGCCTTTAGAGGATCGACGAGACATCTGCAAGAGAGCAGGCACACAACAAAGAACCAAAAACAGCACCACAAAAGACAGATATCAACTAGATTAGATTCAAATAAAAATGTGAACCAGATATAACTCACACAATCACAAGCAATAGTTAGGGCAATGCCAAACAAAACCATAAGCAATACTGAAGTATTGAATGAGGCAAGTGCACCAAAATGGTGATTGCTCAAGAGAACACAGAGTAACACAAATTTACAAATAACTGTCATTGAGACAATCTATTATGAGCATGATATGCATAGTAGAGAACAAAAGAAGGATAGCTCAAATTAGACCATAGTAAGACAGGAACAGGTATAAAACAGCAGTATGAAAGAACAGTGGAAACCATATACATGCAGAATAGAGAAAATGACAGTGAGGTATAACTTACTGAAAATGGAATGTTTAAAAAATACCCTCAAGACAGAAGCACACACATGTTATGGCAACATAAAAACACAGAAACAATCCAAAGCCTCAGACAGACTTAAACACTCAAACTCATAAGGAGTAAAACATAGAAAAATACCAAACCCATATATCAAATGAGTATGAAAAACAATAAAAGCCAAAGCACAGAACAAAGATTAGCACAATGTGACTAACAATATGAAAGCAGATGGAATCAGAACCAAACACAACCAACCATACCCAGCAATCTAAGAGTAAAATGTTCAAACACAGTATGTCACAAAATATAGTAACAACTCAAAAAGCAAGAAAATAATACTCAAAACATAAAATGTGAAGTGAGGAAGAGAAGACCCATACCTTTTCTTGATGATTTTGAGAGGAAATGAAGCAACAATGGAGTTCGAAGAGGGTGACACGGAGTGTTTGGGTAAGTTTCAGACGAAAGAGAAAATGAACAGTCACATAAAGTTCAAGGGAAAACTGAAAAAGATTTTAAAAACTGCCTTTACTGTGCAAAACACGCGTTTTTCGCAACTGAGGTAAGTCACCAGTAAGTCGCCAAAAACACCCGCCAAAACACTTCAAGCCAAAAGATTTGAAAAATTTGCTAAGTGTTTTTCGCGATTGGAAGTCTCACTCGCGAGGGAGTCGCGAGCTGAGCTGCGAAAATCTCTGTGTGCCCCTCGCGATTGGACCTTCCACTTGCGAACAAGTCGCCAAAATTGACCCGCGATCTCGTGACTGTGGCATGCGACTTGACTGACCCGCGACTGAGTCGCCAAAACAGGGCAACACTGGTTTTTGAAATTTTCAGTTTTTTAAGAAAAAAATACTTTCCAAAAACAACTAAAACACTCAAAAATCTTTTTGTATTTGAATCAATAAAGATAAAGCATGTGAAAACACATTTTATCAAGTACAATCACATAAATGAATATGGCATTCATTGAACATAAACTTGTGTGTTGTGTGTGGGTATCAACAATGAGATAGTCCTTAGTCTAATGTGAAGTTTCAATGATCAATTCAACCAAGGCATACACAATTAGCACTAGATCATGTGACCCATCTCAATTATAGAAGTATGCATATATGATCTCCCACAAGACTTGATTACATAATTTGGAGTTTTACATTTGACTCCACTTTCAATCATAACATTTGATCTTTTTGATCATTTTGAAACAATCACATCTCATTGTGAGAATGATGTTTGATATTTCACCTTGATGAGATAGCCTTTGGCTTTTTGAAAAATCATACACTTTATTTTTGGTCGCTTTCCCTTTTTCCTAGTCAAATACTAGTATGTGCGACAGGCTTTTGCAGCTCAATATCTCTTTACATTTGGAGAATTACATTTTGTACGCTCTTTTTAGCAAAAACAAGAAATAAAGAGTGGGAAGATATATAGGTATAAGTCTATGCATGTCTCAAGATCAGGATAACCATTCACTAATCATTCATGACAAGTTTGAAGATCTATTTACAACAGTTACATAGATTTCAAGATTTTTTCCACAGTGATAAGAGTGCAAAGGAACAAGCTATGCACATAAATGCACAGCCATTAGCACAAAGGTACAAGGCAAAACATGTTTTGAGACAAAACTCAACAATGTCGATCAAACTTTTTGATTTTCTACTTTTTATGTGGTTTTTGGATTTTTGACACATAAGAAGGAAAAGATTGATCAAAATCAACAAAAAGAAATAAATGATAGAATGCAAAAACAAACAAACAAATTTCAACCCACACATTAAATAAGCAAACAACCAAACAAAGTCACAAAGCATAGGAAGTATTGATGCATGGACATGTTGTAATGCTTATGCATGAGTACCCTTTTTCACCCACACGTCACTTGTGTTTGGGGTGATTTCCTTATAGAATTGGGTACGAGAGTTAGGACTTTCAAACCTTCGTGTGAAGCTTTCCAAGCAGTTGGTGAAAGCACCAATCATCTTCATTACGTCCATCATTCCGAGATCACCACTTTGATCTCTTGATGGTTCACCAGCCCAATTTCTCCTGTCATTTCTAGGTCCTCGTGACCTTGGAGCAGTTTTACTATTCATTGCTTTCAATTTTTGACAATTTGGTCGAGTATGCCCTTGAAGTCCGCAGTGATGACACACATAGTTTGATCTAGGACCTCTTTGTGATCGTGGACGAGACTTGGTTCGGGATTCAAACTTGCCCACAGATTGATTACGGGGGTTGTTCACCATCCGTTGGTTCTCCGCATTCCTCTTCTCCTTTATCTTGGGCTTCTCAGCAGTAGGGCTAACTTCAATTGACTCTTTGGCCTTTATGAACTTCACTTCTTAAGTGATATTGCCAGATGAGCTACTCCCTCCGATATATCCCAACCCAGATTTGTCTGAAAAGTTCTTTTGAAATGAAATAACATCATTTAGCTTCTTGGTGGAGACCCTCTCTATCTTTGCATTTGCTTGCACAATCTCTTGTTCAAGAAATCTCACTTTTGTGTAGGTTTCTGACAGCTCACCATTCAGTGTCTCTATCTCACATTTGGCCTCCTTATAGCGAATTAGGAGACTTTTATAGTCCTCCTCTGCCTTCTTCATCTTTCTCACAGCTACCTTGGCCACCCTTGTGTACTCACCCGACTTCTCCAGGAGTAAGTTATAATTCTCTTGAAGATTGACTGTACTTTCATCTTCTTCAACATCTGATTCTTCAACAACTCCTAATGATTCTTCATCACTATGTTCTCCAAGTTTTCGTACAAGCAAGTTCAACTCATCTGAAGACTCAACATGGGCAATAGTCATAAAAGCAGAATAATTTCCTTCTCCGTCACAACTTTCCTCAGAATTTGAGTTGGATGAATCCGAGTCACTCAGTGTCGTGGCATATACCTTGCCTTTCGATTTCAAATAATTCGGACATTCTTTCTTAAAGTGTCCATGCCTGTTGCATTCAAAACAAGTGACACCTTGTGTAGATTGGGATTCTTTTCCATCTTTCTTTTTGAATTCCCTTTTCTCCCTTCTTGAACTTTGGAATTTCTCTTTATCACCAAATTTGCCATTATTCTTGAATTTCAAGAATTTTCGAAAATCTTTTACAAGGTATGCAACATCTTTGTCAACCACATCTTCATTCGATGAGTCATGGACTTCCAACTTTTTATTAATAGTCTTAAGAGCAAGAGATTTTCTCTTCCATTGATTGGGCAGTGACATTTCATAAGTCTGAAGAGAACCAACCAGCTCTTGGACTTTGATGTCATCAAGGTCCTTACTCTCTTCAATCGCTGTCACTTTGGCATGAAAGCTTTCCGGCAACGATCGAAGGATCTTCCTTACTATTTTAGAATCCTCCGTTTTCTCTCCCAAATTGAACTTGGTGACAACCACCTCATTCAGCTTGCTAGAGAAAGAGTTAAAGAACTTATCTTCACTCATTTTTAGCTCCTCAAACTAAGTGGTGGGCATCTGCAGCTTGGTGTCTTTCACTTTCTTCGTGCCTTCGTAGGTGGTCTCCAATATCTCCCATGCTTCTTTGGCAACGGTAATGTGAGAAATCCTGTGAAACTCATCTAGAGACACACTACAGAGAATTGCATTAAGTGCTTTACTGTTAGCATTAGATGCGGTGAGTGCTGCCTTATCCCATGTGGATTTAGCTTCCTCAGGCCTGGTCCACCCTATATCAACAGCATCCCAAACTGATTCATCAATGGAAGATAAAAATGCTCTCATGCGGACCTTCCAAAAAGCATAATTACTACCACCAAAATATGGAGGTGCATTTAGGGATTGAGACTGGTCCATCTCAATATGGGGTCAAGGATCATACTATGGTAATGAAACCAATAAAAGTGTACCCGCTCTGATACCAATTGAAAGTTCAAATAGTGTATAAAATACCCTTGAACGTTTAGACCCCCAATTACAAAATAACCAATTTAAGCTTTATGACAAACAACTAGTGTGCGGAAAATGAACACAAGCTATAAACAAAATTGGTAAACAATCCAAACCAATTAAAATCACATCCACAACAGAAAATAAAAGGTAAAGATAAAGGGAAGAAAGATGCAAACACAAGAACAACACAACGATGTGTTATCGAAGAGGAAACTGAAGCCCTTGGCGTAAAACCTCTCCGTCGCCCTCCAAGCGGTAAGTAATCCACTAGTAAATGTAGTTGGGATACATGAACAGTAATAGACCCTCAAAGTCTAATCTACCCAGTGTACCTAAGCCCTCCAAGCTTCTTGCTCCAACGAGGTTGCGCCGAACCTATTTCTTTTCTAACTTCCCGGATTCCGCTACTTGACCATAGCATCGACCAATGTAAATTGGTTCCTTCCTAACTGCTTCTCAGAACACCAAACAACCCTCCCACAGTGATGGATATGGTGAGAAAATGTTTTGGTAAAAAGCCTCTCAAGGATTTAACAATGGAGAGGTAGAGAGTAGAGGAATTTGAAGAGTCTCTTATGTGAAGATCATGGATGAATCAATCTTGTTTTACTCTATGGTTTCTCTCTCAAAATTCTCTCTAGAAGCTCTCTATCTTTCATGGGTATAAGGAGTATTTATACTGGGGTGAGAATGGAATGTGAAGAGTCAGATTTTTCAAAACAGGGCTGGCTTGCGGCTTGACTGTGTCGCGAGATAACAAAACGGCCAGTTGTCCTATTTTGTCATGTAGTGCTCCAGCTAGCACGACGCTTCAACTTCTGGCATGCCTGGCACGTGTGCATCTTTTGGCGGCTTGCAGCCGCAAGTCACCTGCGTGATCCAGTCGCGAGTCTCTGTTTTTCTTGCACACTCTTGAGCATTTCATCACACTATCTCACTCACTACTCTTACAAAAATCTCACCTAAATACAAGGTTACTAAATGCTGAAATACAAGCAAATTTGGCACAGAATAAAGTCAACAAGATAGTTGATTAAATTCAACCCTACACCTACTATTGGCCACAGAAAATATAATGCATACATACAAAAAAACAAATGAAGAAACTTAAAATAACAAAAGAATCCCAAGGCATAAAAGTCTCTCAATTATTACTTATTAATGCACACCTGTAAATATTAACCAGTCCAAGGAATTTGTAGGAATGAAAAATTAGTTTCGAAGAGAAGTAACAGATGTTTCAAGATAGCAAAGCCACTTGCAAACATCATTATAAGGTTAGAATTTTTGCACAATGAAAAATTAAATTACTATAGATTCTATAATTACAATGAACTTAAGATTTCAATGGACTGAAAAATACGCAGAAAATCAAGAGTACAAAGAAAGGTTCTTTCTTTCACTTTTTCCCCCTCTATCCAATGCTAAACAACACCCACACCTATGACCTACCCTGACCCAGCCAACCGGTTGAACCCCTGAGCCAAAGCATCAGGGATAAAGGGCTTCTATTGATACATCAATGCCACATATGACAAAGAAATAACACTGACCTGGTGAATAGCAGCTTCAATCTTCTTTTGCTCTTCAACATTAAAAGGATCTGCATAAAGAAGGGCCTATATCACACAATAACAAGAACGTATATGTATCAGTTTCTCCATCTAAAAATCGTTATCAAATTAAATTATTTATGAAAGAAACTCAATGGTAACAATTTAACTAAATCTGATCAGTAAATGGTAAGTACGTAAATACACACATATATTAGAGGCCAATATATTAGAACTTGAAAAGTACTTTATGTGGTAAAAACTTAGCACCATGACATAAGCTATAAAGGCCAAGGAAGAGAGAATTAGAGCCACCAGATAAGCAACTTACGAGCTCATCTTCTTGTTGACGTCGTAAATCAGATTTTTGGCGATGACGCTCTCGTAAAAGGTCTTGCAGTTTATTTAGATCATTTCCTAGAACAGCTTGTGCTAGTTCAGGATCATTCTGTAAATTCAACATAAATTTTAGATTGCTAGAAACTCACCAATTAAGAAAATAAATCATAGAAATCAAGAACGGATTACAAACAATCCAATCATTTTTATTTTTATTTTCTTGATAAGTACAAAATTCGCTTGATAGGGAGTACAAAGGAAAGAATTATGAAGACAATAAACTATAAATACAATTGATAAAAAGGAAAGAAAATATATTATCTAATTTAGAAAAAGAAAAATTATTAATACTATTAGTAGAGTGATTTCTAATTTTATGCCAAGTGCTACTGATTGGCATGGCATTTTCAGATAATAATCCAATTTTCAAACTCATCTCCCAAATAGGCTCTAGCTCAAGAACACCATGAGGGTACGGTAGTGTAAATAATATTAGAACCAACCTATTACTCAAGTAGTTAATTTTCCAGACTTTATCTGATTCCAGTTTTCTTTTGAATAGGAAAACCCTATTTACATGCTTCAAACCCCAATTTGAAATGCAAAGAATAACTTTGAAGAAAAAGACCACAGTTTTACCTGAAACAACTGAGCCATAAGATTAGAATCACTTCGAATATGCTGCTGGAAAGCTCCAGGGTTCACAGCAGACCCATCTGGATTGAAGCTCAAATTATTGGTAGGTGCACTAAAATAATTTCAAATAATAAGAGTCAGAAAAAAGCTTTAGATTCCTGTTTAGTACATAACAATTATTGAGATAAAATTACAAAAGTTATCTTAGTGTGCTTCATCATGAGACAGTGATTTGCTTTTACATGGGATCTAAAATGTGCATAGGGAATAAGTGGAACATTTTCAGAAAAAAACTCAATCTAACATCTCAAGTCACCATACTGTAATTTGCAGACTGGATTGCCGAGTATTAGCTCTACATAATCTTGGCATCCCTTAAATTCCTCATAATCATGGAAATTAAAAATAATTTTTTAGAGCACAAAAGATTGTGTCTGAAGTTATTCTATCAACCCATCCTACAAGCATCAATTCCATTACTTCATTAATATGTAAAACCAAAATATCTCGTCATATAATCAAGGACAACTGACTTCAAACTGAAAAAGAAAATGCAAGAGGAAAATCGGCTGTGTTTCTCAATGACATAGACAAGACATAGGACATCAGCTACCAAGATTGTTAAAACCAGCAGCATATGACATTTTAATCCTCTATCTGCCTCTAGGACATATGCTCATGCATATTTTGTGGTGGAATTTAATGACAGGATCATACTTATTTGTAACAGGAGGCCAGATCTCTAGGCCAACAACTGATTGCGAAGGAGTTCATGGGATCAAAATTTGTTTTTCTTTCTCCCTTTCCAATTGGCTAGGCAGTTTTAAACTTTAACATAAACAGCTCTAGGACAGACAAATTGAAAGAACAGAATACACACTATGAGAACAAAAATTATTAAATTTATGTACAAGTTTAATAAAGCATTTGTAATGATTCTGAAGAGAACTAACTTGATTGACATAATGAATAAGCATTCAGCACATTTGTTTGAACCATGTATGTGCATATTGGTACTTGAAATCTGTTCCCATGGTCCACATAATATGATTTGAGCAAGTAATGTTAGCCTGAAAAACTCAAAAGATGTATTATCAATAAGCCACAACAGATTTGAATTCTTTCTTGTACAAAATTATTGGCAGCAATGGCACAAAGGAAAAGAATACGAAATCTTACATAATGTGTTCCTCCTTCAAATTCAAATTTCAACACACTCACACCAACAATCTGATATGTTAACTTAGGTTGCATTGAAGAGAATCTATTGCAGATTAAAAAAAAGTTAGAGAATGTCTAGAAACTGATGGCATCTTAAAGCACCTTCGTTTGTATCATAAAAAGACATATGTAGAAGAGATTTGTCTTAAATACTAGTATATCAAGTCATAAGCCACGTTCATAAGTAGCCAATTCGAGAATATCAAGTCCAATGATTCATCAGAATTTTACCTCTTTAACAAACCTCTTCTTCAAGGTTCACCAATTTTGAGTTTTTTAACCCTTGTGTAATGTTTGGGCGGGGGAGGAGGCTACGGGGCATCATCCTTGGGCTCATCATCATGCTGCAAATTCCATTAGATGGATGCAATCAATATTCGGTGTAATGATAAGAATAAAGTGAACTACAAAATATATCATTACATTGTAATTAATGTTATCATACCATAGAGTTGCCTCGGTGTCCTATTTTGTGTCCACCTATCCCACAAGTGGGCGCTCTTCTAGTGCGTTGCAGTCTACCTCGTGGGGGTGAAGGCTGATGAGGCGGATGCTCGTCTGGTACATCAGTATGTGGCTATAGAGTGTCAATCCCAACTGGAGGTCCTAGAGGGTCGGACGAGGATGATGATGCTCTGTGTAGAAGCCAAGAGTGGGTGCACTGGAGTTGGTGGGTGGGTACGAGGGTGTCTCGGGGAGTATAGGAGGGGTCAAATTTTGATCAATATCGAGATCAAAATTGGGCTGCGAAGGTAGGGTGGGTGAAGGGACCTCGAGCTGAAGAGATGCATCTACCATGGGTGCAGGGACCTCGGACTGAAGAGATGCATCTGGGATGGGTGGAGGGACCTCGGGCTGAGGAGATGCATACGGGATGGGTGCAGGCATCTTAGGACTAGTTACAACCCGAGGGGTTGTTGCACGCTGACCACGGCCCCTGGCTGCACTTGTGCTTAGGCTTGCTGTAGTAGGCCGACCACGGCCCCTAGCTGCACTTGTGCTTGGGCTTGTTGTAGTAGGCCGACCACGACCCCTAGCTGCACTTGTGCTTGAGCTTGTTGTAATAGGTCGACCACAGCCCCTAGCTGCACTTGTGCTTGGGCTTGCAATAGCATGCTGACCACGGGTCGGTGTACTTACGGATGGTGCGCTTATGCTTGGGGTTGCAGTAGCTGCTGGTTCAGTCTAATGCCCATTGTTTGCCTGCCTATTTGCTGCAGGACCACCACCAAGCCCAGCCACATTATTTAGGACGCGTCGGACATGGTGTGAGCTCGGCTGCATTCAGGAAGCATCTCCAACAGCGCTAAATGGCTTTCAATCTGAAATAGAGAAAGAACCAGTACAATTAGATTTGAGACATTTATGTATCAATTAATGAATGGATAATATAGTACTTATTAATCTACTCAAATACTCAACTAAAAACTAACAGTTTTATTAGAATACTATATGTAACAGAAAGTCTTTAATTGGATGTTAGTCAAATCAAACCAGATTTGCTGAAAAAAGAAATCAATTGATTCTACGTTCGTACATGTACTAAAGAAATCGAAGCAGGCAATAAAATCTAATTAGAACACATTACCATTATATCTAATTCAGCGCTGTTGTGGTCGACATACTTTCGAGTGACCAGACGGTACCAGCGGTAATAGGCATGATCGCGAGGCATCTCACCAGTCTGAGGAGGTGCATGACAAAGTTGTTGTTGTCTCATATCCCATGAAAGGATATACGGTCCATGCTCCTCCCTCCAATTCTTTTCCATCTTCCCACGTAAGTCAATTCTATGCAGTCTATCATCGTACCCAACATCGTCAGGCGGCTCCTACGCCAACCCAAACTGTCGAAGGACACGGTCCAGGTGGTGTCTCTCTACTATGCAAAAACACACAAGCGGAACCCTTGCTGTCCACGTATCCCTCCCTACAACGCAGAACTAAGGAAGGTGGCCAAAGTCTGCCTCGTATGGCTGCCACACAATCTACAATAGAAACAAAAAACAATTATCATAACATCTTAAAATGTGAAACAAGGGAGAATACATAGATAAAGGAAAAAACAAAAATTAAAACAGAAGCTATGTTAAAGGATGAAGCAATCATATTCTTAAGGAAAATTAACATAACCAAACAGAATTTTTGAATATTATTACCTAGTTTGGCTGCATTCTAACTAATTGCTCGCAATAGTGGATCAAGGCTGTGTTGGATGGCCTACTCTTCGGGCTTGGCACTCGCACCCGCCTACAGTTACGAGTGAATAACATAAGATAAGATAATACCACTTAGTTAGTAAGAAGAGTACATTGCATAACACACTAAATATCAGGAAAATACTTACTTAAATGCAAGTGGAGCATTTGGCCATGGGCCATAATCACATCCAGGTGGGGGCTCTATCCTCAGGCACAAGAATGGCAACCTTGCCCATGCCTAATACTGGACCAAGGTGCACGCCCCACCAATTTGCGATGCCCCTTTCTCGCTTGCCCGACACAACTCTCTGTACAACCAAGCCAAGCAACCACTACCCCAACTATACTGTGGCGGATCATGAAGGTTTCGCAAGAACTCCAAAAACATTAGATGCACCTTATCTCTCGACTTGTCCATGAAAAGCTTATCCCCTAATAGTGCTAAAATATAGCACCGGGCATACTGCTGTATCTGAATCTCTGTTGCGTCATAAGGCAGTGGCTTTGCAATGGCGTCAATAAGGCGGCTGATGAGAATTCTTTGCCCCACCAAAGTTTTGTTGTCATTCGCCGGAGTAAAACCAAGCAACTCCATGCGCAGTTGACTCCAATCCCCATCCACCACGGCAGTCGGCCCAACCAAGACCTTACTGTCTATAGGAAGTCTGAAAATGACCTCCACATTTTGTAGGGTGATTGACATCTCACCATGTGGAAGATGGAACGTATGAGTCTCTGGCCGCCATTGCTCAACTAGGGCCGATATTAGGCAATGATCTATCTCTCTGGAAGGAGCCCTAAACAATCCTTCCAGCCTTACCAACTTGATAATGTCAATCACCCGATTATCTTGCATCTGAATGTGTGCCATCTCCTTAGTGCGACCATGGCATGTAAGTGGGCCCGGGTCCTAAAAAATCGATACAAAATTATCGTGGTTGTTAGAACTAGATATACAACTTTGAAAGAACTTGCTAACTAAAAGTCAAAGACAAGGTAAAAATTAAAGCGGTTGTTAGAAGATATTTCACCTCGCCATTCCAAATGTCCTTTGATCGATGATATCGTTGTCGCGTCAACAATGACTGATTTTGGGTACCAGGGTGCACGATCTCTAGCTCCTCATCGATCCGAGGCTCCATACTGCAAAGAGTATAGACAATTAAAAAGGTTATGAAAACCCCAATTTTTCTATGCCAATGTCTGATAAGACTACATATATTTTCATTCCATCACCTTCAAAATTATATATATATATATATATATATATATATATATATATATATATATATATACAAGGTTAAAATGACAGTTAAACATTACAAGTGCATACAAACTAGATAAGAACATGTAGGTAAATAAAAGTTTACACTTGTTGGAACCATAAATTTGAAGTGAATAGAAAGAGTTACAGAAACATTCAAGCTTCAAGAGCATCAGCGAAATGTGACCAACTAACCATGCAAGAGGATGGCCCTTAACAGAAAATTTTTAGGCCTTCTACATTCCTATTCTAAACTTATTTTTGTAAGTAAATAAGATTATATTTTTTAACATTATTCTTTCTTTTGTGCATTTCCTAACTCCTTTCAATCTCTACATTGGTTGCCACCAAACATTCATAGGCCACAAGACCATTTTTATATTCTTCCAAGTGCATAAATTAGCTACCAAAAGTAATTTTCAATCATATTTTAGATATCAACTTGCACACAGATCAAATATTTAATTTTTCTAACAAGTAAATGTGATCAAATCCAAAGTTCTATTGGCCACCAAAGTTCCTCCATTAATCTTTCATGTACTCTGACTAAAATAAAGATGATTTTCACAGTAAATTTCATGGTAGTTTCCACTAAAGGAAACCACTATATTCAATATTCCAATTCAGATTATTGAATAATTTGGTTTTACTCAAATAAACCATACAGCTTGATGTTATTTTTTATTTTTATTTTTTGAAGGTAAAACAAATAAATAACAGCTTGATGTTAGTCCAAAGACACAAGTTTGTACAACCTAATTTTACTACCCCAAATAAAGTCACTAAACCCAATTAAAAGCCCAAATTACCCAAATATACACCCACAGACCCACTAACAACTAAACCCATTCAAGGAATCCACAACAAGCTCTCTCTTCTTCTTTTTCTCACTTTTCTTCCTTTTCTGTGTACAATGTGCACTTGCTCAAACACACAAGCATATCCCCATAAAATATTTTTGTGATTTTAAAAATCCCAACTATTGAACAAGAATCCAACATATTTTTGGACAGTCATCTTTAGTTCAGTTACTAAATCCAAGAACAAGAATCCAAATTTAGAAATCACAAACAAAAGCCAAGATCCAAAAGCCAAAATCAAAAACAAATTCAGCCATTAATACCCCCATATAGCAACCACCACAATTGAAGAAGCCCAAAAAGGAAATCACCAAGGCATATTCAGCTACTAAATTTAACAACCCAGAAAGCAACCCATCACCACAAATTCAATTCAGCCACTAATTCCCAAAACCCAAACAAAAACACAAAAGACAAAGTTCAGCCACTAAACTGAGCTACAAAAACCCAAAATTTCAAGAACCCAAAACAGAAAAGAACTTAAATTTACAATAACCCATCACACAAATCCAAAAAAGCATAAAGAAAAAAGAAAAGAAAAAGAGAACCCAGAACTTGAAAAGAGAGAGTACGAATAGTGGGCTACGAACGGCTTGAGAGTGAGTGAGTGAGTGAGTGACTTTGAGAGGGCGGAGTTTGAGAGTGAGTTTGAAAGGGTTCGTGTTTAGGTGTTTGAACTTTGAGGATTTTGTAATGAGCCGTTTGAAAGTGCTTTGGATTTGTGTTTTAATGGTGGGCAGAATTCGAGTCTTATAAACTCGATTTTACGTGGCTCCACATGGAAAATTTGTCCACGTAAGGGTATTACCAAAACAACGAACTTGAGCTTTAGAAACTCGAGTTCTAATTAAATCTCGAGTTTTAAAAACTCAAGATGCTAGTTTCACACATACTTTCAAAACCGGGCAACTAAGGAAATTGTTAGAAATCCTTTGTTATTTGGAAAGGGTGTTTGAATGGGCATCGTGCATTGCGGTGATGTAATCCTTTTATGTTTTCTATGATGGAGTTCCTAGATTCTTTACGCTCCTGCCATTGATACAACAGCTTTGATGATCTTTTTACTTCTATGTTTCCTTATTTCCCTTTGTTGTCATTTTCTCTTTGTGTACTACCTATTTTTTTAGCCTTTTAAGGAATTGCACTTATTTATAAAAATAAATAAACAAAACAGAACAAGAAGGAATATTTCCTAATGCTATCATCCAATCTTACGTATCTTGTAACAAAGATTGTTCGATCTTATGGAATGACCACTCAATCCATCAAAAATTCTCCTAATTCACACATGCCAAAGAGTCCACAAGATGCACGAAGGAGTTGCATTTTTAGCTTTAAACACAATGACAATATTGATAATTTTTTAACTTACCATTTACTTTATTTAAAAAGTCAATAATACATGAGGATTTGCACTTTGTTTAATGATATGTACTTCTCTTTTTTATAGTTGGTATGGGCAAGAGTCTTATATTGAAATCTTCCCTAGAATTCATATTTGTAATTTGTGTCTGATAATTTCCTTTGTTCATTCCATGTAGGTTGTCCGCTGGGGGCGTTCTATCTATGCAAATATTCAAAAATTCATCCAGTTCCAGCTTACGGTTAATGGTGCAGCTCTTACAATTAATGTTGTAGCAGCAGTGTCCTCTGGTGAAGTTCCTTTAAATGAAGTGGAGGTTTCGCTTCTCTCTCTCTCTCTCTCCAGAAGATGGGCGAATTTAAAATAATTTGTTATGACCTCGTTTTGTAGTAGACCTTATGTCACATATGTTGGAACGTTCTCAAATTTGATACATGTGGGTAGGACTAAGAATCATGCAATAGAAGGTCCAAAATATCCACAATTGTCAATATTTTGGGTGTGGGCTTTTAAGAAAATGTTTCTCATGAATTATTTTCTATAAACTGACAAAACATTCATGGATTTTCTACTACTGCATTATTGATGCATAATCATGGGGTTTTAACACTCAATCAGTCCCTTCATTGTGAAAAATTATCTTATGAGATTGTGTTATAAGACATTCCTCTCACAACATATGTGGGTCAGAGAGATGTCTTATGAGACCATCTCATGAGATACCTTCTCCTTCATTACTGCATTTTCTCTACTATAAGATGATTTCTTAATCTTATTGCATTGATGTAAAAGGGATGGAACAGTTGACATTTTAAATTTATTTTAAATTTGTTTATGTTACCCAAACCCTTCCTAGATGAAGGCAAATGTTTCTGGATCTTTCTAGGTGAAAATGATAAAGTTTTGTGAAAATTATTTGAGCATCAAGAATTTTTTTCTTCTCTGGGAGAAGTTTTGAACCATCACTCAAATATTTGAAAAGATTAGGACTCAGTATTTTATGGGTTGTCTATGCCATCAAGGCATTGGATTAATTATTTGCTAGCAGTTGGGAAATTTTAGGAATATAGCATTTAACTGTCCCTTATTGTTAGCGAATGTGAAGTTGATGTTTATGTCTTCTTGGTACAGATTCTATGGGTTAACCTTATCATGGACACTCTTGGAGCACTTGCTTTGGCTACAGAACCACCAATAAACCACTCTACGTATAGAACACCAGTTGGCCGAAGGTTTACACCATTGATCCCTGTTGATTGTGCAGTATCATATTTGCATTCAATGCTCTTCAAGTTTTGTAGTATGCTTTCACTCAATGGTACACTTTATGGCCATTAGCTTTATTTTTTATAGATGTAGGTTGCTCTTATACCCATCAGGGTGAGCCAAGTGGCTGAAGGCTTGGGATGAGCTGTAAACCTAGACATCTTGGGTTCAATCCCCACTAAGAGTACTCTTGGATTACTTGATACACGATTCTGTTGGATGGGGTCGTGTATCCGTGGTTTACTCTTGAAGGGTGGATCCAAAGGGTTTTGCCTTGGTGAGGTTCCATGTCATCAACAAAGAAAAAGAAAAATGTAGGATGCTCTTATTGCGTCTTGTTTGTTTTTGTTTATACTCTATTAAATACTATGTATTGATACTTTTCTGGGCTCAACTCACCTCCCATTCTCTCCATTTTGTGGTCCAAAATATGCATATTATCATAACTTGGTAAATAGAGAAGCACATCTTCTTTCCTGGCCAAATATGTTAGGCTCCAGTTCTTTCAAATTTCCCCATGAAAATATTGTACCCATTGATCCTCTACAACCTTTTTGAACCTAAACAACTCTCATATTGACCAAAATGTTTCTTCCCTTTATAGTAGTGCCATTTTCTACTTCAAAATTTTCTTTGTCAAACCCTTGTTTTGTTAGGTCTGAAAGAGCAATATGTTCTATAATCTCTATTACTCTTTACAATTCCTTCCATTTTGGGTTAATGGAAGCCATTATTAGACATTGTCTATGTTGAATCTCTTCCTCTTGGTTGCAGAAATAATGCTTGACTAACTTTTGGGAAATTGAAAATTGGTTATTT
This sequence comes from Quercus robur, assembly GCF_932294415.1. Taxonomy (NCBI): domain Eukaryota; kingdom Viridiplantae; phylum Streptophyta; class Magnoliopsida; order Fagales; family Fagaceae; genus Quercus; species Quercus robur. Next base: position 85,111,041 of record NC_065538.1, on the reverse strand, counting down.
TGGGTGCAATTTACAAACCAATGAACCACAACATGCTTTAGTTTTTTTTTAATTGTTTTTTTAGGGTTGGGGGGGGGGGGGGGGGGGGCAATAGAGGTCATGTGAAGTGCATGAGGGGTGGACAATGTGGAGGGGCATGAGAAAGAGAGGGTTATGCAGAGTAGTCAGCATGCAGTACGTTCTTGTGGCAGCAGAGATGGTGATTGGGTTAGAGGAGGTGGGAGAGACCGAGTTTAAAGAGAAAGGGAAGCTCAAAATTAATTTTCATCTTCTAATTTGAACAGTTGTTATTTTGTGCTATGGATGGGAGAGAATGAGGATAAAGTGAAAAAGAGTGAGCCAAGCTCTACGTTTCTTACAAATATTTTCAATTATTGTGATTTCTTTTGCGATCTTGGTTTATATTATGTTTGTTTTGAACTATGTGATAATCGAAGGTCATACTCAGTACACAAACCTCCCATTTTGCGGGCTCTAAAAGCAGTCATGATAAGTAGTCTTATCTCCAATTTATTGGAGAGGTTAATTCTTGGAATCAAACCTACGACTTATCACTTGACAAGACCATTCCTCTAAATTCAGTTTCAATTGGTACCTAGAGGAAAAAGGAAGTTATAGTTGATTTTTCTTTAGGAATGTGTTATGACCTAGGTGTTGGATAAATTATTTGAATTTAGTTTAGTAATAGAATAAGGCTTCTTAGATAGATCAATATTGTTATTTATTTGTATTCAAATTAATTCCTATGTTTTAAGATTGTTCCTATATTTAAGAAATAGTTCCTATGTTGTACGATTTGTTGATGAGGTTATATCATCTTAGCTATTTATGTACGTTAAATGCATTAATGATAATTGAACAGAAAATTAACTCAAAAAGTCTATTCTCTCTCAAGTTCAAAAGATTAGTCATCTCAAATTAACTATTTGTATATTTAGTAAACTATCCTGGTTCACAACAGAAAGACACTGTAGTTGAATCATCCTGCAAAATGTTTGGCTTTACAAATAGCCATGAAGGGTTCCTCTCCAACGAGAGGGGTGATGAGTAGCTATCTATATAAAAGCTTTGAAAGCCTCATTCTGTTTTTATTTTTTATTTATTTTTTACTTTGCTTTTCTTGACCCATTTTAAGTAATGCTTATTTTTCATCATTCTCTGCTTAATGTTCTTCCCTTTTATGTTTGTCCATTTTTTAGCTTCACATATCAATAATATATTCAATATTAAGGGTTTTGTGTGTGTGTGATTGAATCACTTTTTGACTGATATTATATGACGTGGATTTATGATTTCATGGCTGTTCTCTTAGAACTCTAGCAATTAGGAATATAAAAAGTACATATTTTAAATCCTTAAATATTATTTTATTTATTTTACCATTTTATTTTACAATTAACTCAACATCTTTTTATTTTATATACAAATCAATAAAATAATATAAATTATACAACTAATTAATATAAAAATATTTATTACTCCCTTCTCTCCCATCTCTCTGTTCTACCCAGGAACTCTTGACCCACTGCTACACGCCAACATCACCCACAAGTAGAAAAAGTCTGGGAGGTTTTAACATATGAAAAAAGAAGTAATATTACAAGAGATCCATAACAGAAATTTATTAAATTTTCTTCTACTTTAATTTTTTCTTTCTTTCTTTCTTTTATGACGAAATGCGTAATGTATCAGACTCCAGTATACACTGATGTCATTGAGTTTCTATTACAAATCAAGTTTCTGGAATTCTATTACCAAGATTACAGTGGTTTGCCTCATCAAAGTTATTCTCTTTCAAAAAACAAACAGCTATATTTGAGAAGACAAAATTGAACAACTGAACCACAAAAAAAAAAAAAAAAAAAAAAAAAAAAAAAAAAAAAACCACGCCATCACCGTGCTGCCTGATCCGGCCAACCAACAGCCATCCAACCACCGATCCGGCCAACCCACAGCCACCCAAACACAAGAAGAGAGGAGAGAACAGAGGAGATAGAGAGCAGAAAGAAAGAGTCAGAGAAATAGGAGAGAGGGACAGAGAAAGAGAGAGTACCGTGATTGATGAGAGAGAGAGAAAGAGGATATTTTTTATTAAAATAATATATATATATATATATATATATATATATTTTCCATCCCACGCACCAGTTGGGATACGTTTAGTACACTGAATGAGGATTATGATAGGAATTGTAATCTTTATTACTAGAAATAAAATGTATTGTAATGTAATTACTAAACCTATTCATTAGTTTGGTTGTGAGTTATAACATTAGAATGAAACTTAACATTTATTTTAGGAAATTCCTTACTTATACAATTATATCTCCTTAAAAATTGTTATTTTTAAATTTAAGAGAGATATGTGTTATTTTTTATGATTTTTTATTTTTATAATTGTTTTAAAATTATTGCCTTTATTAAGGAATAACTAATATAACCTTTTAAAGATGAATAGTTATTCCTCATTTTGAAGAATAGCTATTCATAAGGAATGATTATTCCTTATAATAAAAACATAACCAAACTAAAAAAAAACTAAACCATAGGAATGATTATTACATTACAACGCCTATTACAGTTTATCAAACATGCCCTTGGTTCTATATTTGAGAATCAACTGTTCATGGGTTGTAAAAAAATATGGATTCCCACCCCGGATGCAAGGGATATTTAACTTGTTGGTGGCTAAAATAGCAACCGGAGGATTTTTATACCTCCAAGGGATTTAAAAACTGGCATTTAAACCCATGTGACTTTAAATGCTAATGCTCTTAGGGAGCCTCTTATAACAAATATAATGTGGAGGAACTTCCTCATAAGGTACCTCTTCTGTTCGAAGTAGTTTTTGTTGCTTGTTGGAATGTATAATTAAAGCAAATGGGCATCTAGCTTTATGGATTGTTGCCATATTATTCATAAACTTGTTTTTGCAGGCTGTTTATCAATTAGCTGTCCTCTGCCAAGTAAGTAGGCGATTTAATGAAGCTAGTAAATACCAACTTTATGAGTCTGCTTTTAAGTAAAACCATCAGCTTCAATATTTGTCATTTCAATTTCATAAGAGATTATACTTATCAAAAAAAAAAAAAAGTCATAAGAGATTAGGATAAAATAGGATATGCATCATATTGGTTATGGTTTCGTGTGTGAGAAATGCCAGTTGAAGCTTGAAACACCCATTACCATTGAATAAAAAATCTTCAAATAACTTTAAGCTGATTTTCACTGTCTCTTTTTTAAAAAAAGATTTTAGGAGTAGGTGTTTCATTTATTTCAATTCCTACAGAACATTAGATTTGTTTGAACATGGCCAATGAACTTCACCTAAAATGGTACTTCTTCTTTCCATATTAATAGGATGAAGGGTGAGGTGGAATGTGTAACTTACCAATAAAAAAAAAAAAGAACTTCTAGACCAAGAATTGAGTTCTGGAATCACACAGAATTCATACTACAATTGAATGGCTGATCTTTATAATTAGAATTTTTTAAGAAAATAATTTTGAACTTGAAAAATGACCCAAAAATTAGGGTAGGAAAATAGAAAGTTGTCAGCCAGTCTAATTACTGAGTAAACAAAGAAAAATGTTCATCTTAAATTAGTGTCGAGTTCCATCTGAAATATTATAGTACTATTGATTGTTAAATATGGGTTTCAATGGTGTGAAGAAAACTAAACTTTCCCTATGCCAAAGTGTGCAGTTTCAGTGAACCAATGAGTTTCAATGCTCGTAAACCAGATGAAATAAATGTCTTCAGTGGAGTAACCAAAAACCGCCTTTCCATGTCAATAGTTGGAATTACCTTCGTACTTCAGCTGATTAGCCATTATGATTGTTTAACATGCTTTTATTTTTGTACATGCATGTCTACTTGGTATTAATAATGCTAGTCCTTACTATTTTGTAGATACTCATCATGGAATTCCTTGGAAAATTTACATCAACAGTGAAAAGATTTGTATAATGGATTGAAATTATTTGAACTGTCTTTAACCTTTGGTATTATTTTGCGAGATTGAGCCATTGATATACTCAGAAAAGCATTGCAAAACCTGCACTTAATTTGACTAAAATTTAATAAAAATTAGGCATAAATGCACTTTTGGTCCCTATATTTTGGGTCAATTTCTATTTTGGTCTCTACTTATTTATTTTACTGCTTTTAGTCTCTAAAATAAAAAACACATTTCATTTTGGTCCCTAACGTCATCTTACTAATGGAAATTGCTAATATAGCAAATGGAGTGTACTGTTGGCATAGTAAATGCTGACGTGACCATTAAAATATTATTAAAAAAATTATTTGGTATTTAAAATATGCCACTTTAGCATTTTAATTTAAATTTTTTTAAAAAAATAATTTCTAATTTATCAATTTTAATATAAATTGAAAAAAAAAATTTGCTTTTTGAATTTTAAAGATGGAGATTTTTTTGAGTAACTTTCTCAATTTCTATTAAACTTTCTTGGCAACCAAACACAACATAAAAGTAAAATCTTAAAAACTCAAACAAAATCTCCAAGCTCTCTCTCCAAGCTATCCCTCTCTACAAAAAGTCTCCAAGCTCAGGGTGAAGCTGGTGGAGGTGACTGAAAGTGGGTTTCGGGTGAAGGTGGGTTTCAACTAAAGGTGGGTTTTGGCTAAAGGGATTAATTGAAGGCGAGCTCTCTCTCTCTTTCTAAATCCATGGCTGAAATCCCAACTCTCTCTCTCTCTTTCTAAATTCATGGCCAAAAATCCAACTTTCTCTCTCTCTAACCCTTGGCCAAAAACCCAACTCTCTTTCTCTCTCTCTCTCGACCTTGGCCAAAAACCTAGCTCTCTCTCTAATTGTTGAAAAAAACTAGATTTAGGTCCGAAAAATATGGGTTTGTGTTTGGAGCCGAAAATTCTGGGTTTGAATTTTGTCTTTGTGTAATTGTTGTATGTATGTCTTTGGATTTTGTCTCTATGTAATTGTTGAAAAGAACTGGGTTAAGTTTTAGGTTTAGGTTTCAAAATTCTGTCTATGTAATTGTGGGCATGTCTTTGTGTTTGTGGGTTATGATTTTTGTTGACTTGGGTTTTCACCTTGTTCAAATCTGGGTTGGCAAGGAGGGTTAAGGTTCAGTCAAGGGGTTTTTTCTGACAAAAAGAGTAAAGTGTGTTGGGTTAATGGTTTTGTGGGTATTTTGTTCAAATTTGGGTGAGAGTTGTGTTTGTTGTTGTTGGTATGCATGAGGGATTGAGTTGGGTTTGTTAGAATTTGTGGGTATTTTGTACATGATTGTATTGATTAAATTTACAGATTTAAATCTATTTTTTCTTTTGGATAATTTGGTTTATGTATATATGTGGATTGATTTTGTTTTGTATGATGTTCATTTATGATTTTTTTTGGGATTTGATTTTCTTGTGTTCTTGTGTTTGATTTTCTATGTTTGTGCTCGTGTGTTCTTGATGAAGAGAATGTCAAATTTGAATTCATGTGTTGTTGATTTTTAATTCTGTTTTTCCTTTTTTTTTATTTTGTTAAAATTGATAAATTAATTTTTAAAATTCTAAGTTAATGCGGATCTGACGTGGCATTTATTAATTGCCAAATATTTTTTTTTTATTTTAATAGTTACATCAGTATTTATTATGTCAGTACTTTATTCTGTTTGCCACGTATGATATTTCCGTTAAGTAAATAATGATAGGAACTAAAGTGGAATGCGTTTGGGTTCTAAAAGCGATAAAATAAAAAAGTAAGGACCAAAATAGAAATAGGAGCAAAATATAAGGGACCAAAAGTGCATTTACGCTTACAAATTAATCAAATTCTGGTTTTGTTTCAATTTGAATGGCTTTGCTGCCAAAATTAAATGAAAAATGAACCATCTGTACATAGGCAGCCTTTGAAATTTGACCAGGGTGGTAGCGTTACTTCATCATCAAGAAATGATTGTAAGATTCCACATTCCAATGTGCATTGAAAACCCTGGCAGCACTCACAGTTTCGATGAACGTTATAAATCTTGGTAGCATGGGACCTATTCGAGGTAGTTATTTATTAAAATGAAAAATGTTTCATATTTTTTTTGGTGTGAAAAATGCAAGTCAACAGAAACAATGGAATTTCTCAAAAAAAAAAAAAAAAAAAAAAAAAAACAGAAACAATGGAAAACATGTTCTACATTCAACAGAAAAGTAGAACTAAATGAATAGGAATTTGTTTTCCATTTTTAATGTGCTTTTAAACAACAGAATATGTTTTCCCTATTGTTACATTGTAAGCCGATATCATAAATAATTGAGATGGTCTAAGAATACAATTGTTTAGCTACAATTTTTTTACAATTCTAAAGTTGTTAAATGTGAGTGAAAAGGAAAAATTGTGGGTCAATGTGAAAATGATTATTCATCACACATAGTTGATCACATCATTAAGTTATAGCATATGGCATGGCTTAAAAAGAATTGCGGATAAATTTCCGATTTTGGTCAAACTAGTCACTTTTTTTTTTTTGAGAATAACTAGTCACTTAATTATACACTCTACAAGTTTACAAATCATAAAGGGAAATTATATTATATCATATTAAACTATACTACTTATTACACCTTGCACCTTAAACTTTAGATTTTCATCCAAGTTAATGCATGACAAACTTGATTTTATGCAAAGTATAACAAAGATCATAGATTAGGGTGCAAAACGTGCATTCGAAAAGTTTAGGATGTAAAGAATAATCTAGGGTGTAATTTAGGACAGTAAAGTTTTATTTTTCCTATTATTTGTAATATTAAAATACTCTTGTGGAAATAAACTAAAATAAAATAATTTGCAAAAAAAAAAAAAAAAAAAAAAAAAAAAAAAAAAAAAGAGGAAAAGAACCACTTGTTGTTGTCGTTACTTGTTACTCACTCTGAAGGAAAGGGACCGCTTGTTCTAGGGGAACAAAACTTTGAATGGGGCTCCAATATTATGGAGTATTTTTTATTTTCTTTTGAAATCACATAAACCTTCCTTGATTTTTTTTTTTTTAATTTTTTTTTTTTTTGATAATTTGATAGATAGGAGAGGGGGGGGATTCAAACTCAAAATGTCTTCGTTGGAAAAACTAGGAGATACTAACTAGCTAGTTGAGGCAAAGCTCTTGGCAATCTTTATTATCAATAGTCTTAGAAAATTCAAATACCAGTTTGAATACTAGGATCTTCATAATTATATTAACTCTATGTAAAACTTAAACTCTCTAACTATATCTTATTTATTTATTCTCTTTTATCTATAAGGAAAGGGGATTTAAACCAAAAATATCAGCCATCACTTGAGCACCCTCTTTTGTATTACTAGTCTCACACTTTCTTTTTCAAAATGAGTTCATCATTACCTCTCCTCCAATCAATTTAGGTCATTGTTTTCAGTCACATCTTTTTCACTTGTATCATCCTCCTCATCGACATCTACACAAACAACATCCCACCATAATTTTATTCACATTTGTTCATTCCCCTAAAACCCTTCTTGAAGTGAAAGAGGCAAAGAAAGTGAAAGAGAAGTGAAATATTTTCGGTTTGAGATTATCGCCAGTTTTCAGTAGGTGTGTGTGAGAGAGAACAGAGAGAGGTGGTTTGGTGGGAAGATTTTAGCTTCTTAGATGTACAATATAGGTGAGGAAGAGAGAGAGAAAGAGATCACAAATAATTGTGAGAAGAATTGAAAGTGAGAAACCAAAGTAAAATGAAATGAACCAAAAAGAATGGTTAAATAGAGAATTTGCTGCAGGATGTCAGCCCCTTACTAGATCCAGACTACCAGTACAAGATGAGATGAGAATAAATATATACAATCCAAATGTGATTTCTTTTATAAAAATGTGTAGATTATCTTTGTTAAACCAAGAAATTAAGTGACTTTTTTATAAAAATGTGTTTCTTAGAGTTAAAGCTCTCTTCTTGCTTGATGAGCCACAAGAATGGACAATTTTGATTTAACGGCACATCACATAATGATATATAAGGTTGTATTTGTTTCCATTGGCCAAATGTCATTTTGTTTTTTGATGCTTGTTTCATGTTCAAAGTGTATTGATATAAAATACTTGTTTGTTAAAAAAAAAAAAGTGACTGAGGCACATATATTGGAGTCCAAATCTTCTATCCCTCACTTTCTGCTCCATTATATACTTCACAAATAAAAATATGCCACATGTCTATCTAATTTATTAAATGCTAGATGGACATGTGGCATGTTTTTATTTGTGGAGTATATAGTGGAGCAGAATGTATGAGATAGAAGATTTGGACTCCATATATTGAGCCAATTTTCACAGAAAAGCATTATTAAATTTGTGCAATCAAATTCATTAATATAGCTATATTAAATTTAATTCAAAAAATGTTAAGGATACTATAAATTTTATTGAAACTACTTTTAGAATAGATAATTTGATGTGAGTATTGAAAAGTGATTGTATAAAATAAAAAGAGACATCACCAACACCATTGGATCTGTGTGTTTTAATACACAAATGGATGTTGCTTTTCTAGGTTATTTGTTGTTTGTATAAGAAGGGTGTGTTTAGTGTTGTGTTTGGTTACCAAGAAAGTTCACAAAGAGAAAAGAAAATGGATTAGAGATTAATTTGTTTTAGATGTATTGTGTGATTGGTTAGCAAGAAAGTGAAAAAACCAAACGAATGAAAAAAAATCCAGACAATCATTTTTTTTTTTAGTTTAAATGAGGAATTTTTTTTTTTTTTTTTTTTTTTGTAATTTTTAATTTTTAATTCTAATTTTTTTAATGAGTTAATGGTAGGAACAAAAAACGTAGAGACATATAGTAATTTTTGTCAATAAAAAAATAGAGTCTTATATGATTATATAGATAAATTTTTTTGCACAAGGGTGAAAAAAAAAAAAAAAAAAAGAAGTAAAATTGATTGTGGACACGCAGCATCCAGAGAGATTGAGTGTCATTACTCATTACTCATTAATATTGTACAAAATGAAATAAAGTCCAAATTTAATTCCTTTTTTTTTTTTGTTATTCCATCTAGCGTTCAATTGTTTTGATAACATATCTCTATGATTTAGATTTTATTTAATCACAGTCTTGGACTGATTTGTTGTCAAAAAACTATTGAAAAAGAGTTTTATATAATTTTCACGTGGCTTACTAATCATTGTGCACATTTTTTATAGAAGAAATCATAGTGCACATGATATGTGATTTGATATTAATGTAGTCATATTTATATTTTTTTACCTATAAAAAAAATATAAAAACGAGAACATAAAATATAAGAAGAATTATTTAAATGATTCTAAATATAAAAAATAATGATGTAATTTTTTTTTTTTAGCTTACATAATATATATATATATATATATATATATATATATATTCATGGGAAATTCATTGGTTTATAAGTTCGGTGAATTTCAATGATACACTAGGCAACTCAGCACTGCAATAGCATTGTTGCCAATGCCATCTGAACCTTGGTTTGAGAAAATTGCTCCTTCAAAATTCGCTTGATAGAGAGTACAAAGGAAAGAATTATGAAGACAATGAACTGTAAATATAATTGATAAAAACTAAAAAGGAAAGAAAAGATATTGTGGGGTCCAATAATTTGTGGCCTTGGCCCACTTTACATTAAGGCCCCAAAGCCCGAACTGAGGGGAGCATTGCTAAGGACATGAAAGTCCACATTACCTTAGGACACAACCGAGGAGAATTCCATCCTCGGCATCCCGTAATACCCTAAAGGAAAGGATGAACTCAATACAGGAGCAGGGCAAGGGAAAAAGCTGCCAATACAGCAATAAAGAACTCTGTGTCTGACAGGTCCATGCCTTTCACCATGCTATTCAGCTTTTATAACCACTCCCAACCACTCCAGGTATGGGCTGATAGGACAAGTCTCAACCCTAAAAAGTGGAACTTACACGTGGACACTAGAAGGGGGGTAAATGCTAGTATAAAAGAGAAGGAGAACCAATAGAGAAGGGGATCCGGGGCCAGGAAGCCCTGGGAGAGGAGAATAACAACATTAGGCTCCTCGGACAAGGCCTAAAAACCAGAACCATTCATTGTCGCCACCAGAAGAAGTGACCCGGGCCTAACCTTTCAAGCCTATACTCTACAAAGTATATTGTTTGGGCCCTTTACGTATGAGCCCGATGTCATTCGTGGGTCGTTATTAATCGTGTCCTTACAGATATTATCTTATTTAGAAAAGAAAAATTATTAATACTATTATTAGAGTGATTTCTAATTTGAAAAGGAAGTTTTATTCTAAAAAGTGTATCTCTTGTTCAACCATTAGAAATTTTAGTAGTTGAACTAACTTGAACTCACATAATTGGTAATTTAATATACCTATAACACCCCAAGTTAAAAAAAAAAAAAAAAAAAAAAAAAAAAAAAAAAAAAAAAAAAAAAAAAAAAAATTGTCAGGTTTTCACCGACCCATGGGCCCCACCTACCCCTTAATTCCCAACCACACAAATCTCACAAAATATCTCTCCTTTCCCTTGGCCGGCCATGCCCCTCTTTCTCTTCTCTTTTCTTTCTTTTCAAAAGAACACAAACACACTTATATCTCCCTCTTTTACATTTCCACTAGTGCATCACTACACCACCTCCACACTTATTTTTCTGGCGAGTTTTATTGAGAAAAAAAAATAAAAAAAAATAAAAAAGAAACTCCATCAAAACCTCTTAAACTCCTACATCTCATCTTGTTTAAGGTAAGAGCTCTTATACTTTTTGTGGGTTTTCATATTTTGCTAGAGGTTCTTGTAATATAAGTTTTGGAAGTGATATTCTTGTGATTATGTTTATGGGTTTTGTTTTAGTGGACCTATTGTGGACCTATTTGGGTTTATGTTTATGGGTTTTGATTTGTTGGACCTATTTGGGTGAATGGTTGTGGATTTTGTACAATGGTAGCTATTTGAGATTTACCCATGGTAAAGATTTGGGGGTTTTGACTTTCTAATGTGAAACAGTTGATGAATCTAATTTTTATTATTTATTTGGAGATAGTAGAGGATTTACATTTGGGGTTTGTGATGGTGGATGTTGTTATATATGTTGTTTCATGGGTCTCTTGAAAATGGTATGCATAAATGGTGGAAAAAATTCATAAAGTGCTAGGATCACTTATGGTAAAGGAGAAGCTTTGAATGACATGATTATAAATTGGAGTCAAAGCCTTGTAAATGAAATTGTTGAGAAACTTTGGAAGTGAAATACATTATTTGTGAGGTTAAGTACTTAGGCTTGCCTAATTAATTTCTTATCTAGCGATTTATAATTCGTTGCTAGATACAATGTCAAGTCTTATGCTTATCATGATTGGTTTGTTTGGTATTTTTTAGGTTCTAGTTAATCTCCTTTTGGAGCTTTGGAACTAGGCTTTTTGCAAGTTGCAAGGTAAGCAACTTTTTAATGAGATTTTTGGAAAATAACCATGTCGTATAAAATATTGTTTTTGGGTTATACACATTTTGGGAAATTGTTTATGGAAACTATATTTTCTTAGAAAGCTTTATGTTGCAACTTTAATGTATGTGATTATTCTTGAAAATGGCATCATATTTGGTAATGCGTATGGGGAATGCATGATTTGTTAGTATGAAAAAGATAAGCATCTTTTATAAAATTCTTGGGAATGAATTTTATGGATTTATTATATTATTTGCAAATTCTAAAGATGATTTATCTTAGCTTGTATTATTTGGGAAATTTATGCAAAATATTTATGACAAGAAATGGTTTTGAGGACTTTGAGAATATTGTGGATATTTGGTTATTGAAATATTTTATGACACTACTTTGAAGTGAATTGTGTGTTTCTAATACATAAACTTGTGAGCTTTTGATGTCATTTCACCATTGTGCCATGATATTAGTGATTACCCTGTTTGTGTGACGACTCGTCTGTGTGACGACCTTGTCATGTGGCCTTGGGTGAGGTTTTTGGTTTTGAAATGGTATTGGATATTTTAATGGCTCACAATGGATAATATGTAGTTTCATAGTTACTTTGGGAAGCTTGGTGCTACAATATGTCTATTATTTTTGTCATGATGTTAAGGAAATTTATTTTCAAATACCTCAAAAGCTAAGAAGAAAACAAATAATACAAATGAGAGAGTTCAAGTGATTAATTACTACCACCTCAATGACATAATATACGAATATCTAAATTGTTTGTAGTATTCTTAACATCACTCGATTGATAAACTAAATTTATAATTTGCTCAAAATTCAAAGCCACAAAAAGTATTGGAATAGTTGTAGTCTTCAAATAGCTGTTGATTAACGTTGGGGAAAGGATCTTGTTGACTTGAACTGAACGATGAGGGCCAATCTTCACCTTCTTGGGCAATAGCATTAATCATTTGCAGCTGCTGCATTTGTTGTTGCTGTAGTTGTTGTTGTGCATTATGAAAGGCTATTTCACTCTTTGTCTTCACTAGCTCAGACTGAGCCTCAATTATTTGTTCTTGGAGTTGAGACATTATCCCAACAGTTCCATAGACTGGGTCTTCGACACGTGAACTTGCTTCGAAAGACATGCAATCCGCTGCCACAGCTCGTAAATGCGGTGGAAGTTGCTGCAATGCCAAATGATGAAAAAAAATTGAAACCAGCTTTCTTGTTTTGTTTTGTTTTTTGTTTTTGGGCAAATAAGCTAGAGAGATGAACAGCTATAAGGGACTAAATTTTGAAGTAAAAAATATAAGTAGCTTAGTTAAAAATGCACTACTAATCAATTTCAAAGTAAAATAATTTTGGGATTCTTTTTTGTCAAATGAAAATCATTAATTACTCAGGGAATTTAATTTGACAAAGAATCTATTTCAAGTGATGGTGCTCTCATGCTTTGTTGTGACAGGTATTAAAATTACACTTGTTAAAAGGTTGACAAAGAGTATATATATGGAAAATGTCAAACGGCTACATGAATAATAAAAAAGAAAAAATTCCATTAGGAGTAGAGTCAAATATTATTATTATTTTGATAAAAGAGTCAAATATTAAATTAGTTGCTCAAATAACTTAATTCCAAAATAATAATGAAGATTTGGTTAAAAATGGAAATTGAGATGAATTTAAACATATATTTTTGATCTAGTCCACTTCATTAGGTAGTAATATTCACTTATTCAAAACACTTACAAAATTTTTCTCAAGTGTTGTTTCAAGAAAATTTAGGAGGAAATGGTATTAAACAAATTTGATATTAACATAAAATGATGAACTCAAACCTTACAATGATAGGGAAAAAGAGGAAAGTAAAACATGTTCAACATTCATATTGATTATAGAAATGATTGTTTTACTTATGTGTATGTGTTGAAAGAATCCATTAAGAAACATCTTAAGGATATCATTAACACCATCTATGTGATTATTTCTATAAGATAGAAAGCTTTTCAGTCAACGACAAACAAGCTGAAATATTAATCCCTCCTCTATATATGCATATGAAATAATATGTATATAACACCTTTGTATTAGAGAGAGAGTTTTAACTTATGGTGTCCGCTCCTGATGATAGCTTTTTATTATCAGATTAAGACACCAATCAGTTTTTGGTATAGGCTGAGCTAACTTGAACCCACCCTTTGTATTAACTAATTGATAAATGAAAAATATATTACTAGTAACATGTATGTATATATGTATTTATTTATATTTGGTCATACCTCTAGCATTTTGGTAGTGTTGCTAGCACCAAAGATTTTGTGAACACAAGCGAATCTTTGTGGATTGGTGGGAGGAAAATATGGTGCAAGAACACAATCTTTAGGGCATCTCCTTCTCAAAGATTTGCAAGCTGCACATCTAGTTGAATGGGACATTGTCAGATTTTCGAGAATCTACTCAAAGATTTTCTTTCAAAACTTCTAATTATTCTCAAGAAGAGATTTGGTTTCTATGTATTTATATAATGGTGACATGTTTATATAATGGTGAAATCCAGAGATATATATATTCTTATGGTTTTTTCTTGGGAAGCTACCGACGGCTACTTTTTTTCTAAAATAGCTTCCACAAATAAGGAAACCACGTGAAGCTTTAGATTTCTTCTTTATCAAAGAAAAAAAAAAAAAGGAAAGGTGGTGACCAGTAAAAAAAAATTATAATAAATTACAGAACCAATAAAAGGTCAAACACTACTCCAAAAAGAAAAAAATTCTATTCCACATAATTTCCTTATGAAACAAAAGGTAAAAGAAGAATAAAATAGTTTTTCTTAAAGAAGGCCGGCGCAATACAATTTGAGGTCTTATACGAAAACCTTAAATGGGCATTTGTGTATTTCAATATTGCTTAAAATTAAATTTATTTATTATCCAGCAATTTAGTATGAGTTTGGATACTGTTTTATTTTGTTAAAAATTAAAAACTGAAAATAATAAAAAAATAATTTTCGGATTACTATTCACACCAAAAATACTGTTCATTTGCTTATTTGCACTGTTCATGTCCTATGAATAGTGCAAATTTCAGCTACTTAATAAATGAATTGACATTTGAAATGTGTTTTAGAAATTAGTGACACATTATTTTGTAAGCTCTATACAGTAAAATTTGCAATTTCCTTAACAATACTCATTTTTTAAAAGTGGAGGGGGGAAATTGAAAATCACTTATTGGCCCCCACATTATGGGGGCATTTCTCTCATGGGCGGAGCCAGAGTGGGCAAGGGCCAAGGGGCTTGCCCTCGAGCCTTCTCTTAAAATTTCATTGTAATGTGCCATGAGGGTCTAGCAGCCCATGTTTTTAAAAGATGTGTTTTTATAACAATGCTATAGATAAATATGCTTATGCTTATTTTTCAAAGGAATGATGCATATTTTATGTGAAGTTCACCAAAGTAAATGACTCTGACACATGAAAAAGAAAGGTAAAAAAAAGGTCATCTCAAACACCAAACCACATCACCTTTTCATCCATTTCATTATTGATATAATTAGCTTTTGTCTTGTCTCAGTTTTTTCACCTTTTTAACTATTTATTTTCTTTTTTATCATTATTTTCACAAATTTCAATTATTCTTGATACTTTTCCGAGTACTTTATTATTAAGTGATACTACAAATTTTACTATTTATGTCTAATAAATTGGCATGCTATCAATCACAAAAATTAATTTCAAACATTTATTCATTATATTGATTAATTAACACTAATCACATTTTTATCACATTAGTTTGTAAGCTTTTTGTTGTAAATTTTTGTAGCTATGGATTGGTTATTTTTGTATAGTTATTTTAATGATATGAAATATATTCATATTTTCTTACAACTGTTTAATTTATTTGTTATTATAATCGATTAATAGTTTTTAAGATTAATTTCATTTTTAATATTGTCTTTTAATTTTGCTCCCCGGACTAAAATTCTGGTTTTAACAATGATTTTCTCTAAGAGGTGAGGTGATTATATATATATATATATATATATATATATATATATATATATATATATATATATAAACCCTTCACATGAAGGTGAACCCCACTTTTATGAAACCTCCCTCATGTGAGGAAGTGAATACTTGCAAGAAATACATGATAAATTTTATCATAGCAAGGGGGCCCTAGATCATAGCCTAGGCCTACGCAACTTTATTTTGCATGTGGTGGCTGATTGTGTGCATTCTTAAGCTAAAATAAAAGAAGGGCTGCGGGGCTGATCAATTGGCTTTATACAGTTGAAGAGATTTTTGAACAAAAATCATTCAGTCAAACACTTCATGTGCATGCCGACCACTTCTTGGCCGTACTTTACATCTAATTTTGTCATATCCTATCTATCTTTTTCACTTTAAGTAAAGTATATAATATAAATGATTGCTTTGTTGAAACTTAAGTAGTTTAATCTTTTATTGCATCTTTACTTAATTAATGAGCATTACAAGTTAACTTCTTTTAAAAAATTAAAAAAATTGGGTGCATGATCTTTTATTAAAAGTATATATCACAATTTAACTTAAAAAAAAAAAAATAATTCGGGTGCCTGATGTTTTAGTTCAAAATACATTGATTAATTTGGTTATAGTTAACTCAATTGCTAATTTCGGCATATCTATTCTTTTCACTTTAAGAAAAGTATATAAATAACTACTTTGTTGAGTGATCTAATCTTTCATCATGCTTACTTAATGAGAATTATAAATTAACTCTATTTTTGGGGGTACTTGATCTTCTAGTTCAAATTAGATAAAGTTTGGTTGGTTCAAGTTAACTCAAGTTACTCAATTGCTAAAGTATTTTGGCGTCAGATAAGAGATATGTGTTTAAATATTGCTTATGCCAAAAAGAAAGTAATTCATATCTTGATCTGATAGTGAAACATGATTATGGAGTAAATCATTATAGATTTTCAATACTAGCTACCTAATTTATCCATAAATATATATATATATATATATATATATATATATATATATATATATTTAAAATAATAATATATATATATATATTTTAAAAAAAAAATAAAAACTTTTACTTTACAAATTTATGTGACTACAAATCGTTCATGTTCGAACTATGTTTGGGTCTTACTTAGAACATCAATTAGGAAAAATAATTAAAATGATTGTGTTTTATAACATGGTTGAGATGCATTTTGAGATTCATTGTATTATTGTTTTATGTGAAAATAAAAATATGGGTGTGTCTCATCTTATGAACAATTTATTGTTTATTAACTTAATTTTCAAAACTTTTTAATGGTTTACACTTTAGAAACAAACTTTTAAGAGGTTAAGTTTTATTCTCAAAACTTAAGAGGGTTTTGTGGTTTACGGGGAAATTCTGTTCCTCAATACTTAGCAAGAAAAAAAATAAAATAAAAGAAAAGAAAAAGAGACCAATAGGAAAAATTGCTGCTGTCTCTAGGTCTTATATTTAGTTGTGCCCACTGAACTGAACCGTTGAAATGGAATAGTGAAAAGATTGTAAAGCTTTATTCTTGCCATTGAATACTTTTTTTGTTTTGACTACTCTTTTTGATGGTGATGCATAGACAATATTTGGATAGGTAGGTGTGAAGGACGAAGGGATTGTTGCTAATTTGCAATGCAAGAAACATTATTAATTTTTACATAGCCAATTGATTATTTATTATAGAATACTAATTTTAAATTTTAAAAACCAAAAAGAAATTACTATATCCAAAAGAAAAGATAGAGAGGAAACGCCGTCTGTGGGGATCGAACCCACGACCACGTGGTTAAAAGCCACGCGCTCTACCACTGAGCTAAGACGGCTTTTTTTCTCTTAGTACTTTATGAATTGGATTGCACTGTTGTTTGTTTGCTGAATGAATTGAATTGCACTTATAAACCCACTTCCCGTCTCTATGATCACTCACAAGTCACAAGTAGATTTAGTAGTTTCATGATCCTTTGTGTATTATCAATATGCATCACTCCTCCATGGTGGTTCTAAAAATTTTAGTTTTTAATAACTCAAAAAGTTATTTTATCTATTTTAACATCATGCTTTACAATACACCTAACATCAATGATTATTTTTTTTACCACTTCATTTAAATATTATTTCTTTATTCTTTTTCTATTATTCATATATGTCTCTTTCTATCTCTTCCTCTGTTTCTCTCTCTCCTTTGAAGTTATACCAACTAGCAAGCCAAGAACAACCACCCACAACCACCATGCACAACCCACTGCTAGCAAACCCAACCACCACAAACTCACCAACCATACCACAACCACAACCACACTACCACCAACCACCACATCACAACCCAGCAACACAAATTAGCCAAAAACCACCACACAAACCACATGGCATGATCCACCCACCACACCCCTTCCACAAGTCGATCAATGACCCACCACCACCACAACAACCCACAACCCAATCAACATCGATGAACCCAATCCACCAACGAACCCATTGGCAAAATTTGCCGAAGAAAAGATGGAGCAAACCCATTGAGATCCAAGAAAAAGAGTGTGAGAGGATTAGTTTTAGTTGAGAGAAAAGAGGGAGGCGTTGGCGTTAGAGGAAAAAAAAAAGAAAAAAAAAAAGAAAAAAGAGAGAAGAAGAGACCCTCACATGGCAGAGAAAAAAGAGAGGAGAGAGAAAAAATAGAAAATTTTTTATAATGAGAAATGGAGACAGAAATGTAGTAAAGTAATATATATATTATCCCTTCTTGCCACAATTTGTTGGTGTGAGTGTGTGTTCCAAACACTTTTATTATTATTTATTTTCTAGCCGTTGATAATTTATGAGTAAAATAGTCGTTAGGCAATAATCAATAATATAGTTGTTGGGGTTTTATGAATTATTAGTAATCAATAACTATAGACAATTATTGTCATGACTCATGAATAGCCAAAATTATATCCATCATCACACCCTTTCTTATAAGTCATATTTTACTACTTTATATTTAACTATACACAATTCTATTATATTTCTCTTCTACATATTTTTTTACATTTTGTATATTTTTTTCTAAGGAAAGATAATAGAGGGTTGTTCTTGAACCTTCATGAGTGAAAGTGCATCCATCACGAAAGTTGATGCTATATTCTAATTTTGGGGGTTGTTTGGCCTAGAAAACTAATCGCATCGAGTTTTACTCCGAGTGGAACAAATCAACATTTAAGAACAACGTTTTCATTGCATTATTTTATAGTATTGTGAGATTGTTCTAAACTATCTTTATTTTATACTCTTACTAATTATTTAAGATATTTTTTTTTATCAAAATTTGTTTATTCACTAAAATATTTCCAACACAATGAACTGCTAGTCTTGGCATTTCACTGTAGCAAGTTGTGAAAAAAAATTTGACTTTGGGCACCATTGATTTTGGGCATTTTTTGGAGTTTGAAGTGCTAAAAATAGCTTTATTTTCTTTATTTATTTATTTTTTTTTTTAAATAGTATTGGAATTGTTAAAATTGTCAATAGACCATTTTTAACAACCCGAACACCAAAATGGGTCAACATTTTTATTATATTATATTATATTATAATAGGGGGAGGAATCCTCTGCCAATGAGTTAGTGACAATAGGGTGACTAGGTGAGAACAAAGAATGAGAATGCATAAGAAAAAGAAAAAGGTATCTCTTAAAACATGTGTAATCCTATATGTTGTGAGAATGATGATTAATGTCATTGGATTAAGTTTGTCAAGTGATATTTTCTTATTCCCAACATGTGCCGAAGAACCCAAGCGTCAAAAAAAAAAAAAAAAAAAAAAAAAAATCAAACACTTCACGTAACCTCATAAAATGATATTCAATGTCATTCGACTAAGTTTGTCAAGTGAGATTTTCTTATATCCAACACGTGCCAAGAACACAAGTTTCACAAAAAATCAAAAACTTCACATGACCACCACACACGCTTTGTTTATAAAGGAGTAAAATCATTGAACATGCCTAATATTCACACCAGGACATGTCGTGACATTACCGGTTAAAGTGAGTCGGTTGGGTAAGATCAACACTTTTTAAAAAGAAGGAAATACACCTTTAGACCATTAACCCCACTTTTAATCGTGCATGGAATTTTGATTGGTTTGTTTTTCCAAATTATTGTTTAATGTGTTCACATCACGCAGAATGATAACAAAAAAGTTCATCAGCAATTTATATTCAGGGTTCAAAACTTTTTCCTTCACAATGTTCACGTGAGCTGAACCGAAGAAGTTTTCATAAAAGGATAATTTTACCATTTTTTAAGCAATGGCGGCTACAGCAACTTTTTTTCAGTGTTGTAATTAAAAAACTTAAATTGTGGGTTTGGGTGTTTGGCAGTAACTACGGCTATTTGCGAGCTTTTTTGTGGTTGTTGGATGGTGTTTGTGGGTGTACATGGGTAGAAATTGGTCATTTGGTTGTATTATTTTAATGTATTGTAAGATTGTTTATATTATTTTAATGTGTAGTATGCTAAAATAGAACTATTAATATTAGGTGTATTGTAAAGTGAGA
Organism: Quercus robur; assembly: GCF_932294415.1. Classification (NCBI taxonomy): domain Eukaryota; kingdom Viridiplantae; phylum Streptophyta; class Magnoliopsida; order Fagales; family Fagaceae; genus Quercus; species Quercus robur. The sequence continues at coordinate 85,091,054 of NC_065538.1, read as the reverse complement.
TGGTAAAATAGATAAAGTAGTGTTTTGAATTGCCAAAAGCTATATTTTTTAGCAACCTCACCTAAATGATCAATATATTAACTATTTGAAAATGAACATTTTTTAGAAGGAAAAAAAAAAAAATAGCATTTTTAAAATATGCCCTTTAAAAATAAAATTTCAAAAATCACAATAAATTAAACATTTGATTTGGGCTAATTTGATTTGAGCTTTTGGGCTAATTTACTTGTTTGGGCAATTTTTGAAAAGTGCTATGTCCACAACACTTTCATAACAAATCCTAAATGGTAAGTAGTTATTGGTTCTAATTTGAACCTACAACTAAAATTACCTCTCTCTACTACTAATAGCCAGTAACAACCTAACACTTAGGATTTATTTTTGAAAGTATTGCGAAAATGTTGGGAACATAGCATTTTTGAAAATTTTTTTGTTGAATCTTCAATGGACCAAAATTTTAGATGAATCAAATTTTATTTTTAATGGGCTCAAATTTTTAGGGGAAATTACACTTTACCATCCTAAACTGTATTTCAAATTACACTCTGCACTCTAAGCTATTCGAATGCATAGATTGCACCTTAAACTATGACACCTAATACACTTTGCACCCCGATGTTAGTTTTACTTTTATCTTAGCATTGACACTCCATTTTGCAACATGTATTTAACCTCACATGAAGAGTAAAATGGTAATTTCATCTTAGAAATAGGCATCTTAATTGTGGCCACTAGATCCTTAATTTTATTTCATTTAAATGATTTTAATGCTGTAACAATCAAATTGACTGGCTATAAGCCCTAATCGGACCATCAAATTGAAAGTTATCATCTAATCAAGTTTTAATGGTCGAGATGCACTATCACAAATTGAGTCTGACTATATGTGATTATGAACAATTGATTCCAATTGGTTATAATTATAATCAATTTGAGATTAATGACGTGTCATAATTTGATTGGCTAGGACTATATCTTATGGTAAGGTTGCACACACTTGATTAATTAGATAATCAAACATTAATTATTCAATGAGTAATTTGTGTAATTATCTTTTTAATTGGGTTAAATTTGGAATTGATTAAGTTTAAAATTGAAGTAATTGGAAACTAATTTAGGGTCCATTAATGCTAATTATGCTGAAATTATTTTTCAACAAAAGACCTTTGCTCACCATATCTTTGATATCTCTTAGAATATTTTGAACCTGCGAGTGAGATTAATTTTTTCAGAAACTATACATCTGGGGCTTCAACTTGAGCACAAGAATGAGGTAATTCCAATCAGAATTGAGAGTGATATAATTTTTCAAAGTTAGCTCTAAAAATTGTTGTATGAGCAACGGGAAAAACTGAGGTTTTAGACATTTTGCTCACTCATCACTTCCACCAACCCCCAAATTTAATGCATTAGCTTTCCCAAAAGTCTGAAGTAGGGTCTAGGTTCATGATTCTCTTTGATCTTTTGCCAACCCTCATTAAATGTCATTCCATTCATATTTTCTCCACTACTACTATATAAACCCTCCTCTTCTTCATTCCAATACACGGAAACACCCTCTCTTCTTTTAGTTCTTCTTTTCTACTCCACCCTTAGGACCTCCACCATGAGTCTTCTCCTCCACTGTGTGGATCTTACATATAGGTATAATCCCTTTCCTTAACTTGTTTATTTATATTACTATGATGAGATTATGATTAGAGCATGCTAGTGATTATTTAAATTTCTTGAATATGTTTGAATGTTCATGAGATTCTTAAACGTTTATATCGTTCTTCACATGTTCTTGGTTGTTCATCATACATGTTCATGCATGACACTAGTTTTGATCTTATATCCACATAAAAAAATGTGAAAAACATGTTGGTTTCATAATTCTCTAAAATTCTTGAATCTAGGATATCACCATTTACACACATTCACTAGAATTTATTTTTCAATCAAAATGCAATGATTAATAAGTGGAATTAGGGTTTATCACTTGCACACACATTAAATTCAACATGCAAATTGATTGATAACATATTGGATGATATGATATGAATATTGGCCACCGTAGTCTAGAAGACTGGTTTCACCGAGCAAGGTGAGTGCCTAACATTTTCTCATCTTGTAATATAGCCTCCGAGTTTAGATCAAGAGTTAGTAGATCAAATGCTTATCCATGTAATTTTCAATCTCTAGGTTGTAACTAGGAAACAAAGTCAAGTACTTTATCTTAAATTGTATCTAGGACCAAAACCATTTAATTTCCTATGATCAATGTACATTCACTCTTAAATTAATATAATGATGAATTTTTCAATTATGGTTTTCTTATTTATTCCAATAATTAAATAAGTGGCAATTCCATTATAAAACCCTTAATCTAAAGGGGAAAATATAATCAGTCGAACCTCTATTTTAAGAGGCAATAACACAACTCCACCCATTCATGTGGATTTGGTTTTGTTTTGCTTGGGTGGAACAAAATTAAAAGACAAAAACACCCCTCTTCACAATCAATAATAAATAAATAAATAAAAGCTTCTTTCCTTTTATTTTCATCTCTCACACACGTACAGGTACAGCTCTCCCCAAATCAAAACCTTGTAAATCCCGAAATCAGAAATATCTTTGACGCCACCATCACCCACCACTGCATTACACTCGAATAAAAATGGCAAAATGTTGAGTGGAGTGCTAACTTAAAGTGAGTAGATTTGGAATATCACTAATTTATACTTTTTAATTAATTAATTGAGGGGGGAAAGTCCAATTATTTGTACAACAATCGGCTTTTTTCACATGGACAATATCATGAAAATCCTTTAGCAAAGGAAGGTAGGTTCTATCTTTTAAGCCTTTGCATGGTGCCCAAGATAAAAATAATCTTTATCTCTATTCCTTCGTCATCTTCATTTCTATTCAATTTTGCTATTATTTTATTTTGTTTCATTTACTTGCTTGGAAAAGGCTGGTGTCACCACTTTTGTTTCTTTAGCTTAAAGAATGAGAAAACCTTCAGTCAGGTCCTGGCGTAAAGAAGGCATTTTACGCCACCAATGATGTTCCGCCACGTCATATTTCCATTGATCTTACAATACACTCTTACACACACAAGTATAACTCAATGAAACACAAAATTTTCAAACACCTATCAGACTTGAGAAGCTCCAACGCCTCTCATCTCCTCCTCTCCTTGTACCACCGGACCTCCACCCTGCTGTTGGAGTTGCTGCACACATCAGTTAAGAGCTAGCGTCACTGCACCGGATTCTCATCAAGGTATCACAAATTTAATGGAATTTTGGGTCCAGATTCCTTCTCATTCTCTCCCTTTTTTTTTGAGACATGTGTTTGTGATTTTAAGCTCAAAAGAGAGAGTCATTAAGGCCTTTCCGATAAACCCATTTGATTTTAAGCACAAGGAAGAAAGAAAAAGTCTATCTTTGTTGTGTCCGCAAAAGTCTTCAAAGCTTTTGAAACAAGCCCATTAGATTTTTATCAATCTTAAGCTGATTCCCACCTCAAAGTTTCAATCTTTAATTTTTTTTTTCTCTTTCTTTATTGTTTCCACAAAATTTTTAAGATAGGTTTTTTGATTTTCAGCACAAAAAACAAAGTTCTTAAACCTTTTGCTGCAAACCCACCTTCGTGTCAATTGTTTTCTTAATCTTCTTTTACTTAAATGTGATAGTCATTATCATTAATACGTATTTGAAACCCAATGTTTTAGTGTTCTTGCTCTTCAATTTAACACCCAATGTTTCACTGTCCTTCATCAAACACATGCCTACAAAACTATCAGCCACTAAAGAACCATCTCCAGCAAGAACTCTTTTAGGAGCTCACACATTTGACGAGGAGTGGAAAAATTAATTAAGTTTCATAGCTCAAACCTTGACCGATAGGGAGGAACCGGTGCGATGGTGCCAACTCTCGATTGATGTGTGCGGCAGCTCCAGTAGTGGGGTGGAGGTCCAGTGGTACGAGGAGATGAGAGGTGTTAGAGCTTCTCAGGTCTGATAGGTGTTTGAGAATTTTGTCTTTAATTGAGTTATACTTGTGTGTGCAAGAGTGTATTGTAAGATCAATGGAAATATGACATGGCGGCACATCATTGGTGGTGTAAAGGGCCTTCTTTACGCATGACCTGACTGAAGGTTCTCTCTTAAAAAATTCTCACTTTCACAATGCATGAGGCTGAAAAGCCAATGAAGGTATTTTTTATTTGGGGATTTAGGGTTACAATGTTTTGATTTGGGGAGAGGGTTATACCTGTACGTGTGAGAGACAGCTGGAAAAAATAATAGGAAAAAAAATGTTTTAATTGATTGTGAATAGGGGTGTTTTTGTCTTTTAACTTTGTTCCTCCTAAGCAAAACACATGTGCGTGTCATGTGCAGGAAATTTCTGTCAAAGATAATTGTAAAACTAACATCGGAATGCAAAGTGTAGATGGTGTCATAGTTTAGGGTGCAAACAGTGTATTTGAATATTTTAAGATGCAAAGTGTAATCTGGAATATAGTTTAGGTTGGTAAAGTATAATTTTCCAAAATATTTATTTAGGGTGTTCAAGATTTGTTTTTAGGGTGGTCAAGATTTATTTCTAGGGTGGTCAACAACTCATAGTAATTTAAAATTTTAATTTTTTTTAAGGTATATAAAAAGAAAAAATTTCAAGTCAAGGTGGTCATGTGACCACCATGATTAACAAGTGGAGCCACCTCTGAAAATTGCCAAGTTGTTAAGCTGAAAGTCCAACCAACGAGTAATTCTTAAGTACTCTTAGTGCATAGTAAATAACTTCTAGAGCACGGTGAATAGTGTTTTCTCTCTCATATTCATAATATAGTCTAGTCATTAAATTTATGGGGGCTCCACCATAAATATAAGAGAAGGCAGCATCATTTCACTATATGACAAGAGTACCTATAAATTTTCCTCAATGTCATAATTATCAAAAAAACTGACTATGTAATCCAATTTTATTTTGATTATGAAACGAGTGTTTTTCTTGGATTTTTTTTTCTATACATTTACTTCCTCAAAATCTCCACATTTTTTTTCCAACCATATTTTCTTTAGAAAAGAATAAAATACATATAGCCAAGCTCAATAGGATTAAAGCTTGATTGTCGTTGTTGTATGTTCTTTAAAAAGCTTTCTAAAGTAAAATGCCTTCTAGAATTAGCACAAAGAGCGAGCATCTTGTTATGCATCCGGATGAGTTTCAACAATGGAGAGCAAGACCCTTCCTAACAAAATGTCAAAGTTAAGAGACTGGTAGCATTCTTTTGGCAAACCATTTTCCCAGGTTTCTTATAAATTATTGTCCATATGAGCAAATATATTGGTAAAACTTAGGTGAAGTTCCTTGGTACAACATATTAGATTGTCTAGTTAATTCGAACACCTTTTTGCATTAACCAATAAAGCACAATCATTTTATATTTTCCAAGAATGATTAACTTCAATGTAATGATATGTTTGAACCAAATGTATTATACCTAAGAAACTGTACATATGTTTTATCCATGTTTTGATAACAAAACTACTATCAATACCTCTATTCCCTCCATTCTTATTCTTCTTCCTCATCTTGAGATTGGTGAGGCTGCTTGGAAATTTTTGGCTGATCACTATAATTGCACTAATGATTCAAGCCTGGAGTTCCACATTGAATCAAAGTTTTATCAAATGCGCCAAGAGACAGGTCAGTCTATTTTTTATTTTTATTCTTAGACTTTTACTATGTGAGAACAACTCTCTACTGCAAATCCTCCACTAGTGTGTTCTAAGGACATTGAGCTCTTTGTCAAATATCGGGATTGCTGTAAATTCATGCACTTCATGATGGGTTTACGTGAGGATTTTGAGCCTACTAGGGCTTCTTTGCTTAGTTGGTCTCCTACTCCTTTTCTTGATGCTACAGTCAAGGAGCTCATTTCTGAGGAGAACCGTCGGCCTACTCATCACATGTCAACATTTGATCATGTATTGGCTACACCATCTCCATAGCCTCCCATTGCTACATTCACTGCTCCTTCACGAATAAACTCTGGGTGTCCCACCTCTCAATCTTCCAAAGGTACTCGCTGCGAGTTTTGCCGTGCCAAAGGCCATGATATCTCAATTTGTCGTAAACTGCAAAAATTTATGCAAGAACAGAATAAAGCTTATCTTCCTCGAGCAGCTGCTATATGTCCTTCAAATCTGACAATTTTTAGACCCCTTAAACAATTGATTAAACCTAGGTAATTAGCCAAGTTGTTACTTAGTCCAATTAAACAAGTCTAGGTTATCACAATAATAAAGATCAAATCATGCAAAGTAGCGGAAAATAAATAACACACGATATGATCACCCAGGAAACCAAACCGGTAAAAAAACCTGGGAAGGATTTGACCTAGCTATCCTCAAGGTAAACTTGAATCCACTATCTGAAAGAATCGAAGTTCATACAAAAGGACTTACAAGCACCCCCGCTTGACTTCCTAATGCTACCAACCAGTAGAACTTACTGACACGACCACGTGCAAGCTCTGAATCCACGGACTCCTTCTTTCTTGGATTCCCACCAGCTACAAGCACCCCCGCTTGTGTATTCTTTAAGCTTTAATGGCAGCAACTGTTTTGATCATCAAGGTGTAGAGAATATCTCCTCCTTGAAAACCCTAAGTTTGTGTAAAGGAAAGCTCCTTTAGGGTTTGCCTTTTATACTTAGGACAAATAAGAAACCCTAAAAACGTTTTAAAACAACTAGGGCTGAGTTGAAAAATTCTGCAGAAAAGCAATCTGCCCGAGCTTCGATCGGTCGAGCCTAAGCTTCGATCGATCGAGTCAGGCCGAAAGCCACAGTGCTTTCTGCTTTACACTCAATTCCAACTTTACATTGACATACAACTTTGAGCTAGCTTTAAATACTTCTAAACACATTGTTTTGATCATGGTTTGCCAACAATACAAATTAGAGTTCTAAATACATAAAGTCCTACACTTTAGAACCTAACAAACTCCCCCTTTGGCAATCCGTGACAAAACACAACTTAGAAGCTCAAAGTTTACAAAATGAAAAGCCCTTTACAAAATAATGCTCATAAACCAAATTCAATCCTAACTACTATCCATCAGTTGCAAGTGTAGACAGCAGCTCAATTGAATCAACCTGTATATTTCCTGAAACACTAAACAAAATGCATAACCGCATGTGTGGAAATAATACAAGTAAAAAAAATAACTTCTTGATTTCAAACAACACACAAATAAAGACATATATCAATGAATAACTCATAAATATAAATCAATAAGCAGTTTGAAACAAGAAACAAATAAAGTACCAAACAAAAATATAAAACTCCCCCTAACATGAATATCCCATCAAAAACAAGGTAAGAGCTAAAAATGTTAAGTACATAGTGAAGCACCTAGATACAATCTAAAACTCCATAAGCTCCAACCAAAAACAAAAAGACTCCCCCTGAAAGCAAAAACTCTACAAGTACTCCCCCTTTTTGTGACGGAATGCCAAAGGGCAAACAAGATATCCATCATCAAAAGGGAGGTGGTCTAAACTGCGCCAACTCCGCACGCAAGGCACGGATCTCATCAAGCACGTCCACCAAAATCTGTCCTTGAGCCGCCTGAACGGTCAAGACATGATCCAACGTGCGACGAATGTCTAAATCATCCGTAGCAGTCGGTGGAGGAACAGCAGCATCAGCATCAGCAGTAGCACCTGAAGGCTCAGCAGCAGTTGTACCTGTAGAAGAGGGAGGAGGGGGAACACTACTAGATGACGCACCTCTAGGACGAGAAAGAGGGACCCTCAACTGAGCAGCCCTCTGATGAAGAAAGGTGGCACCTATAGGAGCTATCACATGAACAGGCTCACCTGACGGAAAACCATCTAGACCTAAATAGAGCAGAATCCTATGAATGAAAATAGGATGAATCAGCACATGGCCTACGGCAGAACTCCTATGAACCTCGTTCAAAGAACGAAGGAACAAGTAAGGAAAACTGATAGACGCTCCAGAAGCAAAGGCGTACAAAAACACACATCGCTCTAAAAGGATGGTGTGGAAGTGAGAGATAGGCCACAAGGAATGACACGTAATCCTAAAGAAGAGATAGGCAGTCTCTGTAAGCTCAGCGGACGTGATCCGAGGATCAGAACCCCACTGGATAGATGACCCAGTAATGTAAGACATGACTACATCTAAAGAAGGTGACTCATCATAGGGATAGACAGCATCCCGAACAACCGGCACCCCAAGAGCCTCAGCCACCACCCAAGGGGTAATGGTGAACTCTACACCTCGTATCCAACTCCTAACAAGGGTGTTGGAATCATAGATGTGGCAAGAGAGGTTCGAGTAAAACTCTCTAATCAGGGCGGTCGGAGGTGGATGATCTATCTGTACGAGAGGCAACCAACCCCTAGACTCAAAATTAGCCCTAATGGCCGGATCAACTGCATCTAACACAACAGCTCGCTCAGACCAGATCTTACGCCTACAGTTCAAGGTGTCATAGGCTTCTCTACACTTATCATTCTTAAACAGCTCTACTCTAGGTGGAGACTCAGAGGAAGTGGAAGTGGTCCTATGAGCTCTAGTTTTCCTAGGTATGGTGCTAAGATAAGGATCAAAACACAGAGCGAAAGAACAAAACCACAAAACAAAAACCAAGGACAGACTGCAAGTTAGCACAAAAACAAAAAATAGAATGAAAATCTATATGATGCATGAACAAGTTTAAATGTCATGATGCATGTGCTAATGCAGTGAATTGAGTCAAAAAGATTCAAATTACAAAATTGGCTTGCACATAAAGATTTTTAACACAAAAACCCCAAAATATAGAAACCACTTGATCAATTTTTAAAACAATTGACGAATTGGTCATTACACATGATATAATAACAACAATAATGACCAATTACATCAATTGGAGAAGCCAATTTCATCAATTTAAGCCAATTTGACAAAATCCCCAATTCGGATCAAATTCAAAAACCCTAGAATTTCCAATTTTTTCAAAAACCACAAAATTGATCAAATTAAACTATAGGGAAACATCAATATAACATCATGGCACAAAAACCCATTGATCAATTACACAAGAATTGGCTTGAATCATCAAAAACCCCAAAAAGTTTGAAGATGCCGAAAATACCCATGAGAATGCATGAAAAATGCATGAAAACAAGAAAGAAACTTGAAAAAGAAGGGCAAAAGGGTCTTACCGGCTTCTAAGGACAGAAACCTTGCAAAAATCTTGAAGGAAAACGACAAAAATTTGATGGTTGAGCCAAGAGCCAACGCGGAGAGAGAGAAAGAAAAGGAAAAGTTTGAACAGTGACTTTGAAAAAGTCCAATTCTGCCTTTTTTAAAAACCTGATACACGAGTTTCGATCGGTCGAAAATTAGCCTCAACCGGTCGAAACAGACAGAGGCTCCCTCTCTCAAAAATTTTAAAATTTTAAAAATTTCGATCGGTCGAAAAAAACAGAATGGACCGATCGAATCAGGTAGAGGCTCACCATATTTTTAAAGAAAAACACAATTTTTGAAAAACAAGTTGATTTGACTCAAAGCATTAAAATTTAAGACAAAAAATGCATGAGTATGAGATGATATGATTTTCCAAACAAGAATTTTAAGCCCAATATTCCCAAAAACAAAATTTTGCATTCTCCACAAATTTTCAAGCAACAAATTTAGTTTGCACATAATTCAAAGTGATTGCAAAAACTTGGTTGGTCAGACCATAAACACACACAATAACATGTACAATGTTTAGCAACGAGTAACTCGTGTAGTGTGTGCGACTAGCAAAGACATGAGATACATGTGAAGTGATATGTGAATAGCAATCAGTCACAGAGCCTACAAAATTCATCACAAAGAATTTAAAAGAGACTATCACCTAAAGAGTTACATCATATAACTCCCACATCTCCTAGATCATAAGCTTGCAATCATGTAAGTTTCTTGTATTTATGCCTCATAATATACATTCCAATTTTAAGTTTATGTGAGTTTGGCATCAAGCCTAATAATACACACCAATTAGATTTTAAGAATTAAGCACTTTTACCGAGGCTTCACTTTATGTTCTTTTTGTGCATGTGTTACACTTTCTCGAGCACAAAATCTTATGATATGCACTAAGGTGTTTATGATTGGCTAGTGAACAGTGGTGAGATGGTTATTTATGCCTTTCTCTAAAAGTTCAAGTCCAACATTTAAAAACATGTGACTTCAAGATTAAGACATAGTAATCAAAAACCATACACATCTTTCCCACACAACATGCACTACAAATCTTCAACTAGTAAAGTGCAATAAATAAGCTCATCAAAGCTAAACAAGGTACAAAAAACATGTTATGTGAAAATAAATTGACCAACCTTGTTCTCAAAAACCAAGAAGAATAGTGCAAAAACAAAATGTGCATGAATGTTATGCAATGCAAATCCTAGAGACAAAAAAAAAAACACAACCAAAGAACAATGGTCACAAAGGGTAGAGCAATGAAGCACAAGGACCATGTCAGAAAGACTCAGTTAGGTCGAGTCTTTTGCATCCAAAACTTTTTAGATGCACCACGAGCATTGGAGTTCTTATTCACTTGAGAATGATTACCAACTCCAGGATTGGAATAAAGGTTTAAAACCTTTACCAAATCACCAATAAGTACCATAGGATTAAGTGCTTGAGGCACAAGTACTTTTGGTTTGTTTGCTCTCTTTGTAGCTTGCAGCTTGTAGCAATTTGGACGTATGTGTCCTGTCTTTCCACAAAAGTGACAAACCCATGCAGGTTTATCATGTGTCTTGTCCTTAAATAGGGTAGGCTTCTTAGGCTTAGATTCTTTCAGATCAACCCTAATCTTCCTAGATGATGAACCTTCTAAAGGTTTAGCAACCTCACTCACAGGGGGTTTGACAGTTTCACTCACTATCTCACTCACTGAAGGTTCAGAAGAAGAAGATGAAGGAACAAACTTAGTGGAATAGGGAGCGAACACATAGATGCTATCAACATAACCTAAACCAGTTTTGTCAGAAGATGACTTTTGAACACTCAGCATTTGATCAAGTTTAGAACTAGCTGATCTAGCAACAGATAAATCAAGTTCCAAAGATTTAACTTTATCAAGCAACAGCATGTTTTCAGTTTTCACATTGTTTAAAAGATCATTAGCATCAAACAATTTAACAAGCAAATTTTTCTTTTCAAGCTCAAGAGATTCAATTTTCTTTAGGCCAAGTTCAACATTCATAGCATCCTTTGCAGCAACTTTGCAAAGTTTGTTATAGGCCTCTTGAAGATCTGCATCTTCAGAGAGTTCCCCATCAAAAGGGTTCTCTTCAACAGATATGCTCTCATCAACTACAGCAGTAGCAGTGAAAGCAATGAAGTTTCCATCCTCATCACAATCAGAATCATGATCAGAAACTTCACCATCACTAAGGGTTACAGCCATAACCTTACCCATAGACTTCAAATAGGTTGGACATTCAAATTTCAAGTGTCCATACCCTTGACATCCAAAACATTGAGAGTCCAAAGAATTATTGGAAGTTTGACCTACTCTTTCTCTAGGTTTATCATTGTTATTAACCTTAGTGGGATCATGCTTCCTAAAATTTCTAAGTTCAGCAGTGTTTGTGCCTCTTGCCTTTCTATTGTTATTCCTGAGAAAGTTTCTAAAGTTCTTGGCAAGATAGGCAATCTCTACAGCAAAGAGCTCATCATCAAATCCACCACTATCAACATCATCAACAGACTTAAGAGCCATTGATTTGGATTTGGTAGTTTTGGGTAGATCCAACTCATAGGATTGAAGAGATCCTACAAGCTCATCAACAGGGATGGAGTCCACATCCTTGCTTTCAGTAATGGCAGTCACCTTGGGTCTAAAGTCTTCAGTCAAAGATCTAAGAATCTTCCTAACAATTTTAGGTTGATCATAGATTTCACCCAAGTTAAAAGCAGAATTAATAATATCATTCAGTTTAGCATAGAATTCATCAAAAGATTCATCATCAGACATCCTAATGCATTCAAATTTAGAAGTCAATTGCTGCAATTTATTTATTTTGACAGCCTTCGTGCCTTCATGCACAGTCTGGAGGATATTCCAAGCAGTATGAGTGATCTCAACATTCGAGATTCTCTTAAATTCCTCCATAGAAACAGCATTAAAAATCGCATTCATAACCTTGCTATTAAACGAAGCTGCTTCTTTCTGAGAAGTTTGCCACTCACTAACAGGAGTAGTGGGCTTCTCCCATCCGTATTTAACGGAGTTCCACACCCTCTCATCAATGGATTTCAGGAAAGCTTTCATCCTTACTTTCCAGTAAGCATAATTATTCCCATCAAAGTAAGGAGGAATAACTAGAGAGTGTTCGTGTTCCATGACAACAGGGGTCAAGGATCAGCTCAGAGATCAAAGGATCAAAAACAAAAAAGCTACCCGCTCTGATACCAGTTGACAGTTTTTAGACCCCTTAAACAATTGATTAAACCTAGGTAATTAGCCAAGTTGTTACTTAGTCTAATTAAACAAGTCTAGGTTATCACAATAATAAAGATCAAATCATGCAAAGCAGCGGAAAATAAATAACACACGATATGATCACCTAGGAAACCAAACCGGTAAAAACCTGGGGAGGATTTGACCTAGCTATCCTTAAGGTAAACTTGAATCCACTATCTGAAAGAATCGAAGTTCATACAAAAGGACTTACAAGCACCCCCGCTTGACTTCCTAATGCTACCAACCAATAGAACTTACTGACACGACCACGTGCAAGCTCCGAATCCACGGACTCCTTCTTTCTTGAATTCCCACCAGTTACAAGTACCCTCGTTTGTGTATTCTTTTAGCTTTAATGGCAGCAGCTGTTTTGATCATCAAGGTGTAGAGAATATCTCCTCCTTGAAAACCCTAAGTTTGTGTAAAGGAAAGCTCCTCTAGATTTCACAAGAGATTTACACAAACCGCAATATGAGCAACACTAAAATGTGGCTAGGGTTTGCCTTTTATACTTAGGACAAATAAGAAACCCTAAAAACGTTTTGAAACAACTAGGGCTGAGTTGGAAAATTCTGCAGAAAAGCAATCTGCTCGAGCTTCGATCGGTCGAGCCTAAGCTTCGATCGATCGAGCCAGGCCGAAAGCCACAGTGCTTTCTGCTTTACACTCGATTCCAACTTTACATTGACATACAACTTTGAGCTAGCTTTAAATACTTCTAAACACATTGTTTTGATCATGGTTTGCCAACAATACAAATTAGAGTTCTAAATACATAAAGTCCTACACTTTAGAACCTAACAAAATCCATCGGTTCCTACAGGTCCATCTTTGGCTTCTTCACTTACTATGGCTGATATTGAGGCAGTAATTCAACAGGTTTTATCCCGAACTTCCACTGCCCTTTCTGTCACCTCAGCTAAACAACCTTGGTTTTTTGAATCCCAATTTTCTGATAAGGCACCCTTAGAACACCCCAACACCATTTACACTGCTAATGGAACTCCTATGCCTATTAGTCATAAAGGAACAATCTATTCTCCTTGTTTATCCCTTAGTGATACTTTTCATATCCCAAAGTTATCCCTCAATTTGCTCACCAGTATCTCAAGAAAGGCAATCTCAAGTTGTTCTCCATCTCCTCTGCTGACCAGCTTGCTGATATCTTCACTAAGTCTCACCTGCCTGGTCGTCTTCAAGATCTTATATCCAAACTCCAGTTGGCTTCCTCCTTGCCACCTTGAGTTTAAGGGAGATGTTAGTGTATAGCTTAGACTAGATTAGCCCATTGGGCTTAGCCCAATATACGATACTTGTAGTTTACTCATATTACTTGTACTGCACGCATACTTAGCCTATATAAGGCTCTTTATTGTACATTATTATTTACATAGAATATATAGACTATTCAGTCTTTCTCTCTCACTTTATATTCTTAACAGACCATAAATCTGAGTGAGACCGTTGAATATGATGTGTTGCATGAAATGAATACTATTAACATTGTGTGCACAATTGTAAGTAAAATTTTGGTATAACACCTTCAATTTCTTTTTTGTAGGAATTTTTCAAGGCAACTATTATGAGATGGCTGTGAGAAGCTTGCGATGTGTTGCCATTGCATACCGTTCATATGGATTAGACAAAGTTCCAACAAATGAGGAGGATTTAGCTCAATGGGCTTTACTTGAAAATGACCTTGTCTTACTTGAGTAGTGTTAACAGCTGGAATGTTTAGTTTAGCTGGCCATCTTATGATTAGGAGTTATGGTTACTCCTTTGATCAGCTGTGTTCTAGCTTACCTTCTGGAGAAGGGGAGGATTGAATGTTGTGGAAACCTTCAAAAGTAGGAAGGTTCTGTATCTGTTCTTTGTATGGTGGTTGAGGGGTTCTATAGGGGTTAATTTTCCTTGGAGTAGTATATGGTGTGTTAAGCCTCACAAGGTTTCATTCTTTACTTGGGCATTGGCGTTGGATAAAATATTACAATGGATTATCTTCAAAACCAAAATATACGATTGTAGACTGGTGTTGTATGCGCAATAATGGTGGGGAATATGTTAAGCGCATTGAACTCAACTAGCACTTCCTAGTGTTTTTAATGAAGACATTCAAGTTTCAAATTCCCCATTTTCCATTGTAAATATCAAATTTAAAAAAAAAAAAGAAAAAAAAGAAAAAAAAAAGAAGAAGAATAGTGGGGAATTTGTTGATCATCTTTTGCTTCATTGCAGGATGGCAAGATATATAAGGTGACTTTTATTTTTCATTTTTGGAGTATGTTGGGTTATGCCAAAGATAGCAGTTAGTAGGCTTTTTTTTTTTTTGTTTTTTTTTTTATCAAGTAAGAAAGACGTATAATAAAAATGCTACTTTATGCAAAAAGGGCATAAAGCAAACCAAAAATTACAAATGAAAACAAAAAGAAAAGAAAGCAGAGAATAAAACTAATTACAAAAGAGGAGAGAACAAAGGAAAGAAGGGAGAAAATCACTAGATATGAGTCCCTAAGCCCGAGACCAGTTGAATAGAGAACCACTAAAGAAAGAAAACAATTGATCAATAGAACTATCCAAGTTCTCAAAAGTCCGCTAATTACATTCCTTCCACAAAGACCATAATAAGCACAATGGAACTAAATTCCAAATGTCAGACAAGTGCTTTCCCAACCAATTCCACCATCCAAAAAGTAGACCCAGAATGGTTTTTGGTTGGACCCACAAAATCCTAAAAGGTTTAAAAACAAAACTCCACAACCGATGAGCCTTCTTATAATAAAGTGAAAACTCGAAAATGTGTTAAAACACAAGAGCTGTTTAGACCTTCTAATTAAAAATTACAGCTAGATAGATTTTACTCTAACTTATACTAAGTGCAGAATAGAGTAAATACGAGTGGATAAACAAATAAACTAGTCTAAGCTATATTTAATATAACACAGCAGTAATATGAAAGCTAAAAGAGTAGGGAAGAAGAATGAAAACACAATATAACACATCGATGTGTTATCGATGAGGAAACCTAAGTACTCGGAGTAAAACCTCTCCGCTGCCTTCCAAGCGATAATCGATCCATTAGACAATCAATTGGGATACATGGGTTAACAAGAGACCCTCCAAGCCTAATCTACCCAATGCACCTAAGCCCTCCAAGCTCTTACTCCAACAAGGCTTCTCGGAACCGTGTCTTGTCTAGCTCTTCGGATCCCACAATATGCCCAATTGCATCTACCAAAGCTTGGCTTCTTCCAATGCTTCCCAATAGCACCAAAACTTCACTTGACATTCTGAAAGTGTGTGGTAAGTGTTTGGGCTATCAACCTTTCAATGGTATGGAAATAGAGAGGTAGGAGTTGAGGAAAATCCACAAGCAATTGTGTAGAGAATTGTGGGTATAACAATCTCTAACTCTCAAGGTTTGTGGCTAGGGTTTTCTCTCAAAAGCACTCCTCAACATTTGTGGGTAATGTGGGTATATATAGTGTAGGTACAGAAAGTGTGTATCAGAAATGACAGTCTGGCAAAACAGAATATTTCGCGAGTATCTTGCAAGAAGGCCTTACCCGCGAGACACTCGCGAAACACAGCTGTCTCCATCCTGTCCTGACTCTTCGCATTCCAGTTATGTGCAAGGCACATACATCACTTCACGGGATGCTTACTTGTGAGCTACCCGCAAAAACACTTCAGTCTTCAATTTGCCTTGAGTCTTCACACACACACAAACTCTCTCTCTCTCTCTCTCTCACACACACACACACACACACAACCCTTACAAATAAATCCCACATGAAATATAGGGTACAAAACATTGAATAGAATTACAATCAAATTTGGCACGGAATTAAAGCCAACAAAACACATAGTTGTAAATTACAACTTTACATAAAGTAATAAGTAGTCCATAGTCTCCCCACAACTATGATACATAATGCATTAGTTAACAAAATCAAAACTCCTAGGTCTCAAATTGTCGCTCATAAGAATCTTATTCTAAGTTGCAGTCCAAACTAAGAATGAAACACGCTGAGGAGCTTTAAGCTATTGGCAATGGGTGTTTCAACGTCATCATAGTTTCAAAGCTTGGAAGGCTGTCCCATTATGCATTTTGTGGTGATTTGTACTTTTGATGGTTTTGAGTGTCCAATTCATGTTATCAAGCAATCCTTGTTAATATGTTTGTTTGAGTGGATGGTTGTCTTAGGCAACATCACTCCTATTTTTTCCTAGAGTTCTTTGCTTGCAGTTGATTGTGATTTTTGTTTATGGGAAAGTCTTGTATTGAGCTTTTTTTTTTTTTGGATGAAATCATTTTTAAATGTGTGTGTGTGTGTGTGTGTGTGTGTGTGAGAGAGAGAGAGAGAGAGAGAGAGAGAGAGAGAGAGAAATGTATCTGACTATTTGATTGTGTTGCATGAATTTTCAATTTTACTTATCTCGTTTTGGATGAACTTATTATAAGAAGATTGTGAATGGTGGTTAGGTTAAAGATTCCCAAACATTTCTAATGTATAATTAATGCTATTGCTCTTTGTAATCATGGTAGGTAAATGTTAAGACTGTAAGAATGTTTTTCAATCATTTCCCCTGATCTTGAAAAATTAATTTACCTCATTTTCCTTCCCCTTGTTTTGGCTTGCTAAAAGACACTTATTAAGAATCCAACTCTTTGGTAATAACTATAAATTGTTGTTCTATTTGGAAGTATGGTTCATCAATTATATTTTGTAGCTAAATAGTTTATTTGTATATACTTTTATATAACAACGCTTGATTTATGTGATCTAAATTCTGTTATTGCTATTGCAGTAAGGCATAGCTTGACTCTTCTTTTGGTCTGAACAATCAACTTGTTCTTTTTGACTGCATGTTGTAGTAATACCATATTCTTGGGCTTTCTATTTTCATCGAATGGCAAACTCTAACCTTGTTACCATCAGCACTTGAGGCAAAGAACCCAATGTGAAACAATTGAGAGGTAAACCTCTCAAACCAGGCCCTATGGGCTTGCTTAAGACCATAGAGAGCCTTATGGAGGAGGCAGACATGCTTAGGAAATTTAGAATCAACATACCCTTGAGGTTGAGCCATATACACTTCCTCCTTTAAAAAACCATTTAGGAAAGCATTACTCACATCAAGCTGCCTAAGTTCCCAATTTTGATTCACAGCCAAAGCCAAAAGCAACCTAACAGTGGTAGGCTTCACAACAAGACTGTAAGTCTCCTCATAATCCAACCCAAACTGTTGAAGATAACCTTGAGCAACCATCCTAGCCTTGTACCTAGCAATGGACCCAACACTGTTCCTTTTCAATTTGTACACCCATTTACATGTAACAATGTTCTTATTAGCTGGCCTAGGAACCAAAGACCAAGTCTTTTGCTACTGAAGAGAGTGAAATTCAGAATCCATGGCTACAACCTACTAAGGATTTTTAGAAACAATGGCAAAGATGGTGGTTCTGTCACAGTGTAGTCATGAGTAACCTGCAAAGCTTTAGGCTTATATATACCATGTTTTGATCTTGTAACCATAGGATCAGTATTATGAGTTATAGGTAAAGAAGGAGTAGAAGGAATAGAAGATCAATCAAGTAAAGGGACATTAGGTATAGGTGGTGATAAATCAGGTAGAGGGGCAGCAAGTATAGGTGGTGGATCAGGTATATGTGGTGGATCAGGTGGAGAGGGAACAACAGGTATAGGCAATGATGAAGCTAGAGCAAAGGGTATTAGAGAAGTAATGAGGTCCAAAGGAAAGGAAGAATCACAAGAAGAGGGAACATAAGTAGGATTAGAAATGGAAGGAGATAAGGAAGGAAACTAATGAGAAAAATCAAATGTGAAAGGGATATTAGGATTAGTGCAGGCAAAATCATGAGTAAAAGGAAAAAGGGATTCATTGAACAAAACAAAACAAGCAATGTAAATTCTATTTGAAGAAGGATCAAGGCAAATATAACCCTTGGATAATGGAGGATATCCAAGAAAGATGCACTCTTTGGACTTGGGTTGAAGCTTATTTTTATTATAAGGGGCCAGATATGGATAGCAAGCACAACCAAATGATTTAAGAGCATGAAGAGGAGGTGGTTTGGAATAAAGGGACTGCCAGGGAGACTTGAAGTTCAAAACAGAAGAAGGCAACCTATTGATAAGATACACAGCAGTGGAAAAAGCATAAGACCAGTAGTTATAGGGTAGATTGGATATGTAGAGGAGAGAAAGACCAGTTTCAACCATATGCCTATGTTTTCTCTCAAAAACACCATTTTGTTGTGGAGTATGGGGATAGGAGGTCTGATGAAGAATGCCATTGGAAGAATAAAATGCTTGAAAGGCATTGTTAGTGTACTCAATACCATTATCTATCCTAAGAACCTTAAAATGTTTGAAAGGCATTGGTAGAGTATTGAGTTTCAACAAGAGCTTTAAAATGTTTGAAAGGCATTGGTAGAGTATTGAGTTTCAACAAGAGCTTTAAAATGTTTGAACACAAAAAGAACTTCATGCTTATGTTTCAACAGAAATAACTATGTAAATCTTGTACAATCTTCAACAAAAATCACATAGTAGTTGAAACCAAGAACAGATGTGAGAGGGGCAGGACCCCAAACATCACTATGAACAATATCCAAGACAAAACTAAACACAATGGAAGTTTTATTCAAAGATGACTTGTGCATTTTAGCACTTATACAATATGTACAAGAAGAGCAAAGTGTATCAATCTGAGTCAAAGACACATTCTTTATTACATTTTGCAAGGTAGAATATAAAATTCTAGAACTTGAATGTCCAAGTCTATGATGCCAAAGCAAGATCAGATCAGGTTTGATGGAAGCAAAAGCAGACACACTAGACTTAGAGTTGAAAGTAGCAGAAGATGAAAGTGAAGAAGTAGTGGGAATGGGATATACTCCATCCTTACTCAACCCTTTGTAAAGGATCCTCCCCGAAGGCAAATCCTGAAATGAGAATTTCTCAGCATCAAAATAACAAAATGCATTATTTTGAAGACAATTTATGAACAGACGAGAGATTGGATGCAAGATCAGGAACTCTAAGTATATTATTAAGCCTCAAATTATGAGTAGAAGTTTGAAGTTAACCATGACCCACATGAGTGACAGGAAGCTCTTGTCCATTGCCTTCAGTAACTGTCTTATTGCCCTGAATTGGTTGCTGATGCAATGTCAACTAAGATAGATTGGGAGTAACATGATCTGAGCATCCAGTATCAGTAAGCCAACCATTACATGACTGCACTTGTGAAGAGTTAGCTACCATTGAGGCTAACTTGGCAGGAGCATGTTTTCCCTGATATGAGAAGTCCATCCTATGATAGCAATCAACAGCTATATGACCAATTTTACCACAAATTTGGCAAATTGGCCTATTGGATTGACCTTGTCCTCCTTGAGACTTAGATTGATTATACTGTGGACCTGAATGAGGATTGTAACTTGAATTGCCATATCCTCCAGAATTAGGATTATAACCTGAATTACCATATCTACTAGAATTGTGACCACCATTTGGATTGTATCCATGACCACCTCTGCCTCTCTGATTATTGTTTCTACCACCTCTTCCTCGAGGGAAACCCTAATTTTGAGGATGAAAATTCATTGCCATGGCAACTGAATTAGGATCAACAGCATTAGCTTTAGATCTTTTCTTAATCACTTTTTCTTCAGAATTGAGCAAAGTGTTCAATTCTTCAACAGACAGAACATCACTATGAGTCTTGATTGCAAAACTGAAAGAATCATATTCAGATGGCAATCCATCAAGAGCTATATGAAGAAGCTCTTCATCATCAAGAAACACTGAAACACGAGTCTACTTGATCTTTTGAAAATAACTGTCAATTGAATCAAAACCTTTCTTGATTGCATTCAATTCATTTCGAAGACTCATTACATGAGATCTTTAAATTGAAGCAAATCTCTTTTCCAATACTTTCCAAACTCCCTTGGCAGATTTTTGCTCAACAATAAGAGAAAGAATTGAAGAGACAGAGTTGAATTGATAAAAGTAAACATATCTTGCTCACGATTTTTCCAAGAAATGAAACTAGGGTTGATCTCAGTAGTGAAATTACCAGAAGAATCTTTGAGAAAACGATCTAGAGCTATAACAGAATCATCAATCACATCAATCATTCAGTAAGTTTCAAGAATTGCCTCAATTTGATGCTTCCAAGCGATGTAATTTCCATAATCAAGCTTGACAGTCATCATCGAAGACATATTGGATAGCAAAAGCAGTGAAGTATTTGCAGGTATAGCTATAGCAAGTGTTGAATTTGAAGTAGTAGATGAAGAAGTTGCATTTGTGGAAGCCATTATTGTGGATTCAAGCTTTGATACCATGAAAGAACACAGAGGAAAACCAGAGAGAGAGAGAGAGAGAGAGAGAATTTTTGGTATTGAAAAAAATACAAAGATTGATGAATGAACACTTAGTTACAATGGAGTTTGTTTTCTACAATATATATATCACCAAGAAAGCATAGAAAAATATCTAAGTAAATATCTCCCAGACTGAGGCTCACTCTAACAACTTGTAACTAACCCTCACACGTGCACACATATAAACACTAAACCAAGTCTGATTTACATAACATAAACGACATGCGTTTTCATTTACTCTTCTTAGACGACACTGGTTTCACTGTTGGAATTGTAGTTGCTTCATCTGTGTCATGAAGCTCTTCAATTTTACAGCTTGAGCTTTCATTTTGTTGTTGCTGTAGTTGTTGTTGTGCATTATGAAAGGCTATTTCACTCTTTGTCTTCGCTAGCTCAGACTCAGCCTTAATTATTTGTTCTTGGAGTTGAGAGATTATCCCAACACTTCCATAGACTGGGTCTTCGACACGTGAACTTGCTTCGAAAGACATGCAATCCGCTGCCACAGCTCGTAAATGCAGTGGAAGTTGCTGCAATGCCAAATGACGAAAAAAATAAGAAACCAGCTTTCTTGTTTTGTTTTGTTTATTGTTTTTGGGTAAATAAACTAGAGAGATAAACAGCTATAATGGACTAATTTTGAAGTAATAAATATAAGTAGCTTAGTTAAAAATGCACTACTAATCAATTTCAAAGTAAAATAATTTTGGGATTCTTTTTTGTCAAATGAAAATCATTAATTACTCGGAATTTAATTTGACAAAGAATCTATTTCAAATGATGGTGCTCTCATGCTTTGTTGTGACAGGTATTAAAATTACACTTGTTAAAGGTTGACAAAGAGTATATATATCGAAAATGTCAAACGGCTACATGAATAATAAAAGAAAATTCCATTAGGAGGAGAGTCAATTTTTTTTTTTTTTTTTTTTGATAAAAGAGTAAAATATTAAATTAGTTGCTCAAATAACTTAATTCCAAAATAATAATGAAGATTTGGTTAAAAATAGAAATTGACATGAATTTAAATATATATTTTTGGTCTAGTCCACTTCATTAGGAAGTAATATTCACTTGCTCAAAACACTTAAAAAAAATTTCTCTAGTGTTGTTTCAAGAAAATTTAGGAGGAAATGGTATTAAACAAATTTGATATTGACATAAAATGATGAACTCAAAGCTTACAATGATAGGGAAAAAGAGGAAAGTAAAACAAGTTCAACATTCATATTGATTATAGAAGTAATTGTTTTATTTATGTGTATGTGTTGAAAGAATCCTTTAAGAAACATCTTAAAGATATCATTAACACCATCTATGTGATTATTTCTATAAGATAGAAAGCTTTTCAATGAACGACAAACAAGTTGAAATATTAATCCCTCGTCTATATATGCATATGAAATAATATCTAGATAATACCTTTGTATTAACTAATTAATAAATGAAAAATTGTTACTAGTAACATGTATGTGTGTCTATATATATATATATATATATATTTGGTCATACCTCTAGCATTTTGGTAATGTTGTTGGCACCAAAGATTTTTTGAACACAAGCAAATCTTTGTGGATTGGTTGGAGGAAAATATGGTTCAAGAACACAATCTTTAGGGCATCTCCTTCTCAAAGATTTGCAAGCTGCACATTTAGTTGAATGGGACATTGTCAGATTTTCAAGAATTTACTCAAAGATTTTCTTTCAAAACTTCTAATTTATTCTCAAGAAGAGTTCTATATATTTATATTATGGAGAGAGAGAGAGAGAGAGCGGTGACCAGTAAAAAAAATTATAATAAATTACAGATCCAATAAAAGGTCAAACACTACTCCCAAAAAAAAAAAATTCTATTCCATATAGTGTGTGTTTGCATTCGACTTATTCACGTCCACGTTTTTCCCTGCTGCGTTTTTGGTTTTTTTTTTTTTTTTTTTTTGGGTTTTCACGCGTTTTGGGTATTGCGGTT
Organism: Quercus robur; assembly: GCF_932294415.1. NCBI lineage: Eukaryota > Viridiplantae > Streptophyta > Magnoliopsida > Fagales > Fagaceae > Quercus > Quercus robur. The sequence goes on along the minus strand of NC_065538.1, from coordinate 85,068,127 downwards.
ACTGTTCATTGAACAGTAACCGCAAAAGCTGACTTTCTGCAGTGAACAGTGCATATGTGCACTGTTTACGGACCCACAAATTTCATTTTTTATCAATTTTTTCATTAAAAATGGGTCCCACAGCACTATTCACACATTTAAAAATTATTTTGCTACAGTGTTTTCAGTTTTCAGTTTTCAGTTTCAGCAAAATAAGTTCTATCCAAACACACCCATAGTGAGCGTTTGCGCTCGGCGTCTGCGTCCACGTTTTGGTGAGTTTACGTTTTCTCTTTTTTTTTTTTTTTTTTTTTTTTGGCCAGCTTTTGTTGACTTTGGGGGGACAAATTTCACTATTATGAACAGTAAATGCACTGTTCACACACTGTGCTGACACTGTTCACATATTAAAAAATATTAAAAATGGGTCCCACGGTACTATTTACACATTTAAAAATTATTTTGCTACAGTGTTTTCAGTTTTCAGTTTTCAGTTTCAGCAACAATAAGCTCAATCCAAACGGACCCATAATTTCCTTATGAAACAAAAGGTAAAAGGAGAATAAAATAGTTTTACTTAATGAATGCCCGCCCAATACAATTTGAGGCTTTATACAAAAACCTTAAATGGGCATTTGTGTATTTCAATATTGCTTAAAATTAAATTTTTTTATTATCCATCAATTTAGTTAATGTTTTGTACTATAAATTTTTATTTATTCAAAATTCATTATTCTTACATTTTTATATCAACAAAAGCATTTGATTGATGCTAGAGATATTACAAATTTTATTATATAGAACTTATAAATTGATGTGTCACAAATTAGAATAAACTGATTTAAACATTAATTTATTATGTTGTTTTAGTGGCACTAGTCTATTCTTGCCAAATAAATTGTAAGTGTCATGTAGTAAAATTTGTAGTAACTTTAACATTTTCCATTTACTTAATGGTGATTTGGTTTGATTTTTATTATTTTATTAACTATATATTTTTTGGGAAAATGTTTAAGCTGCAATAAATTTTACTACATAATGCTTAAAAAATGATATGAAAAAGAATGTCATTGGTGGCCCTTCAATAAGATAATAATTGAATATTTGAATTACTTCCTATTATTGGTGATGCAACAATTTGTAAGACTCATGTAATAAAATTTGTAATAATTCAAGCATCAATCAAATTTTTTGGTCTTTTTAAAGGAAAATGCAAAAGTTATTTATTACGTGTGCATTTGGGAAGCGCATTTTGCGCTTCCCATGTCCACGTTTTGCGTTTTTTTTTTTTTTTTTTTCAAGCCGTGACGGGACCCATAAACTTCACCTTTTGGCAACTTTTTCATTAAAAATGGGTCCCATGTTACTATTTATATTTTAAAATTATTTTGCTACAATATTTTCAATTTTCAGTTGTATCCAAATGGACCCTACATAAAATTTACAAATTGATGTGACAATATATGTGGTTATTTCAACTACTTAGTAAATGAATTGATGTTTGAAATGTGTTTTGAAAATTCGTGACATATCATTTTTTAAGCTCTATACGATAAAATTTGCAATATTACTCATTTTTTAAAAGTGGAGGGGGAAAATAGAAAATCACTTATTGGCCGCCACATTATGGGGGCATTTCTCTCGTGACTCCTCCTAAAATTTCAATGTAATGTGCCGTGAGGGTGTAGCAGCCCACGTTTTTATAAGATGTGTTTTTATAACAATGCTTTAGATAAATATGCTTATGCTTATGCTTATATTTCAAAGGCATGATGCATATTTTTCATCCATTTCACTATTGTTATGAGTAGCTTTTTTCTTGTCCTATTTTTTTCACCTTTTTCACTATTTATTTTCTTTTTTATCATTATTTTCACAATTTTCACTATTCATGATACTTTTCAGAGTACTTTATTGTTGAGCGATACTACAAATTTTACTACTTATGTCTTATAAATTGGCATGTCGCCAATCACAAAAATTAATTTCAAACATTTATTCATTATATTGATTAATTAGCACTAATCACATTTTTACCACATCAGTTTGTAAGTTTTTTGTTGTCAATTTTTGCAGCTATGGATTGGTTATTTTTGTATAGCTATTTTATTGATATGAAATATATTCATATTTTCTTACAACTGTTTATTTAATTTGTTATTATAATCGATTGATAGTTTTAAAGATTAATTTCACTTTTAATATTGTCTTTTAATTTTGCTCCCCCTAGACTAAAATTCTAGTTTTGACACTGATTTTCTCTAATAAGTGAGGTGATATTACACGTATATGAGATATATAAACCCTTCACATGGAGGTCAATCCCACTTTTATGAGACCTACCTCATGTAAGGGAGTGAATACTTGCAAGAGACACACGATAAATTTTATCATAGTAAGGGGGCCCTAGATCATAGCCTAGGCCTACGCAACTTTATTTTGCATGTGGCGGCTGATCAGTTCCCCACAGATGGCACCAAAATGATGAAGCATGATTTCACCTCATCAGTATGTTCCTCGTATGTACGATGGACGACCTGATATCCTGCGTAAGAGAAATCACCAAATAGATAATGGCACCGATTTGGGGCCTGCCAAGGACCCTCCGATGCTCAAGTTAGCTTCTACTATTTAGGAATCTCAATTCTGTAATGTGTAAATCTTGTCCCTTTTACCTGTCTTTCCTGGCTTTATATAGCCTTATGCTGAGTTAATGCTTAGTCTAAAGTTACACTGTAGCTGGAAGACTTAATGCTTAATGATGGCCATTTAATCCCCATGTTTGTTATCTGTAACCAACCTTTAACTGCACATTATTGGACGGAGATAACGGTTCCATGCTCATTTATCACTCAATCATTGAATGCTATATGGAATTAATGTACTTACACTCGTTTGCACTTTCACTCGTCATTGTTATAGATGGTTTGCAAGTTACAGATGACCATTCATGCGCTACTCGTCAATTGTCAAAAATAATTATTTTACAATCTTGCTTTCATGTTGTCATTGTTTTGTCAATCAAAATTAGTTATTTTCTTTGAACACTAAAACAATTCCAAGTAGAAAATAAAAATCAAAATTAACAATTATAATTAAATGGTGAATGTACTCTCTCTCTCTCTCTCTCTCTCTCTCTCTCTCTCTCTCTCTCTCTCTCTCTCTCTCTCTATATATATATATATATAAATCCCTTAGTAATCTTGTATTAGGAATTTCCAACCTTGTAACCAAATGGCATTTATATTTTGTAAGAGGGAGTTCTGCTAAATCGAGCCTGCCTTCAAATGGAACTTGAGCCCCTTTATATAGTCTAGGAGAGGAGCTTAGCATCCTCTAGAAGAGCTTAGGATCCTCTAAAGATTCCTCTGCTATACCTATTTGCCAAAACTTTATATTTGACAATTTTATCCTCACATTGTGCAATTCGAACATCACATTTGACATTTCTTTTGTCACATTTGGTGGTTTCCTTTTTTTTTCTCTCTCACATTTGATGGTTCTATCCTCTCATTGTGTAGTTTCAACATTACATTTGACAGTACTTTTGTCACATTTGGCTATTTTTTTTTTTTCTCACATTTGATGGTTTCATCCTCATATTATGTAGTACCAACATCAAATATGCCTATATTTTTGTCACATTCGATGGTTCCTTTATTTTTTCTCACATTTGACAGTTTCATCCTCACATTGTACAATTCCAACATCACATATAACTGTTCTTTTGTCACATTTGGTGGTTTTTTTTTCTTTTCTTTTTTTCTCGCATTTGATTGTTCCATTGTCACATTGGACAGTACCAACATAACATCTATTTGTACTTTTGTCACATTAGTGGTACCCTATTTTTTTTCTCTCATTTGACATGAAATTTGTAATAATTCAAGCATCAATCAATTTTTTTGGTTGTTTTAAAGGAAAATGCTAAAGTTATTTATTATGTGCGCATTTGGGAAGTGCGTTTTGCGCTTCCCACGTCCACGTCCACGTTTTTCTTTTCTTTTCTTTTCTTTTCTTTTTTTTCTTTTTTTTTTTTTTTTTTTTTTTTTAAGCCGTGATTGTTGACTTTTCTCCCGTGAACAGTGCATGTGTGCACTGTTCACAGGACACATAAACTTCACATTTTGGCAACTTTTTCATTAAAAATGGGTCCCATGATACTATTTACATTTTAAAATTATCTTGCTATATTGTTTTCAATTTTCAGCTGTATCCAGTTGGACCCTACATAAAACTTATAAATTGATGTGACAATATATGTGATTATTTCATCTACTTAGTAAATGAATTGATGTTTGAAATGTGTTTTGAAAATTCGTGACATAACTGTTCTTTTGTCACATTTGGTGGTTTTCTTTTTCTTTTTTTTTCTCACATTTGATTGTTCCATTGTCACATTGGACATTACCAACATAACATCTATTTGTACTTTTGTCACATTAGTGGTACCCTATTTTTTTCTCACATTTGACATAAGCACTTGGAATTTGGCAATGGAGGAGTGACTCTAATTTATGTAGTCAAACATAATCAAATTAGGTGTATAATTGTCACTTAAAAAAAAATCTCATGCTATAGGAATGTGGATACCCATCTCTCTACTCGGTTTGTTTGTTTGTTTGTTTGTTTTTTTTTTTTTTTTTTTTCAATTTTTAAAGAGGGAATCTACATTTCCATAAAAGTGCGGTTGGGTGGGAATCCACATTCCCTAGGCATGTGGATCAATTGTGCTACTTGTAACCAAACATGGGAATGCTCAGGAACTGTTGCTATGCATTAATCACACCATCAATTTGTATTCATTTGAACTATTGGACTTGGATGGAAAATTATTGAATAATCTAGAAGTACCATAAATGTGTATTCCTCCCCTCACATGAATTGTGAGTCTCAATATAAATTTAATTTGTGGAACCCACAGTTATGTGAGAGGGGAGAGTATGCATTTATGGTACTCCGAGAGTACTTAATAATTATCCGACTTGGATGCATATGTTCCTGTAATAAGTAACAATCTCCGCCTTCCACAATCTAATGCTCTAAAAGACTAAAAGGTATGCTAAGCTGTCAAATTAGATAAACGTTTGCATCATGCATTATTCAACTTAAAATTAATTTTAAATCAACTTTGATTCATCTAGAAGGGGTCCAATGTTTTCAGTCACATCTTTTGTATTACTAGTCTCACACTTTCTTTTTCAAAATGAAACAAGTTCATCATTACCCCTCCTCCAATCAGAATTCAGGCCATTGTTTTCAGTCACATTATTTTCACTTGTATCATCCTCATCGACATCTATACAAACAACATCCACTACCACACCTTTTCTGTCACCCGAAAGAACCATCTAATCCTTGCTATCATCCACCATAATTTCATTCACATTGTTCACTCCCCAAAAACCCTTCTTAGAAGTGAAAGAGACAAAGAAAGTGAAAGAGAAGTGAAATAGATATTTTTGGTTTAAGATTATCGCCAGGTGTGTGTGAGAGAGAATAGAGAGGTGGTTTGGTGGGAATGAACTTAGCTTCTTGAGGTTTCTTGGATGTGCAATATAGGTGAGGAAGAAAGATAGATAGAGAGAGATCAGAAATAAGTGGCTGGGTTGGGTGAGAAGAATTGAAATTGAGAAACCAAAGTAAAATGAAATGAACCAAAAAGAATTGCTAAATAGAGAATTTGCTGCAGGATGTTAGCCCCTTACTAGATCGGACTACCAGTACAAGATGAGATGAGAATAAATACGTACAATCCAAATGTGACTTCTTTAGAAAAATGTCTAGATTATCTTTGTTAAACCAAGAAATTATGTGACTTCTTCAGAAAAATGTGTTTCTTAGAGTTAAAGCTCTTTTATTGCTTGACGATTAATCCACAAGAATGGACAATTTTGATTTAATGGCACGTCTCATAATGATATGTAAGGTTGTGTTTGTTTCCTTTGACCGAATATCAAATTTCTTTTATTATTATTTTTTTTAATGCTTGTTTTGCGTTCAAAGTGTATTGATATAAAATACTTATTTGTTAAAATGAATGTGTTGTGGCACATATATTGAACTAGTTTTCCCAGAAAAGCAATATAAAATTTGTGCAATCAAATTCATTAATATAGCTATATTGAATTTAATTTAAAAAAAAAATGTTAAGGATACCATAAATTTTATTGAAATTACTTTTAGAATAGATAATTTAATGTGGGTATTGAAAAGTGATTGTGTAAAATAGAAAGAGACATCACCAACACCATTGGATATGTGTTTCAATACACAGATGGATGTTGCATGCAAGGATGGACCTAGGATTTTAAGCTAGCGGGTGTCGGAGTATTTTAAAAAAAAAAAAAAAAAAAAAACTCCAAATAGACATCCATATAGTATTAACAAAATTATAAATACACAAAATTTTTGTTTTTAAATACATTTAAAATGGAATCATCTACTAATAAAGACAAAAACAAAAACAAAAACAAAATAATGTTTTCTTTTTTCAATACTAGGCTGGCTAGGATTATTTTATTTTATTTTATTTTATTTTTTTAAGTTGGAGCAACATTCATAGTGGTGGTGCCTCAAAAAGTTACTTTATCTATTTTACCACCTCACTTTACAATACATCCAATTTCAAATGTTCTATTTTTTTATCACTTCATTTAAAATAATATAAACAACTCATTAAAATAATAAGGAAGAAAGAGAATTTGAGTTTTTTAATTGAAATGAGATATAATATTAAAACAATATCGTATCTTATTTTTAACAACTTGCTACAGTCAATCGGTATTTATACCAATTTACTGTAGTTACAAAAAATTTAGCATTAACTTCTGCAATAACACGTGATTTTTTTGTTCTTTGGTGTTAAAATTGTTTTTTTTTTTTTTTTTGGCTAAAATACAATTACCATTGTAAATGTTTATATTGTTTTTGTTAAGTTTTTTAGTTGAATAGTTGATATTTAGTTTAAGCTAGCCAGGCTGATTTGGGAGAAGAGGACACAAGGTTTTGGAAGGGGACCAACTACAAAAATGAAATATATTATAACTAAAAAAAAAAAGGACCCACCCTAGGGAGGGGGGGGGGGGGGGGGCGCTCCCCTGAGTCCGTCCCTGGTTGCATGCTTTTCTGGGTTATTTGTTGTCTGTATAAGAAGGGTATGTTGTGTTTGGTTACCAAGAAAGTTCACAAAAAGAAAAGAAAATGAATTGGAGATTAATTTGTTTTGGATATATTGTGATTGGTTAGCAAGAAAGTGAAAAAACCAAACAAACAAAATTCCAGACAATCATTTTTTTTTTTTTTTGTTTAAATGAGGAATTATTTATTTATTTATTTCTAATTTGTAATTTCTAATTTTTTTGATGAGTTAATGGTAGGGACAAAAAATTTAGAGACCAAAATAGTATTTTTGCCAATAGTTAAAAAAATAGATTCTTATATGATCATATAGATAAAATTTTTTGCCCAAGGGTGAAAAAAAAGTAAAATTGATTGTGGACACGCAGCATCCAAGTGTCATTACTCATTACTATTGTACAAAATATAATAAAGAATAAATTTAATTCCTTTCTTTCCATTGTTTTGATAACATATCTCTGTGATTTAGATTTTATTTAATCGCAGTCTTGGACTAATTTGTTGTCAACAAATTGTTGAAAAAGTGTTTTATATAATATTCACGTGGCTTACTAATCATTGTACACATTGTTTTTAGAAGAAATCATTGTGCACATGATATGTAATTTAAGATAAATATAGTCATATTTAAATTTTTTTTACCTATAAAAAAATCTAAAAATGAGAATAAAATATAAGAAGAATTCTTTAAATGATTCTAAATATAAAAAATAATGATGTAATTTTTTTTTTAGCTTACATAATATATTCATGGGAAATTCATTGGTTTATAAGTTCAGTGAATGTCAATGATACACTAGGCAACTCAGCACTACAATAGCATTGTTGCCAATACCTTCTGAACCTTGGTTTGAGAAAACTGCTCCTTCAAAATTCGCTTGATAGGGAGTACAAAGGAAAGAATTATGAAGACAATAAACTGTAAATACAATTGATAAAAAGGAAAGAAAATATATTATCTAATTTAGAAAAAGAAAAATTATTAATACTATTATTAGAGTGATTTCTAATTTTAAAAGGAAGTTTTATTCTAAAAATGTATCTAATTATTTGTAATAGTATTATAGTACTTGAAGAGGAGAAAAATCACCCTCGTCCATCATAAGGCAAAAGATGAGAAATTTAGCCAGCTTCATCCATCAAGCTAGCATCTTCCATGTGATGAATGACTGTAGTATACATTAAATGAGTTCCCCATAAATGACACGAGTAATGGTTAATGCGCCAGAATCGACGAATCAATGGGTAAAAAACCATTGAAGTCTATAATGCCTCCGCATTCATTATTGATAAGTGTTTATCAATATCGTCCATCTCTCGAAGGACAAATTAAATGCTATTCAATGCAAGATGTAAAGTACAGACATTAATGGCGGATGAAGCCATAAAAGACATTCAATGCCCAAGATAGCTAGGGAGTAACGTATGGGCACCAACGGACAAATAGCCATTGGTAAACAATAAAAGCTAGTCATATATTAATAACAATGGCTCCATATCTCATTAATGCAGATATTCATTCAAACAATGAAGACAATGGCTATAAAAACCCACAAAAACCAAAGTCAAGGAGGTACACAACTATCATCCCAAAAACTATTCCCAAGTTGAATTTTTTTGCAATATACTTCAATTGAATCCTATTCTAACTTAATCATCGGAGGACGTTTGGCAAACACTACACCAATGTATCCATATTTCTCTATTTCATATCTTATTCCGAGTTAGTCTCTAGATGAATCCAACGCGTTCTTCCATCTGTATTGACAAGGAGTTCAACTGACGATTTTCAACACCAAAAGCTATAAAGCCAGAGAAGAATAGCTCTAAAAGGTTTGTCTCTAGACGAAGCTAAAAGTTTGTTTAGACCTCTTTAACCAGATTGTTTAACCTAAAATCTAGGTTAAAACTAATAAATCATATCATGCAAAGTTGCGGAAAAGTAAATAACACTACGATATAATTACCCAAGAAAAATGAAACTAAACTTTTCAAGGTAAAAACCTGGAGATGATTTGACTTAGTTATCCTCAAGGTAAACCAAATCCACTATAAAAGAATCAAAGTTTTTACAAAAGATTTAACCCTAAATCTAATGCTACCTCATGTAGTAACTTGCTGACACGACCACATGCAAGTTTCAAATCCACGGACTCCTTCTCTTCTTGAATTTACAGCAACATAAGCACACCTTTGCTTATGACTTAGAGACTCCACTCAAAGGTTTCAGATCACAATCAATAGTTGATCTTGAATGCAGCAACTAGTTCTACCAATTCTTGATTGTAATTTTAGCTCAGGTAGAATCTTATGTAGTTAGAAGGTACAGAACCTCTCAAATCTCACAAAGAGTAACACACAAGTCTTCCAAAAGTCTCCAAAACATAGCTAGGGTTTTCTTTTTATATGTGGAGAAGTTTAAGTGAAACCCTAAACGTTTTTATTGTGATTGGACTGAAATAACCTTCTGCATAAAACCCTATTTGTGAGAAAGGCAGATAAAACCCTATCTGCATAAAACGTTTTTGTCAGATCTATTTCTCGATCAGTCGAGAAAGGCAGGACTTGAATTCTCTTTTCTGCAATCAGCTGGACTTTGAAATCTTGAAACACACTTCTAAACACTTAGACTAGACTTGTTTTGCTCTCGGTTTGCTAACACATTACAACCATGATTCTAAACATTTAATCTAAATCTTTAGAACCTAACAATCTCCCCCTTTGGCAATCAGTGGCAAAATACAAATACCAATGTAATGCTTAAATAAAAACCAGCTCAAATACAAGTTATTGTCCAATTACATATCTTACATAACCACTAACTATTAGTTGCTTGTATAATCAGCAGCTATTGAAAGATTTAACCTGTAAATTGCTGAAATACTGAAAACAACTCATAAACGCATGTCTGGAAAATACAATTAAACATTCTAAACAAAATTTAAACTTTAAAATCACAAAAAAAACACAAGTAGATAGTGAACACATCAAAATGAATAACCTCAGAATCATCAACTATCATAATCTCATCGCATCAATGTTTAAGTGAAACAAGGAAAATAACTAAAAACAGAAATATAAATACATCAAAACTGAATAAAACAAAATATAATAAAACAAAGTAAAAGTAATCCCCCTAGCTAAAATACATAAACTCCCCCTATGTACATAAATCTACTCCCCTTTTTGTTATGTATTGCCAAAGGCAATGTCAGTCCTCAAAGGGTGGAGGTGGTGGAAAAGAACTCCTATAATTTGAGAAGTCAGCTTGCAATGATGCAGCCTCGATCAATAGCACATCAAGCAACTGTCCCTAAGTAGCCTGAGTCGTCATGATAGATTACATCATGGCTCGGAGTGACAATGATGGAGCTCCTGAAGGATCAACATCCTCAAAATGACCAGGAAGATCCACAACTACAGTAGGATCCACATAAGTCTCCTCAGTAGCAGGAATGGCACTAGAGGAAGTGGAAGCATCTCCTCTAGGTCTTTTAGAAGTCCTAGTGCTTGGCTCAGCACTCTTCATCTATGCTTGTCTTTGTCTAAGATAAGTAGTTCCTATAGGGACCATAATATGTACTAACTCTAGGTGACGAAACTCAGACATCTCTAAATATCTCAAAATCCTAAAAATGAACAAGGGGAAGAAAAGCTTTTGACCTTTACTCTTACTCCTATAGACATCAACAATAGATTGAATAAACATAGAAGGGAAACACATAGAACCATTAGTAATAAAAGCATAAAGAGAAGCACAACGCTCTATGGGTACTATATGAACATGAGAGATAGGATAGATGTTATGACAAGTGATCCATAAGAATAATGAGTTAAGCTCAGTAAACTCACAAGAGTTGATTCTTGGTTCTGATCCCCATAAAATAGGACAACCACAAAGAAGGGACATCATATCATCTACAGAAGGAAACTCTGTGTAAGGATAAATTGGTATATGAACTAAAGGTACTCCTAAAGCCATGAACAACTTGTTTACTTATAGTAAACTCCTGACCACGAATCCAAGTAGTCAAGTAATGACCACCGGTAACCTTAGAATAGACAAAGAGGTTAGAGTAAACTCTCTAATCAAGGCAGCAGGAGGAGGTTCACACACCTCACACAAAGAAACCAAGTTCCTAGCCATAAATGTCCTATGGATAGATGGATCTAACTCACTCAAAACTATCTTCCTTTCACCCCAAATTGACCTATATTTGTTTAAGGTCTCATAGGTTTCCTCACATTTTCCAGTCAAAAACCAAACACCTACAGCAGAATCAGATGAAGAGGAAGAACCAAGGGTCCTTTTGGCTCTAGTCTTAAATTTCCCACTAGGTTTAGAAGCCATGTCTAAGAGTAAAAAACACACAAAAAAAAAAAAAAAAAAAAAAAAAAACCAAGGACAGACTACATAAGAAGGATCAGAGACAAGATAACACGCAAATTTAAAAACTATATGATGCATGACATTGATTCTTGCATAATGCATGATCTAATGTTCTTACACAATCCACAATCATAACAATTTGCAAAATTGGTAAGGTAATTTCAATAATTATAGAAAATTCCCAATTTCAAAACCAAGCAATTCTCAAATAAATCCTTATATTGACAAATTGAATACCATAACAAGTAATATACTAATTATAATAACTCAATTTATCAATTTCATAAGTCAATTTCACAAAATCCCCAAATTTTCAAGAACTTAGAACCCTAATTTCGAAGTTTCCAATAAAACATAAAAATTTTGAAATTAAAGTATGTGAATCATGTTTAAATGATACATGAACAAAAACCCACAATTTAGATTTGAACAAAAACTCAATTTTCATCAAAAACCCCCAAATTTTCTAATGTGCGAAAATCCCTAAAAAATCAATGAAAAATACATGAAAACATGTGATATGATGAAAAGAAAGGGTATAAAGGTCTTACCTAATATAGATGAAGTCTTGGAAGCTTTGACTACGAAAAAGACAAAAAAAAAAAAAAATGGATGAGGAATCAAAGAGATAGACAAAAAAGAACTTTTGAAAAAGTCAGATCTGATTCCTATATGTTTCATAATTTCAAAATCTGATTGGTCGAGAGGAATCAAACAGGAATAGAAAACAACATGAAATTAGGCTCGATTGGTCCAGAGGAATCGGGATAACCCAAGACTTTTAAAAGAAAATCCAGTTTTTCTCCTTCACATTTCAATCAATCGAAGAATAGGCTCGATCAGTCGAGTTTCAAAGAAACATAAATTTTGAAAAATCTTGAATACTTTTTTCTGCAGAATCATTTGAAAAACAGTTTTTATGATATGACATGCATGTTCATGACTTCAAATGATTTTCAAAATTAAAATTTTCAAAAAATAATTCAACTTTATCAAATTCCTCACTCTTTTCTTACCTTACACCCCAGAGATGCATTAAACACAATCATATGTACCAAATTTAACAAAGGTTTGCTTGTGGTGTGTGCAACTAGCAAGTGCATGAGATACTCACAAGGTGATATGTAAACAGATAATAAACACACTATCTACATTATTCATCACATAAGTTTGAAAGTAACTATCACCTAAAGAGTTACATCATATAACACGCTTGCAACCATGCAATTTTTTTTTTTTTTTATTGATTTTGACTTTTCTTTTTCTTTTGAAGCATATTTTTCTTGTTCTTTTTCTTTTTCTTTTTGCTTCTTTTAACTAATGTACAATAACACCTTAAAATTTTGTTGTACAAGTGCTACACCTTATTGAGCACGGCTTTTTTGATTTGCACACAGGTGTTTATGATTGGCAAGTAATAGTGGTGAGATGATTATTTATGCATTTCTCTTAGGATTTTTTAGTCCTTACCATCAAAAGAATGTGACTTCAAAATCAAGAGCATGTGTTTAAAAACCCTAAACAACTCACACAATATAAGCACTACATAGCACAAACTAGCAAAGTACAAAAAAATAAAGCTCATCAAATTTAAACAAGATACACAGTCATGAAATGTAAATTTCAAAGGCCAACCTCAATTACGCAACTTGAAAATGCATAATACAAAAAACATAAAAATCTTCTTCTTTTTTTGGATTTTTAAAAATTTTTATGACCAAAAATAAAAAGCACACATTATGCTAAATGGAAAAAAAAAATGCAAAAACAATGCATGAATAGTGCTCAACTAAGCCATAGAGGGTACACAAACAAGAAATATCAATTTCTTAATTAACTTATTAGTACATGTACAACCTAGTACATACTCACACGAAATTATATTTATCTCAAAGTAGTCATGTTCTTAGTTATGCAACACACACTATTCAAGTTTTTCCACAATATCAAGCATGTACTAAATCAAGAGAGAGAGAGAGAGATCATAGTTCATGTAATCCTCAAGAAAAATAGACACAAAAGAAATAAAATATTTTTGTCTTTTTGAAAATTTTCAATGTTTTTGGATTTATTTATTTTTTTAAAACAAAACAACTTAAAACAGAAATAAACACATGTCCACAATAATTGAAAGAATTATATCAAGGACAAGTAAATAACATTCACCTTAGCAAATCTTTACTCACCCATATAGCATGAGTCTTTGGCTTTGTAGGTGAAAAACCATGAGAAGCAGAGTGTATTTGAGGGATTACACAATTCTTCTAAGAGAGGCTGAAATCTTGCAATTTCCTTTCACAAGGCAACAAGCTTAAATTTTTCAAAAGCTTATGAAACAATTTATTTGGACTTATGACAGGAGAAATATCATCACATATCCTAGATTGAAACATAGAATGCTTAAATTTCAATTTATGACAGTTAGGATGAATATGTCCAGACACACCACAAAAGTGACAAACATGAACAAATTTAGGAACATCAGTATTCTTAACAATAGATCTAATCTCAGATTTTGGTTTTTGCCTTAGTAAAGAACAATTTGGTTTAATATGACGAACAACACCACAAAGACGACAGGTAGGCATAAAAACTGATTTATTCTGTACTCTAGCAGCGGGTTTAGACACAAGTTTAGAAACTTCAATGTCTACATCAGAACCTTTACCTTTGTCTAACTTAGTAAAATAAGCTTTTTTTTTTTTATGATTCCTCTTGAAAGGAGGAATACAAACATTGTCAGCTTTAGGCTTAAGAGAAACAGATACATATCTGTCATCAACAACAAGTTTGGTATTAGACAAATTTTCAAGTTTAGCTTCAGACTCAGCTAACTTTTGTTCCAAACTTTTCATCTTTTCATCTTGAGAGGAAACTTGATTTCTAAAAAATTCATTCTTTTTATTATATTCATCTAATCTCACAATCAATTCCTCTTTTTCAAGATTAGCCAATTTTAACTCTTCCTTGAATTTTTTAGCAATTTTCATAGATTTAAATAATTCCTTACGGAGAGTTTCACAAGCATCAACAAGATCAATCGAAACAATAATGTCCTTTTTAATCAAATCATCACAAATATGAGCAGACAGACAATTAAAATTATCCATGATAGCAGGGATTAAAGATCAACTCTAGGTATAAAAACCTAAAAACAAGAGCTAACCCGCTCTGATACCAATTGAAAGTATATGTTTAGACCCCTTAAACCAGATTGTTTAACCTAAAATATTATCCAAGTGATTACTTAGATTAATTTTAAGATCTAGTTTAAAATAAATAAATCATATCATGCAAAGTTGCAGAAAAGTAAATAACACCACGATATGATTACCCAGGAAAACCAATGAAACTAAACATTTCAAGGTAAAAACCTGGAAAGGATTTAACCTAACTATCTTCAAGGTAAACCAAATCCACTATAAGAAAAATCAAAGTTTTTACAAAAGATTTAACCATAAATCTAATGCTACCTCATGTAGTAACTTACTAATACGACTACGTGCAAGTTCAGAATCCATGGACTCCTTCTCTTCTTGGATTTACAGCAACAAGAGCATACCTTTGGTTGTAACTTTGAGACTTAACTCAAAGGTTTCAAATCACCATCAGTAGTTGATCTTGAATGTAGCAACTAGTTTTACCAATCCTTGATTGTAATTTTAGCTCCAGTAGAATCTTGAGTAGTTAGAAGGTATAGAACCTCTCAAATCTCACAAAGAGTAACACACAAGTCTTCCAAAAGTCTCCAAAATGTAGCTAGGGTTTTCTTTTTATATGTGAAGAAGTTTAAGTGAAACCCTAAACATTTTTGTTGTGATTGGACTGAAATAACCTTCTGCAGAAAACCCTATCTGCGATTTTTGATCGATCGGGTCTATTTCTTGTTCGGTCGAGAAAGGCAGGACTTGAATTCTCTTTTCTACAATCAGTTGGACTTTGAAATCTTGAAACACGCTTATTTAAGCACACTCTAAACACTTAGACTAGACTTGTTTTGTTCTTAGTTTTCCAACACATTACAACCATGGTTCTAAACATTTAATCTAAATCTTTATAACCTAACAAAAGCCAAGGCCTTTGTCCATCTGTATCGACGAGGAATTCAATTGATGATTTTTTGGCATCATCAGCACTATTATGGAAATAAACTCATAAAGTAATTTTTGCAAAAAGGGAAAGGGAGCCGAATTTTTTGTTGTTGTTGTTACTTGTTACTTACAATAAATGGAAGGGTACCACTTTGCTCTAGCTAGGGGAACATAAAATAATCTTCTTATTCTAATAAAAGGGTATTGATTTTGGAATCTTTCTAGAAACTTTCTCATAGAAAATATAAAAAAGTTCACTTGAACTTTCTCTTTTTTGTATTATTAGTTTTTTGCACTCCATAATTATTGTCATTATCCTAAGAGACATGTAGATTGATGTAAAATTCCTCTTTTTTGGTTTTGTTAATATGCTATAAGACAGTTGGTAAATGAATGCAACTAGTTAAGTATTTTCAAATACCTCAAAAGCTAAGAAGAAAACAAATAATCTAAAAGAGAGAGTTGAAGTGATTAATTAGTACCACCAAAATGACATAATACACGAATATCTAAATTATCTATAATATCCTTAACATCACTCGTTGATAAACTTAACTTATAATTTGCTTAAAATTCAAAGCCAAAAATAGTATTGGAATAGTTATAGTCTTCAAGTGGCTGCTGATTTACGTTGGGTAAAGGATCTTGTTGACTTGAACTGAGCCATGAGTGCTGATCTTCACCTTCTTGGGCAATAGCATGAATCATTTGCAGCTGCTGCATTTGTTGTTGTTGTGCATTATGAAAGGCTATTTCACCCTTTGTCTTCACTAGCTCAGACTGAGCCTCAATTATTTGTTCTTGGAGTCGAGAGATTATTCGAACACTTCCATAGACTGGGTCTTCCACACGTGAACTTGCTTCGAAAGACATGCAGTCCACTGCCACAGCTCGCAAATGCACTGGAAGTTGCTGCAATGCCAAATGATGAAAAAAAAAAATTTGAAACTAGCTTTCTTTGTTTTTTTTTTTTGTTTTTTGTTTTTTTTTGTTTTGGAAAATAAATTGGAGAGATGAACAGCTATAAGGGACTAAATTTTGAAGTAATAAATATAGGAAAAAACTTAGGTACAGTACTTAGGTGCTGTTCTGTAAGTTCCTCTCTTAAGATTCAGTTATGTGAATTTTTTCTCATGGAATGGAATTCTATTTTTTAATTAAGTAGCCACATGGCTAAATCTTAAGATAGGAAGAAATAGCACCTAAAGTACTGTACCTAAATTTTGTCCATAAATATAAGTAGCTTAGTAAAAAATGTACTACTAATCAATTTCAAAGTAAAATAATTATGAGATTCTTTTTTGTCAAATGAAAATCATTACTTATAATTACTTGGGCAATTTAATTTGGCAAAGGATCTATTTCAAATGATGGTGCTTTCGTACTTTGTTGTTGTTAGGATGTATGCCCTTAAATCCTATTGTATGATGCTATGTGTATGACATTATGTAGTGATTAATAAATTTGTTTTATTATTATCTAAAATAATGGTAACATGAATATTTGGACATTATCATAAAGTCCATGAGATACATAGTATGTGATTTAGTCACAAAAAATATAAACCACAAGTTCTTTGTAAACTTAGAATTTTAGTACGTAGTCGGTGATGAAATTGGGCATTTCATCTGTAAATACTATAACATATCAACTAAGATGATTTGTCTTGATTATGGAAGTGGACTTCTAGTTGGTATATTGATATGTTTTAAGAGTTAAGACATATTGAACTGGACTACTGTGAGATTTATTATTCTCCTAACGATTGTCAAATGAATAATAAATCTCGTGACTTCTATTTACATGAACTCTTAATCCTGAGAGAATAATGGACCAGATCATGAGATGTAAGTTACTTTGATATATCAGGAGTGAGATCTAAAGTCACGATCAAAACCTCAGTATGTTGGGTAGCCACATTTGGTGTTGAGGGAACATATATTCTCAATATGGAATTCATAATCTCTTAACGAAGATATAAAATATTCCATTGAGATAAGTTTAATGGGTTTGGTTATTCAGAGTGTTAGGCCTAACCACTTTAGTAAGGAATTACTAAAGTATATATTTATGAAATTGGATTTCATAAATATATGATGAATAACTTAAAGGATTAAACTGGGTACTCAAGGATTAAGATGTAGTAATTTTCAAAGTGGCAGTCAATATTCATGACTTTGTATTACTACGAATATTTTATGAAGGGGTTAAGTGTACAATAAAGTCTTGGGGTATAATTTATTAATAAGGCCTAGAGTACAATTATATTTATATAGTGATATTAAATATAATTAATGATAACTTTGGACTTGTCAAAAGTTGACAGAAAAGCTTAAGACCCATTAGAGCTAGAGTCTTATTTGTTCCCTTTTAGTCCTACTCCAAGCCACATACTAAAACCCAATTGGAATGGCCCAAAAGGCTAATCCAATTAGATAATCAGTTAGATATAAGGGAGAAATATACAAAATTTTAAAAGACACTATTGTGAAATAGAATAGTGTGTATGTGAGTGTAAGCCACTTTCTTATTCTCCCTTGGACTGATTGAGAGACCACACTTCTTAGGCATTAGTGGAATTGGAGTGAAGAATAAAAGTGTTTCCAAGTACTTCTAATCTTTGATTTTGAATTTCTCCACACTAAGGTACGCTCTCTTGTTCTTAAATTTTGAAATTTACATAGTACATGTTATCAATTGCGAATGAAGTAGATCCATTAATTTTCCGCTGTGTATGTTTTATATGAGATACGAACCATGTTTTTCCAACAGTTGTGATAGGTATTAAAACTATACTTTAAAAGTTGAAAAAGAGTCTGTATATGAAAACCACCGCGCACCATTGGCGCGATGGTCACTCCATAAGTATAAGTGCTTATGGAGTATGGGGGGACAAGGGCTGAAGTTTAAGTCTCCAAGAGAGAATTTCACACACATATACACTTAGATTAGGCTAAAGTGGAATTTCTATCTTGTAAAAAAAAATAATAATAAAATAAAATAAAATAATAATAATAATAATAATAATGGTTACAAGAGTAATAAAATAAAATACCATTAGGAGTAGAGTCAAATATTAGAATAGATGCTCAAATAACTTAATTCTAAAATAATAAAATGCAGATTTGGTTAAAAATGGAAATTGATATGAATTTAAATATTTTTGATCTAGTCAACTTCATTAAAGCATCAGCATTGGTGGTGCTAAAAGTTTAGCAATTTGGCATAAAAAAAAAAAAAAAAAAAAACTACTTTATCTATTTTACCACCTCACTTTACAAAACATCCAACATCAATGATTTTAATTTAGCATTTAACACAATAAAATAAAATAAAAAACATAATAAAATAATATATACACCACAATAAAATAATAAATCCACTATAATAAATAACAACTAGTAAACCACCACCACCGCCACCGCCACCACCACTACCAAAGCCAAAATCATCCACCACCACCTTAACCAAAATCCAAGAAACCACTAACAAAATCAACCACTACCACTACCACATCCAAAATCAACCATCACCACCACAGCCACCAAACCCACATGAACACACACACACAAAAAACCCAATCACAACCAACACACCAATATTCCTCAAGCTCTACTGTGGAAGACTACTAGTCTCAACGTTTTGGCACAAAGATCCTCACTGAAACTGTCAACGCCGTCTATTCCTCCATGTAGGAAGAGAAGGGGAAAGGGGGGGGGGGGGGGGAGAAAGGGAGAATAGCTGAAGAGAGTAAATATTATTTAATTGGAGTAAGAAATAAAATATTAATATTTTGGTATAATTTTGAGTCACAGGACACAACCAAAGATACCTGTGCATTGTAGCTGAGAAGCAAAAAGTTATTGCTTTAACTCTACCAATGCAGCCCCAATTTTGTAGTTTGTGGTGCTAGAAAGATAAATAGCAATTTAGCTTTTTAGCACCACCAATACTAATACTCTTAGTGTCCATTTGTAATCTGCTTATCTTGTTGAAACTGAAAACTTTTTATTGAAAGTACTATAAATAAAGGTAAAAGTTAGCAATTTAGCTTTTTAGCACCACCAATACTAATGCCCTTAGTGTCCATTTGTAATCCGCTTATTTTGCTGAAACTGAAAACTTTTTACTAAAAGTACTATAGATAAAGGTAAAAGTTAGTTGAAATAGCATAGTGAGACCCATAAATAATACCAAAAGTTCAATGAAACCTATGAATGGTAGCAAAAATAAGTTGAATAGTAAAATAAGTTAGCAAAAATAATTTTTGTCAAACATACACTTAGGTAGTAATATTCACCTACTCAAATGTTGTTTCAAGAAAATTTAGGAGCAAAAGGTACTAAACAAATTTGATATTAACATAAAATGATGAACTCAAAGCATACAATGATAGGAAAAAAAGAAGAAAGTAAGCCATGTTAAAATTCATCTTGATTATAGAAATGGTTGTTTTATTTCCTAGCACAAAGTAAGAATTGAAGAACAACAGTAACATTAGTTGATAATAGTAAAAAAACATATCATCTTTGCATTATTATTATAGTAAGGTTTTTGCTCATAGTCATGAATGTCGATTCTGTAATGTACTTTGGATTTAGACAATGGGTAAAATTTGTTTACCTACTATTATACTGAAATAAAAGTAAAAAAACCAATGATTAAAAGAAAACCTAGAGTACGTAATTAATTAAAAAATAAAACTAAATCAGTGTCATTTGTTATCTTCTTTCACTATATTTACCAATCAAAGATGAATTAGAGAAAGAATCCATTAAGAAACATCTTAAACAGATCATTAACACCATCTATGTGATTATTTCAATAAGATAGAAATTTTTTTCAGTGAACGACAAACAAGCTGAAATATTAATCCCTCCTCTATATATGCATATGAAATAATATCTATATTATACCTTTATATTAACTAATCATTAAATGAAAAATATGTTACTAGCTCGTAACATGTATAAATATATATTTGGTCATACCTCTAGCATTTTGGTTATGTTGCTGGCACCAAAGATTTTGTGAACACAAGCAAATCTTTGTGGATTGGTTGGAGGAAAATACGGTGCAAGAACACAATCTTTAGGGCATCTCCTTCTCAAAGATTTGCAAGCTGCACATCTAGTTGAATGGGACATTGTCAGATTTTCGAGAATCTACTCAAAGAGTTCCTTTCAAAACTTCTAATTATTCTCGAGAAGAGATTTGGTTTCTATATATTTATACTACTCAAAACAAAAACTCTATTCCATATAATTTCCTTATGAAAAAAAGGTAAAAGGAGAATAAAATAGTTTTTCTTAAAGTAGGGCCGGCCCAATACAATTTGAGGTTTTAGGCAAAAATCTTAAATGGACATTTGTGTATTTCAATATCACTTAAAATGAAATTTATTTATTATCCGTTTAGTTAATGTTTTGTACTATAATTTTCTATTTATTTAAAATTAATTATTCTTACTTTTTTATATCAACTAAAGCATTTAATTGATGCTAGAGATATTACAAACTTATTATATAGACCTTACAATTTGATGTGTCACGAATTAGAATAAATTGATTTAAACGTTAATTTATTATGTTGTTTAAGTAGCACTAGTCTATTTTTGCCAAAAGTTGTAAGTGTTATGTAGTAAAACTTGTAGCAATTTTAACATTTTCCATTTACTTAATGGTGATTTGGCTTATTTTTATTATTTTATGTTTATTTATTTATTTCTTTTTTGGAAAATGTTAAAGCTACTATAAATTTTACTACAAAAAGCTAAGAAAAATGCCATCACATCTCTTGAACTTTAATGTAGTGGTTAGTACATTCCCTAAATTTTGATTTTGCCAATTTAGCCCTTGAACTTTACACATTGCCAAATAGATATTTCTATCACTTTACAATTAAATACTTAATAGAAAATTCATAGAAAAAAAAAAGAAAAAGAAAAAGAAAGAAAGGGACGAATTGAGATAGAGCTAGGTTTAGTTCAGAAAGAGAGAGAAACTGACCAGAGAGAGGATTATAACCTACACCCCCCAACAACTTTGACAACTCTCCACCAAACTATAAGTACCTCTAAGTATTCGTTTCGATCTGGCGTTTGTAGCGTTTTGCATTTGTTTGCGCTTTTTTTTTTTTTTTTTTTTTTGCAACACGCGTTTCAGGGGGACAAATTTCACTGTTCATGCTACTGTTCATGAACAGTAGCCGTATATATTTGACTTTTCAGCCCCTTTTCATCACACCTATGGGTCCCACGGCACTATTCACATATTTAAAAATTATTTTGCTACAATGTTTTCAATTTTCAATTTTCAACAAAAATAAGTTGTATTTAAATGGACCCTAAATATGTGAACTTAACCAAAAAAAGGGCAGGAAAATAAATCCTAAAGAGATTTCTAGAGTATATTGACCAAGAACATTCCAAATTAGATTGTTAACGTTATTCTAAACATATTTTAATGAGACAATAATTTTGGACATTTATTTGACAAAACCAAAAGAAGAAGACCTCCACCTCCATAGCCAAAACTTCATCTCCTCAATTGGTGTTGTATAGTAGACATAAATCTTAAGGGAATTAGAGTAGACCCATTTGAATGGGCAAGTATAGCTTTTGCAGTTGCTAATTTGCAAGCTAGTCACTGACCCAAAATTTTACACCACCACAAGAATCAAGATACCACCATACTCATCAACCAAAGCCTTGATGGCCCCCACCAACTCCGATAACCCCAACGCAAACATCCCTCTCCTCTATCTTCTTTTACAATTCTACCATATTCATTGTTGAGAATATGAAAAAAGAGTGGTGAGAACACAAATAACAAACAAATAAAGTAAGATCTGCAAAGAGGGATGACGAATCCACACAAGACAGTTTTGTGCAGAAAAACGAAAAAATTGAATCCATAAACGGTTGTGGTCGACTCCAAAACCTTGTTCCTCTTTCTTTCTTTGGTCGGTTTCTCTTTCTCTCTCTTTCTCAATCCACCCTAGCTCTCTCTCCCTCTCAATCAGATCCTTTGTTTTTTTTTTTTTTTTTTTTTTTTTTTTTTTTTTTTTTTTTACGTGTGTGCCACGTGAGTTGATTGTAAATTTTAACAGTAGAGTGGGAAAGTGTATTTGGCACATATGTAAAGCATTTTTCCCCAAAAAGCATAAAAAATGATATGGAATAGAATGTGATTAGTGGCCCTTCAACAAGATAATTGAATATTTGAAATACTTCCTATTATTGGTGATGCAATAATTTGTAAGACTCGTGTAATAAAATTTGTAGTAATTCTAGTATCAATTAGTTTTTTTTGGGTCTTTTTAAAGGAAAATGCTAAAGGTATTTATTACATCAAACGTATAAATTGATGTGACAATATATGCGATGAATTCAAATTTGGTAAAGATTAGGTGTAAAACCCATATTTTACACCATCCAATAAGAAATTGCCACATCAGTTTTTGAAAAATTCTTAGATGCTCCCAGAGCATAGAGAAATAGTGCTCCCTCCTTTCACATTCATAGTGGTCTCCACCATGAATTTAATGAGTAGACCCCACCATGAATGTGAGAGAAGGGAGCATCATTTTCCATACTCTGGGATTACCTAAGAATTACTCTCAATTTTTTACTTAAAATAACTCAATACATAGCCACATATAATAACATCTTAATAAACTCACAGTTAAGTTAGATTTTCAAATGGGTATTAGAATTGATTGAGTGTGGTTGTGTCTATTCTTTAATATGTAATATGATGATGTGGCATGTTGGGATTAGAAGGCTAAAACTTGAGTTTTACACCACATTCTTATTGAATTTAATCTCATATGTGATTAGTTCAACTACTTAATAAATGAATTAATGTTTGAAATGTGTTTTGGTGATTGGTGATTGGTGACACATCATTTTGTAAGCTCTATATGGTAAAATTTGCAATATCTTTGACATTACTCTTTTTTTTTTAGAAGTGGAGGGAGAAAAAATTGAAAATCACTTATTGGCCCCCACATTTTTGGGGCATTTCTCTCATGGGTGGAGCTAGAGGGGGGCGAGGGCCAGGGGGCCTACTCACTTGACTCCTCGTAAAATTTAATTGTAATGTATTATAAGGGTCTAGCAACTCATGTTTTCATAAGTTGTGCTTTTATAACAATGCTTTAGATAAATATGCTTATGCTTATATTTCAAAGGAATTGCATATTTCATGTGAAGTTCATCTCAAACATGAAAAGGAAGGTAAAAAAAAAGTTTATCTCAAACACCAAACCACATCACTTTTTCACCCATTTCACTTTGTTATAAGTAGCTTTTGTCTTGTCCTAGTTTTTCACCTTTTTCACTATTTTTATCTTTTTTTTCTCTTCTACCACTATTTTCACAATTTTCACTATTAATGATACTTTTCAGAGTATTTTATTGTTGAATTTGGCCTCCAAATTTTGGTAGGTTCAAGGTTGGATTTTTCTTAGCATGTGTGCAAAAAATCAGGGCAAGACTCCAAGGATTGCTCCAAAAAAGACCCATTATTCCTCCTCAACAAATCAATGTTTCCTGGTGCCAACGCAAATTTTTTTCCTAAGCGCTCTTTAGGGGGGGGAAGAGTAAGAGGTGTCCGAAGAGGCTATCTAGGCTTGGCAGTAGCAACCCCCCCAAGTGTTGTCATGGCCTTCTAGGGGTCCTAAGGGCATGCCGCGGCCTTAGCATCCCACCCACGGGGCATGCCACGACCTCACCGTGCTTCCACTGCCCCTTAGGTTGCATGCCCCCAAGGGCCTTGTTGCCTATGCCCAGGGGCATGCCAACGTGCCCATGCAAGCAAGTCATGGCCTTAACTGTGTGCCTTGGCCTTGATTGCTTGTCCATGGGGGTTGCCATGGCCTTGGCCTTGGCAGCATGCACGCGAGCATGCCTTGGCTGCCTGCCCATGGGGGCTACCTTGGCCTTAGCTGCTACATGCCCTAGCCTTGGTAGCATGCCTATAGGGGGTTGCCTTGGCCTTGGCTGCTACATGCCCTAGTATGCCACGCCACATCGCCCCGCATTGTCCCGCACTCTAGCAAAATTTCCTTGTGCCTTTTTCCATTTTTGTGTCCCTAAATTCATTCCATGGTTTTAGAGGAGGATTCTAGCAAGCGGTTCGGAATTTCAAGCGTTTTTTAATATTTTGGCTTCCGAAAATCATAAAAAATAAAAAATGTTGAATCTGGCCTTCAAATTTTGACAAGTTGAAGGTTCGATTTTTCTTAGCATGTGTGCAAAAAATTAGGGCAAGACTCCAAGAATTGCTCCCAAAAAGCCCATTATTCCTCCTCAACAAATCAATGTTTCCTCATGCTAGAGCTGATTTCTTTCTAAGCGCTCTTTATGGGGGAGGAGGTATTCGGCGATGCACAGGGGCGACCCCTCTTGAGCTTGGCCACAGGTAGGCATGCTCATGATGAGACCTCAGGCACCCAACCCCGCGTGCTCCATGGCGCGAGGTGGGCCCTAAATGCATCGTTGGGGTGGACCCAGGTTGGCATTTTACGTGTACGTGGTATAGTTACGACACACTCTTGCAAGGCGGACGATGTCAGTTTCACCCATTGCCACGCAGAGCAAGCCTAAGGTGATGCTCAAATGCATTGTGAAAGCTCTCTTTGGTGCCACTTTTCCTTGAGGCCACACCCACTCATGCCTAGTGGTAGGGGGTCGATGGTCTCAATAGCTGTGTGGTGGGCAATGCATGCATTCTTGGTTTAGCTTTGGGCACGCTATCGCAACGCGAATGGTGTTAGTCTCACCCATTGCTATGCGAAGCAAGTTCCATGTGACTATTGGGCTTGTGTGTGTCTTCTTACTACACGGTTGCGTGGTAGCAGCGACGACGACGACGATGATAGCAGTAGTGTCCCTCGATGTCCCTTGTAGTTCCTGTGTGTGGTTGGTGAGCCATGCAAGCTTGGTATAGCTTGGGCACGCTCTCACAAAGCGGACGGTGTTTGTTTCACCCATTGCTATGCGAAGCAAGTCCCATGGCGACCATCGGGCCTCTGCATGACGACGACCCATCCTTGTGGGCATGTGGTTTAGTAGTGTTGTCTTTCATGCCAAGTGGTACAGACTCGGTGCCACTCGATGCTTCCTCATGCACGACAGGCCTTATAGCGTGTCGTTGTGGAGTATGTTTGGTGCTATTGCGGTCTACTGTACATGATAGCGTGTGAGTGGTAGCAGGGTTGCATGGCTTGGCAGGCTCCGTGCTCGCGCATCGAACTGTCCGGCATGCTCCCAATTAGCGTTGTTCCGAGCATTGCTCAGACGCAATTCGGGTCCCTGTGCTGCATCCTACCTCAAAGGCACTCATCCCCTCTAGTTGATTTGTTCCTAGTCGATGCTCCTCGCGAGGCATCGATAGGACCTTGAAGCCGCCCTTGTGTCCCACGCGTGCCTCGAGGCCTTTGCATTGCTGATGTGGACCACGTGGGCATGCTCGTGGCCTCGAATGTAGAACATCATATGGGTTTAAGGCCTCTGGCCCCCTTTGCCAACGTACCAAGCAAGCATCATCACTCTGCCCCACACAATCGCTGTGCTCGTCCGCACCCTTCCTTGCCCTCAAGTGAGCCAGGGCCTTCGGGCGGTGCTAGCATCAATAAGGAATGCTACCTAGTTGATCCTACCAGTAGTCATATGCTTATCTCAAAGATTAAGTTGTGCATGTGTAAGTATGAACTAATTCAGACTATGAAACTGCGAATGGCTTAATAAATTAGTTATAGTCTGTTTAATGGTACCTGCTACTCCAATAACTGTAGTAATTCTAAAGCTAATACGTGCAACAAACCCCGACTTCTGGAAGGGATGCATTTATTAGTTCAACTACTTAATAAATGAGTTAATATTTGAAATGTGTTTTGGTGATTGGTGACACATCATTTTGGAAGCTCTATATGGTAAAATTTGCAATATCTCTAACATTACTCTTCTTTTTTTTTTTTTAGAAGTGGAGGGAGAAAAAATTGAAAATCACTTATTGGCCCCCACATTTTGGAGGCATTTCTCTCATGGGCGGAGCTAGAGGGGGGCAAGGGTCGGGGGGCCTACCCACTTGTCTCCTCCTAAAATTTAATTGTAATGTGCCGTGAGGGTCTAGCAGCTCATGTTTTTATAAGTTGTGCTTTTATAACAATGCTTTAGATAAATATGCTTATGCTTATATTTGAAGGAATTGCATATTTCATGTGAAGTTCATCTCAAATAGGAAAAAGAAAGGTTTAAAAAAAAAAAAAAAAAAAATTCATCTCAAACACCAAACCACATCACTTTTTCACCCATTTCATTTTGTTATAAGTAGCTTTAGTCTTGTTCTAGTTTTTCACCTTTTTCACTATTTTTATCTTTTTTTTTTCACTTCTACTGTTATTTTCACAAGTTTCACTATTAATGATACTTTTCAGAGTATTTTATTGTTAAGTGATACTAAAATTTTACTACTTACGTCTTACAAATTAGCATGTCACTAATCAAAAAAAATAGTTTCAAACATTTATTCATTATATTGTTTAATTAACACTAATCACATTTTTTACTACATTAGTTTGTAAATTTTTTGTTTTAAATTTTAGTAGTTATGAATTGGTTATTTTTGTATAGTTATTTTAATGATATGAAATATATTCTTATTTGCTTACAATTTTTTATTTAAATTGTTATTATAATCGATTAATATTAATTTCATTTTTAATATTGACTTTTAATTTTGCCTCCTCTAGAATAAAATCTTGGTTTCGCCACTGATTTTCTCTAATAGGTGAGGTGATATTACATAGCCTAGGCCTACCCAACTTTATTTTGCATGTGGCGGTTGATTGTGTGCATTCTTAAGCTAATATTAAAGAAGGGCTGTGGGGCTGAGCAATTGGCTTTATACAGTTGGAAGAGATTTTTGAACCAAAATTATTCGGTCAAAAACTTTGCATGCGTTTGCATGTGCATGGCGGCCACTTCTTGGCAGAACTTTACATCTAATTTTGTCATATCCTATCTATCTTTTTCACTTTAAGTAAAGTATATAAATAATTGCTTTGATGAGACTTGATTCTTGAGTAGTTTAATCTTTTATTGCATCTTTACCTAATTAATGAGCATTACAAGTTAACTTTAAAATAAAGGGTGCATGATCTTTTAGTTCAAAATGCATATTACAAGTTGACTCTTTTTTTCTTTTCTTTTTTTAAATAAAAAATTTTGGGTGCCTAATCGTTTAGTTCAAAATACATTGGTTTGATTAGTTCTAATTAACTCAATTACTAATTTTGGCACATCTATTTTTTCACTTTAAGAAAAGTAAATAAATAAGTATTTTACTAAGTGATCTAATTTTTCATCACGCTTAATGAATGTTATAAATTAACTTCTTTTTTTTTTTTTTTTTTTTTGGTGCCTGATCTTCTAGTTCAAATTACATAAAATTTGGTTGGTTTATGTTAACTCAACTACTAAAGTATTTTGGCATCAAATAAAAGATATGTGTTTGAATATCACCTATGCCAAAAAGAAAATAATTGATATCTTGATCTAATGATAAAACACAATCATGGAGCAAGAAGTTATAGATTTCCAATTGTAGCTATAGCTACATTATTTATCCCCCCCCCCCCCTCCCCCCAAAAAAAATACAAATACAAATACAGACTTTCATTTCATTAGTTTATGTGACTGCAAATCATTTATGTTCGGACTATGTTTGGGACTTAATTACTTAGAACATCAATTAGGAAACAATAATTAAAATGAATGTGATTTATAACATGGTTGAGATGTGATGAACTAGGAGGCGTTGTTCATCCAGACATGGCAATGGACGAGGAACAAGCCATAAATGAAACCTTTATTGACTGAGCTGTTACGATTGGACGAATTAAAGAGGATAATGGCTTAGAGGTCTCCATATCTACACATTAAGTGTCAGAGGCGTTACCCAGATAGGGAATTAAACCACCATTAATGGTGTAACTTTACCATCGGAGGCTCGCCAGCTGGCACCACGCCAGTGACCTGTTTGTTACATTTCCTTGTCATCTTGCAGGTTAGGCCAGAATCATCAGGACGATCCTAACTGCTGACGATTTTGGCATCATCAAGATGCATTTTGAGATTCATTGTATTATTTTTTTTTAATGTGAAAATATGGGCATGCTCATCTTATGAACAATTCACTGTTTATTAACCAAACTTTCAATGGTTTAACTTAAAAAAATACTAGGAGGTGTTACCCTCAAAACTTATGTATACAACTATGTTCTTCAATACTTAGCAAAAAAAAAAAAAGAATAAGAAAAAAAGAGGCCAATGGGAAAAATTGATGCTGTCTAGGTCTTGTATTGAGTTTTGCCCACTGAACTAAGCCGTTGAATTTTGGCCACTGAACTAAAACCACTGAATACTTTGGTTGGACTACTCTTTTTGATGGTTTGATGCATAGGCATTTGGATGAAAACGGTGGGAAGGACGAAGGGATTGTTGCTACTTTGCAATAAAAGAAATATTAGGTTATGTTTTGTAATAATTTTTGTTTTTTATTTTCAAAAACTTGTTTTTGGGAATTTAAAGAATTTTTTTTTTTTTTGTATTTTTGAAATTAAAAACATCTTTGGTTAGTTGAAATTAAAAAAAAAAAATAGTTTTTTGAAGAAAAAATAGAAAATATTAAAATATGTTGTTACTAAAATTTGAACTCTAATGCTAACTCATTAAATGAGATAGATTCATTAAATTAAATGCGTGTTTTCATTTACTTTTGAAAATTAGAAACTAAAAACAGCATTTTGCATGTTTTTAGTTTTCTTCACAAATTGAATTTTGAAAACAGTTTTTGTTTTCTATCCATTTTGGGTTGCCAAACAAGTTTTTTAGTCTCAAAAATAAAATATTGTTTTTGGAAACAAAAAATAAAGAGAAAAAACAATTACCAAACATACCCAATTGATTATTTATAGAATACTAATTTCAAATTTTAAAATTGAAAACGAAAATGCAAGAAATATTATTATTTTTAATAGCCAATTGATTATTTATAGAATACTAATTTTAAATTAAATTATTTTAAAAAAAAATCCAAAACAAAAAGGAAAAAGAAATTACTACATCCAAAAGTGACAATTATAAATGGGAACGCCGTTTGTGGGGATCAAACCCAAGACCACGTGGTTAAAAGCCCCGCGCTCTACCAGTGAGCTAAGACGACTTTGTTAGAGTTTAATAAATATGTACTTTTTAGTTTGGACAAGTGATCCTAGATGAATTGCACTTAAAACCCACTTCCCGTCTCTATGATGATTGATGACTCTCAGAATTAGATTTAGTAGAGTTTCATTCCTGTGTATTTTTGTTGCAGAAATACCACATTTTCAATTGCATCACTTTACCATGGTATTTAGCAGAGTATAACACTTAAGAGCATCTGCATTAGAACAGATGCAGATGCTTACTAAATAGTATAATTTCAGATGCTTACTTCTCAAATGTACTCTCTAAAAGAACATTAGTATTGGAATTGTTAAACTCTCAAAAAGCCATTTTTAACAACCCAAACACCAAAATGGGTCAATATTTTTATTATATTAATATGGTGAGGAATGCTCTACTAACAGGTTAGTGACAATAGAGTGACTGGGTAAGAACAAAGAATGAGAATACACGAGAAAAATAAAGGGTGCCTCTTAAAAAACATGTGTAATCCCACGTGTTGTGAAAAAGATTTCCAATGAGATTGTCTCATAATATGATATTCAATGGCATTGGACAAAGTTTGTCAAGTGCGATTTTCTTACGCCCAACACATGCCCAAGAAAAAAGTTTTAGGAGAATGGTTAAGAAGTTTTGCTAAAAGAAAAAAGTTTAGAATGGTTAAGAATTTACTAAGGAGTATCTTTAAAAGTTTAGAAAAAAGTTTTGCTAAAAGATTTACTAAAAGAAAAAAGTTTTGCTAAGGAGTGTCTTTAGGTGAATGGTTAAGAATCTATTTTTAGAAAGTTTTAACACCACTTTTATGAGAAATGAAAAAAAATTGTCAAAACATTAATTGCTTTTTTTTTTTCAATAAAAACTTTCTTTAAATAGATTGTTAACCATTGCCCAAAGGGCATTCGTTAACATTTGCCTTTAAAAAAAAAAGAGTGTAAAAAAAAAAATTACTTTTGGTTCAAAAAAAACTTATGACAAACACATATTTTTTTGTTAAAAAGTTTTTTAAAACAACTCTATATCACATCACATGAAATAGGGGAGTAAAGATTCACGCTTTCAAACTCATTTTTAGTACTTCCCTTTTAAAAAGAAGAGGGTAAAAAAAACTAATTTTGGGTTAAAAGAAAACTTATGACAAACACGGTTTTTTTTTTTTTTTTTTTTGTTAAAAAGTTTTTAAAAAAAATTCTATCTCACATCATGTGAAACAGAGGAGTAAAGATTCACGCTTTCAACAACAACAACAACAAAAAAGTGGGTAAAAAAAAAACTACTTTTGGTTAAAAGAAAACTTATGACAAACACGTTTTTTTTGTTAAAAAGTTTTTCAAAACAACTCTATTTCACATTACGTGAAACAAGGGAGTAAAGATTCACGCTTTCAAACTCATCACAAGAAAATTAAATAGTCTCTTACCTAATATTCCACAAAGAAAAATGTTAATATCAAAACTGACAAAGCCTTAGTTGAAAACATTGTGTGACATTGCCAATCAAAGTGAGTCAGTTGGTCGAAAGAGTCAGACTGATCGCTTCATTGAGCATACCTAATATTCACGCCAGGACCTAAGATCTACACTTTTTACAAAAAAGATCTACACCTTTAGACCATAACCCCACCTTAAATGTGCATGGAATTTTAATTTCTTTGTTTTACCAAATTTATGTTTAATTTATTCATCATGTAAATTGATAACAAAAGTTCATCATCAATTTATATTCGGAGTTCAAAACTTTTCCCTTCACAATGTTCACACGAGTTGAACCCAAGAAATTTTCATATAAGGATAATTTTACCATTTTTTAAGGACAAGTCAAAATTGCAAAGTCGTTACTCGTTAGGCTAAAAATATTTCGAGAATACCTAAGAATTTTTCTCAATATCATAATCACCAAAAACTTGACTACGGAGTCCAATTTTATTTTGATTATGATAAAAAGTGATTTTCTCCCTGTGTTTGATGTCTAAGACTCTGAGCCACTACCTTTCCAGGAAAAAAAAAATGAAATAGAAGCAGCAAAGAAAGAAAGAAAGAATAACAAGAAACTGATAGAGAGGAGAGACCGAGAGAGAGCATTCCAACAGTTTAAAACTTAGATTCAAAACATTGAGATAAAAGGAGTTTGAAACTTTAAATTGAATAAAAAGAGTTTGAAATTTTGAATCTGATTTGGGGTAGGTGGCAATGTGTGGCTATAGATTTAAGGGAAAAAAAAAAAAAAAAAAAGTAAACACGTGTGGTAGGAAAGTGGCCACACACTTTTGCTCTTTTTTTTTGGGACTTGCCTTCTAGGCTAATTTGTACTGAAAAATGATATATTCACAACACTTTCACAATAAATCTTAAATGATAAGTAATTATTGGTTCTAATTTAAACCTACCACTAAAATTACCTTTCGCTTCACTAATAACAGTCAATAACAACCTGTCACTTAAGATTTATTTTTGAAAGTATTACAAAAATATTAGGAACATAGCACGTCACAAAAGTTTTTGGTTCAATCTTCAATGGACCAAAATTTTGGATAGATCAAATTTTATTTTTAATGGACTCAAATTTTTGAGGAAAATTACACTCTACCACCCTAAATTATATCT
Organism: Quercus robur; assembly: GCF_932294415.1. NCBI lineage: Eukaryota > Viridiplantae > Streptophyta > Magnoliopsida > Fagales > Fagaceae > Quercus > Quercus robur. The sequence continues at coordinate 85,035,694 of NC_065538.1, read as the reverse complement.
CAAATTACACTTTACACCATAAACTATTCAAATGTATAGTTTGAATCCTAAACTATGACACCTATTACACTTTGCATCCCGAAGTTAGTTTTACTATTATCTTAGATGGTACTTTCATGCATGTGACATGCACATGTGTTTTGCTTAGGAGGAACAAAGTTAAAAGAAAAAAACACCCATCTTCATGATCAATAAAAAATAAAAAAAGCTTCTTTCCATTTGTTTTCATCTCTCTCACATATAGGTACAACTCTCCCTATATCAGCTCTTCCCAAATCAAAACCCTGTAAATCCCCAAATCAAAAATATCTTTGACTCCACCATCGCCCACCACTGCACTATACTCAAAAAAAAAAAAAAAAAAAATGGCAGAATGTTGAGTGGAGTGCATACCTTAAAGTGAGTAGATTTGAAAGGAAAATTATTAAATACTCTGAGAGTACCATAAATGTATATACTCCTTTCTCATATGAATTATGAGTCCTTCCATAAATTTAATTAGTGAGACCGAAAATTATGTGAGAGGGGAGAATACACATTTATGATACTCTGAGAGTACTCAATAATTACCCGATTTAGAATTTCACTAATTTATACTTATTAATTAATTAATTGAGGGGGTAAAGTCCAATTATTTGTACAACAATCGGCTTTTTTCAAGTGGAAAATATATCAATATCACGAAAATCCTTTAACAAAGGAAGGCAGGTTCTGTCTTTTAAGCCTTTGCGTGGTGCCCAAGAGAGAACTAATCTTAATCTCTATTCCTTTGTTGTTTTCATTTCTATTCAATTTTGCTATTATTTTATATTGTTTCATTTACTTGCTTGGAAAAGGATGGTGTCACCACTTTTGTCTCTTTAGCTTAAAGAATTCCCACTTTCATAACGCACGAGGATTGAAAAGTCAATGAAGATATTTTTGATTTGGGGATTTAGGATTACAGGGTTTTGATTTGAGGAGAGGGTTATACATGTACGTGTGAGAAAAAAAAAATTGTTTTAATTGATTGTGAATAGAGGTGTTTTTGTCTTTTAACTTTGTTCCATCTAAGCAAAAATACATGTGTCATGTGCATGAAAGTTCCATCAAAGATAACAATAAAGCTAACATCGGGGTACAAAGTATGATAGGTGTCATAGTTTATGGTGTAAACTGTGCATTCGAATAGTTATTACAACAAATATGACTTTTTTCAAGGGTCAAAACCCTTAAAAAAAATTATTAAAAAACCTTGAAAAAAATTATTTTAAGAGTCCAATTGACCCTTGATAACCTTCAAAATATATACCGTCGAAAAGGAAATTTTAAAGGCCTTCGTGGCCCTCAAAACAAGTGCTCTAATCTTATTTTGAGGGTCAAGAAACCCTTAAATAACCTTTTACCAATGTTTAAAATATTTATATTTACAACCCTTGATAAATAAGGTTATTTAAGAGGTCTCTTAACCCTCAAAATAAGATTTTATTTTATTTTTTTTAAAAAAAAAAAACCACAATCATGCACAATATATATACACACACAAAAATTCATAATTGTTGAGATGATATGCTATGATATTGATATATAGCAAAAGTGATATATTGCAACAATTACACTTTCTTTAATCTCTAAACTCAAACCTACAAATTAACAGATTAGGAACCGCATACAAACTATCGATATGTCAATTATTGTTTAAGAGAAAAGATATCAACAACCACACTTTGTACAAAGATCAAATCTGTCCAAGAGTTAAAAGTTTTGATACATTTTATTCTTCATCATCTCCAAAGCAAGAAGTTATTAGCTAGTACAATTGAACATTTCAGCCATTATGGGTGCCCTCAAGTTTCTGAAAAAGAGAGAATGATACCAAAAGTTTGTTAATTTCCCAGCAAATATATCTACACATCTTTCCACAATATCAAATTCAAGATACCCACAATTTCAAAAAGAACAAAAAAGACACAACGGAGTTCATATATCTAAATAAAACATGCTAATTAAAGAAACGTCATTCACCAAAAAGAAGACAACTTGGAAGAGAAGAATACCAATACTCCATGGAAAATGATATTCCAATCCCACACCCAATAGAAACCCCAAAAGAAAAGAATTTTAACATGAAAAGAGAAACTTCTATTCACATAAACTCTCATCTAAAAGTCAGATTAACCCGATCAATATTAACCAAGAAAGCAAATTTAACATCCATACTCCAAAACCCAAAACAAGGGTCACAATCATTAACAATCTTTGCTTAGATATATTAAACCAAAAAAAAAAAGTCCATCTTTCAACATACCCAAATCATAAAATCTATCACAGAATCCAAATAACAAGTATACTTGATCAACAAACAAAGAAAAAAAAAATAGAATCTTTCAAAAAAACAAAACACAAAGAGATAAGAGCACACCAAATTATTGTTAAAACATTGGGTTTGTCTTTATTTATAACTTGAGCTCTAAAAGCCTCTAATCCAACCCAAATTCAATTTGCATAAAGAGCACACCAACAAGAGGGCAATAGTGTAATTCAAAACTTGCAAGTGGGAAACATTATAGTTTCTCTATTGTATGGAGGTCAAAATGATAAAAACAAACAAAAATGTTAAACTCTGTAACAAAAACAAGGCATACCCATAAAGAGATAAGATCATTAAACAGACCAAAATCAGAGACACAAAAAGAGAGACAGTCAGTGAGTGTGAGTGGCTTTTGGTGTGGCAATGGCATCTACAGCTTCGACTCCATCATGGAGTTCTTCTTCGTGGCTCAAGAGCTTTAGTGGAAACTCAAGCGAAGCTTCTAAACTATCAGATAGAAGAACAGCCTTGGTCATTTTGGCTTAGAAGAAAGCCAAGAAGACCTGAAAGGTAGATATATAGATTAACATAATCATCAAAAAACGAAGTTGGATTAAAATTTTAAAAAAATCTTCAATGAGGGACACACCTTAAGTTGTCCTCAACCGGAAAAGAGTACTAAATCCAATGGAAAAGCCTGCATAAAAGAATATTTCAATGTAGAGTTTGAGACATTATATAATACAATAGATAAAATACACAAAATAGAATAAAGTACTTTATGATCTTAAGCTCTAAGGGTATGATAAAAGAGGAACCTAAAAAATCTACCAACCCACTGTTTCTATGACTAGAAACAGTTTTTTTTTTTTTTTTGGTGAAAAATTTATTTGGTCATTTAGAAAGTGTATTTACTATTTAGTGCATATACATGTTAATGCAGCAAATCAGAAACTCATTGGCAAGCTGAGCATAAACTTTTCAAGAAGTGACTACTAAGAACTATCAGAAACTAGACAACAAGAACAGCTCGAAAATAGTATAAGTAAATATCAAATAATGGGAGATCAAGGGGATTCTAACAACAAACATCCAAAGTGCATAAAACAAACTAGTAGCTGACTTATGTACATTTTTTAGATCAAGGGGATTCTCCTTGTTGCAGCATCATTGTCATCAATCAACTTTATCTTGCTGCCATTTTTAAGTTTATTTAACTTATTTATTTATAGTTTCATGTTCGTTAGAACTTCACTTTCTCAAATAGGAGAGATCCTAATGCTTTAAGTGAATAAACAAACCCAAACCTTGACATATCTTAATACTTCAAGTAAATAAGCAAATCCAAACCAACACTAACAACGAAAATTATTGCATTCATTTACTTATGTAGAAGCCCACAATAATGTCCTAAAACAGGTGTTTATCAATGTAGTGTAAGACACACACACACAGAGACAAAAACATTGTATATCACAAGAGTAGGGATAACTCACCTGCCCAGAATGAAAGAAATAATTCTCCCCGGCCAATTTTGTTGGTGTTGACTAATAGAAGTCGTAGCAGGTCCAAGCAAGCTGCAAAAGAAGAAATAATAGAATCTAGTCAACTGTGAAAAGAGTGATAGCTGTACAAGGCATGACATAGTGGATAGAATGAGATCAATGGTGCAAGGAAATACCAATCATCCCACCCCACCCCCCCCCCCCCCAACCCCCCCCCCCCCCCCCAACCCCCCAAAAAAAGGATAAGAAATTAAAAATACAATATTGTATCTCATCTTGATCTCTTGCCCCTTTATCAAAGCACATGAGCACTCTAGCTTCATGGAATCTCCAAACAAGTATTAGATTAAAAGCCATGCTGACGCTTCTTGACCAAAGGCTTAAAGCAGGGAAACAAATGACTGAATATGTCCTAAACAAATAAATAAAGTACAAAACTAAAAGAATGAGTTGAAGTGGAAATATGCAAAAGTCATAGAAGATTTCTTGATCACTGATCAAAAGAATGAAAACTATACAAGAAGCTTAATAAATTTCTCTGATATACAGGCCATAAAATCAAAATTACACATTTTACAGTTAAAATAAAATGATGGTTCTTCTCAAAAAACGAAGGGAAATTTTCTAATTCAAGGGGATTGAATGAAACTTCACCTACTGGATATGAGTTACTTTAGAACATGTATTAAAAGAACATAGAAGAAGCACAATTCATCAGACAGTTTTTCTTACCCTGGCTTCTAGTAAAACAAGATGAGATGGAATTGCTTCAACATAGGCAGCAACATTTTGGTAATCAGGTCTTACGTTTCATAGCAAAAACATGGATCAGTGCAACAAGGTTTAGCAAATGAATGACATTCTAGAACAGAAATTGTGGAACCATGTTGAGGTTCAATTGCTTAAAAAGCAAAAAAGGGCCCGATTTCTTTCCAAAATTCCTATGAGAAAATTTCAAGAATGAATTCACATAATGACAATTTCAAACTAATAACATTGACTCTAGATGCAATTTGACATCAGGAACTTCAGGATGTTTGAACCATGATCAGCATCTACCGTCCAGTTGGTAAACCATACCAACTGGATACCATTATTTAGTCCTTTGAATATGGTGAGGACAACTTCCACTAGATTGTTACCTACTGCATAGTATTAGTTAATATTCAAGCAATCAAACATACAACATTTGATACTAGTAACAAAAGGCAGAGCTATAGACTAACTCTTGCCAAAATAATCTCATCAGGCAATGTTGTGGAAAAATAAATAAAACTAGGATAAAGTAAACTTGTGTAATGTATTTTTGTGTTTGGTAATGATGCACCAAATCAATCAAAGAATCCATCATGCCTCCAACAACATCAGTTATGCAGCATCTTAAGTTAAGCATTATTGCCACCAACCATGAGTATTGATCCAGTCAGCATAAATTATGAAAATCAGCCACATATAAACTAGTTGCTATCACTAGTGAAATTCGATAGAGTGAAAAACCTGACTTGGGGCATTATATAAATCACAGCAATTCATGATTCAGATCACACCCTTTCTAAAGTGGCGCACTTCTTTCCATGTAAATTTAACCATATTGAACAAATAAGGTCCTCTCTATAACATCTATATAATTTTAGTTCTCTCTGTTCAAGAAATTGTGCAGTGAAGCAAACTCTAAAACCGGTAACAAATTCCATTTAAGTCCTCCCCACATTCTATGCCCCAAGTAAAAATTAATATAATAGATTTTTAATTGCCACCATTGCCAAATGAAAGCTATTTCATTCTCATTCAATTCCAATGCATCAATTTTACTAAAAAAAATTCAAACTTACAATCAAAAAAAGAATTTATATACAAAATTGAATCAGGCTAAAGCTTCAAATTAGACCTAAAACAAAAATGAACCAGGAAATGCATAGCAAAACGAAAATAGAACCAAAACGACGTATCCAATTCCAAACCCTAGCCCCTAGTTCCAAAGTATCCAAACCCTAGCCCCTAATTTATACTATTACTTGCTCTCTAAGCCCCTAAAACACTAGGACTACGCAAAATTAGACTAATACTTTGTAGTCTCTCTACCAGTGAAGAGAATGACAGAGAGAAAACGAGAGAGATTAGGACAACTTCAATTTTTTTTCTTGGGAAACAAACAGAGAGTTAGATAGAGAGAGACCTATAATCGAACGAAGAAGTGGAGGAGATGATATTTCCGACCACCATGCCCTTAGCTCGCCATCGGAGATGATATCGGTGCCCACCGTGCCTTAGTCACCGGAGTTATGTCGTCGACCACCGCACCTTTGAGTATTCTGAGAGAGAGTTGGAGAGCTACGAATCCACGAGTTTTAGATCTGACTAAATGAAATGGTTTTCTCCTTTTATTTTTCAAATTATGGGCTTTATATCGTTGATTGATAATTTTGGAATATCTTTATTTTGAGGGTCGCGTGAAAGTGGTGCTGAAAAATGTAATATTTTGGAGCCAAAACTCTCGCGGGAATGCTGCTAAAACTTGTTCGCATTTTTTTTTAAACGGTTGTATTGGCTTATTTCAAGGGTTTTTATGAACCTTTAAATAAAGCTAGCCATGCGTATTCACTCATGTCTATTTTCAGCGTCTGTTTGGACCTTTTTAGGAGACCCTTGGAAATAGAGGGTCGAAAAAAGTGAAGTTTTTTTGTAGTGAGTTTAGGATGAAAAGTGTAATTTGGAATATAGTTTAGGGTGGTAAAGTCTAATTTCCCAAAATTTTTATTTAGGGTGTTCAAGTTTTGTTTTTAGGGTGGTCAAGAATTATTTCTACGGTGGTCAATAGCTCATATTAATTTAAAATTTAATTTTTTTTTAAGGTATATTAAAAGAAAAAATTTCAAGTCAAGGTGGTCATGTGACCACCATGATTAACAAGTGGAACCACCCCTGAAAATTGCCAAATTATTAAGCTGAAAGTCCAAACAACGAGTAATTCTTGAGTACTTCTGATGCATGGTGAATAACTCCTAGAGCACGGTGAATAGTATTTTTTCCTCTCATATTCATGATAGAGTATACTCATCAAATTCATGGTGGGTCTAACATAGATATGAGAGAATGGAGCAACATTTCACTATACTACCGGAGTACTTATGAATTTTCCTCAACCTCATTATCACCAAAAAAAATTGACCATGTAATCCAATTTTATTTTGATTATGAAACAAGTGTTTTTCTTGGATTATTTTTTTCTATACATTTACTTCCTCAATAGGATTAAAGCTTGATTGTCGTTGTTGTATGTTCTTTAAAAAGCTTTCTAAACTAAAACGCCTTCTAGAATTAGCGCAAAAAGGGAGCATCTTGTTATGCATCCGGATGATTTTCAACAATGGAGAACAAGACCCTCCCTAACAAAATGTCAAAGTTAAGAGACTGGTAGCAATCTTTTGGTGATCCATTTTCCCCAGATTTTTTTACAAACTATTGTCCATATGAGCAAATATATTGTTAAAAATTAGGTGTAGTTCCTTGGTGCAAAATTTTAGATTGTCTAGTTAATTCAAACACATTTTTGCATTAAGCAATAAAGCACAATTATTTTATATTTTCCAAGAATAATTAACTTCAATGTTGTGATATGTTTGAACCAAATGTATTATACTAAGAAACTGTACTTATGTTTTATCCATGTTTTTATAACAGAACTACTACTTAAAAAATAGAACTACTACTTAAAGACGAGACATGCACCAATATAGCATCTCCAATGACTACAAACAATCCTTTCGTTCAAACAAATACAAAAGAAAGTTACACCAATTTTACAAAGAACATAAATAGGGTTAAGTCTTCTAAACATATCATATCAAACAACATATCATATCAAACAACATATCAACTATGCCAGCTTGAATACTTCCTATCTATCAAAAAGAAAAATAAATGAAAACTTTTAAGAAATGACCTTAACAAGAAAAGAAAAAAAAAAAGTCAGGGTACTTCAAACCCAAATCACATATGAATGACATAATTGACCTGTCCAATCTGCTTACTTGAAAAACTTGGTTAAGGTAATGGTAAAGCAATGCCTTCTTTGAAGGATTCAATGCATTCGTCCTGCACTTTCTTCAGGTTTCTTAGCATGGTGACAAGCAAAAACAAGGGTCATAATTTGAATTTTCATCCAAGTTAACGCTAAATTTAATGTTGAGGTGTAAAGTGTAACAAGGGTCATAATTTATGGTGCAAAACATATACTCAAAAAGTTTATGGTGCAAAATATAACATGTGGTATAGTTTAAGATAGTAAAGTGTAATTTCTCTTAAATACAATTAATAAAAAGGAAAGAAAAGATACTATCTAATTTAGAAAAGATAAATTATTAATAGTATTAGTAGAGTGATTCCTAATATTAAAAGGAAGTTTTATTCTAAAAATGTATCTAATTATTTGTAATAGTATTATAGTACTCTTATGGAAATAAACTAATAAAATAATTTTTGCAAAAAGAGAAAGGGAGCCGAATTTTGTTGTTGTTGTTACTTGTTACTTACTATAAATGGAAAGGAGACCACTTTGCTCTAGCTAGGGGAACATAAAATAATTTTCTTATTCTATCAAAAGAATATAGATTTTGGAATCTTTCTAGAAACTTTCTTATGGAAAATATAAAAAGTTCAACTTGAACTTACTCTTTTTGTATTGTTAGTTTTGTGCACTTCATAATTACTGGCATTATCCTAAGAAACATGTAGATTGATGTAAATATTCCCTTTTTTTGTTTTGTTAATATGCTATAAGACAGTTGGTAATTGAACGCAACTAGTTAAGTATTTTCAAATACCTCAAAAGCTAAGAAGAAAACAAATAATACAAAAGAGAGAGTTTACGAGAATAATTACTACCACCTCAACGACGTAATATACAAATATCTAAATTGTCTGTAATATCCTTAACATCACTTATCAATAAACTAAATTTATAATTTGCTCAAAATTCAAAGCCACAAAAAGTATTGGAATAGTTGTAGTCTTCAAGTAGCTGTTGATTTATGTTGGGGAAAGGATCTTGTTGACTCGAACTGAGCCATGAGGGCTGATCTTCACCTTCTTGCGCAATAGTATGAATCATTTGCAGCTGCTGCATTTGTTGTTGTTGTAGTTGTTGTTGTGCATTATGAAAGGCTATTTCACCTTTTGTCTTCACTAGCTCAGACTGAGCCTCAATTATTTGTTCTTGGAGTTGAGAGATTATCCCAACACTTCCATAGACTGGGTCTTCCACACGTGAACTTGCTTCGAAAGACATGCAATCCGCTGCCACAGCTCGTAAATGCAGTGGAAGTTGCTGCAATGCCAAATGATGAAAAAAGAAAATTGAAACCGGCTTTCTTGTTTTGCTTTTTTTTTTTTTTTTTTTTGGTTTTTTTTTTTTTTTTTTTTTTTTTTTTTTTGTTTTTGGGTAAATAAACTAGAGAGATGAACAGCTATAAGGGACTAAATTTTGAAGTAATAAATATAAGTAGCTTAGTTAAAAATGTACTACTAATCAATTTCAAAGTAAAATAATTTTGGGATTTTTTTTTTTTTTGTCAAATGAAAATCATTAATTACTCAGGCAATTTAATTTGACAAAGAATCTATTTCAAATTATGGTGCTCTCATGCTTCGTTGTGACAGGTATTAAAATTACAATTGTTAAAAGTTGACAAAGAGTATATATATGGAAAATGTCAAACGGCTACAAGAATAATAAAAACAATTCCATTGGGAGTAGAGTTAAATATTAAAACAGTTGCTCAAATAACTTAATTCTAAAATAATAGTGAAGATTTGGTTAAAAATGGAAATTGACATGAATTTAAATATACATTTTTGGTCTAGTCCACTTCATTAGGTAGTAATATTCACTTACTCAAAAAATATATATATATTCACTTACTCAAAACACTTATAAAATTTTTCTCAAGTGTTGTTTCAAGAAAATTTAGGAGGAAATGGTATTAAACAAATTTGATATTAACATAAAATGATGAACTCAAAGCTTACAATGATCGGAAAAAAGAGGAAAGTAAAACATGTTCAACATTCATATTGATTAGATAAGTGATTGTTTTATTTATGTGTCTGTGTTGAACCTTCTCTCCATTTCCTAGCACAAAGAAAGAACTGAAGAACAACACTACTAACAATAGTTGATAATAACACAAAACATATCATCTTTGCATTATTATTATAGTAAGGTTTTTGCTCTTAGTCATGAATGTCGATTCTGTAATGTACTTTGTATTTAGACAATGGGTAAAATTTGTTTACCTACTAATATACTGAAATAAAAGTAAAAAAAAAAAAATAATAATAATAATAAAAAAAAAACCAATGATTAAAAGAAAACCTAGAGTACGTAATTACTTAAATAAATAAAAACTAAATTAGTGTCATTTGTTATCTTCTTTGGCTATATTTACCCATCAAAGATGCATTAGAGAAAGAATCCATTAAGAAACATCTTAAAGATATCATTAACATCATCTATGTGATTATTTCATAAGATAGAAAGCTTTTCAGTGAACGACAAACAAGCTGAAATATTAATCCCTCCAATATATATGCATATGAAATGATATCTATATGTTTATAGTAACCACTTAATAATAAATGAAAAATATGTTTTTAGTAACATGTATGTATGTGTGTGTATATATATATATGGTCATACCTCTAGCATTTTGGTAGTGTTGCTAGCACCAAAGATTTTGTGAACACAAGCAAATCTTTGTGGATTGGTTGGTGGAAAATATGGTGCAAGAACACAATCTTTAGAGCACCTCCTTCTCAAAGATTTGCAAGCTGCACATCTAGTTGAATTGGACATTGTCAGATTTTCGAGAATCTACTCAAAGATTTTCTTTCAAAACTTCTAATTATTTTCTGAAGAAGAGATTTGGTTTCTATATATTTATAAAATGGTGACAAGTTTATAGCTGAATTCATAGAGACATGCTTATGGTTTTATTCTTGGAAAGCCACCAACCGCTACTTTTTTTTTCTAAAATGGCTTCCACGAATAAGGAAACTTTGTGAAGCTTAGAATTCTCCTTTATCAAAGAAAAAAGCAAAGGTGGTGAACAGTAAAAAATTTATAATAAATTACAGAACCTCTAATAGGTCAAACACTACTCAAAACGAAAATTCTATTCCATATAATTTCCTTATGAAACAAAAGGTAATAATTTCCTTATGGGAAAGAAGGTAAAAGGAGAATAAAATAGATTCTCTTAAAGTAGGGCTGGCCCAATACAATTTGAGGCCTTAGGTAACAACGTTAAATAGGCATTTGTGTTTTTTTTTTTTTTTTTTTTTTTTTTTTTTTTTTTTTTTTTTTTTTTTTCCTTCTAGAAGAAGGCATTTGTTTATTTAAATATCACTTAAAATGATATTTATTTATCAACCATTAATTTAGTTAATTTTTTTTATAAATTTAAAAAAAAATTAAAATTCATTATTCTTACTTTTCTCTATTGACTAAAGCATTAAATTAATGCCAGAGATACTACAAATTTTATTACATACACCTTACAATTTGACATGTCATAAATTAGAATAAATTAATTTAACCATTCCTTTATTATATTGTTAGTCTATTCTTGTCAATTAAGTTGCAAGTATTATGTTTTTCTCCAAAAAAAAAAAAAAAAAAAGTTGCAAGTATTATGTAGTAAAATTTGTAGTAACTAGCATTTTTCATTTACTTATTAGTGATTTGGTTGGATTTCAATTATTATTGTTATTATAGAGGTTGGGTTGTTCAAGTTACACCTACTTTAAAAAGTGTTACATCACTTAATATTTTTAATTAAATGTGAATTTTAATAAATCTATTGTTGGATTACATTATCTTCGTATATTCTCCATGCTTGTAAAATTTCAAGCTGATTAAATATCAATAGTCATATTATGATTATTATCAATCAATTGTTTAAATTCATATTTTTGTAGTTTAAAATAATGAATAGAATATGAGTTTATAGATCGAATGGTATATAATAACTTATTGACATGAATATTGTTATGAATGTTAAAAATATAAAGAACATATAATCCAATGATAGAAAAGAATGTGATTGTTGGCATTTTAACAAGATAATATTTTAATATTCGAATTACTTCTTATAATGGGTTACACAACAATTTGAAAGGCCTACGTAATAAAATTTGTAGTAATTCTAGCATTAATAAATTTTTTTGGTTCTTTTTAAAAGAAAATACTAAAAATACTACAAATTTTACTACATTAAATTTATAAATTAATGTGATAATATATGTGATTAGTTCAACTACTTAATAAGTGAATTAATGTTTGATATGTGTTTTAGTGATCCATATGGTAAAACTTGTAATATCCCTAGCTAATATTAGTATTCTAATTAAAAGTAGAGGGGGAAAATATTCACCTATTGCCCCCCACATTTGGAGGCATTTCTTCAGTAAGCAAAGTGAGATTACATATATACAATACATGTATTCAATTGGCTAAAATTTTTTGTTGCATGTGGCGGGCGGGTGATTGTGTACATGCTTAAGCTAAAATTAAAGAAGCGCTGCAAGGGCTGATCAATTGGCTTTATACAAGTGAAGAGATTTAATTTTTAACAAAAAATATATTCGGTCAAAAACTTTGCATGCATTTGCATGTGCATGGCGGCCACTTCTATCATATCTAACTTTTTCGCTTTAACTAAAGTAAATAAACAATTGCTTTGTTGAGACTTGGCCAGGGTGGTCCAGGACCACCTGACCTGAAAAAAAAAAAAAATATATATATATATATATATATATATATATATATATATAATAACTTAAAATGTTATATTTATTTACCTTCAAAAAAAAATTTTGGGCCTAAATTTTTATAACACATAAACATATAACAACACGCCAACTCCAAAATTGCTAGTGACAGCTAAAGTCGCGGAACTGTTGATAGACCCACGCACACCAAGCAAACTAGGCAATGTAGGACAAAGCCCACACACAAGTCTTTTTTTAATAACACAAACATACAACACACTAACTCCAAAACTGCTAGCGGCAGTTAGAGTTGGGAACTGTTGATTGACTACTCTTTTTGATGGTTTGATTTGGAAGGAGGAAGGGATTGTTGCTACTTTTTTTTTTTAGAAGGAAGACCCGATAATATTAACAAAACAAAGCTGAAGAATCAGCTAATACAAAAAGGGAAATATCTGCTGGAAAGGAATCCAACCAAACTGAAATAGGAGAACACAGTCTAGCTCTCTGAGCCAGAGCATGAGCAACGGAGTTGCCCTGCCTACAGACATGAGAGACCGAACTACTCACAAAGGAGTTTACAATGCAGAGAAAGTCACGGATAAGATGGCCACCTGGAGCGAAATCCCAGCCACCCCATTGAAGGGCCTTCATTACCTGCTCCGAATCTCCTTCGAAAGTCACCTTGTCAAGGCCCAAATCTTCTGAAAAGAGAGCAGCCCTTCTAGCAGCCAGCAGCTCTAAAACTTCCACAGACGGAGGTTTTTTTATCTTTTCCGCCAGAGCAGCCTTGACCTCGCCAACGGAATTTCGAACAACCACAGACGGATTGTTGCTACTTTGTAATGCAAGAAATATAACCTTTTTTTTTTCATTGCCAATTGATTATTATTATTATTATTATTATTATTATAAGAATACTAATTTTAATTTTTTTTTGTAAATCCAAAAAGAAAAAGAAAATGAAATAACTACATCCAAAAATGATAATTATAAATAAAGGAGAACGCCGTCTGTGGGGATCGAACCCACACAACCACAGACGGATTGTTGCTACTTTGCAATGCAAGAAATATAACTTTTTTTTTTCATTGCCAATTGATTATTATTATTATTATTATTATTATTATTATTATAAGAATACTAATTTTAATTTTTTTTTGTAAATCCAAAACGAAAAAGAAAATGAAATAACTACATCCAAAAATGATAATTATAAATAAAGGAGAACGCCGTCTGTGGGGATCGAACCCACGACCACGTGGTTAAAAGCCACGCGCTCTACCACTGAGCTAAGACGGCTTTGATACAACTTTTGAGTTTTAATAAATATATAGTTTTTGGTTTAGACAAGTGTTCTTAGATGAACTGCACTTACAAACCCAATTCCCGTCTCTATGATCATTGATCACTCTCATAGTTAGATTTAGGTGAGTTTCATCCTAGTGTATTTTCGTTGCAGAAATACCCCATTTTCAATTGCATCACTTTACCATGGTATTTAGCAGAGAATAACACTTTATTAAGAGCATCTGCATTGGAACAGATGCAGATGCAGATGCTTACTAAACAGTATAATTATTGATGCTTGCTTCTCAAATGCACCCTCTAAAAGAGCATTAGCATTGGAATTGTTAAAACTTAAAAATCTCAAAAAGCCATTTTTAACGACCCAAACACCAAAATGGGTCAACATTGTATTATACTAATATGGTGAGGAGTCCTCTACCAACGAGTCAGTGACAATATGGTGACTAGGTGGAAACAAAGAATGAGAGAATACATGAGAAAAAGAAAATGTGTCCCTTAAAACATGTGTGATCCCACATGTTGTGAGAAAGATGTCTGATAATAGTGTCTCATAATATGTTATTCAATGTCATTGGCCAAGTTTCTCAAGTGGGATATGATTTTCTTTTGCCAACATGTGCCAAAGAACCCAAATGTCACAAAAGATCAAACATTTCACTTGATCACCTACTCACATGCCATTTATTTCAATGAAAAACCTTATATAAAGATAGTTTTTTTTGTCTCTATGTGTTTTGGTAGCATTAAAAAAAGGTAAAAAAAACTATTTTTGGTCAAAAGAAAAATTATGACAAATAGATTTTTTTTTTTTTTTTTTGTTACAAATTTTTAGAAAACAACTCTATCTCACATCACATGAAACAAAAGAGTAAAGATTCACACTTTCAAACTCATTTTCAAGATTTCTACTAAACACAAAAAAATTAAAGTGTTTTTTACAAAAAAAGAAATTTCATCATTTCCAAAAGAAAAATGCTAATATCGAAACTGATAAAGCCTTAGTTAAAAGCATGGTGTGACATTGCCAATCAAAGTGAGTCGGTTGGTCTGATGGGTCAGATTGATCGTCTCATTGAGCAAACCATTCACACCAGGACCTAAGAATTGAGATCTACACTTTTTACAAAAAGTATATACAACTTTAGACAATAACCCCACTTTTAAATCTGCATGAAATTTTAATTGGTTTTTGTTTACAAATTCGTGTTTAATTTATTCATCATGCAGAATGATAACAAAAGTCTATCATCAATTTATATTCGGGGTTCAAAACTTTTCCCTTCACAATGTTCACATGAGCTAAACCCAAGAAATTTTCATGTGCGCACCCAAGATGAGACTAACGAGTTGATTTTACTTTGGGCTCACAATCTATTTATGATGTGGGCTTTGGATTTCCTACCCTGGGTGATTCTTGCTTAGAGGCCCAGCAGCAACTCTCCAACTTTTGTATTCTTTTCCCTACACTCTTGTAACTCTATATTGCTCTTAATTCTAAGCTCCCCTCAGAACCTTTCAACCCAAAAAAAAAAAAAAAACCCCTCTCTTCCTTTAGCTTCTCATATATATAGCCAAGCATTAGTGGAGGGATTATGATTGCTTTCAGAGTTAGTGCAATAAGAGATCCAATATCGTTGATTGTAGGTGGGTGCTTAGGTGGGAGTGGCTTTGGAAATGATTCCCACTTCAGGAGGTATGCTCGGCAGTGATAATCCCGGCACTGCCGAGCAACCGAGAGACAATACAACCGAGCAATCACTTTCTTGTTAGGGAAGTAGATCACCAGATGGGATCCTGGAGGTGTAGCATGGTACGAATTGATGAAGATCCTTTTGTTCAATGGGCTTAAAGGTGACTTAAGGCCTGGGCCTAAAGGCAATACGGGCCATGTTGTCAAGATGAAGCCCGAAGCCCAAATGTGTCCAGATATCACAAGGCCGTACAATAGCCCCCCCTTGATTCGTGCCCAGTTCTCGGGAACCGGGAATGAATCAAGGAGTCCAAGAGTCGATTGTTACCCAACAAGCTCAAAGGGTGGATTCTGGACAGTTGAGGAACCCATTAATGCGCTCTCGAAAGGCGCGTTGCATCTGACTGTTCGCTTAGTCGCCATCATTATCTGATGGTTTGTGAACCGAAGTGGCACGTGTGGCAATAAATGGGGATTCGTTGGTTTTCCTGCCTCCTCCCAATTATTAAATGTCACTCATTCCCTCTTTGGCTCCTATAAATAGCCATCTCTAAGTCCCTCCTTCACTTTTGCATTTTTCATCCTTCAAACTTTCACTCTACCGAGCATATTTTCCTTGTGCGTCCATCTTCCAACCAAGAACTCTTCCTCCTTAGAGCCCGTAGTAAGTTTCCTCTCCCTTTCCTTCTTTTTCTTCTATTACTTCCTGTTCTATCGTAATCATAGTCCTAGGAATCCTAGCTTAGAGAATGAGTTTTTCTTACTTACTTTCTTCAGAAGCCACTTTAGCCACTTTTAGGGCGGCTTACAACATCCCCGAGGATGTTGATATCGCCTATTGTCATGAGGGTGATATCGACATCCAAGGCGTCGTGGCTCAAACACTGTATTCTTTCCTTTAATGGCCATCCTTGAGGGTGGGGTTAGGTTCCTTGTTGACCCCCTCATCATTAGCACCCTTAGGTTTTATGGACTTTGCCCCGACCACCTCCCCCTAATTTTTACCGAGTGGTGAGTTATGTTAGTAGGTTGAACCAGTTGTTCGGGTTGCAACTAGATCACCACGACATTAATTTCATGTACGGTTTGTGCAGCAAAATTACTTCAAACTGTTATTTAAAAACAAGAGATACGCGTGTATGGCTTATACCATGCCTACCTGATTCGAATAAGAACTCGATTGGCGAGTTTGTACGGGTGAGCGGTAGATGATTTGCCGACAAGCTCCCCTGCCCTTTTTTGCCTCGTGATGTAGGTCGGTACCGAACACATTTATTTGTAAATCTATGTTTTTCTTTATTGTACCTGACTATTTCGATTGACTGATCGTTAACTAATTTTTGTGTTGTTTCCATGCAGAGAGCAAGTGGTTCAAGCAGGACCTTAGAGTGGTGCATGTAAAAGACCTAAATTTTGTGCTTAGTTTAGAAATTTTTGTTCACTGGGACGGATAGCTCCGAGCGTCCCACTTGATCCTCGGTGTTGACCCCGTGTACTCCACTTGGTAAGCATTCGGCCAAGCCTTATTAGTTGACAGTCCCCTCCTCTCCTATATTGACGTACGACACGCGAATTTCCTCCCCCCAAAACTTACAATAGGCAAAGCTTGGGATCTTGGTCCGCAATACACTTGCCGGACGAACTTGCACCTATATGAGACGAGTTGGCTGAACATGTATCTTTGCGACGCCGAGAGCAAGCACACGAGAGGATTTAGCCTGAGGCCCCCGTTCAGCCTGAGGTTTTTGTAGAACCCGAGGCCCTTATTGAACCTAAAGCTCCCATTTGGGAAACCGAGGAAGCGATCATTGAATTAATTAGCTCTTCAGAAACCGAATCCGACCAGGGTCATGATATGGTGCAATGAAAGACAATGACAATCAGCCGTTTTGTGGCCGGTGCCCGGCCAGCCGCGCAGCAGCAATGACCCCAAGGCCAAGATCAAACTCCCCCTCCTCCTCCTCCGACTAGCAGCACTAGGAAGAGACCACGCACGGCAGAACAAACCTTGGTGAATTTGGGAGATGTGCCCACACGGACTCCCCTCCGATCATCGACGGGCATTATCATCTAGGAGCCAATGGTCCAGACTGAGGTGAATGTAGCGTCTACCTCCCGGGCAGTGGCGGAATGGCAGCCTTCCTTTAAGCTTGACAGTAAACCCCTCCCCTAGTCCGCTTGTTTAAGAATATGGGAAAAGGGCCAAGGGGGCCGTGTTGCCCAGAGTTTGGTGCACGGCCTCCTTCTGCCCGAAGATATGCACACTTTCGAGGACGGGACGGATGAGTCACTAGGCCGGCGGTTACAATGGCACACTATTGCGGTAATATCTCACCCCCTGGTTTTCTAGTCGTTTTGACACTTGCTTTTATTTTCATACCCCTTACTATTTGCTTTATCAGGCCGTGCAATTGACTCATATCGTTGATAGGAGGATGAAAGAGCTTTCCAAGGATGCTGAGCGGGAAAAAGCTCTTAAGGACGTTGCTAAGGCTATGGCAAAAGAAAAGGTGAAGGCTGCTGAGACCGCAGAGAAGAAGGCCGCTATGGCTGAGAAAGCTAGGGCATTGGTAGAGAGCAAATCTACAGAGCTAGAGGTGCAACTGGGCGGCACCGAGCTCAAATTGGCGAAGGCACAAAGTCTAAACACCACTCTAGCAAAGGAATTGGCCGATCTGAAAGCGGCGTTGGAAGCTTGTGAAAACAAGTGGTACAATGAAGGTTTCGCTAATGCCAAGAATTCGACAGAGCTGGTAGTCCGTCAAGCCTAGAGGCTCGGATTCGAGGAAGGGTGGTTAGCTGCTCTACAAGCCATGGGGGTCCCCGAGGATTCTCCTTTAAGGAACCCCAATCAAATACCTTTCTCGAATCTCCCTACTGCTAAGCACAACCAACTTGGGGTAATTGACGAGGAAGAGACCACTTGCATGAGGGAGTTGGTGGAGGCAATTAACTCCCACGCGGAGCCGGTTGACCTGGAAGTCACCAGCATCCCTCATGCTGGTGACTAGCCACCCCCAACAATTCAACAGCCTCCCGTAGACGTCACCCATTCCCAGCTCGCAAACCCTGCAAGTTAATTGCCGAACCGAATTTCCTTTGTCTATTTTTCTTTTGTTTAATTTCTTCTTCTTCAGCAAGTTTGCCTATGTCGCCGGGCTGTGGTGACAAAACAATTATTTTTCTCGATTTTATTTTTCTTTAAGTTATCGAGTTACTATGACAAAACATTGGTTTCGTTTTTGTATGTTGGCTTTAATTAAATCTATGAATGTTTGCTACTACCTTCCTAGTTAAGTTCTTTGATTGTTTCACGTTCGTATTCTGGTAGGAATTAGCTCCTCGGCGGTAATAACAGGATTTGGCATGCACTGAATCTTCTATACTTAACTAATATTCGAGAATAAGTTTCCTCCTGTCAAGTGACGAGGATGGAACTAGGGGCTGATGCCTGTCCTTAGAGAAATTTTTCGTATAGGGTTTCCACCTACTTGGTGACAAAAATCGAACTGAAAAGCAGGCTTCTATCATATTTTTGGCATAAGGCTTTCACCTGCTCAGTGGCGGTGATTGAACCGAGGAACAGGCTTCTATCCTTAAAGAGATTTTTAGCGTAAGGTCTCCACCTGCTCAGTTGGAGTGATGGAACCGAGGAACAGGCTTCTATCCTTAGATTTTTAGCGTAACGTTTCCACTTGCTCGGTGATAATGATCGAACCGAGGAGCAGATTTTTGTCCTTATAGATTTTTGGTGTAAGGTTTCCACCTGCTCAGTGATAATGATCAAACCGAGGAGCAGGTTTCTGTCCTTATAGATTTTTAGCATAACGTTTCCACCTGCTCGGTGATAATGATTGAATCGAGGAGCAGGTTTCTGTCCTTATAGATTTTTGGTGTAAGGTTTCCACCTACTCGGTGATAATGATCGAACCGAGAAGCAAGTTTTTGTCAGATTTTTAGCGTAAGGTTTCCACTTGCTCGGTGATAATGATCGAACCAAGGAGCAAGTTTCTATCCTTATAGATTTTTGATGTAAGGTTTCCACCTTCTCGGTGAGAGTGATCGAACCGAGGAGCATGTTTCTGTCCTTAAGAAAACAAGCTATCCCAGTTCCGCAACTCTCTTTATATTTACTGACCGGCAGCTCCTCTAGATGAATCAACAGTAATGGAATTAAATGCACCTGTGTGGATAAATATTAACTTCATATCAGTTAAAGCATATGTACAAGATTATACTGAATCTACATTCCTGTGTACAACTGATTAATGATAAAACTTCTTCAAGTTATGGACGTTCCACGGTCGGGGAAGTGGCCTCTCGTCTAGGTCCTTCAAGTAGTACGCTCCTGCACCCGCAATAGCAATGATCCTATATGGCCCTTCCTAAGTATGGGCCAATTTCCCTGCATTCGTATCTCGCATGTTCCCTACTGCTTTCCATAGCACCAAGTCCCCAACACCGAATTCCCTTGTCTTCACATCCCGGTTGTAACGTCAACCCAAATCCTGCTAATACTCGGCAAGCCGCATGGTTGTTGCTTCTCGGTATTCCTCCAGTAAATTCAGACGCTCCATCATCATTCCCTCATTTTGGGTGGGATTGAATCCTTCGACCCGTGCACTACATAGATTTATTTCGGTTGGTATCACAACTTCTGCCCCGTACGTTAAGGAAAATGGAGTTTCTCCTGTAGATCTTCTAGGCATTGTTCGGTATGCCCATAAAACACTGGGTAGCTCCTCGGCCCATTTACCCTTCGCGCCGTCCAATCTTTTCTTCAAGCCATTCACAATCGCCTTTTTAACGGCTTCAGCCTGTCCATTGCCTAGGCCGGGGTAGAGTATCTGTTCTTGATGCCGAGACCACTGCAACCAATTGTCGGATATAAGTGAGTCCAGCACCCAAAATCTAGTGACTATATTCTTCCACACGAACTTCTTAACATCTGCGTCCCGAATGTTAGCTAACGCCTCTGCCTCTACCCACTCGGTGAAGTAATCAATAGCCACTAGAATAAACCCTCTATTGCCTGTCGCCTAGGGAAATGGACCAATAATATCCAGCCCACATTATGTAAAAGGCTAAGGGCTACTGATTGGATTCAGATGCCTCGCTGGCTGATGGATCAAGGGAGCATGCTTTTGGCATTGCTCACACTTACGCACATATTCAGCCGCATCCTTCTGCATCTATAGCCACTAAAATCCCTGAGTCATTGCACGGTGAGCTAATGAGCATCCCCCCATATAACTGCCGCACACCCCATCATGTAGCTCGGCCAAGAGTCCATTTACTTTCCGGGATGTAAGCACAAAAGATATGGCCCTCCAAAGGACCTCCGATATAGCTTCTTATCCGTCGACAACCAGTACCGAGAAGCTATTCGACGGACCCTATTAGCCTCTTTTTCGTCATTCAGGATACGATCTTCAACTAAGAAGTCAATGATCAGGTCCATATAGCATGACTCGATTGTTGAAATCACTGTTACACCAACCCCAGCAACACTGACGTTAGTCGTGGTACTAATGCTTGGTTCCAATATAAGCTCCACTTTGATTAATCGAGGAACATCCTCAATCATTGTTAAAGCTAGCGTAGCCAAAGAATCAGCGTGTCTGTTTTGCCCTTAGGCCACTTGGGTCACCTTTACCTTACAGAACTTACCCATAACATGCTTCACCACCTATAAGTATTCTTTCATTCGGGAATCTCGGGCTTCAAAACTGCCTTGTACCTAGCTAACCCATACCTAAAACGGTCCTCAACTCGGCAAGCAAGGCCTCATACTCTGCCTCATTATTAGAGGCTCTAAACCCCAATCTAAAAGAATGCTCCAACCGTATTTCTTCCAAAGTGATTATGACAATCCCAGCACTAGCCCCCATAACGCTTAACGCGCCATCCACAAACACCCTCCATGGACAGCTTACCACATGGCAAACCATTTTCCCTTTGTTCCTAGGAGAAAATTCTGCCACAAAATTGGCCAATACCTGCCCTTTCACCAAACTTCGTGGCGTATACCTTATGTCAAAGGCTCCAAGCCGAGTCCCCCATTTACCTATCCGTCCCGTGAAGTCAAATCTTTTCAACAATGATTGCAAAGTGTATTCGATTAGTACGTATACGATATGAGCCTAAAAGTAATGAGGCAGCTTTCTTGTGGCATAAATCAACGCCAACACTAACTTTTCCATAGGCAGGTACCTCTCCTCAGCATCAACCAAGGTTTTGCTGATATAATATACGGGCTGCTACACTCCTCGGTCCCTCAGAAGAACAACACTTACGGCGTGATCGGACACCGAGAGATACATGAACAAGTCCTTCCCGGGTTCCGGGGCTGTCAACATAGGTGCCTGCATTAAATACTCTTTCAAGTCTTGGAAGGCTTTTTCACATTCCTCATTCCACTGGAATCCCTTCCACTTCTTCAAAAGTTGGTAGAATGGTCGGTAGCAATCAGTGAATTTGGAAATAAATCGGTTAAGTGCAGCCAGCATCCCAATCAACACCTGCACTTCTTTCGAATTGCTCGGCAGCTTGAGGCGTTTCACGGCATCGATCTGGTCGGGGTTGGCCTCTATTCCCCGATTAGTAATTAGGTATCCCAGGAATTTACCAACCTCCACCTTGAAAAGACACTTCTCTGCATTAAGGCGCAACTTATGTTGTCGGAGTATTTCAAACACGTCCTGGAGATCCTCCACATGCCGTAATTCTTGCTTGCTTTTTACTACCATATCATCGATGTACACCTCGACCGTACGTCCTAATTTATCTCGGAACATTCTTGTCATTATCCGTCGGTAAGTGGCCCTGGCATTCTTCAGCCCAAAAGGCATTACAGTATAGTGATAATTGGCTTCCGGGGAGATGAATGCTGTCTTTTCTCAGTCCTCGGCCGCCATGGCAATCTGATGATATCCCTGAAAGGCGTCCAGGAAACTCATCCTCGGGTGTTCGTATGTGGCATCTACCAACTTATCGATCTTCGGCATAGGAAACGAATCATTAAGGCATGCTCAGTTTAGATCTGTGAAGTCTACACAAACCCTCCACTTACCATTCTTCTTCTTCACCACAACCATGTTGGCTAACCATTCTGGAAAGAAAATCTCTCTTATCAACCCAGCTTCTTTTAATTTGTTAAGCTTCAACTTAACTGCCTCAACATGCTCTTTGGCTGATCTTCTTGGTTTTTGTTTCTTGGGAGGAAACGATGGGTCCACATTGAACCCATGGATGATGCACTCAGGATCTACCCTAGGCACCTCATACGGACTCCAAGCGAAGACGTCTACATTCTGAATAAGTTCCCACCCTATCTTCATCCTTCAAACTCGCTCCTATTTTGGAAATACCATCAACATCCAGTAATATCTTAATTTTGAGTGGTTCCTCAACACACCCAGCTCCCATTCCCCCTCGGGGCTCCTGTAATTGCTATAAAGGTGCCTCCTTGGCGATTTCCTTCCCCTTAGCCTGCTCACTCTTCCTATTAACCGCGGCAACTAGGCATTGCCTTGCCATTTGTTGGCTTCCTTGGACTACAACTACGCCCTGCTCGATAGGAAATTTAACCTTCACATGCAAGGTGGATGGAACAGCCCCCATTGTGTGAATCAACGGCCTTCCCAAGATTGCTGTGTAAGGAGAAAATGAGCCTACCACAATAAACGATACAGCCACCTCCTTACCTTCCATATTCATGGGAAGGGAGATTTGCCCCTAGGGAATAACCATTTTGCCATCAAACCCAACCAGAGGTGTATCGTACTTTAAGAGGTCCTCCCTTCTAAGCCCGAGCCCCTTAAACAGGTCGGGGTACATTACGTCGGCCCCACTCCCCCGATCTATCATCACCCTCTTTACTAAGAAACTACTTATTCGAGCCGTCACCACCAATGCATCATCGTGCAGCTAAATCGCCCCCTCTAGATCGCTATCGTCAAAAGCAAAAGATCCCCGAGCCAATCTCATTTTCTTCTCGAGGGGATGCTCGTTTGAGTATTTTTCTACGGGTGCAACAGTCAGTACCCCCTTTCCAGTCACTGCCATACTCTTCGGTGCAGCATGGATGACTTCAATCATTCCTAGTGGCGGTGGGAGGGGATTTCCTCTCAACGGGGCTCCTTGCCCGGCACCCTAGTTCCCGGAATCCGTAACGAACTCCTTCAAGTACCTTGCCTTCACCAGCTGCCCTAAATGATCTTTCAACACTCGACACTGCTCAGTTGTATGCCCCTAATCTCTGTGATAGGGGCAGTACAAGTTTTGATTCCTCCGAGATGGGTCTCCCCCAATCTTGTTTGGCCATCTGAAGAACGGTTCGTTCTTAATCCGGTCTACAATCTTTTGCACTGGCTCCTTGAATGCCATGTTCACTTCCCCTAATTGCGCCTCTGGATCCTGCATTCTCAAATCCTTCGGGGGTCTTGGCAGAATAATGCCTTACCGAGGACGATTTAATAGTAGGGTCTTGCCGTTATTTTGCAGCCGATCATCCTCGAGGCGTTTATACTCCTCAATACGCCTCATGAGTTGCCTCATATCCTTGAGAGGCCTCTTCGTTAATGATTCCTGTAGTTTAGAGTCCTCGAGTAGCCCCATCCTAAAAGTGCTTGTTGCAATCTTTTTGTTGGCCCCACCAATTTCATTGTAAAGCTCCCAATACCAACTAGCATAACCACGAAGGGTTTCGCCGACCCTCATCTTCATAGACAATAGTGCGAGCATCGGTTGTGGCACCCGGCTGCACGTTACAAACCGGGCAACAAATTCCTGAATTAGCTCAATAAAGCCGTGAATGGAGCCTTTTCGTAACCCATTAAACCATCTCAATGTCGTAGGGCCGAGACTTGAGGGAAATACCTTACACATCAGCGCGTCATTGCGTGTATGTAGAGACATCATGTAGATATAATGACTAACGTGCTCTACCGGATCCGTTTTCCTGTCATAGGAGTTAAATGGTGGCTGCATGAATTTGCTTAGCATTGGGGCCCGTTCAATGTCGTCTGAGAATGGAAATCGAGCGGCTCTGCACAAGGCGCAGCTCATAGCATCCATAGCGGCATTGTGGGGCCGTCGCCCCTCTAGGGAGTCTGAACCCCGGTCGGCATACTTGTGTGAACGGGAACGATCCAAGTTTCGACGCGACTCTCGGGAATGGGAATGGTCCCTATATCGACGTGACTCCTAGGAGTGGGAATGATCCCGGCATTGACAGGAACCGGACTGATTGGACTCCGCCCTGCACCGGTTTCCCCCACCACCAGCTCTCCTTTCTCGTTCATCTCGGTCCCTTCTCTGGTGCTCGCCTCTCGCCTCCAACTCCAAATCTCTCACCAGTCTGCGTAACCATTTCAACTCCTCATCTCTCTCATCAAATTGCCTGTGCCCAGAAGCACCTGATATTGTTCGATACGTTTGATATGACACCTCTCTGAGGCCAGACTGTTCCTCTTCTCACTCACGCTCCCTGTCCTCATGCTTTTAAGTCTCCTCTCTCGCCAAGTTAACCCCCAAGAAGATCCCACCGAGTCACTTTTGGCATGGCTCCCTGAACATTTATCAGACATTTTCCCGGACATGGGTCTCAGTCGAACTACAGCTTTGTAGGAGATTCTCACAAATGACGCCAATTGTGCGCACCCAAGATGAGACTAACGGGCTGACTTTACTTTGGGCTCACAATCTATTTATGATGTGGGCTTTGGATTTCCTACCCTGGGTGATTCTTGCTTAGAGGCCCAGCAGCAACTCTCCAACTTTTGTATTCTTTTCCCTACACTCGTGTAACTCTATATTGCTTTCAGTTCTAAGCTCCCCTCAAAACCTTTCAACCCAAAAAAAACCCCCTCTCTTCCTTTAGCTTCTCATATATATAGCCAAGCGTTAGTGGAGAGATTATGGTTGCTTTTAGAGTTAGTGCAATAAGAGGTCCAATATTGTTGATCGTAGGTGGGTGTTTAGGTGGGAGTGGCTTTGGAAATGGTTCCCACTTTAGGAGGTATGCTTGGTAGAGATAATCCTGACACTCCCAAGCAACCGAGAGACAATACAACCGAGTAATCACTTTCTTGTTAGGGAAGCAGATCACCGGATGGGATCCTGGAGGTGTAGCATGGTACGAATTGATGAAGGTCC
Source organism: Quercus robur (assembly GCF_932294415.1). Classification (NCBI taxonomy): domain Eukaryota; kingdom Viridiplantae; phylum Streptophyta; class Magnoliopsida; order Fagales; family Fagaceae; genus Quercus; species Quercus robur. The sequence goes on along the minus strand of NC_065538.1, from coordinate 85,009,971 downwards.
TTTTGTTCAATGGGCTTAGCTGAAAATCAAATCTGGAAATTTTAATTTCGTAATTCTCGACCGATCGAGGAGGTGTTAAGCAGGTGTCGAGGGGACAGAAATTTGCTTGATCGATCGACCTAGCTATCGAGAGGTGTCGAGATTGCGATAAAAATCACTTGAATAGCTCGACAGATAGCCTAGCTATCGAGAGGTGTTGAGCAGCTATCGAGCTTTAAAATTTAGCACTTTCTCACTTGATTCTTGGATAGACTTGCATGGTTTTAACACTTGAACTTGAAACAATGTTTCTTAAAGTATTAAACACATCCTAAATCTACCCAAATACAAGTAAAGTGCGTTTTGTCAAAGGATTAGCCAATTACATAAAATAATGACATATGTTCCTAACAAGTGAATCACATATGTCCTAACACCCATTAATTTATGTAAGGTTTGAAATAAAATCGTCTTTTTTTTTTAATTATTAAAAAAAAAAAAGCTTGCGGTATGATAAGAAGATTCCCTTCCGTTAGGTGACTTGAGGCTTGGGCCTAAGGGCAATACGGGCCATGTTGTCAGAATGAAGCCCAAAGCCCAAATGTGTCCGGATATCACGGGGCCGTACATTTCATTTAAGGGTAATTTTTTCATTTTCTAAGAGTAGGTCAAAATTGCCAAGTCATTACTCATTAGGCTAAAAATACTTCAAAAGTACTTAAGAATTTTTCCAATATAATAATAAAATAAAATAAACTTGATCATGTTATCCAATTTTATTTTGACTTTGAAAAAAGTGTTTTTCTTTGATTTTTTTTTTTTTTTTTTGGCAAATTACAACTTACCCACTTGTAGTTTGGCTGAAATTATAAACTGCCTACCTGTGGTTTGAAATTTGACACTTTAACCATCTGAGATTTGACCAAAATTTAAATTGTAGGTTTGAAATCCCATAATAAAAGTGTTCTGTTAGATCCTTTTTTATCTTGTATTTTTATGTTTTTTTGTCTCATAATAAAAGTGTTTTGTTAGATCATTTTTTATCTTTTATTTTTATGTTTTTTGCGTTTTTTGAGAAGAGAAATATAAAAGTTCAGCAAAATTACATATTTAGCCATGTTTTAAATATAGGTATGTTACGGAGTTCTAAGTAAGTTAACATTAGGTGGGTAAAGTGTCTAATTTCAAACCACATGTAAGTGAATTAAATTTCGACCAAATTACAGATAGATAAGTTGTAATTGTAATTTGCCCTTTTTTCTATACGTTTACTTCCTCAAAATCTTCACATTTTTTTTATAACCATATTTTCTTTAGAAAAGAATAAAAAACATGTAGCCAACCTAAATAGCCTATTAAGGATCAATAACCAACCTTAAGTATTAAAGCCTGATTGCTGTTGTTGTATGTTCTTTAAAAAGCTTTCTAAACTAAAACGCCTTCTAGAATTCGCGCAAGGAGGGAGCATCTTGTTACGCATCCGGATGAGTTTCAACAATGGAGAAAACCCAACAAGATCCTCCCTAACAAAAGGTCAAAGTTAAGAGACTTGTAGCATTCTTTTGGCAAACCATTTTTCCCAGATTTCTTACAAATTATTGTCCATACAATCAAATATATTAGTAGAAGTTAGCCACAGTTCCTTGGTGCAACACATTAGATTGTCTAGTTAATTCAAACACATTTTTGCATTGACCAATAAAGCATAAACATTTTATATTTTCCAAGAATAATTAACTTCAATGTAGCTTTGTAATGTGCTTGAACCTAATGTATTATACTTAAGGAACTGTACTTACGTTTTATCCATGTTTTAATAACAGAACTACTACTTACAGACAAGATAGGTGCACCAATACAGCATCTCAAATGACTACAAACAATCCTTTCGTTCAACCAAGTACAAAAGAAACTTACACCAATTTTACAAAGAACATAAATAGTGTTAAGTCTTGTGAACATATCATATCAAACAACATATCTTGAAAACTTCTATCTATCAAAAAGAAAAATAAATGAAGACATTTTAAGAAATGACCTTAACAGGAAAAAATAAATAAAAATTAGGGTACTTCAAACCCAAGTCACGTATAAATAACATGATTGATCTGTCCTGTCTGCTTACTTGAAAAACTTGATTAAGGTAATGGTAATACCTTCTTTGAAGGATTCAATGCACCTGTCCTGCACTTTCTTCGGGTTTCTTAGCGTTGTGACTAGCAAAAACATGAATAAGCCAAGTGATTCTTCTTAGTCACATAAGGAGTGATGAAATCCGAGGCGGAAGCAGAAGACCCTCTAATATTGGCTGGAACAAGTGTTTGAATCCTACCGGCAGCAATTCTCTTACCGACCACATTGGAATAGAACAGGCCAGAGATGGCTGGTACAAAAACATCACTCTGAGAACATACATGGAAGTCAATAACCTTTTCATATTCAGAACCTTCGGAATCCAAGAATGTTGCCTTTTTATCTGCAGGCATTATGCTTTCCTGCAATATTCCATACAAGAAAAAATGTGAGACCTCATGTCAAATTAATGATTATGATGTTAATGATATTGGTATCTACTTGGAAGCAGAAGGGCATTTGAGTGTATTAAACACAATGATTAGGCATAAGCAGTTGAACAAAATTGAAGTGAATAAACAAGCAGAAGATTGAGTAAGAAAACAAGAGATCCCTCACCTTTGTATACGTTTTAGGGAAGAGATCCTTTAGAGCATCAAGGCTGCTTTGCCACCTTGATTCAGTTAAATAGACTGGGGTATCCTTGTCAAACCCGGTCTTCTTCAAAAATTCAGCAAGCTCTTGTGCACTATAACAAGTTTTTCTTCCAGTATCACCATTTTCATGGCAACCCTTCTTCTCTAACATATCAACCCTCAAATCCACAGCTATAAATTGGCCATCTGACTTTCGGCTCAGAGTTCTTAGACGCTCAACCATTGAGTCAACAACCTCTTGAATCTCTGGTTGTAACTGCAAACTTCCAAACATTGCCAAGCATGCAACAGAAGAAGTAGAACTTGTTTTTACTGATTTTCTCATATTCACTGAAGGGAAGTATGTAACAAGCCGTATGTTGCCCTTTTGCTTATAAACAGGTTCAACATGTTCTACAATGTAGTTTTCTGTCACCCGATTAGGAACTTTGACAACAGCAATATTTCTTGTTGATATTTCAGAAGGCTGATCTTTTGCCACTTTAACCACCCCATCCAAGCTTTTTACAAAATTCTCAACATCATAAATATCTCCAAAGTTCCTGGAAGATAAAACTTAGTAAGTTACCCACAGAAACTTATTTTTGAAATGCATACCAATAAAAAAGAGAAAGATGGTACAAGTACACAACATCCAGCCTAACTAAATAACCTGGTTTCAAAAAACAATAAAATCCAAAATAATTTTCCTCAGGTCCCAATTCATAGGTAAGGTAACTAGGAACTATACCGACAAAGATATTGCTTTGGAGAAACTTGGTGCCCATTTGGGATGCACTTATAAGCCAGCTTATTGCTTATTTTTCCTACTATTTGTGGGTCCCATGTGAGTCACCTACTTATTTTATTCAATATTTATCTTTTATCTACAGTATTTTCAACAAAAAACTAGATAAGTTATTCCCAAACGGACACTTGGGGCTTAGTTGGAACAGTAAATTGGACAGACATTAACACAAAGTTCATCCATATGTGAGAGCTGAGGGCAATCCAAGCTTGGGCAAGTTCTCAGCATCGAACTTGAGTTCAGCTAAATCTGCCCTAATGCCACCCATCCTGAAATAAGACTAGCCTAATGATATTCAATATGTTAGGTTTATGCACAGTTCAGGCTCTCTCTCAGATGGGAGCAAGTCTGCTAAGTTTGAAAGTCTTTGTTCCTGACAGTCTTCCCATTTCACCATCATGCTCTAGCATTGTGGTTATCTGCCCTGAATCAACTTACAGACGACACCACAAACCAAATAGGAATAAACCCCATAAAGAACTACAACATGAAACTGGAGAATAAAATCAAAATAGCAATCTATCACCACCTACAAAACATGGGCTGTCAAAGGGCTCAAACAGTTACATTGTATAATTTATTTACAGCATAAATCCATATGTGCCAGGCCTTTACCTAACAAAGACAAAGATAATCAAAAGGAACTCAATATTGAAAAGCTTCTCTCAAAGTTCATAAATTTTTTTTAAGTATCTCATTTATATCATTGATTTAACACTAACAACAAGAACAAGGAAAACAAAATTGAAATCACGGAATTATACTCCATTTTTACATATGTATAAGAATCAATAGGAAAACAAGGTTTTTGAGGGTAATTGTCAGCACTAACCTCTCATCACCTGGATTGGTTCCTCTAATGTCAGGAAGTACAAGAGTTGCTCCAAGATATCTTGCCACAACAACTGCATCAGCAATCTAAGGAACGCAAATACCAGGGAACAGTTAAGAAGGAATGAGGGAATAAAGGAAAGGGTGAAAAGATTTTTAAACTGTGAGGATTTTCAGGAGTTTAACTCATCTCAAGATTAGAGAACGCAAATATAGAGCATGAAAAATACGGATATAGAGGGAAAATTTTTCTATAGCAGAGATAATTGATTGGGATGATCATGCAAATAACTATGTTACTTCAGAAGAATAGAGGTGAGTCCTCATCAACTCTAAATATAATAACAGGATCCTCATCAATTTCCTGTTGGAAAGATGAGAGATTGATATGCAATATCTGTAAAAGTGATAATAGGGGCAAGTCTGAATTTTCAGCAGACCCTCATTGAGTGAAAAGGTGATAAAACAAGAGTAATAAAAGCATTTCTATATACTTGAAGATAGGAAGAACCCTGGATTAGTAGCATCCAAAGCATGCTTTAAATAGTGTGGAAGAGAATCGATTTTCTTACTAAACTATTTAGTACAAAGAAAAGAGAGAGAAGCACCAAAGACAGATTACAATCAATTACATACACATGTAAATGAGATAGTCAACATAGTAGCATCCATTCCAACTCAGAAGAACACAAAAAAAGGCAACACCTATGAAATGTAAGTCCACTACAGGAATCCCTAAAACGGTTTGCAAAATGGGTCCTTTTCTTTGGACTTTGATCCACCAGTTTCTGTGGTTAAATTCAGAACTTCCATCACAATTAAACCTTTATTCAATTGGGAAATTGAAAATGTTAAATATTTGACCCTTAAAAGAAATATTTTTTGAAGGGTTTGAATCTCATATTCAGACAAGTGATGCGAACACCAAACACCTAGAACTGCCATCACAATTAAACCTTTATCCACCAGTTTCTGTGGTTAAATTCAGAACTGCCATCATAATTAAAGCTTTATTCAATTGGGGACTTAGAAACTTTTAATAATTGACCCTCAAAGATATATTTTTTTGGATGGTTTGAATCACATATTCAGATAAGTGGTGAACAGCAACCACCTAGAACTCAAACTAAGAAAGTATTTTGATATTATTGAAATTTAAGTTGACTTTCAGAAATCATGAAAACACATTTTAAGATCCCTACGAAAACGCTTTGGATTGAGAATTTGACTAGTTGGAAAATCATAGAACTATGACAGAAAAAGAATGGTGCAGGGAAAAATAAAGAATGGGTCTTTTGTCTTCCTGAATTTGTGTCAGCCCACAAGATAACCTCATTAAAACTCCTCTTTTCCCATGTTAGTAGGTACTTCACAAACATAGAGGTAATGGGGGTAGCACAAATACTGACATTTATATAATTATACTATTAACTATTGCAAAAAATAACTTTGCCACTTATTAGATATGCTAAATGAATATTCCTATGTCTTCCATTGGTTTACAGTTTTCTAATAAAAATAAAAGGCAGCATCTGTACAAACAGCATTATTATCTTTGGCTATTGGTCAGACAACCAACTCAGCCAAATGATACATCTAATGCTAAACCATAAGAACTAAGTCAACTTATCGGAATCGTTAACTGGTATACCTGCGAGACATGGTATTCAGGGCCATTAGTTAATGAGAAAGTCACAAACCCTTCTGTTGACTCTACATCGTCTGCAAACCAAGCAACAAATAAAAATATATTAGACACAGATTACACATATCTAAGTAGGTCTAAATTAAAGATGTGAAAATCTTGGTCATTTTCTAAGTACTAAAATTAAATTTACCCAAATTTGGCTTATCCCAACATGGTTTTAGATAATGGCCATCCTCCATCGAAAGACCCCCACTCTTTTTTGAATGAGAAATAAGACCCTGCTCTTCAAGCTCAGAACCATCTAAATTAACATTGCCTCCTGCACCTGGAAGCTTTTCCTTCAAAAAATCAAGAAGGGTCATTCTTTGCAAGAAAAGAGTGAAAATTTAATCTCATTTTTTTAATAAATTCAACTAGAATCAGCATCTCATTGCAGCAGCAATTATGAATATTAATAAAGTTAAAAATAAAAAATAAAAAATAAAAAAAATAAAAAAAGGTAAAAGATCAAATTTACTTTAATTGCTCTTGTTGCTATAAGTAAATTTAACAAAAACGAGGAGAGATTAAACTTCTTTAAATTTTAAGAAAACAACAATTTACTCAAGAATTGACTAAGTTGACCAGAGTCTATACATCTGAAAATCTAAAATGATTCTCTCTCTCTCTCTCGCTCTTTGAATTCTACTCTATTTTCTCATCAAACAAACAGAGGTTAAGCAAATAACTCTGTCAATTTCCACATAAAAAATGAACTGATTCCAAAGGAAACAACATAATAAAAAATGGGTTTTGTTACTTTTGCACTTTTGTCGTGATCTCAATCTCAATTGCAAACAAATCCCATAAAAAATAAATAAATAAATAAAGTAACAAACTTTGAAGTGCAATGAGAAACAGATCCAGATAAATTGAAAGCATATAATGAAAAAAAAAAACACAATAGGGGTTTCAGACAAGACTCACAGACACAGAATGAGAAAGAGTCAACAAAAGAAACAGTGTGTGTTTGTGAGTGAAAGAGAAAAGAATGGTGGTTGAAGAAGTAGCTTACTTCAACAGAATCAAAATGGTCACGCTTGATCATGTTCCCAAGCATCACAAACATGGTTATTGTCAGTATCCCTGCAACTACTTGCCTCAAGTCCACACCCATTTTCTCTGTCTCTCTCTCTCACTGTAGGAGTGGTTAAACTTGAAGTGAAGGTTAAGGGTCTTAGGATATTTGTTTGTTGGTACTAAAGAAGGAAAGAAAGATGAGAGAGAGAGAGAGTGTGTGGGTGTGAGAATGAGTGATTTGTGTTTGTGTGTCTTTGAAGGCTACAAAATTTTGTGAGAAGTTACAAAAAGGCACACGTTGCGCAGAGACAGAGAAGATACTGAATGTGATGATAACCAAATTTTCTTATTGTTATTTAACACCACCGACACTTTCCTCAGAAAATGACGGCCTGCCTAACCGGTAACTATATTCTTTTTTACATTTATAAAATAAAAAAATAAAACTATATTCTTTTTCTTTTTCTTTCTTATTATGTATTTTTGTTGTTTTTGTTTTAATACTTCTTCTTTTTCTTTCTTATTATGTATTTTTGTTGTTTTTGTTTTAATACTTTTTTTTTTCTTTCTTCCTTTATTTTCTCTTTTTAAATTCAATCCCTACAACAAGTAAGAGACAAGCAATTCAAATACTATTATTCTACCATTGCTAGTGGCCATAAGTAAATATATATATATATGACTAAAAATGTTTTATTTCATAATTTAAGTTTAGTTCAAAAAAGTTATATTTTGCGTACTTCTATTGTATTAAAAATCATTTATTATTGGATCTAAACTATATATTTTAGAATAGAGTCAAACATTAAACTTTCTTTGGGTTTAATATCTACATTTTTAGCATTTGAAAAACAAAATTGAGCAATAGTTTTTGAAGCTAGAAAATTTTTTCATTTAAAATAGGCATAAATTGTTAATGATTTTTATGTATATAGCTAATTTAAAAAGAAATAAAATATTTGGGTTCTATTTTAATGGGGTTTTTTTTTTTTTGGGTAACAATTTAACTTTTCTCGACTAATTCAAAATTTTAGGAGCTATTATAAATTTATAAAAGTATGGGTGAAGATTTTAGATTTTGAGAGGTTAAATTTCTAAAATTTCAGGGGGCCATTAAGGAAATTTTTACATGAAAATTAATTTTTTTACTATTATAATCAAGGGTATAACTAAAAATTTAAAAAGCCAAGGGTGGCCATGCCCCACCCCCCTCCCCCCAAGCCACCCTTGGCTTCGCGTATTACCATCGCACCCTTTTGTACAAATTTTTGTAAGATGGAGACTAATGTTCAAATCGCTAAGAAGGAGTTTCACACTAATATACATTTAGATTATGATAGTGTAAAATTTCTATTTTTGATATAAAAAATATATTTATTATTTTTTCATTCTACCTTTTATTTTATTTTATTTTATTTTTTATTCTTAAAATTGAGTCATTGAATAACCTCTTTTGGGCATCCTGCATGCTCATGGCTGCCCAGCATGGGCGTGCAACTAAAGTCATAGCTTGCTTGTGTGCATACTGCCTTATGATAGAGTAAAATTTCTATTTTTGATATAAAAAAATATTTATCATTTTTTTCATTCTACCTTTTATTTTATTTTTTTATTCTTACAATTGAGTCGTTGAATGACCTCTTTTGGGCATGCTACATACCCATGGCAACCTAACCTAGATGCTACCAAGGCCATGGCTGCCCAAAGTGGACATGCGTCTAAAGTCCTAGCTTGCCCGTGTGCATACTGCCTTAGCCATGATAGCCTAGGGTAGGCACATGCAGCCAAGGCCAAGCTGACCTAGAAGTCATTTTGCTGTTGTACTAAATTACAACAATTTTTTTAGATAAAACAACAAGTTACCAAATTACAACAATTTTTTTAGATAAAAACAAGAAGTTACCAAATTATAACAATTTTTTAGAAGTTGTGATTGTACCAAATGGTTGCACTAAATTACAATAGTATTTTTTAGATAAAAGCAATATCTTCTTAATATTTTAAATTATGGGTGCCACTTTAAATTTATTTTTCTAATTCTATATATTGATTATTCTAATTATTTTTCTCAGAAAAAAGAAGAAGATTATTCTAATTACTTGTATATCCTACTTAAGTACTTACCTAGTTTGCTATAAGGTCAACTTCAAGTCTACTTTTCTTTGTAGTTAGACATGTTTCGTGTTTGACTTACTTGGTTTTGATTCTTAAGAAATAAAAGACTTAAATGGATTTGAATCATTTTAAGTTTTAAACTTACATTAACGTCATACAAAAAAATGTATTAATTTTTTTTTGTTAATTAGGTAATTAAGAATATGACTAGTGGATTAAAGGCAGTTCTCCTTGTTAATTAATTAATTAGCATAAAAATGATAAATTTATTTCCCTAGTACAAATACATTTGGTGTTCGAATTAAATGTATTTGACTTAATGGTGTATATTATTTTAAAATCTCATTACATTAATGTCAAAAAGATATGAATCATTAATTATTTGAAAAAGTCATAAATCTTTCATTAAAGTAAGACAATGTTTGAATCCATTATAGCTCCACAATTAATATCCCAAATTTTAAAAGAAAAATAAAAAAAAGGAGCGAATTGGAGTTACAAGTATAAAATTCATCGATTTTACAAATCAGTTAATTTTCATCATAAAATGCAATGTAAAACATTTATGGCATTACATTTTTTAAATGTGGAGACTATATTTTTACATTAAGGCACAAAAATAATAGGGATAATCTGATGAAAACAAGCTCGTACTTAGCGAGAAATTATACAATCCTCTGGTAAACCACGTCATTTATCTACCATTCCACTAAAAAACTCACATTTATTTAAAATTATTGAGTCAGTAATCAGTTTCTGTTTTTAAAAAATTCCTAACTCAGCAATTTTAAACAAATAAGAGTCTTTTAATAGAATGGTGGACCATGTCACTTGTCCACCATGAGGACCTTATAATTTCTCGTACCTAACATACATGAAATTCAAGATTTTTCAACAATTTTCAGGACTATTTTGACTATGTGCTGCATAATAAATTATTACCAACAAAAAAGAATTCAGGACTATTTTGAAAATTACAATATAAGCAAACAATATCGAACAAATTTAATTAATATATATACCATGTGAGAGGGACTGAGATGGATGATATGTCTGAAACTATTCTTGTTGTTTTCCCACAGACACATGTTGGATTTTGGATCAAACAAAAATTATAAAGGAGAATGGGCCACCATTATCAATTGACTAATCAAGGCCGTTTACTGTTTACCCATTGGCGAATTGGCTTTAATTAATTATTCATTTTTTTTTCAATCCATAAAAATCTTCCACCAATCTTGCACATGATTCCGATTTTAATTATAGCGTTCTATTCCAACTAATCAAATAAATGGTATTTGTATAAGTAAAAGTCTTTTTTTATTATAATGACAGATTAAGGGATTTTGAAATTTTGATTACCATTTACCAACTCATGATATGATGATATCTAAAGGTATGTTTGATACATTGAATGAAGATTACTGCAAGAATTGTAATCTTTATTACTAAAAATAAAAGTGTTGAAATGTAATAACTAAACATATTCATTAGTTTGATTGTGAGTTATAACATTAGAATAATACTTAACATTTATTTTAGGAAATTTCTTACTCATACAATTATATTTCCTTAAAAATTGTTATTTTTAAATTTAAGAGAGATATGTGTTATTTTTTATGATTTTTTTATTTTTATTATTATTAGATGTACATGGAAAGTTTGCTTATTTGGAAATATATTAAGTTTTGAAATTGTTGCATTTACTAAGGAATAACTAGTACAACCTTTTAAAGAGAAATAATTATTCTTCATTTTGAAGAATAGCTGTTCATAAAAAATGATTATTTCTTGTAATAAAAACATAACCAAACTAAAGAATAATTAAACTTCCGGTGGGTCTATGCCATGATATTGAGATGTTGATAAGAAAATTTTGGTGAGGGCAGCTTGGAGAGCAAAGGAAAATTCATTGGAGAAGTTGAGAGGTCATGTGTCAGCCAAAGGAGCTTGGAGGTTTGGGTTTTAAAGACTTGGTCAAATTTAATGAGGCCATGCTTGCAAAACAGGTGTGGAGATTATTACATGATTAAAATTCTCTGTTTTATCGGGTGTTTAAAGCCAAATACTTTCCTTTTGGAACGATGTTTGATGCCAAAAAGTCTTCCGAATCATATGCATGGCAGAGTATATTAAAGGCTAGATTAGTCATAGCTAATGGTATGTTGTGGAGAGTGGGAGATGGCTCAACAATCCGGGTTTATTGGGACAAGTGGCTGCCTAGGAAATTCTCTTCCAGGATCGGTTCACCACAACTTGCTACCCCAAGTGATGTGCGTGTATCTTCCTTAATAGACCAAGATACCAAGACTTGGGACTGTGCATGGATTGATCATCTTTTCCTACCTTTCAAAGTAGAGAAAATTAAGGCAATACTTCTGTGTGTCACTCACCAAACTGACTGTTTGATTTGGCTAAGAAGTTGGGATGGTGAATACTCTATTAAAACTGGATATGAATTGCTGTGTGAAAGGGAGCAAATGGAGAAGGCTTCGGTATTAGATACGGCAAATAAAAAGCTCTTCTGGAAGTGGCTTTGGAAGATGAATGTGCCAAATAAAATAAAATTTTTTCTCTGAAGCACTACCAACATGGTCCAACTTAGCCAAGCGAAAGGTCCTGGACGATCCAACCTGCCAGCTCGTTGGAAGTGAGCACGAAAATACGATGCATGCTCTATGGTATTGCAAAAATATTCTTATGGTCTGGGAATCGGGGTTTGGGTGGTTGAGGAAAGATTTCCCAATGGTGGTGTCATTCTCGAACCTGGTATCACTGGTTGGGGAGCACTCGAACAGTTGGAGCTCTTTGCTTTTGTTGCTTGGTTAATCTAGTGCAGGCGAAACAAAATGAGGTGCAATGAACCGTGTTTGCCTCTTGGGAAGATCATGGACTCTACTGCCTCACTTCCAACCGAATTTCAGAAACACTACAGTCAGGCCGTTTGTGCTCCAAGGCCACGAGATGTAAAATGGAAACCACCTACAGAAGCTATGATATGGAAAACTAATTTCGACAGGGCGATGTTTCTAGAATCTGATCAGGCCGAGATTGGGGTGGTGGTTAGAAATCAGGCAAGTCAGGTCATGGCAGCGTTGTCAGAAAGAATACAAAAGCCCAATTCAGCTGAAATATTGGAGGCGCTGGCAACGCGGAGGGCAATCCAATTTTCCTTGGAGTTAGGATTTAAGCAGTCAGTGTTCGAAGGTGATTTGGAATTTATCATTAAGGCTCTTGATAATGAAGTTTTTCCATCGCCTAGTGTTGGTCATATTGTAAAAGACATTTGGTCTATGTCAGGTTTATTACAAACCAAGTCCTTCTCTTATGTAAGGAGGCAGGACAATTCTGTGGCTCATGCCTTAGCCCAAAGAGCAAGATTTTCTTTTCCTGTATTAGTCTGGATGGAGGATGTTCCACCAGATATTTTGCGTTTTGTTTCTACTGATTTCCCAAGCTTTTAATAAAATTTTGTCATGGTGTGTGGCTTCTCGAGGAAAAAAAAAAAATAACTATTACATTACAGCGCCTATTACATTCTACCAAATATGCCCTAAGTTCACACTTGTGGTTGGGTTGGAATTTACAATTTTACTTAAAATTGTAACTTTCAACTCATGATTTTAAGCTAAGTTGGCAAAACATGGCTTCAATTTAATTTAGAAAATTGGTATGTTTACAATACTTTCATAACAAATTTTAAGTTTTAGATTGTTATTGGTGTAAAAAAGTAATTTAAGTGGTGAATTCATATTAAAACTAGCAACAACTTACCATCTATGATTAGTTGTTAAAATGTTATAAACGTAGCACTTCTCTTTAATTTATGGTGTCTTGTTAAAATCAAGGTTTAAGTTACAACTTCTTCTAAAAAATTCTTCTCCAAAAAAGAAAAATTCTTCTAAAAAAAAAAATTAACTTCCTTTCAAGTTTTCTCTTAAAAAAAAAAAAATACTACTACTAATTTCTATTATTATTATTATTATTATTATAATTTCGATAGTTTAGCGTAAAACTAAAATCATGAATTTAACTGATGAGTTTTTGTTTTTAGTAAAAATATCAGAATTTATGAGTTCATCAATTTTTAATTCTTTTGGAATATATTGATAATTGAAAGTGGGAGGATTTGAACCTAAATTTTTTCATTAGAAATATTAACCAATGAATTACAACAAGAAAGCTCTTGACTATTGGCAACCCAAGTGGTGAAGTATGCAAAAATTAGTTCAATATAAAAAAAAGAAAAGAACGCCGCGGGGGGGGGGGGGGGGGGGGCGGGGCGGGGGACCTTATTCCCAAGTGTTGGAATTCGAGTTTCAGTACAATTTGTTTGTGAAGAACTTGAGATTGCTTGAATGGTTTTGTGGGAGCATTAATGGGGATGCTACGATGGTGATTGGTGCAGGTTTTAAATTCCTTGAAACTTCTAACCATATATAAAGTTTCAATCATATTAAAATTTTGAACGTGTTGAAACTTTAGCATTAAGTTTTACAAACAAATGGGGTTTTTTGTGTTATTGATTTTAGGTTTAGTTTAATTCAAGAAAATTATATTTTCTATTTTTTTTAGATGGGTGATTACATTGTTGTCCTATTCTGATTTGGATAGGATTTGTACGTAGACCCTGCAACTCTGGGTTGATTTTTTTTCTTTTTTCTTTTTTGGGTATTTTTCTAGCTAGGTGAATTTCACTCTCTTTATAGTCTCTTTTGAGTCATTCACATGAAAAATGTTTTGTTTGCCCTCTACTTTATTGCGTTAATTTAGATTTGAGTTTAGAATTACATGAGAATTTCAATGATTAGTAGTAATAAGATGGCCAAGCATGCTCTAAATGGGGAGGAGAAGAAGATTTGGATTGAATTCTTACCAGCTTTAGAACTGACTAATCCTAAGTTAAAGGGTCGAGAAACTCAAAGCATTTATTCTACTATTCTTGAATAACTTGGCGTTAGGAATAATTTGGAGACTCAAGTGGTGGATATGCAAGCATGATAACTTATATGCTGTTCTATATTGATCCAAGGTTTTCAAATCCGGACCGTTCATTGAACCGTAAAGGGAAAAAGTTTAAGATTTTTGAGGTCGAATCGAGATCGAACCGAAATTGAACCGTGATGACGTCATAATTAATTTAATAATTATTTAATAAATAAATAAATAAATATTTTAAATTAGAAATAATAGAAAATTTGACTAAAATAAGAAAATATTTAGGTACCAAAAACGTAATTTTATAAAAATAATTTTTTTTGATAAGATATAAAAATAAATTTTATATATATATATATATATATATGAAACCTACGTCTAAATTAAGCCCATGCCTTAGGCACAAATTAAATCAAGCCTATTTGAACTGTCAACTTTTCAATGAAATTTATGGCCTGTTCGGAAGTTTAGAGAGGGAGGAGAGTAGAGGGGAATAGAGGGGAGGAGAGTAGTGAGGAGGAGAGTAGAGGGGAATGATTCCCCTCTACCTTGTTTGGATGTTTTTAAAATTTGCAAGGGAGAAGGGAGTAATAGACCTTTCCCTTGTTTGGATGTTTTAAAAAATAAGATGGAGATGAGAGGAAATGATTAAAATAGACAAATTTATCCCTCTTTGAAAATGAACTTGTAATATTAGTTTATGATTAATTTATCAGTTTTGAACTTGATTATCATTTGTCCAAATCGTAGAATTTTTTAGTGATTTTTTTTTTGAGAAGAATAAATAAACAAAATGTTTCAAAAAAAAATTGTATACCTAAAAACTAAAAAAAAAAAAGTCAAAATCAGTCAAAATTGAACTGTTCTCTGAATATTTGAAAACAAATAGTTTATATTAGTATTAATAAATACCAAACATTGCCAAATTTAGTAGGTTTTTTAAAACTCTAACCAAAATCCAAATTCCCATTTCTTTTCCACATTTTCTGAGCAACCAAACACAGGTACAAGTAGAGGAAGAAAAAAAAAAAAAAAAACAGAAATTTCACAGAAACACAAACCAAATCCCCCAAAATGCACACAACCCAAAAAAAAAAAAAAGCGAGATCCTGGAGAACGAAGAGCAAGCAAAGAGAGATCCTCGTCGTCGTCGTCGGGATAGTTCTCCGGAATCAGAGGGGAAGAGTCGCCGTCGTGCTTCATCAGCGACGAAGTGGCTTGAGGCTCGATCGAGCTTGAGGGCCTTAGCTCAATCCCGATCGCCGCGAGTGTCGTGGACCTTTGGAGATAGTCGCCGCCGAGTCGTGAGCGTCGTGGACCTTTGGACGTCGTCGCTGCCGAGTCATGAGCGTTGTGGACCTTTGGACGTCGTCGCCGCCGAGTCGTGAGCATCGTGGATCTTTGGACGTCGTTGCCGCTGAGTCGTGAGCGTCATGGTCCTTTCAATGTTGTCGGCGATGACCCACGACTCGGCGGCGTCTAATTTCTCGTGCTTTTTTCAGGTTACAGCTGTGAGATTCTGAGAAAATTTTTGTGGCTTTAATTTCTGTTTGGGTGCTTTGAAAATGGAGGAAAAGGGGAAGGAATTGAAATTTGAGTATTGTGTATTTTGTTTGTTAGAAAAATAAAACTCATAATTACACTTTTTGAAACAGAAAAATGTTTGTTTTTGTGGCTTTTCCGGTTTTGAAATTCTAAAATTTTAGCATTAAATTATTTATTTTCTCATAAAACAAACAAAGATTATATGTTTGTAATTTTGTTAATTAAGAAAGGGTAAATTAGGGAATTCATTTGGTAAATAATTTATCTACTCTACTCTCCTTCCAAATAAATATATTTTATATCTTAAGAGAATGAAAATCTAAATTAATATAGGTTGTTGACCATCCTAGAAAAAAAACTTAAACATCCTAAATAAAAATTGCCCATTAAAAATAAAATTTTACCTCTCCAAAATTTTGGTCTATTGAAAATTGAACCAAAAAATTGTGAGAAATGTTATGTTCATAATATGTCCTTAATATTTTCACAACAAATCTTAAGTGACAGGTTATTACTAGCAGACAATTTTTTTTTTTTTTTTTCAATGATATATAAATTAGAACTAGGAACTATTGTCAATTAAAATTTATTGTGAAAATATTGTAGACGTAACATTTTTAAAAAATTGTCCAAACAAACAAATTAGCCTAAATCAAATGTTTAATTGTAATATTTTAAATTGTGTATTCAAAAGGCATGTTTTAAAATTTCTATTTAAAAAAAAAATGCATATTTTCCAATAGCTAGTCAGTTAGTAAGCACTTTAGTCTTTAATTGAATTTATTGGATTTATGTGATACATCTTGTACATACACATATGCACTAAAATAATACCTCAATACTTTATTGAACATGATTAATGTAATGATTTAATGCCTAAGTTGAATATATTGGATGAACTTGTAGTTTACCCTTTATTTTTTTGTTAGCAATATGGAAAAAATTCTTATAAGGAAATCACTTTTATTGCAAAATTTATCTTCTAAGCAAATTCTTATTCACTTAAATAATCTTCTTTTAGATCCTAAACTATGAGAAAATGTCTCATCTTTTCATCCTAATGATCCAAAGAAAATAAAAAGAGCATATTGACAAAGATGTTCTTGTCAACCTCTTAGCAATGATTTCACTAAAAAAGAAATTAGTGGAGCATTACATTGATTTAATCTTGATTAGTTCAAAGAATACAAAATATTGGTTGGAACATATCATAAAAAAAATAATAAAAAAAGATGCATTTTGTTTATATTGTTACTTATTTAGGTAATATATTAGTTATTGAAAGGGAGATCGGTAGTTTAATGATTACTTGGTTGTGTATATTAAAAAAGATGTAGCTAATGACATTGATAATGAACCTATCATACAACAATTTCAAAATATAAAAAACTTGTAAAAGGAAATTTTAAAACTTTATGTATTTGCGGCTGTTTTTTTTTAATGTCAATATATTAAGTTTTATTTTTATTAAATTTTGTCTAATTTAAATTTCTTAATGACTACTCTCAGCAAAATTTCTAGAACCACCACTGTAAACAAGAGCAAAACTTGTATCCAATGATTGTGTGTAATTAAACCATTAGGATTTAGACACGTGTCATATACTTGCTATATATCCATATTTTCTAAACCATGGAGGAGACATGTAAGAGTTCTAAATTAAATAAACTTGAAAATATTTGGATTTAATTGAACGTTTTAAGAGACGGTATTTATCATATTTTTAATAATTTTAGTAGAAACGACTTACCTAGTTACCAAATACTATTAGAGTTCTAATATATAAAAAATACTACTACAGTTCGTATCCTGTTGGGATTATAATCCAAATCCTAGAAGGAAACGTTAAACCTTAATATATATTAAGCCCTAACCGTGCGATTGTTTTCTTATCAAAAATCTTAAGAAAACTAAAGTATTCTCTTCCATATCATCAGAAACCTTAGTTAATTAAGAAAGCCAAAGCATACATTCTCTTCCATATCAACAAAAATGGCTGGGTATGATCCTTATTTGACTTCTTCCGGTTTTGATCCTCTGAATTACCATCCGGACTTTGTAATCAAGTCATTCAAATCTGAAGAACCAACCCCGGAAGCCGGAGTTTTTGAACTCCGACTGAGAAGAAGGCATCAAGTTGTAGTTGTTGGGACCCGTAGCAATGGCACAGTAGACTCATTGGTTTTGATGGAATGCACAGATACTTTGGATATCGTTGAAGGGTTTGACATTCATTACCATATCTTGAAGTCACCCAAGTCGCTGGAAAAAGAAGTTGATCAGATTCTCGACTATTTGGAGCTTAACCCCTATCATTGTAAACTTATGAGGCCCTTGATTGTGTCCAATCTTATTGATGCCTCTAAATATTACGGGTTCAACAACTTTTTGGTGGCGGCTAAAGTGGACCTCATAAGGACTGAAGTGATTCATGACGAATCTCTTGCTCGTTTTTTTTGGGATATAAATGATGATTGTAACGAATCTCTTGCTCGTTTGCTTTTGGAGAATTCAGAAACAGAAGTTGATGCTGATTACAGCGAATCTCTTGCTCGTTTGTTTTTGGATACGGATTCAGAAACAGAAGTTTGATGATGATTGACGATGGACGTGGAAACACAGTTTGGGGTTTTCGCTAGAGTTTTTTGTATTGTTTAAAGTGCTGTATTTGTGTTATATCTGTTTTGTACTGGCCGTTTTATGTTATAATTTTTCTGAAATTGTTTGTGTCTTGTGTCTTTCTCTATATAGTGTTCCTAGGGTTTTCGTTTACTTATTATTATTATTATTATTTTAATATTCAAGAATCATATTCTGGTCTGGATAGTTTTGGTTTTTTACTCCCTGCAATTATGGGTTTATTTATTATGGGCTTATTTATTTATCATTAGTTTTCTTAGTAAAATTTCAATAAAAGAAATAATTGAATTTGGAACCATGAATCAATTGGAAATAATTGTTCAAGTATCTTACACAAAATAATGGTTACATGTTTGTTTATTTATAAATTAACAATCCAAACTTGAGTCTTAGTTTTAAGATTGTTTAATAAATGAGCAGAGAAAGCAAAAAAAAAAAAAAAAAAAAAAGCATATAATAAACAAATAAATTGTTCATGAACATGCTCCAAAACATTAGGGCACGATTAAAAAATAATTTGAGCCTAAGCTCATTTATGGGCTTTGTAATAACCTTGATATGATTAGCTTGAGAAATAAACTCATATTACTATTACTAAGACTTTAATTAATTATTTTGTGTGTCTTGATATGATCCGCTTGAGAAATAAACTCATATATTACTATTACAAAGACTTTAATTAATTATTTTGTGTGTGTATTTTTATCATGTGAATTAGTTTTTAGATGCTTCTTTGTGTTATTATGATTCATCTAATCAGTTTTCCTATTTTAGGTTTTACATTTGTAGATTTGATAGGCATAATAACTTGATGTCCTATGCCTTTAATTACAATCAGTCCACACAATTAGAAGAGACAATTCAACATGCGACATTTGACAGTATATATCATATTAGATTACCATCCTCCAATTTGATCAGACAGAAACAGTAGAATGCATGCAGGATATCACTTCACCGAAAACCCAAAACATCCCACACATTTCATTTTCCCACAACATGATTAAACAAATGGTAGAAACAGCTTTTCTCTAGTTGGAAGCCTTAATCTTATGCACTTATTTTGCCATTTGTCATTCTTATTTGAATAATTTGGAATTTGCATTCTTTGGACTAATGGCATCATGCCTTGTTGTAGAATGGAAATTACCAATACAAAATAAGTGAATGAAGGAGTAGCTATAGGGCTTGGCTTCTCTTTACAACGAAACCATCTTCACAAGCCTTTACATCAGAGGATCCTTGTCTAGAGGAACACGTTAAACTTAGCACATAACCTACTCAGGCTCAAAAAATATATAGCAGTGCATGCTAGCATCACCATAAAAATTATTACATTGAACACATGCACTAAATGATTTCCCAAAATTTCACTTTTAAATTGTAAGGTTTAAAAATATAGGTAGTGCTTCTTGCTTTATTGATTGATAACACATGCTTGATTGATCAGATTGTGTCTTGTTGAGTTGAAATTGTCACATAAAATTAATTATGTCCATCTCTATTTCATCTAGAAATGTATTTAGGCTTAAATTTTATATATGGGGTAAGGAGTGATGTAGGCATAGGAATGTGGAGTTCAGTTGAAATGGGATAATAATTTCTGACAATTGTATGTTAAGTAAGCTCCAAACAATGCAGGCACACTCCCATTTGGTTGTATTAAACTGATAAATAAATTACTCATTTTGTTCAATCTTTAGCAATAATTAATTAATTAATTTTTTTTTTTAATTTTGAAAAGCAGATTATAGAAATAAATAAATAAATAATGGCACCAATTGCAAAAATAAAATAAAAATTGCTACTGTTAATGTATGGATCAAATATCAAAGGAAACAAGATCGAAATTCTCTTAGTGTTGTGAGATACTATTTGTTTGAAATAGTTGAACCTCATGTTATTATCATGGACATTTTACATTGATGATTGCGATAATATTAGATAACTTTATACTTGATTCGTGAATGTAGAAGTGCATAATTAAAGCAATGGTAACATAGCAGCCCATGCAGATAGCAACTTCAAGCTCTCATTAAGACATTAAGCTAATTCCCTATATCTATATTAATTATACCAGCTAGTCTACACATATATATATATAGCTAAAACGGAGAGAATCGAATTAAATTCTAAATTGAAGTATAATTTTGTATTACGTATCTCATCTAATTTTTAAATTTATGTGTCAATTGAATTATTAGGTGCAAAAATTGAAGAGTTTAAATTCAATTAGACTCTAAGTTGAATTTTAATTTTTTTTAGTGGAAAAATTGAATTTTAATTGAAATTCAATTTTATACCATGTGCCGTCTAATTTTTTAATTTCTATGACAAGTAAACTATTGGGTGCAAAATCTGAAGAGTTTAGATCTAATTTGATTCTAAATTATATATATATATATATATATATATATATATATATTTATATGATTTATATGTACCTTGCGGAGTTACATACTAGTTTAATTAATTACAACTTTTTTATTTTTTTAATAGTCACTGTATATGTGGCAAAGAACTAGACAAAGGTTAATTACAACTTTCCTTACGGTATTGGCATTACCATTCAACCGCAGACATAGGGTACTAACCAATTTAGTGATGAGGTTAAACTGTGAGTCCTGAATTTTATCTCTTTTCATAAGCATGTCTGCATAGTTTACTAGAATCTTTTTTTTTTTTTTTTGATAAGAATGCTGTAACTTTATTAATCGGTATCGAAGAACAATATATCTTGAGTCAAAACAGACTCAATGGGCAGTGGATTATCCTCAATCCAAGTTACAAATGTTTCTAGTTTTTTGGCATAGTGAGCCAGGATGTGGGCGGGTTTGTTTCCTAGTCATCGCACATGAGTAAGCCGGACAGATCTGAAGTCTTGAAGCCGTATGAGACATGAGGATCTTGATTATCAGTTGATCCAACCAACTACGTACCATAATAATTAATGTACTTTTTTTTTTCTTTTGAAAACGTAATGATTAATGTATTAGAGATTTTTTTTTTTTTTTAAAGGGGAATATTCATTCAATTAAATGGATAAAAGATCATGATACAAAGCATCCATGATTGGTGGGAGAGAGACCTCCATCCAGTACAAATCCTCATCTAATGTATGTCTAGCATATTGAGCCAAAACATGGGCTACCCTATTCCCACCCCTCCTAATACAGCAAACACTAGACCAATGCAATCCTCTTAACAAATAGCGAATATCATCCACAACATTGCCAAATAGAGAAGCATTTTCCACAAAAGAAGAGATGGCATGAATAACATTGCTGTTATCACCCTTAATAATCAACCTAGAAAAACCAGCATCCACAACAAATTTTATAGCTCTTCAGTAAGCAATTAACTCCGCTTCTTCACTAGTGTGCACATTCGGTCCACTAGCAATCATAGCAGCCATAACCTCTCCCTTTTCATTTCGAACAATTGCTCCATAACCAGTTTTGCCTAAGTTCAAAAATAGTGCTGCATCAAAGTTGAGTTTGTACGCCTCTGATGGTGGTGGTTGCCCATACCTCTCCACTTGGTTGTTACCACGCCTGAACATTCAACTAGGTTTAGGCACGTTTGAAATCTTCAATGCACTCCTCTGCTCTTTTGTTCAAGCTAGTTGGACTCTTCAGTTTTCCTCCATGCAGCAAAGTGTTTCACTAATTCCAGATCAGCCACGCTTGGGTCCAAAACAGCTCTAGCTCTTCTACTGTCAGGTGCTTCAAAAACTCCTCCATCAATTGCAACATATTGGGCTGTCCATGCTTATATTTTTGCAGTTTACGGACACTTCCAGCCCAAATGTCTTGAGCCGCTACACAATCCCATAGAGCATAGATATAGATTTTGGTTCTCTTGTACAAATCGAACATTTATCGTCATGGATTACCCTTCTTCTGGTCAGATTCATTGCTATTGGTAAAATCTCATGGTAAGCTCGCCATGCGAAAACTTTGATTTTATTTGGGATCTGAAACTTCCATATTGTAGCCTAAACCTTTTTTGCAACACAGCCCCTAGATGTTCCAACCCGAGCTGCATTAGTTAGGAGTCTCCTCGCCACATGATAAGTAGACTTAACAGTAAACACACCCCTTGGATTATGCAGCCAAAATATAGTATCAACTATATCTTTGGCTCAACGGAATTTGGCAGATTGCATTAGCTTCGTCCTTGTGAAAGATAGTCATAATATCCTCATATCTCCATATATTCAGCTTCGGATTGATCAGCTCACACACCATTAGTTCACCCCAATTTTCTTGGATCGGATTTAGGACTTTGTTTGTGGGAAAATTAGGGAGCCACTTATCCTTCGAAGCATTGATTGAAGCTCCATTACCAACCCTCCAACAGTGGCCGGATTGAAGAATAGGCAATGCAGCCATCAAACTTCTCCACACATATGAGCAATTAGGTGATTCCTTAGCCTCTAGAAAATTTGATCTCGGAAAGTACCTTACTTTAAAACATTGATAGAGTAGCGAATCATTGCCTTGAACCATCCTCCAACCTTGCTTGGCCAACATGGCTAGATTAAAAGCTCTTAAATCCCGAAATCCCATTCCTCCTTCTTTGTTTGAAACAGTTAGCTTATCCCAACTCTTCCAATGAATTTTCCGTTCATTGCCCACTTGACCCCACCAAAATTTTGCACATAATGCATCTAATTCATCACATAGTTTCAGAGGGATTTGAAATACACTCATAGTGTAGGTGGGTATGGACTGTGCCACAGCCTTGATGAGGATTTCTTTGCCAATTCTAGACAATAACATGCCCTTCCATCCTTGGAGCTTCTTCCAGATTCTGTCTTTCAAGAATGAGAAGGTGTGATACTTGGCCCTCCCAATCAAGTTGGTATACCAAGGTAAGTTTCAAACCGATCAACCTCCTTCACTCCCAAAACCTCCATGATCTAACCCTTCTGCCTATCCGAAGTGTTACTACTGAAATAAGCTGAAGACCTTTCCAAATTAATAATTTGCCCAGAAGCTTTTTCATAGGTTTGGAGGATCTCTGCTATGGTTTCCCCTTCATCCCGAATTGCTTGACAAAACAGCAATGAGTCATTTGCAAACATAAGGTTTGTGACCTTTGGTGCCCCTCTACAAATGGAAACTCCCTTAATCCGCCCTTTTGATTTTGCTTTTTTTAACAGTGCAGTAAAGCCTTCTGCACACAAT
This sequence comes from Quercus robur, assembly GCF_932294415.1. Taxonomy (NCBI): domain Eukaryota; kingdom Viridiplantae; phylum Streptophyta; class Magnoliopsida; order Fagales; family Fagaceae; genus Quercus; species Quercus robur. The sequence goes on along the minus strand of NC_065538.1, from coordinate 84,986,508 downwards.
AGGAATAGGTAGGGGTGATAATGGATCTCCCTGGCGGATTCCTCTAGATGGATGGATCATGCCATAAGATTTCCCATTTATCAGAATGTATTAGAAATTTAAGATTTCATAAATTTATTTAATAACAAAATATATAATACTAGCAAGAACTCAAAAGATATATATATATATATATATATATATATATATATATAAAAAAAAGAATAAGAAGATATAATAGCAACAATATTATATAAAATATAAAAGAGTAAATCACATCTTCCTCCCTTAAGATTTCACAAATAACACCCTCTCTAGCTCCTAAAATATATAAGCGAGATGATACTCTAAAAGCAACAGAGAAGTTTATATATACCTCCTCACCTCATAACATAATATTTTTTTTTAAAAGATCATGATTCCTAAAATATATTTTCTTTTAAAAACAAATAGAATATTTCGTATATATTTCAAGAAACATAGCACTACTTACCATATTTTAAAAAAAATTTAGTAGAACCGACTTATCTAGTTACCAAAATTCGTATCCTATTGGGTTTATAATCCGAATCCCAGAAGGAATAGTTAAAACTCTCACTATTTATTAAGCAGTGCGTTTGTTTTGTCTATCAAAAGTCTTAGTTAAGAAAGCCTAAGCATAGTCTTCTCTATCAACGCTAATGTCCGGTTTTGATCCTTATTTGACTGCTTTTGATTTTAATCCTTTGGATTACCATCTGCACTTTGGAATTGAGTCGTTCAAGTCTGAAGAACCGACCCTGGAAGCCGGAGTTTTGGAACTCCGACTGAGAAGAAGGCATCGAGTTGAAGTTGTTGGGACCCGTTGCAATGGCACAGTAGAGTCATTGGGTTTTACGGAAGACACAGTCAGTTTGGATGTCTTTGAAGGGTTTAACATTCATTACCATATCTTGAAGTCACCCAAGTCGCTGAAAATAGAAGTTGATCAAATTCTCGACTATTTGGAGCTTAACCCTTTTCATTGTGATTGCATCAGGCCCTTGATTGTGTCCCATCTTATTGATGCCTCTAAACAATATGGGTTCAACAACTTTGTGGTGGCAGCTAAAGTGGACCTCATAAGGACTAGAGTGGTTCGTAACGATTCTTTTGCTCCTTTGCTTTTGGATGCGGATTCAAAAAAAGAAGAAGAAAAAGCTGATGATGATTGCAATGAATCTCTTGCTCGTTTGGTTTTGGACATGAATTCAGAAACTGAAGCCGTGTCTCTACCCGTTCAGTGCTCTTAGGGTTATCTTTTTTCTTTTTTGCTCATTTGCTTTTGGATACGGATTCGGAAACTGAAGCAGTGCTCCTAGGGTTTTCGTGTTTTTTTTTTTTTTTTTTTTTAATTAAAAATTTTTTTATTCAAGATTCCCATTCTGATGTGGATAGTTCTGGTTTGTACTCCCTGCAACTATGGGTTTATTTATTTATTATGGCCTTATTATTTATTGATTTATTGTTAGTTTTCTTGGTAAATTTTCAAAAATAAATAATTGAAATTGGAATCATGGATAAATTGGAAATAATTGTTCAAGCATCTTACACAAAATATTGGTTACTTGAATCAAGTTGTTTATAAACCGTTTGGGCTTGGTTTGATAAAAAGTATGTTTATGTTTGTTTATTTATAAACAATTCAAATTGAGCCTTAATTTAAAGATTTTTTAATAAAGAAGCCGAACCCAAGCAAAAAATTACAAATAAAAAATAAAAGTATATAGTAAATAAAAAATTGTTCATGAGCATGCTCAAAAATATTAGGGCACAATTAAAAAACAAGTTGAGCCTAAGCTCATTAATTTATAGGCTTTGTAATAAGCTTGATTTGATCCACTTGAGAAATAAACTCATATATTATATTACTATTACTAAGACTTTAATTAATTATTTTATGTGTGTATTTTTATCATGTGACAGTTTTTAGATGCCTTCTTTGTGTTATTATGATTCATCTAATCAGTTTTCCTATTTTAGGTTTTAGATTTGTAGATTTGATACGCATGACATAATATCCTATGTCTTTAATTGCAATCAGTTCACACATCTAGAAGAGTCAATTCAACATGCGACATTTGATAGTATATATCATGTTAGATTACCATCCTCCTTTTGATCAAGTAGAAACAGTAGACCACCAAGAAGGGTGGTCTAGTAGTCTTGGTGCCCAAGGATAGTAGCCTTCTCGTGGGGTTAGTTAAGACCTAATTCAACATTTCTTAGTGGATGAGTACCCCAATAATCACGCCCATAAGAGTCCGCCATAATAGTCACCTCCGCTCATCCATTCAAATTCATTAAAAAAAAAAGAAGAGTAGAAACAGTAGAATACATTTCACCGAAACCCCAAAACATCCCACACAACACATTGCATTAATTTCCCACAACATGATTAAACAAATGGTAGACACAGCTTTTCTCTAGTTGGGAGCCTCAATCTTATGCACTTATAATTTTAAATTTTGGAAAGCTGATTATAGAAATAAATAAATAATGGCACCGATCACGAAAATGAAAATATTGCTACTGTTAATGTGTGGCTCAAATATCAAAGGAAACAAGCCAAAATTCTCTTAATGTTGTGAATATTATTTGTTTGAAATAGTTGAACCTCGTGTTATTATCTTTGACATTTTACATTTTACATTGATGATTAGGATGATATTATAGATAACTTTATATTTGATTTGTGGATGTGGAAGTACATAATTAATTAAAGCAATGGTAACATAGCATCCCATGCAGATAGCAACTTCAAGGTCTCATTAACCTTCCTTGTTCTTCTATATTTAACCAGCTAGTTTAATTACAAATCTTGATAGTCACAATGAGACAAAGAACTTGAAAAAGGTTAATTACAACTTTCCTTATGGTATTAGCATTACCAGTCTACCGACTACCGCAGACATAGGGTACAAAGGATGTCTGCATGTCTGCATAGTTTATTAGAATCTTGATTATCGATCGGTTGATCCAACCAACTACCATAATAATTAATGCATTAGAGATTTAAGATTTCATAAATGTATTTTAATAACAAAAGATATAATACTAGCAAGATCTCAAAAAAAAAAAAAAAAAAAAAAAAAACGAAAACAAAAAACAAATGAAGAAGATATAATAGTAAAAATATTATTTAAAATATAAAAGAGTAAATCACATCATCAAGATTTCACAAATAACACCCTCTCTCCAAATATGAGTGAAATGATAATCTCCTTTGAAATTTGTATAAAAGCTACAAAAAAGTTCATACCTCCATGAGTTTATTTGTCACATTTATCTAAAACTCGAAAGAGGGTATTATTTTATCCATGATTAAGAGGGTGTCATCCCATGAAAACTCAAAGGAAAGTTGGTGTAATTTATATATTATAAATCACACAAAATTTGGTTACAAATTTAGTTGTGATCATTGAATACAAATAATGATTACAACTCTTACTAAAAAACATTAAAACACATATCAAATTCTGTGCTATTGAGTGTTATTTAGCACTATTTGATCTATAAATTTATTTATTATACATAATTTTAAATTAAAAAAACTTAAAATTTAAACATTCAATTAATGACATAATTATTGATTTTTGATTTTTTGAAAATTTTGCAAATATAAAGGATATGAGAAAAAAATTTAATCCAATAGTAGGTTTGTCAAAATTAACATCTAATAAAAAGATATTAAGTAGAGTTGTAGCCACTAACTATAACTAACTTTGTAATCAAATTTTGTCCTTATAAATTTACTATGTGATTTCTAACTATATTTATAGACCCTATTTAGTTATTAATTTAAGTATTTTGTATGTTGTCAAAAGCATTGTAATTCAAGTTTATTCCACTCTTTGTAATAGGGTGAGGATGACTTATATTTTTTTTTGTTTAACTTTTCGACCCTATGGAGTCTTCTTTTCTTATTTTTTGGAATTATTAAACTAGTAAACCATTAAAATTTCAAATCCATCCTCCCTAATATTATAACACAAAAAAGTAGTTTGTATGATATTGTTGACTACGGCCTTTGTTAGAATTGGACCAAAATCAATTGGACAAGAGTACAAGACCCGTCTTTAGCTCCACATTTATGTCTTCGTCACGCCGGTAACTGCGCTCTACTGGTATATAATACAAATCAATTGATTAAAATGGTAGTGCATGTGACACTTCTGCTTTCAGAAATAGTATATTAGATAAGTAACATGTGTGGCGTGTAGCGAAGAAATTGCAACTTTTACTTAATCAATTGCTTCTGTGATGGTTTTCATTGTTAGAGATTTAAACAAAAAAACAAAAGGTTTGTTCTTTGTTGAGTCAACGACTGTTTTAAGTGCTTTGTCTGGTAAACGAATATGAATTAAGATCTTGGACATAAAATAAAATAAGCTTAAGAATACAACATTTTTCACAATTATTTCTAAGCAGCTAGGCTGAGATTGATTCCAATAACCTCTTCATTTGTTAGGAACTCATGGGTAGAACTCATCATTGACAACTAGCTTGCAAGAGAATGGTATTTAAAAGCTTATAAACACATGATTAAGTATACACTTAATCCATGTAGGACATTAGAATTATAACATCATTGTGACAATGAACATGAGTCTTTTAGCAATATGTGGAGATTTATTTTTAGTTTAGAGATGCTTTGATAAACCATGGTATTGAAATCTCTTTTTAAGTAATGCCAGGGACATAGTATTTTTCACAACTATTTATATAACCTATTGTGATTGGAGTAATATCATTTTTATCTGAATCTACCACTTTTATTATACATCAATCACAACAGGCTATATCTGCCATGTAAAAGATATTATGTCCTTATGCTTATTGTTTTTTTTTTCATGTCAGGCATCCCTATAAATAAAACTCAATATACAGTCAGTTATATGCTGATTACTTCTGCATCTTAGAGCCAATTCTTGCTCTTTGAAGGGTAACTTTTATTATGCATCAATCACAACAGACCATATCTACCATGTAAAAGATATTGTGTCCTTATTGTTTCTTTTTCATGTCAGACATCCCTCTAAATAAAACTCAATATACAGTCAGTTATATGCTAATTATTTCTGCATCTTAGAGCCAATTCTTGCTCTTTGAAGAGTCTGTAAACTTTAAAAACTTTAAAACAATTGTTCCTTGAATTTTTTTTCCTAGAGAGAGAATTCTTATGGTATCAGCTGCGAAGTACATATGTCAGAAGATGTACATCCATCTCCACAATGAACATTCATTTTGGCCCAATTCTTTTTAATGGTTCTCAATTTACCATGCTGTTCCAAATTCCAAGTGAGATATTGATACCAAGACAAAATATCTAACTTTTGGAACTTCCTTCCAGATCTTCACATCTAGCATATGTACCTAATCAAGGTCTTAAACTTTCATTGCAAGTACAATCGTAGTCATTCATGAAGAATAAATATAAGGCATAAAGCGAAGAGATCAAAGATCATTGACAGCACAGTGTAATTTTATCTTGGACACTACTACTATCAGTCTATCAGTATGCTACATTGGAATTATACCACATATGATCTTTGTCACATGACAATATTCACTTCTTGCCATTCATGTAGATATGCCCAGTTCATTACTAGAATTCCTAATCTAGCATAATGTTCATTAGAAGACACTAATAATACTAAAATGCTAGCCTGCCTAATTCTGCAGGTAGATGATTATATGGTTACAAATGCTTGAAATCTGTGTTGGAGTGGATGAGATTGCATTCTTTAAGCATCTTTGTTCCAATAACTTTTAAGTTTTAAGATGAGGGAGGAAGAAGAAGAGGGTTGGGCCTGATAGCAACTCTATGGGAAAGGAGCGAAAGAAACTGAAGAAAAAAAAAAAATCTGTTTTATGAGGGTATTGGGCTAAGGATTTGGCCCAACAAGCCCACTCAAAAATTATTGGTCTTCTTGATCCAAAATAGCTCATCATATTAAAATTTTCTTAGCCCAAGTGTTACTCGAATAAATTGATAATGGACTCTTAAAAAAGAGAATTCACTTTTCTTCTTCCGTTTAGTCTTCTTGATCCAAAATAGCTCATCAAATTAAAACTTTCTTAGCCCAAGTATTACTGAAATAAGTTGACAATAGACTCTTGAAAAAAAATGGATTCACTTATTAATTTTAACTGAAGTGTACTTATGCTAGAATGAATTTATAAAATTATAAAATTCCCTTTTTATGATGTGCTAAGTCTGCAATTAAGAGAATAATGATTATTATGTTTGAATTTGGGGATGCTAACATATATGAGTCCAAATCTTCTATCCCACTTTTCTTGCTCTACTCTATGCTTCACCAATAAAAACATACCAGATGTTCACCTAACTAATTAAATACTACTATTATTGACTTATTAATACTACCATTATTAATTAATGGTAGTAATTAATTAATTAGGTGAACATGTGGCAAGTTTTTATTGGTGGAGTAAAGAATGGAGTAGGAAAAGTGGGACAGAAGATTTGGACTCTAACATATATATATATATATATATATATATAGCACTTACAAGAAGAAATAGTACAAATAAGATTTTCCTGAACAAGAATTCGGGAAAGATTACAAGTTTAGTACCTTCCAGAGGTAGCCTAGAGACTAAAGGGAAGTTTAAAGCTAGTAAGAAAATAAGTTATGAATACAATTTGAAAGTGATAGCCCTTTTATAGGTAAAATAAGCACTATTTACATGGTGAAGAGCAACTGGAATCAACCCTCGGTGGGGAGCAGCAAAAATCATTTAGAAAGTAATAGTAGCAAGAATCAACTTTTACTATTCAATTGAAATCAACTCTTGTGGGGAGCAATAGGAACCATTAAGGAAGTAATAGGAGCAAGAACTAGCTTTTACTATTCAATTATCAAAATCTAAAATTTGATAGAGCTTTTGAATTTTGCGTAAAAATAGTGTCTCAGTACTTCTTGTTATTCCATCCATAACATCTTAACAAACAATTTGCATAAGGAAACAATTGATTTTCAATCAGTTCTTCATTTCCTTTTACAATAAATTGTTCATTGCATTGATCTATGCACTGCAAAGAGATAAGATACGCTGGGCCTTTTGGATGATGCTTCTGTTCGCTAGTGCAATATTCAAAACTCTTAATAACACATCTTGCATAAATTAAATGCTTATCTTCTTTCAGAAAATCTTCACAACTCTTAAGCTCTCTTGCAATGAACCACTTATGAAATGGTGTTTGAAAATGTTTAAACGGACGAGCATGCAAGATTGGAGGTGAATCCAAATGACAATAAATAGTGGTAAGGTCATTAGTTCTTTTATTTTTTAATTTTTTTTTTTTTTTTTTTAGAATACTAAGTATTTTAACACACATACACATAAGGGGAGAGGATAGAATGTTTTAAAGAAACTAACAGTGGTAAGGTCATTAGCTAGTGCTTTAACGAGGATAAAGACAACTAGCTCTATCTTTACAACTAGCAGTTTTTTCATAAATTTTTTAGCCATTGATTTTCTCCACTTTAGAAATTTTGCTATTTTAACTTTAATCTCAAACCAACAATCAAGGCTTAAACTAGCATTCCTTATATAAATATGAATGATTAAATACGTTTAATTAAAGAATCTTTTAATAAAAAGAAGTACTTGATTATTTTTTAAGTTTTTTTTTTTGAGAAAGATTATTTTTTAAGTTAAATCTTCTAAATCAAATAATATCATTTCGCCAATGTCATGAAATACCCACTTGGCACACAATATATTATGTCAAAACACCCATTTTAAAATCATTAAATTAAAATATTGGTTATTTACCACAAAAGGTAAATAAAGCTAAATTTTAGGAGTTTTCTTAGTTTTTTATTTTTTTAAATTAGGGGTATTTTACTTTTATTTGGATTAAAAAGGAATAAAAAAACTAAATTTTAGGGAATAAAAAGATGAACATGAAGGAAAAAAAAAACTTAAATTTTAGGAGTTCGTCTTATGAATTTAAAATGAAAATTTTTATTTGATATTTATTATCTTATTTTTAAGAGTAGCAACCTTTTATTAATGAGTGTTGTAGGGACACGATTCTCAAACGGCCCAACAATGACGTTGGGCTCGCGCGTGATGGATCCCGCACAATAAAATTTGTAGAGAGTGGGCTTGAAAGGCTAGCGTTGGGTCACGGGGCGTTAGTGTAGGCCGGACCTTAGATAAACCTAGACTAGAAAAGGCTTTAGTCCGGATATCCGAGCCCAATAACTTTATAAATTGAGGGATTGGACTCCTCGGATCATGTCCGAGGAGCACTAGTGTTTTTCTCCGGTGACCCGTCGATAGGTTTTCCATGGCGGAGCGTATATATTATCCGGGCATTCTCATTCCTGGGGTTTTTCCCCGGGAAGTGAGATGGGAGCCCCACATTAGCCCCTCAAAACCCTGTTGTCCAACGTCTTGGTTGGAAAGGTGGGTTTTGCTAATACCAAGCCTTTACTGCGGTTCATTTAATTCAGCCCTTGACCAACGTTGGGGACTCTTCACCTCCCCGAGGAATGCGCCGGTCCACAAGACGTTTCCCTCTATTTACGCGTGATGCGTTTATGCCGTTTGGTTATTCGAAGTACGCCTTTAATGTCTTCCTTTTACGAGACCTCTCAGATCTAACGGTTACTGACAGCGTGAGGAACGAAACGGATGTACATTTATCTGCAGATTTCCTTGGGGATTAGAACGTGTTACGTACCCTTGCCTTCCTCCCCTATATAAAGAGAGAAGACAAAAGGTGATTCTCTCATATTCGAACCCCTCAGGCTCTTCCCCAAGTTCACTTCTTTCCTCTGGTTATATCCTATCCAATAATATGCCCATCATAGCAGTCAGCCATGAATAAGCCCTTCCTTCCCCAGAAACGCCATGTCCTAACAAAGCTTGAGATGGCTCGGTCGGGGCAAGGGTGGCGGAGACTCAAGATTTGCCTCCCCATTCTTTTAGCCAAAATCCGAAGCAGGGACTCGTCACATCTCACTTCCGGTGTGACTGAGTCGAAAACCTCCCTTATCATCTCCATCCGCTCTCTCATGAGCATACCTAATATGGCTCCAGTGTGCTAAGAGTTAGGATTAAGGTAGGGACTAAATGCCCTTACTTCTTCTTCTCTTTGTTCACTGGCGCCATCCTTTGATTCCCCTTCTCTCTCTTTTGCTCCTTTCTATTTTCTTCATCTCTTCCCTCTTCTTCTCCTCCTTCCTGCTCATGTCCTCCATCTTCTTTTCCCTTTGCTCTCCTCAGCGGCAAGAGCTTGCTGAAGTGCTTCCATGTGTTCCAATTCTTCTTCCTTCTCCTTCTCCTTTTCTATACAAGGCTCTTCTTCTGATATGAGCAGTACTGAGGCAGAGATTTTAGAGAGACTTTGAAGGCGAGTTTAAAGGACACCTGACGGTTTACTTATCTGTATTACGGATGTTATTACTGCTTCGGCAGTTCATTTTTTGTATAGGCTTGCTTAAGCCCTTCCTTGTACGTTGTAATAATTTTTTATATTAATAAAAGTTACTGTTATTCTATTTCGCATGTTCTGTTTATATGTTTTAATAAATTTGTAAGCTCTGCTCGGCACAGTAGTATAGCATTGGAATCAATAACAACTAAGGCCAAAATACTCGCTAATAAAAAGACGCCATAATAACTTTAACCAAATTATTATTCGACATAACAATCCGACCAGTGAAGAACGAGACTTACCTTAAAATTAGTCGAGGTGGGGACTAAATGTTCGATAAGGTGTAAGAAGTAGTTATCCGAGGACATGTCACCTTCCCAATGAACAATTTCCTTAGGCTAACGATCATCAGTTTGTTTCGCTGTCTTCTTAACACACTGGCCTTAACTTTTTCCCGTATTTGAACCGAGAAACTTCTCCATCCGAACAGTTGATTTCCCAAAAGGCCTGAGTTCGAGGACTTCGCAAAGCCTGGGTTTTATTTAAAACTTACGTTTTTTCTTTTATGTACTTGGCTTCCCCATAGACTTGAGTCCGAGGACCATGCAAGCCTTAGGTTCTGTCCAAAACTTTTATGTCCTTGGTTTCCCCATAGGCTTGAGTCCGAGGATCACACAAGTCCTATGTTCTGTCCAAGACTTTTATGTCCTTGGTTTCCCATAGGCTTGAGTCCGAGGATCATACAAGTCCTATGTTCTGTCCAAGACTCTTCGAGTTCAGATTCTCCCTTTCATCAGGCATTTCATAAGGCGCCGAGCAGGGCTTGTCCTCGGCAACGGCTATTTCTCGGCGTGGGCCGCAGTCCCTGGGCCCTCACGCAGAGCGGGCCTGGGCCGCGAATCCCCTTAGCCCATGAATTGAGAGATATTTCTGTAACCTCTGGCCACGCGGTACTCTCTGATGTCACAATGATCGAGGTGCGCCTTTACGAGGCTTCTTTAATCTTGTGGTTGCAGTTGATGTTGGAAGTTGAGCCAGAACTGTTTTGTCTGTAGCGTACCTTGGGATGCTGCGTGAGTTGACTGCCACCACCTTATCTTTTCAGATAAACAGGAGGGAGAGAAAGTTGCCTTATATACGCACAAATCCTTCAGTTTTCTCCCATATCATAACTCCCACATCCGGAGCTCTCCTCCCTTAGCACAACATGTTTAAGGCAGGGGTTGGGAAGAAAGAACTCTCTCCGCCACAGAAGCACCGTGTCCTCATGAGACTCAGAGTAGTAAGGTATGGGCACAGGAAGCATAAATTCAGGAGAACACTCCATTTCGACCGAGGGGGAAGGGGATCTCTCCCTCTTTTAGTCAAAATCCGAAGCAGGTTCTGTTCATGCCAGAATTTTGGTATGTCAGAAGAAAGATTTTCCGCCATCAGCGCCTCTGCTTTGCGGCAGGCGAATATTTAGAGAAAGCCCCTCAACTTCCAACTCCCTGCACCTTTCCTTCAGCGGTGTCAGGCTCAAGTTGGGTCTCTTTTGCTGTTTGAGTTGTGGGCGCGTGAAAGCATTGAGGAAGAACAAGGTCTTGGAGCTGTAGCCAACCTCTCCTCTGATCTATTTCCTCAGCTTTATTTTCTTCTCTTGTATCTTCCTTTCTTTTTGGTTATGTAGTGAGCTTTGACACAAACTGATTCCAGCTTTTCATTGTATGCTGTACTATTTCTTTGTTTTAGTGAAAATGGAAATTTCTTTACTTGTTTTGGATACTGTTCCTTTGACAACATTACTTAGTGAATTGGTGTGCCCTATGTGTGTGTTTCTTCAGGAATATTTAGAGCAAAGTAGCTTGAAACATAATCTAACTAACTCCAATTTATCAATACTACCAGGCATTATATCGATAATTCATAGTAAATCAAACTTAGGAAACTAACCGGGATAACAGTTGAATATTCTGTGATACGAGCGTGAACACCGTCCAAGGCTGATAATCTCTAAATAATCCATCCGAGCAATCGACTGGGAGATAGGGAACTCCGATGATGCTTTTGTGTACTTGGTTTCCCCATAGGCTTGAGTCCGAGGACCATACAAGGCCTTGGTTCCGTCCAAAACTTGTAAAATCTCTTTTTTGTACTTGGTTTCCCCATAGGCTTGGATCCGAGGACCATACAAGGCCTTGGTTCTGTCCAAAACTTGTAAGATTTCTTGTTTGTACTTGGTTTCCCCATAGGCTTGGGTCCGAGGACCATACAAGGCCTTGGTTCTGTCCAAAACTTGTAAGATTTCTTGTTTGTACTTGGTTTCCCCATAGGCTTGGGTCCGAGGACCATACAAGGCCTTGGTTCTGTCCAAAACTTGTAAGATTTCTTGTTTGTACTTGGTTTCCCCATAGGCTTGGGTCCGAGGACCATACAAGGCCTTGGTTCTGTCCAAAACTTGTAAGAGTTCTTTTTTGTACTTGTTTCTCTATACTTATTTATTTTTCGAAGGTCAGCCTCTAGGCCAAGGAGGGGAGAGTTGGCTCGAGGGCGGAAGCCCCTAGAGCTGCCCGCGCCGTTAGCAGTGCAAGGCATGGCCCCTAGCAGAAGCTTATGGTGGAGCAACGACTGCACGTCGCCGGAGATGGGAAAGACTCGTGAATCTCTGCTTGCTAGAGAGCTGACTCATGCGCCACCCGTGCCAACGCGTAAGCCTTCCCATAGACGACGCCAATTGTAGGGACACGATTCTCAAACGGCCCAACAATGACGTTGGGCTCGCGCGTGATGGATCCCGCACAATAAAATTTGTAGAGAGTGGGCTTGAAAGGCTAGCGTTGGGTCACGGGGTGTTAGTGTAGGCCGGACCTTAGATAAACCTAGACTAGAAAAGGCTTTAGCCCGGATATCCGAGCCCAATAACTTTATAAATTGAGGGATTGGACTCCTCGGATCATGTCCGAGGAGCACTAGTGTTTTTCTCCGGTGACCCGTCGATGGGTTTTCCATGGCGGAGCGTATATATTATCCTGGCATTCTCATTCCTGGGGTTTTTCCCCAGGAAGTGAGATGGGAGCCCCACAAGTGTATTTTTGAATTTAAAAAAAAATTCTAAAATCCTCTTATAAATAGGATAAAAGGAAAAAGAGAGTCCAACTCTAATTTATGAGCTCTTTGCTCATTGTCTGTTCTATCCGGTCCAGTCCAGTCTAGTTTTTGGGACCGGGACCAAAACCCAAAATTTTAAACTACAGTCTGAGGTTCTATTGATAGTTAGCATGCCCGTTAACCCGTCACATCACCCACCCAACTTACCGGTCCAACCCGGCCCATTTCCCAATTCCCACCCGCTTTCTTTTCTTCCCAATTCGATTCACCAGAAATCCAGATCTATTTTCCCCTTCCCCTCTCTCACACTATGTGATACTACTCTCTAGTCTCTCTCTACACAAAAACCAATTTCCCACACAGATCCAATTCCCCAACAGATCGGAATTCCAATTCCCACCCAACAAAAAAAAAAAAAAAAAATGGAAAAATCATGCACTCTCCTCGTCCACTTCGACAAAGCAACCCCAGCACTGGCCAACGAGATCAAAGAATCCCTGGAAGGAAACGACGTCGAATCCAAAATCGAAGCCCTCAAGAAGGCGATCATGCTCTTGCTCAACGGCGAGACCATCCCTCAGCTCTTCATCACCATCATCCGCTACGTCCTCCCTTCCGAGGACCACACCATCCAGAAACTCCTCCTGCTCTACCTCGAGCTAATCGAGAAAACCGATTCCAAGGGAAAAGTACTCCCAGAAATGATCCTCATTTGCCAGAACCTCCGCAACAACCTCCAGCACCCCAACGAGTTCATACGCGGCGTCACGCTCCGGTTCCTCTGCCGCCTCAACGAGTCCGAGATCGTCGAGCCGCTTCTGCCGTCGATCCTGTCGAATCTCGAGCACCGCCACCCGTTCGTGCGGCGGAATGCGGTGCTGGCGGTGATGTCGGTCTACAGGCTGCCGCAGGGGGAGCAGTTGCTGGATTCGGCGCCGGAGATCGTCGAGAAGTTCCTGACTTCCGAGCAGGATAGTTCGAGCAAGCGCAACGCGTTTCTGATGCTATTCAATTGCGCGCAGGATCGGGCGGTGGATTATCTGTTCCGGAATGTGGATCGGATTGCCGATTGGGGCGAGCAGCTCCAGATGGTGGTGCTGGAGTTGATTCGGAAGGTTTGCCGCGCGAACAAGGCGGAGAAGGGGAAGTATATAAAGATTATCATCTCGTTGCTGAACGCGCAGTCGACGGCAGTGGTTTACGAGTGCGCGACGACGCTCGTGTCGCTTTCGTCGGCGCCGACGGCGATTCGCGCGGCGGCGAATACTTACTGTCAGTTGCTGCTGTCGCAGAGCGATAACAATGTGAAGCTGATCGTTTTGGATCGGTTGAATGAGCTGAGGATTTCGCATCGGGAGATTATGGTGGATTTGGTGATGGATGTGCTGCGAGCGCTCTCGACGCCGAATTTGGATATTAGGAAGAAGACGATTGATATTGCCTTGGATTTGATCACGCCGAGGAATGTGGATGAGGTGGTGATGATGTTGAAGAAGGAGGTTGTGAAGACGCAGAATTTGGAGCATGAGAAGAATGGAGAGTATAGGCAAATGCTGGTTCAAGCGATTCATTCTTGCGCGATCAAGTTCCCCGAGGTCGCGAGCACTGTGGTGCATTTGTTGATGGATTTCTTAGGCGATTCCAATGTGGCTTCGGCTATTGATGTGGTGGTTTTCGTTAGGGAGATCATCGAGACCAATCCGAAGCTTCGAGTTTCGATTATAACTAGGCTTTTGGATACGTTTTACCAGATCCGTGCCGCGAGGGTTTGCTCGTGTGCACTTTGGATCATTGGTGAGTATTGCTTGTCTCTCTCTGAAGTGGAGACTGGGATCGCGTCGATCAAGCAGTGTCTCGGGGAATTGCCGTTTTTTACAGTGACTGAAGAAGGGGAAGTGCAAGATCAAGGTGCGAAGAAAGTTCAGCAAGTGAATTCCACCACTGTTTCTTCTCGAAGGCCTGCGATTCTCGCGGACGGGACTTATGCTACTCAAAGTGCTGCACTAGAAACTGCAATGTCGCCGCCTACATTCGTTCAAGGATCGTTGTCTTCGACAGGAAACTTGAGATCATTGATTCTATCGGGCGACTTTTTCCTCGGGGCAGTTGTGGCTTGTACATTGACAAAGCTCGTGTTGAGATTGGAAGAGGTGCAGCCATCGAAAGTTGAAGTGAATAAGGCATCTACACAGGCTTTATTGTACATGGTGTCGATGCTCCAATTGGGTGAATCATCGGTTCTTCCACAGCCGATTGATAATGATTCTCGTGATAGGATTGTTCTTTGCATGAGATTGCTGTGCAATACTGGTGATGAAGTAAGGAAGATATGGCTGCAGTCTTGCAGAGAGAGCTTTGTGAAAATGCTTGCGGATAAGCAGCACAGGGAGACAGAGGAGCTCAAAGCTAAGGCCCAGATATCTAATGCACAACCAGATGATCTTATCGATTTCTATCATTTGAAGAGCAGGAAGGTAAGGCATCATTGCCTATCTTATCTCTTGTGCATGTTAAACTTACATTGCATCATGAATTGTTTTGCCATTACTTTTAGATTTGATGCTTGATAGATTATGCTGATTGTAGTTCATGAAATTTATTTGGATAGTATGCCTAGGCGGAGCTTATTCATAGGATTTAGAATCTCAAGCTGTATATGATACTTACATAATCATGAATATAAAAAACTAGAGTTAAGAAATAAAAGAGGAGAGAGAAGGGCTGGAAACAAGAGCAAATAACATCATAGTTGAACTTCATATTGAAGATATCTATTTAACAAATATTGTGTGCTATGAGACATTGCGTGTTATAAAATTTTGGATGTATTAAGAAGCACATGTTAAGTAACAATGTCAATTACAAGTGACAGTATTTACAATATGGTCTTATTGATCAGTGGATGAAATTGTGAAAAACTGCTATTATAGCCAATAATGGATTTAACATAGATGAACTCCATGTTTAGGAGAAAGAAATAATTATTACCAGTACTTATTGATACTTCCTGAATTTATGGATGATTCATGATTTAATAGTGAAAAAATAAAAATTCTATCATAGTCTTTTTTTTATTCTTTTTTTTTGAGAATCATAGTCTTTCTTGAACCGAACTTAATAGCTAATTTTTGGGCTCTCTTTATAGATACTGATATGGGATACGCATATGAATTATAATGGACATGGTGATACATCAATTTGAAAATCTAGTATACAATATGGAAGGGTATACTTTAAATCATCTGTATTTAAATAAACATTTTGAATGACATAGCATATGCTAATCTCTAGTTTGAAACGTAAATAACAAATTATATGTAAAGAGTAGAATTAATTAAAAAGTTATTAGCTTTAGAGAGAGAAGAATTTCATGACTCTTTAACTTATCAAAAAAAAAGAAAAAGAATTTCATTACTCTTTAACCATGCCTGTAAATATAGCCAACTGATTGGAAAAACTTCAATAGGAGTTTCATTGGGGAGGCATGGATGAGCAGAAGAAATTCTATCTAGTAGATTGGAAAATTTAAGTATGCTATTTCGTATAGGTGGGTTGGGTATAAGGAAGTTGACTACTCTCAATTAGGCATTATTGGGAAAGGGCTTTGGAGCTCCGCTTGAGAGAGTGATCTTTTATGGAGGATATTGTTGGGGATTGCATATGGGGTTTGTTCTTGGATCTTGGCCATCAATCCCATGGGTTTGGGGTCTTGAAGACAATCAGGGAGGGTTAGGAGTCTTTTAGTAGATTTACTAAACATACTGTTGGCAATGGTAAATTTGTAAGGTTCTGGCATAGAGCTAAACAATTGGGAGTGCACTGGAATCCAATTTTTATTGAGGTCAGCTCAATATTTTGGAGCTGGAAGTGCTTACAAAGTTTTTTGATCTTCTATATTCACCTTCTATTCAAGAGCTTATGGAGAACAAGATGAATTGGAGGCTGAGTAAAAATGGGCAATTTACTGTTAGGTCATTGTTCGGGGCACTAAGAGGTGGTGTTCACTCTGATTTCCCTTGGAAGGCAGTTTGGAAGACCAAAGTTCCTATGAAGGAAGCATTTTTTGCATGGATGACATTTTTTATGTTTGTGGGGCATCGGGGTACTTAACTAATTTTGTTGGAGAATCTTATCAGGAGAGGCGTATTGTGGGCCAATGGGTGCATCATGGGTTAAGAGTAATGACAAAAAATTGGATAATTTGGTATTGCACTTCCTAGTTGCTATGTATTATGAAATTTTATCTCTGTTATCTTTGGAGTGAAGTGAGTGATGCCTAAGACTGTGAAAGGTAAAGAAGCTCAAAGTCCTTTGGAATTGGATTTCGGAATATTGCCCCATCTTGCTTAATGTGTCATTTATGGAGAGAGATGAATAGGAGGATATTTGATGACCAAGAGTTGTCCATGGAGAGTTTAAATCTCAATTGTAGGTTTGTATTATTGCATGTCATTGGATGCCCATAGACCTCTGAAGTCATCTGTTTTCATAGACTCTTTGTATTTGTGATTTGTACTAGGAACTTTTGGGTATAAATCCTGTATACGTATATGGTTCTTGTATTTAGTTTTTGTTTAATGTGTGTTAGGAACCTATGAGTAAAACTTACCCTTGAAAACCGGCTTGCAAAGAGAAGGTGATGTAGAACAAATTAGGGATATCCTTATTCTTGGACACTTATTCTTGGGCTTTGCCTTAGCATTAGCCTTCCAAAGAGAATATCTTTTCTTTAGCCAACGTTCACGATGGCTCACTCTAGCAACATTGACCCGATGGTAGCCTTTTCTCTTTTGGTGGCTCCACTCACCTATCAGTTATTTTAATCTAGCCTCTAGGCCTCCTCCTCCTAGATCCAACCACAAAGCCGCAACTCATTTGATCTCATACTCAATGAGCTACACCTGATTACTGGGGGTGGTGGTTGGCTCTGATACCAAATGTTAGGAACCTATGGGTAGAACTCACCCTTGAAAAAGGGCTTGCAAGAGGAGGGTGTTCAAGAGCTTATAAACACATGGTTAAATTTATACTTAATCCATGTGGGACACTAGGATCATAACATGTGTATGAGAGAGAGAGAGAGAGAGAGGAAATATTAAAAATTAAATAATTAATCCTGTTATATCCGGGAGTATCTGTGCTTCCTTGGTCACATGGGACCCTTAAACATTTAAAGAAGAAAATCTTGTTGTGATGATGTATACAGAGCTTGTGAAATTTTTTATTATTATCTGTTGATCAGTTTTTACGGTCAGCTTCTTCTCTCTGCCCGTATTCCTCAGTTCTTGTTTCAAATATTTGAGTTTGATATGCTTTCTTATATGCACATATTTTCAGGGTATGAGCCAACTTGAGTTGGAAGATGAGGTCCAAGATGATCTAAAGCGTGCCACTGGAGAGTTCACAAAGGATGGAGATGATGCAAATAAGCTCAATCGGATTCTTCAGCTTACAGGTTTCAGTGATCCTGTCTATGCTGAAGCATATGTGACAGTTCATCATTATGACATAGTCCTTGATGTTACTGTCATCAACCGAACCAAGGAGACCCTCCAGAATTTATGCTTGGAGTTGGCAACCATGGGTGATCTCAAACTTGTTGAGCGACCACAAAACTACACCCTAGCTCCAGAGTCAAGCAAACAAATTAAGGCAAATATTAAGGTCTCTTCAACGGAAACAGGAGTCATTTTTGGTAATATTGTATATGAGACTTCCTCAAATGTTCTTGAGAGAAATGTTATTGTCCTGAATGACATCCATATTGATATAATGGACTACATCTCCCCTGCATCATGTGCTGATGTGGCATTTAGAACAATGTGGGCTGAATTTGAGTGGGAAAACAAGGTACATCTTTTTAATCATTACTCCTATTTTAAACTGTGTATTTATTTATTTTTTTTGAGAAACAAACCGTGTATTTATTGGTTATGCATTTGTTTCAATAATCTGAACCTTATTTATTTATTTATTTATTTTTTATAATAATAATAATCTGAACCCTATTGGGTAGGCTTTTTGTCCCCTTCATTGAAGTGATCATACATGCTGCCTTTAGAACATATTTAAAATGCCCCTGAAGGATTTTGTTTTCTTCAATGCCTGGTAATTGTTTGAAACCATTTCATTCAAACATGAAATGTTAAAGTTGAGACCAATTGTTTTTGGCCCAAATGACATCTTCCCCCCCCCACCATAACAATGGGGTGAGTGTGAGTTTCATTAAGTTCAATCCTGTATGGTTGCATGAGTTGTATTTATGTATCAAAAACCTTAAATAAAACTTTTTAATTATGTTTGAAAGTGATGATTGTAGATGGTGAACAAAATGATTCTGCCGAAGGTGCATTTTAACAACAATGAATATATGTTGGTTTTTATTATTAGTTGTTTGTATCCATGCATGATGCTGCTGCATGCTATATTATTCTAGGAAAATGATCCGCGTATTTGTCTTTGAAATGAAGGGGGCCCATTTCATCGTCAATATTTAGTTTTCATGAATCTAAGGTTGTACATGGTGTCACATCATTTAAAATCAGTTATAATTCCTTATTGGATACAAAACTTGTACTCCATTTTATTTGTAGAAATTGAGGCTCATTTTGATGGTGCTGTACTTGAGCTTTCTTTTCACTAGCAAATTTACTGACTGGAAGCTGGTGCTTTTGTATGTTAGGCCAGGGACTTAACTTTTTTTTTTTTGATAAATTGGCCAGGGGACATCTTCATTCATTGATTTTCATATGTGATGCTTTTAGGATGTTTGTTATCTAATCAGTTACCTTTGCTAGTGATCTGTGACTTGGGTAGGATGTTAGTGACATTATTCTTGCATTTGCCTTTGGGTAATTCCCCATCTATGTAGATCAGGTTTTAGTGTTTTAGGCCAAATTTCTCAATGTCTAAGTTCCTGTGGCATATGTTGTTTCATATCCAATAGACAATGTCTATATCTCTTTTGTCTTTAGTTTTAGTATCTCTTCCTCATTTTGTGCTTGCAGTATCTTAGCATTTTGGGATTATTGGTCAGCATTCTAATTTATATAAATATAATGTTTTTTCTCAGGTTGCTGTAAATACTGTCCTTCAAGATGAGAAGGAATTTCTTGACCATATTATCAAGTCTACCAACATGAAGTGCCTCACACCACCGTAAGTTCTATAACTCTGCATTAAGCTTTCTTTACCTTATGCTAATTGACTAAGGATCTATATGTGTGTCTGAATCATTTGAATGTATTAGTAATCATTTTTTTTTTGGGGGGGGGGGGGGGGTGGGGCGGGTTTATTTCTATTTTGATTGAACCATTGTGAATTATAACGTATAGTATAAGGAAATATGTCGTACTCTTGTTTGAAGTCTTGGATGTATGTCATGTTATACAGTGTTTGTTTCTCTTTTGGTTTAGGTTAGACTTGAGAGGGATACAGATTTCATTGTTAATTTTGGTTTATGGCATGCACAAAGATGATATATAAATGCTGCAGTATGGTTTGGGAAAGAAATCTATGATGATTCCTATAAAAATCGCCGTATTTTACCAATTTTTTCATATAAAATGCTCATCACATGATTTTTCTTTCATAATACCATGTGAGCCACCTGCTCCCCTTCCTTTTGGGTTCCTCTTTTTCTACCGTACCATAAGTAATTGTAAATAGAAAGTAAATAATTGCCCAGTCAACATGATATAATTTTTAGGGTGTTGGAACTTAGTGTAGGCAACCTTGATGCCTTGTATTAAACAAAGGAAAAAAAAAAATCAAATACAGTGGTTTTGACTTGATATATATTTTCTGATCCTAAACTAATTTAAATTTAGCTTGTCAGTCTTCATGTGTTAGTAGTAATATGATGAAGCAGTGATGGGGATTTTTTTGGGTTACCAATCCCTACAAAAGTGTAGCGTAAATATGTATGAACTCACTTTTAACTTATTGTTTTTTGTTCAACACAAACTCTATTGGTCAATGCACGAGAACAGAGATTAAAAGAAAAATGGTTTTTATGTTAGTGTTGATTAGGATTATGATGATTGTTTGACAGTGACCTTTTTCTTATGATACTTTTTAAATGCTGTTATATTGCATTCTTATATAAGAATTATTTTTTTATTATTACTATTAACCTTTTGTATTATATTTCAAAAATTTCTAAAATGGAAAGTGAGATAGAATAACAGCATAATAAAAAAATTTCAGATTTTACTCTACACCTCCAAAATTCTACATTGGAAAATCTCAATCAGTGGCTATTTTATATCCTGGAATAGAAGTTCATAAGCTTTTGTGGATTTTGGAGGCTCAATTTTGGTTTACTGTCCAATGTTTGCAGATTAGGTTTAGGCTGATGAATTAATGAAAAAAAGATAGGGGATTTGGGACTAAGGCTTTCTTGTTGTTTTGGGGGGAGATGCGATTAAATTATTTAAACCCTGCAGCCAAATGAAACTTTCATCCCACTTAAACACAGGCTGTGGATAAGAGGTTTCCGGTTCTAATCCTGTGAGGTACATGAGTCAAATTACCAAGCCCAAAAGAAGAAAAAAATATTTTATTTATCAAAATAGAAAAAAAGAAAAAAAGGGATGAAACCCTACAGAATCATCTCTGTTTATAATTCCCAAGTTCAAGATCAGAATTCTTAGACATTGCCAATATGTGCACATATTATTCAGCAGCTATATATTGGGTGATAGAAGTTGAATCCATTGCTATAGATCTTTATTTTGCTAATATAAGGTATATCTTCTAACACAACAATTATTTTCCCCCAACTTATTATGCACGATGGAAATATAAAGCATGGATCCTCTGAATTTGTTACCTTCTCTGTCTGATGTATGAGGTGCTCAAAGCATAAATCTTTTTTTTAAATTTATGATCGTAACTCATTTAATAAATGGAATCATAGTGTTTCATTTGAAAGAACCCCAAAACTGCCTAACCATCTGACATTGTAGGCAGGATGGTACTTCTCCCATGTACTAAGTGTTTGGGGGTCCGCTTGGGGGAGGGGAGGGTTTGAGCTGTGGGGTTGCAACGTTTAATTATTTCTAACTAATATAAAAAAAAGTTGCCTAATATACTTGCTTTTACTGTTATAGAAGTTAGTTTAACTAGTTACATTTTTCCTCCCATTACATCCTTTTGTATTAAACTTTTTGGGAAGAAATGATTGGTGACTGACTGATTTTCATTTGTGCTTGTTCTGATCATTCCTTGATTGGAAATCAGATCGGCTCTAGAAGGGGAGTGTGGGTTCCTTGCTGCTAACCTCTATGCAAAGAGTGTTTTTGGGGAGGATGCCCTGGTGAATGTTAGCATCGAGAAACAAACAGATGGTAAGCTGGGTGGATACATCAGAATAAGAAGTAAAACTCAAGGTATTGCCCTGAGTCTTGGGGACAAGATCACTTTAAAACAAAAGGGAGGCTCTTAGACTGGACCGGATGCTTAATTTCTGCCCATTTTTTGAAGCTCTTAGCCTTATTCAGTTCCAACCTTATTTGTGTCCCTTTGATGGCAGCATTACTTTTAGCTGTGTCTTTGTGTCACTTATTATTTACATCTATATTAACTTGGAGATCCAAATTTGTTATTGTTTTGAATTTTGCATCAGCCGTTGCACTTTTACAAATAGTGATAGGCTTGTGATAATATTGGCATACATTGATGTGAGACAGTTTTGTGCTGTGGCCTTATATTGTTATGTCAAACTTTTAGTTGATTTTTATATGAATATCAGTACTCTCTCTCTCTCTCTCTCTCTCTTTGCGTGTGTGTGTGGGCGCATGAGTATATGTTGACTTGTTCTTATTGCTACCTAGAAAACAATTTTCATGAAGAAATCTGCTAGAGTTATTGAGACGGACTTTTCTATTTTAGAGCACTTTTGCTTGCAGAAGACAGAAGGATGCATTCTAACAAAATCGCACACCAAAAAATTATTATTTTTAAATAAATTCAGAATGAATTTTGAGATGAATCGTGTTCATTTGAGAATTGCTTATTTTCAGTAGCTTATTTGCTAGTCTTTATCAAAAGATATAGTTTTTGACAATTTTATGTTAAATGCGTCACAAAAAGCTAAAAGTTAATTTATTAAAAAATAAAAATAAAATAAAGCTAGGTTATTTGCACCAAAAAAAAAAAAAAAAAAAAACTGAGACAAAGCAAAGAGCAAAACTTTTTTCATCAATTCCCAAATGCACAAGAAAACTGTCCCACGGAAATCATTATTGATGGGTGCCTTGTGGAGTAGTTCTCACTACTCAACTTCTGATGATGATCCTACTCTCACAAGTCATAGAGTTTTAAAAACTTTTGATTGCATGGTTGTTGCAACAGACTGTAGTGTTCAATAGCCATTGATGCTAGGGCGGCTCTTATTGGATAGTATGACATTAGTTTCTTCTATTTTGTGACGTGTTGTCCACCCAACTGTACCTAAATTCAGTGGGCCTTTTCTTTACTTTAGAGGACAAGGTTGAACTGAATGTGGAGTTGCACCAACGCAATCTAACAGTAGATCGCCTTATCAAGAGAGATAATAACTTTCTCAGCGTAAATGGTAGATGAGAGTTTCCCCACGACTCTAGGAAAATCACAAGGTGTATTAGTGGATAATGTTATTAAATGCAAAGCTAGTTCTTATTTTGTCATTTTTTGTTTTCACAATCAAATTAAATTACTTTTGTGGTTTGTTAAACGATCCCAAGAATAATCACCCTTTTAAAAGTTTAAACCTTTTTCTTTTTTGTTTAGGGAATGTTGAAGAATTTTAAACCTTGATCTTTTGTATAAATGGAGGGGATATGACCTGTTTAGAAGTACCAATGAATTTAGCCAATTCCAATTGATGAAAAATACAAAGAGTGCCATTCAAAAAATGGTTTGAGTGTGCAGTTCATGAAGTAAAACTCAAGCCATAAAATATAATGCTGTCTAGCACATGATCACGGTTTTCTTCCCTGTTCAAGGAATTCACTCATTTGGTCATGTTGGTTGTGGTATCTGAGATATTTGTTTGCAAGTGAGGATTGGTTTGAATATGGTAGTCTTCTTCTTTTACTTTATTTGGTGATGGTTGGTGAGGAAAAGTAAAATAAGTGTTGGAAAAGAAACCACAAAGGATTTCTTTACTATACTCTCAGCTTGAGTTAAAAGCCTAACTACTAGTAGTTGGTTGGTGCATTCTAAGAATGGCCATGGCTGTGGTGGAGAGCATTGAGAATCTAGTATCTGCTAGGCTGTTGTTGCAGACTAGCTTGGAGAAATCAAGAACTCATGCTTCTGCACTAGACAAAATGGGGCCTAGATTGGAAGAGATTAACCAAAGATTGCCATCTTTGGAAGCAGCAGCAAGATCCATCTCAATACAACAATGTGCGTTTTCCAGAATTAGAGACCATGTTGATCGTGCTATAGGACCTGCTGTTGCAGTTCTGAAGGTCTTTGATACTGCTCGTGAGCTTGAGAATTCACTCTTGTCTGACCCTTGTTCTGATCTCTTTGATTACCTCTCAGTCATGAATCTTCTTGAAGAAGCATTGAAATTTCTTTCTGACAATTGTGAGCTAGCAATGAAGTGGTTGGAGGGCATCTTTGAATGCGTGGAGGACAATGCAGTCACCAATGATTGGTGCCTCTTGAATGTGAAGAAATCTTTGAGAATTCTACAGGAGCTGCAAGTCTATGAGGAGCGTGCCCATCTTGAAGGAGGGTCTCTCAGTGCTGCATTTAGAAAGATAGAAATTGAATTCAAGCGACTTCTGCTAGAAAACAGTGTTCCTCTTGTTTTGGATTCCCTAGCAACATCCGCTGCAGAGCAAGCCTCCGTTTTTGCTTCATCATCTTGGCCTGTGCCTGTCGTACAGAAGTTGCAGGCTATTGTTCAAAGATTAAATTCTGATAACCAGCTTGAGTCCTGTATGTCTGTATATGTTGATGTGCGAAGTTCAAATGCTAAACAAAGTTTACAAGCTCTTGGTTTGGATTACCTTGAGATGTCAATCACAAAATTTGATGATGTGCGGAGTATAGAGGGGTACATAGACCAATGGAGTAAGCATTTGATGTTGGCAGTGAAGCACGTATTTGAGCTTGAGCATAGACTCTGCAATGATATCTTCAAGAAGATAGGATCAGAAGTTGCAATGGGATGCTTCTCAAAAATTGCTTCTCAATCTGGAATCCTTGCTTTTCTCCAATTTGGGAAACGTGTGGCTGAAAGTAAAAAGGATCCCATCAAGCTCTTGAAGCTGTTAGACATGTTTGCTTCTTTGAACAATCTGAGATTTGATTTCAATCGGCTTTTTGGTGGAGAAGGCTGCATCAAAATAAAGAATCAGACAAGAGATCTCATAAAAAAGATTGTTGATGGCGCCTGTGAGATTTTCTGGGAACTTCCTGTTCAAGTGGAATTGCAGAGGCGAAGTTCTCCTCCTTCAGATGGCAGTGTTCCAAAGCTGATAAGCTTTGTAACTTTCTACTGTAACCAGCTGCTTGGCAATGATTATAGGCCAATCTTGACACAGGTTCTTGTAATCCATCAGAGTTGGAAACAAGAGAAGTACCAAGAGGGTCTTATTCCCAACCAAGTTCATGATATAATGAAAGAAATTGGGCTAAATTTGGATGGATGGTCAAAGGCCTATGAGGACATCTCCTTGTCCTACCTCTTCATGATGAATAATCACTGCCATTTTTGCAATCTGAAAGGCACAAAGCTTGGGGATATGATGGGAGATTCTTGGTTAACAGCACATGAGCAGTACAGAGACTTTTATGCAGTACTCTACTTGAAGAAGAGCTGGCAAAGGCTTCTGGCACCTTTAAGCCAAAAGGGTCTAACTTCATTGTCTGGTGAAGATTTGGTTGAGAGGCTAACTACATTCAACGAGGCTTTTGATGATTGTTATAAGAAGCAATCCAACTGGGTTATCTGCAATGAAATCTTGAGGGAGAAAGTATGTAAAAATCTAGTGCAAGCTATTATACCTGTTTATATGTGTTACCTGCAAAACTTCAGTCTTTTGGTCGAACAAGATGCTAATGCGGGCAAGTATGTGAAATACAGCGTGCAAAATTTAGAGAAAATGCTAAGCTCTCTGTTCCAGCCAAACCTAACTAGTCTTGGGGTTACTAAACAAGGACTCTTGCTTGGTAATGTGAAATCCACCGGACGGGGTATGGAGAATATGGTCAGCTCTCTGTTCCAGCAAAAGTTAAGGAGGTACGGCAGTATCAAACAAGCACATTGGATTGGTAAAATAAAAAATTTTGTGACCAACCAATTCCGCTTGACACTTACCGCAATTTGATAGTATGCCATTGTCAAGAGGCAAAAGAACAGCTTTCCCTAAGCATACTGCGTGGGAACACTAATTAATTTCTTTTTATCTTGATGTTTATAAGATGTCTTCTGCAGTACCTAGTTTGCTTGTAGGTGTAGCCTTCTACAAATTGTCAAAGTAATACATTGCCTTATTTTTCAAAGTACCTAGTTTGCTTGTAGCCTTCTAAAAATTGTTTATATTTTTCAGAGTAACACATTGCCTGTACATGTTGCCCATATCTTTGCGACTAGATTATGCATGTTCATAAGCCGAAGGCACATGACTTTTTATTTTTATTTTTATTTTTTAAGGATGACAATGCCGTAAACTGTCATGAGTATAAAGTTTTTGAAAGTCTGTTAAGCATAAAGATTTATGGCCGCACTGTTCGTGACCTCCCCCCACATTATACACTGTTCCGAGAGTATAATAAGTGTGTATTCATTCTTTTTACATAATGATGAGTCCCACTAATTTAAATTCACTTTGAAAACCACTATTCATGTGAGATGAATAAGTCTACATTTAATGAACCTTGAGTATTCTACCCAATAATTTTCTATGTCAAAGTAAATAAAAAATAATTCGATGAAGCAAGGTTGTGGCTTGTGGTGTTACCATGTTAGTATTTTAGAATTTCATAGACTATTTAAGGAAATTAAAAAATCAAATGTTGTTGTCTGTGGAGTTAGGCAAAATGATTTTTTTTTTTTTTTTGTTTATATGTGTTTTTGATTATAATATATAGGAAATATATTATTAATGTATTTTTATAATTATATATTTTTGCTCAATTTTATTAATTATTTAAATGTAATTTGGATAAGTTTAATCAATTAAGCATGATATTTCTTCTAAAAAAAATAGGCATGATTCTCTCCTCATTTTTAATCAAAGTATCCTTTCAATCCGAACAAGTTTGAGTCATGAAATTGTTAATAAAAGGATTTCATTATTAAGGTTTGGTATAAAGAGATGCTATTATGTTTTTTCTTTTTTCTTTCAAATAGACCAATTTAAAAATTACAAGTTTACAACATTAGAGTTTGATATGGGCCAAAATAATTGTTTTAGAAAAAAATATAAAATATTTCATAAAAAACACAATTTTGACAACCTACTTTAAAGAAATAATCCTAAAATCATTTCAAAGTATTTCTCGATCTCTTCGTCTCTTCTCTCTATAACCCATGGCACTAGCAGTCCAGCTCTCTCTCAGACTCCCTCCTACTCTCACTTTATTATCTATTAATACTCTTAAATTGGTATATATTTACAATTATATGAAAAAAAATGCTTAATAATATATAAAAAATAAAAATAAAAATATATTTATTAATAAATGTAACTTGCTACCGTTGTACCTAATTTTTTCAAAAATGGTCATGTCACTTCACCACGCTTGCACTCTTCCTTGGTGCAAACATTCCATATGATTTTCACACCGTCCGAAATATGGAATTAACCTGAAATTTCTTGGCATTTGAATCCCAATCTAACCTCTATAACACTACTCTCTCTTGGCGCACGTTTGGTTTTCCTTGCTATTGTGCGCTCGAGCCATCTCCGGCCGCCTCGCGAGCTCTGCTCCGTCGTCGACCCTCCTTGCCCCCTCTGTGGGTCCTGCTGGCTCCTTAGTGAGTCCTTTGTCTGCCCATTTCGTGGGTTTTCTCAGTCCTTTGTGGGTCTCGCACCAACGAAACTCCGTCAATCTACTAGTAGCCGCTTCTTCTGGTCAGTAGTTCCATTGTTGTGCTTTAATTTCTGTTGAGGTAGTTTAGCTGCTGGTTTGGGTTGCTGAAACTTTGCATGAGATTGTTTGATGTTTTATCTTGTTAGATTTGATTGTGATATGGTGGGGGATATGCTATTGAGGTTTTAATACGGTAAGGGTATTAAAGGCCCTTGTTAGGGAAGAGAGTCCAGATATTGTGTTTTTGGCTGAAGCTAAAGTGAAAATTGCTCGTTTTGAAAGAATAAAGCGAAGTATTGATTTTGTGGGATTCCATTGTGTGGAGGCTGTTGGTAAAGCAGGTGGGCTAGCTGTGTTGTGGAAACAAGGGGTGAAATTGGAGGTGGTGTTTGCAAATAAAAATGTAGTGGCTTCCCTGGTTTACTCAGATCCACTTGACCAAGTGTGGATGTTGTTGAATATATACGGACCTCATTCTCAAGTGGGTAAAGAGCACTTTTGGGAAAATGGTAAGTAACATGGTAAACTCCTTTTCGGGGTCTTGGATGGCAATTGGGGATTTTAACAGTATTAGCAATAAAGGGGAGAAGAAGGGGGGACTGAAAGTTGGGGAAAAATTCACGTCCAGCTTTAGAAATTTTGTGTTTGATTCGGGAGCAATCGACTTGGGTTTCGATGGTAATATATTCACATGGTCAAATAGAAGAGAAGGTTTAGTGAATATCAAGGAAAGACTAGATTGTGCTGTCTGTAATCAACATGTATCTTAAGGCAGGGGTCGTATCATCGTCATCTGATCACATCCCCTTATTATTGGATACCCATCTGGAAATAGAAGCTAGAAGCAAACCATTTTGCTTTGAGGCCTTGTGGACTGGGATGATAAAAGTGCAGATGTGATAGAAAAGGCATGGCAGCTGAGGATTGAAGGTTTGCCTTGCTTTAAGCTAGCAAGGAAGATTCAAGACTCAAGAAAGGAGCTGATAAAGTGAAACAAAAATCACTTTGGGCATACAAAAACAAGAATCAAGGAATTGGAATCACGTCTTGCTGAGGTACAAAGGCTTGAGCCCACAAAAGAAAACCTTGAGATAGAAGCTGCTATATGTCTTGAATTAGAGGAGTGGATGGAAAGAGAGGAGCTAAAATGCAATTTATTATTATTATTTATCCACCATAACCAGGAGAAAAAGAAATCGAATAAATGAGATAATATTAGATAATGGAGTTTTGCTTCTAAGCAGAAAGGAAATAGGAGAGTATTTTGAAAATAGTTTCAGATAGCTATATAAATCTGAAAACCCAAGGTTTCCCCCTGATCTTGAAGGGCTCATTGAGCCGTGCATATATAGAGGAGGCTGATAATGAAGAATTAGCAAGGGTCCCGTCAGAAGAGGAGAGAAGGAAAGGAATGCCAGGGATTTTTTACAGACATTACTGGTCCATCGTTGGCGATCAGTTGATTGAAGTTGTGAAGAGTTTTTTCAGAGAAGGCTGGCTGCTGAAGGAATTAAATCAAACGTTCATCAAGCTAATACCTAAAACCCAAGGTGCGTCCAATTTCGATCAATTCACACTTATAAGTTTGTGCAATGTGAGTTATAAAGTAATATAACATTTTTTGTCATTTTGGACCAAATATCCAATCAAATAAAGTTTTTTTACAATTCTAAAAGCTGCCTAAAAGGATTGCAATAATCCACTGTTCTATATAGTGCATAACAAAGTTGTCATTTTTGGCAAAGGAAAAGCAACCAAGTTTGATAAAAAGTAAACAGAATATAGAGAAAAAAAGAGAGGATCTAATAGAAATAAGGAAGTCCACAATGTTTCCAACGTACGCCGTGTCATTGACGATGACAATCAAAATTCAAACTTATTTCCCTTTCCTACACTTTCTTTAGAATTAATTAGAGGAAGAAATTTTTTTTTCTTTAAAAAATCTAATCTTTCCAATTCCTCATTTCCAAAATTTTTTCACATTTTCTCAATAACCAAACAAAGCATGACCCAAGAAATTCTTTTTCTAGTGAAAGATACAACCCCCGATAATTCAATGGATGAAATACGAATTTGTAATTAAAATAGAACACAATTTTCTTTTCCTCACCTTTCTTGGCAATTAAACATATTCTTTTTTTCTAAAATTTTTAAATATTTTTATGGAACTAAATGATGGAATAAACAACAGAAAGAACCTTCATGCAAAGGAAGACTTGGTCTTGTCTTTGGAACATGTTGAGAACGGTAATGAAATCAGATTTAGTTTGTCTTTTTGGTTTTTTATTTACTATTTTTTCCTCAGAAAATAATTGAAATAATTTTTACGATTTAAGCTCCATTTGGATTGCATTCCACGATCACGAGTCTGTGTCTGCCTTTTTTTTTTTTTTTAGCTTTTCCAATGGATTTTGTGCACTGTTTACAAGATCTAAAAACTTTTTTTTTCAACAAAACTTTCATTAAAAATAGGTCCTACGACACTATTCACACATTTAAAAATTATTTTGCTATAGTATTTTCAGTTTTCAGCAAAATAAACAATATCTAAACGCACATTTAGTGTAAATAAAATCTCTAAAAAATGAAAATACGATGTGTTGAAGGTCATTAATAGAAACAATGCGTCATTAACAAGGAACAACACATTTCTGATGAAGACTAACGAGAGGACTTAATTAAATAAATTAAAATTTAAAGAACTAAATTAAAATTTAGACAAAGTTAGAGGGTTTTATTTCTAAAAGCCTATTTAATATTTTTAAAGTTTAATTTTATGGTTATCCATACCTGATTAAGTTTATGTTTATGGTTAAGACTTACTAAACCTTTCTTCCATAAAGTCAAAACCCACAATAAAAATCAATCGCTTCTCATTTTTCATTATACTCTTTAGAATGAGGAATACTATGAAAGTAACTAACAAAAGGGTGCAATTTATTTTTTAATTTTATGCTATAATGTTTGTTTGTTTTGTTTTTGTGCTATCTTATTACTATCATTTATCGCTATGAGTCCATGGTTGTTTTTAGTGGGATGACCACTAAACATTGGCAAACTTGATTGTTTAGAACTCAAGTTCATAGGAAAAAGCATTTTGAAAGTTTCCAAACATATTATTAAATTCCTAGGCACTACTAGTTTGTGAGTTATTATTTAAAACTAGCTGCAAACAGCCAAATGCCTTGTAGCTGAATTGGCATCTTCTCATGCACAAAGTGCTTGGGGGTCTAAGGAGGAAAGGGTTCGAGCTGCGGGGTTAATAACATGTTGTAATTATCTCTCTAAAAAAAAAAAAACTAGCTGCGAACCTGCGCGTTGCGCATGATAATTATTTTTATAGTGGTTTTATTAATTTTTTTTTATACAATTTATACTAATTTAATAAAGAGTAATGTATTTTGTAATTATATTTTTATTTATTATAAGAATAATCATAAATGTAATATAGGAACAATCATAAATCATAAATTTAATAATTTTTGTCGTACTAAAATGAAAAAAATACAATTTTTCTCAGAAATTCAAAAGACAAGTTAACGAAAATATTTATTTATTTTTATAAAAGTTATAATATTTTGTAAATCATTAAAAAGAATAAAAAATTTGGAAATTATTCTTTTAGTTTTAAACAAATTTTCTCAAACTTATTTTTTTTGCCTACAATCCAAAACACTGAAAAAAGTAACTAAAAAAATTAATAAAACTTAACTATGATTAATTGGACCAATTAGGAAAAGAATTTGTTGTTTATAATCTACTAAGGTTATTTTCTTTGCAAAAATTGTAATTTCATCCACCCAAAACATATTATCAAATAAAAAATTATTAGCAAAACCTAAGAATTAAATTTCTATATATGGATTGTTATAAAATAATAATAATAATAATTAAAGTAAAATTGCAAAAGATAAAATTTGTCTCTCATCCAATAATTTTTGTTTAGCCAACCTTTGTTTTTCTCTAAATAAATGACATTATAGAGTACTTCTAATACAATTATTAAGAGTATTTCGTCCACCACAAAGGATTAAAAAATAAACAAAAATGATTAAAGTCTGATAGTTTAACATTTAAATTGAGCACTATAAAAATCATGCCATCAAATTACAATAACTACCAAATTAAATTATCCAAATCATGTTATGTAGTAGAATAATATTATATTTTTATATGCTATATTTAATCTTTTATAACGCAATAGGATAACATTTAACAATCAAAGAGAGAGAGAAAAAAAAAACCACAACAATTAAAAAAAAAAAACTGAATTGCATTAACCTAAAGTAAATTAAAGAATATAAAAAATTATCAACCTAAAGTGAAGATGCAAGAAAAATAAAAAGTAAAAATCCACCCAAAAATTTTGAGAGAGAGAGAGAGAGAGAGAGAGAGAGAGAGAGAGAGAACCTTTTTTCAATAAGGGAAAACTATGCATAGAATGAAAGAGATAGTGATTAAAGTGTACTTTGTCCACCACAAAGGATTGCAAAAGTTAAAATAATAATAATAATTAAAGTAAAATTGCGAAAGATAAAATTTGTCTCTCATCCAATAATTTTTGTTTAGCCAACCTTTGTTTTACTCTAAATAAATGGCATTATAGAGTACTTCTAATACAATTATTAAGAGTACTTTCTCCACCACAAATGATTAAAAAATAAACAAAAATGATTAAAGTCTCATAGTTTAACATTTAAATTGAGCACTATAAAAATCATGCTATCAAATTACAATAACTACCAAATTAAATTATCCAAATCATGTTATGTAATAGAATAATATTATATTTTTATATGCTATATTTAATCTTTTATAACGCAATAGGATAACATTTAACAATCAAAGAGAGAGAGAGAGAAAAAAAGAAAAAAACACAACAATTAAAAAAAAAAAAAAAAAAAAAAAACTGAATTGCATTAACCTAAAGTAGATTAAAGAATATAAAAAATTATCAACCTAAAGTGAAGATGCAAGAAAAATAAAAAGTAAAGATCCACCCAAAAATTCTGAGAGAGAGAGAGAGAGAGAGAGAGAGAACCTTTTTTCAATAAGGGAAAACTATGCATAGAATGAAAGAGATAGTGACAAATTTATAGTAAGAGGGTGTGAATAAGAAGAGACAAAAATAAAATAAGATGAAGGAAAGATGAAGAATGATATTAATGTAGAATGTAGTGGGGAGATGAGAAGGTGAGGGAAGGAGAAAAGTTGGAGAAGTAGTGGGGAGATGAAAAGGTAAGGGATGGAGAAAAGTTAAAGAAGTGTAAATATGCAATAAAAAAAATATTAAAAATAATTATAAGAAAATGAAAAGAAAAAAGATAATGACGTGGATGCTAACGTGACTTAACATGAGCGCAGCATCATTAAACGCTATGCTTCAGCTTTTAGTAATATATAGATTTGGCAAGAAACTATTTTACCCCCTTGCCCCTTTTACTTTTTTCAGTTTAACTTTTGAATTATGTTAAAGGTCTAGCACAATAGCTCCTATAACTTCAATTTCACTTTGTCAAAAAACTATATGCTCCAATCTTATTCAAAATTGAAACATCATGATAATATGTACAAGCAACTACAAGGGGGCTAGTTGCAGTGCTTCTTGAAATTCCATTTTAGGATTTTGGTGGAAGAACGTATTTTCATTAATCCAAAACCAAAGAATTGGTTGGGTATCAGAATAGGTTAATTGTACTAATTAGTTGTGATACAATGATTTGGTTGAAGTAACTTGACTATATTAGGATTCTTAGCTTATTCTTGTACTATAATTGTGAGCTGCACTGGCAAGACCCTGTGTTGATGCAAATGAGGTAAGTAAGATGATTCTACGTATTCCGTTCACTAGTGGATTGTAAGACAGTCTCAACCTTAGGTGGGCAAGACTTTTCATAGCCACAATGTATCCAATCACATAAGAATCTTCACAACTTTATAATCATTAGTTTTGCGATTAAATCCAAATTCAATAGAAGTGTGGAACGCATTGTGTAATGAAGAATGGATGATACTGTGTGACTTAGGAAGATGAACTCACTGACACAAGGGTTCCTAAAACGTAATATGTTAGTCTAAATGAATCACTAGTTTTGAGATTAAATCCAAACTCAATAGACATGTGGAACGCATTGTGTAATGAAGGATGGCTACACCGTGTTACTTAGGAAGATGAACTCAATAGCACAAGGGTTCCAACAATGTAAATGATTTATGCATCCCATGGCGGTGGAGGCTCGGCATTGCGGGCAATTCGTCGATCAAGCAATTTGTAGTGATGTTGACACTCCTTGAGAATAAGGAATGCATAGAATGTTAGTCAAATGAGAGATAGTATTTTTGTTACTATTTTTATTACTACAAATGATCATTTTTATTGTTCTTAGTTTGAAATACTTGATGATTTTCTTTTTCTATAAAACAATAAACATAAACATATACTTAAACATTAATTTTATATTTTAAACAATAAAATAAACTAAATAATGTTCTAAGTTCATTGCATATGTGCACGTTTTTTGTACTATACTATCTATACACATAAAAGAGAAATGAGAAGTTTTATGTTAAAACCAAATTTGAGTTACAAAATATTTTTAAAATTCAACTATGTAAAGAAAATAATTCTATAAAAAGGAAAAAAAAAAAAAAAAAAAGACAAGAGTATAAATATTTTTCTCAATCCATGTTAATAAAAAATAATTCACCGAAGCAATTAAAATAGTGGCCTGTGGTGTTAGTATTTTAGAATTCATAAACTATTTAAGCAAATTAAAAACCAATTGTAGCATGTGGAGTTAGGCGTAATGATTTATTTAGTATTATTTTTTTATAGCTAATATGTATTTTGATTATAATATGTCTAAAGTATATTATTAATGTATTTTTTATAATATTATATTTGAAATCTATTAAAAAAATAAGCTCCATGTTATTAATTATTTTAATTTGGATTAGTTGAATTTTCCTTTTTTTAATTTTTAATTTTTATTAGAGTATCTATTCACTTGACACAAGTTTAAGGCATGGAATTGGCAAAGAAGAGATTTCATTAATATGGTTTGGAATAAGGCATATATATATATATATATATATATATATATATATATATATATATATATAAAAGAGGATTCTCTTCTTTCAATTGGACTTTTTTGTGGTTCAAAAATACTCTCATTAATGAAGAGTAGCTTCATGTAGAAATAGGGTCATAAATGTCAAATAACAAATTTCATTTTGAATTCAAAAAGAGAACTCCTAAAATTTAGGATTTTTTTTCCCTTTACGTTCAAAAAAGAAATTATAGTCATTGCTTATCTCTAAAGTTTATTATTTCTATTTGTTTGAAAAATAAAAAATACATTTCTAAATTATAATAGATGCAAATTATTAACCTTTATAAAAAAAAAAAAAAAAAAAAAAAACAAGAAAAGAAAAGCCTTTGTGCGCGCGCCTTACAAAATTAAAGTGATTTTGACTTTTCCCCCCTAAACCTAATGTTTCAAAGTATTGATTATCACATAATGTCTGAGCAAAAAGATCCGAAGTACATATTTCTAAAATCCAAAAAAAGATTAAATTAAAACCAATAATTGGTAACTTTGGAACGTGCCTGTCGTGATGGAGGGTCTCTCAGTGCTGCATTTGAAAAGCTAGAAATTGAATGCAAGCAACTTCTGACAGAAAACAGTGTTCCTTTTGCTTTGAATTCACTGCAAGAGCAAGCCTACGATTTTTCTTCATCATCTTTGCCTGTGCCTGTCATATAGAAGTTGCAGGCTATTGTTGAAAGATTAAATTCTGATAACCAACCCAAGATGTGCATGAATGTATATGTCGATATTCAAAGTTCAAATGCTAAATAAAGCTTACAAGCTCTTGGTTTGTGATAGGCTAGGAATGTATTGATCCCTTGGTAAATTAATAAATTAACTAGTCAAGGTAATTAATTAGATTCAATTACATGCATTAAGCGTGGTAGTACAAACAAATCACCAACTAAATTAAATCTAGCGGAAAATAAATTTGACACAAGTGATTTGTTTATAAATGTAGAAAACCACCGAGGCAAAACCCCATCGGTTGAATTTAAGGTCACCACTCCCGAGAATCTACTATTATCAAAACAAGCAATTTCAAGTAAAAGGAATCCCAGTACCTTATACCAACCTACAGTTAAACCCTTATCCCAATACCCAATTGGACTTGTAATGTAGTGACAATCTCTCCTTTCAATACGGCTCCCGTACGTGACTAACCAATGATGCATGGATCCTAGTACGTGACTAAGTCCACAACAACCCTTTGATTGTTGTAGTTGATTTGCAGCAGCTTCACATAGAAACACCAATAAGATCTTCAATGTTGATGCAAGAGACTTTGCTTGGTTATATAATCCAAAGGCGTACAAAAAAAGCAGCAAGAACTCTTTTTTCTGTAGAAGGAGGCTAGGGTTTCAAAAAGAAAACCTTATGAAGCTCTCTAGGGTTAGGTTTTTTTATTTATTTTTTATTTATTTATTTTATATAAATTTAAATAGAGCTTAATGGGCTCTCCTATTCCAAAGAGGTTTACACAAACCTTGGGCTTTCCTAGTCTACTAAGAATTATACAAACCCACAAACCTTGGGTTTTTCTAGTCCTATAAGGATTATACAAACCCATAAACAAATAGCCTTTTAGAATAAAAATCTTGCTGGCTATAGTCTGAATCCCATAAGCTCGATAGATCGAGACATGTGTTGAGCTGTAATGAATCTTGTCAAATCAAGCTTTTGTCGAGGAGGTATCGAGACCTGCAGATTGCACTTTTCTTGAGCAATTCTTGAGTAATCTTCGTGTCTTCAATTCAACCACTTGTAATGATCATCTTGAACTTTCTTAGATTTAGCCAAATACAAGTAAAGTGCGTTTTGTCAAAGGATATGCCAATTACATAAGAATATGTCCTTAACAATTTGGATTACCCTAAGATGTTAATCACAAAATTTGATGATGTGCAGAATACAGAGGGGTACATAGACCAATGGAATAAGCATTTGGTGTTGGCTGTGAAGCACTTATTCGAGTTTGAGTATAGACTATGCAACAATATATTCAAGAAGATAGGATCAAATGTTGAAATGGCATACTTCTCAAAAATAGCTTCTCAATCTGGAATTTTTATTTTCTCCAATTTGGGACCCCATCAAGTTCTTGAAGCTGTTAGACATGTTTGGTTCTTTGAACAATTTGAAACTAGATTTCAATTGTCTTTTTGGTGTGGAAGACTGCATTGAAATCCAAAATCAGCAAGGAATCTCATCAAAAGGAAAGACGAAGTTCTTGCTATTGTAATCAGTTGCTTGGTGATGATTATCGGTCAAACTTGACTGAGGTTCTTGTGATCCATCATGTTAGGACATATATGAATCATGTTAATAATATATGTCATTTAGAATTGACAAATCCTTTGACAAAATGCACTTTACTTGTAATTAGGTAGATCTAGGATGGGTTTAAGTCTTCAAGAATCATGTTGTTCAAGTCAAGAGTTAAATCCATGCAAATCTGTTTAAGAAACAAGTGAAGAAGTACTGTATTTTAAAGCTCGACAGTTAATTCGACAGATTTCTTCTATTGAGGTTTGAAAGATAGTTTTAGCTTGATGCTCGACAGTTGCTTGATGGATAACCTATCTATCAAGATTTATGAAAATAAGTTTTTTAGATCCAATTTCATGCATATCCATGTGTATGTGTTTAGGCTTTCTTTTCTCACAACCCTAAACATTTATAAGTATTATTTTAAGGGCCGTCATAAGGTTATTGCACTTGTTGTTGCAAGCATATTGTGACCGGAGACAATTTACCCTAGTTCATCTTTCTCTTGAAGAAGCGGTTGCGTTTGTACACCGTAGGGTTTTGTAATCAAGGAGTTTTGTGATCTTCATCATGTTGATGAACTGAAGAACTTTGCAACCAACATCCTTCTCAAGTTGGTGTGTTAGTCACGTACTTGGATCCGTGCATCGATTGGTTAGTCACGTACTGGGAGCCGTGCATTGAAAATGAGAGATTGTCACTACAGAATAAGTCCAATTATGTATTGGGGTAAGAGTTCAACTGTAGGTTGGTATAAGGTATTGAGATTCTTTTACTTGTAATCGCTTGTTGTGATAATAGTGGATTCTCGGGAGTGATGACCTTAAGTTCACCCAGTGGGGTTTTTGCCTTGGAGGTTTTCCCCATTCGTAAACAAATCACCATCACAGCTTTATTTTCCGCTGCATATTAACTTAGTTGGTGATTTTTTTGTGCTACCACGCATATTACTTGTCAAATTGAATTAATTAATTAACTTTGCTAATTAATTGGTTAATTTATCACAAGGGGTCTATACATTCTTGGCCTATCAAGTGGTATCAAAGCAAATTCACTTTGATTAGATTTTAATCTTTGCTGTATGATCCATTGACCCCTGTTGTCGTGGCTGCAATCGGCATGAAAAGATCTTTGGTTTCAAATACATCTTGTTTTTCTAATCTTTACTTAATTGAGTGTATCAGAAAGTGCAAGTCTAAAAGTTATTTGAAATCTATCATGATGATTATTAGACAAGATCGTAGTATAACAAAGAAGAAACTAGACTGTCTCAGAATGAAAATGTGCAGATGAGTTCGTCTGAGAAGAGTGAAAGTTGAAAGCTTTGTTCATAAAGGGGAAATGCCTTGTGTAGAAGGTCTGAGAGTGAACCTATTAAGCATAAGTCAAGTATGTGATTAAGACTTTATGGTGTTGTTCTTAAAGGGGAAATGCCTTGTGTTGAATGAGTTTGGAAAGAAACTCATAAATGGTGTTCGCATTCTAGACAATTGTTATGGTTTGGTCTCTGATGCTGATATTGTGTGCAATAGCATTCGTTTACTAAATGAAGATCTATGGCACTAAAGGATGGGACATGCTAGCTACAAACATCTTTCAATTGTATCTAAGCATGAATCAGTTTAGGGATGCCAAAGCTCAGTAGACTGAACAATGTTGTGTGTGGACCGTGTCAGCTTGGGAAATAGACAAAAGCTAAACATCCGGGCACTCAGACATTCGCTACTACATTGGATCTCACCTGAATCGCCCCATTTATCCTCCTGAGGAGAAGTTTGGTTTCAAACCCCGGTTTGAACAGGAGAAGTACGCTATGCTAATGTGCCTTGGATGATCCACATCTCAGGGTCAGGCACTGATGAGCACATTGAACACAAAAATGGGGGATATGGCGAAATTGGTAGACGCTACGGACTTAATTAGATTGAGCCTTGGTATGGAAACTTACCAAGTGATAACTTTCAAATTTAGAGAAACCCTGGAATTAAAAATGGGCAATCCTGAGCCAAATCCTACATCTGGATCTTATGGGTCCGACTAGAACATAGTCTCTTGGTGAAAAGAGATACATCATTGTTGTGGTAGATGATTTCACTAGGTACACTTGGGTCATTCTTCTAAGATTTAAGTCAGATGCTCCTGAGCACATTGAAGCCTTGTGCACAAGATTGCAAAATGAGAGGAGCTTAAAGATTGATCGAATTCGAAGTGATCACAGTAAAGAATTTGAGAACTCATACATGGAATCCTTTTGCACTTGGTCAGATATATCTCAAAAATTCTTTGCTTTTATTACTCCTCAGTATAATGGTGTAGTAGAAATAAATAACAGGGTTATTTAGGAGATGGCTAGAGCCATGTTGCACAACAAAGATGTGGTTAGAAATTTGTGGGGAGAAGCCGTCAACATTGCATGTCACATGATTAATAGGGTGTATTTCAGATCCGGTACCAAGAAAACTCCCTATAAGTTATGGAAGGGAAGGAAGCCAAATGTTAAGTATTTCAGAATCTTTGGAAGTACTTGTTTCATTCTCAAGGATAGAGAGAATGTGAGAAAATTTGACTCCTGAAGCGATGAAAGAATATTTTTGGGATACTCCTCTACAAGCAAGATTTATCGGGTATACAACAAGAGAACCAAGAAGGTGATGGAAACTATCAATGTTGTTATCAATGAAGCTTTAGAGTCCGACTCTGAGAAAATTAGTGAAGAAATCCCCAAAGAAATTCTTCCTCTCGAGCCGAAGGATGTTCAAGAAATTGTTGATCAAGAGCCCGTATCTCCAAGTACTCCCGGCATTCCAAGTGTTGTAGAAGGTTCAACAGACATACTTACCTCACCTGATTTTGAATCTCATGAAGAGAAAGGACATTCCTCCAGGATCAAGTTGAATCATCCTTCTAAAGTTATTGTGGGAAACATGAATGAACTTACACTAAAGAAGCGTACAGTTGATAAATGTGTTTCTAGCTTTGTGTTCTATTCTTGTTATTTGTCGCAGGTTGAACTCACCAAGGTTGAGGAAGCTCTTTAGGATGAAAGCTAGGTTGAGGCTATGCATGATGAACTGCTTTAGTTTCAAAGGAATGATGTCTGGACTCTAGTACCTAGACTAGAAGGTGAGCACATCATTCAAAGTGGATATTCCACAATAAGACTGATGAGGAGGGTAATGTGATCCGTAACAAGGCTCGTCTTATGGTTCAAGGATACTCTCAAATGGAAGGAGTAGACTATGATGAGACATTTACTCCAGTAGCTTGTATGGAGTCCATCAAGATTCTCCTAGCCCCGACATGTCACTTGAAGTTCAAACTTTACCAAATGGATGTAAGGACTACTTTCTTGAATGGGTTCCTTAAAGAAAATGTCTATGTGGCTCAACCAAAAGGATTCATTGGACCACACTTTTCGGACCATGTGTTGTACCTCAAGAAGGCACTCTATGGCTTAAGGCAAACCCCTAGAGCTTGGTATGATTGGCTCACACAATACTTAGTATCACATAGGTTCACAAGAGGAAAAACTGATCAAACTCTCTTCATCAAAAGGGAAGACGGCGAGTTGATAGTTGCTCAAGTCTATGTTGATGATATCATCTTCGGGTCGACAAAGGATGAACTTACTTATAGTTTTTCCAAACTCATGCTGGACGAGTTCGAGATGAGCATGATTGGAGAGTTGAATCACTTCCTTGGGTTGCAGATCTGTTAGCAAGAGTCAGGTATATTCATATCTCAATCTAAAGAAGCTAAAAATCTTGTGAAAAAGTTTGGTTTGGAATCTGCTAGTTTTGTTAGAACTCCTATGAGCCTAAATGTTAAACTCACTGTTAATTTGTTGGGAGAAAGTGTTGATTCGTCTCTATATAGAAGCATGATAGGTAGTTTTCTTTACCTTACTGCTAGTAGACCTGAAATTAGTTACAGTGTGGGAGTGTGTGCTAGATATCAGGCTAATCCCAAAGAGTCTCATATCATTGCTTTGAAAAGAATCATAAAGTATGTTAAAACCATTGCCGATTTTATTGTGTGGTATAGTAAGGACACAAATGATGTCTTAGTTGGATATTCTGATGCAGACTGGGCTATGAATTCTAATGATAGAAAGAGTACTTCGGGGGATTGTTTTTATGTGGGTAATAATCTTGTCTCTTGGATGAGCAAAAAGTAGAATTTCATTATCCACTACAAAGGCTGAATACATCGCTGCCGGTAGCTGTTGCATCCAACTTCTATGAATGCAAGAACTCCTCCTTGATTATGGAATTCGTCAAGAACATCTTACCATCTATTGTGACAATACCAGTGCCATCAACATCTCTAAGAATCCTGTTCAACATTCTCGAACAAAACACATAGAGATTCGACATCACTTCATTCGGGAGCTTGTCGAAGATGGTACTCTCACTCTTGAGTTCATTCACACTGATGATCAGAAGGCTAATTTGTTCACCAAACCTCTTGATAGCAAACGGTTTGAATTCCTTCGCCAAAACATTGGTGTTATCTCCATAGATTGATCTCCTCTCCTTCTCCTCCTTCTTCATGCATTTGCATCTAATTTTATGCTTTGCTTTGTTCAACATGTTTTTGTTTGTTTGTTTTCAATTTTGTTTTATTTTGTTTTTCATAAAAATTAAAAAAAAAAATTGAAAAATAAAAAAAATATAAAAACAATGTGTGGTTTGTGTACATTAGTACTTGTGTACCATGGATAGCCATTGAAATAGAGTTTTCTAAACTTTGTATATTTTGTAACTTAGATAAGTATTTCTATGCAAAACTAAGCAAGTGAGCTTTATGGCTCGTGTTTGTGATGAGTAAGATTAAGTAATCTCTTGTATTTAACACTTGTATCACTCTTTTTGATGGGAAGGACTAAAAAATCCTAAGAGAAAGGCATAAATAACCATCTCACCATTGTTGCCCGCCAATCATGAAATGACATCTGTATGCTTCGACATCGTAAAAGTGCAATGTCAAAAACTTAACATAATTAGGTATTTCTTTTCTCTCTTTTATATGCCCATGCATAAAATGCTTAACAAAAGAAAAATATGCAAAGAATGATAAAAGTAAAAAGAATCAAAATACTTTATATATGATTACAAGCGTGTCTTGTAGGAGATGTGAGAGTTATAGGATGTACCTTGAAGATGATAGTCCCCATCAAGCAGTTATAATTGTGTGTGAGTTAAATTGATTTACTCATATCCCAAATCGTCATAACATGTAGACACTTATGCAATCTTGCGATGTTTTTCACACATAACACGCAATATTCTTTGCTATCTTTGATACATGTGCATGTACAATATGATTTGGCCATTACAAGGAATATATGTGTTAATGTATACTCACTAAACTGTCTTGGCTTGTTTTTGAAATATAAAATTGGTAAGACTCGTTTAGTGTGTGTGTGTAAGTTTTTTGGATCTAAATACTTGTCATTTTTCTTGTTGAGAGACGTTTTTGAGAGCTTAAAATGTTGATTGGATCTTTGGTTGAGTAGCATGCTTGATTGTATTCATTTATGTTTTTTTCTCTTCTTTGAAAAATTGTTTTGTGCATTTCTCGACAGCTTCTCGATACCTCTTGACAGCTAAGCTATCTATCGAGCCTCTTGATCTTCTTTCTCGATAGCTGTTATCATAATCTC
This sequence comes from Quercus robur, assembly GCF_932294415.1. Lineage (NCBI taxonomy): Eukaryota > Viridiplantae > Streptophyta > Magnoliopsida > Fagales > Fagaceae > Quercus > Quercus robur. Next base: position 84,943,940 of record NC_065538.1, on the reverse strand, counting down.
GATCCATTGAAGTTTTTAAGAATTTGTCTCGATAGCTTCTCTACAGATTCTCGATCCATCGAGAAAGTTTCTAATTGCTCGATAGATGCTTCATAACAATTCGATCCATCGAGGTCACTTTGCTGTGGATAGGTCTCGATAGCACCTCGACAGCTTCATCTATCGAGATTTAGTGCTCGATAGTGTCTCGACACCTCTTGATCCATCGAACTTCGTGTTTCTTTATATAGCTCAGCGCGATAATTTCTCTCATTTTCTCCGATCTCTCTCGATAGTTTCTGACCCTTCACCTCCCCAAACACTTTTCTCTCTCTCTAAACCTCTTACCCAGTGGATCTTCAGCCTAGATTGATCTTCCCATCTCTGGTATGATCTTGTTTTCACTCTTTTTCATGCATTTCATTCATATAGATCTAGGTTTTTGGGGTTTTTGAAAATTTTTGGGGTTTTTCAAAATTGATGAGGTTTTTGCAAAATTTTTGGGTTGGGTTTTGCTTAAATGATCCTATATGTTCATGCATTGCATCACATTTGCATTTTCACATTGTTTCATGTATTATAGATGTGTGTTTACTATGTTGAAATCATATGTGCTGGTAGGATTGGATTGGGCTAAGCTCATGATGTATTTATTGTTGCATGTCACATGTTCATATATTTTTCATGCATACGTACCATTCCTTTCCTTCTTATTGATATTAACTGTTTTTGGTACTTTTTTGCGTCTCTCTCTCTCTCTCTCTCTTGGTTAGTATATTCATGGCACCTAAAAAGAGCAAGTCTACTCCGTCTCGGAACCCTTTTCGTTTTGGGGCACCATCTTCTTCCACTATTGATACTATCCCCTCTCATGTCAGGTTCCGTGATGACAAAGCCTGTAAGGACTTTTTGGAGAACTTTTTTTGACGCTGCATTCATTCGAAAATGCCAAGTCATTCTTTCGGATTTTTTCGATACTAATCTTCCCACTGTCATTCACAGTAGGGGTTGAGAGTTTCTTTGTGACATCTTGGTCACTTGTCCCTCTGTGATCATGCAGGAGTTCTACTCCAAGATGCTTAGATTTGATTACTCTTTACCTCATTTCATCACTCGCATTCGAGATACGCGCATTGTAGTCACTTCGGATCTTATATCCGAGGTGCTACACATTCTGAGGGTATCACATCCTGATTACCCCGGTTGTCCTCATCTGCGGACTGTGTCCAAAGACAAACTCTCATCTCTCTTTTGTGAGACACCTTCATCTTGGGGTGAACGTTGTTAGGACATATGTGTTTCACATGTTAGGAACATATGTCACTATTTTATGTAATTGACTAATCCTTTGACAAAACGCACTTTACTTGTATTTGGGTAGATCAAGGATGTGTTTAATGCTTCAAGAAACCTTATTTCAAGTTCAAGTGTAAAAGCCATGCAAGACTGTTGAAGATTCAAATGTGGAAAGTGCTGTTTATTAAAGCTCGATAGCTAGCATCTATCGAGACTTAGAGCTGTTTGAATCCTGTGGCTCGATAGGTTTATGAAGTTCAATTTTTCAGGATTGTTTTTCATCCAATCCATGATTATATGTTTGGACTTTCTTTTCTTACAACCCTAAACATATATAAGGATTATTTTAAGGGCCGTCAAAGGTGACACAAGTTGCACAAGTATTGAGCAAAGTTTGTTCATGCATATTGTGATTAGAGACAAAATTTGCTCTAGTTCATCTTTCTTGTGAAGAAGTTGTTGTGTTTGTACACCGTAGGGTTTCGTGACCAAGGAGCTTCTTGATCTTCATCATGTGATAAACTGAAAAACTTTGCAACCAACAACCTTCTCTAGTTGTTAATTGAAGTCGCGTAATGGGATCCGCGCAATTGGTTAGTCACGTACTGGGAGTCGTGCATTGGAAATGAGAGATTGTCACTACAGAACAAGTCCAATTAGGTATTACGTTAAGGGTTCAACTGTAGGTTGGTAGAAGGTACTGGGATTCCTTTACTTGTAATCGCTTATTGTGATAATAGTGAATTCTTGGGAGTGATGACCTTAAAATCACCCGGTGGGATTTTTGCCGTATAGGTTTTCACCATTTGTAAACGAATCACCATGTCAATTTATTTTCCGTTGCATACTTAGTTTAATTGGTGATTTGTTTATGCTACCACGCGTTTGTATGTTAATTTGATTAATTAACAAACTTGGCTAATTAATCAATTAATTCATCATAAGGAGTCAATACGTTTTTGGCTTATTAAGTGGTATCAGAGTAGGCACACTCTGATTAGGGCTAATCTTTGCTGTGTGATCCATTGACCCCTGTTTGTCATGGATAGATGACTGTCTCTTATTTTACCTCCTTTATTTGATGGCATTAACTATACATACTGGAAAGTACACATGAGAGTTTTTTTGCAGTCTTTAGATGAGAAAGTGTGGCAAGTTGTGGAGATAGGCTGGACCAAGCTGAAGGAAGCACCGGTTGATTAGGATGATGCTAAGATCAAGGCGACAAATTTCAATAGCAGAGCATTGAATGCCTTATTTAGTGCAGTCATATATGAGGAGTTCAAGAAAATATCTTCCACTGAAACTGTGAAGGAAGCATGAACCATTCTCTAGACAACCTATAAGGGAACCAAGGCTATCAAGGATTCAAAGCTCCAGAGGCTCACTATAAGCTTTGAAAAAATCAAGATGGGGGAGGATGAGTCATTCAATGAGTTCTATGCCAAACTTAAGGACATAGTAAACTCAGCTTTCAATCTTGAGGAAACCATTCCTGAACCTAAGATTATGAGAAAGGTGCTCAAATCTCTACCCGAGAGATTCTACGCCAAGATCATCGTGATCAAGAAATCAAAGGACATTGACAAGATTCCTTTGACAGAGCTGGTTGGTAATCTGCAGACCTATGGGTTAGGTTTAACGAGGATTGGTAAGTTGGGTAAGGGCAAGAGCATGGCATTGAAGGCCAAGAGCAGTGACACTGATGAGTCTTAAGACGATGAAGATTCTAAGATGAAGTCCTATTTTACAAGGCAATTCAAGAAGTTCATGAAGAATGCAAATGGGAAGGGCTTTGACAAGGACCATAGGTGATCTAGCTCCTCACAGTTCAAGAACCAAGATAAAGGGAAGAAGGATGCTAGGGATGGCGGTCAGTACACTGTTTCCTCAGGACCAAAGTGCTTTAGGTGTCAAGGCTTTGAACATATGAAATAGGAGTGCCCTACATATCTCAAGAGCATTAGGAAGAACAAGGCACTTGCCACTACATTGAGTGACACAGAACCTGAGGATGATTTAGAAGACGAGGATAATGGAATTCTGAATGCCTTCACTGCCATTATCAATCCTACTGAGGGAATTGTTGAAGACGTGGATGAAGAAGAGGAGTTGGTGGAGTCTAAGTTTGAGAAGATGGATGAACAAGATGACATCCACATAGCCTATGCAAAGTTATACAAGGTCTTAGAAAAGCATGAGAAGTTGTATAGGTTGACTACCAAGAAGTTTAGTGATGTGGAGCTTAAGTGAGAAGAAATCTTTACAAAATTTGATGAAGCCAATCAGACTATTGGAGCATTGAGGTTTGAGAATAACTTCTTGGTTGAGAAGACTAAGAAGCTTGAGGCAGAACTGTTCCAAGTCAGAGCTCAACTGGAAAGGACTTCAAGCGCTAAGCTCGATGAGATGCTCAATCTTCAGAAATCTGCTTCCGATCGAACTGGTTTAGGGTATGATTTCTCTTCTCCTAGTGTTGCTTCTACTAGTATTATTGTTTTTGTTTCTCTTAGCAATAATGTTGAAATTGAGAACACTAATATCAAAACTGATTTAGCTAGTGAGAACATAGATAAGGGTAAATCTATCTTAGGAGCACCCCCTAAGTAGGATAAGAAAGAAGTTAAAAACCCTAGGGCTAAGAAGGCTAACTCTTAAAAGCTTAAACAGAAGAAACAACATCTTTGTCATCACTGTGGAGTAGCTGGCCATACTCGACCAAATTGCTATAAGTGGTTAGCCACTCAACAGAGCAACGATATGATCGCATCAGGAAACCAGAATCAGTTTCCATCCTCTTTTGCTTCTCTTGGAGTTCTTCTCAAAGCTCTCATGTTTCTTTCAAACTTGAACAGTTTTAACTCTTCCCCCTCACTGCAGGATCAAGGATTTCCTAGACGAAAAGATTCTTCCAAGGTGTGGAAGGAAAAGGGCTCCAAGTAATTCTGTCACTTCTTCTCTCTCTCCCTTTCTTGTTTTTGTTGTTTCATTACTTGTGTGTTTTGCTTTATTGTTTTGAGTCAATCTAGTTTTATGCTTTATTTTGTTTTGTTTAACATGTTTTTGTTTGGTTTTGTTTTCAGTTTTGTTTTTCATATAAAATAAAAAAAAATTGAAAAATTGAAAAATACAAAAACAGTGTGTGTTTGTATACATTGGTACTTGTGTACCTTGGATGACCATTGAAACAAAGTTTTCTAAATTTTGTATTTCTTGTAATTTAGATGAGCATCTCTATACACAACTAAACAAGTGAGCTTTGTGGCTCGTGTTTATGATGGGTAAGATTAAGTAATCTCTTGTATTTAACACTTGTATCACTCTTTTTGACGGGAAGGACTAGAAAATCCTAAGAGAAAGACATAAATAACCATCTCACCACTATGACCCACTAATCATGAAATGACATTTGTATACTTCGACATAGCAAAAGTGGAATGTTAAATGCTTAAGATCATTGGGTATTTCTTTTCTCTCTCATATATGCCCATGCATGATTTGCTTAAAAGAAAAATATGCAAAGAAAAATAAAAGCAAAAAAATCAAAATGTTTTATATATGATTGTAAGCGTGTATTCTAGGAGATGTGGGAGTTATAGGATGTACCTCAAAGGTGATAGTCCCTATCAAATAGTTATAATTGTGTGTGAGTTAAAGTGATTTTCTCATATCTCAAATCGTCATAACATGTATACACTTATGCAATCTTGCGATGTTTTTCACACATAACACACAATATTCTTTACTACTCTTGATACACATGCAGGTACAATGTGATTTGGCCATCACAAGGTTTACATGTGTTAATGTATGCTCACTAAACTATCTTGACTTGTTTTTGAAATATAAAATTGGTTAGACTTGTTTAGTGTGTGTGTGTGTTTTGGGATTTATGTGCTTAACATTCTTTTTGTTGATAGATGATTTTAAGAGTTCAAAATATTGTTTGGATTTTTGGTTGAGTTGCATGTTTGATTGCATTCATGACTGTGATTTTTTCTTCTTGAAAAACTGTTTTTAAGCAATCTCGACAGCTCCTTGACAGCTCTCGATACCTAGTTTATCTAACAAGCTCTTTTGTTGCTTTTTATCGTAATCTCGACACCTCTCGATAGCTAGGTCGATCGATTGAGAAATTTTCTGTCCCCTCGATAGCTCTTCGACAGATCCTCGATCCATCGAGATTCTTTTTGCCTTGGACACCTGCTTGATAGCTTCATTTGTCGAACCCGTTAAAGCTCGACACCTTTCGATCTGTCGAGAATTACTGAGCTTGTATATAAAGGGTCAGCGTAATTTAACTCTCATTTTGCTCAATCTCTCTAGACTTCTCACCTCCCAAAACCTCTCTCTCTCTCACTCCTAACCTCTTCCTCAAGTATTTTTCGGCCTTAATCAAGTTTTCTTCACTTGGTAAGTGTCCTAATCCTTCTTTTTCATGCATTTTCATATCTTTTGACCTAAAAATTGGGGTTTTTGGAAAATGTTTAGGATTTTTCAAATTGATGAGGTTTTTGCAAATTTATTGGTATGAGTTTTAAAGATTTGATTTTAAAAACTTCATGCATTGCATCTCATTTGCATTACAACTATATTTTCATGCATTTAGACGTGTGTTATATATGTGCAACTGATTGTGTGCTGATAGGATTGGATTGGGCTAAGCCCATGATGAAATTACCTTTGCATGTCACATGTTCATGCATTCTCATGCATATGTTCTTTCTATTCACTATATTTTGATATATTTTTTACTACTTGGGACTTTTCTGATTGTCTCTTTCTCCCTCTCTCTCTTTTGTTTGTGTTAGTCTGCTTCTATGGCACCCAAACGCAAATCCACTCCGTCTTGATAACCTCTTCGTTCCGGGGCATCCATGTCTTCTGATCCTACACCATCCCATGTCCGGTTCTATAATGAGAAGGCCAAATTAGACTTCTTTGAGAACTTTTCTTGACGAGGCATTCATTCTGAACGCCAAGTCATCTTGTCGAATTTTTCCGACGCTGACCTTACCACTGTCATCCACAGTAGGGAATGGGAGTCTTTGGCTTTGCTAAAGGCCTTCGTTTTCTTAACATGGTCATGACCTTTGTTCTTCATCCCTTATCTCATTATAACTCTATTACAGAGCCCCGTGCTCGGTTTTTGCTTTCAATTTTAGAGCATCTTAGTATAGATTTTCCCTCTCAGTTCATTCTTTCTATCATAGATGTGTATAGGGATTCGGTGACCCATGATAAGCTTATCTTCCCTTCGGCTATCACGAGGATTTTACGCCAATTTTTTGTTCCTTTTCCCTTGTCCGATCACTTCTCTGTTATGGGTGTTATAGATGCCGTTACCGTTAAACGGAGCGAGGCACAGTTTCGGTTGAGGTGGTCCGGGTCAGCAGCTCCTCCCACTCCTTCACCTTCATCGATATCTGCTCCCTCTTCTTCTACGAGCGGTGTGACTCTTGGGGACATCATGGCATAGCTTCAGTGCATGAATGCTCACCTCGACACTCTCAATAATGAGTTGTGTCAGGTGAACACCTGTGTTGGTCGTATTGCACGACAACAGGCAGTCATGGGTGGCTTCGTTGCTTCTCCTCCACTTACTCCAGAGGCTTTTGAGGATGAGGATGATGATGATGATGCTACTGCTTCCAATGATGAGGATGATGGAGATGCTAGCTCTTCTAGTACTGACTAGATGTCTACTTGACACTCTTACCCTTTGTCACTCGTGACAAAAAGTGGGAGTAGTTTTGGTTATAAGAGTAGTCATAGTTAGGGGGAGAGTTAGTATAGGAGATTTTTGTTAGGGGGAGTGTTGATATTAAGGGATGTAATGAGGTTTTTATGTATCTTTTTCTTTTCTCTCCTTTTTAGATACATTGTTCTTGTACATGGGTCTTGTGACCATTTTGACGTATATTGTACTTATATTTTTTTATATATTGATGTATGTTTTTTTTTTTCACCTACCCTTACATGTGTTATTTCTTTTCTCAGTTTATGCACATGCTTCTTATTTCTTGTATGCAATCTATTATTTCTGTTTCATATAAAGATGCCTTGATGAGTTTTGTTTAAAATGTTTTAGAAATATAGATTGTCAAAGTCTACTTGCCATAAACTCTCTTTTTGCAAAGTTTTTCAAGAGTTTGTATTAAGATAGATTTTATTGTATTCAACAAGTGAATATGGGTTGAATGATTTATGACTTCTCTCATATGTTCATTTGTTTGTTGTGGTTTTGTCATAGATTGCCAAAAGGGGAGATTGTTAGGACATATATGTTTTACATGTTAGGAACATATGTTACTCTTTTATACAATTGGTTAATCCTTTGACAAAACGCACTTTACTTGTATTTGAGTAGATCTAAGATGTGTTTAATGCTTTAAGAAACCTTGTTTCAAGTTCAAGTGTTAAAACCATGCAAGTTTGTCCAAGATTCAAGTGTGGAAAGTGCTATTCATTAAAACTCGATAGCTAGCATCTATCGAGACTTAGAGCTGTCTGAATCCCATGGCTCGATAGCAGCTCAACAAATAGGTATCTGTCGAGGTTTATGAAGTTCAGTTTTTCAGGACTGTTTTTCATCTAATCCGTGATTATATGTTTGGGCTTTCTTTTCTTATAACCCTAGACATATATAAGGATTATTTTAAGGGTAGTCAAATGTGACACAAGTTGCACAAGTGCTGAGCAAAGTTTGTTCATGCAAATTGTGACCAGAGACAGAATTTGCCTTAGTTCATCTTTCTTATGAAGAAGCTGTTGTGTTTGTACACCGGAGGGTTTCGTAATCAAGGAGCTTCTTGATCTTCATCGTGTGATAAACTGAAGAACTTTACAACCAACAACCTTCTCTAGTTGGTGATTGAAGTCGCATACTGGGATCCGCACAATTGGTTAGTCACGTACTGGAAGCCGTGCATTGAAAAGGAGAAATTATCACTGTAGAATAAGTCCAATTGAATATTGGGGTAAGGGTTCAACTGTAGGTTGGTAGAAGGTACTGAGATTCCTTTACTTGTAACTGCTTGTTGTAATAATAGTGAATTCTTGGGAATGGTGACTTTAAAATCATCCGGTGGGGTTTTTGTCGTGTAGGTTTTCCCTACATTTAAACAAATTACCATGTCAATTTATTTTCCGCTGCATACTTAGTTTAATTGGTGATTTGTTTGTACTACCGCGCGTTTGCATGTTAATTTGATTAAATAACAAACTTGGCTAATTAATAAATTAATTCATCACAAGGGGTCAATACGTTTTTGGCCTATCATCAATTTTTGCCTAAGGCCCCTAAATGCATCAATCCACCCTTGCTCCTTATAGACATCTTACTCAACAACATTCTCCACCACATCTCTTCTGTCACCCAAAAGAACTACCTAATCCTTGCTATCATCCACCATAATTTCGGTCACATTGTTTATTCCCCTAAAACCCTTCTTAAAAGTGAAAGAGACAAAAAAAGTGCGAGAAGTGAAATATTTTTGGTATTATTGCCACTACCCGGTAGGTGTGTGAGAGAGGGAACATAGGGAAGTGGTTTGGTGGTAAGAACTTAGCTTCTTGAGGTTTGTTGGATGTACAATATAGGTGAGGAAGAAAGGGAAAGAGAGTGAGAACAAAATTATAGAAATAAGTGCGGCTGGGTTGGGTGAGAAGAATTGAAAGTGAGAAACCAAAGTAACATGAAATGAACCAAAAAGAGTGGCTAAATATAGAATTTGCTGCAGGATGTTAACATCCCTTTACTAGATCAGACTACCAGTACAAGATGAGATGAAGTGAGAATAATTACGTAAAATACAAATGTGACTTCTTTAGGAAAATGTGTTTCTTAGAGTTAAAGCTCTTTTCTTGCTTGCCGAGTCACAAGAATGGACAATTTTGATTTAGTGGCATGTCACATAATGATATATATGGTTGTGTTTGCTTCTGTTGGCCAAATGTCATTTCTTTATTTATGTTTGTTTCACTTTCAAAGTATATTGATATAAAATACTTGTTTGTTAAAAAGAAAGTGACTGAGGCACATATATTGAGCCAAATTTCACAAAATAGTAGTATTAAATTTGTGCAATGAAATTCATTAATATAGCTATACATATATATATATATATATATATATATTTTTTTTTTTTTGAGATGTTTAATATAATTGTATTGAATGTTAAGGATAGTATAAATTTTATTGAAATAGATTTTAAAATAGATAATTTGGTGTGAGTATTAAAAAGTGATTGTATAAAATAGAAAGAGACATTACCAACACCATTAGATCTATGGCTTTCAAAACTCATATGGATGTTGCTTTTCTGGGTTATTTGTTGCCTGTATAAGAAGGGTGTGTTGTGTTTGGTTACCAAGAAAGCTCACAACAAGAAAAGAAAATGAATTAGAGATTAATTTGTTTTGGATGTATTGTGTGACTAGTTAGCTAGAAAGTGAAAAAAACCAAACAAACAATAAAATCCAGACAATCAATTTTTTTTTTTTTTTTTTTAATGAGGAATTAATTTCTTTTTGAAATTTTTTAATTTTTATTTCTAATTTTTTTTTATGAGTTAATGGTAGAAAAAAAAAATGTAGAGACCAAAATAGTATTTTTGCCAATAAGAAAATAGATTCTTATATGATTATACAGATAAAATTTGTTGCACAAGGGTGAAAAAAAAGTAGAATTGATTGTGGATAGGCAGCATCCAAAGAGCTTGAGTGTCATTACTATTGTACAAAATGTAATAAAATCCAAATTTAATTTCCCTTTTTTTATTTTTTATTTTTTATTCCATCTAGCATTCAATTGTTTTGATAGCATATCTATGTGATTTAGATTTTGACAAAGTTTAGGTACAAAATTGGTTGTAACCTTAAGCTACAACTTTATTCAATATATATTTTTTTTTACTGGAGGTGAATTTTGACAAATCCATCACTGTATTACATTTTCTTCTTATATCCTCTATTCTTGCAAAATTTCTAGAAAATTAAAAATCAATTACTATGTCATCAATAAATTGTTTAAATTGCAAGTCTTTTTTTAGTTTAAAATTATGCATAAAATATAAGGGCATAAAGAACATGCAATTCAACTATTAGATTTTCAAAATATATAGTAATGTTGTAGCCTTAGGATACCAATTTTGTAACTAAATTTTTTTCATTTAGATTTTATTTAATCACAATCTTGGACTAATTCATTGTCAACAAATTGTTGAAAGTGTTTTATATAATATTCACATGGCATTCTAATCATTGTGCACATGATATGTGATTTAAGATAAATATAGTCATATGTGATTTAAGATAAATATAGTCATATTTATATTTTTTTTACGTATAAAAAAAATCTAAAAATGAGAACAGAAAATATAAGAAGAAATCTTTAATGGTTCTAAATATAAAAAATAATGATGTAATGTTTTTTTTCTTTTTTGTTTAGCTTACATAATAATATATTCATGGGAAATTCATTGGTTTATAAGCTCAATGGATTTCAATGATACACTAGGCAACTCAGCACTACAATAGCATTGTTGCCAATACCAACTGAACCTTGGTTTGAGAAAATTGTTCCTTCAAAATTCACTTGATAGAGAATACAAAGGAAAGAATTAATTAAGACAATAAATTGTAAGTGCAATTCATAAAAAGGAAAGAAAAGATATTATCTAATTTAGAAACAAAAAAAAGTATTAATACTATTAGTAGATGGATTTCTAATTTTAAAAGGAAATGTTATTCTAAAAATGTATCTAATTATTTGTATAATAATAGTATTAAAGTACTCCTATGGAAATAAACTAATAAAATAATTTTTGCAAAAAGAGAAATTAAAAGGGAGCTAGATTTTTGTTATTGTTACTTACTATGATGGAAGGGGCCACTTTGCTGTAGCTAGGGGAACATAAAATAGTCTTCTTAGTACACTTCATAATTACTGTCATCTTCCTAAGAGACACGTAGATTGATGTGAATATTCCTTTTTTTTTTTTGGGTTAATATGCTATATGACAGTTGATAATTGAATGCAACTAGATAAAGTATTTTCAGATACCTCAAAAGCTAAAAGAAGAAAACAGATAATACGAAAGAGAGAGTTCAAGTGATTAATTAGTACCACCTCAATGACATAATGCATAAACATCTAAATCATCCGTAATATCCTTAACATAACTCGTGGATAAACTAAACTTATAATTTGCTCAAAATTCAAAGCCACAAAAGGTACTGGAATGGTTGTAGTCTCCAAATAGCTGTTGATTTACGTTGGAGAAAGGATCTTGTTGACTTGAATTGAGCCATGAAGGCTGATCTTCACCTTCTTGGGCAACAGCATCAATCATTTGAAGCTGCTGCATTTGTTGTTGTTGTAGTTGTTGTTGTGCATTATGAAAGTCTATTTCACCGTTTGTCTTTTCTAGCTCAGACTGAGCCTCAATTATTTGTTCTTCGAGTCGAGAGATTATCCGAACACTTCCACAGACTGGGTCTTCAACACGTGAACTTGCTTCGAAAGACATGCAATCAGCTGCCACAGGTCGTAAATGCAGTGGAAGTTGCTGCAATGCCAAATGATGAAAAAAACTTGAAACCTGCTTTCTTGTTTTGTTTTTGTTTTTGGGTAAATAAACTAGAGAGATGAACATAAGGGACTAAATTTTGAAGTAATAAAGATAAGTAGCTCAGTTAAAAATGTACTACTAATCAATTTCACAGTAAAATAATTTTGGGATTCTTTTTTGTCAAATGAAAATCATTAATTACTCAGGCAACTTAATTTGACAAAGAATCTATTTCAAATGCTAGTGCTTTCACGCTTTTTTGTGACAGGTATTAAAATTAAACTTGATAAAAGTTAACAAAGAGTCTATATATGGAAAATATCAAACGGCTTCAAGACTAATAAAAAACATTTCCATTAGGAGTAGAGTCAATTAAATTAGTTGCTCAAATAACTAAATTCTAAAAGAATAATGCAGATGGAAATTGAGATGAATTTAAATATTTTTGATCTAGTCAACTTCATTAGGTAGTAATATTCACTTACTCAAAACACTTATAAAATTTTTCTCAAGTGTTGTTTCAAGAAAATTTAGGAGGAAAAGGTACTAAACAAATTTGATATTAACATAAAATGATGAACTCAAAGCTTACAATGATAGGAAAAAAAGAGGAAAGTAAAACATGTTCAAATTCATATTGATTATAGAAATGGTTGTTTTATTTCCTAGAACAAAGTAAGAACTGAAGAACAACACTAACAATAGTAGACAATAGTACAAAACATATCATCTTTGCATTATTATTGTAGTAAGGTTTTTTCTCTTAGTCATGAATATCGATTCTGTAATGTACTTTGTATTTAGAAAATGGGTAAAATTTGTTTACCTACTAATGTATTGGAATAAAAGTAAACGAAAAAAAAAAAAAAAAAAAATCCCAGAGTACGTAATTAATTAAATAAATAAAACTAAATCAGTGTCATTTGTTATCTTCTTTCACTATATTTACCAATCAAAGATGAATTAGAGAAAGAATCCATTAAGAAACATCTTAATGAGATCATTAACACCATCTATGTGATTATTTCAATAAGATAGAAAGCTTTTCGGTGAACGACAAACAAGCTGAAATATTAATCCCTCCTCTATATATGCATATGAAATAATATCTATATTATACCTTTATGTTAACTAATTAATAAATGAAAAATATGTTACTAGCTACTAACATGTGTGTGTATATATATATATATATATATATATTTGGTCATACCTCTAACATTTTGGCAGTGTTGCTAGCACCAAAGATTTTGTGAACACAAGCGAATCTTTGTGGATTGGTTGGAGGAAAATATGGTGCAAGAACACAATCTTTAGTGCATCTCCTTCTCAAAGATTTGCAAGCTGCACATCTAGTTGAATGGGACATTGTCAGAATTTCGAGAATCTACTCAAAGATTTTCTTTCAAAACTTATTCTAAAGAAGAGATTTGGTTTCTATATATATATATAATGGTGATAAGTTTATAGCTGAATTCATAAAGGGGTTTGCCGGTCTCATAGAGATTAAAACAGCAATAAATTACAAAACCAATAAAAGGTGAAACACTACTCAAAAACAAAAATTCTATTCCATACAATTTCCTTATGAAACAAAAGGTAGTAATTTCCTTATGAAACAGAAGGTAAAAGGAGAATAATATAGTTTCGATTAAAGTAGGGCTGGCCGAATTCAATTTGAGGCCTTTGGCAAAAACCTTAAATAGGCATTTGTGTGTGTGTGTGTGTTTTTTTCCTGAAAGAAGGCATTTGTGTATCTAAATATCACTTTAAATGATATTTATTTATTAACCATCAATTTAGTTAATTTTTTTTTTATAAATTTTAAAAAATAAAATAAAATTCATTATTCTTACTTTTTTATATCGATTAAAGCATTTAATTGATGCTAGAGTAGAGATACTACAAATTTTATTACATAAACCTTACAATCTGACGTGCCACAAATTAGAATAAATTGATTTAAATATTCATTTATTATGTTGTTTAAGTAGCACTAGTCTATTCTTGCAAAATAAGTTGCAAGTATTATGCAGTAAAATTTGTAGTAACTTTAATATTTTTCATTTACTTAATAGTGATTTGGTTGGATTTTGATTATTATATATATATGGGTTGCGTTCAAGTTACACATAATGTAATTTTAAATAATGTTACATAACTCAATATTTTTAAATTAAATGCGAATTTTAATAAATTCACTGTTAGATTACATTATTTTCGTACATTCTCTGTACTTGCAAAATTTCAAGATAATTAAATATTAATAGTCATGTCATTAATCAATTGTTTAAATTCATATTTTTGTAGTTTAAAATAACGAATAGAATATGAGTTTATGGATCGAATGATAAATAACAATTGATTGGTATGAATATTGGTATATGTATGTTAAAAACATATATATAGAACATATAATCCAATAGTAGAATTTTTAAAATATAAATTTAATACTAAGTTATTGGGAGGTGTAACGTTATTTAGAGTTACACTAAATGTAACTGACACCAGATGTAACATTACTTAGAGTTACATAAGATATAACATTGTTTACGGAAGAGGTTAAAGCTACCATACATTTTACTACAAAAACTTGAAAAATGAAGTGAAAAAGAATATGATTGGTGACACTTCAACAAGATAATATTTGAATATTTGAATTACTTATAATTGGGCACCAAAAATTTGTAAGGCCTATATAATAAAACGTAGTAATTCTAGCATCAATCAATTTTTTGGGTCTTTTTAAAGGAAAATACTAAAAGCATTACAAATTTTACTACATAAAATTTATAAATTATTGCAATAACCTATTGCCATAGAATTTTTTGCAATAGTGGACAACAAAATTTTTTCATTGCAATAGGTGTTTATTGCAATAATTTTGAGTTTATTGCAACAAAAAATTTCGTGCAACAGGGCTTTTTTCTTATAGTGATTACTTAATAAATGAATTAATGTTTGAAATGTGTTTTGGCGATTGTGACATATAAGTTTGTCATCCAATAAAACTTGCAATATCCCTAGCATTACTATTCTAATTAGAAGTGGAGGGGGAAAAAATTCACTTTTTGGCTCCCACATTTTGAGGCATTTCTCTAGAAGGCGAGGTAATATAATATGTATATGATACATGTATCTACTATTTCACATGAAGATAGATCACATCTGTGGGACCAACCCCATGTGAGAGAGAGAATTAATATATACATGACAATTAAGGGGCCCTAGATCAGAGCCCATGCCGACTGCAATTTTTGTTGCATGTGGCGGGTGATTGTGTGCAAGCTTAAGCTAAAATTAAAGGAGGACGGCAAGGGCTGATCAATTGGCTTTCTACAGATGAAAATATTTTTGAACAAAAAATATATTCGGTTAAAAACTTTGCATGCATTTGCATGCGCATGGCAACCACTTCTATCATATCTATCTTTTTGACTTTAACTAAAGTAAATAAACAATTGCTTTGTTCAGACCTGAGTAGTTTAATTTTTTATTGCATCTTTACTTAATTAATGAGCATTACAAGTTAATTTTTTTTAATTATATATATATATATATAAAAGAAAATTTCGGTGCATGATCTTTTAGTTCAAAATACATTTTGCACGTTAATTTTTTTATTAAAAAACATTTTGGGTGCCTGATCTTTTAGTTTAAAATACATTGGTTTAATTGATGTTTTAAAACAATACTAAGGAGTTAAGTACTTTATATTTATTATGGCATATTTATCTCCATCACTTTAAGAAAAGTAAATAAATATATGGCTGCTTTGCTTTGCTGAGTGATCTAATCTTTTCATCACTTCTTACTTAATGAGTGTTATAAATTAACTTTTATTTTAATTTGGGTGCCTGATCTTTTATTTCAAATTACATAAAGTTTAGTGTCAAATAAGAGATATGTGTTTGAGTATCCCTACACCAAAAAGAAACCAATTGATATCTTGATTTGATGGTAAAACATGATCATGGAGCAAGACGTTATAGATTTTCAATCCTAACTTACCTTATTTATTAATAATAATAATAATAATAATTAAAATGAATGTGATTGAAAATCATTCATGTTCGAACTATGTTTGGGTCTTACTTAGAACATCAATTAGGAAACAATAATTAAAATGAATGTACATGTGTTTTATAACAAGGTTGAGATGCATTTTGAGATTTGTTGTATTATTGTTTTATGTGAAAATATGGGCATGTCTCTCATCATCTTATGAACAATTCACTAATTAACTTAATTTTCAAAACTGTTAATGGTTTACACTTAAAAACAATACTAGGAGGTTTACCCTCAAAACTTATGTATACAATTATGTTCTTCAATACTTAGCAAAAAAAGAAAAGAAAAAGAAAAAAAGAGTCCAATACGAAACATTGCTGTTGTCTAGCTAGGTCTTGTATTGAGTTGTGCCCACTGCATTGAACCGTTGAAATGGAATAATACTGGAAAGGTTGTAAAGCTTTATTGTTGCCATTGAATACTTTTTTTTACTACTCTTTTAATTTGATGGTTTGATGCATAGGCATTTGTGTCAAAACTGTGGGAAGGACGAAGGAATTTTTGCTACTTTGCAATGCAAGAAATTTTTTTTTTTTTTTACATTGCCAATTGATTATTATTATAGAATACTAATTTAAAATTTAATTTTTTTAAAAAATCCAAAACGAAAAAGAAAAAGAAATTACTGTATCCAAAAATGATAATTATAGACAAATGAGAACGCCGTCTGTGGGGATCAAACCCATGACCATGCCACGTGGTTAAAAGCCACGCGCTTTACCACTGAGCAAAGACAGGTTTGTTATACTTCTGAGTTTTATATACATACATACATACATACATACACACACACTTTTTAGCTTGGATGAATTGCACTTACAAACCCACTTCCCGTCTCTATGATGATTGATTACTCTCAGAATTAGATTTAGTAGAGTTTCATTCTTGTGTATTTTCGTTGCAGAAATACCACATTATCAATTGCATCACTTTACCACGGTATTTAGCATAGTATAACACTTTAAGAGCATCTACATCACTTTACCATGCTCATAATATGATATTCAATGCAATTGGGCTAAGTTTGTCAAATGAGATTTTCATATGCCCAACGCGTGCCCAACAACCCAAGGGTCACAAAAGATGAAACATTTCACCTGACCACCCACTTACGAACCATTTATTTCGATAAAAAAAAAAACTACTTTCGGTTAAAAAAAGACTTATGACAAACACGTTTTTCTTTCGTTAAAATGTTTTTAAAAACGACTCTATCTCACATCACGTAAAGCAAATGTGGTAAAATTCAAGCTTTTAAACTCATTCTCAAGATTGCTATCAAACACAAGAAAATTAAGTAGTCTTGAACAAAAAGAATTTCGTCATTTTCCAAAAAACAAAATGTTAATATCAAAACTGACAAAGCCTTATGGCCTGTTTGGATGGAGGGGGGAAAGGAGAGAGAGTGGAGGGAAGTAGAGTAGTGTTGGCTAAAAATAAACTAATTTTGTGCTAAATCTACTCTAGTCCCCCCCAATCCAAATGGACCATTAGTTGAAAACATTGTGTGACATTGCCCATCAAGTCGGTTGGTCGGAAGAGTTAGATTGATCGCTTCATTGAGCATGCCTAACATTTACGCCAGGGTTTAAGATCTACAGTTTTTACAAAAAGCATATACAACTTTAGACCATAACCCCACTTTTAAACGTATCGAGTCGGTTGGTCGGAAGAGTTAGATTGATCGCTTCATTGAGCATGCCTAACATTTACGCTAGGGTTTAAGATCTACAGTTTTTACAAAAAGCATATACAACTTTAGACCATAACCCCACTTTTAAACGTGCATGGAATTATAATTGCTTTGTTTTACCAAATTCATGTTTAATTTATTCATCATGCAGATTGATAACAAAAGTTCATCATCAATTTGTATTCATGGTTCAAAACTTTTTCCTTCACAATGTTCACATGAGCTGAACCCAAGAAACTTTCATATAAGGATAATTTTACCATTTTTTAAGGGCAAGTCAAAATTGCTAAGTTGTTATTTGTTAAGTTGAAAATACTTCAGAATTACCTAAAAAATTTTCCCAGTATCATAATCACCGAAAACTTGACCATGTAATCCAATTTTATTTTGATTATGAAAAAAAGTGTTTTTCTTGGATTTTTTTTTCTATACGTTTACTTCCTCAAAATCTTCACATTTTTCTTTTTACAACCATATTTTCCTTAGAAAAGAATAAAATACATGTAGCCAGCCTAAATAGCCTAAAAGCATTCACATCAAGAATGCTAAAAAGCCAATTTTAGCACAAACACACAAAAATACCTACTACATCAAACCTCTCAAATGCTAAAAAATTTTTTGACTTCGCCCCCTAAAGTTTTAATGTTTTGATCAACTCCCCTAACGCTACATAATGTTTAGAAAAGACCTAAATTTCATATTTGATGCTGATGTGATTGTGAAATGCCACATAAGATTGTCATGTATGCTAATTGGGCCAATCAAACCATGCCATGTTAATTATCTTATAAAATAGAATAATTAAAAAATAAATAAACCTAAAATTTTTTTCTAAAATCGAAAAGATGATTCCACTTTATCAACATCCAATCAAAACCCATCAATCTCAATCTCTGGCAAGAAATCATTGAATTGCTATAACAATCTCAATCTCCGATGAAAACCGTAAACATAAATAGTAAAAAATCCAACAAAAAACGAGCTTCCCCTTCTCAACTCACACTTAGCTGTGCACTAGACACAATTGAGCACAGATTGGGGGAAATTAACCAAAGATGGCCATCTTTGGAAGTTGCAGGAAGACCCATCTCAATGCAACAATGTGCATTTGCTAAAAATTAGAGCCCATGTTGATAGTGCAATAGAACCTGCTACCGCAGTTCTGAAGGTCTTTGATACTGCTCATGAGCTTCAGAAGTTACACATGCCTGACCCATGTTTTGATCTCTTCGATTGCCTCTGAGAACCAACACGAGATGTGCACGTCTGTATATGTTGATGTTTGAAGTTCAAATGCAAAACAAAGTTTTAAAGCTCTTGTTTTAAATTACCTTGAGATGTCTGAAAGCTCACTTAGTGTGTAAAATACTAGTAAATGTTTAGACCGCCAATTACAAAATTATCAAAGCAAGCTTATATTCAAACAATTGATGTGCGGAATGATAAATATGAGCTATACCAAAAAAGGCAAAACACTCTAAACCATAATTAATCAGAAACACATAAGCAATTAAGAGGAATAAAGTAGGGAAGAGAAAAGCAAACACAAAGATAACACCAAGACATGTTATCAAAGAGGAAACCGAAGAACTTGGCAAAAAACCTCTCCGCCACCCTCCAAGCGGTAAAATGATCCACTAGAAAACTAGTTGGGATACATGAATAGTAATAGACCCTCCAAGCCTAATCTACCCGATACACCTAAGCCCTCCAAGCTTCTTACTCCAACAAGGTTACATCGAACCGTGTTTTCTCTAGCTTTTTAGATCCCGCAATAAGCTCCATATTACATCTGCCATCCTTGGTACCCGTGCTTCTCAAGCTCCAAAAACACTCTCAACACTCTAAATAGGTGTAGGTTGTGTTTGAGTACAAATCTCCTCTCAATGGATATAACAATGGAAGAGGGAGGGAGAAGAGACTACAAAAGATTTCTCTCTAAGAATGAGTAGCTCTCTCTCTCTCTAATAAGGTGGGTGCATTGTAGAAACCTTTTTTAGGGTTTTTTTCTTAATAGTCTCCTTTCAAATTTAGTGGGTAATGAGGGTATATATAGAATGAGTGATAGGAATACGAAAAGTCATAATTTTTAGTAAAACAGGGGAACTTCGCAAGTCACTTGCAACAGGTGCAAGTCGCGAATCCAAGTCACGATATAACCTCCTGGACAGGTTGTATTGAGTTGGATACCTGGCCTGATCGTTCACCTTCCTGCATGTGCTTCTCATGTGACCTTCAATTGTCTTGATCAAATCTTTACCACTTAATACTAAAGCCATTACAAATAAATCCCACAAAAATATAAGGAAATAAATTAATGAAATTACAACACTTTTTGTCATGGAATAAGAAAACACTAATGTTATGAGAAAAATCATAACTTAACAATCTCCCTCTTTGGCTATTCCATGACAAAACACCCTAAAACAGACTCTAGACTTAAACATGAGTTTGAGAACAATGAAAAAACTCACTCACACCTAAATCTAGAAGTTGTGATGAACTTGGAACATATATACCTGTAACTTGAAACACTAACACAAAACGCATTAGACCCTCAATGTAAAGCAAGTAATAAAAGAGCAAGTATAATGTAACAAGTAAATTGCGATCAAGTAATCACGATGTGAAACATATGAGCAACTTGATCATACACCAAAACAGTCATATAGAAATGACTACAATGATCACATAGCAAAGCAAATGATCATCGGAACATGCATTCAATGAAGCATAATAGCATAAGGATGTATGCATGTCTAACACACAAACACTATGCAATGAGAACAACAAAACATAGATACTAAATATAACTCAAAGCACCATAAAGAAAACAAGAAAACAAACAAAACAAAGTTTTCTTAATAATACAATGTCTTCTCCCCCTTGGTATATGTATCTCCCCTATGGAATATCTCCCTCCCTACAAATGTGCATGAGAAATAGGATTTCTCCCCCTAAGAATGTGTACAAGAGTCATATAGAAATGACAAAACTCTCTGGCATACTACTCTAGAGTATACTCTCCCCTTTTTTGACACGAATAGACAAAGGGTCAAGGAGAAAAGAGGGCATAAGATGAAGGTATGAACAAGGATAATGATGCATGAGGGGTGCAATATGAATGAGAGATGGAGATCAAACAAAAGAAAAAACAAAATGCTATAAAGCATAAAGTAAACATGACATGCTAGGATGAAGAAATAAGGTATAGACCAATGCATGACAAGGGTAGCAAAGGTGTTTGCAAGAGGTGGCTATGTGCAATGTATAACCAAAGCATAGAAAATGCATATGTGGGGCAAGATGTGTTAAATACATAATCAATAAAGCAAACATGTTTCTAATGAGGAAACATGAGAAACCCCAAAGTTTGGTACTCATCGGAGTCCAAACAAGTGAGATACTTAAGAGGCATTTTATCAAACATTTGACGTGCACACTATGAACAACAATGTAAAACAATGCATGAACATCATAAAATCAACCCTTAATACATGTTCTTTTTGCCACAAGGGGCCAACATCCAAAGAAAATCATCAAAAGAAACAAATCTCATGCAAAAAATTTGACAAAAATTAAGTTTTCCCTACCCCTATGATGAAAATCCAAACCAAGAGCACAAAAACTCTTCGAAACATAATCTAAGGATCAAAATCAATGAAAAGAGTTTAGAATTAATTAGAGATGTTAATAGAATGAAAAACCATTCAAATTGGTTGGGTTTTGATGTAAAAATATTGTAAGAAGGGTTTTAGAGAGGATGGGAGAAGTTTAAAACAAGTTTCCCACGAAATTTTTAAAAAAAAAGCTAATTCTAGGCATTTGGCGACTGGGTGAGTCGCGACAACCTTTGAATGAACTCGCCACTAGCGAGTGAGTCGCCAAATGAGTAGCCAAAACTCGCTACTAAAAAATGAGTGAGTAGCCAAAAATTTTGACACCTGTTTTTCAATACAAAACATGCTTAACATAATGAAAAATAAAGTAAGCACTAAACATGATCAAAAATCTTTTTAATTTGATCAAACATGTAGTTGAACACACATACAACACATTTAATCAAGTGCAATCGAACAAATAAATAAGACATTCATTGAACATTAGGCATGTGTGTTGTGTGTGTGCATCAAATGTGGAATAGTCTTTAGCCTAGAGTGAAGCTTCAATGATCAATTCAATCAAGTCATATACAACTAGTACTAAGTCAAGTGGTCTATTTCAATTATAGAAATGAACATATATGATCTCCCATAAGAAAATGATTACATATCTTTGAAGCTTTTCATTTGGCTTTTTACAATTCATAACATTTGATCATTTTTTATCTTTACACTCATTTTTGTGAGCGATGCCTGAAATTTTTAATATTTCAATTCGGTGAACAAGCTTTTGGCTTTTGGCACCATACATTTTGAATACATGTCACTTTCCCTTTTTCCTAGTTAAATAATAGTTTGTGCGATGACTTTTTTAGCTCATTATCTCTTTTTGAGATTTAACATTGGCTGAGCTCTTCAAGCAAAAAAAAAAAAAAAAAAAAAGAGTGGGAAGAGATATAGGCACAAGTCTACGCATGTATCAAAACCAACATGACTATTAACTAATCATTCATGACAAGCTTAAAGATCGATTTACAACAATCACACATAAATGTCAAGATTTTTCTCACATTGATAGATGTGCATACATAACAAGCTAAGCTCATAAATGCACTAAGCCATTAGTACGAAGGTACAAGGCTAAACTCACATGTGATATGTACTCAAACATATACGATCAAACTTTTTGAATTTTTCACTCTTTATGTGGTTTTGGATTTTTTATCCACACAAAACTAAAATATAAAAGTAAGATAAAAAACAAAAATAATGCATATAAAGAAATGCAAGATGCACAAAATACATGAAGATATGACATTCAATGCATGACGGGTTCTACAAAGATCAAAAGAATTTGATCAAGGACCAAATGAGCAAAAGCTCAACCATAAGAACCCTTCCTCATCCAAGTGGAACAATTGTTTGGAATGAGTGTCTCATGAGAAGAAAGACGAAGGTTGGAAGAATGAGAACTAGAGATGCACATAGACAAGGGAGTATGAACATCAAAAACTTTTTTCAACAACTTACCAACCAGTTTTGCTTTCATAGCACAACTTCTAAGAAGCTCAGGTTTCTCTTTTCTTTTGATTCTTTTAAGAACTTGAAACTTAGTGCAATGAGGTCTAAGATGACCAAAGGCACCACAATAGTGACAAACAATGTGTTTAGGTCCACTAGGCTTTTTGGAAAGGAATCTAACAACATGATTTTGTTCTCTCTTCAAATTAGGACATTGAGGTCTTATATGACCAATCACACCACAATGTGGCAAGTTGGAATAAACTTAGATCCATCCAAAACCTTAGGTTGAGACCTAAACAGAGGCTTTGACTTACGAGTCTTTCTCTCCACCTTTTGATTTCTTTTGTATGGAGGAATGTACACCGATTTGTCCTTTGAGGTAGAACACATATAGGCAAAAAATTGGGTACCACAACATGATTGCAACAAATATTTTCATCATTTTTAGCAATAGGTTTAGCAATCAAACACTTGGTATGTATCTTAAGAAATTCATTTTCACATTTTAGCTCATTAAAAAGTTTGTTAGACAAAAAAAGTTTGGCATCCAAGTCCACATTCAAACTCTTTCAGTTTTTCAAGAGAATTTTCAGCAAGTTTCTTATATTTCTTAACCAATTTGTTGGATTCATTGAGCTGAGCAATCAAATCATCATTTTCACAAATAAACTTGCTCAAATTCTTACGAAACTTCTTTTCCTCTTTCTTCAAGAGTTTGTTATTTGGAATTTACAATTATGAGGATTAACACTCATAGAGGCATTTTCACAAACACATGGCATATTACATTCACAAACATCCATAGAAGCATACAAAGCACTATCCATAACAATAAACACAAGGGGTCAAGGATTACACTTAGGTAATGAAACCAAAACAAGTGTACCCGCTCTTATATCAATTGAAAGCTCACTTAGTGTGTAAAACACTAGTGAATGTTTAGACCCCCAATTATAAAATTACCAAAGCAAGCTTATATTCAAACAATTGATGTGTGAAATGATAAATATAAACTATACCCAAAAGGCAAAATACTCTAAACCATAATTAATCATAAACACAGTAGCAATTAAGAGGAATAGAGTAAGGAAGAGAGAAGCAAACACAAATATAACACCGAGAAGTGTTATCGAATAAGAAACCGAAGAAATCGGCGAAAAACCTCTCTGCCACCCTCCAAGCGGTAAAATGATCCACTAGAAAATTAGTTGGGATATTTGAATAGCAATAAACCTTCCAAGCCTAATCTACCCGATGCACCTAAACCTCCAAGCTTCTTGCTCCAACAAGATTACGCCGAATTGTGTCTTTTCTAGCTTTCTGGATCTCGCAATAAGTTTCATATTGCATTCGCCATCCTTGGCATCTACCAATGCTTCCCAAGCCAAAAACACTCTCAACACTTTAAATGGATGTACGTTGTGTTTGGGTACAAATCTCCTCTCAATGGATATAACAATGGGAGAGGGAGGGAGAAGAGACTACAAAGATTTATCTCTAAGAATGAGTAGCTCTCTCTCTAATAATGTGGGTGTGTTGTAGAAACCTTTCTTAGGGTTTTTCTCTCAATAGGCTCCTTTCCATTTTTGTGGGTAATGAGGGTATAGTATGAGTAATGGGAATATGAAAAGTCACAATTTTCAGTAAAATAGGGGAACTTCGCGGGTCACTCGCGATTGGTACAAGTCGCAAATCCAAGTCACAAGATAACCTCCTGGACATGCTGTATAGAGCTAGACACCTAGCCTGACTGTTCACCTTCCTGCATGTGCTTCTCATGTGACCTTCAGCTGTCTTGGTCAAATCTTCATCACTTAATACTAAACCCATTACAAATAAATCCCACAAAAATACAAGGAAATAAATTAATGCAATTGCAACACTTTTTGTTATGGAATAAACTAACACTAATGTTATGAGAAAAATCATAACTTATCCATGTCAATCACAAAATTTGATGGTGTGTTGAATATAGAGGGATACATCGGCCAATGGATTAAGCATTTGGTGTTGGCAATGAAGCATGTATTTGAGCCTGAGCATAGACTCTACAATGATGTCTTCAAGAAGATAGGATCCAAAGTTGCAACAATTTTGAGTTTATTGCAACAAAAACTTTCATTGCAATAGGGCCTTTTTTCTTGTAGTGATTACTTAATAAATGAATTAATGTTTGAAATGTGTTTTGGTGATCGTGACACATAAGTTTGTTATCTAGTAAAAATTGCAATATCCCTAGCATTACTATTCTAATTAAAAGTGGAGGGGAAAAAAATTCACTTTTTGGCTCCCACATTTTGAGGCATTTCTCTAGAAGGCGAGGTGATATTATGTGAGTGTTTGGATTCACGTTTTTCCAAACACGTTTGCATTTTTTTTTTCGGTGCGTGAACAATAACATCACATGGATTCACTATATAGGGGACAAAGGACATTGTTTAGATACTGTTCATGGGTCCCACGACACTATTCATACATTTAAGAATTATTTTGTTACCGTGTTTTTAGTTTTTAGTTTTCAATTTCAGCAAAAATAAGTTATATCCAAATGAACCCTATATATATACGATACATGTATCTATTATTTCACATGAAGATAGACCACATTTGTGGGACCAACCCCATGTGAGAGAGTGAATTAATATATACATGAGATGATGAGAAACACGATAGATTTTCTCCTAGTAAGGGGCCCTAGATCAGAGCCTAGGCCGACGCAATTTTTGTTGCATGTGGCGGGTGATTGTGTGCAAGCTTAAGCTAAAATAAAAGGACTGCAAGGGCTGATCAATTGGCTTTCTACAGGTGAAGATATTTTTGAACAAAAAATATATTCGGTCAAAAACTTTGCATGCGCATGGCGACCACTTCTATCATATCTATCTTTTTCACTTTAACTAAAGTAAATAAACAATCCCATCCAAAAAAAAAAAAAAGTAAATAAACAATTGCTTTGTTGAGACCTTGGTAGTTTAATTTTTATTTGAATACTATGTGCACCTCACATATGTGGGGGCTTCATACTTTAATTTTGACTTTTAGGGAATATTAATGTTACAAATTGAACTAAAATGTGTACTTATAAAAAAAAAAAAAAGGGTCAGTTTTTTTAATTTTTGATTTTTTTAAATAATAGTTTAATAATTTAACCTTACTTTTATATTTTAAATATTTATTATTCTACTAAAAACACTATTTATTATTAAAAATAAAAAGCCATAAACGTCAATGTGTCGCTAAGGCAATAACCCACTTTCCCATTCTAAAAAAAAAAAAGGGAAAAAATGAGTAAACGTGTGGTCGTATGGGACTGCCAGTGGGAAGTTTCTTTTTTATTTTTTTCTCCCCTAAATCCTTTACCACGCATTTTTTTTTTCCCTGAGAATCTTTTACCACACATTGCAGGTCACATTCCTACTCTTTTATTTTTCAGTTTTCTACTTTACTTTCCCCAAGACCTTTTTCTCTTGGGTAAGACTCTCTCTCTCTCCTCCATCGTCCTTATAGGCTACATCAGAGCATCTCCAGCAATTTCAGCAAATTTTTGTACTGTTTGGAGAATGAACAGTGACATTTAACTTTTACATACCCACTTTTTCAAATACACTTCCAATAGATTCTCTATCTCATTCTCTATTTCATTTAAATATTATTTCTTTATTCATTCTTTATCATCATTTATTCTTTCTATATTTATTCCCAACAATTATATTTTTTAATGAAAAGTATTATATTTACAACATTTTTTGCAATATTTTCACAACAAAATTTATGTGGAAAGTTGTTACTAGTTCTAATTTGAACTCACCGCTGAAATTATTTTTTTTTCTCACCAATATTAACTAATAACAATTTGTTATTTAAAATTTATTGTGAAAATATTGTGGTAGAATTTCTCAATTAGGATTTTTTATTTTTTATATTATTTTTTATTCTTTCATTTCATTCTCCTCCACACACGTGTCCTCTATCCCCCCTTCTTTTATTTCTTTTTCTCCTCCAAAATGTTCCAGCAACATCTCATTTGCTCTTCTCTGTTCCTCAAAAAAAAAAAAAAAAATTTTGCTCTTCTCATCAGAGAAAAGAGAGAGACAGAGACAAAGAGAGAGGAGAAAGACTGGGAGGTCGGCGTTAACCATGCCGTCGGAGATCGAGGTTCACCATGCCGTTGAAGATCGGCGTTCACCATGCACTACCACGTCCACCGTCCCACCACCGCTCGTCCTCCTCCCCTCCACCGGGCTGGGTCAGATCGGCTTGTTCTTTTCTTTTTTTTTTTTCTTTTTTTTTCTTTTTTTCATATTTGCTTTTTCTGATTCAACTTTATTTTATAAGAATTGGAAACAGGGTCAGATCGGCTTGTTCTTTTTTTTTTTTTTTTTTTTTCTCATATTTGCTTGTTCTGATTCAACTTTATTTTAAGAATTGGATTTTGTTTTGTGTTTTGTGTTTTGTGTTTGGATTATGTGAGAAACGGAGAGAATGAGAGAGGAAAAAAAAATTCGGAGGAGAGAGAAAGAATTGATATAATAATAGCTGGTATAATTTTTTAATTCAAGAAATTCAATTAATAATGTACAGTAGCCCATCAAACCTGATGGGCTGCTGTTCATGAGCCAAAAAAAAAATCCAGGTTTACCGAATCTGCTGGAGCATGAATGGAGCATGAACAGTGCACAGATTCTCCAAATTTTAGCTAATATACCCGGATACATACATTGCTGTAGATGCTCTTAGTACGTGTTCTTCAACTTAAAACTAAACTGTATTAGTGTTTGGTTTTTGGTTGAATGGGTCGGTCCTATATAGTCTTTAAAACCATGGGTTATGTAGGAACCAAGTATGAGGCTACTAGGCCTTAAATCACTTGGGCTCACAATTTATTTGTAGTGGGCTTGAGGATTTCCTACTCTGGGTTGTTCTCGACAGAGAGACTCAAAGCAACACTTTGTTTATACTTTCTCACTAGACTGTTTTCTCTCCGTTTTTCTGAACCCCTTCTTCCTTCCAAACTTCCGCTATTTATAGCCAAGGTTAGTGGTGAGATTACGTTTTCAGCCTCTGTTAGTGCTATTGAAGGTCCAGTATTATCTGATTTAAGTGGATTTTTAGGTGAGAGTGGGGTGCAACAATTATGGCCTTGGAACTTGGTTCAACTTAGTTGATAGTGCTCGGTAATGCAGTTTACCGAGCATATCACGATTTACCCAAACACGGTTAATAAGCTTGTTTAGGGAACATATGCCGAGCACACATCAAAATACAAGGCCCAAAATTGGTTTTTGCGCTAAGGCAGATCCAAGAAGGGCTTAGGGTAATGGGGCTGTTCCCGTTGGGCCTGGGCCCAAGGGCCTTTATGGGTTTTGGGATCCCGATGCCGTACATTAGCCCCCCCTTGATTCATACCCGATTGTCGGGAAGAATCAAGGAGTTGGCCGAGCCTCTTGACCTCGGAGACTTTTATGGCCTGGGAATCGTCGTTATGGTTCCTAATTAATGCTCATCTCAAAAGACGCGCCGTTTCGCGGCGCCAGGTACAGTCATCATTATTGCCTGACGCTTCGTGAACCGGAGCGGCGCGCGTTCTGGTTACGTTTGGCATCCGTAGGGTCGTTCGTAAATCGTGCCCATTTACTGCTTAATTAAACGCTTCTTTGCCCCCCCCCCCCTCTTTCTGACTCTATAAATAGTTCCCCATAGAACATTCTTTCATTTTTCCTCCACCTCTGATATTTCGTGCTTACTCTCTGCCGACCAACTCTCTGTGTGCTTACTCTCCTGCCCAGTGTTCTCTTCCTACTTAGAACCCAAAGTAAGTTTTTTCTTCCTTTTTCTATTCCTTCAGCTTATTTCTTCAAGTTCCCTTTCATAGTATTAGGTGTTATAGATGGGTTACTCTTACCTTCTAGAGTCCTCAGATGCCTTGGCCTCCTTTAGGAGCACATTTAGTATTCCCGATGACGTGGATGTGGCTTACTGCCACGAGAGTGATATTGCTCTCCACCGAGGATTTGGTACAGCCTTTTTTCCTTTGATGGCAATCTTAGAAGGTGGGGTTAGGTTCCCCGTGGATCCCCTTTTGACCGATACACTTAGGTATTACGGGCTGTGTCCCGACCAGCTGCCCCCCAACTTTTACCGAGTAGTTAGCTGCGTCAGTAGGTTGAACCATACCTTCAATTTACAGTTAAATTACCATGACATTAACCACATGTATAGACTCTGTGGGAACAAAGCTACCAACTATTATCTAAAGGCACGAGATAATCGGGTACGGATGATATCATGCCTGCCTGATTCGAACAGGAACTCCGCCGGGGAGTTCGTTAGGGTGCGCGGCAATTGGTTTGCCGGGGACGTCCCTTGCCCCCTTTCACGGTGTGAAGTGGGTTTGTACCAATCCTTTGATCTAACTATTTTCCTCCGCTTTTCCTTTTTCTTTTAATGGAATAAATCTTTATATTCAGATACTGATATGACACCTGTTCTTTTGCAGACGGCAAAGTATTCGTTCTGGACATTAGAATCGTCCACGCCAAGGATTTGAACTTCATCCTTCGCTCGGAGATATACGTGCACTGGGACGGACAACTCCGAGCTTCGCACCTGATCCTCGGGGTAGAGCCAGTTTACTCCACGTGGCAGAATTTTAAGCAGGCACTTTTGGTTGACAATCCCCTGCTGTCCTACATAGACGTTCGGTACGCGAATTTCCTGCCGCCGACACTTACAACCGGGGAGGCGAGAGACTTTGGACGGCGCTTTACCTGCTCAGACAAGCTAGCCCCATTGCGAGACGAGTCCGCGAAATGGATGTCTCGGCGCCTTAGGGAGTTAGCCCACGAAGCTGTCCAACAAGAGGGCCTTGTTCAAGAGCAGCCGCAGCCCGAGAATCCCCCGGCCGAGACTCAGCAACCAGTGGTTGAAGCAGCTCCCCTATCAGCTGAAGCTATCCATCCCGGCGGAAGGATGGTGTCAAGGAAGGTCATGACCATTGACTGTTTCGTGCCCGGTGCACGGCAATCAAACCAGCCCCCACCTTCTCAGGGCCGGGACCAGGGGCCTCAGCCTCCACCCTCGTCGCAGGCTGGACGGGCCCGTAAGAAACAGAAGGTAACTGATCAACCTTCCACGGGCCCGGGGGATGCCGCCGTCCAGACTCCTCCCCAACCAAAAGGGGGAATTGTTATCCGTGAGCCGCCAACCCAGGTTGGTACGGGGGTTGCGTCCTCCTCTCAAGTGGCTCCAGCGTGGAAGCCCAAATTCCTATTGGACGGCAAGCCGCTGCCTTCAACCGCCTGTGTTCAGATGTGGGAGAAGGGCGAGGGCGGCCGTATTGCCCAAATGCTGGCCGAAGGTCTTCTTCTTCCTGAGGACGTGCATGCCTTCGAGGAGGGATCTGAGGAGTCTGTGGGGCGCCAGTTAGAGTGGCACGCCATTGCGGTAATTACTTAGTTTATTCGTTTTCTTTCCAAACATTCACTTCTGCTTCTTTATTAACTTTTGTGCTTGCTAGGCTGCCCAACTGGCTCACATAGTAGCCAGCCGAACACGGGATCTCGCCGAGGAAGTCGAGCACGAAAAGGGAGTGTGGAAGTCAGCAGCCAAAACGGCGAAGGAAAAGCTCAAGGTAGATGAGTCCGCCGAGAAGAAGGCTGCTGTCGCGGAGAAGAACAGGGCACTGGCCGAGAAGAGGTGTGCGGAGCTCCTGGCCAAGCAGAATGAGACGGAGGTCAAGTTAGCTGAAGCCATCAGCCTCAATACTGCCAACGCCGAGGAGTTAGCCGACCTTAGGGCAACCCTGGCGGCTGCGGAGCAAAAATGGTATAACGAAGGCTTCGCTGATGCCGAGAAGTCTGCAGAGCCGGTAGTGGCTCAGGCTCGGAACCTGGGTTTTGAGGCCGGGTGGTTTGCCGCTCTCCAAGCATTGGGTGTTCCCGATGATTCGCACCTGTACTTTGTGTGTTTAGTCCTAGGGTCTCAACTTTCTCGGCGATTTTAATCTTAGTCGAGTGTCAGGTTTCTGTCCTTAGAGATTTTAGTTGTAAGGTTTCCACCTGCTCGGCGATTTTAATTGAGCCGAGGGCCAGGTTTCTGTCCTTAGAGATTTTAGTTGTAAGGTTTCCACTTGCTCGGCGATTTTAATCGAGCCGAGGGCCAGGTTTCTGTCCTTAGAGATTTTAGTTGTAAGGTTTCCACCTGCTCGGCGATTTTAATCGAGCCGAGGACCAGGTTTCTGTCCTTCGAGATTTTAGTTGTAAGGTTTCCACCTGCTCGGCGATTTTAATCGAGCCGAGGGCCAGGTTTCTGTCTTTAGAGATTTTAGTTGTAAGGTTTCCACCTGCTCGACGATTTTAATCGAGCCGAGGACCAGGTTTCTGTCCTTACGGATATTATTTACAATTCTCTTGGTGCGTGGTCACAGAACCAAAAACAACATATAGAAATAAGTTCATCATAGTCTTGATTTTAGCGAAATACAAGTTCTGGCTTACACGGATGATCATGTGTAGAATTTCTTTAAGTTGTTGGCATTCCACGGCCGGGGAAGTGGCCTCTCGTCGAGGTCCTCTAAGTAGTAGGCCCCGGCACCCGCGATGGCTGTAACTCTGTATGGTCCCTCCCAGGTTGGAGCAAGCTTCCCTGCAGCTATGTCTCGCATGTTTCCTACAACCTTTCTTAGAACTAGTTCTCCGACACTGAATTCCCTCCCCTTTACATTTCGGTTGTATCTTTGGGCTAGTTTCTGCTGATATTCGGCGAGTCGTATGGTCGCGACCTCCCTGCATTCTTCTAGCCAATCCAAATGCTCCATCATCAGGTCGGCGTTCTGGACGGGGTTAAACCCTGCGACTCGTGCGTTGCATAAGCTCACCTCGGTTGGTATTACTGCCTCCGCTCCGTACGTCAAAGAAAATGGGGTCTCCCCCGTGGATCTTCTGGGGGTTGTGTGGTAAGCCCACAATACACTGGGTTGCTCTTCTACCTATCTTCCTTTCGCCCCGTCCAACCTTCTCTTGAGCTCGTTCAAAATAGTCTTATTTACTGCCTCAGCTTGTCCGTTGCTTTGTGGGTAAGCCGGGGTTGAATACTTGTTCCTGATGCCGAGTTCACTGCAGAAGACCCAAAAAGCTTTGCTGTCGAACTGTAGCCCATTGTCTATTACTAGTGAATTTGGCACCCCAAACCTCGTGACTATGTTTTTCCATACAAACTTTTTCACGTCAGTATCTCGGATATTGGCCAAGGCCTCAGCTTCTGCCCATTTTGTGAAGTAATCTACAGCCACTAACACAAAGCGGCGGTTCCCCGTTGCTCGGAGGAATGGCCCGAGGATGTCAAGCCCCCATTGCGTGAACAGCCACGGGCTGCTGACTGGATTTAGACGTCTTGCAGGCTGATGGATTAAAGGGGTGTGCTTTTGACACTGTTCGCAGCTCCGAACTTACTCAGCAGCATCCTTCTGCATATGTGGCCACCAAAACCCCTGGGTCATCGCTCTGTGTGCTAAAGACCGTCCCCCAACATGTCCGCCACACACTCCCTCATGTAGCTCGGTCAGAAGCTCTCTGACTTTCTCGGGATGTAAGCACAAAAGGTAAGGGCCTGCGAAGGACCTTCGGTACAGTTTGTGGTCCGAAGACAGCCAGTACCGGGGAGCCACCCGACGGATCTTGTTGGCCTCGTCTTCATCCTCTGGAACTTTATCCTCGGCAAGGAAATCTATGATCGGGTTCATCCAACACAGATTAGCCACTGCTACCTGCGCAACCTCCACCCTGGCTTGGTCGGGAATACTCTTCACACTGATACTTGGCTCCCTTATAAGTTCTATTGTGACTAGCCGTGGCGTGTCCTCGGTAGCCGACGAGGCTAACGTGGCAAGGGAGTCGGCGTGCTCGTTTTGTGACTGAGCTACCTTGGATACCTTTACCATCCCAAATTGACCGATAATTTGCTTGGCCGCCCTCAGATAAGCTTTCATTCGAGAGTCCCGAGCCTCGAAGTCTCCTGTGATCTGATAAACAACTAGCCGAGAGTCCGAGTAAATCTCTACATCTTTTGCGCCCAGATGCAATGCGGCCCTCAAACCGGCCAGTAGGGCCTCATACTCGGCTTCATTGTTTGAGGCTTTAAATCCCAATCTGAAGGAGTGTTCCAATCGTATGCCCTCAGAGGTGATTATGACAATACCAGCCCCAGCCCCCATAGCATTTGAAACGCCGTCCACAAATACCCTCCACGGGCGAATTTCTGCACTATAGATTACTTTGCCGTCGTTTTTGGGTGTGAATTCTGCGATTAAATCTGCGAGAACCTGCCCCTTCACCGAGCTTCTAGGTCGGTATCTTATGTCAAACGATCCCAACCGAGTCCCCCATTTGGCAATTCGGCCTATAAAGTCTGATCTCTTTAACAGTGACTGTAATGGATACTCGGTGAGAACGAACACCGTATGAGCCTGGAAGTAATGTGGCAACTTCCTTGTGGCGTGCACCAGGGCTAAAACTAACTTCTCCAGGGGCAGGTACCTCGTCTCGGCATCCACCAAGGTTTTGCTTACGTAATACACTGGCATTTGTACTCCTTGATCCCTTAGTAACACAGCACTTACGGCATGCTCGGTGACTGAGAGGTACATAAACAAATCCTCCCCAGGCTCTGGGGCCATCAACCTCGGCGCCTTTGCTAAGTATTCCTTCAGCTCTCGAAAAGTCTCATCACATCCCTCGTCCCAACGAAACCCCTTCCACTTCTTCAGAAGTTGATAAAACGGCCAGCAGCGTTCGGCAAACTTGGAGATGAATCAGTTCAGGGCGGCTAATATTCTAGTGAGCACTTGCACGTCCTTAGGATTGCTTGGCGGTTTGAGGCGGTTCACGGCCTCTATTTGGTCGAGGTTAGCCTCTATTCCCTGAGTAGAGATCAGATAACCCAGGAACTTGCCAGCCCCCACCCCGAAAGTGCACTTCTCAGCATTTAGGCGCAATTTGTGCCGCCGTAGTATCTCGAATACTCCCCGGAGGTCTTCCGTATGTTGTGACTCTTTTCTGCTTTTTACCACCATGTCGTCAATATAAACTTCAACTGTACGTCCAATTTTTTCTCGGAACATTCTCGTCATCATTCGTTGGTACGTGGCTCCGGCGTTCTTCAATCCAAACGGCATGACCTCGTAGTGATAGTTTGCATTCGGGGATATAAATGCTGTCTTTTCTCGGTTCTCGGGTGCCAAGGCAATCTGGTGGTAGCCTTGGAAGGCATCCAGGAAGCTCATCCGCGGGTGCCCATACGTGGCGTCTACTAGTTGATCAATTTTGGGCATTGGGAATGGGTCCTTGGGACACGCCCTGTTCAAGTCTGTGAAGTCCACACAAACTCTCCATTTGCCGTTCTTCTTCCTTACTACGACAGTGTTCGCCAGCCATCTCGGGAAGAATATTTCTTTTATGACTCCGGCCTCCTTCAGCCGCTGGACCTCCAGGTTTACTGCATCGACGTGTTCTTTTGATGCTCTTCTCGGTTTCTGCTTCTTCGGGGGAAATGATGGGTCCACGTTGAGTTTGTGGACAATGAACTCGGGATCTACGCCGGGCACTTCATATGGGCTCCACGCGAAAACATCTACGTTCTGCAAAAGGAACAACAACATCTCTACCCTTTTCCGGTCATTCATGCTTGCACCAATCTAGAAATATCTGTCAGTATTTGGAAGAATTCTAACCTTCAATACCTCCTCAGCCACGTCCGCCCCGGTTTCCCCTCGGGGTCTCTGTAATTGCTATGAAGTTTCTTTCTCGGCCTGCTCAGCTTGTCCGAGCTGTTCATTTTTCCATCTGACTGCGGCGACAAGGCACTGCTTGGCCACTTGTTGGTTCCCCCTTACCTCGGCAACTCCATACTCAGTGGAAAATTTTACTTTCACGTGTAGGGTGGACGGGACAGCCTTTATGGCGTGAATCCACGGCCTCCGCAGGATCGCGGTGTACGGTGAGAATGATTGGACTACTATGAAGGTAATTATAACTCCCTTGCCTTCCATGTCCACCGGGAGAGAGATTTGCCCCTCGGGAATTACGACTCTCCCATCAAATGAGACCAACGGCGTGTCATACTTCGCCAAATCCTGGGCCTTTAATCCGAGCCCTTCAAAAAGGTTCGGGTACATGACGTCAACTCCGCTCCCTTGATCAATCATTACCCTCTTTACTAGGAACCCGCCTATCCGGGCCGTCACCACCAAAGCATCGTCGTGAGGTTGGACCGTTCCTTCCAAATCGTCTTCTCCGAATGAGATGGTCAGCCGTCCAACTTTCTTCTTCTTCTCGGCTGGTTCTCCTCCCGTGCAAGCCACTGTCAATACCCTTTTTGCTGCTGTTGTTCCTCTTGGTGCAGCATGGATGACTTCGATCACCCCCAGTGGAGGCGGGAGGGGGTTCCTTTTCTGTTGGACGCCCTGACCGGCTTCTCAGTCAGTGGAGTCTAAAAAACTCTTTCAGGTACCTCGCCTTTACTAACTGTCCGAGATGATCTTTTAATACCCGACACTGCTCGGTGGTGTGTCCTTTGTCTCTGTGATAGGTGCAGTATAGGTTTTGGTTCTTCCGAGACGGGTTGCCCCCCATTTTGTTTGGCCACCTAAAGAATGACTCGTTCTTGATCCGCTCCAAGATTTTGTGCACGGGCTCTTTAAACGCCACATTAACCCCTTCGATTTGCACCTCTGGTTCCTGCATTCTGAAGTCTTTTTTTGGTTTTGTCGGCAAAACACCCTGCCGAGATCTCCCAATTAATGGAGCTTTCCCCCTGCTCTGCAGCCGGTCGTCCTCCAGGCGTTTGTACTCCTCTATGCGTCTCATCAGTTGCCTCATATCCTCGGGGGGTCTTTTTGTCAACGACTCCCGTAATTCGGAGTCCTCGGGGAGCCCCATCCTGAAGGTGCTTGCCGCAATTTTCTCGTTCCCTCCACCAATCTCGTTGTAGAGTTCCCAGTATCAGCTGGCATAACTCCAAAGGGTTTCCCCGACCCTCATCTTCATGGAAAGTAGCGCGTCAACTGGCTGTTGCACTCAGCTGCATGTCACGAATCTACTGCCGAACTCTTAAATCAGCTCAGCAAAGCTGTGTATGGAGCCTTTTCGTAACCCATTGAACCATCTCAGGGCCGTTGAGCCGAGACTAGAGGGGAACACTTTACACATCAATGCATCATTGTGTGCATGCAAAGACATCATATGGATGTAATGACTGACATGCTCCACGGGGTCTGTCCTCCCCTCATAGGAATTGAACGGCGGTCGCGTGGATTGCTAGGCATAGGGGCCCGTTCAATCTCATCGGAGAATGGAGACCGGGCTGCCATCCGCAAGGCTCGGCTTATGGCGTCCATGGCGGCATTGTGGTGCTGCCGTTCCTCCGGCGATTCTGATCCTCGATCATCGTATCCATGCGACTGCGAACGGTCCCGTTGATGACGTGGTTCCCGATAGTGCCGGTGTGACTCTTGAGAGCGTGATCGGTCTCGGGATCGTTGCGTTCCAGATCGGCTGGAGCCCTCCTCGCCTCGATTTCTCCTTTGCTTGGGGTTGCGATCCCTTTCTTGGGGCCGACCCCTTACTTCCAGCTCCAAATCCATTACCAACCTGCGCAACCGCTCCAGCTCTCGATCTTTATCATCATACTGCCGATGCGCCGAGATGCCTGAAATCGTTCGGTGTGTCTGGGCCGACCCTTCTCCCAATTCGGACCTTTCCTCTCCTCTTGGGTGCTCCCTATCCTCACGTTGTTTCTGTCTTCTCTCCCTCCACGTCGATCCCCGAGAAGATCCTATGAAACTGCTCGGCGCACGCCCTCCTGAACGCTCCTCAGACATTTCCCTTGTTTGAGTCTCAGTCGAACCACGGCTTCGTAGGAGAGCCCCACGGTGGGCGCCGATTGTAGGAACCAAGTATGAGGCTGCTGGGCCTTAAATCACTTAGGCTCACAATTTATTTGTAGTGGGCTTGAGGATTTCCTACTCTAGGTTGTTCTCGGCAGAGAGACTCAAAGCAATACTCTGTTTATACTTTCTCACTAGACTGTTTTGTCTCCATTTTTCTGAACCCCTTCTTCCTTCCAAACTTCCGCTATTTATAGCCAAGGTTAGTGGTGAGATTACGTTTTCAGCCTCTGTTAGTGCTATTGAAGGTCCAGTATTATCTGATTTAAGTGGATTTTTAGGTGAGAGTGGGGTGCAACAATTATGGCCTTGGAACTTGGTTCAGCTTAGTTGATAGTGCTTGGTAATGCAGTTTACCGAGCATATCACGATTTACCCTTGTTCGGGGAACATATGCCGAGCACACATCAGAATACAAGGCCCAAAATTGGTTTTTGCGCTAAGGTAGATCCAAGAAGGGCTTAGGGCAATGGGGCTGTTCCCGTTGGGCCTGGGCCCAAGGGCCTTTATGGGTCTTGGGATCCTGGTGCCGTACAGGTTAAATTACAAATTGCACCTCCAAGCCTAAAATTTAATTCAATCTTTCAATTTCATTTCCATTTAATTCAGTCATTTTAATTTCAACTTTATTCAATCCAATCCTTAAATTAGTTTCCGTAAAAAATGCACCATTACTCACCCCCCCAAAATGACATTATACACTATTATACACTACACCAAGAATAGTCTCGCTAATTAAATTCACGTTGAAACCCACTATTCATGTTAGATGAATGTGTATACATTTATTGTACCACTACATACTCTATAATTTTCCTAAAACGATTGTAGTTTCATTTTTTTTTTTAAGATTTTCTTTATATGAAATTACTAAAAATTATTTTCTATTTTATTATTTGAGAAAAAAGGGAGGTAAGAAGTAGGTTTCAATAAAAAAAAAAAAAAAAAAAAAAGACAACCAAAACAATAATGGACAAGGTTTGGTTATAAATTGGGTTGTAGGTAGCAGCTACAATTCCCACTAAAAAAAAAATTAACAATACTACATATTTGGAAAATTTAACTATTGTATTACATGTTCTTTATGTTCCTAACATACATGCCAAATTTCGTGTCAATTGGATGTTATTTACTATTTGATCCATAAACTTATTTTTATGCATAATTTCAAACTAGAAAACTTGAAATTTAAATATTTGATTAATGACATAGATATTAATCTTTGATTTTTTTGAAATTTTGCAAGCATAGAGGACATAGGAAGAAAATTTAATAATAGATTAAATTTTTTTAATTAATTCTATTTTCCACCTCAAATAATAATGGTTTTTGTTTTGGCTGGTGATTTAGTGTAAATAAAATCATTAAAAGAATGAAACTACGTCATTTTTGAGGTCACTAATGGTGCATTTCTGGTAGAGATTAAGGAGATGACTAAATTGAATAAAGTTAAAAGTTAAAAAAGATTGAATTGGACTTAAGTTAAATTAGAGAGATGAATTAAACTTTTGGCAAAGCTATATGGTTTAATTTGTAATATAATCTATTTAATATTTTCATATACAAGTTTATGGTTAGTCATCCACATTTACGGTTATGGTTATGGTGAATACTCACAGAACCAAACCCTTCTCATTATTCATTATACTCTTTAGAATGAGGAATGATATAAAAGTTAGTCACATAAGCAATGGTATTTTTGTTAGGAAAAAGTTTTAATTCCCAACTTATTTGAAGCTATTTTCCTTCAATCTACTATGTGACAATTGGAGAGACTAGGAATGATATAAAAGTTAGTCACATAAGCAATGGTATTTTTGTTAGGAAAAAGTTTTAATTCCCAACTTATTTGAACCCTAAAGTGGTGCTCAATGCAAAACAAAGTGTTCATTGAAAAAGTGGCAAGTAATGGGAATCTTCGGTTTTCATCGAAATGAAAAATGTAATTTTTTTTTTTTTTTTTTTTTTTTGAGAATCAAATGAAAAATGTATTGATAGTTAGTCAAGTAAGATATAGAATATTTGTCTAAATTCTAATTGTAATAGTAGTTACTACTGTTCTTACTATGAAATCATTAATATTTTTTTATATATAATAAAATAAACGTAAACGTAAATTTGTACGTAAACATAAATATTTAATTTAAATAATAAATTAAATTAAATAATCATCTACATTCGTAACATATGTGCACTTTTTTGTAGTGTGCTATACACATTAATAAAAGAGAAATTATTGAGAATTTTTATGTTAAAACCAAATTTACGATGGAAAATATATTTTAAAATCAACCACGTAAAGTAAAAAGTTCTATAAAGAGAAACAAAAGGGATAAGGATATAAGATTTTTTCTATATTTAAGTAATTAAAAAATAATTCAATGAAGCAATGTTGTGGCCTGTGGTGTTAACATGTTAGTATTTCAGAACTCATAGACTATTCAAGCAAACTGAAAACCAATTGTTGTTGTATTTGGAGTTAAGCATGACGAATTTTTATTTTTCTTGTTTATATGTGTTTTTGGTTATAATATATATGAAATCGGCAATAAAATATTTTATTATTAAGGTTTGGTATAAAGTGATCTTATTATTATTATTATTATTTTCTTTTAGATAGACTAATTTTTAAATTACAACATTAAAGTTTGGGGTAATTTTTACTTCCCCCAAATTTTCAATGTTGTAAAGTTGTGATTTACAACTAATTTGTGTTGGCTTTAATTCCATGTCAAATTTGATTGTAATTTTGTTCAATCTTTTGTACCCTGTATTTTATATGGAATTTCATTGTAAGGGTTGTGTGTGAGAGAGAGTGTGAAGACTCAAGGTAAAATGAAGACCAAAGAAGTTTTCATAGGTAGCTCGCGAGAAGCCTTCCCGTGAAGTGAAGCATGTGCTCAGCACATGACTGGAATGTGAAGAGTCATGACAGATGGTGACAGCTAGTTTTCGCGAGTATCTCACTAGTAAGACCTTCCTAAAAGATACCCACAAAACATTTTGTTTTGCCAATTTGCCATATTTGATACACCAGGTCTCTACCCACACTATATATACCCACGTTACCCACATATGTTGAGGAGTGCTTTTCATAGAGAAAACCCTAGCCACTACCCTTGAGAGTGAGAGATTTTCATACCCACAATTCTCTACACAATCCATTGTGATTTCCTCAACTCCTACCTTTCCATTTCCAAATTCTTGAGAGGTTGATAGCCCAAACACTTGCCACACCCATCCTAAGTGTAAAGTGAGGTTTTGGTGCTGGTAGGAAGTATTGGAAGAAGCCATTTGTTTGGTGGATGCAATTGGGTTGAATTGCGTGATTCGGAGAACTAGAGAAGACAAGGCTTCGTTAAGTCAGTTGGTTGCAGGAGCTTGGATGACTCGAGTACATGGGTTAGACTAGGCTTGGAGGGCAGTGGAGAGGTATTTTGCCGAGTTTTTCGATTTCCTTTTCGATAACATATCGGCCTGTTATCTTGTGTTTGTATTCTTCTTCCCTACTTTTTTAGCTTTCATTTTACTGCTGTGATTTGTTGAATATGGCTTAGAGTAGTTATATTGTTTATCTGCTTGCATTTACTCTATTCAGCACTTAGTTTAAGTTGGAGTAAAATCAGCCGAGCCGTAATTTTAATTTGGGGGTCTAAATAGCTCTTATGTTTTCACACAAATTTGAGCTTTCAATTGGCATTTGTGTATTTCAATATTGCTTAAAATTAATTTTTTTTTTATTATCCATCAATTTAGTTAATGTTTTGTACTATAAAGTTTTACTAATTCAAAATTCATTTTTCTTACTTTTTATATCAACGAAAGCATTTGATTGATGCTAGATATATTACAAATTTTATTATATAGACCTTATAATTTGACGTGTCACGAATTAGAATAAATTGATTTAAACATTAATTTCTTATGTTGTTTAATTGGCACTTGTCTATTCTTGCCAATTGTAAGTGTTATGCAGTAAAATTTGTAATAACTTTAACATTTTCCATTTACTTAATGGTGATTTGGTTTGATTTTTATTATTTTATTATGTATATATTTTTTTGGGAAAATGTTTAAGTTGCAATAAATTTCACTACAAAAAACATTAAAAAAGATGTGAAAAAGAATGTGATTGGTGGCCCTTCAATAAGATAATAATTGAATATTTGAATTACTTCCTATTATTGGTGATGCAACAATTTGTAAGACTCATTTAATAAAATTTGTAATAATTCTAGCATCAATAAAATTTTTTTGGTCTTTTTAAAGAAAAATGCTAAAGGTATTTATTACATAAAACTTATAAATTGATGTGACAATATATGTGATTATTTCAACTACTTAATAAATGAATTGATGTTTGAAATGTGTTTTCCAAATTGGTAACACATCATTCTGTAAGCTCTATACGGTAAAATTAGCAAAATCCCTGACATTACTCATTTTTTAAAAGTGGAGGGGGAAAATTAAAAATTACTTATTGACCCCCACATTATAGGGTCATTTCTCTCGTGGGCAAAGCTAGAAGGGGCGAGGGCCACGGGGCTTGCCCTTGTGACTCCTCCTAATATTTCATTGCAATGTGCCATGAGGGTTTAGCTGCCCATGTTTCAAAGAAATTATGCATGTTTTATGTGAAGTTACACAAAAATAAGTGACTCTAACACATGAAAAAGAAAGGTAAAAAAAAAGTCATCTCAAACACCAAACCACATCACCTTTTCGTCCATTTCACTATTGTTATAAGTAGCTTCTATCTTGTCCCAGTTTTTCAACCTTTTCACTATTTATTTTCTTTTTTATCATTATTTTCACAATTTTTACTATTCATGATACTTTTCAGAGTACTTTATTGTTAAGTGATACAACAAATTTTATTGCTTACGTCTTATAAATTAGCATGTCGCCAATCACAAAAAATAATTTCAAACATTTATTCATTATATTTATTAATTAACACTAATCACATTTTTACCACATCAGTTTGTAAACTTTTTGTTGTAAATTTTTGTCGCTATGGATTGGTTATTTTTGTATAGTTATTTTAATGATATGAAATATATTCATGTTTTCTTACAACTGTTTATTTAATTTGTTATTATAATTGATTAATAGTTTT
Organism: Quercus robur; assembly: GCF_932294415.1. Lineage (NCBI taxonomy): Eukaryota > Viridiplantae > Streptophyta > Magnoliopsida > Fagales > Fagaceae > Quercus > Quercus robur. The sequence goes on along the minus strand of NC_065538.1, from coordinate 84,902,143 downwards.
TAAGATTAATTTCACTTTTAATATTGTTTTTTACTTTTGCTCCCTCTGGACTAAAATCCTTGTTTTCCCATTGATTTTTTCTAATAGGTGAGGTGATATTTTATATATATAAATATATATATATATATATATATATATATATATATATATATAAGTTCAGTTCAAGTTACACCTGGTGTAATTTTAAGTAATGTTAATTACACTACCTAATATTTTTTATTTAAATGCGAATTTTGATAAATCCACTACTAGATTACATTATCTTCATGTATTCTTCATACTTACAAAATTTAGAGATGATCCATGATCAATAGCCGTGTCATTAATCAATTTTTTAAATTCAAGTTTTTGTAGTTTAAAATAACCTTTTTGAACTTTAGGGTCTGTTTGGATACAGCTAAAAACTGAAAACTGAAAAACACTATAACAAAATAATTTTTAAATGTGTAAATAGTACTGTGGGACCCATTTTAATAAAAAGTTGCTGAAAAGTGAGGTTTGTGGGTTCCGTGAATAGTGCACGGGACCCACTGATGTGGCTGAAAATTGTTTGACAAGTCAAATATTGTGGCTACTGTTCATGAATAGTTCCTGAACAGTAGCTGTAATAGTAAAATTTGTCCCTAAAACATGTGGAAAAAAAAAGAAAAGCCAAACGCAGATGCTTTCAGCCGAATCCAAACATACACTTAATGTTGTGGTCAGTACATCCCCTAAACTTTTAATTTTGCCAATTTAGCTCTTGAACTTTGCACATCTGCCAAATAGATATTTCTATCACTCCGCCGTAAAATACTTTAATTGAAAATTCACATTATGTGAAATAAAAAAAGGTGAAAAACACATTTTAGTCCCTATATTTTCAGGCGATTCCCATTTTAGATTGAGCTAGGTTCAATTGAGAAAGAAAGAGAAACCGACCAAAGAGAGGATTATAACCTACACCCCCCACAACTCTAGCAACTCTCCACCAAACTATATTGACCAAAAAAAAGATGTGAAAGTAACCAAAAAAAAGTGCAGGAAAATAAATCCCAAAGAGATTTCTAGAGTAAATATACCAAGAACATTTCAAATTACATTGTTAACGTTATTCTAAACATATTTTAATGAGACAATTATTTTAGACATTTACTTGACAAAACCAAAAGAAGAAGACCTCCACCTCCATAGCCAAAACTTCATCTCCTCAATTGGTGTTGTATAGTAGACATAAATCTTAAGGGAATTAGAGTATGTCCATTTGAATGGGCAAGTACAGCTTTTGCAGTTGCTAATTTGCAAGCTAGTCACTGACCCGAAATTTTACACCACCACAAGAATCAGGATACCACCATACCCATCAACCAAAAGCCTTGATGGCCCCTACCAACTCCAATAATCCCATCGCAAACATCCCTCTCCTCTATCTTCTTTAACAATTCTACCATATTCATTATTGAGAATATGAAAGAAGAGTGGTGAGACCACAAATAAAAAACAAATAAAGTAAGATCTGCAAAGAAAAGTATTGTGAAAATATTCATGTGAAGTTCATCTCAAACAGGAAAAAGAAAGGTAAAAAAAGTTCATCTCAAACACCAAACCACATCACTTTTTCACCCATTTCACTTTGTTATAAGTAGCTTTTGTCTTGTCCTAGTTTTTCACCTTTTTCACTATTTTTATCTCTTTTTTTTCTCTTCTACCACTATTTTCACAATTTTCACTATTAATGATACTTTTCAAAGTATTTTATTATTGAATCTAGCCTCCAAATTTTGGCAGGTTGAAGGTTGGATTTTTCTTAGCATGTGTGCAAAAAATCAGGGTAAGACTCCAAGAAAAGTATTGTGAAAATATTCATGTGAAGTTCATCTCAAACAGGAAAAAGAAAGGTAAAAAAAGTTCATCTCAAACACCAAACCACATCACTTTTTCACCCATTTCACTTTGTTATAAGTAGCTTTTGTCTTGTCCTAGTTTTTCACCTTTTTCACTATTTTTATCTTCTTTTTTTTCTCTTCTACCACTATTTTCACAATTTTCACTATTAATGATACTTTTCAGAGTATTTTATTATTGAATCTAGCCTCCAAGAATTGCTCCAAAAAAGACCTATTATTCCTCCTCAACAAATCAATGTTTCCTGGTACCATAGCGGGTTTTTTCCTAAGGCTGTGTTTGGTTGGGGTGAAAACAGAGAGGATGGAAAATAGAGGGAGAAAAATAGGGTGGAAAACACTGTTTTCCATTGTTTGGTTGGGGAAGGAAAATGGGGAAGATAGAAAACCTAGGAGAAAGTTTTCTCTCTAGGGTCCACATTTTTTACCCTCCCAAATCAGGAGGAAAAGCTAGAAAGAAAAGTGCTGTCACAGCACTTATACACAAATACCTCATTTCTCTCTCCTCTCACAGCTACAAACACAACAATCTTTCTCTCAAACATCTCTAAACTCATGTCACGCCCCAAACCCGGTACCCGGATTTGTGACAATGACCGGCATGCTAATATCAAGCCTAAACCTGATATTAACAAGAACTAACTTAACTTTTTTGAAAACTTTTACAAAAGCTTTCCTCATTCTTTTCATTTTTGTTTCTTTACTTAAATGATATAACCTTTCACTTGACATTCAGAGCATCTACAATGTACTCCAAAGAATAACATAATTCACCAATTGTTCAAATTCGGAATTTCACATAATACATCTCTTAATACTTTAAGGAATACACTTTCATTAGATCCTAAAATAAACAATGCTACAAATCTAAACATCATATTGCTAATTTAGGATTTATACATATAAAACTAAACTAGCTCCTTCCAAACTCAACTAAGGCTCCCTCTGCTCCAAAATAAAACCTGCTAACTGAAAGAGTGGAAGGGGTGAGCTACACAACTCAATAAAGGTAAGATATATGAGAATTCAATAAGGATACATGTAAATCAAGTCATTTTATTCTATGAATATTCGAACAGGAGAACATCATTTCATGCATAGTATTTTATACTATTCATAATAATAACTTATTCTTTCTTTATAGAAAATAATTGTTCTCCTTTCTCTTATCAGTTTAATATTACTAAAACCTTTCGGATTAAACTTCTTTCACTTTCTACAAAGTTGCCATACGTATATTCTCATTACAAGATAATTATTTTAACTTAAATCAGATAATTGGCAACTTTGTATTAAGCTAGAAGCATCTTGACTAATAAGAAAACTTTTCTTTATAAATCTTTCCAAAAATATTATAACTTTCATAGTCATAAAACTTAACATTTCATAAAGAACAGGTATCTGATAACTTTTAAACATAACTTGTACTTTCATCAGAAACTTTACTTTTATAACATAACAGAACTTCAGAAACTTTTATCTTTAATGAACAGCTTTTCTTTTCATTAGAAACTTCTTCTTGCCACGAGAGTTTTCACTTTTCACAATGCATTTAAACAAAATAATTCTCTCATGATTAATAACATAACATAGCTGTTCATAAATAACTTATTGGTTAGCCCATAACTGATAAGTCTGTACTTATTTAGGAGGCTTCTAGCACCACGGTGCTAGGCATCCAGCATTCCCCACAATGCCAGGTATTCCTGAGATTACATCATAATACATATCTTCCAACCATGGGGGTAGGTTGGCTTCCCCCACAAGTTGGCCGTAACCAACAAGGGGCGGGTACAGTAGAGCCAGTCCCACTTAATGGCCAATCATATAACATTTTCCATGGAAAGCTAATAATTAATCCCTACTAGCAGAGTTCAGATCACCAGAGGACATAATCCGAAAACATTTTATACTTTACATTATATTGAAATTTCTTGTTTTGCATGACATTTCATGATAATAACATTTCCATTCTTCTCTTCAAACATCATGTTCGTGAAATCAGTAATAGCATTAATATGCTTAAATCATATACTTAAGTTTTTTGAAAGGTCACGAACATATCTTTGTCAGAATAATGATTACATACCATATCTCTAATCCAAAACATTTTAATGCATAATATACTTTAAAATAACCTCATGACTTACCAAATGCCCATATAACTTATCCCTTACCTGAAAGCAGAGGAACCGAGAGCCTAAAGTAAGGAGCTTAGACCTGGATACTGGTAACACCTAAACCAAATATCAAGCTTATTACTATCCATAATTTCCTTTTCATAAACTTCACATTCATCCCAAAGCCTATCTCTTAGAATCAAGGAAGTCCTAATCCCACCTCAAAGAGGTTCCCACAGACACAAAATGCATTCATCAGACAACATGATGTACTAAATCATAGAGAAACCAATTCATAAAATTTATATATGATTCTAACATACCAAAGGATGAGCATATTAAATTATAGCTCAAAACATTCACCCTAACTTTAGAATTAAATCCTCAAATTTAGGCATGTCCCTTACTGTTCACTGTTCTATTCAAGCAGCATATGCCCCATTTGTAAAATACAAACGGGCCGTCCAAACACATCCAATTGTCATGAAATTTTACATGACTACTCCCCTATATGTCCAGTATAAACCATAAAAAATTCGGACTCAAAGCATAAACCCATGATTTTCTAAAAATCACACAAGACAGCATACTCAAATCTGTCCTGACAGAATTTCATGCAAATTATAAATTAAACCATTATTTTTACATTAATCCAAATTCTGTGAGACCACTTCTATAAAAACCATGTGTGCCTTATAATTCATAAAAACTACCCCTTGCATCCTAATTCACAAAATATGATTTAATACAGAATTTTCTTGTAGTAAACATCAAATCTGTCACAGAGACAGCTTCAGTACATAATCTTACAAAATCATCAACAAATAGCAATAGGTCTTAATTTAATTTGGGTATTTTTATAACTATAGTATACATATTAAAATACCCTAATAAGCATTCAATAGACCAAATATCATCAATATTTCCAGTAACTAAAACAGCATCACCAATTCAGCTTCCAAAATCAGAGTAGAGAACAAAGAGGGAAAGTAAGCAAACAATTATACCATCCAAATACACAAAATCATATGAGGTTTAATTACTTACCCACACACTTTGAAGATGAAACCTTAAGGCTAATTGTTTAATTTCTTCTTTAAAGAAACTAGAATTTTTGGTGAGAAAGGAAGACAGAGATGTTGCCGTGTAAGAAGGGAAGAGGAAAGAAGAACGAAGAAAGAGGAAAAAGGAGTAGAGAAAGAGGAAAGTGAGCTGCTGGACTTCAGATGCAGCAAAATAAAGATAAGCCAAATTGACTTTAGGGGTGGGGTACGTGTATGGCTAGGGAAAAACAAATATCACACCCACTTTTCCAAATTTTCTTGCATTCACACTTTTTTTTTTCTTTGCATTCACACTTATATATATATATATATATATAATCTTTGCATTCACACTTATCTACAAAAATAATATTATTTTACACACACACACATATATATGTATATATATCCTTACCTTTATACACTAATTAAACACCAACAATTATATATCTAATAACTTAAACCACTTAATATAATTTTGTACATACTTAGTACATATTTAAAATACCGATAGCAATTCAATTATGTATAATTTTTACAATTCTCATTCAATGGAATTATAAAATAATATGCTTATTAAATACTCTTCTATTATTTTTTGTAAGTAAGTGGCTTAAAATATTAATAATACTTAACCACTTAAACACATAGTTTAATTATAAAAATTGGGTCGGGGTGTTACAACTCAAGCCTAATCAGATTATCAGAATACAAACTCAAAAAAACAATTTTAAAATTAATCAAATCATAACAATAAAAGCAAAAAGGAAAAAAAAAAGACAAAAGACAGAAGACAGAAGACAGAAGACATCTAACCCATCTGGATTGTGTTGGGACATTTGGACTGTGTTGGGGACGAATGTTCTGGAATCAAGTAAAGAGAGAGAGAGAGAGAGAGAGCTAAAGAGAAAAAGAGAGAGAGAGAGAGAATGAGAGCTACTAGTATAGTGATGGAACGTTCTTGAATGAGGGATAAAAAGAAAATAAAAGAAGGGAGGGATAGAGATAAGGACAACGTGTGTGGAGGAGAAAAAAAAAGTATGGATGAAATGAAATGAGAGAAAGGAGAAATAATATAAAGAACAAAAAATCCTAATTGAGAAATGTTACTACAATATTTTCACAATAAATTTTAAGTAACGGATTGTTATTAGTTAATATTGGTGAGTAAAAAAAAAAAAATTAGTGGTGGGTTCAAATTAGAACTAGTAACAACTTTCCACATAAATTTTGTTGTAAAAGTATTGCGAAAAATGTTATGGACGTAACACTTCTCATTGAAAAATATAATTGTTGGTAAATTTTATATTATTTAATGAGTACAAATAAATCTATTTCTTAACTATTATGTAACAAGGGTATAATAGTCAATTTATATAAATTACATTTTCTATCTTCCCACTTTTCTTTTCAACCAAACAAAAGAGTTTTCCACCCTCTCACTTTTCCATCACTCCAACCAAACACACATGAGGTAAAACTAAATATTTTCTATCCTCCCACTTTTCCACTCCTCCAACTAAACGGACCTTAAGCGCTTTTTAGGGGGGAAAGAGTAGGAGGTGTCCAAAGAGGCTATCTAGGCTTGGCAGCAGCAACCCCCACAAGTGCTACCATCGTCTTCTAGGGGTCCCAAGGGCAAGCCACGGCCTTGGCATTCCACCCATGGGGCATGCCACAGCCTCGTCGTGCTGCCATTGCCCCTTAGGTAGCATGAATGCTAGGGCCTTGCTGCTTATGCCCAAAGGCATGCCAACATGCCCACACAAGCATGTCATGGCCTTAGCTGCGTGCCTTGGCCTTAACTGCTTGCTCGTGGGGGTTGCCATGGCCTTGGCCTTGGCAGCATGCACATGAGCATGCCTTGGCCTTGGCTGCCTGCCCACGGGGGTTGCCTTGGCCTTGGCTGCTGCTTTCCTTGGCCTTGGTAGCATGAGCATGGGGGGCTGCCTTGGCCTTAACTGCTACATGCCCTAGCAGCCGCGCCACATTGTCCCGCACTTTAGCAAAATTGGCTTGTGCCTTTTTCCATTTTTGTGTCCCTAAATTCATTCCATGGTTTTAGAAGAGGATTCTAGCAAGCAGTTTGGCATTCCAAGCGTTTTTGAATTTTTTGTGATTTTTCCTATTTTTCGGCTTTCGAAAATCATAAAAAGTAAAATATTTTGAATCTGACCTCCAAATTTTGACAGGTTAAAGGCTCAATTTTTCTTAGCATGTGTGCAAAAAATAAAGGCAAGACTCCAAGAACTGCTCCAAAAAAGGCCCATTATTCCTCCTTAACAAATCAATGTTTCCTCGTGCCAGAGCTGATTTTTTCCTAAATGCTCTTTAGGGGGGAGGAGGTATTCGAAAATGCACAAGGACAGCCCCTCTTGAGCTTGGCCACAGGTAGGCATGCTCATAATGAGCCCTCAAGCACCCAACCCCACGTGCTCCATGGTGCGAGGTGGGCCCTAAATGCATCGCCGAGGTAGACCCAGGTTGGCATTTCATATGTACGTAGTATAGTTGCGGCGCACTCTTACAAGGCGGACGGTGTTACTTTCACCCGTTGCCACGTAGAGCAAGCCTAAGGTGATGATCAAATGCATTGTGAAAGCTCTCTCTGGTGCCACTTTTCCTCAAGGCCACACCCACCCGTGCCCAGTGGCAGGGGGTCGATGGTCTCAATAAACGTGTGGTGGGGAATGCATGCATTCTTGGCTTAGCTTGGGCACACTATCGCAATGCAGACAGTGTTAGTCTCACCCATTGCTGCACGAAGCAAGTTCCATGCGACTATCGGACTTGTGTGTGTCTTTCTTACTACGTGGTTGCATGGTAGCAGGGGCGGTGGCAACAATGACGACAATGATAGCAGCAGTGTCCCTCGATGTCCCTTGATGTCCCTTGTAGTTCTTGTGTGTGGTTGGTGAGCCATGCAAGCTTGGCATAGCTTGGGCACGCTCTCGCAAAGCGGACGGTGTTTGATTCACCCATTGCTGCGCGAAGCAAGTCCCATGGCGACCATCCTTGCAGGCACGTGGTTTAGTAGTGTTGTCCTTCACGCCCAGTGGTGTGGACTCGGTGCCACTCAATGCTTCCTCATGCAAGGTAGGCCTTACGGTGTGTCATTGTGGGGTACGTTTGGTGATTTTGCGGTCTAGTGTATGTGATAGCGTGTGAGTGGTAGCAAGGTTGCATGGCTTGGTCACGCATTGAATTGTCCGGCGTGCTCCCAATCAGCGTTGTTCCGAGTGTCGCTCGGACACAATTTGGGTCCCCGTGCTGCATACCTACCTCGAAGGCACTTGTCCCTCTAGTTGATCTGTTCCTAGTCGACGCTTCTCATGGGGCATCGGCAAGACCTCAAAGCCGCCCTCGTGTCCCACGCATGCCTCGTGGCCTCTACGTTGCTGATGTGGACCACATGGGCATGCTCATGGCCTCGGATGCAAAACATCATGTGGGTTTGAGGCCTCCGGCCCCCTTTGCCAACGTACCAAGCGAGCGTCATCGCTTTGCCCCGCACAATCACTGTGCTCGTCCGCGCCCTTCCTTGCTCTCGGGCAAGCCAGGGCCTCCAGGCGAAGTCAACATCAACAAGGAATGTTACCTGGTTGATCCTGCCACATCACTTTTTCACCCATTTAACTTTGTTATAAGTAGCTTTTGTCTTTGTCCTAGTTTTTCAACTTTTTCACTATTTTTAAATTCTTTTTTTCTCTTCTATCGTTATTTTCACAATTTTCACTATTAATGATACTTTGTTATAAGTCAATTTTCACTTTTAATTTTGTCTCCTCAAGACTAAAATCTTAGTTTCGCCACTGATTTTCTCTAATAGGTGAGGTGATATTACATAGCCTAGGCCTGCCAAACTTTATTTTGCATGTGGCGGTTGATTGTGTGCATTCTTAAGCTAAAATTAAAGAAGGGCTGTGGGGCTGAGCAATTGGCTTTATACAGTTGGAAGAGATTTTTGAACAAAAATTATTCGGTCAAAAACTTTGCATGCGTTTGCATGTGCATGGCGGCCACTTCTTGGCGGAACTTTACATCTAATTTTGTCATATCCTATCTATCTTTTTCACTTTAAGTAAAGTATATAAATAATTGCTTTGATGAGACTTGACTCTTGAGTAGTTTAATCTTTTATTGCATCTTTACCTAATTAATGAGCATCATTACAAGTTAACTTTCCTCTAATCGTTTAGATCAAAATACATTGGTTTGGTTGGTTCTAGTTAACTCAATTGCTAATTTCGGCACATCTATTTTTTCACTTTAAGAAAAGTAAATAAATAACTATTTTACTAAGTGATCTAATTTTTCATCACGCTTAATGAATGTTATAAATTAACTTCTTTTTTTGTTTGGTGGTGCCTGATCTTCTAGTTCAAATTACATAAAATTTGGTTGGTTTATGTTAACTCAGCTACTAAAGTATTTTGGCATCCAATAAGAGATATGTGTTTGAATATCGCCTATGCCAAAAAGAAAATAATTGATATCTTGATCTGATGGTAAAACACAATCATAGAGCAAGAAGTTATAGATTTCCAATTCTAGCTATAGCTACCTTATTTATCCTCCCCCCCCCCCCCCCCCCCCCACAAAAAAAAAATACAAACTTTCATTTCACTAGTTTATGTGACTGCAAATCATTTATGTTCGGACTATGTTTGGGACTTAATTACTTAGAACATCAATTAGGAAACAATAATTAAAATGAATGTGTTTTTTAACATGGTTGAGATGTGATGACCCAAGAGGCATTGTTCGTCTAGACATGGCAATGGGCAAGGAACAAGCCATAAATGAAACCTTTATTGACTGAGCTGTTACGATTGGACAAATTAAAGAGGATAATGGCTCAAAGGTCTCCATATCTATGCATTAAGTGTCAGAGGCGTTACCCAAACAAGGAATTAAACCACCCTTAATGGTGATCCCAACGGCTAGGAGAGCAGGAGTCTATATAAGGCACACCCAACCAAAGGTAAGGGACACAATCAAAATAATAATCCCATTAGTAAGAATTTTCCATCTTTTCTCCCTCATTCTAACTTTACCATCAGAGGCTCGCCGGCTGGCACCATGCAAGTGACCTGTTTGTTACATTTCCTAATCTTCTTGTAGGTTATGCCAGAATCATCTGGATGATCCTAATTGCTCACAATTTTGGCATCATCAAGATGCATTTTGAGATTCATTGTATTATTATTATTATTTTTTAATGATACTAGATGAATTGCACTTAAAACCCACTTCCCGTCTCTATGATGATTGATGACTCTCAGAATTAGATTTAGTAGAGTTTCATTCTTGTGTATTTTCGTTGCAGAAATACCACATTTTCAATTGCATCACTTTACCATGGTATTTAGCAAAGTATAACACTTTAAGAGCATCTGCATTAGAACAGATGCAGATGCTTACTAAATAGTATAATTTCAGATGCTTACTTCTCAAATGTACTCTCTAAAAGAGCATTAGTATTGGAATTGTTAAACTCTCAAAAAGCCATTTTTAACAACCCAAACACCAAAATGGGTCAATATTTTTATTATATTAATATGGTGAGGAATGCTCTACTAACAAGTTAGTAACAATAGAGTGACTGGGTGAGAACAAAGAATGAGAATACATGAGAAAAATAAAGGGTACCTCTTAAAAAACATGTGTGATCCCACGTGTTGTGAAAAAGATTTCCAATGAGATTGTCTCATAATATGATATTCAATGGCATTGGACAAAGTTTGTCAAGTGCGATTTTCTTACGCCCAACACATGCCCAAGAAAAAAGTTTTAGGAGAATGGTTAAGAAGTTTTGCTAAAAGAAAAAAGTTTAGAATGGTTAAGAATTTACTAAGGAGTGTCTTTAAGAGTTTAGAAAAAAGTTTTGCTAAAAGATTTACTAAAAGAAAAAAGTTTTGCTAAGGAGTGTCTTTAGGAGAATGGTTAAGAATCTATTTTTAGAAAGTTTTAACACTACTTTTATGAGAAATGAAAAAAATTGTCAAAACATTAATTGCTTTTTTTTTTTCAATAAAAACTTTCTTTAAATGGATTGTTAACCATTACCCAAAGGGCATTCGTTAACATTTGCCTTTAAAAAAAAAGAGTGTAAAAAAAAAAACTACTTTTGGTTCAAAAAAAACTTATGACAAACACCTTTTTTTTTGTTAAAAAGTTTTTTAAAACAACTCTATATCACATCACATGAAATAGGGGAGTAAAGATTCACACTTTCAAACTCATTTTTAGCACTTCCCTTTTAAAAAGAAGAGGGTAAAAAAAACTACTTTTGGGTTAAAAGAAAACTTATGACAAACACATGTTTTTTTTTTTTGGTTAAAAATTTAAAAAAAAAATTCTATCTCACATCATGCGAAACAGAGGAGTAAAGATTCACGCTTTCAACAACAACAAAAACAACAACAAAAGAGGGTAAAAAAAAACTACTTTTGGTTAAAAGAAAACTTATGACAAACACGTTTTTTTGTTAAAAAGTTTTTTAAAACAAGTCTATTTCACATTACGTGAAACAAGGGAGTAAAGATTCACGCTTTCAAACTCATCACAAGAAAATTAAATAGTCTCTTACCTAATATTCCAAAAAGAAAAACGTTAATATCAAAACTGACAAAGCCTTAGTTGAAAACATTGTGTGACATTGCCAATCAAAGTGAATCAGTTGGTCGAAAGAGTCAAACTGATCGCTTCATTGAGCATACCTAATATTCACGCCAGGTCCTAAGATCTACACCTTTAGACCATAACCCCACCTTAAACGTGCATGGAATTTTAATTGCTTTGTTTTACCAAATTTATGTTTAATTTATTCATCATGTAGATTGATAACAAAAGTTCATCATCAATTTATATTCGGAGTTCAAAACTTTTCCCTTCACAGTGTTCACACGAGTTGAACCCAAGAAATTTTCATATAAGGATAATTTTACCATTTTTTAAGGACAAGTCAAAATTGCAAAGTCGTTATTCGTTAGGCTGAAAATATTTCGAGAATACCTAAGAATTTTTTCCAATATCATAATCACCAAAAACTTGACTACGGAGTCCAACTTTATTTTGATTATGATAAAAAGTGATTTTCTTGGATTTTTTTTTTCTATACGTTTACTTCCTCAAAATATTCACATTTTTTTTTTACAACCATATATATTTTCTTTAGAAAGAATAAAAGACATTTAGCCAACCTAAGTAACCTATTAAGGATCAATAACCAATCTTAAAATTGTAGGTATAAATTTTTGGCTATTTTTCTCCCTGTGTTTGATGTCTAAGACTCTGAGCCACTACCTTTCCAGGAAAAAAAAATGAAATAGAAGCAGCAAAGAAAGAATAACAAGAAACTGATAGAGAGGAGAGACCGAGAGAGAGCATTCCAACAGTTTAAAACTTAGATTCAAAACATTGAGACTATGCTAATGGAAAATATATGAGAATTTTTATGTTAAAACCAAATTTGCAATGGAAAATATATTTTAAAATCAACCACGTAAAGTAAAAAGTTCTATAAAGAGAAAAAAAGGGATAAGGATATAAATTTTTTTCTATATTTAAGTAAATAAAAAATAATTCAATAAAGCAATGTTGTGGCTTGTGGTGTTACTATGTTAGTATTTCAGAACTCATAGACTATTCAAGCAAACTGAAAACCAATTGTTGTTGTATGTGGAGTAAAGCATGACGATTTTTTATTTTTCTTGTTTATATGTGTTTTTGGTTATAATATATATGAAATAGGCAATAAAATATTTTATTATTAAGGTTTGGTATAAAGTGATCTTATTATTATTATTTTTTTCTTTTAGATAGACTAATTTTTAAATTACAACAATAAAGTTTGGGGTAATTTTTACTTCCCCCAAATTTTCAATGTTGTAAAGTTGTGATTTACAACAAATTTGTGTTGGCTTTAATTCCATGTCAAATTTGATTGTAATTTTGTTCAATCTTTTGTACCCTGTATTTTATGTGGAATTTCATTGTAAGGGTTGTGTGTGAGAGAGAGTATGAAGACTCAAGGCAAAATGAAGACCAAAGAAGTTTTCGCAGGTAGCTCATGAGAAGCCTTTCTGCGAAGTGAAGCATGTGCTCAGCACATGACTGGAATGTGAAGAGTCATGACAAATGGTGACAGCTGGTTTTCGCGAGTATCTCACGGGTAAGGCCTTCCTACAAGATACCCACGAAACATTTTGTTTTGCCAATTTTCCATATTTGATACACCAGGTCTCTACCCACACTATATATACCCACATTACGCACATATGTTGAGGAGTGTTTTTCATAGAGAAAACCCTAGCCACTACCCTTGAGAGTGAGAGATTTTCATACCCACAATTCTCTACACAATCCATTGTGGTTTCCTCAACTCCTACCTCTCCATTTCCAAATTCTTGAGAGGTTGATAGCCCAAACACTTGCCACACCCATCTTAAGTGTAAAGTGAGGTTTTGGTGCTGGTAGGAAGCATTGGAAGAAGCCATTTGTTTGGTGGATGCAATTGGGCTGAATTGCGTGATTCGGAGAACTAGAGAAGACAAGGCTTCGTTAAGTCAGTTGGTAGTAGGAGCTTGGAGGGCTCGAGTACATGGGGTAGACTAGGCTTGGAGGGCAACGGAGAGGTATTTCACCGAGTTTTTCGATTTCCTCTTCGATAATACATCGGTGTGTTATCTTGTGTTTGCATTCTTCTTCCCTACTTTTTTATCTTTCATTTTATTGCTATGATTTGTTGAATATGGCTTAGAGTGTTATATTGTTTATCCGCTTGCATTTACTCTATTCAGCACTTAGTTTAAGTTAGAGTAAAATCAACCAAGCCGTAATTTTAATTTGGAGGTCTAAACAACTCTTATGTTTTCACACAAATTCGAGTTTTCAATTGATATCAGAGCGAGTACACTTGCTATGGTTTCATTACCTAAGTGTGATCCGAGACCCCTTGGCTTCCTATGGATAGTGCTATGGCAAAGGCCAACATGAAGCGTAGTTCATGTGTTTGTGATAATGACTCTATGAGAATTCTTGGAGATTGTCCTAGCAATGAGCTTTTAGAGTTATTCAAATCAAAGAAACATGCTAGAATCTTTGTACACCTGCTAAAATCCTTAGAACATAGGAATCATGATATTCATAATAGCTTGTGTGAGTCGAATTCATTAATTGCTAAATATAAGAGAAGGAATAGACAATTGTGTGATAAACTTGATTGTTTGAAAAGAAAGCTTCACTCATCTATGAATGAAGTAAAGGAAGATAAGTCCTGCTTTAATGGTCAAGAATGCCTATCTCATGCTTGTTTTTTTGTACATACTGCATTGAAAGTGTTTAATTTGTGTTTGTGGTATCTTGACAACGGATGTTCAAGGCATATGACAGGAGATAAATCACTATTCAAAACTCTTAAGGAGAAGGAAGACGGCTATGTAACATTTGGAGATGGTAGTCACTCATAAGTTCTTGAAAAGGGAACCATTGATATTTCGGGACTTCCCTTATTGGCTGATGTCCTGTACATCAAAGGATTAAAAGTGAACCTGCTGAGTATCACCCAAATATGCGATGAAGACTTCCTCGTTCAATTTTCAATGAAAGATTGTCTAATCCTCAATGAAGAAGGGGTCTAAGCATTGAAGGGACTTAGGATCACTGACAATTGCTATGGTGTTATTCCCAAACCAAGCATACCATGTCTGAGTGCTCAAGTGAATCTCTTGGAGCTATGGCATCAACGGTTTGGGCATGCAAATTACAAACAAGTGGCAAAAGTCTCAAAGCTTGAAGCAGTGGTTGGTTTGCCAAAGTTTGGAAAAATTGAGAAGAATGTTTGTGGTCCATGTCAATTGGGAAAACAAACAACGTCAACCCATCCTAAAGTAAATCTAGTTACTACTTCTCGTCCTTTGGAGTTACTTCATGTGGATCTAATGGATCCAAAGAGAACGAAAAGCATGGGTGGAAAACGTTACATCATGGTGGTAGTTGATGATTTCTCAAGGTACTCTTGGGTTGAATTTCTTAGAGAGAAGTCAGAGGCATGCGACAAGATGGAAAGGTTATGCAAGAGGCTCCAAAATGAAAAGGGAGTTCCCATAGTCAAAATCAGAAGTGATCATGGGAAGGAGTTTGAAAATGCAAAATTTGAAGCGTTTTGCAATGAGCACGGTATCAAAAAGGAATTCTCAACCCCAAAGACTCCACAACAGAATGGAGTGGTTGTAAGAAAGAACCAAGTGATCCAAGAGATGGCAAGAGTAATGCTTCTCAACAAAACCTTACACAGAAGTTTTGGGCTAAAGCGGTGAATACTTCGTGTCACATTGGGAATAGGATTTTCTTCCAAGCAGGAACAAATAAGACATCATATGAAATTTGGAGAGAAAAGAAGCCAAAGGTGAAATACTTCCGAGTATTTAGAAGCAAATGCTACATTCTCAATGATAGGGAGAATCTTGGGAAATTTGATGCTAAGAGTGATGAAGGAATCTTCCTAGGATACTCTACAAACAGCCAAGAATATAGAGTGTACCATAAGCGCACTAAGACGGTGATGGAATCGATAAATGTGGTCATAGATGACACTATCTCAGAAAAGGATATTGATAAGGATGATGAAGGACTAAACATTAAGAAGAATGAGGGTGATGACAACATGTCTCAAGGTGATGATGATGAGAAAGAATCACTAGAAAAGGAGTCTACACCTCCTACATCCAAAAGGGAGACTAGATCAACACAAGGATCTTCAAGCCCTCTCATCCCTCTGGAAGTTCAACCTCCAATCTCTCATGATTAGGAATCCTTAACTTCCAACAAACCATCATCAAGATTAACTCTCAATCATCCCGCAAGTAACATCATTGGTGATTTAGATGAGCGACTTCGTTTGAGAAAAGGATCAGGCTATAGTGTGAATCATGTGACATAAAACTGTTATCTTGCTCAATTTGAACCCAAGAAAGTGGAAGAAGTTTTGAAATATGAGAATTAGGTAGAGTCCATGCATTAAGAGTTACACCAATTTGTTAGAAATGATGTATGGGAGTTGGTACCAAGGCCCAAGGATACACATGTAATCGGCACCAAGTAGATCTTCAAGAACAAGATCGATGAAGATGGTGAAGTTGTCTGAAACAAGTCTATATTGGTGGCTCAACGATATACTCAAGTTGAAGGCATTGACTTTGATGAGTCATTTGCTCTGGTGGCAAGACTAGAGTCAATTTGAATTCTTCTCTCCATAGCGTGTATTATGAAGTTCAATTTATACCAAATGGATGTGAAGAGTGCCTTCTTAAATGGATTTTTGAACGAAGAAGTGTTCGTTGAGCAACCAAAGGGGTTTCAAGACCCTCACTTTTTGGACCATGTGCTAAGACTGAAGAAGGCATTATATGGGCTAAAGCAAGCACCAAGAGCTTGGTATGATTGCCTTACCACATACCTTTTGGATCATGGCTTCAAGAGAGGTCAAGCCGATCGAACCCTTTTTGTTAAAAGAGATGAGAAGTCTCTCCTTGTTGCTCAAGTATACATGGATGACATTGTTTTTGGATCCACAATCGATCATCTTGCTCAAGAATTTTCAGAAGAGATGAAAAAGGAGTTTGAGATGAGTATGGTAGGGGAGCTAAACTACTTCCTAGGGCTTCAAGTGAAACAACGAAACGATGGGATATTTATATCTCAAGAGAAATATGCCAAAAATCTTGTCAAGATATTTGGACTAGACTCCAAGAAACATACTTCCACTCCCATGAGTTCCTTGGTAAAACTATGCCTTGATGTAGCTAGTGTGGAAGTAGATCCAACACTCTATCGAAGCATGATCGGCAATCTTCTTTACCTTATTGTGAGTAGACCGGACATCGCTTTTAGTGTATGGGTATGTGCCTGATTTCAAGTAGCACCTAAAAAATCCCACTTGACAGCAGTCAAATGAATTATCCGTTATATCAATGGCACATCCGACTATGGAATTTGGTATTCAAAAGACTCGAATGAGTGCTTAGCTAGATATTCGGATGCTGACTAGGCTAGATGCATTGATGATAGGAAGAGCACCTCAGGTGGTTGTTTTTACCTTGGAAATAACTTGGTGTCGTGGATGAGCAAAAAGAAAAATTTGGTTTATCTATCAACGACTGAAGCTGAATACATTGCACCAGGGAGTTGTTGTGCATAACTATTATGGATGAAGAAACTCTTACATGATTATGAAATCACTCAAGACACTATGTGTGTGTTTTGTGATAACACGAGCGCCATAAACTTGTCTAAAAATCCAGTTCAACACTCAAAATCGAAGCATATTGAGATCCGGTACCACTTCATTCTAGACCTAGTAGAGGAGAAGATTGTGTGCTTAGAGCTTACAAACACCGAAAACCAGAAGGCAGACATATTTACCAAACCTCTTGATGGTCCACGGTTTGAGTCTCTGCGTAAGACAATTGGTGTTGGTATCATCCTTGGACTTCTATCTCTTGTGTAACCTTACTCTGCTCACTGTTGCATACTTGCTTTGTAGGTCTCATTTGTTTAGTTAGAGCATGTTTCTATTCAAGTTTGTTTTGTGCCTGTTGTTTTTGTTGATCTTCCTTTACATGTTCTGTTTTTAAGTGTGTTGAAAAATTCAAAAACCCATAAAAATTCAAAAATCTCCAAAAAGTTTGGTGTTGTGTATATCACATGTGAGTTTAGTGTAGTACCTTCGTACTAATGGCATAGTGCATTTACGAGTTTAGCTAGTTATGTATGCACATCTATCTCTTTGGGAAAAATCTTGAAATCTATGTGTGACTATTGTAAATCGATCTTCAAGCTTGTCATGAATGATTGGTCAATAGTCTTGATGGTTTTGATACATGCATAGACTTGTGCTTATATATTTTCCCACACTTTTTATGTTTTTGCTTTATAGCTCAACAAATGTCAAATCTCGAAAAGAGAAAATGAAATGCAAAAGCTATCGCACATACTAGTATTTGACTAAGAAAAAGGGAAAGCAACTTGTATTGAAATGTATGGTGCCCAAAAAGCCAATGGCTTACTCTCAATATTGAAATATCAAAAATTTCAGGCACCAATCTCAAAATGAGATATATTGTTCAAAAATGATTAAATGTTATGAATTGTAAAGAAGTCAAATGAAAAGCTTCAAAGATATGTAATCATTCTCTTGTGAGAGGTCATATAGGTTCATTTCTATAATTGAGATAGACCACTTGACTTAGTACCAGTTGTGTATGACTTGATTGAATTGCTCATTGAAGCTTCACTCTGGACTAAGGACTATTCCACATTTGATACTCACACACAACACACAAGACTTTTGTTCAATGAATGCTTATTTCATTTGTGTGATTGTACATGATCAAATGTGATGTATATACTCAATTGCTTGTCGATCAAACCCAAAACGATTTTTGAGTATTTTATACGTTTTTTAAAGTGTTTTTATACTTTTGTGTTTTGAGTTTTTGTTTATATTGAATTTTTCTTGTTTTTCATCAAAAACTTCTTCAAAGGGAGTTTCGCGAGAAACTTGTGACTAAGCACTTCCTGCTAAAATAAGTTAAGGCAAAATGCTAAAGCACAGAATTTTAGATAGAAATGTTTGCGACTGGCTCGTGACTGTCTTGTGAGTAATGCTCACCCACGAAATGTTTTGTGTTTCAGAGGCATTTTTTGTGAGTAACTTCGCGAGAAGCTAACCCGCAAAAAATGCGTGTTTTCAGTTTCAAAGAGCTAATGTAGATAGTTTTTCAAACACATCCTATTTCCCTCTTTTTGCCTCCCTTGTGCCTCTATCTACCCAAAACCTATTTTCACTCAAAAACCTAACCAAATCTCAAAAGGAAACCTCTTCAAATCTGTTCTAAGGTATGTTCATACAATCTTTTCTATTTATTTCCTTAGATTATGCAGAAAATGTTAGGTTTTACTTGGTTTGGATATTTTTATAAAAAGGGTTGGGAACTTTAAATTTTGTTAAAATTTTTTCAATTTCTTAATTGGGCTTTGTTGGCCAATTGTGGCATTTTAACATGTATTTAGGCAAGAGTCACCCATGTTCATGCATTGCCCACATGTTAGTTTTATAGGTGTATATCAAGTGTTTGATAAAATGCCCAAATGGCATTTTTGGTGTTGTTTTGGACTCCAATGTGTTCCAAACTTTGGGGATTACCATGATTGGACTTGTTTGTCATGTTTTGATCATTGGTTGTGTGTTTTACACACTTTGACCCAAATGTGCTTAGTCATGCCTTGCACATGCAGCACATTTGCACACCACATGCACACTTGAAGCACACACTTGCACAATTGTCAATTGTCATGCAGTTCATTGATATTACATGTTTTAGCACTTATAACATGATTGTGTGACATTGTTTTAGTTTCTTTTTAGGACTTTGTGCTTATTTTATGGACTAACTTGGTACTAATCAAGTTTGTGTTTTTGTTTTGTGTTTTCGCACTTGTTTCTCTGTTTGTGTCTGTTTGTGCACATGTCTCCCACTAAGCACTCTGCTTCCAAGAAATCCTCAAAGCGTCCACGCATGGACTTCGAGAACTTTAGAACCATTGAAGCAAACATGGCCTACAACGACTGCCATAAAAGGGCAACAATAATCATGGAAAGGGTTGTGCGAATGGAGACTCTTGAAAACACTTCCATCCCTGAAGTGTTCAAGGAGAGAACTTGGACAAAGTTGCTGAATCCAAGTGGAAATGTATATGCTGAACTCATAAGGGACACATTGGATCAGTTTACTTATATCTAAGGCCAAATTACTGCGCTATCATCACAGATTGAAGACATGATGATGGAGCAGGGATTCGAATTAAAATCTGAGCAATTTTAGCCTCTTTGGCCATTCCAGTCAAAAAGGGGGAGAAAAATTTTAAGGGGGAGATGCACAATTTGAGGGGGAGTAGAGCAGATCATAGATATTGTAGATATTGGCTCATTTTGGTGGTTTAGTGGTTTAATTTTGTTGTTACCTTTATAGTTTTTATAACTCTTGGATATTTTACATTGCTTTCTTTTAAAGCCTTAAGTACTTTGGTTTAAAAACTTTCAGTTTATTTTCAGTACTTTGTCTTTATATCCTTGCTTTGTAGCATTTTTTTAAGTACTTTTAGATTTTGTTGCATTATCTTGAGTACTACACACTTGTGCCCTTGTTGAATCTTGTATATGCAAATACTTCTTATATTTCGCATTGGTTGTGTGTTGGACATGCAATTGATTTTTGCATTGCTTTTAACTACAGTGCATGTCCAGATGATCATTTACTAGTTAAATGCTCATTGTAGTCATTCTTTAATGACTGTTCCTATCTAATCAATATATGCTTAACTATTTATATAGTGTTTATTACCTTGATCGTATTTTACTTGCTCATATATTTACCGTGTATTTAACTTGTCATAAGTTTAATGAAAGTTTTGTTTGTGTGCGAGTGTTTCAAGTTACTGGTATATACATGCAAGTGCTTCACAGCTTCTAAATTAGGTGTGAGTGAGTTTTACCACTATTTTCAAACTCACGTTTAAATCTAGAGTTTGTTTTAGGGGTTTTATCATGGAATAGCCTAAAGGGGAGATTGTAAAGTTGTGATTTACAACTAATTTGTGTTGGCTTTAATTCCGTGCCAAATTTGATTGTAATTTTTTTCAATCTTTTGTACCCTGTATTTTATGTAGGATTTCATTGTAAGGGTTGTGTGTGAGAGAAAGTTTGAAGACTCAAGGCAAATTGAAGACCAAAGAAGTTTTCGCAGGTAGCTCGCGAGAAGCCTTCCTACGAAATGAAGCATATGTTTAGCACATGATTGGAATACGAAGAGTCATGATAGATGGTGACAGCTGGTTTTCGCGAGCGTCTCACGGGTAAGACCTTTTCGCGAGATACCCGCGAAACATTTTTTTTTGCCAATTTGTCATATCTGATACACCAAGTCTCTACCCACACTATATATACCCACATTACTCACATATGTTGAGGAGTGCTTTTCAGAGAGAAAACCCTAGCCACTACCCTTGAGAGTGAGAGATTTTCATACCCACAATTCTCTACATAATCCATTATGGTTTCCTCAACTCCTACCTCTCCATTTCCAAATCCCTAAGAGGTTGATAGCCTAAACACTTACCACACTTATCTTAAGTGTAAAGTGAGGTTTTGGTGTTGCTGGGAAGCATTGGAAGAAGCTATTTGTTTGTTGGATGCAATCGGGTTGAATTGCGTGATCTGGAGAGCTAGAGAAGACAAGGCTTCATTAAGTCAGTTGGTAGCAGGAGCTTGGATACATGGGGTAGACTAGGCTTGGAAGGTCTTTTGTTATTCATGTACTCCAACTTATTCTCAAGTGGATCGATTTACCACTTGGAGGGTGGCGAAGAGATTTTTCGCTGATTTCTTCGGTTTCCTCTTCGATAACACATTGGCGTGTTATCTTGTGTTTGCATTCTTCTTCCCTACTCTTGTAGCTTTCATTTTACTGCTGTGATTTGTTGAATATGGCTTAGAGTAATTATATTGTTTATCCACTCAAATTTACTCTATTCCGCACTTAGTTTAAGTTAGAGTAAAATCAACCGAGCTGTAATTTTAATTTGGAGGTCTAAACAGCTCTTGTGTTTTCACACAAATTTGAGTTTTCAAATGTTTTGATTAAAGCCTCTAATTTTACATAATTTTAGGAAAAAGACCTAAATTCCATATTCAATGCTAGTGTGACTGAAATGCCACGTAAGATTGTCATGTATGTTAATTAGGCCAATCAAACAATGGCATGTTAATTATCTTATATAAAATAGAATAGTTAAAAAACTAAAACTAATACAATTTTCCAAAATCCAAAAACCAATAAGGTTTTTGGATTTTCCAAACTAAAACTACAAATACAGGGTGTTTTTAGTATGACGATCACTATTCGGGTTGTAGGTATGATTGTCATGGCATCCCCTTTTGTGTGAGATTTTAATTTGCATGGATGGATCACTTGTTGAACCCCAAAGTGGCACTCAATATAAAAAAAAGTGTGCATTAAAAAGGCAGAAAGTAATGGGAATAAAATATTTGTCTAAATTCTAACCGCAATAGTAGTTACTATTGTTCTTACTATGAAATCTTTAATATTTTTTATAAAATAAAATAAACATAAACGTAAAAATATACATAAACATAAATATTTAATTTAAATAATAAAATAAATTAAATAATCATCTACATTAATATATGTGCACTTTTTTTTTAGTGTGCTATACACATTAATAAAAGAGAAATTATTGAAAATTTTTATGTTAAAACCAAATTTGCAATGGAAAATATATTTTAAAATCAATCACGTAAAGTAAAAAGTTCTATAAAGAGAAAAAAAAAAAAGGGATAAGGATATAATTTTTTTTTCCTATATCTAAGTAAATAAAAAATAATTCAATGAAGCAATGATGTGGCTTGTGGTGTTACCGTGTTAGAGCATTAGCATCCGGGTGGCCAAAAAAGTTCTATTTTACACCCTCAAAACCTACTTTATCTATTTTACCATCTCATTTTCCAACTCACTCAACATCCCAATTTCTATTTTTCTATACAACTCATTAAAAATAATATAAACTATACAAATATAAAAAAATTATATTTCTCTCCCATCTCTCTATTCTACCCAACAAATCTTCTCACTGCTACCCGCCAACATCAACCACAACCCATACATCTGAACCATCGCTTCAACCCCAGCACCACCAATTCAAACCCAACCCCTAGCACTGGTACTACAATCAACCTTGAACCATCAAACTTAAAATGAACCTACCGCCACTCAGCACTACCAAAACGATTCAACCCACAACCACTGTGATCCACACCTTAACCATACCATGATCCACTGTGACCCACACTGTTAGGACATATGTGATTCAATGTATATGTCAACGTTTTATGTAATTGGCTAATCCTTTGACAAAATGCACTTTACTTGTAATTGGGTAGATCTAGGATGTGTTTAGTGCTTTAAGAAACAAGGTTTCAAGTTCAAGTGTTAAAGCCATGCAAGTCTATCCAAGAATCAAGTGAGAAAGTGCAGGATTTCAAAGCTCAACAGCTAGCATCCATTGAGGTTTAAAATTTGCTAAAGCCCGTGGCTCGACAGCTAGCTTGATAGATGATTATCTATCAAGGTTTATGAAACTCAGTTTTTCAGAGCTGTTTTTCATCCAATCCATGAGTGTATGTTTGTGCTTTTTTTTTTCACAACCCTAAACATATATAAGGATTATTTTAAGGGTCGTAAAATGTTACACAATTGCACAAGAGCACAATTCCACAAGTGTGAAGAAGAGTGTGACTGGAAACCTAGTTTGCCCTAGTTCTTCTTTCTCTTGAAGAAGCTATTGTGTTTATACACCATAGGGTTTTGTAACCAAGCAACTTCATGATCTTCATCGTGTGATGAACAGAAGAACTTTGCAGCCAACACTCTTCTCAAGTTGGTGATTTGTCTGTGCTACCATGCATCTTGCATGTTAATTTGATTAATTAATAAACTTGGCTAATTAATCAATTAATTCATCACAAGGGGTCAATACATTTTGGCCTATCACACACCTCAACTACAACTATGCGCCACACCGTGACCCACACTATGAACCATCAAACTTGAAACCAACCCACACCACATACCCAACAACCACCGTGAACACAAATCTCTACCTTAGCCCATTGCCACCACCATCACCACTGAAGAGCATGATTGTGAGCAAAACCCACCACTAAAAAAAAAAAAAAAAAAAAAAAAAAAAGAAAGACCCACGGTAGACCCACTGCGAGCAAAACCCAAACCCATGGTGGTAAACCCACGGCGAGCAAATCCCAGACCCACGATGAGCACACCCACGGCGGCAAACCTAGACCCACGGCGAGCACACCCTGATTTCGTTCAACCACCCAAACTCCAACCCAGTCTCCACCCAAACACCTACCTAAACACCTCCCAATCGCCACTCCAAAGGCCGACCCAAACGCTGACCAAACTTTGACCGAAATGCCGACCAAACTCCTATTACAATGAGCAAACTAGAATTTGCAAGGAAAAAAAAAAACAAATAAAGAAGGAATCTAGAGATGCAGAAAGTGATAGGCATTGAGGGAAAAGAGGGAAGGGAGAAGTGAGAAAGAGAGTGCAGAGAACAGAGAGGAGAGAGAGAGAGAGAAAAGTGAAAGTAAGAGAGAGAATAAGAATAATATATATATATATATATATATATATATTTTACATCTGATGAACAGTGAGGTTGTATATACACAACCTCACTATTTAAGGATGTTAAGAACTTTTCCATATGCACACTCGATTGAAGCGTGTTTTTAAGTGGTTGGTGGCTAAAATAGCAACTGGGGGCTTTTTACACCCCCCATTGCTAGTGCTCTTGTTATTATTATTATTATTATTGTTTATATGTGTTTTTGGTTATAATATATATGAAATCGGCAATAAAATATTTCATTATTAAGGTTTGGTATAAAGCGATCTTATTATTTATTTATTTTCTTTTAGATAGACTAATTTTTAAATTACAACATTAAAGTTTGGGGTAATTTTGACTTCCCCTAAAGTTTCAATGTTTTGATTAGCTCCTCTAACATTACATAATGATAGGAAAAAAAAAAAAAGACCTAAATTCCATATTCCTTGCTGATGTGGTTGTGAAATGCCACGTAAGATTGTCGTGTATGTTAATTAGGCCAATCAAACAATGGCATTCTAATTATCTTATAAAATAGAATAATAAAAAACTAAAACTAATACAATTTTCCAAAATCTCACATAAGATTGTCATGTATGTTAATTAGGCCAATCAAACAGTCGCATGTTAATTATCCTATAAAATAGAATAGTTAAAAAAACTAAAACTAATACAATTTTCCAAAATCCAAAAAATGATTCAACCTTATACAATTACCTCTCAGTTATAAATACAAAAGTTGCTGGCTATGTTGAAAGATTAAATTCTGATAACCTACTCAAGGTGTGCATGTCTGTATATGTTGATGTTCGAAGTTCAAATGCAAAACAAAGTTCAAAAGCTCTTGGTTTAGATTACCTTGAGATGTGAGTCACAAAATTTGATGATGTGCTTAGTATAGAGGGTGTTAGGAGTGTCTAGTTATATGTGTGTGTGTGGTGTTGATGCGCCATGCGTGTGGTGCTGCATTGGGTGGTGTTGTAGGGTGTGCCTAGGCTGCTGATGTGGGGGGCATATGCTGTTGATTGGGCGTGCATGCACAGCTGATAAGGGGTGTGTGGTTCCAGTGCAGCTTGGGTGTGTATATGACTATGCTTCAGATAATAATTGTATTGATTAGCTGGCACTATATACTTGTATTGTAGGTTAGTTACACGTATATTACTTGTAGTGGTGATGTGTTTTAGCTGATGTAGTGAGTTAGTTAGAGTGAATAGCTGTCAAGGTAGTTACACAACTAGCATTCAGTTAGTGACTAAGGGTATTAGACTAGGGAAATGAGATGGAAAGGGTATGAACTGTTTTTTTTTTTTTTTTTTTTGGTTAATTCCATAATTCCTTTCTTTGTTTTTCTCTATTCCTTCTAATTCTCTCTCTGTTCTTCCCTATCCCTATTCTTGGAGGTTGGTTGCCCTCAAATTCAATTGTCAAATCCCAAATTCCTTGCATTTGGGAAGTTCAGCTCAAGATTTGAAGGTTCAGGTGTTGCAGCAGGTGCATGCTAGTCCTTTAGGGGGTCATTCTGGCTATTTGAAGTCCTTTCAAAGGCTTAAGAAGGATTTTTGTTGGACTAGTATGGTGAGGGACTTAAAACAGTTTGTTAGGGAATGTGATGCTTACCAAAGGTTGAAGACTGATACTTGCTTACCTGTTGGTTTGTTGCAGCCCTTGGCTGTTCCTGATAGGCCTTGGCTAGACATTAGCATGGATTTTGTGGAAGGTTTGCCTAGGTCTCAATAGAAGTTAGTGGTTTTTGTGGTGATGGAAAGGTTCACCAAGTATGTTCATTTCATTCCATTGGCTCACCCTTACATTGCTCCTAAGGTTGCTCATTTGTTCACGCAGCATGTATTCAAGTTAGATGGTATGCCTTCTACAATTGTGAGTGATAGGGACCCAGTGTTTACTTTCAAATTTTGGTCTAAATTGATGAAATTGCAAGGAACTAACCTGGCTATGTCTTCTTCATATCATCCCTAATCAGATAGGCAGACAAAATTGGTGAATAAGAGTCTAGAACACTACCTAAAGGCCTTTGCTGCTGACAGACCTCACTCTTGGGTGGATTGGCTACCCTTAGCTGAATTTTGGTTCAATACTAACTTCAACACTTCCATTAAGCTCACTCCATTTGAGGCACTTTATGGCTATCCTCGTCCTAAGGTTGTGGAATATGTCCTAGATGTTACAAGGTTGACAGCTGTTGATTCCTATTTGCAAGATAGGTAGCAACTTTTTTCATTGCTTAAGCACAATTTAAATGCTGCTCAAGAGAGAATGAAGTGGTTTGCTAACAAAAAGAGAGTGGATAGGTCCTTTGAGGTGGGGGATTGAGTTTATCTTAGGCTTCAACCATACAAGCAGTCCTCAATGCAGTCTAAACAGTTTAAGAAACTTGCTCCTCGTTTTTATGGGCCTTTTCAGGTTGTGCAGAAGGTGGGAAAGGTTTCTTATAAACTTGATCTACCAGTGGGGTCACAAATCCATTTTGTGTATCATGTTTCAAATCTCAAGGCTAAATTGGGTGCTCATGTGGTTCCTAGACTTGCCTTGCCTATTATGACTGCAGATCATATTCTTGCCCCTGAGCTTGTGGCTATTTTGGACTCTAGAACTCATCAATTAAGGAGCAGACTCATCACTCAGGTGTTGGTGCAGTGGCAAGGTGAGAGTAAGGATGATGCTACCTGGGAGAGTTTATTTGAAGTGCAATAGAAGTTTCCACACCTTGTGGGCAAGGTGCTTTGAAGGAGAGGGCATTGTTAGGAGTGTTTAGTTATATGTGTGCGTGTGGTGTTGATGAGGCGTGCGTGTGGTGCTGCATGGGGTGGTGTTGCAAGGTGTGCCTAGGCTGCTGATGTGGGGGGTGTATGCTGCTAATGGGGCGTGCGTGCACAGTTGGTGAGGGGTGTGTGGTTCCAATGCAGCTTGGGTGTGTATATGACTATGCTTCAGATAATGATTGTGTTGATTAGCTAGCACTGTATACTTGTATTGTAGGTTAGTTACACGTGTATTACTTGTAGTGGTGATGTGTTTACCTCATGGTTATGTGGCATATGTGTGTTTGCTGATGTAGTTAGTTAGAGTGAATAGCTGTCAAGGTAGTTACACAACTAGCATTCAGTTAGTAACTGAGGGTATTAGACTTGGCAAATGAGATGGAAAGGGTATGAACTGTTTTTTTGTTAGTTCCATAATTCCTTTCTCTGTTTTTCTCTAGTCCTTCTAATTCTCTCTCTGTTCTTCCCTATCCCTGTTCTTGGAGGTTGGTTGCCCTCAAATTCAACTGTCAAATCCCAAATTCCTTGCAGAGGGATACATTGACAAATGGAGTAAGCATTCGGTGTTGGCAGTGAAGCAAGTATTTGAGATTGAGCATAGACTCTCAAATGATGTCTTCAAGAAGATTGGATCATAAGTTGCAATGGGAAGCTTCTC
Organism: Quercus robur; assembly: GCF_932294415.1. Taxonomy (NCBI): domain Eukaryota; kingdom Viridiplantae; phylum Streptophyta; class Magnoliopsida; order Fagales; family Fagaceae; genus Quercus; species Quercus robur. Next base: position 84,874,381 of record NC_065538.1, on the reverse strand, counting down.
AAAGAATTCTTCTCAATCTGGAACCTATTGAAGCTGTTAGACATGTTTGCTTCTTTGAACAATCCAAGATTTGATTTCAATTGTCTTTTTGGTGGAGAAGACTGCATTGAAAGATAGAATCAGACAAGATATCTCATAAAAAAAAGATGATGGTGCCTACCTCTTCAAGTGGGGTAGCAGAGGCGAAGTTCTCCTTCAGATGGCAATGTTCCTAAGCTGATAGGCTCTGTAACTTGCTAGTGTAATCCGCTGTTTGTTGATGGTTATAGGCCAATCTTGACACTGGTTCTTGTAGTTAACAGCACATGAGCAGTAGAGACTTTTATGCAGCACCCTACAGCTGGGAAAGGCTTCTGGCACCTTTAAGCCAAAGGGTCTAACTTCATTGTCTGGTGAAGATTTGGCTGAATTCAATGAGGCTTTCGATGACTCTCATAAGAAGCAATCCAACTGGATTATCTGCAATGAAATCTTGAGGGAGAAAGTATGCAAACATCTAGTGCAAGCTATTACACCTGTTTAAATGTGTTACCTGCAAGAGTTCAGACTTTTGGTTGAACAAGATGCTAATGCTGGCAAGTATGTGAAATTCAGCGTGCAAAATTTAGAGAAAATGCTAAGCTCTTGGTTCCTGCCAAAGCTAACAAGTCATGGGGTTACTAAACAAGGACTCCTGCTTGGTAATGTGAAATCCAACCGACGAGGTATGGAGGTACGGCAGTATCAACATGCACATTGGACTGGTAAAATAAAAATTTTTGTGAACAACCAATTCCACCTGACCCTTTCCGCGATTTGATATTATGCCATTGTCAATAGGCGAAAAAACATTGCTCACTGCATTGGAACATATTTCCCTTCAGTACCTAGTTTGCTTGTTTCCTTCTACAAATTGTGTATATTTTGAAAATTGAATGTAACTCATTGCCTGAACATGTTGCCCATGTCTTGGCAACTAGATTTCCATATACATTAGCTGAAGGCACAACATGCCTTTTTTATTTTTTTAGTTGATAATGCGGTAATCTTTCACAAGTACAAAGTTTTAGTAAGACAGTTATAAAGCTTTATTCGTGAAATTATAGAATTTTCTTGGGTATGGGTGTTAAGGAGCTTAATTGCATAATTGGGTACATCTTTTTTAAGTACATAATTAGGTAAGTCTATATTCTATAAGCATTTGCAGCGACTATTGTAAATAACATAAAGCCCAAAATATAGCCAATGAAGCCCAAATCACCTGCATCAAATTATGAAATAGATAATGCAAAATACGGAGTAAATTTTTTCTATGGGCCTTGTGCAAATATACTAATCTTTATTATTTATGCAAAAAGATTTTTTACTTTATTTTATTTTATTTCTTTGCTTTTTCAATGGTGAAGGAAGATAGTGAATGTTAATTAAAGTGTGTGAAGAGAGAGAAACGATTAAAAATAGATAAAATTGATATTTTAAAATATATAATTTAATGTTGGTGTTTTGAAAAATAGTTAGTTTTATTATAATAAAGTAAATTCTTATTCTAAAATAAATAGTTATTTTGCATAAGCAAATACGAATGCTTAGCAAATCTCCAATTTTCTCAAGAACATTTGAACTCTAATTTCGAAAATTTTCAAAAATCATGAATTTTTTTTATATTAAAGCATAGGAATCATGTATATATCATGCCTAGACAAAAACCCATTGATCATTTCATATCAAAACACACAAAATCATCGAAAGCCCCAAATTTTCTAAGCAAAGTTTTTGTTTCTTGCCTTCTTATTTTTCAAAAAGTTTCTAATGGACTATTTGATCACGGATGTAGCTACTTTGAGAGTAGAGTTCAATGAGTGATTGCAAGTGTGTTTTCTAGGAGATGTGGGAGTTCGAACCAAAAGGTACAAAACCATCTTTATAGGATATTCAAAAAAAAAAAAAAAAAAACAACCATCTTATTAGGATGAGATTGAGTGAGAATTGTTATCAATTTGTCACTCTTGATGTTAAAATCCAGGTCTTGTCGTCAAAACACATAATCTAGTTGTAATTTCCAAAAAAAAAAAAAAAAAAAAAAAAGGATCTAAAGTTATGTTTGGTAACCATTTTTGTTTTTTATTTTTAAAAACTTTTTTTTGGAAATATAAAGAAAAAATAATTTTCTTGTATTTTTGAAATCAAAAACATTTTTGGTTGGTTAATTAAAATTTAAAAAAAAATTGAAGAAAAAAAATACTAAAATATGTTGTTATTAGGATTTGAAATCTAATGCTAACTCATAAAAAGAGACATATTCATTTAATCAAATGTGCGTTTTCTTTGAATTTTGAAAACTAAAAACTGAAGATAGCTTTTTGGATGTTTTCAGTCTCCTTCACAAATTAAGTTTTAAGAACGATTTTTATTTTCTATTCATTTTGAGTTGCCAAACAAGTTTTTTAGTTTACAAAATATAAAATTGTTGTTAAAAACAGAAAATAAAGGAAAAAACAGTTATCAAACATACCCTTACCATTCCTTGACACTATTCCTTCAGTTTTTTTTAGTTTTTTATTTATTTTTTATTTATTGTTTATCAAAATTTGAACGTACGTAAAACTTAAACCAATCCCATTTCTTCCATTGCCTAATCCCAAGTTCAAATGATGCTAAACCAAACTATTAATTCTCTCTCAGGGCAAACATTCTATATGGTTTTCCCACCATCCGAAATATGAAATACGAAATTAACCTGAAATTCATTGGCATTTGAATCCCAATCTAACCTCTACAACATTGTTAAATCAAACTTCAAACTACCAATTACTGTGTTCCCTCATCAGAATTAGCAATTAAAATTCTTGTCATTTTGAGGTTATTTTGGACCAAATATTCAATTCAAAGAAAGTTTTTTAAAATTCTAAAAGCTGACTAAGAAAGCTGTCATTTTTGGCAAAGGAAAAGCAACCCTGTTTGATAAAAAAATAAACAGAATATAGAGAAGCAAAGAGATTTAATTAAAATATGTATGAAGACTGTAATGTTTCCAACATACACAGGGTCATTAACGATGACAATCAAAATTCAAACTTATTTCCCTTTCATGCACTTTCTTTGGAATCAAGCAGAAGAAGAATTTTATTTTTTCAAAAATCTTGTCTTTCCAATACCTCATTTCCAAATTTTATCACATTTTCTCAATAACCAAACAAAACAAGACCGAAGAAATCCTTTTTTCTAGTGAAATAGACAACCAAGTAGTAATTCAGTAGATGGAATACGAATTTGAAATTAAAATAGCACACTAAATTTTCGTTGGAACGCGGTGAGAATGGCAAAGAGATCTGATGTCGTTTGTGTTTTTCGTTTTTTATTTACTTATGTTTTTTTTATATAAAATAATAATTGAAAATCATTTTTATGATTTAGTATAACTAAAATCACTAAAAAAACGAAACTACGTACGTAGTAACAATGCATTATTAACAAGTAACAACACCTTATCAAAAAAAAAAAAAAAAAACAAGTAACAACACATTCTGACGAAGACTAATTAAATAAATTAAAACATAAAGAATAAAGAAAAAAGAAACTTTAGACAATGTTAGATGGTTATTAATTTCTAAAAACCTATTTAATATTTTTAAAGTACAATTTTATGGTTAGCCATACATTTTTATGTTTATGGTTAAGACTAACTAAACCTTTCTTCTTTGAAGTCAAAACCTAAAATAAAAATCAAACCCTTCGCATTTTTCATTATACTCTTTAGAATGAGGAATACTATGAAAGTAATTGACAAGGGTGCAAATTTTTTTTTTTCGATTTTATACTATAATGTTTGTTTGTTTTTGTTCTTAAAGGTCTAGCACAATAACTCCTATAACTTCAATTTCACTTTGTCAAAAAACCGTAGACTACAATCTCATTCAAAATTGAAACATAATCAAACAATAAATTGTGATAATATGTACAAGCAACTATCAGGGGAATAGTTGTAGCGCTTCTTGAAATTCCATTTCTAGGATTTTGGTGGAAAATCCTATTTTCATTAATCTAAAACCAAACAATTGGTTAAGGTTCTAAATAGGGTTTGTGAATTATACTTAATTTGTGATACAATAGTTTGGTTAGGGCTATTTAATGTTTCCAGTTCCAGCTATATTCTTGTAACCCAATGCAGAGTCCCGTTGATAAAATCTAGTTCATGACTACTTGCAGTGATAATGGGAGACAAATTAACAACAAACCAATTATAAATTATTCAAAGTTTTCAAAGCCATGTGTAGCCCGTCACTTGGAAAGCTTCACAACTTTATAATCTTTAGTTTTGGGATTGAATTCAAACCCTATAGACATGTGGAATGCAATGTAACCTAATGGAGGATGGTTGACATTGGGTGACGTAGGAAAAGATGAACTCACTTTCTAACACAAGGGTTCCAAAAACATAACCCGTTAGTGTAAATGATTTATAGATCCCATGGGAGTGGATGCTCTCGGCATTGCGGGCAATTCGCCGATCATGCAATTTGAAGTGATGTTGTGACTCCTTGAAATCCAAAGTGGCTCGAGATACAAAACAAAGCTTCCACTAAAGCAATATAAGGTGATGGGTGTCTTTATTTATTTTTTCTTTTTAGAATGAGGAATGCTCCTAATGTTAATCAAATGAGAGATAGTATTTTAGTTACTATAATTCTAACTAAAAATGATCATTTTTATTGTTCTTACTATGAAATCCATAATATTTTTTTAAATAAAACAATAAGCATAAACATGTACATAAACATAAATATTTATTTTAAATAATAAAATAAAATAAATAATCTTCTACAATAATTACATATGTGCATTTTTTTGTATTACACTATTCACAAAAAAAGCGAAATTATTGAGAAGTTTTATGTTTACCAAATATGAGTTACAAAATATTTTTAAAAATCAACTATATAAAGAATAAAGCTCTACAAAGAGGGAAAAAAGGGATAAGAGTATAAATATTTTCCTAAATTTATGTTAATAAAAAATAATTGAATGAAGCAAGGTTGTGGCCTATGGTGTTAGTATTTCAAAATTCAAAGACTATTTAAGCAAATTAAAAACCAATTATTGTATGTGGAGTTAGGTGTAATGAATTATTATTAGTATCATCATTTTTTTTTTTTATGGTTAATATGTGTTTTCTGTTATAATATATCTAAAATATATTATTAATGTATTTTTTTTATGATGTTGTATTAGAAATATATTAACAAAATTTGAGCTCAATGTTATTAATTATTTAAATTGGGATTAGTTGAATTAATCTAAGCTAGATTTTTTTTTTTTTCTTTTTTCTTTCGGAGTATCTATTCACTTGAAACAAGCTTGAGGCATTAAAATAGGCAAAGGAGAGATTTCATTATTAAGGTTTGGAATAAGGGGAACTTTTATATATATATATATATATATATATATATATATATATTTCCAAATATACTACTTTGCAAATTTTGATTTTGTCCTCTAAAGTTTCAAAGTTTTGGTCAACGCCACTAACATTTGGAAAGCCAGAAATTGAATTCAAGCGACTTCTGACAGAAAATAGCGTTCCTCTTGCTTTGGATTCCCTAGCAACATCCACTGCTGTGCAAGCCTACGTTTTTGCTTCAATATCTTTGCCTGTTCCTGTCATATAGAAGGAGGATCAACCTCTTGAAGCTGTTAGACATGTTTGCTTCTTTGAACTATCTGAGATTGGGATTTCAATAGGCTTTTTGGTGGAGAAGACTGCATTGAAATCCAAAATCAGATAAGAGATCTCGTCGAAAGGATTGTTAATGGTGCCTGTTAGATTTTCGGGCAACTTCCTCTTCAAGTGGAATTGAAAAGGCAAATTTCTTACTACTGTAATCAGCAGCTTGTTGATGATTATCGGTTGAACAGTTCAACTTGAACTTGACTGAGGCTCTTGTAACCCATCAGAGGTGGAAAAAATAAAAGTACCAAGAAGATGTTATTCCCAACCAAGTTTCTGAAATAATAAAAGAAATTGGGCTAAATTTGAATGGATGGTCAAAGGCCTATGATGATATCTCCTTGTCCTACCTCTTCATAATGAATAATCACTGCCATTTTTGCAATCTGAAAGGCACAAAGCTTGGGGATATGATGGAAGATTCTTGGTTAACAGCACATGAGCAGTACAGAGACTTTTATGCAGCACTCTACTTGAGGAAGAGCTGGGAAAGGCTTCTGGCACCTTTAAGCGAAAAGGGTTTAACGTCATTGTCTGGTGAACAATTGGTTGAGAGGCTGAAGTCATTCAATGAGGCTTTTGATGAAAGTCATAAGAATCAATCCAATTGGATCAGTTAAATTAAAAAATTTATGACCAACCAATTACGATCAACAATTTGATAGTATGCAATTGTCAAGAGGCAAAAAAAACAGGTTTCCCTATACTCATTTCATGGGAATAGTAATTTATTTCTTGTTAATTTGATGTTTATAAGATGTCTTGTGCGCAGTACCTAGTTTGTTTTGTAGCCTTCTAGAATTTATGTATATTTTTCGAAGTATCACATTCCCTGAACGTGTTCCCTATTTCCTTGCAACTAGATTTGCATGTTCATAAGCTTTAATGGAGCAATTATAGAACTTTTGAGCGTATGTGTGTTATGGAGTTATAAAGATGTTCCTATTTATCTACTTGAACTTAAAAAAAAAAAAAAGAAAAAAAAATATTATGTACTTCAAAAAGATGTACCCAATTATACTTTTAGAATTTGCTATATATTGTTTTTGAAACTTAAACATCTTGGGCTAATTTTAAATTTCTTGGTTAGACCTTGCTCGAACCAAAAGTTCCAGCTCTTTTTTCAAATACCACATCGTCAGAAAGCAGTCTAACTGCAATTTCAAAAAAAGGAAATCCTGCTCTCTTCCATTATTGTGTTTCCTTCAGTTTTTCAGTTTTTTTTTTTTGGGTCAAAATTTGAATATAAAACCTACACCAATCACATTTCTTCCATTACCTAAACCCAAGTTGAGGTGAAGCTAAATCAAACTATTAATTCTCTCAGTGCATACATGCCATATGATTTTCCCAACCATCCTTAGGCTACTCCCCTTACTTCGAAGAAATTTATGTCATTTTACATGGATCAAAACTATGAATTTTTAATCGAAGACTACTCGTGCTAAGCGAAACAGCTTATCCAAACAGGCCCATAAATCCATTAAAAGATGTTGATTTTGGTTCTGACATTTTGTTTTAAATTTTTATTTGCATAACACAGTACCAAAAGAAAAAAACATATACATATGGAATGGAGTAAAAAAGTTATTTAAAAAAATTAAAAATACAAGTTTATGGCTAAGTACATTTAAAAAAAAATATTTTTTTAAAAAATTCATTAAACCTGAAAATTTATTTAATAGGATAAATTATAAATTGCACTCTTTAACTTTGCCTAAAATTCAATTCAATCTTCTAATTTCATTTTTATTCAATTTTGTCATTTAAGTTTCATCTTTATTCAGTTCAATCATCTAATTAGGAGTTGAAAAAATGCAAAACGCCCAAAAACATGTGTAATTATACACTACTTCAGGATTTAATAGAAATAAGTCAGATAACCAAGTCTATCATATTTTTTACATACACTGGTCAAGTAGAAGATAAACAATTCTTCAAAATTTAAACATTCTATTTCCAAATTTTCACATTTTCTCAACAACCAAACAAAACATGACCCCAAAATCCCTTTTTTAAGCAAATAACCCCCCAGTAATTCAATGGATTGAATATGAATCTGAAATTAATACCACAAAATTTTTTCTTTTCCTTGACTTTCTTACCAAAAATAGATTCATTGTTAAAATTTTCTAATTATTTTTAATATTTTTTGGGAACCAAATAATGGAATAATAAAAAAAAAGAAAAAAAAAAAGAACCTTCATGCAAGAAGACCTCATCTTGTCTTTGGAACACTGTGAGAACGGTGAAAAGATCAAACATAGTTTGTGTTTTTTGTTTTTTTATTTTATTCTTTCTCTCTTTTTTTCCCTCAAATAATAAAAAATCACTAAAAAACCAAAACTACTAAAGGTGCATTTTTTATGGAGATATCTTAAAGTATTGAATTGAAGGTAAGTGAAGTTAGAGTCAATAATTGAAATTTAGGCAAACTGTTTTTAGGGTGATCTGGTTGAAAAACTGGCCTACACAAAGCCGACTAGAGGGACTGAGAAAATAATAGAGTAGGTGCAATTTGAAATTTAGCATATTTAGTACTGTTTTTTTGAGATCAAACGATAGAAGACTTTCATTGATTTGAAAAAATGTGTACAATCCACTACATATTCTAGCACTGGGTTCAAATGAGCTGACCAAGCTGCCAAGACCCGAGTAGGTTACATTAGTGAGTTCAGTGTGTGTGCTGTAGACATTGGTATTCCGTGATCAGTCCGCTTGCAATTTCAAGTATCACCTTTGGGTGAGTCTGAATATGCTCGAAGTATAGTCTATTTCTTGCATTCCAGATTGCCCACGTCGTGACTGCCCACCTCTCCAACTCGTGCTGGTCCATTTTCAGTTGCAACTGATGAAAAAGGATGAAAAAATCTGTGGCTGTGTTGCTGCACTTCTGAGCCCTGCCCTTAAAAATAGCCCACACATTTCGTGCCAGTGGACATTCCCACAAGATGTGGCTCACTGTTTCAGTCTTGTGATGGCAGATTTCGCAATGTGGCTCCACACTAACTCGTCGCCGATGGAGATTGTCCCTAGTTGGTAGGCAGTTTGAGCATGCTCTCCATAGAAATGTGCGGACTTTCAGCGGAACATTGAGGGACCAGATTTTGTTCCACACCAGAGAATGTTCACGAGCCATGGAGTGTTCTGCCCAGTTCGGATTGCTCAACCGCATTGCAACTCTGTATGCCGTCTTCACCGAGAATTTCTGTTTTCTGTTTTCCTTCCAGATCAACGTGTCCTTTGAGTGCAAATTGGTGAGTGGAATGTTCAGGATTTCTTGCCGAGTTCTATCTGTGAAGATGGCCTGAAGTTTCCCTCTATCCCATTGTCTTGTGTCTTCATCAATGAGATCACAGACCCGCAACTCATGGGAGACTACATTCAAGGGTATTGGGGTATGTGACAGCCATTTGTGAGTAAACACCCCAATTGTTCTACCATCCCCAACCCGCCAATATGATCCAGCCACCAGGATATCTCTAGTTGCCAGTAGGCTTCTCCACACAAAGGATGGGCTACTCCCTACTTCAGCCGTCATGAATGAACCGTTTGGGAAGTACCTAGCCTTGTATACCTTGTAGAACAAAGAGTGTGTATCCTCTATTAACCTCCATGCTTGCTTAGAGAGCATTGCTAGGTTAAAAGAGTGAAGATCACGAAATCCCATTCCCCCATTCTTTTTTTGAGTGCAAAGCTTCTTCCAATTAATCCAATGAATCTTCCTTTCATCTTGATGTTGTCCCCACCAATATTTTGCCACCAATGAGTTAATGTTGTCACATAAGGATCTTGGTAATTTGAAGAGGCTCATGGAATATGTGGGAATTGCTTGTGCCACGGTTTTTATTAAGATCTCCCAGCCTGCCTTGGAGATGAACTTCTCTTTCCACCCCATCACACGCTTTGTAATTTTCTCCTGGATGTCCTTGAAGGTGTTAATCTTTGAATTCCCAATAGCCATAGGAAGGCCAAGATACCTATCACGTTGTGTCATTATTCTTGCACCCAACATTTGTTGAATCATTCCCCGCACTTCTGGCTTTGTGTTTTTACTGAAAAACAAGGATGTTTTCTGGTGGTTTATTACTTGACCCGATGCTTCTTCATATTGACTCAGAATCTGCATCAAGTGTTGGCACTCCCCTATTGTGGCTTTGCAAAATAGCAGGCTATCATCTGCAAATAAGAGATGGGATATACACACCCCATGTTGGCTTGATAGGATCCCAGTGAGCACTCGGTCTTCTACTGCTTTTTGTAATAGCGCCGAAAGGCCTTCAGCACATAGGAGGAAAAGGTAAGGAGATAATGGGTCTCCTTGCCTAATACCCCTTGATTGAGTGATGAATCCTTTTGGTTCGCCATTAATTAAGATCGAATAGGAAGCTGTAGTAACTGTCTCCATGGCCAAATGAACCCATCTATGGTCAAAGCCCATTTTCAGCATAATACCCTTCAAAAAATTCCAATCCACCCGATCATAGGCCTTGCTAATGTCCAGTTTAACTGCCATCTGTCCCACCTTCCCTTTTCTTCTCATCCTCATTCTGTGTAAAATCTCATAAGCAACTATAGTGTTGTTAGTAATAAGCCGGTTTGGAGCAAACGGACTCTGGGATTCAGATATAATATTAGGCAATACATGCTTTAAACTTAGCAATAACCTTAGAAAGTAACCGGGATACAACATTTCCCAAACTCATGGGTCTATAATCACCCATGCATTTCGGGTCTTTCTTTTTAGGGATTAGAACAATATGTGTATGGTTCATTTTCCTCAACATATGGCTAGAATGTAAAACTGATAAAACAGCATTTGTGACATCGGTGCCTACAATATGCCAATATTTTTGGAAAAAGAATGGAGACATACCATCCGGCCCTAGTGATTTTGATGGGTGCATTTGAAATAGGGCATACCTGACCTCCTCCGTGGTGTACCTTTGTATGAGATTGTCATTCATTTGTGGGGTGATCCGCCTTTCAACTGTTCGTAGGACACTGTCAATATTATTTGAGTGTGCCGAGGTGAACAAATCCTGGAAATAGGACTCGGCAACTTGAGCTATCCGATCCTCTGAGGTACACCAATTACCTTCACTATCAAGCACTCCCAATATTTGATTTTTTCGTCGGCGTTGGCTGGCACGTTGATGAAAATACTTTGTATTTTTGTCCCTTGCTGGCAACCATATTGACCGGGATCGCTGTCGCCATGCTAGCTCCTCATGGTGTATTAGGGTGCTAATTTCTCCCTTGAGTTCTTTGATGGTATTGACATGATCAACATTATTCAACTGACATAGTTCCTCAAGCCTTTTTTCTTTTTCTTTCAATTGTGTCTGTGAGTGCCCAAATACAAGTTAATGAATAACCATACATGTTTATGTTTATGGTTAAGATTAATTGAACCTCTATTCCTTGAAGTCAAAACCCACAATAGAAATTGAATTTTTCTCATTTTTATTATACTATTTAGATGAGAAATGCTACGAAAGTCAAGCAAGTAATAGTATTTTTGTTGTCATTGTTATTATTACTACAATATAACAATTAATCGGATTCAAGGCAGTCATTTACTATGGTCCAAATCTTCTTGATGACCAGCCCAAGGTCATGATGTAAATCAAAACAAAATTTGATTGGATTACCCAAAATTAATGTTAAGTGTGGTAGTCACCACGATGATTATGGTTAAGACTCATTGAAACTCTCTTTTAATTATTCATTACCCACTTTAGAATGAGGATTGCTATAATTTTAAGTCAAGAAAGTGATAGTATTATTGTTATAATTTTTCCTACTACGATAAAGCATTTAGTTAGGATAAATACTATGCTATATTATGGATTAAAAATCCTTGGTTAACAATACAAGGAATAATATCAGAAGTAGTAAAAGATATGGTTGGTTTTAAAGTTACCTTACACTATGATGATGAAGCTTGAATTCCAGCTAAGGTGAAGAATTGGAACAACAAAATAAACTGACATCCTTACAAAAGAAGACCTGGTCTTGTCTTACTTTGGAAGCACAGTGAAAACCACAAAGCTATTGGATGTAATTTGTGTTTTTAGTTTTTTATTTACTTCTTTCTTTTTCTCAAATCATAATAGAAAAAAAATTTGGTGTTTAATGTAAAAGAAATCACTAAAAAGGAAATTACTTCTTTTTTGAATTCATTAAGTTGCATTTTTTTATGAAGATTAATGAGAGGATTGAACTGAATAGAGTTAAATTTTAAAGGATTGAATTGAACATAACTGAATTAAGAGGATTGAATTTAACTTTAGGCAACATTAAAGGGTTTAATTGTAATTTAGCCTATACAAAATTTTGAAAATACAAGCTTATGGTTAACAATATATGTTTATGTTTATGTTTAATACTCGTTGAACCACTATTCCTTGAAGTCAAAACCCACAAAAAACATCGAACCTTTCTCATTATTCATTATTGTTGTGAAATTTTAAAGCATACATGCAAGTGCACAAACCGTACTGAAGTATAGTTTAACAGAACGAGGTCGAACTCACAAAAACTTGTATGAACTTAAAATTAATCAAATTTTAACCAAATTAATCATAATCTAGTTTAATAAAAATTGGTTGTTTTGAAATTATATGACCTAAGCAAATAATTAATCCAAACAAAGATATTATTAAAGCAGTAAAAAGATATAAACAATCAAGAGAAAGGAATTAAGATTTTGGAATCCGCATTTTCAATTCATATTTGCATATATTCATGATTATTAATATCTCCCAACCACTACATAATAATCTAGAATTCAATTTTGCTATCATGGAAGATATTCTCTTTAAAATCCCTATTTTAAAAATCTAAAACATGTTATTCTTCGCTTTCTAGGTATAAAATCAAATCATCAATTATACTTGTTGTCGTTGGCAAACAAATCACAAGTGATATCAAATTTTAAAATAAAAAAAATTATAAACCAAGCATTCAATTAATTAAGATAAATCCAAATTATGAGAAAAACATAATTAAACTCATATTAAGAATCCTATCCTACTCAATTAATGTGAAACAAGAATAATTTAAATCATTAAAGAACAACTATAGTGAAAAAAATTAATTCATATAAATACTACTGATAATTTTTAACAAAGTTTCATCGTCAACCTAAATTATAAATTTAGCTACTCATAGTAATTGAAATACTGAACACTAGACTAAGCAAATAAAACTATAGTGCTAGCATAGAGAAGTGCTGCAAAAAAAGCCACATTTGGCCCTACGCCCCATTATTTTCTATTTCTCTCTATTTATACTTACATGCACATATGCGGCTAACCTAAAGGCTTATTATTAAAATCAAAGCCCATTTGCACATCTCCACGAAAACAAACTCTTATTTTCTTCTTGCTCTACTTTTCTTCACCACGTCAGATTAACATCAGTCTCACTCTTCTTATTTTCCCTTTTTCTTTTCTTCACAGCTTGTTAGACTTGCCCAGCCTGTGCTTGTGTAAGTTATTTTCACTTGGACTCTGCTTTTATTCTTTTCTTTTATTTTTGCTTACTTCACTTCACTCCTAGGCTGGATCTAGGGGTGTCAAATGGATGGGTTTGGGGTGGGCATAATTGGGTTGGGTATATAAAAATCATTTATTCATTAAAACCCATTTAACTAATTGCTTCTAACCCAAATCCAATCCAATTCAACCCAATTATTATGGGTAAACCCCAATTACCAAAATTACCAAAATGCCACTAAAGTGAAAATGACCAAAGTACTCTAAAAATATTAAACAAATTTCTTGTACTTTCCCACACTTTCTCACCTACCAAATAGTTGAAATCTACCAAAAATAAGAAAATATAGAAAAGCACTTCGTGACTTTGATCCAACCGTGGAGTGATGCCATGTGGAGCAGCATGCGATTGTCGTAGTCCCTAGCGTGCACCAACATTGCATCTTCCTCCAAAAGCTTCTAGATGGCTCCGGCGTCGTTTTGGTGTGCGTGTTGAAGAATCGAAGAGGTCCGGCTAACTCTCGCTTTCTCCTTCTCCTTTTGCTTCTCCTTCGACTGCGACGGCACTGATGCGGAGCCTCTGCCTCCGCCTCCATTAAAGAGCTTCGTGCTCAAAGAGCACAGAGAGTGAGGGAAAAAGAGAGGCTAGGGGTTGAGTAGAGAGAAGAAGATGATGGCTAGGTTTGAAAATTTTCAGTTTATGATGAAGATCTGAGAGAAATGCCGAAAATCTAAGGAATCTCCGAAGCTTTGAAGCTGCTGAAGCTGTTGGGTTTTTGATTAAAACGTGATTGGAGGCCGAGAAAATGAGGGAAAATGAAAACCCTCATGAAACACTGAAACGTTTAAGGGCTTTTTTTTTTTTTTTTTTTTTTTTTTTAAGGGAAGGGCTGGATTGAATTTGAGTATATTATTTTTGGGTTAAATGGGTCTCAATGGGGTTTTAGTTAAAACCCAATAATCATTGGATCTAATTGGGTTGATGCCCATTTAACCCAATTAATAATTGGGTGGGTTTGGATTTAATTAGAGTGGATGAGTTTGGGCGAGCAAATGGGTTTGGGCTTACTTTGCCACCTCGCCTGGATCTCTCAAATTCGCTTAACTTAATTGAGCATTATTTTGCCTCAAATAAAGCCTATTAGCATGTAAATCCTAATCAATTATAAGACAAAAATAATATATAATCAATCACAAAATAACATAAAAGGAATGCTAAATATGTAGATATGAAAGGACTTTATTGTCTATATTTCAAGCACATTAATTATACTCTTTAGAATGAGGAATGATATGAAAGTTAGTCACCTAAGCATTGGTATTTTTTTGAGGGAAAATTTTAGCTTCAGGGCACTTTGAAGCTATCTTCCTCCAAGGCTCCAACCTACTAAATGACAATTGAAAAGACCATGTATGTGTCATAACATATTTTAAATGTCATGTGACTTATCTATATTATATTTAAAAGTTGAAAAGACCATGTATGTGTCATAACACTTGTTTTGAGGCACATTAGCGGTCAATTCATCATTTTCTTTCAGCATTAATGTATACAATAATACATTATGCTTTTACACATTCTTACAACTAGTTGTAACTTACCAATCAGGATAGGACAATCACTTTTTAGTACCACAACTTTACACATTATTGAACATAAATGCAATTTATAATATAAAATATATGAAATACAAATAGCTTGGGTGGAGACACCATTTATTTATTTTTAATTTATACTCACTAAAAAAAAAAAACATTTAACAAAGGTTTGGAAAGAAACCCTTCAAACTCTTCCTAGATTTTTTTTAATATTTAATATGAGTTTTGAAAATATAATCGTTGGATTGCATGTTCTTTATATTTGTAAAACACATGTCAAATTTCATTCAAATCGAATGTTATTTACTATTCAATCAATAAAGTTATTTTTTATGCATACTTTTTTTATCACAAAATTTTGAAATTTAAACATGGCTTTGGTGACAAAGCTATTGATATTTGATGAAAATGAAAAATGACACATGGTTCTTTAAGTGGGAGCGAAATTAGACCCTTTAACTTTGCCTTGAATACTTCATTAGCATACACATATAAATACAATGGTGGAATATGATTTTTTTTTTTTTTTTTTTGAGTGAGTATAAACTATAAATAAATAAAGTTATTATTTTTTATATTATTTTTTTTTCTTTTGATTGTCAAATATGATCCTATTTTATTATATAGTATATAATAATATAATCTCATTCTATTACATACCATGACTTGAATAATTTGGTGTTTAATTACAATTATACCATTTATTTTGAATATTCTTTTCATTATATTTTATTCTATAAATTTGCTATTATCTCTTATATTCTCTTCGGAAAAAAAGGTGATTATTCTATCTCTCTCTCTAGATTTTTAATTCTTTCTTGCTTCTCTACTTTAGGTTGATGAATTTATATGTCTTTTAATATCTCTATTTTGGGTAGATATGTTTTGGTGTTTTGTTTTGTGAGTTCCCCATCATAATTCCTCTTTCTCCCTCTTTTAGATTTTGTATGATCATTTTTTACCTTGTTAGTTAGGAAGTGCAAAGTTGAGTTTATATCAACAAAAAAAAAAAAAAAAAAAAAAATCACATGTCTCCTTAAGAGAATGAGAAATTTGAATAATGAATTTGTTAAGAAAATATATGTATAATAATAATAGTTAGAAAAATATGGTCCACTTCAAAAAAATAATATTAATAAAAAATACAAAAAATGATAAAAATAAATATTTGTAAAAATAGAGAGATAGAAATTAATTTTATAAATTGTTTAATTTTTAGGGAGAACAAATTATCTAAAATAAAATTTAGAAAATAAATTATATATTATACCATATCTCAAAATAATTATATCTTCTCATGCATCATGTGGGTCTGTGACTAGTTTAAATAATACATAGTAGACTCAAAGCATGCACTCCGTGTGTGCATGAGGCTCTTTTTTTTTGAGTCTAGTGTCATAATTTTCTAGGGATCACAATTTGGTTTAAGTGTATGCTCAATCATATTATACTTTTGAAAACTATTAATATTGCCAGGAGCATCATTTGGATAGCTCCAAAAAATGAAAACAATAACACAATGTTCAATAAAAAAAATGTGTTCATTTTTTAGAGCTAGCCCAATGGCACTCCAGTTTGTATCAGTAATTCTCAAAAGTATAATATGATCGAACATACACTTTAACCAAATTGTGATCCATAGAAAATTATATGACACTAAACCCCAAAAAAAAGAGCCTCATGCACACTTGGAGCATGTGCGATAAAGCTAGTTTCCAAAACTCATATCAAGGTAATGCAAATTTGATTAAAAATTAAAATAAATGTTTTCCATTAGTGAATTAAGACACATCAAAAGTGTCATATTTTGTAATAGTTTATAAATATTTAATGGAGATAAAAATATTAGAACTCATATCTAAGTAATACAAATTTGATTTAAAAATTAAAATTAATGGTTTCCATTAGTGAAAGAAGACACATCAAAAGTGACATATTTTGTAAATATCTAATGATAGAGTGCAAAATATTATTCTGATTTGCAACAATTAAAAAAATAGATGGACTTTAAATATTCTATGAATAAATAGCAAATGATAATTTTATATATTAAATATGTAAGTTAGTTTGTTTTTTATTTTGCACATAGGATAGACATATATTTAAAGATATAATATGTGAAGATAACATAAAAACCAAAAGAGAACTGATAATATGAATATGCTAATTAAAGAATGTAAGTGTTACACATATCAATAACTTAGGCATTTTCAAAAAAATAAAAATAAACTCAGGCACAATGAGGCAATTATTTATTTTACAAAACAAAGATTCACTAAGGAGTTATGCATGATTGCAAGCAAGCCTTAACCTCTTCTCTCACCATAACTCAACTAACACCAAATTGTGATGCTTTGGCCTTTATACAATCCACTAAAAAAAGTCACCTAACGTACAGTTAGTTAGTTAGTTTATTTATTTATTTTGCACATAGGAAAGACATCTATTAGAAGATATAATATGTGAAGATAGAATAACAACCAAAAGAAAACTAAAAATATAGAATAACCTAATTAGAGAATGCAAGTCTTAACTTCTTCCTCACTAGAACTTAAGTAACACCAAATTGTGATGCTTTGTCCTTTATACAACCCACTAAAAAAGTTGCCATGCATTTATAAAAAAACAAAAATTACATGAGTTAAATTGTTGTGTTTTTATTTTAACTTTTTTGGCCACGTTAGAATTTTGTGCATATATTATGAAATTAATTTCAATTTGGTGCCAAGTATATAATGACCAACAATATTATGTACATATATATATATATATATATATATAATAAACCAAACTGTGGGGTGACATTTGGTATGGGAAATTCATATTACTCTTGGCATCTAGGTTACTGAGAATGTAACGCCCTGCAATCTGAATGCCTAAGAATGTAACTATTTTTATGTTTGGTTTAATTGTGAACTAATAAAATTCTTAGAAATGTGAGATTATATTGTTTGTTTGGTTTATTTATAAGAATCTTAAATGAATTATTTATTTTTCCTACCATCCATAGATTTGTAAATAATGACAAACAAAATGTAAACTGTAAATTATGACAAATTCATTAAAACTATGGTCTAACATTTCAAAATGACAAGTACAATACAAAAATAACTATTTAAATTCTTATTCTTTATGAAAATCTTGTTAATAAAAATAAATAATTTATTTTACTTTAGCATCTAACCAGTCCCAAATAGGGGAAAAATTAATTCTTAACCATAATTTTAAAAGAAGCTTAATCCATAACAAAACAATCTGACAGCTTTTAAGTCTATAAGATATTGATGATTTATTTTATGTTTTATCTCTATTGCTTAAATGATAAGAAAAAATATTTAAAATTGTCAATTTATAAAAAATAAAACTTCCTTTAAGTTTAAGAATTTGGATACACACTTATTTTAAAGGGGATCCACATTCTTACAAAAAGTGGGTTGAGGGGGAATTCAGATATCCCTGACATCTGATTCCCTGGTGTGATTTACAACCAAACATGAAAATTTTTAAATATTCTTGTAAATCCTCAAATATTACCCTATACCAAACGTCACATGGACGTTAGTATTTTGTAGAGGAAAAGGAAACAAACTGGGAAAGTCAGGTTTTTTTTTTGTGACATAGAAGGAAGACTTTCATTAAAAGAAATATATATATAATACATGGAACGAAAACCATTCTCCAAAAAAAAAAAATGGAACCCAAAAAAAAAAAAAAAAAACAAAACAAAACAAAACCATAATACATGGATCAAAAAACGTACATACATTTTTGAAAGAATATATCCAAGCGTTACACTGGTTTTTAGGAGACACTCCAAAATTCCAAAAATGAACTTCATCTATTGGCAAGTTTTTGTTTGTAGTGGGTGGGAAGGTATTTCAATGTGGGGAGTGTTTTAATTACATGTAACTTCATCTATTGGCAAGTTTTTGTTTGTAGTGGGTGGGAAGGTATTTCAATGTGGGGAGTGTTTTAATTACATGTAACTTCCCATTGTAACTATCATATGTGCATTACATTTTGTTGAAGTAGTGTTTCAATTTGGGGTAAAAGTTACAGTGTTTGGACGTTGTGTAGGTGGTTAGAAGAGTGGGGTAGTTTTGGTTGTGTACATAGGTGGTGGGATAGCTTTTTTTTATAATAATATAAACATAAACATAAACATAAACATGTACACATAACTTTACATTTTGGAAAGTAAAATAAATTAAATAACATTCTACGATCATTATATATGTGCATGTTTTTGGACTGCCCTATACTCATAAAAGAGAAAGTATTAAGAACTTTTATGTTAAAACCAATTTTGAGTTAGAAATAATTTTTTAAAATCAACCATGCAAAGGAAAAAGTTCTATTAAGAGAAAATACAAAATAGAAGGGGAATATCATTTTTAAATCCATGTAAATAAAAAATAATTCGATGAAGGTTGTGGATTGTGGTGTTAGTATTTTAGAGTTGATAGACTATTTGAGCAAATTAAAAACCAATGTTGTATGTGGAGTTAGGGTTAATGATTTTTTTAATGGTTAATATCTGTTTTTCATTATAATATATACTTTTAATGTATTTTTATAATATTATATTATATTCAAAATCTATTATTAATATTTTTGCTTAGTGTTATTAATTATTTTAATTGGGATAAGTTGAATTAATCAAGTTCAAATTTTCTATCTTTATTTATTTATTTAATTAGTGTATAACTCATACATATATACGGTACAATTAAAACAATCATAATTTCACACATATATGGGTTCAAATATAGTGTAAGAGTTACACTTTTTTTTTTTTAAAGTCATAGATGAGATTTACTCTATCCCCCTTTTTTTTTATAGTTTCTTTTATATACACATGAGTTTATTCTTTATTTTTCTTTTTTGTTTATTTGGGTTTTGATAGTTTATTTATATTAGATTATTTGTCTTTTGCACAACATTCACTACCTAAAACAAAAATTAAATTAAAAAGAAATTTAGATAGAACATGTGAAGCAAAATTAGACAAAAATTGGAATCCAATTTAAAATCTAATTGGATTTTCTGCTGCAATAATATAGTTGTTACCTAGATTCTCAATTATGTATCACCAAAGATTGCTACAAGTATGACATATTGCAACACAACACTTGAGGTTTGGAATAATCTCAGAGAAAGATTTTTTCAAGGGAATGGAACTGTTGTGTTTCAATTGCAAAATGATCTTGCAAGCATTTCACAAGATGTTTCTATCAGTAATTATTTCACTCAATTGATGATTCTCTAGAATGAAATTCAAAATTTAAGTCCTTTTCCTCGTTGTTCTTGTGGTAAATACACATGCAATGTGAATGGAAAGATAGTATAGATCTTAAACAAAAAAGATTCAGTCATGTAATTGCTAATGGGACTCTAAGCAATGTTTCACCACCTAATAACTTATTATAGAATTCATATTTTGAAAATACCACTATTAAATTACATGTTCTATATGTTCTTAACATTCATGCCAATTTTTATGTCAATTCGATATTATTTACCTTTCAATCTGTAAACTTATTTTTTATACATTATTTTAAACTACAAAAACTTAAATTTAAACAATTGATTGCTGACATGACTATTAATCTTTGAACACCTTGAAATTTTGCAAGCATAAAGAATATACAAAGATAATGTAATCTAATAATGAATTTGTCAAAATTTACATCCAATTAAAAAATATTGAGTGGTGTAATATTACTTAGAGTTACACCAGGTGTAACTTGAATCTAACCCATATATATATATATATATATATATATATAAAAGAGGGAGGCCCATGTTTTTGGTCTTATAATTTCTTGCAACGTTGCTCCTCTCTCTCTCTCTCATCACTCTTCACATGTATTTTATACTTATATATATATATATATATATATATATCACGTCCACAAAATTTTAATAATATTTTCACAACAAATCATAGGTGGTTAGTTATTATTAGTTCTAATTTGAACCTACCACTAAAATTACTTTTCTACCATACCAATAACAATCCATAACAACCTACTACATAAAATTTGTTATGAAAATGTTGTGAACATGTCATTTCTCTTTTATAATAAAAAAAATATATAATTTTTGTAAATCCGTTCCTTTATTCTCAATCCCAAATTCGTAACAGCCTTAACTTGATTGTTCCCTCTTTATAACACTTACAATTTTTTTTCTCTAAAGTTTAAACCGCCTACTAGCATATCCAGGATCCATGAAAAAGTAGTCTCTAAAAAAACAAAGAGATTATTTATATTTACCCTCTTAAATCATATTCAAGCCGACTTGTAATAAAAGGGGGGAAAAAATACCAAACAAAGAAAGAAGATTCGGTGCAAGATAAAAGTAATACTGTATGTCTTATTTTATGTAAATTGTATTTTTTTTTTTTTTTTTCATCCAAATTTATGAAGTCACATGTATTTTCTTCCCTAAACTTTAACTTGAAACAATCAATTGCCTAAATTATTGGTTTAATTGTAATGTGAATGTCTCTTTACCACGAAAATTTCTTCAATCTTCGTTGTACTTGAACTTATATTTCATGGGCTTATATATATAATTGCATTTTCACATGCTTACTTTCTATTATTACTTATAATCATACAATAAAGATGTCAAAATTAGGGTGAAATATGTTGGAATTGGAAAGTTTTAACAATGGGAGATATTGCAACTGATTACAGTGTAGGGTTTGATTGGTTAAGAGAGAGAGAGAGAGAGAGAGAGAGAGATTTCAAAATGATCCTATAATGTAGGGTGAGAAAGTGCAATCCATCCCTTTAAAAAAAAGTCATTAATTTCATTTTTTTTTTCTACTAATATATGTTTGCGTATTTAAATAATTGATAGGTCACATGTTAACACAATGAATACAAAAATCAGTGAAAGAGAAACTAATCCCATAATTTATTCTAATACAACTTCTAGTAAGATATGCAGAAGAATGAATCATTAAAAAAAATAAATAAAAAAAATAAAAAATAAAAAGGCTAAGTGGCGTGAGATAGAAAGAGAGATTTGCCAGAAGTTGACAAAAAATAAAAAATAAAAAGAAATTAAAAGAAGGAAGAAGAAAGAGAGAAAACCGGCTTGAGTAATTGATTGTGAGTCTGTGACGGTCTTAATTTAACAAGGATAATTCATCATAATATTTCTTTACCTTTAAAAATAATAGTATATGTAATAAATAAAGTATGAAATAGCGTAATTTTGGGATGGTGGATAATTTTTTTTTTGTTGTTGAGAAGATTGAGATAATGGATTAGATATTATGAAAATGACATTAACCGTAAATAATGGAATTTTGGTCAATAGTATGCTATTAATAAATTCATTTGTTTCCCTCTTATGAGAGTAAAATCGATTGTCATCAACCCTTAAGAGGTGGCGTAAGAAGTAACCAGCAGGATATATTGACTTATCATGTGCAAGGATTGGCTATTTGAGCCTACAAATCTTGAAAATTTCTTTAAATCAATGGAGTGCTGAGCTCCAATTCTACTATTTGAACAAAAAACGTATCACTCTTGCCACAGAAAGAGCAATTATAATTTTAAATTTTATCTTATAAAAAAATTGTATTGTAGAAAATAATGTAATATTATAGAAATCAATAAAAGATATTTGGTAGGGCAAGATGCAAAATTAGAAGTTCTATGTTCAATTTACCACAAATTTTCGGCTCCCAAAAAAAAAAAAAAAATTACCACTTATTTCTTCTTAATTTTAAAAAGTTCTCTTTTCAATCCTTCGGAATCGTTTAAACAAAACTTTTCGAAAATAAAAGATCTTTATAATCTTGAAATTTTAAAAGAGATCTACAGAGAACTCAATAATGCCTAGAAATCCCTTCATTTCCCCCCCCCCCCCCTAAACTATTGAAAGAACTCATTTTTTATTCTTGAACTTTTGAAAAATATAGCATAGCATACGTACGTGAAGTGTAACCAAATAATTTTAAGGAAATGTCACTGCTAATAAGAAAATACATGGCTAACAAGGTTTTCTTTGAGCTAAAAAGTCACTATCATTCAATTTAACACATGAAAATCATTCCTACGTCATACCACTTGTGGTCAACGTTTTTGCCCATTGATTAGGTTGTGGACGAGTCTTCTCTTTAAAACTATATATAACCCATGCCTTAAGGTGGTGCCATGTTTAGAAATTATGACAAGTTCTCTCTTTAAAATTATTTATTACTATTCCTTGTTTGGGATAGTCTCCACTCACTTAAACCCTACTCGTGTGTGGTATGGGACCATTTGAGTTATAGTGGGACTTATTACTACCAAAACTCATAACTCTAGGACTGGCAAATATGATCGCTTACAAGTACTTTTTACCACTACGCCATACCTCGGATGGTATTTAATTTCCCTATAAGAACTTGTGTAACTTGTGTTTGTTAAAAATTCAATTAGCCTGAGCTACACTGGGCCTTGTAGTTGACAAGGAAGGAACTACGTACCTTGGGGCTGAGGGGGGCCATGCCCCCCTCCCCCCACCCCAAGCCTTAGAAAAAAAAATTCCCTAGTATATATATTAGCATAAAAAAAATATACTTTTGGCTCTAGAATTAATATACTTGCACCCCTCTCCTAAAAAATTTACAAGCTGACCCATGAAACCAAAAATGAAAAATATTATCAAATCATCCCTTGTCTGGTTGTCCTAAGAATATCAAGAAAAACATTTAGCTAAACATTTGGACAATTTACAAATCCAGACAACAAGGAAAATATTCAAAACAATTCACATATTTAGATAATAATAATAAAAAAAATCTTTGGACACGGTCTAAGTAAAAACAAATTATAACAAATCAATTATAAATCCTAGCAAAATAAATCACAAAAACCCAATAATCTTTACCCAATTTCTACGTCTCATTTGAGAGCTCTTTATCCCTCTCAAATAACTCTACCCCATAATCACAGAGACCTATGCTGCTAATCACTCCATCCACACACTAATTAGTGTCACCAGCAACTTGGATCAGTTGGTGTTTTTAACTCAATCCATGAAAAAAATTTATTTTTTTAAAAAGCTGCTGCTCTTTAACAGAACCCATGGAATTTTTTTTTTTTTTTTTGAGTGATAGAATTTTATTAATTTTTAATGTTTTATTAACTTTGGAACACACTTGGCATGCATGCAAAAATGTAATACACATGTGAAATAACAACAATCTATTATTTTGTGCCTTACCTAAACTACCACCTGAGCATGTGTGTGATTAGACTATTGGTAATAAACTTTGTCCCTTAGCTAAATTAATGTAGTGATGGGAAAAGTTTTATGATTTACATAGTTGAAGACTCAAAGTTACTATTCATTATTATGTGTTTGTTTAACATATCTCTTTCTCTTTTCTTTTTTTACTATGTTTTCAAAATGGTTATTTTTTAAAGGAAAAGATCTCATATCTTTATGCTTCCTTAGCCTTAACCAAGTAATTATATATATATATATATATATATATATATATAAAACCTTAACCAGGACACCAATAATTGTCTCACCCTTTTTTTTTTCACTGAATATTAGTGCATGATGTTGATTAATCATTATTTTAGTTGTTTTACTAATATAATTCTAGACATGGATTTGAACT
Organism: Quercus robur; assembly: GCF_932294415.1. Taxonomy (NCBI): domain Eukaryota; kingdom Viridiplantae; phylum Streptophyta; class Magnoliopsida; order Fagales; family Fagaceae; genus Quercus; species Quercus robur. Next base: position 84,849,939 of record NC_065538.1, on the reverse strand, counting down.
TTTAACTAAAGCTTTTGTATTTTTTTTTTTAAGAATCTTTTATATATAGCATTATGAAGTTATTAGGTATAGAATGATGTGAAAAGAATAAATAGATTAAAAAAAAAAAAATGTGGATAGCTTAAAGAATTGGTCAAAGCTCAGTCAGACCTTGAAAATATCAAGATATGTCAATTGACTTACAGAACTCTTATTTATAAATATCTATTATTGATTTAAAAAAAAAAAGAATAAAAAAAATTAATGCTAATAATGCATCGTTGTCAACCTCTAGTATTGATATTCCAACTCTTTAAAATTCTTGAACAAAGAACTTTGCCCCCTAAATTTGAATTTTGGTTCTGTACCTAGTAGTCGAGTTGTAAAGTCATGCATGTCTTATAAATAAACTGAACAAAGTCATATATTTAGATATTTTATAAATTTATCTGAAGCCTAAAATAATCCTTATTGATGAGAAGTGATCAATCACAGGTTCAACATGTTCATGCTCGCCAGAGTCCTATTCTTGATATTATTTTGTGCTAATCTATCAACTATTTTTTTTTTTTTTTTACAATAATTGATAGATCTACATGTTCACAAAATGAATACAAAAATCTGTGAAAGAGAAACTAATCCCATAATTTATACTAATACAAGTTATACAACTATCTAGTAAGATATGCAGAAAAATGAAGTTAAAAAAAAAAAAAAAAAAAAAAAAGGGCTAAGTCACATGAGATAGAAAGATAGATATGCTATATTTATTCTAGGCGTTGACAAAGTAAAAAAAGAAATTAAGAGAAAGGACAAGAAAGAGAGAAAGTCGGCTTGAGTAATTGATTATGACGGTCTTAATTTAACAAGGATAATACATTATAATATTTCTTTACCTTTAAAATAATAGTATATGTAATAAATAAAGCACGAAATAGCGTAATTTTGAGATGATGGATTTTTTTTTTTTTTTTTTTTTTTTTTTTTTGAGATGGTGGATTAGATATTATGAAAATGACATTAACCGTAAATAATGGAATTTTGGTCAATAGTATGCTACTAATAAATTCATTTGTTTCCCTCTTATGAGAGTAATATGGATTGTCATCAACCCTTGAGAGATGGCCTAAGAAGTAACCATGGGATATATTGATTTATTATCATGTGCAAGGATTGGCTAGTTGAGCCTTCAAATCTTGAAAATTTCTTTAAGTCAATGGAGTGCCGAGCTCCAATTCTACCATTTGAACCAAAAGATTTTATATTATAGAAAATAATGTAATATTATAGAAATCAATAAATGATCTTTGATAGGGCGAGATGTAAAACCAGAAGTTCTATATTCAATTTACTACACATTTTCGGCTCCAAAAAAAAAAAATTACCACACATTTTTTCTAAATTTTAAAAAGTTCTATTTTCAATCCTTCAAAATTGTTTAAATAAGACTTTCCGAAAATAAATGGTCTTTATAATCCTGAAATTTTAGAAGAGGTCTACAGCTAGAGAACTCAATAATGCCTAAAAATCTCTTCATTTCTCCCCTAAACTATTGAAAGAACTCATTTTTGATTCTTGAACTTTTGGAAAATATTTCACAGCATACGTACGTGCAGTGAAACCAAATAATTTTATGCAAATGTATTTTAAAATACATGGTTAACAAGGTTTGATTTGAGCTAAAAAGTCACTATCATTCAATCAAACACATGAAAATCATTCCTACGTCATACCACTTGTGGTCAACGTTTTTGCCCATTTATTAGGTTGTGGACGGGTCTTCTCTTTACAACTATAACTCATGCCTTAAGGTGGTGCCATGTTTAGAAATTATGACAAGTTCCCTCTTTAAAATTTTTTATTACTGTTCCTTGTTTGGGATAGTCTCCACTCATTTAAACTCTACTCATGTGTGGTATGAGACCATCTGAGTTATAGTGGGACTTACTACTACCCAAACTCATAACTTTAGGATTGGGAAATATCATCGCTTACAATTACTTTTTCCAACTACGTCATACCTCGGACGGTATCCTCTCTATAAAAACTTGTGTTTGTTAAAAATTCAATTAGCCTGAGCTACACTTGGCGTTGTAGTCTAGCTGTCAAGTCATGCATCTCTTATAAATAAACTGAACAAAGTCATATATTTAGATATTTTATAAATTTATCTGAAGCCTAAAATAATCCTTATTGACGAGAAGTGATCAATCATAGGTTCAACATGCTGTTGAGGTCTAAAAAATCACAGCAAAAAATAAGCCCAAGAAAGAATAAGCTAAGCCCAAGAAAGAGTGAGTTAAGCCCAGAAAAGGAAAAACAACCAAAAAAGAAAAAGAGAGAACATCACAGCAAAGTATAAGGCGCAAGGATCCTCGGGCACCATCAATGAGCGCAAAGAAAAAAGAAGACCAGGACAGATCGATAGAAAGAAAAACAAGAAAAAAACAAAAGGACGCAAGCGACCCTTCATGGCACAAACAGGAAAGGCGTCGGGGAACCAAAACAAGGAAGAAGAATGTTAACAAAACGATTTCAAAAGAGCAGAACAGGATTCCGCCCAAATAGGAAAGAAACGGAGAAGTAAAAGACACCAGAAGTGAGGATGCCGAGAAGGGCATACCTCAGCACACCCCAAAGAGGATGGCCAACCAGAAACTTTCGAAGGAATCAGAACCAAGAAAAGGAAAGAATGAGAGAAAACGGAAAAGGGGACTTACCGAGATGATGAGGACAGAACATACTCTGTTCACGAAAGACCAAAACAGGGGAACCAACGGTTCCCCAAGACGCCCAAAAAAACTCCACTATAAAAGGAGAGGATGGGTTGTGAAGAAAAGCAGCAAGAAAAAAAGAAAGGAACAATAGAAAGAAGAGATTCACTAGAAATCATCAGAAAGTTTAGGCAGAAAGAAAATACTAAAGGGAAAGACAAACACTGCTTCCCGATATCCTGTAAAAAGCAACTATGGCACATACTCGGATCCAACAAGAATCAAACTTCGCAAGTTTTGAAGGCTGAAATAGCCATTCAAAGCTGCAATTTTTGAGCTTGATTGGACCTTGTATCACGTCCTAGTAAGCTTGCTGTAATCAAACAGATAATGCTTTAATGAAATATTGTCCCCAGGATCCCCACAGTACTTTTTTTTATTGTCTTGCTAATCCTGTTTAATCTTTCCTTCTGAACTTACGTTGTTAATTTTGGCACTCCTCGATATCCTTGTTTATTGTCAGGAACATTTCTCTGCATTCGCTTGATTCTTAAACAGCCATTTAGCTGCGGTGAGTCAAGGCCCAGTCCACCAAATCCCCTTTTTCTTTTTCACTCAGGCTCGGGATCCTTGGGCCTGAGTATCCCGAAAAAGACACTCTCACATTTTGGCGACTCCACTGGGGACTGGGCAAAGAAGAAGGAAGAAACAACCCCTTCACAGAGAATGCCTCCAAGACAAAGAAACAGCAAAGGAACCAATGTGCCACCTACGGCCTCTGAACCTGTAGGAGAAAACGAGGAAGTCTCCAGGCAAGGAGGTGGGATACCCTTGGTGGAACAGGAGGTTGTGTCGGAACAAAGACACGCAAGACAGGAACCAGACCTAATGGCCAGGATGACAGCAATGTTAAAGGATTTGGAGCAAGAAGTTCGTCTTCTCAAAGAAGGCAGGACACAGGAAGTCAGAGATAACATTCCCCCTACTGGCCACCAAGATGGGACCCAGCCAGAAGGAGGGTCAGCAGTAGGAGGAAGAGCCAACCCTCAGTATTTGACACTGGCAGACGTCAATGCCCTCTTGGAGCAAGAAAGGGAAAAACTCTCAGGGATCCCCAAGCAATTCTCTCGGGATCCCCCGTTCCCTCCAGAACTCCTTGGCAAACCATATCCTAAGGGATACGAACCCCCAAAGTTCCATCCTTTTGATGGGAGGAATGGAAGTGCTGTGGAACATGTGAGCAGGTTTGTCCACACTATGGGCCCTTATGCAGGAGATAAAGAATTATGTCTAAGGGAATTTGCCAAATCTTTGGTAGACAGGGCATACACCTGGTACACCACGCTGAGACCCGGGTCCATCAAGACCTGGGATGAGATGATGGAAAAATTCTGCGCCAAATATTACCCTGGTGAAGACAAAATCACTTTCCAGAACCTGCAGATGGTGAGGCAGAGACCTGGAGAAGATCCTGTTCAGTTTATTAAAAGATTCGAAGATGTGTCTCTAGACTGCTATGGAGACCATGAAGAAAAGGAGCTCGTGGAAACCTGCGTAGCCAACATGCTTTTTGACTACAGGCTCAACCTTGAAAATTTATGTATCACACAGTTTGCTGATCTGCTGCAAAGAGCCAGAAGGACGGCGCAAACCATGAGAACCAAAAGGCTGCCCGCATCCCAAGCTATGACAGCATCAACAGGAGAAAAAAGGAAAAGACCAGACGGAAAGGTGTTTGAAGAACCACCAGTGATCCCATGCACAGCTGAGGAGTTAAGCCATGTCCTAGATAAATGGATTGGAGATGGGGTTGTTAGGCCATTCACTGTGTCCAGGCCACCAACCGAAGAAGAAAGAAAGAATCCTTTATTTTGCAGAATCCATAACTATGTGAAGCACTCCACCAAGGACTGCTGGACCCTTCGCAGATTATTCCACAAAAAGTTGAGAGAAGAAACCCTGGAGCTCACCCAGAAGGAACCGGAAGTGCAGAGGAACCCCTTACCTAACCACAAAGGAAAAGGGGTGGTAGCAGTAGTAATACATGGGAACCCAGCAGAGGCAGGAGAATCTGAAGGATCCTTCCACCCGAGCACAGTCAAGACCCTCCAAAAGAATCCTAAGTTCAGGTCACTATTCAATCAATTAGGATTCGGACCAGAAGCAAGAAGAGTGGCCACAGAGTCTCTCATGAGTATAGCAGCAGATTCAGGGATGGAATGTTTTACAGCTGAGTCACATGCTAGTCGAGCTTTCCTGGAGACAACCAATGCAATAACTTTCACTGATGAGGACATGGAGATTGAGCACCCAGACCACCGTAGACCCCTTTATTTAATGGCCACCATAAACGGCGTTCAAGTCAGGAGAGCACTGGTGGATACAGGGGCATCACTCAACCTCATAGCCTTGAGTACCTTGGAAGCTGTTGGCTTAGCTGACAGAAGGATCCTGGGGACCCCCATGGAGATAACAGGATTTGGAGGATCGGTGGAAGCAACAGAAGGATACGTACAGCTAGCCTTAAGGGTAGGGCCAATAGTAGCTTTGACAAGGTTTCATGTGATTAATGCAGAAGTTTCTTATCACGTACTGCTGGGACGCCCGTGGCTTCACAAACATCGTCTTATTCCATCCACGTTCCATCAATGCATTAAAGGGAGACTGAATGGGAGGCCCATAAGGATCCCTGCCAATCATAATCCTTTCAGCCAGGGAGAAGTGAACTTTGCAGAAACGATGTTTTATGATGAGTTGGAGCCAGATGATGAGAACCCCACCCCAGGGACCCCGGGGGCACCTATCCTAGAAGAAGAAGAAGGAGGAAGGAGCACCCGTGACCTGAGAAACCTTTTAGAAAGAAAAAGACAAAAGAGGGAGCCCAGCTCTTCAGGATCCCGAGAATGTGTGGTGGTGCGGGAACCTGGGGGAAGGCTAATTTATCGTTTGTGAAGGTGCGCGGGGCCCGAATGCATTGTGCAGGAAGGTCCCGGACCACCAAGTTGCATGATGGCCCAAGAAGAAATCCCAGAATAACCAGTTAAGGAGGCCCAGATTCAGCCCGAGGAAGAACTGAAGGAAGTAGACCTGGGAACAGAACCAGGATCCCGGAAACCTGTTTTCATTAGCAGTCAATTGGTGGCTCAAGAAAGAGAACAACTGGTAGCCTTACTTCAAAAATACAGAGATGTGTTTGCATGGACTTATGATGAGATGCCTGGTCTAGACCCGGAGTTAGTAGTACATTCTCTTAACGTGGAACCAGGGGTGAGGCCAGTAGTCCAACCAGCCAGGGTCTTCCACACTGAGGTAGAAGCTCAAATAGTCCAAGAAGTCAAGAAATTACTAACAGCTGGTTTTATCAAACCCATCCAACATCCAAAATGGCTTTCCAACATTGTACCTGTGAAGAAGAAGAATGGTCAAATCCGCTGCTGTGTAGACTTCCGCAACTTGAACAAGGCATGTCCTAAAGATGAGTTCCCCTTGCCCAATATCGATCTCCTTGTAGATTCAGCTGCAGGAAACTCAATGTTCTCGTTTATGGACGGGTACAGTGGATACAATCAAATTCGCATGGCAGCCAAAGATGCAGAGAAGACGGCATTCAGAACTCCGATTGGGAACTTTTACTACACTGTAATGCCCTTTGGCCTCAAAAATGCGGGGGCTACGTATCAACGGACCATGACAGCCATTTTCCATGACATGATGCATGAGGAGATGGAAGATTATGTAGACGATATTGTGGTCAAGTCAAAAACCAGAACAGGACATTTCCAAGTACTTGAGCAGGTCTTCGAAAGATGCAGGAAATACAAGTTACGTATGAACCCCATGAAGTGCGCCTTTGGAGTGTCTGCTGGAAAGTTCCTTGGGTTCCTGGTACATCACAAAGGCATAAGCGTGGATCCGGCCAAGGCCACAGTTATTGCCACGATGAGAAGACCAACTACTGTTAGAGAACTCAAAAGCTTCCTGGGAAGAGTCTCATATATCAGGAGGTTTGTGCCTGGTTTAGCCTCAGCTACGGCAGGTTTATCAAAATTACTGAAAAAGGGAAATGAATTCACCTGGGGAACAGAGCAGCAGGAAGCTTTTCAAAGAATTCAGAGCATTATGAACCATCTGCCCACCCTCCAGGCACCAGTACGTGGGCGACCTCTGTTGCTATACTTAGCATCGAACTCTCAGGCAATAGGAGCCTTGCTGGCACAAGAAGATGACCAAGGAAATGAGCAGCCCATATACTATGTAAGCAGAACACTCAAGGATACCGAAACCAGGTACCCCAGAATAGAGAAAGCTTGCCTAGTAATCGTTTATGCATCCCAAAGATTGAAGAGGTACTCCTCAGCTCACCAAATCCTCTTGGTAACTAAGTCCCACCCCATAAAAGCACTCCTGCACCAGCCACTCCTCACGGGAAGGATGGCACAATGGCTAGTATTGCTCTCACAATATGATATAGGCACAAGAACTCCCAAGGCTGTAAAGAGCCAGGCCATAGCAGATTTGCTAGCTCAATTCCCAGGGAAGGAAGAAGGCCCGCTGAGCGAAGAAATCCCTGGTGAGGTAGCAGTGATGGAGATCCCAGGGAAGAAATGGACTATGAGGTTTGACGGGTCAGCTACAGCAACTTCAAATGGGGTAGGAATTGTGCTAAGCTGTGAAAATGGGGATGTCATGCCCTTGTCTTTCAAGCTTGGTTTCTCATGCTCTAATAATGCAGCTGAGTATGAGGCATACTTGACTGGGTTGACTATAGCACTCAGCATAGGAGTGAAACACATGAGAGTGCTGGGAGATTCTAATCTTGTAGTCTCCCAAGTAAAAGGCGACTTTGCATTACGGGAACAAAGCTTAGCAGCCTACAGGACTTGGGCACAAAGACTGGAAATGGAATTTCAAACCTTTAGCATAGAATACACTCAAAGAAGCGAAAACAGGTTCGCAGATGCTCTCGCCACCCTGGGATTCCAAATACCATTTGATGGGAGAGATACACTGATAAAAATAGGAAGGCAGGAACATTCTATTGTAAGGATCCTCCAAGGAATGTACCCAGGGGAATCCAAACAGTGGGACTGGAGGGACGAAGTCAAAGAAAGGATGAAAGAAGTAAATCCTAGGGGGAACATCAAAGAACTAATGGACTACACTCAGATAGAAGGAGAATTATACAGAAGACTGCCAGGAGGAATACTGTCCAGATGTATCACCGAGAAGGAAGGAAAGTTGAAATTAGAAGAATTGCACGCCCAAACATGTGGAGTTGCAGAAAAAGTCAGCCTATACAGGAGGATGCAACGCATGGGGTACTATTGGCCAGACATGGACAAGGAAGCAGCAGTCATACAGGGGAAATGTAAAGAATGTCGTTTGGCAATCGATAAAGAAGAAAGCTACGCTGTGTTTGTTACAGAAGATTGGCGGGTTCCTTTCATAGAATACCTGGCTCAGGGTATCCTGCCAACCGACAAGGAGCTGGCCCATAAGCTCAAGAAACTGACGTGCAGGTATTTCTTGCAGAATGATATTTTGTTCAAAAAAGGATACCACGGGGATCCCCTCAGGTGCCTGGGACCAAAGGAAGCCAGAGAAGTGGTCAGAGAAGTACACTCTGGAGATTGCGGAAGTCACCCAGGAAAGAGAAGGCTGCACAAGCAGTTACTGTCGTTGGGGTATTACTGGCCAACGATGAAAAGAGACTCTGAGGAGCTGGTCAGAACATGCCATGCTTGCCAAGTCCTAGGAGATGCGATTCACACTCACCCAAATGTCCTACAGGATATGACGACACCATGGCCTTTTCATACTTGGGGGCTCGATCTCATAGGGCCCATAAATCCTCCATCCAATGGTTACATATGGATCTTGGCAGCCACGGAGTACTTTACAAAATGGGTAGAGGCCATCCCTTTGAAAAAAGCTACTGGAGCAGCTGTAGCAAATTTCATTCGAGACCACATCATTACAAGATTCGGGATCCCCAGAAGATTGATCAGCGACAATGGAACCCCATTCATAAACAAAGATGTGAAGGGATTAACTGAAGCATACCACATCAAGCAGGGAAGATCTACCCCATACTACCCACAAGGAAACGGCCAAGCTGAAGCTACTAACAGGGTAATATTAAAAATCCTTAAGAAAATGAAACATGAGTATGGAGGAAAATGGAGTGACCATTTGGCAGATGTGCTTTGGGCATGTAGGAGCTCTGTAAAGACAGCCACAGGATTCTCCCCATTCTCCCTGGTTTATGGAACAGAGGCCATCAGCCCTGTGGAGTTAATCGTTCCTACACCAAGGGTAGTTCTTGAGGAAAATCAGGGAGAAAGTAAAGACGCAAGCAATGAAAAGAGATTAGTAGATCTGGAAGGAGTAGAAGAAGAAAGGGAACTGGCCAAGAAAAGGAGCCAAAGATACCAGCAAAGAATGACCAGAGCATATGCACAAGCAGTACGCCCAAGAGTGTTCACCAAAGGGCAACTAGTGCTAAGGATGGCGGAGCACGTGAGGAGGAACCTGCCAGGGCCTTCCAAGTTCACCCCAAAATGGGAAGGACCCTACATCATCAATACAGCTCATGAAAGTGGATATTATTACCTTACCAAAGAAGATGGGGCAGTCCTGACAGAACCCATAAACGGGAAGTGGCTGAAGCAATATTATGCATGAGGACAACGGGATCCCCAGTACCTTAGGGTCATTTCACCAACTTCACTATCTGCTAAGTTCCTTTTATTTTATCTTTTTATCTTTTAGCCTTTATCAAAAAATTCTAGCCTAAGATAATTTTGTTCAGGAACATGTGATAGATTGACACTTTGTGGTCAGTGCTGCACCAAAAGACTTTTGCTTTGTTCCAAAAAAATGATCATGTTTTAATGGAATTCCTTTTTCTGCAACATTTAAGTTTTTTTTACTGCAAAGACCAAATATGGATAAATTCAAGGAAGGATACCTGAGTCAAAAAAAAAGAGGGAGAATATGCAATACCCCTTTTACATATGGCCCAGGATCCACCTCACAAATAATTTTGGATATCCCACAAACAGTCCCAAGTGCATAGGTCTAGGATCACAGAATAAAAGAAAATATCTAGGATACCTAGCCTAGCACTTGGCAAAAGGGGAACCTGTCAAAAGTTCATGAACTGGGACCGTATCTCAAAAAAAAAATATAGACACAGAGAAGGATACTAGTGTACCCAGTTCAGTACTTGCACAATAAGTCACCAAGTACCTGGACCAGAACTTACAGTGAAACCTGTGAAAACTATGGTCCAGGACTCAGGAAAGAAAAGAATCACAAGAAAGTAAAGACAATATATATACATCCAAGGAAAAAGGCAGATTCACATACCAAGAAATAAGAAGCAGTTTTGATGCACAAAAGAGAAAGAGCAGAGCAATGTTTAAAAAAAAAATTATACAACCCCAAATTGTTCATATGAATAAAAAAAAAAGCTAAGGAATGAGGCCGGCCAACAGAGAAGCATCTGGAGAAATAGCAGGAACAGCCAAAGAAGAAAGGATCCTCTGCCGCTTGACTTTCAAATCTTGTAGGACTTTGTGAGCATGAGCCAAAGCTTCCTCAGCAACAGCTATCTCAGTGTCTATACTCTTGAATGATTGCCTTTGAAACAGCATATGAGCCAGCAGACGCAAGTGATCCAGCAGGAAAGACAAATTAAACTTGGCCTCTAGAAGGTCCTGCACCACACCTCTCCATTCCAGAAGCTTTTCTTCAGACAACGAATCAACAGAGGAATTCTTTAGAGAAATCAACACAGCACATAGCAACTCCATCAGAATATTGCCTAGAAAAATGCCTCCCCTGAAGCCACTGGTAAAATCCCCGTGACTCTTGAGCAGGCTCTCTAGCAGTGGTAAGCCCTCCACAGGAACAGAGAAGCGCAGGAAGCTGCCATAAGAAGACCCAAAGACATGAAAGTGGCTGGCAGGAAGACTGTTAAATTCCAAAAGATCGAAGCGAGCCAGGAAAGAGGAAAGCTTCGAATCAAGATCTGATGCAGCCACCTTCGAGGCATCCCCCATCACTGTGTCACCACTTGCAGAAACCTGGGGACTTGCAGCCTTCTGCTCTGGATGAAGGTCAGCAACTCCAACAGGTCTCACAATTCCTTCAGGGATAACAGGCTCAGAACCTGCAAAGCCTGTATCAGTATTTAAAAAAAAAGGGGGGAGAAAGAAGAAAAAAAAAAAGAAGAACAAATCTAGAAGAACAAACCGGCTCCAGTTTCTTGAGGCAGAACCTCTTCTTCCTGATCTCCTGACTTCCCCGAAGATTCTGGGAAGGAACATAAGGCAAGTTGAAGAAAAGGTGAGGGACCAATGGCAAATTGGCTAAAGGAAGGGATAGATGCAGGGGGCTTCGCCATATATATATATATAAAAAAAAGGGGGAAAACACGATGGAACAGCCTACACTCACCTTCTGAGCTCTCTGATTCTAAAGAAGAGGCAACACTATGAGCGGGTTTCTCACTGGTTTGACCTAAAAGGAAAAGAAGGAACTCAAGAGAAACTGGGAAAGAGAGTGAAACATAACGTTATTTCAAAAGAAAGAAGCTTTACCTGTTTGTTTGGATAAAGGAGTGTCTCCCAAAGCATCTTTATCTGACGAGGACAGAGGAAACACAGTCTTGATAGGACTAGGAGTGCGTTCAAGATGGGGACTCTGAGATGATGGGATCCTAGAAGCTTTGGGATCCTGAGAGTCCTGGGAACCTTGCATCGGCTGCCCAATTCCATCAGCAGGGTCATCAGTAGGGGGCTCCTCCCCCATAACAGGAAAAATGACAGAAAGAGCTGTGATAGTTTCTTCCCCCAAAACCTTGCCAGTCACAGGAGGGGATACCTCCACCTAAAGAAGGGAGAAGCAGAGAAGGCAATACTAAGAAAAAAAAAGAAAAGGAAAACAGCAGGAATGCTAGCAACACAGAAAGAACAGAAGAAAGGGGAACACACGTACCACGTCGTCTCCAGAGGATTGACTCTTACCCTTCTTATAATCAGACTTGCGCTTGGACTGCAAAGAAAATCACCACTCGTCAGCAAAGATAGAAAATGAATGCAACAAAAAAAAAGAGAGAAGAAGGAAAGAAGTCTTGCCCTTCTCTCTCTCTCTACAGATTCTCTGGAAGTCTTTTGCTTACTACGAGTACGCCCAGAGGATCCTAAAGGAGGCTGGGATACCAAACCAGAGGATCCTAAAGAACCATGGACTGAAGCAGTCACAGGAACCTGGGGAAAAGAAGACTCTACCTTGGTCTTCTTCCGGGTCCTTGAAACTAAAGGTTCCCTGACATCCTTGCCTTCGTGAGATGCCAAGTGTACTTGAGATTTCCCCGATTTCCTTCTTTTTGCTTCAGAGCCTATCTCCACACCCCCTGCACTTTCGCCAGCATCAGCAGCTTTCATCTTCTTCAACTTAACATCCTTACCTTTAGCAATAGCAGCACTAATTGTCTCTGTTGCACCCTTTTTGATGGGTACCCCAGAAGAGGTACCAATGATAAGGCTGTCACCCAGCCAGGCTTCAGGAAAATCCTGTCCATAAGTCACCCAACCTCCCCTGGAGGAATGCCACTCTGCAAACCCAGTCTTGCTGCTTGCAGCAGCAGAAACAATCCCAGCAGTAGGAAGGGATAAACGTCTATTGGCTGTCGGAGTAGAAACAATGCTAGAGTTCGGGACTTCCCGAATTGTACCAGTGCCAACATAGTCAACAAAAGATTTTTGTACTCTTCTCCAATAACCGGTATAGCCACTGGAAGCAAAGACTCCTCTCTGGGAGTTAGGCACTACGAACTGGGGGCTCCTCCGAGACCAATAAGAAAAGGTCTGCAGCCTCAAGAAAGGATCCAAGGAAGGAAGGGATGGCACCACATCCTTGAAAACTGGCGGGATATCTTGATCAAAACCAAACTGTCGAAGCACCCGATGTGCTGAATAATGAGTGTACTTTGGGCCACTTGAAGAAGGCACGGGAAGCCAGGAGGGGCTAATGCAGGCAAGATAAGCCAGGCTGCCCTCATCACCACGGCGCAAGTCAAAGGTGTTACCTGTTGAAGATAAAAAAGAAGATAACACAGAATCACATGCAAAGCCAGGACCAAACTCACGAGGGGATCTCCAATATAAGCTCCCTGCTTGGTCAAACAACTCCACAAGATTGAGGCCACCACCCTTCAAGCTAATCCAGCGAAAAATAATGGGAAAGGCATCAGTAGAATTGCCACAAAGACCCTTCACTATGTCGGGGGATCCTTGGAACTTGTCCTTCACAAACTTCAAATTTCTACACTTAGCCAAGGTAGCTGCAGAACGGTCCCACATAAAAATTTGAAGAATGGCACAATGAAGAGATGAAGTAATCACATAGCAAGAGTCACCCTCAGCCTCGTCTCCATGAAGCTGGTCCAGTTGAGAATAAACATGACCCAAAAACAGAGGGGCCAAAGGATACTGGGTACCCCGAGCCAACTTGATTGCCAGCGGAAAAAATGAAGACTTAACTCCGTACCCAGGGAACTCACTGAATAGAAATTTACTAAGCCAAAAAGCCAGGAAACCGGCCCACCTCACTTCCTTATCCTTTTCACGAGAGAGGGTCATCACCCATCTCCCCATCCTAGCCGGTTTACCACCAGGAGAGGCGGAGCGGCCACCAAAATGACCAAATAATTTCTCTTCCACCACGAGATCCAAACCAGAAAGATCAATATCAAAGGGATTTTCTTCACCAAACACCGGGAGGAGGAAGTTATTAACCACATCCTCCAAGGTGATTGTCAATTCACCAGTAGAAAAGAAAAAAGTATGAAGGGAAGGACACCAACGACGTACCAGATGCCTGAGCCCTTTGGCGTCTCTGAAACCCTCAAGGTTTCTGGAAATAGCCACTGCCTTTAGGATGCCGGCGCGCTCCAAACGACCCACGAACTCAGCATCAGACAGTTCTTTGTCTACCCATATAGGCCAACCCTGAATCTTTCCCGGAACAAAATCAAAGAAAATAGGAACCGCCTCTCGGATTCCTTGTCTGATCTGGAGATCAAAAATCTCTCTAGGGTCAGGAACCTGAGCGGAACCAGCGAAACCCGCTTGGCCAGAAAATAGCCAAACGTGAGGGGATGGAGGAGCCTCACCATGAGATATATGGGGGAAAAATAAACTGAGAGAATACCAAGGATCCCGTAAAGGGAAGGCCGGACGTTCAGCAACCTCGCGGGAATCGCTCGGAGCAGAACCAGAAGAACCTTCCCCCTCAGAAGGACTGGGGGTGCGCTCTCTCCTCTTGCGAGAAGAAGAAGAAGCCATGGAAGCAGCACACACTCTGAGAAGAAAAGAGATTGAAAGTGCGAAAAAGAGAAGACCAGAGTAACAGAGAAGAAGAAAAAACTCAGGGAATGAAAAAAGTTCAGAGAAGCAAAATGATAAGGTGAAACGGCTACAATAAAGGCGCAAGTAGCAGTTGGGAAAAACAGTTTATGAAAAGACGCGCCAGTTGCAAAAAATTTAATTTGAAGAGAGGGTTAATCAGCAGTTATTAATGAGAAGCAATGGGAAACGAGATAAGTGGGTAGAAGAGTTTTATCTCAAATACTCAACTGCCACGTCCCGTGTAAAGAGGAAGCTGCGAAAAGTAATAATTGTAAAAGAACACAACACGCGAAAAGGAGGCGACCAAAAGCAGCATAAGAGAGCTGGGATCCCACAAAAACCTAAGGAAACCTAAATCACTCACGCGTGGGCTTCAGGCAACCCACGAGCTCGGGGGGCTAAATGTTGAGGTCTAAAAAATCACAGCAAAAAATAAGCCCAAGAAAGAATAAGCTAAGCCCAAGAAAGAGTGAGTTAAGCCCAGAAAAGGAAAAGCAACCAAAAAAGAAAAAGAGAGAACATCACAGCAAAGTATAAGGCGCAAGGATCCTCGGGCACCATCAATGAGCGCAAAGAAAAAAGAAGACCAGGACAGATCGATAGAAAGAAAAACAAGAAAAAAACAAAAGGACGCAAGCGACCCTTCATGGCACAAACAGGAAAGGCGTCGCGGAACCAAAACAAGGAAGAAGAATGTTAACAAAACGATTTCAAAAGAGCAGAACAGGATTCCGCCCAAATAGGAAAGAAACGGAGAAGTAAAAGACACCAGAAGTGAGGATGCCGAGAAGGGCATACCTCAGCACACCCCAAAGAGGATGGCCAACCAGAAACTTTCGAAGGAATCAGAACCAAGAAAAGGAAAGAATGAGAGAAAAAGGAAAAGGGGACTTACCGAGATGATGAGGACAGAACATACTCTGTTCACGAAAGACCAAAACAGGGGAACCAACGGTTCCCCAAGACGCCCAGAAAAACTCCACTATAAAAGGAGAGGATGGGTTGTGAAGAAAAGCAGCAAGAAAAAAAGAAAGGAACAATATAAAGAAGAGATTCACTAGAAATCATCAGAAAGTTTAGGCAGAAAGAAAATACTAAAGGGAAAGACAAACACTGCTTCCCGATATCCTGTAAAAAGCAACTATGGCACATACTCGGATCCAACAAGAATCAAACTTCGCAAGTTTTGAAGGCTGAAATAGCCATTCAAAGCTGCAATTTTTTAGCTTGATTGGACCTTGTATCACGTCCTAGTAAGCTTGCTGTAATCAAACAGATAATGCTTTAATGAAATATTGTCCCCAGGATCCCCATAGTACTTTTTTTTATTGTCTTGCTAATCCTGTTTAATCTTTCCTTCTGAACTTACGTTGTTAATTTTGGCACTCCTCGATATCCTTGTTTATTGTCAGGAACATTTCTCTGCATTCGCTTGATTCTTAAACAGCCATTTAGCTGCGGTGAGTCAAGGCCCAGTCCACCAAATCCCCTTTTTCTTTTTCACTCAGGCTCGGGATCCTTGGGCCTGAGTATCCCGAAAAAGACACTCTCACACATGCTCATGCCCGCTAGAGTCCTATTCTTGCGAGTTACGAGTTTGTTTATGAACAATATAATTTGCTTTAACTTTACTCAATTCTCTTAGTAATGATTTGTCATGGGCTTGGGAACCCATGGACAGAGATAGAGCCTAGTGAAATATCACGGGCAAAAGACCCCTCTACTATGTTCATAGCCGAAACATAGGTAGACGAAGCAAGGCTAGAGCACATCCTCAGTACGACTAAGTCTTTGATTAATAGTAATTCTATTGTGGAAGTAGCTTTCATGAATTTCAAAGAGTTGCTGTCATGGATGATCAGAACGAAACAAAATAAAAAGTTGTTCTCGGTCATGTTTTGGATATTAGGGACACATCCATGGCCAATCATGAAGGTGAACTCTGATGATGCGATTTTCTGGGAACAAAATTCTGTGGATGTTGTTTTGGATATGGGAGGTGGATTAGTGTTGTTTTGGAGATCGACTATTGATGTAATTATGGAGGGTTCAGGCACAAATTATATCGATACAATGTTTCAAGAAGAAGATAGGGCAAGAATTGAAGTGATTATCCGAGAATGCCAAGGAAAAGGCTTGGCACACATGGTCGGAATCATCCCTCCCCCCCCCCCCCCCCCCCAAATTATCATAGAGCTTGAAACTTTGGCTGTATCAAAGGCTTTACAGTTTGATGCTGATCCGAGTTTGGAAGATATCACCCCAGAGGGAGTTTCAGTGATTGCAATGAACGCTTTGAATGCAGATTCGCAGTCTTTGGAATCCTTGGGTTTACTTAGTTGTGATGTTAAATGTTTTGCAAGTTTATTTCATTGTATTAGGTTTTCACATGTTCGTAGAGAAGGATTGTTGTATTCTCACATTAAGAGAAATGATAATGGAGTTGCTCATAGTCTAGCTAAAAATGCATTATGCATACCAAATTTTCAAGTATGGATGGAAGATATCTCATTTCATATTAGTTCGATTTTACAATTGGATGTAGTTGAATTTTATTAATAAAATCCATCAGTTTCTTTCTCAAAAAAAAAAAAAAAATCCTTAAGATTAGGTTTAAGATTTTTTGGTCCTAGAGAAATGGAAGTCTTGTGAGGGTGACAATCACATGCAAAGCGTTTCTCTAGAATTGAGAGGACATAGAGATGAAATGGCCTGAAGACCTGGGATCTATTATAGAATATAGACACTCTTATACCATTTTGCAAAGAGTTATGATTTTAGGATCAAACACAACCCCCTATATATAGAATCGTGTCTATTTGCTAGAGAAACTAATTGCGTTGGAAGAATTTTTTTTTCATCATCGATAATTGAAAGTTGGAGGATTTCAATTCCAAATATTTTATTTGAAAATACAAAAAGATGCCAATTGAATTACAAAGCACTTGATAAGTGCATGAGATGTTATAAATACTTATCTAGGAGACAATAGAAAATTGAATAGTGCGATACTAGAAATATTACAAATTATATTACGTAAAACTTATTAATTGATGTGTCAATAAATATTAGAAAATAATTTTTATATTTATTTATTTATTATTATGTGATTAAAGTTAGGCCAGTTAAGCCAAATTACATCTCCACTAGCCACTACTCGGTGCTGCCATAAAATGCTGATACACTGCCAGAAAACCAAGAGCGCCATCGAGGATTGTTCTTGGGTGAAGTTGGCCTTGCTCAAAATAAAATTTGTTTCGAGCATTCCATATGACGTTAAAATTACGAAAAAGCAACTATATAATGGAAATGGAATAAAAATCTTACTGTAATATAAATACTCCAAAATTTAAGGGTGTTGTTTACATTTTAGCTTCAAAAAAAAAAAAAAAAAAAAACCTTAAAAACTTAGCATATTTTCAGCCTTCTATAGAATATTGCCGTCAATGAATAATTGGATAAACAAGATTAAAATAAATTTTTATTAATAATTATTAAATTATATATTTATTTTTAAAAAAATAGATAGACGGTGGAATTTTTTATTTTTATTTTTATTTATTCGAATTGTATTTTATTGAACTTAATTATCTGTTTTATTAATACTAAACGACAGTGTAGGCAAATTTGCTGAGAGCTGCATCCAAAGGTTGATTAAAATCCTAGACTACGTATAATGATAATATTTCTGAATTCACTGTTCAAAGCCTGACCCATTATATACCCAGCAAGCATACAAGGAACTATATGCTTCAAGTCTCACAATCCACAAAGCTTAGATTTCAGTCATGGCCACTGCTCAAACACCAGTACATCATGTAGTGATTTTTCCTCACATGGCTCAAGGCCACACCATCCCCTTACTAGACATATCAAAAGCCCTCTCGAACCGTGGCCTAAAAGTCACAATCATCACCACCCCATCAAATGCTCCATTCATCTCTGCCAGAACCAACAAGCACCCAAATATCACTTTGTCAATAATCCCATTTCCAAAAGTTCCAGACTTGCCACAAGGCTGTGAGAATACAGCTGACCTTCCTTCAATGGCTCTATTTACTACCTTTATAGAAGCCACAAAAAAAATGAAACAACCTTTTGACGATGTTCTTAGAAACATGATTGACGATGGGTGTCCTCCAATTTGTGTTATCTCTGACTTTTTCCTCGGTTGGACACTTGAGTCATGTCATTTATTTGATATTCCACGAATTGTCTCTCATGAAATGGGCGTGTTTCCTATGGTTATTTGCAAATCTCCTTCTTTGCATGTCCCAAGTTTTAAGGATTTGTCACCTTTGGATCCTATAGATTTTTCTGAGCTGAAATTTCCATTCACTTTGAACAAAGGTGACATCCCTGAGGTATTTTTAAATGGTGATCCAAATGACCCTTATGTGCGTCTTGTAATGGAGTTGGGAGAAGCGGATGTGAATAGTTGGGGTGTCATTGTTAATAGCTTTGAAGAGATTGAAGGTGAGTATATTGGAGCATTTGAATCCAACTATTGCAATGAGGCCAAAGCTTATTGTGTGGGGCCATTTCCCCTTTATGATCAACTTGATCAAGAAGTGGATGCTTCATACATCAAGTGGCTAGATAAGTATGTTGAATCTAATCAATTAGGCAGTGTGATTTATGTTTCATATGGTACACAAACACATTTGTCAAATGATCAAATGGATGAGATTGCTTTTGGGTTGGAGATGGCAGGCCATCCTTTCATTTGGGTTGTGAGATCAAAGACTTGGGCTCCACCAGATGGATGGACTAAGAGAGTGAAAGAAGAAGGGTTGGTTGTATATGATTGGGTGGAGCAACGAAGCATACTAGCACACCCTTCAATAGGTGGGTTTTTGAGTCATTGTGGTTGGAACTCAGTGTTGGAGAGCTTGGCAAATGGGGTTCCACTTTTGACTTGGCCTATGCTTGATATTAGTGAGCAAGCCTTGAATGCTAAACTTGTAACAATGGGATTGGGAGCAGGGCTAGTGATTCCACAAAGAGATGTTGGAGGTGAGAAAATCATGACGGTTGATAGGGTTGTAATTTGTGAGAGAGTAAAGGAGTTGATGGGAGGTGCAAAGGGGAGGAAGGTTAAGGAGAGGGCACAAGAATTGGGGCGATTGGCAAATGGGGTTCCACTTTTGACTTGGCCTATGCTTGATATTAGTGAGCAAGCCTTGAATGCTAAACTTGTAACAATGGGATTGGGAGCAGGGCTAGTGATTCCACAAAGAGATGTTGGAGGTGAGAAAATCATGACGGTTGATAGGGTTGTAATTTGTGAGAGAGTAAAGGAGTTGATGGGAGGTGCAAAGGGGAGGAAGGTTAAGGAGAGGGCACAAGAATTGGGGCGATTGGCATGGCATGCTGTGGAGAAAGGTGGTTCCCGTAAGAAATTGGACAAGCTGATTGAGCGGCTCACCAATAAAAATATGTGATCAAAACCTCTTTATCTCTTTAATTTGAAAATGTATCTCCTAATTCTGTTTTGCAAATGCTTCCATGTGTAATATATTTACATGTTTTTTCAATTTTCTATCTTATTCTTAATACTTGTTAAATAAAAGGTTATTTAGATAAATAAAAGGCTTAATAATTATATGGTTATAAATGGGCTATGTGTTTATTTTTATATAATAAATTAACTATGTGATTATCATCAAGTGGTTAATATAATTAAATAGTTAGTAGAATACGGTATACATTTGATACGATAAGTGATGGATGGGTAATTTTTGGCATCTTTTTTAAAAGTACAACTCAAAAATTCGGCATAAAAATACGGAAATGGTGAAAAAAAAAGGGAAAATTATTGTGTACTCTCGAAGTACCATAAATACGTACTCCCTCATCTCACATATATAAATGGTGGGTCTCACTAATTAAATTCATAGTGGGACCCACCATTCATATGAGAGGGGGGAATACGCATTTATGGTACTTTGGGAGTACCTAATAATTTTCTGAAAAAAAGATATGGGTTAATACATTTATTATTAAAAAATACGAAACAATAATACGGAAATATTTATCATATATATTTTGAGATAAATATAGTAGTCTTTGCATCATAATAGTTTAACTTTTGCCAAGTGTGATATAATCATTGGAACATCTTAATATAATCATGGTCACAAACTAACCATGATTATTATGAGTTGTGTGAATGTCTCTTTACCATGAAAATTTCTTCAATTGTCGTTGTACTTGAATTTATATTTCATGGGCTTATATAGTTGCATATTCACATGCTTACTTTTATTATTATTATTTAATAATTATACAATTAACATGCTTTTTTTTTTTGGGAGAGAGTTTCAACCTATGGGATAAATATGTTGGAATTGGAAAGTTTTACCTATGGGATAAATATGTTGGAATTGGAAAGTTTTAACAATGGGAGATATTGCAACTGATTACAGTGTAGGGGTTGATTGGTTAAGGGATATAAATTACAAATGATCCTATAATGTAAGGTGAGAAAGTTCAATCCATCCCTTTTATAAAAAAATCGTTTCATTTTCTTTTTAATTTTTTTTACTAATATACTTTTGCGTATCTAAATAATTGATAGATCTACATATTCACAAAATGTATACAAAAATCTGTGAAAGGGAAACTAATCCCATAATTTATACTAATACAACTATCTAGTAAGATATGCAGAAGAATGAATTTAAAAAAAAAAAAAAAAAAAGGGTAAGTGACATGAGATCGAAAGCTAGATTTGCCATATTTATTCTAGGCGTTGACAAAAGTAAAAAAGGAAATTAAAAGAAGGGACAAGAAAGAGAGAAAGCCAGCTTGAGTAATTGATTATGACGGTCTTAATTTAACAAGGATAATACATGATAATATTTCTTTACCTTTAAAAATAATAGTATATGTAATAAATAAAGTACAAAATAGCGTTTTCTCCACACACACACAAAAAAAAAAAAAAAAAAAAAAAAAAAAAAACAAAAAAAAAAAAACAAAAACAAAAAACAAAATAACGTAATTTTAAGATGGTGGATAAGATATTATGAAAATGACATAAACAGAAAATAATGGAATTTTGGTCAATAGTATGCTACTAATAAATTCATTTGTTTCCGTCTTATGAGGGTAACATGGATTGTCATTGCGAGCAAAGCCAACCCTAGAGAGATGTGCTCAGAACTAACCAGCTGGATATATTGACTTATCATGTGCAAGGAATGGCTATTTGAGCCTTCAAATCTTGAAAATTTCTTTAAGTGAATGGAGTGCTGAGCTCCAATTCTACTATTTGAACCAAAAACGTATCACTCGATCTGACCACAGAAAGAGCAACTATAATATTATATTATAGGAAATAAAATAATATTTATATTATATTATATAAAATAATATAATATTATAGAAATCAACCCTTCATGGGCTATGGGGTGACGGGTTTTTTGGTTGGGAAAGATGTAAAATCAGAAGTTCCATGTTCAATATACTACACTTTTTTTTTTCTTCTAAATTTTAAAAAGTCATGCATGTCTTATATATATAAACAACTGAATAAATTCATATATTTAGGTATTTTATAAATTTATCTGAAGCCTAAAATAACCCTTATTGACAAGAAGTGATCAATCACAAGTTCAACATGTTCATGCCCGCTGGAGTCCTACTCTTGCAAGTTACGAGTTTGTTTATGAACAAGATACTTTGCTTTAACTTTACTCAATTACTAAGCAAACCTTAAGATTAGGTTTAAAATCTTTTGGTCCGAGAGAAATGGAAGTCTTGTGAGGGTGGCAATCGCATGCAAACTATTTCTTTAGAATTGAGAGGAAATAAGGATGAAATGGCCTGAAGTCCTGGGATCTATTATATACTTATATCTTTATTAACAAAGACAACCCAATATAGAATCGTGTGATTGTATTTATTTGCTAGAGAAACTAAGCGCATTGAAAGAATTTTTTATCTTCTTCATCGCCAATTGGGAGTAAGGAGAATTTCTTTCATCCCAACATGTGGTGATTCATAAAATCATTCACATATATTAATGCATATGAGTAATTAAATTATATAAATAAATCACATAATTTATTAAATATATTATATAAGTATGACTAGAAATATAGTGAATATTTAGTTAATTTGTCACATATTGAGTTAAAAGAATTTTCTTTTAAATCGATTTTGGGAAAACTCAAAGTCTGTCCCTTAGGTAGCATAAGGACCTATTCAGATTTCACTTTATTTAAAAGATTTCTTTTATTAAAAACGAAATTGGAAGTAGATTTTTTTTTACCAAGTTCTGGAAAACAAGAAGAAAAAACAAAAGAAAAACGGACTTCTTTCAATTAAATTTTAAGCAACAAGCCAAGTGGAGGCACGTTAGGCATGTGTCACTACAAATGAGGGTACCGTGGGAGATAGGACTATACACAATTTTTAACAATTCCGTCACGAGTTGATGAAAAATTTATTTGCCTTTAAATAAGTCAATTTTTTTTTTAATTATTATATGACCATCTTACCAGGTCAATGACACATTTACTCATACTTTGATAAACTGTAATAGGCACTGTAATATAATAATTATTCCTATAGTTTAGTTATTCAATATTTTGGTTATGTTTTTATTAAAGGGAATAGTCATTCTTTATGAATAGTTATTCTTTAAAATGAGGAATAACTATTCATCTCTAAAGAGGTCGTAATAGCTATTTCTTAATAGGTATATTAATTTCTAAAATTGATATATTTTCTAATAAATAAACTTTCCATATGCATTTAACAATTATGAAAATAAAAAATCATAAAAGATTAACTAATCTCTCTTTCAAAATTTTTTTTTAAAGTTATTTTTTAGGATATATAATTATATGAGTAAAATATTTCCCAAAATATATCTTAGGTTTGATTTAAAATGATTTCATTTCATTGTCTTCAAGGAGAAATTATGAGATCCACATTGTGGACAAGTGGTCCACCATTCCATTAAAAAACTTTCACCTGTTTAAAATTTTTAGTTAGAAAAAAAAATTTAAAACAGAAATTAATTACTGACTTAACAATTTTAAACAAATGAAAGCTTTTTAGTGGAATGATGGATAAGTGACGTGGTCCACTAGAAGATTCTATAATTTCTCGTCTTCAAGGTTCTATTATTGTGTTGTCGCCAAACAAGTGAATAATATTAAGTATTACATTACAACATCTTGTATTTCTTGTAATACTTGTTTTCGTTTCTATATAATTACCGCTACAGTCTACCAAACGTGTCATTTGTATATTTTCACCTTTCTATAGAATATTGTCGTGAATGAATAATTGGATATAAACAAGATCAAAATAATTTTTTTTAATAACTATTAAAACTATTAAATTATATATTTATTTTTAAAAAAAAAATAGAAAGACGGTGGAATTTTTTATTTTTATTTACTCGAATTGTATTTAATTGAACTTAATTACTTGTTATATTAATACTAAACGACAGTGTAGGCAAATCTGCTGAGAGCTGCTGGTTGATCCAAGACTCCGTATAATAATAATATTTCTGAATTCACTGTTCAAAGCCAGATCCATTATATACCCAGCAAGGATAAAAGGAACTATATGCTTCAAGTCTCACAATCCACAAAGCTTAGATTTCAGTCATGGCCACTGCTCTATCACCAGTACACCATGTAGTGATTTTTCCTCACATGGCTCAAGGCCACACCATCCCCTTGCTAGACATATCAAAAGCCTTCTCAAACCGTGGCCTAAAAGTCACAATCATCACCACCCCATCAAATGCTCCATTCATCTCTTCCAGAACCAACAAGCACCCAAATATCACTTTGTCAATAATCCCATTTCCAAAAGTTCCAGACTTGCCACAAGGCTGTGAGAATACAGCTGACCTTCCTTCAATGGCTCTATTTACTACCTTTATAGAAGCCACAAAAAAAATGAAACAACCTTTTGAGGATGTTCTTAGAAACATGATTGACGATGGGTGTCCTCCAATTTGTGTTATCTCTGACTTTTTCCTCGGTTGGACACTTGAGTCATGTCATTTATTTGATAGCAATTCTTTCACTCAAACATACTGTTAATAATTTATCAATTAAAAGAGGTCGATATTGGAATGAAGGGAAAAAAAGTATTTAATATTTTTAAAATAAAAGCTTATGGTTAAGCACATATTTATGTTTAAAGTTATTTCGAAAGACAATAAAAAGTGAAAATCTTATTTAATTTGCTTAATTACAAATTTCACTCTTTAATTTTGCCTAAAATTCAATTTATTCATCTAACTTCGCTTTCATTTAAATCAATCCTTTACATTTTAACTTTATTCAATTCAGTCTCCTAGTTAGTCTTAGTAAAAAATATATCCTTAATGATCCCTAAAACGATATGTAATTATACAGCTACTCTGGATGTATTAACGTCGAAGGCGAACAAGTCCCATTCTTTCTCGGTGAAATCTGCCTATCAGGTAGCTATTAGGATGAAGAAGCCGAAACGGATCTGACATTCCACAGCAATCACTGAGAAGCCCCTATGGAGGAAGCTCTGGAAAATGAATGTGCCTCCAAAAGTCCGGATGTTCCTTCGGCGTGCTTGCTCCAACATTCTGCCAACCAGGGAAAATCTACATAGGCGGAGAGTACAGGTGGATCCACATTGCGAAATTTGCTGCCAACCCGAGACAGTAGGACAACTGCTGTGGGCACAATGCAGTGGTGGAATCCAAAAGTGCCAAAATAACTTGTGCGATTTTTTCCAGCTCTTTCGAATTTTGGTGGACAAACTATCGAGAGCGGACTTGGAAAGGTGGGTAGTGACATCCTAGGCAATCTGGAATGCCAGAAATCAGTATTACTTTGAAAGGATCCAATCTCATTTCAACTCTATCTTGAAGGGAGCTATCAGTTCCCTGCAGGAATACTGGAAGCTTTTGACAGCACAGAGGAATTCTTGAGTTCTTTTCGGAATAACAAAGTGTGCCCAACTCTTGGATTGGTTGGGCTTTAGTGCAAATGGCTTGGGTCAGCCTCCTTTCAACACAGGATGCATGGTGTAAGTCTTGTGTCATTGTAATAACTGCGTTTTTTCTTCCCTTGTTCTACCTATGTTTGAACAGGGTAATACTCGGTGTATATGTTGGTTATATCAATAAAATCCTATCTTTTATCTCAAAAAAATATAATAAATAAGTGTGTATTCCAAGGGAGATAATACTGTATCCGAGGCCGTTTTGTTTTGACCAGATAAATGAAATATTTCAGTATTGATTAATATTGGTGTACCATTTCGGAATTATTGCTAATTATATATATATATATATATATACACACACACACACTTATTTTTTATATGTATTTAAATGTTTAGTAGTTAAAGTTCACATAATAATAATTTATTAAGAGCACTTAAATTTAAATTTAGGCAAAAATGCAAAACTGACTCTCTAACTATCAGTTTTTTTCATTTCAATCATCTAACTTTTATGTTTGTCATTTCAATCTTTTAACTTTCAATTTTGTCAATGTGGGATTCCGTTAGAACTCAGTTAGGGACTGTCGTTAATTGAGCCAAAACGACGTCGTTTTGGCTTCCTTTTTTTTTTTTTTAACAAGAAAAAAAAATCTGTAAAAAAAATAAAATAAAAAAACCCAAACCAGAGAACTCAGCAGCAGCGAAGTCAAAAACCAAAAGAAGAAGCAGCACACACAAATGTCTTCCTCAACCGTTATTCGAGAGCTACAGCGCTATCTCAGCAAACACTAAAAAGAATGGGCTATTGCAAAGCTCGAAGTTTCGAGTTTTTGGTGTTTTAAAGGTCTCATTGTGTGAGATCAGACCTTAAAGAGAGAAAGGAAAGAATGACACCTTCGTTTCAATGGTGGGCGAAAGAGAGCCACCGTGGCACGTCGGTGGTGGTGAAGATGGAGAATCCGAATTGGTCAATGGTGGAGCTAGAGGGTCAGACGAAGGACGATTTTCTCATCACAACGGACTCGCCCGGGTCGGGTCGTACCAGAGACAAAGGCCACCGAGGACGCAAAAACGTCAAGCAGCTCACTTGGGTCCTAAAGCTCAAAGCCCACTGTGCCGCTGGTTGCTTGACCTCCATCGCCTCCGCAATGTTCGGCCTTGCCGCCTTGATTCGCCACCATCTCACTTCGGGCCGAATCGACTCCGACGAAATCAAAAACGAGAATGAGCACGAGAACGACGATGCTTTGGTGGAGGGAATGGGGAGAGAGAAAGAGAACCCGACAGTGAAAACCAGGTTCTATTTCTGCATCAAAATGTTCTCGTGGGTGTCTGTGATTTTACTCGGGTTAGGTTTTTTTTTTTTTAATAGATTTTTCTTTTTTTTTTTCTGAAATTTATTAAAAAAAATTTGCCAAAACGACGTCGTTTTGGCTCAATTAATGACAGTCCCTAGTTGAGTTCTAACGGAGTCCTGCATTGACAAAAATTGAAAGTTAAATGACTGAAATGACAAAAATGAAAGTTAGAGGACTGAAATGAAAAAGACTGAAAGTTAGAGGGTTAGTTTTGTATTTTTGCCTTAAATTTATAAGCATATAATAGTTCACTTATTGTTTATCTCTAGCTCACATATCAACCTATTAATAAAAATATAAAACTAGTGAGTGACAGTAGTTGAAAATTTGAAATAAAAGATATAATTGAAATTTCAAACTTGTTTCAAATATCAATGTCTACACGTGTGGTGTTAGTACACACAAAATAAGATTACAGGAGCCACACAAAACAAAAGGACCAAGGAGGTGCAACTGTAGTCTAAACAACAGATAAGAAGAAGGGAAAAAAGAATAAAAGAATAAAAAGGGAAGTGAACAGACAAAATTGAAGGAGGAAGACGAAGAGATAACCAGCTAAATGTTAACAACGACCAACAAAGTGGTGCTGGGCCTGAAGGTGATGTGAGCCATCTGGTACTTTTATGTTTTGTTGTTGTTGTTTTTTTTTTTTTTTTTTTTAAAGAAGCTTTTTGTACTGGCCGGTTTTTACTTTCCGCTTGAAATAGTCGATATTTGCCTGTATTCCCGGCATAGTCCGGTATAGACCGGTATTTTGAGCAGTACAATTTAAGGGTGTTTTTGAACCATTTTATCCACCAGAAGGAGAAATACCGGCCATACCAACCAGTACAATATGGTATTAACTTCCTTGGTGTATTCCCTTTTTTCACATAACAGTAGATTCCATTAATTAAATTCATGATAAAACCTACTATTTATGCGTTAAGAGGGGGTAGTATGCATTTGTTGTACTTTTAA
The DNA here is from genome assembly GCF_932294415.1 of Quercus robur. Classification (NCBI taxonomy): domain Eukaryota; kingdom Viridiplantae; phylum Streptophyta; class Magnoliopsida; order Fagales; family Fagaceae; genus Quercus; species Quercus robur. The sequence continues at coordinate 84,822,546 of NC_065538.1, read as the reverse complement.
AGTATTTTATAATTTTTGTTGTAGTTTTATTTTTAATGATATTTTTTTTACATTAAATTACTGAAAATAATTTTCTATTATCAATTTAAAAAGAAAAAGGAAAGAAGTAGGTTTCAAAAAAAAAAAAAAAAAAAAAAAAAAAAGAAAGAGTTACCAAAAAAATTTAAAAAAAAAAAAGAAAAAGAAAAAAACAAACAAAAACGCATATGGAATAAGAATATGAAATTAATATGAAATATCTTGGCATTTGAATCCCAATCTAACCTATGCAACATTATTAAATCAAACTTCAAACTACTACTTACTGTGTTTCCCCTTCAGAATTAGCAATTAACACTGTTGTCATAATGTCTCGAGCAATTACAAAAATTCAAGGTCATTTTGGACCAAAATTCAAAGAAAACTTTTTTACAATTCTAAAAGCTGCCTAAAAGGATTTCGAGTTGACGACCCAGTATAGGAACACACTCATCTATTTTGTGCAAAAGAAAGTTGTCTTTTTTGGACGTACGGAAAGCAACCCAGTTTAACATTGACAATCAAAATAATCCAAACACAACTTTATGAAAGTAACAAATTGATCTCACAAAACCATAACACAAAGGGGTGAAAGTTTTCTTGATCTTAGTACTATCATTTATAGCTGAAAGTTCAAAAACGTGTATAAACACCTTTGAACGATTAGACCCCCAAATTACAAATTACCAATTCAAGCTTTATATCAAACAATTAATGTGCGGAACATGAACAAAAGCTTAATACAGAATTGATAAACAATCTAAGCCAATTAAAATCACATTCACAGCAGAAAATAAAAGGCAAAGATAAAGGGAAGAGAGATGCAAACACAAGGACAACACACGATGTGTTATCGAAGAGGAAACCGAAGCCCTCGGCGTAAAACCTCTCCGCCGCCCTCCAAGCGGTAAACAATCCACTAGAAAATGTAGTTGGGATACATGAACAGCAATAGACCCTCCAAGTCTAATCTACCCGATGTACCTAAGCCCTCCAAGCTTCTTGCTCCAACGAGGTTGCGCCGAACCTTTTTCTTCTCTAGCTTACCGGATTCCGCTACTAGACCGTAGCATCCGCCATCCTTGGCATCTTCCAATGCTTCCCAAAGCTCCAAAAACACTCAACACTCTAAATTGGTGTGGGTAGTGTTTGGATAGAAATCTCCTCTCAATAGGTATGACAATGAGAGAGGGAATGAGAAGAGACTACAAAGGTTTCTCTCTAAGAATGAGTAGCTCTCTCTAATTGGGTGGGTGTTTTGAAGAAACCTTTCTTAGGGTTTTTCTTTCTGAATAGTCACACATATCTTGTGGGAATGAGGGGTATTTATACTGGTGTGAGAATGGAATACGAAGAGTCAGTTTTTCCAAAAACAGGGCTGGCTGGCGACTTGACCTCGCGACTTGACTGAGTCGCGAGTTCAAGTCGCGAGCTAACTTTATGGCCAGTCTGGATTTTTGTCATGTAGTGCTCCAGGTGAGCAACTTTTGGCGGCTTGCAAGCCGCGAGCCACCCGCGAGTCCTAGCCGCGAGTCTCTGCTTCACTGCACTGTCTTGAGCATTTCTTCACACTCTCTCACACACTACCCTTACATGATTCCCACCTAAATACAAGGTTTCTAAGTGCTATATTACAAGCAAATTTGTCATGGAATAAAGCCAACACATGGTTGATTAAATTCAACCTTACAATCTCCCCCTTTGGCTATTCCATGACAAAACACCCTAAAACAGACTCTAGACTTAAACATGAGTTTGGGAACAATGGCAAAACTCACTCACACCTAAATCTAGAAGCTGTGCAGCTCTTGAATCATATGAACATGAATCTCCTGAAACACAACAATACACCATGATCATTGTAAGCAGAAAATCATAAAATGCATATGAAACAGGCAAAATGTGATCAAGCAAAGATGGAGTTAAGAAACAAACCATGGCTTGATCAACCAAGTGAACACCACAAGGTAGTGATCACAGTGCTCATTCACACTTGGAATGAACACAAGGACATACAAGTTAACAAGCACAAGGCAAGACACTTGTATGCTCAACACTCAACCAATGCATAACACACAAGGCATATGCATCTAGGAACAATCCTACAAGGGCACAAGAGTGACAGTACTTAAAAGAAAATGCAATACATTTATATAGAAGTACTGATTTAAACAAAGCATAAAAGGCTGCATAAAGCAAGGTACATATCATAAAGCCTACAAACTATGCAAAAAAAAAAAAAAACATTAACCCTAAAAGCTTACAAAAGCACATGGGTACAAACCACATTATATTGAATAAAAACTTAAACAATATAAACTAAAAGTGCTTAAAGTTTCTCCCCTTCAAAATGATGAGAAGCTGTGATGCACTTAGAACATATATACTTGTAACCTAAAACACTTGCACAAAACACATTAGACCCTCAAGGTAAAGTAAGTAATAAAAGGACAAGTATAATGTAATAAGTAAATTGCGATCAAGTAACCATGATGTGAAACATGTGTGCAACTTGATCATACACCAAAACAGTCATATAGAAATGACTACAATGATCACATAGCAAAGCAAATGATCATCCGAACATGCATTCAAAGAAGCACAATAGCATAGGGATATATGCATGTCCAAAGCACAAACATGATGCAATGAGAACAACAAAGCATAACTCAAAACAGCATAAAGCCAACAAGAAAACAAACAGAACAAAGTTTTCTAGTTAACACAAAGTCTTCTCCCCCTTGGTATATGCATCTCCACTATGGAAAATCTCTCTCCCTACAAATGTGCACGAGAAATAGAATTTCTCCCCCTAAGGATGTGCACAAGAGTCATAACAAGAGTCATATAGAAATGACAAAACACTCCGGTATACTCTCTAGAGTATACTCTCCCCCTTTTTGTCAGGAATAGACAAAGGGTCAAGGAGAAAAAAAAGGGCAAGAGATGAATGAACAAACAATGATAATAATGCATGAGGGGTGCAAGATGAATGAGAAAATGAAGTTCAAACCTAAGACAAAGTAGCATGCTACAAAGTATAAGGTAAACATGACATGCTAGGATGAAGAAATAAGGTAAAGTCCAATGCATGACAAAGGTAGCAAAGGTGTGTGCAAGAGGTGGCTAAGTGCATGCATGACCAATGCATGAAAAATGCACATGTGGGGCAAAGTGTGTTAAAATACACAACCAATGAACCAAACATGTTCCTAATGAGGAAACATGAGAAACCCCAAAGTTTGGTACTCATCGGAATCCAAACAAGCGAGAAAATGTCTAAGAGACATTTTATCAAACACCTAGCATGCACACTATGAACAAAAATGTGAAACAATGCATGAACATCATGAAATTCACCCTTAATACATGTTCTTTCTGCCACAAGGGACCAACATCCAATGCATATCAACAAAAGAAACCAATCCCATGAAGAAAATTGACAAAAAATAAGTTTTCCCAACCCCTATGATGAAAATCCCAACCAAGAGCACAAAACTCTCCAAAACATAATCTAAGGATCAAAATCAATGAAAAGAGTTTATAATTACCTTAGAGATGTTAATGGATTGAAAAACCATTCAAATTGGTTGGGTTTTTATGTAAAAATATTGAAAGATGGGTTTTAGAGAGGATGGGAGAGGTTTAAAACAAGTTTCCCACGAAAAAAACTCTTTAAAAAGCTGATTCTGGGCGACTCGCGACTGGCGAGTCGCGAGCCAAGTCGCGAGTGAGCTGCGAAACCTCTCTGTATGAACTCGCGGCTTACACTCGCGGCTTGCAAGCCGCCAAACCAAGTAGCCAAAACTGGCAGCTTGCTGGCAGCTCACGCAAGTAGCCAAAATGAGTGGCCAAAAAATCTGACACTTGTTTTTCAAACCAGAACATGTTTAAACATTGAAAAACAAAGTAAGCACTAAACATAAATACAAAAAGTGATAAAAATCACTTCCAAAAACATATAAAATGATCAAAAATATTTTTGGATTAATCCATATAAGATTGAGCACACGCACATCACATTTAGACAAGTACAATCTAACAAATGAATAAGACATTCATTGAACATTAGGCAAGTGTGTTGTGTGTGTATCAAATGTGGAATAGTCCTTAGTCTAGAGTGAAGTTTCAATGATCAATTCAATCAAGTCATACACAACTAGTACTAAATCAAGTGGTCTATCTCAATTATAGAAATGAACATATATGACCTCCCACAAAAAAATGATTACATAAGATTGAAGCTTTTCATTTGGCTTCTTACAATTCATATCATTTGATCATTTTGAATCAATACAACTTATTTTGAGCAATACATCTCATTTTTGAGATTGATGGCTGAAATTTTTGATATTTCAAATTGATGAACAAGCCTTTGGCTTTTTGGGCATCATACATTTTCATATAAGTCGCTTTCCCTTTTTCCTAGTCGAATACTAGTATGTGCGACGGCTTTTGCAGCTCATTATCTCTTTTCATTTTGAGATTTACATTTATTGAGCTCTTTAAGCAATAAAAATAAAAGAGTGGGAAGAGATATAAGCACAAGTCTACGCATGTATCAAAACCAGCATGACTATTGACTAATCATTCATGACAAGCTTGAAGATCGATTTACAACAATCACACAAAGATGTCAAGATTTTACCCACAAAGATATAAGTGTAAAAATAACAAGCTAAGCTCGTAAATGCACAAAGCCATTTGTACAAAGGTACAAGGCCAAACTCACATGTGATATGTGCTCAAACATATACGATCAAACTTTTTGAATTTTTCACTTTTTATGTGGTTTTGGATTTTTTACTCACACAAAGCAGAAACATAAAAGTAAGATCAAGAACAAAACAATGCATACAAATAAATGCAAGATGCACAAAATGCATGATGATATGACATTTAATGCAAGAAGGGTCCTACAAAGATCGAAAGAATTAGATCAAAGACCAAAAAGAGCACAAGCTTAACCATATGAATCCTTCCTCATCCAAACGGAACGATTGTTTGAAATGAGTGTCTCAAGAGAAGCGAGACGAGGGTTGGAAGAATGAGAACCGGGGATGCACATAGTCAAGGAGTTAAGAGCATTAAACATTTTCTTTAATAACATGCTATTTTCACTCAAAACCGGTTTACTCTTTTTAGCACAACTTCCAAAAAACTCAAGTTTTTCTTTTCTTTTAATTCTTTTAAAAGCATGAAACTTAGAGCATTGAAGTCTTAGATGACCAAAGGCACCACAATGGTGACAAACAATGTGTTTAGGTCCACTAGGCTTTTTGGGAAGGGATCTAGCAACATGGTTTTGTTCCCTCTTCAACTTATGACATTGAGGTCTTATATGACTGTTGAGGTCTAAAAAATCACAGCAAAAAATAAGCCCAAGAAAGAATAAGCTAAGCCCAAGAAAGAGTGAGTTAAGCCCAGAAAAGGAAAAGCAACCAAAAAAGAAAAAGAGAGAACATCACAGCAAAGTATAAGGCGCAAGGATCCTCGGGCACCATCAATGAGCGCAAAGAAAAAAGAAGACCAGGACAGATCGATAGAAAGAAAAACAAGAAAAAAACAAAAGGACGCAAGCGACCCTTCATGGCACAAACAGGAAAGGCGTCGGGGAACCAAAACAAGGAAGAAGAATGTTAACAAAACGATTTCAAAAGAGCAGAACAGGATTCCGCCCAAATAGGAAAAAAACGGAGAAGTAAAAGACACCAGAAGTGAGGATGCCGAGAAGGGCATACCTCAGCACACCCCAAAGAGGATGGCCAACCAGAAACTTTCGAAGGAATCAGAACCAAGAAAAGGAAAGAATGAGAGAAAACGGAAAAGGGGACTTACCGAGATGATGAGGACAGAACATACTCTGTTCACGAAAGACCAAAACAGGGGAACCAACGGTTCCCCAAGACGCCCAGAAAAACTCCACTATAAAAGGAGAGGATGGGTTGTGAAGAAAAGCAGCAAGAAAAAAAGAAAGGAACAATAGAAAGAAGAGATTCACTAGAAATCATCAGAAAGTTTAGGCAGAAAGAAAATACTAAAGGGAAAGACAAACACTGCTTCCCGATATCCTGTAAAAAGCAACTATGGCACATACTCGGATCCAACAAGAATCAAACTTCGCAAGTTTTGAAGGCTGAAATAGCCATTCAAAGCTGCAATTTTTTAGCTTGATTGGACCTTGTATCACGTCCTAGTAAGCTTGCTGTAATCAAACAGATAATGCTTTAATGAAATATTGTCCCCAGGATCCCCACAGTACTTTTTTTTATTGTCTTGCTAATCCTGTTTAATCTTTCCTTCTGAACTTACGTTGTTAATTTTGGCACTCCTCGATATCCTTGTTTATTGTCAGGAACATTTCTCTGCATTCGCTTGATTCTTAAACAGCCATTTAGTTGCGGTGAGTCAAGGCCCAGTCCACCAAATCCCCTTTTTCTTTTTCACTCAGGCTCGGGATCCTTGGGCCTGAGTATCCCGAAAAAGACACTCTCACAATATCAAACAATTAATGTGCGGAACATGAACAAAAGCTTAATACAGAATTGATAAACAATCTAAGCCAATTAAAATCACATTCACAGCAGAAAATAAAAGGCAAAGATAAAGGGAAGAGAGATGCAAACACAAGGACAACACACGATGTGTTATCGAAGAGGAAACCGAAACCCTCGGCGTAAAACCTCTCCGCCGCCCTCCAAGCGGTAAACAATCCACTAGAAAATGTAGTTGGGATACATGAACAGCAATAGACCCTCCAAGTCTAATCTACCCGATGTACCTAAGCCCTCCAAGCTTCTTACTCCAACGAGGTTGCGCCGAACCTTTTTCTTCTCTAGCTTACCGGATTCCGCTACTAGACCGTAGCATCCGCCATCCTTGGCATCTTCCAATGCTTCCCAAAGCTCCAAAAACACTCAACACTCTAAATTGGTGTGGGTAGTGTTTGGATAGAAATCTCCTCTCAATAGGTATGACAATGAGAGAGGGAATGAGAAGAGACTACAAAGGTTTCTCTCTAAGAATGAGTAGCTCTCTCTAATTGGGTGGGTGTTTTGAAGAAACCTCTCTTAGGGTTTTTCTTTCTGAATAGCCACACATATCTTGTGGGAATAAGGGGTATTTATACTGATGTGAGAATGAAATACGAAGAGTCAGTTTTTCCAAAAACAGGGCTGGCTGGCGACTTGACCTCGCGACTTGACTGAGTCGCGAGTTCAAGTCGCGAGCTAACTTTATGGCTAGTCTGGATTTTTGTCATGTAGTGCTCCAGGTGGCGTGACTGTTCAGCTCCCCTGCATGCTCTGCACGTGAGCAACTTTTGGCGGCTTGCAAGCCGCGAGCCACCCGCGAGTCCTAGCCGCGAGTCTCTGCTTCACTGCACTGTCTTGAGCATTTCTTCACACTCTCTCACACACTACCCTTACATGATTCCCACCTAAATACAAGGTTTCTAAGTGCTATATTACAAGCAAATTCGTCATGGAATAAAGCCAACACATGGTTGATTAAATTCAACCTTACAATAGCTACAAGTCCATGGCTATTGTTAGGTAGACGATCATTAATCAGGTAGGGTGTGGATCAATATGGGTTTAGTTAATAGGCGTTTTTAGGGCATTTGTTAATTGACAATTTCAGGAAAGTTTTGTTATCACTTTCATGAAATAGATAAAAAAAAATATATAAAAAAATCAGTTTTTTTTTCTTTTCTCATAAAAAGTTTTTAAAAATGCATCATAAACTAATGTCATTAGGGCATTCGTTAACTTTTTTGAGTATGTGTGTATGCTTGTCAACTAATCTTGTCACATGTCTATTTGTTATTCTCTTATAATATAACCAAACTCAAAAATGAAAAAAAAAAAAAAAAAAAAAAGAACAAACACATGAAATATTACAATTAATGGAGTATAAACTATAAACTAGAACCTTAAAAGTGGGACATAAGATTTTATTCGTATAGGAGAATGCTGAAGAAAAGATCAAGAATTTTGAAAATAATATAAAATTTGAGGAATTTACACTCCAAATTTCAGCTAAATTCCTAATTAAGTCATTTTATTTGATAAAATTTTAAATTTTGTCAAGTGTACAAATTCTCTATCCAAACACATTGCGCACAATGACTGGGCTAAATTCAAGGGGTTGGCTTGCCTCTAATCCTTTTTCAACTTGACAGCACATTTTGTTCTAAGTATACAATGACAAGTGGTAGTGAGTTTTAATATCAACATTTTACTTAGTAGGTGATTTAACAGTTTCTCATTAAAATAAAAGGAGATTTCAGTTAAAAAAGTATTGGAGGTAAGCCAAACCCAAATTTAGTTGAAACTAAGGGTGTGCAGCCAACTCACCAAAATCGGCTCGAGCCAACCCAACCCTCTGGGTTGGGTCAGTTTTCAAGGGTTAGTGGGTTGGGTTGGGTTGGGTTATGAAATTTTTTTTTTTTTTTTTAATAGTGGGTCGGGTTGGGTTTGAGTCATAAGATTAACAAATCCACTGAACCCAAATCGACCCACTTATATTTAATATATATTTAAAATTAAAAAAATATTTTACATATACTTAAAAATTATTATACAGTTTTTTTATTCACTTTTTTCCCCCTTCCCAAATAAAATTTAAACTCTAAGTTCTCCTCATATAGTTTGTGTTGGTTTGGTGTTATACTCATGATTATTTGGTTATAAATTTACTCTTACTAGTGGTAGTGTTGTTTTAATGCTAAATTTAATAACAATAATATTAATTAAAAAAAAATTGTCCAACTTATGGGTTCAATATAACCAAATCCAACTTATGCACACCCCTAATTGAAACACCAATCACTTTAATAAAAGGTCTCGTATGATTGGTGGGGAAGCCCATACATACATACATACATATATATTATATATATATATATATATATATAATTTTTTTAAGAGGGAGGCCCATGTTTTTGGTCTTATAATTTTTTGCAATGCTGCTCCTCTTTCTCTCTCCTCACTCTTCACATGTATTTTATACCTTTTTTATAAAAAATATAAAATAGTTTTTGTAAATACGTTCCTTTTATTCTCAATCCCAAATTCGGCCTTAACTTGATTGTTCCCTCTTTATAACACACATTTTTTTCTTCTCTAAAGTCTAAAGCACCTTCTAGCATATCCAGGATCCATGAAAAGTAGTCTCTAAAAAAACAAAGAGATTATTTATATTTACCCTCTTAAACCATATTCAAGCCAACTTGTACTAAAAGGGAAAAAAAATACCAAACAAAGAAAGAAGATTTGAAGCAAGATAAAAAATAATAGTGTATGTCTTATTTTAAGTAAATTGTATTTTTCAAAATAGCGGCTTCAAGAATTTTTTTTTTGGGTAATCATTAACAAACTCCAATTCTACTATTTGAACAAAAAACGTATCACTCTGACCACAGAAAGAGCAACTATAATATTATATTATAGAAAATAAATAATATTAACATTATATTATAGAAAATAATATAATATTATAGAAATCAACCCTTCATGGGCTATGGGGTGATAGGTTTTTTGGTTGGGTAAGATGTAAAATCCGAAGTTCCATTCCATGTTCAATTTACTACACATTTTTTTCTAAATTTTAAAAGGTTCTCTTTTCTCTCCTTCGGAATCATCTAAACAAGACTTCTCAAAAATAAAATATCTTTACAATCTTGAAATTTTAAAAGAGATCTACAGAGAACTCAATAATGCCTGGAATCTGTTCATTTCTCCCCCTAAACTAGTGAAAGAATTAATTTTTTATTCTTGAACTTTAAAAAAAAAAAAAAAATTCATAGCATACTTATACGTGCAGTGTTACCAAATAATTTATGCAAATGTCACAGCTAACAAGAAAAAACATGACTAACAAGGTTTACTTTGAGCTAAAAAGTCACTATCTTTCTTTAACACATGAAAATCATTCCTACGTCATACCACTTGTGGTCAACGTTTTTGCCCATTGATTGCGTTGTGTGCGAGTCTGCACTTTAAAAATATGACTCATGCCTTAGGGTGGTGCCACGTTTAGAACTTATGACAACTTCCCTCTTTAAAATTATTTATTAATATTTAGGATAGTCTCAACTCATTTAAATTCTACGTGTAGGTTATAGTGGGACTTAATACTACTCAAATTCATAACTCCTGGATTGATAGATAGAATGGATTATAAGTATTTTATACCACTAAGTCATACTTTCGGATGGTATTCTCTTTTAAGATTAAGCTATGGTATCGAGCTACTAGGCATTATTGCCTTAGGGAGTTAAAAACTTAAGAATGTGCTCACAATTATATGACTTGAAGTTTGAAGACCCTAGAGAGAAATTTGAATACCTTCATACAATACCCGAAATAAATAAAAGTTACTAAAATAATAATCATTAAGTGAAAATTTCTCCTCCACTCAACCAACCAAAGGAGCAATTTAGTCTCCCTAACCTTTGGGGACTGAAAAATTCAAATTAGAATATCAAATGGGTCATTTTGATTTTGACCCAAAAGTTTTAAAGGTTGCTTTTTTATTTTCGTTTTGTGTTTGTAAGTGCAAATTTTAGCATACACTTGGTGTGGGATTATGATTAATTCAAGCAAATTAAAGTATTGATTGATCGACCTCGATATAAAAAGATGCAGAAGCTAGGTTCGAGTTTGTATCAAGCTCACTTAATTTTTGAACTTGTGTTTGTTAAAAATTCAATTAGCCTAAGCTACACTTGGCATCGTAGTCGAGCTGTCAACTGTCAAGTCATGCATGTCTTATATATATAAACAAACTGAATAAAGTCATATATTTAGGTATTTTATAAATTTATCTGAAGCCTAAAATAACCCTTATTGACGCGAAGTGATCAATCACAGGCTCAACATGTTCATGCCCGCCAGAGTCCTATTCTTGCAAGTTAAAAGTTTTTTTTTATGAACAAGATAATTTGCTTTAACTTTACTCAATTACTAAACAAACCTTAAGATTAGGTTTTTAAGTTTTTTTGGTCCAAGAGAAATTGAAGTCTTGTGAGGGTGGCGATCATATGCAAAAGTTTCTCTAGAATTGAAAGGAAATAGGGATGAAATGGCTTGAAGTCCTGGGATCTATTATAGACACTCTTGTACCATTTTGTGGAGAGTTATATCTTTAGAAACAAACACAACCCTGTTTAGAATCGTGTGATCGTATTTATTTGCTAGAGAAACTAGGTGTGTTGGAAGAATTTTTTATTTTCCTCATCGACAATTGGGAGTAAGGTGATTTAAATCTTGAATATCTCATTTGAAAAAATAAAAATATGTCAATTGAGCTGCAAAATAAAATATTTGATAGGTGCATGAAATATTATAACCACTTATCTAAGAGATAATAAAAATCGAGTAGTCCGATACTAGAAATACTATAAATTATAGGGTCATGCTAACGAGTGCCCTTAGGGCACTGGTTAAGAATTCATTTTAGGAAAGTTTTGACATCATTTTTATAGAAAATGAAAAAAGTTGTCAAAATATTAATTGTTTTTTTTTTCTTTTCCCATAAAAACTTTCTTTAACCGGATTCTTAACTAGTGCCCTAAGGGCATTTGTTAACATTTCCCTAAATTATATTATATAAAACCTATTAATTAATGTCACCAATTACTAGAAAAATAATTTTTTTTATTTTTTTATTATTATGTGATTAAAGTTATGCCAATCACGTGCATTCATTGAGACATATAAGACTTTTATAATAAAAATTGATAATAATGTGTTTAGTTTAAGAGAGAGTATCTTATGCACCTGGTACATGAGACATCTCTCTCACTAACAGGTGGAACCCACAAATATGGGATCCACCTGTTAATGAGAGAAATGCCTTAAGCACCGGGCGCATAAAAGATTTTTTTTTTCTTAATCTAGTATGTGAAGATGTGCCATTGACCTGCTATGATGGTCCTATAATAATAAAAAATTTAACTTATTTAAAGCAAATAAATTTTTCATCAACTTCAAGGGTACCCTTCATTTATAGTGACACATGCCTAACGTGCCTCCACCTGGCTTCTTGCTTAAATTTAATTGAGAGAAGACCGTTTTTCTTTTGTTTTTTCTTCTTGTTTTCCAGAACTTGGTAAAACAATCTACTTTCAATTTCGTTTTTAATAAAAGAAATCTTTTAAATAAAGGTGAAATCTGAATAAGTCTTTATGCTACCTAATGGACAAAGTTTGAGTTTTCCCAAAATCGGTTTAAAAGAAATTCTTTTAACTCAAGATGTTCAAATTGACTAAATATTCACTAGGATTTCAAGTCATACTTATATAACTTACGGCAAATTACAATATGTGAAATTTGAATGAGTACTTATTTGATCTTGTATTTTTATGTTTTTTATGTTTTTGGAGGAGATAGACACATAAGTAGAGAAAAATTATATATTTAATCATGTTTTTAACAAATTTATGTTACGGAATTCTAACTAAGCTAATCACAGGTGAGTAACATGTTAAATTTCAAATCACAGATGAACAACTTAAATTTCGGTCAAACCACAAACAAATGAGTTGTAATTTGCCCAATAACTTATTTAATGAATTATGTAATTTATTTATATAATTTAATTACTCATATGCTTAAATATATGTGAATGATTTTATGAATCACCACATGTTGGTATGAAAGAAATTCCTGGTAAACTATTCTCATAAAATAATGCCAAGCAACTTGGTTACAATGGAGTGAGTGTGACATTAAAATTATGATAAGGCTACTAATACAAATGGAATATAAGTTTTTGGTGTAAAATTTAAATACACCAAAATTTAAGAGTGTTGTTTACATTTAGCCACATTTTGTAAAGATTCTTTAAAAAAAAAAAACTTGTATATTTTCAGCCTTCTATAGAATATTGCCGTGAATGAATAATTAGAAATAAATTTTTATTAATAACTATTAAATTATATATTTATTAAAAAAATAGAGAGTCGGTGGAGTTTTTTATTTTTATTTATTCGAATGTTATTTTATTGAAGTTAATTATTAATACTAAACGACAGTGTAGGCAAATCTGCTGAGAGCTGCATCTAACGGTTAATTAAAATCCTAGGGTCCGCATAATAATAATATTTCTGAATTCACTGTTCAAAGCCTGACCCATTATATACCCAGCAAGCATACAAGGAACTGCATGCTTCAATCTCACAATCCACAAAGCCTGACCCATTAGATTTCAGTCATGGCCGCTGCTCTATCATCAGTACACCATGTAGTGATTTTTCCTCACATGGCTCAAGGCCACACCATTCCCTTACTAGACATATCAAAAGCCCTCTCAAACCGTGGCCTAAAAGTCACAATCATCACCACCCCATCAAATGCTCCATTCATCTCTTCCAGAACCAACAAGCACCCAAATATCACTTTGTCAATAATCCCATTTCCAAAAGTTCCAGACTTGCCACAAGGCTGTGAGAATACAGCTGACCTTCCTTCAATGGCTCTATTTGCTACCTTTATAGAAACCACAAAAAAAATGAAACAACCTTTTGAGGATGTTCTTAGAAACATGATTGATGATGGGTGTCCTCCAATTTGTGTTATCTCTGACTTTTTCCTCGGTTGGACACTTGAGTCATGTCATTTATTTGATATTCCACGTATTGTCTCTCATGGAATGGGCGTGTTTGCTATGGTTATTTGCAAATCTCCTTCTTTGCATGTCCCAAGTGTTAAGGATTTGTCACTTTTGGATCCTATAGATTTTTCTGAGCTGAAATTTCCGTTCACTTTGAACAAAGGTGACATCCCTGAGGTACTTTTAAATGGTGATCATGTGCGTCTTGTAATGGAGCTTGCAGAAGCGGATGTGAATAGTTGGGGTGTAATTGTTAATAGCTTTGAAGAGATTGAAGGTGAATATGTTGGAGCACTTGAATCCAACTATTTCAATGAAGCCAAATCTTATTGTGTGGGACCACTTCTCCTCTATGATCAACTTGATCAAGAATTGGATGCTTCATACATCAAGTGGCTAGATAAGTACGTTGAATCTAATGAATCAGGCAGTGTGATTTATGTTTCATTTGGTACACAAACACATTTGTCAAATGATCAAATGGATGAGATTGCTTTTGGGTTGGAGATGGCAGGCCATCCTTTCATTTGGGTTGTGAGATCAAAGACTTGGGCTCCACCAGATGGATGGACTAAGAGAGTGAAAGAAGAAGGGTTGGTTGTGTATGATTGGGTGGAGCAACGAAGCATACTAGCACACCCTTCAATAGGTGGGTTTTTGAGTCATTGTGGTTGGAACTCAGTGTTGGAGAGCTTGGCAAATGGGGTTCCACTTTTGACTTGGCCTATGCTTGATATTAGTGAGCAAGCCTTGAATGCTAAACTTGTAACAATGGGATTTGGTGCTGGGTTAGTGGTCCCACAAAGAGATGTTGGAGGTGAGAAAATCACGACCATTGATAGGGGTGTGATTTGTGAGAGAGTGAAGGAGTTGATGGGTGGTGCAAAGGGGAGGAAGGTTAAGGAGAGGGCACAAGAATTGGGGCGATTGGCATGGCATGCTGTGGAGAAAGGTGGTTCTCGTAAGAAATTGGACGAGCTGATTGAGCGGCTCACCAATAAAAATATGTGATCAAAACCTCTTTATCTCTTTAATTTGAAAATGTATCTCCTATTTTTGTTTCGCAAATGCTTCTATGTGTAATTCTTTTTTTTTTTTTTTTTTACGAGTAATTTATGTGTAATTTATTTATGTATTTTTGCAATTTTCAATCTTATCTTGATCCTTGTTAAATAAAAAGTTATTTAGACAAATAAAAGGCTTAATAATTATATGGTTATATATGGGCTATGTGTTTATTTTTATATAATAAATTAATTATGCGACTATCATCAAGTGGTTCGTATGATTAATTAGTTAGTATAATATGGTATGCATTTGATACGGTAAGTATGTAGACAAGTAATTTTTGGCATCTTTTTCCAAAGTACTGACTCAAAAATTAGGCATAAAAATATGAAAATGGTGAAAAAATGATACTGTATAATACATTTATTTTAAAAAAAATATGTAACAAAAATACGGAAATTTTTATCATATATATTTTGAGATAAATACAGTAATCTTTGCATCATAATAGTTTAACTTTTGCCAAGTGTGATATAATCATTGGAACATTCTAATATATATAATCATGGTCACAAAACTAACCATGATTATTATGAGTTGTGTAAGTTATTGGTATATTCTCCTTTGCTTTATTAGGAGAATCAATGCTGAAATCTTCATTTTCCTTATTATTAAATCATTAAAAAATGAGAAAATTTGTGAACATAAAAAAGAGTCAAAATATTTGCGCAACACCCTTATTTTAGTTGTTGTGAGTTAATATTTTATTTTATTTTGACCTATGGTGAGCCGACACTTCAATTATTGTGACATTTTTATTGTGTTTGTGGAACTACTTAAAAAAAAAATCAATTATATATATACACACTTTTTTTTTGTGTTAGGAAACCATTAGGCATAATTACAGCAAAATTGAGAGTTTATGTTTGTCAGCTTTTGTTTTTATTTGAGATATATTAAAATAAAACTATGATTGTGTGTTTGACCAAATAGATAGGTTGCATTGAGATTTTTTTAATGCGTTATATTTTTGTTTCAGTGTTTGACGTCAATGGGATTCATAATTCAATGAGAACTTCTAATTAGACTTTTTTTCTTTTCTTTCTCAAAAAAAAAGACAGTTTTTACTTTCTCTCTCTCTCTCTTTTTTTTTTTTTTTTTTTTTGAGAAACCAATGTTTTACTTATTCCGTAACAGATGTTATTTATAATCTTATCATATAATATACTATACTAAATAATAAAAGTTAGGCTTAAAAGTCATGGTTACGCCAAATGGCAGCACCAAATTGCAGAAAATTTATTAAATTTCTTTTTAAAAAATTAGATTTAGTTAGTTGGTAGCATATAACTACTATAACTAAGAAAGACCAATTCAGTTTGAATAGCAAAAACTAAAATTGTTCATCTATATCTTGTCTAATTTAAGTCTCATGGACTCTTTTTTGTTTTTAAACTATTTTTTTCCTTCGCTTTTTTATATTATATAATAAAAGTTGAGCTTAGAAGCAGTGGTTGCACCCAGTGGTTTTACCAAATTGTAGATTTTTTTTAAAAAAGATTTTAAGAAAAAAATAGATACAATTTTTCTTCTCCTATAATTTCTAAGTTGATGAAAATCTTACTTTGATTACAATCCAAATTCTAACTTAATTTGATTACAATCCAAATTCTAACTTAATTTGATTACAATCTAAATTCTACATCTAATCTTTTATTAAAAAAAAATAAAAAAAGCAATGTACAACACGTCTAGAAATTTATAGATATAATTTTGTTATTATCAACTTCTCTTCTATGACTTTATCACTTTTTCCGATAAAATTATGCTGAGTTTAATTTCTTTTTCTTTGGATAATTTTAAACTTCTAAGATGATTATAACTTTAAAAAAATATGTCTATCCTATTTCCTTATTGCCGTTCACATTTACACTTTTTTTTTTTTAACATTACATTCAATGACTATATGACATTTCTTTTTCGTGCATAAACATACATCCTAAGTTAATTCTTTTTCTCTTATAATCTCTAAAACAATTAGAAATCTAACTTCCTCACAATTGAAAATTATCTATATATATTCTATAGTAGACAAATTATGGGATTGGGAGCAGGGCTAGTGGTTCCACAAAGAGATGTTGGAGGTGAGAAAATCATGACCGTTGATAGGGGTGTAATTTGTGAGAGAGTGAAGGAGTTGATGCGAGGTGCAAAGGGGAGGAAGGTTAAGGAGAGGGCACAATTACTGGGGCAATTGGCATGGCATGCTGTGGAACAAGGTGGGTCTCGTAAGAAATTGGACGAGCTGATTAAGCGACTCACCAATAAAAATATGTGATCAAAACTGTACGGCCCCTAACATCCAAGTCCATTTGGGCCTTGGGCCATGGATCAATAGTATGGCCCAGGGATCCAACCTCCGTACTGCTCGGGATCTCGGCCCGAGCCCACAATAACTACGAGCCTAAGCTGGGTGTAGTTCAAATACCTAAAAAGAAGACTACGGATTCCAGCTCACATATTACTCGGAAAGTCATCCCCGGACGATATGCAAATGTTTGGTCACATCACCCTGTGAGTGCTCGGCAGTGCCTTAGGAAACTTCGCCGCTGAACACACTTGCTGCAGTGAGAACCATTTCCAAAGCCACTTATACCTAAACATCCACTTAAAATTAACAACATTGGACCTCTCATTGCACTAGTTAAAGGGTAATGATAATCCCCCCACTAACAATTGGCTATAAATAGGAGAAACTAAAGAATGGAAAGGGGATGCAATTTTGTGGAGAGAAAAGAGAAAGAGAAAGAGAGTCTGAGAGGAAGAAACACAGAGAAAGAGAGAAAAGTGATCTCATTTAATCTTTAAATCTAGAACGACCCAAAGTAGGATATCCAAACTTACCATACAAATAAGTTGTAAGCCCAAGTAGGGGTTTGGCCCAGTAAACCTGTCTTTGGTGCACACAAAAACCATAAGCACGTTACATAGAATAGATGCATAAAATAATTTTTGTTTCAATTTCAATCTGATTTGGATGAGACATTGAATGGTAATTCAATGAATCATTTACGTGTGTTTCTCGTGATTTGGAATTGTATGACTTATTGAATAATCATATGACAATGTTTTTTTTTTAGAAAGATCATATGACAACGTTAATTGGGTAATTTTACTTTTGATGTTAATCATATATAATTATCATTGGGTTATGTGGTTATCTTTTAATTATAAATAAATTATGTCCAAGTGGTTCATGCCTTCATGGGATTTGAAGCATACATATGTACATATAATCCTTTGAAATGGTGTAATCTTCTTTAATTTTCTTTTTAATTCAATTGTTATAGTAAATGAGGAGATGGGATTTGGATCATGGTCCTCTTAATAGAAGAAATTAGTCAATGCCATTAAACAAAAATCTTATCCTCGATAAAACTTCCATTTCGCTGCAACCAAAAAAAAAATTAATGGCTCTCCACTTTCTTAAGATAATGAGGAAATATGAATTTAATTACAGCCCTTTTTGATCCCATACAATACACTCATTAAAAAAAATAAGGGCACTTGGACTACTCAATAACTCGTTTGGTTTGATCTTTGCCCTTCTTTACCTAAAGATCTGCACGAGTTTGCCTCACGGTGAATGTGATGTGGAAGCATCATTCATGGTTGGTGAAGTAATTTCCTACAATCCATCAGCGGCAGAGTTAGAATTTCAATATGAAAACAAAAGTAAAAGCAAAACTGTTTCGTATAGAGACATCTATATAATCATTAAATATTTAATATATGGACTTTAGGTCAAGTCGCATTTGTTAGTATTTCTGACAAAGATATTTATATAAATTTCGAATAGTGGGTTCCGGTTAGATCAACTGATAAAGTTTTTAATAGTTATATAAGAGATTTAGGGTTCAATCACTGCCTACACCAAAATTGATTCGTGTCTTGGTATTATAATAAAGAGCTATTATCAGGAGCGGAAGCTATAAGTTGAAACTCTCTCAAAAAAAAATTTCGAATAGTCCATTCACTTAAAAAAAAAAAAAAAAAAGATATAAACTTTTTAACATTAAATGTAATATATATATATATATATATATATATAATAAGTAAAGTTGAGAGAAAATCCAATTAGATTTCAAATTGGAATTCAATTAGAGTCTAATTTTGCGCCACATGTTCTATCTAATCTAAGTTTTTAAATTTTTATGCCAAGTGAGTTAATTCAATGTAAAAATTGGATTTTAATTAGAGTTTAATTTTGCGATATGTGTCCTGTAAGGGGGGATTTTGGGGCCCAGGCCCAGTGAGCAGGCTACTTTGGCCCAAAAGACCCTCAACAATGAATTTGTAGAGAGTGGGTCGAATAACTAGGTCAAGACAGAGTGCATGTAATTGTTAGTAAGCCATGCAACCATGTAAACGTGGGAACGTTTTATTAAGCTTCCTGGGATAGCAGTTCATGAAACAACAACTTGACCTTTTCTTATAGAACTTCTCTCTTTTTCTCTCTCTTTTCCTTACTTTCTACTCTCTGGCTTCCGATCCCCTGATCATGGGGGTTTTCTTCTCTTATATAGCATCCTTCGAACGATAATGGCCCTACACTTGTTGATCATCTGGGCCTCTACTTGAGTGCCTGTCCCATAAGACATCATCCTCCTTTTCTGTGAGTTGCACTGGCCAAGATAGTACTGTTCTCCTGTCCTCTCCACATTAATGCGGCTGGAAAAGTAGCTTCCTTGCATTTAATGCGGCAGTTGTGGTTGCCCCCCTGTGTGTCCAGCATTTTCCTTCGATTTGGGACGATTTCCCACTATGTGAAGGGTTTGTGTTGGAGTCCCTTTTGATGCGTCCGAGGAGACGTTCCTCCTCGGACGCCTCTGAGGCGGGCCTGGCCTGGCCCGGCCCAACAGGGTTGGGCTGGAAGCCCTCTGGCCATATCCTCTCTTCTTGTCATGATTGGGCCCCACATGGGTGCCAAGGCTCACTGTTGACTGGTGAACTTTACCCCCACATGTCCCATTTAATCTAAGTTTTTAAATTTTTGTGCCAAATGAATTAATTTAGTGTAAAAAAACAAAGAGTCCAATATAAGTAAACCATAAAAAAAAACATAATTTTTGAATGATTTTATATTTATGAGCCTTTTTTTTTATAGAACTAAAAACAATTTAAGTTAAGTCATCTATATATATATATATATATATATATATATGTCCCATCTAATCAATTTTTTTAAATTTTTGTGCCAAATGAGTTAATTTAGTGTAGAAAACAAGGAGTCCAATATAAATAAATCATAAAAAAGCATAATTATATATCTAACACTATATATAAAATTAGAGGAAGAGAGAGTTTGAATTATTTTATATTTATGAGCCTTTTTTTGTATAACTAAAAACAATTCAAATTTATAAGTCATATATATATATATATATATATATATATATATATATATATACTAATAGGTAAAGTTTAGAGAAAATCCAATTAGATTCTACAATTAAAATCCAATTTTGCAACATGTGTCCTAAATTATTTATTTTTAAAAAGGGTTTTATTTCTTAATTTTGAAATCAAATGTGGAACCATATCATAAATATCTATTCGAGTTATTGTGTATAAAAACTAAAGAGTTTAGAATTAATGAACATAAAAATAATTTAAAAATGGACAATTTACATTTTTTAAAGAGTTAAAAAAAAACATATAAGAATAACTATCAATAATATTTAAATTATATAAATAAGAATTATACTATGCATCTTAATATGTATCTTTTAAATATATCTATGCATACACATGAAGTGTTACAAGATAGTTAAGTTAAACTGGAGACATATTTCAAACTTAAGATCACTTATGGATACCACGACAAACAACCATTTATTATAAATACATAAACTAATAATAAATTATAATTTTTTTTTTTTTTTTTTTTTGGGTTGACGTAGGTTATGCATCTTTTTATTTATGGCTAACATGGGTTATGCTTTATCTTTATATTATAGCTAGGGAGAGAATTACAGAAACTATTTATTTTAATTTTTATGGACCTGTCATGGTGTAGTCTAGTAGTTAAAGGCTTGAGATGAACTGTTAACCCAAATAGCTTAAGTTCAATTCCCACTAAGAGTTCCCCTTGATTACTTGATATAAATTTGTTCCCATGTTCAAGACCAGTGGAGCACGGTACCACAGGAACTAAGACACCTCTCAACTCTGAATTCCTTATAAATAGGAAAAGGGTTATGTGCAAGCATGATTCCATACCGCCATAAGCATGCAAATTCCAAATTAAGCGTATGGATTGGCAAAATAATTTGTCTTCTTGCCACTGACTTCTTTTATATAAATGTACTTATGCCCTAGGCCCTAGTTTTTATACCCTTCATATCTTAATTATCGTTAAAATATATATATATATATATATATAATAAAATGGTGTGTGAGTCTTATGTAATAGATTATGGGGTTTTTACGATGTGAAAGAGAATAATGATGCAAAAGTAGTATTATCCTCTCGTGTTCTGTTCTTAGTAAAATGTAAAAATATTCAGTATAGTTTTGTTTCTGTGATTAGAGTTATGGGTTTTTTATTCAACATGCTAGTAGATTTTAAGCACAAACTTCCATTTCCATTAATTTGTCAAGATGCAGGTTTATATACTTGGGAGTTGGGACATGAGAAGTCAAGATATGTCGTGGTTACTTCTTTGGACATATCTCTTTCTCCCTCTGCATTTATGGTAGGTATTCCAAGCTTTGCCCAAATGCCTAGGCTAGGCATGCCACTTTTGTAGAATACATATGTCAACTGACTCAACTTCAAAATAAGACAAGGGAAAAAGTTAATGGATGCATCTGGTATTTTTTTTTTAAGGGTCATATAAATGAGTGCTTTTAAAGCAACAGTTAATAAATTATATTAAGAAAATTTTGATATCATTTTTATGAAAAATATAAAAAGTTGTAAAAAAAAATTGCTATATAATTTTTTCACAAAATATTTCTGAAAATAGCTTCCAAATTAATGCCCTTTGTGCATCTGTTAACATTTCTCAATATGAAAATATATCCGGTTCTATTTCTGAGGTCAGAGTTAAGGGTTTTTTATTCAATATGCTAGCAGATTTTAAGCACAAACCTCCATTGAATTCCATAAATTTCTCAAGATGCATGCACGTTGATATTCATATACTTGGGACCTGAGAAATCAAGATATTCCGTCGTTACTTCTTTTATAGCTAGATTCCAAGCTTTGCTTGAATGCCTAGGCATACCACTTTCACAAGAGGGAGACAGAATCTGTCAAGCACATTTGTAGGAGCTGGTCTTATGCAATTGACTACTTTATTAAATTAGTACCGGCCATGTTTAATTATGTAACTCTCTTTTCAATGCGCCCCGGTCATCACCTAGAAAAGAATAAGGCAATAATCTCTGTTTCTCTCTCATGTCACTTAGCCAAATTTTTAATGAGTAATTTTTATTATCATCTTAATCAAGAATTATTCATAATTGGATATATAAAAATGGGATTTGATTTGGTTTTGTAAATTTTGATAGAGCATTCAATGTATAAATACGTAGATCTATCAATTATTTAGACTTGCGCAAATTTGTCAATTAAAAATAATATAAGAAAGAGAATGAAATTAAAAAGAAAAAGGTGGATTTTATATTCTTTTCTTGAACTATCTATATAAATTTTAAATTTCAATTTTCAATCCTTAAACTATGTGATTGATTGCTATATCCCCGTGTTAAAAACGTCCTAAAATTTTTATCATTTTTTAACATTAATTTGGACATTTTGTAATCAAGTGATTAAAATATATCCTTGTAATGATGTTTAAAGTATCCCCAAAACATGTAAAGATGTTTAAACTATATTTATATAGGGTTGAGATTGGACAGTGTAAGTTTGTAATAAGTTCATAAAATATCAAATTATTACTTATAATTTATTAATATATAAATAATATATTTTACACTAAAATTATGAACTAGATAGTTTCCCAAGTGATGTACGGATACTTTGAAAAAAAATTTATGTTTTTTTTTAAGAGTTATTGATAATACTCATTTTGTTGTATGATATTTATATTTTGCCCAAATGTTGAAAAATTCTTTAAGACTCAATTTTATTAATTCATATTTTATATATAAAAATAATTGTCATAGAATTGGTTTCCAAATATTGAGATGAATTGCTCTACTAATCTAAATTTTTGAGGTTAGAACAGTCAATTTTTTAGACATTTGTAAGAGATTAATATATTATATTATTTGTAAACTTTAATTTTTAAATTGATTAGATGATTTTGAAATTTGAAATTTATAAATTTAAATTCAAAGCATAAAATACTTTCATATCCTAAAATTACAAAAAAATTCAAGCAACCTCCCAAATACTTCCTCAACTACTCCATTTTCACAACCAAATAGCGGAGAAATTATAAGGTCCACATGGTGGATAAGTGATGTGGTCCACCATTCTACTAAAAAACTTCCACCTATTTAAAATTGTTGGTTAGAAATTTTTTTAAAATAGAAATTAATTACTAACTCAACAATTTTAAACAAGTGGAAGTTTTTTAGTGGAATGGTAAACAAGTGATGTGGTCCACCAGAAAACTCTATAATTTCTCCAAATACCGAGCCCCATATCTCAAACAGTAAACTCTCATTTCATTATCTCAATAAAAGGAAATCATTTGTAAGTACAGGCGCACATAAAGAAAATGTGATAAATTAAAGAAAAGATTGCTAAAAACACTTCCATTTTTCAAGATTTGATTTCCTTTAGCAAGACTTCCACATTAAAAATAGAAATAAAAATAAAGCACAAAATATCACTCTAAAATCATCATTGACTTTTACTTTTATCGTCGTGACTCATATCAATATCCCTTTAAATAGCAACAAAAAAAACTACAAAAGAACCTATAAATTATTAGTTCTAAAACATAATAAAAAAGTAACCGCCATATCTTACTTGGCAATTTCCCTATGCACAACCCTCATGACTTTGGCCGTGGCATATGTGGGTAATCTCTATGAAATAGCTTCAGACCATGTGTTTTCGGGTGGGTACGCTAACATCATCAAACCTATTCACACATTAGTTTGGATTATATGTTTGGTTGTTTTCTATCACTTAATTAGATCCACGATATGGATGTTATGCTACTATTATCAAACCTTAAGAACAAGGTATTTAGGGAAAAAAACACAAAACTAAAGTCTTCAGTACTGCTTGTATTTCAAAGATGCTACCTCTTGAGCCGCAGCCATCAACATGTCAAACTGAATAATAAAGTGTAGTTTGGTGAGGTTTAACTGTTCTGTAATTTTTTTTTGTTCAAAATTTGTAATAAAAGGTTGTTTGGTGTCCTCCAATTTTTGTTATCTTTTACTTTTTCCTAGGTTGGACACATGAGTATTTTGTTTATTTGGTATTCCACGTGTTGTTTCTCATGGGGATGGGAGTGTTTT
Source organism: Quercus robur (assembly GCF_932294415.1). Lineage (NCBI taxonomy): Eukaryota > Viridiplantae > Streptophyta > Magnoliopsida > Fagales > Fagaceae > Quercus > Quercus robur. The sequence continues at coordinate 84,798,393 of NC_065538.1, read as the reverse complement.
CTAGTACTGTTTCTAAATCTCCTTCTTTGAATGTTCCAAGTGTTACGGATTTGTCACCTTTGGATCCTATAGATTTCTTGTAGCTAAATATTCCATTCACTTTGAACATAGGTGACATCTATGATGTTCTTTTAAATGGTGATCCAAATTCTAACGGAGCTTATGGGTATTGCTTAAAAAAAACAATTACAATCACGAAGTATATTATCATCATTAGTTTAATTTTTTATAACTCAAAATTAGATTTTTCTTTCGATAATCAAAGATACATCCCAGCAATTGGAAGTTTAGGGTGATCATTAGTTTTTATCCTATGTTAATTGTTATTGTTATGTTATTTATGTTTATGTGTATTGTTATTGGTATCATGTTGCCCCCCTAAAAAGCACTCATTGGTGATATATATCATTGAAAACAAAAGATATTTAATGGTGTACTAGAGTTCGTCCAAGTACAAGTAGGAGAAAAGAATTCAATTTGATTCATAGAAAGGTAATAAAAAAATAAAAATTGCAAGGGTGGGGGTTTATGAGGGGGTGGGGGGCATCTATGGAGATGCATCGGCTGCACAACCTTGTCAACTTATAATAATTGGTAAAAAATAATAATAATAATGAAGGCTTAAGGTTAAGGGTATTTTTTTTTTAAACCAAAATCACAATCAAGAATTATCATCATCATCATCATTACCATCATTATTAGTTTTAATACTATGTTGATGTTTATTGTTTTTTTGTTTATGAGTATGTGTATTGTTTGATACAAAGATGGTAAAACAATTTCTGTAGTACCAAAATTTTTTAAAAAAAAAAAAAAAAAAACAATATTTCTCAAGAATGCAAAGGTAAGTTAGGAAAAATATTCACTTCTTAATTACAATTATTTATAACATTTTGTACATCATTAAAAAGCAAGTTAGAAATTGAAAATTATTCTTTTAGTTTAAACTAAGTGTCTGTTTGGGAACAACTTATTTAACTAAAACTAAAAACTTTTTGTTAAAAGTACTGCATGTAAATAAAGATAAAAATTAGCTGAATAACATAATAGGACCCATAAATAGTACAAAAAATAAGCTGAAAGTGTAGATAAGCTAAAAATTCAGCTCATCCCAAATTCACACTTTCTCAACTCCAATTTTTTTTTTTTTTTCCTCCTACTATCCAAATCTCCGGAAACCTACCTCAAAAAATAATAAAACACTACAAAATTACAATTCAAAACCAAAATACAAAAATATTTACTTCAACGCCACTTATATGACTTTAAATCAAAGTTGGAATAAGTAATGAGAAGAAAAAATTGTGGGAAAAAAATTTTAGTATATTATGGGATCCTTGTTCTTTTTCTCATTAAGAATATATCATTAGGAAATATAATTTGTGTTTTGTGCAAAATTGCAAGAATGCATAATTAAATTCACAATTTTCAATAATGCTTTAAAGTCACGCAATAGAAATAGGTGGCTAATCCCAAGTAGAACTGTTGATTGTAGCCTTATACATGACAATTGTAACACTTTTTCATCAAATAAAAAAAATTTTAAAAAAATCCTAAAGTACAAGTCAAAAGGGGAAAAAAAAGGTAAAGGAAAATTTAAAAAAAAAAAAAATTGTGTAAATACTATCATAAACTAATCCAACATGTGAATAATTGTGCTCAGAGATCTAGGGACATCATATAATAAAGACATAATAATTTGGTGTAAAGGATAAGGACTAATTTTGTAATATTCCTTTTTTTTTTTTTTTTTTTTTTTTTTTGCTATCATGGGTTACACATTATCTTTTTATTTTTCACTAACATGGGTTATTTTTATCTATATATTGTACCTAGGGAGAGAAGTAATGAAACTATTTGTTTAAACTTTCATAGATCATTAGGGTGTGCTGCAGTCTAATAGTTGGAAACTTGTGATAAACCGTAGATCCAAACGTCACAGGTTTGATCCCCTTAATCGTTCCCTTAGATATACACAATTTTGATGGGTTAGAGCTGAATATCCATGATTTATTTCCTAGGATTGGGTCCAAATGATCCTTCCTTGGTGAAGTTTCCCATGTCAATCACAAAAAAATAAATAAATAAATAAATAAAAAAGTAGTGGGAAGGCAAATTTTCACATGACAAGTTCCTGACCAGTGGAGCATGGTACCATAGGAACTTAGAAGTTTAGTTACATTTGAGGACCTAATAAAATAATATTACTAGACACCTCTGAATTTCTATTAAAAATAAGTTATGTGCAAGCTTGATAAATTGATACCATATCATAAGTATGCAAATTGCAAATTCTAAATTAAGCATCTGGATTGGCAAACAAATTTGACTTCTTGTTACTGACTTCTTTTAAATAAGTTTTGTTACCCTTAGTTTTTATACACTATATAATATATAAATATACATTGTTCCTGTAATATCCCATGTATTGTAATTTGTTAGTTATGTCCTGCAATATCTAATATGTGTTTTATTGGGTTTGCTTATTCACATCTTACTTGTGTAGTATTGGTTAGGATTATATAGAGCATCTATAGGGATCGAATATATATATATATATATATATATATATATCCTCTATATTATATGATGAATGTCTCCAGAGTTGTTCAACAAATGCAGAAATTACAGAAAATAAAACTTCCTATATCAAAGTCAGAATCGGCAAGCCATAATAGTAGTTGACACAAAAAAGCGCTTGAGCGAAGCTCAATGAAATGGAGGTGTCTTTGTGATTAAAAATCGCTTGGGTCAATCAATTCGAAAAGGTTGTTATTCATGGCACTCTTGCAATGATGAGACAACCAACTATTCACAATCAGAGAGAGAAGCACTCTATGAGGCATGGAAATAAGGTTTCAGAGAGATCATCCTTTTTTCTAAAATCAAATCAAGGGGTGAACCAAATTCAGACGCATTGCCAAACTAATTTGGAGAATGTTCCCATTATGGACTCTATTACAACATTTAAAAAGATGGTTAAGCACATCCATATTCAGGTCGCACCTCAATAGGTATTCCAAGAAGTTCAGGGACTAGCAAACATGGCGACAAGTAGTTTTATAAGGCTCTCCTGGATGTGATTATTTGGTGGTAACTAAAAAAAAAAATTATGGGATTTTTATGATGTGAAGGAGAATACAGATGTCCACTAAATAATAAGATAAGGGAAAAGTTAACCGATGCAAGGGTAGTATTATCATCTTGTGCTCTGTTCTTAATAAACTATTAAAATATATTAGTTCTATTTCTGTGGTTAGAGTTATGGGTTTTTGATTCAACATACTAGAAGATTTTAGGCAGAAACCTCCATTGAATTCCATAAATTTCTCAAGATGCACGCTGATATACTTGAGACCTAAGAAGTCAAGATATTTCATTGTTACTTCTTTGGTAGCTGGGTTCTAAGCTTTGCTTCAATACCTAACTACCAAATATAAGTATAATGTCTATATTATTGAAACTTTAATTTTAAGATAATCTTTTGAATATTTATCATTTTTATTTCTTTCTTAGGGCTCATTTCTAATTTCTAATACCTATTTTATTTGTATTTTTAGCCCAAAATTAAAAATTTTGATCCAAATATAAGTATAATGTCTATATTATTGAAACTTTAATTTTAAGATAATCTTTTGAATATTTATCATTTTTATTTCTTTCTTAGGGCTCATCTCTAATTTCTAATGCCCATTTTATTTGTATTTTAGCCCAAAATTAAAAAGTTTGATCCAAATAGAATAAAATTCCATACTTTTCAAACAAAAAATTAAGAAAAAAAATGAATTTTTAAGCCCAGAACTAAAAAGACAATCTACCAAAAAAAAAAAAAATCAATTTAAGGCTCAATTAGTCAAAAATGGATCAAAGTGGACTAAATTGGACCTAAGAGACCGAAGTGGACTAAAATAAACCAAAGAGACCGAATGCACTAAATTGGACTCAAATGAATTGAAGCGGACTGAATTAGACTAAATGGGACCGAATGGACCGAAGTTGCCCAAATGGACCGAAGTGGACCTTTTTCTTTTTAGGGCTGAAGTGGACCTAACTGGACTGAAGTGGGCCTAATTGGACTGAAATGAACCAAAATGCTATGCTAATGTTGCTTAAAAATTACAACAATAAATGTTACACTTCAACAATAAATGTTACACTTCAACTTTTAAATGTTATATAAATATAGATTTGAAAGACTTATATGTAGTAGAATTTGTACTAACTAACATATCACTAAAATAATAATTAGGAAGTTATTTATTATGTTGTTGATATGAAATTAATCAATCATGTACTTTGTAAAGTTTTTAGTAAACGGTGTCATTTAAATGTTCTTTTTACTATCAAAAATTTAAATGAAGACATTCTATGAAGCATTATTTGAAAGATCTTATTGTTTGACTAATATTAATTTAAAAAATGCTTAAATTACTTCATGTACTAATAGATTTTGACAAAATAATTCAATTAACTCATTTATTAATAGATCTTACAATTAAAATGGGCCGCCGATGTGTACTGAATGGACCAAAATATTACGTTGAAGCAACTCAATAAGAATATAGCGATAATAAATACTATGCTTCAAATTTTAAATATTATATAGATTTTTAATCATTATTTTTTAATTTTTATTATTATATTAAATATTCTATATTATTATTTATCTTTTATTATCAAGTTATGTTTATCTATAAAAATAAATTTATGACAAAAATATGATTGTTAACTTATACTATAAATATTTGTTGGCATAAAGCCACATGTAATTCTAGTAGGATTAGTTATGGGGTAGTTATGGGTTGGAAATAAAAACCAAGTACGTCAAAGAGAACAAAGAGAACTTCTTCAAGGCAACATGCATTCTTAGACATAGGGTAGTTCTTCTAGTAGGATTAGTTTAAGAGAAATCTTCTTGTATGCAATTTAATGACCTTCAACATTTGTATTCAAGTGATTTTCAATTAGTTGTAACTAAGCTTTCATAAAGATTGTATTCTTTGATTCAGTTTAAGTAGATTTAATCAAGCCTTGGTTATTAGCTGCGCAACTTAGGCCATGGCCTAAGGCCTCCTACTAGAGAAAGGCCACCAAATGTAGGGGTAACAATGAGCAATACAACGTACACAATATTTTACAACAGTTATGTTGACAAGTTTTTACTTGTTTCTATCTAGATTCACCGCTAATTTCACTTTTTTAAAAATTTGTCATTTTTTTTATCATTTTTTTTGTGCCTATAGACTTTCTCAGATAATAAGTGATTTTTTTTTAATTAAAAAAATGTAAGCTGTATATATATTTTTTTTATTTCACTCTTAAAAATGCCCAAAAATTTTGAGTAATACTAGAAACGGTAAAAATTTTATTATATAGATTTTACAAATTGATATATCACCAATCACAAAAAATAATCCAAATATCCATTATTATCTTGTTGATGTGCCAACAATCACATTCATTATCATATTAATTTATAAATTTTTTGTAGTAAATTTTTTAGTAGCTTTTGCAATTTTTTTGGTTATGTTTTCTCATCTCTGTTTCTTGATCTCAAATTGGTAGAATATGTACACTTCATCAACACAGGTATGCTGAGTTTACTTAATTATAGAGGATGCATAATAAAATATAGTATATTGTGTTCTTTATAAAATGCATGCTTTATTTTGCAAATTATAACTCAGATTCTTTTATGCACAACACTTTAGGAGAGTAGGTATATTTTTGTAAAATACTAGTTTCACAGCATTTCAACTTTTTAATTCCTAAATATTTCTTGCGAGCTTTATCTAGGAGCCTGAATAGTGAATATCCATTCATTTTCCATGCCTCTTTCATTTGTAGTACCCGTTCTTATATTTAGAGGAAATCGAGACATTCTATTCAGCTGGCCTAGTATACTTGGTTGGATGTTTAATGGATTTATAACCTCCATAATTATCTTCTTCTTCACAATTAACTAAGTCAATAAATATTAACCAGGCCTTTCGGAGAGATGGGCAAGTACAGAAGTACTTGACTTTGATGTCTGGGGCCACAATGTATACTTGTGTTTTGTGGGCTGCAAATTGCCAAATTGCAATCCCCATCAACTGCTTTACTGCTCAGGCACCATTGCCTTCTGGTATATATTTTTGGTCATTAATGACTCTCCCTAATACTGTGTCAACAACAGCATATAGGGACCTTGTGGAAGCATGTGCTCCAAGTGTTCTCTATTGGTTTGTCACCCTTTCGGTTGTCATTTGCACTCTGCTACCTTATTTTTACTAGACACAATTTAAACCAACGTAACATGAGATAATACAGAGAAAACAGTTCGAACTTCGAAGGTTTTGAGACGAAAAAGCAAAAACACTAGTGAATTACCTTAGCAATTCAAGTACAAACTACATCTCAAGGAGAGATTGATGCAGAGGAAATCATGAAAAGAGAATTTAATTAATTCGCATCTTCCATTCAAATCTCATCTATATGTTGGAGCAGGCATGAGCAACTTTATTTGGTGGGACACATCATAGGATTTGTGACTATGTGACATGTCAAAATTTGACATTTGCCAAAGGATCATTAGGATTTAGAGTAACTCCATCATATAGCTCTTAAAATCCAATTGATCAATTTTGAAAGGGATATTATCACATCATTAACAATTTAATTAAAATACCATAAAATGACCCTAGGTAAATAGTCAAAGTTTGACATGAGTCACAAATCCAAAGATGCGTCCCACCAAATAAAGTTGCTTAAGCCCACTCCACCATTTACTTTCTATTTTCATTTATTTAATTATCATTCTTAACTTTCATAGATATGAAACCTCTGAAAAGAGACTTACCTATCAAGAAAGAGAAAAGTAAATCTCTTTCACCAAAAATATTGTTCTACTTTATTTAGGCTTTTAATTTAATTAAATGCCCTCCAAAAAGTAAAAACTTTTAAAGGGTATAAAGTAATATCTGGATTACCTAAGCATTTACCTCCTTCAATGACTTATTTCTTTCCAAATTGGACGGAAAGCATAAAACAAAGACAAAGTTTTCCGAAATTTTTTATGGTTAGCTATTGACTCTTAGCAAAATTGGTTAGGGATAGCTACATGTACTCTAGAAAACACTGCCAACATGTATTTGTATTATATCCATTCATAATAGAGTGGCTAAATTTTACATTGACCATCAACCAACCACAACGCTCCTCCTTTTCTTGGGCTCAAGACTAATTGTGAACAAAATATATGATACTAAGAGTCCATTTAGGAATAGCTTATTTAGCTGAAATTGAAAACATTTTACTGAAAGTACAATAGATAAAAGTAAAAGTTAGCTAAATAATACAGTAGGACCTATGAATAGTACCAAAAAGTACAGTTGAATCCATGAATAGTAACAAAAATAATTGAAATTGCAAATAAGCTGAAATTTTCTACTTGTCCCAAACACATAGTAAACACAGACAAGCAAAATTAAATTGGACGAAAAGCACAAAGTAGAAAAATGGTGAGCCTTGTGAAAATACTTTCTCAATTTCTCCCCAATCTTTCCTTCTCTACTCTTTTTCATTCTCTAAAAAAAGGAAAAGACATCACTCTAGAACAATGATGCCACATTAGATATTAAAGCAATAATAAGTAGTTGAGATGTGAGATTTTTGAGTTTTATAATTTATTTTAGTTTTCATTTTTCAAACAAGAATTGAAACCAAGGCCCCGAGAATATCTCTAGAGCATCTTTTAATTGTTTCTTAATGAAAGAAATCTATCAAATAAAGCTGAAATCATTACATGAAAATAATAATATAAGGTGAAATCTGAACTGCATAAGAACGTGAGCTAACTCCATTTCAAGTCTCACAATTCACATAGCCTAGGTTTCTAAACTGTAATGAAAAAACAGGATTCCAGTACCAGTCATGGTCACAGCTGCATCACGAGTACTCCATGTAGTGATTTTTCCTCTCATGGCTCAAGGCCACACCATCCCCTTACTAGACATATCAACAGCCTTCTCAAGCCGTGAGAAGTGAGAACACTGCTGACCTTCCTTCAATGGCCCTATTGGTTCTTTTTATAGAAGCCACCAAAAAAATGAAACAAGCTTTTGAGGATGTTCTTAGAGACATGATTGATGATGGGTGTCCTCCAATTTGTGTTATCTCTGACTTTTTCCTAGGTTGGACACTTGAGTCATGTCGTTTATTTGGAATTCCACGTGTTGTTTCTCATGGAATGGGAGTGTTTTCCATGGCTGTTTCAAAATCTACTTCTTTGAATGTTCCAAGTGTTAAGAAAGTGTCACCTTTGGATCCTATAGAGTTGTCGGAGCTGAAAATTCCATTCACTTTGAACATAGGTGACATCCCTGATGTGCTTTTAAATGGTGACCCAAATGAACCTTCTGTGCGCCTTCTAATGGAGCTTGAAGAAGCAGATGTGAATAGTTGGGGTGTTATTGTTAATAGCTTTGAAGAGATTGAAGGTGACTATATTGGAGCATTTGAATCCAACTATTGCAATGAGGCCAAAGCTTATTGTGTGGGACCACTTCTCCTCTATGATGAACTTGATCAAGAACTGGATGCTGCATACATCAAGTGGCTAGATAAGTATGTTGAATCTAATCAATCAGGCAGTATGATTTATGTCTCATATGGTACACAAACACATTTGTCAAATGATCAAATGGATGATATTGCTTTTGGGTTGGAGATGGCAGGCCATCCTTTCAGTTGGGTTGTGAGATCAAAGACTTGGGCTCCACCAGATGGATGGAATGAGAGAGTGAAGGAAGAAGGGTTGGTTGTATATATGATTGGGTGGAGCAGCGAAGCATACTAGCACACCCTTCAATAGGTGGGTTTTTCAGTCATTGTGGTTGGAACTCAGTCTTGGAGAGCTTAGCAAATGGGGTTCCACTTTTGACTTGGCCTGTGCTTGGTACTGAGCAAGCATTGAATGCTAAACTTGTAACAATGGGATTGGGTGCAGGGCTAGTGGTTCCACAAAGAGATGTTGGAGGAGAGAAAATCATGACCATTGATCGTGGTGTGGTTTGTGAGAGAGTGAAGGAGTTGATGGAAGGTGAAAAGGGGAGGAAGGTTAAGGAGTGGGCACAAGAATTGGGGCAATTGGCAAGGCATGCAGTGGAAAAAGGTAGGTCCCGTAAGAAATTGGACGGGCTGATTGCTCAACTCACCAATAATATGTGATCAAAACCCTCATAATTTGATAGAGTATCTCCCAAGCCAATTATGGGGGAAGGCAATTTTCACGATGACAAGTTCATGACCAGTGGAGCATGGTGCCATAGGAACTTTGAAGTTCAGTTACATTTGAGGACCAAATAAAATACTGGACACCAGAATTTCTATAAAAAGTAGGTTATGTGCAAGCATGATACCATACCATAACCATAAGTATGCAAATTCTAAATTAAGCATATGGATTGGAAAATAAATTTGTCTTCTTATTACCTACTTCTTTTAAATAAGTGTATTTAGGCCCGAGTTTATATACACTTCTCATATATATATGTTCACATTACATCCCATGAACTGTAATTTGTATGTTATGTCTTGCAATACTTAACCTATGTTTTTTTGAGTTTGTTTATTCAAATCTGATCTGTGTGTTATTGTTTAGGATTATATAGAGCATCTATAGGGATTGTGATTTGAGGAGAAAATATCTTATTTATCAAATATATATATATATATATATATATATATATATATCCTCTATCTTATCAAAAAAACAAAGAGTCCTATTAACGGGTGCCCTTAGGGTATTTGCTAATAGACCATTTAAAGAGTTATAACACTTTAATTGGAAATATAAAATACTGTCAAAAAAATCAATTTTTTTTTTCTTTTCCTATAAAAATTTTCTAAAAATATTTTTCCTAAACCAATGCCCTGTTAGCTTTTTCCCTTTTTACAATATGAATGAGAAAACATATATCCAATTCATGAGATAATTATTATGATGCAAAGATAGTATTATCATCTCAAGTTCTGTTCTTCATAAAATATTATAATATATCAGTTCTGTTTCTGTGGCCAGAGTGATGAAAATGAAAATAGAAGATCCCACAGTTTTGTTTCTGTACATCGTTTTTTATTTTCTTAAGATATATTTCAAAATTAAGATGGACTAACATAAATATTCTCAAACATCTACCGCATATGAACTTTGATCTCCAGATAGAGGGAGTGCAAAAACTAAAAGATTTCAATTATATAATATAAAGCAGTCAGATCAATGGAATGTACCTCGGTGTAAAAAAGAAAAAACTGAAGCTTTTGATGCTCTAGTAATTAGTGGAGACCAACTGATTTCAAATTCTGAAGGAATAAGTGAATGTCACCTTCTATTTGAACCCAACAGTGCATGTTCTGAAAATCCTCTTCTAACGAACATTGTTATGAAGTCATTGGTGTTCAGTTCTTCCTTGCCAAATTATTTCCCCAATGCAACAATATTTCTTCAAGGGGCACTCCAAATTTCCCATGTAATATTCTAATATGAACAAAAAAATTGACACTCCATTAGGTAGTGCTAGAACATCCAAAGTAGCAGTTGCCTAAAACTGAAGCTATCCTCAAAAAGGTATCCGTAGAAGATGAAACTAACATTCGTAGCATACAGATTCACTTTTTGTCTCGCCTTTAAGCAAATAAGCTGGCCAGATGCACATACAGATACATTTTGAAGGGTAAAGTCATGAGCCTTGAATTTCCACTTAACATTTTCAAACCATCTGCATAACAAAACTTCATATTTCAAGCAACAAGATCAACTTCGTCACGCTCAGGAGGAACCACATCTAATCTCATCATACTCCTATACTGATCTGGAACAGGTGCACCTGCTTGCACACATAGCTCTACCACAGCTGGAGCTTTACCATAATACCTCTTCAGGTTGTTATTTAAAGCAGGCCCATTCAGATCTCTAACATGCCAAACATAATTAGGACCTACAAGATCATCTATTGTCGCTTCTTGCCATGCATGTAAACCATTACGAGATTGGTGCTTCGATGCCTTGCACATCCTCACCTTGTGCCCCTTAGGACCCACTTGAACCTCAGGGCAGTACCCACAGGTAAGCACATTGTACTTCTCCATCATCTTCTTCACTCCTGACATCATCCCAAACCATGAGTCCATTGTTCTGATGCTTAAATCCCTCAAATTCTTCCCTTCGTCACCATTTGATTGATCCAGAAGATTACAAGGATTCTCAAAAAATGATTTTTTCGTCATTTCCTCAATGTTGGTCCCAAAATTGGAATCTACTACAGAATCAACATTCTGAGAATACAAGTTCCCCTCCAGCCCATCCTTGTCTGTTACTAACTCGAAATCTACAATTCTTCCTTCAATACTGTATACAGGTTTTGTTCTTCTCCTTGTAGGGTACTTTTCAAGGTCAAGACCAGCTTGAATACAAAGCTCTACAAGTGCAGGGATTTGCGGTACACTATACTTCTCGTCATGCCCAACCCTTGGTTTCCCAACACGATCATAAAGATGAAAGCATTTGGGGAAAAATATCACATCCTGAACTCCACCCTTTCTCCAAACATGAGTAGCACTCCGGAAACCACTCTTTGGACCAGTGCAGGTTCTTATTTCATGACCAACATGGCCAATGTGAACCTCAAAGCAGCACCTAAATAAAACCAAAACATATAAAACTCAAAAAAAAAGTTTAGACAAAAACTCAACTGGCAAGAAGATATCAGATATTTAATTGAGAAATCCAACAGAGAACAACAACAAAAACATACATTCATGCATACATACATGAGTAGTGCAAAGAAAGTGGAATGTTATTGATGAATAATAACTAATGATATTTCAGTGAATCCACCTTTTTTCTAATACATTCCAATTCTCTTCCAAAAATAGCTCCCCATTTCAACCCACCATCCTGCCTTATATTCATAGGTACTACATCATACAGGCACAAAGTAGTAACAATCAGGTAAAGTTTTAACAACAAACTATCTTTGTTTCCTTGCTAAGACAAGACAACATGGAGTATCATCTTTGACTTAGCAGCAATGAAAAGCTTACTGTTATACTTGTACACAAAAATTAGAAATATATCTTGGTACTTATTCTAAACCCCACCCCCCTTAAAAATAAGTTATTATTATTAGTTTTCATCAGATTCAGACGCACTTCTTCCAATAGGAAACTGTGCATAAATATTTGATAGTTGTAATTAGAAGTCACAAAAACTAACTGGGTTTACTCAAAGCAGCTCATATTATAAACAGAAGATTGAAAACAAAAAACAAAAAACAAAAAACAAAAAACAAAACAAAAAAAAAACAATAACAAATTGAAAAGGAGTATATAGAAGTAAATGGAACCTGCAACGTTGAACAGGAATGGCTTGGACAAGCTTAGAAAGACCAGAGAGGAGAGACTGACGGGACCAGTAGACTTGGTGGGCCACATGGACAAGCTCAGGAACCAATAAGCCATTGTCAGGTGGATCTTGGAGCAATCTACAAGGTTCAGCCTTTCTGGCTTCTCTATCCTTCTTTGCCCTTTGAATCAAAAGCTTCATTGGTGTTGGATATGGCTTCCTCTCTGACTTTGTTCGAGGGAGCCTTGGTACATCCAAGTACAGTGGATCATCCCCTTCATCTCCAAGGACTGGGATTCTCTCCGAACCAAAATACAGATTTTGATTATATCGGCAATGCTGTCTCTTCAATAGACAAATTTCTGATGCTATCCTCCTTTGCATTTCTTCTTTGGTTGCTCATAAAATAAGGAACATCTTCATTCTACTTTTTGAGTCTATTTCAAAATGCAGTAAATGAAAATGCGATTTTTAAGTGAGCATTAGGTAAAATCTATGAAAAAAGTGTTTTTTCCTGTTAATTGAGAGTTTGGCTAACATTCTTATAAAAGTTCTGTTTCAGGTTCAATTTGCAAAATGACATGACTCTGCTTTTAAGGTTCTTTTGTCATTTTTTTTAACTATGATGATAACAATGAATTCTTTTTCTTTTATCTTTCCTCTAAACTCTCATCACTTTGTTTATGACTTGTTATGTGAAATAAAGCCTCTTTTAGAAGAGAAAAAAATCATTCTTTAACATTATTTAAGTATCCAATAAAGAAGCAAACATTATTTAAGTAATGAACATATGAAACAAATAACATATAAAACTTGAAAAATAACTAAAATATCAAAATTTAATTTTATTATACAATTGTAGTATTAGAATATATGGAAGCCTGGAATTTTCTCAGCATTACGTTTCACAGTGGAATGAATAATACAACTTAATGGTCAACAATGGGGATTAAAAATCATTGCAGATTCAAAATTTCCCACAGCCAAGCCAATGACCAATAGCTCAACTGGCACTTTCTCCTCCCATAATAATAGGATGTAGAGTGACATCGTGAGTTCAAGACCCACCGGGTGCATGTGAAACTTACTAATAAAAAAAAATTCCCACAACCAAAAGAAAAAAGACAATATTCAATATGCCCTTGGTATCCAATATTGATTGCACTCCCTGTATTTTCATGTAACTTGCTTTGCTTTCGGCCCACTTATCTCTCTCATCCCTGTTTAAACCCTAAGGCATAATTGCTATTCAACATAACAACCTAATATCCACCCAGAAAGAATGATGCCCAGATATGCTCTTTTATGTACTAAAAAGTAAAAACAACCATATATTGAATACCAAATCTTTTTTTTTTCCCCATTAAGAGGGAAAGAATTTCAGTTATTCAAAATATCAACGATTTACTTCACGAATACTCAGAAAATCAAAGTTTTGACTAGAGCTCCATTGATTTCCTGCATTACACCTTAGTCTAGTGCAAAATTGAAGAACATTTCCTTATCCACACTTCAGGCCCCAAAACATAATTACTGCATCTAGATGATTCCCAGTACAAATACATTCAAATGATTTTCAAGTCTTTCCACTTGACTTTTAACCCATGAGAGATTTTAGTTCCTGAGATTAAAGTGATCGCTTTTAGTCCCTTACATAATGTGATCAAACTAAAAATTGAGACGTCATCATCATATAGGGGCTAAAAGCAATCACTTTAAACTTCAAGGACTAAAATCACTTAATGGGTTAAAAGTTTAGGTACCAATAATGTATTTTTGCCAAATTTTAAATCTTTATTTTCTAAACACCAGTATACATCAATTACAAATGCACACACATATGCTAAACAAATAGAGTATGAAAAGAATTTCAAATAAATACAAGCAGTTTTAGCTTCTATTAAGTTAAAATGTAAAAGGGTGTTTTTTTAAATTAAAAATAAATTAATTAATTAAAGATGCCATTAACTGTGTGAACAAACTAAGAGGATAAGAAGAAAAATGAATTAAAAGGGCACCTTTCAGACTTTGGAGCAACCTCAATCGGCGACCAAGGAGCACACACAACCAACTAGGCAGAAACCTTGCGGTTTGCTATGCTTGTCTTTGCTCTCGCGTGAGTGAGTGAGAGAGAGAGAGAGATAGTTGGGTGAGCTACAATAGCTCGCTTGGTGAGAACTGAGAAGATAGTGAAGCGTTCGGAAATTTTGTTTACCACAAATTTGGGTTGGGCCGATTCTATTTTGGACTAAAAACAAACCCAACACAACTTTGGGTTGGAATAATTTTTTTAGGTTTATTTTTTATAATTCAATAATTATAAATTACGTCATGAATAAGGAAGGATGCCTCAGTTAAAAATTTTAAGTTCCGACTAAACGAGCTAAAAAACTTTTGGCAGATTATAGTTTATTTTAATTTTATAAAAATAATTATCTCCAACCATAAGTTGGAGAAATCTCAAACTATCTCTTGAACTCTCTTTCCAATTTTGGCAAAACCTTAGTAATTAGTATGGTTCCAATTAAATTCATCCATTTGATTGCATAAATGTATGAAACATGTGAAATTTTTTTGAAAAAAAATAATATTCGTCAATACGATTAAAATTATGTTGATTTCAATTCGAAAACCTAAAGTATAGTATATGAAGAGCTATACTTAATCTACTAATTCATTAAAAAAAAAAATCACTAATTAACAAAACTAGTCACGATGTATGGAAATAAATAATTATTTTGTATTATAATATAATGTACAATTTTTTTTCTCTAAAATTTTTTGACAATAATTTTTTCTCCCTAAAAATTAAATAATTTCTATTTGGTTTAATTAGGTCTACTTCAGTCTCATTCATACCACTCAGTCCAATTCGATCCACTTGTTCAATTTTTGATCCCCTTCAATCCATTTTAGACTAATGTGTTCTTATATTGATTCTTTTTGTAGGTTTTCTTTTCAAGTTTAGCTCAAAAATTCATTTTTTTTCCTTAATTTTTGGGTTGAAAATTATGAAATTTTATTATATTTGAGCTAAACTCTTTCAAATCTAAATTGATTTGTTTGTTTTAACTTTTAACCACTAGCGTGGGTTTAACTTTGAGGGTAAAATCAACACTTCATACTAATATTCAAATAAAGTATAATGGGTCTAAACACGTAATATGGAAAGGAAAAAAAAAAATTGCATTAGATTTTTGATTTAGACGAAAGTTAATACTGGTAAGGTACAACTTGCTTACTACCAATCAATCATGGAAAACATTGATAAAACTAGGGTATAAGTCAATGTAGAAGCCTTAACATGATTAGAAGTTCAATTTTGGTTGGCCACCATATCCATGCAAGATAACACACTCAACCAATCCAATATGTCTTTTCTGTGCAGAGAGAGAAAGAGAGAGGGAAGTAAAGCAGTTGTTACTCTCTTCTATGTTTAGTTTTTTTCTTGGAAGAGTGGGGGGAATCTCCTCTATGCAATTTGCTTCAATTGTTTCACTTTCTGAAAATCAGGGGCATGGAAATTTTTTTCCACCTCCCAAGCTTGTTGTGACATACAATTAAATGTTGACTTTGCACCTTTCTCATCCGTCACTTCTCTTGGAAACGGTATGCGGACCTCAAATACACCTTTCTGAGGAGAGAAGAGACGCATATCAAAGCCTAACCGATCAACCCAGATCAGCTTTGCCTCTGATACCTGCACAATTAAAATGTACTTTGAGAAAGAAGGATAATCTAAGGCAGACTCTAGTTTGGTCACACTGTATCACACCATTAACTAAGTGACATTTATTTATTTGTCGTTAGATAACTTCGTGGTACATATGAACTCAGGATCCTCCACTTTGTTCTTATAAGGGGAGAAAGCGACATTTGAGCTAGAGCTCATTGGCAATACTTATGGCATAAAATTATCATGGCCTTGTCATTCAAAACTCCAGAAGAGAATTGCATATCAACAAAAGTCAGTCCACTTTAAACCATAGAAAGCGTGGGAGTCCACCAGTTACTATACCATAGTAATCCAGAGACTTTCTGTGTCTGAGAGAAGTGTAGAACCTGATGGGAAAATCAGGCACAGAAGTAATTTAGTTATTTTCTGGAAAAGGGTATTTTGCGTTCTGCTCTGGGTCAAGAGTTATGGGTTGAGTCATTGGTCTTGGTCAAATTCAATCATCACGGGCTCAAGTCTTGTCTTGCTTGGCAAGTAGGCCACCAAGTCTGCTTCTTTTCAAAACATAGGTAGTTATAAATTACAAATAGAGGGAACGGATCAGAATGAAGAGCTGAAGTGTTTTCTGCCATTTGTGATGTACAGTGTACTTTGAATCTTTGAGGCCCACACTTTGGAGACATTGCATGATGCTTCTTTTTTTCCCTTTTTTTTTTGTGAGGCATGGTGCATTATCTCTTAGATGTAATGCCTAAGACCCCTGGGTATCATATCTGAGATAGCATTCTTTATCTTTTTCTTACAATCTTTAAATACTGCATTTTTTAGTTGCAGAATTCCTTTTCCTTTTCCCCACCAATAAGTCTTTAACACCCAAACATTCACAAAGTTGCTATTAGAAATGCTTGCAACATTTCTTAATTTCCACAAAATTTCAGCCATTAAATTGAGCAGATTTTGGTCTTTGTTCTACTACTCTTAAGATTGGTTGGATATGCTTTAAGTCAGAATCTAGATATAGATTCTTGCATTTTCTGATACATCAAATCTCTAAACCATCCTGCATAACTTTGTTTGATCAATGAAATGTGCATGCATGAAAACGACTAACACATCACAATCCAAAATGTGAAGCGCCAAAATGCAACATAGGGAGGAGTGACGACTGTCTACTCAAATCATTATTCAGGCATCAAAGTGTTGGAATGACCCATTTGATTTGGAAGATTCATTTCATCAAAACAGCAGAAGACCCATAAAACAATAGTGAATCCTAGGTTATTCTTTCTGAACTACTTTCTATAAAGTAGAACCTAACATTTCCTATTTCACAAGCAATATTTATTCTCTCAAAAAAATTATGCAGCATTCGGGTTTGAGTTTTTGACAAACTTAAGGTAAAATTAAAGGCAAAAAACATTTAGTTGGGTGCAAACCTGGAAGTCCAAATCAACGTATATGTTGCAAAAGCGATTAACATCTTCCATGTTGTTGGTGTTTATCTCATTCACTAGCTTTTCTGCAAAGTCGCGAAGAGGATCAGGGTAGGCGTTTTTATAATCTAATGAAGTGACCCATACACCATCCTGGAATAGTTTCAGACATCAAAATCACATTTTAATTAACACATTCAGTATGTTTCAAATGATGGTAATTTTCAGATACACTGATAAAGTTAGCAGGCTACAGAATAAAGATGAGTACAAACAATCTCATGAATCGAAATAAGACAACATAAAACACCAACTTACCTCCTTGAAGTCTTCTAACTGAAGTACCCGTTCCACAGCAACAACATATATGAGGTCTTCATCAACTTCTTCTCCAAATCTCTTTTTCCATAATGAATGCAGTTGCTGAAAAGAGGGGGGGAAGACAGTGAACCTCCAAATCAAAAAAAAATTTCCAGCAACCAATTAAAGACGCGCATCTTCAGATAGCTTTTTATGAGTTTTATATGGATCAATAAGACATTGGAACATAGTACTAGATTATATTTTGTAAATAAGCCAGTGTATGCTTATGTTTTGTATCGTATCTAAGGAGTTCCCAGGTTCAGGCCAAAGAAGCAATATCACTCGATCAGGATCAAACTGACTACAATCTTTTTCTGTCTGCGAGATCCCACCAGGGCACCTTCAAAGGTCTATGTACAGCAAATTAACCTGACCACATGACACTGGAACAGAAAATCCTGTGACCTCACATTGCATTAGAGGTTTGTGTCTCTACAATTCAAGATGGGCAAGGAACAGCCAATAAAGTGAAAGCCTTAAAAATCCCTTCTGCCAAGCCATCATTCTACAGTGGTATGTAAACAATAACATCTTATCCTCAAATTCCATGCCATGATCGTGCGATACAGGGCTTGTTATACAAGCCACTGGTTGCAATGACTTAAAAATCAAGAAAATGAACAATGAAATAAACTTAAACAGAAGAATAAGGCAGTGAGCATGCAGTGCAGGATGGACTACACAAAAGAATCCTGGTTGCAGGCTTAGGAAAATGATCAATGAAATCAACTTAGACAGAGGAAAGTTACACAAATACTAAGACAAGAAAAGGACACAATCAAATCAGCCAAATTGCCATCTCTCCCTTAACATTAACAACCAAACCCTTAGGAATATTTTACTAACCCTAAAAAAAAATATTAAAAAGAAACACGAAGTGGTACCCAATGTAGTGATGTACTAACAAGAAAAAGTTAACCAAAGTTTTCCATAGTAAACAGACTTGGCATCATGCAAAACCCACACAATCCGTCAATCCCTTCAAAAGCTCATCTGTTCTTAACCTGCCATAAGGTCCACATTGAACAATGTAGATCAGCTTTCCAAGCCAATCTTCTTCTTTTATTACCTATTCTGATGCCAACATCCTAAAACCTCCAAAATTGATTAAAGTAGCACCCAATACATTCAAAATAAGGAAACAATTAGAGACCAAACTCCTCTAATGACTGAACAATGCAAAAAAAATAAATAAATAAATAAATAAAAGATGATCCTCTGGACCCATAGCCCTTGCACATATAATACCAGCTAACAATGATCTTTCCCTTTTAATAAAATTATATATTGTGTAATTCTAAAGAGCGACTGTTGAAATGTTAAGAGTTACAAGTAGGAAGTATAGCACACCAGATCTCCTTCCATTAGGAAAAAAATTCACAATCCAAGAAACCAAGAAACTACTATTTACTCCTCTTTAGAGAAGTTCTGTACAAAAGATAATAACTCCACTTGTATAATAACGAACACTAAGGTTTTCATCAATTTCCCAACTAATTATGGAAATTGTGAACAAAAATTGCAATAAAATTTTCTTGATGTTCTTCTTTTCTAAACTCCCAATTAAGAATCCCCAACTAACTAAATTGTAACAAGCACCGCATTAGAAAAATCCCCAGGTCCTGAAGCATCCAACCACATTTACTTTGATTTGGAACAAGACAACAAACAAACAAAAAAATTCTTCATAACACTAGACATCCATACAAAAAAAAAAAGTGAATAAATCAGAATATAAGGAAGAATATGAACAACTAAGAATCTCTAAGGAGAAAACATGTTGAATACCCTAAGATTCCTAGTAAATTACATAACCAGAGCTTATAAGGCTAGCTGAAATATTACAAGATATAACAATGCTAAACTCCTGCCAAAACACCATACATCCTCCCAAAACCTAATTCTTTTGCCATCCCCTAGACCAAAGCCCACAAATCTAGCCTACGAATCTCATCCTGCTCTAACGGCCTTCCAAAGACCACAACCATAAGAACAGACAAACTGGCTGCAAAGTCCAATCCCCATACCTCCCTAGAGAAAATCACGTTGAAGCTTCTTCAATCTATTTGTTGCATTAGCTGGCATAGTGAATAGAGACATAATAGTATAATACATGGACAAACTAAACAAGATATAACCTTTTCCATCCTACCAATCTTCTCTCCATTCTCTCAATGATACCATTCCACAGAGACCTTGCATTTAGCTCCCATTGGAAGGCCCAAATAAGTCAAAGGTAGCAAACCAACCTCAGCACCCAACATCAACGCTAAGCCCTCCACAACAGCCACTGATCCCACTAGCACAATCTCGCTCTTCCTTAGATTTACTTTAAGACCCATGACCACCTCAAAATATTAGTTCATATACAAGACCCAACTCTTTGTAAAAGCACCATTCTGTGGATCAATTATGTGAAAGGAAATAGAATAATTACATAACTGAAGCATCAACCAAATTTCCCCAGAATTATGTCGTAGGCTTGTAGCAGAACTAGAGGCAACAATTCATTCCTTATTTTGAACAAAAAGAAATTCAGAATCTAATCACATTTTAGCAAATGACAAAGAACCAATAAGGCACTTCACTTTGAATTTCAGTCCCTAAACTGCCCTATGAAGTAGATATAGCCAACACAAAGGTTCTGCAAAACCCTTCTAATGAATCCAGATTAATCACAAACTCGCGTATATTGCGTCACAGCCTTGTAAAAAATCTACTCACTCATTTACTTTGAAAAACACTAATTTACAATAATCACATTATCAAGCTCCTCAAGTAGACAATGCTATCATCATTAAGCTACAACTATTTCCAAATTGAGGCAAGATTATACCTTCAAAACCATCCTGTCTTCTGGTTTGTTAAGGTTGCCTTGAATTGTACACTGAGGAGTCCTCAATCCACATTGCTCTAACTGATTCAAAGAAATTCACAACAACAACCTATTGAGTTTAGTATACATACACATACATTAACTGGCATTCCATTCAAATAAATTAACAATCGTTCCAAAAGCTTAAGCTTTATGAGATGGTAAATTTAATCATTTCACCATCATGTGTAGGCCTACACGGCTACACTCCCCATTAATCGCTGGGGCTCAACATCTGACACCACAATAAATTACCGATAGTCCCAAAAAACTAAATAGAATGAAAGAAGTACCTGAACATGGAGACTAGACCTCCTGTCAAAAGAGAACTGTCTATTGGAGGCATTCAAGCACAAAACTGGAGTCCCTTCTGGGTCAACAGCGAAGCGAACCCCGATACCCAAAGGCCAACCTTCTTGGTTCAAGGTGGAAAGTGTGCCCAGAGAGGCCAACTCCATGATTGTCCTTGAAACTTCAGCTGGGAATGGCTTATTGGGGCTGAGTTCCAAATGGGTCGGCTCTGATACCAATGAAAGAGAGCATTTTGGAGTGCGGGAAGGAGATTGGCGAAACGGAAATGGGAACTGAATTGGAGGAGTGAATTGGGTTTTGGATATGGGTTTTGAGGGAGGGAGTGATGGAGCAAAGCGGGTAGCTAGAGATTGAGTTTGGAGAAGCATTTCAAATCAAATTGGGAATGGTTTGATTGAGAGAGCCAAAGACTGTTAGAGTGACTAACGGTTTGGACAAGGTGAGATTGGAGAAGACGATGACGTTGAGTTGTTGATGATAACTCTAGTTGGCCCTGGACAGAAGGAGAGAGTGCTGAGTTGGTTTTTTTTTTTTTTTTTTTGGGTGGGTAAATTTCCTTGGTTAATGCCAACCCGTCTAAAATTTTTTAAAACTAATCAATTTGATTCCTAAAATCAACTTAATCCCCAAAAAGTTAGTTATATTTTTTTCAATTGTTTTAGAACTAAATTGACTTTAGGAGCTGAATTGGTTAGTTTTGAAAAGTTTTAGACTTGGTTGGCATTAACCCAAATTTCAGAAGCATAAATGAAATTTATTTTTTTTCTTTTTTAATTTATCATTAGCATTATATATTTTGTTCTCACAAGTCCACTTGAGACAAGATTAAAATTTAGTCACTCTTTAATTAATGAATCCACAATAGATATTCATTAGAACCTACTTTGAAGGCAAAGTATACATATGATTGACTCTAATTAATATATCAAGGATCAATAGCTAACTTCAAAATTTTGGAATTAAAACTTTTTTTTTTTTTCCATTTTTTTTAACATTCGATGGATACAAGGGTAGAGGGGAGTTTTCCTTTCTTGATGCCTTAAATTCGAAATTATGGGTCAACTTTGGTTAATTTTAAACAAATTCTATTATCAATTTAAAGGGTCAAATTCATACGTAAAAATGATAAAATTGATCGTATTCTCAATTTTGTAGGTCAAGTTTATACAGAACATTTGTATTCTCAATTTAGTACTTGTCATTAACTTTTGCAATGAGCAAAAATTTTACAATAATTTAATAATACATATACATTATAATTAAGTAATATTTCTTCGTTATCCAAAAGATTAGAAATCTAAAAAATGTTATGAATGAATACAAAAGAGATCTATGATTACAGGATAAAAATCCATTTAAAACATGAAACCCAATTTGTTCTAGAGCAAATTCAAAGTGGACAAAAGATGAGCCCAATTGGGCAGACTTAGACAGAAATGAAAGGAATATAACAAAGTGGACTGAAATGGGCCAACGTGGACCGAATGGATCAAAATGATTTAAATGGACTGAATAGGACCGATTTCAACGGAAATATACTAAACTGGACCGAAATGGACCTAAGTGGACTAAATGGACCTACCTAGACCAAAATGGACCGAATCAAATCAAAATAAACCGAAGTGTACCGAAAGGAACCAAAATATTACATTGGCATACGTAGTTCCGTAATACAAACTTCGACACCTCATTAATTTTATAGACTATTATTCATTCTACAAATATAGCACCTTATAGCTAGAAAGGTTGAGCAAATATATCCGCGGTAAAATCCAATAGCTCTTGTTGCAATTGTTGTAGCAAGTTTCTTCTTAGTCTTTTGCTTTATTCAAATCTATTAAAAATACCTAAAAGTAAAAAATTGTAATCATAAAATTTATCCTTAGACATCATATATAAGCAGCTGTTTCCCAAAAAAAAAAAATTGATAGAAAAAAAAAATCAAAGTATGACTCGAGGAAGGAGGGAAGGAGTGACATATGAACTCGATATGCATGAACTTAAGTTCAAAGTATTTTAATCCTCATCTACACCGAAAAATTAATTAGTCTTTTGTTCTGATAATAAATAGTAATTATAAGGAGTGGATGTCAAAAGTAGAAATTCTTTCTCAAAAAGTTCAAAATATTTCACTTAATCATGTTAAAGATGATACAAAACTAAGGACTCTTATCTGTAATACATTTATTGTAACCTTATATATGACTATACATTTATTTAACCTTATTGTAACCTTATATATGTAAAAAATAAAAAATACAAATAAAAAGAAAGAAAAGAAAAGAAAAAAAATCACATACATATATCAAATACATTTATTGTAACCTGATATATGACCATATCTTTTGTTCACTAATGGTTATCAAAAATCTTTGTGCAATAATTATTGTTGCATATAGCTATTTACACATAGTCATACACACAACTTGTGAAATCGAGTTTTCAGACAATTTCAGTGCATCCCATATACACAATATGTAACAATCACTACTTTTTTTAAGTATAGTCGAATGCTTATTATTTTTATGATGTTGCAATGTGAAATTTAGAAATTATTTGCGCGATTGTTTAAATGTAATTAACAATTTAGAAATTTTTGCTAAGATACAAATGCACTCAAATGGGTCTTAAACTCAATGGCACTAATTATAATATTAATATTATTTTGATGTTTATAATTCATAATTTTTTTTATCTTTCTTTTATAAACTATAAAAATACACCTGAAAATTATTTAAATTTCTTTAGATTTTTTTTAACCTCCTAGGGAAAAAGGAGACAAAAATGGGTAATTAATAATTATCCTCTGCATCTCAGAATGGAACCCACATAGTTTCTACTGCAGATAATTGGTCTACAAAGGGATTGGAAATACTCAAGACTGTAGAGGATCTCTCTACATCACTGATATATATAACGGTCTCCAACTGAATTTTTAACCATAAGAAACTCTCATTCCCTCTACTCCTTGTAATTGGTAGTTCCTCTCTCTCTCTCTCTCTCTCTCTTTCTCTCTCTCTCTCTCCTCCAAGAAACACTAAAGAGAGCACAACAATGGCGAGACCCATTTGCTTTTGGCTACGGTACTTTGCGTTCTTGATGTTCATAGGCCCCATCATTTCTTATGCTTTGCCACGGTCACCACGACCACCACAGTCTCACCAAGGTGAAACCTTTTTTCTTTTCATCTTTTACTTTCTTTTTTCTTTTTCTCGGCAATTGCTTAGAAGTTTTAGGAAAGAAAAGAGAAGATATGCTTTTTCTTATCAACCAAACAGTGGCTATGCCTTTCTGTACTCTATTCTGCTGGAATTGACACAATTATGTGGCTTTATTGAAGTTAAAACAAAAGACCCATGATTGGATTTTCATTTATTATTCTTGTTTATGTTTCTCAAACCCCAATCTTTCAAAAAGCCCATTTCTTTTCTTCATATGTTCAATCCGCTTGGTTGTTGAGAAAGTGCAAGAAAAGAGTAGATATTGCAATTCTGTAGTTAACTGAGCGTAAATATCACTATTTGGCAAAATCATTCAAGGTTTAATTTCTTTTGTTATGCTTTAAGTTAATTAAGAAGAACAGATTCTCTAAAACCCATTTCTTTAATTTCTTGATTCCTTCTTTGAGTCTGGTTGATGAGAAAGTTCAAGAAAAGGGAAGGAATTGATATCTGATAACATCTACAAAAATTGTGCCCAACACTGTTTCTTTGTTTCCTATCTTGTTATAGACCCAAGTTACCTCAAGTTTGTGTCCAATGCTACCGAGTTCCCATCCGAACACTACTATGATTACATCATTGTTGGAGGCGGCACAGCTGGCTGCCCACTGGCTGCAACACTATCTCATTCTTATAAAGTACTAGTGCTAGAACGAGGAGGAGTTCCTCACGGCAAAACCAATTTAATGTCCCAAGAAGGTTTCTTGGCCACACTCATCGAAGCTGACACATATGACTCCCCTGCCCAACCCTTCACATCAGAAGATGGCGTTCTAAATGCCCGTGGACGGGTTCTTGGTGGCAGCAGTGCAATAAATGCTGGGTTTTACAGCCGAGCCGATGATGATTTTTATGAGAAATCAGGTGTGAATTGGGATCTTAGAGTTGTGAACCAATCCTATGAGTGGGTTGAGAGGGCTATTGTGTTTAGACCAGAGCTCAAGACTTGGCAATCAGCAGTTCGAGATGGGTTATTGGAAGCTGGTGTTGATCCTTATATTGGGTTTAGTTTTGATCACTCGGTGGGAACCAAGATTGGAGGTTCTACTTTTGACAGTACAGGGAAGAGATACAGTGCTGCTGATCTTTTGACCTATGCAAGACCTTTCAATATTAAGGTTGCTGTGTATGCAAATGTGGAAAGGATACTACTGGCTTCATCTTCATCTTACATGGGGTCAAGGCTATCAGCAATTGGAGTTGTTTATCGTGATCATACAGGGAGGTATCACCATGCAATAGTACGTGAACATGGTGAGGTGATTCTCTCTGCTGGTGCCATTGGAAGTCCACAGCTACTGCTGTTGAGTGGCATTGGTCCGCGGCCTTATCTATCTTCTTGGGGAATTCCGATTGCTCACCATCTTCCCTTTGTTGGGCAGTTCCTTTTTGATAATCCGCGGAGTGGTGTCTCAATTGTGGCTCCAATTCCATTGGAGCACTCACTGATTCAGGTGGTTGGCATTACAGAATCAGGAGCTTATATTGAAGCAGCTTCCAATGTTATCCCTTTTGTATCCCCTGCTCACTCTATATTCATTCGGACACCATCACCTCTGTATCTCACTGTGGCTACTCTCATGGAAAAGATTATTGGACCACTTTCAAGTGGATCACTGAGACTAGCTTCAACAGATGTCCGGGTGAATCCAATCGTTCGATTCAATTACTTTAGCAATCCAGTGGACCTTAAACGCTGTGTGAATGGCACACGCAAGATTGGAGATATTCTGAGGAGCCGATCCATGGAGGATTTCAAGGTTAGGAACTGGTTTGGTGGTAATGATTTCAGATATGTGGGACCTGCATTGCCTGTTGATCAAGCTGACAATCATCTCATGGAAGATTTCTGCCGCCGCACAGTTAGTACCATATGGCACTACCATGGGGGCTGTGTTGTGGGAAAGGTGGTTGATGGTGATTTCCGGGTCCTTGGCATTGATGCTCTCAGAATTGTTGATGGTTCAACATTTGGTGTATCACCAGGGACAAATCCTCAGGCTACTTTATTAATGCTTGGACGGTAAGTGAATGTTCTAAATTTAGTTCACAGTAAAATAGATTGACCAATTAGTAAAATAGATTGACTAATTGGAATAGATTGACCGATTAGTTTGTTTATTTTCACAGATATGTCGGGTTGAAGATAATCAGAGAGCGGACAAGATATAGATGATAATCTGCCCTTATGAACTTCATGGACCTTCGGCTGACTATGCTGTTAGTCAGTTGTTTCTTTTTTGTAGTTATCTTTTGTGGTTTAAGTAGCAAGTCTGGTTGTTTTGGCTCTCTCAGTACTACTAGTGCTTTGTTGATTTGTTCATTCAAAATAATACTATGTGATACGTGAATTTTGTCACAAATGCTAAATGTGGATACTAAAACAGCTCTCGCTGAATAAAAAAATGAGATTGAATTTGTGCAGTTTGTGTTTCAGATTGCTTGTACTTATGAAATTCTTCTATTTCTATCTATTCCCTAGTCAATTTTAGTTGTGGCATATGGTGTATAAGTGTATTTGTACATGAGCATGCGTGTGTACATCTGTAGTTGAATTGAAATTGTAATATCGGCTTTTAAAAAGCTTTTCACTTGACCATGTACTACTGCAGTTGCAGAGATGGCTCTCTTGGGAGTAATAATTTGTCGATTTTACATTTAGAGTCTCTGATAACAGATTGTTGAATAAGGCCATATTTGAACAACTCGAGTAAAATTGAAATAGTAATTATTGAGTTTGTTTTTACTTGTCACATAATTCATGCTCTAAGATTAATCTCTGCAAGCTAGCTTTGGCAGCTGTTCTGTGCCTTGTTTTGGTTCAAAGGATGTTTGTGTTCATAATGGTAAGCTCCTTGCAGAGGAAGGTCTTTTTTGTGTGATCAAGAATGACATAAGATACGGAGCAATGGTTTGCAGGAAAGTGAAGTGCTCTCTCTTCAATGGAATTCTGTGTAATAGATGGAATATCCCCTTTCCTCTCTTTGATCCGAGTAAATTTCCTTTTTCTTAGGGGTCCTTTTGGTTGTTTAGCTGGTAGCAAGCTGATTAGTGGGAGTCAATTGTATAGTTAAATCGGCTTAGCAGTTAATTGTTTTTATTTGGTTGTAGATTTCTTTTGCTGCTTGTTTCTGGTTTGTTTTGGAACCCTTCTTTAAATTCTTTTGTTCTGTTAATAAAATGTTACCCTTTAATCAAAAAGGAGAAATTTGATTAACTGGCCATACACAAAGCCTGAGAATTTATAGCTGTGGGGACTGATGCAAAGGCTATTCTGGTGATGCTCAGCTATTGAGTTTTAGTCAAAGGAATGAAGTGTATATAAAACAAAACTTGGTAGCATATGGACATAGATCCAATTCAGTCAACCAAATCAGCAGATAATGATCTTGAGTTAATAACTTCTGATCATCATCTGTAGTTTACCTTGCCTCAACAGAGTCATCTGCAGGGATTGGCTTCATGACTTCCATCACATATTGACCAAACATATCCAACCCCACCGACTACAACTTAAAATCTCTATTTGCAACTGAATTAATGAAGTTGCCTTTGGCTTCCACTCAAGCTTTGATCTGCCATCTTCTGTCTTTGATAATGCTCTTCTCAGCCTCGATCCCATCTAACCACTATAAATCTAGACTACTGTCAGCATCGTACGCAACTCTAAAAACATAACTTGTATTTACAACATTCCATAAAAATGCCATCACAACTTTAAACTATTACATTTAACTATATAATTCTAATAAGCCATAAGATCTCACTTACCATTTTCCCTTCTGCAGATAATTCTGTTATATATTTTAATGATCTTTTTAGGCAAAATGAAGACGTTGTCCCAATGTACCTAAATAATGTTTAAAACAAATTGAATGAGTGGAATTCTTCATTCAAATGAAAGCTTCTTGGCAACGCATGAATAATCATTGATTTAACCTTTTCAATTAAGGGGGGTACAATCTTAAGCACTCAATTTACCTGAGAATAGAGGCACTCCCAAGTACCATAAAGAAATGCTTGTTGAAGCACCTAGTTAAACTAAGCCGACAATGTTACCAGGTAGCCACATATATCCTTCAATTTCAATTTGGAAACTAAATTAATGCCTCAATTGTGAGAATCTCGTTTTTTTTTTTTTTTTTTTTGAGAAACACTATGAGAATCTAGTTAATTATCTAATCAGATTCTTTGTGAGTAATTCCTTGCAGGTACCTATGTGGTAGTTCCCAATCAACTGTATTTCAAGAGAAAATAATTCCCCTCCCTTATCAAGGTACACCACAGAGTGATTATCAAACGTTAAACTAGGGGTTTCGATGTTTGACACAACTTGTGAACACGCACGAGTTTTTACAAATTTGGATTGTGCCTTAACTGGTTTAGATCATAAACAAGTCAACTCGAAAGTGACATGACAAGAAACGTGTCATAAGTTGGTTAATTCGCATGACCCACAATTGACACGCTAATTTATTTGTGTTAATCTAAAATGATCCATTTAACACTCCTGTTTAACTCGTATGACAAAGAAATACTCTTTAAAAAAAAAAAAATTCTAAGTACCTTCTATATCCAACCTATAGTTTAAACTTAAAAAAAGTGAGTAATTACAAAAATATATTCTTAAATTAAAAAAAAAAAAAAAAAAAAAAAAAATCTGAAAAAGCAATCAAAAATAGATTCTTAAATGAAGAAAAAATATCAGAATATAAATATTATTCATTCAATATTTAAAATAAGAGGAGACCCCATTGAAATTGTCGGCTTAGACTTCAAAATGTGTTGACTAGATCCTAAACTGTGCCTATTGTTGCAGATTGCGAATTTGAAGAATAATTTACAAGTTTTTTGTTTAATTTTTTTCTTTATATTTAAAATACTCTACGCATATGAAAAACCATTATAGTAATGTGATCATATTTTGTATAAAATGCATAACATACCAATAACATGGTTAATATTTCATGATTTTGGCATTATTATCCGAGTATATTGGTATGAAGAAATCAATTCAATTAATGTTAAAGTTGTTAAAAATATACAAATATCAAATTGATGGCTTTGCATAGAAGTGTTTAGAGGAATTGGATATTGGATGAAGCTAATAATTTATTAAAAAATTTAAATAAAACAAAACATTTCCTTATTGTTGATTCTAGTGAGATAGAGAGAAATCTTAGTATAAGGATATATGTAACTGTTTATGTATACCGAATTATATCTGTATACGGATTCTGTGGTTGAGTAGATTTTATTTGAAATGTTAGGTTTTTTTAATATTAAGCTATTTTGATAAAATAGCCATGTTCCTCAGATAAATACTACAGTTAAACAAAAAGGTCAATTTACACATTTATATCTAATTTTTGTTATTATTTTATATATAAAAACTTAAATTTATATTTCAATTAGTATTATTCTTGTGCGATGCATGACTTGATGAAGATGTATGACTTGATGAAGATTTATGTGTAAACTAAAAAAGTAAAATATAATTAAAACTAAATTAATAAACAAATAGTAATGATAATATAAAATAAGCAAATAATAATTTCAATAAATATTAAATCAACTAAATTACTTATTAATTATTTTAATAAATAATTTCACTAATTAAATAATTTATTACTTTAAAAATAATTCAAAGTCATTCTTTTTCATGACTTCCTTCACAATAACATGTGAGATTTTAACCAAATTCCCCAACATGTGAGAATAAAAACAGGGACAAAATACAACATAAAGTTTACGTGATTCACACAATTTTTACATGATTCAGCCATATAACTTTTTACATATCAAAGACCACACCTGACTTCACATAGCCCTACAATGCATAGCAATTAGAAAGGTCAAATTCTTTAATAACCCAAAAAAATAAATAAATAAATAAAACCAACATAGTGGCATGTTTTATGATTATTAGTGTACCCAATAATGAAAAATCTATCACGTAAGTACGTAACAAATCCAAACATACACTAATATCAAGCATCTTGACTAATTTATAAATTTCTGAAACAAAGAATACTAACTAATCAATGAAACTGTTCAATTACCTAAAGTCTAACTCTTAACCTATCCAAATCAAAATAGTTTTCTTGAATAACACGAAACCTAAAAAAACCAAAACTAAACCCAAAAAACTAAAAGTTGTTGATGATATATCAATGATCAGTAGCAGCTTCTTCTTGCTTGTTGCAGCAGCTTATCTAAGCAGTTTCTTCTTGCTTCTAGCATCACCTCATTTATCCTTCGAGTAAAAGAAAAGAAACGGTCAGCAGCTTCTGTTTCAGTTTCACCATCACAGATGAGTTGCAGCTGAATTGACAAGATAAACTTGTCGAATCCATAATCTTCAGAGGCAACCATGACTTGGGACTCGAGCTCCGACCCCAGACGGTCACAAAGAAAACCGTCGAGGCCTAAACCCTTGACGATGGCACAGATTTTGGTTTTCCGCAATTCTGGTGAAGCCAAGATATCGGGAGGAATATAAAAGGATTCGCATCCCATCTTGCAACCGGGAATGTTCATAAAGAATTGCAGAGTAGGTTTGGCTGGTGGGTCTTCATCCCCGAATCCGTAAAACTCAATTTTGGACATGTAATCAACGTATTTGTTAATCGCCATTGATACGTACTTGGTTTCTAGTGAATTAAGGTGGTTTAAAAATCCTAAAGCAGGATATGAATATAAATATACGTAGTACTTTATTTGAATATGATAACTTTGCCTGTGGTTGAGTTGAATTACAAAACCAAAACCACATAGAGTTATACTAGGTATCGTTATCTATGTATTTGATAAAAAAATAATTATTATAATAAATAATAAATAAATAATGAGCCACCTGAAACTCTTAAGATAATGAATGATTGAATTATTATTCTTATCATAATAACTCTAAAAATAATATCATATTTGCAAGAAAACAAATCAAACTATGAAAAGTCAACAATTTACTTAGAACACCCTCAAAAAAAAAAAAAAAAAAAAAAAAAAATTTACTTAGAAAATACCGAATTGTAAGATTTTATTTGAACAATTTGGTTTTTTAATAGTAAGTTATTTTGATAAAATAACCATATTTTTTCTAAAAACCGTGCAATTTGATTTTCTTTACCTAAAAAAGGGTCAATTTTGCATTTTTATATATGGGCTTTTAGGTTTTTTGGTTTTGAATTTGAAGTAATTCCCCAAAAGATCAATTTAGGTATCCTATTTTTTTTCATATAAATAAATTCTGTAACTTTTTTGAATATTAATATTCTATAAACTAGAACTAATTGTGTGCGTTGCATAGTTTTGGTCCAATTCGGTCGTATCGGTCTACTTTGGTCTATTTCAGTCCATTCAGTTTATTTCAGTTCAATCCAGTCTATTCGGTCTACTTTGGTCCATTGGGTCTATTTCGGTTCATTCAGTTCCCTTTGGTCTAACTTGGTCCACTTTGGTTCATTTCTTTCTAATTTAGTCTATTTCGGTCCAATTCAGTTTATTCAGTCCACTCAATCCATTCAGCGCACTTATTTAAGAATAGAAAAAGACAACTTTGGGTTGAGAGCATGGTTTTAAAAACCAAAATAATCAAAGAACCAAAAAAAAAATGGTATGATTCCTAGTTTTACTAGTTGAACCACTGGTTTTCTAATTTTTACTAGACTAAATTAGAGGTTTAGTTCTCGGTTGAATTGGTTGTTCCAATCCGATTTTTAAAACCATGGTTGAGTGTACATATTTCAAATTCAAGTTTGTTTTGGGACCCTTCTTTAAATTCTTTTGTTCTGTTAATAAAATGTTACCCTTTAATCAAAAAGGAGAAATTTGATTAACTGGCCATCTACATCACCATACACAAAGCCTGATAAATTAAAGCTGTGGGGGCTGATGCAAAGGCTCTTCTGGTGATGCTCAGCTATTGAGTTTCAGTCAAAGGAATGAAAGTGTATATAAAACAAAACTTGGTAGCATATGGACATAGCTCAAATTCAGTTAACCAAATCAGCAGATGATGATCTTGAGTTAATAACTTCTGATCATCTGTAGTTTACCTTGCCTCAGCAGAGTCATCTGCAGGGATTGGCTTCATGACTTCCATCACATATTGACCAAACATATCCAACCCCACCAGTACCAAGCTGATCAATAATAGTAAGTCTTTACATATCAGATCATAATTAGAAAAAAATAATGTTAATGCTTTATTATTATTCGTGTGCCCAATATTGAACAATCTATCACATATGTGACAGGACATACTAAAAGTATCAAGCTAAACTAATGAGAGGTTGACTAATCAATGAAATTCTCAAATAAATAAGAAGCCATTCATTACTATGTGACTAATCTATGAAACTCTCAACTCAAATGTTGCACTGCCTACAAATCCAATCCTATGCTTCAATATACAGCTCTATTCACATCAGGATAGGACAAAAATATAATCACCCCATCTAAACAGTTTACAAGATAAAATTTTATTATAAAACGTAGTGTAGCATTAGTATTCACTATTTTGTATGAATAGAGCCTATTTGATAGTCCTACAGCAGTTTAACTGTTCCATCAATTGTTTTTATAGAATCTACTGAACAAATTCATTATTTGGAAAGCAATCTATTTAAGTAGGAAGTTCTCATCGTGGTACATGAATAATTTCTTGGATTTGAAAAAAATGACTTGTTTCATAATTTTTTATGATAATGACACATGAAATTCATATGGACCCTTTCATGTTTAGGTAAACCAAATAAGCCATTGATAGCTTATAGTCTTATACATGTTCAATTTGACTTCTGCATTTGCATCTCCAGATGTGGGTTGATGTTTGGGCTCATACTCAGCTTAAACAATGATATATTAAGCGTATTATACTTTCGAGTCTTACATTGGTGCAGAATGGCAATATAGACTGCCCAAGAAGAGTGAGATTAGGCAATGTGTCGACTAAAACTAGCATGTATAAATATTGTCACTTGTAAGGAGATGAAATGTAACACTTCCACAATTTTTCTAATCCAATGAGAGGAGTTTTTCTGAACCTAGAAGTTCATTGACAATAGAAGATAATTTTAGTTGATAAGAAGACAAATGAGTCATTGATTCAAATATTTAAGAGATGAATATGTGGTGGGACAAGGAGAGGAGAGGGGTTAAGAAATTCCTTTATGTATCTGTTCTGAAAATGGAAATGTAACTCTCCACATTTATGTATCTGTTCTGCTTAAACTAAGAAACAGGTACAAACATGCAGATGCAGCCAGTAAACTGCGAACTCAAAAGAACAACAAAGTGACAAGCAGATGCTGAACTCTAAATATATAACAGCTCATGCCTCATTACATTTTCAAGGATTTTTATATAGCAAAGAAAGAGGACTATCACGTCTACAGCTTAAATCTCTATTCCAAACTGAATTGATGAAGTTGCCTTTGGCTTCCACTCAAGCTTTGATCTGCCATCTTCTGGCTTTCATAAGGCTCTCCATAGCCTCGATCTGACCACTATAAATCTAGACTGCTGTCTGCATCGTACGCAACTCTAAAAACATAACTTATATTTACAACATTCCATCAAGATGCCAACCCCTTTAAGGCCTAACAACCCCCACAGCCACCCCCCACCCTCCACCCCCCCCCCCCCCCCCCCCAAAAAACGCACCTCTCTTTTTAAGGCACACAAACAAGCTTCGAAGTCACTTTAGCCCTCAGACCTGACTTACAATTTCACTTCTGCAGATAATTCTGTTATATATTTTAATGACCTTTTTAGGCAAAATGAAGACGTTGGCCCAATGTACCTAAATATTTTATAAAACGGATTGAATGAATTGAATTCTTCATTCAAATGAAAGCTTCTTTGCAGCACGTCAGTAATCCTTGAAGTAAAGTTTTCAATTAAATAGAACAATCCTAAGCACTCAATTTCCCAAAGATTAGAGGCATTCCTAAGTACCATAAAGAAATGCCTGCTGAAGCAACTAGTTAAAACTAAGCTGACAATGTTGCCGGTAGCCACATATATCTAAGGGCAGCAAATTCTGACGGGTTATGGATCATGGCAAGTTCATGTTGTGTTCATGTCTAACCCACAGAATTCATTTTACTCGTTTAACTGAATGTTATT
Source organism: Quercus robur (assembly GCF_932294415.1). NCBI lineage: Eukaryota > Viridiplantae > Streptophyta > Magnoliopsida > Fagales > Fagaceae > Quercus > Quercus robur. The sequence goes on along the minus strand of NC_065538.1, from coordinate 84,763,997 downwards.
TTACCAATATACTTTTCAAAATCTTAGTATATAAACTTATTAGTTGTTGCGATTTATTTTATTTGATTATTTGTAATATTGAAATATGCTTTAATTTTGAATGAATAGTTATGATGCAGTTGTTTATTAGTTTTGAATTTTATATTTAAAAAATATATTTGTTTGACATATTTAATAAACGTGTTGGATTAGAGTTGACCCATATAGTAGTGACTATCAAAAAATAAACTACAAGAAAGATTAATGAGAGCTTAACTAATTAATAAAAATCTCATATCAACAAGATGCCATTAATTATTATACGACTAATCAATGAAATTCTGGTGTCTAAACTCTCTAATCTCATTTAATGCGTAAATTACATATATTTCATATGAATGATTCAAAGAGAAAGTCACAAAGAAAACTAAGAAAAAAGAACCGCCAACTTAAAGTTGCACAACCTATGAATCCAAACCTAAACTATTTAAGTTTCACTATACCACTGTTTCCAAATCAAAATAGGACAACAACATAATTACCCCATCTGAACAACCGACTAACAAAAGGCCTAAACTTTTTTTTTTCTTCAATTCGGGCCAAATCGGCCGAAACGGGCCGAATGTCAATAAAAAACTACAAACTCAAGTCGCCGGCCGCCGTTCTTCTCTTTCTTTTCTCCCTTTCATCTTCTTCTTCTCCGTTTTGCACTGGTCTTTTCCTCCATTTCATCTTCTTCTTCTCTGTTTCTTCTTCTTCTTCGTTTCACACTGATCTTTTCATCAGCTTCTGATTCCGAATCCATATACAAATGAGCAGCGGTTTCTTCACCAATCACTTCAATCTTCACCACTTCAACATGGGCTATCACCACAAAGTTCTCGGCTCCAAAAGACGTAGAAGCAGCCGTGACGAAGGATTCCATCATTGGACTGAGTGAGTCGCAAAGATAAGAGTCAAGCTCCAAACTCTCAAGCGTGTCCACGATGTCTAGTTTCATATACTTTGGTGAAGCCAAGACATAACGAGGAAAATCGAGTACTTTAACTAATTCCGGATAGACAATGTCTTCAAGCGTAAACAGCTTCTCATCTTCGCTGTCGTTGGTACTGGTTTGAAGAACTTTGAGTTGATACCTTGGCCGTAGACGGATTTCCAAATATCCCATGCGTATCGGCGATGGCTCTTCTTTAGATTTGTACAGTTCAAATCTCTTGATGTTCGGCTCAAATCTCTTGTACGATTCAAACCTCACATTGTAATCCAAAGGTTCAAAACAAGCCATTAGTTAATTATTGTGAAACAGATCCTCGTGAAACAAAAAGAATGGCAATGACAGAAAGAATAAGAGAAACTGAGAATGTGAAACAGAGAAAATCAGAAAGAGAGAGACAGAGAGACAGAGAGTCAGAATGAGAAAGACTGAGTGGAATAATGTGGTTGATTTGAATATATAGGATGTATATATATATATATATATATATATATATATATATATATATATATAATATGTTTCTCAAAAAAAAAAAAAATATATATATATATATATATAATATTTGTGTGCTTATCCGAATGGGTTAAGGATTCCGTGGTTAGATTGGTTTGGCCGGTGGTTTAGAAATCCTATTGTCCGTGGTTGAGTTGAATTACAAAAACCAAACCACAGAGTTATACTAGGTAGTAGGTATCGGTATCCCGTGTGTGTGTATATATATATATATATATATATATATATATATATATATAATTCTTAATATAAAGAATGAATTATTATTCTTATCATAATTACTTTAAAAAGAATATCATATTTGCAAGAAAACAAACCAAACTATGAAAAATCAACCATTTATTTTGGAAAATAATGAACTGTAAGATTTTATTTGAACTATCTAGTTTTTTAATAGTAAGTTATTTTGATAAAATAACCATATTTTTTTCTAAAAGCCGTGTAGTTTGATTTTCTATGCCTAAAAAGGCTCAATTTTGCAATCTAATATATGGGCTTTTAGGTTTTTTGCTTTTAAATTTGAAGTTATTTCTCAAAAGATCAATTTAGGTATCCTATTTTTTATCAATTTATATATATATAAATAAATAAATCCTGTAACTTTTTTGAATATTAATATTCTATAAACTAGAACTAGTTGTGTGCGTTTCATAGTTTTGGTCCAATTCCGTTCATGTCGGTTTACTTTGGCACATTTCAGTCCGTTTGATCCATTTTGGTTCATTTTAGTCCAATTCTACCCATATTGGTCCATTAGGTCCATTTCAGTTCATTTGGTTCCCTTTGGTCCTAATTGGTCTACTTTGGTTCATTTTAGTCTAATTAGTAAATTTCGGTCCAATTCAGTCTATTCAGTACACTCAATTAATCCATTCAGTGCACTTATTTAAGAATAGGAAAAAAGACAAGTTTGGGTTAAGAGCATGGTTTTAAAAACCAAAATGATCAAAGAATCAAAAAAATGGTATGATTCCTAGTTTTACTAGTTGAACCACTAGTTTTCCAATTTTTACAAAACTAAAATAGGGTCTAGTTCTCGGTTGAACAAGTTGCTCCAATCCGATTTTTAAAACCATGGTTGAGAGTACATATTCTAAATTTAAATTTATTTTTAAAAAAAAAAATTAGGTAGCAATTTTTCCTATATAATTGCAAGTGAGAATATTATATTGAAAGATATTATAGCTTAGGTGGTTTTGCACTTTCGAGGCAAAATCGATTTTTAGTTGATGCAAATGTGGCTATTTCATTTCAAATTCTAGAATGTAGGATGGACAAGAACAAAAGAGCCAAAAAAAAAATGTTAATAACATATCAACAAATCCTAAAATCAAATAGGATAGAACTAAACAGTTTCCAGGGAAGGGGTTTTCCCATCCCTGTTACCATATTAAAAAAATCCCTTTTTGTTATATAATTCAAATACTTACCATGCGGTTAGTCATGTTTCAAATGGAGGGAGAAGAGGAGAGTAGAGAGAGGAAGGGTGAATTTTGACTTACATGTTATGGTTTCCTTGCATCCGTGAATTGTTTCCAAACATTTTCATGCTTGTGTTTTCCCTTTCCGTATCATAATTTCTACTTCCAGTTGCTATGTCACCTAACTTTTATACCTTACCAGAAAACAAAATCATCTTTTCTCACACATCACAAACTTCTAACTATAATTAATCAACAAGGTATTTCCAACTGCTAATAAGCTCTCATGCCGAAAGGGATGACAAATTTTATAGTTGTATATCTCCTTGTCACGCGTATTCCTGTTTCTACAAGATCAATTGATAACCTTTGGACTTTCAAAGACTCAAGTCTATTTTGTGTCAAAAAGTTGGTTAACTGTATCTGTCATTTGTATCAGATGCAGATCCATCAGTAGCATTGCCTGGTCTGACTTCTTCTTTTCATATATCTTGTTTTTTATTTGGCAGTAAAACATCCATATCCCTTCAGCGATCAGGTTGTTCTATATATTCGTCATCTTGGACCAGGAGTGTCGGTAGGGCAAGCGTGGCAAGAAGGAAAAGCATTAGAACAAGTGCCTCAAAAGTTATGTGGTGAGATTCTACTAGTGAAAAATTATGCTGCATTATCTGAAAATCACTAAAAGAATCTACTAGTAGTTCTGTTGAGAAAGGTGAAAGATTAATACTAATCATTAGTTTAGAGAAACAGAGGGCTTCACACTAAATCCCTATATACAATTGATTTGTCAATATGTAATGGAGAAAGGTACTGCAAATTTGATGCAGAAAAGGGCTGAGAATATATGAAAATATCAAAGCTAATTGAACCATTGATAACTGTGGAAATTTTTGATAATTCAAATTACCTGGTGCTCATTTTTTCTTTTTCATTCAGATTTTTTGACAGCATACTTAATTGTAGTTTTATTAAGACATTTTTAAGGCTAAGCATCACTTGCTAGCTGTTGGAAAACTAATAGCAAATACTATATATTATTGTCCCAAAGCTAATTAGCTTAATTTCTTTTTTACTTTAAACAATGTTGGGATTAGAAGCTAGACACCAATTTTAAACAATGTTGTGGACAAAGTATTTTCAATGCAAAAAGAAAAATTTGCGAGGTAACCCAAAGAACAAAAATAAAAATGTAGATCTTTTTTTTTTTTTTTTGATGATCAAAAAGTAGATCATATAATGATCTATTTCTATTACACATACATCAAAACACAAAATCATATATATATATATATATATATATATATGTATGTATGTATCTTTCACCAAATTAATTAAAAGCAAAACCAAAAGGCAATTAAGAAACATATCATTCTAGGACCGACGTATAAAATTCAATATACTAATTGGTTTAGTAATAGTTATTCCAAATTGTAGTAGGAATAGTAATATATTTCTCTACTCAAATCGAAAAGTAATACATTTGTTTCATAAAAATCTTATAAAAAAATTTAATAAGAGGAATATACTTTCTTACTTACCAAGGAGTATATTTAGTTGGTATAAAAAAAAAAGTAATAGAAGGTCCAAAAGTCTTTTAGTTAAGTGGCTTTGCCTCTCTCTTTTATAAGAATAATGAAGGTTTAAATCCCCCAACTTATAATAACAATTGAATTATCAAAAAGAAAATGTGTGTAATAGTTAGGACAGGTCATACCATTATAGCTTATCTCTGCTTGTGTATTTGTGTGAGGATTGAGGAGAGAAGCGTTCACTTGTGATTTTGGTGACAACTTAATTGGGAGAACGAGACAATGAGTAACAATTACCATTTTGACTTAGGCTTATGGGTTTTTCTTAAAAACATAGTTACAAAGTATCATTATCACATTAGTTTTAATCTTTTTAATTTTTTTTAATAATTCAAAACAAGATTTTCATTTAAGAATCAAAGATACATAAGCTAACAATTAGAAGTTTAGGGTGATCATTAGTTTTTATCTAATTTTGATTTTTATTGTTATTGTGTTTATGTTTATGTGTATTGTTATTGGTAGCATTATGCCCCATAAAAAAGTACTCATTAGTGATATATATCTTTGAAAACATTAGACCTAACCATAAGAGAAATCCTCATCTCACCAAAAATATTTTATGGTCAACTTGAGTTCATCCAAATTTAAGTAGAAGAAAAGAATTAAATTTAATTACTAAAAGATAATAAAAAAATAAAAATTGCAAGGGTGGAGGTTTATGAGGGGGCCATATTACTAATAGTATGCTCTCTAGAGTCATTATCCTCATCTTGGCTGCCGTCATATTGAAGTAGCCGCAAAAGTTGATGTAGGTTGATGCCAAAATTTTTCATGATTTCATCAATTACATTCATTTTGGCAATTCTTCAATTTTATCAATGAAACTAATAACAACATCATTTAAGGCAATCAATTATAGCGTCCATGATCTATGTGAGCTCTTGTTATATTGTTGGAGATTGTAATGATACTTAGTATGGCTAATATCGGCTCCTGCTTACACTATCCTCTTGATATCTTTGTCCGTTTGAAGTCTGTATTTCTTCGCAGAAGCCAACTTCAGTTTACCTACATGACATTAAAAAAAAAAAAAAAAAAATTGATAAAAGTTATTTTTTTTAGTCCATTATAAATATTAGAATTGTAAAATTTGCTTTATCTTTTTTAAAATCAAAATAATTTTCCCAATTTACAATATAAAGCATCATATTTTCCAACAATCATCAAATTCAGAAAACTGTGTCAGAAAATCAATGATTTGAAATCTCTTTTTAAATTGTACTTTGTGTCTTATTTCTCAAATGCAAAGTCAATAAAAATTGATGTCACTCAGCCCATTCAATTTGCCACTAGCAAGCACATTGTTTGGGTTTGCCATTTCAAGTCCTAGTTATTAAAGCCAAAAATTCATGAAGAAAGAATAGTTAATTGTCCATATTCTCATTCACCCCTGCCAACCTATAATTATTGGTTTAAAAAAAAAAAAAAAAGCCTTAAAGTTAGTGGTATTGCTTGAAAACCAAAATCACAATCAAGAAGTATCATCATCATGATTACTATCATTATTAGTTCAATATTAAGCTGATGTTTATTGTTATTTTTTTTATTTTTTTATTTTTATGTTTATGTGTATTATTATTAATAATAACTAGTCCCTAACATGTGCAATACATAGGAAAGTTTTATATAAAGATGGTAAAACAAATTTTGTCATATCAAAATAAAAAAGTAGTACAATCTTTCTCAAGAATGCTCTTCTCCAAAAAGAATTTCTCAAGATGCAAAAAAAAAGTTATGGAAAATACTTATTTCATAATAAAAATTATTTATAACATTTTATACGTCATTAAAAAGTATGTTAGAAATTAGAAATTATTCTTTTAGTTTTAAATTAACTTTCTCAAACCTTTTTTTTTTCATTCATTCCAAAACACCAAAAATGTATCTCAAAAATTAGTAAAACTCTACAAAACTACTGTTCAAAACCAAATTGCAAAAAGATTTACTTCAACACCTTTTTGTGACATTAAGAATGAAATTTGAATAAGAGATAAGAAGAAAGAATTGAGGGAATATTCTTATCAGTTTTCATTGATTTTAGGTTTTGTGCTAATTTATTTTACTTGTTTAAAATGAATGAGAATATATGTATGTTAGTCGATCATCACTTATCAAAAAAAATATGTATGTTACTTGATCATGATACTCAGGATTTTGTATAACGTCTGACATCAAGCAACGTTTGACATCAAGCAATTGCATTGTATACCACATTTTAATGATTATTCTAACATTGGCATAAAGGTTTAAGTGTTTAACTACCATCTCCTTTTCTTGTCCATCTTAAGTGGACATCATTTAATGTTTCTCCTTTTATATAAAAATATTTCAAAAATTAGTTTTTAATTTAAAATTATGGCCAAAAATGACAAAATACTTTTTTTCAATAAAATAAATTATATTTTAAATAGCAAGTGTAACTTGTAAGTACTTATACATTGTGTTCTTGTCCTTTTTAAAATAAAGAATATTTTGAGACCTCCAAAGTAGAATAATTGATAAGCAAATGAGAAATTAATTAACTTATTCCCATATTTCATCTATATAGATTTGCTTGATGATACTAGCAAATCAACTTCGACTCAAGTCTTTTCAATTGATTTTGTTGGTAGTTATGGTTGGTATTCTATTTGATTCCATAAAGCTCGATCGTCATTGGTTGGATGTCCAAAGTAGAGGGGAGCTTAACAAACATAACTGATTGATCTTTGATGACTATAATCTATTCCACTCGAAGGATCTTGGTCGTGGTTTTTGAAGGCCATTTCGATGTTTGTGAAGCTAAAATCTGGCCGTTGGATGTTAAGATATTTGTCGCAAATTTAATATTTGAACGTGCAATGGAAAGATCCACCCAGGGAAACCCCTCTCCATGGGTGATTAAAAAAAACGTCTTTACGCTCCCTAAACTTTCATTATAAATAATTTAGTACTTAAACTTCATACATGTGTCAAAAGACATTTTGAAATATAGTTTAGGGAGCGTAAAAATCTCTTTGAGAGAATGATACTCAACACAAAAAAAAAAAAAAAAAAAAAAAAAAAAAAAAAAAAAAAAAAACTCTTCCTTGAAGCTTGTAAAAATTAACACTTCTCCCCTTTTGTTTATATATATTAGTAATGAAATATTCTAAATTTCCATAAAAATCTCTTTACAAAAATTTAACCATAATTAATAAAAAAAAGTAACTGATAAATTTAGAATAAAAATGTAAAATTTATCAAGTATAAAATAAAATTACAATGACAAATCTCTCCATAACCTACTAAAAAAGGAAAAAATAATAATAAGAAAAATTCATACTTAATATTTTTTGTAGGGCTAGAGAACTTGTGACCCCGACCCACTTTACGTTAGAGCCCAAGACCAGAGTTTTTGTAGGGACATTACCGAGAACATACAATGAAAGTCCAAATGGCCTAGAGATGTAGTCGAGGACGATTCTGTCCTTGGCATCCCAAAGCGCTCCTAGAAAAAAGGGCAAGTACGGTATAGGAACAGTTTAAGGAAAAGCCGAACACCTCCGCATTGATGGAGAAAGGACCCCTGAACAATGTGGCGACGAAGGACAAAGGAAATACTGTCATTACTGCAATTAAATACTCTGCGCCTGACAGAGCAATGCTTTTCAGTTTTTGCAACCACCCCCAACCACTTTGGGTATGGGCTGATAGGACAAGTATCAGTCCTAAAAAGCTGAACCTACACGTGGACGTTAGAAAAAGGGTAAAGGTTAATATAAAAAGAGAAGGAAGAAGTCCAAAAAAGGGATTGGGAGGAGGGCCAAGAACTAGAGCCTCCCAGGCTATGCCGAGAAGAAAACCTTCTTAGGCGAGCACGGTCGATGAACACCATGACTAACCACCATCTGGTGACCAAGGCTTAACCTTTCAGCCCACCCTCTATAAATTTATTGTTTGGGCCTTTAACGTTCGAGCCCAATAAACCAATTTGGGTTCGTCACAAATTAAGTTCTTACATTTTTAAATACACTTTAATTAAAAAAAATTAAAACAGTGAATTTTAATTCTAAAATGGAAGATAATTTCTGTCTCTACCTTTATTAAAGTGGGCAGGTTAGCACACAATATTTTTAATACTATTATTTATTAAAGTTTGGTCAATCAGATATCAAGGGAAGAAAATATTTTTTCTTTTCAAATTTTGAGTGAGGAGTCATTTTTCTAAACCTAAGGGGAGATGAGTATAATTATATATATACACACACACCCAAGATAGAAATACTACTATAACTTAATCTAAGAGTATATGTATAAATCTTCTTTTTAAATATTTGAATCGTGGCTTAAAAAAATATAGGAATTTTTTTAACCAAAAAAAAAAAAAAGTAGTGGGAATTATTGCAGGCTTTATATTTGACCCAAAAACATTTCTTCCTTAAAAAAAAAAATAAAGAAAAAAAGAAAAAGAAACACCATTCAGAGTCTATATAAAGCTTGATATTAAAAAAAAAAAAAAAAAAAAACCCAGAAGATTATCATGTTTGTGTCCCCAAAACAAAACACACACTTTGCCTCCAAAGTCTAAACTCAAAAGCCTCCTATCCAACACACTCACCCAAAATGAAGGCAACTACCTCCAACTGCAAGTGCAACCATCACCTGCGGCTTTCCTCCAGCTTGTACTCTCCTTCACCCATCTCTCGCCAACTCATCTTCCCCCCAAGTCAACGGCGGCCACGTCTGTGTTTCACTGATTCGACAGGTGAGCATATCACTCCCCCAGGTGTTCCCATAATTAACATTTTTCACTGGCAAAATTTCATTCCTTTATTGTAATTATAGGTATAAAATTGTACACTCATAAGCCAGGTGGCGCAATCCGGGCCGTCGGTGGAGAGGTGTCAGCTTGGGATGAGAAACCTTATGAAATAGTTGACAATGGTAAAAAAGCTTACTTGGATGAACAAGATGTGGTCTCATTTCTTGACCCTCCTAAGGAGTTGATTCCTCTGGACCCTTCTTCTTATAATCCAGCTGCATATCTTTGGTAAAGTTCTTACTTTTGTTAGTTCTATTTGGATAATTTCAGTGATGGGTTTGTTTTTTTGAGTCATATAGAATGAAATTTTGATTGTTAATGGGACCTGTAGATGTAGAAACAAAAACAGTGAAGTGGGTCTAATGGGAATTTTTATTTTGAGTTCATTGCACTGTTTTCAATTGTGTTCTCTTGTGTTGATAATTTGATTTATATTGCTATGTTGTACTTGTAATTTAGAAATTGAATGAACTTATCTTGTAAATAGATATATGCCAGAATAGACTATTGGTGCCTAAACTTTAGGCTCTAGCTCATGAGTGATTTTAGTCCTTGAAGTTTAAAGTGATCTAGTTTTAGTTCCTAACAAATTTAAAGTGATCGTTTTGAGTCCTGAATAACATAAAGTGATCATGGTATGGAGAGGGAGGCATTGTGGCAGCCGCTGCAGAGGGAAGTTGAGATGAATTATGGCTCTCTAAGGGGAGGATGGAGTACCAATGTTGCTAATGTATTTTTTTTTTTTTTAATGGGATTAGTGAATGCAAATGTATAGAGGGGTTGGGCTAAGTTTTCGAGTTTCATTATGTCTGGGGCAGGAGATGGAGCCAGAGTTAAGTTTTAGCTGGACGTTTGGTGTGGTGATGTGTCTTTGAAGGAGTCCTTCCCTAAATTGTTTTGTGTAACACATGATAAGGAAGCTTAAATAACAGATCACATCCAATTTTGCAATGACTTTATTCGTTGGGTGTTGAGTTTATACGAAAAGTACAAGATTGGGAGTTGGAGTCCAATTTTCTTGGATATAATTTACTCTGCGTCTGAGTGAGGTCATGGAAAGGATAAGCTTTTATGGAAGCCGTCTACTCGATAGGGCTTTGAGGTTAGATCATGTTATAAAGCCTTAGCCCCTAGTGGAGGGATGAATTTCCCTTGGAAAAGTATTTAGAAGCCTAAAGTGTGAACAAGTCTTGCTCTCTTTATCTGGACTTTGTCTTTGTGGAAAATCTTAACAGTGGATAACTTGAGGAAAAGAAAATCTATTTTGGTGAGTTGGTGTTGTGTGAGCAAGAGAGGTTGGGAGACAATTGATTATTTTCTTCTTCATTGTCTGTTTGCTAGAGACATGTGGAATGTGATAATTAGCCTCTTTGGGGTTTAGTGGGTGGTGCCTAGAGGGATTGCAGACTTACTAGCTTGTTGGCAAGGCTGTTTTGGTAAACATAGTAATAATGAGATCGGGAAGGCCATCCCGCATTGCTTGATGTGGTGCATTTGGAGAGAAATGAATGCTAGAAATTTTGGGGATGTGAATGGACTATTTTAGATTTGAAACTGCAGATTTTCAGAACTTTGTATGAATGGATGGCTGCAACAAGACTTTTTTCTTTTTCAAAGTTATTAGATCTCATTGGTCATTGTAACTTTAGATTTTAGTTGTGCTGTACCTTAAGTATGTTCTGTGTACTGGTGCGCTCCTGTTTCTTTACTGAATAAAACATTATTTTCAAAAACAAACTTAAAGTGATTGCTTTTAGTCCCTAACTAATGTGTTTCATAGAGTCACAATGTGTTAGTTTTTAGTTAGGACACGTCATCTAAGAGAATAAAAACAATCACTTTAAAATTTAGTGACCAACAGTGTATGTAAGCCATAAATATAAAATGCATAGTATTTTTTTATTGTTAAGTTAAAAACCCAGGCATTCAGTGAGTTTTTAGCATCTGCATAGTTTTTGTAGGAAAAGGAAGTGACATTTGAGTAAGAGTTCATTGACTAAATATATGAATAAATGTTGTGAAATGATAGTAAGATGGTCAATTTTGTTTTAAAAAATATCTTGATGGCTAAGTTTTACAAACCCCACGTGGATCTTAAGCCAAGACCACACCTTTTGAAAATGGCCATTTGAGCTAGAGTACATTAGGAATAAATTTATGTTTTGTTCATGAAAAAAATAATAGGAATTTCTTTGAAACTTTCTTTTGATTTTGTTTTTGATGTGGCGGTAGTTGGCAGTTGTTAAGCCATTACAACTTGGATTTCTTTTGGTCTTTGTTGTTTATTTATTTCATTTTTTTTTTTTTTTTTAATTTTTGTTGGTGTGAACTTCAGGAAAAAGATTGAAGATATTTCTGAGGAAAGGCGTTACCATTTGCTGAACTTGCTGAACCCTAGGTTGTATCTCAATAAGCTTGTCAGGCCATGTTGAAATTCTAATGTTACATTTGCTTTTCCCATCTAAATTGATTTCTTTACTTGCATATCCATGTTTCTCTAATTCTATTTGATATGTTCTAATAAATTAACAGGTATTTGAATAATTATAATAAAATCTAATAAAGAATTCTGAATACTTAGTTTGTTTGGACAAATGTGTGTAGGCTTATATCAAGAGCTTGGCAGATAGCTGGTACACGATACGAGGATCCTAAGCTAGCAAAGAAAACTGCATCCACGTTGTCTAGTGAAGATGGTGTAATGCTTGAATATTACAACTGCCGGACAAGTGGAGGTAACTCAAGTAAATTTTGCTATGACTATTTGGTCATGTTTTAATTTATCTTGGAAAATTGATCCAATTTGAGTTTGTGCCTTTTGAAAAGTAATTTATGTAGAGGGAACACAGACAGACAATACAAAAAGGAAGGCCCACGTAGAGTGAGTGTTTGTGCCTTAAGTGTTTAATCATCCTAGTTGTGGGATTGTACTTTGTTCTGTTCAATGTGGGACATTTTAAAATAATACTCATTTAATTGACTCGTTGTTAAGGAATTACACCACAATAGGTTCTGGCATGTTAATTTCTGCTTATTTATCACTGTTAGGTTTCCTGAACCTCCCAGAAAAGGGTTAAAAGGGAAAATGGAGGGAGGGGAGGAGGGTGGGGGATGAGCCATGCAGAAGTTTTCCCTCTCTTCTGAGTGCAGTATGCTTCTTGGGAAGGCCTTAAAGGTCATGTAGTTTTGACTGACAGTGAATGCTTGATATATCTGTTCATTCTGTCAATGAAATCGCACAAGTGGGAGGTTGCAAATCAATTCATGCAAAAGGAACAACTTTGTTTTTGGGAGAATTTGATATATATATATATATATATATATATCTGTGTTTGTGTTTTGGGTCAATGACTCAATGGTCTTTCTCATTCATGTGTGTGTGTGTGTGTTTTGTACTATTAAAAGGTTTTATAGGTTTGTTTCAATTAAAATATAAAATTATATGACCATGATGTAATGCAGTTAGGTAGATTTAGGTAGATTGCCTTATTTAATACTTACAGCTTCATTATTTAATAATGCTGTATTTTTGTATTCCTGTAATCTATGAGGAAAGCATAAGGAAACTCCTCAATAACCATCTTGAAAATGTGTTGAGGCCAAATCAACAGTTGAGAACACCATAAGGTAACAGCAAAGCATAGATGGGTTAGGTTCAAGTTGGAGCATTTAAGATGAAACTTGAAAGCCTTAGATGCCTGACCAGAAACCTACATTAAATCAGAAAACACCTTTATGGCTAGCACAAAAAGGGAGAAAGATGGTCACCCGACCTCAACCCCTCCCTACCTTTGAAGTAACCAATAGGCTTCCATTAAGGGCAACAGAGAAGTTAGAAGTGGTTATACACTCCCTAAGCCAATCAGTAAAGCTCCCAGGTACACCAATAGCACTAAGTCAGTGCAAAATGAAGTCCCAGTCACCTAATCATAAGCCTTCATAATGTCCACTTTTATGGTGCACCTAGCTTGACGTTTATCCCCATGATAACTCTTCTTAATAATCTCTTGAGCCAACGGTTCATTTTCAGGAATACTTCTCTGCGATATAAATGCTGCTTTGATATTGGCTAATGAAGGTATCTAGGCAAGGCTTAAGCCTTAGCAAAAATCTTGGTATTGCATTTATACATAATGTTTACAGCAGGCTTTTGGCCTAATACTCCCATAGAAGGGCTTGGAACCTTAGAACCTGGGTTATAATGGTTGCATTAACCTCACCTAGGAGCTTACCAATTTGGAAAAAGGACTCTGTCTCTGTCTCTCCCCCCCTTCTTCTTGTGTTGGATTCTTTGTTTGAGTAATTTCCAGTAGTTTCTATTAAGTGACATTACTGATTGAATGTCTATTAGCTTTTAGAAACTTCATGACAATGATATTGAACATTGTTAAACAGGGCCAATGCCTATTGCTTGGATTAATTTCTTCAAGAAGGTGGATTCTACACTCTTGATTGTCGCTCTTTCCTGCTATATTATATTGTTGGTTATTTTATTGATTCTTCTTCTTATCTCAGGCTATATTTTCTTGCAAGGATGGGAAGACCTATGGACGATTTATTGGTAATTTTGTTTTCCTTTGTTAAATACTCTTTCTAGATCACAACTCATATTTCAATGGAAGTATTTAGTTAGGATCATATCCAGACACCCATTACTCCCTGTTTCCTTACATATTTTACATAGATCTGAATGATCTCCATCTTCCTGCCATTTATATAAGAGATTACTTGTGTTTGTGATGTTGATTTTCTCATTTATTTCTTCCTCCATGATTTCTAGCATAGATAAGTTGGACAATTTGAATGATCTGTTAGTCCCATAGTATAGCGATCACAGTTGAAATCATCTGATTTGGTGGGAATCTTTCTGACTGGAGAAGTTTATTTCAGTTGTGTGCACAAAAATGGGGGAAAAAAAATGATCTTTTCTTTGACTTGTAACATTTGAACTGACTACCTACCCCCAACCCAACCCTTTACCACCAGATCCAATGGCCTAGTGGCAACAACATATTGATATTATCTAATGCATAAAAGCTAGAGGTTTGAGACACAAGATCATAACCAATATATATTGTTGATGAATTAACTTTATTTTCATTCAATGCATTACTGTTTACTCCACCATAGATAAAATGGTTGATTTCACTTTTTTTTTTTTTTTTTTGTTCTGTTAATAGCAGTGTCTAACCAATATTTTATGGCTCAGGTGGATCATTACTGTCTGCATTTGCAAATTCTTTTTATCCATTGTATTTTGAAGTGAGACAAGTTAAGGAAGTTATGTCAACTGAACAGCCTTGTGATTTAGCATATGATTTTGGGGATGGCCTTTTGGATCTTGAAGAATATCCACAAGGCTTTCCAAGACCAGGTGATTAATTATCAATACTTTTTGAAATTTTGTAGTGTGCTAAAAACCTCTTCTTTCTTGATATACTTTGAAGAGAACCATTAAGAGAGAGAGAGAGAGAGAGAGTACTTGTGAAGAGGTGTTATATCCAGTTTTTTTTGTCTTTTTTGGAGAGACGTGATATATTCTGCTTTGTTATAAAGTCTCCATGAAGTTATATGAATCTTTTTGGGGAGCAACTTTTGTAGAAACTATTTTAGACTACCTATTGTCTCTAGAAATGAATATACATAAATGGAATTTGGAAAAAAAAAAAAAAAAAAATCTTTTAAGCAAATGTAGTCTTTGGGTTTTGTGTAACTTTCCAGGGAAGGGGTTTTCTCATCTCTAGTCAAAGTGTATGTTTCAAATGGAGGGAGAGAAGAGGAGAGTAGAGAGGAAGGGTGAATTTTGACTTACATGTTATGGTTTTCTTGCGCTTGTGAATTGTATCCAAACATTTCCATGCTTGTGTTTTCCCTTTTCATATCACAATTTCTACTTCCAGTTGCCATGTCGCCTAACTATTATAACTTACTAGGAAAAAAAAAAAAAAATTCATCTTTTCTCACACATCACAAACTTCACTTCTAACTATAATTAATCAACAAGGTATTTGCAACTGCTAATAAGCTCTCATGCCGAAAGGGATAACAATTTTTATGGTAGTATATTTTCTAGTCACGCGTATTCCTGTTTCTGCAAGATCAATTGATAACCTTTGGACTTTCAAAGACTCAAAGCCTATTTTGTGTCAAAAAGTTGGTTAACTGTATCTGTCATTTGTATCAGATGCAGATCCATCAATAATATTGCCTGGTCTGACTTCTTTTCATGTATCTTGCTTTTTCTTTGGCAGTAAAACATCCATATCCCTTCAGCGATCAGGTTGTTCTATATATTCGTCATCTTGGACCGGGAGTGTCAGTAGGGCAAGCATGGCAAGAAGGAAAAGCATTAGAGCAAGTGCCTCAAAAGTTATGTGGTGAGATTCTAATGGTGAAAGATTATGCTGTATTATCTGAAAATCACTAAGAGAATCTACTAGTAGTTCTGTTAAGAGAGGTGAAAGATTAATGCTAATCATTAGTTTAGAAAGGCCTTCACACTAAATCCCTATATACAATTGATTTGTCAATATGTAACGGAGAAAGGTACTGCAAATTTGATGCAGAAAAGGGGCAGAGAATATATGAAAATATCAAAGCTAATTGAACCATTGATAACTGTGGAAATTTTTTATAATTCAAATTACCAAGTTCTCTTTTCTTTTTTTCATTTGGATTTTTTGACAGCATACTTAATTGTTGTAGTTCTATTAAGACATTTTAAGGCTAAGCATCATTTGCTAGATGTTTGAAAACTAATAGCAAATACTATATACTATTGGCCAAGCTAATTAGCTTAATTTCTTTTTTACTTTCAACAATGTACGGATTAGAAGCTAGACACAAATTTTAAAGAAGAGAGTATTTATTCTGGACAATGTATTTTCAATGCAAAAAGAAAATTTTGCAAGGTAACCCAAAGAACAAAAATAAAAAAGTAGATCTTTTTTTTTTTTTTGGGATGATCAAAAAGTAGATCATATAATGATCTATTTCTATTACACATTCATCAAAACACAAAATCATGTATATATGTATCTTTTAACAAATTAAAGCAAAACCAGAAGGCAATTAAGAAACATATCATTCTAGGACTGACGTACAAAATTGATTCAAAATACTAATTGGTTTAGTTATAGTTGTTCCAAATTGTAGTAGGAATAGTAATATATTACTCTATACAAACGGAAAAGTAATACATTTGTTTCATAAATCTTATAAACTGACCTAGAGGAGTAATAGTAATAAAAAAATTTAATAAGAGGAATATACTTTCTTACTTACCAAGGAGTATATTTACTTGGTATAAAAAAAAAAGAAGGTAACATATAAAAGGTCCAAAAGTCTTTTAGTTAAGTGGCTTTGCCTTTCTCTTCTATAAGAACAACCAAGGTTTAAATCCCCCAACTTATAATAACAATTGAATTATCTAAAAGAAAATGTGTGTAATAGTTAGGACATAGGTAGTAGCATTATAGCTTATTTCTGCTCGTGTAATTGTGTGAGGACCGAGGAGAGAAGTGTTCACTTGTGATTTTGTTGACAACTTAACTGGGAGAATGAGACAATGAGCAACAATTACCATTTTGACTTATGTTTATGGGTTTTTCTTAAAAACACAATTACAATCATGAAGTATCTTTAACATCATTAGATTTAATCTTTGTAAATAATTTTTTTTAGTGAATCAAAATAAGATTTTCATTCAAGAATCAAAGATACATCAACTGATAATTGGAAGTTTAGGGTGATCATTAGTTTTTATCTTATGTTGATCTTTATTGTTATTTTGTTTATGTTTATGTGTATTGTTATTGGAGCACCATGCCCCTAAAAAGTACTCGTCAGTGATATATATCCTTGAAAACATTAGACCTAACCATAAGAGAAATCCTCATCTTAATTAAAATTATTTTATGGTCAACTAGAGTTCATCCAAGTTTAAGTTGAAGAAAAGAATTAAATTTAATTCCTAAAAGATAATAAAAAAATTATAAATAAAAATTGCAAGGGTGGGGGTTTATAAGGTGGCCATATTACTAATAGTATGCTCTCTAGAGTCATTAACCTCGTCTTGGTTGCCTTCATATTGAAGAAGCTGCAAAAGGTGATGTAGGTTGATGCCAAGGTGTTTCATGATTCATCATTTCCTATTAATTTTGGTAATTCTTGCTTCAATTTTATCATTGAAAATAATAAAATCATCATTTAAGGCGATCAATTATAGCCTCCATGATTTTTGTGAGCTTTTTTTATATTGCTAGAGGCTATAATAACACTTAGAAAAACGGACAAGTTTCTAAGTTTTGAGTCTCCCCTTGTTAAGATATTCCTTGAAAATTCAAACTTTTTCATGGAAGCCAACTTCAGTTTGCCTCCATGACATAAAAAAATATTTTATTGATAAAAGTTATTTTTTTTTTGCACTCCATTATAAATATTAGGATTGTAATATTTGCCTTATCTTTTTTTAAAATTAAAATAATTTTCCTGATTTACATAGTTCTTCTAAAAAGCATCATATTTTCCAACAATCGTTAAATGCAGAAAACTGTGTCAGAAATCCAAATTGTCTTATTTCTCAAATACAAAGTCTACCAAAATTGATGTCAACCAGCCCGTTCAATTTGCCACTAGCAAGTACAATTGTTGGGTTTACCATTTCAAGTCCAAGTTATTAAAGCCGAAAATTCATGAAGAAAGAATAGTTAACTATCCATATTCTCATGCACACCAACCTATAATTATTGGTAATTAAAAAAAAAAAGAAAAAGTAAGGCTTAAGGTTAATGCTATTGCTTGAAAACCAAAATCACCATCAAGAAGTATCATCATCATGATTACTATCATTATTAGTTCTATATTATGTTGATGTTTATTGTTTTTATTTTTATTTTTTTATGTTTAAATATATTATTATTAATAGTAACTGGTCCTTGACATGTGCAATACATAGGAGAGTTTTATATAAAGACGGTAAAACAAATTTTGTCATAACAAAATTAAAAAGTAGTACAATCTTTCTCAAGAATGCTCTTCTCAAAAAAGAGTTTATCAAGAATGCAAAAAATAAGTTATGAAAAATATTTATTTCGTAATAAAAATTATTTATAACATTTTATACATCATTAAAAAGTATGTTAGAAATTAGAAATTATTCTTTTAGTTTTAAACTAACTTTCTCAAACCCTATTTTTTTTTTTTCATTCAATCTAAAACACCAAAAATGTATCTCAAAAATTAATAAAGCTTTACAAAACTACGGTTCAAAACCAAATTGTAAAAAAATTTTCTTCAACACCTTTTATATAACATTAAGAATGAAATTTGAAGAAGAGATAAGAAGAAAGAATTGGGGGAATATTCTTATCATTTTTCATTGATTTTAGGTTTTGTGTTAATTTATTTTACTTGTTTAAAACGTATGAGAATATATGTATGTTAGTTGATCATCACTTATCAAAAAAAAATATGTATGTTACTTGATCATGATACACAGGATTCTGCATAACATTTGACGTCAAGCAACGTTTGATATCAAGCAATTGCACTGTATATCACATTATAATGATTATTCTAACAATGGCATAAAGTTTTAACTACCATCCCCTTATTTTCTTGGTCCATCTTAAGTGGACATCATTTAATGTTTCTCTTTTTATATAAAAATATTTCGAAAATTAATTTAATTTAAAATTATGGCCAAAAATGACAAAATACTTTAACTTTTTCAATAAAATAAATTACATTATTAAAATAGTTGGGTTCAAGTTACACTTGGTGTAATTGTAAGTAATTATACAATATTTTGAGACCTCCAAAGTAAAATAATTGATAAGCAAATGAGAAATTAATTAACTTATTCCCATATTTCATCTATATAAATTTGCTTGATGATGCTAGGGCTAACTAATGACTTGTGAAAATCCAATTCAACTGACTGATCAAGTTCGACTCAAGCCTTTTCAATCGATTTTGTTGGTAGTTATGGTTGGTATTCTATTTGATTCCATAAAGCTCGATTGTCATTGGTTGGATGTCCAAAGTAGAGGGGAGTTTAACAAACATAACTGATTGATCCAGTTCTTGACCCATATATCTTTGATGACTATAATCTATTGCACTCAAAGGATCTTGGTCGTGGTTTTTGAAGGCCATTTCGATGTTTGTGAGGCTAAAATCTGATCGTTGGATGTTAAGATATTTGTCGACAAATTCAATATTTGAACGTGCAATGAAAAGATCCACCCATGGAAACCCCTCTCCTTCCCTCATTGTCGATTGCCTTCGGCCATCTATGTACCTAATTGGTGGCTGGTGCCTGGTATGCAACAAGAAGCGGCTGAGTTAGGATTTCAATTTAGGGAGACAAGATTTTAATCCCCCGGGCAGGGCACTCCACCTGTGATGCTAGTTTTTAAGCAACAAGAGGTGGCAGAGTTAAGATTTCAATTTAGGAAGGCAAGATTTTAGTTTCAATGGGCGGGGCACTCCACCTATGGTACTAGTTAATTTTTTGAACTTGAAATTATCATTTTAGGTGGTAGGTGTAAGACAAATCCTTGTTTTTTTGGTAAGAAAAAAATGGCTAGGGGGAGGGCGACCAGTGTGGCTTTCCTACCTAGGAGTAACCATAGTAGTATTCTAATCGCTCCCAAGTAAAACTCCATACTTCTGGTTAGTTAAGTTAGGTTAACCGTTTGGGATGTAGATAGGATATAAGGAATACCAACACACAACTAGTTGTTGAGGCTCGAACCCAAGTCCTAAGACTTGTTGGCCCGGTTTCTTACCAATTAGGCCACCTGAATGTGTTCATGTTTTTCAATCATTTTTTTAGAAGCAAGAATTATGGTTTCTCCCAAGGTATGTAACTTGTAGTTCTCATTCCATTATTAATGCATCTTGCCAAGTCATTAACATGTAACTGACCAAGCTACTAAAACGATAATCAAGTAGTTTCACACTTCGATTATTAACTGCTTCTTATGGTCCCCTTGTGGGCTGTTTGATACTACTTTTCTTCTCTCTTCATAGCCAGTGACCTTTCAATAGAGTGAACAAACTAGCAATTATGTAATCCACATATAGCAAAGATCTGGTCCTTCTGAAGATAATGTACGTCTTAATATCCAGCTAAAGTCCTTTTCCTATAAAGATTTCCAGTTAATGGTTTTTGTCATTTTCTAACGAGGGTTTATCTATCCTCACTTATTTTTGTTACTATTCCCCATGCACATGCATATGGCAAGACTCAAGTTCAGGTTCTTCATATTATAATAAGGCCTGACCTTGAGCCAACTATATATATTCTTTAACATTTTTAACAATAATGATTGTTTTGAACCAGTCTTTCCATGTCATTCCATTGGAGAGGAGCCAAGAAAATGTACAATTAAACAAACCATTTCGTCCATGTTATAGATTGTCCAAATCCAACGCAAAGACAATTATTGATCCGTGTGACTATCTCTAGATCCTAGAGTAATTCTCTTTCTAGTTGAGCCAAGAGCTCATTAATGCGAAGTATACCCACCTCAACGTCATGAGAAGCAAAATAATAATATCATTAGTATCTCTTCATAAGACTATGAGAGAGAGAGAGAGAGAGAGAGAGAGAGAGAGAGAGATTAGCTTTATAAAAAAAAAATGAAAAAAATTTACCTCAGCAAGTTTAATTACCTCTAAAATTGAAGATTGATAAATTATTCATGAATAGTTTTAGTCAAATGAACTATTTAGGGTAGGTTTGAGAACAGTTTATTTAACTAAAATTAAAAATTTTTTGTTAAAAGTGTAGAAAAAAATTAAAAAATAAGCTAAATAGTATAATGAGACTTATGATATTAAAAAATGCAGTAAGATCCATGAATAGTAGCAAAAATAAGTTAAAATTGCATATAAGCTGAAAATTTCAGCCAATCCCAAACGAATACTTAATAAACCGAAAATCTTAATATTACACATTAATTATTTGGCACTCCACATACACGCAATTTTGAAATCATGTGTTTAAAACATGATTTCAGTTCATGTAGTAGTATGTGAGTGTGTAATTATCATTATCTTTAATAAACTTTTAACTAATAAAATTTTCCCCCCCTAGAATTGTTGCAATCTTGATGTTTTGATTATGACATATGGCGAGGTGTCACCTACTTCTCTCCACATCAACAAAAACATGGCAGTCAAGGTCACAAACGTCCAACAGCATGTGCCTCAATTTGCTCCTGAAAACGACACAATGAAACATCACATAGCTCTTAAAGAGTGCATGTGCAATCAATCGACAAAATTGATCGAGCGTCATAATGACATCAAAATACATGCTTTCTACGTCAACACTCCTCTCCTTTTTTTTTTTTTTTTTTCAATAACATCGATCTTAATGAGATTAACCTCCATTGCAATGGTAGGGATTTTCTGAAACAGTTTTATATATATCCTTTCTTGGATACAGAGTATATATGTGATTGGTCTTAACCTCTATGTGATCCATTAGATTTTGAGTTCAATAAATCTCTTAGCTAGTAACTTAGGGTGACCAATGTTTTATATCTTATCTAGCAACAATATTAAGGTTCTATTATACCATGGCTTAAAAAAAATTTACCAAAAAAAAAGCTTAAAATTTAAATCCACTTCCAACATCTATTTTGTTCTTTTTTTTTTTCTTTTTTTTCTTTTTTATATGAGAGAGAGAGAGATTGAATAGTATTATTGAGCCACAAAACTATTAAACATATTAATAAGTAGATAGTAACAACACCCTTGTTTAGAAAAAAAAAAAAAAAAAAGTTTAACATGCTGTTAGGTCCATTAAAAATATATCTTTAAACAGCAATAACAGTATAACATACAAGAGAGTGGGCAACTACAAAATCAGTGATACTTTGGACACATCTTTTTTTTTCTTTTTCTTTTTTTCCATAATTGCTAAAGTAGTTGACACGATACTTTTTCTTCACATCTTACTGTCTACCTTCAACAATTGTAAAATTTGTTACGGAAAAAAAAAAAAAAAAAAAGGTTAGGAATTTAACCTATTTCCTAGACCTTAAGAGAAACGAAGATGAAGTAAAAAATTGTGTAAAAAAGCATTTAGATGACACAAAGATTTAAATTGTTTAACCATATGCCTACAACCCTACATTTACAAAGTTTCAACAATTGTAAAATTTGATTTGAAAAAAAAAAAAGTGTGTTAGGAATTTAACCTGCTTTCTAGACCTTAGGAGAAACAAAGATAGAGGGAAAAATTATGTAAAACAAAAATTACATGACACAGATTTAAGTTGCAACAAATCCTAATTCTGCATAGACAAAAAAAAAAAGACAAAAAAAAAAAAAAAAAAAAAAAAAAAAAAAAAAAAACCTCGAACAGTCATTTCAAAAGGAGATAGAAATTTTTCACTAAGAAAATCTCATTTTAAATCGTTACGATTTGTTCGGGTCACAAATTGGATCAAACACAAAAACAGGCCGAATATAGCCTAACAAAGACAAAGAATCCATAACATTATTGCCACAAAATAGAATAGCATCTAGCCGAACTGGGGAATGATAATGATATATATTCCTGTGGTGTAACAGTGTGGGAAAAAGTAGTTTCACAGCAACGACAATATAATAGACTGTTTGATTAATATAAGATCCGAAGCGTATCAAAATCATGTCGTGTAGTCAACTGGGGATTGATAATGAAAAACTATGTACGCACCACGCGTGTTCTCATGTTTCACGTCTTTAATATGTTCCTTATCATGATGCCCACATATTATTTGACATTATTATGGTGATCTCTCTCTTTTTTGACAAGCATATTTTATAGTTCATAAATGTTATTTATTTATTTATTTTTTTTAATGGCCGGACTATAAAAACAGAATTTTCTTTCCTTACCTTAATGATCCCCCAACTTGAATTATCGATTTAGTTTCAGTTAATGTAATTGGTAAAATATTTTGTTGTTAAAAAATAGATTTAAAATATACTAAAAACAAATTGATGACTTGACTTAATGATAAAAGCAGTTATTATAGAGTGGACGCTATAAATTTAAAATAATATATTTTTAAAGAACAAAAAACACCTGGAAGGATTGAGACAAGATTCAATTTCATTGTATAAATTTATTTTCTTTTCGAGATGTATTTCGATGATTTTCTTATAATTTACAGAGACGTGAAACCAAGTTTGTAATTGTTATATGTTGATGTTGCTGTCAGTATTTTATTATAACCTGTATATAGGAGGGTTTTTTTTCTTTTCTTTTTTTCTTTTTTTCTTTTTCTTGATTGCTTATTGTAAGTTAAATAGCCAAAAAAAAAAAAAAAAGTAAAAATGTGTACAAATTTTAGAATAACGATTATGTATAGGCTTCTCTTCCATTTTCTTTGTATACCAGGATACATATTAGTAGTTTCATATTTAGAGCTTATAATTAAAGCCAAAGGCCTTAAACAAAAACACGTTTTTTGTGTGTCTACCTCTCATATGTATCATTTGATTTTAAATTGCTGATGAACCTTTCTAGTGCACAGTACATTAAAAAATAAAAAATAAATAAAAACCCTATTATTATTCATGTGGTCAGCTTTGGTTCAACAATGCTACAAGTAGTTGGATCTACTTTTTAGTACATAGTTTCTCATCACATCACATGAAACACATGTTTGGTCTAAGTTAGTACTAAAAAAATCATAGAAAACAAATCCTACCATATTTATCTCAGTTGGACTGTGATAGTTAATTTGTTAAAGTTAGAAGCAAGCATTATAATCATCCTTTGAAAAAGAATAAGGCAAATAAACTCAATGCTGGATACAAAGTGTTCAAAAGTTAAAAAAAAGAATGCTTTGAAAAGGACTGAGGTCCACATGACTTACATGAGAGGCAGAAGTACAATCATGCATCACCTTTGTGGAAAAACATTGGGATATTACCCACAAAACACTCGGTAATGCTAAAGATTTGAATAATAACATGGGATTGAGATGAGACAGATTCAATTCTTTTATCAAATTCATGGTTTGGAATCTGCTTTGATGACAAAGGGACCCCGTCATGTTGATTATTCTGTTCCTGCCGACACTATTTTGGGCCAGTTTTCTTATTTCCAAAGTACGCAACTTTTCATTTAAGATTGGATAAAAAGAATAACAAAAAATGAAAACAACAGGCAAAGGAAGAGAGGGACTTAATCATGATATAATCAGAAACTGTTGCAAATATACAAATTAATGGTCTCACTCTTACATGTGTAATTCTGGGACCAACTCTCAACTTGACCTCAACAATACTCAACCTATTTGGTGGTGATACAAACTGTGCTTATCTAAGATACAAAACCACACTCAAGCAAGAATACAAGAGCAAAATACGAACTTGACCCTTTGTTCTTGCATGTAAATTACAATGAACCAAATTAAAAAACCAAGAAAATAATGACATTGAATAACCTAAAAGAATGACTTTGATTTAGAGAACATGAATAAAAAGTATGGAAAGAATTTATGTGGACATTTTAAGAATAATGAACTTAATTTTATTCAACCGGTTGATAGATGTACCTGTGGTACCTCCAAACCAAACACCTTCAACAATTGCCAAAAGGAGTGTTGCTGCTGCATGCCAGATTGGCTGGCATTTTTATTTTCCCTTTTATTGTGATCTTGCCATTATCCTCTAGCTCATTTGTTCACCAATTAGATCAAGACCCACGAGGAGGAATGAGATACCTTGAAATAATAGGAAGTAGAAATGCACTCCTTGTGCTGATAGAAGGCTCCTAACTGCAGCGGTTAGCAGTAAGAAAGCCAGTGCAAGCTCCTTCTTAAATATCTTATTCATTTTCTTCACGGGAGGCTTTGGAGCAGCTTCTTGATGCTCTTTTAACTTGTTGAGCTCAGAGAGTCCACTATCAGAAACTCCTCTATGAAGTTGTGAATGATTCATAGCCTTTGATTCCCTCTCTTCAGCAGCTAAAAGGTCAGGTTCTGATGACCGGCCTGCCTTCTTGGTGACAACCCATTCATAAGAGCTCCCCAGTTGGAATAGCCCAGATATCATAGCATTGAATTTTATAACTGACATTGTATTCTCAAACAGAAGATAAGGGACAATGAAGGGAAAGTATCTTGGGGCAGGGAGAATGCTCATGAATGACATGATTACGGGCACATAACAAATAACCCATGCAGGTAGCTCAGCTTCTGGGACAAACATGGTCAAAGGAAGAATTATGCAAAACAATGTGAAAGAATAGAATGGGAGGATTAGTTTCCTAAGAAGAAAGAATAGTAGTATTAAGTTTGCTTTCTTCCAGAATGCAATCTGCAAAATTGTGAAATTTAGTACACTATCAGAATTTTACCATTGTAAAGGAAAAAAAAAAAAAAAAAGAATTGGAGAGCAAGAACTACCTTGGAAGTTATGATCGCAGGAAGGCACAAACGGAACAGTTGCATCGGACCAGAGTGCCAACGGTGTTGCTGTTTTCTGTAAGCTTCATAAGACTCCGGAAGTTCACAAAGGACCTGAAAATGAGTTTTTAAAATTTAAGGCATCATCAAATTTGTAAAATTGTAAAATGAAAGGGAGAAAAAGCTTTGACTTCAATAGCAATATTGAATGCGTTACAGTGAGAAACATGAATACTTATGAAATCCCAAAGTAATCATGAATTTATGTCTTTAGAAATTTTTACTTTCTCAGCTTAAAAACCTCCACATTCCTAATTGTCATCATGATTGCAGGATCACCAAAAGGTAATGGAAATTATGTGCTTCGCTTGAATTGTAGAGAAGTACAGAACTGTATAAACCGGGGTTACCTTCACATCATCAAGGAAGATGAATTTCCAACCATTGAGATGGGCACGGACTGCTATATCCATATCCTCCACGGTTGTCCGCTCAAGCCAGCCTCCAGATTCCTCTAGTGCTTTGATTCTCCAAACTCCAGCAGTACCATTGAAGCCAAAGAAATTAAGGTAGACCCCGTTAACCTGCTGCTCCACCTCAAAGTGGAAGCACATATTAACGTTTTGGAGGCGTGTCAACAAGTTTTCATCCCTGTTCACAAAGGCCCACCTAGCCTGAACCAAACCCAGCTCAGGAGTATTCTGCAAACAAGTGATAGAAACAAATTAGTCCCAAGGAAAAAAAAAAATTGGCTAAAAACTAGCAAGAGTGAGCTAAATGAGTTTCAGACACCTTAAAATGTGGAACTGTCTGCTTAAGGAAATCCGGATTTGGTTGAAAATCAGCATCAAAGATTGCAACAAATTCATAATCCTTCACATAATCACAATTCATTGCAGACTTGAGATTCCCTGCTTTGTAACCCGTTCTAACCAATCGATGCCTGTAGATAATGTTGACACCCTTTTGGCTCCACTTGGAGACCTCTCCTTTAATTAGCCCTTGTATGTTCTCATCATCAGAGTCATCCAGAACTTGGATCAGAATTCTGTCTTTAGGCCAATCAAGTTGGCAGACTGCTGAAATAGATTGTTCATATACCTAAAGTGTTGATAACAAAGTTATTATCACCAACATTGTGAATAGCCTGTGGAAATTAGTACAGCAGTTTTTATAACTTCATACCATTTTCTACTATTAATGATGATTCAGTCAAACATAAGGGTGCCAAAATGTAACCTATTGAACTAAAAACAAGTTGATATAATTGAAAAACAATACTTGTCACAAGTAGGTCATACAGAACACATACATCAGGAAGCATTGAGACACTTACCTCTCTCTCATTACACATAGGAATTTGAACAAGAACCATGGGATAATTGCATCCCGAACCTTCCAAATCGTCTGACTTGAATGGATCCCCTTCAATCCTTGGCTTAATCTTCTTGAACTTGATCCAGAAGCAGCCTAAACACTGCAACATACGGTCTGCAGACTGGATTATGAAGAGAGCAACACAATAGCTAGAGAGAAATTGAATTGGAGGCGCAATATAATCAGCACGAATCTTCAACCACCCAACGTAGATCATGTTAAACCATCCTTGTATCTCCGAAGTTTGCGGGATATGCAAATTATGGTTCTGGAAATAATGCCAACCTTTCAAGTGGGCAACCACTTCAACTGCTAGAAATGTCAAGGCCATCACTAAGAATGCTAGAATGATCCTAAACAAGAATCTTCCTTTATTCGATTTCTCATTCTCCATTGTAACTCCCTGGCCAAATATCAATCTATTCTTAATGACACCAAGCAATGTCCAAAGACCATTTCCGAGCCACGCAATGGAACCGACAGCTCGATGTGCCTTTAGAAGCAAAACCCATGTAAATTGTTTTGCATTCTTTCCCCTATCCTTATCAACCCGTTGGAATGCAGCCTCAGAACCATTCATATCTAGTACAGAGTAATTGTGGTTCTCCATGGCTGCTACTTACTACTACTGGATCACCCTTCCTTTTACTCTTTTTTTGGCTAACTAACTACAATAATCTATTAATGGAGCCATATTTGCCTCTCAAGTGTACAGAATTCAGACACAAGTACACAAACAACTCCATTAAAACAAAGCACACAAAGTCCACTATACAAGAACCAGTACCTTAAAACCTTAGCATTTTTAACAATTCTACAAAACCCAGATCCAATATTGAGAAACTCAAAGTACACAGTTCCCAGCCTAACCACAAAGAAACAGAATTTCCATTCAAAATCTGAACTTTTTCAAAACCCAGAAGCCAAAATGGGAGAACTCACAAAACTCATGAGGACCGGCCACAAAGAATCAGATCCACCACTCAACTAATGAAGAGAAACCCAGTTCAAGCCTCAGCATTCCGCACCAAATGATGCAGAAATGGAACAAAAAGCCAGAGAGAGGAGCCAAAGTGTGGGGTTCTTCTTGCTAGTTTGCTACTTGCTTACTTGCTACTATAAAAAGGCTTAGCAAATTACAAGCTACCCCAACACGAGAATAACCATAATGGGAAAACTAATCTTATTTCCTTTTTTTAACATGGTCATTATTTTTAGTCAACTGATTAAGATTCAACTAACTGAAACCAGTTCTCATTATAAAAAACAACTGAAACGGTTTCACTTAAATAAGTGTCTTTGTTGGTAGTTTTACACCCGCTTCTTGCTCTTTTTCTCACATTTTAATATCATATAAATAAATTAGTTTTATAAAAAATAGTCGGTATACGAGTAAAATCTCACATTAAATACTGATAAACAGAATAAGTATTTAATATAACATATTTAAATTTGTACTTTTTTTAGATTAAATGATGTCTATATATATTATCTTAAATACTCAAAATGTCTCTTTAAAGTATTATCTACATAACAAGTGATAACAGTTAGTAGGACTTATTTATGACATTGGAATTCATATAAAGATAGAGACAAGGTGATTGTTGAATACTCACGTGTGATTGTGTGAGCTTCTCCCATATTGAATACTAACGGGAAGAAGTTGTCAAAGGGAATTCCATTCCTATTCTCATTTCAACTTTCAAGTCAAAATATTGGCATGATTTTCATTGGATAGGATAAAAGGTGAAAGAAAAAGTTGTAGTAAAATCTAAACAATATAGATAGGCAAATTTGTTTTTTATATTGTCATAGATAGCAAGAAGATAAAGTTTACAAATTGAAAACAGAATACCAATCCATGTGAGAAAGGAAGAGAACAGTCCTTTTTTTTTTTTAATAGAAAACAGTCCATATTCTTAGAGAAATAGAAATCTGATTTTTGGATTTTGGAATTGTATTGGAGTTGCAGAATGATGGAGATGAGGTCAGCAGTAAGAAGAGAAAAGATTACTAAAATAATATAAAATTAATTGTTTTATAGTAATAATACAAAAATGACAAGGAGAAAGAGGGATAGAATGGCCATAAACAATGCTGATCCCTAGTCACCATATTGGCCTCGATTTATGTCACAAACTCCAAAATTTAAGCTGATTCGGTGGTCAATCCTCTGTCATCGATTTAAGTGATTTTCAGTCAAATAGTTGAGCAAATCTAAGAATGAATAATCTGGCATTTTTTGTGGATGCTGCAAACTTTGAAAAGTGGAGTAAAATAACATGTTGATGTGAAAGTGGAAGATAGTTAATTTTAGTTTATTATATAAGATAATTGTAAAAAAAATATGTTATCTTAAAATTACTCTAATCTAACGTGGCATCATTTATTTTTGTCTGAAATCTCTTTTTATTTTACAAATAATAATAATAATAATAAAAAGAAGAAGAAGAAGAAGAAGGAGGGTTAAATATTAATTGCTCCAATTCATCGTAAACTATAGCCTATGGGTTAAAGTTACTTGTATTTTGTACCTCAAATTAGGAAAATTTGAAATCATTATCCCAATTATAACAAAACATGCAAATGACACCCTATTACTCGTGTCATTAGTTGACTCTTTAACTTTAGCTAAAACTAGCCTCAAGCGCGTGGAATGAGATTTTTTTTTAGGAAAAAAAAACTTATATTTTTATTTTATTTATATAATTTTTATTTGGAGAATTTATTTTATAAGTAGATAAAGAAATTTTTTTTTTTTTTTTATAAAGCAATTTGAAAATCAATAAGAGAGTGACCTTATTTTTTAGACAATATTTTAGTGTGAGTTAGAGTTGCATTTTTACCAAATTGTCTTTTAGTTTTGTCTCTACTTAAATATAGAGGTATAGTGGTATTTTTTAACTAAAAAAATAAGAAATCCAAATAGGAGGAAACCCCTTAAATAATAGTATAGATAACTCAAAAGTAATTTATGCATACCATCTCATTATAAGCTTCTATTGTTCAAAACAAAGAAATCATATCATATCATATCATATACTATATAATAAAAGTTGGGCTTTGATGCCGTAGTTGTGCCAAGTGGCTTCATCAAATTACAAAATTTTAAAAAAAATTTTAGATTTGAAAAAAATATATAATTTTTCTTCTCCTATAATCTCTAAGTTGATAAAAATCTTAATTTGATTATTACAATCCAAATTCTTCATATAATCCATCTCATCATTATTCTTCTTTTTTATCCCCCAATTTTTTATTTCTACGGTTTGTCAATTTCTTCTTCTTCTTCTTCTTCTTTTTTATTTTTTTTAAAATATTTAGATAAACACAATTTTTTATAGATTTTTTTAAAAAATATAATTTCTAAGTTGATAAAAACTTTTAATTTGAAATCACTTCTTTGGATAAAGTTTGATACACACAAAAACTTAATAATTTAATATCAACTTAACTTCTTCTCATCCATTAATATATATATATATATATATATTCTTCTTTTTCCCCCCAATTTTTGATTTCTACGGTTTGTCAATTTGTTCTTTTTATATATATATATATATATATATATACATTATTATTCTTTTTTTTTCCCCATTTTTTGATTCCTACGGTTTGTCAATTTGTTCTTCTTTTT
Source organism: Quercus robur (assembly GCF_932294415.1). Taxonomy (NCBI): domain Eukaryota; kingdom Viridiplantae; phylum Streptophyta; class Magnoliopsida; order Fagales; family Fagaceae; genus Quercus; species Quercus robur. The sequence continues at coordinate 84,733,274 of NC_065538.1, read as the reverse complement.
TCTTTTTTTTTAATATTTAGATAAACACAATTAAAAAAGAAAAAATAATTAAATAATTGATACAACTTAATTACCTATAATACATATTTTAAAGTTACATTATCTCTTTCTTCTAATCAAATATCATCTTCTTAATGGGATTTTATATAGTAGAGTTTAACTGGAACTCTACTTCTCTTACAAGTACATCTGAATATAGCACTATTTAAAGTAGATTAGTTATTGGATTTTGATATCATGATATGTAAATCAATGCCATTGTTACAAGGGAATGTAGTTTTTTTTATTTTTTTTTTTATTTTTTTTATTTTTTTATTTTTTTTATTTTTTTTTTGCGAGAAGGAAATGTAGTCTTTTTTTTTTTTTTTTTTTTTGAAGCGGAAATGTAGTCATTTAGATCTAGCTTATAAATTAAATTGCGAGAAGGAAGTATCAATTTCACACTTTCATTCTATATATACGACATGCTGCAGTCCCTCTCTTCAATTTTTTCCTTATTTACAAGGTAAATTTCTATCTTCCTCAATCTAAAAGCTACAATAATGTTTGTTTATAATTTAATAGAACAAAGTTTATTGAAAGTCTAGGCTCTACAAAACTCACAAATTTGGATTGTGGGGTTTTTATTTATTTATTCCGAAGGTGTTGAATCCGTTGATTATTGATGTGCTTGAATATGGTTCTTGAGATTTTCTTAAATTTTGTTACGTGTAGTGTATTATAATAAAAAAAGCAACAACTTTTTTTTTTAATTACTACACTACAGACTTTAATGCATCTTTAATTGTAGAAATTTTTTTAGATTTTTAGATTTAAAAAATATATATAATTTTTCTTCTCCTATAATTTCTAAGTTGATAAAAAATTTAATTTGATTACAATCCAAATTCTTCATCTAATCCATTTAACAAACAAGTTTAAGTTTAAGTAAGACTCTTATTCTATTTGTTCTTATCGACTTATTTGGATAAAGTAACAATAAGTATTGTATTAATTTTTTTATAAAGTAATAATTTTACTTTTAGTCTAATTTAAACGTTTTTTTTTTTTTATATTATTATTTGTGCGTGGATCCCTGTTGATGGTAGTGGTAGTGGTCCTCCAAGGAAAATAATAACACTGAATGATGCCTGGACCTATCTCATGGAAGTGAAGGAAACGTTTCAAGACAAAAGAGAGAAATATGACTGTTCCTTAAGGTCATCATAGATTTTAAGGCTCAAAGGTACACTCATTGCATTTATGCAGTTTTTGTCTTGGAATAATGGAACATTGCATCTAAAAACCCAATGGATTGTGCCATTTTTTTCTACCTGCAGAATTGGCAATGTTGACGTCACGATCAGAGTGAAGGAATTATTTGAAGGGCATAATAACTTGATTTCTGGATTTAACATCTTCTTGCCAAAGAAGTATTAAATAGCCCTTGAGGATGATGAGGCTAGTCCACAAACTAAAAGAAGGTTTAAGTTGAACAAATTGAGAAACTGTAGAAATCTAAAGTTGGGGGGGAAAAAAAGAAGAAGAATGATGAGATGGATTATATGAAGAATTTGGATCTTAATAATCAAATTAAGATTTTTATCAACTTAGAGATTATAGGAGAAGAATATATATATATATATATATATATTTAAATCTAAAACTCTAAAAAAAAATTCTACAATTTAGTAAAGTCATTGGCGCAACCATAGCGTCTAAGCCCAACTTTTATTATATAGTATATGCATGGTTGTCAAAATCGCGATCTGGATCGTAGGATCGCACGATTTTACGATCCCACCTCACCAAAACGATTAGAATCGCACTAGGATCGTAAAAATGGTAGGATCGTACATAGGATCGTGTAGGATTGTATAGGATCGTAGGATCGTATGGGATTCTACCGATCCTACCGATCCTACCAAAAACATAGTTTTTTTGTTTTCTTTTTTTTTTTTTGGATAAATTTTTTGTTTTGATGAAGCTTTAAGGATTTTTATTTTTTCATGTTGTGATGGTATGACTTTTTATTTTTTATTTTATAAAATTATGTCAACCTAAGAAAATGTTTTCTAGTTTCTAGTTCACTTGTAATCAAAATGAAAGAATGTTTCATCATTTCTAAATGAAGAATTTGACTTGGCTTTGCTACATTTTAAGTTATAATATTGTTAAATTTGTTTGATCAATATACTAATTTGTGTTCTAATATTACTAAAATTTTTTTAATTTTTTTTTATATAATTTTATCAGTTATGCTTGTATTTGTATATTGATTGATTGATTTTTTTGAGTATATTCTTTAATTGTTGCTGAGTGGTATAACTTGAATAGTTGAGTGTGAAATTGTATCTTGATATCTTTTACAACTCTAGTATACAAATATATAATGTCTATATAGATGATGATATGGATGATGATGATTAGGAATTTAGGACGGTGGTTATAAGAACCTTAGAATGAGAATAATTAAATGTTCACTTTACCTTAATATTCATCTTACTTTTGGATTTCATATTGTAGTTAGCTAGTTTCCATTTGCTAACTTATTTTGGATTTCAAATTTGGAACTTAGAACTTAAAAAAATTTTCCTTATGTTTTGATAAATATTTTGGTATTTGGTTGCTAATTAAATATTTATTGAACTTTTTAGATACATTAAGTCAAAACTTAAATATATTTGTTTCATTAGTATAGACTTAGCGATGTATGACATGCAAATTACATCATATGATGCAAATCTAAGTTTTTTTATGGATGAATTTATAAGTTACGTGATTATTCAACATACAAAGTCATAATCAATGTGTTTTTTGCTTTAAATTTGAAAATATGTAGGATCTTACGATTCACGATCCGATCCTACGATCTACGATCCCACCTACCTTCAACGATCCTACGTAGGATCCCGATTTTGACAACCTTGAGTATATGATATGATATGATATATATATATATATATATATATGCATTTTTTTTTTTTGAGAAACAGGTAAGGAATTGTATTAATGAAAATCAAACTGAAAAACATCCTCCAAATCACGTGGTAGATCTTCCAACCACACATCAAAATCAACAGATACAACTGCTCTATGAGCGAGAGCATGAGCAAGCTTATTACCCTCTCTCTTAACATGACAAAAACTACAATTAACATTAGATACTAAACTATGAAGGGTCATACTAACGAGTACCCTTAGGGTACTTGTTAACAATCCATTTTAGGAAAGTTTTGACATTACTTTTATAGGAAATGAAAAAAGCTGTCGAAATATTAATTATTATTTTTTCTTTTCCCATAAAAACTTTCTTTAACTAGATTCTTAATCAATGTCCTAAGGGCACTTGTTAGCATTTCCCAACTATGAATGTCAACAATAACATTTCCAAACATAGTCCTAGAAGGCCTAGCCACAATAATAGCTTGGATGACCCGTAAGGAATCACCCTCTACCACCATGGATTGAAGACAAAGCTCTTTGGCAAAGACAATTGCTCTACTAGCAGCTAAAGCCTCCACCACGTCCATAGAACTTGGGTGCCTAATTTTCTGACTCAAAGCACCAATGATCAAACTTGCCGAATCCCTAATAACCACCCATTGACCTAGACATGCCTGCTCCTCAAATAAAGCACCATCAAAGTTAATTTTATATATACCAGAGGCCGGAGTTTTCCACTGAGTATCACCATTTCGAACAACCACCCGAGGAACCTTTTTATGCACATCATGAAACTCATTCAGCAGATCAGAAGCACGATGACACACCTCCCTAATGCCCTATACCTTTTGTCACACCCTAACCCTGTTCCGACGCTCCCAAATGCACCACGCAACCATGGCGAAGAGCTCTACCAGCCTAGGAGAAACTTCCTTATGCAAAAAAAGGAAGACATCTTCAAATTGGAAAATCTCTTTGAACGCATAAAAGAAAACCGCTGATCAGACATCCAAATGGCTTTCACCGAATCACATAACCACAGAGCATTTAATAATACCTTAGTTTCACACAATATGAATTTATTATATAACTTAAAATTAAAATATTTAATTATTTTTATTATATGTTCTATTATTTAATTTTAAGTAAATTAATAAAAAAAACTATTTACATGTGAATTTTGATAAAGTCGTGCATCGCATGGGCATAATGCTAATTATATATAATAAAAGTTGGGCTTAAACGCCGTGGTTATGCCACGTGGCTTCACCAAATTGCAGAAATTTTATTAAAATTTTAGATTTTTAAAGAACTAAAAAAGAATAGCATACTACCAGGATTCTAATTCATTCTTATCATTAAATAAAATTAGATTAACATTATTTTTTTATTTGTTAGGATATATTTCTTAAATTAAGGGATAATATTTAACATACAAAAATTTAATTTAGATAATATTTATCATCTAAATTTTCAAAATTTATTTCTACTCTAATTAAAAGTCTATTTTAAAAAATTTCTAAATTTAAATCTCATCCCACGTTTTTGTTGTTTCTATTTTCCTCAAGTTGCAACTTAAATTTTATTTATTTATTATTAAATTAATATTATTTTATCAGAATATCAAGTTACAAAACTTGATTATTAAGGGATAAACAAAATCCAAATTCTACAAGAGGTGATTAATATAAACTTATCCCAAGAAATAGTATATATCTCTATTAATTTGATAATCTTTATCCATGCCAAAAAACAGTATATATCTCCATTAATTTGATAATTTCTACGTTGATGACATTTCTAACCCAAAAAAAAAATCTATCAAAACAAAAAGTTTGAGAAACAGCCTCCAAAGGAATACAAGAGGTTCGACTTGAAGAAGCTTTCATACGAGGAAAGGAAGGCCAAATTGATTGAGAGATTGAATGCTTTTAACTCCGTAGCCAATGATGATGAGGATGATGAGTGAAAGTGGTGTTGGATTCAGTGCTTAATATTTGTTGATTATCTATGATATATTTTGTTTTTTTTGTCAGCGCAACTGAGAACCTAGCCGTGTTTTTCTTTTTGTTAAATTTGTCATTTTTGCAGGTTGTCTTTCATCATCTAGATGTTTAACTATATATGAATTTTTACATCATTTATATAAAAAAAATATATCAACCACGTTCTCTTTCTCTCTTTTTTTATTTTTATTTTTTATTAGCATTACATTGATTCTTCTTCCCAAAGATGAGGTTTCCATTGCTACTATGGACAGGTACGTATCTCATGCAAACATATATGAACTTAAATTGTCTTTCAATATTTTGAATGCTTTATTATTTTGCTAGATGTGATTAGGCTCAAAAGTATATGCTTCATTATTTTTCTAGATCATTTAAATACACTAAAACTAAGTTAATAGGATTTATTTTATATAATTTATCAAACAAAATGAAATAAATTTTGTCAAGTATGATTTATTTATGTTGTTCTGTTTTTACTTTTTACTTTTATTTTGAATATCAACATTTATTTACGTAAAATGTGCATAGAATTATGTATCCGTTTGCAACATTAATTAATATTTTTTTTTTGCTAATTATTAGTATAATTTTCTATTCCCAACAAATTCTTCATTAATCTTTTTATATTTTTGGTTTTAAATTGCAAATTTTTGGACCATCATTATTAAATATGTTTTTTTTTCCTTGCGATTATGGAACTTATTTGACTAAAGTAGTAAAATCAAAATGGAAATGATAGCTCTTTATAGAAAAAAAATTATTTTAAAGCCTGGTATTAAATGGTCATAGACTCATAAGCAATTTTACAATCTATATGGTTCAATTTTTTTCTTGATTTTGTTTTACAGGTTTGTCATAAAAGATTCCAAGCATCCTAAGAAAGGTGTGTAATCTATATGTAGAGCTCTACATTTTTTTTTTTTTTTCATTTACATGTAGTGTGTATCTTACAATTCAAATTATTCATTTTCTTTTTATTTCTCAACTAAATTTTGTATTATATAAATTTATGTATAAAATTGTGCAACGTACAGGAAGCAAAAATTATGATAGTTTCTATAATTAGAACAAATTAAAGGTTATTATTCTTCGAATAGTTCTATCTCTTAAAAGTGGCCAATTTTTATAATACTATGTCTAAAGATTTTAATAAAGAACAATGACGAAGAAGAACAAGGATACTCTAAAAACATAGTCTACAAATAAGTATTCAAAGATTTTCCAAAGGAAAAAAAATACTTCTAACAGTTTTTAATCATTGATATTATTTTTAACAATAATTCAAGTCACTAACAAATTTGTACTTATTTTGTTATTGATGGGAATGACGAGAACACATTACCCTGACGAGGTCAACCTAGTGACGAGGTCACCTCTGACAACGAACAAGCCATCACCGACAAGGAAAGGGAAATCGTTCAATGGTGCCAGCAAGTAACCTGGGCAGTTACGAAACCAGCAAAACAGACCGTTGGAGCCTAATAAAAGCCCCATAATTGGGGTGGAGGCGTTACAAAAGAGAGGTATTAACACCCCAACGGCTAGCAGTCAATACCACATATATAAAGTCCTTACGTTGGCAGCATAAGGTACATATGTACTGAGACTCTAAGAAAATACCTATTACTTTCTAGTTCTGTGAATTGCTTTACTGTTCTAACTTTGGCATCGGAGGCGTTATGGCAAGCACCACACCGGTGACCCCTTTTAGAAGACACATAGGTGCTGACAGGGAGTTCCATCTGCCTACTACGACTGACGAGTTTACACTTCATCAGTTTGGCACCGTCTGTGGGGAACGACATTCTCAAATTCATATTTGAAAACGTAGTTTCCGTCAACCCTCTACATTCAGATGGAATCCAACCTAGACTCAGCAGCCTTGGCCCAGCAAGTCCAAGCTCTTGCAGCCACCATTGAAGAACTCACTAAACAGAACCAGGAAATGAAGCTATGGCTCCAACAGGTTCAACAGGCTCAACAAGAAGAGAACCGGTCCAAGAACAACCTGGAGGGAGAAGGGGATAGTCACCGGAGAGGAACCCCTCAGAGGACAACTACTCTAGAGGAGCAAAACTCGGATCTCCTTTGAGAAATGAGGAAGGAAATGGACGAACTGAGGAGCGCCATTAAGGAGAAGACGGACCGAAGCGTAGACAAAATGGTAAGGGCTACGGATTCACCGTTCACTTCCGCGGTGCTTGAATGCCCTGTACCGTCAAAGTTTCGCTTACCTCAACTCGAGCTCTTCAACGGATTAAAAGACCCACAGGATCATCTTAATACCTACAAGACGACTCTAGGTCTTCAACAACCACCTGACGAGATACTGTGTCGTTCCTTCCCAACGACTCTCAAAGGAGCTGCAAGAGAATGGTTTACGAAGTTGCCAAACTCGTCCATAGACAACTTCGATCAGTTAAGTAGTGCCTTCTTGCGCCATTTCATAGGGAGACAACGCCCCAGGAGGCCAGTAGACTACTTACTCACCATAAGACAGGGAGAGAAGGAAACTCTGAGGTCGTATGTCAAACGATTCACCCAGGAGACTCTGGAGATGGACGAAGCTGATGACAAGGTGCAGCTGACGACCTTCAAAGCGGGGTTGAGGTCCAGAGACCTCGTGGCCTCCCTCGCAAAGAACCCGCCAAAGACGATGACAGGAATGCTCCTGAAGGCACAGAAGTACATGAATGCTGAAGATGCTTTAGCTGCCATAAAAGATACTGAGAAGCCAGGGGACAAGGCCAAGAGGGAAGACAACCGTAGGGGGCAAAAGAGAGATCGACCAGACCGTCGGAACAATGACAGGAACAGGAGGAAGGATGATAAAAATCCTCGGACGGTAAGATTTACTCCTCTAGCTATGCCTGTTGACAAAATTTTTACGCAGATCAAGGACGAGCATTATCTCAAGTGGCCCAGGCCATTGCACTCATCCCTCAATGTCCGTGACAAGAACAAGTATTGCCGGTTCCACAAAGACCATGGCCACCACACAGGGGATTGCAGAGACCTAAAGGAGCAAATAGAGGAGTTGATACGGAAAGGGAAGTTACAGAAGTATGTGAAGAAAGGAGAATATAGCAAGTTCAGGGACGACAATAAAATCCAGCATGAATCCTTCTTCCGGGATGACGACCGTCTGTCCCAGCCTCCATGCAAGGTGATCGGGGAGATAAACACGATCACAGGGGGACCATTCTCAGGAGGATCGTTTAAATCACTCAAAAAGGCATACCAGAGATAGGTGAACAGCGTCCACTACCTCCGTCCAAGCATCGACAAACATACCAGGACATGTCTTTCAGTGAAGGAGACGCCATGGGAGTGAAGCAGCCCCACAACGATCCCCTGGTCATAATGCTGAATATAGAGGGGTTCAATACCAAAAGGATCCTCGTTGATAACGGAAGCTCCGCAGACATCATCTACTTCCCAGTCTTCCAGCAACTGAGATTAGATCCAAAAAGACTTCGCCCTTTTGACTCTCCACTCGTCAGCTTCAGTGGAGACAGGGTTTACCCCAGAGGCATAGTGACATTGACGGTAACGGCAGGGACCTATCCAGTACAGTTGACCAAACAAGTAGACTTCCTGGTGGTAGATTGTCCCTCATCCTACAATGTCATCATTGGGAGGCCCACCCTCAACAAGTGGAAGGCAGCGACGTCAACCTATTGTTTGAAGGTGAAATTCCCAACAGATAACAGAGTCGGTGAAGTGAAAGGTGATCAAGTCCTGGCAAAAGAATGCTATCAAGCTGTCCTAGCTGGGAAGGAGAACCACACATGGATGATTGAAGAAAAAGAGGAAGACAGGATAGAGGCCCTGGAAACAGTGGAATTGGTAGAAGGAGATGCGAACAAGACGACCAAGATAGGGACGACGTTGAGCCCTGAGATGAGAACAAGACTCATAGGATTCCTTAAAGAGAATCTAGATGTCTTTGTGTGGAGTCACGAGGACATGCCGGGCATATCTCCAGAAGTCATCCAGCATAGGCTGAATGTGGACCCAGAACGGAAACCCATTCAGCAACGACGAAGAACCTTCACCCAAGAACGAGATCAGGCGATTACAGAGGAAGTTACCAAACTCTTGACGGCTGGATTCATCCGGGAGGTGTATTATCCTGAATGACTTGCAAACGTCGTCCTGGTAAAGAAAGCAAATGGGAAATGGAGGATGTGCGTAGACTTCACCGACCTGAACAAAGCGTGCCCAAAGGACAGCTTCCCTCTACCAAGAATAGACCAGCTCGTGGACTCCACAGCCGGGCACAAGTTACTGACGTTCATGGATGCCTTCTCAGGGTATAACCAGATAAAGATGACTAAAGAAGACCAGGAGAAGACCGCCTTCATCACAAGTCAAGGACTCTACTGTTACAAGGTAATGCCTTTTGGGTTGAAAAATGCTGGAGTTACGTATCAGAGGTTGGTGAACAAAATGTTCAGTCAACAGATTGGCAAGAACATGGAGGTGTACGTGGACGATATGCTCGTCAAGAGCAAGGAAGAGTTCACACATCTGGACGACTTGAAGGAAACTTTTGCAACCCTCAAAAAACACCAGATGAGGTTGAACCCAAGTAAGTGTGTTTTTGGGGTAGCCTTGGGGAAGTTCCTGGGATTCATGGTGTCCCAGAGAGGAATAAAAGCAAACCCAGAGAAAGTACGAGCTATCATCGACATGGCCTCTCCCAAAACCGTCAAGGATGTTCAAAAACTCACAGGAAGGATAGCGGCTTTAAACAGGTTCGTCTCTATGGCTACAGACAAATGCCTGCCCTTTTTCAAGACTTTGAAACAGGCTTTTGCCTGGACCGACAAGTGCGAAGCGGCGTTCCAAGAGCTAAAGCATTACCTGAGCAGTCCACCTTTCCTAAGCCCGTCCAAAGAAGGGGAAAACCTATACTTATACCTGACAGTGTCAGCTTCGGCAGTAAGTGCAGCCTTGATTAGAGAAGAAGGCAAGAAGCAGCTCCCGGTCTACTACGTCAACCAAGCCTTCCAAGGAGCTGAGTCCAGATATCCAAGGATCGAAAAGATTGCGTTTGCACTAATAGTAGCCTCGAGCAAGCTCAGGCAATATTTCCAGTCAAATCCCATTCTTGTAATGACGGACCAACCAATCAAGAAGTCTATGAACAAGCCTGAAGCAGCAGGAAGAATGGTCCAGTGGGTAATTGAACTTAGTCAATTTGACATCGAGTACCATCCAAGAACAGCGATCAAGGCGCAAGCTCTGGCGGACTTCATCGCAGAATTCACTTTTCCAGACGAAGATAGGATTACTGACGAGGTAGATAAATGGACAATACAGACTGATAGTTCGTCAGCCCAAAAGAAAGGGGGAGTAGGGGTTGTCATAACCACCCCTGACGGAGAAGTGCTGAAATATGGGGTCCAACTAAAGTTCCCAACCACCAACAACGAAGCTGAATACGAAGGAATACTGACGGGACTGAGGCTTGGGAAAGCTCTTAGTGCCAAAAACTTGTTGATCCAAAGTGATTCAAAACTAGTGATCGGACAGATCAGGGGAGAGTACGAGGCAAAGGAAGAAAGGATGCAGAAATACCTCAAGCTGACGAGGCAACTAACTCAGGAGTTCGATACAGTGGAGTTCGTGCAGATACCAAGAAGTCAGAACATGGGGGCTGACGAAGTATCAAAGCTAGCGTCATCAGAAGAAGGGGGGATTAGCACAGACCTAGCGATGGAGGTCCAGAAACACCCTAGTATCGAAGAGGTTGCAACGTTCACCATCTAGAGCACAGACACCTGGATGACGCCCATAATATCCTTCCTCTAGGACGGGCGCCTCCCTCAAAACACAGAAGCAGCTAAAAAGATCAAGAAGAGAGCAGCTAAGTTCACGATCCTGAATGACGCCTTGTACAAGAGAGACTTCTCTATGCCTTACTTGAAGTGCGTCGACGAGGAAGAGGTTAGATACATCCTGGAAGAAGTCCACGGAGGAATTTGTGGCGACCACGCCGGCTCCTAATCCCTGGTAAACAAGGTGGTAAGAGTAGGATATTTTTGGCCAACCATGCAGGTGGACACTGCTGAGATCGTCAAAAGGTGCGACAAATGCTAGCGATACGAGAATGTGCAACGGCTTCCAGCAAAGAGAATGACAACTATAGCTTCCCCATGGCCATTCGCATAGTGGGGAATTGATATCGTCGGTCCTCTGTCCCAAGGTAAAGGTTAGGTAAAATTCCTACTTGTTGCTATTGATTATTTCACGAAATGGGTTGAAGCAGAGGCCTTAGCAACGATCACTAAGGCTCGGATCCAGAGCTTTGTGTGGAAGAATATAATCTGCAGGTTCGGGATTCCCTTGGTGATCATATCAGATAATGGGAGGCAGTTCGATAGCCAAGGTTTCAGGGAATTCTGTTCAAACCTTGGGATCAAGAACCAGTTCTCATCCCTAGGGCATCCTCAGGCAAACGAGCAGATGGAAGTGACGAACCGGACGCTGCTCAAGATTATCAAGACCAGATTGGATGATGCGAAAGGTGCCTGGCCAGAAGAACTACCAAATGCCCTGTGGGCCTACAGACCACCGCCAGAACACCAACAGGAGAAACCCCCTTCAGGCTTACCTATGGCACAGAAGCAGTAATCCCAATCGAAGTGGGGGTAACAAGCATCAGACGAGGAACTTTCAACGAAGGGATCAACGAAGACGAACTACGACTCAACCTGGATTGTCTGGACGAAGTAAGAGACAACACACCCAGCAAGACGACGAAGTATCAGAAAAAGATGGCCGAATACTACGATAAGAGGGTCAAACTCAGACGACTGGACATAGGAGACCTCGTCCTACGCAGGACCACCACAGCAACTAAAGACCCTACCCAGGGAAAGTTGGGTCCTACGTGGGAAGGTCCCTACAGAGTCATTCACTACTCAAGACAAGGAAGTTATCACCTGGAAACCATGGACGGACAAAGGCTCCCTCGACCATGGAACATTGAGCATTTAAAAAAGTACCACCAGTAGATGTAATAGACAATTGCAATCACTCTTGAATTCAATAAAAATTTTATTCTTTGATGTCTTTATGCAAATAGGTCTAGTCAATTGTAAGTTGAACTAACGTAACAAGATTCCGCCTTGACGGATGTAAGTTACCGACGACAACGCTGACCACCACAGCAACTGTAGGTCTCGTCCTACGCAGGACCACCACAGCAACTAAAGACCCTACCCAGGGAAAGTTGGGTCCTACGTGGGAAGGTCCCTACAGAGTCATTCACTACTCAAGACAAGGAATTTATCACCTGGAAACCATGGACGGACAAAGGCTCCCTCGACCATGGAACATTGAGCATTTAAAAAAGTACCACCAGTAGATGTAATAGACAATTGCAATCACTCTTGAATTCAATAAAAATTTTATTCTTTGATGTCTTTATGCAAATAGGTCTAGTCAATTGTAAGTTGAACTAACGTAACAAGATTCCGCCTTGACGGATGTAAGTTACCGACAACAACGCTGACGGGTATAAGGTAAACTAAAGTAACAAGATTCCGCCTTGACGGATGTAAGTTACTAACGACCTTCATAACGGGTACAAAATATGTGAAAGCTAAGTGATAAGATTCCACCAAGACGAATGTAAATCACTGACGAAGCCTTAAGTGACGAGATTCCTTAACCGGATGTAAGTCACCAAAAAAATGGCCAAGTGATAAGATTCCGCCAAGACGGATGTAAATCACTGACAAATCCAAAACTGATGAGATTCCTTAACCGGATGTAAGTCACCAAAAAAAAAAAAAATGGCCAAGTGATAAGATTCCGTCAAGACGAATGTAAATCACTGACGAAGGCCCAAAGAACGTGCTGGTAATGTAGACATAATCCTAAAGCCTACGCGAATGGCAGAGTCCCGTCCGACGAACTTAGGATAGTAACGAACCCGCAAGAGAAAGAACAAGGAGAAAAAGAAGAAGGACAAAAACCCTCATCAAGGATAAAGAATGACGAGCAAATCACGGCTAAAGAAATTTACGCTAAGTACCAGCTAAGTACAAGGTATGCTAAGAAGTTTATGCTAAATCACAAACATATGCATGGTCATAGACAGTAGCATAGCCACAAAAGCAGGTAAGCACTAAATCATAAAAAAGCCCAAAAACAGAGGGCAATTATCCTTGTTCTTCCTACAGACCCATAAAACGGAGGGCCAAAAGACATTGTTCTGAAAATAGAAAAAAAAAAAAAAATATATATATATATATATATATGTACATCTCCAAAAAGGGCCCAAAACACAACAGGCAAATATAAAAGATAAATTTTCCTAAGTATCAGGTTCGGGTGTCTAGAGCGTCAGTAACGGGATCGTCAGCAGCAGGAACATTCTCAGCAATAGGGGCGTCATTAGCAGCAGGGGCGTCACCTTCAAGTGCGGAAGATTGGGCAGCCTCATCAGCAGCCATCTCTTGATCTACCACTTCTAGATCCAAATTTGGCAGATCAACCCCTGTAGGGTGCTTGACGAGGTACCTGCGAAGGAGCTCGAAGCCCTTGAAGTACCAGCTGAAGAGTACTGTGGAATACTCCTCAGTTTGCTGAAAGGCCTCGACGGACCTAGCAGCGATCGTCTTCAACTTCTCCTTTGCTGCCTGAAGCTGGTCGTCCTTCTCTAGATTCAGCCGACGCTCGACCCTAAGGTCGGAGTTCAGAGCCTTGACTTTCTCCTTCAATGTGGCAGCCTCGTCCATCGACTCTATGAGGTCCTTTTTCAGCGTCGAGTTCTCCTTTTCCAGAGCCTCCATCCTGGACGTCAAAGAAGCCATCTTAGCCTCTTGAGTGAGACACTCAGAAGCAAGGTGAAGGCTCTCCCCCAACACCTGACGAAGCAAGATAAGTGCGTCAGTAAAAAAAAAAAAAAAAAAAAAAAAAAGGGAAATTGATGTGAGAAGAAACCAAGGAAAACGCATGAACAGCCTCACCTGCACAATTTTATGAACGTGCTAACTTGCAACCACATTGATAGGCGCTCCAGAAAAGACCTTAAGGTCTTCAGCCCTCACAACATTATGTGCCCGCTCCACAGCCGCACCCTCTTCGTCAAAAACGGACGAGCCAACTCTCTCCTTCTCTTTGTCCTTGGCTGACAGTCTCGGCCTCTTTGATGATGGGGTAGGGATCTCCTCAACTGAGGTGGCTAGCGAAGCCACCCGTGTACCCTCAACTCCCGAGACGATGGGAGTGGCATCCACAGAGGGGACGACAGACGAACCCTTCCCCGTAATACGAACTACCTTCTTGCCAATACTAGCCAAGGGTTCGTCCTTCTTGGCCCTCATCTTGGCGTACATATCCTTGTTGAACTTGGTCGTCATCTCTAAAAAAAAAATAAAAAATAAAAAAAATAAAAATAAAAGACTAAGAAATCCAAAGTACGCAAGTGAAGGTCAGTACTGACGAGGTAAACACTTACTCTTCTTCTCCTCGATGCTAATGCTACGAAAAACATAAGGAGATGGATCTGGGCCTAAGCAGTAGAAAGCAAGTGTCCGGGGATCAAGGAGATCGTCCCAACTCTCAATCGCCTTCGCGTATTCGATTGCCTTCTGAACACGACCGTGGTACTTGCTCTTCAACTTAGTGCGTTTTTTAACTGCAAAAGAAAGTGAACAAATGGTTAGTGACGACCAAACATGCAAGACAAAAATAAACAGACAAGAAGAAACATGGACGCACCTAAGTTTGGGGTTCCCCACCGACGAAGTAACCTTGGGATATCACCCTAAGCCTCGCTAGAAGGGGTCTCAAAGTCATCCCCGGACACGAAAATGAAACGTGACTTCCAGTACCTGAATGACGAGGCTAAACCCTTAGTGATTCTAGTCCCCCTCGTCCAAGGGACTAGTTCATAGTATCCATACTCTTTTGATTCCTTTAAACGGTAGATATGGACGAACTCACTCACTTTGATCATATCTTCGTTGGCAGCCAGCCAAATCTCCATACAATTGATAACTATCCTCCAGGAGTTAGGCATGAGTTGCTCGGGGGCAATGCCAAAGTGATCCAGGAGCTCCATCACCAAAGGATGGATGGGTAGCCTAAGTCTAGAAGTGAAAGCAGCCTCGTAGAAGCACACTTCACCTGGAAAGAAGTGGCAGGCCCGATCCTCAGGACCAGGCCGACGAACGCGGACCCGCGCAAGGAACTGGAACCTATCCTTAAACCTAGCCACTGTGTCAGCGTCCAGCCCACATTCCTCGTTAAGAGCGTAAAAAGCCCTAACTTGACGAGGGGTGGAAACGGCTGTATCACCCTCGATCGGGCCGCCGCTAGACGACAACCCAGTATCTAATTCACTGGATCTCACCTCCGACATCCTCCTCGTCTCTCTCTCAAACCAAGCCAATGACCGGCCTAAAATTGGAGATAGCTCCCCTAGAACCACACTCAACCCACTACCTTCAAAAAGATAGTCCCCAATCAAAGGAAAAAAGTCTCCGGAAACACCTAAAGCTGCCCCTAAGCGAGCAAAAAAGAAAGAAACTGAGGGGCAAGCTACCCAAACCTCAGAAGAACTAACCATGAAAAGGGATACCCAATCCTAAATGCCCAAACACAAAAAAAACAAAAGTAAAAGACAAAGGAAAAATCAGGAATTTATAAGGAGGCTATGAAGAAAAAATCTGAGAAAAGTCGAAGAAGTAGCGTACCTTGAAAAGCGGAATAGTCGAGGCAGGAGAAATTCGTCGTCGGAGCAAGGTCAAAGTCGCCGGAGCAGAATCGGAATAAACGCAGAGACAAGCAAAAGAGACAAACACTCGGAGCAGGAAAAGAAAGAAAAATCA
Organism: Quercus robur; assembly: GCF_932294415.1. NCBI lineage: Eukaryota > Viridiplantae > Streptophyta > Magnoliopsida > Fagales > Fagaceae > Quercus > Quercus robur. Next base: position 84,717,487 of record NC_065538.1, on the reverse strand, counting down.
GAGTGAAGGAAAAAGAAAAGCTTTTGAAACCAAAAATCCAAGGAAACTGAAAAGTAGCGGGAAACCCAAGGGTCATGCCATCAATACCCTCAAACCAGCACGTGCCACGTGGCCACGTTCCATACTGTGCCGCCATCATACATTAAATTCGAAGCGAAACCCCAAGCGTCACAAATAACTCAGGAAAAGAAATTTTTCACCTTCTATGGCCCTCATGACACGTCACTGACGACCACAGAACCTGGGGGGCAACTGATGGGAATGACGAGAACACATTACCTTGACGAGGTCAACCTAGTGACGAGGTCACCTCTAACAACGAACAAGCCATCACCGACGAGGAAAGGGAAATCATTCAATGGTGCCAGCAAGTAACCTGGGCAGTTACGAAACTAGCAAAACTGACCGTTGGAGCCTAATAAAAGCCCCATAATTAGGCTGGAGGCGTTACAAAAGAGAGGTATTAACACCCCAACGGCTAGCAGTCAAGACCACATGTATAAAGTCCTTACGTTGGCAGCATAAGGTACATATGTATTGAGACTCTAAGAAAATAGCTATTACTTTCTAGTTCTGTGAATTGCTTTACTGTTCTAACTTTGGCATCGGAGGCGTTGTGGCAGGCACCACACCGGTGACCCCTTTTAGAAGACACACAGGTGCTGACGGGGAGTTCCATCTGCCTACTACGACTGACGAGTTTACACTTCATCAATTATAATAATTATTAAAATATATAATTATTTATACATATATTTTATAAGTTTTTTCATAAAACTGTGAAACGTACGGGCCTATAACTAGTTACTAGAGAATTTGCACCTAAAATTATTTTAAAAAAAGTTACAGCTTATTGTTGGAAATTTTGTGGATTGATTAAATGAAGAATAGAATGATTTTCAAATCAAATACTAAGTTATTAAAAAAAGGATCCAACTAAAGAGTAATTAGTTCTTTAATATAGAAATTAGCCTTGCAAATAAACCATACACGTCGGCAAGAGGAAATGGGCTTTTGCCATTTTTTTTAAAAAAATTAGCACAATGTCCTTGTTTTGAAACTATTAAGCACTATGTTCCTATTTTTGAAACTTGATTTTAACAAAATCAAGTTCTGTATAAAATTCGATATTCTCAAAATCGAGTTATATGTAAATTTTTAAGTGAAACTCGATTTTGCTAAAGTCGAGTTTCACTTAAATTTAAAAAAAAAAAAAAAAAAAAAAATTAAGTGGCAAAATATGCATAGAACTCGACATTACAAATGTCGAATTCCACCTATAACTTAATTTTTTAAAAATCGAGTTTTAAAACAGGAACACAATACTTAATTGTTTCAAAATAGAAACATTGTGCTAGACTTTTTACAAAATAAGGGCAAAAGCCCATTTTCCCCCACGTCAGCATATATGTTGTTTACTTTGTACTTTTATCATAGCTTTAAAAAAAAAAAAAAAAATCTTTTTGAACCCAAATATCATTGTTGTCAATTGTCAGGGAAAATGGACATTTCTCCATAATTTTCAAACTATGCAATAAAATTCCCTATTTTGAAATTATTTAGTAAAATGCCCTTGTTTTTTAAACTCGATTTTAACAAAATTGAGTTCTCTGTAAAACTTGATATCCTTAAAATCGAGTTCTATATATTTTTTAAGTGGAACTTGACGTTATCAATGTCGAGTTTCACTTAAAATTTTCAAAAAACTTAAGTAGCAAAATATGCATAGAACTCAACATTGCTAATGTCGAGTTCCAACTATAACTCGATTTTGTTAAAATTGAGTTTTAAAAATAGGAACTTTTTGCTAAATAGTTTCAAAATAAGGGTATTTTGCTAAATAGTTTGTAAATTATATGAGCAAATGCCCATTTTCCTCGTTAATTGTCATTGGATTTGAGTCGGTGCTTTGCTAGTGAATAGTTGTGGCTTGTGGAAAATGTATCACCCAAATTCCCGATCAAACATGACCATCAAAGAGTTGAAAAGTGATGTTAATGTTAGAATTTTTGTATGATTTTATAGTCCTTAGCTATTGGTACTTACAACTTATTTAAAGGACTATAAAGTCACAAAATATATTTGGGGAAATCAAGAGAGTTGGTTCATGGATGATCATCATGAACAATGGACAGTGACAAATCCGTCACATTATGGATAGCTAATATGTATATCAAGCATTCAAATTCGTTACCCATAGTTTTCCACATCATTGTCATCACTACAAACGGCAGTGGTTTTCACTCATCGTGCCTTTCTCTTTGTTGGATTGTGTCTATGAATCAATGTTGGTTTTTGGGTTGTGTATATGGTATTAGTGTACATGTTTTAGAAGGTGTTATGCACCCAAACTCATCCGATTTAAGGATTAGCCTCCATTTATATCACTAAACGCATGTTCAAATAATAATAGAATTAAGTTGCATGGATCCCTCCTAATGCATATAGGAAATTAAGAAAAATTAAATCAAGCATATTGGTCACACATATCACACAATAAAGGATGGATTGATATAAATATATATATATATATATATATATATATATATATATATAATCCAACTTAAAATTAAACTCCCGCGTAACATTAGTTTTGGGCCTAAAATGCCCTAATAAATATAACTTTAAGAGTCAAATATACAACGGTATAAATTAGCTAATACAATACCCTTGAATAATATTAATACAATCAATTATCCAAAAAGAAAATATTAATTCAATCTCAAGGCAACATTTACACTTTTAAAACAAGAGACACATTCCATATAGCAAGTATAGCTCTTGCACCAACTTTTAGATTTCATCGGTTGAACCAAAATTCACAACACCCTAAAAATGTGAAACACAACCCAATAAATAAAGTGAATAAAGATGAACATAGAAGATATGCTTCCAGTAAAACAAGTAGATAACAGAATATATAAAACATGAATTTTTTTTTTTTTTTTTTGAGAAGAATAAAACATGATGTTTAATGCATAAAAAGGCAAACATGACAATATAAAAGATTATCTCTAAGAGAAAAATAAATAAAAGCTTATTATATCTGTAAAACTACTAAGCATACTTATTAAATAGCCAAAGTCATCCATTAATCATTTGTAGCAAGGTGTTTTCCATGATAACTTAAAACATTTTGATTTGATATATTCTAAAAATCCAAAAATAAATCAAACCCATCCTGAGTCCATTTAGACAAGTCACGTAACTCATTAAAAGTCATATGACTAAAACCACATATGAATATAGTCTCTTCAATTGTCACATAGTAGATTAGAGGAAAATAGCTTCAAATAAGTTGGGAGTTAAACTTTTTCCTAATAAAAATACCATCACTTGTGTGACTAACTTCTATATCATTCCTCATTCTAAAGATGGATGGTTAACCATAACCATAAACATAGGTGAGTAATCATAAATTTGTACATGAAAATATTGAATGGGTTAGATTACAAATTAAATCTTATAGCTTTATCTAACGTTCAATTCGACTCTCTAACTTCACTTACATCCAATTCAATCTTTAAAGTTTTATATTCATTCAATTTAGTCATCTCCTTAGTCTCTATCAGAAATGTACTGTTAGTGACCTCCAAAATGATGTAGTTTCATTCTTTTAGAGGCGTTATTTACACTAAATCACCAAAAAAAAAATCCATTATTAAAGAAACCAAAAACTAGGTTATATTTGGACTTAGTATTATATAATTGGATTAAATTTTTTTTACGCATTATAGATTTCTTGATGCTGTTAAAATGATGATTTAGCTAGCCTTTTAAAAATTTGCCACTATGAATTTGAAATAATTTTATACCCGGTAATTTCAAATTCTCGTATTAATAAATTTTAATATATCTTTAGGAATCCTTGCTTAAGAAATTTTTTTTAAAAAATATTTCCATTGCAAATTTGCAATTATAATCTACATTTATATTATATCTCACTTGATAATTAAAATTTATACTATATACGTTTCTTTATTTTTTTTTAACATTTTCCTACTTAATTTTATTTTTTTTTTATAATATTACATTGTTGAACTAAAATTTTAACTCTTTTACTGGCATTCTATAACAAATTAAAGGCAAAATTATAAATTATACACTCTAACTTTGACCAAAATTCAATTAAGACTTTTTATTTCATTTTATCCAATTCAAACCTTTAAATTTCAAATTTATTCAATTAAGACCTTTTTCTTCCCTTAGTCTCTATTAATAATGCTTCGTTAAGTATCAAATTTTGGGTGATTTTATTTTCAATAAAAAAAAATCAAAAATTATTTTTTTTCATTAAAAAAAGAGAAAATATAAAAAAGGACTTATTTAAATATAAAATAAATGGAGAAAATAAAAAGAGAGTCCATTGTTGGTAAGCCTCATGTTCTTTCTCTCTCACACATTGACCTTTATTCACTTGCTTTTAGCGTATTTGTAGAGATGTGTGCATTAACATATTTGCAACAAGTTTTTGTTGCATAAGATACTCCCTTCACCAACATAATAGGATGGTATATTTTAACTTGTGGAACCCAATAATTAAGAAGGTACTTTCAAGTTTCAACTTGACGAGCCATCAAGCCATTCCCATGCTTTATTTCTAATACATGCACAAGTTTTAAATAATAAGCATATTCTTTGGCAATAACCAGCTGCTTCCCATCGTACAAAATTATTTGACTAATTAATATCATCATGAGCATACTCTTTGGCAATTCCCTAATGCTTCCATTGTAGAAATTTGTTTAATTTTGTCAATTCCCAACTGCTTCTTTTGGCTTTATTAAGAAGCTTCCTCAACTTGTTATATATCTTCTTTTTCTCTCTTTTATAATTTTTATTTTTATTTTTAAAACTCATATACTTTTAAGCCTACCCCAGTCCTCTGTTGCTTAAAATTTTGTGTATACCTAATGCAAGAATTTCATGGACTAATAGGCATATGATAATCCACTAAAATATAGAATTCTTGCTAGTTAAGCATATATAACTAAGATTTTAAAGAAATTTAAGTACATGCTACATTGTCATCATTAATTTGTCTGCTTAGCATGTGAGAGTTAGGACCATCCCATTTATTATTAGGAAATACCTACCACCTTTGTTATTTGGAAAGGCAATGAGTCGAGTTTAGGATGAAGTGTTTTTGAGATGACAGAATACAATAAATATATATTAAGTGGAGAAGAAGAATTTAAATCCTAAACGTTTAGAAATGTTAAAATGTTATTTGTGGTTTTTATTTCTACTATGCATCTTGGGCCTTGGCAATGTAATAAATTAACTAACTAAGCTTGAAATATGCATCTTGCTCCTATTAATTGTGATTATCCACATTATTTTATTTCTATAAAAGGAGAATCATTATTTTAAGTTGTACTAATTAATAAAAATGATATGTAAAATAAAAATAAATAAATAATATAATTGAAATTAATAATACAGTGTATAGTAAAAATGAGAAAATAAAAATCACATTTAAGTTAATGTGGCCGATAATGAAACTGATTTTTAAATTTCCATATACATTATGTTAATTTTTATAAAACTTTTGTCATATAATTATTTAACTTACACCAAGTTATGTTAATATACATACACGTATGAACATGTTTGGACTTTGGATACCATGATATATTAACAATTGTCCTAAACCTAATAAGGTTTAGGCTTATAGAAAATAATGATTCACTTAACTAATAGTTTAAAATGCAGAATCTGTTTCTCAAAAAAAAAAAAAAAAAAAAAAAAAAAAAAAAAAAAAAAAAAACTTCTCTTATCCTTAAAATCTAAAATCTTCATGTATATAGATTTAGTCACAAATTAGTTTAGTACCATAGCCATTACTGGCTAAAGTTTGTTGACACCCATATTATGATTAATAAATTCTCACCTTTTATAGGAATAAAATTTTGCGTGCATTAGTATTTTTCCAACTATGAGAACAACAAAATCTAACAATATTTTCACAATAAGCTTGTTTTGAGTGGGGTCAAATCTAAAGTATTCTTATTTTATTTTATTTTCACTTGTAGAGAACTAACATTTGTGAAAATGTTGTGAGAATTCATTTGAATTGTGTTAGGGATACCAAGTTCCCCACGAACATTTTCACATCTAACTTACATAATATTCAATATTTCTAGAACCATATCATTTCTCACAACTATTATATGTGACTGATTGTGAGTTGTGAAGAAAAAATGTTGATTTCATGTGAAAATAACAAATAACCTATCACAGCCTACCATATATAATATGTATGGTAAAGATTGTAACCCTAAAAACAACTCCATAGTCCATAGTATTTGAAAGATTATAGATTGGCTCATCACTACCAAAAAAGAAAAATGCAATCTTGGGGTGCCATCACAAAATCTAGTGGGCTAGGCCCTTTTGCCTTGTTACGTGGGATTCAACTACAACCTTAGTCAAGCCAAAACAACAGGAAAATTATTGTTATACTCAAGGAGTAAACTCCCCCTCCTTCTCAAAGTGGGTGGGTACCAACCATAATGGGGCTTGCCACTCTGTGAGATAAGGAGCATACTCCCTGAGCATGCAGTAATCACCCCAAATAGACGTGGCAAAATGGGTGGGCCAGGTCGGGTCAATTGGGTTTGCTAGTCAAACAGGTCACAGGTCAAAATAGGTCAATCGGGTTGAGGGTCGAGTCGGGTCGGGTTTACCCGTATTTTTCAAACAAGGCTTTTTTTTTTTTTTTTTTTTCAATTACAAAAACAATTCAATGACAACATGTTTAGAGAGAATGGATAAAATCAATTAAGCAAATGAATTGCACTTAATGCCACTTGTTAATATCCTTCCAATTCTGATAGTTTTAAGCATAAGAAAAATTATTTATAGTCATAAATTCATTATGGAAAAAGTCTTCAATGTTAATAGTTCACTGTCAAAATGCATATAATTACAAGTTTACATCTTCAAAAAGAGATAGATATTAAAACAAACAAAACAAGCCAGTAAAGTAGCAAGTTATTGGTTTTCTTAAGTGCACATGTTCTTGTTGCATTTAAAATAATAGTAAAGTTAGATTACTTAAAAAGATAAACTAAACAAAAAAAAAAATTAAATAAACATAACATATTAAGTAAAGAAGAATAAGTAAATATTTTATAAGAATTACACTTCAATTTCAATCTACTCAATGTTGGTAGCAGATTCAGCACTGCAAATATTCATACTTGCAAATTGTAGCTCAAGTTGGCTAATTTTGTCAGCATCTTCATCTACAATACAATATTTTAATATAACTTAATGTACCATAAAAGCAAATCAATAAATAATTAAAATTGTATAATTATGACTATAAAAAATTAAATTACCTTCAAATCCATATAGCCAACTTTTAATACACAACGTAGCTTCCACATTCTCAGATAAAAGACGTGATTGATACGGAGTAAGAATTTTTGTCCCAGTGCTAAAACTTGATTCAAAAGCAACAGTGGTTATTGGAATGCTCATGAGATTCTGTGCGCAAGAGAAAGACTGAAAGAGTAGAGAAACTGGGAAAGGAAGCTTTGTGGGTTTCACTGGTTTGGTTTGACTCAACTTTTAGCTTTGCCGTTTGTGGCTTTGGTCCTTTAGAGTTTGGACAATGCACTACAGCTCAGTTGAATCCTGAATGAGAGATATATATATATATATATATATATTTTAATGGTTGTCTTGACTGATGAGTGATGACTCTTGACAGCCTTGGCCCTTGTGTAATGTGTTGTAGGCAATTGGCATTGGCACATGTAGGAACCAAGTGCAGGACTTCTGGACCTTAGGTCACTTGGGCTCACAATTTATTTGTAGTGGGCTTAAGTATTTCCTACAATGGGTCGTTCTCGGCAGAGAGACTCAAAGTAACACCCAGTTAGCACCCTCTCCTTGACTGTTTTCTCTCAATTTTTCTGAACCCCTTCTTCTCCCAACTTTCTTCTATTTATAGCCAAGGTTAGTGGGAAGATCATGATTACAGTCACCGTTAGTGCTACTGAAGGTCCAGTATTATTTGGTTAAAGTGGTTGTTTAGGTGAAAGGGCGGTGCAGCATTTATGATCTTGGAACTTGGTTCCATTTTCACCGATTATGTTCGGCAACTCACGTTCCCGTGCATATCAGGACCTTCCCGGATATGACTCATGCGCTCTACCGGGAAAGATTAACCGGTCAACTCTGGGAACTTAATACCCAAACTTGTTTTTACTCTAAGGCAGTTTCAAGAAGGGCATAAGGTAACTGGAACTTTCTGCTGGGCCTGCGCCCAAGGCCGGTATGGGCTTGGGCCCGGGACCTAGATGGGTCTGGGCCCAAGGCTAGTATGGGCTTTGGAAGCTCGGTGCCGCACAATAGCCCCCCCTTGATTCATACTCGGTCGCCGAGGAGGATCAAGGAGCTGCCTGGGCCTTTTGACCTCGGGAATCTTCTAGCCTGGGACTTCTGGCTGTCACTTCTCATTAATATTCATCTCAAAAGACGCGCCGTTTCGCGGCGCCAGGCGCAGTTGTCATTATTGCCTGACGGTTCATGAACCGAAGCGGCGCGCAAATCGGTTACGCCTGGCGTTCGTTGGGTCGCTCGTAGGCTGTGCCCATTTATTGCTTGATTAAGCGTTTCTTCTTCCCCCATTTCTTTTGGCTCTATAAATAGTCCTTCCCCAAACACCATCCCATTTTTCCTTCGCCTCTGATCTTTAGTGCCTACTCTCTGCCGACCACATTTCTGTGCGCTTGCTTGCTCAGCGTTCTTTTCCTCCTTAGAACCCAAAGTAAGTCTTTCTTCCCCTTCCTGTTCCTTCAGCTTTGTTTCTTTGAGTTCATTCTTGTAGTTTTAGGCTTTATAGATGGGTTATTCTTACCTTCTAGATACCCCGGCTGCTTTGGCCACCTTTAGGAGTAAATTTAGTATTCCCAATGACGTGGACGTGGCTTACTGCCATGAGAGTGATATGGAACTCCACCGAGGGCAGGGTACAGCCTTCTTTCCTTTGATGTCCATTTTAGAAGGTGGAGTTAGGTTCCCGGTAGATCCCCTCCTGATAAGCACACTCACCTACTATGGGCTGTGCCCCGACCAGCTTCCCCCCAATTTTTACCGGGTAGTTAGTTGTGTCAGCCAGTTGAACCATACCTTTAATTTACAATTAGACCACCATGATATTAACCAAATGTACAGCCTCTGTGGGAGCAAATCCACCAATTATTACTTAAAGACGAGGGATGCTCGGGTACGGCTGATATCGTGCCTACCCGATTCGAACAGGAACTCCGCCGGGGAGTTCGTCAGGGTGCGCGGCAATTGGTTTGCCGGGGAGATCCCTTGCCCCCTCACACGGCGTGAAGTGGGTTCGTACCAACCCCTTCTTATAATTGTTTGAGCAAAAAAAAAAAATTTTATTGTTAAAAACTAATGCGTCACCTGTTCTTTTGCAGACGGCAAAGTGTTTGTTCAGGACCTCAGAGCCGTCCACACCAGGGACTTAAACTTCGTCCTCCGTTCCGAGATCTACGTGCATTGGGACGGGCAACTCCGGGCCTCGCACCTGATCCTCGGCGTGGAACCGGTTTACTCTACTTGGCAGCCTTTCAAGCAGGCGCTGATAGTTGACAGCCCCCTGCTATCGTACATAGACGTCCGGTACGTGAATTTCTTGCCGCCGAAGCTTACAACCGGGGAAGCGAGGGAATTTGGTCGGCGATTCACTGCCGCGGATGAACTAGTTCCCCTGCGAGACGATTCCGCGGAACGGGTATCTCGGCGCCTTAGAGAGAGAGCTCACGAAGCCATACAACAAGGGGACTAAGCCCAAGAGCAGCCCCAACCCGAGGATCCACCCGCCAAGCATCAACAGCAAGTGACAGAAGCGGCTAACTTGCTAGCTGAAGCAATCCAGCCCAGTGCAAGAATGGTGGCAAGGAGAGTCATGACCCTTGATCGGTTCGTGCCTGGTGCCCGGCCGACCAACCAGCCCCCGCCTACTCAGGGTCGGGGCCCAGTGTCTCAGCCTCCTCCCCCTCCGCAGTCCGGACGGGCCCGTAAGAAGCAGAAAGTAACCGAGCAAACTTTCGCGGGCCCGGGGGATGCCGCTGTCCAGACTCCTCCCCGACCAACAGGGGGAATTGTTATCCGCGAGCCGCCAACCGAGGCTGGCACGGGGGGCGCGTCCTCCTCCCAAGTGGCTCCAGCGTGGGAGCCAAAGTTCCTTCTGGACGGCAAGCCATTGCCCTCAACCGCCTCTGTTCGGATGTGGGATAAGGGCGAGGGCGGCCGTATTGCCCAAACCTTGGCCGGAGCTCTCCAACTTCCCGAGGACGTGCACGCCTTTGATGATGGGTCCGAGGAGTCCGTGGGGCGCCGGTTAGAGTGGCACGCCATTGCGGTAATTCTTTTGTCTATTTACTCCATGTAGATTTCCTTTTGTCTCTTTGCTAACCTTCGTGCTTGCTAGGTCGCTCAACTGGCTCACATTGTGGCTGCCCGGGCACGGGAGCTTGATGAGGAAAATGAGCGCGAGAAGGGGGCGCGGGAGTCAGCAGTAAAAACGGCTAAGGAAAAGGTGAAGATTGCTGAGGCTGCTGAGAAGAAGGCTGCTGCCGCGGAGAAGTTCCGGGCATTGGCCGAAAAAAGGAATGCAGAGCTCCTGGCCAAGCAAAATGAGACGGAACTCAAACTAGCTGAAGCCCTCAGCCTCAACACTTCCCATGCCGACGAGATAGCCGATCTCAGGGCAGGCTTGGCTGCCGCGGAGCAAAAGTGGTATGACGTAGGCTTTGCCGACGCCGAGAACTCCGCAGAGCCGGTGGTGGGTCGGGCTCGGCATATGGGTTTCGAGGCCGGGTGGTTTGCCGCTCTTCAGGCAATGGGAGTTCCTGAAGATTCGCCGCTGAGAGACCCCGGCCAGATTCCGTTTCCGAACCCTGTACCTGCCGTCCAGAACGCCCCGACTGCTTTTGACGAGGAGGAGACGGCCAGCATGAGGGAGTTGGTTGAGCAAATCGATTCTCATGCTGAGCCCGAGGACATGGAGGCCACGAGCATACCTACCGTGCAGGAGCTTCTTGATGAGGGCCAGCCTTTTCCCCTGACCGTCCAGCAGGAAGTGCCACCACCGACTCAACCTCCCAGCTGATTTTATTTTTACCTGTTAGCTTATTTTTATTTTACTTTTATTTGCTCATGTCACCGGGATGTGGTGATTGAACAATTGTTTTTACTTATTGGTTTTATTTGCCCACGTCACCGGGATGTGGTGATTGAACAATTGCTTTTGCCTGTTTAATTGGTAGTCCGTTTTCTTTTTCCGTTTCAATTTGTTGAATGAAATTATCTCTGTTTGTGTTTTGCTTGAATTGTACCAGTGCTATGGCCGTTTAGTAGAATGGTACCCCCGAAAACCTGTTGTGCGGCGCTGTGGGTAATTTGAGAGCGCTATTGGACTTAGTTTTTGCAAAAGGGTTAGGTTTTTATCAGGTTTTGGTTTAACCGAGAATTGCGTTTTCGTCCTTATAGATTTGATTGTAAGGTTCTCACCTGCTCGGCGATATTGATCGAGCCGAGGGTCAGGTTTCCGTCCTTAAGTTTTATTAGTAAGGTTTTAACCTGCTCGGCGATATTGATCGAGCCGAGGGTCAGGTTTTTGTCCTTAGGATTTATTAGTAAGGTTTTAACCTGCTCGGCGATATTGATCGAGCCGAGGGTCAGGTCTCTGTCCTTAGGATTTATTTGTAAGGTTTTCACCTGCTCGGCGATATTGATCGAGCCGAGGGTCAGGTTTCTGTCCTTAAGATTTACTAGTAAGGTTTTCACTTGCTCGGCGATATTGATCGAGCCGAGGGTCAGGTTTCTGTCCTTAGGATTTATTAGTAAGGTTTTAACCTGCTCGGCGATATTGATCGAGCCGAGGGTCAGGTCTCTGTCCTTAGGATTTATTTGTAAGGTTTTCACCTGCTCGGCGATATTGATCGAGCCGAGGGTCAGGTTTCTGTCCTTAAGATTTACTAGTAAGGTTTTCACCTGCTCGGCGATATTGATCGAGCCGAGGGTCAGGTCTCTGTCCTTAGGATTTATTTGTAAGGTTTTCACCTGCTTGGCGATATTGATCGAGCCGAGGGTCAGGTTTCTGTCCTTAAGATTTACTAGTAAGGTTTTCACCTGCTCGGCGATATTGATCGAGCCGAGGGTCAGGTTTCTGTCCTTAGGATTTATTAGTAAGGTTTTAACCTGCTCAGCGATATTGATCGAGCCGAGGGTCAGGTTTCTGTCCTTAAGATTTATTGGCGATTCTCTTGGTGTGTGGTTACAGGGTCAAAAACAGCACAGACAAAAAAGTTCATCATGCTCTTAATCTTAATAGAATACAAGTTTTGGCTTACATCGATGGTTACGCGTAGAATTTCTTCAGGTTGTTGGCGTTCCATGGTCGGGGGAGCGGCCTCTCGTCCAGGTCCTCCAAGTAGTAGGCCCCTGCACCTGCGATGGCTGTGACTCTGTATGGCCCCTCCCAACTCTGAGCAAGCTTCCCTGCAGCCATGTCCCGCATGTTCCCCACTACCCTTCTTAACACTAATTCCCCGGCACTGAATTCTCTGGTCTTTACATTTCGGTTGTACCTTTGCGCCAGCTTCTGCTGATACTCGGCAAGATGTACGGTCGCGGCCTCCCTGCATTCTTCTAGCCAATCCAAATGCTCCATCATAAGGTCGGCGTTCTGTACGGGATCAAACCCGGCGACCCGTGCGCTGCATAAGCTCACCTCGGTTGGTATCACTGCTTCTGCTCCGTATGCCAGAGAAAATGGGGTTTCCCCCGTGGATCTCCTGGGGGTCGTGCGGTAGGCCCATAAAACACTGGGAAGTTCTTCTGCCCATCTTCCTTTTGCTCCATCCAACCTTCTCTTGAGCCCGTTCAAAATAGTCTTGTTTACTGCTTCAGCTTGGCCGTTGCTCTGGGGGTATGCCGGGGTTGAATACTTGTTCTTGATGCCGAGCTCGCTGCAAAAGGTCCGAAAAGCGTTGCTATCGAACTGTAACCCGTTGTCTGTTACTAGTGAATTCGGCACCCCAAACCTTGTAACTATGTTTTTCCACACAAATTTTTTCACGTCAGTATCCCGGATATTGGCCAAGGCTTCGGCTTCAGCCCACTTTGTGAAGTAATCCACAGCCACCAGTACAAAACGGCGGTTCCCCGTTGCTCGGGGGAATGGCCCGAGGATGTCAAGCCCCCATTGTGCAAATGGCCACGGGCTGCTGACAGGATTTAGATTTCCTGCCGGCTGATGGATCATTGGGGCGTGCTTTTGACATTGTTCGCAACTCCGAACGTATTCGGCGGCGTCCTTCTGCATCTGCGGCCACCAAAACCCCTGCGTCATTGCTCTGTGTGCTAAAGATCGTCCCCCAGCATGCCCGCCGCACACTCCTTCATGCAGCTCGGTTAGAAGCTCCTTGACTCTTTCAGGATGCAGGCACAAGAGGTAAGGGCCCGCGAAGGACCTTCTGTACAACTTTTGGTCCGAAGACAACCAGTACCTGGGAGCCATTCGTCGAATCTTGTTGCCTCGGCCTCATCCTCTGGAACTTTATCTTCGGCAAGAAAGTCTATGATCGGGCTCATCCAGCATGGTCCGGCCACCGCCACCTGCGCAACCTCTACTCCGGCCTGGTCGAGAGCAGTCTTCACACAGATGCTTGGCTCCCTTATAAGTTCTATCGTGATAAGCCTCGGCGTGTCCTCGGTAGCCGATGAGGCTAACGTGGCAAGAGAGTCAGCATGCTTGTTTTGTGACCGGGCTACCTGGGATATCTTTACCGTTCCAAACTGACCGATAATTTGCTTTGCCGTACTTAGATAAGCTTTCATTCGGGGATCCCGAGCCTCGAAGTCCCCAGTGATCTGATAAACAACCAGCCGAGAGTCCGAGTAGATTTCCACGTCCTTTGCGCCCAGATGCAATACTGCCCTCAATCCGGCCAGCAGGGCTTCATATTCGGCTTCGTTGTTCGAGGCTTTGAACCCCAATCTGAAGGAGTGTTCCAGTCGCATACCTTCAGGGGTGATGATAACAATACCAGCCCCGGCCCCCATAACATTTGATGCGCCGTCCACAAATAACCTCCACGGGCGAATCTCCGCACTACAGATTACCTTGCCTTCATTTTTAGGTGTAAATTCCGCGATGAAATCAGCGAGAACCTGCCCCTTCACCGAGCTTCGAGGTCGGTATCTAATGTCAAACGATCCCAACCGAGTCCCCCATTTAGCAATCCGTCCTGTGAAGTCGGATCTCTTCAACAGTGATTGCAATGGATATTCGGTGAGGACAAAAACTGTGTGTGCCTGGAAGTAGTGTGGTAACTTCCTCGTGGCGTGCACCAAGGCCAAAACCAACTTTTCAAGAGGCAGGTACCTTGTCTTGGCATCCACCAAGGTCTTGCTCACGTAATACACCGGCATTTGCACTCCTTGGTCCCTTAGTAACACAGCACTTACGGCATGATCGGTGACTGCAAGGTACATAAACAGATCCTCCCCGGGCTCCGGGGCCGTCAACCTCGGCGCCTTTGCCAAATATTCTTTTAGTTCTCGAAAAGCTTCATCGGAGCTCTCGTCCCACTGAAACCCCTTCCACTTCTTTAGAAGTTGATAGAATGGCCGGCAGCGATCGGCAGACTTGGAGATGAATCGGTTCAGGGCGGCCAACATCCCAGTGAGCACTTGCACCTCCTTAGGATTGCTCGGTGGTTTGAGGCGATTGACGGCCTCTATTTGGTCGGGGTTAGCCTCTATTCCCCGAGTGGAGATCAGATAACCCAGGAACTTGCCAGCCCCCACTCCGAAAGTGCACTTTTCGGCATTGAGGCGCAGCCTGTGTCGTCGTAGTATCTCGAATACTCCCCGAAGGTCTTCAGTATGCAGCGACTCTTTTCTGCTTTTTACCACCATGTCGTCGATATAAACTTCAACCGTGCACCCAATTTTTTCTCGGAACATCCTTGTCATCATACGCTGGTAGGTGGCCCCGGCATTCTTCAAACCAAACGGCATGACCTCGTAGTGATAGTTTGCGTTCGGGGATATAAATGCTGTCTTCTCTCGGTCCTCGGGTGCCAAGGCAATCTGGTGGTAGCCTTGGAAGGCGTCCAGGAAGCTCATTCTCGGGTGCCCGTACGTGGCATCCACTAGCTGATCAATCTTGGGCATCGGGAATGGATCCTTGGGACACGCTCTGTTCAAATCGGTGAAGTCCACACAAACTCTCCATTTACCGCTCTTCTTCTTCACTACGACAGTGTTTGCTAGCCACCTCGGGAAGAATATTTCTTTTATGACCCCGGCTTCCTTCAGTCGCTGGACCTCCAGGTTTACTGCATCGACGTGTTCCTTTGATGCTCTTCTCGGCTTCTGCTTTTTCGGGGGAAATGATGGGTCCACATTGAGTTTGTGAACAATGAACTCGGGGTCTATGCCGGGCACTTCATACGGGTTCCACGCGAAGACATCTATGTTCTGCAACAGGAACAACAACATCTCTACCCTTTCCCGGTCATTCATGCTTGTACCTATCTGGAAGTATTTGTCACTATCTGGGAGAATTCTTACCTTCAGCACCTCCTCGGCAACGTCCGCCCCAGTTTCTCGGGGTGTCTGTAATTGCTATGCAGTCTCTTTCTCGGCGTGCTCAGCTTGGCCGAGCTGTTCCTTTTCCCACCGGACCGCGGCTACGAGGCATTGCTTCGCCACCTGTTGATTCCCCCTTACCTCTACAACTCCGTACTCGGTAGGGAATTTTACTTTCACGTGAAGGGTGGACGGAACAGCCCCCATGGCGTGAATCCACGGCCTCCCCAGGATTGCGGTGTAGGGTGCAAATGATCGGACTACTATGAACGTAACTATAATTTCCTTGCCCTCCATGTCCACTGGGAGAGAGATTTGCCCCTCGGGAATCACAATTCTCCCGTCAAACGAGACCAATGGTGTGTCATACTTCGCCAAATCCTGGGTTTTTAACCCGAGCCCTTCGAAGAGGTCCGGGTACATAACGTCAGCCCCGCTACCCTGATCAATCATCACCCTCTTCACCAAGAATCCGCCTATCCGGGCTGTCACCACCAAAGCGTCGTCGTGAGGTTGGATGGTTCCTTCCAAATCATCTTCTCCGAACGAGATGTCCAGCCGTCCAACTTTCTTTTGCTTCTTGGATGATTCTCCCTCCGCGCAAGCCACTGTCATTACCCTTCTAGCCGCTGCTGCTCTTCTCGGCGCGGCATGAATGACGTTGATTACCCCCAGGGGTGGTGGAAGGGGATTCCTTTTCTGTTGGGCGCCCTGCCCGGTCTCCCGGTCAGTGGAATCTGCTACAAACTCTTTCAGGTGCCCTGCCTTCACCAACTGCTCGAGATGGTCTTTTAATACCCTACATTGCTCGGTGGTGTGCCCCTTGTCCCTGTGATAGGTGCAGTATAAGCTTTGGTTCCTCCGGGATGGGTCGCCCCCCATCTTGTTCGGCCATCTGAAGAATGGCTCGTTCCTTATCCGTTCCAGTATCTTGTGCACGGGCTCTTTAAACAACACATTAACCCCTTCGATCTGCACCTCTGGTTCCTGCATTCTGAAGTCCCTTTTCGGCTTTGGCGGCAAGATGCTTTGCCGAGATCTCCCCGTAAAAGGAGCTTTCCCCCTGCTTTGCAACCGGTCATCCTCCAGGCGCTTGTACTCCTCTATGCGTCTCATCAGTTGCCTCATATCCTCCGGGGGTCTTCTTGTCAGCGACTCCCGCAGTTCAGAATCCTCGGGGAGCCCCATCCTGAAGGTGCTAGCCGCAATTTTCTCGTTTCCTCCCCCAATCTCATTGTAGAGTTCCCAGTATCGGCTGGCATAACTCCGAAGGGTTTCCCCGACCCTCATTTTCATGGAAAGCAACGCGTCGACCGGTTGTTGCACTCGGCTGCATGTTACGAACCTGTTGCCGAACTCCTGAATCAGCTCGGCGAAGCTGTGTATAGAACCTTTCCGCAACCCATTGAACCATCTCAGTGCGGTAGAGCCGAGACTAGAGGGGAATACTTTACACATCAATGCATCGTTGTGCGCATGCAAAGACATCATGTGGATGTAATGACTGACATGCTCCACGGGGTCTGTCCTCCCCTCATAGGAATTGAATGGTGGACGCGTGAATCTGCTCGGTATGGGTGCCCGTTCAATCTCATCAGAGAATGGAGACCGGGCTGCCATCCGCAAGGCCCTGCTCATGTCGTCGATTCCGGCGTTGTGGTGCCGCCGCTCCTCTGGCGACTCTGACCCTTGGTTATCATATCCATGCGACCGGGAACGGTCCCGTCTACGACGCGTCTCCCGGGAGTGTCGATGTGACTCCTGAGAACGTGATCGGTCTCGGTGTTGTTGTGTAACAGATCGGCTGGAACCTTCCTCGCCACGGTTTCTCCTGGGTTGGGGGTTATGGTTCCTTTCGCGGCGCCGACCCCTTGCTTCCAGCTCCAAGTCCATTACCAATCTGCGTAACCGCTCCAGCTCCCGGTCTCTCTCATCATGTTGCCGATGTGCCGAGACGCTTGAAATCGTCCGGTGTGTCTGGGCCGATCCTTCTCCCAATCCGGACCTTTCCTCTCCTCTTGAATGCTCCCTATCCTCCAGCCGTTTCTGCCTTCTCTCCCTCCACGTCGATCCCCGAGAAGATCCTGCGGAATTGCTCGGAACGTGCCCTCCTGAACGCTCCTCAGACATCTCCCTTGCTTGAGTCTCTCCCAAACCACAGCTTCGTAGGAGAGCCCCACGGTGGGCGCCAATTGTAGGAACCAAGTGCAGGACTTCTGGACCTTAGGTCACTTGGGCTCACAATTTATTTGTAGTGGGCTTAAGTATTTCCTACAATGGGTCGTTCTCGGCAGAGAGACTCAAAGTAACACCCAGTTAGCACCCTCTCCTTGACTGTTTTCTCTCAATTTTTCTGAACCCCTTCTTCTCCCAACTTTCTTCTATTTATAGCCAAGGTTAGTGGGAAGATCATGATTACAGTCACCGTTAGTGCTACTGAAGGTCCAGTATTATTTGGTTAAAGTGGTTGTTTAGGTGAAAGGGCGGTGCAGCATTTATGATCTTGGAACTTGGTTCCATTTTCACCGATTATGTTCGGCAACTCACGTTCCCGTGCATATCAGGACCTTCCCGGATATGACTCATGCGCTCTACCGGGAAAGATTAACCGGTCAACTCTGGGAACTTAATACCCAAACTTGTTTTTACTCTAAGGCAATTTCAAGAAGGGCATAAGGTAACTGGAACTTTCTGCTGGGCCTGCGCCCAAGGCCGGTATGGGCTTGGGCCCGGGGCCTAGATGGGTCTGGGCCCAAGGCTAGTATGGGCTTTGGAAGCTCGGTGCCGTACAGCACACATAGAAGCTAGGCTAGCTAGCTCTTATTGGTACTTTTGATGATTTTGCTTTTTTTTTTTGCTTGGTGGTACTTTCGATAAATTAAATAGTCATTCTCTATAATATATTAATTATTAGTTTTGGTATTTTGTGCTTTATACACCTAATATCATAACGTAATTAAAATTTTTTTAATGGGTCGGGTCACGGGTTATCTGGGTCGGTCGAGTTGACCTGCAAAAAATCGGGTTCGAGTCAAGTATTTTTCGGGTCGGATCAGAAAATTCTGACCTATATTGCCATGTCTAACCCCAAACAACGTATCTCACTTTTCAATGTTGGGTTTAGCGTTTGAGACTTGTTTGTTCATTCAAACTAAAAAAGACAAACAAAAGGGTAAGCTTAGTTCAGAGGGAGAGATAAGAAGAGAGCAACATTGGCATCAAGCTTGTTTGAGATTAATTTATGAGTAATGCTACGGATACAAACTATTTTAAAATATTTTTACAAAATGTTGATGTGGCCAATCTCTTATTGGTTGTCATCTAGGTCGTCCACTATTAATATCACTTTTTCATTTACCACTAATCACTTACCATATCAGCAGTTTGTAAAATTTCTGTAAAATAGTTTGTATTTCTAGCATTATTCTTAATTTATCACATGTATTCTCCTCTTTCTTTGTAACTAGAATTTAAATGATTTTGTTGTATGAATTGGGATTTGAGAAGATTAGTATTTTTAATTGATCCTGAGCTATTCTTTAGTTAGAGTTGGAAGAGTCAGTTCACAGCCATGGCTTTAACTAATTCTATGGGATGAGGATGGTTAGATTTTTTAGATAATAATCTTTATGACTTTGAGATTAGTATGATGGAAAATATCTTTCAAAATTGAAGTTTCCAGACTTTGATTCCAAATTTAAATTGCGTTTTGAATTTATACTTTGCTTTGAAAGGAAATAAATCAAGAGGGTGGAATAAATTCAGATTACGTTTCCTTTTTTGAGATTAAAGATAGAAAATTCAGATTACATTTCCTAAATGAGTTGAGTCATTATCATTAATGAATTTAATGTCAAAGGTTTTCTCTTAAAAGTTAAATTTGATCTTGAATAAAATTTGACAAGTGATAATAGTCTCATAAATATTGAGATTTGGTCAAGTTTTCAAATTGGAAAGAGATTTAGTGATTTGATCAAATTTTAAAATTGGAAAAAGATTTAGTGCTTGCCATTTTGTTTGTTTTTTGAGTTTCTAATGATCAAATAAATCAATCACAGTAGGTGGTGAAGAAAAAACGACAAATTTATGTAAAAGTGATAGATTGACAAACAACCTATCATAGTCTGAATAGTTGTGGTAAATAATAATAATAATATGGTAAAGATTGTGATACTAGAAACAACTCCATAGCTACCTTTTGCTACTAAAGAAAAAATAAAATTCTATATCACATTTGAAAGATTAATAAATTAGGCCCATCACTACCAAAAAGAATCTGGTGGGCAGGACCCTTTGCCTTGTTACGTGGATTTCAGCCGGTATCACATTTGTCGCATACTCAAACGTATGCGCTAATCTTTTGAGAAATTGCTTGAAGGAGCCACACAAGAGTGAAGCACTCACACGGGAGAAGGTCCATTTCTCTCGATCCAACTGGACCGATGGCAAGCCCCAGAAGCCCAGTAAGATTTTTCTCTCTCACCTATCTCTCTCTTTTCTTTTCTTTTTTCCTTAATCTAATCTTTATAGTTTATATATTCAATCTATTTCATAACATTAAGCTGTGTATTATTGATGAAATGAAGGTTTGATGTAGATATTGAATATCGTATGTAATTCTTAAGGGCTCTGTTTGGTTCTTTAAAATGATTTTGTTGTTATTTTTAGGGACATTTTGGTACATGTGTTTAATGTCATGTTTTTAGTTTTTAAATAACATTAGTCGCTAACCCATGCGATGCACGGGAAAATTATTGACTATGAAAATAAACTAACAATGAATGAAGAATTTAAGTTATCGTTTATGCAATGTTGTTGACAGTGCTAAATGGCAAGGTTTTCAGACCCGGACCGTTCATTGAACCGTAAAAGGGAGAGGTTCAAGGGTTTTGAGGTTGGACCGAGGTCGAACCGGGGTCGAACCGTGATGACGTCATAATTAATTTAATAATTATTTTAAATATATATAAAAACATTAAATTAATAAAAAAATAGAAAAATTAACTAAAATAGCCTAATTCATTTAGAAAAGCTTATTTCTAAAAAATACATAAAACTTACAAAAATACAGTACACAATTACACATTGTTACACACTAGACAAAAAAAACTCCTTCCCATAAAAAATGCATGAAAGAAACAAGTCACTAGACAAAAAAACTTTTCAAATGTAACATCCTTTCCACAAGTTAATTGAACCATAATACAAAAACTGATCCCTAAAACATCCTAATCCCACATTCACTTTTCCTTTTCAACTTATCACAGAACCTACTCATTATGCAACAGACCCAAAAAAAAAAAAAAAAAAAAAAAAAAAAAAAAAACTAAATAATTAACTTGTATTGCTGGGAAAGCATAGGGTTTCTGAGAATAATGTCTTCTTATCTGGGAAAGCACAGGGTTTCTGCAAGTCATTGGTACTTGTATTACTGTTTTTGCTTCTTCTCACTTTAACTAGCTATTAGCTTACTTTTGTTTCACATTTTGATTAGTCATTTCTTCTTCATTGTGCTTGTCAAGTATGTGAGACATTAGGGCCAATTGTTTTCAGGACACCATCATAAGAAAAAGCTAGTTAAGATACTATAAGGCGTCTGCCTGTTCTATCACTGAACTCATTTTGAAACAGGTCCATGGTCCACCTGTTCTATTCTTGAGGGTCATTTTTCTTCTTCTCTTTTTATTTTTTTATTAATATGTGGTCTGATAGCTGTAGTTAAGTAAATTTGAAATCTAGCATATTCAGATGCTATGTTAATTATGGGATTTCAATTATGTTGAGATTGCTTTTAGTAATGGGGCAAATGATTTGAGAATAATGTAAATATTATTGAAACCAACAGCAATAAAAAATACAAAAAAAAAAAAAAAAAAAATGTAGCAAGAAGTTGCAGACACAACAAAGTAATTTTGGCAGACAGAAACACCAATTGACCCAAATCAATTTTCACAATTACAATAATATCACAAGCCTTGTCTTCACATACACCAACACTTCAGATCTATATCATCATCCACAATCAATTTTCAATTGACCCAAATCAATTTACACACCAACACTTCAAATCTATATCATCATCCACAATCAACTTGCAAATATTAACAAAGAAAAAACAGATTAAAGTACCAACGACGGCAACGGCGACGAGGCACAGAGTGAGCTGCGACAGGGACGAGGGAGAGAGGCAGAGATGAGCGTGAGAGAGTGAGCTGCGATCTGGGTTGAGCTGCGACGGCAACGAGGGAGAGAGGTAGAGACGAGAGAGTGATTGAGACTTTGAGAGAGTGAGGAAGAGATCTGGGCTGAGCTGCAACAGTGCGACGGCGATGAAGGAGAGAGTGATTGAGAGAGTGAGGATTGAGGAAGAAATCTGGGCTGAGCTGCGACAGTGCGACGGTGACGAGGGAGAGGCATAGACGAGAGAGTGATTGAGACTTGAGAGAGTGAGGATTGAGAGTGATTGAGAGAGGGTTTCAGAGTGAGGCTAAGAATGATTTTTGAGAGAGGGTTAAAAAGAAAAAAAAAAAAAAAAAAGGCTGAAATTAGGGAACCGTCCGAACCGTGTGAACCGGTCACGGTTCACAGACCCGGACGGTCGGACCGCGGTCCGGACGGTTCCATGCTTTTTTCGCATGGAACGGTTCCTTACCTTAAATGGACCGTGAATCTGAACGGTTCCCGGGTTTTCCGGTCGGACCGTACGGTCCGGTTCGGGTTTAATAACCTTGCTAAATGGCCTTAAAAATCTGAGAGAAACCCATGGAATGGATTTGAAATTTGTTCACAAAGAAAGAAAACCTTACGTGAAAAAATATATTAAATTAGTATAAATAAAAAAATTAACTAAAATAATCCAATTTAAAAGGTTTCAAAATAATAATAGTCCAATTCAAAATATAAATAAATATATTAAATTAGTACAAATAGAAAAATTAATTAAAATAGACCAATTTAATATAGAGACATATATTTCTTTATATATTATTGGTCAAAATTTATATAATTTTTTAAAGATGTTTTAACTAATATATCAATACCATACCCAAATCTTTACCCAATAATAATAATAATAACAACTATATTTTCTAGAATATTACAATTATATTATGAACCTAAAAATAATGAAAAGAAAAATGAAAAAGAGGAAGAATAGGTTGACAAAAAATAGAAGAGAGAAACATGACATGCATATTACATGGTAGAATGGAGGATCTCAAAATTGAAATGAAATGTGGTTTGGTGTTCTGGTAAAGAAAGAGGTTTCAAGATTTTGAGTTGATTTAAATAAACCAAAAGCTACGCTTAAATCCAAACCCAACTAAAAGTTAAGCTTAAGCCCAAATCCAAAACAAAATTTTTCCTACCAATTTCATCCTGTATTCCCTCCCCCGTACTTGCCAATTGTCACATCAACTTCTCATCAAAGCCAAACAATCTTTATTTTATTTACATTTTCTTCTCTCTCTCCAAAGTCCAACCGCACATTCATTCACTCTTTATTTTTACTTCCTCCTTTTATTTGTTTCCTTCTTCCTTCTGCAGCACCGTAACTCCCACCAGTTGTTATCACCTTCGATTTGTTCTTCTTAGTTCTCAACCATGCGTTTCCTGTTGCAAATCCAAGTTCATAGTTTCCTTTTTATCAATTTTTTCTTTTATTTTTTTCTCCCATCTCCCTTCTTCCCCAAGATTTCACTCTCAAGGTATGAAAAATTTTCAGTATTCACATTTCGGCCTGACCGGAATGGAACTATATTCAAAACATTGGTCCACGCCGTGTCGGAGAAGCGAAAAAAAGAAAAGAAAAGACACCGCTCAGACACATCGACGCCTGTTTTGAGGAAGCATTCTTCTTCCTTTGCTTCTTCAAGACATCGACCTCTGTTCTGAGGAAGAAGATGTCTATTGGTTTATGGGTATGGTGGGTTTTGATTGAGGAATTTGTAGGTATGGTGTCTTTAGATGCTTTGCTATTGGTTTGCCGTGGGTCTAATCGTTGGGGGAGCTGGTAGGGAGGAGCATAGAGGAGCGTTAGGTTTGGGGAGCTGGTAAAGGGAGAGAAGGCAGGGAATTTTGGAGAAAGAGAAGGCAGAGCATTGGGGTCGGGTTTTAGAAAGTTTTACTATGTTTTTTTTTTTTTTTTTTAATATTGTGCTGATGTGGAAAATTGTGGGAGTTTCAAAAATTTCGGTTTTATATGTATATATAGATTACACGTATTTCCATATATCTTTTTCACCCACACATATTTTCAAAAAAACTGAAAACTGTTATTTAAACACACGTACCAAACGGGCCCTTAGGGGTTTGATTTAACATTTAGCACGAGTATTTGATGTAGATTTTGATTTCTTGTATTATTGATGGAAATGAGGTTTTGATGTATATTTTATTGTTTATTTTTAGTCTCTTTAGATAATGTGGTCAAACAAAAAATTGATAATAGGAAAAGCATTAGTTTAAGATTGTTAGGGACTAAAAATGATCACTTTAAATTTCATGAATTAAAATCGGTCATGACCTAAATTTTAGAGTTTAAAATAACAGGTTTTAGCCCCCTGGATATCTTGGCCAAACTAAAACCTAATATACATTATCAATCCATGCTAAAGGGATTGCTTTAAGTTTGTTTGGGACTAAAATCAATCAATTTTGGTATTTTAGGGACTAAAAGCGGTCCTTGTAAACTTTAGGGTTTAAATTCACTTAGCCAACAGTATTTGGGTTAGGTAAATATTTAGGTCAGGTGAGAACAAGATTTTTTGAGGTGTAGGTAATAAAGTCGACAAAAGAATCCAAAATTTGAAACCAAAGGTTTATCTTGAGCTGGTCTAGATGTACTTATTTAATTGCTTTCTTTTGCTTATATGCAGCGAATTATGAATTGTTTTCTTTCATCCACTACTAATTTAGACCAATTCCAAAGCTGGGGATAATTTAAGGGTGCAGTTAGTGCGGAGGAAATATCTGTATAATGGTATATTTCATGTTAAGCTCTCTAGTTTTAGTTTGTGGGCAGGGAAAATTATTTGAAAGCATGTTATCTTCTCTTGAAGGTGACAGTAACAATATTTAAGTTTGAGCTGATAGATAGTGCTTTCCTTGTTACGCATTTGAAAATGTTGATAGGGATAGTATTGCCTGATGACTGAACGCGGTTGGCTGGTTAATTTCTTTCCTTTTTAGAACATGTTTTTCCAAGTTTTTAATTTTGGTGTAAATGTGTACATTAGCACACCTAGGAGGGTCAAGGAAAATTTGATGAGTATTTGCAACATCTAAGCCTTGTTTCTTTTAGTCGAGGCAGCATCTCGTAAATGGCATATTGGCTGTTTAACGCCAAGCATTTGCTCCAGTGACTTCACATTTGACCCCATTTAAATTCTTGATATTAATTTATATGCTGCTCTGTTCTGCTAAATTTTCTGATAAAACATTCTTATCTTCTTCTTATCAGCCCTCCGTTCGGACACGCCAGAAGATTGATTTGTGGATTGTGTTGCTTATACCTGGTTTCAGTGGAAATCTAAATGGGATGCTCCCTACTTTTTAAGTGATTTCTTGGTTTCAGTGTTTAATAATATCATCTACCATGGACATTCCATGTAGAGAAACGATCATCCTTCTGCTTGTGTTGCAAAGCTTGTATTCGGACACTTCTAACTTTTTCAACTTTATATCTCATTTTTCTTCTTGGAAGGGAGAGAGGAACCTATCCTTTAGGAGTCATCCTTTGTGAGAGGTAGTGATTTGTGCAACTATCTATCAAAGTCTAGCTCTTGCACCAACCTTTAGATTTCATCAATTGAAGCAAAAGTCACAACGCCCTAAAAATGTGAAACACAATCCAGTAAATAAAGTGGATAAAGTTGAACATGGAAGATAGGGCCACTATGGTTTCAAAAAACGGTGTATCCACTTTTCTAAAAGCACTTACTTTCACATTTGGTAGTATTTAGTAAGTTGTTTTGAATACATAATTTGGGTATAGAATACATCATTTTTGAGTTTGCTCATTGTTTTATATATATATATTTTTTTAAGTAACTTTTCTTATTCACACACATCACATCACTAAAAAAAAAACATTTTGTTTTCACAATATTTACGAATATGTAATTGTATTCGTATTTCTACAAAACAAAAACGCTAAAAAGTTGTATTCATTTTTTGTATTCAAATCCAACTCTGAAAATGAAAACAAAAAAAAAAGTGTTTTTTTTTTTCCAACTAACCAAATAGGCCCTATGCTTCTTGTTTTAACATAGAAGATATGCTTCCAATAAAACAAGTAGATAATCTAATATATAAAAGGACAAAATTTAGTTACAAAATTGGTTATAATTTTAGATTACAAACTCATTTAATATAATAATATTACTGCATATTTTGAAAATCTAACCGTTGAATTGCATGTTCTTTACGCTCTTAATACATATGTCAAATTTTGTATCAATTGGATATTATTTATTATATAATCTATAAACTTATATTTTATATATAATTTAAAATTACAAAAACTTGCAATTTAAATATTTATTGATAACATAACTATTGATCTTTAATTTTCTTGAAATTTTGCAAATATGAAGGATATAAAAAGAAAATGTAATCTAATGGTGGATTTGTCAAAATTCATCTCCAATAAAAAGATATTGAATGAGTAGCTTAAAATTACAACCAATTTTATAACTAAACTTTGTCCTATATAAAACATGATGTTTAATGCATAAAAGGTAAACAAGACAAACTCATTTAATAAAATAATATTACTGCATATTTTGAAAATCTAACCGTTGAATTGCATGTTCTTTACGCTCTTAATACATATGTCAAATTTTGTGTTAATTGGATATTATTTATTATATAATCTATAAACTTATATTTTATATATAATTTAAAATTACAAAAACTTGCAATTTAAATATTTATTGATGACATAACTATTAATCTTTAATTTTTTTGAAATTTTGCAAACATGAAGGATATAAAAAGAAAATGTAATCTAATGGTGGATTTGTCAAAATTCATCTCCAACAAAAAGATATTAAATGAATTTGTAGCTTAAAATTACAACCAATTTTATAGCTAAACTTTGTCCTATATAAAACATGATGTTTAATGCATAAAAGGCAAACAAGACAATACAAAAACTTATCTCTAGAAGAAAAAACGTAAAACCTAATAATTTTTGTAAAACTACCAAGCATACTTATTAAATAGTCAAAGTCATCCATTAATCATGTGTAACAAGGTGTTTTTCATTATATATAACTTAAAGCATATAGATTTGATATATTCTAAAAATTAGAAAATACATTAAAAAAAAAAAAACTTAAACTTCAAGTTAAGAGTCTCGTTGAAGAAAAAATTTCTATTATGCATGCATATATCTTGCTCCTATTAATAATGATTCATCCACATTATTTTATTTCTATAAAAGGAGATCTTTTGGCCTTCCAATCTTAAAACTTTTAAAATGTTTAATGGAATGAGGAGGTCGAAAAGGAAATGCTCAAAATTTGAAACTTTCCGATGAAGCAAACAAAAAATCTAAACACCCAATTTGAAATCCAAATTGGGGAAAAGGGAAAATCATGAAAAACAAACCTTTGGATCGTGGCTCACAGCGGCTCCGATTTGTTTCCAAGCTTCGGCAAACTCTTCTTCTTCGAAATCATTCTGCTCCGGCGATCTGTGTGGCGGTGGTGGAGGTTCGGCGTGAAGGAAGAGAGGAAGCAGAGCAAATGGCGTGAACCGGCGAGCGTGCGAGCAGGTTGTGGAGGTTCGGCGTGAAGGAGGTTTTTTGTGAGCGTGAAGGAGGTTGTGAAGGAAGCTTTGTGCGTGCGTGAAGGTTTTTTGTGGGAGACTTTTTTTTTTTTGGCTGTGTGGAGGTTTTTTTTGACGTGGTGTGGTCTCATTGGCATGGTGTAAAACCAGACGCCACACTCGGACCTAATGTTTTCTCATAAAAAAATGATTTCTTAGTCATGACAAGACATTTAATTTAAAGATAAAAGAATAAATCAACTCGATTATGTTAAAATATAATACTTCAAATGGAAGTGAATGAGTGAAAACACAGCACTTCAATCAGTAGCTAGCCCTTTAGATCCATCGAAAACACCCAACTCCTATATTAATTAAAGATTTCCTCCCTTTCCAAACTCCAAAGGGTCCAATTATTTGTTTGAAAAAAAATTAATATTTATTCTTCTAAATTCTGTTTGAAAGAGTACAACACTCTTTGTTTTAGGTTAAATTTGGATTTAGTATTATATAATTGGATTCAAAAAAAATTTACGCATTATAGATTTCTTGATGCTATTAAAATGATGATTTAGCCTTTTAAAAATTTGGCACTATGAATTTGACAAATAACACAAACAAGAGTCATATGAATTTGGCACTATGAGATTTTTTAACAAACAAGAGTCATATTCTCAGAAACAAAGTCATAAACTATAAAGATTAGCTAGATTAAGAAAAAAGAGAGAAAAATCTTACTTGGAGAGAGAGAAATGGACCTTCTCGCAAGGGAGTGCTTCTGTCTTATGAGGCTCTTTCAAGCAGTTCCTCACAGATTCGCGCAAATGTTTGAGTGTGTTATATATGTCATCCCAAACATATGCACGAATCTGGTAAGAAAATTTTGTTATCTTTATTCTTCACCTTACCTCTACCTCTTTGTGTGTATATGTATATATATATATATATATATATATATATATATATACATATTCACATTCAATTCGACCTCCTCATTCCATTAAACATTTTAAAAGTTTTATAAGATTGCGTTACCTACCTAAAAGGCCAGAAGATCTCCTTTTATAGAAATAAAATAATGAGGATGAATCATTATTAATAGGAGCAAGATATATGCATGCATAATAAAAAAAATTTCTTCAACGTGACTCTTAAATTGAAGTTTCCAGACTTTGATTCCAAATTTAAATTCCGTTTTGAATTTAAACTTTGCTTTCGAGGGAAATAAATCAAGAGAGTGGAATAAATTCAGATTACATTTCCTTTTTTGAGATTAAAGATAGAAAATTCAGATTATATTTCCTAAATGGTTGAGTCATTATCATTAATGAATTTAATGCCAAAAGATTTTCTCTTAAAAGTTAAATTTGAACTTGATGAATAAAATTTGACAAGTGATAATAGTATCATAAATATTGAGATTTGGTCAAGTTTCCAACTTGGAAAGAGATTTATGTGACATTTGGTACGGGATAATGTTTTAGAATTCTTAGGAATGTTTAAAGATTCCCATGTTTGGTTGCAAATCTCACTAGGGAATCAGATGCCAAGGAAATCTGGATACCCCTTTAACCCCCTTTGAGTATAAATGTGAATTCCCTTTAAAACAGGTGGATGTTAAGATTTCCAAACTTAAAGGAAATTGCATTTTTTTATAAATTGACAATTTTAACATTTTTTTTTTTTTATCATTTAAGCAATTGAGATAAAATATTAAAAAAAAAAATCATCAATATCTTTTCTTTTGTCTTTATCTCTTCCCGCCAAAACAATATTATCTCCTCTAGCCAAAACAACATAAACAAGATAGACAAATCTGTTAATATATTCATATTTTCTTCTTTTAGACTATAGTTTTAATGAATTTGTCATAATTTATAGTTTATATATATTTTTTCACTATTTATTTAGAGGAAGATTATTATTATTATTATTATTTTAAAAACACATATATTGAATTTACAAATCTAAGGATAAAACGGGAAAAATAAATAGTTAAGATACCTAAGAATATACCATACATTATAATCTCACATTCCTAGGAATCTTATTAGATTCTCAATTAAACCAAACGTAGAAATAGTTACATTCCTAGGCATTCAGATAGAAAGGCATCACATTTCTAGGAATCCAAATGCCAAGAGTAATATGGATTCCCCCGTACTAAACGTCTCATTAGTGATTTGAGCAAGTTTTTAATTTGGAAAAAGATTTGGTATCAATGCCAATGTTATAGAAAATAACTCAAAAATAACAAAAGACCCAACGGCCAAAAAAAAAAAAAAAAAAACTAAAGCTTGCCATTTTGTTTGTTTTTTGAGTTTTTAATGATGAAATAAGTCAATCATTATAGGTGGTGAAGAAAAAATGACAAATTCATCGGAAAGTGATAAATTGACAAACAAACTATCATAGTTTGGATAGTTGTGGTGGGAAATAATATAGTAAAGATTGTGATCCTATAAACAACTCCATAGCTAACTTTTGCTATTTATAAAATAAGGGAAAAAAATAAAAAATAGAATAAAATAACTCCATATGGCATTTGAAAGATTAATAAATTAGGCCCATCACTACCAAAAAGAAAAACACAATATTGGGGGCCATCACAGAATCTGGTGGGCTGGACCCTTTGCCTTGTTACGTGGGTTTCAAATATAACCTTAGCCAAGCCCAAACAACGTAGCTCACTTTTTAGCTTATATATTACATCGTCTGTGTTGGTTTTGAAACCAAAGACACAAACAATAGGGTAAGTTGAGAGAGAAGAAGAAGAAGAAGAAGAGAGCAACAAAACAATGGCGTCAACATCAGCAGTATCATTCTGGAGAGCTTCTGGAATGACGTATATAACGTATTCTAATATATGCGCCAATCTAGTAAGAAAATGCTTAAAACAGCCACACAAGAGTGAAGCACTCGAGAGAGAGAAAGTGTATTTCTCTCTTTCCAAGTGGACCGATGGCAAGCCCCAGAAGCCCAGTAAGATTTCTCTATCTCTCTCCCTCTCTCTCTCTCTCTCTCACCCATCTCTTTATTTATTAATCTAATCTCTTTTTTTCACTTCAGATCTGATCTTGTTTCATAACTTTCAACCGCGTGTTATTGATGGAAATGAGAGTATGATGTCAATTTTGATTTTGTTGTTGTTTTTAGTGGTCCCTAACGTTTAGCACATGGGTGATTTTAGTTTTAAAGTGATTGATTTTATTAGTAAAATTGCGGAATTAAAATGGGTCATGAGCTAAAGTTTAGATTTTGATCAATTCAAGTATTTTAGGGACTAAATGTGGTCACTTTGAAGTTTATTAGGGACAAATGGGATCACTAACTTCAGGAATTAAAATCGGTCATGAGCTAAATTTTAGAGTTTAAAATGACAGCGTTTAGACCCTTGGATATCTTGGCCAAACTAAAACCTAATATACATTATCAATCCATGGTGAAAGGATTGCCTTAAGGTGGCGTATTGTTTGCCCTGATGTGTTGTTTGCCGTGACTTTACATTACAATGTAATATTACATTATTATAATATTAAATTAATGTAATCTTAATACAAAAATATCACATTAAATTATTTAGAAATGTGATAAGATTAAAATGACGTAATATATTTTATAGTTTTAAATTATAGTAACGTTAGAAAAAATAAAATAAATCAAAAACTTTAATATCACGTCATTATAATGTCCATTACTTCAAGGTATATCATAGCGAATCAGACGTCCTCTAAGGTTTTTTGGGACTAAAATCAATCAATTTCGGTATTTTAGGGACTAAAAGCGGGGCTTTAAACTTCAGCGTTTAAATTCACTTAACCCAACAGTATTTGGGTTAGGTAAATAAATAGGATAGGTAAGAACTAAGAACAAGATTTTAAGAGGTGTACAAAATAAAGTTGGCAAAAGAATCCAAAATTTGAATTTAAAGCTTTATCTTGAGCTGGTCTAGATGTACTTATTTGATTGCTTTCTTTCGCTTATATACAGCGAATTATGAATTGTTTTCTTTCATCCACTACTAATTCATGATAAATTAGACCAACTTCAAAGCTGTGGATAATTTAAGGGTGCAGTTAGAGAGGAGGAAATATCTGAATAATATTTGAAGGCATGTTGTCTTCTCTTGAAGGTGACAGTAACAATATTTAAGTTTGGGCTGATAAATGGTGCTTTCCTTGTTACGCATTTGAAAATGTTGATAGGGATAGGAATTGGATTGCCTGATGACTAACATGGTTGGCTGGTTAATTTCTTCCCTTTTTAGAATATGTTTTCCAAGTTTTTGATTTTGGTGTAAATATGTACATTAGCACACTTAGGAGGATCAAGGTAAATTTGAAAAGTAGGTGCAACATCTAAGCCTTGTTTCTTTCAGTCGAGGCGGCATCTCGTAAATGGCATATTGGCTGTTTAACGCCAATCTTTTGCTCCAGTGACTTCACATTTGATCCCATTTTAATTCTTGATATTAATTTATATGCTGCCCTGTTCTGCTAAACTTTCTGATAAAACATTCTTATCTTCTTCTTATCAGCCCTCCGTTCGGACACACCACAAGACTGATTTCTGGATTGGGTTCTACTGTCGTGGGGTTTGTGGATTGGGTTATACTTGGACCATTTTGGTTTTAACATTTTATTGCTTTTGTAATAATGTAACTTGCATTAGTCTAATGCAATACTTTGCTTATCTTTCTAATGGAAATCTAAACTCCCTACTTTTTAAGTGATTTCTTTGTTTCAGTGTTTAATAATATCATCTACCCTGGACATTCCATGTAGAGAAATGATCATCCTTCTGCCTGTGTTACAAAGTTTGTATTCCAACACTTCAAACTTGTTCAACTTCTTGAGGAACCTATCCTCTAGGAGGTTATCCTTTGTGATAGGTAGTGATTTATGCAACTATCCTCTCAGCTCCTGCACCAACCTTTAGATTTCATCAATTGAAGCAAAAGTCACAACACCCCAAAAATGTGAATCACAATCCAGTAAATAAAGTGGATAAAGATGAACATTGAAGATAAGCTTCCAGTAAAACAAGTAGATAATCTAATATATAAAAACATGATGTTTAATGCATGAAAGGCAAACAAGACAATATAAATACTTATCTCTAAAAGAAAAAACATAAAACCTAATTATTTTTGCAAAACTACTAAGCATACATATTAAATAGCCAAAGTTATCCATTAATCATGTGTGGTGTTTTCAATTATAACTTAAAACATATAGATTTGATATATTCTAAAAAATCAGAAAATACATCAAATCCATCCTAAGTCCATTTATTGGATTCTAACAAAAAAAAAAAAAAGGTCCATTTATTGAAGTCGGGTTAAATCAGTATGTCCACCATGAGTGCAATTTAGGCTATTACATCATTCCTGAACTATTCATCAAATTTGCAATAAAGACAAAATTTAGCTACAAAAACAGTTGTAGCCTAAGACTACAAACTGCTCTAATAAACTAACAAGTGCAAAAAATGGCACGTGCATTGCACATGATTACTTAAGTAAACTGAACCCAACTAACCCTAGTTAACTACAACACACATTAAAAAAAAAAAAAAAAAAAAATTTAAAAAGTAAAAACTTAAAAACCTCTCTCTCTCTCTCTCTCTCTCTCTCTCTATAACCTAGAAGCCCAGTTTCCACTAGCCACCCTAGACCTTCTTCTCCCTCCACCTCTAGCCACCCCAAACTATCCTTTGTCTCCACCACCGGCCTACCTAAACCACCGTGACTCCACCATCAAAGCCACCTCTTGTACGCTGCTTCACCGGTCAAAACTTAATTTCCCTTTTTCCTTGATAACCATGATTTCTTCAAGAATTGAAGAGGATTTTCTAGCTTTATTTATTTATTTATAATTTAAGTTTTGTTAGGTTTCAATATGATTCCTCATCAGCTCTCACTTTCTTCAATTAGGTCAAGAATGACTTGAGTCTTAGACCCACTATCACGAATTACTGTATTATTGCTTATATTTTGACTTGGTTTAGAAAATTCTATCAAGCCACGAACTTTTTTGTTTGAATTTATAGAAATGGCTAAGGTTGTTCACCACATGATGGCAATGTTTTTGAAAGTTTGAATACTAGATTTAGCAAAAAAAAAATTTCCTTTGCAAAAATAATTAAATCAAGCTTTCTTCACGTTGCGATCTGTAAAATTTTTAGTTTCCATAAAATCTTCTCTAATCTATATATATATATATATATATATATATATATATATAGACACACACACACACATTAATAGGTAAAACTGAGAGAAAATCCAATTATGTTTTAAATTGAATTTCAATTATAGTCTAATTTTGCGTCACATGTCTTATTTAAAGTTTTTTTAATTTTTGTTCTAGGTAAGTTAATGAGGTGCAAAAGACGAATGGTCCAATATAAATAAATTATCAAAAACTCAATAAACAAAAAAAGAAAAAATAAAGAGTAAACTCATGTGTATATCCAAAAACAATTAAAATAAAAAATAAATAAGAGAGAGAGAGAGAGAGAGAGTATAATTTGAATCTATATTTGTGTGTAATTGTAATTTTTTTAATTGTACTGTGCATATGCACGGGTTATACACTAGTTATGCTATAATATATGTATAACATTCTTCAAAACTATCTTATATAAAACATTATCATATTATTCGTGTATCGTAGGGGCAATTTACTAGTTATAATCTAAATTGAATTTTAGTTGGAATTTAGTTGTGCGCCATGTTTCCTATTTAATTTTTAATTTTTAATTTTTGTATCAAGTGAATTATTGGGTGTAAAATCAAAAAGTTCAAATCCAATTAGATTCTAAATTAGATTTCAATTGGAGTCCAATTTTGCGTCACGTCCATCTAATCTATATATTACTAAAAACTGAAGTATAGTATTTAATGTTGTTACGCTCACATTAAGCCACGTTAGCAGTCATGTCATTTCCATCCTCTTTCCTAAATTTATCCTACAATTTTTAAATAATTTTTATCAGTTTTAAAATACTAATAAAACTAAAATTATTTCCTGTCTATCTCCGCCATAAAGCTAGGGGTGTCAATTCGGGTTAGCGTGTCGGGTTCGTGTCGTGTCGAGGTAGGGGTATTAGACTAAATGGCTCAACCCTAACCCGACCCATTTAATAATCGTGTCAGGATCCTTCAACCCTAACCCGACCTGTTAATAAAGCGGGTTGACCTGACCCAACCCATTTGACACGTTTAATAAACGAATCGTGTTGGGTTGACACAAATATAACACAACCCATTTCAACCTGCATAATATTAAATATAACATCCATCTATAAATTATTTTTTTTTACATTCCAAAAACCAGTACATACACTTTAAGTCTTCGACCCACATTCAAAATAATATAATTCAATAAAAATATAACATTCATCTAGAAATAAGTTCTTTACACTCCAAAAGAAGTGCAACACTTCAACCCAAATTCAAAATAACATAGTTTAACAAAAATAAAATAACATAGTTCAACAAAAATATAATATCCTTGGAACTCGCCAAATGCTAAGTATCAATATTGAAAGAATTTGAGCAAATAGTAGACTAATCCTGACTATGACCACGATTATCATCCATAGATTCTTTGTTGATGTCCAAGTTCATAACATCTTCCACAAGCTCATCCAATTTCATTTGTACAAGTTCTATGCCAAAAAAAAAAAGTATTAGTAGTTACAAAATATGATCATGCCTCAACAGTTTTACAAGAACTAAATAATAATAATGTAAGAGTAATAATAACTAATGAAACAAATAAGATTACCTTTCTCATTTGTAATTACTTACTTTTCTTTTTAAATTTAAAATATATGTTGGATATAAAAGGTATTTGACAAATCTAAAATAAAATAATTATTTATTTGTTATACAAGTTAAACGGGTTGTGTTAAGTGGGTCATTTCGGGTTTGACACAAATAAATTGGCATGTCAAACGTGTCTATTGCGGGTTATGCGGGTTGACCCGCTTATGACACGTTTTTTATCGTGTCGCTTTCGGGTCGACCCGTTTATGACCCAAACCCATTAAGGCCCAACCCTAACCCGGAAAAAACCGTATTGGGTTCGTGTCGTGTCCGCGGGTTGGGTCGAACATTGATACCCCTACATAAAGCCCACTTCTTTTCAATTTAATTCCACTAGCCCACCTCTTCTAAATTAAATTCTAACTTAAAGCCCAACCCAAACCTTCTAAACTGAAAACCCTTTGAAAATCACAGTTACAACCTCCTGAATTTCCTTCCCTATTGTTTCTCACGTGTGACTTCCCCTTCCCCACATTCTAACTGCAGACTTCTTACACAAAACATGTTCCTTCCCCTTCCCTACCTTCTAACGGCAGCCTCTCTGTCTTCCATATTCTTTTTCTCATAGTTTATAAATACTGATAGAAGCTGGATACTTCATTTCAAGTATCTCTAAATCCTAGTTTGTTTTCTACTCTATTCTTTTTGCTTGATTGCTTGATGTTTTTATTCCCTTCTTACATTTTGTTACTGCCTACTGCCTCTTAAGTGTTGTAGTTGAAACAATTTTCTGTGTTTGTGTCAATGTAGATTTAATGGATT
Organism: Quercus robur; assembly: GCF_932294415.1. NCBI lineage: Eukaryota > Viridiplantae > Streptophyta > Magnoliopsida > Fagales > Fagaceae > Quercus > Quercus robur. The sequence continues at coordinate 84,681,486 of NC_065538.1, read as the reverse complement.
TTGTTATATACTTATATTTTGGTCGAACTGATATTGAATTAGGTGTTTAGGTTAAATTTGATTTTGATTAAGGAATATGGGTAAGAATGCTTTAAGTTTGGGGTATTCGAGTTAAACTAGGAATTGGGTTTTTATTTTTTTTCTCTTTTCTTTCTTAAATCTAAACATGGGATGTGGAGTGTTTTTTTATTTTTTACTTTTTTGGGTGGGAATGTTTCTTTTTGATCTATACGTGGGAGGGTATTTCCGTGGCATTGGAGTGTTCTTTTTATAATCTAAACGTGGGAGTGTAGAATTGTGGCTGTGTGGGAGAGCCTTTTTTTTTTTTTTTTTTTTTTTTTTTTTGGTTTTAATCTAAACGTGGTAGTGTTTTTGGTTTTAGCCTAGGTTGGCATTTACATTGTTTGAGGATTCTACCTCTCAAACCGTTTACAAGGTTTAGTTTGGCATTTACAATGTCTGAGTATAGGCCATATACACTCTTTTTGACATGCCGTCAAATCAGTGATTGAGACAGATCAAGTTTTAGGGACTAAGACAGTTTCATTGGTGAGACACTATGTTGTTTTCACTTAATGGGTTTTGGCCAGGATCATATAGACATTGGGTAGACGATACGGTGTGTTGACTTTTGTTTTTGATTTTTCTATCACTCTTGCTCTGCCTTAGCATGCCGTTTGGTTTCATTGGGATTGCTCTGCATTGCTTTTTTGTTTAATTGTGTTGCTTTTGCTTTTTTGCCATTTACTTTCTACAATTCTCACGTTACCCCATGTGTGGGTTCACTCCCTTTTGTTTTGTATTTGATTGATGGGGCATTATAAAGTTAGGATAATAATTTTAATTACTTTGAATATCCATTGTTTGGTGAGAGAGATACTATTTATTTATAATAATTATATTAATTTTAGTTTATCATTGTACAATGGTTTTTGATTTGTGGCTTAGCCAAATTTATAGAAATTATTGTATTAGTGGCTTAGCCAATTTTATATAAATTATTGTATACTTTAATCAAACATGCTACATAAAAAATAAGTAAATAAAGAAAATTCACAACTCCAAGAAAAACTCAGTGATGAAAAAATTTTTGCTCTAAGAAAATTGACTATTAACGAAAATTCTATTACTCTACTATTTGAGAATGCTGAAATCAATCTAAACTATTGAAGTAAAAAATGAAAGAAGAGACAAAAAAGAAGAAAAAAATCCAACTGCTCACACAAATGAGTTCTGTTTAAACTCTACTAACAGATGGATGAAAAGGAATTAGAATCAATGTGTTTAGAATATGCAACTACAACCAAAAGACAAACCAAAAAAAAAAAAAATTGACACAATGTTTTAAACAAGGAGATGTCAGTAATGTTTAATATGAGTTAACTAATTAAATATTTCGAACCTCAAATGCACTAATATGTGTATGTTTGAGTACATGTAAATAATATAAACCCCGTTTTGAATTCTATAAAAATACTATATAGAAATAATATTTTTTATTATTTTTAATATTCTTTATATTAGAACTTGACTAAGAAGATTAATGAAAAGGTTGGGTAATGGAGTTATTCTTAGAAAGAGTATGTAAATCAACTGTTTATCTGTATATTTAGCTATCTTATTCCATGAAATTTCAAGTTAAATGAGTCACAAGTGAAAGGAAAAGTGTTGAAAATATACGATAAATTTAAGAAACAAAGAAGACAAGAAATAGAGAAAATATACCTCTGCTTGGAAGAATGTCATTGTTTGCTTTTACCTCTTTGGGTGGTAAAGTAGATAGGTCGGAAAATAATGGTATAGGCCCATATGTTTTCCATCTCAATGGCCAAAATTATCATAGGATTGGGTCACTTCTTCCTATTGAAGGGGAAAAACCTACATTCGCTTAATTCTATAACTATGATACAGATAATGAAATAGGACATAGAATTGATGCAGTGGTAACAAGAAATATAAGACAAATGATGTAAATCCTAATATTGCTATTGGATTATTGGAAATGTTAGATAATTGTAATGAATTGGTGAAAGCATTTTGTGCACGATAAATCTCTCTCTCCCTCTTCCTCTTAAATTTGCTTATTTTATAGAGTTTACCAAGAAAGTTTTTTTTTTTTTTTTTTTTTAATGAAAGAATTTTGATTTTGTTAATTTTTAAATTTTGAGCAAGTTACTGGGGTTTTAGTACATACATTTTGCAATTAGAATATTTTTTCAAATTTGGTGAATTTTGGGGAATGTAATAGAGTAGAAATTTTATAAACTTTTACTATCTAGGAAGCCAACTTGAGTCTAAGAAGAAAGCCACGAACAACTTAAGTCCAACATGAAGGCCATGAACATTTAGGTAGTTTGTTGGCATGTTTTTGCTTCAATTCTTTTCCTTCCCCTAATATAGATTTGTCGTTTGATTTGTTAGTTGAAATTGAAATAACACAATTTTCTTATTCTAGATGAAATTGTTTATGGATTTTTATTTTATGTATAGATTTCAATGCAACTAAATCAATTCCGGTTCTTACTGTTTTAATGTTAAGGATTCAATGACAAACTTATTTTGTTTTTGTACTATTGTTTTACTTGTGGGAAAAATTTGATGAGTTTGTTATGTTTGTGTTTTGTAGTTCGCATTGATTTACTAGATGTGAATGGTGATGTGGGGGGACTTAGACGAAGATAATGAGTTACCTGTCTTCTATCTCAAGATTTTTGTTTTTCCTTTATATTAAGTTGTAAATGCATAACATTTTCTTTGAAATCTTATATAATCATAGGCTCAACATAATATATTCAAAGAAACTCCTATTAATTATTTTATTACTTAGTTATTGAATCAAACATGCATCCAAAATTTGTTTTAAATGGAAATAATTCAACTGATGATTATTTACCTTTTTTTTTCTAGACTAAAGATGAATGTTTACATTAAATTGTGTATCTGATGGTGCACTCTCACACATAGATTAAGTGGAAGAAAACCATAAACTGGAGTTCTATGAAGTTCTTGAAAGCTTGCCTCAAGTTATTATTAGGAGTTCTATGATAATTGTATGTAACCTATTATAGAACATGGTGGAAAAATTGAATCTAAAGGAGAGAGGAACCAACAAATGTCTCAAAGGCTATTAGTGCATGTTAACAAGTTTGGGGTTTGATGGTACCATAGGAGTTTCAGTGGAAGTCTTCTCTCAGTTGCTAAGCTGTCAATGACATGACAAAATGGGTCAGAATTTTCTGGCCCAACCCGGACCCGACCCGACCCGACCCGAACCCGTTTTGCCACGTCTACCAACGTTGAGTAAATTGAGATTGAGGTGTAATTTTTATAAAATATTTACTTATTCTTATTTACTTAATATGTTATATACTCCATTATAGTTTGTCATTCTTTACTTGCCACCTTCATTTTATCTTCTTACTTTAAACAGATCAAAGATTATACCAAGATTAGCTTCTAGAAAGCTGGAACAAGAGTTGCACCAAATTTGGGTTTCAAGTGTTTAGTGGTAATTGGTAAGTGGTAACAATATCACCAGTGAGAATCTAATCACAATTAAGGAATTTAGAAACAATTGACAGATTGCATCTATTTCAAAAAAAAAAAAAAAAAAAACTTGTTTGAAAAATACGGGTCAACTCGACCCGTCCTGCAACCTAACTCGACCCACAACTCGATTGACCCGACCTGAACTCAACCCGCCTCACCCATCTTTCCACGTCTAGCTTTCATGTATGTAAATCAGGCTACTTATTGAAAAAAAAAATTGTGAATTAAGCTAGATATTGAAAGTTCTTGCTAAATGCTATAGTTACTAAAAGCTATGTTTAGCTACTAAACTACTTGAGATGTTCCTTAAAATTTTGGGATATAAGTTAATAAGAAATGTCTTTTATATTATGTTTTCAGATACAATTTTTATTCAACTTTGATGTTGGTTTTTATTGCCTTTTAGATTTTAATGAGAAATAGGAACAAAGAATTTGTATTTTAATTTTGTGTGTTTTTGTGTATGCATATCCACATTCCCGCACACAATATATACACTATCAACTTATATAGTTGCATGGCTAGATGGTTTAGCAAATACCTATTAGTCTTAAATGGAGTTTTGCATTTTAATAAAATATAATGAATTCAAAGTGGAAATTTGTTAGATAGCACCAATTGTGTTTTCAACCAATTGAATTTTCAAGAAACATTTGACATTTTTTTTAATGAATTAGTTTATATAACATGCCTCATTAAATATATCAATCTTCAAATATTTAGAAACAAATTATAAGTAGCATGTAACTTTGCAATATAAACAAAACATTAGAATTGCATATCTCTTTTCCAACTACAAAATGTACCAATAATGAGAAACAATATTTGAAAGGAGATTTATTTGTAAAATAATTGTGCTTGCCAAAGGAGGAGTAAAGATTCATAAATTTACTTTTATAAGTCTGGAATGAAGTATTTTTAAAGGTTATGATTTTGGATTCATCAAACTTGCAACATTTAACCATTTAAACTTGTTGTTTAAGTACATGAATATTAGGAATTAATCTTATAGCTTTCATCAATCTAGAGGAAGATGAATTAAAAAAATTCTTGAACATTTTTTTGAATTTTCCTATGCATCGCATGGGTTAACGATTGTTTTTTTTTTTTTTTTTATGTTTTTTTTTTTATGGCAAGTAAATTATTGGGTGTAGAAACCAAAGATTCTAAATCCAATTAAATTCTAAATTACACACACACACACACACATGTATATGTATTTATGTATGTATATATGATGAGAAATCATTACATATTTTAAAAATTTATGGTTTAAAACACTAATAAGTTCCCTGTGCAATGCACAAATAATTTTGTGATATTTTATGTAAGATGATTTTGGATTATTTTGTACATATATTATAAAGAAAAAGTAAAGTAAATTAGAGTAAAGAAATATATACATTTTTAGATATTAAAAAATAATTTAGTAACTTTACTGTATATTTGTAGCCTTCTCAATGTAAAATTAAAAAAAAAAAAAAAAAAATCATGATACTAAAGATAAATGCTAACGGGACCATGAAAATCAACTAATTTGAGTTGTGTTCACATATTTCATACCATGAAATGAAAGTATGCTCAACACTCTCACCGTATTCTATTCATCGATAGTGCGACATTAAGACATGATGTGGACAAGTATGTATTCATGTATCTTATTAATGATTTGAAATTAAATCATGGTAGAATATGACTTTACATTACTCACCAAATATTCTCTCTACTCATATACCAAAAACAAAAACTATTCAACCAAATTACCAAAACCTTAATCATATTTAAGTCTCTGATTTTAAAAAGAAAAAAGAAAAAAAATTACATGTAAGGGTTTCGACGTCTTGATCATGGTTTGAGGCTAGTATAACGGAGGTGGTGACCCTTCGTATTCCTCTTTATCTTTCTTTCAAATGTTTTTGAAAGCTTACTTAGTGTGTAAAACACTAATGAATGTTTAGACCCATAAATTCAAATTTTCCAATACAAAGCTTATATTCAAACAATTGATGTGCGGAATGATAAATATAAGCAGTACCCAAATAAGCAAAACACTCTAAACCATAATTAATCACGAACACAGTAGCAATTAAGAGGAATTGAGTAGGGAAGAGAGAAGCAAACATAAAGATAACACCGAGATGTGTTATCTAAGAGGAAACTGAAGAACTTGGAGAAAAACCTCTTTGCTTCCCTCCAAGTGGTAAAATGATTCACTAGAAAATTAGTTGGGATACATGAATAACAATAGACCCTCCAAACCTAATTTACTCGATACACCTAAACCTTCCAAGCTTCTTGCTCCCACAAGTTTATGCCGAATCGTGTATTCTCTAACTTTCCGGATCTCGCAATAAGCTCCATATTGCATCCGCCATCCTTGGCATCTTCCAATGCTTCCTAAGTTCCAAAAACACTCTCAACACTTTGAATGGTATGGGTAGTGTTTGGGTACAAACCTCTTTTCAATGGGTATAATAATGGGAGAGGGAAGGAGAAGAGACTACAAAGATTTCTATCTAAGAATGAGTAACTCTCTCTCTAATAAGATGGGTATGTTGTAGAAACCTCTCTTAGGGTTTTTCTCTTAATAAGCTCCTTACCATTTTTGTGGGTAATGAGGGTATATATAGTATAAGTGATGGGCAAATAGGTCACACTCAAAAATCCTCTAACCAGTGAAATTCGCGGATCACTCGTGGGTTGCCTGCGCCGCGAAAACAGCTAGCACATGACTCTTCAACTTCCACAGCTGGCACTTGACTCTTCAACTTCTAGCATGTGCTCCTCATATGACTTTTAGCTGTCTTGATCAAATCTCCACCATTCAATACTAAACCCATTAAAGATAAATCCTACAAAAATACAAGGAAACAAATTTATGCAATTACAACACTTTTTGTCATGAAACAAGCCAACAATAATGTTATGGGAAAAATCATAAATTAACAACCTCCCCCTTTGGATATTCTGTGATAAAACACCCTAAAACAGATTCTAGACTTAAATGTGAGTTTGGGAACAATGACAGAACTCACTCAAATCTAAACCTAGAAGTTGTGATGAACTTGGAACAAAATACCTGTAACCTGAAACACTTGTATAAAACACATTAGACCCTCAAGGTATAGCAAGTAATAAAAGGAGAAGTATAATGTAACAAGTAAATAGCAATCAAGTAAACATGATGTGAAACATATAAGCAACTTGATCATACATCAAAATAGTCATAATGAAATGACTACAATGATCACATAGCAAAGCAAATAATCATCCGAACATGTATTTAATGAAGCACAATAGCATAAGAATGTATGCATGTCCAACACACAAACACGATACAATGAGAACAACAAAACATAAATATTAAACATAACTCAAAGCACCATAAAGAAATAAGTAAACAAATATAAAGAAGAACAAACAAAACAAAGTTTTCTTATTAACATAATGTCTTCTCCCCTTTGGTATATGCATCTCCCCTATGGAATATCTTTTCTCCTATAAATGTACACAAGAAATATAATTTCTCCCCCTAAGAATGTGCACAAGAGTCATATAGAAATGACAAAACTCTCCGGTATACTACTCTAGAGTATACTCTCTCCCTTTTTGGCACGAATAGACAAAGGGTTAAGGAGAAATGAAGCCAAGAGATGAAGGTATGGACAATGATAATGATGCATGAGAGGTGCGAGATGAATGAGAAATGAAGTTCAAACAAAAGACAAAAAAAAAATGCTACAAAGCATAAGGTAAACATGACATGCTAGGATGAAGAAACAAGATATAGACCAATGCATGACAAGGTTTGTGCAAGAGTTGGCTATGTGCAATGTATGACCAAAGTATGGAAAATGCACATGTGGCGTAAGGTGTGTTAAATACATAACCAATGACCCAAACATGTTCCTAATGAGGAAATATGAGAAACCCCAAAGTTTGGTACTCATTAGAGTCCAAACAAGTGAGAAAATGCCTAAGAGGCATTTTATCAAACACTTAGCGTGCACACTATGAACAACAATGTGAAATAATGCATGAACATCATGAAATCCACCCTTAAAACATGCTCTTTTTGCCACAAGGGGCCAACATCCAAAGCAAATCATCAAAAGAAATTAATTCCATAAAAAAAAAAATTGACACACATTAAGTTTTTCCAACCCTTATGATGAAAATCTCAACCAAGAGTACAAAAACTCTCCTAAACATAATCTAAGAATCAAAATCAATTAAAAGAGTTTAGAATTACCTTAGAGATGTTAATGGAATGAAAAATTATTCAAATTGGTTGGGTTTTGATGTAAAAATATTGAAAGAGGAGTTTTAGAAATGATGGGAGAAGTTTAAAACAGGTTTTCCACAAAAAGCCCTTTAAAAAGCTGATTCTGGGCGTTTGACGACTGGGTGAGTCACGAGATGAGTTGCCAGTGAGTCGCGAAAGCCTTTGGATGAACTCACGACTCGCGAGTAAGTCACCAAAACTTGCTACTTGCAAATGAGTTGCCAAAAATTCTAACACCTATTTTTCAACACAAAAATGCTTAAAACAATGAAAAACAAAGTAAGCACAAAACATGAACACAAAGAGTGATAAAAATCACTTCCAAATACATAAAAAATGATCAAAACTCTTTTTAGTTTGATGAAACATGTAGTTGAGCACATATACAACACATTTAATCAAGTACAATCAAATAAATGAATAAGACATTCACTGTACATTAGGCATGTGTATTGTGTATGTGTATCAAATGTAGAATAGTCCTTAGTCTAGTGTGAAGTTTCAATGATCAATTCAATTAAATCATACGCAACTAGTACTAAGTCAAGTGGTCTATCTCAATTATAAAAATGAACATATATGACCTCCCACAAGAAGATGATTACATATCTTTGAAACTTTTCATTTGACTTCTTACTTTTGATCTTTACATCTCTTTTAAAAATCGATGCCTAAAATTTTTGATATTTCAATTTGATAAGTAAGCCTTTGGCTTTTGGGCACTATACATTTCAATACATGTCGTTTTCCCTTTTTCCTAGTTGAATACTAATATGTGCAATGACTTTTTTAGCTCATTGTCTCTTTTTGAGATTTGACATTGGTTAAGCTCTTAAGTAAAAAAAAATAAAATAAATGAGTGGGAAGAGATATAGGCACAAGTCTATGCATGTATCAAGATCAACAAAATTATTGACTAATCAATCATGACAAGTTTGAAGATCGATTACAACTATCACACATAGATGTCAAGGTTTTTCCCACAAAGATAGATGTGCATACATAACAAGTTAAGCTCATAAATGCACTAAGCCATTTACACGAAGGTAGTAGGTCAAACACAAATGTGATATGTGCTCAAACATATACGATCAAACTTTTTGAATTTTTCACTTTTTATTTGGTTTGGGATTTTTTACTCACACAAAACTAAAACATAAAAGGAAGATAAAAAACAAAAACGATACATACAAATAAATGCAAGATGCACAAATGCATGAATATATAGCACCTAATGCATGAGGGGTCCTATAAAGATTAAAAGAATTAGATCAAGGACCAAAAGAGTAAAAGCTCAACCATAGGAACCCTTTTTCATCCAAATAGAATGATTGTTTGGAATGAGTGTCTCATGAGAAGTAAGATGAGGGTTGGAAGAGTGAGAACCAGAGATACACATAGACAAAGAGGTAAGAACATCAAAAATTTTCTTCAACAACTTACCATTTTCCCCCAAAACTAGTTTTGCTTCCATAAGCCATAGCGCAATTTTCAAGAAGCTCAAGTTTCTCTTTTCTTTTGATTCTTTTAAGAGCTTGAAACTTAGAGCAGTGAGGTCTAAGATGACCAAAGGCACCACAATGGTGACAAACAATATGTTTAAGTCCATTAGGCTTTTTGGGAAGGGATCTCGCAACATGGTTTTGTTCTCTCTTCAACTTAAGACATTCAGGTCTTATATAACTAATCACACCACAATGGTGACAAGTTAGAACAAACTTAAATCCATCTAAAATCTTAGGTTGAGACCTAAATGGAGGTTTTGACTTAAGAGCCTTTCTATCCACCTTTTGATTTCTTTTGTGTGGAGGAATGTACACCGATTTGTCTTTTGAGGTAAAACATACAATAGGCACAAAATCAGATACCACAACATGATTGCAACAAATATTTTCATCCTTTTTAACAATTGGTTCAATAATCAAACACTTGGCATGCATTTTAAGATATTAATTTTCACATTCTAGCTCATCAACAAGTTTGTTAGACAAAACAAGTTTAGCATCCAAGTCCATATTCAAACATTCAAACTTTTTCAGTTTTTGAAGAAAATTTTCAGCAAGTTTCTTATATTTTTCAACCAATTTCTTGAATTCATTGAGCTTAACAATCAAATCATCATTTTCACAAATGAACTTGCTTACATTCTTATGAAACTTCTTAGGTTCTTTCTTCAAGAGTTTGATGTTTGGAATATCAACAACACCCAATGATTCAAGTAACATGTCATCACAATTATGAGGATAAACACTTATAGAGGCATTTTCACAAATACGTGGCATGCTACATTCATCATCAACCAAAACATGCATAGAATCATACAAAGCACTATCCATGGCAAATAAACATAAGCGGTCAAGGATCACACTTAGGTATTTAAACCACAACAAGTGTACCTGCTCTGATACCAATTGAAAGCTCACATAGTGTGTAAAACACTAGTAAATGTTTAAACCCTCAAATTCAAATTTTCCAATACAAAGCTTATATTCAAACAATTGATGTGTGAAATGATAAATATAAGCAATACCTAAATAGGCAAAATACTCAAAACCATAATTAATCATAAACACAGCAACAATTAAAAGGAATAGAGTATGGAAGAGAGAAGCAAACACAAAGATAATATCGAGATGTGTTATCAAAGAGGAAACCAAAGAACTCGACGAAAAACCTCTCCGTCGCCCCTCTAAGTAGTAAAATGATCCACTAGAAAATCAACTGGGATACATGAATAACAATAGACCCTCCAAGTCTAATCTACCCGATGCACCTAAGCCCTCCAAGTTTCTTGCTTCAACAAGGTTACACTGAACCATGTCTTTTCTAGTTTTCCAGATCTCACAATAAGCTTCATATTGCATCCGCTATCCTTGGCATCTTCCAATGCTTCCCAAGCTCCAAAAACATTCTCAACACTTTAAATGGGTATGGGTAGTGTTTAGGTACAAAAAATTTTACAATTGTGCTACAATACCCTCTTATATGTAAGAGTGTACTATAGCACAACTGTATAATTTTTAATTAATTTATTCTCTCTCCTCCCACTCTTTGTCTCACACCTCCCACTTTGTGTCTTTCTCTTCGTGTCTCATTTCTTTGTCTGATTCTCTCTCTCTCCTTCAGTCTGCACTCCCACTCTTTGCCTCTCCGTCTCCCATTCTGTATCTCTCACAGTGTGCAATGGTAGCTTGTTTGTGGTGGAGATTAGAGAGACAAGATCGGTGGGTCATTGCAGAGGTGGATGTGGCGAGGCAAAGGAGGGTTGTGGCAGAGGTGGGTGTGACGTGGCATAGGTGGGTTTCTTTTGTGTAAATTTTGATTTTTTTTTTTTTGGTAGGTCATATTTTGGATTTAGATTTTGCTATGGGTTTGATTTGATTTTTGGATTTTTTTATGGGTTCATGGTGGTGGAGGTGGGGGTTTCTGTGGTGGTGGTGGGGGGGGTTGTTATGGGTCATATGTGGGTTCATGGTGGTGAAGGTGGGGTGATAGGCCAAAAATGTATTGACCTCTTGTAATGAATTAATTGAGTAATTAGCCAAGTTTATTAACTAATCAAATTGACATGCAAATCGCGTGGTAGCACAAACAAATCACCAATTAACTAAAGTATGCAACGAAAATTAAATTGATACGGTGATTTGTTTATGAATGGGGAAAACCTACACGGCAAAAGCCCCACGGGGTGATTTTAAGGTCACTACTCCTGAGAATCCACTATTATCAAAACAAGCAATTAAAAGTAAAAGAATCTCAATACCTTATACCAACCTACAGTTGAACTCTTATCCCAATACCCAATTGGACTTTCTGTAGTGACAATTTCTCCTTTCAATGCACGGCTTCCAGTACGTAACTAACCAATTATGCGGATCCCAATACGTGACTTGATCACCAACTTGAGAAGAATGTTGGCTGCAAAATTCTTCTATTCATCTCACGATGAAGATCATGAATTTGCTTGGTTACGAAATCCTATGGTGTAAAAACACAGCAGCTTCTTGAAGAGAATGAAGAACTAGGGCAAACTAGGTTTTCGGTTACACTCTTCTTCACACTTGTGCAATTGTGCTCTTGTGCAACTATACGTAACCTTTTACGGCCCTTAAAATAATCCTTATATATGTTTACGATTGTAAGAAAAGAAAGTCCAAACATATACCCACGAATTGGTTGAAAACAGAATTGAAAAATCTGTTTTTCATAAACCTCGACAGATACCCTATCTGTCGAGCAACTGTTGAGCCATGGGATTTAGATAGCTCTCTAAGCCTCGATAGATGCTAGCTGTCAAACTCTAATGAGTAGCACTTTCACACTTGATTCTTGGACAGACTTGCATGGGTTTAACACTTGAACTTGAAACCTTGTTTCTTGAAGCATTAAACACATCCTAGATCTGCCCAATTACAAGTAAAGTGCATTTTGTCAAAGGATTAGCCAATTACATAAAATAGTGACATATGTTCCTATCATTGAAACACAAGTCCTAACATGGGGGGTTGCCATGGTGATGGTGGTGGCATGGTCATGGGTTTCGATGGCCGGGGTTTCTGGGGTTTTTATTGATCCATGGGTTGTGTGTAGATCTGCAAGCAAGGAAAGGTAGTGTGGGTTCATCGTGGTGAAAATTTCACTATAAAAGAGGCCATGCGGTTATTGAAGGAGCCTCAAGAAAATGACATTGTGGATGGGTATGCTTAGGGGAAGCTTCTATATGTGCTTGAAGATTACTTTTGGTTTTCAACTGATAAAAATCAGTTCAGGTTTGTCCTTCGTGGTGGTGGTGGTAGTAGGTGGTTGAAGTGGCAATAGAGGTGGTTTGGGTTTTGGGTTTTATTTGGGATTTGAGTTATGTTATTTTATTGTATAAATATATTATTTTAATGTATTGTATGATAAAATAAAAGTTAGGATGTTGGGAATTATATAATGGAATGATATAATAAATAAAGTAGTTTTTTTGAGATGGTATGATGGTATATTGTTTAGAAACCGGATGCAAATGCTCTTATTGAAGAGATTTTCCATTTAGAAAGTGGGGATCACCCATTTAGATTTCCATTAGAAAGTAGGGATCATCCCATTTAAAAAGTAGGGATCATCCCATTTAGATTTACCATTAGACAGTAGAGATTTCCCATTTAGAAAGTAGGGATCATCCCATTTAAATTTCCATTAGAAAGATAAGCAATCACTTAAAATGTAGGGATCAATTCATGCCATTCAGATTTTCATTAGATAGAAAAACAATGTATTACAATAGACTAATGCAAGTTACATTATTACAAAAGCAATAAAATGCTAAAACCAAAATTGTCCAAGTTTAAGCAACACAAACCCCACAAACAAAACAGTGGAATCCAATCCACAAATTAGTCTTTTGGCGTGAACGAACGGAGGGCTGATAAGAAGAAGATAAGAATGTGTTATTAGAAAATTTAGTTGAACAGAGCAGCATATAAATTAATATCAAGAATTAAATGGGATCAAATGTGAAGTCACTAGAGCAAATGATTGTTGTGGGGCCCAATAATTTATGGGCCCGACCCACTTGCTCATGGGGAGTCCACAGGCCCAAGTCGAAGAAGGCCATGGCCCAAGCTCAAAATAAGAAGCACAAAATGGCCCGGAGATACAGCCGAGGACAGCTTAGTCCTCGGCAGACCCAAAGTCTCATTGATGAAGGTGGTATACGAGCAAACTTTAAAGATCAGAAAATATCTCAGGGAAGTTGTCCTTAATACCCTTCATTGATAAGACTCTACACCTAACAGAACCTGATTCTTAGGCTTTATTAACCATCCCCAACAATTCCGGGATTAGACTGACGGGACAAATAGCAGTCCTAAAAAAGTTGACCCTACACGTGGACGAGGGACAGCGAACGTAAGCTAGTATAAAAGAGAAGATAAACTAATCAGAAAAAGGGGGGGCCTCATCTCACTTCCTGGGAAAAACTCCAGGGATGAGAATGCCCGGACAATATATGTACACCACCACGAAAAACCCACCGCCGGGTAACCGGAGGAAGACATTAGTGCTCCTCGGACATGATCCGAGGAGTCCAATCCTTCAAGTTACAAAGCTGTAGGGCTTGGATATCCAGGCTGAAGCCTTTTCTTATCTGAGTTCCCCTAAATTTCGGTTTGGACTAACGCCCTGTGACCAAACGCTAGCCTTTCAAGCCCACTCTCTACAAATCTTATTGTGAGGGATCCTTCACGTGCGAGCCCAACATCATTGTTGGGCCGTTTGAGAATCGTGTCCTTACAATTGGCGCCGTCTGTGGGAAGGCTTGCGCGTTGGCACGGGTGGCGCATGAGTCAACTCTCTAGCAAGCAGAGATTCGCGAGTTTTTCCCATCTCCGGTGACCTGCAGTTGTCGCTCCGATATAAACTGGGGCCAGGGCTTACGTCCTGTAGCGCCAATGGCACGGGCAGTTTTAGGGGCTTCCAACCTCAAGTCAGCTCTCCCCGCCATGGTCAAGGGGCTGACCTACGAAAAAAGAAAATAAGTACAAAAAAGTACTCAAAAAAAAAAGTTTTGGACAGAACCAAGGCCTTGCATGGTCCTCAGACTCAAGCCTATGGGGAAACCAAGTACTCAAAAAGTTTTGGACAGAACCAAGGCCTTGCATGGTCCTCGGACTCAAGCCTATGGGGAAACCAAGTACTCAAAAAGTTTTGGACAGAACCAAGGCCTTGCATGGTTCTCGGACTCAAGCCTATGGGGAAACCAAGCACTCAAAAAAGTTTTGGACAGAACCAAGGCCTTGCATGGTCCTCGGACTCAAGCCTATGGGGAAACCAAGCACTCAAAAAAGTTTTGGACAGAACCAAGGCCTTGCATGGTCCTCGGACTCAAGCCTATGGGGAAACCAAGCACTCAAAAAGTTTTGGACAGAACCAAGGCCTTGCATGGTCCTCGGACTCAAGCCTATGGGGAAACCAAGTACTCAAAAAGTTTTGGACAGAACCAAGGCCTTGCATGGTCCTCGGACTCAAGCTTATGGGGAAACCAAGCACTCAAAAAAGTTTTGGACAGAACCAAGGTCTTGCATGGTCCTCGGACTCAAGCCTATGGGGAAACCAAGCACTCAAAAAAGTTTTGGACAGAACCAAGGCCTTGCATGGTCCTCGGACTCAAGCCTATGGGGAAACCAAGCACTCAAAAAAGTTTTGGACAGAACCAAGGCCTTGCATGGTCCTCGGACTCAAGCCTATGGGGAAACCAAGTACTCAAAAAAGTTTTGGACAGAACCAAGGCCTTGCATGGTCCTCGGACTCAAGCCTATGGGGAAACCAAGCACTCAAAAAAGTTTTGGACAGAACCAAGGCCTTGCATGGTCCTCGGACTCAAGCCTATGGGGAAACCAAGTGCTCAAAAAAGTTTTGGACAGAACCAAGGCCTTGCATGGTCCTCGGACTCAAGCCTATGGGGAAACCAAGTACATATAAAAAAAAAAAAAAGTTTTGGACAGAACCAAGGCCTTGCATGGTCCTCGGACTCAAGCCTATGGGGAAACCAAGCACTCAAAAAAGTTTTGGACAGAACCAAGGCCTTGCATGGTCCTCGGACTCAAGCCTATGGGGAAACCAAGTACACACAAAAATGTAAGTCGCTAGAAGCACAATCAGAGTTCCCTACTTCTCAGTCAGCTGCTCGGATGGATTATTTGGAGATTATCAGTCTTGGACGGTATTCACGCGCTTATCATAGAGTATTCAACTGTTACCCCGGTTAGTTTCCTAAGTTTAATTTACTATGAATTATCGATATAATGCCTGGTAGTATTGGTAAATTAGAGTTAGTTAGATTATGTTTCAAGGTATCTTGCTCTAAATATTCTTGAAAAAACACACACATGGAGCACACCCATTCACAAAGTAGTGTTGCCAAAAGATCAGTACTCAAAACATGTAAATAAATTTCTATTTTTACTAAAACAAAGAAATAGTACAGCGTACAATGAAAAGCTGGAATCAGCTTATGTCAGAACTCACTACATAATTGAGTAGGAAGATACAAGAAAAAATATATAAAATAAAGCCGAGGAGCAGTACAGACGAGAGGTTGGCTACTAAAGCTAACCACATAATCAAAAGGAAAGATACAAGAAAATAAAACAAAGCCGAGGAGGTGGCACAGAAGAGAGGTTGGCTACTGCTTCAAGACCTCGTTCTTCTTCAGTGCTTTTACATGCCCATAACTCAGGCAGCAAAAGAACCCAGCCTGGGGCCCGCAACCTCGGAGAAAAAGTGCAGAGAGAACCCAACTTGAGCCTGACACCGCTGAAGGAAAGGTGCAGGGAGCTGGAAGTTGAGGGGCTTTCTCTAAATATTTGCCTGCCACAAGGCAGAGGCGCTGATGACGGAGAATCTTTCTTCTGACACACCAAAATTCTGGCATGAACAAAACTTGCTTCGGATTTTGACTAAAAGAGGGAGAGACACCCTTTCCCCTCGATCGAAATGGAGTATTCTCTTGAACTTATGCTTCCTGTGCCCATACCTCACTATTTTGAGTCTCAGGAGGGCACGGCGCTTCCGTGGCAGAGAGAGTTCCTTCTTCCCGACCCTCGCCTCAAACATGTTATGCTAAGGGAGGACAGCACTGAGTATAGGGGCTATGATTTGGGAGGAAGCTGAAGGAGTTGTGTGTAGGGAAAGCAACTATCTCTCCCATTTATTTAAGGGAATAAGGTGGTGGTAGTTAATTCACGCAGCATCCCAAGGGACGCTACAGACAAAATGGTTCTGGCTCAACTTCCAACGTCAACTGCAACCACAAGATTAAAGAAGTCTCGTAAAGGCGCACCTCGAACATTGGGATGTCAGAGAGTACCGCGTGGCCAAAGGCTGTAGAGATACCTCTTAATTCGTGGGCTTAGTGACTTCACGGCCCAGACCCGCTCTGCATGAGGGCCTAGGGACTGTGACCCACGCCGAGAAATAGCCGTTGCCGAGGACAACCCCTGCTCGGCGCCTCGTGAAATACCTGAAGAAAGGGAGAATCTGAACTCAAAAAGTTTTGGACAGAACCTAGGACTTGCATGGTCCTCGGACTCAAGCCTATGGGGAAACCAACTACTCGGATGGGGAAGGTTCTCGGCTCAAATACTGTAAAAGGTTAAGGCCAGTGTGTTAAGAAGATGGCGAAATGACCCAATGTTCATTAGCTTAAGGAAACTGTTCATTTAGCGGGTGACATGTCCTCGGATAGTTACTTCCTATACCGTATCGAGCACTTAGTCCTCATCTCAGCTAATTTTAAGGTGAGTTTCGTCCCTCACTGGTCGGCATTGCTATGTCGAATAATTTTATTAAAGTTATGATGACATCTTTTTATTAGCAAATATTTTAGCCATAGTTGTCATTGATTCAAATGCTATATTATTGTGCCGAGCAGCACTTGTAAACTCGTAAAAACATAAAAACAGAACATGCGAAGTAAAGTAACAGAAACTTTTATTAATATGAAAAATTATTACAACGTACAAAAAGGGGCTTAAACAAGCCTATACAAAAGATGAACTGCCGAAGCAACTATAACATCCGCAATGCAGATAAGTAAACAATCAGGTGTCTTTTAAACTCGTCTTCAAAGTCTCTCCAATCTGTGCCTCAGTATTGCTTATATAGAGAGAAGAACCTTCTTAAGAAAAAGATGAAGGAGAAGGGAGAAGAATTTGAAGGACAAGGAAGAAGAATTTGAAGGAGAAGGAAGAGGAGGATGGAGGAGATGAATGAGGAAGATGAAGGAGATGAATAAAGAAGATGGAGGACATGAGTAGGAAGGAGGAGAAGAAGAGGGAAAAGGTGAGAAGGAGGAAAGAGAGGCAAAAAGAGGCGCCAGTGAAAGAAGAGAGGAAGAAGCGGGGACGCTTAGTCCCTGCCCCAGTCCTGACTCCTAACACACTGACGCCATGTTAGATATGCTCATGAGAGAGCGGGTGGTGGTGATAATGGATGGCTTTGACTCGGTCACGCCGAAAGTGGGACGTGACGAATCCCTGCTTCGGATTTTGGCTAAAAGGAAGGGGAGACAAATCTTGAGTCTCCGCCATCCTTGCCCTGACCGAGCCATCTCGAGCTTTATTAAGACATGGTGTTTTTGGAAATAGAATGGTTTATTCATGGCTGACAACTGTGCTGAACGTATTATCGGATAAGGTATAACCAGAGGGAAGAAGTGAACTCTGGGAGGAATATGAGGGATTCAAGTATGATAAAATCAGCTTTTGTCTTCTCTCTTTATATAGGGGACGAGGAAAAGGGGTCATAATACATTCAGATCTCCAGGGAAGTCTGCAAATAAATATACATCCGTTTCGTTTCCCCACGCTATCAATAACCATTAGATCTGGGAGATCTCGTAAAGGGAAAATATTAAAGACGCGCTTCGGATAACCAAACGGCATAAGGGCATCGTGCGCAAATTAAGGGGAACATCTCGTGGACCGGTACACTCCCTGGGCAGGTGAAGAGTCGCCAGCGTCAGTCAAGGGCTGAAATAAATGAGCCATAATAAAGGCTCGGTATTACCAAAACCCACATTTCCAACCAAGATGTTGGACAGCAGGGTTTTAAGGGGCTATTGTGGGGCCCAATAATTTATGGGCCCGACCCGCTTGCTCATGGGGAGTCCACAGGCCCAAGCCGAAGAAGGCCATGGCCCAAGCTCAAAATAAGAAGCACAAAATGGCCCGGAGATACAGCCGAGGACAGCTTAGTCCTCGGCAGACCCAAAGTCTCATTGATGAAGGTGGTATACGAGTAAACTTTAAAGATCAGAAAATATCTCAGGGAAGTTGTCCTTAATACCCTTCATTGATAAGACTCTACACCTAACAGAACCTGATTCTTAGGCTTTATTAACCATCCCCAACAATTCCGGGATTAGACTGACGGGACAAATAGCAGTCCTAAAAAAGTTGACCCTACACGTGGACGAGGGACAGCGAACGTAGGCTAGTATAAAAGAGAAGATAAACTAATCAGAAAAAGGGGGGGCCTCATCTCACTTCCTGGGAAAAACTCCAGGGATGAGAATGCCCGGACAATATATGTACACCACCACGAAAAACCCACCGCCGGGTAACCGGAGGAAGACATTAGTACTCCTCGGACATGATCCGAGGAGTCCAATCCTTCAAGTTACAAAGCTGTAGGGCTTGGATATCCAGGCTGAAGCCTTTTCTTATCTGAGTTCCCCTAAATTCCGGTTTGGACTAACGCCCTGTGACCAAACGCTAGCCTTTCAAGCCCACTCTCTACAAATCTTATTGTGAGGGATCCTTCACGTGCGAGCCCAACATCATTGTTGGGCCGTTTGAGAATCGTGTCCTTACAATTGTCATTAAACAACCACTGTGCAACGTACGAGATGCCACCATGACTGAAAGAAACACGGCTTAGATGTTGCACATACTTTCAAATTTACCTGGATCCTCTTAAGTGTGCTAATTTACATATTTACACAATAATCTAACACTAGGAAGACATGTTCTAAAAAGCTACAAGTTAACCAAGCCAACCAAGTTGTTAGTAATCATGCAATCCTATCCCTAATCCCTATTAACATTTTCATATGAGTAACAAGGAAAACACCATTTATTAGATCAAAGGTATTTAAATATTGTTACTGTCACCTTCAAGAGAAGATAACGCACTTTCAAATAATTTTCCCTGCCCAGAAACTAAAACTGGATAGCTTAACATGAAAGATGCCATTATTCAGATATTTCCTCTGCACTAACGGGAGTAGGTCTAATTTATCATGAATTAGTAGTGGAAGAAAGAAAACAATTCATAATTCTCTGCATATAAGCAAAAGAAAGCAATTAAAAAAGTACATCTAGGCCAGCCCAAGAAAAAAAAAATTTAAAAATCAACAACGACAACAAATCAAAATGGGATAATTACACATAACCCACCTGTGGTTTGGGCGAAAATCACTTTGCCTACCCGTGGTTTGAAAAGTATCACTTAACCCACCTGAGGTGTGTTTCTGTCACTCTTCGTAACCCACCTCGGTCTATGCCGTTACAAAAACACCTTTTAACCCCAAAACAGAACATAACGCTAATCAAAACCCCCAAAACTCAAACACTTTTCGAGAGAGGCACCCAAGGTGCAATCAGGCTTGTTCTTTGCGGTTTGGAGCGTGTGGAGAGGGAGAAAGCACTTGTTTACATCATCGAATCTGGGCAAGGTATGTGTGATGTTTTTTCATCTGCATTTGGGTCTGTTCCTAATTTAGGGTTTCAGATTTTGTTCAAGTGTGAACTTACTGTGTGAAAGTCTAAATCCAGGAATCGTGTTATGTTGAGATGTCTTCATCAAGTGGTAATTTCTCGGGTTCATGTGGACATATGTGCAATGAGCAGACTTGTGTTTTGAGAACAAGTTTGAGTTTGCACAATTTTGGGAGGAGGTTCTTGGGTTGTAGCCGTTATAAGGTTGGTCCTAAGTGTCCTTTCTTTGTTTGGATTGATAACCCAACCTGTCCTCGTGGGAATGAAGCTGCACCTTTGGCTCTAGAGAAGATGTCTAGGCTTCAGACTGCTCTCCAACTTGCAAATGAGAGGGAAATGACAGCTCTGGAAACGGCAGAAGAAGCTAGGCAAATGGCAGAAAAGGCTCTTGAAGAGGAAGCCAAAGCCAAGGAGAGGGAGAGAAAGGCTCGAGCTGTCTGTGTAAAAGTTAAGGAAAAAGCCATTCTTGCTGAAGAGAAGCAAAGAATGTGGAAGTCTGCATGCATTTTGTCATGGATCTTTTTTGTTATTGTTATGTTGTTGTGTTTTGGCTCAATTGAGTTCTCTGGAGTGAAGAGACCTAGATTGTTACCCCTGAAGTAGTTAATTGGTTAGTAGAGATAGTTATGGCAATGGTGTTAATGAATTTGCATTGTAATAGCACTAGCCTACTGATGTAATGTTTTGATGTGTCAATGAATGAAGAATTGGTCAATTCTTGAGTATTTTGTGCATATCCTAACAACCATTCAATGGAAGAAGTAATGATCAATTATCAATTTGGCTGTGCATACCATAACAACCATTCCACAATAAAAACTTTCATACACTGTATTAGAAAAATATACTTGGACATAATTTGTAGTAGCAATAAATAAACTTCCATATAATTTGGCTGTGCATACCATAACAACCATTCCACAATAAAAACTTCTCATACACTCTATTAGAAAAATATACTTGGACACAATTTGTAGTAGCAATAAATAAACTTTCATATAATTTGGTTGTGCATACCATTCCACAATAAAAATAATATACTTGGACACAATTTGTAGCAGCAATAAATAAACTTCCATATAATCTAGTTTGGACAAATATTGTTCCATACAAACTGTAATATCACAACTTCCATATAACAACCTGGAGTGTATTGTACCTTAATTACAAAAAAGCACATTCCAAGGCCAGCAGTGATTGTTTTTTACACTAATTAGTAATTACAAAAAAGCACATTCCAAGGCCAGCAGTGACTGTTTTTTACACTAATTGATAATTACAAAAGGCCAACAGTGGTCTTCACAAAAAAAAAAAAAAAAAACCAAAATGGCCCACATGTTCCCACTAGCTTTACTCCCAATGCTGGCATGCGTACCCACTAGCTTCATTCATTTATTGCCTTTACTCTTTCCTCTTTCCACCCACTGGATTCATTTTTGGTGGCCTTTGTGCAGCAAACTGTCTTCTAGTCCTCACACCACCAGTGCTCCCACTTGCATGTGAAGGCTACAAAATAAAAAATAGATCTACTTGTTAAAAAATATCCCAAGCTACACAACCATCCAGGACTAAGTTACCTGTGAAGAACTTGGTAAGGTATCCCAGGTCTCCCTAGGTGTGTGAAACTCTGGTTGTGAGGAAGAGAACCATCCTGCTCTCTTGTGAGATGGCCTAGGTTGATTTCCTTGCTGTGAGGATGAAGGCTGAGTGGCAGACATCATGTTGTAGGTCTGGGTAGGCTGCTGGGATGGTGGCTGAGGTGCAGATCTAGGTGCAGGCACCCCTTCCCTTGCCTGCAACAAAACCCAGTTTCAATACAGTGTCTATTGTAAGTTTAAAAACAAGTTTTTTTTTTTTTTTTTTTTTTGCCATTTAAATCCTAATTACTTACAGCTTTTTCTCTTTGAAATCTCTGTCTCCTCTGCCATGGTGTCTCCCCAGTGATGCCAGCCTTGCACCCTCTTGAGTTATGCCCTTCCTTTTTGCATTTCCCACATCTTACAGGTCTGTTCTGTCTACTTGCTTTGTAAGGGTTCCTAGGCTCATCAGAAGCCCTCTTTCTTTGCTTGGGTGGTCTGCCTGGTGGTTTGTATATGTGAGGTGCCAGGGGAGCAGGCTGTCCAGTCTCAGCCCATTCTGACTGGCCAGGCATGGGAGGAAGTACCTCCTTGTATATCTCCATGTAAGTTTCTTTGAAGTAGCATGGGTGGGTATAGTCTTCTGGTGTCTCAATGTTTGTATAAATGGCTGTTATGGCATGTTTGCAGGGAATGCCATTTAAATCCGAAGACCTACAGCTACATGTCTTCTTCACCAAATCAACTACATGCCTCTCATACTGACTGCCTACCTCATAAAGGAAACTACCAGCTGGGGTAGCACTAAATGCCTTACTTTCAACCTTCAATTTCTCCAACCTATCTTGTATGCTTGGACACAACTTTCCAGCATACTTCTGTATCCCTTCCCTTTTTGTGTAAAGCCTAGTCATAAGTCTAACCCTAATCCACTCCAACATTGCCAAGATAGGCTTGTCCCTAGACTTCAATATCATTGCATTAAAAGACTCACTCAAATTATTTACCAAACAATCTGTTAAGGCCCTAGGAGTGAAGTGTGACCTTGTCCACTGTGCAGGTGCAATGTTTGCAAGATACTCATATGCCTTTTCATCCAAATCCCTTATGTACTGCATGCATCTCTCAAACTCCCTTACTGTTGTGGCAGCAGCACACCTCCACAATGCATCCTTCAGCTCCAATCCCTTGTGATCAACTTTGAAATTGTTGTAGATGTGTTTCACACAGTATCTATGCTCCACGGTAGGGAATAGTGTCTCTATTGCAGGTATAAGCCCCTGTAAATAAGCAAGCAAACAAACAAACAAAACAAGTTAGTTCAGCAAACAAAGTCAACTATTCAAGTGTAACTGAACAAAACAAAACTTGCATACCTTTTGCCTATCAGAAATGAAGACCAACTGAAGCTCCTCTGGCCTCCCTATATCATCAGCAAAAATTTCCAAAAACCATATCCAAGACTCCCTGGTTTCTTGTTCCACAACAGCCATGGCTACTGGAAAAATGTTGTCATTTGCATCCTTGGCAGTGGCAGATAAGATTTGCCCACCAAATCTGTGCTTTATGTGACAACCATCTAAACCTATAAATGACCTGCATCCACCTAAAAATCCTACCTTCTGAGCATTGAACCTAACATACATCCTCTTAAATTTTGGCTGGGAAGTCTCCTCAACCATTTCTGTCTGCAATATAACCCTACTCCCCTTGTCTACAGTGGTTATCATTTGTGCATAGTCCCTAAGGACACCATATTGCAGTTGCTCATCTCCATTTATAAAATCCTTTGCCTTTCTCTTTGACCTATACACTTGGTTTACACTTAGGTCAACAGATAAATTTTGCATCACATGGTTGTGTACACCACTCACCTCCCAATTTGGATTTTTGCTAAAATCCTCAATGAACCTCTTAGCAACATAAGCTGATGTTGCTTGGCTGTTTTTGAAAGACTTGGGACAAGTACAGTCATCAGTCAAGGTCTTAATTTGAAATGTTAGCTCTCCACTTATTTGAGATGCATAACATCTCCACCCACACCCATTCTTGCAGTGAACTGATATCTTGGTCTTCTCATTAAGCTTGAATTTGATGTCAATAGGTTTTTTGATTGCATACTCCCTCAAAGCAGCTCTGAACACCTTTGCATTAGGGAACTTCATCTCCTTCTTCAGTACAACATTTCTCATGTCACTCTTAGCATTAAACTCTACTTGCTCAGGTACCTGCTCATCATCAGACCCATCCATGCTTACTAGGTCATCCTCAAGGGCTGGCTCAGCCCACTCAGGGTCTGTGTGGGGTGCATTGCTTGATTCTGGGGCTGTGTGGGGTGCATTGCTTGATTCTGGGTTTGTATTGGGAGCAGAACCTTGTGGAGCTGAGTTTTGAGCAGCAAATATATCATCACCAAAGCCATCCCCCTTTAGGCCTTCATTTAGCCAATCATCATCATCATCATCATCATCTCCTTCAACATTCTGTTCTTCATCTCTTGCATCAATGTCAACATCCTCAACATCTTCTTCATCATCACTCTCATCATCATTCTCATCATCTTCATCATCATCACTATCCAATTCTATTTCAACCCTTGCTGCATCACCACTTACATCACCACCTGCATGACCACCTACACCATCTGCCACTCTCCCTGCATCACCACCTACACCACCTACCACTCCCCCTGCCACTCCCCCTGCATCACCACCTACGCCACCATCTGCCACTCCCCCTGCATCAGGATACTCAACTGCCAATGGCTCCACATCTATGTCAGTATAGATTATGATTTTTTCAACATACCATGCCTTATGAAGGTTAGTCATGTTTACGACATCTGTATCTATTTCTATGTCTCTTAAATCATGCTGTAGATCACCATCAAGAATTAAATACTTATATCTACTGTGTTCCTTAGGAGCACCAACTAGATGGCATAAATCCCGAATTTCAAAGTAACTCAACTTGTCAGGGTCAATCTCTGTCAGTAAACGTACAGACCCACCCACATATTGTATGGTTGGCTCCTCCACAAAACATCCCCCAACATGAATTTCAAGGTCAAATGTGACATCATCCATCTGCAATTAAAATAAGTGTTTTGTTTACACACACTGACATGCAGAAAGTGAGAAGAAGCCAAAAGAGACAACAAGCCAACAAATTGACAACAACACACGGACAAAGGACCACATAAAGCACATGCAAAACCAGATTCCCAACAAATTCATAGGGACCACACTACCCACAATTCACAAACAAGTGCAATCATTGACAAATAAACTTGATTCCTTCAGGTATATGCATTATAGAAACAACAATAGCAAAATGCATATCCTAAGCGATTCTACACATAAATAGCAAAATGCTAATTTAACATACAAAAAAAATTTTACTGTGCAGATGAACAGCAAAACCTAACTACGTGGGTGGGTCACCATAAAAAAATGACATCAAGAACCCAAATGCAGATGAAAAAACATCACACATACCTTGCCCAGGTTCGATGATGCAAAACAAGTGCTTTCTCCCTCTCCACACGCTCCAAACCGCGAAGAACAAGCCTGATTGCACCTTGGGTGTCTCTCTCGAAAAGTGTTTGAGTTTTGGGGGTTTTGATTCGCGTTATGTTCTGTTTTGGGGTTAAAAGGTGTTTTTGTAACGGCAGAGACCAAGGTGGGTTACGGAGAGTGACGGAAACACACCTCAGGTGGGTTAAGTGATACATTTCAAACCACGGGTAGGCAAAGTGATTTTCGCCCAAACCACAGGTGGGTTATGTGTAATTATCCCAATCAAAATTTACATCAAATACTAGTGCCAAATGTTAAATCAAACCCCTAAAATAACAGCAAAATCATTTTACGGAACCAAACAAAGCCCTTTAGAATTAAAAACGATATTCAATATCTACATCAAACCCTCATTTCCATCAATAATACACAGCTTAACGTTATGAAATAGGCTGAATATATAAACTATAAAGATTAGATTAAGAAAAACAAGAGATCGGTAAGAGAGGAAAATCGTACCGGGCTTCTGGGGCTTGCCATTGACCCACTTGGAGGGAGAAATGGACCTTCTCGGAGTAAGTGCCTCGATCTTGTCACTATTGCAGTTCCTCAACAGATTAGAGCATATGTTTGAGTATGCAATCTGTGGATACCAGCTGATCTCCAAAAGGCCGAAACAGCCATTAGAGTAACACATATGACAAGACCGAAGCACTCACACGCGAGAAGGTCCATTTTTCTCTCTCCTGAAAGAGGCTCACAAGAGTGACAAGACCAAACGTATGCGCTAATATATATATCTATATCTATATAAATACATGCATATTCACATTTAATTCGACCTCCTCATTCCATTAAACATTTTAAAAGTTTTATAAGATTGCCTTACCTACCTAAAAAGGCCAAAAGATCTCCTTTTATAGAAATAAAATAATGTGGATGAATCATTATTAATAGGTACAAGATATATGCATGCATAATAGAAAATTTTTCTTCAACGTGACTCTTAACTTGAAGTTCAAGTTTTATTTTATTTTATTTTTATGTATTTTCTGATTTTTAGAATATATGAAATCTATATGTTTTAAGATATATATAATGAAAAACACCTTGCTACACATGATTAATGGATGACTTTGGCTATTTAATAAGTATGCTTAGTAGTTTTACAAATATAATTAGCTTATATGTTTTTTCTTTTAGAGATAAGTTTTTACAATGTCTTGTTTTCCTTTTATGCATTATAAACGTCACGTTTTATAAATTCGATTTTCTACTTGTTTTATTGGAAGCATATCTTCCATCGTTCCATGTTCATCATTATCCATTTTATTTACTGGTTTGTCACTTGTGTTTCACATTTTTAGGGTGTTGTTACTTTTGGTTCAATTATTGAAATTTAAAGGTCGGTGCAAGAGCTACACTTGCTATATGGAATGTGTCTCTCATTTTAAAAGTTCTGTTGCCTTGAGGTTGTATTAATATTATTCGAGGTATTTTATTAGCTAATTTAATTTATACCATTTTATATTTGAGTCTTAAAGTTATATTTATTAGAGTATTTTAGGCCCAAAACTAATGTCACATAGGAGTTTAATCTTAAGTTGGATGATATATATATATATATATATATATTACCATGTGATATGTGTGTTAATATGCTTAATTAAATTTTTTTTCCTATCTGCATTACTAGGAGGGATCCAACTTAGTCATATTATTATTTGAACATATATGAGTTTAGTGATATAAGTGGGCTGATCCTTGAATTTAATGGGTATGGGTGCGTACCACCATCTAAATGTGTACCCTAACGCCTGAGTGGTTAATATGAAAATCTACACAAGGGTCAAAGTTGATTAGACCTATATAATCAAGTGATAACTCCTTTCTCCACTCTAAACTTGAGTTAGTGGCATCTTCCTAGACCCATGTTTAGAAGAAGAAGAAGAACACGCATTCTCAAGGTGAAATCCAGGATCTCTTTTTATAAAAAACATAGTTCATATTCTTAAGATGGAATTCAGAATCTGTTTTTATAAAAAATAAAAAAAATAATAAAAAAACAAAAAAAAAACATAGTTTTCTTTTTTATCTCTCTTGAACTATAATGTACGTAAAAACTGATTGAGAGACCATACTTCTTGAACACCACGTGTAATTGGGGTGAAGATTGAAGGTCTTCTCAATTTTTGTTCGTGAATTTCACTACATCAAGGCGTGCTTTCTATTCTTTGTTTTAGGATTCAAAGTTGTATGTTATCTCTCATAAATAAAGTAGATCCTTGTATTGCTTCCATTGCATGTTTTGTACGAGATGCAAAACTACGTTTTCCAACATCAACAACCAGGTGCCATAAAAAACTGTTTGTTCATGTTAGAGCATTGGCATTGGTCCTTGCCAATGGTATTTGTTGGGGGATTTTAGCATCAAAGCACAAAACAAGCCCATTACTTTGGCTTCCAATTTTAAATTTTTTACAATTGTGCTACAGTACCCTCTTATATGTAAGAGCGTACTATAGCACAATTGTATAATTTTTAATTGATTTATTCTCTCTCCTCCCACTCTCTGTCTCACTCCTCCCACTCTGTCTCTCTCTCTCTCCATGTCTCATTTCTTTCTCTAATTCTCTCTCTCTCTCTCTCTCTCTCTCTCTCTCCTTCAATCTGCACTCCCACTCTCTATCTCTCCGTCTCCCATTCTCTATCTCTCTCAATGTGCAATGGTAGCTTGTTTGTGGTGGAGATTGGAGTGGCGAGATCGGTGGGTCATGGCAGAGGTGGATGTGGCGAGGCAGAGGAGGGGTTGTGGCAAAGGTGGGTGGGACGCGACAGATGTGGGTTATGGCATAGATGGGTTTCTTTTGTGTAATTTTTTTTTTTTTTTTTTGTTGGTCATCTTTTAGATTTAGATTTTGCTATGGGTTTGATTTGATTTTTGGATTTTTTTTGTGGGTTCATGGTGGTGAAGATGGGGGGATGGGGGGTTGTCGTGGTGATGGTGGTGGCATTGTCATGGGTTTCGGTGGCCGAGGTTTCTGGGGGTTTTGTTGATCCATGGTGTTAGGACATAAGTGAATCATGTAAGAGCATATGTCATTTAGAATTGATTAATCCTTTGACAAAATGCACTTTACTTGTAATTGGGTAGATCTAAGATATGTTTAATACTTCAAGGAACAGGAGTTCAAGTCTAAGTATTAAAGCCATACAAACTGTCCAAGAATCAAGTGAAGAAGCATTTTATTTTAAAGCTCGACAGCTAATTTGACAGATAACATCTATCGAGGTTTAAAAGGGATCTTTAGCCTAATGCTCGACAGTTGCTCGATAGATAACCTATCTATTGAGATTTACGAAAATCAATTTTTTAGATCTGATTTCATACAGATCCATGTATACTTGTTTAGGCTTTCTTTTCTCACAATCTTAAACATATATAAGGATTATTTTAAGGGCCATCACAGCTAATGCAACTTAATGCAAAAAATTTTCACAAGCATATTGTGACCGAAAACATATGCCCTAGTTCATCTTTCTCTTGAAAAAGCTGCTGCGTTTGTACACCGTAGGGTTTTGTAACCAAGGAGTTTCGTGATCTTTATTGTGTTGATGAATTAAAAAACTTTGCAGCCAACATCCTTCTCAAGTTGGTGGTTAGTCACGTACTTAGATCCCCGCATTGATTGGTTAGTCACGCACTAAAAGTCGTGCATTGAAAAGGAGAGATTGTCACTATAGAACAAGTCCAATTAGGTATTGGGGTAAGAATTCAACTGTAGGTTGGTATAAGGTACTGGGATTCTTTTACTTGTAACCGCTTGTTATGATAATAGTGGGTTCTTGGTAGTGGTGACCTTAAAATTACCGGGTAGAGTTTTTGCCTTGGAGGTTTTCTTCATTCGTAAACAAATCACCATGTCAACTTTATTTTCCACTACATATTAATTCAGTTGGTAATTTGTTTGTGCTACCACGCGTCTTGCATGTTAATTTAATTAATTAATTAACTTGGCTAATTAATTGGTTAATTCACCATAAGGGGTCAATACATTCTTGGTATGTTAAGTGGTATCAGAGCAGGCACACTCTGATTAGGGTTAATCTTTGCTGTATGATCCATTGACCCCTGTTGTCATAGATAGGGAACAATCGTTGATTATACATCCTTTATTTGATGGCACTAACTATGCATACTAGAAAGTAGGCATGAGAGCTTTCTTGTAGTCATTAGATGAAAAAGTGTGGCAAGTTGTGGAGATGGGTTGGACCAAGCTAAAGGAAGCGCTAACCAATTGGGATGATGCTAAGATCAAGGTGGCTAACTTCATTAGTAGGGCATTGAATGCTTTATTTAGTGTGGTCGTGAATGAGGATTTTAGGAAGATATCCTCTACTGAAACTGCTAAGGAATCTGTGAAGGAACCAAGGTTGTCAAAGATTCGAAACTTCAGAGGCTACTACAAGTTTTGAAGAGATTAAGCTAGAGGAGGATGAGTTGTTTGATGAGTTCTATGCCAAGCTCAAGGACATAGTGAACTCAGCCTTTAATCTTGGGAAAACCATTCCCGAACCCAAGATTGTCAAAAAGGTGCTCAGATCTCTACCCGAGAGATTTCATGCCAAGATCACCACAATTGAGGAATCAAAGGATATTCACAAAATTCCTTTAACAAAGCTGGTTAGCAATCTGCAGACTTATGAGTTAGGTTTGACAAGGATTGGGAAATCGAGTAAGGGAAAGAGCATGGCACTGAAGGCCAAGAGTAGTGACATAGATGAGTCTTCAGACGATAAAGATTCTAAAATGAAATCCTACATTACAAGGTAGTTTAAAAAGTTTATGAAAAATGCCAATGCTAAAGGATTTGATAAAGATCAAGCAGTCCAATTCATCTTAGTTCAAGAACCAAGACAAAGGAAGGAAGGATGCTAAGAACAGTGGTCAGTACATTGTTCCCTTAGGACCTAAGTGTTTTGGATGTCAAGGATTCGGATACATGAAACAAGAGTGCCCTACGTATCTCAAGACCATTAGGAAAAGCAAGGTGCTTGCTGCTACTTTGAGTGACACCGAACCTATGGATGACTTGGATAATGAGAATGCTGGAATCCTAAATGCCTTCACTGCCACTGTAAATCCTACTAAGGAGATTGTTAAAGAAGTGGTTGAAGAAGAGGACTTGGTGGAGTCTAAGTTTGAAAAAGATGGATGAACACGATGACATTCACATAGTCTATGCAAAATTATACAAAATCTCAGAAAAGCATGAGAAGTTGTATAGGTTGACCACCAAGAAGCTTAGTGATGTGGAGCTTGAACGAGAAGAAATCTCAACGAAGTTTAATGAAGCAAATCAAACCATTAGAGCACTGAGATTTGAGAACAATTTATTGGCTAAAAAGACCAAGAAGCTTAAGGTAGAGCTATTCCAAGTCAGAGCTTAGTTGGAAAGAACTTCAAGTGCAAAGCTTGACAAGATGCTCAGCTTTCAGAAATCTGCTTCTAATCAAACTGGTTTATGGCATGATTTCTCTTCTCCTAGTATTACTTCTTCTAGTACTACTGTGTTTGTTTTTCCTACTAATAATGTTGAATCTGAGAACAATGATGTCAAAACTACTTTAGCTAATGAGAACATAAACAAGGGTAAATCTATCTTAGGAGCACGCCCTAAGCTTGATAAGAAAGAGACTAAAAACCTAGGGCTAAGAAGGGTAATACTCAAAAGTCTAAACAAAAGAAACAACATCTCTATCATCACTATGGAGCGATTGGAAATACTTGGCCAAATTGCTATAAATGGTTAGACACTCAATAGAGCAACAGTATGATCTTATCAAGAAATCAAAATCAGTTTCCATCCTCTTTTGCTCCTCTTAGAGATCTACTCAAAGCCTTAATGTTCCTTTCGAACTTAAACGGTTTCAATTCTTCCCCCCTCACCGCAGGATCAAGGATTTGCTAAACGGAAAGGTTCTTCCAAGGTATGGAAGGAAAAAAAAGCTCTAAGTGATTTAGTCACTTTTCTTTCTCTCCCTTTCTTGTTTTTTGAGTTTGCATTACTTGTGTGTTTTTCTTTCTTGTTTTGAGTCAGTTTAGTTTTACGCTTTGCTTTGTTTAACATTTTTTGTTTGTTTGTTTCCAGTTTTTGCTTTATTTTTTTTTTCATAAAAATAAAAAAAAAATTGAAAAATCAAAAAATTAATAATACAAAAACAGTGTGTGTTTTGTATACATTGGTACTTGTGTACCTTGGATGGCCATTGAAATAAAGTTTTCTAAACTTTGTATCTTTTGTAACTTAGATGAGCATCTTTATGTACAACTAAGCAAGTTAGCTTTGTGGCTCGTGTGTGTGATGAGTAAGATTAAGTAAGCTCTTGTCCTTAACACTCATATCACTCTTTTTGACGGGAAGGGCTAGAAAATACTAAGAGAAAGACATAAATAACCATCTCACCATTGTTGCTTGTCAATCATGAAATGACATCTGTATGCTTCGGCATAGCAAAAGTGCAATATCAAATGCTTAACATCATTGGGTATTTCTTTTCTCTCTCTTATATGCCCATGCATAGTATGCTTAAAAGAAAGGCGTAAATGCACTTTTAGTCCCTACATTTTTACTTTTTTTCATTTTGGCCCCTACATTTTAATTTTACCACTTTTAGTTCTTAAACCAATTAACGCGTGTTATTTTCGTCCTTTCCGTCAATCAACCGATGGAAATAGCTGAGGTGGCAGCCGGAGGAATTAAAATATTATAAAAAATGCCACATCACCCATGACACATCAGCATATAAATTTAAAATATATATATTAATTTTAACAAAATTAAAAAAAAAAACATAAAAACAAAATTTAAAACCAAAAAGTGGAAAGGAGAGTTTTCCGAAAATTTGTATACATTCTTCCACCAAAAATCAATTGTAAATTAAATAAAAAATGGGTGCTGTGTTCTTCCAAAAAAATCAAAACCTAAACCATTAGTAAAAGGTGTTAGAGTGGCAGTGAAGGAGAGTTTTGTGGGGATGATTACGGAGGTGAGATCATCATGGTCAAGGGGCTGAGGATTGCTAATCGGATTTTGGTGGGTTTGCTTGGTGGGTCTGGGTCTGAGGATTGTGGTGGATCGGCGTGGTGGGCCGTGGGTTTCTAGCGGTGGAGATCAGTAAGTTCTTGTGGGTTTCAGGCGATAGAGATCGGTGCGTTCTTATGGGTTTCTGATGGTGGTGATCAATTGGGTTTCCGGGTTTCTAGATCGGTGTGTTGAGGTGGTGGGTTGTGGGCAAACCTTGATCATCTCAGTGCCTCTGCCACCGTGGTTTTGCTCGTGAAGCACTTTCTTTATTTGTTTTGCACCGAGGTTAGCCACAGCTGAACCACAATGGACCACAACCACCACCAGTGATAGCGGTGGTTTATAGCTATGGTTTATTCACTTTCTTCTTCTTCTTCTTTTTTTCTCTTGGGTTTGGGGATTTAGATTTGGTTGTTAAGATCTGATGTTGTTGCTGTATGTGCTTTGGTTTGGATCTTGATTTCAAATGAATTTGGATTTTGTGAATCAATGGGTATGGTGGATTTTGGTTTGAAATTTTCTTAGATTTTGTTGTTTGTGTTGCTATGGGTGTAAATTTATGATTTGGGGTTTGCTTCAATATGTCTGATATGGTGTTATAATAATTTCCATGGAAGAAAAGAGCAATGAGATCTGGTTCAGCAAAAAAGAGCAACCAACGGAACTTTGAGTACTGTTCTTGTTATCTAGTTTTGTGTTCTTATGCTCTGGGTTCGTATTCTTGTGTTCTTATGATCTGGGTTCATGTTCTTGTGTACCTGTGATCTAGGTTCATCTTTTTGTTTATTTTTATTCAAATCTGATGTATTTTTATATTTTAAATTTTGTTAAAATTAACATATATTTTTTAAATTTATATGCTGATGTGTCATGGGTGATGTGGCATTTTTTTTATAATATTTTAATTCCTCCGACTACCACCTCAGCTATTTCCGTCGGTTGACTGACGGAAATGACGAAAATAATACGCGTTAATTGGTTTAGGGACTAAAAATGGTAAAATTAAAATGTAGGGACCAAAATAGAAAAAAGTCAAAATGTAGGGACTAAAAGTGCATTTACGCCTAAAAGAAAACATGCGAAGAAAAATAAAAGCAAAATGTTTTATATATGATTGCAAGCGTGTCTTCTAGGAAATGTGGGAGTTATAGGATGTACCTCAAAGGTGATAGTCCACATAAAGCAGTTATGATCGTGTGTGAGTTAAAGTGATTTTCTCATATCTCAAATCGTCATAACATGTAGACACTTATGCAATCTTGCGATGTTTTTCACATACAACATGCAATATTCTTTGCTACATTTGATACATGTATAGGTACAATGTGATTTGGCTATCATAAGGAATGCATGTGTTAATGTATGCTCACTAAACTGTCTTGACTCGTTTTTGAAATATGAAATTGGTTAGACTTGTTGTTGTGTGTGTGTGTGTGTGTGTTTTGGATCTAAATGATTGTCATTTTTTTTGTTAAGAGATGATTTTGAGAGTTTAAAATGTTGGTTAGATCTTTGGTTGAGAAAAACTGTTTTTAAGCAATCTCGACAGTTTCTTGATACCTCTCGACAGCTAGGCTATCATCAAGCCTCTTGATCTTCCATTCTCGACAACTGTTATCGCAATTTCGATCCATCGTAGTTTTTGAGAATTTGTCTCAATAACTTCTCGACAGCTTCTCAATCCATTGAGAAAGTTTTTGTCTCCTCGATAAATGCTAGATAGCTACTCGATCCATCGAAGTCACTTTGCTGTGGACACCTCTCGATAGCTCCTCGATAGTTGCATTTGCGAGATTTAGTGCTTGATAGCTTCTCAACACCTCTCAATCCATTGAGCTTCGTGTTTCTTTATATAGCTCAACGCGATATTTTCTTTCATTTTCTCTGATCTCTCTTGATAGTTTCTGACCCTTCACCTTCCCAAACACTTTTCTCTCTCTCTAACCTCTTACCTAAGTGTTTTTTAGCCTAGATTGTTCTTCCCTTCACTGGTAAGATCTTATTTTCACTCTTTTTCATGCATTTCATTCATATAGATCTAGGTTTTTGGGTCTTTGAAAAATTTTGGGGTTTTTCAAAATTGATAAGGTTTTTGCAAAAATTTTGGGTTGGGTTTTGTTTAAATGATCTTATATGCTCGTGCATTGCATCACATTTTCATTCTAACAATGATTCATACATTTTAGATGTGTGTTTACTATGTTGAAATCATGTGTGCTAGTAGGATTGGATTGGGCTAAGCCCATGATGTTTTTATTTTTGCATGTTACATGTTCATGCATTTTGCATGCATACATACCTTTTATTCTCTATCTTATTGATATTGATTTGTGCTTGGGACTTTTCTACTTGTCTCTCTCTCCATTTTCTCTCTTTCTTTCTGTTAGTTTGCTCTATGGCACCAAAGAAGAGCAAGTCTACTCCGTCTCGAAACCCTCTTCGTTCCGAGGAATCTACTTCTGATTCTACCTCCTTTCATGTTTGGTTCCGTGATGAGAAATCCCGTTAGGACTTCTCGAAAAACTTTTCTTGATGCGGCATTCATTCGGAACGCCAAGTCGTCCTTTCAGATTTTTTCGATACTGAACTTACCATTGTCATCTACAGTAGGGGTTGGGAGTCACTTTGTGACATCCCGGTCACTTGTCCCTCCATGATCATATAGGAGTTATACTCCAATATGCACAGATTCAATTACTCTATACGACATTTTATCACTAGCGTTCAAGGTACGCGCATTATCGTCACTCCGAATCTTATATCTAAGGTGCTACACATTCTGAGGGTAGCGCATCCTGACTACCTTGGTTGTAATCGTCTTAGGACTATGTCCAAAGACGAACTCATGTCTCTATTCTATGAGACACCATCTTCTTAGGGTGGACTTCAAAACACCACTTGCTCGGCCTTTGCTAAAGGTCCGAGATTCCTAAATATGGTGATGACATTTGCCTTACATCCCTTGTCTCACTATAATTCGATTACTGAGTCTCGTGCTCGATTTTTGTTATCCCTACTTAAGGGACTCACCATAGATTTTTCCTCTCATTTCATACTTTCCCTTATAGATATCTATAAGGATACGATGACTCGTGATAAGCTTATTTTTCCTTCTACTATCATGCGGATTCTTAGCCATTTTTCTGTCTCCTATCCTAAGTCTACACATTTTTCTGTCATGTCTGCCATAAACGCAGCGACCGTTAGACGGAGCGAGGCCCAGCTTCGACCGAAGCGGCCACAGATCGAGATGGCAACTCCTTCGGCTTCTTCCGCTCCATCCACTTCCGCTCCTTCTATGGGTGGAGTGACTTTCGAGGCCATCATGGCACAGCTTGTGCGCATGGATGCTTGCCTTGACACTCTGTTGACACCCTATTTTGCAACCCGCATTTAACCTCACATGGAAGGTAAAAGGGTAATTTCACCTTGAAAATATGCATCTTGATTCTGGTCATTAAATCCTTAATCTCATTTCACCAAAATGATCTTGATATTGTAACGATCAAATAGATTAGTCATGAGCCATAATTGGACCATCAGATTGAAAGTTATCATCAAATCAAGTTTTAATGGTTGA
The DNA here is from genome assembly GCF_932294415.1 of Quercus robur. Classification (NCBI taxonomy): domain Eukaryota; kingdom Viridiplantae; phylum Streptophyta; class Magnoliopsida; order Fagales; family Fagaceae; genus Quercus; species Quercus robur. The sequence continues at coordinate 84,645,626 of NC_065538.1, read as the reverse complement.
AATGTACTATAACAAATTGAGTCCGACTATATGTGATTATGAACAATTGATTCCAATTGGTTATAAGTATAATCAATTTGAGATCGATGATGTGTCATAATTTGATTAGTTAGGACTACATTTTATGGTAGGGTTACACACACCTAATTAACTAGATAGTTAAATATTAATTATTCAATGAGTAATTTGTACAATTATCTTTTAATTAGAGTAAATTTGGAACCAATTAAGTCTAAAATGGGAGTGATTGGAGCCATTTAAAGTTAATTAGTAGCTAATTTGGGATTTATTAATGTTAATTGTGCTGAAACCATTTTCTAACAAATGACCTTTACTCACCATTTCATCGATATCTCTCATGAGATTTTGAATCTGTGAATGAGGTTAATTTTCCCAGAAACTAGACATCCGGGGCTTCAATTTGAGCATAAGAATGAGACAATTCTGATTAGAATTAAGTCAGATATGATTTTTTGAAGTTGGTTTTACAGGCTATTACAGCAGTTACGGGAAAACCGAACTTTGCTTGCTCCTCACTCTCATCAATCTCCACATTTAATGCATCAGATTTCCCCAAAGGCTAAAATGAGGTCTAGGTTCATGATTCTTTGTCAACCCTCATTAAATGTCATTTCATTCATATTTCCTCCACCACTACTATATAAAACCCCCCTCTCATTCATTCCCAAAAAAAAAAAAAAAAACTCTCCTCTCTTCTCTTCTCTTGAGTTCTAGTGAAATTAAGTAGCCTTGTCATATCTTGGTCTTCCTGAAACTCAAGGTATTGAGTGAGACTCACTCTCCCTCTCCTAGCTCTTCTTTTCCTCCACCTTTAGAACCTCCATCAAGAGTCCCCTCCTCCACCATCTGGATTTTGTATGAAGGTATAATCCCCTTCCCTAACTATTTGTTTATGTTGCCATGATGAGAATTTAAGATTAAAGCATGATAATTCCCTTGAATATGTTTGAATGTTCTTAATTGTTCTTATGTGTTCTTCACATGTTCTTGGTTTTTCATCACATGTTCATGCATATCACTGGATTTAATCTTAAATCCACATCAAAAATATGAAAAACATGTTTGTTTAATAATTTTTTCAAATCCTTGAATCTAGGTTATCACCATTCACACACATTCACTAGAATTTATTTTTCAATCCAAATACAATGCTTAATAAATTAAATTAGGGTTTATTACATGCACGCACATTAAATTCAACATGTAAATTGATTGATAACATATTGGATGATGTGATATGAATGTTGGTCACCACAGTTTAGAAAACCGGTTTCACCAGACAAGGTGGGTGCCTAACACCTTCCCACCTTGTAATATAGCCTCCGAGCTTAGATCAAGGGTTAGGAAATCAAATGCTTATCCATGTAATTTTCTATTTTTAGATTATAACTAAGAAATAAAGTTATTTACTTTATCTTAGATTGTATCTAGGACCAAAGCTATCTAATTTTCCTATGATCAATGTAAATTCAATTACAAATTAATAAAATGAGGAATTTTTCAATTTGGTTTTCTTATTTATTCCAATAATTAAATAAGTGGCGACTCCATTGTAAAACCCTTAATCTAAAGGGGAAAATATAATTAGTCGGACCTCCATTTTGAGAGGCAATAACACGACTCCACCCATTCATGTGGGTTTGGCCCATCATCTTATAAAGAACGGACCGGGGGCGCGGTCTCTCACACACTCTCAGTGATGAGTTGTGTCAGGTGAACACCCTTGTTAGTCGTATCGCACGACGACAAGCTGTCATGGGTGGTTTCACTGCTTCTTCATCTCCATCTCCACAGGCTTCAAAGGATAAGAGTGATGATGATGGCTCTGGTGGTGGTGATGCTGATAAGGATGAGGCTTCTAGCTCTTCCAGTGACGAGGAGATAACTGCTTTTTAGTGACTTACCCTTTGTCATTCATGACAAAAAGGAGTAGTTTTAGGTATGAGAGTAGTCATGTACTTAGGGGGAGAGTTAGTATATAGGAAATATTTTTGTTAAGGGGAGTGTTTTTCTTTTTTTCTTTTTTTTTTCTTTTTTTTATGAGGGATGTAGTAAGGATTTTTTTTTTTGTATCTTTTTCTTTTCTTTCTATTTTAGATACATTGTTCTTACTTTGTGATAGCAAACCTTGTACTCATTTATATATATTGAGGTTGTTATTACATTCTTTCACCTATCTCTTCATGTATTGTTTCTTTTCTCTCTTTATACACATGCTTCTTATTTACTATATGCAATATTTTTTTTTTATTTCACATTAAGATGCTGTGATGAGTTTTGTTTAAAGTATTTCAAAAATACAGGTTGTGAAAGTCTTTCTTGCCATGAACTCTCTTCTTGCAAAAATTTTCAAGAGTTTGTGTTAGGATAAATTCTATTGTATTCAACAAGTAAGTATGAGTTGAGTGATTTATGACTTCTCTTATATGTTCATTTGTTTGTTGTGGTTTTGTCACGGATTGCCAAAGGGGAAGATTGTTAGGACATATGTAAATCATGTTAAGAACATATGTCATTTAAAATTGGTTAATTCTTTGACAAAACGCACTTTACTTGTAATTGGGTAGATCTAGGATGTGTTTAATGCTTCAAGGAACAAGAGTTCAAGTCCAAGTGTTAAAGTCATGCAAATCTATCCAAGAATCAAGTGAAGAAGTGTTGTATTTTAAAGCTCAACAAATATCATCTATCAAGGTTTAAAAGGGATCTTCAACCCGATGCTCAACAGCAGCTCGATAGATAACCTATCTATCGAGATTTACGAAAATCAGTTTTTCATATCTAATTTCACACAAATCCGTGTATACTTATTTAGGTTTTCTTTTCTCACAATCCTAAACATATATAAGGATTATTTTAAGGGCCGTCACACTGATGCAACTTGATGCAAAAGTTTTTCACAAGCATATTGTGAACAGAGACATATGCCCCAATTCATCTTTCTCCTGAAGAAGTTGCTGTGTTTGTACGCCGTAGGGTTTTGTAACCAAGGAGCTTCGTGATCTTCATCGTGTTGATGAACTAAAGAACTTTGCAACCAACATCCTTCTCAAGTTGGTGGTTAGTCACGTACTTAAATCTATGCATCGATTGGTTAGTCATGTACTGGGAGCTGTGCATTGAAAATGAGAGATTGTCACTATAGAACAAGTCCAATAGGGTATTGGAGTAAGGGTTCAACTAAGGTACTGAGATTCCTTTTCTTGTAACCGCTTATTGTGATAATAGTAGATTCTCGGGAATGGTGACCTTAAATTCACCCGATGGGGTTTTCGCCTTAGAGATTTTCCCCATTCATAAACAAATTATCGTGTCAACTTTATTTTCCACTGCATATTAACTTAGTTGGTGATTTGTTTGTGCTATCACACGTCTTGCATGTTAATTCAATTAATTAATTAACTTAGCTAATTAATTGGTTAATTTATCATAAGGGGTCAATACATTCTTGGCCTATTACATGGGTTATGTGCAGATCTGCAAACAAGGAGGTTGTCTGGGTTCATGGCGGTGAAAATTTCACTATAAAAGAGGCCAAGAGGTTATTGAAGGAGCTTCAAGAAAATGACATTGTGGATGGGCATGCTTAGGGGAAGCTTCTATATGTGCTTAAAGATGACTTTTGGTTTTCAATTGATAAAAATCAGTTTGGGTACTAAACTTTGGAGATAAAAATCGGTTTGGGTTTGTCCTTCGTGGTGGTGGTGGTATCAGGTGGTTGAAGTGGCAGTAGTGATGGTTTGGGTTTTAGGTTTTATTTGGGATTTGAGTTATGTTATTGTATAGATATATTATTTTAATGTGTTGTATGATAAAATAAAAGTTGGGATATTGGGTATTATAAAATAGAATGGTATACTAAATAAAGTAGTTTCTTTGAGATGGTATGATGGTATATTGTTTAGAAATTGGATGCTAATGCTCTTATTGAAGAGATTTCCCATTCAAAAAGTAGGGATCACCCATTTAGATTTCCATTAGAAAGTAGGGATCATCCCACTTAGATATCCCATTTAAAAAGTATGGATCATCCCATTTAGATTTCCCAATAAAAAGTTGAGATTTCCCATTTAGAAAGTAGGGATCATCCCATTCTAAGGAAAAAATTGGCCTTTGCCATTTTTTAAAAAACAATCCAGCATTTTGCTCTCTTTCCCAAACTAATTAGGGAAATGCCTCTCTTTTGAAACTCGATTTTCTCAAAATCTAGTTAAGCCCTATATAGGCGTTTTAAGGAGCCTATAGTGACGTTTTAATGAGCCTATAGTGGCGTTTTGTAACTCGAGCTCCATGAACTCGAGTTATAGGTGTAAAAAAAAGGAAAAACTTGCATTGAACTCGAGTTTATGAAGATCGAGTTATAAAACGCCACTATATATCCTTAAAATGTCACTATAGGCTCCTTAAAACGCCACAATAGGCCTCTAGAATTTTTTTTTTTTTTTTAACTCAATTTTGAGAAAATTGAGTTTCAAAAGAAGGGCATTTCCCTAATTAGTTTGGAAAATGGGGCAAAATGCTTGATTGTTTTTTTAAAAAAGGCAAAGGCCAATTTTGTCCTTAAATTTCCATTAGAAAGATAAGCAATCACTTAAAATGTAGGGATCAATTCATCCCATTCAGATTTTCATTAGATAGATAAACAATGTATTACAATAGACTAATGCAAGTTACATTATTACAAAAGCAATAAAATGCTAAAACCAAAATGGTCCAAGTTTAAGCAACACAAACCCCACGAACAAAACAGTGGAACCCAATCCACAAATCAGTCTTCTAGCGTGTCCAAACGGAGGGCTGATAATAAGAAGATAAGAATGTGTAATGAAATAGGTTGAATATATAACTATAAAGATTAGATTCACTACAAAACGCGGGGGTCTTGGGCCGCGTTTTTTAAGCTGTGGCTATAAAAAACGCGGCCCAAGATGGACTGAAGCCGCGTTTCATAAAAACGGGGCCATAGACGGGATCTTAGGCCGCGTTTTTTAAACGTGGCCATAGACGGGACCTTAGGCCGCGTTTTTTTGAGCTAAAAACGCGGCCTAAGGACCTCCGTGTTTTATTTTTTGGCAAATTTTTTTTTTCTTTTCCTTAACTGTGGCCGCATTTTAAAAATGCGGCCATAGACAGGTTCTTAGGCCACGTTTTTTAAACGTGGCCATAGAATGGACCTTAGGCCGCGTTTTTTTTAGCTAAAAACGCGGCCTAAGGACCTCCGTGTTTTATTTTTTGGCAAATTTTTTTTTTCTTTTCCTTAACTGTGGCCGCATTTTAAAAATGCGGCCATAGACAGGATCTTAGGCCACGTTTTTTAAACGTGGCCATAGAATAGACCTTAGGCCGCGTTTTTTTTTAGCTAAAAACGCGGCCTAAGGACCTCCGTGTTTTATTTTTTGGCAAATTTTTTTTTTCTTTTCCTTAATTGTGGCCGCATTTTAAAAATGCGGCCATAGACAGGTTCTTAGGCCACGTTTTTTAAACGTGGCCATAGAATGGACCTTAGGCCGCGTTTTTTTGAGCTAAAAACGCGGCCTAAGGACCTCCGTGTTTTATTTTTTGACAAACGCATTTTTTTTTTCTTTTCCTTAACTGAGGCCATTAAATAGGAATACCACACCAAGAAGAAACCAAAGCCACAAAACATTTCAACCCAGAGCCATTTCGGTCAAAAAAAAAAAAAAAAAAAACACAAACCACAAACACCGTCGCCGTTGAGCTCAGCCGTCGCCGATGAAGCTCAACGGCGACGCCGAGAGTCCAACGGCGACGCTCAAGCGTCGCGATCAGCGTCGATCGCGACGCTCAGGCGTCGCGATCAGCGTCGATCGCGACGCTCAGGCGTCGCGATCAGCGTCGATCGCGACGCTCAGGCGACGCGATCAGCCTGCTCAGGCGACGCGATCGGTCTGTTGCTCTTGGTGGGGTTCATTCTGTTGCTCTCACCTCCCTTGGAGAGGTCTTCACTTGGTGTGTACAGATAAAAAAAATACCCTTTTGCTTAGAATTACTGTTTGGCATTTCTGTTCTGATTTTATTGGTGGTTGATTAATTTTGAAATTTTCTGGGTTTTTGTTTGAATTTGAATTTGCTGGGTTTGTATTTTTGTTTTGAATTTCTTTATTTATTTAAAATTGAAATTTTAAAGTTTGAAAGTATTAATTTTAAAAATTTTAATTTTAATTTAAAAAAAAAAAACTTTTGATTACCGAAAATTAATTTTTGGTAATCAAAGTTTTTTTTTTTTTTTTTAAAATTTAAGAGTATATAGCCGCGTTTTAAACGTGGCCTAAGGTTAAACCTTGGGCCGCGTTTAAAACGCAGCCCAAGATCACAACCTTAGGCCACGTTTAAAATGCGGCCCAAGACCACAACCTTAGGCCGCGTTTTAAACGCGGCTATAGGAGCTGGTCTTGGGCCGCGGTTAAAAAGTGTGGCCATAGGACCGTGAGTCCTATAGTCACAGGTTTTAGGCCACACTATAAAGCGTGGCCTAAAAAAACGCGGCTATAGGCTATAGCCACGTTTTTTTGACATATAGCCACGTTTTAAAAACGCGGCCATAGAACCTTTTTTTTGTAGTGATTAAGTAAAACAAGAGAGATCGGTAAGAGAGAAAAATCTTACCAGGCTTCTGGGGCTTGCCATCGGCCCACTTGGAGAGAGAAATGGCTTCTCGGAGGAAGTGCCTCGATCTTGTCACTATTGCAATTCCTCAACGGATTAGGGCATACGTTTGGGTATGCAATCTATGGATACCAGCTGATCTCCAAAAGGCCTTAACAACCTTTTGAGTAACACATATGACAAGACCGAAGCACTCACTCGCGAGAAGGTCCATTTTTCTCTCTCCTGAAAGAGGCTCACAAGAGTGACAAAACCAAATGTATGCACTAATATATATATACACATGCATATTCACATTTAATTCGACCTCCTCATTCCATTAAACATTTTAAAAGTTTTATAAGATTTCGTTACCTACCTAAAAAGGCCAAAAGATCTCCTTTTATAGAAATAAAATAATGTGGATGAAGCATTATAAATAGGAGCAAGATATATGCATGCATGATAGAAATTTTTCTTCAACGTGACTCTTAACTTGAAGTTTAAGGTTTTTTTTTTTTTTTTTTTTTTTTTATATGTATTTTCTGATTTTTAGAATATATCATATCTATAGGTTTTAAGTTATATATAATAAAAAACACCTTGCTACACGTGATTAATGGATGACTTTGGCTATTTAATAAGTGTGCTTAGTAGTTTTACAAATATAATTAGCTTTTATGTTTTTTCTTTTATAGATAAGTTTTTATATTGTCTTGTTTGCCTTTTATGCATTAAACATCATATTTTATAAATTCGATTTTCTACTTGTTTATTGGAAGCATATCTTCCATGTTCATCTTTTATCCATTTTATTTACTGGATTGTGTTTCACATTTTTAGGGTGTCTTTAGTTTTGGTTCAATTGATGACATCTAAAGGAGGTTGGTGCAAGAGCTACACTTACTATACGGAATGTGTCTCTCATTTTAAAAGTTGTGTTGCCTTGAGATTGTACTAGGGTATTTTATTAGCTAATTTTATACCGTTGTATATTTGAATCTTAAAGTTATGTTTATTAGGGTATTTTAGGCCCAAAACTAATGTCACCTGGGAGTTTAATCTTAATTTGGATGATATCTATATCAATACATCCTTTGCTGTTTGATATGTGTGGCCAATATGCTTGATTTAATTTTTGTTTCCTATAGCGTTAGGAGGGATTGAACTTAATTTTATTATTATTTAAACATGATTTTAGTGATATAAATGGAGGCTGGTCCTTGAATTAGACAAGTCTCAGTGCGTAACACCTTCTAAAAGGGAGGCACGATGAGTGAAAACCACTGCCGTTGGTAGTGATGACAATTACATGGAGAACTATGGGTAACAAATTTGAATGCCTGATATACATATTAATTATCTATAATGTGACAGGTCTTATCACTGTCTACTATTCATGAACCAACTCCTCAATTTTCCCAAATGTCTTTTGTGACTTTATAGTCCTTTAAATAATTAGTAACTACCAATACGTATGGACTAGAAAATCATGCAAAAATAGTAATATCAAGTTTTGACCAAAATTTAACTTGTTTACCTGTGGTTTTATTTTCGACATTATGCTCACATGTGGTTCTTTCCGTCATTGCTCCGCAACCCACCTCCCCATTTGCCGTTACTCTAATACATTTTATCCCAAAATCAGATAACAAAATAGATCAAACACTCCATTCCCCAAAACACACTTTCTCTCACGCTTGCTCACCCATTCAAAACATTCATGCTACATTGATACCCACCTAATTTATTGAACCGAAGAATCATCTGGATTTTGATCGTGCAAGGAAATCGAAAAAGAATGAGACCCACGAATTCTGGGTTTTGATGGTTACCAACCCGTGATTTTTTGTTAACATTTTGGGTCTTGATCCGTTTGGGCTTCTGTATCTATGGTGGACCAGTAGTTAATTTTTTAGTTGTAAAGCTATATGCATGGGGCTTGAAGACAACAATGCATGGCTGGTTGTTGGGACAGCTATTGGGAATGGTTGATTTGGCAGATTATGACATTATATCTGTATTTAATTAATGTGTATTGACACAGGAGTATGTCTTGTGCTTGTCTATGCTTTTGGTGGATAATGTTTTTTTACATGTACAATTGGTCTCATAGCATAACTGAGTTTTGCTGTCAAAGTATGAGAATAATCATAGAGAATTTGTTGGCTATATGCTGGATAAAATTCTCATGCCTGATTGGCTCTATAATTAAATTATGTGGGGATTTCAAGCTCTACATGAGGGCAAAGATATGGATTAGGATAATTTACAACTTACTCGCCTGTATTTTGGTTGAAATATATATATTTAAATAAAAAATCTCTCTTACTCTTAAAATCTAAAGTCCTCGTGTATGTAGATATATTCATAAATTATTTTAGTACCATAGCCATTATTGACTAAAGTTTGACACCCATATCATGATTAATGAATTCTCGCCTTTTATAGGAATTAAATTTTGCATGCCTCAGCATATTTCCCACAATGAAAAAGTTAATGTGAACAATAAAATTTTATAATATTTTCACAATAAACTTGTTTTGAATTGTGTGACATTTTTGAAAATGTTGTGTGAGTTCATTGCAATTCTACTAGGGATATCGAATTCTTCACAAACATTTTCACATCTCATTCACATAACATTCAATAATTCTATAATTACATCATTTCTCACAACTATTTTATGAGAGCGACTGTGAGTAGTGAAGAAAAACTAGCGAATTCATGTGAAAGTGACGAACAATCTATCACAGTGTGTCATATAAAATAGTTGTAGTAAATTTTGTGAAAAAGTTTTTTTTTTTTTTTATAGATACAAGATAGAATTCTACTCTAACATAATCTAAGTGTATATGTGTATGAAACTTCATCCTAGATACTTAAATTCGGACCCTTATCCCCCATCCCTCACAAGTATTTATACTTGTGAAGTGACCATTATACCAAAGATGTGCGGTTATGTTTTGTATAAAAGATTTTGATAGTTGAAACAATGTGAAAGATTATTAGTACCTCTCAAAAAAAAAGAAAAACAAAATATTATGGCCCATCACATAATCTAGTAGGCTGGGCCCTTTGCCTTGTTACGTGGGTTAGTATGGCCTTAGCCAAGCCCAAACAACAGAGCTCACTTTTTATCTTATATATTACGCTGTCTGTGTTGGGTTTAGAGTTTGAGACTTGTTTGGTCATTTAGAAACTAAATACACAAACAAAAGGGTAAGCTTAGTTCACAGAGAGATCAACAATGGCGTCGCAAACCGCAGCAGTACCGTTCTGGAGAGCTGCAGGGATGACCTATATAACATATTCAAACATATGCGCGAATCTTGTGAGAAATTGCTTGAAAGAGCCTCACAAGACCGAAGCACTCACAAGAGAGAAGGTCCATTTCTCTCTCTCGAAGTGGACCGATGGCAAGCCCCAGAAGCCCAGTAAGATTTCTCTCTCTCTCTCTCTCTCTCTCACCCATATCTCCTTTTTCTTGATCGAATCTCTTATTTTCACTTCAGATCTGATCTTGTTTCATAGCTTTCAGCTGTGTTTTATTGATGGAAATGAGGGTTTGATTTAGATTTTGATTCTGTTGTTGTCTTTAGTGGTCCCTAACATTTAGCCCATGAGCGGTTTTAGTTTTAAAGTGATTGATTTTAGTCTAATAATAGGTTTAAACTTCAGGAATTAAAATGGGTCATGAGCTAAAGTTTAGATTTTGATCAATTTAAGCATTTTAGGGACTAAATGTGGTCACGTTGAAGTTAATTAGGGAATAAAATTAAAAGGGATCACTTTAAACTTCAGGAATTAAAATGGGTCATGTGCTAAATTTTAGATTTTAAAGTGATAGTTTTAGTCCCTTTTAGATATCTTGGCCAAATTAAAACCTAATACATTATCACTCCATGGGAAAGGGATTGCTTTAAGTTTGTTTGGGACTATAATCGATCAATTTCAGTATTTTTCGGGACTAAAAGCGGTCACTTTAAACTTAAGGGTTTAAAATCATTCATGAGCTAAGGGTTTAAAACCTAACAGTGTGTTTTGGCCTTTTTTAATGTAAATATAGCCCCTTGAGTATTGAGGAAAGTAAATATTCTTATGTTATATCCAATTTAGGTCTTTGTCAAAGTTTTTTATTTTTGGGTGTGCAGGTTTTTAGTTTACTATAACAGTGGTGTTTCTGTATTGATGATATATTGGGCACACTTTTGTCTCCTATGAGATTGTATAAATAGTAGCTGTTGTATACTAAGGATGTGTAGGCTCTCTGTTTGGGTTGTTAGTTGTGTGAGCTCATTGAGGAGACCCTTGTTGGTGGAACAGTAGTGATTTGCTTGTTTGTTTGTTTTTGGTATGTTATATATAAATATATAGATATGATATAGGATTTGAATGAATGGCATCTGCTTCATGATGATTGATCTTAACTGGTAAAATCTCTTGTTATTGAATAAGGGTCCTAGGACTGGTTGAGGAAGTATGGGATGTTGTAATAGAAGTAATTAATGCATCGATAAGTTGTTTGTGACTTTGTTTCTGAGAATATGACTTGTTTGTTAAAAAACTCATATGATGTTCATAAAGATATTAAAATAGGGGAGTGATGCCTCTGAGATGAAATGCCTCCTGAATCCTGATTTTTGGTCTCGCTGGAGGTATTACATAATCTATTTTGCTTCTCTACAATTAATCTTTGTGAATAAGTACAAGAGCAAAAAGAGAGCAAATAATTGAAGAAAAAGAAGATGAATTCTCTCATCTGAATACCCTATTGTTTGCAAATTTAACTATAGTTATAGAACTATCTTCTTCTTCTTCTTCCTCTTTTTTGTGTATGTGTGTGTATACTTTATTTGTTATTCTATAAAGTTCTCAAGCAAAGGAAATTCATTGAACTAAACAAATTAGATGTTGAATGAAGCATTCTGTATGTTCCAGATGATGGTACTAACATAACCATTGTTTTAATGTTACCATTTTTTCTTTAAATTATTGACTATTAGGTATAGCATATGTTGGAGAACTTCAATGCTTTTACTTCTGCCACTTCTTTTTCTGTTTCTGTCCCTAGTCCTCTCTCTCTCTCTCTCTCTCTCTCTCTGTCTCTCTCTCTTCCATAATTTTCCATATTATACATATCAACGAATTATTCCTAGGACATGGATTATTTTCAAATGCTGTCTTTCATGACAACTAGTTTTGTCAGATTTGTTCTGATTAATCTTACCATCATAATCATATGCTGCATTTTATTTCCTGGTATTATTCCTAGGACATGGATTGTCTTTCATGATAACTAGTCTTGTCTGAATTGCTTTTATTAATCTTACTGAGTTACTGTTATATGCAGCATTTTTTTCCTGTTTTGCATACACATATCATTTTGGTAAGAAACATAGTTTATGTGATGTTTAGTCAGGGTTGTTGGTTGAAAATGAATTACTTGGCGGTTTTTATTATCTTGTTGTTCTAATGAAGCACTTAAAATTAAAAACTATTCACTATTTGAGAAATTGAAAGTGGAAATTTATTTGGTGGTTGCTTTTATTTGCAATGCTTATGCATGATTTAAACAGTTGGGTTTCTTTTTAATCCATTATTGCATCCTCTGGAGGAATCAGACTAGGTGGTCCTATTTCTCCACATCTTTTTTATAATTTGCGGGGAAACTTTGACTTCCTTGTTAATGGTTAACAAAACTAATACAAGTGTGGTTTCCTATTACTATAAAATTAGTAGATCTAGTAATAATTTTAGTCAATGGTTGTTTGCTGATGATTTTCTTTTCTTTTTTTTATGAGTAAACATTTCATTAATAAATAAAAAATGAAGCTACCTGAGTACCATGGAATGTGTAGGCAGAGCTACAAACTGTAAAAAAAGTTAAGAAAAAGAAGAAATAAAAAGTACTACAAAGGATTAGTGAAGACTTAGAGAATCTAAATACTCCAGTGAAAGATGGGGAAATAGCGGATGTGAAATGGTTGTGGGAGGATCTCTATGAAACTAAGATTTGGTTTAGGGAGGTAGATAAATTGGTGTGGATCCCTTCAGAAAAAAAGGGGTTTCCAGGTGAAGCCCTACTACAATGCATTGTGGGGATGGCACAGACTTCCCCTGGAAAAGCATATGGAAAGTTTGTCCGGCTGAGGGTGGCTTTCCTTTCTTGGTGTGTGGCATTGGGGAGGGTATTGACTGTGGACAATTTGAGGAAGCTGTCAATCTAGAAATTCTTAATGTTATTCGTAGAACCTTGGGCCTGTGGCTTAATTTTGATAATTCTTTTGTTTCTTTCCCGAAGAATGTCCTTACTCATCAACTGGTCAACAAGCTATCAAGCTGCTATTGGGATTTCCTAGGTATTAGAAAAGGCCAATAATAAATTCTTGGGTAGTTGAGGTAAGAGTAATATTTTTAGAGAAGTAGGTAATATAGTTGACAAAAGTATCCAAAATTTGAAACGAAAGCCTTATCTAGAGTTGGTTGAAATGTACTTATTAAAATGCTTTCTTTTGCTTGTATGCAGCATTTTACGAATTGTTTTCTTTTATCCACTACAAATTCATGATAATTAGACCAACTCCAAAGATGGGGATAATTTAAGGGTGCAGTTAGTGCGGAGGATAGCATCTTTCATGTTAAACTATCTAGATTTAGTTTGTGGACAGGGTAAATTATTTGAAAGCATGTTATCTTCTCTTTAAGGGGACAGTAACAATATTTACCTTTGAGCTAGTAAATGGTGCTTTTCTTGTTACTCATATGAAAATGTTGATACGGATTAGGGATAGGATTACATGATTACTGAGAACTTGGTTGGCTGCTTGATTTGCACCTTTTTAGAATACATCTTCCAAGTATTAGATTATTGTGTAAATAGGTACATTAGCACACTTAAGAGGATCAAGGTAAATTTGAAAATTATGTGCAACATCTAAGCCTTGTTTCTTTTGGTCAAGGGGGCATCTCCTAGTGGCTGTTTAACGCCAATCATTTGCTCTAGTGACTTCACATTTGATCCCATTTAAATTCTTGATATTAATTTACATGCTGCCCTGTTCTACTAAATTATTTGATAAAATATTCTTATCTTCTTCTTATCAGCCCTCCGTTCGGACACGCCAGAAGACTGATTTGTGGATTGGGTTCTACAGTTTTTGTTCATGGGGTTTGTGATGCTTAAACTTGGACCATTTTGGTTTTTGCATTTTATTGCTCTTGTAATAATGTAACTTGCATTAGTCTATTGCAATACATTGCTTATCATTCTAATGGAAATCTAAATGGGATGCTCCCTACTTTTTAAGTGATTGCTTGGTTTCAGTGTTTAATAATATCATCTACCCTGAGTATTTCAGGCACTTTACATGTAGAGAAATGATCATCCTTCTGACTGTGTTACAAATTTTACTCTAATATTGACCTTGCAATGATTATCCTTTGTGATAGGTAGTGATTTGTGCAACCATTCTCTCAAAGAATTATGTTCTTAAGAGTTCGTGGGAGAGTTTACCCTAAGAAATCTAACTCTTTGAATTTAGATATTTTTTTCAATGTTAATATGAATTTTGCCAAAATCTTTGATAGGAATTGTCCAAAGTACTATTATTTCAACTATCGTTTTTACAGCTAGCTATTATTCCAGTTTCTCTGGTTAGCCAAAATTTCCAAAATAAAGGATTGTGAGTTTTACGATCCTGTTTGTGTATGGATTCAAGCCATAACTTATTTGTATTCAAAACCTAAAATGTTTGTACTATTTTCTTAATGCAATTATTAAGGGTCTAAAGGATAAAACTTTGATATAATATCTTAGGAGTTGTACTTTAGGTTCACTGAAAATCAATATTTTATCTTATGAGTATTTTTTATAAACTATCTTATATTATGAGTTAGATTAAGAAATCATGTAACATCGTATCAAAGGAAAAAAAAAATCCTATTCTTGTTGCTTCCAATTCCGAAGGCATAAAACAGGCCGAAGAAAGCGCAACCAAACACTTCCCTCATGTCGTTCAGAAAAAATATATTTGAAAAAAAAAAAATCCACTTTTGTGTCTGCCGATTTATCCAAATCCACTTTTCTTTAATTGTTTCTTCTTTTCTGTTTTCTTTAATTGGGATTTGATAGTTCTAGTTCAAATTGAATGACACAGAAGTTGCTTTCAAGAAAACAAGATCTTTTAATTATTTCACACTTACACCTTTTTTTTTTTTTTTTTGGAAGGGTTTTATTAATGTTTCGCTAGCTTAAATTACTCATTTGGTTAAACATCACTATATAAGCATTAGAGCATCTGATTTAAATTATCAAGCCATAGTCCTTAGGAATCAAAGTGTTGGCCTTAACTACCCATCTCTACAAATTAGTTATATTGGGCTCCTGTCCTAGCCAACTCTTAGCGGGTTGGGCCTAGTTTTAAGATCCGCCCCCTGTATTTACCATGATTTAAAAGATCTAGAGAGGTGGGATATTATAAGGAGTAATGAGCAGTAGTTGGAAGTTGAGAGGAAGATCTAAAAAATTAATGTTGATTTGAGAGAAAGTTGAGTAGATTTAAGAGAGAGAGTAGTTGGAAGTTGAGAGGAAGATCTAAAAGATTAATGTTGATTTGAGAGAGTTAAGTAGATTTAAGAGAGAGAGAGAGAGAGAGAGAGAGAGAGAGCGGTGAGATGTTGGTTTGATACAGATTTGAGAAGAACATTTGATAGAGAAATCTTGTCTAATGCATGAGAGAGAGAGAGAGAGAGAGAGCAGTTGTGTTTTGTTGAATCAATTGACTATGTGTAGGTCCCAATGTTTTCACAATATTTACAATTATACCATTCAGAATTGTAACTTAAATGCTGAATACACCTCCTTATGGCTTCTCTAAATACATGTTTTAAGCTACTTATATTGAGTACTGCAATATAAATATCCTTGTAAGAGTTTCCCTACCAAACAACTTATTCCAAAGTGGGCCTCACGATTTTTAGCATTTAAATCACACAAAAGAGTCTTCAAATGGTCTTACCAAACAGGCCCTTAGTTATATGCTCCTATGAATTCAAAATTTGTAATTAAACAAAGTCAAAATCAAACAAAGAACTATATAATCTATCAAATTAAAACTATTTAGCTAATAACCTTGTAATTCAATTGACACATTTTAGTATTTCCAACGGAAATATTTAAGGTTCAAATCTTACACTCATAACAATTGATGTATTAAAAAAATAAATAAAAAATTAACTGCTTAAATAAATAACTTAAAAGAGTAATTGAAATGGTCTCAAATCCAAGTTTGAAATCCACGACTCTAATATTTTGATAGTTACAATATGAAGATAAGTGGAGCTTTTTGTCGATAACTGAATTAAAAACTTTAACTTATAAAAAGGCCTTTTCCTCTCTTGTTTTATCTTATTTTATTTTTGCTTCTATATATGGGAGAGAGAGATCATTATCTGATCCAAAATAAAAATAATGGCTTGTAACTTGGAGAAAATATACCTTGCATTGAATGCATATTTCTTTCCTCTCACATAGTAATGGACCCCACGTGTAGAGTCCACCTGTGATGCATGTTTCCTCCCTACATGAGAGGGAGGACCTCTATAACTTGGGGGGTTTCTCACTTTGATCAACAAGATTAATGGAAAGCAAAACAAATCATCACATGCAATTTGAAAAATTATTGCAAAAGGTACTTTTCTACTCTACTCTTTTTTGCTTGCGTATCTAACATCAAATTAAATCTCTCATGTGCTAGAAGCACGAGACCTACCTCTCACAGGCAAGTGGGCCCCACGTGAGAGGCAGGTGGGCTCCACACACATGGGATCCACCTGTTTGTGAGAGGCAGGTCTCATGCACTTGGCACATGAAATACCACCTCCTAACATCATGTGAAGGTTAGTGCACACATGGGTGCATGTATGAGTGATGTGATGTCCACGGCCCACCCAAAATAAATACTCACATTTCATTGCTTACATGGGTTCGTTAGACTTATGTGATATGACAAACAAAAGCATCATTAATACACACATCCACATCCAGTGCTGGAGCCGCGAAGCCACATTGGGACCAAAGGTTTTGTCCCAAGCCCTCCCATTATATTTTTAAAAAAATCTTATAAATTATAATAACTCATCTAAATTTATTTTTTTTTGATACATTCTACGTGACATATAAAATATAATAAATCATTCTTAATTTGATAAAGATATATAATATATAAAATAATTTAGTGTTTGATTGGTTACTTGATTATATTCTTTTTATGCATGGAATGATTTTTTGTCTAAATATTTTGAGTCGTTAACCTGTTAGTATTTTTCTAATCTTAATCATATTATAGTTAATAGGTTTTTGCTAATTGGATAGTTACAATGATTAATGAGAGATTTGAATACTAGATATTTTTATTAGAAACACAAAAAGATATCGACTGGTAGAATTATAAAGTTTTTGACTATTATACCAAAATAAGAAATTATAATAATAACATAAATTTCTCATAAAATTTGAAACTCTGAACACTCCCAAAACATGTTTTCTATCAATTCTTCATAAAGCTGTAGTCCACAATCCACATATGTGTTCCATAGTAGGTGGGAATAGTAGCATGCGCACACAAACAAACAAGAAATACCTCCTGTAAGGACATGATTCGTATCGAACCACAATAGTGTTGGGTTCGTACGTAAAAATGCCCAAACAATATCATTTGTAGAGCGTGGGTTTGAAAGGCTAGGCCTTAGTCACCAGGCGGTGGGTTTTTCGTGGTGTTCATGCATGATTAAGTTGATTTCGCCCCTGGAGTCTTTCTCCTGGAGGCGGGCTGGGAGGCTCTGGTTTTTGGCCATTTTTCCCAGCCCGCCTCTAGGAGAAAGACTCCAGGGGCGAAATCAACTTAATCATGCATGAACACCACGAAAAACCCACCGCCTGGTGACTAAGGCCTAGCCTTTCAAACCCACGCTCTACAAATGATATTGTTTGCGCCTTTTTACGTGCGAACCCAACACTGTTGTGGTTCGATACGAATCGTGTCCTTACAATTAGCGCCGTCTGTGAGAAGGCTTGTGTGTTGGCATAGGCAGTAGGTCGAGAGAGTTCCTTTGTCATTTCTAACTGTTGGTTATAGAGTTCTAGTGTAAAGTTCCGCTAGGGGCTATGATTCTTGACTAGGGGCTACATTTGATAGCGTCAATCGCTTAGATGGCTCTAGGGGCTTGGCCGAGGAGCTAATTCCCCTAAAGCCAAGGTCCCACGCCAAAAATTGAGTTTTGGACAGAACCAAGGTATTGTATGGTCCTCGGACTCAAACCTATGGGGAAACCAACTACTTGGATGAGAAAACTGAGTTTTGGACAGAACCAAGGTATTGTATGGTCCTCGGACTCAAACCTATGGGGAAACCAACTACTTGGATGAGAAAACTGAGTTTTGGACAGAACCAGGGTATTGTATGATCTTCGGACTCAAACCTATGGGGAAACCAACTACTTGGATGAGAAAACTGAGTTTTGGACAGAACCAGGGTATTGTATGGTCCTCAGGCTCAAACCTATGGGGAAACCAACTACTTGGATGAGAAAACTGAGTTTTGGACAGAACCAGGGTATTGTATGGTCCTCGGACTCAAACCTATGGGGAAACCAACTACTTGGATGAGAAAACTGAGTTTTGGACAGAACCAGGGTATTGTATGGTCCTCGGACTCAAACCTATAAGGGAAACCAACTACTTGGATGAGAAAACTGAGTTTTGGACAGAACTAAGGTATTGTATGGTCCTCGGACTCAAACCTATGGGGAAACCAACTACTTGGATGAGAAAACTGAGTTTTGGACAGAACCAAGGTATTGTATAGTCCTCGGACTCAAACCTATGGGGAAACCAACTACTTGGATGAGAAAACTGAGTTTTGGACAGAACCAAGGTATTGTATGGTCCTCGGACTCAAACATATGGGGAAACCCACTACTTGGATGAGAAAACTGAGTTTTGGACAGAATCAAGGTATTGTATGGTCCTCGGACTCAAACCTATGGGGAAACCAACTACTTGGATGAGAAAACTGAGTTTTGGACAGAACCAAGGTATTGTATGGTCCTCGGACTCAAACCTATGGGGAAACCAACTACTTGGATGAGAAAACTGAGTTTTGGACAGAACCAAGGTATTGTATGGTCCTCGGACTCAAACCTATAGGGAAACCAACTACTTGGATGAGAAAACTGAGTTTCGTAAGGTCGGCTACTTAATAAAAATTCTAAGTTACTCAGTCCTCGGCTTAAATACTATAAAAGGTTAAAGCTATTAAAAGTGTAAAGAAGATGGTGAAACGCCCCACTATTCAGCAACCTACAGGGACTGTTCATTTTGCGGGTGGTATGTCTTCGGATGGTTACTTCCTACACCGTATCGAGCATTCAGTTGTTGTCTCGGCTATTTTTGGGGTAAGTGTTGTTTTCGCAGGTTGGCTTTGTTGTGCCAAACAACTCTATTAAAGTTATGATAATATCTTTTCCTTAGCAAATATTTTGACCCTAGGTGTCATTAATTCAATGCTATATTATTGTACCGAACAACACTTGCAAGTTCATAATAGCGCCTTTCTTTTTGATAAGGGATTATGGCCCCAAGTATTGTACTCTAAGGTCGGCGGTATTGTGCCAGGCCGACTCAGTAAGCTCATCATAATGTCCTTTCTTTTTCTGCCTAATAGGAGTTTCAGCTCTAAGTATCACTTGTTCGATTCAGTATTATTAAGCCGGATTGTTTCTATAAACACAGAGCAAGATCTTTTTATTAACTAGGACTTTGGTCCTAGATGTCGGTCAAAGTTTAAAAATAAAAAGAATTCATAAGATTGTACGTCTATTCATCGCGTTATCATTTCGGAAATATAGAGATAGAACATGCGAAGTAAAGTAGTAACAATTTTTATTAATATGAAGATGTATTACAACATACAAAGAGGGGCTTAAACAAGCCTATACAAAAGGTGGATCACCAAAACAATAAAAAAAAAAATAAAAAAAATAAAAAAAAACAACAACAACAACAACAACAACAATGCGGACAAATAAGCAGTCAGATGCCTTTTTAAACTCGTCTTCGAAGTCCTTCCAAACTCTGCCTCAGTAGCGCCCATATTGAGAGAAGGACCTTCTTCAGAAGAAGATGGAGGAGATGAATGAAAAGATGGAGGAGATGAATGAAAAGAAGGAGGAGAAGAAGAGGGAGGAGATGAAAGGAAAGAAAGAGGAGTAAAAGAGGGAGAAGGAAAAGCACCAGGATGGATCTGGTGGTGGAAAGAAGAAGAAAGAGAGGCAAAAGGAGACACCAGTGAAAGAAGAGAGGAAGAAGCAGGGGCACATAGTCCCTGCCTCAGTCCTGACTCCTAACACACTGGTGCCATGTTAGTTATGCTCATGACAGAGCGGCTGGTACTGATAATCGGTGACCCCAGCTCAGTCACGCCGAATGTTTGACGTGACGAGCCCCTGCTTCGGATTTTGGCTGAGAGGTGGGTAAAAAGGATTTTGAGTCTTCGTCATCCTTGCCCTGACCGAGCCATTTTAAGCTTTGTAAGAATGTGGAGTTTCTGGGAGGGGTATGGTTCTTTCATTATTTGCTCTTATCTCAAGTGTATCACGAGCTAGGATACGACTAGTGAATAAAGTAAACTCTAGAGGAAGCTAAAGGTTTCAGACTTCAGAGGGATTGAAAGGGTCTCTGTACGAGAGAAATATCCTCCTGCCTCCCTTCTTATACGAAGGGTGGAACGGAAGGTATTTAATCCGTCCAGATTTCCAAGAAAATTGGTAAACGAGAATGTACCCGTTCCATTTCCCCACATCGTCAACAAACCATCGAAATTAAATGGACTCGTAAATGTAAGTCATTAAAGGCGCGTTTTGGATAACCAAACGGCAAGAATGCGTGATGAATGGATTCAGAGAAATGTCTCGTAGACCGGTACGTTTCCTGGGCAGATAAAGAAACGCCAACGTTAATAAAGAGGCTGAGTTAAACGAGCCATAATAAAGGCTAGGTATTACCAAAACCCTCCTCTCCAACCAAGAGGTCGGACAGTAGGGTTTTGAGGGGCTATTGTGGGGCCCAACAATTCGTGGGCCAATCCCATTTATTCACTGGGGCCCAAGGCCCGAGCCGAGAAGGGTTATAGCTCAGGATCATTAAAACAAGTACAAAATAGCCTTGGGAAATAGCCGAGGACGACTCAGTCCTCGACATGTCCGAGGTCCCGTAAGAAGAAAGGGTAAGAATGGTACAGAAACAACTTGGGAAAAATCTAAAATATCTGCGCCAATAGAAAAGGGTATGCTGGAAAGAATAACGACCAGGGAAAGCTGCCTTTACTGCCATTCAATACTCTGCACCTGACAGAGCCATACTCTCCAGCTTTTACAACCACCCCCAACCACTCTGGGTATGGGCTGATGGGACAAGTATCAGTCTTGGAATGTCGATCCTACACGTGGACGAAGGATAAAAAAACACAGGCTAGTATAAAAGAAAAAGGGGAACAATCAGGAGAGGGGGGCTGGGAAAAATGGCAAAAAACCAGAGCCTCCCAGCCCGCCTCCAGGAGAAAGACTCCAGGGGTGAAATCAACTTAATCATGCATGAACACCATGAAAAACCCACCGCCTGGTGACTAAGGCCTAGCCTTTCAAACCCACGCTCTACAAATGATATTGTTTGGACCTTTTTACGTGCGAACCCAACACTGTTGTGGTTCGATACGAATCGTGTCCTTACACCTCCCAACTCTCCCAAATATGCTTTTGAAAAGTTTATTTACTTGTAATATAAACTATAACTTTAAATAATAAATTATCTTATTCTAAATAATCTAGTTTAATTATTAATATGTCACTTTAAAGTAGGGATATTTGTGGTGTGGTGCGGTACGATGTGATTTTGGGTTATTTTTAGCACCGCACTTTGTAATGTGGTTAACCAAAAACATAATTGCATCACACCTTATTTTTGCGGTTACATGTTAAGTGTAGTGCGGTTTAGAGTTTAGCCAAAACCATAATCGCACCGCACCTCATTTTTGTAGTCACATGTACAGTGCGGTGTATAAGATGCGGTTTGAACAATTTAAAGCTGTTATATTTTTCAAATTTTGGGCTTTTTCTGCCCAGCCCAAAACTAATTTTCCCTTTTTTTTGGGTAAAGTTTAAAACTATTGAGCTAGTTTTTCTTTATTTTGAATTGGCTTTCCTAATCAACACTTGCTAGGGTTATTAAATTTAAAAAAGAAAAAAAAACTAGGGTTATTAAACTATTAATAATATATTTAATATTAAAAAATAAATATATTAATATATAAAGAGTGTGCGGTACTTTTTTATTATAAAACTGCAAACTATATTGTGCCTTGCGATGTGGTGCATTGTTACTTGCGGTGTGGTGAAGTTATGTCATTTTGTAAGTGGTTTTGGTGTAATTTTTGCAGTTTGTGCGGTTTGATGAACACCCTTATTTTAAGAAAATAAATTGACTGCAAATAAGTTGGTCACAGTTTCTTGCTAATGGTTTATTTGTTAAACTTGAAAGTTAGTTAAAGTAATCTATAAATTTAAAATACGTTGTATAAATAAATAAAAATTTTAAAAATAAAAATTACTCTCCTAAGTTTGCTGGTTAAAATTGCATCATGCTTCATGCACTCTCACATCACCCCAACTCACTCATGCTCCCATTTCTCTTGTAAACATATCAAGCATATTTTCATTACATGCTCTCTCTCTCTCTCTCTCTCTCTCTCTCTCTCTCTCTCTCTCTCTCTCTCTCTCTCTCTCTCTCTCTCTCTCTCTCTCTCTCTCTCTCTCTCTCAATAGCACGCATTATCATGGATATGCATATAGAGATAAGAGACTTCATGGTGATTGTGAGCAAGAAAGAGGTGGTGGTGGCAGCACAATTTCCAAATCAAGAGCATTGGCTACCACTATCTAACTTGATTTTCTAGTTACCGAGTTATGCATGTATACACGAGCATTTTTTTATTGGAAAAAGCCACGTCTGTTTTGCCAATGTGGCACAAAGCTCATACTAACTCGACTATATGACCATCGAGTTTTTTAGTAACTCGCTTATAGGGTAATTGAGTTTTATATGAAAATTGAGCCTTACATTATCAAGTTTCAAAACATGGACATATTCCTATATAGTTTGAGAAAGATGGCAAAATGTTATAAATTTTTGGTGAAAGAGGCAAAACCCCATTTTGGCCTTCAAAGATTCCAAAAGTTTGGTATAATATATATAGAATGACCCAAGGCTGGCTCAATAACTTTGTAGGCCTTTAGGAAAAGTTTTAAGTGAAATTTTTTTTATATTTAAATAGTAATTAAATAATATTAATTAAAATTTTTTATTCTTATTTAAAATCTATATTTTTTTATTTATTATGTGATTTAATAAATTAGTATTACTAAAATATAAATAAGTTGATATTAGTGTGCAAGCACTATCCTGCGTCTGCGTTTGCGTTTTGTTTTTTTTTTTTTAAGCGTGTCGGTGTTACAAATGCACTTTTAGTGGGTCCCGTGTACTGTTCATGAGACCCACAAACCTCTTTTTTCAACAAAAATATCATTACAAATAGGTTCCACATTACTATTCACACATTTAAAAATTATTTTGCTACAATATTTTTAATTTTCAGTAAAATAAACAGTATTTAAACATACTCATAATATACATCAAATTATTAATTATTAATTGGTATAATAACTAATAATAATGTATAAAGTAAAAACTTACATAAAATATATATATATATTAATTTGAGTGGGTATACATTGGTTGTGGCCCGTGTGGGTGGATTCGGGAGTTTATAGCTGTGTTGGTGGGAGCCTAAAATTGTTTTCCACTTTTTTAGATTATAAAATATTATATACTCAATCCAATATATATATATATATATATATATATATATATATATAATATACTCAACAACTGTGCCTGTGCAGTGCTAAGGAATAAGTCCTATCATTTTATCAAGTAGCAAGCTTTAACCAAAAAAAAATCAAGTATCAAGCTTTGTGCAGTGTGTAGTGGCATCAGTGCTGTGGAGAGTGAGCAGATTGTGCAAGTGTAAGAGCAAACTCAGCGTGTTGTCCTTGTCCTTTCAATTAAGTAGATTAAAAAATATAACTTAAAATGAATGACTGAGCTTATAGAAAAAGATCAAGAGTCAAGACTCAGCGTTTTTTTTTTTTTGTTGTTGTTGTTGTTGTTGTTAAACAGCGTGTTGTTCTTGTCCTATCAATCAAGTAGATTAAAAAATATAACTTAGAATGAATGACTGAGCTTATAAAAAAAAAATCAAGAATCAAGACGAAGAAAAAAAAAAAAAAGGATATAGATAGGGAGGCAGAGAGATAGAAAGATGAGAGATTTTTTCTTTTGATTTAGAAATTTATAATCTTTATTTCAGTATATTTTAAGATAATTATGTTGTATTATTAATAAATTTCTCCTGTATTAATTTTGATTTTAGCATATTTTAAGAATGAGTTAATGAATTTGTCTTTTAAAATTTAATTTTGTTAGCTGAAATTTGGCTATTTTTGTTTTTTCTTATTTAATCTTTTGCATTTTAGGATACAATGAGGTTTTTTTTAATGTATTTTACTAACCAATAAAAGGACAAAAATATTTTTTTTAATTAAAATATATAGATAAATATTACACACACACATATATATATATATATATATTTTTTTTTTTTTTTCAAGTGAGGGCTTTCTTTTATTTGGGAACCTTAAACAATTGCATCAATTATTCAGCCAGTCCTAGAATGACCACCGAACACAATGCATACATATACTCGAATGGTACACCTAGTAGATGATATGATAACTATTTGGTTTACCAAAGTTTTGGCAACTTCACATTGTAGATGGTGTGATAACCATACTTATATCAGATGTTTTATTGCCCAATAAATTATATGTAGCAACGGGTAGCTATGGTCGTGAATATGCATATTACTTACTAGTCGCTAACCCGTGCGATGCACGGGATATTTAAACAAAATTTATACACATTCACTTTTATTGGTACAATCATTGGAAAATAATTTTAACCAATACCCAAATGTAAAAGACACATTGACTTACTATTTAAAGTAGCCTTCTGAAGAATTTACACATATTGTGCAACTGAGCCTTAATTTCTCATCAACGATTAGAAATATAAACTGCAAATATATAAATAAAGACCATGACTTGAGAAGGACGCATTAAACTTCAAATTAGAGTAGTAATGTTACTTTCTCAATCTTTGCTTAGTTGTAATAATAATATAGAGGAAATTCAAAACATGGAAAGAAAATAAAAATTACAACAATTAATTCTATTATCTTCCATGCTATACTTTAAAAGGGTTAGTAACAGATTATACACTTAAAATGGTTAGTAATTAATAGTACTTACCCCCACTATTAGTATACAGACACCAAGTGCGGTCGTCTTAACCCTTTGAATAAACCTTCCTCAATTGGACCCTATCCAAAAAAAAAAAAAAAAAAAAAAAACACCCAATTAACAAAATTGATCCAAAAGGGTCTAAAAAGCACACAAAATCAATTCAAAAAACAAAAATATGAGACAAAGTAATTACTTTCCGCTGCCAATGAAATCGTCTTCTGTATTGCTGTTCCAAACTGCAACACTTATCTCTCTAAGACCTTCAATTAACGAAAACACAAACTTCTCTTGGAATACCGGAGTATTATGACCATCTATACACACACACACACAAAACAAAATCAACATAACTCACTATAACTCTATAGAAGCCTCAAAAATATAAAGAGAAACTAAAGGGGTGGAATTTGATATTTACGTTTGGAGAGAGAGAGTTTGCAAAAACCGTGGCTTTATATTTCTTAACTTGAGAGAGGGGTAAGGTTGCTAAGGTTTTAAGGAGTTATAATATTTTTATTTTTATTTTTATTTTTTATTTTTTAAATATTGTGCTGACATGGAAAATTGTGGTGCCAGCAGAGGTTTCGGTTTTATAGATATATATAGATTATAAATGAATTATCGCTACAAGATTGTTAATTTTTGGAAAAATTGCAATTATATTGATTATAAAATTAGATCGTATTTTGCATTGACACACTAATGAGTTCCTCACAGTTCTACTCTAGCTACTCTTTTTGGGTTGCGTACCTAACATCGTGGAAGGTAGGTTTCATCAATTTGCCAAACCAAAACATCTTTCGTACACACATGGGTGCATATGTACGAGTGTCATGAGGTCCACCCAAAAGAACTCTATTGCATAAAGTAGTTCACACCATAAGATAAATCTTAAATATTTTATTTTTAATCTCCTTTTCATTGTGATAGAATATTATTGCAGAGGGTACTCTTCTACAGATTTACTCTACTCTTTTTAGCTGGCATACCTAAGAGCATCCGCAGCTGGAGGGTCAAATGCCAAATGTAAGGTATATTTGGCATTTAAACCCAAAATGTGCTCAGCAATTGGAAAGCCATATGGGAAATGTTAAATTTTTTTTGGCATACAGCTACAGTACCATCTTATATGTAAGATGGTACTGTAGCTGAATGGTATAAAAAAAAATTAATTTTTTAATCCTTTCTCGTTATTTTTAACCGGGAATTTCTCTCTCCACTCTCATTATTTCTATTCTTTTCTCTCTCTTCCTTCTTCCTTTCTCATCCACTCTCTGCTCTCTTCAGACCCAGACCCCGTGGCTTCCTCAACGGTGAAATCGGATGGGTCGTCGTGGCTCTGATGGCTCCGATGGGTTTGAATTGGAGCTCCATGGCTTCGATAGTGATTCCGACGAGGCTAGGCTGGTGGATTTCTTTGGAGGTGTGGGTTTTGACAACGGTGGAGATCGTGGGTTTTGATGACGGTGGTTCGGTGGACGTGGGTGTTAATGGTTTTTTTTTTTCTTCTGGGTTTGCTGGTATATGTGATCGGCGTTGTGGTGGTTGTGGCATGGCGGAGATTGGTGGGTGGCGAGATCGGTGGAGCTGTGGTGGGTGTGGCATGATCGGCGTGGGTGTTTTTTTTTTTTTTTTTTTTTTTTTTTTTTTTTTTTTTTTTTTTTCTGGGTTTGCTGGTTTTTGTAATCGGCGTTGTGGTGGCTGTGGCGTGGCAGAGATTGGTGGGTGGCGAGATCGGTGGAGCTGTGGTGGCTATGGCGTTGTGGTGGCTGTGGCGTTGTGATCGGTGTGGGTGTTAATGGTTTTTTGTTTTGTTTTTTTTTCTGGGTTTGCTGGTATATGTGATCAGCATTGTGGTGGCTATGGCGTTGTTATAGGCGTGATGGTTCTTTTTTTTTTTTTTTTTCTTTTCTGTTTCGTCGATCTGGGTGTTAATGGTTTTTTTTTTTCTTCTGGGTTTGCTGGTATATGTGATCGGCGTTGTGGTGGCTATGGCGTTGTTATAGGCGTGATGGTTCTTTTTTCTTTTTTCTTTTCTGTTTCGTCGATCTGGGTTGATATGGGTGATGGATTGGAGGAGGAGGCTGGAAGAAGGTGAAAAGTAAAGTAATGGAGGATTCTGGAAGGAGGGACGCGGGGGAGAAAATTGAGAAAAAACAAAAAAGGAAAAAATATATTTTATTAGGAAGATATATTATTTTAATGAGTAGAAGAGGAAAATAGAGTTTTGGGATGTTGGGAAGATTGTAAAATGGTATGGTATAATTAATAAAGTAACTTTTTGGAATGGTAAAATAAGATGGGATAGCAAAACCGGCTGTGGATGCTCTAACATCATGGATGGTAGCTTTTATCAATTTCCCAAACCAAAACATCTTTTGTACATACATGGGTGCATGTACGAGTGACATGAGGTCCACCTAAAAGAAATACTCACGGTTTCATTGCTGACATGTTTTCATTAGACTGATGTGATGTGACAAACAAAAACATTGTTAATACGCACATTAATGGCTCATGGCGGAGCCATTGGGACCAAAGGTTTTGTCCTAAGTCCTCCCTTTTTTTTTTAATATAAAAATCTTGTAAATTATAATAACTCATCTAATTTTTTTTTGGTTACATTCTACATGACATATAAAATATAATAAATTATTCTAATTTGATAAATATATATAATATATAAAATAATTTAATGTTTGATTGATTACTTGATTATATTTTTTATGCATAGAATGATTGTTTGTTTATATGTTTTGAATCGTTATAGTAATTTTCTAATCATAATCATATTATATTTAATAGGTTTTTTCTAATTAAATAGTTATACAATAAGTAATGGGAGATTTGAACACTAAATATTTCTATTGGGAACACAAAAAGATATTAACTAGTAGAGTTATAAAGTTTTCGACTATTATACCAAAATAAGAAATTAAAATAATAACATAAATCTCTCATAAAATTTGAAACTCTAAATACACCCAAAACATGTTTTCTATCAGTTCTTCACAGAGCTGGAGTCCACTGCCAACATATGTGTTCTACCATAGGTGGGGATAGTAGCGCGCACACACAAACAAACAAAAAATACCTCCCAACTCTCCCAAGTATACTTTTGAACAGTTTATTTACTTGTAATATAAACCGTAACTTTAAACAATAAATTATCTTATTCTAAATAAACCAGTTTAATTATTAATATGTTCTTTCTCAAAAAAAAATAATAATAATATGTCACTTTAAAGCAAATAAATTGACGGCAAATAAGTAGGTCATAGTTTCTTGCTAATGATTTATTTGTTGAAACTTGAAAGTTAGTTAAAATAATCTATAAATTAAAAAATGCCCTGTATAAATAAATAAAAATTTCAAAAAATTAAAATTACTCTCTTAAGTCTGCTGGTTAAAATTGCATCATGCTTCATGCACTCTCACACCACCCTAACTCTTCTTCTTGCACCTATAAATTCACTCTTGCTCCCATTTCCCTTGTAAACATATTAAGCATATTTTCATTTACTCTCTCTCTCTCTCTCTCTCTCTCTCTCTCTCTCTCTCTCTCTCTCTCTCTCTCTCTCTCTCTCTCTCTCTCTCTCTCTCTCTCAATAGCACACATTGGGTGAGTTTGGTTCAACTTTTTGAAATTGGATTTTTTGAAAAAGTGAGGTTTTCAAAAAGTGCGGTATGAAATTGGGCTTTTTGAAAAAAACTGAGTGTTTAGTAAAAATTGTTAAAAATGTTTTTTGAAAAAGCTGAGTATTTGGCTAGCATTTATAAAAGTGGAGGTTTGAGTTGTAAATTACCAAAAATGACAATATATATATATATATATATATATATATATATATATATATATATATATATATATATAAGAGAATTCTTTGTTTTAATTATCTCTCTTAATGTAAGTTATGGACACAACATTTTTACAAAAATTTCACAATAAAGTCTATATGACAAGCTGTTAATAATAGATAAAAAAATAATGATGTCACTAATAGGTCCAAATGAGAACCAATAACAACTTACTGTGTAAAATTTATTATGAGATTGTTATAAAAATATTGTGTCAATAACACTTTTTTTTTTCTGAAGAAAATAGCACTAATTTAAAAAGTCCAAAGATACAATAAAATGTGATAATATTTTCATAATACAATTTGTTTTTAGTTGTGGTCAATCCTAGTCTAATAAAAGAAAAGGGTTTGTTTGGTAAAGGAGTTTGAGTAATGTTGTTTGAGTGTTTTTGATATACGTGTAGGTGAAAAAGTATATTGAAATATATGTAAAATTGTTAAAAATGTGAAAACGGAGGTTAGAAGTTGCACACCAAACAGGCCACCTCAACTGTTTTGAAACTTATATGATAATTTATTGTGTCCTAATACAGTCGTAATTTTTATTTTATAAATTTCCTTGCATGGACACGTATGCCACTCTACCTTTTACTTTTATTTATTTATCTTTTTTACTTCTTTTTTTTTTTTTTTTTTTTCAACCGCATGTTTCCTTTCACCCTTATCTTCTTCCACCTTTATATTCTCCCATACTTAATCACCCTTATCAATTAAGGTGAGTTCTGTAGCAGAGCAGTACGGAAAGAACCTTTACAACAGTACGGAAAGGCTTGTTCTGGTAGCAGCACATGGAGGACTTTTGTAGCAGTACAGTAGTCAACTTGGTAATTTAACACTGTCTCCAACGGTAATATTGATAAAACCTATTAGTTTTTACAAAAGATCCCAAAGAGCTGCCCACTGCCACAGGCCCACAGTCCTCTTCCTTCAGAATTTCAAAACGCAGCTTTTAGCTAAAGTTGCTTTTAAAATCTAACCATTTTTTTGGGTTTCAAAAAGCGTTTTTTGACTTCTGAAATTGCAAACAAACGGGCACATTATCATGGATATGCATACAAAGAGAAGAGACTTCATGGTGACTGTGATCAAGAAAGAGGTGGTGGTGGCAGCAGAATTTCCAAATCAAGAGCATTGGTTACCACTATCTAATCTAGACATGTGTCTTGTGCCTCCATTGGATTTTACTCTCTACTTTTGTTATACGAAGCCAACCTGTGGAGACAACTGGACATTTGTGTCAAAGGTTGAAGTTCTAAAGAAGGCATTGGCAAAAGCTTTGGTTCCATACTACGCTCTTGCTGGCGAGATAGTTCCAAACTCTGTGGGTGAACCTGAGATTCTTTGCAACAACCGTGGGGTAGACTTCATTGAAGGTTTTGCAGATATAGAACTTCAAAACCTCAACTTGTATAGAGCTGATGAGACCATTGGCTGCAAACTTGGACCCAAGAAGAAGAATGGCATGCTGGCTGTTCAGGTTTGTAGAAGAACACTGGCCCTGGAGATTTGAGGCTATCCTAGAATACATTAATTATTTGATATTTTCTGATCATATGGTAGTAGTTTTTTCTACTGTAACTAATGTTTGTGCTTGCAGGATGCAGGAAACTAAAAATTAAAGCAACTTTGTTTTGAATAAATTTTATTTAAAAATATATATATATATAGCAACTTTGTTTTGAAACAAATTTTTTTTTTTTTAAAGTTTTATATATATATATATATTGCGAACAAGAGTATCTAAATTTATTTGAGTATAACTATTTACTTGGGTGGAAGTCTCTCCCACCTCCTCCTCCTGCGTCTCACTCTCAGCAAGTTATTACAAAGAAAAATTGCTTGAGGACAACCTCGAAATGTTAGTAAGATGTTTTGAAATTAGGATCTCATGAATATCATCATAATACTTTAGGAAACACTTACCGCTGATAGATCAAATGATATTAATCTAAAACTTAGAGGAACTCGAAAGTATTTTAGATTATAAAAAATACGTTGTAAGTTTTTTTTTTTTGGGTTAAATCCAAATTACACCATTTAAGTTGGATAAATTGTCATTTTTGTCCCCAAAAATTTATTATTATTATTTTTTTATCATTTTAGTTCCTAAACTTTAATAGATATGTCAAGTCTATCATCTTATACATTTATGTCCATAAAATTATTATTAAGTTCAATAAAATGAGTCGTATTACATATGTAAAAACTGAATTTTATTTATTGATGGAATAATCAATCTTGACAAGAATATTAAAATGTAAAAATTAAATGACAAAGAAAAAACTTTAAGGATGAAAAGTCACAACTAAATGGGTATACTGTTGATTGTAGGGTTTTCCCCCTATTTTTTTGGTTAGTCTTTTGCTAAACTAATGCCATGAAACCTACTTGTAGGCTACTGAGTTCAAATGTGGTGGACTTATGGTGGCATGCACTTTTGGCCATAAAATAATGGACGGATATTCGGCCAGCATGTTTGTTATCTCATGGGCCGAGATTGCTCAATCTAAACCTCTCTCTTCACTACCAACATTCTGCCGATCATTGCTCAATCCTCGAATCCCCGGTTCCTTTGATTCTTCGCTTGAAAACTTGTACATCCCTATCACATCGTTCCACTCAATCAAAGAGCCAAACCTGGGTGGCAATAACTTTGTTAGCCGCACGTACATTGTCAAAGCCAACATTATAAACCAAATCCAATCACTAGCAAGCACCAATGAATGCAAAAGGACTAAAGTTGAGTGTTTCAGTGCATTCCTATGGAAAATTATTGCCAAACGTGGTACGGCTGACAAAAATATATCCAAACTGGGCCTTCTTGTTGATGGAAGGACAAGAATTGGCCGTGGAGACGAAGAGAAAACAAAGATGTTGGCTTCTTACTTTGGAAACCTGTGGTCCCTTCCTTATGGAAGCAAGACCGTAGATGATCTTATTGACAAACCATTGAGTTGGGTAGCAAATGAAGTTCATGGAATTGGGGAAAGTGCAATGACGTCTGAGCATTTCTTGGGTTTGTTAGATTGGGCGGCGGCTCATCGTTCAGTTCCCAGTTTGCCAAAGATATATGCCTATGGGAGCAGAGAAGGTCCAGCTCTTGTGGTTTCATCTCTTTTGAGGCTTCCATTTTCAAAGGTGCAGTTTGGATGGGGAAGACCAACATGTGTGTCATGCTATTTCCCATGGGGTGGAGATGCTGGGTATGTGCTGCCAATTCAAAGCCCTTCTGGAAATGGCGATTGGGTCGTGTACATGTACATCTTGAAAGAGGAATTGGAATTGATCGAACGTGAAGCTGGTCATATGTTTAGGCCTTTGACTTTGGGATACTTCAATGAATTTGAACAAGAACCTCTCGTTAGATCAAAAATGTGACTGTTTGATCATGTTCACTAGTTATAGTATATTATGCAAACGTGTCAGGTATTGATTTAGAATAAGTTTATGCATTTATACAACTATATATGATTAGGAATAAAAACCAACCTAAATGATAATAAAAAAAAAAGACCATGAATGTTATATTATGTTCATCTGTTAGAGGCTCTTTTAGATATGAATAAGTCTTTTTTTTTCTTCTTTTATATATATATATATCAAGTTCCCACTTCTTTTTTAGATATGAATAAGTCTTTTTTTTTTTAATATCAAGTTCCCACTTCTTTTTAATAGCAAGGATAACCTCAAGTATAGCCTATGTGAATTTTGATAAGTTGGCTAATATAGATTTATAAGCAGTGAAATTGTAATATTTTTACTAACAATATTTAACTTCAAACATGTTTGGAGCCATGAGCTCCTCCAATAACATATAAAAAGATGACATTAATTTTAGTCATGTGCAACACACATATGCTAAAAATCCATGGATAGAACTCACCATTGAAAACCAATTTATAAGGGGATGGTGTCTAAGAGCTTATTAATATATGGTTAAACTTATACTTAATTCATGTAGGATACTAGGATCATAACATACCACCACACTCCATAGCTGACGTCCACGACGGCTCACTCTAGCGATACTGACCTAATGGTAGCCCTTTCACTTTTGGTTGGTTCCACTCACCTATCAGTTATTTTAATTTAGCCTTTCGGTTGCCCCTTTCAAAATCCGACCACAAAGTCGTAACTCATTTGATCCTATTCTCAATGAGTTACGTCCGATTACTCGACATAGTGGTTGGCACTGATAACAAATGTTAAACCCATGGGTAGAACTCACCCTTGAAAACCGGCTTGCAAGGGAAGAGGGTGCCCAGAGTTTATTAACAAATGATTATACTTATACTTAATTCATGGAGGACACTAGGATCGTAACAACTTAACTCACTTTAAGTTAGTTATCTGCATTACATATGATGAGATAAATATCATAAAAATACATAAAGAAAATAAATTAAAAAATATTTGTTCTTTTTTCTCAATTTTGAAACATAATAATAATTTTTTCTATTTTTTTTTATTAAACGTCTTTCTTCTTTATTATTTTTAAACATTTATTTGAGTGGTTTGAATCTCTAAAAGAAATTAATAAAGTAATTTTTTTTTCCAAATAAAATTTGATATAACATTTTAAAGACTAAAATCGCTCATGAATTTATATTTAGGGACTAATAGTGTATTTTAGATATTCACTTCTCCCAAATGAACAAGGCTACATGTATATTGCTATATATTTCCATTCAAACCCTCTACTCCACTCATCCTTTTGGTAATAACAAGGTACAAACTTCCCCAATAATCGTGGTCTGGACCCATTTAACCCGCTTTAGACATTAAAAGTTAAAACACTTCTTTTGTTTTACTTGACCTCATAATGTTGAGCTATATAAACACAAATTTAGGCATCATTATTCTAATATACCACCATATATTAAGATGATTTAAAAAGTTATTTATCACTTCAAAAAAATAACAAAAATACCCTTAATCTAATTAGATAGTCTTATTCCTAAAAAATAAAAAAATGAGGTTAAAATCGTAATTCAACAAAATTAAAAAACATAAAACTACAAGGGAAATCTCACTTTAACTTCCCACACGACAAGAAAGTATATCTTGTTTAAGGAGTACTAACTCAACGTCTAGTTGGTGTTTCTAGGCCCAATTAAAAATTGACGTATGTTAAAAAAACACATCACATACACCCAAAATTAAAAAGACAAAATTGATCTTGAAAATTTTTCAAAGCTCTGCCATTAAGAGCATTAGTATTTGTGGTGTTAAATTGTTAAAATGCTATTTTTAGCACTACAAACTACAAAACTGTGCTACATTGGTGGTGCTAAAGCCAAACAAGACATCATATGCAATTTAAAAAATTATTGCATAAGGTATTCTTCTACTCTACTCTATTTTGCTTGTGTACCTAGCACCATGTGAAGGTAGCTTTCATCAACTTGGCAGACCAAAGCATCTTTAGTACAAACATGGGTGCATGTACGAGTGATATGAGGTCCATGGTCCATCCAAAATAAATACTCACATGTCATTGCTTATGTGTGTTCATTAGACTGATGTGATTTGACAAACAAAAGTATCATTAATACACACATTTAATGGCGGAGCCACATTGGGACCAAAGGTTTTGTCCCAAGCTCTCCCATTATAAATATATATATATATATATATATATATTTAAATCTTGTAAATTATAATAACTCATCTAAATTTTTTTATACATTCTACTTGAAATATAAAATATAATAAATCATTCTTAATTTGATAAAGACATATAATATATAAAATAATTTAGTTTATGATTGGTTACTTGATTATATTCTTTTATGCATAGAATGATTGTTTGTCTAAATATTTTGAATAGTTAGCCTATTAGTAATTTTCTAATCTTAATCATATTATACTTAATAGGTTTTTGTTAATTGGATAGTTACAATGAGTAATGAGAGATTTGAATACTAGATATTTCTATTAGAAACACAAAAATGTATCAACCAATAGAGTTATAAAGTTTTTGATTATTATACCAAAATAAGAATTATAATAATAACATAAATTTCTCATAAAATTTGAAACTCTGAACACACCCAAAACATGTGTTCTATCAATTCTTCATATAGCTGTACACTTTGTTTGTTTAAGCAATGATGTTTTCTAGAATATGAGTTATTTTGCAAAGAACTTTTTCTATAAAACTGTCCCATTTTCATATGTTTGGTAACAATCTTAAATGTGTTGAAAATTGTCTCTCATCTTCCCTTGTTTAGCTTGTTGTGAGATAGAATTGTTTTCCAAGAAAAAAAAAAGTAGCGGAAAATAATCTCTAAAAATAAAATATATTTTTTTATGTTGAGTAAATATAGTTTTCCTTTTGACTCATTTTTTCTGATACTACCAAACACTGGAAAATACAAAAAACTATCTTTACACAATGTGGGTGTGGGTGGCAGTGGGTATGTGTTTATTGTTTGTTCACAGGGAGTGGGTGGTAGGGCGGTGGTGGTTGTTCATAGGGAGGTGATGGGTAGGGGTTTGTTAGTTTTTGTTGGTGGGGGTTGTGGGTGTGGCAATTCACAGTAGTTGTTCACACTTCATAGGGAGAGAAAGAGAGAGAGGTAAAATAAAGAAAAAAAAAAGAATATTTAAAGAAATTGCTAAAAAAAATAGAACCTTTGATGTTAGGTGTATTGTAAAATGTGTTGTTAAAATAGATAAAGTAGTTTTTTGAATTGTTAAAAGTTAAATTTTTTAGGACCAACAATGTGGATGCTCTAAGAGATTTCAACCAATCTCATGGGAGGTGCACCAAACATACCTTAAAGTTCATATTTAAAATTCCATCTATAGTACTATAATTAAAATAGAAAAAAAAAAAAAATTTTAAAGAACGAAAAAGAAAAAAAAAAAAAACAGAAAAAAATAGAAGAAGATTGACTCATTCGTGGTCTGTCCATATTAATTCCTTTTGCTTGTGTTACAAAGTTTACTCTAAAATATTAACCTTGCAATGATCATGTGGGGAAAAGTTTGTATTCCAAAAATTCTAACTTGTTCAACTTATATCTCATTTTTCTTCTTGGAAGGCAGGAGGAACTT
Source organism: Quercus robur (assembly GCF_932294415.1). Taxonomy (NCBI): domain Eukaryota; kingdom Viridiplantae; phylum Streptophyta; class Magnoliopsida; order Fagales; family Fagaceae; genus Quercus; species Quercus robur. The sequence goes on along the minus strand of NC_065538.1, from coordinate 84,609,600 downwards.
ACTTGGTGAAGGACGTTTTCGTTGCGCTCGGCGTAACTTCTTCTTCAAGTCATCGATTTCTTGCTGTAAAGCCTTGTGATCGTTTCGCTTATGGGATGCGTGACCTTTCCCTTTCGAGCGGCTTCTGCTCGTGTGGGAGGTATTCACACTACCCTCTCGCTGCTTATCTTGATCTTTCTCCTGTTCGAGGTTCAAAAAGTTGTCTTGTCGTTGGGAGTCTGCGTGTCCGGTTTGGCGCGGACCTGATCCTTCCATTTCTAACAGTTTCACTTGTCGAGGCACAAGTTCTCCCCACAGACGGTGCCAATTGTAGGGTCAATTTTTGGGGTCCAGGCCCAGCAGGTAGGTGATTCTGGCCCAAGGAACCCTAGACAATGAATTTGTAGAGAGCGGGTTACAGAACTAGGCCCTAACGAAGTGAATGTTAGTTAACTTTGGGCCATGCAATGATTGAACGTAAGAATATCTCCTTCATGTCCACTGAATACCTGGTCCGAGGAGACGTGTGGGTGCACTTCTGTTCCAGATCAAAGGCTATGGTCTTTCTCTCTCTCTTCTGTTCTTTCTTTCCTTTTTTGCCGATCCCTTTTTCATGGGGATTCCCTTCTCTTATATAGCCTCCTTAAAGTCATTAGAGCCTTACACTTGTTGCTCATCTGGGCCTTCACTTGAGTGCCCGTACTATCGGACATCTCCCCTACCTTTCTGTGAGTTGTAGTGGCCAAGGTAACACTGTTCGCCTGTCCTCTCCACATTAATGCGGCCAGAAAAGTAGCTTCCCTACATTTAATGCGGCTGCTGTAATCTCTCCCTTGACATCCTATACTCTCTCCCTTCTCCCGGGCTTGTGAGGCTCGTCCTTGCTACCAATATTCGTTGGAGTGATTCCTTATTGTTGGTAGGGTGCATGTTTGGTCCATATTTGGCATGTCCGAGGAGACATTCCTCCTCGGACCACCTTTTAAATAAGATTGGGCTCATAAGAGTTGGGCCGGAAGTCTTCTTGGCGCCCCACATTCTCCTCGGACGTGGCGGACTCTGTATGGGGCCCAATGCCCATTGTTTGATTTGGGAACTTTACCCCTACATAGGTAATTCTATCCTATTGATTTTAGGCTTTGTTAATAACATTTTAAATAGACATAACTGTTATAGTTGTAAATTAAATACTACTTTCTTTTGTTAATTGATTATTAGGAAAAAGATATCATATTTATCCAAAAAAAAGGAACTTAAAAAAATTGAGAAAACGTATGTTGATACATGTAGGGGTAAAGTTCTCAAATCAAACAATGGGCCTTGGGCCCCATACAGAGTCCAGCCGCGTCCGAGGAGAAAGTGGGGCGCCAAGAGGACTTCCGGCCCAACTCTTATGAGCCCAATCTTATTTAAAAGGTGGTCCGAGGAGGAATGTCTCCTCAGACATACCAAATATGGACCAAACATGCACCCTACCAACGATAAGGAATCACTCCAACGAATATTGGTAGCAAGGATGAGCCTCACAAGCCCGGGAGAAGGGAGAGAGTATAGGATGTCAAGGGAGAGATTACAGCTGCCGCATTAAATGTAGGGAAGCTACTTTTCTGGCCGCATTAATGTGGAGAGGACAAGCGAACAGTGTTACCTTGGCCACTACAACTCACAGAAAGGTAGGGGAGATGTCCGATGGGACGGGCACTCAAGTGAAAGTCTAGATGACCAACATGTGTAAGGCTCTGATGACTTTAAGGAGGCTATATAAGAGAAGGGAATCCCCATAAAGAAGGGATCGGCAAAAAAGGAAAGAAAGAACAGAAGAGAGAGAGAAAGACCATAGCCTTTGATCTGGAACAGAAGTGCATCCACACGTCTCCTCAGACCGGGTATTCAGTGGACATGAAGGAGATATTCTTACGTTCAATCGTTGCATGGCCCAAAATTAACTAACATTCACTTCGTAAGGACCTAGTTCTGTAACCCGCTCTCTACAAATTCATTGTCTAGGGTTCCTTGGGCCAGAATCACTTACCTGCTGGGCCTGGGCCCCAAAAATTGACCCTATAACCTATATATAAAAAAGGATAGAATTTAAATAAAAAAGAGAGATAAAAATACGTAAAAGAAAAAAAAGATAGAATTTAAATATTGTATATCAAACTACCTTTTTTAAATACGGTATATCAAGAAGAAATTAAAATTAAAATCCAATACCATAAAAATTAAGTTGGATAAATATCAAACAACATGATTTTTACGGTATAACAGAAACAAAAAAAAAAAAAAACAAAAAACTATAATTAATGTTAACAACTTGATTTTTATGGTATACATCTCTTTCAATTTTTTAGATAAATACAAAAACTAAATTGTTGTTAACTTTTGTTTAAGTTACATATGATTCTTAATTAAACTATGCATTGCATGGGCATAACACTAGTGTGTATGTATATATATATAATCCACTTTTGTGTCTGCAAATTTATCCAAAATCCAAATCCATTTTTCTTTAATTGTGTTTTCTTTTCTGTTTTTCATTAATTGGGATTTGATAGTTCTAGACTCTAGTTCAAATTCATTAACACAGAAGTTGCTTTCAAGAAAACAAGATCTTTTAATTATTTCACACTAATGTTTTACTAATGTTTCACTAGCTTAAATTACTCATATGGTTAAACATCACTATACAAGCATAAAAGCATCTGATCTAATGCTTATATATGCATTAGATCAGATAATCTAATTTAATCGGTATATTATTTTTCACTCTTTCAAAATTATTGCTATTTTATTTAATATAATATTTTTAATGCTTTCTGATAACGTTACTAGGGAAATCTTTTTACTCTTTACTACTTTCAATAATCCTTACTGTTCTTATCCAGTTTTTTCTTGGGTTTTTTCCTCTCTTGGGTTTTTTCCTCTCTTGTTTTAACTTTTAAGTGAGGAGCACTCAAAAGCATAGCGTTGAATCATTCAGGACCCATTTGGTAAGAATATTGCAGTTTTGGTTTTCAAAACAATGTGATAATTGTGATTTAAAAAGTGTACTAAAACACGTTTTTGGAGTACTCATAATGCAAAAAATCACACGTGATGGGGAGATTGTTGGGTTACACGTGTGAGTGAAGTCCCACATTAAATAAAGATGAGAAGAATGAATGGTTAATATAACATAATTAAGCTTATACCCATTGGGTTTAGTTATTTTGGATTAAAATATGTCTTTATATGTTATATTAAATATTTAAGAAAGCTCCCAAGATGATTATCCCCTAACAAGCACAATTTCCAAATCAAGAGCATTGGCTACCACTATCTAATCTAGACGTGTCTTGGGCTTCCATTGGATTTTAGTCTCTTCTTTTGTTATACGAAGCCAACTTGTGGAGACAACTGGACATTTGTGTCAAAAGGTTGAGGTTTTAAAGAAGGCCTTAGCAGAAGCTTTGGTTACATACTACGCTCTTGCTGGTGAGATAGTTCCAAACTCCATGGGTAAACCTGAGATTCTTTGCAATAACCGTGGGGTAGACTTCATTGAAGGTTTTGCAGATATAGAACTTCAAAACCTCAACTTGTATAGAGCTGATGAGACCATTGGTTGCAAACTAGTACCGAGGAAGAAGAATGGCATCATGATGGCTGTTCAGGTTTGTAAAAGAACACTGGCCTTGGAGATTTGAGACTATCCTAGAAGACATTAATTATTTGATCTTATCTGATCATATGGTAGTATTTTTTTTCTACTGTAACTAATGTTTGTGCTTGCAGGATGCAGGAAACTAAAAATTAAGCAATTTTGTTTAGAAACTCTTTTTTTTTTTTTTAATTATTATTATTTTTATATACCTTTGAGCTAGTAAATGGTGCTTTTCCTGTTACTCATATGAAAATGTTGATAGGGATTAGGGATAGGATTGCATGAGTAATGACAACTTGGTTGGCTGGTTAATTTGTAGCTTTTTTATAACTCGTCTTCCAAGTGTTAGCTAGATTATTGTGTAAATAGGTACATTAGCACACTTAAGAGGATCAAGGTAAATTTGAAAATTATATGCAACATCTAAGCCTTGTTTCGTTCGGTCAAGGAGGCCTCTCTTAGTGGCTGTTTAATGCCAATCAATTGCTCTAGTGACTTCACATTTGATCCCATTTAAATTCTTGATATTAATTTATCTGCTGCCCTATTCCACTAAATTTTCTGATAAGATATTCTTATCTTCTTCTTGTCAGCCCTCCATTCGGACACGCCAGAAGATTGATTTGTGGATTGGGTTCTACAGTTTTTGTTCGTGGGGTTTGTGATGCTTAAACTTGGACCATTTTGGTTTTTGCATTTTATTGCTCTTGTAATAATGTAACCTGCATTAGTCTATTGCAATATATTGCTTATCTTTCTAATGGAAGTCTAAATGGGATGCTTCCTACATTTTAAGTGATTTTTGAATGAAAGGTGCTACGTCCACAACATTTTTACAGCAAATCAGAAATGGTTAGTTGTTATTGATTTAAACAACTCCATAGTTCATAGTGTTTAATAATATCATCTACCCTTAGTATTTCAGGCACTTTCCATATAGAGAAATGATCATCCTTCTGCTTGTGTTACAAAGTTTACTCTAATATTAACCTTGCAAAGATCATGTGGGGAAAAGTTTGTATTCTGAAACTTCTATCTTGTTGAACTTATATCTCATTTTTCTTCTTGGAAGGCAGGAGGAATCTACTCGGAGTTGTCCTTTGTGATTTGTGCAACGATTCTCTCAAAGAACTACAATCTTAGAGTTCTTGGGAGAGTTTACCCTAAGAAATCCCATTCTTGGAATTTAGATATTTTTTCAATGTTAATATGATTTTGGCCAAAATCTTTGAAAGAAATTGTCCAAACTACTATTATTTCAACTATGGTTTTTACAGCTAGCTATTATTCCAGTTTCTCTAGTTAGCCACATTTTCCAAATAAAGAAATCAATATTTTTTTATCCTTGTGTTTGGATTCAAGACCTAAAATGTTTTTATTGTTTTCTTAATACAATTATTAAGGGCCTAAAGGATAAAACTTTGATATAATATCTTTGGAGTTGTACTTCAGTTCATTGGAAATCAATATTTTATCTTATATTATGAGTTTTTTTTTTTTAATTTTTTTATAAACTATCTGATATTATGAGATTAAGAAATCATGTAACATCGTATCAAAGAAAAAATAATCCTATTCTTGTTGCTTCCAATTTCAATGACATAAAACAGGTTGAAGAAAGTGCAACCAAACACTTCCCACATGTTGTTCAGAAAAGGAAAAAAAAATCCACTTTTGTGTCTGCAGATTTATCTAAATACTTTTTAATTGTTTCTTCTTTTCCGTTTTGTTTAATTAGGATTGATTTGATAGTTCTAGTTCAAATTCATTGGTACAGAAGTTGCTTTCTCAAGAAAACAAGATCTTTTAATTAATTCACACTGACACTATTTTTTTTAAAGGGTTTTACTAATGTCTCCCTAGCTTAAATTACTCATAACATCACTACATAAGAATTAGAGCATCTGATCTAATGGTAATATATAAGAGCATTCTTATCAAGGATTGCAAAAAATTTAACATTTACCATCTCAAAACCCATTTTTATAACATATAACACACCACTTTACAACATCCTTTCCATCAAAACTTCTATTTTTTTTAACACTTCATTTAAATATTCTTTCTTTATCATTTTTTATTCTTTTTTATTTTTCCAGTCTCTTTCGCTGACTCTCTGTCCTCTATGTCTCTCTTTCACAACCCAGCGCCGCCGTTGGCCATATCCACCCACCATCGCTGCAACCCCCTGTAGGAAGAACAAAAAAAGAAAAAAACCAAAGCATAACCACAACCATCCACCAAAATCACAACCAACCACCACCCAACCACCACAAAAACAACTAGCAAACCCACTAGCAGACCCATCACACCAAACCAAAACCCACAGGAACCAAAACCCATCACACACACATAAACCCAGGATCGGTGACCCACGACCCATGCCGAACCAAAACCACGACCACAAACCACAGCAAAAAAAAAAAAAAAAAAAAAGAAGAAGAAGAAGAAGAAGAAACCTCCATCGCCGAACCTCCACCATGACCATTGGACCATTGGACCCACGACCCATGCCCATCAGACCACAATCGCCGACCACGAATCATCACCGCCACCACCCACGACCATCGAACCATCCAATCGGACTCAAACCCATCAGACCACGACCCTGACCATCGGACCACGCCGAACCATGGTACAGAGAAGAGAGAAGAGGAAGGAGAGAAGTGATAGGAAAGAGAAAGAAAAATAATAAGAAGAAAAGAAATGGGCCCCATCTGAATTAAAAAAATAATTTAAGTTTTACAATAGGTGAACAGTGCGGTCTCAAATTTGAGACCGCACTGTTCATTAATTGCAAAAATTTTAACATTTAAAACTTTTGATAAAGGTTGTTTTTTAGAGTTTTGAGTGTCAAATGCCAAATATTTGGCATTTGACACTCTTAATGAGAATGCTCTAAGCATTAGATCAGATGATCTAATTTAATCGCTATATTATTTCTCACTCTTTCAGAATTATTGCTATTTTATTTAATATAATATTTTTAATGCTTTCTGATAAGGTTACTAGGGAAATCTTTTTACAATTTACTGCTTTCAACAATCCTTTCTGTTCTTATCCAGTTTATTCTTGGGTTTTTTCCTCTCTTGTTTTATCTTTTAAGTGAGGAGCACTCAAAATCATAGCGTTGAATCATTTAGGAACCGTTCGGTAAGAGTATTTTAGTTTTGGTTTTCAAAACAACGTACAAATTGTGATTTATAAAGTGTACTAAAACACGTCTTTTGAGTACTCATAATACAAAAAAAATGTGTTGAGTAACATATTTTTGTAACATTCTTTTAAAACTAAAAACATAAAATTGGCTGTTTGGTATGAGTATTTTTTATATAGAAAAAGTGTGCAATGCACGGACATGAATAGTGTAAAATAATTTATTTTATTGAAGAGAGAGAAACTCCCTCTTGAATACCAACTGCTACTATAACTTTTTTTGTTCTCTCTGTTTCCTACTTCCTCTCATCCCATCTTCCTCCCATCTCCTCATTGTATCCTCTCTTCATTGCCAATATATATATATATATATATATAGAATTATTCCTATAGATGGTCAACTATAATTTAACTTAGGATACAATCTATCATGATCTATTTATTGGCGTGGTGTGATATAATTGTCACTGTGGGGGGAAAGGAAGCTCGAAGAGAAGGAACCATCAACAAGATCTACCCGAGGTATAATTGGGCCCAACTGTTCATCAGATTAGGCCCAGCCCAATCCAGGCAACCTAAGTACTTGGTAGATTAGGAAAACTGAAGGTTACGCCTCGCCCTAGGAGTCTAAGTAACAACTGCTCCTCGAGAGACAAGAGAAAGGCCACTAGAGTTGAGTTTGAAAGGCCGAGGAGGACCATGATGAAGCACAAACAAACAAAGAATACCTCCCAACTCTCCCAAGTATGCTTTTGAACAATTTATTTACTTGCAATATAAACTATAACTTTAAACAATAAATTATCTTATTCTAAATAAGCCAATTTAATTATTAATATGTCACTTAAAACTTTATAGTAAATAAATTGATTGCAAAAAAGTTGGTCACAATTTCTTGCTAATGGTTTATTTGTTGAAACTTGAAAGTTAGTTAAAGTAATTTATAAATTTTAAAATACTCTATAAATAAATCAAAATATTAAAATTGCTATCCTGAGTCTACTAGTTAAAATTGCATTATGCTTCATGCACTCTCACACCACCACAACTCTTCTTCTTGCAACTCTTCTTCTTGCACCTATAAATTCACTCTTGCTCCCATTTCCCTTGTAAACATAACAAGCAATTTTCATTTACTCTCTCTCTCTCTCTCTCTCAATAGCACACATTATCATCGATATGCATACAGAGATAAGAGACTTCATGGTGACTGTGAGCAAGAAAGAGGTGGTCGTGGCAACACAACGTAACTCACTTGAAGTTAGTTATCTGAATTACATATGATGAGATAAATATCATAAAAATACATAAAGAAAATAAATTAAAAATATTTGTGCTTTTTTCTCAATTTTGAAACATAATAATAATTTTTTCTATTTTTTATTTATTAAAAGTCTTTCTTCTTTATTATTTTTAAACATTTGTTTTATTGGTTTGAATCTCTAAAAGAAACTAATATAGTAAGTGTTTTTTTCTTTTCAAATAAACTTTGATATAACATTTTAAAGACTAAAATCACTCATGAATTTATATTTAGGGAGTAATAGCTTATTTTGTATATTCACTTCTCCCAAATGAACTGAGACAAAATTGACCTTGAAATTTTTCAAAACTCTGCCATTAAGAGCATTAGTATTTGTGATGTTAAATTGCTAAAATGCTTTTTTTAGCACCACAAACTACAAAAATTGTGCTACATTGGTGGTGCTAAAGCCAAACAAGACATCATATGCAATTTGGAAAATTATTGCAAAAGGTACCCTTCTACTCCACTCTTTTTTGCTTGCGTACCTAGCATCATGTGAAGGTAGCTTTCATCAACTTTGCAAACCAAAGCATCTTTAGTACACACATGGTGCATGTATTAGTGATATGAGGTGCATAGTCCACCCAAAATAAATACTCACATTTCATTGCTTACATGTATTCACTGGACTGACGTGATATGACAAACAAAAGCATCCTTAATACACGCGTCCAACAGCGGAGCCACATTGGGACCAAAGGTTTTGTCCCAAGCTCTCCCAATATATATATATATATATATATATATATATATATATATATATATATATATATATATAATTCTTGTAAATTATAATAACTCATCTAATTTTTTTTTTAATACATTCTACATGAAATATAAACTATAATAAATCATTCTTAATTTGATAAAGAGACATATAATATATAAAATAATTTAGTTTATGATTGGATACTTTATTATATTCTTTTATGCATAGAATGATTGTTTGTCTAAATATTTTGAATAGTTAACCTATTAGTAATTTTCTAATCTTAATCATATTATACTTAATAGGTTTTTGCTAAATGGATAGTTACAATGAGTAATGAGAGATTTAAATACTAGATATTTCTATTGAAAACACAAAAAGATATCAACCAATAGTAGAGTTATAAAGTTTTTGACTATTATACCAAAATAAGAAATTATAATAATAACATAAATTTCTCATAAAATTTGAAACTCTGAACACACCTCAAAACATGTGTTCTATCAATTCTTCATAGAGTTGTACGCTTTGTTTGTTTTAGCAATGATATTTTTTAGAAAATGAGTTATTTTGCAAAATAACATTTTCTATAAAACTGTCCCATTTTCATATGTTTGCTAGCAATCTTAAATAAGTTGAAAAATAACATCTCAACTTTCCTTGTTTAACTTGCTGTGAGATAGAATTGTTTTTAAAAAAAAAATGTGGAAAACAATCTCTAAAAATAAACCATATTTTTATGTTGAGTAAAGATAATTTTCTTTAGACTCATTTTTTCTGATGCTACCAAACATTGGAAAATATGGAAAATTATCTTTGCACAATGTTTTTCACTGAAACAAATAGAGCGGTAATCCACTACCCATATATGTGTTCTACCGTAGGTAGGGATAGTAGTGCTCGCACATAAACAAACAAAGAATACCTCCCAACTTTCCTAAGTATGCTTTTGAACAGTTTATTTACTTGTAATATAAACTCTAAATTTAAAAAATAAATTATCTTATTCTAAATAAGCCAGTTTAATTGTTAATATGTCACTTTAAAGTCAATAAATTGAAGGCAAATAAGCAGGTTACAATTTCTCGCTAATTTTTTATTGTTGAAACGTGAAACTTAGTTAAAGTAATATATAAATTTAAAATAATTTTTATAAATAAATAAAAATTCAAAAAATTAAAATTACTATCCCAAGTTTGTTGGTTAAAATTGCATCATGCTGATATTGAACCTGGCACCCCCACTCCCCGTGTGTGTGTATAAGTTTACTTACATTTCTCAAAAAAAAAAAAATTGCATCATGCTTCATGCACTCTCACACCACCCCAACTCTTCTTGCACCTATAAATTCACTCTTGTTCCCATTTCCCTTGTAAACATATCAAGCAATTTTCATTTACACGCACTCTCTTGCTCTCTCTCTCTCTCACTCACACACACAATAGCACACATTATCATGGATATGCATACAAAGATAAGAGACTTCATGGTGACTGTGAGCAAGAAAGAGGTGGTGGTGGTAGCACAACGTAACTCACTTTAAGTTAGTTATATGCATTACATATGATGAGATAAATATCATAAAAATACATAAAGAAAATAAATTAAAAATATTTGTGCTTTTTTCTCAATTTTGAAACATAATAATTATTTTTTCTATTTTTTATTTATTAAAAGTCTTTCTTCTTTGTTATTTTTAAACATTTGTTTTATTGGTTTGAATCTCTAATAACAACGTAACTCACTTTAAGTTAGTTATGTGCATTACATATGATGAGATAAATGTCATAAAAATACATAAAGAAAATAAATTAAAAATATTTGTGCTTTTTTTCTCAATTTTGAAACATAATAATAATTTTTTCTATTTTTATTTATTCAAAGTCTTTCTTCTTTATTATTTTTAAACATTTGTTTTATTGGTTTGAATCTCTAAAAGAAACTAATATCGTAAGTGTTTTTTTCTTTTTTCAAATAAACTTTGATATAACATTTTAAAGACTAAAATTGCTCATGAATTTATATTTAGGGAGTAATAGCGTACTTTGTATATTCACTTCTCCCAAATGAACTGAGACAAAATTGACCTTGAAATTTTTCAAAGCTCTGCCGTTGAGAGCATTAGTATTTGTGATGTTAAATTGCTAAAGTGCTATTTTTAGCACCACAAACTACAAAAATTGTGCTACATTGGTGGTGCTAAAGCCAAACAAGACATCACATGCAATATGGATCCATATTGCAAAAGGTACCCTTCTACTCTACTCTTTTTTGCTTGCGTACCTAGCATCATGTGAAGGTAGCTTTCATCAACTTTGCAAACCAAAGCACCTTTAGTACACACATGGTGCATGTATTAGTGATATGAGGTGCATGTATTAGTGATATGACCAGGTGCATCTTTAGTACACACATGGTGCTTTCATCAACTTTGCAAACCAAAGCACCTTTAGTACACACATGGTGCATGTATTAGTGATATGAGGTGCATCTTTAGTACACACATGGTGCATGTATTAGTGATATGAGGTGCATGTATTAGTGATATGATCAGGTGCATCTTTAGTACACACATGGTGCATGTATTAGTGATATGAGGTGCATGTATTAGTGATATGAGGTGCATGTACCAGTGATATGAGGTCCATGGTCCACCCAAAATAAATACTCACATTTCATTGCTTACATGTATTCATTGGACTGATGTGATATGACAAACAAAAGCATCCTTAATACACGCACCCAACAGCGGAGTCACATTGGGACCAAAGGTTTTGTCCCAAGCTCTCCCATATTAGATATATATATATATATATATCTTGTAAATTATAATAACTCATCTAAATTTTTTTTAATACATTCTACATGAAATATAAACTATGATAAATCATTCTTAATTTGATAAAGACATATATTATATAAAATAATTTAGTTTATGATTGGTTACTTGATTATATTCTTTTATGCATAGAATGATTGTTTGTCTAAATATTTTGAATAGTTAACCTTTTAGTAATTTTCTAATGTTAATCATATTATACTTTATAGGTTTTTGCTAAATGGATTGTTACAATGAGTAATGAGATATTTGAATACTAGATATTTCTATTGGAAACACAAACTATTGGAAACACAAAAAGATATCAACCAATAGTAAAGTTATAAAATTTTTGACTATTATACCAAAATAAGAAATTATAATAATAACATAAATTTCTCATAAAATTTGAAACTCTGAACACACCCCAAAACATGTGTTCTATCAATTCTTCATAGAACTGTATGCTTTGTTTGTTTCAGTAATGATGTTATTTAGAAAATGAGATTTTTTGCGAAAAAACATTTTCTATAAAACTGTCCCATTTTCATATGTTTGCTAGCAATCTTAAATAAGTTGAAAAATAGTCTCTTAACTTTTCTTGTTTAGCTTGTTGTGAGATAAAATTGTTTTCAAAAAAAAAAAAAAGTGGAAAACAATTTCTAAAAATAAACCATATCTTTTATGTTGAGTAAAGATAGTTTTCTTTTGACTAATTTTTTTTATGCTACCAAACACTGAAAAATATGAAAAACTAGCTTTGCACAATATTTTTCATTGAAACAAACTAAGCGGTAGTCCACTATCCACATATGTGTTCTACCGTAGGTGGGGATAGTAGTGCGCACACAAACAAACAAAGAATACCTCCCAACTTTCTTAAGTATGCTTTTGAACCGTTTATTTACTGGTAATATAAACAGAAAATTTAAAAAATGAATTATCTTATTCTAAATAAGCCAGTTTAATTGTTAATATGTCACTTTAAAGTCAATAAATTGAAGGCAAATAAGTAGGTTACAGTTTCTTGCTAATGTTTTATTGTTAAAACTTGAAACTTAGTTAAAGTAATATATAAATTTAAAATAATTTTTATAAATGAAAAAAATTCAAAAAATTAAAATTACTCTCCTAAGTCTATTGGTTAAAATTGCATCATGCTTCATGCACTCTCACATCACCCCAACTCTTCTTCTTGCACCTATAAATTCACTCTTGTTCCCATTTCCCTTGTAATCATATCAAGCATATTCTCATTTACACGAACTCTCTTGCTTTCTCTCTCACACACAATAGCACACATTATCATAGATATGCATACAGAGATAAGAGACTTCACGGTGACTGTGAGCAAGAAAGAGGTGGTGATGGCAGCACAATTTCCAAATCAAGAGCATTGGTTACCACTATCTAATCTAGACATGTGTCTTGTGCCTCCATTGGATTTTAGTCTCTACTTTTGTTATACGAAGCCAACCTGTGGAGACAACTGGACATTTGTGTCAAAGGTTGAAGTTCTAAAGAAGGCCTTGGCCAAAGCTTTGGTTCCATACTACGCTCTTGCTGGTGAGATAGTTCCAAACTCTGTGGGTGAACCTGAGATTCTTTGCAGCAACCGTGGGGTAGACTTCATTGAAGGTTTTGCAGATATAGAACTTCAAAACCTCAACTTGTATAGAGCTGATGAGACCATTGGCTGCAAACTTGTACCCAAGAAGAAGAATGGCATGCTGGCTGTTCAGGTTTGTAGAAGAACACTGGCCTTGGAGATTTGAGGCTATCCTAAAATACATTAATTATTTGACCTTTTCTGATCATATGGTAGTAGTTTTTTCTACTGTAACTAATGTTTGTGCTTGCAGGTTGCAGGAAACTAAAAATTAAAGCAACTTTGTTTTGAATGAATTAAAAAAAAAAAATTATTTAATATATATATATATATAGTAACTTTGTTTTGAAACAATTTTTTTTTAAAAAAATTTATACATACATACATATATATATATATATATATATATATATATATATTACGAATGATAGTATCTAAATTTATTTGAGTATATAACTATTTCCTTGGGTGGAAGTCTCCCCCACCCCTCCTCCTCCCGCATCTCACACAGACCAAGTTATTGTAAAGAAAAATCTCTTGAAGGCAACTCCAAAATGTTAGTAAGATATTTTGGAACTAGGATGTCATGAATATCATCATAATACCTTAGGAACCACTTACCGTTAATAGATCAAATGACATTAATCTAAAACTTAGAGGAACTCAAAATTATTTTAGATTATAAAAAATACATGGTAGATTTTATTTTTATTTTTATTTTTTTGTTAAATCCAAATTACACCATTTAAGTTGGATAAATTGTCATTTTTGTCCTCAAAGTTTTTTATTTATTTTATTTTTTATTTTTATCATTTTAGTTCCTAAACTTTAATAGATATGTCAAGTCTATCATCTTTTTTTTTTCTTTTTTCTTTTTTTTTATCTTATACATTTATGTCCATAAAATTATTATTAAGTTCAATAAAATGACGCGTCGTATTACATATGTAAAAACTGACAGTTTTGTTTATCGATGGAATAACCAATCTTGACAAGAATGTTAAAACGTAAAGATTAAATGACAAAGAAAAAACTTTTGAGGATGAAAAGTCACAACTAAAGGGGTATACTGTTGATTATAGGGTTTTCCCCCTATTTTTTTGGTTAGTCTTTTGCTAAACAGCCTAAACTTATGCCATGAAACCTCTTTGTAGGCTACTGGGTTCAAATGTGGTGGACTTATGGTGGCATGCACTTTTGGCCATAAAATAATGGACGGATACTCAGCCGGCATGTTTCTTATCTCATGGGCTGAGATTGCTCAATCTAAACCTTTCTCTTCACTACCAACATTCTGCCGATCATTGCTCAATCCTCGAAACCACGGTTCCTTTGATTCTTCGCTTGAAAACTTGTACAGCCCCATCACATCGTTCCACCCAACCAAAGAGCCAAACCTGGGCGGCAATAACTTTGTTAGCCGTGCGTACATTGTCAAAGCCAACATTATCAACCAAATCCAATCACTAGCCAGCACCAATGAATGCAAAAGGACTAAAGTTGAGTGTTTCAGTGAACTCCTATGGAAAATTATTGCCAAACGTGGTACGGCTGACAAAAATATATCCAAACTGGGCTTTCTTGTTGATGGAAGGACAAGAATTGGCCGTGGAGACGAAGAGAAAACAAAGATATTGGCTTCTTACTTTGGAAATTTGTGGTCCCTTCCCTATGGAAGCAAGACCGTAGATGATCTTATTGACAAACCATTGAGTTGGGTAGCAAATGAAGTTCATGGAATTGTGGAAAGTGCAATCACGTCTGAGCATTTCTTGGGTTTGTTAGATTGGGCGGCGGCTCATCGTTCAGTTCCCAGTTTGCCAAAGATATATGCCTATGGGAGCAAAGAAGGTCCTGCTCTTGTGGTTTCATCTCTTTTGAGGCTTCCATTATCAAAGGTGCAGTTTGGATGGGGAAGACCAACATGTGTGTCATGCTATTTCCCATGGGGTGGAGATGCTGGGTTTGTGGTGCCAATGCAAAGCCCTTCTGGAAATGGTGATTGGGTCGTGTACATGTACATCTTAAAAGAGGAATTGGAATTGATCGAACGTGAAGCTGGTCATATGTTTAGGCCTTTGACTTTGGGATACTTAAATGAATTTGAACAAGAACCTCTCGTTAGATCAAAAATGTGACTGTTTGATCATGGTCACTAGTTATCTTATATTATATTATGCAAACGTGTCATGTATTGATTTAGAATAAATTTATGCATTCATATGTAACAATATATAACAACTATATATGATTATGAATATGAATAAAAAATATATGATTATGAATAAAAACCAACCTAAATGATAATAAAAAAAAAGACCATGAATGTTATATTATGTTCATCTGTAAGAGGCTGTTTTAGATATGAATAAGTCTTTTTTTTTTTTTTTAATATCAAGTTCCTGCTTCTTTTTAATAGCAAGGATAACCTCAAGTATAGCCCATGTGAATTTTGATAAGTTGGCTAATATAGATTTATAAGTTGATAAATTGGCTAATATAGATTTATAAGTGGTGAAATTGTAATATTTTTACGGACAATATTTGACTTCAAACATGTTTGGAGCCATGGGTTCCTTTAATAACATATAAAAAGATGACATTAATTTTTGTCATGTGCAGCACACGTATGCTAAAAATCCACGGATAGAACTCACCTCAGAAAACCGCTTAAAAGGGGATGGTGTCCAAGAGCTTATTAATATATGGTTAAACTTATACTTAATCTATGTGAGATACTAGGATCATAACATACCACCACACTCCGTAGTTTATGTCCATGACAGCTCACTCTAGCGACACTGACCCAATGGTAACCCTTTCTTTTTTGGTTGGTTCCACTCACTTATTAATTATTTTGATTTAGCCTCTTGGTTGCCCCTTTTGAGATCTGACCACAAAGTTGCAACTCATTTGATCTCATACTCAATGAACTATGTCCAATTACTCGACATAGTGGTTAGCACTGATAGCAAATGTTAAACCCATAGACCTTTGAAAACCAACTTGCAAAGAAAGGGTGCTCAAGAGCTTATTAACACATGATTATACTTATACTTAATTCATGGAGGACACTAGGATCGTAACAACGTAACTCACTTTAAGTTTGTTATGTGCATTACATATGAGGAGATAAATATCATAAAAATACATAAAGAAAATAAATTAAAAATATTTGTGCTTTTTTCTCAATTTTGAAACATAATAATAATTTTTTCTATTTTTTTTATTAAAAGTCTTTCTTCTTTATTATTTTTAAACATTTATTTTAGTGGTTTGAATCTCTAAAAGAAATTAATAAAGTAATTTTTTTTTTCAAATAAACTTTGATATAACAAGGCTACATGTGTATATTCACTTCTGCCAAATGAACGAGGCTAAATGTGTATTGCTATATATTTCCATTCAAACTCTTTACTCCACTCATCCTTTTGGTAATAACAAGGTACAAACTTCCTCAACGATCGTGGGCTGGACCCATTTGACCTGCTTTAGGCACTAAAACCCAACCCACCAATGTTGTGCTATACAAGTTTTTGAGGCTACACAACTTTACACATCATTATTCTAATATATCACTATATATTAAGAGGATTTAAAAAGTTAGTTATCACTTCAAAAAATGACAAATCTAATTAGAAAATCTTATTCCTAAAAAATAAAAATAAAATGAGGTTAAAATCGTAATTTAACAAAATTAAAAAAACATAAAACTATTAGAGAAATCTCTCTTTAACTTCCCACTAGATGAGAAAGTATATCTTGTTTCAGGAATACTAACTCAATGTCTAGTTGGTGTTTCTAGGCCCAATTAAAAATTGACATTTGTTAAAAAAACACATCAGCATACACTCAAAATTAAAAAGACAAAATTGACCTTGAAAATTTTCAAAGCCCCGCCATTAAGAGCATTAGTATTGGTAGTGTTAAATTGCTAAAATGTTATTTTTAGCACCAGAAACTACAAAAACTGTGCTACATTGGTGGTCCTAAAGCTAAAAATTTTAGTGACAAAGTTGTAGTAAATTGCCATCTTTGGCAGTTTACTGTGGTAAAAAAGGTATAATTTTTTTTTAATTCTTGTCTCTCTCTTCTCTCATTAAAAAATAATTTCTCTCTCTCTCTCTCTCTCTCTCTCTCTGTTGCCTCTTCGTTTGGGTTTAAGGTGGTGGTGGGTGGATCAGTGTTGGGTGAATTGGTGTGGATCAGTGTAGGTCATTGTGGGTTCGTGGGTGGTGGGTCAGTGTGGTTGTGTTGATGGTAGGGTTTGTGGGTTGGTGTGACTCTGTTGGTGGTGCGTCGTTGGGGGTTTTGTGGTGGTGTTTGGTCTGGTTTTGGCTTGTGGCCGCAGTGGTGGTGGATGTGGGTGGCAGTGGGTATAGGTTTATTGGTTGGTCACAAGGAGTGGGTGGTAGGGCGATGGTGGTTGTTCATAGGGAGGCGGTGGGTATGGGTTTGTTAGTTTTTGTTGGTAGGGGTTGTGGGTGTGGTAGTTCACAATGGTTGTTCACACTTCACAGAGAGAGGAAGAGAGAGGAAAAGATAGAGGAAAAATAAAGAAATAATAAAAAATGAATTGCTAAAAAAAATAGAACCATTAATGTTATGTGTATTATAAAGTGCGGTGTTAAAATAGAGAAAGTAGTTTTTTGAGTTGCTAAAAGTTAAATTTTTTAAGACCAACAATGCGGATGCTCTAAGAGATTTCAACCAACCTCATGGGAGGTGCACCAAACACACTTTAAAGTTCATATTTAAAATTCCATCTATACTGTAATTAAAATAGATAAAAAAAAAATTAAAAAGAGAAAAGAAAAAAGAAAAAAAAGAAACAGAAAGATTGTCTCATTCATGGTCTGTCTGTATTAATTTCTTCTACTTGTGTTACAAAGTTTACTCTAATATTAACCTTGCAATGTGGGGAAAAGTTTGTATTCCAAAGTTTCTAACTTGTTCAACTTATATCTCATTTTTCTTCTTGGAAGGTAGGAGGAACCTACTTGGAGTTATCCTTTGTGATTTGTGCAACTATTCTCTCAAAGAATTACGATCTTAGAGTTCTTGGGATCAAGATTTTACCCTAAGAAATCTAATTCTTGTAATTTAGATATTTTTTCAATGTTAATATGATTTTCGCCAAAATCTTTGAAAGGAATTGTCCAAACTACTATTATTTCAACTACCGTTTTTACAGCTAGCTATTATTCCAGTTTCTCTAGTTAGCCACAGTTCCCAAATGAAGGGTTGTGATTTTTACGATCTTGTTTGTGTTTGGATTCATGCCCTAATTTTTTTTTTTTTTTAGAATGATTCAAGCCCTAACTTATTTGTATTCAAAACCTAAAATGTTTCTACTGTTTCCTTAATGCAATTATTAAGGTCTAAAGGATTTTTTTTTTTTTTTTTGAGAAACAAACACAAACACAAGAGAGAGAGAGAGTGTTCTAATACAAAAGATAAAACTTTGATATAATATCTTAGGTGATGTGCTTCAGGTTCTTTGAAAAATCAATATTTTATCTTATATTTTGAGTTAGATTAAGAAATCATGTAACATTGTATCAAAGAAAAAAAAAATCTTATTCTTGTTGCTTCCAATTCCAAAGACATAAAACAATTCGAAGAAAGTGCAGCCAAACACTTCCCACATGTAGTTCAAAAAAAAAAAAAAAATTCCACTTTTGTGTGTGCAGATTTATCCAAAGCCACCCTCCCCCTCTTTCTATGTTAAACAATTACTTAACTTAGAAGCAAAAAGTAATTTTGGCAGCAGCCAGATGAGATTTCAACCAACCTCATGGGAGGTGCAACAAACACACCTTAAAGTTCATATTTAAAATTCCATCTATACTATAAAATAGGAAAAAAAAAAAAAAAAAAAAAAACCCAGAAAGAATGACTCATTAATACCCATTATACAAGTCTAATAAGACAGGTCATTAGCACCTTTGTTGTTGCTGTTTTTTTTTTTTGGGACTCATGGAATATATATTCTTGCAAACAAACTTGAGAGCAATTGACTGGAAAGCCAGCTAGATCTTAGAACATAGATATTTTCTTGATTAATAAGGCTATTATTTCTCAATCATTTGCACTCTCTATGGTCAATATATTCTAGTCTTAACACAGCCACACAGGTTGTTTCATAAATCAAAGCCTTTTTGTTCTACACGTCTCCGTCATGTCAAAGGCAATCTATTTTTACTTTCCATGTTGTAAACTTGTAATGAGAGACGCAGACTAGGCGTTGAATTTTGTGCAATCATGTGTTATTGTCAAATTTGGTCTAAAACTGGTTCAAAGATTTGTGTTTGAAAAATTGAAAACCACAACTAGAGTTAGTTCAAAGACTTCCAAAAATATGCGCAAGAGCCCAAATGATTTAGTACTTTCTAAATTTAAAGGAATTCAATAAATGATACATTTAATTAATAAATATTAATTTTAAGGTATATTTTAGAGGAAGCGATCGTAATTAGTAATATTTCCCCCTTTTTTTTTTGTTGGAGAGGCTAATTCTTATTTTGGAATCTATGACTAATCATACCTACTCTTGATATCTTTTAAAAGCAATTATCACAAGTTCAAGGGTAAGAATCAACATCATCAAATAAAATTTTATATATTTTTTTAATCTTTTATTACATTTTCAATTAATCTAATTATTATTTTTAGCTCATTAAGCTATTTGATAATGTCTAGCTTTCAAAAAAAAAACCTCAATATTTTTGTTATTGTAAATATAATTATATTTTTTCAAAATTTATATTTTTTTTCCAACTATTGGTAACCAAAAAAAAAAAGAAAAAAAAGAAGAAGTTAAATTCATAAATGAACTTAGCTAGAGTCAAAATCCCTCCATTTTAGTAAATTACAACACTTAACAGTTACTACTTGTAGATTTCAATTAATTTAATTGATAAAATTTTTATACTTGAATAAGATATTCGAGATTCAATCTCTACTTATATAAAAAATTAATTAATATTTTAATCTGATAATAGTATTATCGCTTGAAATCTTGGAGTAAGTTAAAACTTTCTTAAAGAAAATAAATTACTGTATTACTACTTTAAAAAAACAGAAAAGTCAAGACGAAAGATAGGAGAGAACTAAGACTTTTTTTTTTTTTTTGAAAAGAGAGATGTAAGACTAGTAGCAGAGTAGAGGAAATAAAAGGTAAAAAATCTAAAATGGATTCAGAATAGACCCAACTGGAGCCGAGTCGTGTGCTGCGGCTGCCTTGCTCTTCCTCCTTCTTCGCCATCTCTCTCACCTGAGCTTTTTTGCTTTTCTTCCAGATATTTTTTTTCCTTGATTCCATATTTACCCTCGGATCCACCACCCAGTCCCTTCGTGTATATATATATTTTTCCAGCCGATCCTCGATCTGATACTTTCAGTTATCCAAATCGAAGAGAGAGAGAGAGAGAGAGAATGTCTTCGGCGAAGACGGCGCGGCAGAGAGGCTCGTCGGCGACGGCGTCGAAGGAGAACGGCGCGAAGGTTGAAGAAGGTCTCAGCGTCTTCAAGTCCGATAAATTCGACGCCGATGTTTTCGTCCAGTCTCGTTGCTCTCTCAACGAGAAGGTTCTTTTTCTTTTTCCTTTTTCCTCTTAATCTCTGTTTGCTTGCTCGGATAACGAAATCGAATCGGAATTGACTTTCTCTAACAATGAAATTCTATCATTTTCCTTTTGTTTACTTCAGTTTAGGTTTCAATAGCTACAATTAGAATTGCAGTTCTGATTTTATGGATTTTAGCTTGTTAGGTTTCGATTTCAAGGTTCTGTACTTGAAACAAAATTATACAAGTAGAATTTAGAAGTTCATCTTTGCGAAATTTTCTCTAGCATTGGCAATTTTCATGAAAATTGTGTTTAAAAAGAGTTCTTTGGCATGTTGATTTTTGGCGTTGTTGTGAAGCTATTTGTGATTAGAGAATGGAACCGAATATGATCTTATCTTATACACACAAGATCGATATTTGTGTATCCGCTGCTGTTTTGGCCTCATCTTCACATTCCAATTCAAGTGAACAAGCTAGATGAACTTAAATTTAGTAGTCTCCCATATAGATTTTCGGCACAATCTGCATTGTTTGGTTGAAAATTTCATATTGATTGTCTTCTGCTGCCTGTGTGTATGACTGGTACAATGCATTTGTCAAAGCATTGAGCATTTGCTTATCGCCTTTGGATTAGACATGCATTTGTTTACTTCATTTTATACATCTATCAATAAGTCTACGGAAACAACTTTGTTGACATGGTGTATTGTGATTGGTGCATAATAAAAGCAGTGTCATGGTGGACCTAGGTGAAAGTGATGTTGCTCTAACTATAACAGGCCATGTTGATAGTTATGAAAAAAAAAATTAATTTTGATAAGTAAATAGTTTTGAAACAAAGTTGTGTTACTAGCATTATGTGTTTTTTTGGGTTTCATCATAGACTATACTAAAAGGAAAGAATGGGACCAAGGTTCTTAAAGATCTGTATTATGCTCTGTATGGAAATCTGATAATAGAACTTCCCTTTTGAAATAAAATTGCTTCTTTTACGCTAGAAGGGCGTTTGATTGGCACTTTTTTTTTTTTTTTTTTTTTTCCAAATAGGGATTGACTTGTAATTTAAGAGAACTGAATCATGTGGGATTCAACACTAGAAATTGCAATGGCACATGTTATTTTGGTAACCCCCATAGCTCTGCCCCTACTTGGATGGCTTGGGGTTTCAAAATTTATCCTTAGTTAGGTTTAGCTTGGCTTTGATTTTGGGTTTGTGAAATTTAAAGAAAAATGTTATAGTAAAAAATTTTATTTTTTTCCTACACATGGTTAGACATAATATAACAACTATAGCCTATGTCTAGAAAATCTAGACAGCACCTTTAAATGTTTTTAACTTCAGAAAAATCTAAATGAAACTAATAGAACGATATAGTTATGCCAGACTTAAGTTCCAGGGTTCGCATTGTGGTTGGACATTTTATTTATTTATTTAATTTTATATTTCTTTGTGCTTGCATTCGCTTTCTTAATTCTCTTGAAGTCTGCATTAGTTAGTGAATGGTCCATATTAATTCCTTTATAGGTGATTAATCTAAATGATGTTTGTTACTAGGCATATACAATAATCAACATGCGCGACAAATTTTGCTGTTATTAAGCTTCTTTTTATCAAACCTGATGCCACATTCTAAGATAACTTGGCTTTTTTCGTTTAAGATAATAAGTGCAATCTCTTATTATAAATATCTGCTGCTATTCATAGGAATTAAAGCAATTATGTTCAAACCTTATGGATCTGAAAAGGGCTTCTGCTGAGGAAATGCGGAGAAGTGTCTATGCTAATTATGCAGCCTTTATACGGTGAGTTGTTATTTAATTGTTTTCTAGAAATCATGAAGATGTCTCTAATTGATTTCGTTAAATGCATTTTTCTGAGCTCTCTTGCTGAGTTGATTAACAATTTTTTTTTTTTTGTACATATCATATTTTTTGTTTTGCACTTATCATTCTATTCACAAACATTTTCATTTCCTCAGTTAGATTTTATCTTTATTTTTTAGTATTTCTCTTTTCAGTTGAAGACCTTTCTCATGGTATATTTCATGTGTTTTAATTTGCAGGCGTAAACTCTCATGACTTATTTGGTGCTACCCTTAACATAAATGTACTCCATAATTGATGTCATTTCATGTAGTGGTCATTTGGATTTTCAAGTGTTATTAAATGAATCAAAAATAAGATTGAGAAACTAGGATATTTTAGAAAGAACCAGTGCACCATAAGAAATGTGGATGTTTTGAAACAAGTATCTTAAGGGGAAGGTTAGAGAATTCCAAAACTATTAAGGTTAATATTGCTTTGTCTTATAGGGATAGTTAGGATTAATGTTTTGAAATTTGTTATTTTTTTGGTTTCTTTAAGATTTTTCTTGAGTTACCCCTTGATATGTTTTCCTGTCCTTTTTGTTATGATTTCAATCTGAATCCCTAATTAGAAATCAGTAATGACTGTTTTATTATTGAGTGAGCATTTATTTGTCTGTTAATTAATCCATACTTCTTACAGCACATCAAAAGAGATATCAGATTTAGAAGGAGAGCTTTCTTCCATCAGAAATCTGCTATCTACTCAGGCTGCATTAATTCATGGTTTAGCCGAGGGAGTACACATTGATTCGTTATCTACCTCTGTTTCAGAAGGTTCTACAGTTAATGGTTTATTAATTTCTGAAGGTAGAGAACCTTCAGAACTGGAGAAATGGTTAATAGAATTTCCTGATCTCTTGGATGTTCTGTTAGCTGAGAGGAGAGTGGATGAAGCTTTGGCTGCTCTTGATGAAGGAGAGCATGTAGCTTCTGAAGCAAAAGAAAAGAAAACTCTGACCCCAGCTGTACTCATGTCTCTACAGGCTTCTATTGTTGAACGTAGGCAAAAATTAGCTGATCAACTTGCTGAAGCTGCTTGCCAGCCTTCTACACGTGGTGGTGAACTTCGTTCAGCTATATCAGCTCTTAAAAAGCTTGGGGATGGCCCTCGTGCTCACAGTTTGCTACTTAATGCACATTTACAAAGATATCAATGTAATATGCAAAGCCTTCGCCCATCAAGCACCTCATACGGAGGAGCATATACTGCTGCTCTCTGCCAGCTGGTGTTCTCTGCTATTGCTCAAGCTGCAAGTGATTCGTCGGGCATTTTTGGTAAGGAACCAGCTTATTCTTCTGAGCTTGTGATGTGGGCTACAAAGCAAACGGAGGCTTTTGCTCGTCTTGTTAAACGACATGCATTAGCTTCATCAGCAGCTGCTGGAGGTTTAAGAGCTGCTGCAGAATGTGTTCAAATAGCATTAGGTCATTGTTCATTGTTAGAAGCTCGTGGCTTGGCACTTTGTCCTGTGCTTTTGAAACTATTTAGGCCTAGTGTTGAACAAGCACTTGATGCTAATTTAAAAAGAATTGAAGAGAGCACTGCTGCTCTGGCTGCTGCTGATGATTGGGTACTCACTTATCCTCCAACAACTACACGTCAATCTGGCAGGCCTTCAAGTGTATCCCTTGGTCCAACAGCATTTCAACATAAACTTACAAGTAGTGCTCATCGGTTCAATCTGATGGTCCAGGTGAACTAATGATTCCCAACTAGGTTCCAATTAATTTTTACATTGCATTGCTGTGTGTGTGTACATATCTGTGTGTGCATGCATAAACATGATTTTTATTTTATTTTTAGATAAGTAATTGACTTTTATTAAAACTGAAAAAAAAAAAAAAAAAAAAAAAAAAAACGTGTACAAGAAGTATACATGTTTTAAGAAACGGAAAGATACAATAGAAGAAAGGAAAACTAAAGAAAAGAGTTTGCAAGATTTTTAAGGTGCTATCTTTTTTTTGGGGGTGGGGGAGCAAGAATTTCATTGAGCCTATGGTTTTATATATATTTTTTTAATAATTTGATGGAGGGATAGGGCTTCAATTTTATGGATTTAAGTTTTACTGTATCATCCACATGCTCTTACAGGATTTCTTCGAGGATGTTGGACCACTGCTAAGTATGCAGTTAGGGGGTCAAACATTGGAAGGTTTGTTTCAAGTGTTTAACTCATATGTGAGCATGCTCATAAAAGCATTACCCGGTTCAATGGAGGAAGAGGCAAACTATGAAGGTTCTGGAAATAAAATTGTCCGAATGGCTGAGACTGAAGCTCAGCAAATTGCATTGCTAGCAAATGCATCATTATTAGCAGATGAACTGCTCCCACGTGCGGCCATGAAACTTTCTCCACTTAGTCAGGCTACTTACAAGGATGATGCACGTAGAAGACCTTTAGATAGACAAAACCGTCAGCCTGAGCAAAGAGAATGGAAGAGGCGGCTTGTGAGCTCAGTTGACAGATTAAAAGATACATTTTGCCGTCAACATGCTCTAGATCTCATTTTTACGGAGGAAGGAGATAGCCATCTCACTGCAGACATGTACATAACTATGGATGTAAATGCAGATGAATTCGAGTGGTCTCCATCTCTAATATTCCAGGTGCTTTAGTTGTGTTCTCTCAACCTCTTATCTCTGCTAGTCAACTGAAAGATAAATTTATATGGAAAACTATAATTTTAAAGTCAGTAACCTCCTTTCTGATTTATTTCTCACTGGCTGAACTGGGCCACTGGATCCTGATTAGGCTATGTTTTTGAAATTGGTAACATATACTACACCTACTTGCAATCATATTTATGTTGTCCTTCTGTAAGTTCTTTTTCTTTTTTTTGATAAGTCCTTCTGTAAGTTCTTATTTCCTACGATGTTAATATTTTATAACTTAAGTTTCAAAATCTTCAAATCTAAAATATAGGAATTTGCTAGAGTAACAACCTTCTCAATAAGTTGAACGGATTTATAGTTTCACAGTGATTTGTAATCATCTTTAAATTTATTTCTTGGCATGAAGAAATAGTTCATATTTTTGTTACCTACAGAGAAAAAGAAGGTGATTTGCATACCTTGAAACTTGAATCTTTATTTGTTCAGTTTTTAGGTTCTTTCATCATTAATTATGATCATACTGGTTATAAAAGTAACACTGTAGTACATCAACAGAAGGGCTTAGTTCCAGATTCAGAGTGATCGTATTTCTAATAAATCTTGTAACGCAATAACATTCCTGGGAAAAAAAATTGAGCTTTCTTGCTTTGCTCTTGTAGTTGATTCTCATTTGGTAAAAGTTCTATTCAAGCTCTGCATTTGGGATTATGTTAGTGAAGGTCTGTGCGCATTTTGGTGGCGTGTAAGGTCTAGTTTGCTACATATGGAAAATATGTATATTAATATTAGTGAACCAACAGCTCCTTAACCCAAGTGTTTACTCATAATATGATAATAGTTACCTACTCTAAAGGAGAACCATTATTATTTGATATACCTAAATTTTTGAGTTTATGCTTTGAATGTCTATGTAAATTGAGAAGTCTTCTAGTCTCTACTTGGTTTTTGGATTGAAAAATTTCTGATGTTACTTTGTTACAACCAGGAACTCTTTGCAAAACTGAATAGAATGGCTACTATAGCAGCAGATATGTTTGTTGGCAGGGAAAGATTTGCCACATTGCTATTAATGAGACTTACGGAAACTGTCATCTTGTGGCTTTCAGAAGACCAAAGCTTTTGGGATGATATTGAAGAAGGGCCAAAGCCTTTAGGTCCTCTTGGTTTACAACAGGTATATAAATCCCATGCCCATCCATGCACTTTCAAACTTTCAATGTAAATGACTGTCTACATTTGATTAGGGGGGTCAATGTCCTCTACTCAAATGCATGTCCTCTCCTTTGAGAATAGAATGTTGGGTGACGTTGTGGGTTCAAGACCCACTGGGCATATGTTTAATTTACCCCCAAAAAAATGACATTTTATTAGGGGGACATAACTTAATTTGTAAAAAATGACCTCTTCTGGGCTGTTCCTTTTCTTCCAGTGATTTAAGAGCTATTTCATACAAGTAAAGATGAAGATCTATTGTGTAAAAGAAACAAAGAAATTGGAAGAAAGCAGAGTAAAAAAGGGGCAGGGTTGGAAGAGAGAGAGAGAGGGTGTACATGCTGCTCCCTTGTGGCTGCTCCCCTTGTCCCCAGTCCCAATTTGAGCTCTTGGTGTGAGTTAACATGCACAGAACTAACTACTTTGTAAAGTGTGTATTTTGTTATACTGTCTCCACCTTTTTTATTAACAGTTTTCACAGCCTACTACTGCTTAGAATCCTTGTGGAATTACCAAATTTGTCAAATATTAACTGAAACAAGAAATCAGACCTCAATATTATTGCATTGTTTATGTTATACAAGGAAATGTTTCAATAATGAAAATGGGCAATTAAAATTTAGAGACTAATCATCATAAAATACACGAATAAAAAAATAATCATAAATCACATGTTTGCCGTTTTATAGCCATGTCCTCTTGTCTTGATTTTGGGGAACTGCTTTGTACAGCACTCAACACTTGAATAATTAGCCGTCTATTTACTTGTTTTATCATGTGCAGTTCTATTTGGACATGAAGTTTGTCATATGTTTTGCTTCCCAAGGCCGCTACTTATCTCGGAATTTACATCGAGTCGTCAATGAGATCATATCAAAAGCCATGGCAGCATTTGCTGCGACAGGAATGGATCCATATAGGTAGGCTTAGACACATATTTTACATACTCAAAATTTAGGGTAAAATTTCTATACCCCTTGGGGTTTTATTGTGTTGTACTGACCATTGAGCCCCGTTCGTTTTCGACTTCTTTTAGTCACATCCCTTGTAGTCCTTAATTATTGATAAAGTAATTAGCATTTGCTTATATTTCTGAAGAATATGTTGGTTACAGCCCTTTCAATTTGTGGACCAGTAAAGGCATGTCATAATTGAGTTTTTTTAATAATATATATATTTAAAAAAATACCTTCATCCATGGCCATGTTGTCATTGACTCCATGCTTCCTTCTCAGCCACTTGCTAATCCTCTCAATCTCAACCATCTCAGCCAATGCCAGTCCCTATAGGACCTTCACCCTCTTCAACTCCTCATAATCCTTTTCCTTCAATCTACCTAATCATTCGTTATCATCTTTCACTGAGATCGGCCAGTTCAACTCAAGACTGGCCAATGAAGAAGCCTTCACCGTTAGAGATTTTTGTCTTCCCAGCCAATGAAACCCCAGATTGAGTGGCACTGAAATGGAGTCCCTTTATTGTCTTCATCTGCTCTTTACAAAAACCATTTTTGCCACTTCTTTTAGTGGAACCAGGACATTTGTTGAATGTTTTAATGTTGTGATGCGGGCTGCAGTTTGATAAAGTTGCATTAGAGTATTTGACTTTCCTGAAGCTGATTGATTTTGTTGGCAGTGTGCTTCCGGAAGATGATTGGTTTAATGAAATCTGTCAAGACACAATTGAAAGATTGAGTGGAAAACCAAAAGCCGTCAATGGAGATCGGGATCTTAGCAGCCCAACTGCATCAGTTTCGGCACATTCAATTTCATCTGTGAGATCTCATGGGAGTTCCTAAAGTGCAGTCTTCTCATCTCCTCCTTGTAAATTAGACAGCAACAGATTCCATGGTGGATATGTTGGCAGGTACTTGTATTCATAGTAAGCTTTCTTCATTTACCTTCTTCCCCTGATTTTTGTTTGTCTTCTTTTTGTTCTCTTTTTTTTCAACTTTCTTTAGGTTGATGTTTGCATGGTAATGAGTCTAGTAATTCTTTTCATTGTCTTACTGAGCAAACATTTGAGTTTGTAAATGTTCATTCCATCATTTGATCCTGGATCCAAATTTTATATTATTCTTTTACAAATATGGGTGGAGTTCTTGTTCGTCCAAGCATTCAAGGTTGATGCATGCACAATATGAAGAAGCCAATTCAATTTCCTTGTTGTCTACTGATCACTGAGGCCAGCAAGCTTTGCTAGCGAAATGAGCTTGAAAAATGCATTAAACCATTGCCTATAAGGTTAAAGGCCATCCTGCATGCACTATTAGACTCATGCAAAAAGTTGACAATGTTAATGCATCAGGCTAGTTGTTGAGCAGAATCTTTTGGTTCCCTTTCTAGCGAATTATTCTGTTAGAGAAGACGAGATAATTCTATAGGGACTTGGAAATGATGGGAAAGATTGCTTACATTTTTGCTAGCTGGGTAGGATGTAGAGAAAGCTACTACTAGCTGATTCAGAGGAAAAGTTTCCACTAGATAAACGTGCTTTAAGTCCTTACACATAATTGAAAATAAACCAGTTATATGACATGAACATTGGATCATAATTTTTAATACTAGGCATTCTCAGATAAAAGATGATTATAAATTATATGGAATGTGCAGAAACCTCAACTGCACAGGTCCATACAATAAACCTCTCTGTTGTGTGGTTAAGGTGTATCCTTCGAACTTCTGATCACTGGACCAAGGAAGATCAGACCTTGTGTAATGACCAATCAGCATCTCTCTTAGACTTTGTAGAAGTGGAAGTTTAGTTAACGGACAAAGTTTCTCTCCAGAGAACCCTTCAAACTCCGACAAAAGAATTAACATGTTTACATTCTTAACGTACATGACAAATTTTGTTCAAATCAGGTGTTAACTAATTACTATTCGATTTATAAACATATTTTTTATACATAATTTAAGGTTACAAAAACCTGGAATTTAAATATTTAATTGATTATGTAGTTATTGATCTTTGATTTTCTTGAAATTTTGCAAGTATAGAAAATATAATAAGAAAATGCAATTTTAACGGTGAATTTGTCAAATTCACATTCAATAAAAAAGATATAAAGAGAATTTGAAGGGTTTCTCTTCAACCTAGTTAGGAGCGAACTTTGTTTTATGGTAATTAAAGCTTGAATTAAATAAATAAAAACTTACAATGATACTCATATCTGCATGTGAGTTGTGACTGGCCAGAATTCAGATTTTCTGCCAATATAGATAGTCTGGATGAATTGGGAAGAGAGTAGTCATCTTCAATAAAGCATCATCTCTGAAAGATGAAGAACACCTTCTGTTGAAACCACACATGCACTGCTACCTGCTTAAATTGATGTAGGTTTTCTAACTCTCTAAGAAATTGTTAGATCATCAAATGAAGTAGTACCTCTGATCTTTCTCAAAAAAAAATAGTAGTACCTCTGATATCACTTTTAAGAGCATACACAAATTAAAAACCTTTCACGTTCCGCTGAAGAAAAGTTGTTATTAATAGATGTATTTGCTAACCAATAACCTTTTGTTGACCTGTTCTTGCTCCCAAGTTTCGCCCTCTTTACCCATGCCTTTGCTTCGTGGCAACATTTTTCATGGCAAAAATATTGGATTAGACTAGAGATTCCAATGTCCTACCGATCTGACATCGTTGATATTTTCGACTGATTATTCTATTAGTTATTTTTTCAACAATTTTCGATATATCAACTGATAAATCTATTATATCATGAATATATATATTTTAGCTTTTCCTTCTTTAACTATTTTCGGCAAGATTTCTAATATTCTCTGATATATTAAGTATAAACCATATATTCGGCACGATATAAAAAAATAATTTCCCATTATCAATACCATAATCTCGCCAAGATTTAAAACCGTACTTCGTCAACATTCCATGAAGTCATCAATGATCAATGAT
This sequence comes from Quercus robur, assembly GCF_932294415.1. Lineage (NCBI taxonomy): Eukaryota > Viridiplantae > Streptophyta > Magnoliopsida > Fagales > Fagaceae > Quercus > Quercus robur. Next base: position 84,579,198 of record NC_065538.1, on the reverse strand, counting down.
ATCAGTCAGACTATTTCAATCACCTGGTCCAATCCGGTTTTGAAAACATTAAGAAATGTAGTTCCATCGAACAAATTTAATCTTCGACACATCCTACCAACAAACTACTTCAGTGTTTTTTTCTTAAAAAAAAAAAAAAAAAAACTTAGCTAATCTTAGGATAAGTTAAATTTATGTGAAAAAACAAATTTCCTTAGTCAACTAACGTGCAAATGCCAATGTCGGTTTGTATTTTTTTAAAACGACTTTTCCAACAGAAAAACTTTTAAGTAAAAAAGTTAAAGCCGTTGAAGGGCCTTTAAACTAAAGGACAAAGTAGGATAATACCGCGTGCAATGAAATAATTATTGAGCTTACACAGGCCGACACCGCGATTAGATTTGCATATCCGGCCGCCGCAGGCACTAAAATAGATCTTTATAATTTTATGTTTCTAGCACAAGTGTCATCCACTCATCCCCACACTAGAAAAAATATCATGGAGCCCAAAAGGTAGATTTTGCACAGAACCCCGCTTGTGTTGATTAATTTCTTTTCTTTTTTTTTTTGCCAAAAATATTAATTTCTTTTTTAGGGGTGTAAAGCAAACGACAGGTGCAAGGGAATTGGACTTTTTAACCGAGAAAAAAAAAAAAAAAAAAAGCGGAAGTGGAGAGATTAAACCATTTTCTTCGTTAGATATCTAGACAATAAACACTAAACTACAAAACTCTTAAATTTTAATAACAAAATTAGACTTGAGTAGACACAGAACTAGATCACGTGTTATAAGATTAAACAACACCCAACATATGATTTGCGTAGCGAATTTAGCGCTCATTATTACGAGATTGCAGTCAAACATGATGTTGATCGATTTTCAACTTGCCAATCTCAACCATTTCCGAACCAATTAGCTATATAAAGGGAGATCTCGTCAATTCATACTTCATAGACTAGTTCAAAGTTCATACAGCTTTATTAAAGGGATAGACTCAATTTGAATGACTCAAAAGGACCCCCCACTCCACTCCCTCTCTATCTGTCACGCGTGCACACACAAAAGCACAAAGGATATGTTACAAAAATAAGATTTACAGGTCAGACATAAAGAGAACGAATGATAAAAAAGCACCGAGTTCTAATCTTTAGAAAATGGAACACCACGACTAAACTATTACCTTTCTCTCTGAAATTCTTATTTGGTCTCAACCTATATTCATTTGTTACACCAAAATGAAGGTTTCCTCCCAAAAGAAAGGTAATAAATAAAGCTTGTAAACTTGTAGACACAGAAATATTGGCAACCAGTAAGAAACAGGTAGAATAAAACTTTGTCCTAACGACTCTAAAAGCCTCAACCAGGTGTGTGTTTGACAGTAGTCCAGCCTAGTGATGTTACCTGATATAAGAGCAGCTGCAACACTTGACCTCCTCAAATGTTTGGAAGCTTTGTCATTTTGTACGCAAAATCCTGTATATAAATCACAGCATATAATTCCCAACATTCTTTTGAATAGTTATGCTTTTGAGTTGCTTGAATGTTGAATGTTAAGCATCATGAATAGATCTTCGCTTTAGCCAATGAACTAAGGACTGATTGAATATGTAGCAAAAGGTTAAAAAATGTGGTGGTGCTGGCGGTGATGGCAAATGGTAAAGGTGATGTAAGGGGAAACATGATTGATGGCATGAAGTTCCTAGATATTCCACATGTTCCATGAAATGATTCTCTGGTCACCTTTGATGGCAGGTTAAGTTAAATCAGTGAACCTAATATAGAAAAAATAAATAACACTGCTAGATGTCTATTTAGACAAGCATTCCTATTGTTGATGTACACAAAAGTTAATATGTGGAAAAGCACATAAATCCCACAAAAACACAGACCAATGCACCACTTCTACAAATGACAACAGTATCTGAGCCCCCCTATTACGTAATCCAGGCTTTTAAATGTGCTGCTGACAAATGCATGTCTTGGATAAGTTATAACATGGCCAAATGGTATGTTCATGATGCCACTACGTGCATTCATTCACATGAGGAGAGATGCTAATGTGATGACTTGATTATGAAATGGATGCATGCAACAGCTGCAAGATGCATCCTATCATGTAGTAGTTGTATTTGTCGGTGCATAAAGAACAGAGTACATCCCCTTCATGCTACTGGTAATTCATAGCTGGTGGAGCTCCATTGGTGCCAGGTGCAGCCAGAGGGTAGCCAGAATCCTTCCTTTTCCCGAATGGGTTCTTCGAATATGTATATAGAAGTCAAGAAAATCACATACTTTTACATAATATATGCAGCAGCAGCAAAAAGTAACAGGCAAATGTGTAATCTACACCCGACTATAGCTTTTAAATTTTGTTACCTGTATTCTTTACTTATAAAGCTTTTAACATTAACCATATTAAGTCAAATTACCTTTCAACCACATTAACTCCAATTTTTTTTTTTGTCCCCTAACAAGCAAACCAAATATAGTAATTTAAACTTAATTTATTGAGATTCAAATCTAGTTGCCTTCATTTTTCCTTAGATCTCTCTTTGGATGAAGGCAACTAATGGAAAAAAAATGATAAAATAATTAAAAGGATGGAAAATAAAAAGGAATAAAGAAACATCAAATGCAGTAACAAGATGCTAAAAGGATATTGTATCCGCATGCCAACCGAACCAGAACTGGGGATAACAGCACCCTGCAAACTATGGTGTACATTGCTGGCACTATTTACATCCTGCATGAGTAATGTAGAACATCTTTTAAGCAAATATCATGCAACAACACAATGTGACTAAATATGGTTCTAGAAAATAACAAGAGGATCGATGCACAGAAGATAAAATTACTTACTTCAAACTCAATAAAGCAAACAGTATGTCTTTCCTGTCTCAGGACCTTCATTTGCTTAAAACCAGGTTGTCTACATGACCAAAAATAATGAAATTAAGCAGAAGATTCCAATAATTAAAATGGCATCTGTGATGTTATAGATACATTTCAACAGCTAATGGAATTGATGGGGATAAGTGATACATACGCACTAAAAAGTCCCCTCAATTCTTCCTCATTTATGTTCTCTCCCAAATTTCCAATGAATAGGGTATTGCATGGAGGGTTATCTTTTGCATTCTGTGGGAAAAATAAGAAATTAACAAATTAAAGTAGAAAGTTTAGGCCTCCTACAACATTACTTACGACAAACACCCAAGTAAGGAAGCTATCATCAAAAGTAAATAGATCTAATGTGTGCGTGCATGTGTGCAGGTGCAGCCTTTAAAGAAAACATGTAAAACATGAAACTTTTTAAAAAGAAATTCACTGATAACATAACTGATTCTGCAACCAAATTCATTGAAAACTGAGTAAATGTAAATATGGAAGTTCCCTCCATTAGTTAACTTCATGAGTAGCCATTTGTTGTCTTTTTTCCTTTTTTTTTTTGATAAGTAGTAGTCATTTGTTGTCTTGATACTAAATTAGTTTGGTTTTGTTTCCCTTCTAACATACAGCTGCAGATTTTGTTTTTCTACACGCACATGCACATAACACACAACTCTCATTGTATGAAACTCAAACTCTGAAAAATCCATGTTTTTTATATTCAAAAGTATGATACAACATCTTATACTTCTCACAAGAGAAAAAAAGGTTTCTGAATAGTTTCTATATATACTTGTATAAAAATACTTCAATTTGACTGAATTTGTTAATACTTTTCTTGCACTATAATCATTTATTATGTCAGCATCTACTACAAAGTTAAAAAATTTAAAATCCATGTATTGCTATTTATATTAAACATCAACATTTCATATTTTTATTTATATACTTGATTATTTTTTTTCCCTTTGGTCTACTAAGGTTTTTTTTTTTTTTTTTTGGCTACAATTTAAATGAGATAGATCCCATTATCAAACATATATATTGAAGTATGCATGCATGCATGCACACACATGTTGATAGATAGATGGCATGTTAAAAAATTCCCCTGGGTCTTTTTTTGGGGGATAGATTCATGCACTGGGTTTTCAACCCATGACCTCACCCTCTATCTCATTATTGTGGAGGAGAAAGTGCCATTTGAGCTAGAGCTCATTTGTCAGTTACACCACTTAAAGATACAAATACTAGATTTTTCAATCAAAGAAAATCAAAATAATTTAAACTATGAAAGTATGGAAAAACTATTAATATATGGCCAATAAGATCTAGCTAAACTGGAACCTCCTCCACCACCCAGCACAAAAGGAGATTATTTTACCCAACACATGCCTGCAGGGGTGCCCATGCCATGCCCATGATGTGGCCTTGGCTGCCTGCTGCTGGCATGGCATCACTTGCTGCATTATACAGACGCACGTGTGACCAGCCATGGGATGCTGATCAGGCTTGTATGGTTTAGGTTAAAGGGGAGAAATAAGTAAATCAAGTGCCTAGATAGATTGTCATCTCCTTTTTCTCACAGCCATCACAAAATGCTTCACCTAGAGAGAGCCTCTAGCCAACCTCAACAACCAGCAAACCACTCTCAAACCCAACATCACCCATGAGAGATCCTAGCAACTATAGTTTACGCCTGTGATCTAAACACAAACTAATTATTCATTAGTAGAACCATAAAATGCGGGAGTAATACCAATGAATCATCACATATAATACACAACGTAAGCAACAACTAAGATGGTGGAGCTTAAAATCTAAAATTGCATCCATGATTTTACAATCACTTTAATAAGATACCATTTTTTTTTTTTTTTTTTTTTTTTGTATAGGTAATTAGAGAACTATTATTAATGAGAAAAAATGGCAAGTACAAATTGTTCATGATGATGAACAAAAAGAAACAGAAAAAACAAACAGCAAAACAAAAGAGAGGGAAATCAGAAATATAATCTAAGGAAAAACATAAACTTTGAAAGAGACGGAATCAATAAAGCCCCAACAACGAGACCACTCAAAAAGACTACGCTGGTATAAAACCTTTAACTCATCCAACGTCTTCTCCATATTCTCAAAGGAGTGACGATTTCATTTCAACCAAACAATCCACATTAAGCACCCTAGAAACAAATTCATTCGAGTTATGCTTCCCAAGCCACTGATGCCAACAAGATAACAATCCCGCCACCGATCTTGACATAACCCAATGAATACCAAAAGCATGAAGCATGAAGGTCCATAAGGTATGTGTAACAGGATAATTAAGTAGAAGATGGTCTACCGACTCCCCATCACAACAACATATACAACACCAATTTACTAAAGGGCGACCCCTAAGCATGAGATTATCCAACGTGAGAATCCGATTGTGAGCAACTATCCACAAGAAGAGAGCCACTCGCTTAGGAATCTTTGGTTTCCAAACACCCTTCCAAGGAAACAAAATATTCGGAGTACCCTGAATTGCTTGGTAATAAGATCGGGTGTCAAACTTACCATTACCTTTGAGCCGCCAACAAAGAATATCCCTCCTATCACCCTAAGGAATATGAGGTTGGATAAACTGAAGTAAAGAATAAGATGCAGCTAGTTCCCAATCTTCAAAAGCTCTATAAAACCTTAAATCCCACACTCTAAAATTACCTCCTTCCGGAATCCACAAAACCTCAGAGATGCAAGCATCTTTGGCAGCTGAACACACAGAGAGCTCAGGATAGAGGTCAAGGTAGAAATTCAGTTGATCTTCTAAATCAAAGATAAGCTATAATAACCAATAGCCCTATTAGTGCCATATGGCTCCAGTCACCTTTTCCCCCAGGAAAAAATTTAGATCCTCACTAGAGTAACGCCTCTTTTTGGTAACCCCTAAGATTCAAAGAGAAATCAAAGGTCAAGGTAGCAATTCAGTTGATCTTCTAAATCAAAGATAAGCTGTAATAACCAATAGCCCTATCAGTGCCATATAGCTCCAGTCACCTTTTCCCCCGAGAAAAAAATTTAGATCCTCACTAGAGTAACGCCTCTTTTTGGTAACCCCTAAGATTCAAAGTCACTACCTTTAAAATTTTTTCCTACAGCCAGATGAACTTCATTCCAAGTGACTTTTTCTAACTTATGTTTACTTCAGAATGTCTTGCAAGTCTATGGTTTCAAGACTAATCATGTACAGAAGGAACATAACATTTCAGTCAAGACACAAGCAAACAATCACAACATATATGTTCAATGATTATTGACACTAAGTTCAGATATATCAGTATATTGCTAAGCATCAAGAGCACCCACAACAACTTATCAAATATCTGTACTGTAAAAACTCATCAAATTACAACCTGAAATGATTGTGTTGTGAGATACATATAGCAAGTTGAGGGCATCGATCATACATAAGTAGGGTATATGGAGAATAATTAGTTTACAAAAAATACTTCAAAACAGCAACTTCTCAAACTGAGGTGCAATTACAGAAACCAAGCACATAGGCATTACCTGAACAGGTACATAACTACTAGGTGCTGGCACAGGAGCAGGAGCAGGCATTGGTACTGGAGGAACAGGGTAGCCTCCATACGGATCATATGGAGGAGGAGGAGGTGGTGGAGCCATATATCTATGCCATAGGAGCAACATCGAGATGTGATCAAAAGAAGTAATATAAAAATTCTCAATGTAGCTTAAACCACGTGCACAACTAGACTCTTCTCTAGAGCATATAACTTCCCTATGTTGTTAAATCTTTAGATACCTGATACTAAAGAAGATACAGAAGAGGAAGAAATGATTTTTTCTTACCCATGTGGCCCCCAAACATGTGCTGGAGGAGGAGGATGGAAAGGAGATGGACTTGTATAACCAGTGTGTGTATAATCACCCCCAGTTCGCAAGCGTTTACTTTGATCATATGGGCTTGAATCCGCAACTATTCCTACATAACAGTTCAGATTAGCATAGGGCATCACAATAAATGATAGAAGCAAACTCTCAGCAGCCATTCCAAAACAAATTGAACCATTCAAACCCATTGATAGTCACAAGCAAGCTATTCAAGCAATACTAATACTTTATTTTATTTTCTTATTTCCTTTCTTCTTTCTCTCTTTTTTCTTTTCCAACTGATGCCAAAATAGCACACTAGTGACTCAACTCAACTCTTTTTCTAGATGCAAACGTGACACACTTGAAGAGGTCCTAATCACTGGAACATAATGTAGAAATTTTACGTAGTTCAGCAGCCACAAACAAGTCACAACCTATCATTAATCTTTACAGCTCTGTTCTAAAGGGATAAGTAAAGAAACCCTCTTTAAGAATTAGCCCTTTCAAATAATATCATTAATCTTCCATACCAAAAAAAAATAGTTAATGCAATTTTCCCAGAGATGGTGTTGCAACCAAAAAAGATAATACATTGAAAATGGACACATCACCCCATCCTGTTGATTGTCGCGATTTGTTTTAAGCCATAATCAAAACGAGGAGGAATTTGATAGGCAAGCAGAGTCGCGAAGAAAATTTATATTGCCAACTTTCAATGCAATTTGAGTCACTTTTATTATAGACACCCTTGCTCTGCGAGTTGGCTTGTTATATTTTTAAATTTTTTTTTTTTTCTCACATTTATCTCTCAAAAAATTTTGAAACATAAACCAAAAAACAAAACAAAAAGAACGAAACTCTACTCGTATTTGATAGAAACCTAGGCCATTGGAAACCAAAGATTTCAAGTAGTGCCACAAACAAGCCACAACCTATCACTAATCTTTACAGCACTGTTCTAAAGGGATAAGTAAAGAAACCCTCTTTAAGAATTAGCCCTTTCAAATAATATCATTAATCTTCCATACCAAAAAAAAAAAAAAAAATAGTTAATGCAATTTTCCCAGAGATGGTGTTGCAACCAAAAAAGATAATACATTGAAAATGGACACATCGCCCCATCCTGTTGATTGTCACGATTTGTTCAAAGCCATAATCAAAACGAGGAGGAATTTGATAGGCAGGAAGAGTCGCGAAGAAAATTTATATTGCCAACTTTCAAAGCAATTTGCATCACTTTTATTATAGACACCCTTGCCTTGCGAGTTGGCTTTTTATATTTTTAAAAAAATTTTTTTTTTTTTTCTCACATTTATCTCTCAAAAAATTTTGAAACATAAACCAAAAACAAAACAAAAAGAACAAAACTCTACTCGTATTTGATAGAAACCTAGGCCATTGGAAACCAAAGATTTCGAGAAGTGCCACAAACAAGTCACAACATATCATTAATCTTTACAGAACTGTTCTAAAGGAATAAGTAAAGAAACCCTCTTTACGAATTAGCCCTTTCAAATAATATCATTTATCTTCCATACCAAGAAAAAATAGTTAATGCAATTTTCCCAGAGATGGTGTTGCAACCCAAAAAGATAATACATTGAAAATGGACACATCACCCCATCCTGTCGATTGTCGCGATTTTTTGTTCGAAGCCATAATCAAAACAAGGAGGAATTTGATAGGCAGGCAGAGTCGCGAAGAAAATTTATATTGCCAACTTTCAATGCAATTTGCGTCACTTTTATTATAGACACCCTTGCCTTGCGAGTTGGCTTTTTATATATATATATTTTTTAATTCCATTTTTTTTTTTTCTCTCACATTTATCTCTCAAAAAAAATTTGAAACATAAACCAAAAACAAAACAAAAAGAACGAAACTCTACTTGTATTTGATAGAAACCTAGGCCATTGGAAACCAAAGATTTCGAGTAGGAGATGCAAAAGTGTTTTGTCCTCACACACACACACACACACACACTATTTTGACTTTACCAGCTTCTAATCAAAACTCCTACACACACTTTCGAATTTCGATTTTACTGGTTCCAAGAAAAAATTCCTACACAAAATCACTCACTCACTCACACACACACACACACACATTCAATATTACTAGTTTCCAATCAAAATTCCTAAACTCACACGCACAAAACTTCAATTTTATTAGTTTCCAATCAAAATTCCTACACACACAAATTCGATTCTACTAGTTTCCAATCAAAATTCCTACACACACACACACACATATATATATGTAAAGATCCAACAAATCTTATACTCTCTATCCTCTAATCTAAGCTAATTTCACATATAACTGAAATAAAATAAAAGGCAAAAAATTAAGTAAAATCAAAGTGAGTTTGAGTTTCAATTTTCACCACCTCTTTTCACAAACAGATTCTTCTTCGCCATCTCCGTGTGCAACACCGACTTCGACTCCGCATCAAAAACCATCTCCTACACCAAAAAAAATCAATCAAAAACCATAAATTCAATTCAAAATCCAAAAATTAAATTGAGATCAAACAGTCCAGACCTGAAGAGCGTCTTTGGCGGCGAGAGCGAACTGAGCGTTGGAGAAGAGAGCGAATCCCATAGGCTTCTCGCCTTTGAAGTTAACCTGAGAAGCTTCGTAGCCAGGTAGCCATCTTAGAAGGTTTTGCAGCTCCCTCTCCTTCACGTCTTCGGGCAATCCCGTTATGAAGATCGTGCGGACCTCGTCTGAGGGAGCGATTGGCGGAGCGTGCGGAGGAGGAGCGGCGGCGGCCACCGCTGGAGGAGGCGGAGGAGGAGCTGCGGCGGCTGCCGGAGGCCATTGCTGGTGGTACGGATGGATGCCTGCACCTGCCATCTAGAAAGATCGCTAGATTTGGTTGCGAAAGTAAGATAAGGAGAGAGTATCAAATGCCCTACTACACAGAAAACCAGATATAACAGATTTTTATTTATTACAGCAAATAAAAACAACCTCTATTGGTTTTTCCCTCGGTTTATTTATTTATTTTTATGGATTTTTTTATTATTTTTTGATTTTTTTTTTCGCTTTGAATTTTATTTTATACAAATAATTATTAAGTGTTTCAGGAGTATTAATTTAATTTTTATTGACAAATTTAAAAGTGTAATTTGTATTTTTGTCAAAATAAAATCAAATTTATGGAGTTTGTTACGTAATTGCTTCAAATTTTTTAACCTATTACACACTTATTTTTATTTTAAAAATAATGAATTATTACAAAAGAAATTAACAACTTAAAACATTAAAAGGTAATTTTTTTTTTTCTTATTTTTAGGTGACTTTTTTTTTTTTTTTTTGATTGAGCATAAGGTAATTTTTTTTAAGAAATAAAAACACACAAGAGAAAATAGTGAATTAGTTATTTTTCAAGTTGCTGTTTATTTCATTTATGATTCACAAGGAAGGATTTTTGGTAGCTAGATAGATTACGGTATAACTTATACAAATTAATGTTATATATTTTGGTTAATATATATTCAAAAAATGTTCAATGGTAATACTAAAAAATTTTAAACTATATCATTTACAATTTTAAAATTATATCACGCATGAAAAGTCGAAATTTAATCTAAAAATAACAATAAAATATGGAATTTTATATAATTATTTCTCCATAACTAATTGCTATAAACAAACATTTTGGAAGAAGAATTAATTATTACATAACTAAATTCTTTTTTTAACTTACCAAATTGATAACACAATACCAATTTTCTACCCTTTACTGCTGCTCTTGGATCATTAAGCATTAGCATTGGTGGTGCTAAAAAGTTATATTGCTATTTTTAGCATTGCCAAATGCAAAAGTAAGGCTCCATTGGTGGAGTTATAGCCAAAATTTTTGATTTCTTTGTTATAGTTATTTTTGACTATGTACTGTAGCTCAAAGGTATAATGAAATAATGATATTTTATTTGCCTCTTCAATTAAATAATGTTTCATAGTTTCCTTCTTCTTTTTTTTTCCTTTCTTTTTTTCTTTCGTACGTCATCTAGTTTAGTCTTCAACCTCTCCCCTTTTGTTTTTCCTCTATTCCTCCAACCAATCCAAATCTTCCGTAGAAGCTCACTCTCTCCTTTTTATTTTTTCCCTCTCTTCCTTTGCTCGCCGCCGACCCATCAGATTTGCCCAACCACCGACCCATCGAAGCTCTATGCTTGGTCAAGGCGACAATAAAATAGTGCCATGATCGGCGATGGCGGGAATTCTAGGTTCATGGGTTTTGGATTGCTAGGTTTGTGGGTTCCCAATATATATATATATATTAGTGTTTTTGGTTCTTCTTTGCATGGGTTTTCTGGTGTTTGATTTTTTTTTTTTTTTTTTTTGTGGGTTTGGTTGTGATTGTGAATTGTGGTTGAAATGGCAATTTGGTGGCCGTGTTGGTGGTGGTTTGGTAGTTGCAGTTGTAGTTGTCGTGGGTTGTGTTGGTGTTATTGGCTATGTTGGGTTATGGTTGTGGCTGTGTTGGTGGTGTTTTGATTTTTTTTTTTTTTCTTGTCGTGGGTTGTGGTTGTCACATAAAGGTTGTTGCTGGTGGAGTGGTGGTGGAGGTGGAGGTGGAGGTGGATGTGGGCGAAAATGGGTAATTACCCATAAGGATGAAACTATTCAGTTAGTTGGCCCGGTTTTGAAAGATTTTGGCAAACTAGCAACTCGAGCCTCTGAGGCTCGATTTAGGGCCCAAAATCGAGCCTCTGAGGCTCGGTTTACGTTGTTTGATGTGGCAAAAAATCCACGTGGCGTTTACATGAAACTCGAGTCTCAGAAACTCAAGTTCCACGTAGATGCCACGTGAAACTCGAGTCTCTGAGACTCGGTTTCACTTTAAGTAAACCGAGTCTCAGAGACTCGAGTTTCAATTAAAAAAGCCCGCATTTTAACTTTGAAACCGAGTCTCTGAGACTCGAGTTTTAAGGCAAACTAAACTCGAGTCTTAGAGACTCGAGTTTCAAAGGACTCTCATCTCTGCCTATCTGGTCATATCAAGCTGTCTTTGCTGTGCTCTGCTAGTCTATTTTAGCTGTGTGCTCTATGCTAGTCTATTACATTGTGCTCTGTGCTAGTCAACAACAACTTCAATTATTTGTCCGTTGCTTGTTAGCCTATTAGTCTATTTTGGTGCTTGTGCTAGTCAACAACAACAACAGTCTTTGTTGCAGGTACACGTGAATATAATCTGTCTGTTTTGAGCCATATTCAAAAAATATGTTAAACCACAACTTCTCTCAGACTATGTTGAACCACAACTCTCAGACTAAACACAACTCTCACACCTTCAACAACTTGAATCACAAAGCCTCAACAACTCTCACACCTTCAGCAACTTCAATCACAGAACCTCTCTTAAGAACTGTCACAGAGACTGAAACTCTCATACATATTTAGCAGCAAAACATTGCTCCTCTCACTCTCATACAATCTCAGCAGTACATTTGCACATCATTATGTCAAGTAAGGGTCTCCTCACTCTCTAATTAGTTGTTTAGTGTATATAGCTGCTTTAACCATTATTGCTTGCATTGTTTTAGTGTATATGCCATTTCGTAATAAAATATTTGTTTGTATTAGGCAAATATATTTGTTTCCTAATAAGATATTTGTTTGTATTAAAATATGTATATTTGTTTCCTTATAAAAAATACGTATATATATTTATATTTATATTTATATGTATATTTATACAACTATATAATTAAATATTTATATATACATATTTTTATTTATATATTTATAAAACTATATAATTAAATAATTAAATATTTATATAAATATATTTATATTTATACAACTATATATATAAATACTTATATAAATATATTTATATAAATATATAAATATTTAATTATATAGTTTTATAAATAGGCTAAATATAAATATATTTATATAAATGTATTTATATAAATATTTAATTATATAGTTGTAGCTTTTGTTTAGCTGGGAATGTTTTGTGGTTTAAGGTTCTAGTTCTTTGAGATTAATAAGCTTTTTGAGGCTCTCTTAGTTGGATAGTACATGGTATTTGCTTTTTGTTATTTGGGCATAGGTATAAAGGTGTTTATGTATTTGTGGCTGCATACGTTTGGCTTAAAAAAAAAAATAAGTATATATATTTATATTTATATTTATATTTATATTTATATTTATATGTATATTTATACAACTATATAATTAAATATTTATATATACATATTTTTATTTATATATTTATAAAACTATATAATTAAATAATTAAATATTTATATAAATATATTTATATTTATACAACTATATATATAAATACTTATATAAATATATTTATATAAATATATAAATATTTAATTATATAGTTGTATAAATAGGCTAAACATACAAATATATTTATATTTATATATTAAATTAGATGATATGTCTAATTTGATTGATCATGATTATATTCACATTAGTGTTTTTTATTTCTTTTTTTGTCTGATGAACCCTGCTCTATGTTATTTCATCAATAGTAGTGTAATAGGGTATGGCATTAATTTAAAATTACTTGAATGATGTTGTTACATAATTGCACTCATTCATTTGCACATCCTCATGACTTTTGTTGTTTGGTTTGATATTTTTATTTATATTTTTGTTAGAGCTGAGTTTCAATTTTGTAAAGAGGGTGAGTTTTGTCTTCAGTTTTTTTATTTGTTTGAGTATGAAATTATAATGATTGAGTGTGTTTGTATGTGATGTGGGGTGAGTATATGCAATTGTTACACTTTTAGAAGTTGCGATTGTTGTACTTTGAGTAGATAGAAAAGGCTTTGTAATTGATGTTAAATCAAAGAGATCAAATATGTCACTAACATAAATTTACTTGGCTCTCTAATAGGTTCACAATCTTTGAAGAATATTGACATAAATGTATACTTCGGTGGACCCCTTTACAATCCTGAAGGGATTGACGGATTTCCATTTAGAGGGGAGGGTATTGAATGCTACTACATGATGTTACGTCGTAAGTTGAAGACGTTGACTGATTTGAAGAGGAAAATAATGGACGAATTGAAATTGAACCCTGCTTGGTATGACATCAAGATTATTTATCGTTACCCACAAGAAGTTCTTCATGAACGGATAAATTACGGGTATATGGCGATTAAAGAAGATAAACATGTAAAGATGATGTTTAATAGGATCCAGAAAATGTCCCAAGTAAATGCTGCTGAGTTGTATGTAAGTTTGGAGGCGAGTGTAGACAACAGTACTGAGGTGGTGCAAGAAACATCTACGGCTTTACAATTTACAACCCTAGATAATGGATGCACTACAATGGGAGGGTATGCAATGGGAGGTTATACGCTCCCATCTCAAGATTATGTTGCAAATACTGGTGAAACCCTCTACTCTCAAGAGACACATTTAGAGGAGGAAGACGAAGACGAAGACGAAGACGAAGATCATGCTGCGAATGATAACATAAATAATGATGATATGGATCAGTACGAAGAGAGGATTGAGCAAGGTGACTTTGAGAACGATGTGGATGAGCATGAAGTCGTTCCTAATTTTGAAGAGGAAAATATGGAGTACCATGATGAAGGTGATGCAGATGATGATGATATTGGTGTCCAGCATGATACAGATACGACCGTTGGCTACAGAGCTCCTGCGGACTCATTCTACGCAAATACTTGGGAAGATATGGTTGATCCTTCACTTCTTCAGATACCATTTCTTTGTACTTGGCAAGATGGGATGCATTTTTGTAAAGGGTTGACTTTTGCAAATAAAGCTGCGGTGAAGCGTGCATTGATAATATACGCAGCAAAGGATAATAGAAATTTCTCCATCCAAAGGTCGAGCACAACTCAATTGTGCGCCGCATGCGTTGACGACAACTGCAAGTGGTACGTTGGGGCATACATGAAGTCTAAATTGAATGGTCTGTGGATGGTCACGTCTTATGTGGGTCCACACAGTTGTATACCCTTTGGGCTGCGAAGAGACGGTAGAATGATGGATTCTAATTTTGTTGCATCAGAAATTGTGGGAAGATTGCGAAAAAAGCACACTGCTACTATTGATGAGCTTTGGGAGATCATACGTACTAAGTATGATCATGAGCTTTCTTACTATAAAGTATGGGACGCAAAACAGAAGGCAATTGCTAAGATTTTTGGGGATTGGGAGGAGTCTTACCAAAGGTTGCGAAAGTTGTTGTTGGCATACTTGGATCAGGATTCGGGTACCCAGTATAGCTATCACACCATACCTAGGCCATTAGAAGGTACTACGTTACTGCGCTATGTATATTGGGCATTCGCTCCATGCATTGCTGCATTCCAGTATTGCAGGCCAGTGATCAGTATTGATGGAACTCATTTATATGGTAAATACAAAGGGGTATTGATGATTGCAATGGCAACGGATGCTAATCAAAAGGTTTTGCCTATCGCCTTTGCTGTTGTGGATAAGGAGTCAGGGGCTAGTTGGGGGTGGTTTTTAGAGTGTCTCAGGACTTCGATAGAGCGTGTTATTGAAAACAAGGACATTTGCATTATTTCTGACCGACATAAAGGTATCAAATGCGCCATTCGAGAGTGGCCTAGAGGGCAAGACGGAAGAGAACAGGTATATCATCGATATTGCCTTCGACATGTTGCTAGCAACTTCAACACACACTTTGATAACCCGACTCTAAAGGCATTGGCCTTGAAAGCTGGATATGCGACTCATGATGCTAAATTTGTGTCTATAATGCAAACCATTAAAGAGGCCGAGATTAATTTACTGAGGGGTGTAGACCCTACTGATCGCCGGATTATACGTTATATGCCATACACATATCTAATGAGTGAGGATGTAGACAAATGGACCCAGTCACATGATGGTGGAAGACGTTACGGGGCAATGACAACCAATATCTCTGAGTGCTTTAATGGGGTTCTTAAAGGTGCCCGCGGTTTGCCCATTGCTGCAATGGTTGAGTTCACTTTTTTTAAACTTGTTGCATATTTCCACGATCGACATAAACAAATTACTTCTGATCTCTCTCGAGGTAAGGTGTG
This sequence comes from Quercus robur, assembly GCF_932294415.1. Taxonomy (NCBI): domain Eukaryota; kingdom Viridiplantae; phylum Streptophyta; class Magnoliopsida; order Fagales; family Fagaceae; genus Quercus; species Quercus robur. Next base: position 84,563,400 of record NC_065538.1, on the reverse strand, counting down.
GAGTGATTATGCAATGGAGATCTATAACAAAAATGAGCAGAAAATTGCAGGACACACTCTGAGGAATTATAATCATGCAGAGGGTATATATCAAGTGGTTACCCCGTATAACGACCATAGAGCTGGAGGGGGAAATCACAGTCATGATGTGCGCATATTTGATAGAACATGTGGTTGTGGAAAGTGGCAAAACTTGAAGATCCCTTGTTCACATGCAATTAAAGTTCTTAAAGGTCTGCATCTCGATGCGCCTAGCTATATTGACCCATGTTACAGTCTGAACAACGCCATTCTCACATATTCACATAAAATCAAGGTACATTTATCAGCCACCCACATTAAAAGCCTACAAAAATTTTGAAGCTACGGCTGTATAAATATAAATTGAGTTTGTTTTTCTGATAAAAATCTCGTTATGCTAATTCAAGGTTGCAATATTTGGGAAACAAGCATACCTTTTTATTCAATTAAGGTTTCAAAACCTTCATTCAGATTAGCTCCAACATTAGTGCAGCTACTTGAACGTGAGAGGTAGGGTCCAAGGAAACTGATGAAAAGGCTGATAAGGTTCTAAAGTGGAATATTCTGGATTGTTGGACTCCACAAAATCATTACCGATGGTCTAAACCCAACATGTTTAACACTCAGATACAGTCCATCGGTAGTGATTTTCTGGCGTCCAACAATCCAAAATATCCCACTTTAGAACCTCATCAGCCTTTTCATCAGTTTCCTTGGACCCTACCTCTCACGTTCAAGTAGCTGCACTAATATCCACTGCATGTGATTGAATCCCCACGTACAAAGAGTCATACAGTAGTCTGTGAGATATATACACCTCAGGAGACTCGTAGGACAAGGTCTAGGAACATGCTCCCTTGAAGAACTCCAATAGATAGAAGAACAGTTAGAGAGGAGCGTAAGCAGCATTAGAGCTAGAAAGGTTAATGATAAAATCCCTAACTTGGCTTTCATGATATTTTACTAAATGGTAGTTTAACATGCTTTATCTTGGTCTATACTTTCAGCCTCAGGTTTTCAAGGAACAAATTGAGCAACTAAAGGAAATGGTAAAGTTTTAAATTGATTGATATGTAGGCCCAACAAGGTGATTTCAAGTTGCGTAGAAAGAAGTTTCCCTGTTTTTTTTTTTTTTTTTTTGTTGAGTTCCTGGCACTGAAATATTGCAGCACCATAAGTTTTTTCTTAACAGAATTTTTCAGTTGTTGCTGACTAGTATATGTTCTATTTTCTAATTTTTCTTCAGGAAAAAGTCCTAGCAGCTGAAAATGCAAGGCTATGTGAGAAGGTGAACTTTTGCAATTATTATTACTAGTACTAGTATTCTTTTATTACCTTGAGATTCCTAACTTGGTGCGGGCATCCAGCAGGTATAAATACTGCTTCCCCAAGCCTTTGCACAAAGGTCCACGGTTCAACACCTACAAAAGTGAAGTAATTGTGTAAATAATCATGCAAGGGTATTTTTAAAATATTATTGCATTTTTATCATACTCACCAAATTCTTCCTTTAGCTTCCTTTTGTGCTTTTTTCAATCAATAAAAGGATTGGTCATGAATTGGGTGGACAACCTAAAAAAGCATTATCTATCAGAGACTGCACATGAGACATGGCTAATCAGAAGCTTAACTTGCTAATAAGTTACCTGTTGAGTGACAGGTGAACAATAGGTGTGCCTAAATTCGTTTGCATGCTTTCTAAGATATGCCTCTAATTGAGGAACATCTTCCGTCCGAAAAAGTCCCATCAAGCACTGCCTTCGACATGCATGTAGTCATAGCCCTTGTTGATGTATTGAAATTTCATTTTGCCACGGCTTGTAAGACTTTCCTTTCGAATTTCTTCACAGCAACTGAGACAGAGTTCATAAGAACATGTTGGGCAGCTTCGATGAAGGTCTACAATTGAAGTTGCACAATGATTGCTGCTCCAAGGCCAATAAAAAAAGCATTTAAAACAAACATTGCAATTAGCACCTCATAGAATTATAGAATTTCATAAAGAATAATAGTTTCTTACCAAAAGATACGCTCATCATTATAACAAATGGTTTGTTGTACTTCAATTTCAGAATATGATTTCCCTACCACAAATATTTTCCGTAAGCAATGTCTACAATTCAGAATATATGAAACATGAATGTGCTTTAATAAAAAGTGTATCAGCAGAACACATCATGAGCAGAAAATGGCACCAACCATTAAATCAGTTGTTTTATTGTCAGCTTCAGAAGTTCCAACACTTGCATGCTCAGTCATTGTTGCATCCTGTGTTCCAGATGGCTGTCCCTCTTCTTTTTCTTGTTTAGAAGTCTCCTCTGCAGCCTTTTTAGCAGCTGCTTCTTGCCTCGCCCTCTCTTCTTCCATTGAAACTCTCAGAGCAAGAGCCAGTTCAGGATCCAGGTTGGGATCCACACCAAACTCAAAACCAGTGACTCCACCAGCTGCAGCTGCAGCTGCTGCTGCTGCAAAACCACTTCCACCTTCCCCATCCCCAGTGAAGATGGGTGTACTACCATTGGATAAAGGAAATTTAGAGTTTAAATCATAAAAAATAAATTATAAAATCAAAACTTTAATCTATAAAATAGGGAACAAATTAAATCCCAACCTTATAAGTACATCAGAAAGAGCATTAGGGCCAGGTGGAACATGTACAATGTGGCTAGTGTCATTGTTGTTAACGGCAGCAAGAAGTGCATCCAGCTTCTCTGTCTTCGCATCATCTTCTTCACTGAAATTTACAATATCAAGTGGTACACTGTTCTTTTTTAACTTTCTTCCAATAGACTCCAATGTCTTTTTCTCTTGTTTGATAGGACTGAAACCAGAAGATATGAAACGATGAAAATGTAAGAGCCAGAAAAAAAAAATGAAAAAACAGAATGAAGCATGACTGTAAACACCTTCCAGTAAATACAATAAATATTGTTGCTGTTTTTTATTTTGGCGATGCTTAAGGGCCAACTGCGCCACCTGAATGCCAGCAGCCAGGTCCATCTCGCCACCTATTTCTAGACCTACATTGAAAGAGAAAACAAGTCACTCTAACACAGTTTAGAATATGATTTTAGAAAGAGAGTAGAATTGGGTTGTCTCAACTTTTGATTTTCGAAGAGTCCTTATTAAATAAATAGTTAAAAACAAAAGGATAAAAGTTAAGACAAATAATAACAAAAACAGTACTGGAGAGATGGTTATCGTTTAAAATTAAATTGTCCAAAGCCAATGAGCTCTAGCTCAACTAGCACCTCCTCCTCTTAATACAATTCATGTTTCATATAGGCCATTTTAATGGTTGGTCCCTCTTTCAAGTCTGAAGGTTAGAAAGGTTAAAAATCTAATCAGAGCAAGCATTTGAAGAAATTTACAGCAGTGAGATAAAAAATTTAAATAAAATCAAAGACAAAACCTTAATCATCCCACTTGAGTGCAAGCACACATTACAGTTGCAGTTTCTACGGCAAAATGGGCAAAGCATCGAAACTTCTTCTTCTTCTAAGTGGGGGTACCTATACACACACAAAGAGCAAGAATGATGAATTAAAACAGGGGGAAAAAAGAACATCTCAGCAGAAAAGTTGAATGTACAAGGAATACCATACCATTGCTTGATACACTGGATGCAATACATTTTCTTCTTACACTTAGTGCAAGGAACAACAAGTTCAATTTTTCTTCATACCCTGATGGCATTTTAAGCGATCTTCTCCATTACCCTGTTTACGACAATAATTATGAATACTATGCAGTGAATGAAGAAAAAAACTAAAAGAACTAATTCCTTCAATGGAATTGGAATATGAAGATACATATAGGTCTACTATGAAAAAGGCATAGAGAAAAGAAGCTACATTCACATTTATTGGACTGCATCTCTCCTTGCTGGAATATCTACCTCCAGCTAATGTCCTTATTTGAGGCATTCACCTAGTTCCAATAATGTACGTTCAAACCATATTGAAAACAAAAATAATCTTATTGAAATGTGAAAAGAGAAATAATAATGGAATAAAGTGTGTTGTTTCACATTAAGCTTTCAGATACCTTTTTTGAATCTTACGCCGTCTCGTATAATGAGGAGGAGGTCTTGCATGTCCTTCGTCAGATGCCTCGGGCCCAACATTGTGTCCATGTTTGTGGCCCCCTGTCCCACACGGAGGTGCCTTTGATATGCGTTTAGGCCGACCTTCAGCCTCTGTAGGTAACCCAACCGCCTGCTCAGCCTGAACATGGGGTGGGTCAATGGCTGAAGAAGGGGTACTAAACGAACTATGGGAGGGTGGCTCCTGCTGCATGTCAGGTGGGGTACCCAGGTCAAAGGATGGAATGGGTGACAGCTGAAGAAATGACTGTGGGGTGGGTGGACAGACGTCAGAGCCAGAACAAGGAAGTGGGGTGGGTGGAGGGATGGTGGGGCAAGGAGATGGATGGGGGGTGGGTGAAGGGATGGTGGGCGTAGGGGCTGGATGTGGGCTAGGTGAAGGGATGGTGGGCGTAGGAGCTGAATGTGGGTTGGGTGAAGGGATGGTGACGGTAGGGGATGGATGTGGGGTGGATGAAGGGATGGTGGGGCTGGCGGATGCATGTGGGGTGGATGCAGAGGGATCGGGGGTACGGAGAAGCTGAGGGGTAGCAACAGGCGGACGGGATTGACATCCGGCCGGAGCTGTGCTCGTGCTTGGGCCAGTAGGCATAGCTGGCTCCTCAATCGGGGCCTCAGGGATAGGAGGTTGGACACGTGTCATCGCCTGCACTGCCGTCAGTACCTCAGTAATGTCATTGTGGTCCTCCGTGCCCACTGGATGACGCCTCAACAAACGGACGTATCCTTCAATCTGCACATGAAAAGACCACACATATTAGACTTGCAATACGAAATCAACAATGCGAATTGATAATAAAATAAATGTTGGTTATGCTACTAGAAATTGCAAATTAAAGGGAGATGAAGTGCGAAGCAAAAAATGTAGTAACAAACATCATGCTCTCTAAACAGTGGTTTCATGGTAAGAAACACGGTAACTTGGGTTAGAAATAGAGAAGTTACCAGCAGAGTCACTACAGCACCAGGCCTATCGATGAACCTCCGAGTCACCCTTTTGAACCAGTCGTGGTACTCGTGCTCTGGAGGCATATCACCAAGCACTGCTTCACAACGCCGATAAAAGCGATTACCCCACTCAAGGATATGCACAGCATGTTTCTGCATCCAATTAACACCGATCTTCCCCCTCAAGTCAATGCCATGAAGCACTCTGTCAGTGTTAACAGCTTCGGGAATTTCTTGGATCATCCCGAATTGACGAACAACACGATCCGGTGTATGTTTCTCTACTAGGTGGAAACATACAAGCGGCACCGTTGCCGTCCATACGGCCCTCCCTGCAACACACCACGGCGGGAGGTCGTCAAAATGAGCTTCATATGGCTGCCACACCACCTACAATAGCCAAAAAAAAGTACACAACACATTAGGGAACAATGTTTATATTTCAAAGTTCACAAAACCTATATGGATGTTCATAAAAGCGTAAAATAAGGCATTTTCATACCTGGTCTGGCAACATGGAAGCTAGTTGCTCGCGATACCTGTCCCTGAAAATGTGGGCGGGCCTATTTTTCTTGTTTGGGACCCACAACCACCTACAATCAAGAAGAATGGATCAATAAGTACTGAGATGTTATTAAACTATAATGTAATCACATATATTAAATATGAATATAATACTAAAAGCTGAAACGTAGCAATTAATGTTAATTGGATGTTAAAACTAAGATATTAAACTAATTAATAATATCAATATCAATATAAAACTTATGAGTCTGTTAAAACTAAGATATTATGCATTCTAGAACAGCCGCTAAAGACAGAGAAATCTCAGGGTCAGCGAGTTTTTTTGGTCCAGCATATAGAGAGAGAGAGAAATTTGAAGGACACTGCCACTGTCAGGCCAGCCTCCTGCACCGTAAGACTAAAAAATTTCAATGGTGGGGGGTTATGCAACAATGAAATGGGCCACAATAGCTTTTATTGGTAAGCTAATATAATCTTGGAATCCTACAATATATGTTTCGTTGCTTGCTGCTGTGTCTATGGTGTTACTAAATGGGAGCTGATATGAATTTTTGGGTTTCTTTGAATGCAGATGAAAATTTGCATTGTTCTATATATGTTATTTTGATATTCTATATATTTGTTTTTATTGCATTCCACATGTTCAATGAAATCCCTTTTAGACTTAATTAGTGATGATTGGAGTCAATTTTTGCCGCCCTCATACCATGATAAATCTAAATGATTTATTCATTTATGAACAATGAATTTGAACTAAAAATTTCGAGGATGAAGTCTAGAAGATATCAACATGGTGGAAAAAATGAATTATGAAACAAATGTGAGGCAATTGGTAGTATTACATAGCATTTACATATTTTTTTTTCATGGCTATGCAATTGATTGGGAGGCTCTTAAACACTACCCCATAGCCCCACTACGAAATACACATCTATATCCTGGAATCCATGGGCCCTAACTTTGATAATGACCCATGTAAAATTTGGATGACAAAGAAAAGAATTTGAGTGAATGGAATTATTGAAATTTAAACTTTAGCACAAAATTAGAGTAAAAGAATGCTATTAGTCTTATTTTATTGATTCCTTCTTGATGAGAAGCAAATGTAGAAGCCACCGAAACAGTTTCATTCTTGGTCTACACCATTGAGAGATCAGCAAAATCTTAAGCAACTTGGAGTCAACAAGCCTACAGCTCTTGCTTTTATGCTCTTTGCTTTCATGTGTAAGTTTCAAGTTCTGCTTTTTTTGCTATCTAGGTTTTTTTAGTAGATTTGGTTTAGCTTTAGCTTAATTGCCTGTTTGGTTTTATTTGTATAATTGTTTAGGTATGTGTTAATGAAGATTTTTTATTTTATTTTATTATTTATAAGTTATTGAGTTTATCAAATCTGAAAAAACACAGAGCCTAGGAAAACAAAAAGAGAAAGCTATTTATTCAAAAAAATTCTCTTAGTATTGGGTGTTCGCATTTGGACCCACAATAAGTATATTAGCCAGTCAGTTGACCAAATGGCCAAATCACTAACACACTAGCACTAGACTAGGTGTAGAATAGCAATCTGTGAATAATGCTACAACATAGCAACAAAGAACCACAATGATCGACTAGCAGTGTGGTTTTAGAATCAATTCCCGTCTGATGAACTAATAAATGTCTTATGGACTTGCATATTATTGCTGTCATGAATTTTTATGTTACCAAATGTGGTCTAAATTTGCTGAATTTTATGATTAGTTACAATTGTTTTCTTATTAGCTTGCATTTGGTTTTTGCACAAATTCTTTTATTTATGGATATGCTTATTTACCTATGTTGATTTCAAGGGAGGGTGGCACTGACAAATTGTTACTTTCTAATTGGAAGAGTTAAGAGTTCCAATATGGTCAGTATATTTTGTTTTAGTATGTCTAATCTTTTTAGAATATTTGAAAATGAACCAAATGCTAAAATCTTAAATTGGGTTTCATGACTTAGTTTTGGGTATTTTGGTTGGGTTTTAGTTTTTTGGGTTAGATTTGTATTTTGGTTTGGGTTTCTATATCAAAGCCAGAATTTTTTCCTTTCCTTCGATTTGAATATGACTAAGATTTATGACTTAGTTTTGGGTATTTTGGTTCGGTTTTAGGTTTTTGGGATAGATTTTTGTTTTGGGTTTTTGGGTTTCTGTATCAAAGCTTTGTCTTTTTAGTTTATATTCTCTATTTGTCTTTTAACGTCGTGAATGATTTCAGGAATATAGCACTAACGTAGAAGATTAACCTCAAGTCGAACAGTGGACCTATCAAGGTAAAAAAGAACCTTTGTTTGGGTTTTTTAATGCTATAGTTAATTATTTATTTATTTTTTTTAAGAATTCTGTAAGAAACTTTTATTGAAAAAAACACATAAGCTCCGGCACCTTCAAGAAAGAATAGCAACAAAAGCCTCCAAAACAAATGTATTTACAAAAACTTAACAATACTACTAACCCATCTAACAAATTATGTGCCTAGAATTTGGTGATAATTTGTTAATCCAGTTACAGATTTTAATAAATACAAATTGATCCCTCCAATCTCGGATTGAAGCCTGATACATCATCTCTTCATGCTATAAAATAAGCTGTCGTGTATCACCTGCGATTTTTTTATTTATTTATTTTTATACTGTTTGTTCAAGAATGTGTATGTGTTTTTCTTTCTACTATGCATTTTAAATTTTATACTTATGTGGGAAAGGGTCAAAAAGAAAGAAAGAAAAATTTAGGAATAGGGAGGACATGGTATGTGTAGAGTGTCTCAGGTGAATTTGGAGAACTATGTTGAATCATTCATACATTAAGAAGTTTCTTCCTGCCTAAAATTTTATTTTAAAAAACAAAAAAAATTATGAAATTGATGTAGAAATAATAGTCTATCTGAAGTGAAGGAAATGTCTATAGTTAGTGAAAAGAAGGAATTTTAGCACCAATCATGTTCTCTAATGTATAAGTCTAACTAATTGATGTAATTTGTTCAAAATGAGATTTTAGATGCAATTCCTCCAGCATGTATGTGCTTCAACTTTGGACAGATTTTGTAAAAATTTCTAAACAACTATTTGAATTACAACTTATCAAAAAAATAAAACTGCTTGAATTACAAGAATTATGTGCTTTTAATTATTAATAAAAATTTGATTGACACTATAGTGCTTATGACCATTACACACTTGAAACTTCCATGGTGGAAATTTGGTGGCTGGGATTGTAAGATGCATTCTTAGAATTCGGACTACAAAAGATGCAAAGTGTAACTTGGAAGGGGAAAAAATATGTATTTATTTATTTTTTCCAATTTTGTTTAGGTTCTTTTGTTCTTTTATGGCTTTTAGAGATTTAATTTAGATGCTGTTTGTGTATTAAAAGTTGCAATTATTAACTATGTTCGATGCATTTTTATCTATTTAAGAATAGAACATCAATCTTAGGCATCTACCTTCCAATTTGGATTTTCCTAGCAGAGGTGTAAGTGATTCTGTTGCTTAGTGCTAAGTGTTAGCTATAAAAGATCTTATACTACTTTTAAGTACATCCGAATTCCTTTGAACTATCAGCTATGCTTTCTCTTATCAATTAGTTACTCTATCAAAGTCATTTAGATTCAAACCATCAAATTTAGAGAATTTAAGGTGGTTTTTTTTTTTTTTTTTTTTTTTTTTTTCATAAAGGTTTGATTTTGGTTTTTCCAAATTTAAATTTTTCTTCTTAAAGTGTTTCTACTAATAGAAATTAAAATATTGTTTCTTTGTATCTATATGTTGGAATTTTACCTTTTAATATTATTGAATATGCTCTCCTTAGTTTTCGTGATTGTTATAGATCAATAGAAATAGTTTGAATGGATCATGAATATAGGTTCACTTCTACTATTGAAAGAATTTTTTGGAACATGGGGCTCAAAAGGTTGTATTAGTTTCTATCTTTTCAAAGGTTATGTTTAAATAGGTCTTCATTATGCTATTTCCTCAAGTAGGACAACAATCACCTTTTACCACACCAAAGAATCCAGTTTGTTCCTATTGTGTATACCTTTGGAGTTGGCATGTTCAAGATGGACTACATTTGTGGGGGTTCATATGTGCTATAAGTTTTTGCAGGTGAATGGTGATGTTTCAATTCATCTGAGTGAAATAGAGCTGGCACTTCAGTGCATCATGGCTAGAATATGGCTAATCTAACTAAATTGTTTTTTGGTTAAAGAGATCTTAGACTTAATTTTCTGCTATTGGGGAATTTTGAACTTTTGGCATTGTTATTGAACCTGACTCTATATTACACAATTGTCATTTTTGTTTTTTTGAAGTGATTGACATTAACAAGCCTTTATTAAAAATATTAACTATTGTACATCATGCTGAGTGCCTTAAATATTGTTAGAAGCTTTTGGAACTTCAGAAAAAGATGGGAACATGTTTATAGGCTTTAATATTTTCACCCAATATACGGTCAAGAGTGTAAAAAGTATACTTACAAGTAGAACAAATGATGGATGTACTGCATTACCCAAATGAATTTCAATGAATTTTATTGTATTGTTATGTTAAATTGATGGTATTTTAAATATGTTAAATGTTCCCACACGTTGTGCGGGTTAAATGCTAGTTTTAATAATACCAGCCACTTCCTATGTCAATTTTTATACTAGAACCACTCCCCCCTCCCCCCACCCCCCCCAAAAAAAACAAAACAAAAAAAAAAGGAAAAAAGAGCACAATAGAAAGAAGATTCTTATACAAGCAGAATATGCCAGAAAGTACAGAGATTTTGTTATCCTCAAAAATTGGAGAAAAAACAACTAGATGATAAGAAGCAAAGGACTAAGTTGGCCCTAATGAAAAGTTGTAATTTAGCAATTGAGTAAATGAAAAGGCAAAGTCTGTCATAGACTTTGAAGATAGAAAAGGTCTGAGGTGATGTAAATATTTGTTTGGTTTGACAGTCCCTTCACTCTCTCTATGAGTGTTACTGATTACAATAAAGCCTTTATAAATAACCTAAAGAGACTAGGACTTCAAATAGCAAATAAAAATACTCAAGAAGAAGTTAGAACCAAATAGAAAAAGAACTCAAAACATAATATAAGACTCGTGCTTTGGTGAAGACAGTATGTTATAGCAGTATGAGGTAGAGACTTACTTCAGGGATAGTGGACCACGTACTGGAGGACCGTAAGCACCCACTGGCGGGCCTCGCTCAACTGTCGGGCACAAATAGGGGAACCTGGCCCATGCCCAGTACTGGAGCAACAGCAAGCTCCCACCAATCTGACTGGTGTCCTCGCTTGCCCTGCATAGCTCTCGATACAACCATGCAAGGCAAGCACTTCCCCAACTGTACCTCCGTGGGTTGTGAAGGTCTTCCAACTGCTGCACCCACATTAGATGCACCCTATCGCCGGATTTGTCCATGAATATTGTGTCCCCCAATAGCGCTAGGATGTAGCATCGTGCGTACTTATGCAGCTGATCCTCTTCAGCATCAGGCGGCAATGGGTTAGCAACTTCCTCCAAAAGGCGGTTGATGAGAATCCTCTGCCCATCAAGTTGCTTATGGTTGTTTTGAGTTACAGGTCGAAAGCCAAGGAAGTCCCGGCACACATCCACCCAAGTTTTTTGTGTGCTCCCTGTTATAGCCTCACCATCAACAGGAAGCCCGAGAAGAACCTCCACATCCTGCAATGTGATGGTCACCTCACCATGTGGCATGTGAAACGTGTGAGTCTCGGGCCGCCATCGCTCCACTAAGGCCGTTATGAGGCCATTGTCAATCTCTCTACCCGGGACCCACAGGAGTCCCTCCAAACCAACTGTGGTGATGATGTTCCTCACTCGGTCGTCCACCATTGGAGGTTGCTTGGAGAACTCTGAACTACGACTACGGCAGGTAATGGACCCTGGATCCTGCACATAACATCTCGTTATGGATTAATATAGTATATGCAAATACGTGTACATTGTATGGATTAAATGCATGTGCACAAGTAAATATTTAGTTGAGTGTTTTACCCGCCCATTCCAAATAGCTTCGGACCGATGCGTCGCCTGCTGTGACAACACCGAGTCGTCAATGGGTCCAGGCTGTGTATAGTCAATGCGTCCAGCATTTGCAGCAGCCATACTGAAGAAGAATGATAAGCAGTTAGTTTCAAAATTGAACACACAATATGCTTAAATATATAGGTATGAGTTAGAGCAGCCATAATGAAATGACGACTATGGTTGCTTGTTCATAATTGCAGAATCATAGCAAATTTCTTAGAACTTTGAAGGGAGGACTTGACCGGGAATTAGCTTACTAAACCGGTATTTTGGTAGTTATTTATTTAATTTTTTTTTTTTGGGTATGAAAGTTTCCAACATATATCTACTAAATGCTTTTCATGAGAATCATTAAACCAAAATACTCCTCACATGTTTGTGTGTATACTGGCTTTAAAGTAAAAGAAAGAACAAGAGAATGAGCCTAATCTGTTCATACATGCACTAATTCAAAGATAGTTTGAATTGAATTTTTGTCTGTCAATAGAATATAAAATCATAAATTACAAATTAAGTTTTAACTATTTCAAGTATCTTGCTTTATATGATAGTCGATATTTACACTATTTATGCTGTAGGTAACCTAGGTTGATTTCAGTGGATTTAACTATAGCATATTGCTTTGCTTTGATTTGTATCTCACAGTCATATGATTGTGGACCATTGGGTAATCTTAATTTGTTAAGAATCAAATATGTTAATATATGGGAGGCTTTTTAGTGCTAAATACTAACTATGAGCACCATGTTTGGGATTACAGTGCCAGCACTTAGGGGAAAGGACTACGGCAAGACTAAAATGCGTTATTCGGACTACACAGAGACAGAAGCAGGTCTTCAGTATAAGGTTGCCAGATGAAAAATACATAAGGCCTCCAAAAATGTTTTTAAGTGCACAAGCATCATAATTATCTGTTCTAACAACAAATATATATGAGAATGCAGGACTTGCGAGTAGGAAATGGCCCCATACCAAAGATGGGAGAGACTGTAGTGGTAAGCCACTAATTTTTCATATGCATTTTTTCATAATGTTAAGTTAGCCAAGACTTGGAGCCTAATCTCATTCATTTAAAGAGAAATTTTAGACTGCATTAGTTCCATATCCCCAATTATATGTAAAACTATGCATGGAGTCATCTGTCTTAAGTCTGATAGAGTTGATACATGAACATTTGAGAAAATGGTGAGCTGAATTTAGTACAATATAAGCCATGCAACATTGAAGTTCAATTTATAGCAAGTGGAGTACACAGTTTTTTTTTTATTTTTCTGGATATTTAGTTAATTAAGTAATCAGTACAACAACAAAACTAATGGTAAAACAAGAATATTTTACCTCTATTACAAATTCAGTACAGAAACCAAAAAAAAAAAAATAAATAAATAAAAAACGAACTGATTACATTTTTGCATAAGGGACTCACCTTTTTTTCTTCTTTTTCTTTCAGATGGTGGAGACTGAGTTACAGCAGAGGGCGAGTGAGAGAGTAGAGAGGGTGACGTGCGACAGTGGGTCGGTGAGCGAGAGAGTGAGAGGGTGACTGAGCGGTGAGGCTGAGAGGGTTGGGGCCGGCGTCGGCGACGGTGACGGTGACGGTGACGCTGAGAGAGTGAGAGAAGGAGAGGGTGAGTGAGAGTGGGTCGGAGACTGAGAGAGGGGTTTGAGAGAGACAGAGGTCAGACCGGTGAGGCTGAGAGGGTCAGTGGGTGAGTGGGTCGGCGTCGGCGACGGTGACGCTGAGAGAGTGAGAGCAGGAGAGGGTGAGTGAGAGAAGGAGAGGGTGAGTGAGAGTGGGTCGGAGACAGAGAGGGGTTTGACTGATGAGGGAGAGTGAGAATGGAGAGAGCGTTAAATTCAAAAAATGCCTATTAGAAATCGAGTGCCTGAAACTCGATTTCCATATCTAGTCCACGTGGAAATCGAGTCTTAGACACTCGATTTCCACGTGTACTCCAACCTCTTTTTTGCCATGTCAAAGCACGTAAACCGAGCCTCAAAGGCTCGATTTAGAGGGCCAAAATCGAGCCTCTGAGGCTCGAGTTGCTAGTTTCCCAATTTCTTTCAAAACCCGGCCAACTAACTGAATAGTTACGTTTTTATGGGTAATTACCCATTTTCGCCGTGGATGTGGCTGGCTGAAAGGTTTTTGTGGTTGATTTTTTTTTTTTTTTTTTCATTTTAATGAGTTCTTTATATTATTTTAATCAAACTACTACATATATAGATCTATTGATGTTGAGTGTGTAAAGTTGAATTTATTCAACTATGTGTTGGTTTTATTTCGTGCTAAATTTGCTTGTAATTCAGCATTTAAAAATCCTGTATTTAGGTGGGAATAATGTAAGGGTTGTATGTGAAAGAGTGTGAAGAATTGATCAAGTGTGTGCATCAAGAGACTTCTCACAACTGGACCTCGCAAATGACTCGTAAGTGGTGAGTTGCTAGAATTCAGCACACATGTGGAGCAAGCAGGAAGTTGAAAAGTCAGGACAACTGGATCACTATAGGACAAAAAGTATAGTCTAGTCATTCTGTTATCTGGCCATTGGAACTTGCCACTTGTCTCAGTCGCAAGTGACTCACTAGTACACACTGTTTTGCTGAAAAATGACTTTTGACATTCCTTCTCATACCCTACTATAAATACCTTTATACCCACGAAATGTAGAGAGCTTCTAGAGAGAATTTTGAGAGATAAACCCTAAACAAAAATAAGATTGACTCATCTACAATCTTATACCTTTGAATCTCCAAATTCCTCTACTCTCATCCTTTCCATTGTCATACCCATGAGAGGATCTTAAGCCCAACCCTTACCTCACCACATTTAGAGCGGTGAGAAGGTTCTTGGTGTATTGGGAAGCAGTTCAAGAGAGAACCTATTCATTTTGGTTGATGCAATGGGTTTATTATGGGATCCGGTAAGCTAGAAAAAACAAGGTTAGGCGTAACCCTATTTGAGTAAGAAGCTTAGAGGGCTTAAGTGCATCGGGTAAATTAAGCTTTAAGGGTCTATTGCTATTCATGTATCCTAACTAATTTTCTAATGGATCATCTCACCGCTTGGAGGGTGGCGAAGAGGTGTTTTGCCAAGTTCTTCAGTTTCCTCTTCGATAACACGTGCCAGTATTATCTTGTGTTTGCTTCTCTTTAACCCTTACTCTTTGCTTTTAAATACTGCTGTGTTGTGATTAAAGTATGGCTTAGAGTTGGTTGCTTGTTTGGGTATAGCTTATATTTATCATTCCGTACATATATTGTTTAGGTATAAGATTGTGTTGGTATTTTTGTAATTAGGGGTCTAAACATTCACTAGTGTTTTACACACTAGGTGAGCTTTCACTTGGTATCAGGGCGGGTACACTTTGACAAATTTCTATATCCTAAGTGTGATCCTTGACCCCTAGGATGGATAGGTCTCAATCCCTCAATGCACCTCCCTTCTTTGGTAGGAGTAATTACGCATTTTGAAAAGTGCGCATGCATTCATTTTTGTGCTCTATTGATGAGAGTATGTGGGTGTGAGAGACCCCCAAAATGGGGGTGTCTCTCAAAAAGGAGATTTAGGTACTTTTTAGGGCACCTTTCTTTTTGGGTAAGTAGTGTGGAGTCACCACTTATTTTTTATACAAAAAAATAAGAAAAAAATAAATATATACAAATACATGATTGAATTATTCCTTTTCATTGATTGAATAAAAAATTACATAATTGAAAATTACATGACTTTGGGTCCTAGTTACATTCTACCCAAAATAAAAAAATAAAGACAAGCCCTAGATCTACTTATCCAAAGATCTAAATTCGGAGGCTAGATTACGGAATGGGAAGATGTTAGGCATCCATTCCACCCAAACAGAGACTGGTCTTCTAGACCCTTGTGACCAATGTACCTTTTTTTATGCATGCTATGGATGATATGTTAAACATGTGAAACAAAACTAAGTCACAAAGATTTATTTATGAATGTATCATCTTCTTTTCTTTTTTTTTTCTTTTTTTTAAATTCAAATCTATTTTAGTGATGATAAAAAAATTGATTTTATTTTGGTTTAGAAAAAATTTAGATCTGTTTTAAAGAATCTAAAAAAATGGTTTTTGGAGATAAAAATTTAGATATGTATTTAAGAACTAAAAAAAATGGTATTTTTTTTATGATAGAAAAACTAGATCTGTGTTTATATGTTCAAAAAAAATTGGACAAGATTTTTTTAAGAAGAGAGTTTCACTCATACATAAATTTATGCTATATGAATTAAACAAAACAAAACAACCATAAACACAATCATGCTTAATCTTTTTCTTTGTTTCAAAATCTGCATATGTTAAAAAAAATCAAATTTGTATCTAAAAAAGATATAAATCAGTTTTTGATTTGAGAAAAATTCATATCTGCATCTAATGAAGATGCAATTCCATTTTTTATTGAAGAGAAATTCAGATCTACATCTAAGAAAGATGCTAATCCGTTTTTAATTAAGAAAAATCCAGATCTACATTTAAGAAAGATATAGATCTATTTTTATTTTAAGAAAAATTCAAATCTATATCTAAGAAAGATGCAGATTTATTTTTATTTTAAGAAAAATAATTGGTTATGTGCAGATTATTGAATTTAAGAAAGAGATTATAACAATTACACATAAAAAATCAACATAATCTAAGCAATGATTAACAATTCATATTATGGATAAAGAAAAGCATGCATTCACATAAAAAGAAAGACATAAAGAAAAGGAATAGGGTGATTGAAAACAACCTATTGCATGGAGCACTTCTTGTTCTTGAGATGATGTTTTAGAGTCAAAGAAAGTTATTTAGTTATCTTTGAAACCTAAAAACCCTAATTTTAGTAGCTAATATCAGGGAGGATTAGCAAATATCCGTAATTTGAGAGTCTCAAAACGTATGCCTCTCAGAGCGTAAAAAAAAGGTGTTGAATTATGAGATCCAATCTCCATTTATTACTCTAAAAAATAGCCCCGACATGTAGAATGTGAATCGGAACTCATCCTTCTGCAAAAAGATTGAAAAGGGTGTGTCTTATCGTCACTCGAAAGGGAGTTGTGCCAAAACCCAAAAGGAAAGTGCTGTCTGGCACTCCAAAAGTGCCAAATAGTGCTCTTGAATGCTGAACACACTTTTGTGTTTGGTGTGTTTTGGACTCTTTTTCTAGGGTTTTTTGATCCAATCCTTGTACCTAGACGTGTTTTCATCCTTAGTCCATGATTTTTTTTTAATCTTTTTTATAGATAATTCAGACATTTTCAGGAAAAATTATCTTGTGGATAAATTCTTTAAAATAAATCTTGATAAAGTTTAGATTATCTACAATATTATTTTTATCCAATCATCCCTTTTATTCCTATGCATGCATCCCTATTTTAAACACTAATTATCAACTAATCACAAAATTATTTAATTAATTTTAATTGTTTAACCAATTAGAATTAATTTAAACTAATCATGCGTGGTTGACTTTACCTATACACAATACATGTTGAAAATGCAAACTTAATCATGCAATACCTTTCAATTTGATGGTCTAATTTGGAAACCGGGCACACCATTGTGACCGTTAGAATCTCAAGATCATTTTTATGATATGCAATGAATGAACTGATGCATGTAATGCAATGACAAATTAATGCATGTAATGTAATTATGAATTTTGGGGTACATGGATGGTCACTCTAGTCATTCTCCTTGATTAAATCATAGGTGCAAAATCGAGTGTCTACAGTGGGATGCTGTTGAAGTTGGTTGGACAAGGCCGGAGGCTGCCAAATCTACTTGGAATAAGGTAGTCCTTGCAGCGGCTATTGTTAATAGTAAAGCTCTTAATGCTATATTTTATGGTGTCTCACCATATAAATTTCATAGGATTTCTCATGTGTCAATTGCCAAGGAGGCATGACAAATTTTGGAGACTACTTACGAAGACACCAAGAAGGTGAAGGATACCAAGCTTCAAATGCTTACCACTCAATTTGAAGAATTGAAGATGAGCGATATGGAAAGTTGAATGAAGTGGTGATCAGGAAATTTAACTTGGGTGAGAAGATGGAGGACTCCAAATTGTCAAAAAGATCCTTAGATCATTGCCAGAGAGCTTCCGTGCAAAGGTGACCGCCATTGAGGAGAGCAAGGATCTTGATGAGATAAAAGTCCAAGAACTCGTCGGTTCTCTTCAAACATATGAATTGTCTCTACCATCTCAAAGGAAGAGCAAATCCTTTGTTTTTAAGACAATCAATGAGGGAATTGAAGCTCAAGATTCCTCAGATGAGGATGAGGTTGAAAAAGAAGTGGCATACCTTGCAAAGAACTTTTGCAAGTTCTTGAAATTCAAAAAGGATGGGAAGTCTTTTGAGAAAGGCAAATTCTCCAATTTCAAGAAAGACAAGAAGGATTTCAAGAAGGAGGATTCCAAAGACTCTTCTCCATCTCAAGCAGTGACTTGCTATAAGTGCAACGAGAGTGGTCATGTGAAGAAAGAATGCCCCACCTATTTGAAAGCAAAGGGTAAAGTCTTGGCTACAACCCTTAGTGACTTGGATAGCTCCAACTCCGATTCGGAAGAAAGCTATGATGAGGAAGGAAACTACTCCACTTTTATGACTATTGCACCCGTAGACTCTTTGGAAGATTTAAGCAATCTAGTGGAAGAGCTTGGTGAACATACCGAAGTGGAGTTTATGGGTGTTGGAGACGAATCTAAAGATGAAGAAGAAGAATGTGTCTATGAAGGAACCAATAGATTACAAGAATCCTACAATGCCCTTCTTGAGAATAGTGGAGAATATGCTAGAGTGGCTAAGGCAACTATTAAAAAGATGAAGAATGCAGAACATGATTACAAAAGTATTCTCGTGCGCTACAAAGAGACCAAATGTGAAGTTGAAGAGCTGAATGAAGAGCTAATGAATGCCTATTTTAGGATAAAGTTTCTTAAGCTTGAGTTTATTCAAGCTAATGCCAAAGTGGAGTGTGTTGCCTCCAAGAAACTTGATGAGGTGCTTGCCTATCAAAAGCTCTCTTCGGATAGAAATGGCTTAAGGTATACTAGAGAAAGTAGCTCAAGCTCTTAAGTGTCTAATGAGATGAAGTTTGTCAAAGCCAAAGAACCATTGTTAACAACTCCTCTTATTGAAAATGTAAAAGTTGAAAAGAAGCCAAATGGTTTTGACAAAGCCTCCAAATTCAATTGTGGCAAAGCCTAAGGCAAAAGGAAAGCCTCTTCCTAAGGCACGAAGAGGTCCTCAAACATAACACTTTTGCCATCATTGTGGAATCGAAGGACACGCTAGGCCAAATTGTCAAAAGCTTCAAGCATTGAAGAATGCGGGTCTTCAAAAGCCAAGAAGACAAGGAAAGGGTAAAGGGAACCCCAAGCACTCAAAAGGGCAACAAGTAGAACCGGTTGTGAGTGACGTGATGAAAATGATTGACACCATCACCTCATGTTTGGCCAATTTCACCCTAAGATTTGAGAATCGTGGCTTAAGTACCCAATCCTCCAAAGATATCACCCCAAACGCATGTGTCATGTAGGTGAAGAAGGATACTCATGCATAAGTATTATGGCATGTCCATGCATTAATTCTTTCAATATGTTGTGACATTGTTGTTTAGTAATAAAAAAAATTAATAAGAGGAATATACTTTCTTAATTACCAAGGAGTATATTACTTGGTATTAACAAAAATGTAATATGTAAAAGGTGTGTATAATACACCAAAAGTCTTTTAGTTCAGTGGCTTTCCCTTTCTCTTCTATTAGAACAACTAAAGTTTAAATCCCCCAATTTATAATAACAATTGAATTATCTCAAAGAAAATGTGTAATAGTTAGGACATAGGTAGTAGCATTGCATCTTATCTCTACTCATGTATTTGTGTTAGGACTGAGGAGGGAAGTGTTCATTTATAACTTTGGTGACAACTTAATTAGGAGAATGAGCCAGTGAGTAACAATTACCCTTTTGATGGAGACTTATGGGTATTGCTAAAAAACACAATCATCACAATCAGGAAGTATCATTATCATCATTAGTTTTAATTTTTTTTATAACTCGAAATAAGATTTTCATTCAACAATCTAAGATACACCAGCCAACAATTGGAAGATTAGGGTCATCATTAGTTTTTATGTTATGTTGATTTTATTGTTATTTTGTTTATGTTCATGTATATTGTTATTAGTTTCACTTTACCCCCCCCCCCCCCCTAAAAAACACTCATTAATGATATATATCATTCAAAACAACAAATCTAACCATAAGAGAAATCCTTATCTCAACAAAAAAATATTTTGGTCGGCTAGATTTTTCCAAATGTAAGTAGAAGAAAAAAATTCAACTTAATTCCTAGAAAGGTAATAAAAAATAAAATAAAATAAAAACTTCAAGGGTGGGGTCATTCATGGGCAACTTATTGTTTTTGATTAGAAAGAATTGCCCAACATGGATCATCCTCTTTGTTGGGGCTTTAGGTAATGCATGGAGCTATTTCTCATTTTGGAAGACTGTAAATCTAAAGGAGCAAATTCCAAGGTACTACTCATGGAGTTGAGGAATTAAATTCAACCCACATCAATTGTTTTATAGAACGTTCTGCAAAGCCCTTTTTATTTTACTTTTTTATTTGTTTATTTTTTAGATGAAAATTGAAGATTGACAGTGGGTGCGAGGTGGAGCATCCTCACTCTTGCAAACCATAGGCAATGCATTGGGGTATCTCTCCTTTTAGATGATTGTAAATTGAAAGGAACCGATCTCAAGGTACTATTAATTGAGTTGAGGAATCAAACTCAAGCCATATCAATTGTTTTATAGAACACTCTGCAAAGTCCTTTTTATTTTACTTTTTTTGAGATGGAAATTGAATTTGAGATTGTTAATGGGCGCAGGGTGTCAATAGATGATGATAGCTAGTGCATCAAGGTCCATCAGCAATTATCTTGAATCAAAGCATTTTATTAAAACCCTAATAAAAGGCTTAAAATCCCTAAGTGCATCCATAATCATATATGCATATATTGCCATTTCCAGAGAGGGGTAAGAGGAGATCATATTGTTCCTTACAATCAATAAGTATCATCATCATCATGATTACCATCATTATTGGTTTTAATATTATGTTGATGTGTATTGTTATTTTATGTATGTTTATTTGTATTGTTATTTGTATTTGTACTATTATTGAGAAACGGAATTATCCAAACCTTTTCGAGTATCTAATTATTGTTATTAATAATAACTAGTTTCTAACATGCGCAATGCTTAAGAAAGTTTTATACAAATATGGTAAAACAAATTTTATCTTTCCAAAATTAAAAAAAATACACACTTTTTCAAGAATGCAAAAGGTAAGTCAAGGAAAATTTTCATTTCTTAATAAAAATTATTTATAACATTTTGTATATCATTAAAAAGTATCTCAAAAATTTCTTAATAAAAATTTTCAAACTAACTTTCTCAATCTCATTTTTTTTCAAACCCAATTTTATTTCTTCCAACAATCCAAATCACCAAAAATGCATCTCAAAAATTAATAAAACTCAACAAAATTACAATTCAAAATCAAAGTACAAAAACATTTACTTCATCACCTCTTTTGTGACATTAAGACCAAAGTTGGAATATGTGATGAGAAGGAAGAATTTGGGGAAAAAACTTTACTATATTTCTAGATGCTTATTCTTTTTCTCATTAAGAATATATCATCTATACACAATAAATAAAACAAAATTAGAAAATATAATTTATATTGGGTGCAAAATTGCAAGAATGCATCATTCAATTCAAATTTTTTAATAAAACTTTTAAGCCACGCAAAAGAAAGAGTTAGCTAATCCCAATTAAAACTGCTCATTGTAGCCTTGTACATGATAATTGTAATTCTTTTTCCTTAAATAAAAAGTAAAATCCCTTGAGTACAAGTCCAAAGGGGATAAAAAGGTAGAGGAAATTTTTGAAAAAAATTTGTGAATACCTTTTTATATAGACATTATTTTTATTGATTTCATTGTTCAGTTATAAAAATTTAAATCAAAGTAGATGATTATGTATAGGCAAAGTTTTTAATTTTTTCATTGTTTCAAAGTTTAGTTGTAAACATTTATGTTAAAATAGATGAATATGTAAAGACAAATTTAACCAAATATGAATGTGTAAAGACAATATATTTATATTTTTAATATTATAAAAAAATTGGGGAAAAAAAAGAAAAAAAGAGAAGGATTATGTGGCCAGTGAAGTGGCACAATTAGAGTTTTGCAACATTAATTACCATGCTTCCATTTTATATAGTATATAGATAAAGATATGAAAATGAATATAAGGAATATAACTTTATGGTTATAGCATTACTTTGTTTAGTAAAGTAAGGAATATAATTTTTTTTCACCTCAATTTACCACTTACTGAAATGACAAATTGTGATAGGGGCAACATCATTTTATTCATTCTAAAAAATTAATGGTTCATGTCAAGGACTGAACGGTTACATTGATCTTATTCTAAGGATTTTTTTTTTTTTTTTTTCCATCCAATGTGTGTCAAGGATTCTTAGAGCACTTGATTGATTCCTTTAGATTGTTTGGTACCCAAGTCCCAAATACATTACGTAATTACTTGGATGAATACCTTAAGGGTGACCCAAGGTGTTGGTTAGCTAACTAGGAGACTTGAATTCAAGACCTTTATAAATCATATAGGGCTTAAAAACACAACAAATAATAAAATAGGAAGATCCATAATACATAACATTTACAACAAATATGTAGCTATATACCTTGCCTATTTATTTTGTACAAATATCAACCTAACATGAAACTTTAGTACTAGGCTACTAGCAATACATGTGCTCTTTGTAGTTGCAAATTTGATACATTAACCCTTGAGTTGAATAGCAGCAATAATTTCAAAAAAAACCTAGAATTGGATTTATCCTTATCAGATTACAGATGACAGTGAATTATTAGCCCTTTTTAAAAAAATGTTAGAATGTATAGCCCTTTTTACACTGACTTTTGACTCGCAATACTATTATTTCTAGAAGCCAATCTTAAGCTCTGGCGACTAGTTAGATTTTGTGTGTAATTGTAAGTTGCTAGGTACAGTTAACCATTGTCGGGGACATTTTTTCGACAAGGACCAAAAATGTGATATTAGCCCAAATCTCCCCTTGGGTTCTTTAGAAGTGTTTATTATGGAGAATCAAGCCCAAAATTCCAAATGTATAATAAACAAAAGGCTAATAGTGCTTTGACAAGAGAGAATCAGAATGCTAATAACAAAAGTGTAGAAAAAAAAGTGCAGAAAAAGCATAAAAATATAACAAGTTTGAAACTTTGACCCATGGTCAATGAGAAGACGAAATTGAGAGAGGTTGTGAGGAAGAGAGGGAAGGTTTTCCTATACCCATATTTCCACTCCTAAGATTCAGAATTGTGAGAATGTTTCTTGGTTAAATGGGTTTTTGCTCTCAAGTTTCAGCTCTATGGGAAAAACGTGGTTCAACAGATTTGAAACTTCGACCCACAGTCACTGAGAAGAAGAAATTGAGAGAGGTCGTGAGGAAGAGAGGGAAGGTTTCCCTGTACCCATATTTCCACTCCCAAACTTTAGAATTGTGAGATTGTTGATTGGCTGAAGGAGCTTTTGCTTTGAAGTTTCAGGTCTATGGGTAGAACGTGGTTGGTTGATTTTGAATCTAATTGAGACCTTTTGTATTGAGCTTGGGGTGCTTTAAGTGACTGTTTTTGGTCAATAGAAGAGGCTTTGAACCCCAAGGTATCAATCAAAGAAGTTATGACCAGATTTGATTTAATTAGATAAGAGGGATGTCTTGCTTTTTGCATGATTTGGGAAATAAAGTAGCCTAAATTTATGGGTTGATATTTCCTAGACATGGTAGGTCCTTGGAGATTGCATTTGGTTATTGCAGTAGACAAGGCCAGCCACTTAGGGTTAGCTATGTGTTTTAGGCAAAAAATGGTAGAGCAGAAAAGTTGACCATAGTCACCCAGAATATAAAAGCTGTTTTGAGGTGGAAATTTTGGATACAAGACCTCTTTCATGAGCCTGAGGTGCTACTAGTGTCCCTTTCCCACTTGGTAGCACGAATGAGCTGGGTTCATGTAAAAGGTTTGAAAGAAACCAACCCATACCCTCCAAGTCACACTTCCTCAATTTCCCCCAATATATTGCATGAGCTTGGGCCATGCTTAAAAGAATAAAATATAATATAATATGTGAATTGAGCCCACAAGGAAGTCAGGCTTGTAAAAAAATGTGTTGCGAAAATGGATATCAACAACCGTCAGCAAGATGAGTGCCAAAAAAGAAAGAAAAAGAAGAGAAAGGGAGAAGGGATGGGGGGCAATGAGTGAGATGCAGCTATAATTTTGTTCATAAGCATTGTAAAGCACGGTTACTAGAATAAAAACATAAGGAGAATTACAGATGGGAACCTCTCCATCCACAACAAGGAATCTCGTCCAGTTGCTGAACAAAACTAGAATTACACACCCCCAGCAAAATCATTCCTACAACTCCCCAGCAAGAATGAGGAGTACAAAAACAACAACAGAGAAACGTCCCCATATCGCTACAAGTAATAACAAACACCCTTGCCTTCTAGTCTTGCTGGGTGACATAATATTATACAATCTAAGACTAAACCCAAATTCACAATCTTGGATGGCCAATGCTGAATGCTTTATTTGTTAAGCAGCCAGCTTTTATTCTCATCTCACCAATGTAAAACCTCTTTGGGAGTCCCTGAAGAAGACATCATTCTAACAAGAGAATCTCTTCTCTATCTAAGCATCATTACTAATATCATTTATAGTTTGAGGAACACGAACTCTTCAATAGCAGGAATCTCCCCTATTTTTTTGAGGGCCTCTTTATCTGGTTTTTCATCCACACCAATTGCCATAATAGCCTTTTTCCTCCGGACTGTCCTTCCCACACTCATAAAGCTCACATTCACATTACGCTCACCTAGTATGTTTCCAACCTGGCCAATCATGCCGGGTTGATCCACCTGCCTGCATAAAATGAGGTTTCCTTCCAGGCTGACATCCACAGCAAAGGATCCTACACTTGTCAAGTGGGGTGTTCCATATTTCACTTTCCCCTCAATGCTTATATCTCCATTATCTGAAATACCACTTGCAAATTTAGACTCCACATTGGATATTTGCACCTGAATTGAATCAATAGGGAATTCGGGAGATGAGTCAACAACTATCCTTTCCTCACTTATGCGGAGGCCTTTCTCTTTGGCAGTAAAATCTGCATTGACCAAGTTAACAAAGGAGGATGATATTGGTTCAATTATGCCTTTTGTGATCATAGCCCGGAGAAGTCTTGTGTCCAGGTCATCAGGATCACGAGCAGATTTATAGACCACCTTTACAGATTTGATTCCACTCCCTCCAGCCACTAACTGTACAGCTAGCCTACCGAGCTTCTCAGCTAGCGCTACATAAGGTGACAACTCTGACAGAACCTGAGAACATGATATATTTAAGCTACCTTCCTTTGTGGGATACAATAATTTATTTGATCATGGAGACAATGTATAGATGATTGTTTACCTCAGGAGGGACCATGGGAGCATTTACAGCAGTAGCAGAAAGTTCCCCTTTCAATGCTCCCACTACAGCCTCTGCTATTTCAATAGCTACACCTTCCTGAATAATTGATGCAGACGGTTTAATGTATTGATGAATATTAGGTATTTAAGAAAGCAAGAATAAAAAGGGTATGTGGATCATGAAGAAATAAAGTAAAAATAACATGCCTGTGCTTCCTTCGTGCTAGCTCCTAGGTGAGGTGTGACAGTGACATTCTCATGCTGCACTAACCTGCTATCCTTGGGTGGGGGCTCCTTTGTGAATACATCAAGTGCAGCCTGTTCCAAACCATTATAAAACTCAATATTTGATGCATACATCAAACAGACACCCAAAAACTTCACAAGTACCAATCTGTATATCTCTTGAATGTTGACATCCACAATAATAATCAAGAACTTAGCTGAGGCAATACAGCAACCCCATTGTCCCTTTAGAAAATTTTAGTAATTGAAAGAGCATAGTGGTGGATGAGTACGACAAGCCTTGAGACAACATGATATTTGTACCTTGAGCTTATGGCAGAGATGCAGATTATGCTACTTTAAATTTAGAATGAGTGATTAAGTCTCCTTGATATGAATTGAACAAGCATACCTGAGCAACAATGCCACTATCAAGGGCCTTCACTAATGCATCTTCATCAATAACTCCACCTCTAGCAACATTAACGATGCGAACACCCTTCTTCATCTTCGCAAATGTTTCATCATTGAATACCTTTGAAGTAGCAGGAGTGAGAGGCATATGGAGAGAAATGAAATCTGCGGTGCCAATGGCCTGATCAAAAGACACCAACTCCACACCTAGAGCGCGTGCTCTGTCAGCTGGGGCATATGGATCATGTGCAATAACATTCATACCCAACCCTTTAGCACGCCTTGCAACTTCAGATCCAACTTTCCCAAATCCCATTACAGCTAATGTCTTTCCAACTAGGGACACCCCAACATACTTGTTTCTTTGCCATTTTCCTGTTAAATCAAATTGCATCTAAGCCTTATGCTCATATTTTTTAACTCGAGGCAATAGCTAGCAATACAACATCAAAAGGAAATGGTAATTCATACTAAAATTATTAAGCACCAGTTAAAATTCATATTACAGGAACAACCATATCTTATGCATCTCAAATT
Organism: Quercus robur; assembly: GCF_932294415.1. Taxonomy (NCBI): domain Eukaryota; kingdom Viridiplantae; phylum Streptophyta; class Magnoliopsida; order Fagales; family Fagaceae; genus Quercus; species Quercus robur. The sequence continues at coordinate 84,536,952 of NC_065538.1, read as the reverse complement.
CTCAGTTAAAACCATAAAGAATTCTATAGAAGGCCATAAATTCTCAGTCAAATTCTTTATCTTGACTATCAAATATGATTTTTGTTTTTTAACAGAATTATGTTTTGATTTTTTATCCCATTGTATCCAACAACTAAGTGGTTTCTCAAGTACAATTCCATTGTTTATGCATAACTTCTTACTGGAAAATTATAAAGAACCTTGTACTTTTCTTTGATATAAAAATAAATCCATGGTTGCATATAATCTGAGTGATGGGGCCAGAATAAGATACCCAATCTTTTTTTATTTTTTATTTATTTTATTTATTTTTTCAATAGTTGGATTCGAAAGTATATAATACCAAAACATGAGATCACTTGTCATTAACCTAAACTACAAATTTTTATATTTCTAGTTCAATTTTATATTATAATTTCAAAAGCTGTAACCATGTTTTGCATGTGAGACCACTTATTTGTGTGGTGGTCCAAAAAAGCATCCAATTAGTGACCAATTCTACTCTAGAAAGTGACGGATAAGAAAATTCATGTCACCAACTACCAATATTAAAGAGACTTGAAAAGTAGGAAAGCGGAAATTCGACCCAGCAAGTTGTGGTTATTAGCCAATTTTTCAAACACAGACTAGTCCTTTACCCCATGGCCCATGTATATATAGTTCAGATTTCAGATCCATCCTATCACAGATACAAACACAGACATTTTACCTCGTGTGGATATTGAAAGTGATGTACCTCAATTATTCAGATCAATTATTGGTAAATTCAATTTTGGTCCTTTTAATTTTAAAAATTAAAACTTGGTCCCTGAAATTTGGAATAAATTCAATTTTGGTCCTTTAGTTAAATATGTTTGATTAGACGCTAGTCATATGAACTAAAAATGGAACCTTTCCCAAACTTTCATAAACCAAATTACCAAAAGCGTAACTTACCCAAAATAAAATCATACGATATTCTAAGTTCTTATCAACAGATCTGAGACAAATGATCAAAAATATGACCAATACAATTAATGATTCAAAGCTCCAATTTTAAACCTCAAAGTATGAACCAAAAAGCAAGAAAAGACACCACTTATCTTATCAAAAAGCAGTTGGTGAAAATCATTAAAACATTTTTTTTAACATTAAAAAAGTTTAAGCCGTTAAGAAATGATGAATAACGTACCAGTTTTGATGGACGCATCAGCTTGTGCAACATTCCGTGCCATAGCGGCGAGCAAAGCGATCCCATGCTCAGCCGCAGCCACGGTGTTGGCAGTGGGGGCATTAACCACAAGACAGCCGAACTCCGTGGCGGCCTGCAGGTCCACATTGTCAATACCAACACCTGCACGTCCCACCACCTTCAACCGCCCATTCGACGCCTCGAAAACCTGTCTAGTCACCTTCGTACCACTCCTCACGATCAACGCGTCACATGAAGAGATCTTGGAGCAGAGCTGATCAGGAGAGAGGTCATACAAACATTCAACGTGGCCAAACTCACGTAAAACTTCGAGACCCTTTTCTCCAAGTTTTTCGGAGACCAATATTGTTGGTTTTGTCAAAGGGGGACCAAGATCTTGGGAGTAGTTCGAGAGGGCCGAGGTTGTTTCGGGAGACGTGTCTGTTTTGAGAACAACGTTGGTGACAGCAAAGGATTTGGAACGAGGATGAGAATTATTATGAGGTGGGTTTGGTGAGAGTTTTAAGGAGATGGGTGTGGAGGTTGTGCTGTGGGGGAAGGAAAGAAGGGAAGATGGTTTTTGAGGTGAGTGTGGAGAAGGAGAGGAGGTGAGGGGAGAAGAGAAAATGGGTTTGAGAGAAGAAGAGGAAGCCATGGAAATTTGCTTTTGGCTCCTTGCTTTGTTCTCTCTCTGTGTGTTTGTATGTGTGTTTTAGGATCTTATAATAGGATTTGACTGGCAATTTTGGATGGTTTTATCTGCAGTCACAAATAATTGAAAAAGAGGAGCTTTGCTTCTCAAAAAAAGAGAAAAAGTAAAAAGAAGAAGAGCTTTAACTAACTGAGTAAAGTTGTTTTTTTGTTTTTTTTTTTTTTTTTTTCACACGTTAGTAATCACCTACCTACCGAGTTATCATATTAACCGTGTGTAAAAATTGTTGTTAAATAATTTATAACTTTAGAGTTTTCCTAACTAGAATTAGATAGTGAGTAATATTAGGGAGACAATACATCTCAACATTTCTTTCCAAAACTGTAAACATTATTAACATCGTTTTTATATGGATGAATCTATCACTAATATCATTTTTATGATGCATTAATGTCAATCTTTATGAAAATAATTATGTCTTTTTTTTAGAGATAGTTTCAATTTATAATATCCACTTCTAATAATTAATCTTTGTCATCAAATTAAGATACTAATTGATTTTTTAACATAAGTAAAAATCGAACCCCGGATTTGACAAGTGACTTTTTTTTTTTTTTTTTTCGCTGAATAACAAGTGACTTTAATTCTGGTATCCTAGACTTATCGATAAATAATTTGTGAGTTGTGCATTATTACCTAGGAAACTTTTATGGTCGTGTTTAACTTTTAAGCTTTAGCCCCAATGTTATAGTATCACTATTTTTTGTTATTATTATTTTGAGTAAAGATGCAGGTATGATTATTAAGAGGCCATAGATGTGACGACTGAGTAGTCATCATGAATTTGCATTTTGGGGATGCAAAATTATGCACCTGCCATGATAACATGTAAAGAAATAAAGCAAATAAAAGGAATAATAAAAGTAAAAAAGAATGGCACAAACCATATCAAACTACAATATTAATTCTTAACATAATAATCTGTTTATTTTCTTTGACTTGAGGTACAAAGGCAGTAACGAGTCTTGCACGTTTTCTAGCTTGACAAGGTGCCTAATCTTTAAATTCTTTGCTTGATTGAAAATTGGGTTGAAAAAAATTTCTCATATCTTATCAACAACTTATTCAATTGGAATTTTTCAACAAAATAAAACCATCTAATGTTAACAACAATATAAATACAATATCCACAATATTTTCATAACAATTTCGTAAGTTTGTAACTCATTCTAGATGGCAATAAGCTGTTATGGTGTGTTACTGGTAGGCAAAATAATAGTCTCAATGATAGATCCACATTAGAACCAGTCGTATAACAGTAGTCAAACAATAATTCATTCAGCTTATTTAGTAATTAATTAATATTTCAACTATCTAGATACATGCTTATCCCCTAGATATGTTATTCTCAGAGCAAATGAATGAAGTCCACATATATGTATGCGGAAAAATGCTATGGACCTGCGCCATCAGCTACCCAAAAATCACATTTATTTGCTCGCTCTGAAGTCTTACCATTATTGTTTGTGTGGAACCTATAGTCCTATATCCCAATTAATACAGTGGTTGGACAAAAATGACTTATTGTGCTTCCTTTCACATGTCATGCCAGAATATTAATAACAGAGATAGTTACACTTCACTGTAGATTTTGTATGATGATTCTCTTTAAAATATAGTCAAAATTTTTATTTTTTATTTTTTATTTTTTACATTCTAATAGCATCTATGATTAAGTATAGATCAAGTATAGTTTTTTTTTTTTTTTTTTGGGTCAACTAGATTAAGTATAGTTATTTATAGATTAAGTACATTTTTTTTAATACTTGTAAGTATGAAGTATCTATTAGCTGACTGTCTTCATCAGTAATTTTGATCAATAAAATTATTAATAAAAATTGTGGATATCCTGAAGGTTAATTTTTTTAAAATAATAGGAAATCATAAAATATAAAATGGCATAACTTTTATTTTTATTTTTATCGTTTCTCTTTTTTTTTTAAAAAAAAAAATTAAAAACAAAAAAAAACAAACGGACATGAATTAGCTTCAATGCACTAAATCTAACATGATATGGATATGTATCCATTTTTTACACCATGTTCACATCATGTTAGCTCTAGTAGATTGAAGACTTGGACCTAACCCTTACCCAAAACAAATTCTCTCATGAACTCAATTTTGTTTTCTTTATTTTATTTTATTTTATTGTTTTAATAATGAATCCTATTAGCTCAATGGAACATGGAAGTCCTATTGGTTGCCAAAATTGGTAAATGTCATGTCTATGTGGACCATATCCAAGTCTGCTTGCCTTTCCTAGTAGTTGCCTGGTCCAAATTGGATCCGAACTCAGTATTTGCCACTCTGGCACTGTGGGTTAATACTGGTACTATCAAGTAATAATGAGGCAAACTAGAAGGTGATGGGCTCTTTTCAAGAAATAAAAATTTTATTATTATTATTACAATAATAATAATAATAATAAATTCTTAAAATTATTTTGTAATTATAAAAAGAAGGTCCAAATTTGGGGAAAAAGGTTTGCTCAAATTTACGGTTAATATAAAAAATTAGATTGATAAACAATTTTTATTCTTAGCGGGAGACAGAAAAAAATGGTAGGACCAACTTAATATATCATTGCTATGATACTATCCCAAAGTAATAGGAGAATCTAGTCAATCTACATTTAAATAAATAAATAAAAGATTGAATTGGTATATGATATATGTTTATTCAAAATACTAACTTTGGCCATGCGCATCCCTAGTTTTATTGTGCTGCACCTATCTCTGTCCAGACTGTCCTAGAACTTGAAAAGTTTTTATTATCATTCTCTTCAAAATTTTCCATCCATTTTATTTCACTTCAGAACAAACACACCTTTAGGCTTTCTTGGGTCCATTCATGATTTAGGAATGGAAATTTTTATTATCATTTTTGAAATAATAATACAATGCGAAATCAATCATGCATATAATTCACATATTCTAATCAATATGTGATTTACATGAAGAAATTAAGCCCCTGAAATTGCTTTTATTTTCAGATTACTTATTGGATTTATGATGTGTGTTAAGTCATAATGGGCTGAAACTGAAATTTTAGTTCAGAATTTTTGTAGCTCGATCAATCGAGATGGATCTAGCCAAGAGTTGAGGATCATTAAATCTCAATTGATCGAGTAGAGTCGAGCAGGAGACGAGACCACTAGATCTTCATTGTTTTGAGAAAAAACTCTTGACCAGTCTTCTTGTATCTTCAACAAAGGTTTTCAACCCTATTCCAAACACTAAAAATTAAGACTCAAATAAATGAAAAAGGTGAGTTTTAACTCTAACACAACAACATTTGACCCTAATATGAAATATGAAAGTGCATCCCTTAAGGCCTAAAGCTGCACTACCACCCTTATGGCCACTCCAATGTGTCACGAGAAACCATAGATCCACTATCCACAGGGATCTGGAAGAATCACCCCACCACCAACCTATCTTCGAATACCAAAAATTTTAACTAGCATTGGGAACTTTAAAATCATAACTAAGGTGTAAAGCTCGACCAAATGGTCCCAGTGTAAGCTTCCCAACGCAGTCCCTATTCCCAAAGGCACTTAACTAAGGTTGGAAGTGTTCATCATCAGGAAATGGAAGTAAGCTCTAAAATAGGTCACTAGCCTTAAGCATGTTTCTAAAACCCATTTCTTTAAGCAAAAGCATTGCACAAGGATAAATATTACACCCTCGCAAATTGCAGGGCCCTGGCAAATCCAAAACACCAAAACATGATAGGATGCTCCCTAGATAGCTGATCCCATCACACTTTAAATTCCTAATGTAATCGAACAAGTAGGAATAATATCAATTAGATAAACCATTTTAATGCGGATTTTTGCAGATTCCTAACACCTTTGCACAAAAAAGAATCCCCGAATCTATGTCAAATTGTCAATAGTTCACAGATATTTTATTACTTACTTAAAATATGAGATTTGATATTCTCTTAACCCTAGATTGATGATAATATCGATTAAACATTGGGTAGTCAATCATAGCTATAAAATCCTAGCTATATTTGTGTCAACTCAACATACTCAACCCATCATGAAATAATTTACCAGAAATGTTGAGTGAACTAAAACCGGTATCGAATAATCTATCGATAGAATGCGAGAGAGAATTGTGAAAGTGTGATGACTTTAGGGGCTAACTGTTAGGATCTTATGTATTGTCATAGTTGTGGGTGTCATTTAATAATTGCTTTATTATAGCGGTTATAAGTGTAAGCTTGGATGTGCTTGTTATAGAGAAATTATTCGGTTATTTTTAAATATAGTTATTTAAAAATGAGTTGTTTAAAAAACTATTCATACACAAACAAAGTAAAAGGAATAATAAAAAAATTAAAAAAATCCAAACTCACCTACCTACACATATAAGGTTGTGGACGATGACTTTTTTTTTTTTTTTTTTTTTTTTTTTTTTTTGTTTTCAGTTTTATTTGTTTAATAAAATGTCAAATACTGATAATTTTTGACAAAGCATCATCGTTTTAGATATTCAACATGCACAATATTATCGGACTTTGATGGAAGAGTCGTATGGATTTCATAGATGAAAATTTAATCTATAAAATTTATTACTTAAAAATGAAAATAACCATTAAAACCTAGTGGAATAAAACTATTTAAACCTAATTATGAATAACTGGACTAAAAGATTAAGATATCATATCAAATTAGTCGAATTAATAAAGTGCCGACAAGAAGCAAAGTTGGACAATTATAATAGTTGTGAAAGATTCCTGTTCATTTGCATGAAGGAATGAACGTAGACGGAAATCTGAGAAAAGGACAAGGCCACAACCCATAGGGAAAAAAAAAAAAAGAAGAAAATTTTAGTTTTTCTTGGTAAGAGGTATCGTATTTTCTTTCTTCTCCCACTTGGTAGGTTTTTTATTTTTTATTTTTTGTGGGGTTCACTACCACCTGATGGAATCAATAGGCCAAGTTAATAATAATTATTATAACAAAATAATTAAAAAAAAAAAAAAAAAAAAACCTGAGCCAAGGAACATGCCAATGCCTTGCTTTTCAAAAAATAAAGGACATTTTTTATTTTATTTTTTAAAATTTTTAGGACAGTAAGACCATATAGCTTTTAAATAATATGATTTGAGGTAATCAAACACCCTATAAAGTCTAGCCACAAACTTGGGATTTAATATTTTTCTGTACCATTGTAGTAATATTTAAAGGATAAGATCTAATAGAGTCAATATATTAAGAGTATTTGGGAAACATCGAAGAAGTAAGATGTGCTAAGAAATCATGCAATTTACATGCCTATATTAGTCCAGCATCATGTGGAAATGATTCAAAGTTTAAACAACAAAATATGTTTTGATTACATTTAGCTTAATTAATATAATCTCTTCTAATCGAATAAGAGCAAGGACTGAGCCACGTTGGGGCTTGGGGGGGTCATGGCCCCCCAACTTTTTGAATTCTCCATTGGAGCTAGTAAAAAAAAACTATAAATTACTAAAATTACATGTAAATTTATTCACTGCACCACCCCCCCCCCCCCCCCCAAAAATTTAAAATTGACTCTCTCAAAATTTAAAATTGGCATCTAAATTTTTTGAACTAGTCCTATAAATGTAAAATATTGGGAAAGGAATGTGAAAATATTGTGGATGTACCACTTTTCAAATTAAAGTGGTAAAAAAAAAACCAAAGAAAAAAAAAATGAATGAATCTAGTACAAAAAGCCTAACAAAAAAAAAAAATCTCCATTGGCACATTGGTCAGCCCATAGCTCTCCAAATATTAGCAAAGCCCCAAATCTCCTTTTAACATATTCCAAATCCAAAAACAAAAAACAAAAACAAAACAAATTTGTATCATACAGTTATTTTGTCATTTTTGTGTGCATCCACGAATGTCGTTTCCTCGGCTCCAGGCTCCTGCTCCTGCTAAAATTAATTCCAATGGCAACCATTAGTATCTCTCTCTGTTTTTGCTATTATGTACTGTCATTCTTTTTTATTGCAAGTTATGTTTTGGGGGAAGATATAATAAGCTACTGGCTAAATGTGTGGTTAAAAAGAAAGTAGCTTTTTATATGCTGTACAACACTTAAAAAATGTGGCGGAAGGTGAATTGATGTTTGTGTATTTGTTTATAATATATTATTATGTTATATATAAAAATGGTGTGGTTGAGTTTATAACTTAAATTATATATAATAATAATAATAATATAGTGTTTGTAGGGACACGACTTGTAACGACCCATGAATGATGTTGGGCTCATACACAAAGGGCCCCAACAATATGATTTGTAGAGAGTGGGCTTGAAAGGCATGACCTTGGGCACAGGTGGGCCGCTCAATCGTGGCTTCTATGGAAGCTCTTGTATGGGCGGGCTAGGCTTGACTGATTAAGCCCTCCATATGCACGAGTTGTAGGATTTAAGTCCTCGGACGGAGTCCGAGGAGCCTTGTATCCTTCCTTTTCTCCCTTTTGCGGGGGAGAGAGAGAGAGAGCCCCCCCCCCCCCCCCTAAGAGCCTCCATTCTTCTGGGGGACTTTTCCTTTTATACTGGTTGAGTCCACGTGTAAGTTTTACTTTTGGGGTGCAGACCTGTCCTGTCAACCCATACCTAGAGTGGGTTGGGGTCGTTGGGAAAGTTAAAGGGCATGGTTTAAAGCATGGGCTTGTCAGATACAGGGTTTTGTATTATGATGTTGACAGCTTTTTCCTTTGCCCTGCCCCTACACTCAGTTTGCTCCTTTCTTCAGGCAATTAGTGAAGTGCCGAGCATGAGGTCGACCTCGGCAATGGTTCCCCTCGGCTTGGGCCCTGGGCCCCAATGTAGAGTGGGCCTGGGCCGCGAATTCTCTGGCCCCACAATAGCCCCTCAAAATCCTGCTGCCCGACTCTTAGTCGGGGAGGAAGGTTTTGGTAATGTTGGGCTTACATCATAGCTTGTTTAGATTCCGTACTCTACTAATATTTGTGTAGTTCCATTTACATGGGAGACGTGAAAAATTAAGAGGCATTCTTTTACCCACTCACGTGGAGTCCTTTGATGCTTCTATATTCGAGGCGCGCCTTCACGAGGATCTTCAGATCTTACGGTCATGAATGGCGTTGGAAATTGAGCCAACTCTTCCTTGTCCGTAGCATTCCTTGGAAAGCTGCATGAATTGAATGCCACCACCTTACCCTTTATATGAGTAGGATAGGAGATTGTTCTCCTTACATACAAACTCTTCGGTTTTCTTTAAAATCATAATCCTTTAGCCATAATCACAGTTTTCATACTCAGTGTTATCCACCCATTGTGCAATATGTTTAAGACACAGACAGGGGTAATGGAACTACATCCGCCACAGAGGCGCCGGGTCCTTCCGAGACTCAAGGTGGCTTGGTTTGGACAGGGGAGACATAGATTCAAGATAATCTTCTGTCTTGATAAGGGGGAAATGGTATTTCTCCCTCTTTCAGTCAAAATCCGAAGCAGGTACTGGTCGTACCAGATTCTTGGTGCGTCAGAAGTAAGGTTCTCCGCCATCAGCGCCGTCTGCTTTATTGCAGGCGTGGTTACGTGGAGGCTCATCAACTTCCGGCTCCCTGCACCTTTCCTTCAACGGTGCTGGCCTCAAGTTGGGTTCCCTGCACCTTTTCTTCAGTAGCGTTAGCCCGAAGTTGGGCTCTTTTGCTGCCTGAGTTATAGGCATGTAAAAGTGTTGATGAATGGCTTCCTTAGACAAAATTTTGGAGCGGCAGCACGTCTCTTCTCTGCACCTCTTCTTCGGCTTTTTCTTCATTCCCTTGTGTCTTTTCTTTCCGTTTGGGTAATTGATTTCAGTATGAGCTTATTTAAGCTCTCTCATTGTACACTGTACTGTTCCTTTATCTTAATAAGAAATGGACTTGCTTTCTCTCAAATACTTTTCTTTTCTGCAACAACTACTTTGTGCATGAATGTTAAATGTGTACTCTCCTTTATTATCAAGTATAATAACGATAATTCCCAGTAGACTAAACTCCTGAAACTAACCGAGATAACGGCTGAACGCTTCACCATGCATGTAAGGTAACTGTCCGACAACGATAAACTCTAAATAATTCATCTGGGAGGGTAGCCGAGCAGTGAGGGACTTTGACTGTGTCTTTGATAACATATGGTCCTATATTGCATCAATCCCCTTGGTATTGAGGATCCGAGGGTAGACTGGGGAATCCATGCAGTTTTAGGATGGGCCCAACTATCAATGGGGAACTCTTCCCTAGGGTAGATTCTGAGGGCCATATAACATCCAGGCTGTGTCCAAACCCCGTATTGTCTCTTCTAGGTAGTTGGCTTCCCTAGAGGCTTGAGTCCGAGGACCGTACAAGGCCTTGGTTCTGTCCAAAACTTGTAGTTTTTCTTTTAAGTGGTTGGTTTCCCCATAGGCTTGAGTCCGAGGACCGTACAAGGCCTTGGTTCTGTCCAAAACTTGTAGTTTTTCTACTAAGTAGTTGATTTCCCCATAGGCTTGAGTCCGAGGACCGTACAAGGCCTTGGTTCTGTCCAAAACTTGTATTTTTTCTTCTAAGTAGTTGGTTTCCCCATAGGCTTGAGTCCGAGGACCGTACAAGGCCTTGGTTCTGTCCAAAACTTGTATTTTTTCTACTAAGTAGTTGGTTTCCCCATAGGCTTGAGTCCGAGGACCGTACAAGGCCTTGGTTTTGTTCAAAACTTGTATTTTTTCTTCTAAGTAGTTGGTTTCCCCATAGGCTTGAGTCCGAGGACCGTACAAGGCCTTGGTTCTGTCCAAAACTTGTAGTTTTTCTACTAAGTAGTTGGTTTCCCTATAGGCTTGAGTCCGAGGACCGTACAAGGCCTTGGTTCTGTCCAAAACTTGTATTTTTTCTTCTAAGTAGTTGGTTTCCCCATAGGCTTGAGTCCGAGGACCGTACAAGGCCTTGGTTCTGTCCAAAACTTGTATTTTTTCTTCTAAGTAGTTGGTTTCCCCATAGGCTTGAGTCCGAGGACCGTACAAGGCCTTGGTTCTGTCCAAAACTTGTAGTTTTTCTACTAAGTAGTTGGTTTCCCCATAGGCTTGAGTCCGAGGACCGTACAAGGCCTTGGTTCTGTCCAAAACTTGTATTTTTTCTTCTAAGTAGTTGGTTTCCCCATAGGCTTGAGTCCGAAGACCGTACAAGGCCTTGGTTCTGTCCAAAACTTGTAGTTTTTCTACTAAGTAGTTGGTTTCCCCATAGGCTTGAGTCCGAGGACCGTACAAGGCCTTGGTTCTATCCAAAACTTGTATTTTTTCTTCTAAGTAGTTGGTTTCCCCATAGGCTTGAGTTCGAGGACCGTACAAGGCCTTGGTTCTGTCCAAAACTTGTAGTTTTTCTTGATTTATTTTCCAAAGGTTAGCCCCTTGATCAAAATGGGGTGGGAGGGTTATCTTGATGTTGGAAGCTCCTAGAATTGCCTGTGCCCTTAGCACTGTCAGGCATAGCTCCTAGTGGAAACTTATGTTGGAACAATCAACAGCATGTCGCCAGAAATGGAGGCACTCTCGCAGTTCTTTACTTGACAAAGGCTCAACTCCACCGCCACCTGAGCCAACACGCAAGCCCTTTCCCACAGACGGCGCCAATTGTAGGGACACGACTTGTAACGACCTATGAATGATGTTGGGCTCATATACAAAGGGCCCCAACAATATGATTTGTAGAGAGTGGGCTTGAAAGGCATGACCTTGAGCACAAGTGGGTCGTTCAATCGTGGCTTCTATGGAAGCTCTTGTATGGGCGGGCTAGGCTTGACTGATTAAGCCCTCCATATGCACGGGTTGTAGGATTTAAGTCCGAGGACGGAGTCCGAGGAGCCTTGTATCCTTCCTTTTCTCCCTTTCGCGGGGGAGAGAGAGAGAGCCCCCCCCCCCCCCCCCCGCCCCAGAGCCTCCATTCTTCTGGGGGGCTTTTCCTTTTATACTGGTGTTCGTTTTCCCTTTTAGAGTCCACGTGTAAGTTTTACTTTTAGGGTGCAGACCTGTCCTGTCAACCCATACCTAGAGTGGGTTGGGGTCGTTGGGAAAGTTAAAGGGCATGGTTTAAAGCATGGGCTTGTCAGATACAGGGTTTTGTATTATGATGTTGACAGCTTTTTCCTTTGCCCTGCCCCTACACTCAGTTTGCTACTTTCTTCAGGCAATTAGTGAAGTGCCGAGCATGAGGTCGTCCTCGGCAATGGTTCTCCTCGGCTTGGGCCCTGGGCCCCAATGTAGAGTGGGCCTGGGCCGCGAATTCTCTGGCCCCACAGTGTTGTATATACTGAGTGACGTATTTATATTTTGTATTATTATCTTGCTTCAAACTTTATTTGGTTAGCATTTTTTGATGTGTCTATTATATCTGAAGTTCGAATTTTTCTTTTCCCATTTTAAGTATCAAAATTATCAAAAAAAAAAAAAAAAACACTTGAATGACTCGTTTATAATTTATAAATGACTTGTTTTTAATTTTTATGACATAAATTACTTGCTTGGGGTCTTCCATTTAAATTAAAAATAAAAAAATAAAAACTTTAAGAATTTTGTTACATTTAACTTGGCCCTCCTACAAAGAGTTCCTAGCTCCGCTACTGAATAAGAAATTTAGAATTTAAATCCTACCTATACTAAAGGTCTTTTGACTTATAATAAAAAGTTATCATCATGAAACGGATGTAATAAGTTAAATTTTATTGTATTTAATAAAACAAAAAAAGAGAGCAAAATACAAAAAAAAGAAGCTGATTGGTGACCTAATTTAAAAACAATATTTTTCAACTCAAAGGGAAAAAAAAAAATGGGCCCGTACAAATGGTTAATGTACTTCAATATGGTTAAGTATTAATGAAGTGGTTTTTTTTTTTTGAGTAGTATATTAATGAAGTGGTTGATTCTTGAATTCCTATGTTGCTGACTTATATTTTAAATAAAGTAGTCAAGTATCATGATATTCCAAAGCCTATCACATCTAGAGATAAAATTTCCTAGTCATATTTGGAGGTGCTTATGGAAGAGAAATGGTACTAGGTTGCTTTACGGTAGTGGTTATCATCCACAAATTGATGAACAAACAAAAGTAGCTTTATTGTAAAATTTGTTTTCTAAGTAACTTTATTGGAAATATAAATATATATATATATATATATATATATATATTTATATTACACAAACTTATATACAATTGAAGAATCTGTTTGTATTTATCTCACGCCAATTCAAATGTCTTATTTTACCCTAAAAGACATACCTACTTCCTCAATTTGTAAGTTTATTTGTTTAAATTACCCTATTTTTAATAAATCAAAAAAGATTCTTGTTAGAAATCATGTCACCTCTGTCTCCTACTCTTCATTCATAGCTAGTGGTCTTGTTCCTTTCAGTCCTCACCTTGGCTTACAACAAAAGTGGTTTTTGTAATGACCTACCAACCAAGCTTGAGATGGGTTTAACAGCATTTTGCATGTCTATAGCTTCTACTACGCTAGACATTACTTCATTCTTAGGGATAAGCTCAAATTATTAATAGTCAGGACAGGACATAATGGTATGTCTGCTGGTAATATTCTTTGCTATAACAGAGTTCTCAGTCTACTTTCAATTGGCATGGGCTACGTTCAAGAAGATGCCATAACATAAATACATGGTGATTTAAGGTTAGTTTTGATCTTAGAGATTGCTAATTAATTCCTCTCCTTCATTATTTAAGATCCAGATGGATCAGATACTTAGTTTAATAAACTCTTTTACACAATATTTGTCATTACATTTGTAATAAACGATTCATAATTCTGTTATTGGATTTTAAGTTCTCTGCCAATCCTAAGTCATATATACAAAATAACATCATGTAACACTCTTTGTGTCCTGACTATTAATAACTTGGAAAATGACATTTGGAGTCAAGATAGGTTTAATACTAGAGTTTCTCCTATTTTTTTCTATTGAAGGATGTTCAAATTACTGTGTTGGTTTTGCAAAATGGTATGTATTCGAACTTAATATCATAAAGTTCATTCTTAATGGCTTGTTTGGAAGTTTAGAGAGTGAGGAGAGTAGAGGAGAGTAGAGGAGAGGAGAGTAGTGTGGAGGAGAGTAGAGGGGAATGATTCCCCTTCACCTTGTTTGGATTTTTTAAAATTAGTAAGGGGGAAGAGAGTAATTAGCCTTTCCCCTTATTTTGATGTTTTAAAAATTAGGATAGAGAGGAGAGAAAATGATTAAAATAGACAAATTTACTCCTATTTGAAAATGGACTTACAACATTGGTCTATTACTAATTTAGAAAGCGTAAATTAGGAAATTTATCTAGTCAATAATTTATTTGCTCTACTCTCCCTCCAAATCTCTCCAATTTGGAGAAATTAAAAATGAGGGGTTAGAGGTGGTTGAAACCCCTCCAAACTTCTCCCTCTCATTCCTTAAAAAACTTCCAAACAAAGTAATTGAATTACTCTCCCTCCCTCTACTCTACTCCCCCTTCTTTTTTAAACTTCCAAACATGCCATAAATGTTTTCCGTTTGACTTCGCAAATGAAATTTCTAATAAAAAATATAATTTGTATCAAAAATTAAAATTCCATAATTATAAATCTTTTTTTTTGCTTAAATGTGTTTTATTCTTTTATATTTAAGTTTTATTTTTTTATTATTTTCCTTTTATTAGTAGTTTGATGAACTATTACTTACTATTTATTTTTATATATAATATAAAAGAGACCCAATAAAAAAAAAAAATGTCACGGGTATATAAAATTTTGAATTAATTTTTAAACATATTCTTTAAATAATGTTAACATAAACATAACCATAAACAAATGAAAATAAGCTTTTGACTTTTTTTTACCACTATATATATATATATATATATAAACATGAAAATAATTTTGTCAATATTTGAGATAATTAGGCTATTTATAAATTCAACTGTTAAGTATATAGCTAGCTAGCTAGAGATGTCTTCTCCTTTCTTTACAGGACACATATTTTTATTTATTTATTTATTTATTTATAATTAACTATTATTCATTTATAATTTATTACAGAATATTATTAGAATGTTATAATTACTTTATTGTTACAAAATAAAGGTTAGTTTTTGAAAAAATCCTCTATTTGTCATAATGCAAAGAAATAAAATATCACAATTTAATAGTCCTAACACTATCTTTCTCAGGGACCTTTCGATTATTTTGGGCTCAACAACAATGCTATTTTTTTCTATCATGTTCTCTATTATTAGAATTGGTATGAGTTTCAATTGCATTTGCCTTAATAATTTAATAGTGTTTCGTATGCAGACCCACATTAATCCCAGAGATATTCTTAGCAGCGCGCGCTTAGAGAATGGGTCTATATTTGCCGTTCTTAAACTTTTCATATGATCCATGTTCTCCTTATTAAAAATCTCTCTCTCTCTCTCTCTCTCTCTCTCTTAAAAAGACCGAAGAAAGGTTTAGCAAGTAATTTTGGACAACATATTTCTTACACGAAGCCAATCCATCCAGAATCTAATTGTGCTAAAGAAGGCATCCAAAAAACAAACATACGGGATCATTTTACATTTCATCCTCAAGAGGAAACAGTAAAGAATTGTTCTATACGATTAGGAATTTCATTAATTAAGGATATTAGAAAATTGCTTACTTGATTTAATCACAACGAATGACATGTCAAGCCTAAACTTTGCAATTAATTTAGCATATGCTTCTTAAATAATCAAACCTAAAGCAACACCTGAATTGATTAGCTGAGAATTTATTGGAGAGCTAATCTTAGCTACATTGAAACTGACCAAAAAACAATTCTTCAAGACTTTAAAGCTTGAATGTCTGACTATGAGGCTGATAACATTAAACGAAAATATCATAAATATAAGCATAAATTTAAACAAGAACATACATGTTTTATCTTATTTTGTATAAACAAAAATTCATTATTTTTTTATTCAAATACAAGCATGAGAATATATGAAAATTATTCCATCAATATTTTTATTAACTAGGCTATTTACAAATCAATTTTAACCATAAGTTCAAGAGACACTTAAGTTTTAGTCTTTAATTACACTCTAAAAAATTTCAGTGTCTCACCAAATCATAGTGAACTATTATTTTATTTAAAAAAAAAAAAAAAAAGGAGCAGGGACGAAATTCAATGTTCTACTTACCGGTCACAAGACTTATAAAATGCTATTATTTTTGTTATTATATATTATTCGGTTCACATAAAGATTAAGATTCTCCTATAGATCAAGCAAAATCAATGGTAGTGCTTGTATATTTAGCATGGAAAGGAATGACAAACCTTCCTACTATACAATTCATAATTTCATTATTAAATTTTAAGTTTTCTGCCAATCCTAGGGCATATAAACAAAATGACATATTATAGCGCTCCTTGTGCCATGGCTACTAGTAACTTGGAAAATGGCGTGAATTCTTATGATAGGATCAATATCAGTGTTTCTCCTAAATTTTTCTATTGAAGAGATATTCATAATTATCATGGTGGTTTTGCAAAATAGTACGTAGCTTAATATCATAAAATTTATTATTAAATGTTTGTTTTTTACTTCACAAATTAAATTTCTAATAAAATATACTTTGTATCACAAATTGAAATTCCATAGTTTCCAAGCCTTTGCGGGCTTATATGTGTTTTATTTTTTTACATTCAAATTTTAATTTTTACTAGTATTCTAATGAACTATTACTTACTATATAAATTTATATATAATTAAAAATCTGATAGTGTCACAAGTATATAAAATTTTGAATTATTTTCTGAACATATTATTTAAATAAAAATAATGTTAACATAAACAAAAGAAGATGCGTTTTGGAATTTTTTTTTACCATTGAAAATATATTATTTTTTATTCAAAATTAAACATGAGAATATGAAAATTATTCCATCAATATTTGAGTTACTTAGGCTATTTATGAATTAATTTTTTACCATAATTGTAAGAGATGCTTAAGGTTTTAGAGCTTTTAATCACTGAGAACGTGTAGCATCTCTTCTAAGTATATTGAAAGAGAAATGATATATCCATAATATTTTTACAACAAATCTTAAGTGGCAAGTTGTTACTGGCTGTTATTGTTAGGGCAAAAAATTAATCTAAGTATTAAGTTTAAATTTCAACCAATAACAACTAACCACCTATGATTTGTTGTAAAAATGTTGTAGATGTAGCACCTCTCATATTGAAACTATCATTTTTGAAGATGAATTAGTGTGTTAATTAATTATGTTTGTATGTATTTTGAATTTCTTTTGAGTTGTAAATTAATACACAACTAACTTGTAACCCCATGCATATGTAAGGGTACTGTGCACATCGGAAATGAGGCTGTTGGGCTTGACCTCACTTGGGCTCACAACTTACTTATAAGATGGGCTTAGGATTTCCTACTTTGAGTCGTTCTCGGCATAAAGACTCAACGTAGTTTATCCTTTCTCTTTTTGGATCGATGTTTTGTTCTACTCTCTAACTTCTTCTTTTTTTGTGAACCTCTCAACCCCCTTTTTCCTCCCCCAACTTCTCATATTTATAGCTCTAAATTATTGGAGAGATCATGATTACTGCCATAGTTAGTGCAATTGAAGGTCCAATATCATCTGTCGTAAGTGGATGTTTAGGTGAGAGTGGAGTGTGGCGAATGTGGCCTTGGAACTTAGTTCCAACTCAAGTGAATATACTCGGTAGTGATGTTTCCTGGAAACTGCCGAGCATGCTATGGTGTGTTCGGATTTCAGTCTTTCTTTATTATTCGGGCATTTCACACCGAGCAATGATTAGGTGATGAGACTTGGACTTGTAGTTTGTGAGGGTAGAGTAAAAGGGATTGAGAGTGTAGGTCATGTTGCTGGGCCTGAATCCAAGGCCTAATTGGGTTCGGGAACCTCGGTGCCGTACAATAGCCCCCCTTTGATTCATGCCCAGCTACTGGGAAGAATCAAGGAACCGAAAAGGCATTCTTGTTTTGGGAGATGAACAGGTAGAAACTTGGGCGGTTATGGCGTCCCATTAATGCTCTCTCAAAAGACGTGCTATTCCGGGGCACCAAGTTCAATTGTCATTATTACCTGACGATTCATGAATCGAGGTGACGCGCGTGTCGGTTACCATTGGCATTCGTAGAGTTTTTTTGTTAATCGTGCCTATTTATTACTGATTAATCGTCTCTCTATCCTCTTTGGCCTCTATAAATGGTTCTTCTCATAACGTTCTTTCACTTTTTTACTCTCCTCTTCCTGAGCTTACTCTCTACCGAGCATCCATTTAGGCGCTTACTCACTAGTCTAGAGACCCTTCCTTCCTTAGAGTCCAAAGTAAGTTTTCTACCCCTTCCTTTTACTTCAGTTTCCTTCTTCGAGTTTCTTCCTACAATATTAGGCTTTGAAATGGGTTTCGCTTTTCTTCTAGATATCCTGGCATCTTTAGCCACCTTTAGGCAAAAGTTTGAGATTCCCAATGATGTGAAAGTGGCATATTGCCATGAGAGCGAAATTGCTCTCCACAGAGGGCACGGTACTGCTTTCTTCCCCTTTATGGCAATTCTAGAGGGTGGGGTTAGGTTTCCCGTAGACCCTCTTTTAGTCAACACACTTAGGTATTATGTGGAAGTGGCATAGCCCATTATACCTAAGTGTGTTGACTAAAAGAGGGTCTATTTGGATTTAGTTGAAGTTCTAATTTTCTTGTCTTGGAGGATATTTTGATTTTGCTTTCATAGGTCTCTTAATGATGTAGAGTAAATTTTATGGAAGTTAGTCATAATGTTGGAAATGATATTAGATGGGTTAACTTTATAATTGGAGTTTATGCCTTGTGAATCAATTTGTTGAGAAAGTTTGGAAGTGGAAATATTATTATTGATGAGGTTAAATACTAGGCTTGCCTAATTAAGTGTTTATTTGGCAATTTCTAAATTGTTGCTAGATGCAGTTTTAAACTTTATACCTATTGTGTTAGGTTTGCTTGATATTGTTGAGGTTCTAGCTAATCTCCTTTAGAGCTTGGAGAATTTAGGCTTTTTGCGGGTTGTAAGGTAAGTAGCTTTTAATGAGATTTTTGGAAAATAAATGTTGTTTTTGGGTCAAACACATTTTGGAAAATTATATATGGATATATGTTTTCTTAAAAATATTGTGTTGTGACCCTATTATATATGAAAAGTGCATCATATTTGGTATTGCATTTAGGGAAATGCAAGAATTGTTGATATGAAAAAATGAGCATCTTTTATTTAATCTTAGATAAGGAAATCATGGATTTTATGGTACATTATAAAATTTAAAGATGTTTATCTTGTCTTGTTTCGTGGGAAATTGATAGAAAATCTCTTGACAAGAATGAAGTTGAAAACCTTACAAACTTTGTGGAAGTTAGATTATTTAAGGTTTTTCTGAAATTACCTAGACATAAATTATGTGTTTCAAAGTATATGTAACCTATGAGTTTTATGTGGTTTTAACATCATGCCACGAGTGATTTCCCTGTGATCACCCGATTTGGTCTTCGTAGTCTTTTTGACAATGGAATCAAATCCAGGTCAGTGCCCTTTCACTTTGGATGACGCGTTCTTCCCCGCTGCCGATGAGGGGAAGAGGTTCCTTGATTGTGTGTGGGTGAGGCTGCTGCCCATGGGGCGAAGAGACCACATGCAAAAGAAGTCCTATTTGATGTGCTCTCTCTGCTACCTGTGGGGGGAGAGAAAAACCTTGAGGGTATGGGCGAGGCTGCTGTCCATAGGGCCAAGAGTTTGCATACCAGAGAGGACAATATCATGCCAGTTGTGAATGGGTGGATCCCCTAACTGGTCTATGTGGTAGTATGGTATATTTGTGATAATTTATCTTATGTTAGATATTAGGGCTTTGGAAATTATATTGTTAGTGCTCACAGATTATAGTATATTATTTCAAGGTATTTACTTTGAAAAACTTTGTGTTTCATTATTTAATCATTTTTGTCATATTATTATTATTGAAAATAAAACTTGCATTTTCCCCACCCCCATTAATTATGCTACTTACTGGGCTTTAACTCATTCCACCCTCTAACAGTTTTTTAGAGTAATTAGCTATACCTTGGATATGAAGCTTACTTCATTGGTGATGATTGAAGTGCTATGTTAAATTTAGAGACTTTTGCGGTAAATGGTTGGTGACTTGATTTTGCTATGTCCAACGAGACTTTAATTAATTCTATTGGAGGTTGGTCACTTAAGGTTTGTTAGCCTTAGATGTGGTAGGCCTAGACTCGATATTAAGATTTCTTATTCTTGATAAGATTGTGACTTTGTGTAATCCAAGAGTTTTGTATTATATATTCATGTATTATGTGGAGGCATATGATTTTTAGCTATTGTTTGTAAATGTGTTATAGAGCTCTGACTTGTAATGTGGAGATTTATGGTTATATATTCTTATCCTGTGGAAATGAAAGGAAAATAAAGATCTCCTATAGTTTGATTTTCCAAAAAGGAAAAATCTACAAGTATCTTTGGGATGTGTTTCTCATGCTTTGGACCCCTTTGGGTTTGGGGCATGACATGTGGTCCAATTTGGCGTGTTTCAATCATGGCATTTCGTCTTTCAAGAAGGATGCCACGTGGTCTTTCTTGGCTGATCACGTCGTTTCAGATGCCAACCTTCGTTGCCTATAAATAGTAGAATTCCCCTTCTGCCCTTCACATTTCAAAAAGTTTCTTCCTTGACATTTGTCATCTAGAGCCTCGTTTAGAAGTTCTTTTGCGTCTATAGACCTCTTCCGTCTAGAGCCAAGTATTCTCTTCATACTCGTCTTTAGGTTTTCCTTTTAAGTTTTCTTCAAGATGTCTGAAACTGTCGTCTTTTCGTCTAGTAATAGTATAGATAAGGCTATAGACAATTATCATGATTCGACTAGCTATAGTGGCTCTAGTAATAGCACTAGCAATAGTAGTAGTGGGGGGAACACCATGGATGAGGAGTACACGTCTAGTGTTCTTGGAGTTCCTATAGAAGTACTTCAGGAACAACTCAGGACAAGGGCATCTTCTGGGTCTTGAGCTGGCACTTCAACGAGTGTCCCTCCATCTAGTCCTTTAGACAAGATAGAAATAGTTTATAGTTGCGCTGTAGGTATCCCTTCAAAAACAAATGAACAGAGGCTCACCTCACTTAGGACTTGGTACCAGATTCCAAATGACTTTAACCCTAGGTTAGCCGTCCATAGGGAGTGGTGCTGCAACCCTCATTTTGGGATAGGCGTCTATGAGGCTTATCTTTAGGGAGACTTAGGTTACCCCTAAATGCCTTTGCTAGGGAATTACTTGTTAGGTTAGGTTTAGGGGTATGTCAATTTAACCCTAATACATGGAAACTGAATGTCTCTATGCAAGTTTTGTGAAGGGAAGTATTTAGAGGGGACTATCCTCTTATTATGGATGAGTTCCTCTTCTACTACAAACCCTCAGAAATTAACCAGTCCTTTGACTTTTATCAATTTACAGCTAGGGGTACAGATTGTAGATTAATAAAATCCCTTATCTCGTCTGATAGAAACAAGAAAACAGAGTTCTTCTTCATCTCTAGTTTTTGGGCTGGGAACCCAGTTAAGATTAGCAGGGATACATTTACCCTTTACACTGGGGAATTAGGGAACTTTCGTCCTGAAGGTATGTTATTTATTTATTTTTTTTTTTAGGTATTATTTTTATCTTTTGTTTGTAATTGTCTAACCCTTCTCTCTCTCTCTCTCTCTAGCTGTTGGATGACCATTTGCAAGCAAATTTTATCGTAATCGTGTCCACAAAGCTCGTATTTACGTTGACAAGAGTTTCCATTCATTGGTCACCCTTCAACGTCTTGCCGTGTGGGGACTCGGCCTTGAACCAATTGCTGAAGCCATTGCTCACGAGCTCATTATTCGTAGATGTGAGTTTTCTTTTTACTTGGAATTTATTTGAGTATTATTTGTGTTATACTTCTTGGCTTAACTTTAATCATCATTAAAAAAAAAAAAAAAAATTTAGGGATGGCAACTATGAAAAAAAAAAAAGGGGAAAAGAGGTGGTGAACGAAGCAAACAGGCTTGAAACTCAATCCCAACTTTGTCCTTCTGTTGGGGACAAAATGAAAACTTTATCCAAGATGCTTGACTTGGGAAACCTTCCCAGTCATCAAGGAAAGAAGGCGAAGCATGGGTCGTCCAAACCAGGAGTTGTCAAGCCTAGTCTCCCTACGACTCAACCGTCCGTCCAAATTTTTGATGTAGACTCATCTACCCCCGTTGAGATTACTCCGTCCAAGGCCACTGCGCTTGCCTCGTCCCAGCCTTCTCAAAGGATTCCTATGAATCTTGTTGAAAACGAGTATTTGGCTTGGGAACACTTTGAGAAGGTTGCGTCTGATGAAGACATAGCTGCCTATTATGACATGTCTTTAAAAGATTTTGAACATTTTGGTGTTCATAATCTTTTTAAGGTATGCAATTTCATTCTTGCCTCGTCTTTGTCATTTCACGCTTTTCTTGTCTAAAACCATTATTTTTATCACTTCTTATAGGCAATGTCAAAGTTCATCGCAACGTCCAAGCAAGCCACAGAATTGGACAAGACAAGGATTTTGCTTGAGACGAGGATTCAAGAGGTGAAGGATGAATGCAAGGGCTAGGTTGAAGTGGCAGCCAAGGCTACAAACGAGGCCAAAGAAACGCAAAACCTTGTTGAAGAGCTGAAGGCTGACATCGTTGAAAAGGACCCTTGTCTTGATCATCTTCAAAAGAAAAATGACGAGCTGAGCACCCTTCTTCAGAAAGCCAAAGAGGATGTTGTTATGGAGTTCAAAGCTTCCAAATAGTATACTGATCTTTTAGATGCAAATTATGCTGCTGGCTTCGAAGATTTTCGTATGGACGTTGAGGAACGCTTCCCAAAAGTTGACTTCAGTTCCATCAAGCTCAATATTGGTGCTACTAGCTCCCTTCTCCAAACAAGCTTTGAAGATGTCAACATTGAAGACGATGCCACTACCCACCCTACTCAGGACGATCCCACCTCTGGAGATAACCCTTAATGAAGGATGTTTGAAATATCATCTTTGTAATATTTTTTTTATGAGGTCCATTGTTTTGGACCATTTAGATTTATCAAAGTACATTTCTCTTGGGTATATAAAATTTTGAATTTTTAAACATATTCCTTAAATAATGTTAATATAAAAATAAACATAAAAAAATGGAAATATATTTTTGACTTTTTTTTACCTGTGTGTGCATGTATATTCTTTTTTTTTTTTTTTTTTTGAGAAGGTGTGTATTTATATTCAAATTTAAACATGAAAATATGAAAATTATTTTTCAATATTAGAGACACTTAGCTTTTTTATAAATTCAACCATTAAGCATAGCTAGCTAGAGATGCCCTCTTCTTCTTTTTTCAAAACAAGTATTTTTATATATTTATATTTAATTAATTAATTATTAGTCATTTATAATTAATTATAGAATATTATTGGAATATTATAATGACTTTATTGTTACCAAATCAGGGTTAATTTCTGAAAATGTCAGCTCTTTGACATAAAGCAAAAAAATAAAATATCACAATTTGAGGGAATGTACTTACACTATCATTCTCGAAGACCTTTCAATTATTTTGGATTCAACAACAATGTTGTATTTTACTATCATGTTCTCTATAATTAAAATTGGAAGGGGGTTTAGTTGTGTTTAATTTAATAATTTAATAGTTTTTTGTGTGTAGACCTACATTAGTTATAAAGAAATTTCCAGTGAAGGAGCTTATCAGATGCCTGTTGAAGATTGTGTGCTTTCACATATAGTCTTCTTATAATTAAAATTCTCTCACTCTCTCTAAAAAGATTGAAAGAAGGTTTTGCAACTCATTTAGTGCCCGTTTGTTTCCACATTTTGAGTCCAAAAAGGGCTTTTTGAAAAAAGCCAAACCTAAAATTGCATTTGGTTAAGCCCAAAAACGCGGACAAACACGGAAATTTTTATGGACCTCTGAGGGTCCATAAATGAAAACGCGCACTGTGCGTTTTGGATGGGTTACTGTTGCTATAATAGAATTATGGAAATACACATTCAATTATTCAGTTCTCTCACGCCCCTCATCTCATCTCTGCTCTCCCTTTGCACGACGCCTCCCATCTCTTCTCTCTGCTTTGCTCTACCCTCTCCGTAAGTCTCTCTGCTCTGTCTTTTTTCTTCGTCTTCCTTTTCTTCTTCCTCTTCTTCTTCTTTCTTTCTGTCTTTCTACGTGTTTATGGTTGTTTGGCCGTGGGTTTGGGTATCGCTATTTCTGTAGTTTTGGATTGTGGTTTGTGTTATGGGTAATGATTTTTCTGTGTGTTCTTTGGGTTGATTTCTCATGGGTATGAGTTGGTTATGATTTCTCTGTTCTTTGGGTTGATTTCTCATGGGTATGGGTTGTTTTGATTTGGACCGAACCTGGGTTGATTCTCATGGGTTTGGGTTGGTTTTGATTTCTCTGTTCTTTGGTTGATTTCTCATGGATCTAGGTTTTGATTTCTCAGGTACCAAAAACACTGATTTGCTACCAAAAACCACCAGGTACCAACACTGATCTGAATTTTTTTTTTTTTTTAGCAAGTGTGGGAAATTTTTTTTCAGATCTTGCTATGAATGGGTATTGTTCCTTTAATTGTTTAGTTATTTGTTTTTGTTGATTGGAATTTACAGTGGTTTGAATCTTGCTATGAATGGTTTGTAGACTTGTAGCTCATAATTCAAATAGAAAAAAGAAAAAAGTTTGGGTTTGGGGTCTGAAAATTAGAGGAGAAAATTATCGTTGAAAGCTTCAGTTTTTCCATCATCATTGTGAAAATTATCTTAGCTATTATAGTATAATTTATGTATAAGCCTATTTGTTTAGGAAACTAGATACTTTTGATGTAAAAAACTAAGGTTGTGATTGTTTAGTTTAGAGCTAGAATTGCGAACCTAGTTTGATATGCTGCATCCTTGCACAGACTTAAGTGATTCACTCTTAAGAAATGTTTTGAAAGTTATGCTTGGATTTGTTTTATGTGTTATAGCAAAGCAGCACTGCTTTGAACTGTACGATATGGATGCGTGCTTGGATGACTCTTAGGCTAATTGCTGTATTGCAAGGGTTGCTTTTGTTGCAGTTGAAGTTCCAGTGGTTTTTGTTATTAAGGTTTAGAAAGGCCAATTTAATGAAGAAATGTCACATCCAACACTTATGTTTAATTTGTTTATTTTCATGAATTTCAATTAGCTTAATCAATATAGAATTTTTTTGCCTTTGAATAAAGGACAAGAAATTGAGTTCAATCCGACCTTACCCGCTGCTTCCATGGATTAGATCCGGGTTCAATAGTTTTCTTCACAAGTACGTCAGAGACATTTTCGAAAACTTTTTCATTTAATTATTTCTCGTTCCAACGAGAGAAGGCCTGGTTACTAGATTTTGAAGGATTGACGCTGTGATTGGTCTTTTTGAGTGAGTGTGAGAGATAATTAACTTATAAATATATTTTGGACAAAACAAATAATCTAAGGTAAAGTCTCCTTTAAGGCCTTTTAAATTTTAATTCTCTAATGAAATAGTATCTATGTTTAATGTGGCAGATAACAGAACCTAACCTAGAGCTGGGTAAGGGTATAGCCTAATCCTTGTGCACTAGTGCAAATTTGGCCGGCTAAATTTAATCTATAGGTTTATAGAAATGAATTTGATTGGGCAGTTCAAATTCCAATCTCTTGTTCTCACTGTCACCTGGCTTTATTTGTTTCATGTTTGTGTAAAAATTTCACCTTAATTACTTGAGTTTTGATAAATTAAATAATTAAGGAGTTATATATTGACCCATTTTCTAATCCAAGCAATATCTAGCTAGCAAGCACCTATCTCCAATTGTCATGTCTCAGAGAGAACAAAGCCTAGTGTGGCAATGAATTGAAGACAGAACTCAGCTTTAACAAACAAGTTACAACTGGCTATTATTATTATTATTATTATTATACATATCTCAACAGATGTTTATTACATTTGCCTACTTCTCATATTGCCTTTAATTATGTCACGAACTATGGTTTGAGCAAGTCTCTGCATCTCCTAATTATATATCTTGTGCTTCATATCTTGTGCTTCATAGTTGAAGTTCCAGTGGATCTATTTGGACAATGTTGGGTGTTATATGCAAGGAAAGGCAATCATATAACTTTATTTTGTTACTAACATGAATAAATAGTGAAGCCAGCCATCTAGGATTGAGCTCTTTACAGTCTTTTCATATCTTTTTTCTCCTTAGCTTGTCAACAATTTATGTTTGGAATTTGCATTTTGTATGAGCCCTGAAGTTTATAAGATCTATTAATTTATCTTTTCTAGTCTGTCATAACCTGAATTTCCATAGTTTTCTTATTTTTCAAGTTTTATGGCTCTCTAAGTGTGCTGCTATTTGTCATGGTGCTTGAGTACAAGAGTGCATCATGTATGTGGCTGCTTTTGCTAGTTTCGCAATTCTAGGTTCGCAATTCTAGCTCAAATAGATACTTTTGCTAAGAAAATGTGTCCTTGGCCCTGTTCTAGTGTTTCTCAGCAACCAAACAGTGGTTGTGATTGGTTAGGATTGTAGAGACAAAGTTTAATAATGATTAGTTTTTTTGTTTGCTTGATTTTGTTCAATATTGGAAAGAAAATGATTGTTAAGTCAGAGTTAATATTAGTTTCTGCACTACTAGTTAATCAAATTATAACATCAGTAGGGACTAGAGAGAAGGTGGAGGTTTCAAATATTAATAGTATTGCAATGTTTTTGTATTGTATATAGGCAGGAGGATTGTTTAGTTGTTTTTGCCTATGGATGACAATGTGTATTGAGAGATTTGGGGAAATTATTGAGTACCGTTTACTTATTTTTGTTTAGATTTTGTTATTATTTCCGGGAATGTTCAGTTATTTCTGAAAAACCTTTTTCTATTGTAACTACTCATTGGCTTGTTTTTATGGCTTTGCTAATATGCTTCAACCTCACTGGTTAACTTTATAGATGGATAAAAACACAACTTCCAACCTCGAGGCAAAAAAGGCTAGAGCATAATAGTGAAGCAGATAGCAGTTATGAGCAGAACTCAGGATCTTTAACAGACCCTGCGATGGTGGTTCTTCGTGATTCCATTGCTAATTCCATTTGGGGGGATAATAATTAGTAGTTGTCTTTTTTATTTTTATTTTTTTATTTTTATAATATCATGTAGTACAATTTAAACTTGGATTATTAGTATGTATTTTATCATCTTTTTTACATTTTTGTGTTGTACAATTTAAACTTGGGTTATTGATATGTATTTTATATGTTTTTACATTTTTATGTAGTACAATTTAAACTTAGATTATTGGTGTATATTTTATCATCTTTTTACATTTTTATTTTGTGCTTCATGATGATGGAAATTATTTAGATTTAATTAATATTAATAACAAGTCATTAATAGTAATAACAAATAATTATGACACTAAAAAAGAAAAATTGCCCAAACATTATTAAAATAATACCAATAATATATTATTATTATTATTATTTAGTAAGTATATGAAATAGATGATTTAATAAGTATGAAATAAACTCACATCCAAAAAAAAAAAAAAGTATGAAATAAATTCCCTTATATATACATTGTCCTTTTTGGTAATTTATCCTTCAAACTACCACTTTTATAAATGGTAGCCAAACACTCAGCTTTTTCATTATGCACTTTTTAACAGCTTTTACCAAACACTCAGCTTTTTGAAACTCCACTTTTTCATTATGAACTTTTAACAAAACTCCATTTTTTCATTATGCACTTTTACAAAAAGCTGAACCAAACTCACCCTTAGTACAACACATTTCTTACACGAAGCCAATCTAACCAAAATTTAACTATGTGCTCAAGAAGGCATTCAGAAAGCAAACATATGAGATCATTTTATATTTCATACTCGAGAGGAAACAATGATAAATTGTTCCATATGATTAGTAATTTCATTAATTCAGGATATTAGAAAATATAAGGTGTATGATTTTGTATTTAAAAGTAGCCACATTCTTCATCTCCTAAAAACACAGAGGTGATTTGTAGCACAAACAAATTATCAACTAAGTTAAATGTAGTAGAAAATAAATTTGACACAGGTGATTTGTTTATGAATGAGCAAAACCAAAGGTAAAACCCCACCAAGTGAATTTAAGGTTACCACTCCCGAGAATCCATTCTTATCAAAACAAGCGGTTTCAAGTAAAAGGAATCCCTGTACCTAATACCAACCTACAGTTGACCCCTTACCCTAATACCCAATTGGACTTACAATGTAGTGACAATCTCTCCTTTCAATGCACAGCACCCAGTACGTGACTAACCAACCGATGCACAGATCCAACTTGAGAAAGATGTTGGTTGCAAAGTTTTTCAGTTCATCCAACGATGAAGATTAAGAAACTCCTTGGTTACAAAACCCTTGGCGCAAAGACACAGCAACTTCTACAAAGAATATGATGAACTAGGGCAAATTCTATCTCCGGTCACAATTTGCATGCACAATCAATTTGTATTGAGTTGCATCACTTTGCATCACCTTTGATGGCCTTTAAAATAATCCTTATATACGTCTAGGGTTGTGAGAAAAGAAACCATACACAAATACACTTGGATATGCATGAAATCAGATCTAGAAATCTAAATTTCATAATTCTCGATAAATACAGCTTCTGTCGAGTTGCTATCGAGCATTAGCATTAAACCTCAATGGAAATGAATCTGTCAAGTTTTAATGAACAACACTTCTTCACTTGTTTCTTGGACAAATTTGCATGGCTTCAATACTAAACTTAAATTCTTGTTCCTTGAAGTACTAAACTCATCCTAGATCTATCCAATTACAAGTAAAATACATTTTGTCAAAGGATTAGCCAATTTACATAACATATGTCTCTAACAATATCCACATAGCAATTCGGTATGCTGTAATCGCTCCTGTAATGGAATAATTATTCATGTGTAATAGCAATTCAGTCATTTGGTTGCATCTTTATTACATGGATTAGTTATTACATTGGAATGACTATACTTTAAATTGAAGAATAGCTATTCCTCTTTAAAATGGATGTAATAGCTATTCCTTAGTATATATAATAGGTTTTAAAATTAATATATTTTCAAAAATATAAAGTTTCCTTATACATCATCTTTTACAAGTTTTCCATATATAACAACCAAACTTGTGAATAGTAATAACTATTCCATTACAATGTCTTCTATTCCCAGTAATAAAGATTACCATTCCTAATGTAATCTACATTCAGTGTACCAAACGTACCCTAAGTTTTAGTCTTTGAACTCTAAAAACTTCAACTGTCTCTCCAAATCATAAACAACTATAATTTTGTGAATGAAAAAAAAAAAAAAAAAAGATGGTGGGGGGTATATTCAGTTTTATACTTACTGGTCACAAGACTTGTAAAATGCTATTATTTTTGTTATTATATATTATCCGATTCACATAGAGATTAAGATTCTCCTATATCAAGTGAAATTAACGAAATAATTCATAATTCAATAATACTTCCTTTCTCTTTACTTTTACCCTCTCACTTGTGTAAATGATAGTGCTTGTATATTTAGTGGAAAAAGGAATCGCAAACCTTCCTAGTAAACAATTCATAATTTCATTATTGGATTTTAAGTTTTCTACCAATCCTAAGGCATATAAACAAAATGACATCTTGTAGCACTCCTTGTGTTATGACTACTAGTAACTTGGAAAATTGCGTGAATTCTTTGGATAGGATTAACATTAATGTTTCTCCAATTTTTTTCCATTAAGGAGATGCTTAGAAGAACCATAGTGGTTTTGCAAAATGGTATGTATCTTTGTGGGGGTCAAAACACTTTTGGCTTGTTCTAAACAAAGATTCTTGATCAAGACAACTAATTTGTACAAAGTGGGTGAGAAGACTCCACAATGGGAAGACTAATTAAGAAGATGGCTAAAGACAAAAAGTGATTGAATCATAGGTTTTATATATGACGAAAGAGATGTTCTCATGGTACACAGAGGGGTTCTAAGTGATGAATCCAAATGAAAATTTCTCTCTCTCTCTCTCTCTCTGGATCCCCTTTCTTGTTGCCCTCCCCCTCCTTTTATACCCATTTCCTCTCATCATCCAGTTGTCTTGCACTTAGCTAGATTTGGGGGATACTGTCCCATCATCTTCTTGCCCTGCCATTCCTTGATCATAAAGAAATACTTTTGGGAGTGTTTCCACTGTTCAGGTCAGTCATTCAACATTTAATGTGACTGACATTAGGTGGGGGGTCTCATTAATGCGGAGGTGATTGTTACATTAGGCTCTACGTTTTTTTCAACGTGTTACTCGAGAGAAGTGTGTGCTACAAGTTGCCCCAGTCAAGAGAGAAAGTTGTTCTTCAGACAATCTTTATGATCTTAGTAATGAGCCCTATCGGGCCTCAGGAAAAGTGGGTATCACGGGCTACCTTGGTCATGGGCCCAAATGGCCTCTTCTACCAGAACTCCCTTCTATCTCTTGTTGGACTCTAGGCTGGGTCCACTCCTCAGATTTATTTCTCAATTTTTAGTCCTTGGGCCGAATTTAGGTCCACCCCATCCCCACAAGCTTAATTAATATCAAAAATTTTATTATCAAATGTTTTTTTTTTTTTTTTACTTCACAATGAAATTTCTAATACTATATACTTCATATCAAAAATTGAAATTCCATACTTACCAAGCATTTGTGGGCTTAAATGTGTTTTATTATTTTACATTCAAATTTTAATTTTTATTAGTAGTTTAATGAACTATTACTTACTATAAAATTTTATAGATAAATAAAAATATGTTAGTCTCAACATATTATTTAAATAAAAATAATTATATTCTCATAGGTATATAAAATTTTGAATTATTTTCTCAACATATTATTTAAATAAAAATAATGCTAACATAAACAAAACAAAATATTTCTTTTGAATTTTTTTGTACCACTACAAATATATTATTTTTTATTTAAAATTAAACATGAGAATATGAAAACTATTCCATCAATATTTGAGTTACTAGGGATATGTACGAATTAATTTTTTTTACCATGATTGTAAGAGATGCTTGAGGTTTTAGAGCTTTTAATCATTGAGAAAGTGTAGCATCTCTCCTATTTATACTAAAACTATCATTTTTGAAAATGAATTAGTGTGTCAACTAATTATATATGTACGTATTTTGAATTTTTCTTAAGTTATGAATTAATACACAACTAACTTGTAACCCCATGCATATGCAAGAGTACAATTTATAATATGCAATTAGATGCACTTTATAATTCATACATAAGCTAAAATATGGTCATTATTATATTTTGAAAAAGACCTACAAAAATAATTTTTAGTAGAAAATGCATAAATTTCATGCTTGAATATTTTATTCTAAGAACCCACCAATAAACAATGTTTTCCTCCATTTCTATCTTCCAAACCAAAACAACTTCATGGATTTTTTTTTCATTTCTCTTTTCTTTCCTCTCCCCTCTCTTCCTCCATTTCCTTTCCCTTCCCTTTACCTTGCTTTTGCCAAACACAGTGTAACATTTTTTGTTTTGTATGCATTAATATTTTACTATTTTAAGGTTTTTGTTAGTGGAAAGTTTACAAGGCATAATCTTGACTCTTATATTATTAAAGAATGGAGATTTTAAGAACTCTATGTAATAGAGTTTCCCAGGAACTTTGGAGGGTCTGGATACACACATGTCTAGCTTAGACCCACTTGTCCACCCTAAAGAGTGGACGATAGGAAGAAAGAATGAGCCTCTATGCATGAGAATGCATGATTCTTCGAGAACAAAGGCAGAATTCA
Organism: Quercus robur; assembly: GCF_932294415.1. Classification (NCBI taxonomy): domain Eukaryota; kingdom Viridiplantae; phylum Streptophyta; class Magnoliopsida; order Fagales; family Fagaceae; genus Quercus; species Quercus robur. Next base: position 84,505,155 of record NC_065538.1, on the reverse strand, counting down.
CATAGAATTAGCTCACCATCTTAAACGCTTTGTTTGAATTGGGCAAAGGTGAGAGAAAGGTAAAGAAAAGGAGAGAAGGGAAGTCATTTTCCTTGTTTAGTTAGATGAGAGAAGAGAAAAGTGGGTTGATTTGGAGTGATTAAATTTCCATAAAGGGAAAGGAAGAGGAATTTTGGGGTTATTTTATAATTTTTATTATAAAATTACCAATCTACCATTCTATTCTTCTTACAAATCATATCTTCATGGGTATAAATGTAAAAACAAATATTTTCCGTTTCATTCTCTTTGAAAACCAAACAAGGGAAAGAATTGCGTGGTAGTTTTTTTATCCTTCCTACATCCAAACACACATAGATGAAAACATTTTTTCTTTTCCTTTTCCTTCCCTTGGTGTTTTCTTTCATATTCCCTTTCCCTAGATGCCACCAAACATAACCTAAATGAGCACGACTCTAGACATCCGCCCATAATCGTAGTCATGACACCTTCCATGCCCCACTTAGAGAAAATGGAGGAAATCTTGGTAGTATGGTCAAATGGTTTGTATATAAACTCATACCAAAAACTACCACGCAAAGATATAAAGAGAAATTCCAAGAGACTTTTATGTTTGAGATTTTGATATTAAATGAGCTAAATTAAGCATTGAAAGAGTTTTGGTCAACGCCACACTGGTGCCATTCTTAACTTCGTGAGTTTGTCTCTCTCATGCCTTCTATAACTCATTTGAACAAGTTAACCACTAAGATTATTTGCAGCATTAACATATATCAAACTGAATTTTAAGTTCACCTAAACCAAACTGAATCTTAAATTCAAGGTTCGTATATAAGTATAGAAAAATAACACAAACATGAGCATTAGTACAAGAACACTCTTATAAGTTTCCCACCATCAAAGAAATAGAAAATACACACACTACCCCTTTTAGAATGCATACAACATGCATATCCAAAGTTACGCAAGCAGCAACTCCCCAAACGGCAAAACCACTAACGCACCAAGATCCTTCAATCTCCGATCATACGCCACACAAGGACCACCTTAATTCAACCGTTGACGTGTGTTGATTTTGATCTTTGACTTTGCATTCAACTTCATTTTTAGCATAGATTCTGATTTTGGAGTTATTATTTATGTATAATAGTCCAAGAGGCTAAGAATAGTGTAGAGTGAATTCTCAATAATTAATGAGAAGAATTTGAATAATAGATTTATATGCAAATTTGAGCATTTTTCTCATAAATTAACCAAGGATAAAAGCAAAATAAAGAGGTAATATATCCAGAGTTTCCAATACTTATAGTACAGTGCTTGTGATAACATCTTCATTATGATTCATTCTAGACATTTAATCTCTCTGGCAACCACCGTGATCGCTAGTCCACTCAGCTCCACATCCATAGCAGAACTGGGAAGTACACCTGCAACCAAAAAAACAATAGCTTTTGCTTATAAAAAGAACTTCTTGACTCATTATACTTACATCAGCTAAAACCCGTTGAACACTTTGGGCATCTCAAAATCATAAAATTATGTAACACATAAGAGGGCTAATTAATTGAACAAGGCATCTAATTTTATTGTCCCTCTCTAGCCAGAGCAAAATGATAACATTACTCTGCCCCAATGTATATATTTTAGATCTTATCACACAACCAACTTAATAGGCATTGCTATGCCCCAATGTCTTTGTTTTAGATGTTATCACTCAACCAACTTAATAGGCATAGATACTCTTACACTTGTTTTTCTACATCCAATTTCATGTTTTAAAATGTGGATATTTTCGTATCAATTATGAATATTGATATAAATGAGTGTAAGAGAATAGTTTCCCTCAATAATATGGGTACTACTACTACACACTAAGAAAATGCTAATTATTTTTCGCATGCTAAGTTATATACTACCCATACACACTCTAGCTGAAATCATGATTGAAAACATGATTTTAGTTATTATTGTGAAATGGTGAAATCATTTTTTTGAAAATACAATTTCACAATTATAACTAAATGTCTCATTCACACAATTTGTAACTATCACTAAGCCTAAGGAAAATAATCAAGGCCTCAAAGAACTCTAAACACATGTTAACAAAAAAATCAAAACCAACATAATATACAATTTTCTACTAATTAACATCACTAATATATATAAGGTCATTCTAAGCAAATACTTAATGTGTAATTATGTAAAAATTACATGACAATCCTAGTTTTAGCTTGTTCAACTGGTCTTGTTATCAAATAGAAAAAAGTTGGTTCAACTGGTCTTGTTATCCTAGTCTTGTTATCAAATAGAAAAAGTTTTGAAAGTGGTCTATGCTAAAAATAAACTAATTGGTATTTTATCTTGATCTCATAGACATCAAATCCGATTGTAAATATAAAAAACGACATGATAGTCAAGATCAAAACTGACCTGCAAGTCATATGTAAACAACCTTCAGTCCTTTCCACAAAATATTGGCAATGGGGACACCTCCTCCATTTCTTCTCCTTAACAAGCTCCCTCAACATGAGATCATCCCTCCCTCTCTCATCCTCGTTCAATCTCTGGAACTCTTCGCAATCCACCCCTGAATGCCAAGGCACATAACACACCGCACAGAACAATCTATGGCAGAACGGGCACTCTGACTCCCTAATCGCTTCTCCTTCTTCATTATCATTCAGCAACATTGCTGAACAATCCTTGAAAGGACAGTAAAACCTCTGGGAACCAAACAGCGCTTCACATAGCACCTCGTCCCACTTGTCCAACACGTCTTTCGGAAGCACTGCCCTGCAAGCATCGAGTTCTATGACACCCTTGCAGTCCAATCCAGGGCAAGTAACAGTGGTTATGCTCTCTTGGATCTTTGTGGCAACGTGTTTGCCAATGCAATCAGAGCAAAATGAGTGAACACAGCTCTCAGTTTTGAACATCTGGTCACTATCTTTCCTTTCCACACAAATCTCACAGAAGCTATGTGATGATTCCCCAGCTTCTTTTGCTAGCTCTGGTTCTGGGGTTGGAAAAATTGCTTGTATTGTTGGCGTTGGCGTTGACATTGATGGCAATAAGGTTAAGGCTCCATTGTTGGCCAATTTGGAAGTGATCACAGAGCCCATAAGGGCCTCTTGGAACTGCAACTCTTCTGCATACTTCTCATCAGATACAGGCAAAATCGGATCTTCTTTTTCATCAAACACTAGTGAGAAGTAGGAATCATCTACCTGTACAAGATCGAAAGAAGCTGATTCTTGTGCCATATTACAAATTCTGAGTCAATGATCAGCCTCTTAGTCTTTCTCTTTACTAAGGAGAAAGTATGTGTGGGGGTTTAATATAATGGAAATGATATTACTTTAGAAGTAACTTCGCTTGGAAGAAGTTATTTCTTATTGGGCCGATTGGGATCCCTTCATTTAGGGAGTCTTTTGGGTTAATATTGCAAAAACTGAAATTAATTTGCGTTATAGGTACTATTGAAACTTATTTGGGATTTTGAGGAGAGAGACTGAATTTCGGTATCACCATTGCCGAAATTCAGCCAAAAGTATGAGAGAGAAGATGCAGAAGGAGGAAAGAGAAAATGTTGAATTTCGGCAACGTGGTTACCGAAATTCGTCTGCCCAGTTCTGCTGCCCAACCCTCTCTCCTATGTGCTCGTGTGTGGAGTGCCCGGAAAAAAAAAAAGGCAATTACGGTAATGCAATTGCCGAAATAGGGGAGAAAAAGATTTTTTTTTATTTTTTGGTAATTGTCGCCATGGCCATGCCGAAAATTAAAAAAAAAAAAAAAAAAAGTGGTTCCAAAATATCTGAAAGAGTAAAAAAAAGTAATGTCCACAATATTTTTACAACATTTTCACAATAAATCACATGTAATTAATTATTATTAGTTAAAAAAATTTGTGACAAAGTAATTGTGGCAATAGGATTGCCGAAAATGTGAAAAAAAAAAAAAAAAAAAAAAAAGAATTATGGCAATGGGATTGCCGAAAATGTGAGGAAAAGAAAAAAAAAAAAAAAAAAAAATTGTGGCAATGGGATTGCCGAAAATGTAAGGAAAAAAAAAAAAAAAAAAAAAAAAAAAAAAAAAAAAAAAAAAAAAGAGAATTGTGGCAATGGGATTGCCGAAAATGTGAGGAAAAGAAAAAAAAAAAAGTGGTTCCAAAATATCTAAAAGAGTAAAAAAAAAGTGTAATGTCCACAATATTTTTACAACATTTTCACAATAAATCACATGTAATTAATTATTATTAGTTAAAAAAATTTGTGGCAAAGTAATTGTGGCACTTGGATTGCCGAAAATGTGAAAAAAAAAGAAAAAAAAAAAAAAAAAGAAAAAAAAAGAGAATTGTGGCAATGGGATTGCCGAAAATGTGAGGAAAAGAAAAAAAAAAAAAAAAAAAAGAATTGTGGCAATGGGATTGCCGAAAATGTGAGGAAAAAAAAAAAAAAAAAAAAAAGAATTGCCACAATTTCGGCAATCCCATTGCCACAATTCTCTTTTTTTTTTTTTTTTTTTTTTTTTTTTTTTTTTTTTTTTTTTTCTCACATTTTCGGCAATCCCATTGCCACAATTCTTTTTTTTTTTTTTTTTCTTTTCCTCACATTTTCGGCAATCCCATTGCCATAATTCTTTTTTTTTTTTTTTTCACATTTTCGGCAATCCTATTGCCACAATTACTTTGTCACAAATTTTTTTAACTAATAATAATTAATTACATGTGATTTATTGTGAAAATGTTGTAAAAATATTGCGGACATTACTTTTTTTTTACTCTTTTCAGATATTTTGGAACCACTTTTTTTTTTATTTTTTTTTATTTTCGGCATGGCCATGGCGACAATTACCAAAAAATAAAAAAAAAATCTTTTTCTCCCCTATTTCGGCATTTGCATTACCGCAATTGCCTTTTTTTTTTTTTTTTTTCCAGGCACTTCACACACGAGCACATAGGAGAGAGGGTTGGGCAGCAGAACTGGGCAGACGAATTTCGGTAACCACGTTGCCGAAATTCAACATTTTCTCTTTCCTTCTTCTGCATCTTCTCTCTCATACTTTTGGCTGAATTTCGGCAATGGTGATACCGAAATTCAGTCTCTCTCCTCAAAATCCCAAATAAGTTTCAATAGTACCTATAACGCAAATTAATTTCAATTTTTGCAATATTAACCCAAAAGACTCTCATTTAGGGGTTCAAAATTTAGACTTTTGGACTAAGGCTATTAATTGAGTCTTTTGGGTTAATATTGCAAAAATTGAAATTAATTTGCGTTATAGGTACTATTGAAACTTATTTGGGATTTTGAGGAGAGAGACTGAATTTCGGTATCACCATTGCCGAAATTCAGCCAAAAGTATGAGAGAGAAGATGCAGAAGAAGGAAAGAGAAAATGTTGAATTTCGGCAACGTGGTTACCGAAATTCGTCTGCCCAGTTCTGCTGCCCAACCCTCTCTCCTATGTGCTCGTGTGTGAAGTGCCTGGAAAAAAAAAAAAAAAAAAAGGCAATTGCGGTAATGCAAATGCCGAAATAGGGGAGAAAAAGATTTTTTTTTTATTTTTTGGTAATTGTCGCCATGGCCATGCCGAAAATAAAAAAAAATAAAAAAAAAAGTGGTTCCAAAATATCTGAAAAGAGTAAAAAAAAAGTAATGTCCGCAATATTTTTACAACATTTTCACAATAAATCACATGTAATTAATTATTATTAGTTAAAAAAATTTGTGACAAAGTAATTGTGGCAATAGGATTGCCGAAAATGTGAAAAAAAAAAAAAAAGAATTATGGCAATGGGATTGCCGAAAATGTGAGGAAAAGAAAAAAAAAAAAAAAAAAAGAATTGTGGCAATGGGATTGCCGAAAATGTGAGAAAAAAAAAAAAAAAAAAAAAAAAAAAAAAAAAAAAAAGAGAATTGTGGCAATGGGATTGCCGAAATTGTGGCAATTCTTTTTTTTTTTTTTTTTTTTTTCCTCACATTTTCGGCAATCCCATTGCCACAATTCTTTTTTTTTTTTTTTTTTTTCTTTTCCTCACATTTTCGGCAATCCCATTGCCACAATTCTCTTTTTTTTTCTTTTTTTTTTTTTTTTTTTCTTTTTTTTTCACATTTTTCGGCAATCCAAGTGCCACAATTACTTTGCCACAAATTTTTTTAACTAATAATAATTAATTACATGTAATTTATTGTGAAAATGTTGTAAAAATATTGTGGACATTACACTTTTTTTTTACTCTTTTAGATATTTTGGAACCACTTTTTTTTTTTTTCTTTTCCTCACATTTTCGGCAATCCCATTGCCACAATTCTCTTTTTTTTTTTTTTTTTTTTTTTTTTTTTTCCTTACATTTTCGGCAATCCCATTGCCACAATTTTTTTTTTTTTTTTTTCTTTTCCTCACATTTTCGGCAATCCCATTGCCATAATTCTTTTTTTTTTTTTTTTTTTTTTTAACATTTTCGGCAATCCTATTGCCACAATTACTTTGTCACAAATTTTTTTAACTAATAATAATTAATTACATGTGATTTATTGTGAAAATGTTGTAAAAATATTGTGGACATTACTTTTTTTTACTCTTTCAGATATTTTGGAACCACTTTTTTTTTTTTTTTTTTAATTTTCGGCATGGCCATGGCGACAATTACCAAAAAATAAAAAAAAATCTTTTTCTCCCCTATTTCGGCAATTGCATTACCGTAATTGCCTTTTTTTTTTTCCGGGCACTCCACACACGAGCACATAGGAGAGAGGGTTGGGCAGCAGAACTGGGCAGACGAATTTCGGTAACCACGTTGCCGAAATTCAACATTTTCTCTTTCCTCCTTCTGCATCTTCTCTCTCATACTTTTGGCTGAATTTCGGCAATGGTGATACCGAAATTCAGTCTCTCTCCTCAAAATCCCAAATAAGTTTCAATAGTACCTATAACGCAAATTAATTTCAGTTTTTGCAATATTAACCCAAAAGACTCCTATTAATTGACAAGGAAAAAGATAAAGCACAGAAAAATTAAAAGGTGAATTTTCAACTTTATCTAATCCAAACTTTTTTTTTTTTAAATTTCAAAATTTATTTTATTTTATTTTATTCCACTTTTTCTATTCTTATTCCTAAGCCAATCGCAAAAGTCCTAATAGGAACAAGTGGAACAACTTTCTCGTACACTTCCTAGTGAGTGACACAAAGTGGGAAAAAAGGAAAGAGCAATGGAATCAATAATTTAAGACTTCTTTTGAAAGAAGAGAATTCAGATCCTGTTCATGAACCCCCGAAGAACGGTTAGCCTAACTCGGCCCAACCAAATATAAAAATAAAAAATGGGACCCTCGCTTCCTCTCACCTTCCCCAACTTTTCTTCATATATTACATGCCTTTATTTTATTTTATTTTACTTTTTAGATTTTGTTTTAAGGAGTTAGATAAATAAATAATTATTATGGATTAAATGGTTTTGTTAGTTTCAGTGCTGCTCTATGTATTTTGAGGCAAATATTTTATAATTAAAAAAAAAAAAAAGCATTTTGGGGCCTAAAGCCCTAAAGTGAAGACTAAAAAAACAAGTTTTTTTGTGAACTATTTTTTTTTTGGGGGGGGGGGGGGGGGGTTGGGGATTTTTATGTTTTTGTTGATTTGTTTAGTTTAGTTGACAGAGAAAAAGAGAAGGAGGGAGAGATTTCAACTTCTAGATTACAAAGAATTTATCTTTTCTGTTTTTTATATATCAAGTATAAAATTCATTGGCATCCTTTGCCCCTCTTTTTTAATTTCTTATATATTTGTTTTCCTTTTTTTTAATTATAATTTGCAGTTTAATTTATTCATTTTACATTATTAACCTTTTTTTTCTTTTTTGGGAATCGAAGAATCAAACTAATTGAATGAAATTTGAGGGCCTTCCGCAATTTGGGGCCTTGGGCAATTGTCTAACTCGCCTAAAGCAAGAGCCAACATTATAACTTAGTTTTTAAATAAATCCTATCTACTTATGGTAAATAAAGATATGTTTCTATATAAAATATATATCATATAGTGGATATAGATTTGTTCAAAAAACAACCTATCAATCTTAAAATGATAAAATAAAATAAAATAAAGGCACAAATGGAAAGGGATATGTCTTTTTGTTATCGCGAAAGTTGTTGAATTTCTTTTAGGTACATAAATCAATTTCTTTTTGTGATCTAATATTTTCTGGCAAAAATATATTTTATTAGTTTTTGAGATTTTTATTATTTGAAAAACGTGAAAGTTACAAAACGATGTAGTATTAGGAGCATTTAACAACAATCTACTTAATGGAGAAGACGGAATAATTGGATTGAATGAAATTGAAGTTTGACTACTGAAATAAATTTTGGGTAAAGCTAGTGAATAAAATTTTTAATTTAGCCCTAAAAATAGTGAAATTGTAATAAATTATACCCATTTTGATGACTTTTTATTTCTAATACCATATAAGACACCAATAAAGATTTAATAGCTAAAATGTGTTCCTAAAAATATAGTGATTTTTAGGCTCAGGCTGTACTTTTGTATAATGTGATTGCATAATCATTTAAGTAATTTGAAAGCTTTTTAAATGCACAAAAGACTGAAATTTTTTTAATTTATAGTCGCTAATCAGGATCCAGCAATAGAAAAGGCATTAGTTGAGATGAAGTCAGACCGTGGCATGGATTATGCACTTGGCATATGATGCAAAAGGCATCAAGCACTTGGGAAATTTGTTGAAGGATCGTTATTTGTCTTTGAGACTTTAAAGCTTACATGTATGAGTATGAGGATGATAACATTTAGAATTATGTTTTGAAGATAATATTTGAATTATGCACTTGGCATACGATGCAGAAGGCATCAAGTGCTTGGGAAATTTGATGAAGGATCATTCTTTATTTTTTGATGAAGAAGGATCATTCTTTATTGTCTCAGATAAAAGTTATCATCATATCATACCTAGCTGTTACCACTTCACTTGCATTAATAATAATGATTGACGCATGTGAATTTGTCAACTATTACATTGAAAAGGAGTTTTGTAGCCTATACTTTGATTATTATTACTCTCTGCGTTTCTAAGGAAGTTCAAGTTCCTTATTATGCTCATTTATTATACACTAGAAAAAGTTTAGAAACATAAAATTTCACAATTTTTTGTTTTAATTATGATATGAGAGTGAGATTAATAAAAAAAAATGACAAATTTATATGTAAGTGATGATTAATTACTTATCATCTGTTATCTTAAAGTTGTGACAAAAAAAATTGTAAAGTAATCTATAATCTTAAAACTAATCTTACTACTGTAATAAAATAAATTTATTTAGTACAAAATTTTATAATTTATATATATTATAATTATTTTTAAAAATTTTGAAATATCTTGAAATGGTACTTTAAAATTGACCAATACTAAAATAATAAGTTCTATTAGGCAAACCAAAACAAGTTTCGAAACGAAATTGATGACATTTCCCTTGAATGCCCACTCACGTCAGCTAGTTGCAATAAATGTTGTGTTATTTGATGTCTCTAGCGTCAGTCAAAATGTCAAATACGAGGAGAAGGAGTACCGGTAAAAAGGAGAAAATGTGTGAAGATAGGAGCATCTGGGAAATAGAAAAAGGAAGAAGTAAATATGGTTTGACATTTGATAAAATTTGATTAGACGTTGACATAATTTTGGCAGGTGAGAGAGAGAAGAGGGAAAAAGGACAGTTATTTGGTATATGTATTTAAAAATTGAAAATTGTTATTTAAAAATACTTATAAAAATATTATATATAAATAAAAAATGTGTAAAAAATATATAATATTATTTAAAAACTGAAAATAATTGTTTAAAAACATAAACTAAACACCTCTAAGTATCTTGACAAAAAATATTTTTACTAATTTATTTTATTAATTAGTTTATTTTTACTATTATTTATAAATTTTATTATATTTTTTAATATTATTTATGGATTTTATTGTACTATTTCAGTTAATCTTTACTTTTATCCACAGTACTTTCAGTAAAAAAATTTCAACTTTAGCAAAATAAATGAATCTCAAACAGAGTCTAAATCACACAATTTTTGTAATTTAGGGCATGTTTAGTACTGCTATTTAAACAATAATTTTATTTTTTTAAAAACAGCACACTTATTTTCACAATATTTTTTAACCTACATGTATTTTCATAACAATTAAATAACGTTACTAAAAATCTCTTACTAAACAAGCCCTTTAATGTAGCGAATTGTGAGTGATGAAATTATGGATTCATAATTTTTTTTTATCACTTACAACTTGTCGTGTTCATAAATTATGATACAAGTTGTGTGATTTGTTACTGTCAAAATAAAAAATTAAAAAAAATGAAAAAGAAAAAAGAAAAATCAAATTTGTGTGAGTTTTACTCTAACCATTCGGGCTTTGCCGCTTTAGCTGATAAAGGCAAAACATACTTCCCTTTTCTTTTGTATTTTTTTAAATAACTAGAGGGAGTTGCACTGCAAGGCACGTGCTTATCTATACATTGAGTGTTTGTAAATATATCTCAAACTTTAAAATCTAAAGTTGACACCTTATTTTAGTGTTAAAATTTCAATTTCCATCCCATTGTCTATATCAGTGTAAAAATTTAAAAGTGTAATGGACAACTAACCAATCCAAAATAACATTTTGATCCAACTGCATTAGCAATACATTTTAGTAAAAACAAGCCCTTAAAATCCCATTATAATCTATGTTGTAACCCATAAAAGAAGAAGAAAACAAGATTCTAGCTGATCATTGATGAAATTTAAAACACCTTGACAAAGTATCACTACCAAATATAGTTAGACACATCCACTATCGAGTACTATGTCTACCTTGTAATCATAGTTGACTTTAGCCAATGGTTCTTTACAAAATCAAACAAGGCATGTTTTCTAACTAAATTCAACCACCGAAGCTTTCAGATATAACTCTATGCAAGAAGATGATATTATGTAGCATACATTTACATTCTAATGAATTTCTTCACATCTCTAACCTTCAATAGCAGAACACTATGATTTTCTATCATTGTGAACCACTTGAATTTTATTGCACTTCATCTTCTACTCTAGTAGAAAACCAAAACTTAGTATCAAGCCAAGGAAGGGTGCTTCCACATCTAATGTGAGAGGAATCTCCTTGATCCTGCACAACTTGGTGTGCTTCATACATTAACCTCTTCGCTACCTATTCCTGCTCCTAGATTGGTTTTATCCAAAGCATCAGCCTAGAAAGGGGGAAAGAATTAGAGAGTTGAAGCTTTAAAGGTTAATTCCAAAGTCAAGCAAACACTTGATACCCATTCAAAAATTGATAAAATAAGAAATAACATTTTTCTTCCCCTGTAAATGATAAAAATGCTAGATTAATCTCCATTGTGTTAGTAATGAGGTAGAGTACAACGAACTGTTTTTTGAATTAAGACATAATAACCACTTTTGGCCTTTTGCAATACACAAGGATCTATATAAGACAAGAAAACTTAAAAACAACAACAATAATAATAATTACAGAATCAGAAAGCATGAAAAACCTCATATGTGACAGCATCCCATAATTCGTCATTAGCAAGGATAAGATAAGAACCTCAAGGGAAGCATCAATCTTTTCCTCCTGCAAGTTTTATAAGGATGTCAGTGGCTAATTATTCACAAAAAACTGAAAATAAGAAGCATGAAAGAGGCACTCTTAACCAGACTAAATGTATCAACTAAAGCTCTCTTAAAGAGGGACTTGTACTACTTTTGACAAGTGTCAATAAACAATATTCTTCTAGCAGAAAGCTAATTCACATATGTAGGTACATTGAAAAATGCCAGTATAAATTTTGTACATTTTCAAATTAAAAAAGATTATTAGTACCTATAATCATTCTTGCACTCACAAAGATAATTACGATGTAGGCATAATAATATCAGCAACTTCATTTGTTTTTCTTCTTAATAATAATAAATAAATAAGGTGATCTTAAGTTTTCATTTGAATCACCATTTACCATAGTAAGAAAGTAAAACTTCATTTACATAGTAGGCATCAAAAGTCAATATTTAGAATCACCCGCACCTAAAATTCTGGATCAACAGCTACATATTACGTCGAGAGTCTATCACCAAATGCACAAGAAAGCAAGAACTCCTCCAACTCTCAAAGTTGGTGTGATATAATTTTAATCACTAAGACACATGCAATTTAGAAAATCACCAGAAATCTTGAAAATTAATGTATGATAAGCCTACCAGCCTACAAAACAAATTCACCAGCATTCCTCAATCCAATATGGCTCATTAGTTTGGTCTAGCTTGTGATCTAAAGAAACAAAAATAGTTGCAGAAATCACAAGATGATAAACAAATGAGATAACAAGTTAGCAGAAAGGAAACAAATAACATTTTAACCAAATCCTCTCACATTAAAAAGATTTTATTTATTATATATTGTTTGCTACTCTCCATTATTAAATGGTCAATACATCATCTTTAGTGGCACACTTATCAAAGGAACTCATACAATTAAATCAAGTAAGTCTCCAAGATAATGAGAAACAAATCCTTAAAGGGATTTCAAGAGTAGCAACAAATAGCACTCAACTATTCAGAAATGAATAAAAAAGAAATGACACAATTGAGTGTTTTCCTATGGCAAGCCAAAGCTTTGGTAGTGGTAGTAGCTCCAAAGAAATTGGAAATTTGGTAGTGTATCTCTTAACAGAATTCAAAATGAATAAACTCAACTCAAGGGATCAAAATGCATTTTTCGCTTTATCCTTTTTTGTTCTTCTTTCCATTTGAATAATAATGAGGGTTGATTTTTTTGGTTCATTAAACATTACCTAAAGCATTCAAACACATATGTTGCAGTATTTCTGTAGCTGATCAATCTTGATATACCTTAAAAAGTAATAGTGATTTAAGGGTTGAATTAAGAATTTATCAAGGTGGCATAGATGGAAGCTCGCTCCAAACTAACCTATTTGTGATCTCAAAAATCAGCATGATGAAGCAAACTGCCAACCACCCATTTATTCTCTAGAAGCTAGCTTCAAAGTAGTCTGCATCACATAAGTCCCAATATTGCTAGGAAAAACATTCACGTGGATTATAAATCCAAACATAGAGAGATATAATTATATTGAGTGTTCCCCAAATAATAGAATGAGACAGAATAATTAGCTGATAAGAAATACCACGTCATCCATTTCTTGGTGGGATAATGTCAGCAAAGATGGTTTAAACATGGTAAAAGCTGCTGATTCTAGTTTTTTTTTGCCCCTATTTTCTTTCGGCTGGGATGATAAAAATAATAATAAAGGCACATTAAACTTTAATTAATTCTTTAAATCATAAGAAATTTATAACCATTCAATATCACATTAGACATCATAGGGCCTTTTCACTTCAAGTTATATAAAAGTCATGCAATTTTCTCTACATATTGGTAAACTTATAAAATCTTTAATCCCAAAACCATGGGGTTTGTATCAAAATACATAATTTTCAAATGGGTAAAATCAAGAACAATTACCATATGTGTAGCTATATAATTGGGCACAATTTTTCTCCCTAAACATGGCCACGAACCCATCTAAAAATTCATGCAAGACAAAAAAAATTAGCTCATTAACAATAAAATAAGCTAATACATATCTATTTTTCTAAGATAAAATAATTTAAGTCAAACATTCGGACTCACTATAAAAATAAAAATTTGAAATATCAAATACCAAAATTTTAAGGAACTAAGTTTAGAGCTCACACAACTTAGCATGAGATTTGATTCTGTGCACTGTGAATAATGGTCGATCATGCTGTCTCTAGTGTCAATCGCATTTGAGTTTCGTCTAATTTTCCACCATTTCCATAGCTTGAAGAACAAAGCCTCCTATTTTAACAAATATTTTCTTTGAGGCACATTGTTTTATTGCACCTTTAATTGTGTTAACACCAAAAGTGAGAAATATAAAAATAGAACCACCTGTTGGTTCGTATTACTCTACCATTTCTTCACAGATCAGCAATGGAACCACGACAAAGCTAGAAGGAAGTGAAATTGAATGACAAAACTTCAGACAAAATTCAAATACCAACACAGATTAAAGAAGGATATCTAAAACAAGAATGGAAAACCCACTGAAATTTCAGAGAATTGGGTTTTAGCGAAATTCCTAGCCTTGAGTCAAAGCTTCCATCAAACATGTTTAAAGGCTCACTACCAGTTTTGTGAAATCAGTATCTCAGTATAATAAACAAAAGAAAAAGAGAGATAGAAATCAATCAAACTATAGAGAAATTTAGAAATAAAAAATACATGTCGTATGAGCTGAAAGAAAACACCGAAGCAACAAAACAGTCCTCTACTTTTCCATTTCCTTCTCTCAAAAATTGACTAAACCAAAAGCACTGTAGATTGAGCGATTCACTCTTTTTAATATAGTTAATAGAAATGAGTTCTTTAATAATTAAAAATTATAATTTTTTTAGTATTATATACTAGATTCTTAGTTTTTTTCATTGGTTCTTTATGCTTTAATTTAATATATTATCTAAGTCAAGTTTGGTTTATATTTAAATTCTTTTTTCACTTCATAAATGAAATTTCTAATACAAAATATTTTTGTAATTTAAATTAAATTTTTATAGTTACAAAGTATCTGCATACTTAAATATTTTTTGTTTACTCATATTCATTTTATTTTATTATTTTCTTTTTGTTAGTAGTTTGATGAATTATTGCTTACTTTTTTTTTATATATAATCAAAAAAAATCTAAAAGTGATACGGGTATAACATTTATAATTATTTTCTGAATATATATATTTTAGGTAAAAGTAAAATTAACATAAACATTAACATTAACAAGAGAAAATATTTTTTTTTGGTACCAATAAAAGTATATTATTTTTATTCAAATATGTTAACGTGTATAATATTGTGAGCTTTAGGCCCAACTAGATTACTTGTATAGCACACATTTTTATACTACACTTTTACTTGTACTGCACTCATATGCCTCATATATATAAAGGCACTCGTGTATATTATTTCACCATGAAATAATATACACGAGTGCCTTTATATATATGAGGCATATGAGTGCAGTACAAGTAAGAGTGTAGTACAGGAATGTGTGTTATACAAGTAATCTAGTTAGGCCTAAAGCCCACAACATTATACACGTTAACAAAATATAAACATGAGAATTATGCAAAATTATTCCATCAATATTTGAATCAATTAGGCTATTTACAAATCAATTTCTTTTTTTACTATAAATGCAAGAGATGAATAAGTTTTGTTGTCTTCAAGCTCTAAGAATGTATTAGTGCCTCTCCTAATTACAACAGAATTATCATTTTATTAAAACTACTTAGTGTCTTAATTAATCATGTATGTATGTTTTAAATTTCTTTTGAAATTATGAATTAATACATGATTTTCCTCCCTCAAACCAAAATTCATAGTTTCGTCCTAGTATTTTATGCTTTGGTTTAAGTTTAATAGATCATCTATGAATAAACTTTGGTCACATCTTGAGCATCCAAAACCATATTTTGGTCACATCTATGCAAAATGGTTCACAATCTTACTTTATGAATATCATGACTCATGATTGAATCTAATTACTTTTATTTTTGTCTTTTAATTTTACTTGCCGAAAAGTGTGATACCCTATATTATATGAGTTCAATCTATAAATCTAAAGCTTACCATTCTTCCCTCAAGACTGCAAGTGAAGGGCCATGACTCTTGAGACAATCCAAGCCAAATGGTCGATGATGGTGTTCTAAGTTCAGAGGGAATTTGCTACAAATTATCTATACCACTACTGGATGAGCCAAACTAATAGAAACTGTCTCATCAAGGTTGTCATCAAAAGAAGGCGCAGGCTTCTCTTGTCTTTGCACATTCGCGATGTCAAGAGCTAAGCTATAAGAGATGGGATCAGAGGCAATGTAACACTACGAGGGATAAGGACATTTTGAAACAAAAGCCTTAATGATGACACTAGGAAAGGCAAGGACTAGCCTAGAAGTTGTATATAGTCTCAAACACATGAAAGATAGCATGATATATATGATTATAGGCTCATGTTTTACAAATACTCCAAGCCAAACTGCAGGGTTTCTCATTAGATTTAGGCTATGATATCATATGTGAGGCCAAAAAAATTCCTCTTTTGTTCTCCATTCCACAATTCGCAAATTTCCCTGTTGATTTTTTTTTTTTTTTAATGTGAGCTTGGTTCACAAAGTGAGAAAAGCAAAGAGTATTTTGGGCTCGAGCCCGTTTAAGCAAGTTCAATTTGGATGTGTCTATTACACAGCCTTGGGCTGGGCCAACATTCAAGTACACTTCATCTCATAGGATATCAAGGTTTACGACTTTGTGCAAAACACACATTGGGTTTGGGTCTTGTAATATATGTTTCCTTGTCAGGCACAGCCAGTTTGTGCCATTGAGAATTGGGCCTTTGTTTAAAACTCATAGCATGTCTTAAGCCTCTTGTACCAGCTAAAAGAGGAATTTATTGATTTATTAAATAAATTTAATAGTTACAATGGAAGGGGGATTTGAATCTAGGTGTTCAATAGGAGAAATCAATTAAGCTACAAGTAAGAGGCCATTCTCATGTTCTAAACTTTTAAGGTCCATGATTTTATTTGACTTTTTATTTAATTGAAGGTGTGACTTTCCTTAATAAAAGCTTTTTTTTTTTTTTTTTCATTTAATGTAGATTAATGTTCAGAAATTTAGATGGATAGATATTTGGTTTAATAATAATAAATAAATAAAATTTCTAAAATCTAGAATACCAACTACTCCAATATGGGTCATTCTACCGTACCCACCTTTTTTTTTGGTGGGTACGGTACCCACTCATAAATCTAACCATTGATTTCATTTGTTTTGATCCTGGCCGTTTATGTGATTTTAATGAATTACCGGTTACCAGTCAAGCAGGTAACATATAAAATTAATCACAGGAAAGAAAGAAAAAAAGAGACTTTTCTTTTTTCTCTCTCGCCGTCTCGCGTTCTCTCTCTCTACTTCTCTGCTGCGTTCTTTTAATTCTGCTCCTTCTCATCGTTCTTGGCCGATCTTCACCTCGTCTTCATACAAATCTCAGGTAACTATTCTTCATACATTTTCCCTGAATTTATCGTCAAGATTTGGGCCTATTTGGTTGGTGGTTTTTTTTTTTAAAAAATTTTGGAACACAAGCATTAGTAATGTTGTGAAATCTGAATTGAAATTTCGTAATAGGCAGATTCGAATTGCAAATCAAGCCACTTGCTTCGATTTTTCCCCAATGGAAACCCATGTGAAAATTTCCCATTGAAGAAAAACAAAGAAGAGATGTTAGATTTTGCAGTACAAGAACCATGGCCTTGGTATAATTATCACTATTTAGAAGTTCACTGATGTGCCTCTGGTTATGAATGTGTATGTTAAATTGTAAATGTAGAAGAAATGTACACTGGGTATTTTTAATAAATCTTGAAAATAGTATCTATGTCATTTGCAAAAAGAAAATTTGTGCACTGAATAGGACTTGGAATGTGAAACATGAACTTGTAGTCTTGTGAACCTGCCTGAAAGCTGAAACTAAAGGTCTTTGGTTGCTATGTTAAGAATTCTATATTTAATGGTAGAGAACATATTGCTTTTATATTAAACAATTTGGGTTTGGATTAGGCTTCTGAGTTCTTTCCATTAACTTGAATTATATGTGAGGTTTGGTGAACTGAGTCAATTTAGCTTTGTTAAGAAATTGTTTGATGAAATGTCTATGTGAGTTGTGTATTTTAATGTATGAGTTTTTTGTCTGAGATTTTGAGCAACTAAAATATTATTGTGAAATTTTATGTCTATTGCATTTTCTAGTATTATTATCTAGTTAGGGATTGAGGTCCTGATGAAGGTTGATGGGCAAAATGGCTTAAACATTGCAGTTTGGTTTTTCCGGAACCATCATTTTATTCTGCTGGGCAATCAAATTGCTAGCTAGTTTTATTTTGTGTGAGTAGTTATGGATATGTGCATTTAGAGCAGTCCATCTAGCCTTGGTCCTACTTGCATAGTAATTGAATTTGTTTCCCAATCTCTCTGAAGTATTGGAAGAAAGTTGGCTTTTTTACCTCTAGTAAATGGATCCAATAAGAGACTATTTTTATAGCTTATAGATATATAGATTTATCTTTATTTTCTATTTCTGTTTTCGTTTGTGGGCCGCAAACATTGAACACACCCCCCCCCCCCCCCCCCCCCAAAAAAAAAAATCCTCTCTTATCATATTCGTTGGATATTTGGAATTTGGTTCCGTTATGTTTGATGTTATTTGGCGAGAGTGAGATAGGCTAATGTTTGAGGATATGGAGAGTACAAGGAACTAGCTTCTAGCTTATTTTGTTGGGGACTCACAAATAGAGAGTTAATTCTAATGCTATTGAGTCTATCTTTTTGTACATAATCTTTTGTATTTTTTGTAATTCCTCAGGCTACTTCTTGCCTTTCTTTGCATGACGTAGTCTCTTTTTAATAAATTTTTATTACATATCAAAAATAATTGAGAAGCATGCATTTTTTTTTGGTTAGTGGTTTGCTATTGGTTTGAAACACCCCTGTATGAGAAGAAAGAAACAAATAGCTCTTAATTCATTCAAAAGAACAAAAAAATAGGATAGTTAGTCATGATTTCATTTGGCAAAATTGCTGCAATAAGGCTCACTGCCACTTAAAAAAGTTAGTGAATTACTAAATGTTGAAACTACATGTTCATGAAATCTTGACATTGATCTAACACGTCTCCTAACTTTCAGGGTATAGACCCATAATAGCTGCCATTAAAGACACTATGGATTCAAATGGTTTGTAAAATGAAGAGGAATGAATTTGTTAAAATGTGTCGATTAAAAGCATGCGAGATGAATGGACCTTTGCTCATTTTGCACATTTTCTTTTTGAATTAATCTTTAGGAATTGTGATGTTTTTCGTATGATGTTCATGTTCTTTTTTATCGCAGCATTTGCACCCATGAATGGAGGAACTGCTTCTGAGTTACCTGATACAAACTCCTGGAAGCAACCATTTGATGCTCAGAGATACTTTTCACATAGTGAAAGTGACTGACAAGACTGTGTATACCTTTTTTTTTTTTTTTTTTGAGAATAGGACTATGTATACCTAAATAAAGAAAAGGAGCAAGTTGAGACAATTTTCCCTTAGTTTTTCTCTCAATCTATTACTATTGGTGTCAATGCTTTAGCCAAGACAGCAGCTGGAGCCTGCCCCCTTACTGTAGCTGAATAGCCATAGCTTTTCTTCTTTTCTTTGTTGGATGTATGTGTAATTAGGTGTCATAGCTCTTCTTCTTTTCTTTTTCTTTTTTTTTTTCTTTTTTTTTTCTTTTTTTGTTGATGGGTCTTCTTCTTTTCTTTGTTGGATGTATGTGGAATTATATTTTTTTGGGGTAGCCAGGGGGGGTGGAATCTAATTGAAAACAAAATGTTCTCAGTGAAAAGAGAGAAGTATTATGACATTTAAACTTTTGTTTAGTTGAGAAGAAAAATGAGAATGTATAAAATGTAATAATGTGTAAATTTATTTTTTTGCCTCTTTTACATAAAATTAATTTTTTAAATAGTATATAAGAAGTAATATTTCTTCAATTATTACATAAGAAGTAATATTTATTAAAAATAATGTTGTGAAAAAATATATATGAGAATTGCCTTGTTTGAAACCACGATTTAACTTAAGATTCTGACAATGTGGCAGGAGATAACGGGACATAATGTACACTTGGAAACGATTTCAATAATATCACATTTTGTGCTAAAATTGTATTTTGAAAACATAATTTTTGTGTAAATGCATTCACTTTAAAGTCGTATTTTGGATAAATAAGTTTAGTACAAAATTTGAAAATTTGTATTTTACTTTGAAATTGTGTTTTGATATTTTAGCATAAAACAAGATTTGATTTTTAAGCTCACTTCATAAAAAGATGCAAGTGAAATGGTAATGTGGAGAGAGTAAGATGCAACCATCTCCTCTCTATCTCTAAAACTGTCTCTCGCAATCCTCCATAGCTAGAACTCACCTTGAGCTCTATCCAAGGCCGAGAGCCTGGAAACCTATAATTGTACATTAGATTTTTTGTAAAATCCTATATTGAAAACATGGTTCAAGGAGAAGCTATTCACCATTTCTCCTAAATAATTTGTCCATAATGTTATTTTTAATAATTACTAGTATGTAACTCGTGTTTACACACATGAATGATGAATTACAGTAGTGCTATTGGACACTACATATACAATATCAATTCACTATCACTATCCATGAAATTTTACTAAATACAAAACAAAATAATATAACAAATTGGTTCAATAGTATCTCCTAAATTGAATAAGGATAAGTACATGGGATCATTTAGCTCAATTATAGTTTGTTACGTTCAATATCTTTACATACAAAATATCTAAATAGAAACAATATAAAAATATATATATTCATTAGTTCAGGGGTCTTTTGGTCATTCTTAGGTTACAGGGGTATTACGGTCAGTTTTTAGGTTCTAAAGATATTTTGATCATTTAGGTTCTGAGGGGATTTTGATAATTTTAGAGGGAGTTGGGGGAATTCTGGTCATTTTTTAGATTGTGAGGGAATTTTGGTCCTTTTTAAGGTTTTCGGGGTTATTTCGGTCATTTTTTATGTAGTACGGTTATTCTGGTCATTTTTAAGTTTCTAAGGGTATTTTAAGATATTCTCTAGGTATAGGGGGCATTACCGTGATTTTCTCTTCTAAGGGTATTTTGGTCATATTTTAGGTTTCGTGGTTATTTTAGTCATTTTTTAGGTTTTATGGTAATTTCGGTCATTTTTTAAGTTTCAAGGCTATGTGGTCATTTTTTTGTCCTAAGGGTATTTTGGTCATTTTTTAAGTTTCATTGTTATTTTGGTCATTTTTAAAGTTTCAAGGTCATTCAATCAATTTTTTATTTGTTCTAATGGTATTTCAGTTATTTTTTAGGTTTTATGGCAATTTTGGTAATTTTTTTTTTTAAAGTTTTAGGGTGATTCGGTCATTTTTTAGGTTCTAAAGGTATTATGGTCATTTTTAGGTTTTAGAGGTATTATGGTAATCGGTGAGGGAAAAAAAAAAAAAAAAAAAAACTATCGAATGTGCAAAAGTGCGCTTACATTTGAAGTTGGTAATGCCCATTGTGACAATGGAATCGTTGAATGTGAGAAAAAAACAAGGGTATAACCAAATGTGGCAAAAGTATAGTCAAGAATGATGTTGATACTACTTAACGTGACAAATACAAATAAACAATGTATTAGCATGTGTTAGTGTAAAATACACAAGTGTATTAGCATGAGTAAAATTACCTGTTCACAAAACATCAATTTTGACATATACTTGTCATTGTCCCCTATATATATTTTTAAACCATTTCAATGTGGGATTGCCATCTTCATCAATCATTTTTTGCTAGAAACATATATATAGTAAGTAAGTAAAAAAGTGACTTTAGTGGTGGGCCTAAATCTAAAAGTACGATTAGATGTGATATTGGTACTACCCAATGTGACGATGAAATTGTCAAATGTGAGGAAAAAAAAAAAAAGAGAACCACTAAATGTGATAAAAGTACTGTTAAATGTGATGTTGGTATTGCCGAATGTGACAATCAAATGTGAAAAAAAGGTAAAGGAACCACCAAATATGACAAAAGAATAATCACATGTGATATTAGAACTGCACAATGTGAGGATGAAACCGTAAAATATGAGAAAAATAAAGGAACCGCTGAATGTTACAAAAGTATAGTCACATGTGATGTTGGAACTGCACAATGTGAGGATGAAACTGTCAAGTGTGAGAAAAAGGTAAGGGAACCACCTAGTGTGACAAAAGAACTGTCATATGTGATGTTGGAACTACACAATATGAGGATGGAACCGTCAAATGTGAGAAAAAAAAGTGAGAGAACCACCGAATGTGAGAAAAGAACTATCACATTTGATGTTGGAACCGCACAATGTAAGGACAGAACCCCCAAATGTGAAAAAAAAAGTAAGGGAACTATCAAATGTGAGAAAAGAACTGTTACATGTGATGTTGGAACTGCACAATGTGAGGATGAAATCGTCAAATGTTAAAAAAAAAGTAAAGGAACCACCAAATGTGAGAAAAAAACTGTCACATATGATGTTGGAACTGCACAATGTGAGGATGAAACCGTCAAATGTGAGAAAAAAGTAAGGGAACCACCCAACGTGAGAAAAGAATTGTCACATATGATGTTGGAACTGCACAATATGAGGATAGAACCGTCAAGTATGAGAAAAAAGTAAGGGAACCACCCAATGTAACAAGAATTGTCATATGTGATGTTAAAACCGCATGATGTGAGGATGAAATCGTCAAATGTAAGAAAAAAAAGTAATGGAACCACCAAATGTGAGAAAAAAAATATCACATGTGATGTTGGAACTGCACAATGTGAGGATGGAACAGTCAAATGTGAGAAAAAAGTAAGGGAACCACCAAATGTGAGAAAAAAACTGTCACATGTGATGTTGGAACTGCACAATATGAGAATGGAACCATCAAATATGAGAAAAAAGTAAGGGAATCACCCAATGTGATAAAAGAACTGTCATATGTGATGTTAGAACCGCACAATATGAGGAACTGCACAATGTGAGAAAAGGGTAGGGGAACCACCCAATGTGACAAAAGAACTGTCATATGTGATGTTGAAACTGCACAATATGAGGATGGAACCGTCAAGTGAGACAAAAAAGTAAGGGAACTGCCAAATGTGAAAAAAGAACTGTCATATGTGATGTTGGAGCTGCAAAATGTGAGGATGAAACCGTTAAATGTGAGAAAAAAAGTAAGGGAACTACCAAATGTGAAACAAGAACTGTCACATGTGATATTGGAACTGCACAATATGAGGATGAAATCGTTAAATGTGAGAAAAAAGTAAAGGAACCGTCAAATGTGAGAAAAAAACTGTCACATGTGATGTTGGAACTGCACAATGTGAGGATGGAATCGTCAATTGTGAGAAAAATGTAAGGGAACCACCCAATGTGACAAAAGAACTGTTATATGTGATGTTGAAACTACACAATGTGAGAATGGAACCGTCAAATGTGAGAAAAAAAAAAGTAAGGGAACCACCAAATGTGAGAAAAGAACTGTCACATGTGATATTGGAACTGCACAATGTGAGGATGGAACCATCAAGTATGAGAAAAAGGTAAGAGAACCACCCAATGTGACCTAAGAACTGTCATATGTGATGTTGGAACTACACAATATGAGGATGGAACCGTCAAATGTGAAAAAAAAAAGTAAGGGAACCACCAAATATGAGAAAAGAACTGTCACATGTGATGTTGGAACTGCACAATGTGAGGATGGAACCGTCAAATGTGAGAAAAATGTAAGAGAACCACCAAATGTGAGAAAAGAACTGTCACATGTGATATTGGAATTGTACAATATGAAGATGGAACCGTCAAATGTGAGAAAAAAGTAACCTAATGTAATAGGTTACTACTAGTGGGTACCGTACCCCCCCTTTTTTTGGGGGGGTACCGTAGAATTACTCCTCCAATATATAGTGTATGTTAAATTATCAATAATTTACATGTATCTAACTAGTGGCTCAATCTTTGGTCAAACTATTCCATTAAAACCCAATGGGACATGATTGCACATTCTTGTATACACTGAAACATTAATGCAATTCCACCGTTCGGTGTATATATATATATATATATATATATATATACAAACCATACATAATGCCATGCAAAATATAAAATTCTTGAGACCTAGTCCTATAATGCTAACATTTTTATCAATATTAAGAGCAAAGGATGAGGTAATATATCCATACTAACAGTACAATGTTTATGATATATAACATCTTCATAATGATTTTTATTTAATCTCTCTGGCAACCACCATGATCGTTAGTCCACTGAGCTCCACATCCATAGCAAAACTGGAACGCACACCTGCAACCAAATAAACAATATATTACATCATCTAAAACCCATGGAAACTCCTATTTTGGACTCTCAAGTTAACTAATCAAATATATTAATATTAAAGTTGAAGTAGAGAGAAATTTTAATTAAACTTCAAATTAGATTTCAATTGAAAATTTGGAATATAATTTTTCATCACATGTCTCTCTAAGTTTTTTTTTTTTTTTTTTTTTTTTTTTTTTTTTTTTTTTTTTTGTCAAATGAATTATTCAGTATAAAAGACAAGAAATCCAATATAAATTAATCATCAAGAATCAAATAAAATTCTAATTGCATTTCAATTTTACACTAAATGTCCCTCTAATTGCCCACTAATTTGATCTCAAGTTGTTTCTTATTTTACATGGGCCTCACTTGTGTTAAGTGTCATTCCATCTCTAATTTCTTGCTAAGTGTCTTTATGTATAGATTTATGAAACTAAACTTAAAAAATATAAAAACACTCATTTAAGAATATATTATACTTCTATGTTAATTTTTTTTAATGTGTGATACTTCTAAACTATTTTAAACCCATCTAAATTTACTTCTAACCCATTATATTCTAATCCCATTTGAAACCATTTCTAATCCATTTAATACAAATCCAAATTTTCTTGCAAAAACGGATAATTTGTTAAAATAGCAAAAGTTTTTTTTTTTTTTTTTTTTGGGTGTTAGTTTAGCAAAAATTGTATAAAGATTGATGTGAATGCTCTATATGGGCTATAATTGATTGGTATTAGTCCATGAACAAAGTGTTTGGCATCTAAAGGGGAAAGGATTCGTGCAGAGTTAGTAATGTATAGTTTTAGATCTTATCATATAATTGACGTAAAAATATGGATATTACACGCTATAGAAAACAATCAAATTCTCAAGAACTCTAAACACCCATATTAGCCCCACACACACACACACACAAAGGAAATATAATAATACTTTTTTTTTCCTACACCGCTAATTATGTTATTTATATATGGTAATCTAAGCAAATAATTGATATAATTACGTACCAATTACATGACAATATTGGTTTCAATTCGTTCGACTCTAGTTATCAAGTAAAATAAATTTTGAATCTCATCAACGTCAAAAAGAAACTGATTGGTATTTTATCTCGATAGTAAAGAATAATCATCTTATAATAGATCTCATAGATTTCAAATCCAAAATTACATGACAGTGAAGAGCAAAACTGACCTGCAAGTCATATGTAAACAACCTTCAGTCCTTTCCACATAATATTTGCAATGGGGACAACTCCTCCATTTCTTCTCCTTAGCAAGCTCCCTGAAAATAAGATCATCCCTCTCTTTCTCTTCCTCATTCGGTCTCTGAAACGCTTCACAATCCACCCCTGAATGCCACGGCACAGAACACTGTGCACAGAACAATCTATGGCAGAATGGACACTCTGACTCCCTAATAATTTCTCCTTCTTCATTATCATTCAGCAACATTGCTGAACAATCCTTGTAAGGACAATAAAACCTCTGGGAACCAAACAGCTCTTCACATAGCGCCTCGCCCCACCTGTCCAACACGTCTTTGGGAAGCACTGCCCTGCAAGCATCGAGTTCTATGGCACCCTTGCAGTCCAATCCAGGGCAAGTAACAGCGGTTATGCTCTCTTGGATCTTTGTGGCAACATGTTTGCCAATGCAATCAGAGCAAAATGAGTGAACACAGCTCTCAATTTTGAACATTTCGTCTCTATCTTTCCTTTCCACACAAATCTCACAGAAGCTATGCGATGATTCTCCAGCTTCTTTTGTAGGCTCTGCTTCTGGGGTTGGAAGAACTGCTTGTATTTTTGGTGATGATGGTAATTGCAATGAGGATGAGGCTTTCTTGTTGACCAATCGGGAATCGATCACACAGCCCATAAGTGCCTCTTGGAGCTGCAACTCTTCTGCACACTTTTCATCCATTACATCGAAAAAAATCCAAGCTTCTTCCTCATCAAAAACTGCTGAGGAGTAAACATCATCCACACACGTAAACTTGGGAGAGGCTGATTCTTGTGCCATATTACAAGTTCTGCGTCAATGATCTGTGCCTTTACTCTCTCTCTACTATGTTCTATGGAAATGGAAACGACTATTATTTTAAAAATGACTTAGGCTGTAGCATTATTTTTTATAGGAAGATTAGGAACTTCGTCTAGGGGTTGCAACTTTATCTAAAAACCAATTCGAACTTCGTCTAGGGGTTTATTTTATCTCTGTTTTTTGGTCCTGAGGTACTCGCTGAAGTCCTATTATTTAATTGGAACAACTTTCTCGTACGTTTCCTTAGTGATATAAAGTGTGTAAAGGGGAAAGAGCAATTGGAATAAACAATTCAAGAGTCAAAGACTTCTATTGCAAGGAGGAGAGACTTCAGATCCTGTTCATTAACCACCCAATAATGGGTAATCTAAATCAGCAAAACTCTTACACTTATGATTCTCTATTTTATTTAATTTTTTCATTTTAAGATTTTAGTTTTAGGAGTTTGGAAAATAAATAATGATGGATAAATTGTTATGTTAGTTGTAGCTTAGGTAAATCTTGTAGATTCCAGTTAACTCAATTGGTAAAGTTTCTGATAGTTGAAAAAGAGATTTGGGGTTTAATCCCCGTTTACACTAAAAACTTATTGGTATCTTGGTCTGATGATAAAAAGCTATTATCAGGATACTATAGGCAGAAACTCTCTGGTCAACTGGTATAATTTCTGATGGTTGAATAAGAGACCTAGAGTTGAATCATTAGAAGTAGACATCATAAGTTGAAACCTATAAAAAAAAAATAATAATAATAACAAAATATAATATGAAATGTCGGTTGGGTTTATGCTTTGTATGCATAATTATGTGGCGGCTGTGGTCCAAGATGGGTGCTTCTAGGTTTTTGTTTTTATTTTATGACCACAAAATATTCTAAGAATTTGGACTAAAACATGTCATAAGTCCAAATCAAGAGCTCCATTTACAAGACATGGACTTTTTTGTATTTTTCTTGATTCCCTGATTCTTCGCACATCAGATTTGCCTTATGATCCACACTTTTCTACCATGCGGAATATGACACATAATTGATACTAGTATTTCTTTTCACAATAAATTCCTATATTTTTTATACAAAATGGACTTCTTTGATCATTTGAGCTTCTGAGTTCCTGTTTATTTATTTATTAAGAGATAATTATAATATACTACTAACCACACAATTCAAACATTTTTTCCCTAAATTCAAAGTATTCAAAGTACTTAATGCATGAAGAAATACCAATTCAACTACAAGATCATTAGGCAGGTTCTGAGTTCTAATTCATGAAACCCATGACTATTCTTTGAAGCCTCAAGTCTTAGTGGGCAAAATAATACAGTTGGGTCAGTTGGGAACCCAAGTTGTTAAAGGCCACCTCACTAGAAGACAATATATTGATTGGGTATTTGTGAGAGATGATCCAATCCAATGCAATAAACTCAGAGTTCAAGATTCTTTGAGCTGGACCATTGTTTCAACGTTAACTGGATATAAGAGGGGATGATGATCCTGATAGTGATGGACTGTGTGGCTGGGTTTAGACAAGCCCATTATATTAAATATCCGACTATGATATAGGTTGTGCTGGGCCTGGTCCATAGGTCCATAACAGTTTCCCATAAAAACACTGGATATTCATTTTATTTTATTATTTTCTTTTTGTTAGTAGTTTGATGAATTATTGCTTACTATTTTTTTTTTATATAATCAAAAAAATCTAAAAGTGATACGGGTATAACATTTATAATTATTTTCTGAATATATATATATATATATATATATATTTTAGGTAAAAGTAAAATTAACATAAACATATACATTAACAAGAGAAAATATGTTTTTTTTCGTACCAATAAAAGTATATTATTTTTATTCAAATACAAGCATGAGAATTATGCAAAATTATTCCATCAATATTTGAATCAATTAGGCTATTTACAAATCAAATTTTTTTTTTTTACTATAAATGCAAGAGATGAATAAGTTTTATTGTCTTCAAGCTCTAAGAATGTATTAGTGCCTCTCCTAATTACACAGAATTATCATTTTATTAAAACTACTTAGTGTCTTAATTAATCATGTATGTATGTATATATTTTAAATTTCTTTTGAAATTATGAATTAATACATAATTTTCCTCCCTCAAACCAAAATTCATAATTTCGTCCTAGTATTTTATGCTTTAGTTTAAGTTTAATAGATCATCTACGAATAAACTTTGATCACATCTTGAGCATTCAAAACCATATTTTGGTCACATCTATGCAAAATGGTTCACAATCTAACTTTATGAATATCATGACTCATGATTGAATCTAATTACTTTTATTTTTGTCTTTTAATTTTACTTGCTGAAAAGTGTGATACCCTATATTATGTGAGTTCAATCTATAAATTTAAAGCTTGCCATTCTTCCCTTGAGACTGCAAGTGAAGGGCCATGACTCTTTGAGACAATCCAAGCCAAATGGTCAGTGATGGTGTTCTAAGTTCAGAGGGAATTTGCTACAAATTAGATATACAACTACTAGATGAGCCAAACTAATAGAAACTGTCTCATCAAGGTTGTCATCAAAAGAAGGTACAAGCTCCTCTTGTTTTTGTACATTCGCGATGTGAGGAGTTAAGCTATAAGAGATGGGATCAGAGACAGTGTAACACTATGAGGGATAAGGACATTTTAAAACAAAAGCCTTAATGATGACACTTGGAAAGACAAGGACTAGCCTAGAAGTTGTATATACTCTCAAACACATTAAAGATAGCACTATATATATGATTATAGGCTCATATTTTACAAATACTCCAACCCAAACTGCAAGGTTTTTCATTAGATTTAGGATATGATATCATATGTGAGGTCAAAAAATTTCCTCTTTTGCTCTCCAATCCACAATTCGCAAATTTCCCTATCCTTTTTGTTTTTTGTTTTTTTTTTTTTTTTTAATGTGAGCTTGGTTCGCATAGTGAGAAAAGCAAAGAATATTTTGGGCTCGACCTGTTTAAGTGGGTTCAATTTGGATGTGTCTATTTCACAGCTTTGGGCTGGGCCAACAATCAAGTATACTTCATCTCATAGGATATCAAGGTTTAGGACTTTGTGCAAAACACGTCTTGGGTTTGGGTCTTGTAATATATGTTTCCTTGCTAAACTCATAGCATGAGCATGTCTTAAGCCTCTTGCACCAGCAAAACGAGGAATTTATTAATTTATGAATAAATTTGGTAGTGATAGGAGATATCAGTTAAGCTATAAGAAAGAGGCTATTCTCATGTCTTAAACTTTTAGGTTATGTTTGGTACATTTACTCAAACACATGTTTTCAGTTTTTAAACAAAACTACACGTATTTCTACATACTTTTTCACCCACACGTATTTCCATACATATTTTCAAACATTTGTTTTCAGTTTTTAAATGCATATATCAAATACCCTCTTCATATCTATGATTTTATTTGACTTTTTATTTAATTTAAGGTGACTTTCCTTAATAAAAGCTTTTATTTATTTATTTATTCTTTAATGTGATTAATGCTCAGACTTTTATGATGGGTGGATATTTGGATTAATGATAATAATAAAAAAGTTCTAAGATCTAGAATACCAACTACTCTAATATAGTGTATATTAAATTATCAATAATTTATACACGCTTAATTGGTGACCCAATATTTGGCCAGATTATTCCATTATTTATCCATTCTTGAAATGCCATAAACTAATAGCGTGTTTATTTGAGCTTGAAACTTTCATGCTAAACTAATGAACCCACCATCTTAAAACCCAATGGGGCATGGCTGCACATACTTGCGTGCACTGAACATTGATGCAATTCCACCGCTGTGTGTGTGTATATATATATATATATATATATATATATATATAAACCATATATAACGCCATGCAAAATATAAAAATCTTGAGACATGGTCCTCTAACACTAACATTTTTATCAATATTAAGAGCAAAAGGATGAGGTAATATATCCATACTAATAGTACAATGTTTATGATAACATCTTTATAATGATTTATTATATTCATTTAATCTCTCTGGCAACCACCATGATCGTCAGTCCACTGAGCTCCACATCCATAGCAAAACTGGAACGCACACCTGCAACCAAATAAACAATATATTACATCATCTAAAACCCATGGAAACTCCCATTTTAGACTCTCAAGTCAACTAATCAAATATATTAATTAAAGTTGAAGTAGGAGAGAAATTTATATATATATATATATATATATATTATGGGGCCAGAGAACTTGTGACCCTGGCCCACTTTGCGTTAGGACCCAAGGCCCGATCCGAGGAGGAATATTGCCGAGGACATACAGTGAAAGTCCAAATGGCCTAGAGATATAGCCGACGATGATTCTGTCCTCGACATCCCAAAGCGCTCCTGAAAGAAAGGGCAAGTACGGTATAAGAACAGTTTAAGGAAAAGCTGAACACCTCCACATTGATGGAGAAAGGACCCTCGGACAATATGGCGACAAAGGACAAAGGAAAGGCTACTATTACTGCAATTAAATACTTTGCGCCAGACAGAGCAATGTTTTTTAGTTTTTACAACCACCCCCAACCACTTTGGGTATGGGCTGATGGGACAAGTATCAGCCTTGGAAAGCTGAACCTACACGTGGACGTTGGAGGAAGGGCAAAGGCTAGTATAAAAAGAGAAGTAAGTAATCTAGAAAGGGGGCTGGGAAAAAAGGCCAAGAACCAGAGCCTCCCAGGCCGTGCCGAGGAGAAAGACTTCTTGAGCAAACATGGTTCACTTCTGTATGAACACCATGACCATCCACCGTCCGATGACCAAGGCCTAGCATTTTAGTTCACGCTCTACAAATTTTATTGTTTGGACTTTTAACGTACAAACCCAATACCATTTTGGGGTTGTTACAAATTGAGTCCTTACATATATATATATATATATATATATATATATATAATAGGTGAACCTGAGAAAAATTCAAATTATAATTCCAAATTAAAGTTCCAATTTTACACCATATGTCCTAAATTATTTATTCTTAAAAAGTATTATTTTTTAATTTTAGAATCAAATGTTCCACATCATAAATATTTATCTAAGTGAGTTATTAAGTACAAAAACCAAAGAGTCTAGAATGAATGAATCGTAAAAAAAAAATTAAAAAAAAAGTTTGACAATAATTAAAAAAAAATGGACAATTTATATTTTATACCTAATAAAATCATTACAAAATTTTTTAAAGAGTTAACAAAATATGAAAATGACTATCAATAGTATTTAAATTTTATATATTGGAATTATATTATGCATTTTATTGTATATCTTTAATTGTATCTATACATATGGATGATATTACAAGCTAGTTGAGTTTAATAAACAAATTTGTCAATTTTAAAATGTTTTAAACTTGGTTTATATTAACCTAAATCTCAGGGATTAGGATATTGAGTCCATTGACGGTATTTTATCATAATTTCTTTTAAGTAGATATTCAAAATTAAAAAAAAATAATAATAATAAAAGTTTCAATAATTTGTGTTGCCTTGGACCCACAGTATTTACTTACAATTTACAATGTTGAACACAGAATTGGCATAGAGCCAGCTTGCAATCCAATGAGTCTTATGATTGGTTTGTGTGCTAATAAGTGAGAATGCATAAAAGTAGAGTCAAAATTTTCCTAAAATAAATTATTAATTAATGTCTTAAGAGTTTTCGTTAGCATGATTCTAAATTTTAAAAAATAAATAAATAAATAAAAAAGACGAAATATATAGAGAGAATGGTGGGAAGGCAAAGCAAAAGACCAAATTATTATTCAACCATTCAACGCAAAAATGGGGCCCCAAAACAAAAATTAAAGAAAAGAGTAGCCGATTTTGGAACAGTGATTTTCTAACTAACCCTTGTGACATGGATTTACCACGATAGAAAATGAATCTTAATCAATATTCCCCAACCCTCTAGAAATGAAACACATTTTGTCTGATTAGTTAGATAACAAATAATTATTTAGAAATGAAAGACACTGTTTTTTCATTAAAAAGACAAAATGAAACACGTTGCTCTCCATAACCTATTGATCAATTCAAACAAACAATGTCTACTTTTGAAGCATCAATGGTTGAAAATATCTTAAAGGCACGCATTTGGGATACGTATATACTAGACATTTACATGCAAACTATATGTCTCCCTTTTTGTCCTTTTAGACCCATCAGAAACCATTTACTATATGGTACTATTTGGCAAGTGTCTTTATGTTTTATTTTATTCTCTTCCTTACAATCATTACTTTATTGTTTAAGAATACTAGTCGCAAATTCGTGCAATGCACGGAAAAACTATTGACTCTAAAAAAAATAAATAAATAAATAAAATTAATTCAAACAAATAATTAATCAACCAAAAATATAGCTTTTAATAAGAAAACAAAAAATCACATGAACCTAAATAAAAAGCATTTAAGCTGAAGAATTAAGATCAACTCACAGAGACACAAATACCAAAAACCCCAAGACTTAAAACTTCAAAATTTATAGAATCCCCAAATTCTACTTCAAAACCAAACCAAATTCAACAAATTTATATATAACATACCAATTAAAATTTATCGTTCCTTAGGCTGGAAGACATAGGTTGCATCTTTGATTTTTCTCCCAAAAAAAATAGAGATATTTTATCTGTCATGTACAATATAAAAAATAAAATAAAATAATTAGTAGAAATTTCAACTCAAAAACCAAACCCATGATTATTAGCATGAGTCTCTTTTTTTTTAACGTTAGTTTTTTTTTTTTTTTTTTTTTTTTTTTTTGAGTCCTATGATAATTTTTGTTTTATATAGATTATCAATGTTTGAGTTTGAGTTAAAGTTGGACTTATTAGAGATATAGAGTTTCACTCTTTGTTAAGTTTTGATTAAACAAATATAGTTTTATTTTTTTTTTAAAATGAGTTTGAGTTTAAGTTGAACTTATTAGAGAGATAGAGTTTCACTCCTAATTAAGTTTGAACTAAAAATAATAATTTTATTTAAATATTGTGTTGACGTGAAAAATTGTGAGAGTTTCAAAAGTTTTGGTTATATATATATATATATATATATATATATATATATATATATAAAATAATAACTTGTATTAGAAGATGTCATAAATTAAGGCAGCTGAAGGGTACCATGAAAAGTCATGTCCTCTATTAAAATTTTCAATACATCTTTTAATGGTATACTTCAAGCTGTTCAATCATCAAATTTTTTTTTTTTTTTTTGGGTTCAATTATAATTCAAAGAACCTGCTCATTTCTTTGTCAAATGGAGAGAGAGAGAGAGAGAGAGAGAGAGAGAGAGAGAGAGGTTTTAGGCTTATACATAGTGTTGTCCCAAATAAAAAGGAAAGGACCTAATTTTAATTAAAATCCAAATTAGATTTCAATTGGAAATTCAGAATATAGTTTTCCGCCATGTGTCCTTTTTAAGTTTTTTTATTTTTTTATTTTTTTTTATGCCAAGTGAATTATTCTGTATAAAAAACAAGAAATCCCATATAAATTAATCACCAGAAACTCAATCATATATCTAATTCTATATATAAAATTAAAATCATAAAGAGTTTGAATGGTTTTTCTTTCCTATTCCATTCGTTTGTCTAATTGAAAACAAACTAAACTAAGTTTTGTGGAATGCATGTTGACTTAGCCCTCCAATCACTGATTTAATTTACATTTTTAGATTGTGATTGTCTTTACAGCACTAATCCTAACTAGAGAAGATACTTATTTAAAATCTATAATGTTTGCTTAAAACCCTTTGTATGATTTTTAGGCTTGGTTGGCTTCCTCGCAAAGATACAAATTCTATGAAGATTGGAACTGTCTTCGTTGCTACAAGAACATTTCATTTCTTAACAAATTTAATACGTAAAATTTTGAAAATCATATATATTAGGTTAAAGCTAGAGAAAATTCAATTATAATCCAAATCATCATACATATTATATTAAAGTTGAAGCTAAGAGAAAGTTTAATCAAGAATCAAATAAAATTCTAATTGCATTGCAATTTTACACCGAGTGTCCCTCTAATTGTCCACTAATTGGATCCCAAGTTGTTTTTATTTTAAATGGGCCTCAATTGTTTTAAGTGTCATTCTATCTCTAATTTTTTGCTAAGTGTCTTTAAGTGTAGATTCATGAATCTAAACTTAAAAAATATAAAAACACTCATTTAAGAATTTATTATACTTCTATGTTAAATTTTTTAATGTGTGATACTTCTAAACTATTTTAAACCCATCTAAATTTACTTCTAACCCATTATATTCTAATCCATTTGAAACCATTTCTAATCCATTTAAAACTAATCCAGATTTTCTAGCAAAATCCTATTTGTTAAAAACTTAAAATAGCAAAAGTAGAAGTTTTTTTGTGTAAGTTTAGCAAAAATTGTGTAAAGATTGATGTGAATGCTTTAAGTGGGTTATTATTGAATAAGGCATCTATTTTTTATTTTCCCTCTCTAGTTGAAACAAAAGGATGACATTACCATGCCACTAGGTCTATGTTTTAGAGCAAAAAATCTTGTAACTTAATTAGTATTTGTGCATGCACAAAGTGCTTGGGATCTAAAGGGGAAAGGGTTCACACAAAGTTAGCAGCGTATAGTTTTAGATCTTATCACACAACCAACTTTAAAATATGTGTACTACGCGCTATGAAAAACAATCAAGTACTCAAGAACTCTAAACACCCGTATTAGCAACACAAAAAAAGCATAATAATACCATTTTTTTTTTCTACACTGCTAATTATGTTATTTGTATGAGAAATAATATGTTTACAACATTTTTACAACAAATCATAAGTGACAGGTTGTTACAGGTTGTTATTGTTAGGACAAAAAAGTAATCTTAGTATTAGTTTCAAATTTGAACCAATAACAACTAACCACCTGTGATTTGTTGTAAAAATATTGTAAAAATGTTATAGATGTAGCATCTCTCTATTTGTATATGGTCAATCTAAGCAAATACCTTATGTAATTAAGTAGCAATTACATGACAATATTGGTTTCAATTTGTGCAACTAGTAAAGTAAATCTCTACTTATCAAATAAAATATGTTTTGAATCTCACCAACATCAAAAAGAAAAGAATAATCATCTTATCTCATAGATTTCAAATCCTGTTTTATGTATCACAAATGACATGACAATAGAGAGCAAACTGACCTGCAAGTGATATGTAAACAACCTTCAGTCCTTTCCACATAATATTTGCAATGGGGACAACTCCTCCATTTCTTCTCCTTAGCAAGCTCCCTGAAAATGAGATCATCCCTCTCTTTCTCATCCTCATTCAGTCTCTGAAACGCTTCACAATCCACCCCCGAATGCCATGGCACAGAACACTGTGCACAGAACAATCTATGGCAGAATGGACACTCTGACTCCCTAATAGCTTCTCCTTCTTCATTATCATTCAGCAACATTGCTGAACAATCCTTGTAAGGACAATAAAACCTCTGGGAACCAAACAGCTCTTCACATAGCGCCTCGTCCCACCTGTCCAACACGTCTTTGGGAAGCACTGCCCTGCAAGCATCGAGTTCTATGGCACCCTTGCAGTCCAATCCAGGGCAAGTAACAACGGTTATGCTCTCCTGGATCTTTGTGGCAACATGTTTGCCAATGCAATCAGAGCAAAATGAGTGAACACAGCTCTCAGTTTTGAACATCTGGTCACTATCTTTCCTTTCCACACAAATCTCACAGAAGCTATGCGATGATTCTCCAGCTTCTTTTGTAGGCTCTGCTTCTGGGGTTGGAAGAACTGCTTGTATTTTTGGTGATGATGGTAATTGCAATGAGGATGAGGCTTCCTTGTTGACCAATTGGGAATCGACCACACAGCCCATAAGAGCCTCTTGGAGCTGCAACTCTTCTGCGCACTTTTCATCCATTACATCGAAAAAATTCCAAGCTTCATTCTCATCAAAAACTGCTGAGGAGTAAAAATCATCCACACACGTAAACAGAGGGGAGGCTGCTTCTTGTGCCATATTACAAGTTCTGTGTCAATGATCTGTGCTCTCAGTCTCTCTCTACTATGGTCTATGGGGTCTTATATAATGGAAACGATTATTTTTTTAGAAATAACTTTAGGCTGTAGCATTATTTTTTATAGGAAGATTAGGAACTTCGTCTAGGGGTTGCAACTTTTGGACTAACTCGAAACTGCTTTGATAAGAATACGAAGGAAAGGGGAAATTTCTACTTTGTCTAAAAATCAATTCGAACCCAATTATTTTTTTTCATTGCATTTTATTTTATCTCTTTGTTTTCGTCCTGAGCTAATCGCTAAAGTCCTATTATTTAATAGGAACTAGGAATTCAGCGATTGTAATAAACAACTCAAGAGTCAAGACTTCTATTGTAAGGAGGAGAGATTTCAGATCCTGCTCATTTACCACCCAAGAATGGGTAATCTAAATCAGCAAAACTCTTACTCTTATGGGTCTCTATTTTTTATTTAATTTTTTCATTTTAAGATTTTAGTTTTAGGAGTTCGGAAAATAAATAATGATGGATAAATTGTTATGTTAGTTTTAGCTTAGGTAAATCTTGTATACTTTTTTACAAGATATATCATATAATAGGTAAGTTTTATTCAAAGACTAATGTAACAATTTATATCATCATTATCTATTTATCTAATTTATGATAACAAGTTAGTTTCAGTTAGCTCAACTAATAAAATTTCTGATGATTGAATAAGAGATTTAGGGTTGAATAATCAAAAGTGAACGTCATAGGTTAAAATTCTATAATAATAATAATAATAATAATAACAAAATATAATATGAAATGCTGCAAAGCTCTTGAGTTTGCTATAGATGTTGGCTTTACAGAGGTAATTTTGGAAGGTGATAATGCTATGGTGATGAAGACGTTATCACAAGCTCAACCAAACCTCTGGCGGCTTGGGTTAATCTATGAAGATATTTGGTGCTTAGTTACAGGTTTTAGATCCATTTCAATTAATTGTGTTAGGCGCAGTGCAAATAGTGTTGCTCATGCTTTGACTAGATTTGCTAGATTAATTGATAATGAAATTGTATGGATGGAGGAGGATCCTCTGCCAGTGATGGATACTTTGTATTTGGATTCTACTCTTCTAAATTAATGAAAATTGTTTGGTTCCGGCTTCAAAGAAAAATATGAAATGTCGGCCGGGTTTATGCTTTGTATGCATAATTATGTGGCGGTTGTGGTGCCATGGTGATGATGGATGCTTCTTGGTTTTGAGTTTTTATTTCATGACCACACAATATTCTAAGAAATTGGACTAAAACATGTCATAAGTCCAAATCAAGAGCTCCATTTACAAGACTTGGACTTTTTTGTATTTTTCTTGATTCCCTGATTCTTCACACATCAGATTTGGCTTGATCCAAACTTTTCTACTATGCGGAATATGACACATAATTCATACTAGTATTTCTTTTCACAATAAATTCCTATATTTTTATACAAAATGGACTTCTTTGATCATTTGAGCTTCCGAGTTTTTTTTTTTTTTTTTTTTTTTTAAGAGATAATTATAATATACTGCTAATCTTACAATTTGAATATTCTTTTTTCAAATCCCAAGTACTTAATGCATAAAGAGATACCACAATTCAACTATAAGATCCTTCACTAGCTTCGGAGTTCTAATTCAAAAAACCCATGACTATTCTTTGAAGCCTCAATTCTTAGTGGGTTAAATAATACAGTTGGGTCAGTTGGGAACCCAAGTTGTTAAAGGCCACCTCACTAGAAGACAATATATTGATTGGGTATTTGTGAGAGATGATCCAATCCAATGCAATAAACTCAGAGTTCAAGTTTCTTTGAGCTGGCCCATTGTTTCAACGTTAACTGGATATAAGTGGAGATGATGATCCTGATAGTGATGGACTGTGTGGCTGGGTTTAGACAAGCCCATTGAATTAAATATCCGACTATGATATAGGTTGTGCTGGGCCTGGTCCATAGGTCCATAACAGTTTCCCATAAAAACACTTTGTTGTCAATTCTCAATTTCATCTTTTAAAAAAATCATATGGTGTTTGTATTCCATTTTTGAAATTAAATAATGCAAATTTGTTTCTTGCAATTAGATGGTTGTGGCTTAGAATCGCACCAAGTGTGTAATAGTTTGTCTTAAAAAAAATAAATAAAAAGATAGAAAAATGACAATAAATTTGTAGTATCTAAAATTCCAGAAACAATTAATATGATATATGATTCT
This sequence comes from Quercus robur, assembly GCF_932294415.1. Lineage (NCBI taxonomy): Eukaryota > Viridiplantae > Streptophyta > Magnoliopsida > Fagales > Fagaceae > Quercus > Quercus robur. The sequence continues at coordinate 84,466,728 of NC_065538.1, read as the reverse complement.
TTACAAAAGAACTATAATCCTTTTTCTTAAAAAACCATTGATTTCAAGGATGGAATTGAAAATTGGCTTGTAATCCTTTGAATAAAAAGAATATTTGAATACTGTGAAAAACTTGAGAACAGAAACTTAAAGTCCACATCAACACAGTATATGCTTAATGTGAAATTTATCACACCCACACAATATATACTTAATCAATCTGAGGCATCACAAGTTTATTCATTTATTTTTATGAGCATATATTTTGAACATGCTTTGATTTATTGTGTTACGTATGATATAAGTTTAATAAGAGGAAACAAATAATGCATTGGTCATTTATGTAAAATGCAGTACTTTTTTTCAAATCTAAAGGGACCATTAGCTAAATTTAACATATAATTTTTTTTTTTTAGTATATGCTTTGGTTTTATTAGCTACTTATGATATACTAGTAATAAGAAAGGAAGAAAAATGATCTATCAATCATGTAAATAAACTTAACTATTTTTTAGAAAATATACCCTTACTTAGTGAGTTATGTATAATATAAGATTGATAAAAGAAAAAAGAACGATTCATTAACTACATAAAATATGGGCAACGGCACATAGGCTTTGAACCCCTGACTTGGAAAAAAAAAATTATTATATATATAAAATATTTTTTATTAGTTTAAAACATCTTTAAAAATATTTTTGCACACTTTGATCACAGATCAGTCCAGCCTAAAAACACACATCAGCCATCCCAAAACTTTTAGTTATAAAGTTAGTGATTCAAGAAAAAAAAATAGTAAAGTTAGTGATGTTCAAGTTTTTTATTGATTAAGTAGATACTTAGTGTATTATTTATACATGAATGAGTGTGTTAATACAATGATAGTGAGTTGAGATTTTTCAATTAGTTTAAAATATTTTTATAAAATAATGACAATTACATAATGACAAATGCATAAAAATAAAAATGTTATACAAATTTAACAAAATAAAAATGTTAACAAAACAAAATAATAGATAATGACAATTGATAATAAACTATCACATAACAATTTCAAAATATGAAAACTCGTAAATTTTTTTTTTTGTAAAACTTCATGTATTTTTATTTCTTATCGATAACTCGATATATTTAAGTTTTTTTTTTTTATTAAATTTTATTTAATTTAAATTTTTTAATGACCTCTTTGAAATAAATTCTTGAAGCTACCACTATATATATATAGTTTTTAAATCTTAAGGAATCATTAGATGAAGTTAATATATAGTTTTATTTATTTTCATAAAAAAAAAAAATATTGTTCTGTCACACCTCATGGGACATAATCAATCTTGCCTTTCCTTTTTTGTTTTTGTATTTTTTTTTTCTTCTATTTTTGATGCAAAGATACGTAATCAATCTTTTATGGGTAAGACCATTATATCCTTCTAAACAACAAAAATCTCCATTGCACATCAATTTTGCATATAGTGTTGGTTTTTTTTTTTTTTTTCTTTTAACTTTATCCACAAGCAAGAATTAACAAAGATGCAAACTGACCACTTTTTATTATTATTATTATTATTTTGGTGAAATACGATCAACATCTCTAAAGTTTAGACTAATATCAACAAGATTCACGACATTTCAAAACTGACCAATTCAATTGCTAAATTATTACTCATTTTTTTTCTTCTCTCTAACAATGATTAATGACAAAATTGGTCAATTTTTAAATGTTTTAGCTAGACCTGACTGACATTAGCTCAAACTTCAACAATGTTAATTGTATTTTACGTTTTTTTTTTCTTTGACTAATAAACTAATTATAATTGAAAATATTTTCAATATATAAGTGAAAACGAGTAACACATCTTTTTAATTTGTCCAAGCAGTCAAAAAATTCCCTCATGTTCAAAATGTTTTTTAATGATCTTGCGTTTTACTTTTTTCGCAGCATACAAAGTACAAAAAACAAACCACGCCAATTGCTGGTAGTGTTCTAAACAAAAGTAATGTATGTAAAATTAAAGATTTAGGCTAATGAAAAACATTTTGAAATGTTTATGTGGATTAAAAATATGTGCATGTGAAAGATTATATTATTTATTTTTAAAATGTATAAATATGAACAATTGTATTAATCAAACACAAAATAAATTTTCTTGCTAAACAAACACAAAATAAATCAGCATAATTACATTTCAGTATCTTTTAACATATACGAAATAGTACTAATTGTATGTTTTTAGACCCTTTAAAACACAATTGGATTAACTTAGTTAATTAGCCAAGTGATTACTTAGTCCAAATTTCAGATCTAGGTTAACACAATCATATAATTATATCAATGTAAAGTGCGGAATATAAAGAACACAAAAATATGATGACCCAAGAAACTACACCAGTAAAAACCTGGGGAGGATTTAACCTAACTATCCTCAAGGTAAACTTGAATCCACTATGAAAGAATCGAAGTTTGTATAATAGAACTTAGACTACTAACATTCTATTTCTACCCATCAGTAGAAAACTTACTGACACGACCATGTGACAGCTTCGAGACCATGGACTCCTTCTTTCTTGAATTCTCCAGCAAGTACAAGCACTCCCGCTTGTGTATCTTTAAGGTTTTATTGCAGCAACTGAATGATCATCAAGCTCTCAATGAAATCTCCTTCTTGATAATCCTAAGCATGTGTGAAGGCAACCACCTCTCAGATCTCACAAAAGATTCACGCACACGGCAAAATAGAGTAACCTAAAAAACGTGGTTAGGGTTTCCCTTTTATATCTAGGGCAAAACATAAAACCCTACATGTCATATGGGCTTAGGGCTGAGTTGAAAATTCTGCAGAAAAAATATTTTGCCCGACTTTCAATCGGTCAAGTCTAATTCTCGATCGATTGAGCCAGTTAGAATTGCACACTTAATTCTGCAGTTAACTCGATTCCAACTTTACATAAAAGACCTATACTTTGAGCAAGTCTAAATAAGACTAACATCTGTTTTGATCATGATTTGCCAACATTACAAAATAGAGTTCTAATACATTAGTTCCTAATTACTTAGAACCTAACACTAATTATACATCTTATTAGTGTGTTTTGCCAGGATTTATTTTGTTGGAATTCATTCTCTCCAAACGATAGATTGTTTCCACTCCTTACGTAAGTTGATCATATTAGCAAAGAGAAATATTGTGTTTAATATGATTGACTGATGAATATTGAACCTTTTCTGCTTGGATGCATATTTTTGTTGAAAAATTGCGTATTAGCGAGGTTTAAAGAAGTGAGGCTTAAAAATTGTGTATTAGTAAATAAACTAAAAAGTTAAAAGAAATAATGGTCAGCAAAGTTTGTAAAAAGAAATTTTATACTACATTCTTATAGAATTTAAACTCTTGTAAAAAATGTTGTAAAAAATTTGAAACTCTCAGGAGCGGTTACACATGTACTCGAGGAGGTTCATTTGAACCCTTTGACTTGAAAAAAAAAATTATATATATATATATATATATATATATATATAATATTTTTTTTACTAATATAAACTACCCTTAAAAATATATTTGCATATTCTAGCATAAATCTTGCACACCCTAATCACAGATCAACTTAGCACAAAATCAAACAACAATACATATTAGCCCATCCAAAAACCAATCAACAACACAAATCACAAGTCACTCTCCCTTTTTCTCATAAATTTCATCTCATCTCTCTTCTTTATTTGATTATCTCTGCATCTTTGACTCTAAAAATAAAATGTGAATGTTTGTGAGTTGTGAATGTCTCTTTATATTATAAATTTATATTTTGTGTGTGTGTGTGAGATATTAATTGTGTGCATTATTTTTTTATTATAATTTTATTTGTGTGAATTGTGATGTGTGTGAATGTGTGCACATGTATGTGTATAACTTTATATAATTTAATAATTAGGGAATAGGGTTTGTTACATGTATGTGTATCATGTTATAATAATTATTTGTTATAAAGTTAATGTTCAAGAAAAAAATAGTAAAGTTTTTTTTTTTTTTTTTTTTTTTAGAATACTAAATATTTTAACACACACACATGGGGAGAGGGAAGAAGGTCTTAAAGAAACTGACAATGATGTATATCTAAAAAGGCTTAACTCTTGGATATACAGCACATGTTTTAAATTTCTTTAACTCACACTTATTTTCCGATGTGAGTGTTAAAATATTTAGTATTCTCAAAAGAAAAAATAGTGGGCTAATCCCACATCGGAAAATAAGTATGAGTTAAAGAAGTTTAAAACTTGTGCTGTATATCCAAGAGTTATGCCCTTTTGGATATACATTACTGTCAGTTTCTTTAAAATCTTCTTCCCTCTCCCCGTGTGTGTGTTAAAATATTTAGTATTCTAAAAAAAATAGTAAAGTTAGTGATTGTTTATGTATAAAAAAATAATTAATACCATGCTCGTATAGTATAAATAGAAAAATAGTATTATTTATGTTAAGTTAGTGAATGTGTGCACGTATATTATAAATAAAAAATAGTATTATTTATGTATAGATGAGTGTGATTTCGTGGGACAATAATTAATACCATGCAAGTGAGTTGGTTTTTATCATTTAGTTTTAATTTTTTTATAAAAATAAAGACAAATAAATAATGACAATTTCATAAAATATAAATTACTTAACAAAATGGAATGGTCCAAGAGCGGCGTTACTTTATGCTAAGGGGTTCAATTGAACCCCCTGACTTGAATTTTTATATATATATATATATATATATATATTTATATATTAATAATTTTTTATTAGTATAATTTACCTTTGAAAATATGTTTGCACACCCTACCTTAAATCTTGTACACCCTGACCGCATATAATCCTTTCCCAAAGTTGAGCAACAAAAAGATTAGCATCCTAAAATTAACTAAACAACGACATAGATCACAAGTCTCTCTAAGAGTAGAAATAAAGTGTTTGTGAGTAGTGGGTGTCTCTTTTTATTATAAATTTATATTATATGTATGTGAGTGAGTATCTGATACTGATTGTGTGTGGTATTTTTTATTTGTTATAATGTTATTTGTGTGAATGTATGTTGTATACTATAAATATAATATAAATTTATATGATTTAATAATTAGAAGTTCAAGCATTTGATTAACTAAGTAGACACTTATTGTATTATAAAGTACTGTGCCAATGGGTTGAGTTTTGTCATTTAATTTAAAATATTTTTATAAAAACAATGACAAATAGATAATGACAACTTCATAAAAATAATTATATTATACAAACTTAAAAAAAAAAAAAAAAAAAGTGGTCACATCTACCTACATTTACAATGTGACAATTGATAATAAACTATCTTGTGATGATTACAAAATATGAAAACTTGTAGAAGAAAATTGTAAAACTTAATGTTTTTGTTTTGTTTTATTCTTTTTTTTTTCTTTTTTTGACGATAACTTGCTATATTCAAATTATCCTTTTATTAAATTTTTATTTATTTAAATTTCTTAATAACCCCCTAAACAAAATTTCAAAAATTGTCATTGATAACTCTAACATTTTTCTTTTTATAAAATCAAAGGAGGCCATGGTCTATAGCTCCCCCCTCCCTACGCCTGTGACAATAACATTTTAAATTGATTGACACTTTTTAAAATTCCAACAATAACATCTAAATTTCAAATCATCCATTCTTCAAAATTCTAGTATTGAGCACTAGCATTGGGGGTGTAAATACCCCCACAATTGCTATTTTACAACTTAAAATAGCAAAAACCTACTCCGTCCGAGTTTGTATACTTAAAAAAATTTGCAACCTATAAATAGTTTGGTTGCATATATACAACCTTACCTTATCAAAAAAAAAAAAAAAAATATATATATATATATATATATACACACACACACACACAACCTTACTATTCACATGTTGAAAAAAATAATATTTAATATAGTGGTTATACATGTAGAGAAAAAGATAGCGAGAGGAAAGAGAAAGAGAATAATACTTGTTATTATTTTATTAAATAGCTTATATTATTTTATTGGGTTGTATATAAAAATAAAAATTAGAATGTAAAATAAATTGGTAAAATAGATAAAGTATTATTTGAAGATGTAATTTTATTTTTTTTATTTTTTATTTTTTGCATCACCGTAGGCTAGTGCTTACATGGCTATATATGCAGCATTGCAGGCTGTGGTTGCTTATTATTGGTCTGGGCTTACATCAAGATCAAACACACTTGGGCTTAAAACCTCAGAACAATAATATTTTTTGCAGACATGGGAGTAGGTAAAGGAAGACACTTGGTACTAGTCCAGCAGCCGTGAAAGCTCTCTTGAGTCTCTGTCATGCTGAGGACTTGTGGTAGGTAAAAAGCCTACTTTAGTAAAGAGAAGAAAAATAGCACTATCTCAACTACATATGCAAATAAGACCCCACCACCCAAACCAATCTCACCAACCAACTCCATAGTCTCCTTCACCAACCATGATGCTTATTATTCAATTCCCTCCATTCCCACTTTCACCCTCAAAACAATTCCATAATCCCCATCAAGTACCACCATTTCACCAACCCCCAACTTATGTTATCAACATTTATACGATCGATGTTTTCCTTTCCATCTCAAATCAACAGCACCAAAAATTTTCCTCATCAATTCCCATTTCCCAATCTCCCTATCCCTCTCATTTCCCCAAATGGCTCTCCAAACAAAGGAACAGGAATTCATTTTCCGATCAAAACTCCCTGACATTTACATACCAAAACACCTCCCTCTACACTCCTATTGCTTTGAAAACATTTCCAAATTTGGCTCAAAACCATGTTTGATCAACGGTTCAACAGGGGAGGTATACACATACTATGATGTTGATCTCATTTCTCGCAAGGTTGCCTCTGGCCTTAACAAGCTTGGCATTGGACATGGAGATATTGTCCTTATCTTGCTACCAAACACGCCTGAATTTGTCTTTGTTTTCCTTGGTGCGTCACATTTAGGTGCTACAACCACAGCTGCCAATCCTTTCTTTACTCCAGCTGAAATAGCAAAACAAGCAAAAGGGTCCAACGCAAAGCTCATTATCACGCAAGCTAGTTACTATGACAAAGTCAAGGACTTGGCACATGAAAATAATGTCAAGATCATGTGCATAGACTCACCCCCGAAAGACTGCTTGCATTTCTCAGAGCTAACACAAGCCAATGAAAACCAAATTCCTAAGATCGATATCAGTCCCGATGATGTGGTTGCACTACCTTATTCTTCAGGTACAACAGGGTTACCAAAAGGGGTCATGTTAACACACAAAGGGCTTGTCACCAGTGTGGCTCAACAGGTTGATGGAGAGAATCCAAACCTTTATTTTCACAGTGAGGATGTGATACTATGTGTGTTGCCTTTGTTTCACATTTACTCACTCAACTCGGTGTTGCTTTGTGGGTTGAGAGTTGGTGCTGCTATTTTGATCATGCAGAAGTTTGAGATCGGTTCTTTGTTGGAGCTGATACAGAAACATAAGGTGAGTGTGATGCCTATTGTGCCACCAATCGTGTTGTCGATTTCCAAGTCCCCTGATCTTCACAAGTATGATCTATCGTCCATAAGAATGCTCAAATCTGGAGGGGCACCGCTGGGGAAGGAGCTTGAAGAAACTGTCAGAGCTAAGTTTCCCAAAGCTAAATTTGGTCAGGTATGGGGTCCCTTTCACCTTTGACTGTTATCTTAACGCAAAATGCCGAAGATAATGCATAAGATTTTCCTTCTACGTGTCATTGACAAATATGATTGGTTGGTAGATTTCAATAATATCATACATTAATGTTTAAATTGATTTTTTTTATTGATTATACATGCAATTGTAAGTGTTTTATTATGTAAAATTCATAATATTTACTAGTTCATATTAACGGATATTAATGGATGTTCTTGGAGTAATTATTAATAAACCATATTAAGAAAATTTTAACAATACTATCATAGAAAATATAAAAAACAGTCAAAAAAATTAATTATTTTATTATTTTTCCATAAAATATAGTTCCTAAACTAACTTCCTTAAGACATTTATTAACATTTCTCTATCTATAATATTGCTCTATCACATTCTGAATGTTACACTTACTACTCTACCAATGTTGGTGTCACCGCGTGTCCTTTTATTTTTCATTATAAAGTAATAGCAAAAGTTAAAAAAATAAAAATAAAAACAGGCATATGACTTATTGCAGAATTTAGGGATGACCAAACCTAGAGGTTAGCAAATACTTTATCCTAAAGTGTGCGGATTTTACTCTACCCAGTGGGAATATGGGTATTGAGTATGGTATTCCTATGCCCGAATTTGACAGATTGGGTAAGGTATTACCCTACCTGACCTGACCCGATGAATTTTTTTTTTTTACACTTCTTTTTTTGTTTTTTTAATAAAAAAATAGTAATAATAAAACATTTTTTTCCCATAATGATTTGGCAAAGACAAAATTAGTTGATTATGATACTTTTTCAAAAGTTAGTGGGAGTTTTAAAACTATCAATTTTGTATTTTACTAGTTTTATTGTAATATATCTATCCTTATTAAATGTTTTGTTTTCTAGCTTTGCATAATTTTTAATTTAAAAAAAAAAAAATTAGAGAAAAAAAATCAGATTTTGGTCGAGTTTAGATATCCATGGGTAAGAAATTGGGTAGTTAATGGGTATGGTTAGTAATCAGGTTTTGGGGTTCCAGTATTCATAGGTAAAATTCTTGGGCTGAGTTTGGGTATACCCGACCCATGACCAACCATAAAATGTGGATAATAAAAGATAAAGTGAAATTTATCCTATTAATGGAACAAGAAAATTTTTATTCTTGTATATTCATAAGGTACATTCTCATCATTATTACTTCTTTCTTTATAGCTAGACACTTTAGATATCACTCATTTTTCAAACTCGATGATTTTGTTTTATTTTCAACCCCTCACAAACGTGTGTTTTAGTTTGAGAATTGAGATGACTCCATTATTAATAAAGACATAAAGATATAATGATTTTGTTAAAACTTCTTTTAATTTTTGGATATGAGAGTGACATATTTTTATTTATTTATTTATTTTTTTAAGAAAAAGGTAAGGGCAATAAAAAGAGAAGATAAGAACTTTTAATTTTAAAAGACACACATATATATATATATATATTAAGATATTAAAGGAAAAACACATGTCTATGGTTTTTATTTTATTATAAATAAATAAAAATAGGATATACCAAATTTGTCCTCAACCATATTTGTAATAAATTTATGGTCAGTCCAAAAATGAAAGAAAGTGGACAGCAACCCCACCTATTACCAAGCCATGTGACAATTCTTTAGCTTCTTACAAGTACAATAAACTTTTTGTTATTCATCAAAAAAAAAAAAAAAAAACTTTTTGTTGTGTATTTTTTGTTTATAACAAGTGAGGAAAGGGAATTTGAATTTAAATTTATTGAATAATTTCAAACTAAACTAAAAAACTTTTAACAAAAGTTTTTTTTTTTTTTTTTTTTTTTTTTTTTTTTTTTTTTTTTTTTTTATAGGAGCAAGAGTATTTGTTGGTCATATAATATAAGATACGAAAAATTAGTAATAGGGACAATTAAAAAAATAAAAGTTCGGTGCCATATTACAATTTACAAGGTACAAAAGATAACTCTTGATTAATCATGCGTGAAGTAGGTGGGTGGGGCCGGCTCCTAGTCGTACATGACGATGGAGCTAGACTAAAATGAATATGGTGTTTAAAGGTGCCATTTGATTCTCAAATCAAATGATTGCTTTGTTCCATTATTTTTTTTGCCTTCTCAATTTTTAAATTCTATAAATGAGTTGGCGGGTCAATGCTGCTGGCAACGCGAATAGAGAAAAATAAATAAAATTGATGGAAGGTGTTTTAAATTATTTGATTTGGATGGTGAAGATCGTTGGAGTTTGGAGGATATAGAAAAGTCAATTGTGGAGGCTCATACTTTTCTATTTCAAGGTTATTGTTTTAAAGGTGTGATGCATTTGTAAATTCATTTGGCATTAAGGATCGAGCTCTCACTAAACTAAAAATTAATTAGTACGTATTTTGCTTTGATGATAAAGTTAGAGCAGTTATTAAGATTAGATGTGGTCAGAACTCTTTAAAAAGAAAGTAGTTAATAAAACTATAGATAAGGTCCAAAAGTGCACTATTATATTATTGTTCCAAACCTAGTTGTAAAAAGATTCTCAATTTCTTTTTTTTTTTGGTTGAGAATATTAATTAGGGTTAGAATAGTCTTATTACAAAGACAGTTATTTGACAAACAATAATAAAATAGGAAGATTATAAATGAAGCATAATACAAATAATTGAGGGACTAAGATAAGGGATCATTCAACATATATAAAGGGATTCCCTTAGCACATAAATGATATGTCATACTTTTTAAATTCTTTAAAAATAATTCTCTTCATTTGAAATGAATTATTTCATAATTTTAATTAAATATTAAAAATTTAAATGTGTACAACACTGTCACATCCAATTTAAAATGGATTTACCATTATAAAAATAAAAATAAAAATAGGAAAAAAAATGGAGAGAAGCTTGTATCACATTTTTTATTATTAACATACAATACGAGGCCTATGCATGGTATACTTGTCACAAAAATATACATTATACAAAATAAGTATTACTTGAATAACTAATTTATTATACGCTGTACTTCTCATTATTATTATTTTTTTCTGAGCTTGAGATAACTTGTTTATTTACCAAGTGCAACACTAATTAGAGGGCAAAAAATTGTTAAACACAGGGATATGGTATGACAGAGGCAGGTCCAGTATTATCAATGTGTTTGGCATTTGCCAAAGAACCATTTGAGGTGAAATCAGGAGCATGTGGCACTGTTGTAAGAAATGCAGAAATGAAGATTGTTGACCCTGAAACTGGTGCCTCTTTGCCTCATAACCAACGTGGAGAGATTTGCATTAGAGGAGACCAAATCATGAAAGGTATAATATAATACTATCATTATTTATATATCATACTTAATTGTACGTGCAACACTACAATTGTGTCTTGAAAATATAATAATGCTTTTAAAAAAACTATACATTTTTTCATTTGAAGTGAAAGTAAGTGCATTCAAACGAGCCTAAACAATTTGTATTTTTAATTGTATCTGTTGCAGACTTAACATGTTATTGTTCTTATAAAAAAAACAAAAAAAAACATGTTATTGTTATGGAAATTACAAATTAGCTTTGTGAATGTACAGGTTATGTTAATGATCCAGAGGCCACGGCTAGAACTATAGACAAAGAAGGTTGGTTACATACAGGAGATATTGGCTTAATTGATGATGAAGACGAGCTCTTCATTGTTGATAGGTTGAAGGAACTTATCAAATACAAAGGGTTTCAAGTAGCCCCTGCCGAGCTTGAGGCAATTCTACTCACCCATCCTAACGTCTCTGATGTCGCAGTGGTCCCGTAAGTTTTTTTTTTTTTCATAATTCAATAATTACAACAACGAGACAGTGAGATTTAAGTTCTAAACATTTCTGTTAAAAACGCCAAGAAATGTGAATTAAGTTACTAACTATATATATAGTTAGTATTAATTAAATAAATATAGGTACTTCGTTAGTATTGGGTTGTGAAGTAGTCTAAATTATGAGACTGACATGAATAATGTTCCACCATTTTTAGCATGAAGGACGAATCAGCAGGAGAGGTCCCTGTTGCATTTGTGGTGAGATCCAATGGTTCTCAGGTCACAGAGGACGAAATTAAGCAGTTTGTTTCTAAACAGGTGACTTTCTATTTTAATCTTTGGAAATATGTGACTGTATTCTCATTTTTGCACACATATAACATTTTGTTAACATATTTTTTTTCCATGTATGTTTATCAATAGTTATGGACTTTTAAGAATTCTTCTGTTTACTGTTAATAGCAAGAGTTTCTAAACAATTTCGTCACATTGAAAAAATCAGCCAAAAAATTTAGTCCCTCATAAATTTCCAGGGTTTTAATTATTAAAGAATATTAAAGATATTATCATTTATATATATTTTTTAAATTGATGTATTACTGATTACAAAAGTAATGATTATACCATTTTAATAACATAATACATAAATATCTAAATTATTGATGTAGTTTTTTTTTTTCTTTTCAACTTTTTCTAACATAAGCCCTGGTGTTATATTGTGCAGGTGGTGTTTTATAAAAGAATAAATCGGGTATTTTTCATCGATGCGATTCCCAAGTCGCCATCAGGAAAAATCTTGAGGAAGAACTTGCGTGAAAAACTGGCAGCCGACTTTTCAAAGTGAATGAATGAATACACATATTGCAACAAGCTCTGAAGATGATGCATCATACATAGCTATATGAAAGCTATTGAACTTTGCTACCACGACTTTTTTTAATTAGTGTGAGTTTGGAAAGAAATCATGTATAAAGGATCGCAATTGCAATTTTCATTGCAAGAACACTATTACTTTAATAATTAACACATAAGCCTCCGTTTGGATACAGGTTATAAATGAAAATTATTTCACTATTCAGCTTATTTTTGTTACTATTTATGGGTTTCACTACACTTTTTGGTATTATTTATGGGTCCACTGTACTATTTCAACTAACTTTTACCTTTATTTACATACTTTCAATAATAAATTTTCAGTTTCAGCAAAATAAATAATATTTAAACCAACCCTAAGTATATCCTTTTTTTTTAATTTAATTTTTTGTGTTACATGGGAAAAGTAGCGGTACTCGAAATTTACAAACAGTTTAGCCCCCCCTGCCCCCAAAAAAAAGAAAAAAATTTAACTTTGTCTTCCAACTTTGATCCATGTTTTCAAATATCAAAAAAATAAAAAATGAAATCGATCCATGCTTTATTTTTGTCTCTATACCTTTTAATCTATAAATTTATTCCCTATAAATTATGTTAGATTTTAAATTATTACTTGAATTTCTATATCTAATGTAAGAGTTATACTACAATAATAACAATAAAGTTTTAGTCCCAAAACAACCATTGTTTATGGAGAGATCAAGTGAGAGGTATATATATGCATGTATGCATGTACCTGTGTGTGTATAATATTTTGATAATTCTATTGTTGGATGAAGGAATTTGAATCTTAAGTGTTTTCATTGAAAATATCAAAAAATATCAATTGAGCTATAATGCTCTTAGTTATAATGGTTATATTTTAAGGGTCATGTTAAAGATAACGAATGGTCTTAGGTCAATTGTTAATAAACTAATTTTAAAAAGTTTTTAATTAGGAAATTGAAAATTTTGTCAAAACATTATTATTTTTTTCTTTTTCCATAAAAATTTTCTAAAAATGGTTTGTTAACAAATGCCCTTAGAGCACTCATTAATTTTTTTTTATATTTTAATTAAGTTTTGTTTATATTAACTCAAGTTAAATAAATAATTAAAAAAAAAAAAAAACAGCTAGCATTGAAGAATTCAAGTTTTAGAAGACTCGCTCAAAACAAATTATTCTCGCTTGTTCAAAATCACTTTTTCACAAGTGAAATTCACATAGGAAGTTTGCAATAGTAGTAGGGATGGCAATGGGGCGGGGTGGGGCCGAAGGATGAGATCTTTGCCCCCGCCCCGTATGGATTTTTCTTGCCCCATCCCCGCCCCGCCCCGCATGACGGGGAAAATTTCTTACCCCATCCCCGTCCCTTAAGGCCCCGCAAAGACCCACGAAGCCCCGCCCTACACCATAAAACTTTATTTCTTGTTAATTTTCTCTACAACTATTACCATTTTTTCAAATAAAATGACATGTTTCAATAATAAAAATATACTTGAAATTAAAAATAAATTTATCCTATCAAATCAAACTAATTTTTAGCAAAAACTAAATAATATTATCTAAATGTTTAACAAGACAATATCACAACAAAAATCTCATAGCATGATAAAATAAAATTTTAACAAGCTTAAAGAAAAAGTGTTGTTAAGCAGCCAAATGCCCACACAAAATTACAAAAACAATGACACAGACACATATTTAGAGCCACAGACCTGTAACTCATTAAAAAAAATTATATTATGTTCATGATGAAAAGTAAGTTGAGAAAGACCGTATGAATCATGAATGAAATCATCAATTCAATAGTATATAAATTTGTTTCCAATAAAGACAAAAAAAAAAAAAAAAAAAGTTAAAATCGGTACCTTATTTCCAACTTTGCTAGAGAGAAAAAAGAGGTAGAGCCACGTTAGGTAAAATAAAATAAGCTGATGATATTTTTGTTTAAATAGTAGGGTTTTAGGGTACAATAAAATTACAATTTAACCCTTATTAATGCGAGGCGGGGCGGGGATGGGGCGGGGCGGGGATGGGGCGGGGCGGGTCTAAAAAGTGTAAACCCATCCCCGCCCCGCCCCGTGGTGTGGGTCTAAAATCTCGCCCCATCCCCGCCCCACCACCTTTGCGGAGCGGGGAAAACCCATACGGGGCGAAGCGGGGAGGGGCGGGTCAAGCGGGGCGGGGAAAAATTGCCATCCCTATGCAATGCCTTCAGTTGGCATGGGCTCAAGCGAAAATTTCTTGAAGAGTAGCCAGCCCCACACGTTGTGCCGCCTATTTAAGGTAGTTTTTCCTATACAAACCAACCATTGCAACAGAGAGAGTGAGAGGTTCTTGTTCGTTTTTAGACCCCTTAAAACTACAATCAGATTAACCTAGTTAATTGACCAAGTGATTACTTAGTCAAATTAACAAATCTAGGTTATCACAATCAAACAATCATATCATGCATAGCAGCGGAAATATAAAAAACACAACGATATGATCATAACCAAGGAAAACCAAACCGGTAAAAACTTGGGGAGGATTTAAACCTAACTATCCTCAAGGTAAAAAGCAAATTCACTAGAAAGAATCGAAGTTTTACAATAGTGACTTAAACCACTAACATCCTATTACTACCCACTAGTAGAAACTTACTGACATGACCACGTGCAAGCTCCGAGATCACGGACTACTTCTTTCTTTGGCCTTTGCAAAAATACAAACACCCACGTTTGTGACTTTAAGATCTCACTCAAAGGTTTAGCAACACAAACTCTCCTGTTTGTAACTCCAAGACCACCCTTGAAGGTTTAGATCATCAGCACATTTGATGACTAGAGAAGACAGCAACTTCTACAATACCAGATCTTGAGATTCTTCAAGTAATAAGACCGGTAGAAGATATGAGAGAGCTTTTTAGGAACCAAAACCCTAAATACAAAAGAGGCACTCTCTACTCTCTCTAAAAAGCCTTATAAAAACGTGTTTAGGGTTTCCTTTATATACTGGAAGAAGTAGATCTGAAACCCTAATCCTTAATAGGCTTGAACTGCTGTTTGGGCTTAATTAAAATTCTGCAAATACGACTTTCGATCGATCGAGCCTGTCTTTTCGATCGATCGAACCAGACAGATTATGAAATCTTCTTCCTGCAGCTTGAATGTTCTTGAATCTTGACTTGAATCACCTTGAGCATTGTCTAATAATACCTATAGACTCTAAGATCTATATTTAGATGAGTTTGTATTCACGATTTGCCAATTATTCTAAACTTTTAGAACCTAACAGTTGCCATGCAAGAGTAGTTCTAAGAGTGAACCATTTTTCCATTTCTAATTACGACCTTCAACAAAGATTTGAAGAAATAATGAGTCAACAACCGAGTACTTTGGATGGCAATTCAAGCGAGAATATTGTTGTGTCCTAATAATTATTTATTTATTTATTTAATTTCTTAATAGTATTTATCTTTCACTTATGAGAGACTTTTAGGATAAAGTTTTACTTCAAACCAGTATAAAAGAATCCCCTCCAATCCACTATAGTATTTAATATGATCAATTAGACAAAACGGAGATATCCATGGGTTGAGTTGAGTATTGCGCATCTCCTATATTAACATGGTCATCCTCACTAAGGACGGGTTAGATTGGATTGGTTTTGGGATATTTTACAGCCTATTTCAACTTTCTTCAACTTAAAAATTACAAATTCAACTCAACCCAACCCATAAGGTTTAGGCTAGGCTGGGTTGAATCGGGTCGTTGGCTTTGAGTAGGTTTTAACTTTTTCTTCTTCTTCTTCTTCTTGGTTAACTGGAACTTTTATTAAGAGAAACTAAGGATTACAAAGTCTGGAGCAGACAATGCCCTAAGCATTAGCTAAAAGCTGGTACAAATAGAGAAAGGGGGTTGAGAATGAAAAACAACAATATCATTAGATAAATTTCATTCCTTTGCCAAAAGATCTGCCCAATGATTCTCTTCACAGTTAGTATGGTTGATGAGGGCTTCCTCAAAATGCTAGAAAAGGTACCTGCAATCATAAATTAGTCCACTACATGGATGAAATGCATCAACAACATTACAAGGAGATGTAATAATATTCACAACTGACATAGCATCAATTTCAATAGTAAGATATTGAGGTTCTTTGCTAAATTAAGACCATCACGAAGACCCCATTTTTTCAGCAGCCATGGAGTGGATGAAACTAATACTTCTAGAGAAACCTCCATTCCAAGTTCCTCTGGAATCTCTACTCTCTAATAAGACCATCTACACTAGCTCTACCTGGATTTCCAATGGCGGAACCATTATTGTTGAGCGTAAAGAAACCAAGAGGGGGTGGTTTCCAACCGATTAGGATAGAATGCCTCTTGATCGTCTTCATCTTAGAGGGAAGGGAGAAGAGAAGCACAGTTGCTATTGGCTCACAAAGTCATTCCTTTAAACCTATGGCTCATTTTTGCCTCCATAGCCAAACTTTTAAATTTGTTAACTTGGCTTCGTAGGAGGTAAAAAGAAAATTACTATTGAAGATGAAGACTTTAATTTAATTTAGAGGTCCTTTGAGAGAGAGAGAGAGAGAGAGAGAGAGAGAGAGAGGTAAAACAAGAAGAAGACTTTACAAATCAAGGTAGCTTGCTAGTACCTCTAATTACGTTTTTTTTTTTACTTACTATGGTCAGGATTCAGTCTTTTGCAAATGGTGCAAATACAAAATATATCTATAAAAATGCACGAGTTTGCCAGAAGTCACTAGAATATTTAACTGATTACACTTAAAGAATATTCATGGCCTTAGTCAATCTATACTGATCACCCAAACTTCTCCAAAGGTCACCATATATAAATCTTTCTTTAAATAAGAAGTTTTTTATTTTATTAATTTAACTAATGGTGTTTTGTTAAGAGTAATTACATAATCAAACCAAAATTTATGATTGCATTGCACCCTTGCTTATGCACTAAGCATGCATATTCTAGATAGTGAAAAGCCACTAACCAAATAATTTACAAATCGTGTAAAGCCATGACTTCTTTGAGGGGTTCATTTAACCAGAAATCACTAATTATTATATCTGACATTATTGCCAACAGTCACAATTTTAGGACAACTCTTCTTTCCAATCAAGTCTTTCTCCAACTAGAGAGAGATGTGTTACTGCTTTAGTTGTTCCCAAGGGAGATTATAAATTGATGAATGCTAAACACACAATTATTTTTAAGAAAAAAATTCACGACAGTTGAAATTAGTACTCTCTTTAATTAAAGACTTCAAATAACACATGAATAGATCCTATAAATTTTGGTTTTATATGTAACTTTCTTGTTAAGCTGGGGAGAGAACACTACATGCATGGATCATGGATGGAATTATTATGAGAACACTTGTATTCATCATGATTCTCCTACCTGTAGTGAAAGCAGATGAGGATAGTACTCTAGATCTTTACTCTGTTCAACCCTATGCATATTGAGCGCTTTCTCTCTTTATTAAAACTATCTCATAAAATAGATTTAGTCTGTAAGAGGAGGTGTGAACGTACTGCAGTGCCACTTGGTATTTCTGTGTGTGTTATGGCAAAATGTTTTGTCCCATCGCAGTAAAATGTTGGTATCTCTCTCAGGTGTCATCAATATATAGTTCTACACTTGCTTGTGCGTGTCCAGGAGCACTATAACTATCAATCGGGTATGTAGTCTCTTTCTCTCTTCATGGTTAAGCATTGTACGCATGCATGGCTACAATCACAAAATGATAGCGCAGAGAAAGATTTACTCTTCGCAATTAAGGGGATTTACTTGGTTAAGCATTTGTTTAAGCATTTGTTTACTTGGTTAAGCATTTGTTTACTTGGTTTTTGTCTCAATGATATCTCCATTTGGGGAAAAATAGAGATACCACAACTGTGTCAGTGTGATACTTTTCCAACGATTTTTTGTGTTAAAAGTTTTTATTTTTTATTTTCAAGTAATTATAAGTTGCAATTATATTTGCACTAATAATGTAAATCTTACATTGTGGTCTAACAAATATTGTACACATTTACAAAAAGTGTACAATGTAAACTAAAAATTTTATATTTATTTTTATTTTAAAGAGAGATTTCCTATTAATATAACATTTACCCTGTTATATTGCACATTGTCATGCTAACGATTTCTGGTTGGCCCACTTGTGACGTGGGCTTTAATTATTGGAAAATATTAAAGATATTATCATTTGTTTTTTTAAAAAGTTTATGTATATATAATGAAGGTAATTAATATCATTTTAATAATATAAATAAATATCTAAATTATTTTTTTGGCAAAAATGCAAATTGTGCTCTCTAAATTTGATCAAAATTAATTTCAAATCTCTAATTTTACTTTCGTTCAATTGATTTTTCTAAGTTTCAAGTTTATTTAATTAAGATCTCTCCATCAACTTTCGTTAAATGTTGTCGTTAAATGTCCAAATTTTTATTTGTTTTAGTGGCAACAATTGACAAATTTTGATGGAGAAATCTTATTTGAATAACTTAAAACTTAGAGGATTTAATTAAACAAAAATAAAATTAGAAAACTGAAATGAATTTTGATTAAACTGAAATGATACAATTTGCATGTTTGCCCCTTTTTTTTTTTTTTTTTTTTTATCAATGACAATGACACATTAATTAGTGCAATTTTTGTAATAAATTTAAAGTATTTCTTGCATTATATTAGCTAGCGCTATGCAACAACTTACTCAATCCATCCAAACTGCTCAACTCCGCACTGCCTCGCATGGATATGATATTTTCCAAGCGAGTTGGGCAGGTTTAACTATTAAAGTTGCGGGTTAGGTTAGGTTAGGTGGCAGATTGAGTTTTTTTTAACCCACCAAAACCCGACCCAACCACCTATATATATATATATATATATATATTCATCTATTGTTATTCTATATCTCATATAAAATTTAATTTGTTTTTTATTAATTGCATGATTCACATATGTTAATATGGAAAATGTGATACTTTTCCAACATATTTGTAAGCATACATAATAATATGGATTTGCTTTTAAAAAAATAGAGAAAAAGTTAGAAAAATACTCATATCATACAATGTGTACAGTGATCTATGAGAAAGTGGTCACTTCCTATGATTTCCTATAATGATTTATATTTTGTTCCAAGTCCTTTAATGGTTTAAGGATTTATAAGAAATAGTTTTTAAATTTATTTGTAAATGATAAAATAAATTTTGAAGTTTAATATGTAACACATAACTAAAATTAACCCATCCAATCTAACGAGTTAAAACTGCCAAAATTTTCAACCAACCCATCAATTTGTTTAATTTGGTGGGTTGGTAGTGTTTTTTCCAATGCGCCAATAGCGGATTGGCTAGAAACTTTTCCACTCAACCCGCCCAATCCCAAGTCCAAACACACCCTGAACAAACCCCCAATCAAAGACATTTCGCAATTGGTCTGGACCCTGGATTTTGGTAACAGTTATTTCCAAATGAGTATGACTACTAATTAAAAGAATAATTGGTCTAATTTTACCACAAAAAAGGAAATTTCAACTTTATTTAACATAAGCCCCGGTGTTATGTCAATTGCATTGAATACTCCCTCTTTTGTGATATGCTGCAGGTGGTGTTTTATAAAAGAATAAATCGCATATTTTTCATAGATGCGATTCCCAACTTCCCAAGTCGCCATAAGGAAAAGTCTTGAGGAAGAACTTTGCGTGAAAAACTCGCAGCCGACTGTCAATGTGAATGGATACACAAATTCCAAGGCTTGATGATGCATCATGGCTATGTGAAAGCTATGGGACTTTCCTACCACGAATAATGCTATATATAAAATTATTTTACAATATTTATACAAATTGTTGATGTGATTTTTGCATTTTTCAAATAGGTATTGATAAGTAAAAATATGATATTAGTAATAAACCTATAATAGAACTAATAGGAATTTGCCACATCAATAATTTGTAAAAATATTATAAAATAGTTTGTGAATATAGAGCACTAGTTGCTAACCTGTGCGACGCACGGTAAAGTTCTTGGAAGATAGGGTTAACCTGCACGGTGGTGTCATACCATGACTGCTGAAGTTTGTTCCTAAGGTTGGACTTGGAATTTTGAGCTTTTCAAGTGCTAATATTTTAGAGCATCTTGCTAGCTCTTTCAGTGAGGCACTATGTCATTTTAGACAACAAAGTAATATTATGAGAATTTGATGAGAGAATTCTATATTGCATTGAAAGAAAATGAAAGTACATCAAGTATTTATACAAAGTCTAAGAGTAACTAACTTCTTACTAACTCCACAATATACGGACCTAACTTCTACAACCAATCAGATTAATACACGTGTATATAAATAATAGCTATGAATTAAACTAATCCTAAAGTACAGGTAGTATAGCTATTTTAAATATAAACACTATCATTTATACAGTCATAGCTACAATTCTTCCATTGCTCTGTTCTGATACTCTGCCTCTTTGCCTGAGTCAACAGCTACAATCCAAACTTGCTCGACCTTCAACATGAGTCCTTGATCTTGTCCTTCTAATAACTATGAAACATCATTGGTTTTTTTGTCTTAATGGAATTGTCCAAGTTGGTGTAAAGATTGACAAAAACATAAAAGGCTTAAAAGAAAATACTGACCTCTTTACATAGATATGGAGAGTGCCACCCAATTGAAAAATAAAAAAAGTAACGAAACCTAGAAAATGAAAATTCCTAATAAAAATTCAGGTAGAATTTGATCTTCTAGGTGTATACTTCTTTGTCCCACATGAACTGCACTTGCACATAACTCTAAGATGGGGGAAAATAAAATAATAAAGAAGCATCTTAATGAATCCTTCAACAAAACAAACAGAAAGTTGCTGTAAGGATTGCATAAGAAGAAAATGAATGTGGTGGTGAGAAAGGAGTGCATAAAGGTCCTACAAGAATGTTAAAGAAAAATATGTCAATGTACATGTAATATATGAGTTCAAGGCTTACATATGAAGGTTTGGAATATATGTTCCTTCCATGCCATTGCACACCACAACTACCTTCTCAGGTAGAACATTTTGTACACTATTTTCTAAAGACCTATGAGTAAACACATATAAGATAGGAACAGAAATTGACATCACAATTCATAAATCAAGTGTATTAAGTACACCTTAAAAAGCTTGCTGGAAATATTCTCACACTCAACATGCACCCAAACATTACAACCATCACAACACACTTAATCAACATCTCTGAATTCATCGAATTTTTTTTTTAAAAGGAAAAAAAATAGGAAAAATTATAAACCAAATTTAGATTTGCAGGTAATCTCACCCAATTACTGAGAAAGAATGGTCTAATATTGAGACCGGGAAGGAGAATCTAAAAATTAGAAGAAGAGAGATAGAGATTGAAATTCTAGTGTGTTCCAAAAATTTTATGCTAAAAATTCCAAAAATTTTATGATAAAAATTCGAGAAATTTTCAATCAATGCAAACAAATAAAGAAAGGAATAAATTACAAATATTTTACTAATATATTGTTGTGGCAAAGTTTCTGTGAAATAGTTTGGTACTAATAATTAGTTGATGAACAAAACGAAATCACTCATTATCTCTAAAAAATCAGAATTTTTCAACCAACACAAACAAACTCACATTGTTCCTTTTACAGAACTTGACATACAAAACAAAAAATTGGTTTACAAAACATTAATTAAAAACAATGCAAAAAGTTATTCAAAACAGTGTGCAATTCAGATTTTTGAGACATTTTATATAGCATCTAAAGAGAAGGAAAAACATTTGAGGATGGGATACTTAAGGGTTCTATGGTTGAATTGAGAAGTCTGTTGAATAATTTTATGAGGATGGTACTACCTAGTCTCCAATAAAACGTTGGCTTCTCACTTCAGGAACAGATGGTTGTCTACAAAGAAAAATCCCATAATTTTCATTTCCTACTTTTGCAACTCTCAACAAAAGTTAGAGTCATGATTTTATATAAATCATCCATACCATTAGTATCAATCATTCTTAGTATATACAACATTAACATAGATACAAATTGCTTCAAAAGCAATCTTGTTTTAAAAACACCATAAAGCAGAAATATCATCAGCAAATAATCATAATATTTGAAGAGAGCAAAATGAAGCAACTTTCAAAGTTTTAGCTCGTCAAGCTTTTTTTGCATTGTTATTGGATGAGCGGATAACAATCCAAACAATAGATTAGTAAATTTGTGCATAGAGGCGCTCTATAATCCAACACCACTAATCTTTTATATAAATATATATATATATATATATATATATTTATATATATATATATATATAATCATTAGAGAAGTATTCTTTAAACCATAGAAGTATATAAAACATTGAAACCATCAATTGAAATTTTGAAACAAAAAAAAAAAAAAAAAAAACAAACAAACAAACAGTGCTTTTAGTAAAAAATTGCAATAATAAGATGAAAAAACTACTTGATGAGGGAACATTGTTGCCACCACCATCATCAAATTATGCAATCCTCTCCAACTATCTTATGGGTCTGTGCATTTATATTACAAATCCTCTAACTTCCTTTTACATTCTAATGATTGATTGATGTGCGCCTAATCATACCTAATATTTAAAATGGAAATTTGACTTTATGTTTCTACCGTATTGAAATCTACTTACAAACCACTCTAAGACAATTCCATTCAAACCAAGGATTTCATGAACAATTTGCAATTATGATTGAAGATAAAATGACTAAACAACATCAAGATATAATATATACTGATATATACAAATAACAAAGAAACTGAAATTTAGCTCCACAAATAGAACCAAATTTGGTTACCAAATAGAGAAGTAGATATGCAGGACCAAAGTGATTGCAAAAGTATTTTAAAAACATAGCCAAGTTAGGGATAGAGACTTTAGAGTACCTTGGTGTCATTGTCATTGTTGCTATTGTTGATGCTTGGATAGGTTGTGAGTACGGCTCATGACCCATTGTAGCATCTAGACTCATTTTAATCACAAATACAAACATAAAAACTATTTAAAAATCAAATAGATGAACCACAATACAATGAAAAGTCAAATTCTCAAACTTTGATGGTAATTTTACCAATGCAGATTAAATTCTAACTTTGTAATTCAAGAATAATATCAATACAAATTAATTGAATTTCAAATTCATATTCACATCTTTGTACTGTTTATTTATAACTGCCAAAAATGTTAAAAGGTTTTCCCAAATTGCTAAAGTTCGTTAGAGTTAACAAATTTTATATATCTGGTGGAAACCCTTACTTGGTTCTTCACGATCACAGAAAAAGTTCATTATTTACTACCTTCATGAACAAAGAAGATTCAATTAAATGTCATCAATTTGTTATAAGGTATGCTCGTCTAGTTATGACAAAGCCAATTTTTACAATTAAGAAAATCAAAACACAAAAGCTTCTTTTAGCCAAAAATTTTTATTTATGTATTAATGTATTTTTTGGCTTGTGGCAGATCCAAGCTTCTTTTTAATTGAAATGCTCCACACTAATCTCAAAAAGATTTAAATACAAAAGCTGCTACTCTTGCCTTAATAACTGGAACTTTTAAATTACATTAACACTTATCCTAAAATAAGTAGGTTGCTGAATTAAATAAATTCTACTCAGTTCAAAACACACTAGCAAATAGAGGGATGGAAAAATGGGAGGATAGAAAATTTTTTAGTTTTCCTCATTTGTGTTTGGTTGAGAGGGTGGAAAAGTGGAATGATGGAAAACTTTTTAGTTTGGTTGAAAATAAGGTTTGTATAAATTTACCATCATGTCCCTCTTAAATAAAACAAAAGGTAATACATTATACTTAAAAAAAAAAAAAAAAAAAAATTGTGTGTAGATGAAAGTGGACATTTCAAAAAATAGCATAAGAAATCATCCAAAAGTGTTTTCTTAAAAATAAACATTAAAAAAAAGGAAAAAAAAAAAAAAAAAAAAACCACCCACCACATCCTAACAAAACCAAAGAAAGAAAAAACAAAAACAAAAACAAAAAGCCAGCACTATTAAAGGAAAAAAAATAAAAAAATAAAAAAAAAAAAGCTAGAAACGTTAAAAGATGTGGGGGCAGTTTTGTCCAAATATTTTTCTCACTTTTCACTCCAATTTTTTCTCCAAATTTGGAGAGATTGTATTTTAAATGGGGAGGAGAGAAAACTTGTGGGCCCCACCACTTTTCTCTCCCCCTCCCCCTCTCAACCAAACACCATTCCCACTCATTTTCTCTCTTATTTTCCACTTTTTTTTTTTTTTTTTTTTAATTTTTACATCCACCCTAAAATCTACCCAACCAAACATACTCTTACTTTCCAGAAATCAAGTATTGGGTAATTTTTTTTTTTTAACTTTTTTTTCTTTTGTAAAATTTATATTTTTAAGTGGATTATAAATATTTAAGATAGTAACTAGTATTTAGATTGTGGACTGTGGAGTGATTTACCTTTTTTTTTTTTTTTTTTTTTGTATGGTACTTTATTTTCAAGAAATGAAATACTGGGTAAAAAAAATTTCACTTTTTTTTTTCTTTTGTAAATTTTATATCATTAAGTGGATTATAATTATTTAAGATAGTAATTAGTATTTAGAGTGTGGAATGTGGAGTGATTTATCTTTATCCTTTTGTTTTTGTTTTTTTTTTTTTTTTTTTTTTTTTTTTTGGTATGGTATTTTACTTTTTAGAAATCAAGAACTGGGTAATTTTTTATTTTTATATTTTACTTTTCTTTCTTTTGTAACTTTTATATTATTAAGTGCATTATAAATATTTAAGATAGTAATTAGAATTTAGATTGTGGACTGTGGAGTGATTTAACTTTATCTTTTTTTTCTTTATCTTTTTTGTATAGTACTTTAGTTTCAAGAAATCAAGTACTAGATAAATTTTTTTTTCCACTTTTTTTTCTTTGTAAATTTTATATTATTAAGTAGATTATAAATATTGAAGATAATAATTAGTATTTAGATTGTGGACTGTAGAGTGATTTATTTTTTTCTGTTTCTTTTTGTATGATACTTTATTTTCAAGAAATCAAGTATTGGATAATTTTTTTTTCACTTTTTTTTTTTATTTTCTTAATTTTATATTATAAAGTGGATTATAAATATTTAAGATAGTAATTAGTATTTAGATTGTGGATAGTGGAGTGATTTTTTTTTTTTTTTGTTTCTTTTTGTATGGTACTTTATTTTCAAGAAATCAAGTATTAGGTAATTTTTTTTTTCACTTTTTTTTTTCTCTTGTAAATTTTATATTATTAAGTGAATTATAACTATTTAAAATAGTAATTAGTATTTAGAGTGTGGACTAGGGAGTGATTTTTCTTTATATTTGTTTTCTTTTTCATTTTGTATGGTACTTTATTTTCATGAAATCAAGTACTGGATAAATTTTTTATTTCATTTTTTCTTTTGTAAATTTTATATTATTAAATGAATTATAAATATTTAAGATAATAATTAATATTTAGAGTGTGAACTGTGGAGTGATTTATCTTTTTTTTTTTTTTTTTTTCTTTTTGTATGGTACTTTGCTTTCATGAAATCAAGTTTTGGGTAAATTTCTTTTTCACTTTTTTTTTTCTTTTGTAAATTTTATAATATTAGGTGGATTATAAATATTTAAATTCAGTCACTTTTTAAGTTACAAGGTCATTTTAGTCATTTTCTTGGTTTCAAGGTCAGTTTGGTCAATTTTTTAAGTCTCAGGGTCATTTGGTCTTTTTTTTTTGTCCTTAGGGTATTTTGGTCATTTTTTAGGTTTCATTGTTATTTCAATCATTTTTTAGGTTTTATGGTAATTTTGGTCCTTTTTTTTTTAATGTTTTAGGGTCATTTGGTCAATTTTTTTTGTTCTAAGGGTATTTTGGTCATTTTCTAAATTTATGTTTATTTAGGTCATTTTTTGGGTTTTATAGTAATTTTGTTTTTTTTTTTTTTTGAGTTTTAGGGTGATTCTATCATTTTTTAGGTTTTAAAGGTATTTTGGTCATTTTCTAGGTTTTGGGGGTATTATGGTAATTGGTGAGGGAAAAAAAAAAGGAACCCTTGAATGTGACAAAAGTACCACCGACTATGAGAAATGTCATTAAGATGTAATTGGTATTTTTAGATATATAATTTTAATTTCCCATTTGAGATGATAGATGTTGTTACGAATTCATATTATGTCATTAATTATGTGTCAAATGACTTACCATTTTATAAACATAAAACCACTTTAATACTATAGTTACAATTAAACATAACCTCCACATACTTTTAACCACTTTTTTACCATTTAATTATATAAAATATATAAATATTAACAAAAGGGAACCTGAGATTTCTGGTAAGATTGTGAAAAAAATATTTAAGTAAAAAGAAATTACGTTTTTACATAGTAGACTAAATAAAAGTGCATAACATGTACATATTTACATGAACAGTTTATAATATTGTACATTGTTCATACAAATGTGAAATGTGTACAATTATGTACACTTTACATGAATAGTAAATTTAAACATATCATTTTCTTTATATAAATTGATAGTTGATTGCCACTTAATGAGCTACACAAATTAAGATGAGTAAATTATATATTTGGTCTCTAATCTTTACATTGTGTGTTAATTTGGTCCCTAATATTTTAAATATGACAAATTGAGTCTTACTCTTTTGATATTGTGTCAAAATAGGCTTTCATTCATTCTGAATTTTGGCACCTAACTATTGCTCCTCAAACTTTCAGAATTCCATCTTCTTCTTTACGGTCACAAAAAATGGATTCTTCCTTCACATTCCCAAAGGCATGATTTTCCTTTTTTTTTTTTTTTTCAAAGATCGGTAATCTTGCTTTGAACTTCATTTTGGACTTTGCCTCCTAAATGTTGTTCCTCGAGCCCTATAAACTACATTGCCACTTACTCCCTTGGGCTCGCCTTTTTCCCTCCGATGTTTAGATCCAAGGATTAGGAATCTTGTCTAGGATTCCATTCCAGGCTTTGCAACTTAATTATTGTTCCTCAGGCCCTAGTAGGCTAGCATGCCATCAACTCTTATTCGATTGTATATGGGCTTTTCCTTCTTCCCCAAAAGTCCAAAGAGCAAGTTCGTTCAAGAATCGAGGAGGCTCTTGCTTGTGAACAAGTTTTAGGGAGCGGCTCCTCTCCCGTTTTCAAGTATCCAGTTATCTCCATTTTTATTGTAGATGAACGACACGTGGCTACTAAGCAATCTAAGGGTCAGAACATAACAACTTTAAATACAATTTTTATAACATTATTTTTCCTTCTTTCTCTCTCTTCTTTTCCCTTGTCTCTTTCAACTCAGTTTACCAAGCTACTGTGCAAACAAAGAAGAAGAAGAAGAGAGTTACAACTAGTGTGGAGAGAATCTGCAGAACATCAACAAAGGAAACAAAGCAAAACCAGTGGAGAGAATCTACAAAACATCAAGAAAGGAAATTAAGCAAAGTCAATAACCACAATTAGTAAATCCCTTAGCCAAATTTAGTCAGTGGCTCAGTGCCAAAAGATTTATTCAATCACATTGGAAGAGTCTGCAAATTTTGCTCTAAATCTCCCTCTAACCCTAGAATTAGATATTTTTTTTCTTCTAAAAGTGAACAATCAGAAAGCCTAAATCCTAAAATCTTCAATATAGCAATAGAAATTTGATCACGGAGTACAAGTCTCAGTCATGGCAGGAAACAAGAACCTGAATTGGTAGGAGTGGACAAGTTGTTTCACTCACAAAACCACTAGATCGATCTCAGCAGCTTGGTGATTCAAGTGAGAGAGACAGAATGGGGAAAGGACGAGAGAGAGAACGAAAAAGAATGCAGTCTAAACTGTATTTAAAGTGGTTATGTTATGACCCTTAGATTGTTTAATAGCCACGTGTCATTTATCTACAATAAAAATGGAGATAACTGGAGACTTGCAAATGGGAGAGAAGCCGCTCCCCAAGTTTTATTCTTATTTATCAAAGAAAAACATTGTGGATAAAGTTTCTCAGTTTCCATCATTGTTTCCTCTTGCTTCTAGTATTTGGAGGTATCCTAGACAAAGTACAACAGACTAAAACAAGGAAAACAAAACTAATTCTAATTTTCTAAACCATTTCGTACTATGAGTCTGTTTGGATTGAGTTTATTTTTTATGAAAGTGAAAACTGAAACTGAAAACACTGTAACGAAATAATTTTTAAATGTGTAAATAGTACTGTATGACTTATTTTTAATGAAAAAGTTGCTGAAAAAGTGTAATTTGTGGGATCCGTGAATAGTGCACTGTTCACAGTTGACTTGTCAACAATTGCGGACTGAACCCAAAAAAAAAAAAAAAAAAAAAAAAACGCACTTTACAAAACTCAAACGCCATTTTAAGTTGAATCCAAACGGGTGCTATATAACAATTTTCCACTTCTTTTAAGGGAAATGAAAACTTTTTTCTCCTTTTCTTTTGGTCACTCTCCCTTCAGATAGGTAAGACCAACTAATAATCTTTTCATTTTCTCAAGAAATTTGAGAAAGTGAGAATTCTTGATGTGATTATTAGAGCCTGTTTAGTTTGCCTTATTATCATCATCCATTCATCACTCATTTTCAATTACCCATTATTTACTTTTGGTGGGTCCCACGCATAAGAAATCTATTTGACCAAGTTTTCAATCCACTTCTCGTCACCCATAACTCAACAAAATAAGTGATGAGTATTAGAAAATGAAAACAAATTTTGGGTGTTTCCGAGTTATGAAAAATGAGTTATGATAGCACTATTGTAATTTCACTCATCTTATAGAACCCACTGCTGTGTCTTGCTTAATCATGCCATCCCACAATTACTCCACTCCAATGGCTCTATCCCTCTCTCCATGCCATACTCTTTTTCTTTCTTTTTAGTTTTTTTTAAGTTTTTAAGTTTTTTATTTTTTTATTTTTTTATTTTTTTTTATTTTTTTATTTTTTTATAGTTTTTTTTTTTCCTCTCTTCCCAAATAGCTCTCATCTCTTCCAAGAACTGTAGAATGCCCTCTCGATGGTCAAGATCTAAGAACACAACCGGTCTCCCAATCTTGTGTCTAGGTCTCGATTTGCCTCTCCAACTAAAGCTCAAACTCTCAAACATACGATCTCCGTCTCCGTCTCAATAGTGACTCTCGTAGTGGGTCTCTAATATCGAGTAGTGGGTCTCTCATCTCGATGGCCCAAAAGGTGGAATCGGTCTCTCTTCTTGGTTTTGGTCTC
This sequence comes from Quercus robur, assembly GCF_932294415.1. NCBI lineage: Eukaryota > Viridiplantae > Streptophyta > Magnoliopsida > Fagales > Fagaceae > Quercus > Quercus robur. The sequence goes on along the minus strand of NC_065538.1, from coordinate 84,437,123 downwards.
TACAAGGTAGAACATCTCCTCCTTCCATCATTTGTGGATTTCGCAACAAACGGATCCAAGCACTAAATTAGAGATCTTATGCACAAGTAAACACAAACTGACTTAGAGATCAAGTGATGAGTTTAGAGTGATTAGATATGGGAATTGAGATACCTCCAAACCAAACAAGCTCTAAACCATCCCAATTGACATTGTCTTTAAGATCTTGCTAAAGTATGTTCAAGATTTGGACAAAGTATTTTCAATACTTATTTAACCATACACTAGGGAAGCATTGTCATTAATTTCTAACTTCTACAACTAGTAACACCCATCTTATTTTATCAAATAATAGAAAAAGTAGTGCAAAAAATTTGGTCCTTCGATGTTTTGGGCTATCCTCCATGTCAATGCATTTGTAGCTCCACGGCGACACCCTCACTGACATTTCAACTTTCATGCACATACCCACAAAAAAACCACTGTTTAAAATAGGGCTGTATACATATTGAGCCATAAAGTTGAGACTATTTTATCAGGCCTAATATATCTATATATATATATATATATATATATAAAGCAGAGTTTTCATTCAACTATTTAAGTTGACTATTCAATAAATGATTAAACCTTAGTCCGATATTCCAATTTTATCAAAATTAGGTGCCCAAATAAATCAAACTAGAAATTTATATAGATATTTTGAAACCAATACGTGAGTTGTGAGTTATGTCGGGTTTGAAAATGTCACCAAATCCAATCCAACCCAGCCCAAGCTTCTCATTTTTGTTTTTTTAATAATCCGAGATATCAAGTCGTGTTTAGATCAAGTTTATCAGATTTTTGGGTTATATGCACTCCCCTTAAAAATAATCATGATTAAATTTGTGCAATCTCAAATGGGTATCTACATAGACTCATATACTGACACAGAAAATACAGTAGATTCTATTCTAGTTTCCAAGCAAGAAAATTGCAAGACATAAAAAAAAAAAAAAATAAATAAATAAAAAGAGTCTCAATAGGTACGCATGACATTTCTGTAAATCCAAATTCAATCCATAGGGCATAGGCAATTTATCAAAAAAAAGAAAATGGTATATACTATATACACTCAAAAGCAAGCAGCCAAATTATCGGTAGCACTTTCTAAAAAAAAAAATTATCGGTAGCAATATAATCTTTAGACAACATTTCCCTGCTGTTTCCTAAAATAAAACCTCATTCTACAATCTCATTCAGTCCTATCCCAAAGAAACAAATAAAAGAACTAATCGTGTGTTGGAAACACGACTAGATATTACACACAGTTCCAATAGAAAAGGAGAGGAGGAGAAAAAAAAAGGGTAGGTATCGACAGGTACGGTTGTAAAAAAAGGAAGAGGGACTGACTATAATAAGATCCATATGGTCCTCAAAAGATGAAACACGCATATCCTGCACCTTTTTTATCATATGCACATCCTTCTTTAATTGCTTTGACAATGATAAAGCAAAGCCTAGAAGCTCCACAAGTGATAAAGACACCCATTTAATAACTTTCCTAATTTTATACCCAAAACCGGCCATTACTTTGCTTTTATGTATGCTTTTATGTATGGACAGCAACACCAATAACCCTCAAGCCATCTCTCTCTCTCTCTCTCTCTCTCTCTCTCTCTCTCTCGTGGAAGTGTTGCATTCAAAGTCAAAATAAAAAAAAAGAATATTCAATATATCATAAACAAACCAATGGTGAAAATGTGAACACACCAATTGAACATTCCTACAAAGAGTAAAAAACAAAAACATACAAGCAACTTGCCTTTTTTTCTGTGTTCCCACCATGATGATAATACAAAATGAAAGAGATTCATCCCTTATATATTACAAACGCAACTCTTACCAAAAATTGGAAGGGAAAAGGATTCACATTAATTAGTTGAAAGGTAAAAGTATTCACATTCCATCATTGAAAGTCAAAAATGGAAAAAATTGAGAACCTCATGGCAAAAACCAGAGAGAGAGAGAGAGAGAGAGAGAGAGAGAGGGGGAGACAGAGTATAAGCACCTTTTCCTTTTTCTGTGCTCCAACCATGATGATAGACAAAAGGAGAGATTGAGGGCTTTTTATATATTACGAAGGCAAATCTAATCTTACCCATGATCCCCACCTTAATAAGTTGAAACGCAAAAGGATTTGCATTCCATCCTTTGAAATTGAATCGACACTTGAGTTAAAGAGTATGATAACCAATAATTTCAACCAAAAATGGCAAAAATTTAGCCACCTCATTGCAAAAACCAGAGAGTATAAGCACGTTTTCCTTTTTCTGCGATCCCACCATGATGATAGACAAAAAGAGAGAGATTAACACTTTATATATTAGAAAGGAAGATCTAATCTTATCCATGACCCCCACCTTAATAAGTTGAAAGGCAAAAGGATTTGCGTTCCATCCTTTCAATCACCCCTTGAGTTAGAGTATGATAACCAAAAATTAAAATAAAATAAAATAAAAATGGCAAAAATTCAGCCAAGCCACAATAAATCCACAACCCTTTAGTTTGTTTGACAAATACCCCAACAACAATTTCAACCAAAATGGCAAAAATCCAGCCACCCAACACCCCCTTTTAACCAATCCCCACACCAATAACCCTTGAGTTATAGTATTATAACAAAGCTTATAACAAAAACTTGTGCCTCCTCATTCACAGAAGATAGACTTTCCTTTCCTAGTAAGCATTATCAAAGACTTAATGAGATTGACTGAAATTAGAACATGCCACTCAAATTCTTTTCCCCCTAAAAGTCAAACCCTTAACCATCATATCAAAATTACAAAAATCCTAGTCATTCTTGAATTGAACAAAAAAATAAAGCAAAATAGAAGTTTCAAAAAATCCAACAATAATTTCAACCAAAAATGGAAAAAATTCAGCCACCCCCCAAATCAAATGAACACCCCCTTTTAACCAATCCTCACACCAATAGCCTTTGAGTTATAGTATGAATACAAAAGCCTGTGCCTCCTCATTCACAGAAGATAGATTTCCCTTTTCTAACAAACATTATTAAAGACATAACGAAATTGATTAAAAAGTAGAAACATACCCCTCAAATTCTTTACCCCCTAAAAATCAAACCCTTACTCATCATATTAAAATTACACAAAATAGCACCGTCCATTTTGATAACAAGGACATCCTGAGACCGTGCAGGGCATCATGTCTTTTAACCCGGTTAAATCCTAGACACATGTAACATTCCCACATCATATGGATTAAGCTAGTCATTGACTTTTCCAATGGTACATAGCCCCTGGAAATTGTTTGCATCCAAGCCGATTCAAACCTTAGACTTGGAAGGAGCATACCACCATTCCACCAAGACCAAGTCCTTGACCCTAGGGGTTACCAAAATAGTAACCAATCTTGAAATGAACAAATAGATAACAAATGAAACAAAAATAGAAGTTTATATAAAAACTCTAATAACCCAACATTAATTTCAATCAAAAAGGGGAAAAATTTAGCAACACCCCTGTAACCAAACCTCACACTAACAACCCTTGAGTTATTGCATAATAACAAAGCTTGAAAAGAACATTCATAATGGTTCAAATCCTAAAAATGAACTTAAAAAAAAACCTCTAATAATCCAACAATAATTTCAACCAAAAATGGCAAAAATCCAGCCACCCCAATAAATCCAACACCCCTTTTGACCAATTCTCAAACTAATAACACAAGTTATGATAACGAAAAAGGGCGTCGTGTAGCTTGAGTTATTGCATGATAACAAAACTAAAAAAGACCTCTAATAACCCAACAATAATTTCAACCAAAGATGGCAAAAATTCAGCCACCCCCAATAAACCCAACACACATTTTAAGCAATCCTCACACTAATAAAGCTTTCAAAAGACGGCTAACTCAATTGACAAAGTCTCTTGTCATCAAATAAAGGACTTGTACTAAAACTCAATTGGCGTCTTGGCCTATGACAATAAATGACATTCATAATGGTTTCAAATCCTTGAAAAGAACTTAAAAAAATATTAAAACATTGTGCCTCATCATTCACATAAGATAAGATTTTTTTCCTTTTTTTCTAGTTTTTTTTTCTTTTTCTAGTAAACATTACAAAAGACATAACAAGATTGAAAATTGAGTGACTTAAAAAGACTGAAGAGACTGAGATTGATTGAAACTACAGAGACATAACCAGCCCAATTTCTCATCTCAAATTCTTTAACCTTCCCTCCCACTAAAAATCAAACCCCATCCCATCATTATCAAAATTACATCAAATCTTTTAACCATTCTTGAATCAAACAAAATGGGAAAAAAAAAAAAAAAACAAAAATTTAAGACCTTTTTTTTTTTCATTTTTCTTACAACTACAACTACTACAACTACTACTGAGAATTAAGCGGGCGTGGAGGAGGTAAAAGTTGATGAAGATTCTGATTCACCTGATTGTTCACCTGAACATTGTGTTGCACAATGAATGGGTGCCTTAACAACTTCGCAGCCGTCCACCTTCCCCTCGGCTCTCTCTGCAAACAACAGGAGATAAAGTCCCTGAACTCCCTCGACGCAGTGGCCGGCGCCTCCGGCGGCTGCGACATACAAATGGCGCACATCAAGCTCGCCCAATCCCCTTGCCTCGAAACCGCGAACGGGAACCGACCCATGTAGAACTCGAGAATGCTAACCCCGAAACTCCATATATCCCCAGCGTACGCATTGTACTGCCCATCGTTCAAATCGGTGTTGATCCTCTCGGGACTCATGTAGGCGATGGTGCCCACCGAGGAGTTACACGGGTCCATGGTCTGCGCCAGGATTCTCGAGACCCCGAAGTCGGCGATCTTGACCTGGTTCCTCGCGTTGAGCAAGAGGTTCGACGGCTTGATGTCGCGGTGGACGATGTGCCGCCGGTGCAAGTATGCGAGTCCGGCGAGGATCTGGCGGGCTAGATCGGAGAGCTGGCGCTCGTTCGCGATGTGCACACCTTCCAGCGATCCCCGATCCATGTACTCCAGCAGGACCTGGATTTCGCCGTTGTGGTCGAACATGTCGTGGCATTTGACCACGTTTGGGTTGTCCACGTCGCGGAGGATCTCGATTTCGGTGCAGATCTGGCGGCGGACCGAGTCGTCGTGGTTCCCGTATATGACCTTGAGGGCGAAGACTCTGCCTGTGGGCTTGTGGATCACTCGGTACACGGTCCCTCCGGTGCCGCTCCCGATTCGATTGGCTCGCTCGAGCTGGGAGTAGTGGAAGCATAGAGCGTTTCTGTTTCTGTGATTCGAGGTTTCTTCGCTGGATGACGTGGCGGTGGAGTTGGAGTTGGAGTTGGCGGAGGAGCTGGAGGAGGAGGAGGAGGGGAGCGAGGTTGGGGGAAGAGGGAGGGGGACGGCTAGAGCTGGGTCCCGTAGTGGGAGAGGGAGGGTTAGATCTGGGCGGCGGCGTGAGCGGAAGCCTTGTTTTGATGTGGGACCCACTTGGGATTGGGGTTGTGGGGGTTGTTGTGGCCTCATATTTTTTGATCAATCGACAATTTTGGTTTTGGTTTTTGGTAAAAGGATTAATCGAATCGAGAGAGAGAGAGAGAGGTGGGTTGAGCTAATAATAGGATTATAGAGGAAAGGGGGAAGGGAGGAACAACAAGGATGAGTTGTTCTTTGGAGAGGAGAACAATAAGACCAAGAATAACAAAGTTTGTTGTGAAATGAAAAGAGGAGAGGAGAGGAGAGGAGAGGAGACTTTTTTTTGTGTTTTTTTTTTTTTTTTTTGAAGAGAGAGAGAGAGAAGGTTCTTGGAAGAAGAGGAAGATGGTGTGTGTAATTGAAAATTGGGTTTTTTTTTTTTTTTTTTGATTTTTTTGTTTTTATATTTATAATTTAGAGGAAGAGGGGAAATGAAATGATGGAATAAAAATTTGGGATTAATAATGGAGATATGAGAGGGGGAGGGATGGTTGCAATCAAAAGAGGGGAATCAAGGATTTTTTTTTTTGAAAGGTCGACGCGCGCTGAAGAGAGAGTGTGAAGCACGGACCAATGAGAATGGAGAAGGGACGGGGCCCCAGTTTGGGGTCACTCGGGTCCGTGAGTGTTGGGACGCTCCACTTGCAGACATTGGGCATCAATCTTGTGGAAATTTTGGAAAACCCACAATTGTTTGGGGCTCTGGACCCCACTTATTTCACTGCTTGGATCCTATGGAGATAATAATCTTTTTCTTTTTTTAATAAATTTTGTTCATCCTTATTTATTAAGAGTTGTACTTAGTGTACATTTAACTTTAATTAGCCTTTTTATTTTTTATGGTATTAGTTTAATGAATCACTAAAATATACTAATGTACAATGAATGAAGCATTTAATTTTTGGAATACCTTACAGTAGTAAAGGAGGAAGAAAGTGATTGTTATAATAAAATACTACTTCATGATCTAACCTAATTTACCTACATTCATTTGTGTGTGGTTTAGTTATTAATTCAATGAATAAAGGATCTTATCTTCAAATAAGGATATTATATTAAAAATTCTCAAAATAAATATATAAAAACTTTTCCTATATAAAAAGTCAATAAATTTTGATCTATAAAAAAAAAATAATAATAATTATCATGAAACAAACCAAATCTAAAAATAACCATTTATATTTGTTTGGGCATAACTCAACTTGGAAAATAACTACTTATATTCATTTATTTAATAAACAAGTCAAATCCAAAAACAAGTATAGGCTCAAGGACAAAAATAAACACATGTCACCATTGTGATGAGTCTAATGTACTGGAGCATTAGAACTATGCCAAATTTTAAGCTCAACTACTAAACAAATTAAGTTCAAATTTAATAATATATTCATGAGCAAACTTGTAAGTATAAAACTTGATTTAAGTGTATACAATATTATATGTTTATTAGTTTATAAATATACATGTATATAAATATTATTATATAAACATCATATTGGAGTGTATAATTTTGTAAATTAAGAGTCATAAAATATCAAATTATTATTTGTAATTTTTTAGTAATAAAAAAAATTCATTTTGCTGTAAAATTTCACATATAATTTATAACAATATAAGATTATTGAATGTAATATTTATAAGCTCAAAATAGTTAAGAGTCCGTTTGAATTGAGAGGGAGAAAGGGGGAGTAGAGTAGAGTAGAATTGACTAAAAATTAGTTTATTTTCAGTTAACTCAACTCTACTCTACTCCTCTCTTTCTCTCCCCTCTCAATTCAAACAGACTCTAAGATTGGTGAATCTAATTTTAACATGTGATTAATTATTTTACATGTGCTAGCTATAGTTTGTTATATTTTTATCTCATTGTCTTTACACATGATAGTTACAATTTGCTTTATGATTTTAACACATGTGATTAATTGCTTTTACCCATGTGTTACAAAGGACTGTTTAGGGAAGCATATATAATTAGCCAAGTTTGACTATTGTAAACTCGACTTTAGAATTGGATGAAAATTTTATTTTAAAATCAGAGGTGAGATTAGAGTTTCTTTCTCTCAGCTCAATGTATATTCACTGAGCTCCTCTTCCAACTTTTCTGGCGAAACCTTGAAAAAAGACTTCCAGTGCCAAAACCAAAAACAAATTAAACACATCCCTCCTCCTTCAAATAATACATCATGGGATTTTAGACTCTATGATAAATTACATGCCACTTCAGTTATTCTAGGAGCACCCCCAAAATATTAGATATGCTGGATCTCCAATCAATACACTGTAACAACAGAAAAATAATTGATTTCTGATTGTACCATCTTTTGCCCCCACGTCTTTGCTAAGCGTAAACCTACATCTATAGCGTAAGCCTGTGTTCGGTTTAGCTTTGTTAGCATCCCAAGCCTTCACTGGTTTTTGATTTTTAAACAATTCGATAGTTATATTGGGGGAGTGGGTATTTGAACTCTAGATGTTTCTGTTTAAAATGCTAAAAAATGTTAATTAAGCCACGAGGCTCTTGACAAGCCTTTACTAATCAATCATTATTAATCAATTTTATAAACTCGTTTAGGCATCTCAATTTTAAGCCAATATTTAGTGGAAGTATAACTAAAAGCCAAGAAGATGCCTCATAATAAAACCTATTTTAATGGTCTACTTAACAAAGTAAAAGAGATTATTCTCAGAAATCAACCACATGTTCACATCCAATATTCTATTTTAAAACCTTTGAAAACATCATGAATCAATCACCCATGAGAGGGAAAATAAACCGTTCCATTAATATTTTACTATATGTTTTCTGTTTGTATTATGTACGTAAAGTAAAATAACATAATATAATAGTTTTTTTTTCTGTTTGTATTATGTACATTAGCTAATATGTTTAGAACAGAGTTTGCTTTCATAACTAAGGATAACAGAGTTTGCTTTCATAACTAAGGATCTATCTGCAGTCAAGTGCCAACATAGGGTCCACGAGCAGAGGTAGGTGGACCGTACGAATATCGCCACTCTCCACAAGCTAAGCATCTCTCCAAATTAACACTGTTGTCTAAGGTACAAAATTTGCAGGACCAAACCTTGAAATTAGCAGTCTCCTTGTGCTTAGGTGTTCCACAGGCTTCACATATAAGAGCCAAGGGCTGCAATAATGTAGCAATATTGTTAGAGCATCAGCGCGCACATCCAAAATGCAATGGTGACACATGCACACAAGTGCGTATGCACACAAAATTTCATGCCGGTCTTAACAGGCAACAATAATGTATCTAGAAAAGACTTGAAAGAGTTGTTTGTACCATAAATATTAAACGAATTCCTTCCAATCATTTTTTATAATAAGTTTCGACCTAAGGGATAATTCTTGGTTGATTGAAAGAACTCCTTCCACTCATTCATAATCTGAAGACACAGTAACAAGAGAACATTAACAAGTGTCTTAAAGCTAATTCTATTATCCAAGCATTAATTTGGCAATGTCAAATGATGCCAAGGTAACTTGAGAGCTTGAATAGGCTTGTTAGCAGATCATAAGTCTTTATTTATTACGTATTCTGGCATTAATTGCTTTCTAATCAGGTTTCTTTAATTTTATTTATTTAGTTTCAATCGCTTTTAAATGTTAAGAGGCAATTATTATTGGTTTATTGGGTTTTTTTTTTTTCTTCTGGATTTTGTAAAGTAACTGGGTTTTATATGGTGTCTAGGTGTGCCCCTAATCGCAGGTAAGCTCTCTTAGCGTGGATGCAAGCCTCCCATTGATAAGATTACTGTTTGGACTAATTGTTGAATGGTCAAAAACCTATCATTTGCTGGTAGGTTACAACTTTTGCAATGTTATATAGCATCCATAGATTTTGGACTTCTATCTTCATTCTTCCTAAAAGGGTGATAAGAAATATTGACCACAAATTCAGTTCCTTTATTTGGAGGTGCTAAAGTGGCTTGGGAGTTGGTATGTTCTCCTACAAGGAAAGGGAGGCTAGGGCTCAACAGAGTAGAGGACTGGACTAAGGTGTACTAAAGCATATTTGGAATCTCTTTATTTAAGCTGGTTCATTGTGGGTTGCTTGGGTTTATACCCATTTGCGTAAAGGTAGGAGTTTTGGGGCAGTTACCACTCAAAATTGATCTCAGGGATAGAGGAAAATGTTGAGATTGAGAACTCTTGATAGCTCCATGTTGAAGCATTATGTTAGTGATGGCAAGGCCTTTTTTTTTGGGGTGTGTGTGGGGGGGGGGGGGGGGGGGGGGTGGGGTGGTGTGGGTGGCGCATGACTGATGGTACCCAGATGCTCCTTTGGTTCTCAAATATGGGCTAAGGGTGGTCTATGATGTTGGAGCAAGGTCTAGTAGTATGGGTTCCATTCAAAGCAAACTTTTTGATATATATATATGGGGTTTCCATTCATCAAATAGCTCCTTAAAAATAACTCCAAAAACCAAATAGTATTCAAGGATACTGCTCACAGCCATTGTGAAGCCCCCAAATCCCCAAGTTTTCCCCTTTTGTTTTTTTCTCCAAACCCTGCTCACTTTTCCTACACTATTAAAACCCATATATTCCCTAATATTTTCCAACCTTTTCCTGCCCAAATTCTAACTGTAGCTCATCCAAAAACCCCATAACAAGTTGCTGTCCAGAAATTTTAGATCAGATTTGGCTTCGTTACCCTATAATTTGCAAAAAGGCTTTGATTATTTTCCTCCTCTCCACACCTAATCAAGATTAAAAGATACAGGCAAGCCAAAAGTAATACCAGTCAGTCCAGTCCCATGCAAGGTCACAAGATCAAATCCTAGAACAGGCATGGATTAAGAAGACAATTAATGATTTTAACAAAGTTACCTCAGCTACTTGAGAGACAATATAGTAGATGGAAGAAGTGTCAAATAAAAACTCAACAACTTAAACAACAACTAGGCCTTAGCCCCAAAAATTTTGGCAACTATAACAATTGCATGTATGTGAAAATAATATTAATCAAAATAATGAAATTGAAAGATAATGCCTGTGGCTACTATGTGCCAACAATGTTAAACAAGATTTAAAGAAAGACTACCTGATTTAAAAGAGTACATGTGTTGCATTTCCATGTTGCTTGACCATCTACTGTCTCCTGACCAGGTATGGATGCCATAGGGGAAGTTCGGGTAGATACACCATCAGAAAATGTCAAATCTATTGACCTTTCAGAAGGCCCTAAAGATGATCCAATACCTTTGTCCAAGTCAGTGTTACTCTCCAAAGATTTGGACCCACACCATAAATCATCATGTAGTCTCCTTTCTGCAGCCATGGCTGCAGCTTGTATAGGGCTGAGAGCAGCCTTAATGTTACTATCACCACCTACACGGTTAGGTCCTGATGGCAAAAGAGCTCCACGCCGGGCTCTGTTTTCTGCTGCAGCCAAGGCAGTCTGCCGCAAGGATGCCAAAGGGGGTTGATAAGAAAACCCACCCAAACGTCTCCCAGGAAGATCAAATCCTTTCCCAGTGCCTGTAATCCCTTTAGCTAACAGTTCGTCACATTCCTGCAGAATAGCTTGGGGGCAATCAATTAGGTGATGGATAAAATATCTACAAAAAGTTCATAAGACAGTTAAGAAAAAACTAAAATACATGATAGTCTAATGACATGACAGGATTTTAATTTATCAAATCTATCAGCATGCTCCAAATAATTCCAACACAAAAAATTACAAATTAGAGTATGGCATACATTATTTCTGTTAACATTTGAAAGAAAAATTACTCACACCACCCCCCCCCCCCCCCCCCAAAAAAAAAAAACCCCCCATTTGAAAGATAAAGGAATATGTTCATGCATATAGTCTACCAAATCTGAAGGGTAAAGAAAAGCAAAAGGCCAAACACAAATTTGGATATCAAATAATCATATATTGTAAGTCTGATTGCTAAGTGATTTTTCTCCTTTAGGAGCTTGAGTTAGTAGTCATCCAAAAAAAACCATGTAGTACCCTTCAATATACAGAGTTCTATATTTTGAAATGACACAAAGAAATTCAATGATTGTTTTGCTGATTTTATTTCAACATAGATTTGTTTTTTCCCCATTGAAACAAGTTCCTACAATTAATGGAAACCTATATTCGAAGGGAAATTTGATGTTTATAAATTCTGTACCAAAAACAAAAGGCAATTGATGGTGTTGGACTTCTCAAACACCCAGCAGAACAAACTTCTGTCTTGGGGGAGAAAAACACTGCAAAAACTAAATCATTTCTGACAGAAATTGACTTTATAAGTGATTTGAAGGTGTTGGCACCTCAATACTAAATACTTTCTTTTTGGGGGGGTGGGGGGGAGGGAAGGTGTTGGGGACACCATGAGCTAAAAAGGAGGGGAATTAAGTGTAAACTACACAGAAAGTATTTTGATAAACGAGGTTAAGAAGGAAATTTGGTCATAATGATTCCCAGTGACCCTGTAAATAAACAAGCCCAAGATATGTTCAGATGGAATTTGTCACAAGGGATACTAAATTAATAACACAATTGTGCTAATACCTATGCCTCGGTCATCTTAGCAAATGAGAATTTTTCCGCATTTTTGTTGCTACCATGATTAACCCTATCGTTAAGATGGTATTTTGCAGTCAAGTGGCACTTGAGCAGTTAAAGTATAGCTTTCAATCATAACAGTGTAAATAATATGTGTATCCTCATTTTATACCAGAAAGCATTTGAGACAATCAAATTGGAACATTTAAAATTGATTAAAACACAAACTCACTTTCTCTCTCAAGTAGGCTTTAGAATTCTACCGAATTCCAATCCAATGCAGTAGAAATGAGTGTGTGTCCGTACACATGTTCATGCTAGTGTACATGCGTATGTAATCTGACTATAAAATGAACTGTGATCTATACTTGGTGGAAGATTTTCGAGTTCTAAACACTTATAGTTAAGGCCATAAATCTCCTAACTCAAAACAATTACCAAAGATAGTAATTTAAACGATAGTATTATCTTTAGCATGAACAGGAAATAAAACAATCACCTTTCTAATTTCATCCAAGAGGTTGTAAAAATCAGTGTTGTGAGGGCCATACTCATTGTGGCAAAGCTCATGAAGCATAGTATCAAGAATCTGTTCATAAGGGAAGAAATCCCATTCTCTGTTTGGCCTCCGCAATCTAAGCTTAACCTCAGCACCTCCTCCTATGTTCAGCCCTAGAAGTGACGGATTGGCAGGACTGCATTTTAAAATTCTTCATGAGAAAAGAAATATACATAGTTTTGATAAATAATAAAACTTCATTGAAAGAAAAAATCAACTACAAATAGCCAAAGCACACAGGAAGTGTGCTGAGGAAAACATAAAAACAAATAAACTAAGATGCATAGAAAGTACAACTATCAAGCAAATCAGGTAAAGAAGCGAAATTGAAAACACCCGATGTGTTTGCCCACCCAAGCAAAGTCTGCTAAAAAAATAGCTTCAGCTCATGAATTGATCTTTCGGTTCCTTAAAAAATCTGAGTATTCCGCTCCAGCTAAATGCTCCACATTAGCAATGAGGGATCATATTCCAAAATATTAAAGCATTAATCACACTTTACCACCCAAAGTTTAATAATTTTTGTTCTTTATTCCTTAATCTAATATATTCATACTGCAATGAAGGTTGCAACATTGTTTTTCAGGAATACTTTAAAGATAAATTGCAACTTTTTTTTCCCCAATATTATCATTTACTTACACCTATCAAAAAAATTGTAACTTTTTTCTTTTCTTTTTGGGTGGATAGATTTGATAAGTTTGAACCTATGGCATCCACTCTATAATGATTGCTCGTTACCATCAGTCTAGACACCAGTTGGTTTTGAATCTTTTGATTTAACTGAAACCCATGTAACAGAAATTGAAACATGCGATTTTATAACGATTTTGGACTAAACTTTTACTAAAAAAACAACACACATGTTCAAAAATCGAATTCGACACACCCACAGGTAAAGAGAACAAGAATATATATATATATATATATATATATAAAATAAAAAAATAAAAAACAATGGAAGGGTGAGAAAAAAAGTGAGTACCAGAATTCAGAAAGGATTTTGACTTTCCATTTACGTTTACGCATGATTGGTTGAACTTGTTTGGCTACTCGCTCAAGAATTAATCTGGCTTCATCCTCCCCAATCTTCTTCAGAGGTTTGATTTCCCAAACCTTGTTAAGATCATTAAGCTCCATGTTTTTTGGACTGGACTAGAACCAGAGCTGAAGAAACAGTTGTACACTCCAAAAGTTCTTTGCCTTATTATATCTGCATTAATTAAGAGAATTCATGAGTGTTCAAAGTCGATGTAGAAAGAGAAAATTTTGATAAAGAGATAGAATTAAAAGAATAGATTTTTAACCTGTAAAGTGGGTTCATACTTTTGAACCACAAGAATGTATGGAGAGAATATCAGATTGTTAATTTACAACAAAGAGAGATATTCAGCAAAAAAAAAAAAAATTTACAACAGAGAGAGAGAGAGAGAGAGAGACTATGGCCTTGTTTGGCTGTATCTGGGATAAGGGAGAGAAGGAGAAAATATCATTTTTGCGTTTGTATTATGGGTGTGTATGGGTCGGATTGAGGGGATTTTTTTACCTAACTCACCATGGTGAGTAAAAAAAAATTCAACACAACCCAACCCAACCTATCACATAAGTCCAACCCAATCCAACCCACATGGGTCGAGTTGAACCCATGGATTTAACAAATTTTTATTATTATTATTATTATTATTAAATTAAGTAGAAAAAAATATAAATATTAATATATTAAAAAAACCTAAAGATTAGTATCAATGTAACTTCTTAAAAGTAAACAACACTAATGACTAAACAACAATAGTAATTTATTTGGATTTGTGTGAACTAATTGGCTTTTATATTGGATAGTAATAACTAATTATTTAAAGATATTTATTAATTATATAATATTATATATATATATATATATATTTATATTAAATTAGTATTAGTAGGCGGAATCGAGGAAATGCTTCTCTACCGTTGGTTTTTTTTTTTTAATTATTAAATATATATAAGTGCCCTACAACTGATTTTTTTAAAAAAATATATTAAATATATAATATATTTTAAATATATATGAATGGGTCGGGTCGGGTTTGTAATTTTATGACCCAAACCCAACCCGACCCACTATAAAAAAAAAAATTTGTAACCCAACCCAACCCGCCCGGTTAGGTCGGATTAGGTTGAGTTTGACGGGTCGGGTTTTCTGCACACCCCTAGTTTGTACCCAAAAACACATGTACAGATTTATGAGTATTTTCTTAAAAGTAAGAGTTAAGAACACAATTTATTTTACAATTTATTTGCCACAACTTTAAGGGGTACTATTTGTTCATCATTTAAACATAAATCTACAATTTTTTATTTGCCAATCACACTCACAATCTAATCTATTACGTCACAGCTGTGATAAGAAGTGAAAATTTGAGTTTTTTTTTTTTTTTTTGGTGCCATTTAGCATGATTTTAGCAATTAGTTAATTGCTATGTTTTTTTAGTAAACTAACATTTTGAGTTTTTTAGACTCAGAAGGAACTCGATTCTCATACACTCGATTTTGATGCTTTGACAGGTTGATGTGGATATTTCTATACACACGTTGAACTTGAGTCTTAAAGATTTGAGTTCTATTTTTATAGATCTAGAGAAACAGAGAATAAGAAGAGCAAAAAGAAAGAAGAAAAAGAAGAACAATGGCAGGAACTCAAGTCATAGAGACTCGAGTTCCACATGGATTTTTTGTCCACATCAAATTGCCACAACTTGGAACTTGAGGCTTACAGACTCGAGTTCCTACATTGAACTCGAGATGCTAGTTTGCAAAATAGTTTTGAAAACTTGACAACTAATTAAATTGTTCCAAAAGTAATGCTAAATGGCAAATTTCCCCAAATTTTTATGGTCCTAGACTAAATTGTAAGTTACAAGAACCATTTCAAAGATTAATTATAATTTTATAAATTTAAAATTTTAACAAGAGTCTTGTAAGTTGTAACTTAATTAGCATCTCATAATATTTGTAATGTAGACATTGAAGGTTCAAAACTCCAATTATCGAATCATCCAAAACAAATTTATTTAATAATTTTAAATAATGAAACACTTTATTAGATATAGAAAATTAAGTTTTAACACATAATCTTTTCATTTTTAGTCAAGTGAAGTGGGTTAGAATTAAATATAACAAATCAACATTTTACTTGATACTAATAGAAATGTGCATTCAACCCATCAACCTAATGAAATCAACCAAACAATACCTCGATTTGAATTTTTGTGGATTAATTAGTTGGATTGAGTTATAAATATTTTTATGAAGCTTGGGTAGGATAGGTTTAGGTTGGCAAAACTTTTAATTCAACTAATTTGACCTAATTTGGGCTATTATTAGTTTAAAATATATATATATATATATATAATTTTTAAAAGTTTTGTATTTATTTTGGATTTTGAGAGTTTGCTTAAATTTGTTAATTTGGTTTATTTTGATATTGATTTGATTTTGATAAAATTTAAATATTAGAGTTAATTATGTAAATAGTAATTATTTATTAAATAATAAATTTAAATAGTTGAATAAAAATAGAATTTTTTTTTATTAGATATGATAATTTAATGAATTAATTCAACCCAAGTAAATCCAACATAATCCTTGGGTTGGTTTTTTAAGAAGCCTAAAGGTAGTGGTTAAGGTTGAGTTCTTTTTCTTTAAATCGATCAAGTTTTTGGGGTGCAGTTATATAGGGATCAATTAAAAAAGTACTGGCAAAAATGCAATTTACACCTACTAGCTTTGCCTGAAAATCATTTTGGTTCTTAAATTTAAAGTTAGTCATTTTAGTCTTATAAGTTGAAGTTAGTCTTTTTGGTCTAATAATTTTACCCCAAAATCATTTTAGTACAATAAATTTACCCAAAAAAATTATTTTAGTCCTTTAAGTGGTCATTTTGACTTTTTTAGTGATTTTTGGGCAAAATTCCAGGACTAAGTGAGTCCTTAAAAAGACTAACATGATTTTTAGAGAAAGTTACTCGACTAAAATAACAAACTTCAAACTTATACGACTAAAGTGATTTCAAAGCAAAGTTACCAAACTAAAATGACCAAATTCAAATTTAAAGGACTAAAATGATTTTTGGGCAAAATTAGTGG
Organism: Quercus robur; assembly: GCF_932294415.1. Classification (NCBI taxonomy): domain Eukaryota; kingdom Viridiplantae; phylum Streptophyta; class Magnoliopsida; order Fagales; family Fagaceae; genus Quercus; species Quercus robur. The sequence continues at coordinate 84,420,450 of NC_065538.1, read as the reverse complement.
ATATAAATTGTATTTTTTTTTCATTAGGTTGTGTTTTTTTTTATATGGAGAATAACTGTAGATGTCCTCCTTGGGGTCAATTTTTCTGATTGTGTTCTCTGCCGTGATTGGGTAGAGCTATTCCTATTTCGCCCATAAGGACATTGCGTTTTATGAGAAGGCCTTTTAAGAGGGTTAAGATTCCCTATTCAGCCTGTCACCATGGAGTTATTAGATCATCTACATTAGCTCAGGCCAATTAGCCATGAATGTTTGGTATGTCCTGATAGAGTGTATGACAAAGATTTCATATGCATAAATCTTTTTGGCCTTCGTCCATCATAAGGCTAAGAGCTTCCTTGCCCTCGTTTAAAGTATAAAAAGACTGGGAACGAAATTAGGAATTTTGGTTGAGGGGACAAATTATGTATTAGTTCAAAATCAATAGAAATTCAAAATACATACATACATGATTAGTTGAGATAGTTTTTAGTTTTCAAAAATGATAGCTCCAATATGATTAGGTGACACACTTAAAACTTTCTCACAACTTAAAAGCTCTAAAACCTTAAGCATTTCTTACCTTTATAGTCAAAAATTAATTTGTAGATAGCCTAAATAATTCAAATATTGACGGAATAATTTTCATATTCTCATGTTTAAATTTGAATAAAAGAATATATATGTTTAGTGGTACAAAAAGTCAAAAACATATTTTATTTTGTTTATATTAACGTTATTTTTATCTAAATAATTTGTTCAAAAAATAATTAAAAATTTCATATGCCTGTGACACTTTTAGATTTATTTCATAATAATATAAAATAAATAGTAAGTAACAGTTCATCATACTACTAATAAAATGAAAATGATAAAAAAAAAAATCAAATTTGAATGTGAAAAAAAAAAAAAAAAAAAACATATAAGCACCATAGTAATTTTGGACATCTCTTCAATATATAAAATTAGAAAAAATCTAGTATTGATCCTATCCTAGCATCCAACACCATTTTCCAAGTTACTGATAGTCCTGACACAAAGAGTGCTACAAGATGTCATTCTTTATATATGCCTTAGGATTGGTAGAGTACTTAAAATCCAATAACGAAATTTAAACTCCAATAATGGAATTCTGAACCGTTTATTATGGAGGTTGGTCATTCTTTTTTCCACTAAATGAACAAGTACTGCCATTAACACAACTGAAAGGTTAAATGAAAAGGGAAAAGAAGTATTGTTAAATCATTATTTTTTATTTTTATTTTTATGGCGTTTGAATCATTAATTACTGAGTTAATTTCACTTGATCTATAGGAAAATTGTTAATCTAGGCATGAATTGAATAATATACAATAACAAAAATAATAGCATTTTACAAAACTTGTTGCTTGAGTAAGTATAATGTAGATTTTGCTTTTCATAAAATTTAGTTCACTATGATTTGGAGAGACTCTAAACCTTTTAGAGCCTAAAGACTAAAGTGTATCTTGCACTTATAGTTCAAAATTGATCCTAATTAATTTAAATATTAATGGAATAATTTTTCATATACCCTCATGATTATATTAATTTGAATAAAAAGTATCGTATGCTTGTTGGTACAAAATAAGACAAAAACATATATGCTCTTTTTAATGTTTATGTTTATGTTTATGGTACTTTAATTTAAATATTATATTTAAAATATAATATAATTCTATTATACCAAGTTCATAATTCATGCCACAATCTAGCATCATCTAAACTAGTTCCTTTGCATTGTTTTACTCTTGTGTGCATTTTTAAAAAAACTTTTGGAAAAATTACTTAAATGATTATGTAATTGTATAATGCAAAAATGCAGCAACAAAAATCACTATTTTTCAATGAATACATTTCAGTGCCTAAAATTGTTTTTTGGTGCTAAATGTTGTGTTATAAATAAATACACCTCAAAAATCACTTTTTGGTGGAATACATTTCAAGGCCTAAAATTGTATTTTGGTTCCAAATGTTGTATTATAAATAAATACATCACAAAAATGAGAATAATCCATTATAATTTTAGCATCAACCCAAAATATATTTTTTATTTGTTCCTTACTATCTAAACGTATTGCATAATGAAATGATCAATTATCAATAAGTTGGTTGTTTGTTATTGAAAGTATCTTGTTAAACTACCTTGTTTACGATATACTATGAGCGTACACATTAAACTTTACGATAGTTATAGTGATATAAGGCAGGAAACATGTTCCTCTTAAAAACCACCATGGAAGCCTATGTAAAAAGTTACTACTGAGGAAGCACTATTGCTGAGGAATACTACACCAACCTATTTACCACAACTCAGCCAAGGAACATGGAAAGGGTGTTGGGGGTAGTCGATAAGGTTGTGACTCAAGACATGGCTCACTCACTAACACAGCCTTACACTGAGGAAGAGGTGCGGGTGGCCCTATTCAGTATGCATCCATCAAAATCACCGAGTCCAGATGGTATGTCTCCTTTCTTTTTCCAAAAATATTGGCATATTGTCGGGCATGATGTAACACTTGCTGTTTATCCATACTGCATTCTGGTAAATGTCTGAAGAAAATGAATTTTACACATATTGTCCTTATTCCTAAAAAGAATGGCCCACAATATATCACGGAGTTTCGTCCCATAAGTTTGAGTAATGTTGTTTCACGGATTATATCCAAATTCCTAGCTAATCGAATAAAATCCATGTTACCCAATATTATTTCTGATGCCCAAAGTGCATTTATTCCTGATAGATTCATTATAGATAATACTACTGTTGCATTTGAAATGCTCCACTGTATGAGGAGCAGGAGGAAAGGAAAAACCGGTCATATGGCTGTGAAACTAGACATCAGCAAGGCTTATGATAGAGTGGAATGAGAATTCTTACGCTAGATTATGTTGAAGATAGGGCTGCCTGAACAACGGGTGACTTTGTCCATGGAAACAGTGAAAATAGCCACATATTCGATGCTCATTAATGGGGAACCAAATTGTTTAATCACACCAACCCGCGGCATTAGGCAAGGCAACCCTTTATCCCCATATCTCTTCCTGCTCTGTGCTGAGGGGTTGTCCTCCCTGATCCGAAAGGCAGCAGATACAAATAGGTTGAAGGGTATTTTCTCTAGCCGAGGGGGAGTACGTATTTCCCATCTCCTCTTTGCAGACGATAGCCTATTATTTTGTGAGGCAAAGATTGGAGAATGTCGCCAATTGCTGGATATCCTTACACAATATGAGGAAGCCTTGGGGCAGGCTATCAATAGAGCGAAGACCACTCTCTTTTTTAGCCAAAATACAAACCGAAGAGAAAAAGAAGCAATTCAAAACTTGATGGGTGCACAAGTCATGACAAACTGTGAAAAATACCTTGGATTGCCTATGGTTGGGGGTAAGTCCAAAGTAAGCACCTTCAAGGGTTTACAGGAGAGGATAACAAAAAAGGTGATAGGCTAGAAGGAAAAGACCATATCAAAGGCAGGAAGGGAGACTTTAATCAAGTCAGTGGCTCAAGCAATTCCGACCTACTCTATGAGCATCTTCAAGATCCCAAAAAGTGTGTGTGAGGATATCAACTTGGTCTTGGCAAAATATTGGTGGGGACAAACAAAGAGTGAAAAAAAGATCCATTGGATTAACTGGAAGAGACTATGCACGCCAAAAAATAGGGGTGGCATGGGGTTTAGGGACATTCATGCCTTCAACCTCTTGCTAGCAAAACAAGCCTGGTGCTTGGTCATCAAATCTCATTACTTCTTCTATCGAGTCTACAAAGCTAGATATTTTCCCTGGTGCTCTTTTATGGATGCTGTGTTAGGCCACAATCCCTCATTTGTGTGGCGTAGTTTATTGGCTGCAAGGGATGTAATTCAGGAGGGCTCCATGTGGAAGATTGGAGATGGACAGAGTATCAAACTAACTAGCAACAACTGGCTGCAACACCCCCTTCTCTTCAAGCCTGGAGCTAACACTACTCTGAAAGTGGGGGACCTCATCCACCACAAATCCATGCAATGGAACCGACCCTTGATACAGGCCACATTCATGCAAGCCACACAAAATGACATTCTTCGCATCCATCTCAGTAACACACGGATAAGAGATAAGCTTTACTGGAAAGAAAACAAAGCCCAGCGGTTTACAGTTAAAACTGCCTATCACGTGGCCTTACGTTTGCACCGAGAGGTAGGAGCTAAGCACTCCACGATAGGGGAAGAAAAGAGGTTTTGGAATAGGATTTGGAAGATGAATGTGCCATCAAAGGTTCGGAATTTTGTATGGAGGGCGTGCAACGATATTCTTCCAACCCGCACCAACCTATATCGTAAAAAAGTTTATACAGACCCACTGTGTGCTATATGTGAGCAGACCAATGAAACGGTCGGACATGTGCTCTGGGGATGTCCCATGGCCAGAAACGTGTGGGCAATGTCTCAAGGACGGCTGCAGAATTGTGGAGCTGTGGTGCAGAATTTTTACAACTTGGCCCGACAGTTGGAAGATAGGCCCACAAGGAAGGATATGGAGACTTGGGCGACGGTGGCTTGGTCCATCTGGAACGCCAGAAACAGGTTTTGCTTTGAGGAAAAACAATCCCAGCCAAAGGACAGTCTTCAGGCTTGGTCCATCTAATGCAGGACTACCAGCATTGGAATAATCATCTAGCTGAACCAAACTAAGCAACCGAGTGCGCAGTGATGGGGACACTACGTGTTCAACTCCTGGCCATCATAGCTTCCTTTTACTTTTGCTTGGTTTGTACCCTTATGCCACGAGGAGGCTTTGGTTATTAGTCCTTGTCTTTTGTATACTTAATGGGGGTCTTTTTCAACCCCAATATTCAATAAAATTTCTATCTTCACAATCAAAAAAAAAAAAAAAAAGTTACTACTGAACCTAATAAAATAAACACGCCCCTAAAAAAAGACATAAATATCATTAAATTGTGACTCATTCTTTTGCGTAATGTCCTCTCATAAATTAAGGACGTTAGCAAAAATCAATTATTATTTACTGTATAATATATTATAAAAATTAATATTATGTAACTATATAAATAATAAATTATATGACAACCATGATAACGGGTTGAAGAAAAAATATTAAATATATAATTTTATATTATTAGCGTTTCATGGTCATGGTCATAGCCTCAACTCAATTCAACAAAACCTTTAAAAATTAAATTTGTATTATTCTCTATCATTCAAGTTCAACAAATTTATGAATAATTATTTTTATTTTAGAACCTCGCCAACCTTGCCAACAAATCCTCCACTTTCCCCCAAAATAGCCCCGGCCCCATCCCCATCCAACTGAGTGAATACTAATTAATGCATTAATAAGAAATAAAAAATAAAAACTCACCTATCAAGAAAAGGAAGAAGAGGACACCTTTAGCTCGCTGTACTTGAGAGACTAATTTGTAAATAGCTTAATTAACTCAAATATTGATGAAATAACGTTCATATTCTCATGCTTAAATTTGAATGAAAATAATATATATTAAGTGGTAAAAAAATAATATATATTAAGTGGTAAAAAAATAATTTTTTTTAATGTTTATGTATATGTTAATGTTACCTTTATTCAAATAATATGTTTTTAAAAAAAATCAAAATTCTATATATCCATGACACTTTTAGATTTTTAATTGTGTGCAAAAATAAATAGTAAGTAATAGTTGATCGAACTACCAATAAAAGGAAAATAATAATAAAAAAAATTTGAACATGAAAAAATAAAACACATTTAATTAAGCACACAAGTTATTAGTAACTATGAATTTTAATTTATGATGAAGTATTTTATATTAGAAGATTCATTTATGTTGGTTCAAAAAAGAAGTTTCATTTGTGATGTAAAAAAACAAACTTTTAAGAATGAAATTGATGATAGTAAGTTAGATTATATACCATTTTGCAAAACCAACACAATAATTTTGGACATCTCTTCGATAAAATAAATTGGAGAAACATTGGCGTTGATCATATCCTTAGAGCATTCACATTAGTCTCTTCAAATTTTTAGCTAAACTAACCCCCAAAACTCAACTTTTCTAGTTTACCTATCAATTTTTATACATATACATCAGCATTAATACTTTATTAGGAATTAAATATTATTTCCTCTAATTTGCATTTTAATCCCAAATTCTACATCCACCTGCAAGGCTACATCCACTGAGCACAACCTGGTTGTCACGAGCACAACCCAACAGGGTCGGCACACCCACATCTAGCAAATGCCAAAATTCATTCTCATAGAGAACCCAAATCATAAAACCACTAAAATCAAAATAAAAATTTCAAAAAGAAGAAGAATAAACTATTTCTGATTGTCACTATAACCACCGAATCACAACACTAGAACCACCAAATTACCCTAACACACCACCAACGAAAACACCCACAACACCAGATCTGATTAAGAAAGAGAGGAGAAAAGAGAAATACTAGATTGCGCCTCCACCATACTAGCTTGCACCACCCTTGATCCCTTACCACGCCTACCAAGAACACAACCACACCACCACCAAATCAATGAATCAACCACTAAAAACTCCTTGAAAAAGACAAAGAAGAGTGGTAGTCGGACTAAGAAAGAAAGGAGAGTCAGATGAAGAGATTAGAGAGAGAGAGAGAGTTAGACAAAGGGGATGAAGGGAGAAGAGAGAAACAGGGAGATAAACTAAGAAATTGTGCAATGGAATAAAAAATATTCTTTTTTAATGTAGCGATGCTTAGTGCCTTGCTGCTTGTAGTGAGGACACTATGCATTGATGATGCCAAAAATCATTAGTGAGTCGCACAGTCCCCACGTGCTCTTTGACAAAACTTGTAAAACAAAAACATAGAAGACCTTATAGAGAGTATCGGTGTGGTAACAGCCAAATACCCTCCGAATGTTAAGTTAGAGAATTTCTACAACTCTAGAGTGTCAGAGCTGAGAAAATCACGTGTACGTTGATTTATGAGGGCTTTGGGGTTTTTATAGTAGTATAGAGCTGACCTTCATTTCTTGGCAGAGAGTGTATTTCCTTGTAGAGGATATTCTCATTAATACTCGTATTTTATGAGATCTTTTCCTTGTAGGGATTTCCTCTAATTATGGTTGGGCATAGGATGAAAGATATTTTCATACCAAGATTCTTGGAGACCACTCATGTCACAAAGGTGCCACGTAGATGCCACATAAGTGCCACGTGGCTTCAACAAACTGTCTCCCTTGTGTTCGTCTATCTTGAGGAATCCAACTGTTGCCCGTCCTCTCAGTCCATGTTATGAGCCCGTCTACCAGTTCTTTGGTTGGTAGAGTGCTTAAGCTATATCTTATGGTGACTTCGTCACTAATGTTTGCCCCCATTATTTGTGTCTGTCTGCTTTGGGATTTTATCCCTATCATGCATTGTTAAATTTTTTTGTTAAATTAGCGAGACTAATGCACACATATTTTGGTTGGGTTTAGAAAAATATTTGTTGAAATGCTAAACTAGTGAGAGTGATGCGAATGCTCTAAGCATCCAATTCCATTTTCCAAGTAACTAGTACTCATGACACAAGGAGTGTTACAAGATGTCATTATGTATATGTGCTAGAGAACTCAAAATCCAACAACAGAATTATGAATCATTTATTAGGGAGGTTGGTCATTCATTTTCCCGCTAAATGTACAAGTATTATCATTGACACAAGTTAATTAGAGGGTAATGACTAATGAAGAGGGAAAGCAAGTATCGTTGAATCAATTTTTGGGTTAATTTCACTTGATCTATAGGAAAATCATTAATCTCTGTGTGAATTAAAAAATATAAAATAACAAAAATAATAATATTCTACAAGTCTCGAGATCCTAGTTGATAGGCCAAGAATGTATTGATCCCTTATAATATATTAACTAATTAACTAGCCAAGTAAATTAATTAAGTCAATTAACATGCAATACGTGTGATAGCATAAACAAATCACCAACTAAGTTAAATGCGGCGGAAAATAAATTTGACACGGTGATTTTTTACGAATGGGAAAAACCTCCAGGGCAAAAACCCCACTGAGTGAATTTAAGGCATCACTCCCGAGAATCCACTACTATCAAAACAAGCAGTTACAAGTAAAAGAATCCCAGTACCTTATACCAACTTACAGTTGAACCCTTACCCCAATACATAATTGGACTTGTAATGTAGTGACAATCTCTCCTTTCAATGCATGGCTCCAAGTACGTGATTAACCAATTGATGCATGGATCCTAGTACATGACTAGCACACCAACTTGAGAAGAATGTTGGCTGCAAAGTTCATCAGTTCATCCACATGATGAAGATCAAGGAGCTCCTTGGTCACAAAACCTTACGACGTACAAACGAAGCAACTTTTTTAGGAGAAAAATGAACTACGGCATATGTCTCCGGTTACAATATGCTTAAATAAAACTTTTGCATCAAGTTGCATTAAGTGAGACGGCTCTTAAAATAATCTTTATATATGTCTAGGGTTGTGAGAAAAGAAACCCTGTATCAATACATATGGATATGCGTGAAGGCAGAAATGAAAAACTGATTTTCATAATTCTTAATAGATACAGCTGTTGAGCTTATCTGTCGAGCTTCACATTTTAAATTTCAATAGATACATCTGTCGAGCTTTAAAGAACAACATTTTTTCTCTTGATTCTTGGACAGATTTGCATGACTTCAATACTTGGACTTGAACTTTTGTTCCTTGAAATATTAAACACATCCTAGATCTATCCAATTACAAGTAAAATGCATTTTGTTAAAGGATTAGCCAATTTTAAATGACATATGTTCTTAACATGATCCACATATGTCCTAACACTAGTAAATATAACATAATTTTTTTTTCTCATAAAATTATATATAGTTCACCACGATTTGGAGAAATACTAAAAGTCTTTTTAGAGCCTAAATACTCTAAAACTTATTTGTTATTTGTTCTTCACTATCTAATTGTACAACATAATAGAATGATGGAATTTGCTCAAAAGGGAAGAAATCCCATTCTTTGTTTGGCCTCCGCAATATTCTAAGCATAACCTCGGCACCTCCTCCTATGTTCAACCCTAGAAGAGATGGATTGGCAGCACTGCATTTTAAAATTCTTTATGAGAAAAGAAATATACATAGTTTTGATAAATAATAAAATTTCATTGAAATAGAAAATTAACTACAAGTAGCCAAAGCACACTAGCACATAGGAAGTGTGCTAAGGAAAACATAAAAACAAATAAACTAAGATGCATAGAAAGTACAACTATCAAGCATATTAGGTAAAGAAGTGAAATTGACAACACCAGAGGCATTTATCCACCCAAGCAAAGTCTGCAAGAAAAATAGCTTCAGTTCATAAATTGATATTTTGGTTCCTTAAAAAAACCGAGTGTTCTGCTGCCACCAAATTCTCCACATTAGGCAATCAGGGATCATATTCCAAATCAACCCATAGTTATATATTAAAGCGTTAATCACACTTTATCCACCCGAACTTTAATAATTTTCGTTATTTATTCATTAATTTGATATATTCATACTGTAATGAAGATTGCAACTTTGTTTTTTAGGTTTACTTTAAAGATAATTTGCAACTTTCCCCCCAATATTATCATTTACTTTCACTTATTAAAAAAAAAAGTTGTAACTTTCTTTTATTTTTGATATATTTGATAAGCTTTAAACTCATGACGTCTACTTTATAATGATTACTCGTTATTATCAGTTTAAAACACCAGTTAGTTTTGATTTAACTGAAACCCATGTAAGAGAAAATGAAACATACAATTTTAAAATGCTTTTGGACTAAACTTTTACAAAACACACATACATGTTCAAAAATCGAATTCAACACAAATCACAGGTAAAGCGAACAGGAATAAAAAAAACAATGAAAGGGTGAGAAAAAAGCTGAGAGTACCAGAACTCAGAAAGGATATTGACTTTCCATTTACGTTTGCGCATGATTGGTTGAACTTGTTTGGCAACTCGTTCAAGCATTAATCTCGGTTCATCCTCCCCAATTTTCTTCAGAGGTTTGATTTCCCAAACCTTGTTAAGATCATTAAGGTCCATGTTTTGTGGACTCGACTAGAACCAAAGCTGAAGAAACAGTTGTACACTCCAAAAGTTCCTGGCCTTATTATATATGCATTAATTATAAGAGAATTCATGAGCAATATTGGTCAAAGTCAAAAAAGAAAGAGTACATTTTGATGAAGAGATAGAATTGAAAAGAACATATTTTTAATATGTAAAGTGGGTTCATACTTGTGAATCACAAGAATGTATAGAGAGAATATCAGATTGTTAAATTACTAGAGAGAGAGAGAGAAACTCTATATTTGGCTGTATCTGGGATAAAGGAAGAGGGGGTGAAAATATCATCTTTTGAGTTTGGACTGAAAAACAGATATATAGCTGTATGAGTATTTTCTTAATAGAGCCTTTTCAAGGATTAATTATAATTTTATAAATTTAAAGTAATTTAAAATTTTAGCAATAGTCTTGTAAATTGTAACTTAATTAACATCTCATAATATTTGTAATGCAAACTGTGGGAACCTTGGATGTACTGATTTTTAGCCTTTGACTTTTACACAGCATCCTTGGAGTCTTACATCGAAGAGAACTTCCCCTACTTTCTGCCTTATAAGCTCTGAAGCGAAGGAGTAGTGTACCATTAGTTATGCTTCCTTTTAATGTGGGAACCTTGGATGTACTGATTTTTAGCCTTTGGCTTTTACACAGCATCCTCGGAGTCCCATATCAAAGAGAACTTCCCCTACTTTCTGCCTTATAAGCTCTGAAGCGAAGGAGTAGTGTACTATCAGTTATGCTTCCTTTTATTGTGGAAACCTTGGATGTACTGATTTTTAGCCTTTGGCTTTTACACAGCATCCTCGAAGTCCCACATCGAAGAGAACTTCCCCCACTTTCTGCCTTATAAGCTCTGAAGCGAAGGAGTAGTGTACCATCAATTTTTTTAAACTGATGGTACACTACTCCTTCATTTCACAACTTATAAGACAGAAAGTGGGGGAAGTTCCCTTCGATATGGGACTCCAAGGATGCTGTGTAAAAGCCAAAGGCTAAAAATCAGTACATCCAAGATTCCCACACAAACCTTGAAGGTTTAACTTTACTCCAACTATCAAATCATCCAAGAAAAAGTTATTGTCCTTTAGCACAATAACTTTATTCAAAAATCATTTAAGTCCGTTAACTTGTCATTTTGAGTGATTTTTGGGCAAAATTACTAGATTAAGTGAGTCCTTAAAGGACTTAAATGATTTTTGGGCAAAGTTACTAAACTAAAATGACCAACTTCAAATTTAAATGACTAAATTAATGTAGGATAATAACACTCTCCTTTGGGGAAATTATACTCCACCCAAAACTTGAAGGAAAAAAAAATTTCCCTCTTGACAGTAGATTGACCAAAATTTGTTTAATATTAAAAATTTTATGTACTAACCTGTCTTTCATTTAAGGGTAAGTTTCAAGAATTATTCTCCATTTCAAAATTAAAATTCATTGTACAAAATTTTTATTTGAAGTGTATTTTAAAATATTAAGTATGAACATAATAATTTTTGGGCAAAGTTAGTAGGTGTTAACTGTATTTTTTACTAATTTTTTCATTAGGTTGTATTATTTTATGGAGAATAACTATAAATGTCCTCCTTCGGGTCAATTTTTCTTATTAGATTGTGCTTTCTGTCGTGTTTGGGCAGAGTTATTTCCTTTAGTAGACATGGTGGTTGGTGCCCTTCAATACCTTAGTAGTATGGTGATGGAAATTGGCCATTAGTACACTCTGCATAACCTTTAAGGTCTTCAATTGTGACGAGTCATCCTCTGAGCCAACCTACCCCACCTCTGTGCCGTCACGACAAGCTAAGGCTGAGCGCTAGAGATTATACATGGCCTCATCAGCCATCTCTTAAACAAAGGCTCAATCAAGATCATGCATCGTTATCAAATCCTTGACTGACATGGTTCTGACACTGCCTAGATGAAAAGGGCTTGCTCTTTGGCCCAAAGGCAGGTCGTGTACGTTAGCCATGAACGTCTAGTATGTCCTGATAGAGTGTATTGTGATCTAGCAGAACAATAAAGACAATCAAGATTAGCTCACAAGTCACAATGGATGCATTTCCTTTTTGCTACAAACCACGTGAGGTGTGGGTTGGCTACTGGCATTTCGCCGAGCATGACAAAACAACATGCCAACTGAGGGTTTCTCCTTTATGCGAGGAGATGATTAAAAGAGGTTTCCTTGGGAGGTGGAGGGTATCACATAGCCCCCCCTCCCCCCTTTTTTGTGTGTGTCGGTTGTCCACTTTGCTTTGTTTATTTCTTTATATATATATATATATATATATGCTCTTATAGCTTTTGCCGATCATAAGGTTAGGAGCTTCCATGCCCTCGTCTAAAGCATAAAATATAAGGGACAAAACTAGGAATTTTTGTTTGAGGAAAAAAAATTATGTATTAATTCACAACTTAATAGAAATTCAAAATACATACATACAAGATTAGTTGAGACAATAATTAGTTTTCATAAATGATAGTTCTAGTATTATTAGGAGAGACACTTAAAATTTCTCAAAGCTTAAAAACTCTAAAACCTTAAGCATCTTTTACATAATTACATTTATAGCAAAAACTAATTTGTAAATAGCCTATGTAACTCAAATATGGACAGAATAATTTTCATATTCTCATGCTTAAATTTGAATTAAAAAAAAAAATATATATATATATATATATATATGTAAAGTGGTACAAAGAGTCAAAAACATATATTCTTTTTTGTTAGGATATATGTGGATCATGTTAAGAACATATGTCATTTAGAATCGGCTAATCCTTTGACAAAACGCACTTTACTTATAATTTGGTAGATTTAGGATGTATTTAATACTTCAAAGAATAAGAGTTCAAGTCCAAGTATTGAAGCCATGCAAATTTGTCCAAGAATCAAGTGAAGAAGTGTTGTGTTTTAAAACTCGACAAATAGCTTAACAGATGTATCTATAGAGATTTAAAATGTAAAGCTCAACAGATAAGCTCGACAATTGTATCTATCAAGAATTACGAAAATCAGTTTTTCAGACCTGATTTAACGCATATCTATGTATATTTGTATAGGGTTTCTTTTCTCATAACTCTAGACATATATAAAAATTATTTTAAGGGCCGTCACACTTGATGCAACTTGATGCAAAGGTATTATTCAAGCATATTGTGACCGGAGACATATGCCCTAGTTCGTCTTTTTCTTGAAGAAGTTGTTGCACTAGTACGTCGTAGGATTTTGTGACCAAAGAGCTTTTTGATCTTCATCGTGTGGATGAACTAAAGAACTTTGTAGCTAACATCCTTCTCAAGTTGGTGTGTTAGTCACATACTTGGATCCATGCATTGATTGGTTAGTTACGTACTGGGAGCCGTGTTTTGAAAAAGAGAGATTGTCATTACAGAACAAGTCCAATTGTGTATTGGGGTAAGGGTTCAACTGTAGGTTTGTATAAGTACCGGGATTCCTTTATTTGTAACCGCTTATTGTGATAATAGTGGATTCTCAGGAGTGGTGACCTTAAATTCACCTGATGGGGTTTTTGCCTTGGAGGTTTTCCCCATTCGTAAATAAATCACCATGTCAAATTTTTTTTTTTGTTGCATTTAGTTATTTGGTGATTTGTTTGTACTACCACGCGTATTGCACGTTGATTAACTTAATTAATTCACTTGACTAATTAATTGGTTAATTTATCACAAGGGGTCAAAACATTTTTGGTCTATCATTTTTATTTGTGTTAACGCTATTTTTATTTAAATAATATGATCAAAAAATAATTCAAAATTTTATATACCTGCAACACTTTTAAATTTTTCATTATATATAAAAATAAATAGTAAGTAATAGTTCATAAGACTACTATTTTTTTAAAAAAAATCAAATTTTAATGTGAAAAGAAAAACACATTTAAGGACCAAATGCTTAGTAACTATGGAGTTTTATTTGTGATAAGAATTATTTTGTACTAAAATTTTCATTTGTGAAGTAGGAAAAGAAACATTTTGTCAAGTTAAGATAGCTTGACCCTGGTTAATTAAATCAATTATCTAAGGTGTTTAATTATGTCAAATTACATGCAAATTGTGAAGGCACCAAAAAATCACAAAATAAACTAATTTGCAATGGAAAACAATTAATACGGTGATTTGTTGACAAATGGGGAAAACCTTGCAAGGCAAAAACCTCACCAGGTGATTTTAAGGTCACTATTCCTAAAAATCTATTAATCAACAATCAAGCGATTACAAATATAAGGAATCTTACCAACTACCCTTGGCCTATCTCGAAATACCAACCTATATTTGAACCTTCGCTCCAATACCCAATTGGACTTGATCTTGTAGTAGCATTCTTTCCCCTTGATGCACAAACCTCCAATTTATGACTAGCCTTTTACACGGATCCCAAGTACGTGACTAACTCTAGCAACTTGAACAGATGTTGTTGGCTACAAAATTCTTCACTTCATCAAAAATAAAGATTTGGAAGCATTTGATTACAAAACCCTATGGTACAAATGCAGTAGCTTCTCACAGAGAAAATAAGGGCTCAAAATTATTGTTTGGTCACATAACTCAGTCACATAACTCACTTTTTGCCACCATAACTCATATTTCAGAAATTGAAAATACTAAAATTTTGTTTTCAGTTTCCATCATCCATCACTCAAAATTTTGAGTTTTGAGTGATGGAAACATCACCCAAAAACCAAGCCAAACAAGATATTTTTGGTGGGACCCATGCATTTTGGAAACTCAATGATGAAAACTAAGTAATATCACTCATCATGGTGATCCAAACAAGCTCTAAGTCTCTTGGTCTCTGTATTCATGTGTGACGGGTTTTAAAATAAACCTTTTATATGTCTAGGGTTGTGAGAAAAGAAATCCAAAACAAATATGTAAGGTTGGGCGAAATCTCAAATCTGGAAATTCTAAAATCATAATTCTTAATAGATCAAGTTGTTGTCGAACTATCTATCGAGCTTAACATTAAGTCTCCATAGCAGGCTTCTACCAAGCTATTTGTCGAGACTTAATGAATAGCTTTTCTTCACTTGTTTCTTGGACCAATCTTCATGTCTTTAATACTTGACTTGAACAACATGTTTCTTGAAGTACTAAACCTATCTTAGATCTACCCAAATACAAGTAAATTGTATTTTGTTAAAGGATTAGCCAATTACACAAAATATGACCCTAACACATTTACTAATGAAATTTACGATATTAAGTCAAATTACATATTATTTTGCAAAAACCACCATGGTCATTTTGGACATCCCTTCAATATGAAAAATTTAGAGAAACGCTAGTGTTGATCCTATCCTAAGCATCCAACGCCATTCTCCAAGTTATAGATAGTTATGATACAAGAGTGCTACAAGATGTCATTCTGTATGTATACCTTATGATTGGTAGAGTACTTAAAATCCAATAATGAGACCTAAAATCCTATAATGGAATTATGAACCATTTATTAGGAAGGTTGGTCAATTATTTTCCCACTAAATGTACAAATGCTACCATTGACACAAGTGAGTGGGTAAATGAAAAGGAAAATGAAGTATTGTTGAATCATTTTTTTTTTTTTAATGGGAGTTGAATCATTAATTATTAGGTTAATTTCACTTGATATATAGGAGAATCATTAATCTCGACGTGAATTGAATAATATATAATAACAAAAATAATAGCATTTTGCAAATCTCGTGGCCCTAGTAAGTATAACATAGATTTTTTATTTTATTTTTTATTTTTTTCCTTAAAACTATAGTTCATTATAATTGGAGAGACGACTCTAAAGTTTTTAGAGCGTAAAGACTAAAGTTTCTTTTGCACTTATAGTTAAAAATTGGTCCATATTTAATTCATATATTGATAAAATAATTTCTCATATATTTTTCATGTTTATATTTGAATATAAAAAAGTATGTTTGTTGATACAAAATTTAAAAAATATATATATATATATATATATATATATATATATATAATATATATGCTTTTGTTTATGTTTATGTTATGTTCTTTCTCAAAACAAAAAACGTTTATGTTTATATTTATGATACTTTTATTTAAATATTATTTTTGAAAATAATTCTAATATGCCAAGTTCATAATTCATACTACTGTCTAGCATTACCTTAACTAGTGCCTTCGCCATTGTTGGATTCTGGTAGGGGAAAATAAAATAAATTTTGTTTTTTGCTTTACTCTTGTGCGAATTTTAAAAACTTTCAAAAATCTACTTAAATAATTATGTGGCTGCATAACACAAAAATGCAGCCACAAAAATCACCATCTTTTAAGGAAACATTTCAAGGCCCAACAATTGTTTTTGGTGCCAAATGTTGTATTATAAATAAATACATCACAAAAATGAGCAGAATTGATTATAAATTTAGCATCAACCCAAAATATATGTTATTTGTTCTTTACTCCCTAATTGTATTGCATAATGATCTAATAAAATATTAGTAAGTTGTTAACTTATTTTTAAAAGGTTTTGTTCACCATTAAAAGAGTGATTTTGTTTAGGTGAAAGATAGTATATCTACAATTTGAACTTCATTTCTGTTATATGTAGTTCTACAAAACATGTCAGGCGAGCTTTCTGTAGAAATTCTAAACTATCTTGAAGAAGAAGTTACTAATAAAATAGAAAGATTCTTAAAAAAAATGGTGTGAGTAACATTAGATTGAGACTCATTCTTCTTCTTAACGTCCTCTCGTAAATAAAAGATGTTACTCAAAAATTAACTATGATTTATTGTATAATATATTATGAAAAGTAATATTTTGTAACTATATAAATAATAAATTATATTACAATCAAGATAATAGGTTGAAGAATAAATTGTTAAAGATATAATATTATATTATTAGCATTTCATGGTCATGGTCGTGGTCATAGGCTCAGCCTACTCCATCAAAATCTTAAAAAGTCAAATTAAAATTATTCTCACTCATTCAAGCCCGACCAATTACTAATTAAAAAATTAATTAAAAAGGAAATAATTACCAATTACCTCTTTAAGAATTTTTTTATTATTATACATTTTAAAATTTTTAATTACATATAAAAATAAACAGTAAGTAATAGTTCATTATCCTACTAATAAAAGGAAAATAATAAAAAGTAAAATTTGAGCATGAAAAATAAAACACATTTAAGCAAGCAGATGATTAGCAACCATTTAATTTTAATTTATGATACAACTCGACTGCTACACAACTACATAATAAGACCTGGAAGTTACACTTTCTCAACGACTCAACCAAACAAACATTATATACTTAGTGCGTTTATTCAGCCCTGTCCCAACACCGAAAGTTCTAACGCAAGCAATTACGACTGCCCAAGGACCCATTTGATTTGTTCCTATAAACTATAAAGCTGTTCCCATCTTCTTCATACATATTATCGTATATCAATTAGCTAGCTGCATTTCAAAAAAGAAAGGGAAATGGTGAACAAAAATCAACAGAACTTGTTGTCAAAGATGGCAACTGGCAATGGTCATGGTGAAAATTCTCCATATTTTGATGGATTGAAGGCTTTTGAGGATAATCCATTTCATCCTACTGATAATCCTCATGGGGTTAGCCAAATGGGCCTAGCAGAAAATTGGCCTCTTGAGCACTCTTATAGGCAGCTTCCAATGCTTCTCTTGTCACCTTGAAGTCGTTAGAGCGTTCAAATACAACTGGAACAAGTTGTGCTCCTGTTCTCCATCTCAAATCTCAATCAAAACTGCAATGATAAAGCAAGATTGTGAGATAATGTTTTGAATATTGCTAGAGGTCTTGCAAAAAAATCTATGAAAAAATACAAGTACTTTTCATCATTTTAAGGCCATGGGAAATCATATAATTAATTGGGTTCCACCTTCTTTATGATGTAATAAACCATGTAACCATCAGAGCATAATTAATTGCTTTCCTAAATGATTTGACAGTAACATTCATATGTTAAAATGGAATTTGAAAAAAAAGAAAAAAAAAAAATTCTTAACCTTCTGACCTCAAGCCAGAGGGCAGTCAACTGCGTGTTCTTATCTTGGACTGATCGAAAATTGGTAATTGACTCACAAATGGGAATAAGGGCTGGTCTTTGAGGAAAATGGGCCTCATTTTCCTAGACTGTTTTTTTCCAATTTTCTCAAGACTCAAGATATGGATTTTAGTTTTTTATATTAAAGAATCCTTTTACTTGAAAACTTCTTTCTTCCAAGTGTAATAAATTGGTTTGTATTAACTGATGCCCCGGCCAGTGATTTTGTTAGTTGGTACCTGTGGTTACGGCACTGATGTTGAAAACTTAGAATTAAGAGCTTGGGGTGTTGACATTAGAGAAATCATTCTCAGCAGTCAAGCAGTGTCATGGACTAAATCAATCTTTTTTAAAATGAATTCTCCATAATAGTATATCATGATCAAAGTAGATTTAATAATGAATCCCTCTTTCAAGAATCATTATGTATATGAGTAAAAAAACAGCTAAAAAGCCAAGTCAAATAGCCACCCCAATATGCCTCTAAGGTCTAACCTACATTAATACATCATTTTTTAACTTAATTTTCATTAAAAGAGAAATTTATGAAGCATAAAAAAGTAGAAAATTGAAATGGAAGAAGAGGTATCGATTATATTACCCTGGATAATAAGGAGTAGGTACTAGAAATGCATCCCCAGGGTCAGCCAAACAAAAGACAGTAATCTCATGAGCTCCGGTTGCTCCTCCACTCATAACAATGCGGTCTGGGTCGAATCTCACTCTATTTCCTCTTACTTTCTCCATAAAATTGGCCACAGCCTGTGGAATATACATAAGAAACTTCATTAATTAATCTTTTATGTGTGTGAGACATGAAATGGATAATAGAGTATGAGGAACTGTATATATAAGATTAGTATGTTACTTACATTTCTGAACTTTGTCAAGCCATGATAATCCTGAAAGATAGCTATGTCTCTGAAGTAATTTACTCCTTCAAGTGTGCAAATGGAGGCTTCTGGGTTTTTCATTAGCCACTCTTCAACCAAATCAAAAGAAAGCTGCAAATTGAACAAGACATAAAAACCATGAATATATATATATATATATATATATATATAATGCAACTAAACTCTGTGACTCTGAGTGTACTTCAAATTAATAAAATGCACACTAAGAAAGTTATAAATTTTAGTTACCTGATTTTCTGCTAGGCCCATTTGGATAACCCCATGAGGATTATCAGTAGGATGAAATGGATCATCCTCAAAAGCCTTCCATCCATCAAAGTTTGGAGAATTTTCACCATGACCATTGCCAGTTGCCATCTTTGACAACAAGTTCTGTTGATTTTTGCTCACCATTTCCCTTTCTTTTTTGAAATGCAGCTAGCTAATTGATATACGATAATATGTATGAAGAAGATGGGAACAGCTTTATGGTTTATAGGAACAAATCAAATGGGTCCTTGGGCAGTCGTAATTGCTTGCGTTAGAACTTTTGGAATTAACTAGGTGGTTGAAATGTCAAATGAAGGTTCATACGAAGGAACAATTTTGGAAATTTGGTGAGACGGTGTGCCGTGTGCGCTTTGAAATTTATTATTTGCTTTTGGGTTGAAGTAATAAACTAAGATAGTCAGCTCCTCCAGCAGGCAAAGAGGCAAACTTATTAGCTGGCTTACCTGAGGTCAAAAAGTTTACTAGGTACCCTATGACCTATCAAATCTGGCCACCGATACGTAAGCCGCCTGGGTCCACGTATGAAACACTAAAAAGAGTGGGTCAAGTACGGCTATTAATTTCACAACTTTGCCGCATGAAGATTGTGAGTAGGGGTGTGTATGGGTCAGGTTGGGTCGGGTTGAGGGGAGTTTTTGACCCAACCCACCATGGTGAGTCAAAAAAAATCCAACCCAACCCAATCCATCACATAAGTCCAACCCAACCTACATGGGTCGGGTTGAACCCATGGGTTTGACTTTTTTTTTATTATTATTAAATTGAGTAGAAAAAAAATATTAAAATATTAAAAAAACCTAAAGATTAGTATCAATGTAACTCCTTAAAGGCAAACAACATTAATGACTAAACAACAATAGTAATTTATTAGGATTTGTGTGAACTAATTGGTTTTTATATAGGATAGGAAGAACTGGCTATTTAAAAAAATTTATTAATTATATAATATATATATATATATATTAAATTAGTATTAGTAGGAGAAACTAAGGAAATGCTGCTCTACAACTGTTTTTTTTTTAATTATTAAATATATAATATATATATATATATATATATATATATATATATATATATATATATATATAAGTGTCCTACAATTGATTTAAAAAAAATTATTAAATATAAAAATATATTTTAAATATATATTAAATATGGGTGGGTCGGATTGGGTTTGGCGGGTTTGTAATTTTATGACCCAAACCCAACCCAACCCGCCATAAATTTTTTTTTTGTAACCCAACCCAACCCACCAAGCCTTAAAAACCGACCCAACTCGGCAGGTCGGGTCGGGTTTGGCGGGTCGGTGGGTTTTCTGCACACCCCTAATTGTGAGTAGTGAAATTATGGACCCATATAAATTTATCATTTTATTTTCATCACTTATAATTTGTTATGTAAGCAAATTGTAGTAAAAATAGTGAAAATTATTGTAACGCTAGACTCACTCCACTTAAAAGTAGTGAAATCCCCTTATATCATATTTTGGCAATATTGACGGCATAGGAATCAAACACTTTATTGAAAGAATTACGAATGCACTACATTTATTCCTTGCGAAAACTTCATACTATATTGCAGCATGTCTTTTTAGGAACAATTTATCTTAGTTTTTATTGAATTTTTTTTTTAAGTGTACTAAAATATATTTGTACCTTAAAAAAAAAAAAGAAAAAAAAGTTTTAAATAGTTGTACATACAAATTAAAAATTAAAAACCAGACTTATAAGCTAATCTCAAAAAAACACAATCGATTTCCACATAAGATTTGTGTTCCAAAATAACAATTTTTTTCCATAAATATGATGTAATAGATTATAAGTAATTGCTTATCATTTTTGCATAAACTTACTATATTTTTCCACCACTCGGTCTATGGCATCAAAAATTGAAAATTGTGACCAAGACATATATATAAACATGGAAATTTACCCAATTATTTCTAGTTTTCTTGATTCGCACTATCTTAGAAAGTAACCAGAACTTTAATTGTATGTATGTACTATGTGACAATGAAAGTTCAAAAACGTGTACAAAACACCTTTGAACGTTTAGACCCCCAAATTACAACTTAACCAATACAAGCAATATGTCAAACAACTAGTGTGCGGAAACTTAACACATGCTATAATACGAAATTGGTTAAAGACTATCTAAGCCATAACAAAATAAAACCACAGCAGATAATAAAAAGGCAAAGATAGAGAGGAAGGAAGATGCAAACACAAAGACAACACGCAATGTGTTATCGAAGAGGAAACTGAAGTCCTCGGCGAAAAACCTCTCCGCCGCCCTCCAAGCGGTAAACAATCCACTAGAAAATACAGTTGGGATACAAGGACAGCAATAGACCCTCCAAGCCTAATCTACCCAGTGCACCTAAGCCCTCCAAGCTTCTTGCTCCAACGAGGTTGCGCCGAACCTTTTTCTTTTCTAGCTTCCCGGATTCCGCTACTAGACCGTAGCATCAACCAATGAAGATTGGTTCCTTCCTAACTGCTTCCCAGAAATCCAAACAACTGTCTCACAGTGATGATGATGGTGAGAACCAGGTTTGGTATAATGCCTCTCAAGGATTTGACAATGGAGAGGAAGAGAGTTGAGGAATTTGAAGAGACTCTAAGGTAGAAATTGTGGGTGAAACAATCTAGTTTTTCTTTAGGGTTTCTCTCTCAAAATTCTCTCTGGAAGCTCCCTTTCAATCGTGGGTAAAAGGGGTATTTATACTGGAGTAGGAGAGGAATGTGAAACGTCAGGTTTTACAAAACAGGGGTGGCTCGCGGCTTGACCTCGTGGCTTGACTAAGTCGCGAGATCCAGTCGCGAGTTAACCGTATGGCCAGTTGTCCTGTTTTGTCCTGTAGTGCTCCAGCTAGCATGACTGTTCATCTTCCAGCATGCTTGGCACGTGTGCTGCTTCTGGCAGCTTATAGCCGCGAGTCACCCGCGAGTCCCAGCCGTGAGTCTCTGTTTTCTTGCACACTCTTGAGCAATCTTCACTCTATCTCACTCACTACCCTTACAACAAACCCACCTAAATACAGGGTTACTAAATGCTGAATTACAAGCAAATTTGGCACGGAATAAAGCCAATTAGATGGTTGAATAAATTCAACCTTACAATCTCCCCCTTTGGCTATTCCGTGACAAAACCCTAAAACAGACTCTAGACTTAACATGTGAGTTGGGAACAGTTGAACAAAACTCACTCACACCTAACTCTAGAAGCTGTGAAACACTTGAATCATATGAACATAATACTCCTGAAACACAACAATACACCATGATCATTGTAATACTCCTGAACTTATTTTTCATTGAATCAAACATAGCAAAAAGAAGAAATCGGGATTAAATTGCTCGCTATGAGTTCAACGATGCAACAACATATCATTGGTATTTCCATTGGATAACCACATAAAGAGAGTTTAATGTGTCTTAAACTTTGTAATATAGTATCTTATTTTTCTTTATTTTGTTCTTTAAACTTTGAAACATTTCGACGTGATGTAGGACGGTAGTAGTAATATAGCCATACAGGATGCTTGATATCTTAACACATCTTTCTTGGATGTTTACCAAATAGTACAACTAATACATGGACTCTAATAGTATTACATATATATCTCTCTCTCACTAATGGCCCAAAGCCCGGTTGCTTTTCGGCCAGTGGGTAGCCTACTGGCCCAATAAGTTAGGCCTTGCGCTATTGAGCAAGTAAAAAGAAGTTAGGCCTTGGGCAAATTTTTTTTTTCCCCATGAACACCTGCTGGTCAACCCATGATCTAGGCCTGTTAGCCCGCAATTTTTTCCCCATTCTCTGTTGGGCCACAGAAATCTAAGCTTAACCTCGGCACCTCCTCCTATGTACAGCCCTAGAAGAGATGGATTGGCAGGACTGCGTTTTAAAATTCTTTATGAGAAGAAGAAATACATTTTTTCTATAAATAATAAAAGTTATAAAACTTCATTGAAAGAAAAAATCAACTACAAACAGCCAAAGCACACAGGAAGTGTGCTGAGGAAAATATAAAAACAAATAAACTAAGATGAATACAAAGTACAACTATCAAGCAAATTAGGTAAAGAGGTGAAATTGAAAACACCCGATCTGTTTGTCCACCCAAGTAAAGTCTTTAAGAAAAATAGCTTCAGCTAATGAATTGATCTTTTGGTTCATAAAAGAATCCGAGTATTCCACTCGTGCCAAATGCTTCACATTAGGTAATGAGGGATCATATTCCAAATCACCCTATAGTCATATATATATATATATATTGAAGTGTTAATCACACTTTAACCACCTAAAGTTTAATCATATTTGTTTTTTATTCCTTACTCTGATATATTTATACTGTAATGAAAGGATGCAACTTTGCTTTTTAGGTTCACTTTATAGATAAATTGTAACATTATTTTTGGGATAGATTTGATAAGCTTTGAACTAATGACATCTATTCTATAATAATTGCTCATTATAATAAGTTTAAACATCAATTCGTTTATAGAAACAAAAAAAGACACCAATTGGTTTTGATAACTCAATAAGAGACTTTATATTCTGAGTTAACTCAAACCCATATATGAAAAATTGAAACAAGTGATTTTATAATGATTTTGGACTAAACTTTTACTAATTAAAAAAAAAAAAAAAAACACAGACTCATCTCATGGCCCTAGTAAAGTAGCGTTTGGATACAGCTTATAACGCCAGCGTCTTGCGTCTGGCCTTTTTTTTTTTTTTTTTTTGTGAAGCGCATTTTGTGGCTGTCCAGTGGGTCCCGTGCACTGTTCATGGGACCCACAAATCTCTTTTTTCAACAAAACTTTCATTAAAAATGGGTCCCACGGCACTATTCACACATTTAAAAATTATTTTGCTACAGTATTTTTAGTTTTCAATTTTTAGCAAAATAAGCAGTATCCAAACACACCCTAAGTATAATGTAGATTTTTACCTTTTTTTGTTTCTTAAAATTATCGATCACTATAATTTAGAGAGACACTATAGTTTTTGGAGCCTAAAGACTAAAGTGACTCTTGCACTTGTAGATTTTCACTTATAGTTAAAAATTGATCCTAGTCAATTCCAATATTGATGGAATAATTTTTCATATATTATCATATTTATGTTTGAATAAAAAAATAACATATGTTCGTTGGTACAAAACAAGACAAAAACATATATGCCTTTGTTTAAGTTTATGTTTATGTTCTTTCTAAAAATAATGTTCATGGTACTTTTATTTAAATTTTATATTTTAAAAATAATTCTAATATGCTAAGTTCATAATTCATGCCACAATCTAGTATGATCTAAATTAGTGCCTTTGCCATTGTTTTGTGTTTTTTATTTTGTTTTACTCTTGTGCATTTTAAAAACTTTCAAAAATGTACTTAAATGATATTTTAGTTGCATAACACAAAAATGCAGTCACAAAAATTGCTATCTTTCAAGCAATTCATTTCAGGGCCCTTTTTTTTTTTTTTTTTTTTTGGGTGCCAAATGTTGTATATAAAAATATTCATTACAAAAATGAGCATAATCAATTATAATTTCAACATTAACCCTATGTTATTTGTTCTTAACTTTCTAATTGTACCACATAATGAATTGATAAAATATTAGTAAGATGTTGGTTTTGTTTTTGGATGACATTATTATCCATTAGTGGAATAGCCTTGATTTGAAAAAAAAAAAAAAAAAAAAAAAAAACCGATTCTTAAACCACCTTGCCATAGCCTTGGTTGCAATTACTGTACCCTCTATTTAAGAAGTTACCACCAAAACCTATGCTTGACTTCCTATGGTAAGTAAGTAACGTTACTCATAAATCAATTCCAATTAATCTTATAATATATTATGAAAAGTAATATTTTGTAACTATATGAATAATAAATTATGTAACAACCAAGATAGTATGTTGAAGAATAAATTATTAAAAATATAATTTTATATTATTAACATTTCACAGTCATGGTCGTGGTCATGGTCATGGTCATAGGCTTTACCCAATCCATCGAAACCTTAAAATATATATATATTATTCTCTCTCATTCAAGCCTGGTCAATTTATGAAAAAATTAATTTTATTTTAATAACTAGCCTCATCCAACTTAGCCCAATCAGCAAATACTCCGCTTTTACCCAAAATGGCCCTAGCCTAATCCCATCTAACTCCACTTAGTACTAATAGGTTATTGATGACCACTAATTAATAAATAAATTAAAAATAAAAATAAAAACTCAGGTGTCAAGAAAAGGAAAAAGAGAGCATCTCAAGCAGCAATAATTGATGAAATAATTTGTAAAATATATTGACGAAATGATGTTTATATTCTCATTTTTAAATTTGATAGAAAATAATATATATTTATTGGTAAAAAGAGTTAAAAACATTTTATTTCATTTATGTTTATGTTTATGCTAACTTTGCATATAATATTATGTTTAAAAAATCTAAAATTTTGTATACTTATGACAATTTTAGATTTTAAATTATATAAAAAAAAAATATTAAGTAATAGTTCATTAGACTACAAATAAAAGGAAAATAATTGAAATTAAAATTTTAACTTGAAAAAATAAAACACATTTAAGCATGCATATGATTAGAAACTACGAAATTTTAATTGATGATGTGCAATATTTTGTATTAGAAGTTTCACTTGTGTTGGTTTAGAAAAGAAGTTTCATTTGTGAAAAAAAAAATTAAGATTGAAATTGATGATATTAAGTTAGATTACATTCCATTTTGCAAAATCAACACGGTAATTTGGAAATCTCTTCAATAAAACAAACTAGCATGTAACACGCACTATGTGCGGCTACAATTCTACATGCACTAAGATTTGTAGATCCTTTATCTAAAATCAATTGTAGATAATATGTTTAGCTATAGTATTTTAATATTTTTAGGCTTAACATAGATCCACTATTTCCTCCTAAAAACCAAAAGCCAAGGAGGTCGACTAAAGAGCACGTTGAGGCTATCAAGCAAGAGGTGAAGAGGTTAAAAGAAGCAAGGGCAATAAAGGATATTTTCTTCCTGGAGTGGCTGGCGAATACTATGGTGGTGAAAAAGAAGAACGGGAAATTGGGGGTATGTATAGACTTTACCGATTTGAACCGAGCATGCCCGAAGGACCCCTTCTCTGTACCGAAGATTGATCAGCTAGTAGATGCAACGTACGAACACCCGAGGATGAGTTTTCTGGATGCCTTTCAAGGTTACCATCAAATTGCCCTGGCTGTCGAGGATTAGGAAAAGACAACGTTCATTTCTCCCGATGCTAATTATCATTACACCGTAATGCCGTTTGGTCTGAAGAATGCTAGGGTTACTTATCAGTGGATGATGACGAGGATGTTTAGAGATAAGATTGGGTGTACGGTGGAGGTATACATTGATGATATACTGGTGAAGAGTAAAAAGGAGCAAGGGCATATCGATGATCTTAGGGAAGTGTTTGAAGTACTTCGACGGCATAAGTTGTGTCTCAATGCCAACAAGTGTGCTTTTGGAGTGGGGCCTGGCAAGTTCCTCGGATATATGATTACTTACTGGGGAATAGAAGTTAATCCCAATCAAATCAGTGCTATAGAACGCCTCAAATCGCCGAGCAATCCAAAGGAGGTCTAGGTGTTAACTAGCATGCTAATTGCACTAAACCGGTTCATTTCTAATTTTACAGACCGATGCCATCCATTCTATCAACTTCTCAAAAAATGGAAGGGATTCTAGTGGATCGAAGAATGTGAAAAGGCCTTCTAGGATTTAAAGGAGTATTTGATGCGGGCACCAATGTTGTCAGCTCTAGAGCCTGGTGAGGATTTGTTCATGTATCTTTCGATGTCCGAGCATGCCGTAAACACTGTGTTGTTGAGGGATCAAGGTGTACAACAACCCGTATATTATGTTAGCAAAACCTTGGTCGATGCCGAGACAAGATATTTGCTCCTAGAGAAGTCGATGTTAGTCTTAGTGCATGCCACGAGGAAGTTGCCTCATTATTTTCAAGCTCATACCATTAACGTGCTGACTGAGTATCCCCTGCAGTCCTTGTTAAAGAGGTCTAATTTCACGGGCAGGATAGCCAAGTGAAGAACTCGATTAGGTTCTTTTGACATAAGGTACAAACCTAGAAGTTCAGTGAAAGGTCAAGTTCTTGCTGACTTTGTTGCAGAATTTTCATCGAGAAGTGAGGTGGAGATTGTTTTCCATGTAGAAGTCTAGTCATGGAGAGTATTTGTGGACGGTGCGTCTAGTGCACTAGGGGTTAGGGCAGGAATTGTTATTATCATGTCGGAAGGGATAAGGGTGGAACATTCCTTTAGGTTAGGCTTTAAGGCTTTTCTAACAATGAGGCTGAGTATGAAGCCTTACTTGCCGAACTAAGGGCTGTTTTGAATTTAGGTGCACGAGAAGTGGAGGTTTACTCGGATTCTCGGTTGGTTGTTAATCAAGTGCAGGGAAGCTTTGTAGCCAAAAATTCTCAGATGATCAATTATTTATGGTTGGTAAAACAGACTATGAATCAATTTCAGAAGGTAAGAGTCATTCAGATTGCTAGGGGGCAGAACAGGTATGCTGATTCTCTGGCCACCTTGGCATCATCATTAACCGAGGAAGCTAATCAAAGTGGAGGTGGTGGCAGAACCAAGTATTGATGCAAGGGTAAATGTTGCAACGGTAGTAGTGTCTAAACCCTGCTGGATAGATTTAATCATTAGCTTTTTGGCCTTAGATTGAGTGTCGGCCGATAGGAAAGAAGCGGACAGGGTATGCCGGGTAACTACTCGGTATTGATTGTTGGTAGACCGTAAGCTGTATCGAAGGTTTTTCAGGGGACCGTATCTTCAATCCTTGCACCCCAGCAAGGTTGATAAGCTCTTAACTGAGCTCCATGAGGGAGTCTGTGGTAGTCATGTTGGAGAACGTTCATTGGCCCACCGAGCAATGACCTTGTGATTTTGGTGGCCACAAATGCACAAAGATGCCGCCGAATATTTTCGAAAGTGTGAACAGTGTCAAAAGCATGCCCTTTTGATACACCAGCCAACGGGGAGTTTGAACCATATCAGTAGCCCGTGGCCCTTTGCACAATGGGGGTTTGATATTATTGGTCCATTCCCTCGGGCTATAGGGAACCAGAGATTTGTTTTAGTAGCTGTGGACTACTTTACAAAGTGGGACGTGGCCGAGGCGCTAGCCAATATCCGGGATGTGGAAGTTAAGAAGTTTGTGTGGAGAAACATAATAACAAGATTTGGAGTGCCAGAATCTCTGGTATTAGACAATGGGTTATAGTTTCAGTAAAGCGTTCCGCAAGTTTTGTAGTAACCTCGGTATTAAGAACAGATATTCCACCCCGGCATATCTGTAGAGTAATGGCCAGGTCGAGGCTACTAACAAGGCAATTGTGAACGGGTTGAAGAAAAGATTAGAGGGCACAAAAGGAATGTGGGCTGAGGAGTTGCGAATGTCTTGTGGGCATACCAAACAACCCCCAGAAGATCCACGGGAGAAACTCCATTTTCACTGACATATAGAAGGGAAGCAATGATACCAACTGAAATAAACTTATGCAATGCTCGGGTCTCAAGATTTGTCCCTGCTGAAAATGAGGAGCTAATGGTAAAGCAGTTAGACTCGTTAGAAGAATATCAGGAATCAGCAACCATAAGGTTGGCCATGTATCAACAGAAGCTTGCTCGTTAATACAACAAGGGTGTCAAGAGTAGGGAGTGCAGTGCCAAAGATTTAGTGTTGCGGAAAGCATTGGGGAATGCCCGGGATGCCAGTGCCAGAAAATTAGCTCCAAATTGGGAGGGTCCGTACAAGGTTACTACTATTGCTAGAGCTGGAGAGTATTACTTGAAGGATATGGATGAGAGGCCACTCCCCCGGCCATGGAATGTTCAAAATTTGAGAAGATTCTACCATTGACTGTAGAAGGAGTTACAAGTTATGTACATCTGCTATATACAAAACAATGTTCATGCATGTAATATATAAAAGTCAAATTATCATGGTAATCTCTATTTTTTCTAAGGATAGAAACCTATGCTCGGTTCGATCCTAGTCACCGAACATGTGGAAATCTAATCTTTATTTTTTCTATGGACAGAAACCTGTACTCGGTTCGATCACGGTCACTGAACAGGTGGAAACCTAATCTCTATTTTTTCTAAGGACAGAAACCTATGCTTAGTTCGATCTTGGTCACTAAACAGGTTGAAACCTAATCTCCATTTTTTCTAAAGGTGGAAACCTATGCTCAGTTCAATCTCGATCACCAAATAGGGGCCCATTCAATTGGATCCCGGTTGCTGACCAAGTAAAAGTATTAATTATTCGGGTTAGTTGAGAACAAAGGCCCGGTTGGATTTTATCCCGGTCACCGACCAGGTGCACACCTTAACTCGGTTACATGATATATGTAAATGAACAGAGTG
Source organism: Quercus robur (assembly GCF_932294415.1). Taxonomy (NCBI): domain Eukaryota; kingdom Viridiplantae; phylum Streptophyta; class Magnoliopsida; order Fagales; family Fagaceae; genus Quercus; species Quercus robur. The sequence continues at coordinate 84,390,662 of NC_065538.1, read as the reverse complement.
AAATTGTAGCAAAATAAATAAATAAATAAATAACTCCAACACAAAGCAATGGTGATAAAATTGTTCATGAATGTCTTCTTCCTCAAGCAACAGGGTCATCAGGTTGAGCTGGAGCAGCACCCATAGCTGGCTAAGTTAGGGCAGTATCCACGGTAGGCAGGGTAGTAGAGTCAGGGAACTAGGATGGAACTAAGTCCAGCACCACATTTGGGTTGCTGGTGATCTCAAGGTCAACCAACTCCACGTGGGAGTTAATCTCTTCCAGCAGCTCTCTCATGCTCGGAGTGTCTTCTTCTTCCTTGGCACTAGTGGGGTTCTGTTAAACTGAGGGAGGAGGCTTTGGGAATGGTATTTGCTTAGGATTCCTTAACGGAGAATCATCAGCCACCCCCATCACCTACAGGGCAGCCATCCACCCTTCGTCAAACCCGTGTCGCCGCGCTTGATAAATTATTAGCTCCACAGAGTTCTCAGTGCTCACGAAGCCCGTGTTGTACCACATCTCCTAGCAAGCTTCCAGGGCTGCTTTCAACTCGGCAATCACGGTGGCTTGTGCCAGACTTAGACTCTCTGCCTCAGCCAGCTTGAGCTCTATTCCCCCCAATTTCACGTCAACTTCTGTCAACCTCTGCTCCGCTAGTGCTCGGGCTTTCTCGGCCACCTTTTGCCCTTTCCTCGACATCCTTTACAACCTTGCCCTTGTCCTTAGCCGTGACTTCAACAACTTCCTTCAGGGCTTTCTCCCTGTCAGCTTCCTTGGCGGCCTCTTTTAGCCGATCCTCAATTATATAGGCCAGTTGTGCTACTTGTTACAACAATATCAATGAATATAAAAAGAAAAATATACGTATAAATGTAAGTAAAAGGAGGACAGTGTGTTACTACGATGGTGTGCCACTATAGCCAGGCAGTTAGGGACTCCTATGACCACTAGAGAAGAAGTGCACATCTTCGGGAAGTTGTAAGCCTTGCCCCAGACTTCGGGCCACTCGGCCACCTTTACCTTGGGCCCAATTTCTAACACTTACCATTACCGGGAGAGGCTCGTTATCGAGCCTAAAGATTGTTTGCCATCCCATAACAGGGCGAGAAGAGGATGACGCAATGTTAGACCCAACCTGTATGGTTGGGCGGGCAGCACTAGTGGGTTCCCAGATGACCAGGCCACCTGGTGGAGAAGCGCGGGGGGGGGGGGTCCTCAAGGGAGCATCCCCTGATACTCTAGGAGGCTGGTCGACAATGCGCTGTCTTTTCTGAGTACAAGTGGCTGTTGTTGCCCTGAGTTTGTTGCTGTTGTTGCGCTAGGTGAGCACCGGGCAAAAACCGATCAGCCGTCATTATCCTTCGAACTACCATTTCGTCCTCTACTTGTTTGGCTTCTGCTTTTGAAGAATTTACTGACTCGGCTGCTGCTTGATCGGCTGGCTGAACTTGGGCTTGGGGCTCTTCAACAGGTCTATGAACGACACGACTTTAGAAGACAGAGTCTGCTAAAGCGTCTTTCACAGGTATTAGTGATTCTGCCCTAACTAGCCAAGTGCCTAGTTTCCGAGCTTCACCCATTGTCAGGTTAGAAGGAAGAAAATTTGGATGCCGCATTTCAATGTACGACAATAAAGGGCTGTCCACCAATAGAGCTTGTCTGAAAGGTTGCTAGGTAGAGTAAACCGAATTGCAAACAAGTATGAGATGGGATGCCTGGAGTTGCCTGTCAAAATTAACAAAGATCTCTAACCGGAGCACAAAATTTAGATCTCTCACATGCACAACTCTAATTTTCGGCTTAAACCTTTTGCTCTTTGTGTCAAAATAAGGCAAAACTGGTTAATGCATGTTTAAACAAAAATAAGGATGAGCAAAACATAATAGATTGTAAATAAATGTGCACGGTACCAACCAACATCACAAGGCGAGATTTAGGCAGGTGAGCTCGTTGGCATGCTAGTTGTCGCTCACTCGGACATATTCACCAGCTGAGTTTCTGTTAGAATCGGGAAGGCACAATATAAGCCATACCTGTACATCCCTAACTTTTAGGTAGTAGTCAGATCTAATGTTACCACATAAACCGTACATAAAGTTTATATCATGGTGGTTCAATTGCAGCCCGTATAATTGGTTTAATCGGATGACGTAACTCACTACTCAATAAAAAATTTGGGGGGGTGGGGGGAGTTAGGACATAAATCGTAAATTCTAAGGGTACTAAGTATTAGGGGGTCTACAGGAAATCCAACCCCGCCTTCTAAAATAGCCATTAAAGGGGAAAAAAATACTACATGAGGGCGTCGCTGAAGAGCGATATCACCCTTATGACAATAATCAACTTCTACATCCCCAGGGATATCATAGACCGCCCTAAAGTTAGCTAAAGATGCCTCGGTGTTAAGGAGATGAGAGAAACCATTCTTAACTTTAAAGTAAGAAAAAGAAACTGAATAAAGAGAGAAGAAATGAACGAAGAAACTTACTGTGGGCTCTAGGAATTGGTGATCTTGGTTGGAGAATCTATGCATGGGAAGAGTATGCTAGGTAGAGAAAAAGTTGAAGGAATGGGGGTGTAAAAAATAGTATGAAGAATCAGAGGGTACTATTTATAAGGGGAAGACATTTAATGAAAACGGGTGGGAAAATCTTTTTAAATTCTTTTTTGTAACTCCCACACGCGTGGCCTCAGTTCATGAATTGTCAAGTCATGATTGTGGTTGGACTTGACAGGCTGTCATAACGCTTATTTTAAGAGGGCATTAATAACCGTCATATCCTCCATTTAATGACTGATGGTTAAACTTCCCAAGGAATCTCTAGTCTGTAAGAATGTCCTTGATTCGTTCTCGGTAGCCGGACATGAATTAAGGGGGGGCTATTGTACGGTATACGACCCTAGGCCCATTGGGCCTTGAACCTAGGCCTGAACGCTCTCTTAGAACATTCTCGAGCTCAAGTCTAACGGTAAGCCCATCTCATTTAATTGCATGTCAGACAAGCCCATGTCGATTAGACATGGATTGGTCGGGGATATACTTACTTGGAACAACCCGTGATCTTGGCAGCTCGATATTGCCTTGGGGAGTATCGCTATCGAGCAATCTATTGGAGGCTAGAACCAATTCCAACGCTATTACCACTATTTCTAATGAAGCATATTCCTTATCAGGAATAATCAAATTGGACCCCACCCACATGAGTGAGACCAGAATGTAATCACGAACATTCCACCAACCTCAAGCTATAAATAGTGAAAGTGAGTAGAGAGAAGGGGTTGGTGATTCTAAGCAAAAATAGAGAGTCAAGGAGAGAAAGAGTATTGTCCGGAGAGAGGAACTTAAAGGAGAGAGAGGAGAAATTCACAGGGGTTAAAGAGTGCAACTAAGATACCCGGTAAGGAGCTACCCTTAGTAGGAAACTCACAACCCACCAGATAAATAAATTGCGAGCCCAATCCTAAGCCCAGCCCAGTAAGGAAATTTTGGATACGCGCAATTAATTGTACGGTATATGGCCCTAGGGCCAGCCTTGGCTCGAACGCTCTCTTAGAACATTCTTGAGCTCAAGTCTAATGGTAAGCCCATCTCATTTGATCGCATGTTAGACAAGCCCATGCTGATTAGGCATGGATTGGTCGAGGATATACTTACTCGGAACCACTTGTGATCTTGGCAACTAGGTATTGCCTTGGGGAGCATCGCTACTGAGCAATCTATTGGAGGCTGGAACTAGTTCCAACGCCATGACCATTGTTTCCAATGAAGCATATTCCTTGTTAGGAATAATCAAATTGGACCCCACCCACACGAGTGAGACCAGAACGTAATCATGAACACTCCACCAATCTCAAGCTATAAATAGTGAAAGTGAGTAGAGAGAAGGGGTTGGTGATTCTAAGCAAAAATAGAGAGTCAAGGAGAGAGAGAGAGAGTACTGTCCAAAGAGAGGAACTTAAAGGAGAGAGGGGAGAAATTCACGAGGGTTAAAGAGTGCAGCTAAGATACCTGGTAAGGAGCTACCCTTAGTAACAAACTCATAACCCACCAGATAAATAAATTGTGAGCCCAATCCTAAGCCTAGCCCAGTAAGGAAATTTTGGGTATGCACATATATATTTTGAGAAACACTTTAATTTTATAATATATAATATTGAATTGAAAAATATTGGTGTATATAGGTCTTTTTGGTAGTTTAAAGCTGAAACAACAATTTGCAAACCACAATTTTTACTAATTTTGCTAAACATTTAATTGTGATTTTTAAAATTGCTTTTACAAAACGAAAACGGGAGAGGATTTTGTTTTAAAATCTCTACTTAGAAAGAAAAACAGACTTTTACAAGTACATCTTAACTAAACGGAACATGACTTTTCCTTCAATTTCCATTAGTCAGTATAATTTTAGTAAACTTTATGGGAGGTTAGTGCAATTTTTCCATATTTAAACCTTGAAATATTTATATTTAAAATTATATATAAACCCATGAAATTTAAATTAATTTGATAAATTTAAAAGTAAGGCAATTCAAAATTATTTATTTGAAATTTGTTTCGCTATCAAATGTTTTTAGGACAATAATATATGCATTTTATTGTGTTTGTTTTATTGTGAAATTTGGACAAACTTGAAAATATTTTTCATTAACCTTAAAATAATTTGTAAAACTTTGTATGACATTTGACCAATAAAAATTTCATAAAACATTTTTCAAAAAAATACATAGTAACTCTCCCTCAATATGATGGCTAGGTTGTTGCACCAATTTTTTGGTTTGTGCATGAAAAATTGTATGTCATACTAAATGCTTAAAAATGTCATTAGAAAACATTTTATAGCAAAATCAATAGGGTAAAGTTTATCGTCAAATTAGTTTTGAGATAAACCCTTCAAACTCTTCTTATATCTTTTTATTGTATGCAAATTTTGACAAACCCACCGTTAAAGCATTGACATCAGTTGTTTCATGCCAAATGTCATTATGACACACAAAAACCTACTTTTTTTATTTTAAAACACCACTTTACTATACATCCTATATCACATCTTCTATTTAACCCTTCAACACATTATTGTATCCCATAAATCCAATAAAAAATTATTTCACAACCCAATTCCCATAACCACTGGCCAGCCATTGTGACCACAACCCAAATCTACAAAAATTCAACCAAATTTGCAACAAAATAATATAAAAATCCAACCAAAATCACAAAAAAAAAATCAAAATTCACCAAAACCCACAAATCCTTACAACCAAAAAAAAAAAAAAAAAACCCAAAGAGACAATTGAAAGAGAGATTTAAGAAACCACATTCCATCACCCCACAACCCTCCACCACCACCAGGGACACCAAGAGCACTACATCATAACACCACATAACACCCAAACCAAACCCACCACAAAATCCATCCAAAAACCAAAAACCATAGCCAAAAATAATTTCATACTAAGCCATAACACAACGACAGCCACAACCAACAAACATAGCCTAAAATCACCATCATTGCAATTCCTAGCCACAAACACCACAAGACCCAATTCAAAAAACCAACCCAATCGACCCACGAAGCCACCGCTTGAGAGAGAAAAGAGAGGTTGAAGGTTGGCAGCGATGAATGGTGGCAATTGGGTTGAGAGAGAGAAAGAGTTTGTGAGAGAGCAAAACAAAGCAAATAAAATAGCATTCGAGACTGTTAGACTAGCAGTGATGGGGGCTTCATACTAAGGCAGCAATGGCAGTTTCAAATTGATAAAGGAGGCATAGAGGAGAGGGGAAGAGATAGAGAGAGATATCACTTATCAAAGACAACAATCAGAGAGAGAGAGAGAGAGAGAGAGAGCATGTGTGTGTGAAATAATAAACTATAGAAGGGGTGAATAAAACAATAATAAATTTTTTAAAACATTGCTACAGTGTCGTTCTACTATTAGAATGGCACCGCATGTTGCAAAAACACAAATGGCATTTGAAACATCTCATATAATATGTTTTTTGGTGTTCACCGTGCTCAATGCTAAAAATTAAGCATTTAGCACACTTGATGCTAGTACTCTTAGATTGTATTTTCTTATTATATCATCCGTATTTGCAAAATATCAAAAAAATTAAAAATCGATAACTATATCATCAATCAAATATTTAAGTTTCAAATTTTTGTAGTCTTAAATTATACATAAAAAAAAACACTGTTATGGATGAAATAACGATTAACATTCGATTTCAACAAAACTTGACATACATGTTAAAAATATACAATCTATTGGTTAAAATTTTAAGATATACTAGCCTCTGAGCATGTTTTCACGCGCGTGCTCAAAGGCTTTTCTATTTTTTGTGTAAAGATTAATAATTTGCATTTATTATAATTTGGAGTTTTTACTTTTTCCAATTACCCAAAAAAAAAAAAAAAATACGTGGGGTGAGTTTTGTAGATTAGAGGAGTTTTAAAACTAACAAAAGAGTGATCCTATTTTGTAGGGAGTTAGAGAGTAGAAGTAGGAATTTAAATTAACATAAAAGTAGAAGTTTATTAGAAGCAGAAAGGCATTTCAACGTTTATTAGAAGGAGGAAGACATTTCAACTAGAAATAAGAATTTATTATTTTTGTCAATTTACTATTTTAACCCAATTTTTAAGTTTTAGGTAGGGGTATTTTTGACAATAAAAAAAAGCAATAACTAACTTTCTTTTGCCAATTTACTATTTTATCCCCATTTTTAAGTTGTTGGTTAATTAATTTAGGAATATTTTTTATAGGAAAAAAAGCAATAACTAACTTTCTGAATCCTCTTAATAAATACTAGTTTATAGGATGCGCTTGTGTATTTCCAGTAGGGGTGTCAATTCGGGTTAGTGTGTCGGGTTCGTGTCATGTCGAGGTAGGGGTATTCGACTAAATGACTCAACCCTAACCCGACCCATTTAATAATCGTGTCATGATCCTTCAACCCTAACCCGACCTGTTAATAAGGCGGGTTGACCTGACCCAACCCATTTGACACGCTTAATAAACGAGTCGTGTTGGGTTGACACGAATGTAACACAACCCATTTCAACCTGCATAATATTAAATGGAACATCCATCTAGAAATAATTTTTTTTACATCCCAAAAAGCATATACTTCAAGTATTCAACCCACATTCAAAATAATATAGTTCATCTAAAAATAAGTTCTTTACACCGCACAATAAGTGTATACACTTCAACCCAAATTCAAAATAACAAAGTCTCACAAAAATAAAATAACATAATTCAACAAAAATATAATATTCTTGGAACTCGTTAAATGCTAAGTATCAATATTGAAAGAATTTGAGCAAATAGACCACGATTATCATCCATATATTCTTTGTTGATGTCCAAATTCATAACATTTTCCACAAGCTCATCCAATTTTATTTGTGTAAGTTCTATGCCAAAAAAAAAGTATAAATAGTTCTAGGGTCTGTAAAGTTTCAATTTCCAATTATATTCCTTATAAATTTTTGTAATTATTCACTTTTCTTTTTAAATTTAAAATATATGTTGGATATAAAAGGTATTTGACAAATCTAAAATAAAATAAATATTTATTTGTTATATGAGTTAAACGGGTTGTGTTAAGTGGGTCATTTTGGGTTGACACAAATAAATTGGCGTGTCAAATGTGTCTATTGTGAGTTACGTGGGTTGACCCGTTTATGACCCGTTTCTTATCATGTCGCTTTCAGGTTGACCCGTTTATGACTCAAACCCATTAAAACCCAACCCTAACCCGAAAAAACCCGTGTCGGATTCGTGTCGTGTTCACGGGTTGGGTCGAACATTGACACCCCTAATTTCCAGAACTCATATCTAGGTAATACAAATTTGATTAAAAATTTAAATCAATACTTCCCATTAGTGAATTAAGAGACAACAAAAGTGACATATTTTGTAGTAGTTTATAAAAATCTGATGGTAGACAATAACAAAATATTATACAGATTTACAATAATAATAATTAAAAAAAGAAAAGAAAAAAGCAATAGATGGACTTTAAATAAATAGCAAATACTAATTTTAATGAGATAAAGCAATTATTTATTTTACAAAACAAAGAATTATTAAGGAGTTGTGCATGATTGCATGCAAGTTTTAACTTCTCTCCCCTAATAAACTCAACTAACACCAAATTGTGATGCTTTGGCCTTTATGCAATCCACTAAAAAAATTGTCTTGCATTAAAAAAAAAATTATGAGTTAAATTTGTTTTATGTTTTTGGACATTGAAACAAATACATTGTTGTTATTTTTTTTATTTATATTTTTATTTTTTGACCACATTAGAAATTAGTGCAGAAAAAAGTCTATAATTAAAAGGAAAAAAATACAATGTAGAGAGATGTGAGGAAAAAAATAGTTCAAACACCAAAATAACACAATATTTAAAAATATTAAAAGTAAAAATGATGCACCCATGCTTAATTATAGCATGTGTAAATTTGTAGTGATTAGTGGATTTAGCAATCACAAACAAATGGTTCAAAAAAAAAAAAAAAAAGCAATCACAAACAAAATCTTCAAAAAAAAATAGCAATACCTTGAAGAAAAGTTACATACCTTTTAATGAAATAATAAAGCAAGGTTTGTAGAACTATTTTTTTTCACTTCTACTGTAGCACACTTCAATAGATGTAGCACTCAAATAACATGTTTTTTTCTTCTAGTTTTTGGCGTGTTTCTCTCTTTTATTTAATTAAACCACACGCTCGTTGCTTTTAAACAAGGAAGTAGTCACTTGACAAAATTTTGTTATCAATTAGGAATAGAAATAGATGTAACAAACAATTAAGACTGCTGGCAAAAATTCTATTTCAATTAGAAATAGAAATAATAGTTCTTCTATATGCAGGGAAGAGTTCTTTTTTTTTTATAAACTACTGGGAAGAGTTTGTGTTTGTGAGAAGTTCAGCTACTGAGAAGTTTTTGTTTGTAGTGGGTGGAAAGTGTTATTTCTACGAGGGGGGGTGTTTTTTGTTTGTACTGGGAGTGCCCTTTTTTTTTTTTTTTGATAGAACTTTTTTTTTTCAATAGGAACGTGAGTAGATAATTGATAGAGCGTGTTTTACTAGAATTTTTAAACGTGCTGTGTTCCACAAATTTCTACAGTTTTTATACTTTGAATTTGAAACAAAATAATGGAGTCTTTTGGGTTAATATTGTAAAATTCAAAGTTAATTTGCGTTATACGAACTGTTCAAAGTTAATTGGGAAACTGAGGAGAGAGACTGAATTTTTCGGCAATGGCATTGCCGAAATTCAGCCAAAAAGCAGGAGAGAGAATAAAAAGCAAGAGAGAGAATAAAGAAAAGGAAAAAGGAGGAGAGAGAATTGAGAAAATGTTGAATTTCGGCAATGGGATTGACGAAATTCCACTGCCCGTTTTTCCTGCCCGAATGCTGTGTGTCGCTCTAAAAAAAGGCAATCGCGGCAATGTCATTGCCGAAATAGGGGAATAAAATTTTTTTTTTTTAGCAATTGTGATAATGGCATTGCCGATAATGGAAAAAAAAAGTGGTTTTGAAATCTCTAGAAGAGTAAAAAATAGGTTTCATGTCCACAATATTTTCACAATAAATCACATATAATTAGTTATTATTAGTTAAAAAAAGTTGTGACAACTAATTGTGGCAATGGCATTGCCGAAATAGGAAAAAAAATTTGTGGCAATACCATTGCCGAAATAGAGAGAAAAATAAAAGTGATAAACTACTTGAGGCAATTGCATTGCCGAAATAGGGAGAAAAAAAATTGGAAATACCATTGCCGAAATAGGGGAATAAATTTTTTTTTAGCAATTGTGACAATGGGATTGCCGAAAATATGAGAAAAAAAAAAGAGAAAAGGATTATGGCAATGGGATTTCCGAAATAGGAAAACAAATTTTGGCAATTCCATTGACGAAAATGTGGAAAAAAAAAAAAGAAAGATTTGTGGGAATCAAAATTTTTCCCCTATTTCGGCAAAATGTGAAAAAAAAAAAAAAAAAAAAAAAGAGAAAAGAATTACGGCAATGGTATTGCCGAAATAGGGGGAAATTTGTTTCCCCCCTATTTCGGCAATCCCGTTGCCGTAATCCTTTTCTTTTTTTTTTTTTTTTTTTTTTTTTTTTTTTTTTTTTTTTTTTAACATTTACGGCAATGGTATTGCCGAAATAGGGGGAAAACAATTTCCCCCCTATTTCGGCAATCCTGTTGCCGTAATTCTTTTCTCTTTTTTTTTTTTTTTCACATTTTGCCGAAATAGGGGAAAAATTTTGATTCCCACAAATCTTTTCTCTTTTTTTTTTCTCATATTTTCGGCAATCCCATTGTCACAATTGCTAAAAAAAAATTTATTCCCCTATTTCGGCAATGGTATTTCCAATTTTTTTTCTCCCTATTTCGGAAATGCAATTGCCTCAAGTAGTTTATCACTTTTATTTTTCTCTCTATTTCGGCAATGGTATTGCCACAATTTTTTTTTCCTATTTCGGCAATGCCATTGCCACAATTAGTTGTCACAACTTTTTTTAACTAATAATAACTAATTATATGTGATTTATTGTGAAAATATTGTGGACATGAAACCTATTTTTTACTCTTCTAGAGATTTCAAAACCACTTTTTTTTTCCATTATCGGCAATGCCATTATCACAATTGCTAAAAAAAAAAAAATTTATTCCCCTATTTTGGCAATGACATTGCCGCGATTGCCTTTTTTTTAGAGCACTCTACACTCGGGCACACTCGGACACACAACATTCGGGCAGGAAAAACGGGCAGTGGAATTTCGTCAATCCCATTGCCGAAATTCAACATTTTCTCAATTCTCTCTCCTCCTTTTTCCTTTTCCTTATTCTCTCTCTTGCTTTTTATTCTCTCTCCTTCTTTTTGGCTGAATTTCGGCAATGCCATTGCCGAAATTCAGTCTCTCTCCTCAGTTACCCAATTAACTTTGAACAGTTCGTATAACGCAAATTAATTTTGAAATTTACAATATTAACCCAAAAGACTCCAAAATAATGGGTGGCCGGAGTAGTTTTTTTTTTTTTTTTTTTTTTTTTTAATTTCAATTAGGAATAAGAAGAAAAGTTACATACCTTTTTAAATTTCAATAAGGAACAAAAAGAACATGGGATAGTAATTTTTTTTATTTGTGAGAAGTTTTATTGAGAACTTTTATTGTACACGTAATAGAGTAATGGTAACTTTTCTTGTACACGTAATGATAACAGAGATGACAGAGTAATGGGAAGTGTTTTTGTTTGCAAGAACTTCTATTCAAAAAACGTGGGAAGTTATTTAAGCTTTTGAGTATTTTTTGTGTGTAGTTGTGGGTGGGAAGGTAAATATGTGGAGAGTTTTTTAAGCTATTGAGTATTTTTCGGGTGGGAAGATATTCCAACACAGAAGTAGAATTAGTGTTTCAATGTGGTAGGAATTTATTTAGGAGTGAATTTATTATTTTAACCCCATTTTGATTGGTTTAGATTAATTAAATTAGGGGTATTTTTTATAATAAAAAAAGTAATAATTAATTTTCTGAATTGTCTTAATATATAAAGATGAATCCCTTAATATATATAGATAAATAATCATGTTATTTATATATTTGTGGGAGTTTATCAAATCATAATTTTAAGATATATAATAATGTTATTTATTTATTTATTTGTGGGAGTTTATTAAATTACATATTCGGTCAACCTAAATACCTGGTTACCAAAGTCTCCCAACAAAACAATCTCAAAACATAAAACACCAACCATTTTTTCCCAAATTTCTCAGTCAGTCAACTCAAGACCTCCAACTCTGATTCTTCGGATCACCGCTCCGCTTCATTGACATCGATCACAGCTGCCGACCGCCTCACAAAATCACACACCAACACTTTGGCTTCTCCACGTCTCGATCCGATCACTGTTCATAATCACACTCGAGTCGAATCGGCTGAGGTATGGTCCTAGATCTTCCTTCTCTAATCTGATATCTCTCTCTGCGATGAGTTGTGACAGAGGCTCGGCGTTTTTTTTAAAATTTTTTTTTTTAATTTTCATGAAATCTCTCTCTTTTCTCTTTCTCTGATTTCTCCCTGATCTCTCGCTTCTTTCTCTTGAATTGAATTATGATACATGCTTTGTTATTGCTATTATATGCTTCACTTGACCCATCAGTAGAAGAATTATAACTTTCTTATTGTGCAATGAATTATTAGCATTGGTTTTAATGTTTAATAAAAAAATATATATATTATATGGAAGTATGGAACTAATTTTTGGTACAATAGATTTATAAGATAGGGAAATAATGAAGCATCTTAAATTTTTTTTAAAAAAACCAACCAAGTGAAGTGTACTACAGTGGCACAAATCAAGAACCCAGATTAGAACGATCTATAAGATTGGGGAGAGAAAAACAAGAATAGGAAGGCAAAACTAAACTCCACTCAAGGAGAGTATGGAAAAAGAACAACTTAATGTCAAGAATAGACTGTTCACAATCCTCAAAGCATCTAGCATTCCGCTCCTGCCATAATCACCAAAACAAACAATGTGGCACAAACCTCCATAAACCTATATTTCGATGTCTACCAAACTTCCCCTGCCAAGAAGATAACACCTCACTAACTTGATACGGCATAACCCAATGTATACCAAACAAACAAAAAACCATAGACCACAAGTCATATGCTATAGGACAATGAAGAAGAAGATGATCCATCAATTCCCCACACCTTTTACACATAAAGTACCTCTCTAACACTGCAATATGCCTCTTCCAAAGATTATTCGGAGTTAAGATCTTACCTAAAGCAGCAGTCCAAGAAAAGAACGCTACTCTAGGATGAACCTTTGATTGCCACACCATTTTCCAAGGAAAATCAATGACAGAAGAAGGAGATAAAGAGTAATAGAAGCCTCGAACCTCAAAACCTCTCCTCATTGCCGGCTTCTAGCAAAGTTTGTCATCACCAACACCCCGCACATTCGTGGAATAAAGCACAACCCAAAAAAGATTAAACGATTTTGACTCCCAATCTTGTGGTGGACGACGGAATCAGATGTCCCAATGAAGCCTCCCATTCGAGAAACGTATCACCTCTGACACAAAAACCTCCCTTGTCCGGCTAATACTATACAATTTTGGAAATGCTTCCTTAAGAGAACAATCCATACATTGTACATCCTCCCAGAGCTTTATCCTAGTACCATCACCCACATCAAACCGAAGAAATTTAGAAAAAGTCCAGCCAACCACTTCTAATGGATTTCCACACACTAACACTATAGGTCCCTAATACCGGTTTGGTACACCAACCACCCCCCTTCACCCCCATATTTAGCCTCAACGACCTTCCTCCGAAAGGCATCTCTCTCCGTTCCATATCTCCACAACCATTTTCCTAACAAAGCAAAATTAAATCTTTTCAACTGTCGAATCCCTAAACCACCATTTTGCACTGGCATACAAACCTTAGCCCATTCCACCGGAGGAACCTTAGGCGCATTAGTACCACTCCAAAGAAAATCTCTATGTATTTTCTCCATACGATTGGCCACCTTTACTGGAATAGGAAGGAGAGAAAGGAAATAAGTAGGTAAACTGGACAGAGTACTCTTAATAAGAGTTACTTTGCCCAACCCCCCCCCCCCCCCCCCCCCCCAGATAAAAACAGCCTCTTCCACCCAGCAAGACACTGCTCCATCTTCTCCAAAACAGGGTTCCAAATTGTCTCCTCTTTATGGGAAGCACCCAACATAAGGCCCAAATATTTCAAAGGAAGTGAAGAAGACTGCTGACAACCCAGAATCTCCTCTAATTCCTCCATATTAGGCACATTACCAATTGTTACCAATTCTAACTGCAAAAAGTTAATTTTTAACCATTACACCACTTTAAATCTGGCCAGAATCCCACGCAAAGCAGCTAAATGATGTGAGTTAGCAATACAAAAAATAAGTGTATCATCTGCAAATAAGAGATGGGATACCATTAGCAACATACCTCAAAAACTATCCCAACATAGTAGCCGCATCCAACATATGACTCAAAGCCTCCATGACAATATCAAAAAGGAGTGGAGATAATGAGTCCCCTTGAAGAACACCCCTAGTGCTTCCAAAAAAAATCAACCGGAATACCATTGATTGGAATAGTAAATTTGACAGTTGATATACATCACATAATCCACCTTCTCCATTTTTTTGAGAAACCACACCGCTTAAGCAAATGCATAAGAAAATTCCAATTCACATGATCATAAGCTTTCTCCACATCTAACTTGCAAATAACCCCTGGCACCCCTGTCTTCATCCTACTGTCTATACATTTAGAAGCAATTAAAACAAAATCCAAAATCTGCCCACCTTAAACAAAGGCATTTTGAGAATCTGAGATAAGACTATGCGCCACCCTTCGCAAACTATTAGCCAAAACCTTAGATATAATCTTATACATCCCTCCCACCAAACTAATAAGATGAAAATCCTTCACTTCCATAGCATCAGATTTCTTGAGAATGAGGGCAAGGAAAGAAACATTAAGACTCCTTTCAAACACAGCTTGCTCATGGAAATTATGAAGGACATCCATAATGTCTGATTTAAGAATGCTCCAGCAAGATTGAGAAAAAAGCCATGGAGAAACCAATTGGAGCTGGTGACTTATCACCATTGAACCCACTAACCACCCCAAACACTTCATCCTCTTCAAAAGGTCTATCAAACCACAAAGCGTCTTCCTCAGAAATTCTTCCAAACTGCACATCATCCAGAACAGGGCGACAAACCTCATTTTCAGAGTAAAGCCTTCTATAAAAATGAGTAATACATTCCGCAATGGATCCCTGGTCGAAAGACATCACCCCATCCACCTTAAGCTTATCAATAGAATTAAATCGTTTGTGAGAGTTGGCCATATGATGGAAGAATTTTGTGTTCCTATCACCTTCTTTAATGCAAAAAACTCTTGATTTTTGCCTCCAACAAATTTCTTCCAATAGCGTCGTTCCTTAAAATTAAATAAATAATTAATGGAATGAAAACTCAACAAAAAAATTGAATGAAAAAGTAAAACATTAATTTTATTTGAAATTATTTGAAATAAATAAAACATTAATCAAACATTAATGATAAAGTATCATGACTTTACAAGTCAAGAAATTATTTGAATTGTTACATAGATGTAAGATAAATCCCTATAAGTAATAAAGACATTTTATTTTTATAAAAAAATTGTAGATTATGGGGAAGTCACCTGTCACCTGCAATGTTTGATTTTTTCAAAAGAAAAAATACAAATAATTTAGAATGTAATGGTGATGATTTAATGTTGCCATCCTCTAGAGTTGATGTCCTAATTTCTAAAAATCCTCAAAAAAAATTTTGAAAAAATACCACTGATAAAAGTCGACGAGCTTAATTACATTAAGAGTGGCCCCCCTCCCCTAGGTTCAAATCTTGGTTCCGTTCCTAGTCCCACTCCACCCCTTTTACCACACAAGTCCATGGAGAATATGTCCTCTTATAGAACACAGATCCAATAACCAATCTAATGTTGACTCTACATACATATCTCAGTAGACAGATTTAAAGTGCAACTCACCAAGCCTTGTAAGGAGAAAATCTGAACGCAATCCACATTCAATATTCCAACAAGGACATTCTAAATGGAGCATAGATGATCAAATGGCTATCACTCCAAGAGTAATCTGCAGAAATTGGAGGCGACAGCAGTCTGGTGATAAAAAGAATGGTGTGATCCTGCAAACAATTATAATCTTAACAAACTAAAATAAGTAAAGATAGACAGGACAGGACCAGCGCCAAAACAGATACACAGTCCATGAAACAATTTAAGCCTACTGAAATAACAAACTGAGGTAGTGTCAACAAGCCATCACAATCACCCAATATGGCAAGCTGGTAACTGATTCCTTGCCATGCTTTCCTAGAACCTGTTTTTCTATCCATTGATTGGTAGGGCTGCATTCACTTTCATCAATAAGTTGACATTCTTCTTCCACAACAATATTAGCAACCACAAGTGTCGAAATAGACAATAACATGAAAAAGCATATCTAGGCAAGGCGCAGGACCCTCACACGGATTCCTTTTCCTAAAAAAAAGTAAGATGAAGGAACAGGAGAATATCATCGACGTAAATCAATGCATTGTTTAGGAGTGGCTGGAACAACGTTACCTCTTAGTCCTGTTAGGTCTTTGGTAAACAGTTCTATCTGAAATATTTACCTGCTACAGCTTCAATCTATGGAAAGATCCCAGAAAGAACCCACTCTCACTCCTCCCATACATGTCCAACTCTGCAATCAAAGAAAATTTCTTTCAGAAATAGACAAAGTTCATAGCAAGCTCAGAGATAATTGCAAACAGGAGAATATCATCGACGTTAATCAATGCATTGTTTAGGAGTGGCTGGAACATTTTTTTTTTTTTTTTTTTAATATATTAGGAAAGTCTAGTCCCATCCGTCCCTGTAAGATGTCTACCAGCATATCCAATGTAAAAAAGTTGTCAAGTCTAATAATATCCTTAAGTTTGCTGTATTTAGTTCTGTGTTCCATTCCTTATTTTCGTGTAATCTTTTATCTCTTCTTAGTTGTATATTTTGTAAACCAATTTTCATAATCTTCTTACACCCTCTTTCAATCTTCCCTCTAGCTCCTGTTTCGTTTTTGTTCTTTTGACCCTGATAATCAGCAAAAGATGGCAGAGGTGGTTACTCACACCTTCTCAGCCTCAAACGCTTTGGTCCAAGACTTGAAGAAAAAGATTAAAACTATCGAACAGGAGTTGGCCACAATTACATCCACAGTCAAAGACTTGTCTGTTTCTTTTCCTCTCATTGGACAAAAAGAAAAAGAAAGGAAGCAGTTGCTGCTACAACTTCAATCTATGGAAAGATCCCAGAAAGAACCCACTCTCACTCCTCCCATACATGTCCAAACACCTCTCCAGCCACGACAATCACTATACAAAGACTTGACGATACCTCCGACCTCCCCATTTTCACCAACTTCTCCTTACCAAAATCTCCAGCCACTGGTTATAACACATCCTGACTACAATCCCTTCAAACCAAGTGGAATCTTTCCGGCCATCACATATTCTACCTTACCAGAGTCCCAAAATAAAACACAAAATGAGTCCTCCCCAATAAAAAGGGACAAAGAACCATTATACCAACCTCCAGATCCAACCATAGGAGCCTCTTCAAAACCCCCAGACATGAATATGTTAGCCATAAATCCTGATCCCCCAAACCCAATTTCTTCATTTCTCAGAACTCTCACCCTTGAAGATCCCAAAGAACCCTTTGTGCTTCCTATAATAGAAGATCCAACCATAGGAGCCTCTTCAAAACCCCCAGACATGAATATGTTAGCCATAAATCCTGATCCCCCAAACCCAGAAAGCCTCCAATCCTCAATACCACAATTCTTCCTTCCCTCTTATGTGTATACCCTGTTACAGATCCTTCCTCATCATCAAATCCTTCTCCTGCAATTCCTAGTGATATCCTTAACATGATAGAGAATCTCCCTCTAGAAATAAAAGACCAAATAAAGACTTTGACCCTTCAAGGCAGAGCCAAAAGAATTATCAGAATCCTCCATAATTATCTCAGAAATCACCAACCCCACTTCCTTGCTATTTTCCCTGATATTGACCAACCATGGAAAACCCCTTTTGCCTTCTGGATAACAAACTGGACGGTTGCACATTATCTCTACATGTGGTACTTACTTAATTGAAACAGGAGCTAGAGGGAAGATTGAAAGAGGGTGTAAGAAGATTATGAAAATTGGTTTACAAAATATACAACTAAGAAGAGATAAAAGATTACACGAAAATAAGGAATGGAACACAGAACTAAATACAGCAAACTTAAGGATATTATTAGACTTAACAACTTTTTTACATTGGATATGCTGGTGGACATCTTACAGGGATTCTTTCTCCTTTTCTTCACTCTGCCCTTTTACAAAGCCCTTTGGGGGCTATTTATAAGGAAAAACTCTTACAGAAATATCTTACAAGTAGAGTACAATAATGCTTGAAGAGAGAGTAGGGGCTGGCTCCATGTTGACACCTGGCTGAAGGGGCAGAAGCCTCAGTTTGG
The DNA here is from genome assembly GCF_932294415.1 of Quercus robur. Lineage (NCBI taxonomy): Eukaryota > Viridiplantae > Streptophyta > Magnoliopsida > Fagales > Fagaceae > Quercus > Quercus robur. The sequence continues at coordinate 84,372,526 of NC_065538.1, read as the reverse complement.
CTTAATTAGGCTGTGAAGCAGGTGTATGGTAGGGGTCCTTACTGCAGAAATGGACAGCTGGGAAGATCACTGTAAGGCATGCTGTAAGAATAAGGATGAAACGTCTGAAGACGTTTCTAGGGGTTTTTTTTTTTTTTTTTAATATATTAGGAAAGTCTAGTCCCATCCATCTCTTCCTTGGAACCATTCTTTATCTACATCAGCAATTACATCTGGATCATTGTTATGGTAATAGGGATCATCATACCCCTCAAGAGGGTTTGGCATTTCCCAATGGTCTGCATGTGGTAATTGCTTTCTATAGGTTTCTGGATCCATGGGTACTGCTTGAGATAAAATCCCTTTATTTAGAGATTCTGTCAGTGTGAGAGCATAGTAACAGGATACCCAAGATGGGTCTCGATGTGTGTGCAAAGTGCCATCTGGATTGGTAAGCCACTGTATTTCTGCAGGGTTGAAAAGTCCTTCTCTACGAACATCATTTTTGGAGTTAAGCTTAACAATCAAAGTTGCTGAAGTAATCTTGCTTGCAAATCTTGGATGTTCTGTGGAAGGATATTTTATCCATTCTCCATCATAGGCATCATTTTTCAAAATGTTAAACCAGAATTTATGAAAATATCTATTTTCACGTGGGAAAATATATTTGTAAAATTCTGGTTCAAAATGGATACACAAATGATACTCATTAAGTAAGTACCACATGTAGAGATAATGTGCAACCGTCCAGTTTGTTATCCAGAAGGCAAAAGGGGTTTTCCATGGTTGGTCAATATCAGGGAAAATAGCAAGGAAGTGGGGTTGGTGATTTCTGAGATAATTATGGAGGATTCTGATAATTCTTTTGGCTCTGGCTTGAAGGGTCAAAGTCTTTATTTGGTCTTTTATTTCTAGAGGGAGATTCTCTATCATGTTAAGGATATCACTAGGAATTGCAGGAGAAGGATTTGATGATGAGGAAGAATCTGTAACAGGGTATACACAAGGGGGAAGGATGAATTGTGGTATTGAGGATTGGAGGCTTTCTGGAAAGATAATCAGTGATAAGGTTATCTCTTCCTTTGATGTGCTTGACTTGGAAGGACCACTGTGAAAACCAATTTGACCATCTGAGTAACTGGGGGTGTGGAAGCATTTTCCTTTTGAACTGAAGCATTTTGGGAAAGGAAGACATATCCATTTCTACCAGGAAGTGATGCCCAAGAAGAAGAAACTGGAAATTTTCAATTCCATAAAAAAATAAAAATAAAAAACACCGTGGAAGAAAATTCTCTCTCTCTCTATCTCTCTCGGGTCTGTAACTGGGTTTTAGGTTTTTGGGAAGAAAGAAACTAGAAGGCAATTACCGAAAAGTAAAAAACCACTGTGGAAGAACAAAACAAAGTTCGGTTTTCTTCTTTATTTTTTGATAAGCTAAAAAAGAAAAGAAAAGAAGAAGACTTTTTCTTCTTCTGTCTATTTGTTCAGCAACAGTTCTTTTTTAGACAAAACTCACCGTTTTGTATTTTTGTTGAGAACTGAACTACCCGTTTAGTCCTCTAAGCGAGTTTGGCCTTTCATTCCTGTCCATTCTCATACATTTTTTGTAACATGGAGAAATGTTTCAGAAGTGGTAAGTTGAGCTAAACTGTTCATGCAGGATAATTGTAGCTGTTGATTAAGGTGCTGAGAAATGAGAACTCAATGAAGTTGTTCTAATGCTCATATGTAATCTCCTTGATCTTGCTAGACGTGACGTAAATTGGTCTTTTGTTGTCTCTAAATTTTCTGTGGCATCTTTTTTTCTAATGCAATGTTGTTGTAGAGTAATGTTTTTCCAACTTTTTTTAGTTTGCCAAGGTAAATGCTTGCAATCACTGATTACTGTAACGTTCAAAAGACTATTGAACCTTCAATGTCAATCTGATTTCCAATACAATACCTGTAACTCTGGGAACTTCAAGCTCATATTGGTCAGGGGTTGAGAACGGAATTGAATCCTCAGTTGCTCAGTAGTAAAGCAGTTGGCTGTTAATTGACTGATCATAGGTTTTACTAGATATGTCTAACAAAATTTACTTTAGACCTCTTAATTTGTAATTTTGTTTATAAGCAAGAATTGGGAACTCCTTTGTCCTCTTCAGAATATGGCTTTCCCTTGTCCTACTATAGTTTGAGTTCAACAGAACTTGATGTAATGCAGTTTCTTCTCTCTAGAGTTAATTCAGATTTTATCTCATTTTTCCAAAGATGAAATGGATGTTGTAAGAAGTCTTGATCTGTTATACAGAAGGGGCACGTCAGCTTTCTAACATTCGCTGGTGATATCTCTGAAGAATCCCACTGTTTACTTTGCAATTTTGGGAAGGTAATTGGGAAAACAATAGTGTAGTTTTGAGGTGTTGTTTGATTTCAACATGTCATGGTGTAGAAATCTAATTTACTAATCAGCCAGGTGTTCATGATGTCTCCTATAATTTTTTCCATTGGTAAGTTACACACAGTACCACTCACGACCTTACCTTCCACACTCTTCTAGGAGGAGGAAGTGTTATTTAAGCTAGAACTCATTGGTGTCTCTCTTGTTACCTTCAATGGAATGAGGGATTTTTTATTCTCTTTGTTCAGTTTTCTTTTTTATTTGTTGAGTCTACATAATATGCTATCAAATGTTAGTCAATTTCATCAAATACTAACATAATTTGTAAAAAAAAAATAAATGTATATCTGTTTATGCATGTTTAGTACCCCTCAGTTTGTTATCTACCAAACTTTTTTTTTTTATTAGTCTATGTTGTACATCTTTTAATTTCTGAATTTATTGTCAATTATTGCTTTGGAGATCGGATATGTTAAAACCCCTTTCTCTTTCCCTTGCGTGTGTGTATTTGTTTCTCAAAAGAAAAAAAAAAATGGGAAGGGTGTTGAAAGTGAAATTTCCTATTTGATGTTCTGTATTGTTCTTCCTTTTGTAGTCAAGATATATACTTTATGGTTTATATGAAACGTTATGCCTACACATGAATTTCATCTATAACTCCTTTGTGAAATTCTCCATCCACTGCATGGTAATTAATACATGGAAAATATTTTATGTTAACTATTCATTCAGATGTAATCAATGTTAGTGTTTGCTCTCATCCTAATCAAAATTTCCTTACTATTTATTTGATTTTTTTTTTTTTTTTTTTTTTTTTTTTTTTTTTTTTTTTTTTTTTTTTTTGCAGCACTTCTAATCCTAGTTCAATGGTGTGATTGTCTTTCTTTTCCTTTATAAATCTAAATAGTTAAATATATGTTTCCATTTAAATGCCATATCTTTTTCAACCTACTCTATAAAGGCCATGAATTGCCTTTAGTTTAGGGTATCTGCTAACAAACTGTGTTTCTGGGGGCTCTGTTTATGGCTAAAAGTTATTAACAGTATTTCCTTCATTGTCAAAAGTATATAAACCAATTTGGTTTTAGTTCCTTTACCTGGTTTAGCACTTCAAGCATAATAAAGTGGAATGGCACGGATCAAGTCCACTCTTGATTAGGCAATTTGCAATGTCCTATACAGACCATGATAACTAAAGTTTTTGTTAACAAAATCTTCTATAGGTAAAGACTTTTGTGATCAAATGGGCTAACTAGAGCTTTGATACCATACAAAATTGATGTAGTCACTTGTATTTCTCATTCACAGATGTCTACAAAGTTGACACTTCTTGTATGCTTTGGTGTTCTTGATTTTAAGAGGTAGTGTTAAATGGATACAACCTCGAATTGCTTTTATGATGGAATGGCCGGAGTTTGGTGAATGTACATAATTGGTAAAATTGTGCTTAATCTTTGCCATTTTCTTTTCTTTAACTTGTATTTTAAACACTTGAGGACATGACACTCAATGTTGACCCATGTATGATACTCATTTTGGTGGGACTTATAACTTTCAGTTTCATATACTTTAAACACGTTTAATGTCCTAATTAAAATTCCATTGTAAGATTCATGAAGGAGCTCTACGTTGCAATATTGGATTCGCGAGACCTTTACAAGATTGGGAGTTAGAGGCAATTGACACCTTTTTTAGGATTCACTGCACTTTAATCTTCTAGTTCTTGAATTATGAAGATGCAGTGTGTTGGAGGCTATCTAAGAAACGTGGTTTTGAGATTTCTTCATTTTATGAGACTCTTGAAGCTCTTCATTGGTTGACTATCGATATTTTGAGAATAAAAGAGGAAAGAGTCTACATTGTGTCATGGCCAGAGAGTTTTAATTATTAACTTTGTATTTATTTGTGATGCATTGGATGATGTTGACTCTGAAGTGTTTGCTAGTTAAAAAGGGAGATCTCATTATCATGACCGTGGTGAGATTTTGCGGCTTACACTTTTCTGTATCATGTGGACTAGCCTGGAGGGAGAGAAATGACTGTATTTGGTCAAGAGACCTGCTATTCTACATAATGATTTTTTTGGTTTAAATTCTTAATTAATACTACTTTTTAATAATGAAACCAATAGAGACAAACATGGATGTTAAATATTATGATCTCACAAAGATATTATTATCTAGATGTGTCCTTACGCCTAGATTTTTGGGAGTAGTTTTGACTCATTGTGTTTATCACAAATCATCAACTCTAACAATGAGAACTCAAGTCCAATATGTAAACTTTTGGGCCTTTTCATTAACATTGAGTTCTCAACTTCTACCGTTGACACAAGTGAATAGGTAAATGAAAGGGAAAGTAAATATTATTTGAATCGCAATATTATTATTATTATTTTTGTCGGAGTTAGAATCATTAATTATTGGGTTAATTTCACTTGATCTATAGGAGAATCGTTAATCTCAACATGAATTGAATAATATACAATAACAAACATAATAGTATTTTACAAATCTCGTGGCTCTAGTAAGTATAAGGTAGATTTTTTTTTTCCTTAAAATTATTGTTCACTAAGATTTAGCAAGACACTAAAGTTTTTAGAGCCTAAAGAATAAAGCGTCTCTTGCACTTATCGTTAAAAATTAATCCTAGTTAATTCAAATATTGATGGAACAATTTTTCATATATTATCATATTTATATTTGAATATAAAATAGCATATGTTTGTTGGTACAAAATAAGGTAAAAACATATATGCCCTTGTTTACATTTATGTTTATGTTTTTTCTAAAAAAAAAATGTTCATGTTACTTTTATTTAAATGTTATATTTAAAAAATAATTCTAATATGCCAAGTTCACAATTCATGCCACAATCTAGCATCACCTAAACTAGTGCCTTTGCCATTGCTATATCCTGATAAGGGAAAATAAAATTATTATTTTTTATTTGTGTTTTTTGTTTTTGTTTTACTCTTGCGTGCATTTTAAAAACTTTCAAAAATCTACTTGAATGATTATGTAGCTGCATAACACAAAAATGTAGTAAAAAAATCACTATCTTTCAAGCAATACATTTCAGGGCCCAAATTTTTTTTTTTGGGGGTGCCAAATGTTGTATATATATATACATTACAAAAATGAGCATAATCTATTATAATTTCAGCATTAATCCTATGTTATTTGTTCTTCACTTTCTAATTGTACCACATATTGTTTCTCAAAAAAAAAAATAATTGTACCACATATTGATTTAATGAAATATCAGTAGGATGTTGGCTTTGTTATTGGATGACATTATTCTCCATAAAAAAAAACAGCCTTGATTTCATGAAAAGCTTATCTTTAAGACAGTCCAAAATTAGTAGCAATTTTATTGACCACCTATCAAAGAAGTTACCACTGAACCCAATAAAATAGAAAGGTTTAAGTAACATTTGATTGAGACTCATTTTTTTCATTCTTATGGACTTCCTATGGTAAATAAATAATGGTACTCATAAATCAATTCTAATTTATTGTATAATATATTATGAAAAGTAATATTTTGTAACTATATATATGTAAATAATAAATTATATAGCAACCAAGATAATATGTTAAAGAATAAATTATTAAAGATATAATTTTATATTATTAGCATTTCAAGATCATGGTCATGGTCATAGGCTCAACCTAGTCCATCAAAACCTTAAAAAGTTAAAATTAATAATATTATTCTCTTTCATTTAAGCCCGGCCAATTTATGAAAATATTTTTTTTTATTTTAATACCTAGCCTAACCCAACCCAGCCCAACGAACAGATCCTCCACTTTTACCCAAAATGGCCCCAGCCCAACCCCATCCAAAAAAAATAAATAAATAAATAAATAAATATTGAACAAATTATGATTATATTCCCATTTTAAAATTTGATTGAAAATAATACATATTTAGTGGTGAAAAGAGTTAAAACAATTTAGTTTTTTTTTTTTTTTTTTTAAGTTTATGTTTATGTTAATTTTACATATAATAATATATTTAAAAAATTGAAAATTTTATATACCCATGAAACTTTTAGATTTTTAATTACATAAAAAAAAATAGTAAGTAATAGTTCATTAGACTACAAATAAAAGGAAAATAATTAAAATTAAAATTTGGACATGAAAAAATAAAACACATTTAATCACGTAAATGATTAGTGAAAGCTCAAATAGTGTGAAAACACTATTACTTGTTTAGACTCTCAATTTTAAATTACAGCTTAATTACTTTTAATCTACTCAACTAAGTGCAGAATAAGAGTAATCAAGGCGCAATTAACTGGGACTGCTTCCTAATGCATAAGCATACATAATCAACAATTGAATGTAAAGTACAAGGAGTAAGGAAAGAAAAATGCAAAGACAGGGCAAAATGTGCAAATGCCTTTTTCGCACAAATTATAAAACCTTCTGCCCCATTTCTCAAACTAATTAGGGAAATGCCTCTCTTTTGTAACTCAATTTTCTAAAAATCGAGTTTCAACTTAAAACTCGATTTTTGGACAATCGAGTTATAACAAACTGAAAATTAAAAAAAAAAAAAAATTGCTGGAACTCGAGCTCCATGAACTCAAGTTCCATGCAATTTTTTAAAGCCCTATAGTGGTGTTTTAAAGCCCTATAGTGGCGTTTTAAAACATGCAAGTTTTTTCCTTAAGTCTAATCACTCCATAGGGAGCCCTATAGTGGCGTTTTAACATGCAAGTTTTTTTCTTAAGTCTGATCGCTTCATTAGGGAGCCCTATAGTGGCATTTTAACATGTAAGTTTTTTTCTTAAGTCTGATTACTTTATTAGGGAACCCTATAGTGGCGTTTTTTATAGAACTTGAGCTCCATGAACTCGAGTTCCATGCAATTTTTTTGTTTTTGTTTTTTTTTTTTTTTTTTTAAGTTTTACTTATAGCGGAATTTCATGGAGGCCTATAGTGTCGTTTTTTATGGAACTCAAGTTCCATACATTTTTTTTTTTTTTTTTTAAAGTTTGATCGCCCCATACTCAATTTTCTACAAATTGAGTTTTACATTAAAACTCGATTTTGAGAAAATCGAGTTACAAAAGAGGGGCATTTTTCTAATTAGTTTGAAAAAGGGGGCAGAAGGCTATATAATTTGCGTGAAAAGGGCATTTGCCCAGATTCCCTTGCAAAGACAAGGTAACATTGAGACGTGTTATCGAAGAGGAAACCAAAAAACTCGACGAAAAACCTCTTTGCGACCCTCTAAGTCGAAATGATCCAATAGTGAATAAGCTGCAATACTAGGATGCCAAAAGACTCTTCAAGCCTAATCTACCGAAAGTACTTAAGCCCAACAAGCTCCAGCTACTAACGGACTTCTCAAAGTCTTGTCTTCACTAGTTTCCCGAATCCTGCAATATCACCCGATTGCATTCGCCAAGCTTCACTGGCTTATTTTGGCAAATTCCCAATGCTTCCCAAACTCCAAATCTCTCTCTATACTATGAATAGGTGTGTGTTGTGTTTAGGTACAAATCTCATCTCAAGGTATAACAATGAGAGCAGGAAAAGAGAAGAGACTACGAGGATTTCTCTATTGAGGATGGGTAACTCTTTCTAACAAGGTGGGTGTGTTGTAGAAACCTTTCTAGGGTTTTTTTTTTTTTTTTTTTTTTTTTTTTTTTTTTTTTTTTTTTTTTTCTGAATAGCCCTCCTTGCAATTTTGTAGGTAATGGGGGTAAATATAGTATGAGTAAAGGGTATAAGAGTCACACTTAAAATCTCAGCTGTTAGTGCATTTCTTGGCGTTGGGTTTTGTGGAGCCTAATTTTGTTTGATCCGGTTCGACGACCCGAACCGAATAATATTGCGTGGTTTTTAATGGGAGATTTACTGAGGTAGCCCAAGCCTCTGCTCCATGGACAAGCCTCTTGGGGGTCTGGGGGCAACGTCCTTGGGAAAAAGTTTTTGGCCCATTTTGTATATAGAAACCGATTTTGGTGATTAGGGTTTTTATTGTGGGTGTTGTTGCTGTGTTTTGTTAGAGAGAAAAAAATTGTAGCCGCACTTTGTACTTTTCCCTGATAATAATGAAATCTCTGCAACTCCGTGGATGTAGGCAAAATTGCCGAACCACGTAAATACTGTTTTGTGCGTGTGATTGTTTTTGTTTTTTTTGTTTGTTTTTTTTTTTTTTTTCTTTGGCGTATGTTTTTTCTATTTTCTTGTTTCTCACAGGTTGAGAATTCGGGTTAATTCCCTACACTCGGGTCATCTCGCGAGTTGGCTAAGTCGCGAGATGAGTTGTGAAACTCACTGACTCTTTAGCTTCCGGCATGTGCTCCTCATGTGATCTTCAACTGTCTTGATCAGATCTTCACCAACTTAATACTAAACTCATTACAATAAATTTTTACAAAATACAAGGAAATAAATTAATGCAATTAAAACACTTTTTTTTTTTTTTTTTCATGAAATAAAGCCAACATAGATGTTATGTGAAAAACCATAACTTAACAATTAGTAACTATCGAATTTTAATTGACGACATGTAGTATTTTGTATTAGAAGTTTCACTTGTGTGGGTTTAGAAAAGAAGTTTTATTTGTAAAAAAAATAAAAAAATAAAAAATAAAGAATGAAATTGATGATATTAAGTTAGATTACATACCATTTTGCAAAATCAACATGGTAATTTTGGATATCTCTTCATAAAACATACTAGCATGTAAGCGGCACTATGTGCAGCTACAATTCTACATACACTAAGATTTGTAGATCCGTTATCTAAAAAAAATTGTAGATCATATGTTTAGTTATAGTATTTTAATATTTTTTGGTTGTATTTTTTATTTTAAATCTCTTTCTACTACAAAATTGAACTTAAACCATGATAATTTAATGCAATTTTGTGTGAGCACTTTTTAAAAATATTTTATCATACAGTTTCAAGGAGGTGTTTTGATCCTAAGTAACCTATATGTACTTAGAATTTGGTCAATTGCAAATATGTATAATTTTTTTGGGTAATAAAACGAAACTTATCAATTGCCCACATAGTGCTTCTAGCATATTACATAGTGCATAAATGTAACATATTATCCCAAGATTAACCTTAAGGTGGTTTAGATCATAGGTATTTATACCCCAAAAAAAAAAAATAGTACAATAGGTGTATGATTGGGTTTTTTATTTTTTTTATATGGTCCATTTAATATTGGACTCTTCATTTTTTTTTTCAATGAATTAACTTGTCACAAAAATTAAAAATTTTAAATTTGACATGTACCGCAAAATTGGACCTTACTTTAAATCCAATTTAGAAACTAATTAGATTTTCTCTCAATTTTTTCTTTAAATATATAGTTGATTGGAGAAACACTAGCATTGATCCTATCATAAGCATCCAATGCCATTTTCCAATTACAAGTACTTATGACACAAGAGTGCTACAAAATGTCATTCTATATATATGTTAAAGAACTAAAAATCTGATAACAAAATTATGAATTGTTTACTAGAACTTGGAACATATATACCTATAACCTAAAACACTTGCACAAAACACATTAGACCCTCCAGATAAAGCAGGTAATAAAAGGCAAACATAAAGTAACAAGTAAAATGCGATTAAATAAACATGATGTGAAACATATGAGCAACTTGATCAAATACATGACAGTCATATGGAAATAACTACAATGATCATATACCAATACAAATGATCATCCGAATAAGCAATCAATAAAGCACAAGGCATAAAGAATATATGCATGTCCAAAACATAAACACGATGTGATGAGAACAACAAAGCATAGGTACCAATATAAGCTCAAAGCACCATAAAGATATCAAGAAAACAAACAAAACAAGGTTTTCTTATAAAATATGTCTTCTCTCCCTTGGAATGTGCATCTCCCCTATGGAATTTCTCCCCCTACGAATGTGCATGAGTCCAATAGACTCTTTAGTATACTCTTTAGTATATTCTCCCCCTTTTTGACATGAATAAACAAAGGGGTCAAGAAGAATGAGGGAAAGAAATGAAGATATGACCAAGGATAATAATGCATGAAGGTACAAGATAAATGAGAAAATGAAGCTCAAACAAAAGACAAAACAACTTAAAAACTCAATCCTTCAAAGCATGAAGTAAACATGACATGCTAAGGATGAGGAAACAAGATATAGACTAAGGCATGGCAAAGGTAGCAAAGGTGTGTGCATGAGTTGACTATGTGCGATGCATGAACAATGCATGAGAAATGTACATATGGGGCAAGGTGTGTAAAATACACAACAAATAAAATCAAACATGTTCTTAATGAGGAAACATGAAAAACCCCAAGGTTTGTTACTCATCAGAGTCCAAATGAGTGAGAAAATGCCTAAGAGACAATTCATCAAACACCTATCATGCTCACTTCTGAAAAAAAAAAGAATGAAATTTATGATATTAAGTTAGATTACATATCATTTAGCAAAATCAACATGGTAATTTTGGACATCTCTTCAATAAAACAAACTAGCATGTAACCCGCACTATGTGCAGCTACAATTCTACATACACTAAGATTTGTAGATCTGTTATCTAAAAAAAATTGTAGATCATATGTTTAGCCATAGTATTTAAATATTTTTAGGTTGTATTTTTTTTTTAAATTGCTTTCTACTACAATATTTAATATTTTAATATTTTTATTTTTTATGTTTTTGCCCCTGAACACCTTTAAGGCTAAACCGTTAGCTAGGCTCGTTAGCCCGCAATATATAAACAAAATAATTTGAGGGGTGTAGCATGATGTGGGGGTAGACATGAGAGCCATGACTCGTGAGAGATGAAGACTTCGAGACAACACACCTAACTATTAGAATACTTGAAACTGTATTAAAAAAAAAGAAAAAACAGAGAAGAGAGAATGAAGTTAAATTTTTTCCTTATAAAAATTGGGGAGCCCCTATTTTATTTATTCCAAATGAAATTGTAGCCTTGTTATACATTGATTATCAAGTGCTCAAAAATGTAACCTAAACATCGAGAACAGGTATCTATTTTAATACAAATACACACCACATAATTGCGTTAACTTAGACTTTTTAATGTGTTTCTACCTTTTAAATTCAAGTAAAAACTATTTTTGTTGGTTTGTTTTTGTTGTTTCTCAAGGTAGTTCCTCTTCAACCAAAAAGGCCGGGTCGGTCGGGTTAAAAGACCCGATCATACATAGTTACATACGTGGCGCCAATTCCAACTACTTTCCTCTCATTCATTCCTAAACGATAACAATCCATTCTTTCCCAACAATGGCTCTTTCCTCTTCCTTTCAAATTCCCCTCCATCTCTCTCCACTTTTCCCTTCTCCTCCCACCACCGCCAGAAAACCCTCTCTCCTCCGCTGCTCAAACTCCTCTTCTCCCGAAAACGACAGTCGCACCGATCCTCCTCCTCCTCTTCTTCCTCCTTCAAAGAAAGTACTCTCCGACCAGTCGTCGTGGGAAGCGAAAGACTCCGAAGGGAATGACTATCTCTACAGACTCGGCAAAGAGGCCGATAACATGAACATCGCCGTCGGTGCTAGGGCCGGCGTCATCGACGACCTCTTTGCCGGAAAATTTCTCGGCCGTGACTGTATGTGTATTCAAATTTCCACCTCCTTTGTTCTTAATTAACGCCATGTTTGGTTTCCTCACTAATTGTTTTCAATTCTTCTATTTTTCTTTGGCAGCGGATATTGTTTTTGATTATCGTCAGAAAGTGACTAGGTCGTTTGAATACCTTCAAGGCGATTACTATATTGCTCCTATCTTCTTGGTAAATTATATTTCATTTCCATTTTCATTGTCAATTTGAATTGGTGTAATTTTACTTATCAACTGCATGAGTTATTCTCGCTCTCTCTGATTATTATTTGAGAAATGCTATGCTGTTACTGGTAACACCGTAAGGTAAAAAAGTAATTTTAATGGTAGTTCAAATTAGAATCAGTATCAACTTATCATCTAAGATTCGTTGTAAAGGTGTCATTGACGTATTAATGTAATAATAATTAAAAAAAAAAAGCTAAAATATTGTTTTTCATCTTTAAACTTTAAAAAATTCATATTTTTGTCTCTAAGCAATTGAAAATGTTATACTTTTTTGCCCTTCAACTTAAAAAGATCTTTTTTAAAATCCCTAAACTACTGAAAAAGTTATTTTTTGGGTTTTTCGTCCTCTGTATTTTTTTTTAAGCTATAAAAAAATTAAAAAAAAAAAAAAAAAAAAAGCTCTTTAAATAGTTTTGGCCAAAAACGAATCTTTTTAAAGTTGAGGGATGGAAAACGGAATTCATGCAAACATTAGGGATATAAGGAACATTTTAGCATTTAAGAAAAAATTTATAGATCATGTAATGTAGGGGCACATGGTATTCTCTCCGTGCATGTTAGCTTTCTAATATATGCTGGTGATTTCTCTGAAGAATCTCACTGTTTACTTCGCAATTTTGGGAAAGTAATTGGGAAGACAATAGTGTAGTTTTGAGGGGTTGAGAGCTCTGTTGAAAATTTTTATCATTTTCAAAATTTAGTGCAATGCCTTTATGGGGGTGTTTGATTTCAACATGTCATGTAGTAGAAATCTAGTTTACTAATCAGCCAGGTGTTCATGATGTCTCCCATAATTTTTTTATTTTTATTGTTAAGTTACACACAGTGTCACCCATTTAAGCTAGAGCTCATTGGCATCTCTCTTATTAACTTTGATGGAATGAGAGCTTTTTGATTCTCTTTGTTCAGTTTTCTATTCTATTTGTTGAGTCTACATAATATGCTATCATAAGTTAGTCAAGTTCATCAAATACTCTGCATAATTTGTAAAAAAAAAAAATGTGTATCTGCTTTGCATGTTTAGTACCCCTCGGTAAGTTATCTACCAAACATTTTTTATTGTTAGTCTATGTTGTACGTCTTTTAATTTCTGAATTTATTGTCAATTGTTGCTTTGGGGATTGGATATGTTAATTTTGTTACTTATTTTTTTGAGGCTACTGCTTTTTTCTTTAACGTGGCTTTTCTTTTTCTCAAGATATTTTGATTTGATTCCCTGTATCTTACCAATTATGACATACATTATGTTTTTAAGTTTTTTCATTTGCTTTTCTTTTGACAGGATAAAGTTGGTAAGTTCTGTCTTCTGTGAAACTGGGCAAAGCTAAAAAAATTGTGATGAATAATGTTAAAGCTGTAAGGAAATTTGGTAAAAACGACTAAACTCTAGTCAGTTCCCAAGCTAGATGCATTTTCTATGTTTGTTAACAGTCATGTCACTGTCTATTTAATATATATATATATATATATATATATAGATAGATAGATAGATAGATATAAATAAATTTTCTGTATAATAAATTGGGGAGGGTGTTGAAAGTGAAATTTCCTATTTGATGTTTTGCATTGTTCTTCCTTTTGTAGTCAAGATATATACCTAATGGTTTATGTGACACGTTATGTCTATACATGAATTTCATCTATAAGTGCTTTGTGAAATACTCCATCCACTGCATTGGTAATTAATATATGGAAAATATTTTATGTTAACCATTCATTCAGATATAGTCAATGTTTGTGTTTGCTCCCATCCGAATCAAAATTTCCTTACTATTTATTTTAAGTTTTTATTTTTTTTGATGCAGCATTTCTATTCCTTGTTCAATGGTGTGATTGTCTTTCTTTTCCTTTATAAATCTAAATGGTTAAATGGATGTTTCCATTTAAATGCCATATCTTTTTCAACCAACTCTATAAAGGCCATGAATTGCCTTAAGTTTAGGGTATCTACAAACAAACTCTGTTTTTTGGGGTTCTGTTTATGGTAAAAAGTTATTGACTAATGGTATTTCCTACATTGCCAAAAGTTATTCGTCCTTCACATTAGCAATTAGTATATCAACCAAGTTGATTTTAGTTCTTTAACCTACTTTAGCACGTCAAGCATAATAAAATGGAATGGCATGGATCAACTCCATTCATGATTAGCAATCTGCAATGTCCTAGACAGTCCACGCTAACTAAGGTTTTTGTTAACAAAATCTTCTATAGGTAAAGAAATATTTTTGATCAAATGGGCTAACTAGAGCTTTGGTACCATGCAAAATTGATGTAGTCTCTTGTATTTCTCATTCACAGATGTCTACAAAGTTGACACATGTATGTTTTGGTGTTCTTGATTTTAAGAGGTAGTGTTAAATGGATACAGTCTGGAATTACTTTTATGATGGAATGGCCGACAGTTTGGTGAATGTACATAATTGGTACAATTGTACTTATCTTTGCCATTTTCTGTAACTTGTATTTTAAACTCTTGAGGACATGACACTCAATGTTGACCCATGTATGACACTCATTTTGGGACTTATTAACTTTCATTTTCATATACTTTAAACATGTTTAATGTCCTAAATAAAATTCCATTGTAAGATTTGTGAAGGAGACATTGTAATGTTAGATTTGCGAGACCTTCACAAGATTGGGAGTTAGATGCAATTGACACCTTTTTTTGGATTCATTGCACTTTAAACTTCTAGCAAGTGAATTATGAAGATACAATGTGTTGGAGGCTATCTAAGAAACGTGGTTTTGAGCTTTCTTCATTTTATGAGACTCTTGAAGCCCTTTAGTGGTTGAATTCCATAAAGGAATATTTGGTATGCAGTGTAAAGTAGCCTTTTTGGATGGGGAGCTGCTTTGGGAAAGATTCTGACTGTCAATATTTTGAGAATAAAAGAGGGAAGAGTCTACATAATGTCATGGCTAGAGAGTTTTAATTATTAACTTTGTCTTTATTTGGGATGCATTGGGTGATGGTTGGACTCTGATTGAAGTGATTGCAAATTGGAAAGGGAGATCTCATGAGATTTGGGCCTACTTCTTTCTGTATTATGTGGACTACTTGGAGGGAGAGCAATGACTGTATTTGGTCAAGAGACCTGCTGTTTTATATAGTGTTTTTTGGTTTAAATTCTTAGTTAATAGTTTTTAAAATAATGAAACCAATAGAGACAAGCATGGATGTTATATATTATGAGCTCACAAAGATATTAATATCTAGATGCACCCTTATGCCTAGATTTTTGTTAGTAGTTTTGACACCCTTGTGTTTATCCCAAATTATCAACTCTAACATTGAGTTCTCAAGTCCAAGATGTTAACTTTTGGGCCTTTTCATTTACATTTGGTGCTAACCTGTCAAGTGTATGTGTCTAATTATTGTGTTTTTATGGTAGGATTACAAACTTGTTTTATTTTTATAGTCTCTTCTGCTTATGCAGCTTATCAAATCATTTTATTTAGATACGTTGAGACTTATGTTCTTTTCTATATGTTTTGCTGTTGATGCAGTAACACATATTGTCAAGAACTACATTTCTCATCTTCTCGATATCAAGATTCCTTTGATCCTTGGTAAGTACATCGATTTTTTCACTAGTTTGTGAAAGTTTCCATTAAGAAGAAAAAAAAGTTTGGTAAATAATTATTTTATAAAATTCATTTATGGGTGCTTCCTATTGCAAGTGCTCTTCTTTATCATTTTTCTCTTTCTTAAAATGTAAAGACCAATAATGTTTTACTGGCAAGCTCATTCATACTTCTGTTAATTACTTTTTGGCCATTTGTTATGCTGTCTAACTTTTGCATGCCTTTTTTTTAGACAATTTTTGCATGCCTCTTATACCATTATAGTCAAGAAACCTTTCAATGTTTGGAGTTTTAGTATGATAAGAGGAGTTCTATTTTACACCATATGTTTGTGATATTAATTTGAGATTGCTTAGCATGTTAAAGGAAGGGGGGGGGGGGGGGGGTGGAATTATGCTCTTACACTTGCATGGTTTTTATGGAACATCTTTTTTTTTGGAAATATGGTACAGGTATTTGGGGTGGAAAAGGGCAAGGGAAATCATTTCAGACTGAACTTGTATTCCAAGCCATGGGAATTGAGCCTGTAATTATGTCTGCTGGAGAGCTGGAATCTGAAAGAGCTGGTATGATGAGTTTCTTACACTTGTTTTTTCATGTCACTACCTTAGATGTAGCTCAAGTGGCCAAGGGTTACGCTAAGGTTGTGTTGGGGAGTTTCTGAGTTTGAGTTTTAACAAACGCTTATAAGCATATATGTGTAGATAAATGGGATAAACTTTGCTCAGTGGAAGAATGCAATAAAGGCAGCTTCTGAGATAAACTTTTTAGTGATTAATGCAATAAAGGAAGCATTCAGAGATTTTTTGAATATACATGTTTTAGGGAATTATTTGAACAGTGCCATAATATCTACTTCCACCACCCTCCTACAATGTTGGAAGAATGTCATTGAGCTATACTTTAGATATTATTTATTGTTGAAAGATATCACTCATTTTGTCCACCAATTCATAAAAACTGAATTTTGTAGTTCTTGGCTTTATTATCTGTAGATCTATTTAATTTGGATGGGATAAATATAGTCTTCCATAATATATATAATAAAAAAAAAAAATCCATTGACTCATAAATTTTATATTATTTATCATTCTAAGATATCATTCATTTGGTCCACACATCCATATATAAGTACTTTTTTGATAATTTATATAAACTGTACTTTTAATTCTTGGATTTGTGATCTGTTGATCTATTTGATTTGATTGGATCCATAAATAGTCTTCCCATATATAACAATGGGTGGTATCATATCAATCATGATAAGGTGATGCATTGTCATTCTTTATCTCATATGAATATAGATACATATATGTATATGTATTATTTGTTGCTGGCCTTCTTTTGAAGCTAAAAGAAGAGGAAGTAAAGAAAACAAAAAGAAAAAGTGAAATGTATTTGTCACATGTAAAGTCATTATGCTTTTGTTATTGGTGTTTCCTTCAAAAATTAACTAGGCAGTTTTTTAGCTGTGGATTAGTTTTAAGGTTCGAAAATGATTTCATATGTATTTCCTTTTACTTAAATGAATGGTTCTATATTTTGATAGTTTTGAACAATAAATGGTGTTTATACATTTCTCTTGCAAATTCCTACAATTTGTCCTCTAGGTAACAAATATTGAGCTGTTGTATTCTGTGAGAGAGAATATTTTAACTTTTTGTTTATTTATTTATTTAATGTCAATCATAAATTAACTCTGTTTGAAATTTATTTTCAATTAACAGGAGAACCGGGAAGACTGATTCGCGAACGCTATAGAGCAGCTTCTCAAGTGGTCCAGAACCAAGTTAGAAGCTTTGCCACTTTCACTGTTGATATATGTATGTCTAGGGCTATGAAGCTGAATAGTGTTGTTTGATGTGATCTATTGTTCAATACTTGCCTTTCTTGTTTTCTTGTTGTGATGTCCAAATGCATTTACCTCCTTTATTTGTTTAGAGCATAATGGTCCGGGATAAGATCCCTTCCAATTCCTCCAATTTTTATTTAAATCTAAGACATGTGGCATTCAAAAATCAAATAATACCATGTGTCACACATTAGGCTAAAAATAGGAGGGGATTGGAGGATTCTATTGGAGGCAATCCTTTCCATATTGGGCCTTGCTACTGAGTGTTAATTCAGATTATTAAGAAAAATAGTGGGAAAAAATGGAGAAAAGTATCAAGGGAGACATGAAAGTGTTAGATGTAACTAGGGGAAACCCATCTTGAGACTGAAAAAAGCTAGCATGCCTTACTTTCCTTCTCTAGTTCCTGTTGAATTCCAATCTTTATGATGCATTTGTTTGGAATATTAAAAAATAGGACTAGAAAAATCCGGTAATTCACACTTATCATTATCCATTAATAACATCATTATAAAATAAACATTTTATAGCTATAATTATTAGACTATGGTTTCTCAAAAAAGAAAAGAAAAAAGACTAGACTATGATTCATCATAATGACAATTTCTTATAGTTAAATTGAAGGAAAATAAGTTTGGATTAATTAGATTGAATAAATTTTTAACTTACGGGGATGTTTGGCTGCTAGGAGTTTACATGGTTTCTTTCGGGCTTTGTTAGGTAAATGGCGTCAGTGGATTGCCATGGAGAGGGGTAGTTTAGGAAGAAGGGTGGTAAGTCTGAAGTACAGAAAAAAAGTAAGGGAGGTGGACTCCTAGACGATGGGCTAAAGGAATAGGAACAAGTGGGAGTTTCCAATGACTTTTTAAGGCTGGAGATGGGGCTAAACTGCTGCCTTTTTTGGGAGGGTGGGGGCGGGGGGGAGGTGTGTATGTATGGTATGGTGAGGTGAGATGCAATAGTTCCCTTGATTTAGATCCTATTTCTTCTTGTAAGAGAACAACTGTGGCTTTTGCATGGGATTGTTTGCTGCAACTTTAGACTTGCTTGGCTGGTGCGCTAGGGGGTTGAATCAATTAACACTCTTTTTTCTTTTACATGCTGTACAAGGGTATGGTGTTGAGACGGTGTAACACATAGGAACCAAGTAGGACTCTTATGTTTAAGGTCAAAACATATTATTAAGGAAAAATCATTAGAGATGTCTGAGAAACCCTAGTAAAGTTTCTTTCTTTGTGTAGACTGCAGCTTTGAGTTGTATTCTGAATATTGAGAATTGGTGAAGTGTAAAGTGTTTATTATAGGATGGTCCTACTTGTCCAAAGGGATGAAGAGACTGTGGATCATTTACTTTTACGTTGTTCCATTATTAGTGCTCTTTAATTGTTGGATCATTTACATCATGTACTTTAGTCTAGTTGTCCTCTGCCTGAGGTATGAAATTTAAAGTTGGGAGGAGTTTGTTTGTTACATAGTGTTCATTTTTGCTTTATGTGGAGTATTTTGGTATGAAAAAATACATGGGCATTTCAGGGCATGAGGAATCCTTGGGAAAGACAAAAATTAGATTTCTAAGAGCTTTATTTTCTTAAGTTTAGCTGCATCCTTGGCTAGCTGCTTTGGTTCTTTTAAGGATTTTATTATGCTCTAAACAATTGAACTGAATTGTATTTTCCTTTTTTCCTCCCTTTTTCTTGAAAGGGTGTTTGCCCTTGGAATGCTCCCTCTGCATTTTGGTTGTCCCTTTTGCACATTTTAATCCTCTAACTTTATTTTTGATTGGTAATTTATACACACTCCGCATGGCTTACAAGGGGTGGAGGTCCCATTTGAGCTAAAGTTTATTGAAATTTAAAACTTTTAATTCTACTACTTTTCTAAAAAATAAATTTAATTTCATAATCAAATTATATGGGTTTTTGCTGTCCTAGTCAAAAATATGTTCCCAGCATATATAGATTTCCTCTTTTGTTGTGTTCCATTAATTTGCTTATACAATCTAATGCGTTCAATGCCTAGATGCAGTCGTGATCCACTTCTCTATTCATGTCGATACACAGATGGATGTTTTAAATGCTTTGTCCTGGTCTTCTAAAAGTTATCGTTGTAGTTTAGTTTCATTTTTCTGACTACTGCAGGGCAAGATGAGCTGCTTGATGATCAACGATATTGATGCTGGCCTCGGTAGATTTGGTGGGCTACTGTTTGATTGGACTAGAAAATCATAATTGAAATATTTGGGGAAAAAAGGGAAATCATATATTAGTCTTTGAATATTCCAACTCCCAATTTTCCTTTACATTTTTTATCAGTTCTTGTATTGGATCTTTGAAAAACTTATATCACTATAGTGAAAGTATGTTTCTGTTCTTATCTAGGAAACACTCAAATGACAGTCAACAATCAAATTGTTGTTGGAACTCTAATGAATCTAGCAGATAATCCTACAAGAGTGAGTATTGGACAAGATTGGCGGGAATCAGATTTCACAAATAGAATTCCCATCATTTTCACAGGGAATGATTTTTCAACTATATATGCACCCTTGATTCGTGATGGAAGGATGGAAAAGTTCTACTGGTATTGTGATTATTTTTTGAAGCGGTACTATGTTTTTTAATTTACTAGTTTGTTTTAAAATAAATTATATTAGCTACCTACGATTGGAAGGACATTTATTGATGACTAGCATGTTAAAACATGAAGCAAATCAACTTGGAAAATGTCCAGATTTTATTTATTTATTATTTATTATTTTTTTTTTTTGGGGGGTGGGGGGTGTGGGGGATCATTTTTTAAACAAGCTTAAAACTAAGGCTTGAGCTTGGCTTGTTTATAAATAAATATACATGAACAAGCTTTTTATCTGGTAAAAACCCGAACGTATCAACAAATTCCTCAATTTCTCCTATGTAAGTTCTTGTAGTGGTAATGCATGCTTCGGGCAAATGGGTTTTGGTTTAAAGGGGAGATGGCAACTTCTTTCAGTTTTAGCCGGTTCGTGGGTCTTGTTCATGGCAGCGATTGGTTTGATTGGGTGGAAGCTTGGGAATTTTGATGGTGGTGTTGTGAGGTGGATTGGTGGCTGTTTTGGATTTTTACAGCTTTTTATAGGGCTGTGTATGGATCAATGTGCGTCTGTGTGTGTGTGGGGGTAGGTGTTTGATTCAGTTTAATTTTTCTGTCATTGTTGATATGCTGGTAGTGTTGTGAGGCGTAGATGGTTTTGACCTTTGGTATGATGCGTCTAGTATTCAAATTTGAGGTATTGAAGTGTGTTTGAAGAATTGAAGGTGAACTGTGTTGGTGTGGCTTTCAGTATTGTGGGGAAATAGAGCAGTGATATTTGGTGGTGAGATAATGGTGGATAAATCTTGGAATGGGGCCGAGGGTGAAATGTGAACATTTTCTTTTTTGTTTTTATTTATTTATTTATAATTACTATATAATTTGAACTTACGGCGTCCACTCCATGATGATTATTTTTTATCATTAGGCCAAGACGTCAATTAGTTTTTGGGGTAAGCACGATTCAAACCTAAGTTCCTTATGCAAGGACATGAGACTTTACTAGTTGAGCCAATTGAAGCCCACATGTCATAACATTTTTTGACAAGAGGACTAATTTGAAAATTTTCTTAATTCTAAGGATTTTAAATTTCAAATTAGAACATCAGAGGATCAATTTGATTTTGACTTAAAATTAGGGGGGCATTTTTGCATTTCCAAACCCCCTCCCCTGTTTTCTTTTGAAAAAGAGAAAGAAAACCTTGCTGCCTCAGAATATCATGTAACTGTAATCCAATTTGACATTCAATCTTTTCCAGCCTCTATTTTTATCCCTTCGTTTACCTACTTTTGGTGACTGCAAATTACCAAGAAAGTGACCAAAATGCCCTCTTTGCTGTTGTCATACTTAAGTGATGTTATAAATTACTGTGTTCAGTTTATTTTTAATCAAATTTTATTGACTACTGGCAATGTAGTTGTAAATTTAGAACTTTGTTTATCATGGAAGTAATGGAACTATGTTACCTAACCCTTCTCTGACATATTTTTTGTGAAACAGGCAGCCTAACCGTGAAGATATTGTGAACATTGTTCACCGGATGTACGAGAAAGATGGAATTCCTACGGATGATGTTGTAAGAATTGTGGACGAATTTCCTAATCAAGGTAATTAGTCTGTTTTTCATGTCCTTTCTGGATAGTTTACTTCTGTGGATATTTTATAATGCCGGAAGTCACGGGAATTTTGAAGGTAATCCTGTAACAATTACTTCGAATGCTATTATGGTATCTTGCCAATATAGGCAATATGCTTGCATAGTTTCTTTACATTATGGTGAATATCATATTATCATTTTCACCATTACTGTGATTCTTCACATCAAACGTTAAGTTGTGGGTTCTTGTGAAATTTGAATATTTTATTCTTTTTCATTTTACCATTTTATCTACTTTTAAGGTTTCTTTGTGGTAGTTTTGATGGTTATTGTCACATGATTGTATGTTCTATCACATTGTTTTGTTATGATAGTTATATGAAGAGAAAAAGTTAGCTAAGGATATCTAACGGTGTTATGTTTCCTTATGTAATTAAATGTGCACTTAATCAAATCAACATAAGGCCTAAGCAATTTCTTCCCTCAAGTATTTGGATCACTCCTTTATATATATCTATATGCTGCTGCTGTTGTGTTTAGGCTATTTTACACTTCTTGAACTTTAGCATTTGTACGCATATTTGAGGCCCTTTCGTTGTTCTCATCATTGATAAAAAGTTAAAAATTTAAATTTGTACATATGTCTTGTAGGTTCCTTGCTTGCTGAACAGGAGTAAAAATGTATGATTTCATTATTTTTATTGTAGTGATATTAATTTATGTATTTGCTTTGGTGATTGGGCAGCTTTGGACTTTTATGGAGCTCTTAGGTCTCGAACATATGATAGGTCAATCTCTAAGGTATGTTACATCCCGATTGAAATTGTGAGGGACTTTCTTGACCCATTTTGATTTTTTTTTATCTCTCTCTTTTTGTGTGTGTGCGCTTGTTGTTTTATATGACTTCTTGCACAAAGATTGTAAAATTCTATAGCCTTTTGACCTATTGAATTCAGTTGAATTTCTGTGAAAAGGGAACTATTTTCTATTTGGAATGTACTTAGACACTACTTTACTATGTATTTACAAATGTTTTATTGTTGACATATAATTTATGAGAATTAAAAAAACAAATAAAATAAAATGAGAGACTTTATGAAGAGAAGGAGTTTGAGAGGTGCGCTCCATGTTAATTTCATTTTGGTCAGACACCTGGCAAGTAGGTATGATTGCCTACAGTTATCAATATATAGGTTTCAGTCACTAGTAGTAATGTTTGTCTTTTGCTTGATGTCACCAAACTCTCACTTGAAGAAAGTCCTGTAGTGTTTGGTATATTTTCAACAGGATCAGTTTAATTTGCTTCTATTTAGGCCACCGCCTTTAAATTGTTACTGCTTCTAAAACATTAATTTTTTTTTTTTTTTTTATAATTATAATTTTTATAGGATCCCAGAAAATGGGCTGGATAAGGATCATATTCTGTCATATTAACATCTTTTATCAAACTCAAACCTCTTCAACTATATAATGAGCCTATTTGGAAATATTCTATTCACTATTTTGTCCGTTTTTCTCCTACATGTGAATGACATTGTTCTGACAGACTGATCAGGAGGAAATACTTTTATCTTATAAAGTCATATTGGTTGGGATTTTCAATTGAAGGGTCTTGATTTATCAAAATATATTGTAGATATTAAGTTGGTAAAGTCAGTTCAGAATTAGTGCTTTTCAATTTTCATGTAGGTATATTAATGCTTCTGAAGCTAGCATGATAACCTAGGTCTATCGGGTTGATATACTCAATTATGACTTAAACAGATGTGATTGGAAATTTGAGCCAGTTGTTAGCTAAATCTGGAAGTGACATGCCATGACACATTAATTTGTTCATCAGTGACGATGTGCTCACAGAAGAATATACAGATACATGTAGAAAGACACTCATTTTAGTTCTTATCTTTTAAATAAACTTCTTTTTGGGATTACCTACTCTACATGCTCTGTTGGATCTTAAAGTTTGACTTGCCCTCCCGAATGAAATGAAACTCATGTTGGATAATTATGGGTCATGATTTATGGTTTTAATGATCAACTATTACTTTTCACTATTCACCATTGACTAGAACGCCTTTAGAAATAAAGGAAAGGGAGGGGGAAAGTCGGTTTTTTGGGGGGGGGGGGGGGGGTGAGGGATTTAAGGGAGGTGTTATTCTGTATTACCTGGATATACAACACCCCATTCACATAGGGTTGCATCCCTCACTTTTGGGGTCCACCCCTATGTAAGTGGGGTGTTGTATATCCCTGTGAAACTCTCAACCAGGTAAGAATTTGATGTTTCCTGCTATCATGTGAGAACTTTGCCATCATATAATGTAGTCCATTTTTAATGGTTTAAATATGAATTTCCCAGAAATGCTTTCTTTTATTTATTTGTTTATTTTGTGAAAGTTGGTGTTAACAAGTTATGCCCATTTTTTATTTTATTTTCTTTACATTTTAGTGGATTGATGAAATTGGAGGCGTTCAAAAACTTGGGGACAAACTTCTCAGAAGAAAAAAGAATGAAAAACTTCCTGTATTCACTCCACCAAAGGTAAGCAATCAATCACAACCGTATTACTCGCTTTTGAAATCAGCCTTTTTTTTAATAAAAATTTTGCAATCCTTTTATTATCGAAAAAGTTGTAGCTGATCAGTTTATTATTGGTATGGATTATTGAGCTATGAGTTCATTCTGTTCTGACAAACTGAAGATTAAAAGACAGCATACATACGCTAGAGCCCTATAAATGGATCTGAGAAAAAAAAATTTATATAGAGGAGTGAAGCCTTATGCTTGGAGGGTTCTGGAGGATTTGTAAACCAGAGAGACATGCCATATGCATGTGATGCTGCTATGATGCAGTTACACAGATTGGAAACATAATATTAACAGTTGCATGTAGGAAAGGAAAAGGGGCCACCTTTATGCCTCTTGGTATAGTTGTTTTGGTTGATACTAGGATGATGTCAGAAAAGGGTTTTGATGATAGAATGGAACTTATATCTCTTGTCTTCTTAGGTACATGCAACCATAATAGTAGTTGTCACAATCATGTTACTGTAGGTCCCAATATGTTTAGATATTGCAAATGCTACCTCTTGTCCTACCTGCGTTACAAGTGAAATTGTACTGTGTAAGAAATAAGACTTATGGATGTCTCGTGAATGAATTAAAAACACTGGGAATGATTGTTTCAATTGGTTTAATGATTTTTTTGTTGAAATGCCACTGAGCTTTCATCTTCAGGATATTATCAGTGGTAAATGATGATATCATAAAGTTATATAAAACTTCTTCAAAAAGTTCTGGTAACCAGAGCCACATGACTGTTTTACTGATTTCTTCCCTTTAAAGTATCTCTTCCTTTTTTTCTTTTTTTTCTCTCCCCACTTTGTATTGCTATTTATGTAATTATTATTATTATTAGCAATGTTATAATTCGTAATTGTTACCTTTTGCTTCAAATGTCAATTGATTTTATCTAAAATTTGTGATAAGTTGGGTTACATTGAGTTGCTTTTGCATGTGGTTGTACAGCAAACGGTGGAGGCCTTACTCGAATCAGGGTATTCTCTTCTCAAAGAACAGCAGCTGATAATGGAGACAAGACTCTCAAAGGAATACATGAAGAACATGGATGACTAGAAAGTAGACTTTGTTGAATGTCTTCTGTTGTACTACTACTTGGTGGATCCAATATTATTGGCTTTCTGTGTTTGCATAAATGGAACTGTTAATAAAATTCATTATGTCGTCATCTCTATTATCGACCATCAGTACAGATTTATTGGTTTGTACAAATGCAAGACCACATCTTCAGCCCCATCAGTAATCAAATTGAATGTTGAATTTTACCACAATCCAGTGCAGGCCATGTTACATTCAATTATGACGCAACACCTAGTTATAGCTTTTCTGAACCATATTGGCAGATTTGAACCACTCATTGCATTCCAAATAAACTGGCAATATCCTCCTTAAAGTATTGGTGTCATAAAAAATGGTGTTGGAAGTCACGGTAGTGTTTCTTTGGTATTCTGCATCAGGCTGAACTTTGTATAGTTTCAGAAGCCAGGGATGAAATTGGCCTCCTAAAAGGAATTTGTAAAGGACCCTTGGAAGTGTATACTGTGTGTAATGGTCTTGGGTTGAACTCAGTGCTGTGATATCCTTTACAAACTAGCCAAGAATTAATCTTTGATAAAGCTTCTGTACTATTTTACCGTGGTTCAGAGAAACCAAATTAAATTTAAGGTAAAATTTTCATTTTTTGTTTTAAAAATTTGGGTTAAATTCCGTATTGGGTTCTCAACATTTAATCTTTGTTTCAAAGTCATTCTTATACTTTAAAATGTAATAGTTTAGTTCTTATACGTCCTTATACTTTCAAAAATGTTTTTACTTCCTACCATCATCTAATTACAAATGGAATTTATGTCACGTCTTAAGTTTCACATCATTGAAGTGACTTTAGTTTCATGAATTCCATTTACTATGTTTGTATTTTTCATTTATAACATGACTGTTGGGAGCTCTTAAACATTTTAAAGGGAATACATAGCATGTCACAAGCTCCACGTCAGACTTCGGTTTCATAAATTTCATTTACCATGTTTGCATTTTTCATCTATAACATGATGGTTGGGAGCTTTTAAACATTTTAAAGTATAACCACGATTTTGAAACCGTCAAAGTTTGAGGCCCAAATGTAGGTGAGATAGTTGGAGTTTGCAGTGGCTAATTAACAATTGATTATGACATCTGAAGCCTCATATGATCCTCACTTGGACTATGTTACAGGGACCATCTCACTGGAATTATTTGTTTTTAGTACAATCACAAGAAGTATTATTGGTGTCAGTCCATCATAACCATGACCACTGCTTCCACATAACACTGGTGGCTCCCCTTAGAATTCCCATTTTTATATGTATTTTAATCTTCTAAGAAGTAACATAAATGAGGAAATAAATGAAAGGTCCGGGTGAAAGAGGACAATTGCACGATTGCATCTTCTTCACAATAATTGGGGCAACAATATCAATATGGGTTAGGGAGGGACACCTTGGTTTGATTCTAGCTCTTACTCTCACACTATGCATTGGTTGAAGACAATAACAAGTGTGCTTCAAAGGTCAATTTTGAGAATCAATACCCCAAAATGCGACAGATTATACGACGACACAGCTGATGAAGGGAATGGGGGCATTTTGGGCCCTTATGGGAAGAGAACAGAAATACATTAATTATAGGATGTTGATATCCAAACTACAATGTTAGTTTATGGCGCCTAATAAATCACTACCAGCATTCACACTTTCACATTGACGTTTTTCTATTCAAAGTTCCTTTTTTATTTATTTTGTACTTGGTTGGATATACATTATTTGGCTACGTAATGTATTCTCTTGGAATTTAGTTACCATTTGGTTGGTTTTTAATTCTTTTCAATCCTTCATATTCTTCTTCTTTTCTATATTTTATTTTATTTTTTGATTTCTTGTTGTAGTCTGGCTTCACTAAGTTAACTTTCTAGAATACATGATGAAGCTAAAATGAGCCGTATAAATTAATTTAAAAGTTATAATAATGAGGGAGAGGAATTCAAACTTTGGTTCTTTTTATAAAAGAAAACGAATAAGACGAAAGTTTACTTGCTGATTAAGAAGGATAATTTTGTCAAAAACATACTTTCCTTTTTTTTTCTTTTTTTTTCTCTCAAATTCGGGGAGATCAAGTTTTGGTGGGCCCAAAGAGAAAATAACCAGGCCCACCACTTTTTTCTCCCTTCTCTTCTCCCAACCAAACACCCCTCCCACCTATTTTCCACTCATTTTTTTCCATCTTTCCCAAAATCATCCCAACCAAACATTCCTTTAACTCTTTGCAAGTCATAGATACTTTAACAAAAAGGGTCATTTAGAGCACTTAAAATGGGAGTCATGAATACCATGATGCCTATTGAAATTAGTGAGTTTCCCAAGATGGTAAATGAAAAAATGCACAGTTTCCTGTTCTTTACAAAAAAAAAAAAAAATCTAAATTTATATCATGTTATTTGCGTTATCAAGAGTGACGTAACCTCTTACTCATCCATTTAGATGTCTAACGTGGGAAATTTTTTCTAGAGAGGAATTGTGGGGTTTACAACTTTACATGATATTCTTTTCATCTTTTGAACATTTTTAGTGGTAAAGACAAACCAGATTGTCTACATTTTGTGGAATCCAATGCTTAAACTTGATCATGGGATTGGTTTTCTACTCTCACTAACTCAAACTATGGCATCTAGACCCGTTATTTATCTTTCAAAAGTTCTAATATGAGTGACCTTTTTCAGTCACTTGCACAGTGCAAAGAGCACAGTGGAAGAGAATATATAAAAAAGATTAGTTGCTTGTAAATGATAAAATAAGAAACAGCACTATAGATAGTTCTTATCTTGTCTCATTAGATATGAACTAAAGCATGGTTGTGTGATAAAGAAAGATGCTTGTTACTTTATAAATGTAATATGTGTGGGCAAGATATTCTATATTTGTGATCACAGAAAGCATCATGGCATTTTGTGTCTTGAATAAGCTTGCACTTCTTTGGTGGGGGTTCCACTTGATGTTCTTCAGGCTGATCATGTGTTTCATTATAATTCAAAGCAATACCATTGGTTAGGATTGTTTGTTAACTCTATATTTTGACCAAAATTAAGGTGCTCTTTTTCATTATATGCTCTCAATTGTTATATTGGGCTACCTACTTTTACACCTTATTCACTCTTTTCTGTTGACATTATTCAGTCCTGGAATAATCCCAATAGGGAAAGTTAATTATGATTAAGAATTTGAGCACCCAATTCATTTCAACTTTTCTTTGAACTTGAAAGCAAATACTTTTTTCTTTCTTTTTGGCTGAAAGTTGATGGGGGTAATACTTACATAACCTCCTATGAGTCTCTGACATGTATTCAATTAATTTCTATCGTTGTTGGATCAGCAGTCGCTATTGTTGTGGTTGGTTAAGATCCTTTGCTGAATAGATTGAAGGAAAATTGTGGATAAGAATAGTATAATTCCAAAGCCACTTCAAAAGGGATAATATATTTTTGAAACTTTTTAAATATTTTCAATAGAGACATCTATAATTTAAATCTTTTTTCTTCTAACTATTAAATTATAAAAAATTAAAATTAAAAGTGGTATTTTTTTTAATTGATGTTAATTGTTATAGGCATTACACCAATAAATATATAAAAAACAGAAAATTTATAGTTTATTCACTTTATTGCACTATTTCTCATCAATCATTCACCTGTTGTCATGGTTACGTCCTAAACTAATAAGAACGTACTACAATCGTAACGGTTTTGAGTCTAGTCAGTAAATTATATATCCTATCAAACCATTCTACACCTTAGGTTACGTCCAAAACTCATCAAAATACACACCATCAAAAACACATAAGAAATTTGCTTCTCATCAAGAGGGCACATCAACACTTGTTTTGCATCATCATAACAAGTATTCATCCCATCAAGCACAAATCAAAGTTCACAACAAATATCTACTCACATAAAAATATATATATCTTGAATATATGTTTAGTTTTATTTTATTTTTTTATTTTATTTTATTTTATTTAAGCATGACAATAAATGATATATCCCTATCATACGATTCGTCAACTTAGGTTGTGCCATTCGTCAACTTAGGTTGCGTCTAAAGCTTGTCAAAACACACAAGGGCCAAACACACAAGAAATTTGCTTCTCAACAAGAGGGCACATCAACATTTGTTCCTCTCCATTATAACAAGCATTCATCCCATCAAGCACGAGTAAGGTCACAACAAAAATCCATTCACATCAAAGCATATATATCTTGAATATTTGTTTTATCTTGTTATTATTAGTATTTTATTTATTTATTTATTAAAGCATGTCTTTGTCTCCATCATATTCTTTATTTCACCTCCTTCTCATTTTTTTTGTTGCACAACATCACGTCTTATCCCTAGAGTTCAATAGTTGGGGAAGAGCTGATAACATTTTAGGCCCTTTTGCATTTTTGTTTACGGGGAATACGTATTTCTACAAACTATTTTTTTTTCCTTTTTTTTTTTTTTTTTTTTTTTTTTTGGGAAATGCTTTTGCCACACTTTTGCCTTGAGACAATCAAAAATTCCTTAAAGACTCTTTAATAAGATTGAATACTCAGAAATAAAAATGTAAGGGCAAATTGAAAGAAATGCTTTCTCAGGGAAAATTGAAAGAAGTTTAAAAACGCAACATGGGTTTAGAGACAACGGGATATTCATGAGAACAACAAAAGTCTAGAGATGATGAGACTTTTGACAGGCACTTGACTTGAGTACAAGAATTCGAGCACTCACAATGGTTGGCCAAAAAAGAAGGGTACCTTTCAAATCCAAATTTGATCGAATGAGTTTGTGTATTATTGTGTCTTCTCTTAGAATTTAACTTCGTATGACTTTCTTATCTTTCTCATTAGTTAATCAAATTAAAGTAAGAAATATTTATTTAACTTTTTTTTTTTGGAAAAAGAGCAGCCATGTTTTTTTTTTTTTTTTTTTAAAGAAAATTTCGAGCTATGGCATTTGTTTTTTATGATAATTTTTTATCATGAGATCAAGAAACCAATCAGTTTTTTGTGTAAGTAGGAACTATCAGAGACTTTACCAGTTGAGTTAACTGGAACTTATAATATTTATTTAACTTAATTGTGTTTCATTGAGTCATTCATCAACCACCATATGGGTCCATTTGGTATGGTTGTTTTAAAATGGGCTACTTAAAGTTAAATATTTGCGGCAGTGTTTATGGGAAAAAAAGAAAAAGAAAAAAAAAAAGTAAAAAAAGGAGATACTCTTAAGAGTAATATTTCCTTTCTCATAACTATTTGTATGTTTCAATATAAACAAATTATGGTGGATTCTTATTAGCTAAAGTAATAAAATCCGTCTTTTTTTTTTTTTTTTTGATTGGTAAAATCCGTCTTTAAATAATAGAATTGAGTTCAAATATCACTTACACAAAAAGAAAAGGAAAAACCATTGAACCTAATCTTCAAGACTTAAAAAAAAAAAAATAATAAGAGAAATGAAAATTACCCAATCAGATATGTAAACCAAAAACATTACATTTTGTTCTTTCTTTTGTGAAAGAATTCTTTCCAAAATAGAGTTTCTATTTTTTAGAGAATTTTTACCTATGATGTTTGCTTTTGATACTCTTTATTATCAGATCAAGACACCAATCAGTTTTTGGTGTAAGTGGGTATTAAACCTCATATTTCTTATTCAACTATCAAAGACTTTACTAGTTGAACTAACTAGAGCACACATTCCCAAAATAGAGTTGGTACACTACACGAGAAAGAATAAAAATGATGGATGGTATAAATGAAATGTGATGGTTGTGAGAGGCTTCTATGTTTAGCAATCATTGTACCACATTTTCCTTTATTTTTTATGAGTTCTCGTTTTGTTGGAGTACGAATATCATGGTGTACGAATTTTGGGGAGCCTAAAATACCTCTGATTTTTTAATGCAACTTGTCAAGAATAATGATGAATATCATACTAAGTCATACCATAATGATCAAATAAATAGGTATAATACTACACAACTAACTTGAACGTTCATTGGAAACAAGACTAGGGGCTAAAGGCTGCTATTTAGTACTGTGTCGGTTATAGTGACCTGATAAATTTGTGTCTTAGAGCACATATAACAATAACAATTAAGTGATTCTCAAAAAAAAAAAAAAAAACCAATAACAATTAAGTAAAATATATAGGGTCCGTTTGGATTGAGTTTATTTTTGCTGAAACTGAAAACTGAAATTGAAAACACTGTAATAAAATCATTTTTAAATATGTGAATAGTATCGTGGGACCTATTTTTAATGAAAAAGTTGTTAAAAAGTGGAATTTGTGGGTCCATAAATAGTACACGGATGCACTGTTTACTGTGGAAAAATCAACAAATGCGGGCTGAACCAAAAAAAAAAAAAAAAAAAAAACAGCAGAACAAAAACGCAGACGCCACAATAATTTGAATCCAAACGGGCACATAGTTTCAATCCTTAAAATTATATGGACTTTGTTTTCCTTTCCTAAACTTCATAAATATTATTTAAGACGGTAACTTTTTAAATTCTTTTAAAAATTAATTTTTTCTTAAAATCATTTTTTCAAAACATGATTTTAATACTTGAAAATTGAAATGAATACCTTTAGTAATAAATTTTAGAATTTGTTTACCAAAAAAATAATAAATTTTAGAATTAAAGTTTTACGGATGGATTGCCTACACGGCCACTCCTTTAGGCCCAAGCATGGCCCAATACCAACTTAGAAATAATTATTTTAGAATTAAGATTTTATTATTATTATTATTATTTTTTTTAAGATGGTACAGGACATTAAGATTAAGAAAAAGATAGATAAGATAAGAGATATGGGCCACATAGGACTAAGAATTAAATATAGCCTTCTTTGTATATACCAATAGTAATGTTTATTAGGTTTAATTAGGTGCAGAGCATTGCAGACTTAAAAAAAAGTATAGAAAGTACCACACCCACTCACCAAACTTTTCTTTAGTTGAAGTTAACGAAATCCACACGAGAGCCAAAGAGCTTTTAAGCTCATCAGCATCCAATTCCTTCACAATGAGTCATTCAAATCCTTCAATACTAAGTTCTTATTCACATATACAGTTTGGAAACCAACTAAAACAAAATAACTAGTTAGTCCTGTCTAATGAGTGTACATATTCGAGTACAACTAAAATAATTTTTATTTTTTTAAGTCAGTGGTATTTCAATTTTTGACTAGATTATTTCACTCACTATTATGAGATATCTCATAAGTTTTACAGATCAACAATATTGTAGATTGAATATAGAATCTCTACATGTATGTCACATTTCAGATCAATGAGCCTATAACCTGATACTTTAGTGGAAAGTTTTCTTTGTGTTACAACAATATGAGAGAACTCAAATTTGGTTTTTCATAAATTTTGGGGAAGTACATTACGGTTGAATCTCATGCTCATTGAATAATTGTCGGTGGTGAGTGGTGACAAGAGACTATTCTTGCAATTGATTTTAATATTCTACATACTTTGGGGATTATAGTTATACATTCAAATGTTTAAAAATAGGGTCATATGATGCCTAAACTAGCCACGACAACCACAAACAAATCTAGGTAGTTAGGCCATCATATCCATTGAAGTCATCGTTCACAAATGCACTATCCTACGAATTTAAATAAAAATAAAAGTAATCTTTTTCAACCTCAATTTCTCAATAACAAAATTTTTTATAAGTTCTAAGAACATGATTGTAGAGGTTCCATTAAGTAAAGGCTTCTGCTTCTACAAACTACTTTAATAGAGAGAGAGAAAGAGAGAAACTCACTTGATCCCCCTTCTCTAGCCAAGTCTATTGCAGTCCATGCTTTAGAATATTTAAAGAAGCTAATTTTGAAAGCATCCTTTGAGTATTTGTAAGATTATCTTGCTATTTTTTAGGTAATCCTTGATATAAATTTGTATATAAACACTGTATTACTTGTTAGGGAAAGAGAAAGCTCTGTAGCTGTTATAATCATGTAGAAACTTGTTTCTATTTTTGAATAAAATTCTGCCGTTTATGAGAGAGAGAGAGAGAGAGAGAGAGAGAGAGAGAGAGAGTCACTTTAGTACTGCTAAACCATGAAATCATGTAATAATCTTTTGGACCTACTTGGGAATGCACCATCAAAGATGTGTCCATATTTTCTTTATTATTTTTTGTATTTATTTATTTTGTTAACCAAATTGCGACTGATTGCTTTGGCGCAAAAAAAAAAAAAAAAAATAAAAAAGACGGATAGTTCACAACTACCAAGATTTATATTTTTATCAAATATTCATAAAACATATATTGCCTAACAATATAAAATAGATTCTGACCATATTTGATGATATAAGAGGTTTTTGGAGTTTACTTGTTTAAAGGATTTAAAATAGTACCAAATATATGATCATTAAATTGGTTTTCTTATCGAGTCTAGATTCTAGGCACGACAAATTGTGTTGAGTAAGGTTTTGATTTACCCATACTTGACCTAACTTTTTATTTTTATTTTTTATTGAGTTTGAATTTTCATACTCCATTTTGTATTAAAAAATATTTATTATAGAAAGATCAAGTAGGTTACCGGATTTCATTATAAAATGACAAATCGAAATAAGTTAAAAATATCAATTAAAAAGATTGACTAATGCTTTTCTTGTTAAATGATGGTCTCTTGGGAGATATTTAATAAAATTAGAACTATACTTATTTGACAATTTTGAGCCGACATAATTTGACGGTTTAACAAATAAGAACCATATAGTCCAGTAGCATTATTTTTACTTAGAGTTGGTTTGGTTCAGCTTTATGTTTTTAGGCTTTTATAAAACCTGCTTTTATAATTGTGCTTTGCAATTTCAACTTGAAGGGTGCAACAAAAAAACATGTAAAATCATGATGATGAGGCCATTGAGTGTGATTTTGAAAACTTAAAAAATGCTAAATTATGCGTTTACAGATCCCTATCATATTTTTTCTTTCGAAAAGCGAAACCAAACTGGCACTTGTTCTCTCTTATAAGGAGATATGGAGTTCAAACCCCTTCATTTTTATAAATTTATCATATTATTTAAAAAAAATCGCTAGTCATTTATTGTATACGACTTTGAATGAATGAATAGGAGGATGTGTGAGATACATTTTGTCAAATCTATGGCCATCTTTCAAACCACAATTACTTTTTGGCTTTTTCTCCTAGAATAGCAACCATATAATGTAAAATTAAGTATTAGCTTGTTTCTATGTTAAAATTACTTAGAGGATTCAATCTTTTTCATACTCATAGCCAAAATTGTTCCAAAACTTCAACTTCTACCCCATTTTATTTTATTTTAATTTTTATATATAATTTTTTAAGAAAAGGTGACATAAAACCCTAGACGAGGGAAGAGGATAAAGTGCCACTATCAATAAAGTTTAAGAGAAACCCATAGTAAACAACTTGAAATTCAAATGTTGGATTGGCCTTTATTTATTTAATTAATTAAATGTTTTGCAATTATTTTATATATTTTATAATTTACTTTTTTTTGGCGGGGCTCCATGAATCAAAAAATTGTTTGATGGTTCAGATTTTAGAAAAGGAAAGTAGAGAAAGCGGGGTAAAAGACAAAAGCATCCAACGGTATGCATACGTGTCATCATATAATTGGTCATACATCCCTTTCGCATAAGCTTCACCAATCTTTTTCGCACCTATATCCGTTGGCTCAGATTGACCACGTGGAGCATAACCTTGCCGACAAACGTTATATAGAGGTTTGATAATAATTTAATTTTTTAATTAACTAAGACAAAGAAATAAATAATTTAGAGATCAAAAAAAAAAAATAATAATTTAATTATATGTGTGACACTCTTTACTATTATTAGTTATTAAATATATATTTTTTAAATTTATCAGCATCAAAATTGGAATTATTTAGTTGAATATTTTCCCACTTGGATTGAATTCCGACACATTTGAAAGACACAACACACAAGTCAACAGCGCGTAACCAAAAAATTAAACTCCCGACAAGAAAATCTATACCATAAAACTTCCAGAAATCAGAAAAAAAGTCCATAAGAAATGCACCACGTATTCACTTTGTATTATAATAATAATACTAATCAAAAAGTAAAGAATGTCTTTTGATGCCCAGCATTTCGCATTTCCTTAAAAAAAAAATGTTTGATACCTAATTAAAGTTTTATTGATGCATGATAAGAGTTGTATTAATAGTAAAATCATGTAATGGTAACGTTGTTTCGAAACTTCTTACTAGCATCTTAGGACCACTCCTATGAGATTTTTTATTGTAATAATTTGGTGCGTATAGGACGGAAGAATTGCATATACTCGAGAGAATAGTTAGATATTTAAAGAGGTCTGAATACCTTTATTTGTCAAAAAAAAAAAAAAAAAAAAAACACAATTTATCATCTTAAACAATTGTAAAAAATCTATGAAAATTTTGAATCTTTAATAGTACTTGTTTTCTTGTGCACATCTCATTAGGTTTTACAAAAGTTTTAATTTGAAAAACAAAGATTCTATATTCTAATATTCTCTCTAATTCATAGTAATAGATAAGAACCTTTTTCTTTTATAGTTGTTTTTAAACATAGAACCTTCATTAAGTGGAAGTTCAATTCTCTATTTTAACTTCATTTTTTTTTTCAAATATAAAATAGTATTTAAAAATAAAAACCACCTGTTTTATTAACTTTTTTGAAAGATTACCATATTCTTATTTTTTATTTATTGATTATGAATCATTTTTAAATGTTTTATCGGTAGGAAATGAAGAGAACAAGTGCATATACATACATATATATATATATATATATATATATATATATATAATAATTGTAAATTTTTTAAACAAAAAAAAAATTCTAGATTTTTTTATTGCTTTATCCAGAAAAACACTGATATTACTAAAACAAAACTAATTTACCTGATGCACATATAGTTTTTGCATATGATATTATTCAAGTATGATTTTAGAATTAGTAAGTTCTGAAAGGGATCAATTTCTTTGTCATACTAAAAACAAATCAGCAAACTTTTTCTTTTACTTTTTTTTAAGCCAAATGTTAAATCCCAGCAAAGGCAATTCCTCTAAATGTCATTCATGCTCTAAAATTTGATGTCAAACACCTTTTGCATTGGTACAACATTTTTTTTTCTATAAACCTCAAACTCACACGCCACAACCGAAACTGCATGCGGCAGTTAGTTGCGTGCATTGGTACAACATTGATCAACTACAGTACCAAAAAAACATAGCTAAGCTTTTCTTGTTACAAATAATACATGAAAAAAGAAATTTCAATTATTTTAGTTTAAAAAAAAAATAAGTATAATAAAAGAAAATTGGAGAAAATGGTAGAACCCACTAGTTTTTTTTATAAAAATTCCACTATTAAGTAGTATTATTTAATGTGAGATGTGTCACTAACCAAATGTGACAAAGATACTAATTTACTATCATTTGTGATTATGTTATAATACTATGTGAGTTATATCAATGAATGTGACAAAATTAATATGACTTTTTATTTTTCTTTTAAAACATGTGATGGTGATGTGTAATTATGTTAGTGTTAAAGATGTCATGCTTATCTAGAACTTCTTGTAGTTTAGTGACATTACTTTTTTACTTCTTTATAAAAAGAATCATAGTTTGAATTGCCCATCTTTCACCATTATGTCTATCAAATTATAAAAAATAGTATGATTTGAATCGTAAATTTTCCATTATTATATCTATCAAATTAAATAAGAAATAGTAGGTATTGGAATTTGTATTTGTAATATTGTAGGTGTTTAAATTGCAGAAATGTAAATAAAAAAAAGTAAACAAAAAGTCCGAAAGAGAAACAAAGAATAAGACACTGTTTTTTTTTTTAATTACCGTCACGTGTCGGTGCAGTGTTGAGAGAGTTATAACAGGCAAACAAGGTTGAAGCTAATACCATACATACACACACACTTTGAGTTGAGAAGAGCTGAGCAAGAACTCTCTCTCTCTCTCTATCTCTCTCAAAGTTTCAGGGTTTTCATAGAGACTATATATAGAAAAAGATAAAGCTATAGGAAACAAGAAGTGGATAGAGATCAAATACAGGTCTGGCCGGGTTAAGAACCGTAGCGGTTCGACTTGGAGGTTGGAGAAGAAAACCAACAAGGAAGAAAACTGTGAAGGTCAAAGAAAAGTTGATGGATTTATGGCACAAGATGATCTTCCCTGTCAGACGTGTTTGGTTTGCTGTTTCTGCCCGCGTTAAGGCTCGCAAAGATGGTTAGTTTTTCTTTCTTTCCTTCTTTCTTATACTACTGCTCTGTTTTTCTTCTTCTTAAAAATTATGGTTTTCCGACCAAGAATTTTATAGTTCAACTCCTACTTTTTAGTGTTTGCAACTGCGATGTTTGGTTCAAATTCCTATTCTCCGATTGTTGAATTATTAAAGAAAAATAATTTTCTCTACTCGATTCGAGTAAAGTTTCTTTTTGTCAAATAATTTAAATTTCATTAACATGACAAAAGAATAGGGAAAGATTTGCTTTCATAACATATGATTCAAATTATGTCATATCTATAAAAAATAAAAAATAAAATGAATTTTTTTTAAAAGATTATGTTTAGAAGAAAGAAAATTAGAATTCCCTGATGAATCTATTTTTTTTTAGACCTCTAATGATCGTCATGATCAATGGGGGTGTGAACGTGACAATTTATATATATTTATTAAAAAAATAATAATAACTTTTTTTTCCTTATAATAGGTCCCAATTCAACAAATGACAATGACATTTGTTTATACTTGATCACCATTTATCCACTTTAAGTCCTTTTTTTCTTTTTCTTATTCATAGAGAAATTAATTTCACACAAAATTGTTAGGATGAAATAATTAAAGTTAAAGCAAAATAGAAGCTATATAATTTTAATTTAATCACCCTTTTTCAAATATTTTATTTTGTCCCTATCAGTTATTCTTCTTCTTTTCCTGTTTATTGCTCTTCTTAATTATCTTTTATCTTTTATTTATTAATTAATAAATCCGTCCTATCTTTTTTCACTTCTTGTGTAACAAAGGAGTTTTATACTAGTTATATGCTTTTATTTCCTTTGGGATGATATATGAATCTTGGTCCTTGGATTCTTTGATGTTATTCTATCTATTTTTTTTGGAGCAAGTTGGGGACATGGTACTTTTTATAATTTGTTAAGAGGGTAATTAACAAAAAATTATTGCAATTTAATATACACGCACACAATTTGTATTATGCACTATCAACAATTTTAATTTAAAAAAATTTAAGTGCCCCTTAAATTATAGTTTATTTGCCTGATTTTCAAACTAATTAATGAGTTATACCTATAAGCCTATAACTAGGCTCTTCTATTCCTGCCCAAAATGGCCCCATTCATTTAGAGACTTAACTTTGATCCAATACTTTTGTACACAGTACTAGACTAAATCATGACATGTAGGCTGTAGCCAGAAAGAAACATGTCATATAAATCTATAGGATTCAATGCATAGGAGCATACCCAATATTTCTTTCATTCAATGGGTGTCTTTTTTCTCTTCTCAAAATTGAAAAATTTTGGTTTGGCTATACCTCCCTTTTTTAGCTCTAATTAGCATGATTTTCAACATTTTGTACTTTTTATGAGTTTATCTGTCACACAGAATGTCAAATGGAAAGTCTGTGGTAGGTTGAGAATTTCCACTAGAATATTTTCCCTTATTTAAGTGGGAAAAGACCATTATACTATTTTGGATATCATGGTTAGGAAAAAAAAAAAAAATTTAGAAAGTTTAATAAATGAAGAAAAGACTTTAATATGGGTTTTGTAGAAATTTATCATGTGATAAATGATAAATTTTCAACCTTATCAAGCCCTTGATTTTGCCTTTTCTTTTGAGTGAACCCAAAATAATTGTCATTTGGAGCAAACCCAAAATTTTGAACTTCCTTTTGATTTTATTGTTTGATAACTGTCTGGGACCCAATTGATCTAACCTGATATGTAATTTCCACACATCACATTAAAACCCTGTTTGTGAAAACATATTATATATACTATGTCTAATTAAAAATAAAAAAACAAAAAAAAACCCACTGCCTGAGGAACTCCAACTATGAGGGGATCCCACAAGACTTAGAAAATGTGTATTCGTACGAAGCAATCAAAATCAAATATGGTTTCATAAAATAATATAGTAATCTCAATTCTCAACCAGGACCACCACCAATTATTTATATCTTCAACAGAAAATGGAGGGTAAAAAAAATGTAATAATTGAAAGATGATCTTCAAATCGGCTATGGTTTTTCATTAAAAAAAAAAAAACGAAATTAACTATTTAATTAAAATAAAAGTGTTGTATGATTGTATCCCTTTTTCTAGGAAGTGAACCTCACAATGTCATCTACATTATCCATATGCATATTAGATCAATTATCAAGGGCACATGACTCGAGAAATGATTCAAGCATCTGGTTGGACCATACACATGGTCCTCTTAAGAAATAAAAATAAAGTATTGTGAGTTCTATATGAATTGATAGGATCATAAAACAAAAATTTTTATTTTTTTATTTATTGGTTGGTTGGGAGGTTGTCCTCCCTATGGATTGCATAAATTCTCACATGTCTGAAAAAGAATTAAATATTCTACTAGTGGTGGGCTACCTCCACTAGTTAAATGAATCCACTTCTAGTTTTTCTCAGACAATTCAATAGATGAGACAAATTCAATAGATGAGACAATTCAATAGATGGGATTGAAAGTCTGAAGGATTCAAATCTTGAACGTTTGTGTTGGAAATATCAAGAAATATCAATTGAACTATATTAGATTGTTTGTGTCGGAAATGCTAAGAAGTATCAATTGAAATATACAAGGCTGTTGCCATTTCTAGTTATTCTGTAGTTTAAACAGTCATGATTGCTATATTCTAAAATGATGAACCTTCTAACCTACACTTTCCAATTTCTAATTTTTCTATATCACCATTCCTCTTATAAAGTGGTCTACATTCTAAATTGATGAACCTACCTACACTTACCTATTTCTAATTTTTCTATGTCATCACTCCTTGTAAGTGGTAAGCGGCAACCAATACTTTTATTGGTCCTCACGGCCGAAAGACAAAAGTGCCTTATTAGGAATTAGGATAGGATCAACATTTTTTTCCGTGAAACTTTAATGCCTAGTCACTTTAGCAATGGCCTGACAACAACATTGCGATAAAGTATTCTATGAACTACTACTTTTTGCACAAAAAAAGCCCAAAAAAAGGTTCTGGGACTCGGATGATCTTTGGCACAGGACCACCACTTGGAGCATCCAAGAATAAACGCTTCAATAGTATTACAACAGAAAGGAATCTTTCATCATATTCATATTCTAACTCAAATTTGATCTGTCCACCTTTTGGGGCATCTCTTTTTTTATTTTTAAAAAGAAGTAATGTTTGTGACAATTTTGTTCACAATTGCCGATATGACCTGTTGTGATTAAAGTAACATCAACACTACTTTTATTGTGCACCAATCAACTACGACTATCTGGGATTCATTTAAATAGCTGTTCTAGCATCTAATGGTATGTTAAATAAAAGCTTGTCACTTACAAGCTGTGGCATTGTTTTGGGGTGCAGGTGCTGGACTTTTGAAGCTTCACAATGATGTACAGACGTGTGGATATCAGGATGTCCAGGTGATGTGGGAAATGCTGAGAAGATCAGAATCAGAGCTGATAAGTCACCCTCCAAAGCGCAAGCAAAGGCCCTTCTGGAGGTTTTTTCTGTGGTCTAACCATAATGCAGCCTCATCCTTCTCTGCAAATCATGCTTAAGACAACATCACTCAAAGTTTCATGCTATAATGATAGTAATAATTATAATTACAATAATACGTTGCTAATGTCCTGCGACATAACATGGCATCCTCTTTTTACAACCAAATTGCCAACATTGCAGTGGAATGGTACATAGTTATTGCAAGTGTCCCCAGATCAATGTAATATGAAACATGTATCAGGTGCACCTTTATTGGGTGAAAAACAAAAATGCCACCGAATCACAAAGTTGTTTGTAAATATTATAATAATAATTTTTGTAGATATCCACAGTTAACTAATTTGGAACTAGCTTATCAGTGAGCAGTTTTACTCATTAATAGTGTACTTACAGCAAAAGCATGCAATTGATTAGTGGACAATAACATTATAAAGGGAAAGAATGTGATCATAATTTAATATACATGCAGCAAAGGAATTGAAAAAATTAATTACCATACTTTGCTAGTTATACTAAAATCGTTGGCAGAGTGTCAACTGTGTGATAAACAGACAATGAAAATAATGATCATTGACAGTTCAAAAATTGAACACATTCTGTAAATCTGCTGTTAAATCTGGAGAGCACTGCATATTTTAAATTTCCAGGAGATAAATCACAAGTTTTGGTATGTGCAATGCCTGAAAGAAATATCATACATAAGACAGCATGGTTTGCAAGTCCAACGGGGTTGTTCCTATGTATCACAATAAATCCAATATAGCTGGTAAGACAATGGGTCCAAATGAACCCAGCAAGACTGCTACAGTCGTGTTCATTTCCTGAATCTTGAAGTCAACAAGAATCCCATCCAACCAAATCCACTTTAGCAGCCTATTAAAACCATTATTATCCATTTATGTCTCTACCTAGGAAACTCAAGTATATTTAAGCATTCTAATTCACTTAATGGTAATCCAAAATATAAATTCATCAAAATATTTTATAATGATGACCAAGTGCTACAGTCACAATCAAAATTGTACTTCCATTTTCTTCACCTAAAGGGGATACTTTTACCAACTACCCTTGGCTGCCAGTTATTCAATTCACCAGCTTAAGCTTGACTTCTTATAGACCTTAACAAGGATACAAGCTTTGAATATTAAAGATGTCCATGGATTTTCATACATGTGATAATTCAGTCAAAGAAGGGTGAGGGATAGATAGACATAGAAATCAATTGCATAATAAACTAATATTTTATTTTGGATTATTAAAAATTCAACAAAAGACAATCCCAAATCAGCCGGCTATGCTGAGTTAATTAATACCTAACACTAGTTCATTATGAAGATATTTTCCAAGCTTTGATAAGAGCACATCCACAGGAAACATACATGGAAACTTCCCATTTCATAAGTCTAAATTCATTTTCTATCTAACTTTTGACTGAGAAACAAAACCATCCAAATTATGGCATCCCCTATCTATTTTAACTAGTTCTTAAATAAATGTTTCAATTTATCTCATCAAGAAAAAAGGGAAGTGAATTTAAAATACTAAAAAAATACTAAAATAGTGGTCTTCGCCCCAGCAGAAATGTTAGGTGATTATCATGTGCTAACAAAACACCTGTAAAAGTCTCCCAACAACTCTCAAGTTTTACATTTGCCGTCATAATTCATAGCATATAGATCAGTCTAACATCAAAATAAATGTTGATGAAAGCGATAGTTACTACCATCTAACAACAAAAAGATCATTACAATTTGTTTTTATAGTGATTGAGGTGTCAATGTTTGGGCCCCCAAGCCAATGCACCACTTCAATAATGAGAAGAGAATCATAATCACTTTGGTCCATACAAGGGACTTATATTTTTTCAAAATTTAATGTGTGCATGCTAAAGAAACTACTTACTAAAGCACTTAGATTTTAAAAATCAGACCTAGATAATCCCCCTTTTTTTTTTTTTTGATAGATAACTAAAAATTTTATCAAAAAAAAAAAAAAAAAAAAAAAAAACCAACCCAAGTACATTGGGAGTGTACTTTGGGGGCGAAAATAAAAAACCCAAGTTACAATGATCAAGTAAAAGAGGAAGAGAAAAACGAGAAAAACAAGAAAATTGCGACAGAGCCACACTCCAACCAAGAAGAGTGTGTAAGAAAAAAGACTTAATTTCTAGCAAGGACTGTTCACATCCCTCAAAATAGCGAGCATTTCTTTCCCTCCAAATACACCACATCAAGCAGTGCGGCACAAGTCTCCAAAAATCTATATTGCAATGCCGCCCAAATTTACCTTGCCAAGATTCAAACAACTCAATAACCTTAAGAGGCATAACCCAATGCAGCCCAAACAAACAAAACACCAATGACCACAACTCTCAGGCTAAAGGACAATGAAGCAGAAGATGATCCACCGACTCTCCACACCTCTTACACGTGTAGCACCAATCAAGAACAACAATACACCTTTTGTGAAGGTTATCAGTTGTAAGAATCTTACCTAGAGAAGCTGGCCATGAGAA
This sequence comes from Quercus robur, assembly GCF_932294415.1. Taxonomy (NCBI): domain Eukaryota; kingdom Viridiplantae; phylum Streptophyta; class Magnoliopsida; order Fagales; family Fagaceae; genus Quercus; species Quercus robur. The sequence continues at coordinate 84,328,752 of NC_065538.1, read as the reverse complement.
GAAAGCCACCCTTGGGGGAACCTTTGAGTGCCACACCAACCTCCAAGGAAACGAAAGGGAAGGAGGGTAGAAGGAGAGATAAAAACTACTAACCTTAAGTCCTCTACTCCTAGCTATCTTCCAACAAACCTTATCAGGGCCAACCCCCCGCACTTTCGAAGAGTAAACAATGTCGATGAACCGATCAAAAGATTCTTCCTCCCAATCTTGTGGTGAACGACGAAAAAGAAAATTCCAATGCAGCTGCCCACCCGACCAGCCCATAACCTCCGCCACTGAAGAATCCCTTGCTCTGCTAAGGCTGTAAAGTTCTGGAAAAGCCTCTTTGAGGGAACAATCCCCACACCACACGTGCTTCCAAAACTTCACTCTAGTAACATCACCCACATCATACTGTAATAGTTTAGAGAAATTTAGCCAGCCACTTCTAATAAACCTTCAAAGGCTAACACCATACGGACTAGTCACCTTTTTCGTGCACCAACCACCCCAAACATTCCCATATTTTGCCTCTATGACCCTCCTCCACAGCGCATCTGTCTCTAAACCATACCTCCACAACCACTTGCCCAACAAAGCAGTGTTAAAACTTCTCAATCATCTGATACCAAGCCCCCCACCCTGCATTGGCTTGCAAACCTTAGCCCATTTCACCAAGTGAAATTTAGAATCACCATTACTACCACTCCAAAGAAAATCTCTTTGTAGTTTCTCCATACGATTAGCAACCTTCCCAGGAATAGGAAGAATGGAAAGGAAATAAGTAGGAAAGGAGGATAAGGCACTTTTAATAAGAGTGACTCTACCTCCCTTAGATAAATAAAGCCTCTTCCAACCTGCTAGTCTTCGTTCCATCTTCTCTAAAATAGGATTCCATATTGATACCTCCTTGAATTTGGACCCAAAGGAATTCCCAAATATTTCAAAGGAAGGGAAGAATGCCTACAACCCAACAACCCCACCAACACATCCAGATTATGCACCTCTCCAACCGGAACCAACTTTGATTTCCCCAAATTAATTTTTAACCCAGAAACCTCCTCAAATCTATTCAGAATCTCCCTCAAAGTAACTAACTGATTAGGATCAGTATCACAAAAAATAAGAGTGTCATCTGCAAATAGGGGATGAGACACCATCATCGAAGTACTATTTGTAGAAGAATGACCTAGATAATCCCATTATTACTTAAGAAGAACGAAATAGCTGAACCATGACCAATGCAAAAGGTAATTTCAGTAAATATTTTTCCCAGCATAATCCATTGGAGGAGCATGTTCACCAGCAGTATCTAGACAGCATGTCTGCATGGAGCCAAAACTTTAGGAGAACAGTATCTAATATAAGACTCTGTGGGAACTGTGTATTCCATAGCAAGCTTGTAGACTATAGAGAAAATGGATTTAAATATGAAAGAAAAATATTAATACTTCAAGACAAGGTCAAGGCTGCAAAGAATCAATCAGAAAATTCAAAAGGTAAGGGACGTACAGACAAATTAAAAGATAGGAATTATGTCAATAGCACTCATTATAAATAAATGTTTATAGTGGTGACAGTAACACTTTAAACTGCCTATGCAGTAATTTTTTGTACTCGAACCAGTATGGCAGTATGTAAAACTTGGGTGTTTGTTAATGAACCAAATATGAAATCTTTGTCTTTACGAGTCCTCAAATTGAAGAAATCAATAAAATGAAATGAAAATCTTATGACCAAGATTGAATAGTACAAAAATGTAATCTATTCTTTGCATAGATGGGAGTCTGTAATGAAGGGTGTGAGAGAGATCTTGCATAAAGCAGGGCTTCTTATGCCTCAAACAAGAAACAATCATACATTTTAAAACCAAGAAGTAACTTATCCTTACAGGAGAAACTTCAAAAGATGTTATAATTTAAGTGCACAGTTGTTTAGAAGAAACTATTTAAAATGAAATGCCACTCAATTCAACATTTGGAAGTAAACACATAAAGAAGAATCCTGTGAGAAAGCATTGTTAATATCAAGAATTCAACAAAGTTTAAGTTTAAAAATACATACACAAGAGCTTTTGCATCATTTACCTATCTATTGAGCTAGACATATTACAAATTATTCTTGCAAAACTGATCTAAAATTCTATTCTCAATGCCTGTAAATTACACAAAAAAAAAAAAAAAAAAAAATGATAACAAAACTAAGCTAAGTTACAACAAGGCAATCAAACATAAGATTCTTCATTCAACACCATTCAGGCTGGTTGCTAATAGAAGGGGTTGTTGGGATCGAGAACTAGGTTTAAAGCAGAAAATATCCTGATTTGGGTGAACTTGTATGGAGCATTATGTTATCATGAGAATTACTGCATCATCAGTACCGAAGCAAAGCTGCCATCAAGCGTCTATGACCATTCAAACCAGTCAGTAATTAAATCAATCACATATTAGAGACCAAGAGTTGCTCCAGAAATGTTGTTGATCAAATACATGTATACATATTTTCTCCAGCAGAAATGCCCAGTCTTTCCCAAGCTGGTTTGGGTTAAGCTCCATTGCCACCTTGAAATCTAACAATGAAATTGGGAAATGCTTCCCATCAAACTGGTGCTTGTAACTATTATTCTTTGACAAGTCACGTCCACATCTTGCCCCTACCAATTTGACACAGGACTTGATCAACTTTTTCAAGTATGCATCCAACCCATTAATCAACAAATTGGCACATTCCATTGACACCCCCTGAAGGCCCTGTGCTGCAGCAATGAGCTGCATCCGTTCCCTTAGCACATCAGTATCAAGCAATCCACCACTATCATATGAGCCAGTACTATCAGTCCTTGCTAAAGGAAAAGCCCTGCCGGCCCCACCCACACTAACAAAGATAAAAGGTATCCCATGTGGAACCTGAAGTGTACTTCTACTGAGTACTTCTTTTCCATCTTCAACAACTAATACTTCTTTCTCATCTTTAATGTCTACAGAAACTAAACTACCTGTTGATCCCTTTATTTGTGTTAATTTAGCAGAGTTGGAAAGCAAAACCTCTCCTTCACACTCTGCATTTTCTGTGAGTCTTTGATGATGCTGCACTGGCTTCCGTATATCACAATCCCCATTTTCTAATAATACATTATCACAAGTAACCGAAAATTGGTGGGAAGCAAAACACACCTTCCCGACTGGCCTAACAAGAATTTCTGACTGTGCCTTTAGAGGTGAGGATGGCAAAACAGCCCCATTCAGTAAAGGACAGAGCCTGCTCTGCCGATACCCATCACTTGTACCTGCTTGAACTTCCTTCTTAGGCATTGTTGGTGGTGGAACTTTTGCATAATAAGCATTTTTCAAAATCAAACATATAAACTACACATTGCTTAGCTTCAAACTCAACAATCTGCTCGAATAATAAAAATATTTCTTCAACCTTCCTCGCCCAAGTCTCCTAACTGTCTGAGCTTTTAAGTCCACCAGATTGATCAGTGAATTCTGATGTGATGGCGGTTGCATTTTCTCATCAAATAAAATCCATACACTGTGCCCTCTAAACCTCCAAAATTCCAAACCCACCAACTTCCACTTCCTTTGAACCCTAAAAAAGTTAGCTAAATTTGGGGTTTTCACTTTTTACTCCATATCCAAAAACCCATTTATCCAAATGCCTAAAAGACGCATATCATCAATTTGAACAAAATCCATCAAAGCAAATTCACAATACAAATACATCTTATCTCAAAGATTTGAACTTTCCCTCCAAAATTATAAATTTTCACAAAAAATATCATTTTTTTGAATTCCCCAATTCAACAAAGAGAAACCAAAGTGTCACTAGCCATAATAATTACAGTCTGAAGCTACAAAATTCACACAAATAAGTTGATGAATAAGAAACCTCAATGCAAGCAAAGCAAAACACTCACTCTTATTTTGAAATTGGAGAAGCTAAAACTAGAAAAATTTACAGGGATTTCTGGAAATGTAGTTCAAACTTGGCAGAGAATTTGAAGGAATACAGATGGAGTGAATTGGAACTCTGACCTGTTTGGAGAGTGAGAAAACAAAACTTTTCTCAGAGAAATAGGAATTGGCAGTGCTGACCAGTAACAATAACCATTTAGCTTCTTCCTTCTCTTCTTGCATTTCACCATCTCCTCTCTTTCTTCTTAGCTCTCTGTGACTGTGTTTGTGTGTGTCGTTTATGTAACCGTTTCAACTAAATATTTTCGTTTAACTATTTAGTGTAATTTTGGAATTTTATTTTATTATTAATTTTATTTGGGAGGGAATTCAAAATAATTCTTCTCACTCACAAATTGTCATAATTTGTTAAAGTGGATAATCACTTTATCCCAACTATTTTGTCAACAAACTACATCAAATTTGTAATAAAAAGTGTCCCTAAACATTCTTGATTTAAAATTTAGAAATAAAACTTTATTCGAGTTTGATTCAATTTAAATTCTTTTAAGTTTTTAAGAAGAGGAGGTGTCAGGGTGGAACTTTGGAACTTTTATCCCACAATTTTGTCACAAACTCTTAAAGGGTTGAGGGTTAATAGCAGATAAAAAGTAGTAAATTTATATGAAAGTGATTGTTCATCATTCATAGTCAATCATTCATCAAGCTATGGAAAAAGTTGTAATCCTAGAAAAATTGTCATAAGAATGATCAAGATATAATGTAAGGGTTTAAGATAAAATATAAGGTGTAACTTTTAAGTAATATCGTGCTTTTTTTCTAACTTCTAGTAAAAAAGTTTGGAAATATAGATTAAAAGGATGTGTTAGGCATGTTAGTATCTTCCCTTTTTTTTTTTTTTTTTTTTTTTTTTCATAATTTCAATTAAATATTACAAATATAAACTATCTCTATTGACTTGGTAGGATACCCATGTCTACATTCTATGGCACACTATCCCCGATCATGGGTTCTCCTCTAAGTATTGCTTAGCCGTAATGAAACAAAATGATATATATCACCATTATTGGTAGCATTAAGAAGTCAGTTATCAAATATTTGTTGCCTCTATATATACATATCAGACTTTTCTTGTTTTCCCGTACAGAGGTCTAGATCTCTGACGAAATTAATGTGAATATAACGGCTGCTAGTTGCTGCAAAGCAAACACGAGCTCAAAGATGAAGGAGACAATGTTTGGTTCCAATTTTACAAACCAAACTAATAGAAAAACTACAAAAATGAGAGGTTTGAACTTCGAAGTATAGAAGTCCCAACTGCATGTTGGAACATAAAGTGATCAATAATTTAAATAATTATTTATAAAAAAAAAATGTCCATTGAAAAATTTTCAATTGATAAAAATTAGAAATTCAAGCAATGTCGTATATAAGAAACAATCGAATACCAGTGAAACACAGGACCTAGCTATAACATTCAACAGGTTGAATAGAAATTGACCAGGCCGTATATGACTCATTGATAGTATATAATGCTTAGATTCTGAGGGTTGCAAGCCAATTAAGCAATATCATGTGTAAATCAAAATAAGTGCAAAGAAGACAAGCCCGCAAGAATTTGAACCAACTGGTCAGAATCACAACGTGCAGCATACTGACTGCCCAATTAAGCAATTATGCAACAAAAACTTCAATGATTTATGAACCCAATAAAAACAAAACTGGAATTAGAAAATTTTAAAGCAAAGTTCAAACATAAAAGGCTTCAAAATCACAGAAGCTACTAACTCAACAAAAAAGCATACGTATGATACTTCTATATTGGCCATGCGATAAATTATTCAACAGCAACCAGCATATTTAATAGAGCCAAGAGCAACCCAGATATAATCATACAAAATCATCAACAAAAATGCCTGAACCATTGTGTTTAAAATACGGAGGAAGAAGGGTGGTGGTGAACTTGTGAAGGGACAATGAGAGAGTAGGACAATGGATCAAAAGGTTCTGATCATCACTCCCTCATTTCATCATCTTCATCTTCTGCTTCTGCTTCTGCTTCGCTTAGATCAAGATCAGCAAGTAACTCATCCAGCGGAATAGAAGGTACTTCATCTCCATCAGCCACAGATGTCATCTCTGATGGCTGGTAGTCTTTATTACGGTACAATGATATATTGAACCTCAATTCAGGGTTCTCCTCCAGATCTTTCAAGAACTGTTCATACTCCGAGTTAATCTTTTCTTGATCAGTTCTATTCCTATCATCAACTTCCATGTCAAGGGATTTAAGCTTCCAGGCACGAGGCTTCCCACGCTTCTTCTGACGCTTCTCTTCATAGCTTTTCCTTATAAGAATTGCTTCAGGGATGACCAGACCTTTGTGCTTCTCTATCTCAATATCATTACTATTAGCTCCATATAAGTCATAACCAAGGGCATAATCTCCCGGGTTCAAAAGATGGCCTAGATGTGTTCTTATGTTGAAAATTGTATCATTTTTTCCAAAATCTGATACTCGGGCCACTTGTGCATCAGCTAAAACATACTTGGAGCCACCAACATTAACTTCGGAAGAAATTATCTCCACATCTAACACAATATACTCCACCAGCTGCCTGCTCGTAAGTAGAGACTTAAACGGTAACCTCCAATACTGATCAGCATCCAAGTAAGAAATCCTTAAGGTCAACGGGTCAAGCAAAGCAATGCTGTTGGTCACTTTGGTGCAAATCACCAATGGGCCAAGATTTCCCAAACTAGCAGCAACTTTGAGTGGCAAACAGATCAAATCCTCACGACATATTGGGCAGATTTCAACTGAGAATGTATATTTGTAATTATAGTTATTACTCTTTATATCATGGGAAACAAGCTGTTTGTCATTGCGACTCTTCATTGGAGCAACCTTACCAATGAATTCCACAAATTTCACACCATGACTCCTGTTAGAGAAAAAGAAGTCGATACCTTGTTCCATCTGCTTAATCTTTATGGCAGAAGCAGCAGCACCGTGCTTCAGAATTAGCTGCTCCAAATAAAAGAAAGTACGCCTGTGAGAAACATGCTGGCGCAGTTGCACTGCTGCAACCCACTGGTCAGGATTGGCCTGAACTCTTGAACAGGATTCACACATGTGCTCTTGCTGAACATATTCAACCACATATGATTGTTCAAGTATTGCTCCATTAAGAACCTCTTTCTGAACTTTCAATTTGACCTTGATCCTCTTGGAATGGGGTTCGGTCCAAATGAATTCTGCATGTACCAATCTTACCTTGTTCAAATTCTTCAGCCTCTTCACACAGAATGTCAACAGCTCTTTTGATTCCAATTGAGCTTTGATCCAAGTTCTTGGTGGCTGCAAGTAGCTGTTGCACTCAGGACAATGCATTATGATCACATGCTTCTGTAGACCTTCTGTGATGTCAACTTCAGAGCGCAAACACTTTACGCACATATTGGCAGCATTCGGTGCCATTGGAATACCACATTTGCAACATAAAACAGTGCCAACGGTTTGTGGAACCACAAACATACCTGCTTCCTCTGCCATGGCTGTTGATTGTAACAATAAAATTTTATAAAAGGTAAGTACTTTAAGGTTAAGGACAAGAAGGACAAAAGCAAGAAAATAGATACATAAATAAATCTGTATAGATCAAGTATGGCTTTGCAATTTAATCACATATGCTTATAATAAGACAATTAAAATCACATGACAAAAATCAACTGTAAAAGAAACAATTGTATCTCCTGTACAGCTAATTTATACAGAAATATTTTATATCACAAATTACAATTTCTTTTAGTTCTTTATGCACAAAAAATTTATAAAAATACAAAAGCACTCCATTGACGATAGATAGAATATAATTCTGGACTTTGCAAGTGAAACTAACCCTTATAAATTGGGTTGGAATATTTGCTAGATCTTCATGGCCATAATGTAGCCAAATTCTAAGTTTGTTCTTCTAGTCTACATACTTATTTTATTGGGGAAAAAGGTCTAAAACTCATAGGGATCCATGGAGGAGAACAATTGACAAATTTATTAAATTTAAGAGTAGAAGAGCTGATATCAAGCTGAATCAAAATTCAGCAAAACAATAAATTAGACACATTCAGAGGGACATCAAGTTATAAGCTAAAACAAATTCATCAAATGGTCCCAAATGATTAGAAAACCATTATGCAAAAACGAAAGCATTCATACTAGTTATATGACAACCAGAAATAGACCAAAACTGTCGCCCTCATCGTGCCACCACCAATATAGCTAGATATTACCAAATTAGATTGTAATGAGCTAATGAACCAATCAATTTGCTTTAAAAGATCACAACCATATTCAACAAATTTTCCAAAGAACTCTCAACTTTGTTAACAACCAACTCATATATATTTGCATGAAGAATCTGAAATTGTTGCTTCTATGAACGAAATCTAAAAGAACCCATTTCCAAAAAAAGCATGGTCTTTCTATATCAGTAACATCATAAACAAAACAAAATTAACTTAAAAATCCTAAATTTTTGCATCTATGAATTAATCTAGAAGAACCCATTTCAGAAAAAGTCATGTTCAAACAAATTACACCAAACCCAATTTGTAAAAAGCTCTAACACAAACATATTCATAAACAACAAACCCAACTCTTTCATAGCTCTCCTCTCTCTTATTTACAATCAAAACAGAGTAACAGAACAAAACAAACCACCGAAAAAAAAATTGAGATACATCGAAAAACAGCCACAAAATCTTGAGAAACAAAAATCAAATAATCAAAAACACAAATTGAAAGAGAGAAAAAAAAAAAAAAAATCAAACCTTTCAGCGTATAGCGATGAGTTTTCTCTCTCTCTGTCGGTTTGGGGCTGCTGGGTTTATTAGGGCAATAACAAAATATACGTTGAAAGCAAATGTGTTTTTTGTTTTTGTTATTTTGGGTTTCAGTTAATGGGTTTGGGTCTCTGGGCTGACTTAGTAAAATAAAGATACCGGGCTGGGCTTAAAATCAAAGGGCCAATAGCAAATAATTCAAAATAAAAGTCGCAAATTTCAATTGTTTAGGATCGACGATAAGGGTCCTATGCAAACCTAAACAGAGAGGCAGAACCTAAACAACTAAACTAAAATCAGAATGTAATGCAGATATAAAAAAAGTGTAAGCACTCGTGAACTTAGAGAATAGAATAAAGAGAGAAGAATTGGATTAATTGCTTGAGAACTATGAAACTTACCGGCGGTGTTGCGGCAGACAGGCGGGGGGGGGGTGAACAGCAGCTGAGAGGCGAGAGAGTCGAGAGTTCTGAGTTTCACATCAATTTTTATATGCTGGCTCAATTTTGAAACCCTATAGTAACTACGTCGTTTTACTCTCTCTCTCTCTCTCTCTCTTTTTTAAATAGCCTGTGAAACGCAGCGTTTCATTGAGGCTTATAGGAACTGGAGAGTTTTCGACTTTAATTCATGGGCCTTTCTCTTTTTTTTCCTACTATTTTCTTTTCTTCTTCTGTTTTTCTACATCTAATTATATGACTAATTATATATATTAATATATATATATATATATATATATTCTTGATTCAGCATGATTTATGACTAATGTTGTTTCTTAATTTCCATAAACTTTCAATCTACTTCCAATGAGGAAGGAGAATTTAAAGGAGTTTCACTTGTAAAAATAGTCTAGATTATATAACTAGCAGTGCCGGCTGAATGTTAGAGCAAAAAATACAGTTGTCTAAGGCCTCAAGTAAAAAAAAGACCTCTAAATTTTAATCAATAAGGTTTTTTATAATCAATAAATAAAATAATATTTTTTTATTAGATAAAAAACAAATAAAATTAAGAGAAAAATGCAACGTCCACAATATTTTTCACAATATTTTTACAACTAATGTTAAGTAGTAGGTTGTTATTGATGACAAAAAAATAATTATAGTGATATTTTCAAATAGAAAACAAAAAGCAACTTAAAACCTAGAATTTGTTGTAAAAAATATTGTGAATGTTGCACTTCTAAAAAAAAAAAAGAATAATGATAAGAGTTGAATTTGCAAACTTTTATTAGTTCTCATCTAAGTCTATTACTAACACTGCTTTTTTACTTACCACTATCAATTTGTCACAACAAATATGAAAAAATTTGTCAAACTTTTTCTATCAATAAAATTTCTAAAAAAAAGAAAAAATTCTACGTAGTTCATATTAATTAGTAAAAATTTTGCATCTAAAATAAGATAATCAATTTTCATTTTAGGGCCGAATGCATCAAGCAGACCCTGATAACTAGGATATATAGTTAGCAGCATTAGTGCAATACTGGGTAGTAGCCGAACATGTGGTGAGCATAACGAGTACAATGAATTGGCATTTCGCATGTTAGATTGAATTCATGCCTGTCAACTTTACAGAGGTCTGTGATCCATGGACTGTGGCCGAAAGCATAAAACTTTTTCTGAACAAGTGGAAGCTGCTACTTTCATCTCAATGACATGGTGAAAGAAACTGCATACGATGCTCTGCCAACCCCACTTTTGAGATACTGATTCCCATCTCTATAGCCGCTTATTTATCCAAAAAAGATATTCCATTCAGGCTCTCTCTAAATAGGTAAACGAATTAATGTTCATTTGTGAGAGAGAATTTCAATTCAGAGACCGGAATAGAATCTCTCATCAATAAGTAGGTAGTGCTGGATTGTGCAGCCTTTACTTTTTCACAGCAGAATTCACTTTCCTCCCCTTTTTTTTCGTAGCAATAGAACACTTTTTCAGAAAATAACATTTCAATTTTAGTTGCAAAGAGAGACCATATAACTGAGTTTGAAGTAGAACTTGGAACGCAATAACTAACACTATATACAAGATGAATGAGCCTTATCTCATTGACAGTCCTCCAACTCTATTCGCAGATAGTTCTAGTATTGCTGACGATGAAGGTCTCTATCCCTGTCCGGTTTTCAACCCCGATTTTTCTTTTGAAGAGGGAATATTTCATGGTTTCATCTCTTCACTGTGTGGGACAGAAGAGGAGGATTTCACAAGTAGACCCTGGAATGAGAATGGACTAATAGAGGATTATTATGAGGAAGAACAGATGGATTATGGTGACAATTGGAACTGGTCAAGTTGTTTCAGTGATTGGCAGCGCGAGAATTTCTACTCCCTTGAAGATGGTACTCAGGACATTGGATGTGGCAGCATTTTGGGGAAGATGGAAGACTACTACTCTCTTGGTGAAGAACAAGATGACCATTATTTAAGTTATCATGAAGACACAGATAACCAGTTTGTTAGTGATTATAATCCTTGGTATGCATATGGAGGAGAGGAAGATTCCCATGATTATGGTAGGCAACAGCCCATAACAGCATATGACTACAATCTGGATGACATGGGACTTTGTGAAGGCATTTTTGGCTACTGGCCTTGCCTGTTTAGGGAAAAACCAAGAATTATCTGGTAAGTAGAACACTACTGAGCAGAGATATTACAAATCCGTGGAGTTTGAGTGCAAGAATTTATGAATCTCATGTAGAGTTGAGTGCAAGAATCCTATGAAAAACAGTATACATAGTTGTAGTTACTGCAAACATTGCCCAAGCATGCTATGCAGGAACTCGTTTAATTCTTGGATGTTTTCTCGAAGTTGATTTAGTTATGCATCATTGGTCTTCTATGCCTCCTACTTCTTTCATTTCCCTCTACTTCTGTCCTTTATTAGATAGATTGTACTAAGTACAGATTTCTCCCTTGCCTTTGCACCTGGACAAATTTAACGGTGCAAGAATAATTTATTTGGACAGCATTTAATGTATATTAGTAAATGGTTACTTCGTTTGATTCTAGCATGCATATATTTATCCTAACAAAAATTCCATAAATAAAATAAGGGAATATCGCTTCCTTAATTTTATTTAAAATCCTTGAAGTCTTTTACATATCTAGTGCAGATTATAAGCTCCAGTCAGCTAATGTCATGTCTACACAAGATATTTACAGTAACAATGAAAATGATAATGACTAATAACAACAATACTCAAGCTAGCTCTTCTAAGCCTTACTACCAACTGCAATGGGCCAGCTATGTGAATACCCTAATTGCCGTAGATGATATCTTTATTATCAGGATCCCTCCTGTCCTGTTTATCAGTAAAAAATTATTTGTATGGTTTAACCTTCTAAATTATCATTATTGTTTTTTTGTTTACTTCACACAACTTTGAATTTTGAAGTTTTTTATGCCAAGTATGGCTTGGGATCAAACATATCTACAAAAGGAGATGTTTAGAGACTCTGGCATTGCAATTCTTGAGACTCTGAGTATAAATTGTATAATAGACAAACCAATGAAATGTTGGCAGTCGACTAAGCCTGCACAAATGTTTGAAAAGTCAGTACCATGGAAAGAAGAGGAACTTACCTTACTCACAGAAATCATATCATCAGGGGAAGGCCATAATTACAATCGTGTATGATAGTCTTTCCTAATGAGAAGAATGATTTAAATTCTTCAAAATTATAATTTAAAGAGCCAAATCTAAATTATATCCATCAATCTATTATTGCTCACAATTTTCTGTGGAGGAAGAATATTTTCTGTTTTCACCCATGTCAAGTCCAGAAACAATGTCATGAGAGAGCTTCCAAATAAAATACGAATCTACGATTGGTCCATACTGATCCTTAAAACTCATGCCTCTACGATATACTGTCATTGAAATCTGTTCTTTGTTTTTCTTAGCATTGTTTCCTTTTCCTACTGATATGTCTCAGTTTCAATATCAAGAAAGCATGGATAATATTGGAAGAAAGTGATTACCAATTTTTTTTTAATTAAGCATCTTTGTGACTCATTGCTGCAAATAACTAGTTTAGAAACAGAATTTTTTATCATCACCATCACTACTCTGATTATTCTGAAGTTGATTTAATTTGTCTTTCCTAGAACCAAAAAGGAATATAATCCTCAAATGGTGAAAATAGTTTCTACTTGGAGGAGAATCAGTTGCAAATTTCAATAAGCTAAGAGCATTTATTTGAAGAATTATTGTTGGCAACCTTCTATGATGGCATAACTGATCCTGCTTTTCACTTATGGCAAGTCTAGAACCAAGGAAGGCCGGATACATGATGATTAGTCCTCTCTAGTTTCTACCCAAGGCCATCACTACTGCTAAACATCAAAAAGCAATAAATTGGCCATTCTACATTCACATAATGCAGTTCTCGTGCTGCATTACAGCCTTCAAATTATGGTATCCATTCCATACTCAGGATGAAAAGTTCCAATATTGCTTTTGTAAGGTGGCATATCATGGTAGCCTCCCATTTTATTTCTTTTTGTAAACTTTGGTTTTGACTTGAACTCAAAGCACATCTTGGATATTCTTAAGGAGTTCTTTGCCTTGTTAAAGTTTGCTGACTGCCAAATTTCAGTGCTACCTTTCAATTTCACTAGCATTTAAGAATTTCATACATTTAAGCTTTTAATTACAAAGATTAGTAAGTTTACTAGAATTTAAATCAAGTTTTATTTCACTGAATGACAATCCTAGATCTCTGTGTCAAAACCTTCAGCTTGTATAACTTTATTGATTCGAATAATCGTCTCATATATAGAATCCATTTGACAATGTGAATCGTCAGCAACAAAGAATTCATGAACTACACCGTCTATTTCAATGAAAGAGCATCCGGGAAGCTTTTGGATTCTCTGAAGAGCCATACTTTTCCGCATGTTTTTTACATCAGACCACCTCGATGCTGAAGCATATACATTGGATAATAAAACACGTGCCCCACACTTTTTTGGCTCCAATTCTTCAATCCTCTTGGCTGAAAACTCTGCCAATTCGATATTCCCATGACTCCCAGAGGCAAAAAGCAAGGATCGCCATATAACAACATCAGGTTGAATGGGCATTGCACTGATAAACCTTTCTGCCTCAGCCAAGAGGTTAGCGCGGCCGAGAAGATCAACCATGCAACCATAATGTTCAATACGAGGCTTGAGATTGTAGCTTTGAGTCATGTGATTGAAATAGTGAAACCCTTTATCTACAAGTCCAGCATGGCTACAAGCAGACAAGACTCCTAGAAATGTAACCTCATTTGGCCTAACAATACCACCTGACATTTCCATTTGTGAAAACAAGTTCAATGCTTCATCAGACTGCCCATTCATGGCAAGCCCAGTAATCATAGCAGTCCAAGAAAACACATCTCTCTCGGTCAAATTCAAAGCATGAAAAATCTTGAGGGCACGTTGGATATCTCCGCATTTAGAATACATATCAATCAAAGCATTCTTGACAGAGAGATTGAAGTGAATGCCTGACCTTTCACAGTGAGTGTGCACCCACCTTCCCTGATCCAAGGCACCAGAATGCCCACATGAAGAAATTACGCAAGCAATGGTAGCAGCATCTGCTGTAACTCCGTGCGCCTGCATTTCCCTGAACAATTCAATGGATTCCTTGAACAAATGCGAATGTGCATAACCGGCAATCAAACAAGTCCAACAAACTACGTTTTTATCCGGAATTGTATCAAAAACCTTTCTAGCATGTTCCATTTGCCCACATTTCGCATACATGTCTACTAAGGAGGAACCTAGTATCACATCTAAAACAAATTCATTTCGTACAAGTAATCCATGAATTTTACGACCCATGTCGAGAAATTTAATCCTTGCACAAGCGGTGAGAGCATTGATAACAGTAACCTCGTCCGGCCTTGCATTAACATCACACTTAAGCATTTCATCAAACACCTTCAAGGCATCCCAATAACAACGTCCTTGTATATACCCAGAAACCATACTGTTCCAAGACACCACATCGCGAACAGAGAGTGGTATTTCATCGAACACTTGGCGAGCATTGTGAAGCAAGCCGCAGAAGGAGTACATGGAAAGCAAAGCGTTTTGGACGAAGACATCGTGTTGGAGACCGAGTTTGAACGTGAGGGAGTGAAGCTCTTGACCTTTGTGGGAAAGTGAGAGACGGGCACAAGCTTTGAAGATGAAAGGGAAAGAATGGCGGTCCGGGAAAAGCCCGAAACGGCGGCGCATGAGATTGTAAAGAGAGATGCATTGTTGTGGTGAGGAAGTAGTGTTAGTGCTAGTGTTACTGTGTGAGTAAGCTTTGAACATGAAATTCCAGGCGAAGATATTGGGGTTCTGAATTTGAGAGAAAAGGGTGTGAGGGAAGTGGAGATTGTTGGCATTGGAGTGAGAAAGAGAAAGAGAGAGAAGCAGGAGTTTGCTTGATACAAATGGGTCTTGGAAGAGACCTGAAGCAATGGAATGTGACAGAATTTGATTGAAGTTCTTGGAGTTTTTGGATACTACTCTATCATTTTCTATGAGAGACAAACAAAATCTACCAGCACTATTACAAGTCATTGATTTTCAGCCTGATGACCACTATTATAACTCAATGAGAGGCTTTCATTTTTTTTTTTCTTTCTTTCTAAGCTGTGAGAGAGAGAGAGAGAGAGAGAGGGGAGGGAGGGAGAATGAGGAAAAAAAAAGGAGAGAGAAAAAAAAAGTACAAAGAATGAAAAAAATTAGGTTTTTATTTTTTAATTTAATTTTTAAAATTCAATAATTAATTTGAATTTTATATGTGAGAGACACACTAAAAGATGTTAACTAGTTGAGTTATGAGGCCTGTCTCATAGATATAAAGTATTGTGTCTAATGTAAAAATATTTAACAATGAGTTGTTTAAAATGGGTTTTTAGACCAAATAAATTTGACTAAAACTTTACCAAACCTGATGTGAATGTTCTTAATAGTAATAAAATTTCATTTTGGCTACATACCAGAAGGCCGAAATTTGCTTATGAATTGATTAGTATTATTTAAGACCTCTCTTTTCTTATTGGTTCTTTTGTTCGTGTAAATTTTCAGAGGCAAGTCTCATAATAAATTGGGTTTTTAAGGATAGAGGGAGATGATGGGAGAGTACCTTAGAGGAGAATCAAAGACAATTAGAATGTAATAATTACTGGTTATTGACCTGTACTCGGCATGAACTATTCTTTAATCGATTATGTTTGCATGCTTTCCTCTTTGTTGATGTCTAGATGTATCATGCAAAAATACAAGTTAGAACTTAAAAGTATAATTGTCAACCTTATGTATGCTGTATTGTTCATTATTTGCATTTGTCATAATCACTGATGTTGGTCATAGTTATATCATTGTGCCACTGCCAATCTTGTGTATTACATCACAATTACAGGTGAGTCGCAAGTATTATTTATAGACCTGATTAAAAGGAATATTGAAGTATGTTCTATTATTTGTTACTTGCTTAGTTGATTAATGATATGATGGAAGAACAAACATTGTTTTTTTCTTCTGTGAGATTTACTTCCGGTCATCATCACACCAAAAGTTTGAATGGACACCAAGAGGTTCATCCAATTGATTGAGAAGAAGAAAAGGAGAGCCTTAGAGAAGAATGAAATTCCTTTATAATGAGAGCAGAAGAGCCAGAGGCAGAAACATTGCAGCTCTTGAGAACACTTGAAACTATATTGCAGCCTAATCTGCAAGAAGAATTTCTTTGAGACAGCCTAATGTATATTAGTAAATGACTAAATGGTCACTTCGTTTGATTGTAGCATGCATATATTTATCCTAATGTATACTGTCACATTTATTGAGTAGTCTTAAACTCATGTGTCTACAATATACTGTCACGTTTATCTTTTTTGCTTTTTTTTCATTGTCTACTTTTCCTACTGATAAGTCTCACTTTCAGTATCAAGAAAGCATGGATAATATTGAAGAAAGTAGTTACTGAAATTTTTTTCAATTAAGCAGCTTGTGACTCATTGCTGCAAATAACTAGTTTAAAAGCAGGCCACTCTACAAAATAGGAATCACAATCTGAAAATTCAACCAGCAAGGTCTGTACAGATGATAAAAGATAGGAATTATGTCATGGCACTCATAATGAATAAACGTTGATATTGGTGACAGTTAAATTGATGCATACTTAACAAAACTCAGATATTAAATAAGGCAATATGGCTTCTTTCATTAAATTTTTGGAAGTCACACGTCCAGAATTAGAAGAGACCTCCATTCAGCCTAGTTGATAGTTCATGCATAGACAATGACTGCAATTAATAGTAAAAACGTTGCCAATAATAACAAGAATACTAAACCCAAAAAAACAAGAATACTCTTGTATTTTTCTCATGCTTGTCACCAGGATACCTCATGTCCATGTTATTTGAAACAAAATTTAGTGTATAATTTCACCTACTGCACCTTGTTTGATTTATTAGACTCCATATTTACTGTTGCTGAGTATGTGTTAGGATAAAGAACATTTACTAAAGAAAATGTTTACACCTTTGCGGTCTAGTTCTTGAGATGGAACTAGCAGATACAGAATGACAGATGTCACTGTTAACAAGCTAGCCCAAATTAGTGAAGAGTCACTACCATGAAGGGTGGGAGTGATTCAATAGCTCATAGATGCAGGATTTAGGTAATTAAGCAGTATTCTATAGTTGCAATGGGAAAGGAATGAGGAAGAGTAAATGTAGACAAGGTATATGAGATATAATTACTGGATTGTACCAATACATTTAGTTTTAAAGGAAAAGAAAGAAATTGTAATCATCATCATCATTATTATGTTTAATATAATCCTCAATTGGTGCAAATAGTTTCTACTTAATCTAAAATCTAAAGCATATTATTTATTGTTGTTACACTCCTATTAAACTACATCAGCAAACCAACAGTCAAATTTGGTCCATGTCAACTTCGGTGCACTTACTAAAAGAATGAAAAAAGACAATTTTGAATTGAGAGTACCTATTCTAAATTCAAATTTATTAAAAAAAATATAGATCTCAAACTCGTTTGAATAATTACAATTGACAACCTTCAATAGAGGCATAACTGATCATGCATTTCATCTATGGCAAGTCTAGAACCATAATGGGCTTCCAAGTAAAATACTATTCTTAAATTGGTTCAATTGTCTCAGTTTTTACAATATACAATAATTTGTGGATTTCTTCTTGCTTTTTTCAGGTATGTTTATCAACTATAAAAATATTGTTACTGTTTCTTTTATCAGAATTGGTTGTTATCATAGGAAACACCTCCACCATCCAGTCAATTTTGTTCCACTTAATCCCTATCTCATAGCCACATATCTTTCCGGTTAAGAAATGACAAAATTTTCTCTTGTTACATGAATTCAATTTTCATTTCATCTTGGGAAAAGCCATCTTTTTTTTTCAACAATGTTTTTGTCATTTGATCCAATAGCGTTCCATTAGATAGGAACAAATTTGATAAATACTGATAAGTCTTGGATGGATTATCCATAAAATTGGCAATAAATCATCTAGCAATAAATCAACAATTAGAAGTGCTATTCTGCGTATTCTTGATAAACCTAGAGTTGTACAGTGTAATAGAGCTGCAATTGTTGCTGTTGTGATTGAAAGGCTCTTAAGTGCTGTTGAGTGTTGTCATCATACTTTATTCAAACATTCCACACAAGTTTAATTTCTACTGAAATAACATGTTCCTCGTGTACACAAACGTTCAGTACAAAATTTAATTTCTACTAAAATAATATGTTCCTCATCTGAAAACAATACAAAGGTGGCCAAAGGATGAGAGGTACCTGCTCCAGAGTCATTTGTTCTTGCCACTAGTATTGAGTCTGAACCTGAATTTTTTCACCAAGCTGTTACTTCTAAGGCTTGGTTAAGATGTCATGGACAAGGAGATCACTACCTTGGAATTGAATCACACTTGAATGTTGCTCCTTTACCTAGTGGCAAAACACCCCAATTAGTTGCAAATGAGTTTACAGAATTAAGTACAATCCTAATAGTTCTATAGAGAGGTATGTAGAGGGTAGGCTGGTAGCTAAGGGGTGCACACACAACAAGAAGGTTTGGATTATTCAGAAACTTTTTCCTATTCTCACATTCCAAAATTCTCTCTACTCTTCTAGATATTTTTCTCTTTTTCAAGATTTTATCATGGATTTTCTATCTCCATATATTTTAACTTGTTATTAGTTTCCTCCAATATTTTAATAATTTTCTTTTTTATCTCAAATATTTCAATAATTTTCATTGTAAAAAATTATAATATTTAGTGTTCAATTTTATAGACAAAACAGAAAGATGATAAAAGTGGTATAGTAATTTCATCATAATATATATGTTTACAAATTTGAAAATTGCATGATATAGGGACTAATATGGATAGACATGTTTCATGCCTATCAAGAATGCAAATATTGTTCTATCATATCACTAAAAAAAAAAAAAAAAAATTCAAATATCGTTTGGGTAAAATAAAAATGCAAATATTTTTCTTCTTTTTTATTTATTTTTTATTTTTATATTCTTGATTGTATGTTATTAAATTTATTTATTTATTTTGTTGGACTTTGTTCAAATGTTATTAAAGCAACAAAATTTGGCCAAGAATAAGCAACTAAATTTAAGCAAGAATACTATATTTAAAATAAATTTTTTCTTATATAAATATTAGAAAAATGGCATCAAAATTTCATTATACTTAAATAATTAATGTACCACTTAAATTAATTAATATAACAAAAGAAATATATTTATCCTTTTAGTAATCTTCTCAATTACAATGAATAATTAGTACAATGTTGATTTATATATATATATATATATATATATATATATATGAAATCATTGAAAGGAATTATAAAATCTAAACGCTTAAGATTAATTTTAATGAATTCTTAAATATTAAATTTTGGTGGTTTTTTGTGTCAATTGTTGTCAAAGCAAATAAACATGAGGAAGACTGTCATATTCTAAATTATTATTATTATTATTATTATTCCCAATAAAAATAGTTTCTTATATAAATTTTATAAAATATTCATATAGATTCCTTTAATATAAATAATTAATGCACAACTATATATAAGTAATATATGCATTTACTGTATTAGCTAATTCAATAAACTAATACTTTGATATAAATACAAACTTTGAAAACCCAAATAAATAGAATCTTTTTCTTAAAAAAAAAATAATAAAGAAAATCTCAAGGCATGAGTCACATGGCAAAACCTCATATTTTCCCACATAACCAGATGAGATCTCTCCTTTTATATGATCATTATTGTTATTATTATTCTAAGCAAAAAGTAGTTTCTTCTATATTTCTTTTTTAAAAAAAATGTTTCTTCTATAAATTTTTTAAAAATAATCATATAAATTCCTTCATTATAAATATTTGATGCACAACTATAGATAATTAATCCATGTATTTACTCTATTGGTTAATTCAATGAATTAATACTTTGATATCACTCTCTCTCTCTCTCTCAATTGTCCCTTGATTTTTTAAAAACCATTTGTGTTTTTTTATATATATTTAAAATGGATTTCAAAACGAATTAAGTTAAACAATGTTTTTAACATTTTACTTCTCTATTCTCTCAGTTTTTGCTTTTACATATTAGACATTGATTTCTGAGAGACCTATTTGGGTGTATTGGGAGAGTACCTATATGGCTATACACCATCTCTTATATCTCCAATCTTCAGTAGAAGTACTATCCAGAGGTATCCAGAGGTGCTTTCCTACAACTACCTTTACCAAACTTGTTGGTTGGATTGAAACTTAATCTTCTCTCAATCTTTTGGTTTGCTAGTAGTAATATGTTACCCTCTTCGATCGGTGGTTCTTCAAGGGCCGCATTTAAGGTGCTTTGGAAGCTATGGAAGGGACAACTAAATATATATATATATATATATATATATATATATATATATATATATATATATATATATATATATATATATATATATATATAATTATATCAAAACTCATCTCATCATTGCAAAATCCTTAAATTGGGATCCCTCCACAATATGATGTCATGCCCATGGATTCAACATATCTTCTCTTTGTTGCCACAACGACAAATACCTCTCTCTCCCTCTCTCTCTCTCTCAAAAAAAAAAAAAAAAAAGCCTAAGTAGTCTTGAAGTAGTGCTCTAGACTATCACAAAGTGGGTGGGCCCTACACGTGGGTCTCACCATAGGGCCCACCCACTTTGTGAGAGTTTGGAGCATCACTACAAGACTACCTATGTATTACACTATTACTCTCTCTCTCTCTCTCTCTCTCTCTCTCTCTCTCTCTCTCTCTCTCTCTCTCTCTCTCTCTCTCTCTCTCTCTCTGCTAAGTGCTAAGCTATAAATAAGACTTTTTCACATTATGCCTTTACGCATATATGTATGATTGAGCAACGCAAGGTGTTCTATTTGGAGGATGTCTATTAGCGTTCTAACTTGTGCTTCTTAATTTCAACATAAAACGTATTTCTTGAGGTTTTCTTAATTTTTCTGTTGTAAGCAAATTTACTAGTGAGGTAAGTCACTAGATTAGAGGAATGATATTGATGGTTGAATATGCACCTTTAGATTGATTCATTCTCTTTGCCCATTAAAGAGTAGAATATAACATTAACGTTCATCAAAAAATAAAAATATAACATTAATTGTCCTCTTGGGTTGCGTTTCTCACACTTGAGCATGGGCCTCATAAACCTAGTGGCCCTTGAATGAAAAAAAAAAAAAAAAAAAAATTCCCATGACTATTTTTGTGTAAGAGTAATGTTCCGGACAATTTTGTGTATAACTCGTCATGTGACGAGTTGTGAGTGGTGGAAGTGTGATGGTGGGCCATGTGGGGACACACTTTCACCACTCATAACTCGCCACGTGACGAGTTATGGTATAAAATTATATCCTGAGCATTACTCTTTGTATAAATAAAGCTTTTATTTTGAAGTAAAGTCGTGATGTGGGCCTTGAACTTTGACGAGGAGTTTTGTAGTCTTTAAGCCTAATTCGTGAGAAGAATATCTGGGCATTTTAAGCCCAACCTGTAAGATAGTAGATTTTTGGGCTTTCTTGTAGTGGACAAGGATTGGGCTTCTAAGCCTATTTTGTATAGGGTGTGTTTGGATAGAACTTATTTTGCTGAAACTGAAAACTGAAAACTGAAAATACTGTAGCAAAATAATTTTTAAATGTGTGAATAGCATTGTGGGACCCATTTTTAATGAAAAAATTGATAAAAAATGAAATTTGTGGGTCCATAAACAATGCACGGACCCACTTATTGACAGAAAAGTCAAAAAAAACAGGGCCAAACAGTACTGAACAGTACTCTACTGTTGCGCTTGTCCCCTGAAACGTGTGTAGAAAAAAAAAAAAAAAAAAAACGCAAAAGTAAAACTCAGACGTGGATCCAAACTTACACATAGTAAATTGAAGTTTTAATAATAAAAAATTAGAATAAAACCTTTACGGGTTGCATTGTTCTCTTATTTGCGACATGTGTTATCTTACATGAATTAAATGTGGTCTGGTCCCCTCTCCCAAAAAATAAAATAAATGTGGTCTGGTCCCATTGCGTTGACAATAATTATGTCGAATGTAATTTGAAGTTTTAAAAATAAAAAATTAGAATAAAACCTTTACGGGTTGCATTGTTCTCTTATTTGCGACATGTGTTATCTTACATGAATTAAATGTGGTCTGGTCCCATAGCGTTGACCTTTAGGTCATACGATAAAAAGCTAAAAGGGCAAAAGGGCTAGATTGTTAGGTGAGATCTTGCTGTTCCTTATTGAGAGAAGAGAGAGATGTAAATCATGCAGTTCATTGAAGGATGATGGCCATATATAATAGAATAGGCAAACACAAAATTTTCTTTATTTTATAAAGTAAACTCGTAAAATAAAGAGAATTTTATAGAGTAAACTCTTATGAGTCCAGCATGTCCTTCGAGACTTTTGGTTTTGATCCTCATTATTTGTGATCACTGCACCTGTTTTGCACTGGATTGAAGAGTTTGATTTTGATATACTTGTTCAGTAATCAATATGTAGATCATAGACAATGTTGGACTCATAAATTTTTGCTTGGGGCAAAATTATGGTATTGAGATATTAGTTAAGATAAACTCAAAACGCAAAAAAGAAGAAGAAGAAAAAAAAAAGTTATTTATGTATTTATTTATGTTTATAATTTTGAAGAGAACTTATCATATTAGTATATACATAAGCAGTTTAGTTTACCATTAACATGTAAAAAAAAAAAAAAAAAGTAAAATAAAATAAAATCTCCCATCAAAGTTATGCTTAATGGTGATATTTTAAAACATGAAATTCATCCATTATCATCTCCATGGACAAGTTCTTAACAATTTTAATATTTTTTACTTAATAATTTTTTAGAATCATCCATGTTGAAAATACTAACAAAAAAAAATCACTAATAGTTTGAGGTAAGGTTTATTTTATTTTATTTTAAATCTCTCTTATTCAAGCACCATAAATAATCCGCAATGTTAAATCTCTTAACAGTAGTAATAAAGGTCTATCAGTAGAGACATGCCCATGTAAGTTTGCTGTTTGAATTTTTTTTTTTTTTTTTTTAATAGAAAGAGTTTTCTTTAGTGAAAAAAAGGTTATAATATTCTTTCTTCCCCACCAAAGAAATTATCTTGTTGTACTTGTTTGTCAATGTTATTATTCTCACAAAAAGAGAAAAATGAAAGTCATCTCAATTATCTTGTTGTACTTGTTTGTCAATGTTATTATCCTCACAAAAAGAGAAAAATGAAAGTCATCTCAATTATGTTGTTGTACTTGTTTGTCAAGGTTATAATATATCTTTTTTTTTTCTTTTTTTAGATTTACAGTGTACAAAATTTCAAATTTTTTAAAAGTTAATATTGTTAGGGACATATTTATGTAATTGGATAATCTTTTGACAAAATGCACTTTACTTGTAATTAGGTAGATCTAAGATGTGTTTAGTACTTTAAGAAACAAGTGTTCAAGTTTAAGTACTGAAACCATGCAAATCACACCAAGAAATAAGTGAAGAATGTGCTGCTCATTAAATCTCGACAGAAGTCTTGACAGAATCCTTTCTATCGAGAATTACTGCTGAAGTTCGACAGAAGCTCGACACAAGTTGTATTTGTCAAGAATTACGAAATCAGGTTTTCCAGATCTGATTACACGCATATCCTTGAGTATTTGTGTAAGGTTTCTTTTCTCACAACCCTAGACATATATAAGGATTATTTTAAGAGCCGCCACAAGTGATGCAAGGTGTTGAAAACAAAATACACACCTATTGTGACCAGAAGTAGAAATTACTCTAGTTCATCATATTCTCTATAGAAGCTACTATGTCTTTATGCTAAGAGATTTGTGACCAAAGAGTTTCCTGATTTTCATTGTTGATGAACTAAAGAACTTTGCAACCAACATCTTCCTCAAGTTGGTGTGTCAGTTACGTACTGGGATCCGTGCATCATTGGTTAGTCATGTATTGGTATTCACACATTGAACATAGAGATTGCTACTACAATACAAGTCCAATTAGGTATTGAGGTAAGGGTTCAACTGTAGATTGGTAATAAGTAATGGAATTCTTTATACTTGTAATCGCTTGTGATTCATAATAATGGATTTTCAGGAGTGGTGACCTTAAATTCACCCGGTGGGATTTTGCCTCGATAGTTTTCCCCATTCGTAAACAAATCACCTGTGTCAAATTTATTTCTCCCAAAAAAATCCCAAATTTATCTTTCTGCATATGTCTAGGATAAAAAAAATAAAAAAATAAAAATTGTGAGGACCACATTTAAACTTATAACTTTTGTCACAACTTACTCACAGGACGAGTTATGAGTAGTGGAGTAAAAGTGATGAACCTATGTGAATCTATAACTTTATCATTCACAACTCATCACGTAAACAAATTATAATATAGTCGTGGATTTACTTGTAATTCTATCATTATTTGAAAAAAAAAAAAAAAAACATGTTTTCTCTCTCTTTTTCTTTGGGTGGGGGGGGGGGGGGGAACACACTTTTTCATGCAGCTCTCTCTCTCTCTCTCATTGATTGAAAATATGAAATAAGAGACATGGCATGATTGAAAAGACAAGCCATTGTATGGACTTTTATTCCATGTGAATCTACAATTTTATTGCTCAGAACTTGCTGCGTAAACAAATTATGATAGAATTGTGGATTACTTGTAATCCTATCATTATTCGAAGGAAAAAAAAAAAAAAAAACCCTTACAAAACATAAGTTTTTTCTCTTTTCTTGGGGCGGCACACACTTTTTCATGTAGCTCTCTCTCTCTCTTATTGATTGAAAATATGAAATAAGAGACGTGGCATGATTGAAAATATGAAATGAGGGAAGCGAGATTGAAAATATGAAATAAGAGACGTGGCATGGTTGAAAATATGAAATGAGAGACGCACGATTGAAAAGATGAAATGAGAGACATGGCATGATTGAAAAGACAAGCCATTATATGGGCTATTATTCCATGTGAATTGGAACACCTAAGGTGCCTTGCACCTCAATATTTGTGAGTGTAACAAGGATTTATATAAGTTATATTATCAGTTATTTAAAGCAATCGTTAATAAATTATTTTAGAAAAATTTTGATATTATTTTTATAAGAAATATAAAATGTAGTAAAAAAAATTAATAATTTTCTTTTTCCATAAAATTTTTTAAAAATATTTTATAAACCAATGCCTTTAGGGCATTTGTAAACTTTTTCACAACTTTTATATATATATATATATATATATATATATATATATATATATAAAATATATAATTACTTGATTGTGTGGTTTTACTATTTTTTTTTTTTTTTTATCCCCCTTAATGGAGTAGCCTAGTGGTGGGAAATCCTCGTGACCCATTACATTTGTGAGCTTAAGAGTTTGTGAGTTTGAATAATGTTATTTCCTACTATTAATCGAGTGATTCCATGCCATGCATGAGTCGGAAGGTGTAAACACACATGCCAGCTCTTTTTTTCTTCCATAATTTTATTTATTTATTTATTTATTTTAAATTAATATAAGTGGTCGTGAAGTCATGGTCAGAAATAACATGATCACCGGTTATTTTATTTTATTTTATTTTATTTTTTGCTAAATTGATCACATAGGTTTTTGTTAGAGACATATTTAATGTAATTGGCTAATCCTTTGATAAAATGCACTTTACTTGTAATTTAGTAGATCTAGGATGAGTTTAGGACTTCAAGAAACATGTTGTTCAAGTCAAGTGTTAAAGCCATGAAGATCTGACCAAAAAACAAGTGAAGAAAAGTTGTTCATTAAATCTCGATAGCAATCTTGACAAAAAAACTTTTATCAAAGTTTATAGTTGAAGCTCGACACAAGTTATTTCTGTCGAGACTTACGAAATCAAAACTTCCAGATCTGATTTTCGACCTAAGTTGAAATATTTGTATAGGGTTTTTTTTCTCACAACCCTAAACATATACAAGACTTATTTTAAAAGGCCGTCTGCATGCAGAAAGTGCCCTAGTTCATTATTCTCTCTGAAGAAGTTACTACGTCTTTACGCCAAGGGTTTTGTGACCAAGAAGTTTCATGATTTTCATCGTTGATGAACTGAAGAACTTTGCAGACAACAACCTCTTCAAGTTGCTAGAGTTAGTCACGTACTAGGATCCGTGCACATTGCTTAGTCACATACTGGGATTCGTGCATCAAGGGAAATATTGCCATTACAATACAAGTTCAATTGTGTATTAGGGTAATGGTTCAATTGTAGGTTGGTATTTCGGGATAAGCCAAAGGGTTTGGTAAGATTCCTTATTCTTGTAACCACTTGTGATTGATAATAGTGGATTCTTGGAAGTAGTGACCTTAAAATCACCCGGTGGGGTTTTGCCTTGGTGGTTTTCCCCATTCGTAAACAAATCATCTGTGTCAATATTATTTTCTGCTGCATTTAAATAATTTGGTGATTTGTTTATGTTACCACGCTATTGCATGAAATTTGATTTAATTAATTAACTTGGACAATTAATTAATTAATCGTAAGGGATCAATTCATTTTAACCCAACCGTTTTAAATCGAATTGTAGTAGCATCTCTGCATCTGTAATAAATATCACATGTTCTTTTGACAAATATAGGAATGCCAGTAGTCTTGCATAGTAGCCAAAAGAGGTTTTCTAGCAAAATAATGGACAATAATTAATGATCAACACAGTGTACAATCATTATAGAGTATAACCCAAGATTAAAAAGAGGAGTACTTGGCTTTAAAATTCTCCTGAAATATTCTTCATAAATTTTTTTTTTTTTAAATCTCCTGAAATATTGGACAGTGATTAATGATTTTGGAAGCACACCGATACGGACATGAGTATAGTTATGGATATGGTACCACAATACAGCAATTTTTAAAAAAGTATGATACGAGTATGGCGGAGATACGTATATTAATTAATTATTAAATATATTTTTATATATAGTTAAGCATTTATTTTCATATAATATTAAACATATATCAGTTTAAGAAAAATAATAAATTTTTTTACTTCTATATATTATTAATCATTTTTTTTTATCAAGTTAAGAGTAATAATGGATAATAAAGCAAATTCATTACTATTAAAGATGTTCATAAATTAAGGATAAAGATATTTATTAATTTTCAAATGCAATATTATTATTCGGAGCATGATAGTTATCTTTGTTTTGTGAAAGGGTATTCGATTCCTTTTGTTATCGTGCCTCGACTATGTCCTATATTTCTTTTTATTTATTTATAATTTTAAAAGAAGGACACAATTGGACACATATGCCAGTGGCGGAACCAGAAATTTATCTTTGGGAGGGGGGGGGGAATATATAATTTGTTTTTTATGTGTATTAAATCTAAAATAGTAACATGCAATTAAGGGAGTCAATTTCATATTGAAGGCTATTTCGATTTAGTTAAAGGAACGATATGTTTTGGTACCAGTCAATACCGGTATACCGTTTCAGAATTACCGCTATATATATATATTCAATTAGAAAATCAAAATAAATAATTAAGAGTTTTTAAAAATATAAACCCTTCATTACCTTTTTTAATGTGAATAAACCCTTAATTACTTCTTCATACTACCTTAATCATATTTATTTATAAAAAACTGTATATATTGACCCATTAATCTAACAAATAAAAATAATAATGAATTTTTTTTTTTGGTTAAGAAAATAATAATGAATATAGTTTAAAAACATTGCCAAAATAAACATGAATTAAAGAATAAAATATTACACGTACTGGTGTCTGGAGTACACTCTAGAACCATAAAATAAAAAGATGAGTTAAAAAGTAAAAATTGTACCAAAAAAAAAACTCTTCACACCTAGTAATTGCTTACACCTATAGCCTACCCATCTTATCTGGCTGACACAAGCAAACAAAAGAAGCAAAGTGACATAAAAAAAAAAAAGAAAGAAATGGCTGGAGCCAAGACAAGGTTTGGGAACAAAAGTTTAAAAGTTAAAGCTTGATAAAAGAAAAAGAAGAAAGAAGTAGCAGCACTAGCAGATAACGAGGAAGACGATTTGTAGTTAACGAAGAAACAGCAGTAGTGGTTGACCAAGAAGACACAGTAAACGCCGACCAAGAAGAAACAACCATGGTCGATGAACAAGAAACAACAGTGACAGATGAAACACGCTATTTTTTTAAAAATTTTGGGGGGCCAAGGCCCCGGCCCTTCGGTCCTTATGTGGCTCGGCCACTGACATATGCAGAAATATCCAGGCATGTTTTACATGGGTACAATAATTTAAATGAAGTGTCCGTATTTTCTAATTAGTAATCATAAATGATCAATATGTATAGGGTGTGTTTGGATAGAACTTATTTTGCTGAAACTGAAAACTGAAAACACTGTAGCAAAATAATTTTTAAATGTGTGAATAGTACTGTGGGACCCATTTTTAATGAAAAAATTGATAAAAAATGAAATTTGTGGGTCCATGAACAGTGCACGGACCCACTGATGGACAGAAAAGTCAAAAAATCAGGGCCAAACAGTACTAAACAGTACTCTACTGTTGCGCTTGTCTCCTGAAAGTCTGAAACGCGTGTAGAAAAGAAAAAAAAAAAAAAAAAAACGCAAAACGCAAAAGTAAACGTGGATCCAAACTTACACATAGTCTATTCATTTAAAAATAAATAAATAAATATAGCCTCAAAAGTCGCTGGTGTTCTTTTTTTCTTTCTTTTATAGAGAATATTAGGCAAATTTTGAATTTGCTGCTAAACGCTGAAAACATGCTACACCCATGAATATAATAATATTAATAATAATTTCAGATGTGCCATGCTTTATGTCGCACATTTATATAAGAAGGTTTGGAACTCCTTGTAGAGTAGTGGAAGCAAAAGCCTAAAAGAGAGAAAAAAAAAGTGTTGTGAGAGGGCAGAAATGGAAAGGAGGCCATGCAGTGCGAAAGGTGTAATCAGAGGAGCATGGTCTGCATGGGAAGATGACATCCTAAAAAACTACATTAAAATCCATGGCGAAGGGAAATGGACAGACCTGCCTCAAAGAGCTGGTTCTAACTTCTAACAATATATGTTGCACTATATATTCTCTCTTCTCTCAAAGTGGTTCTCTTTTGTTGATTATTCATCCTGACACTTCTTATTTTGTAGGGCTGAGGAGATGTGGGAAGAGTTGCCGGCTTCGTTGGTTGAATTATTTAAGGCCAGATATTAAGAGAGGCAACTTTGCTGAGGACGAAGAAGATCTCATTATCAAACTACATAAGCTTCTTGGTAACAGGTACGGGAAATCTACTTCTTCTCCTCCGGAGCCAGTTCAATATAGATGCTATTTGGAGTGGGGTCTGCGTTTTCAGATTATTTTTTTCTCTTCGCGTGAACAGTAATATCACATAAATTCATGATAAAAGGAACAAAAATCACTGTTCATACACTGTTTATCACTCAATGGTGGAGTCAATGGGGGCCGAGGGAGGACACTTGCCCCCTCTGACTCCACCCAAAAAAAGGTCATGGTAACATCTTGCAGAAGTGAGCAAAAACTCTATTAAGGGTCTGTTTGGATAGAATTTATTTTGCTGAAACTGAAAACTTAAAACTGAAAACACTGTAGCAAAATAATTTTTAAATGGGTGAATAGTGCTGTGGGACCCATTTTTAATGAAAAAGTTGATAAAAAGTGGAGTTTGTGGGACCCGTAAACAGTGTACAAGTGCACTGTTCACAGAGGACCGGGTCAACAATTGCTGCTGGGGAGAATAAAAAAAAAAAAACGCAGAAAACGTGAAACGTAGACGCGCAACGCTCTATGGGTCCGTTTGGATACAGCTTATTGTTGCTGAAACTGAAAACTGAAAACACTGTAGCAAAATAATTTTTAAATGTGTAAATAGTACCGTGGGACCTATTTTTAATATTTTTTAATGTGTGAACAGTGTCAGCACAGTACATAAACAGTGCATTTACTGTTCATAATAGTGAAATTTGTCCCCCCAAAGTCAACAAAAGCGGGCCAAAAAAAAAAAAAAAAAAAAAAAAAAAAAGAAAAAAAAGAAAACGCGAACTCACCAAAACGTGGACGCAGACGCCGAGCGCAAACGCTCACTATATACAAACACACACTAAATGTTTAACCTGTTTGCCCCCTCTGATATAAAGAAAAAAACAAAATGCAGTCCCCAAAGTAGCTCTGTTACCGAAAAAGAAAAGCTAAAAAGGTTACACAGCAATTGAAGGATTGACGCCACTGTTAAAACATGCTACATCATTTTGGTTTTAAAAAGAAACTTTTATCAAGTCCCAGATTTAAGCATGTCACTACCATTCTTGGAACGTTTATCCCAACTTTCTTTTCTTTTTTATTTCATAAATTTTCAATTGATGGTAGGTCTTATATTTTAATATTTTATACAAATAATTATTAAAAAAAAAAAAAACTAACTAACTAATGCCCTTAATTGTACTATAGTTTCAGACCCTAAACCTCCATTATCTTCTCTCTCCTCCATCTCTTAGACATTTCAATTTTAAACTCTAGGTCTAGGTTTCTACTACAAACCCAAATTTAAATACTTTGAAGAATAGAGAACAAAAAATTTGAATTGTAGATATTATTTAAAAGCAATCAAAGCAATAGACATGTTTACAACATTAGATATCTAAATTTTAAGGAATCAAATTAGATATCTAAATTTTATGTAATTAGATTAATCTCTCACTTTAATTGTCTTAACTATAAATTGGTTATTTTTGTTTCGATATGAAATATATATTTGTACTTAATTGAAAATATGGATAATCCTGAGTATAATAATGAGTCCAAATCAAGTTCTAAACGAATTCTTATACAATTGTTTTTGTTTTTTCCTTTTTAAAAATAGTCTTTAAATCTTGCCCCCTCTGAATTGAAATCCTAACTCCGCCACTATTATCACTGTTCACGAACTAAAAAATATTAAAAATGGGTCCCACGGTACTATTCACATATTTAAAAATTATTTTGCTACAGTATTTTCAGTTTTCAGTTTTCAGTTTTTAGTTTCAGCAATAATAAGTTCAATCCAAACAGACCCATAATTTGAGATTTGAGGTGATACATTTAAATAATGGTTTTTATATTTAAATATAGATTAAGTAAATTATTCATAAATATATATATATATATATATTAAATAATTTTATTTAATATTAGAAGTATAATTTTTTCCACAACTTTATGTGATGATAAGTTGACTACATTGTTCAAAAAGTTATACGCCTAACAGTGATCTTCATATATAATATTGTATAAAGATATTTTTTTTTATTAACTTCTTCTGAGTAAACCAAAATATATTTTAGATTAAAAAGAAAACTAAATACATTATTATTATTATTATTATTATTATTATTATTATTATTATTATTATTATTATTATTATCATCATCATCATCATCATCATCATCATTCTCTGATTTTAATGTGATAAATAACACCTTTTTAATTATAATAATTTTATGATGAAATGTTAAAAGCACCTTATACATTGCTATTAATTGCAAATTTGATAATATATAGTGATAAGTATAACAAGTATTAAATAAAAGATCAAAATAAGTAACCGTGAATTAAATTTTGAGAAAAAATTTATAAAATCCACAATTGTGCAAATCATAAACAAGTGAAAGAAACTCATTTTGCATGCTGAGGGTTTTTTATTTTTATTTTTTAAATTCGATAGTTACAAAGGAGGATGAAATATTTTAACTCTGAATATTTTCATTAAAAATATCATGAAGTGTCAATCAATTGAACTAGAGGAAATTCGTATAGATTATATGGTCTTTTTTTCCTTTGGGTCTGGGGAAAATTCCCCTCCCTCCTCCCAAATGTCACACTATAAAGTGATAAATTAATGTGCTTACAAACTAGACGTTGTGTAACGACTGTTGCAGTTGGTCACTCATTGCTCGGAGATTACCTGGACGAACTGACAATGAGATAAAGAATTACTGGAACACCATTTTAAGCAAGAGGGTGCAAGGTGACAAGATTCATGAACAAAGTAGTAGAATATTAAAATCCATTGGAAGGATAAGAAAGTTGACACCAGACTCCAATCCAGGAATAAAACCAGTTGCTCACCCTGTGATTCGACCAAAAGCAGTGCGGTGCACAAAGGTTATCCTCCCATGGCAACCGGATAGTAATCAAATGTTCAATGAAAATATAGTTCCTTATGGAAATAGTGAAAACCTATTTCCTTCAGTTCAGTCGGAGAATAACATCTCTGACTTTTTGAAAGATTTGGATATAAATTACCTTTTGAGATCAGATGTGCAAAATTCAGATGGCCACCAAACCAATGAAATCAACATACGTAACATTGAGTTGGATTTGCAAGTTTCTGGATGCGATGCCAAGTTTAAAGATTTAATGGATGAAGGGAAGCTTGAGAATTGGAGGGCTACTAATCCTTTTCAGCCAAATCAAGCTATGGATCTTAACACATTGACTTCTTTTCTGGATTCAGAAGATGCATGGATTAGCTGAAAGTAAACAAGATGCATAACTAAGCCCATTATCTTCATGAATAATTGGTGCCCATTGTTGTTAGCATTTTCTTATGTTGTGGGTTAGTATTGTCATCTATGTGTATCTATTAAATCATGAATAGTTGGAGTGTATTTTGCTTGGCATCTGTTGAACCCAATTATGGATAATGCTCACCACATGTTAATATTAGACATTTTTTAGTTGCAAATGTATTGGTTTGACCCATTAAAACCCAATACATTAAAACTCTCATATACCAAATATATATATACACACTCACATATATGCACTACATATTGTGTTAGTGGTACCCAAATATGTGTTTGTGATTGCAAATGAAGAGGTGTAAGTGCCCGTTTGGTTCAGCGTTTGAAGCCCAAAACGCGCGTTTTCAAAAAAGCCAGCCCAAAAATAGTGTTTGGTAAGTAATAAACGCAACTTTTTAGAAAAAGTTGCGTTTTAGATTTGTGAAGAAACGCGTGTTTGAGTTTATGGAGCTCTGGAGGTCCATAAACAAAAAGCTCATGCGCGTTTTCAAATTGATCCGTTGGGCTCTTCCAAAAATAACCAAATTACCCTTGATAAATCATCAGCTCTCATCTCATCTCTCTGCTCTCCCAACAAATTTCCATATCCAAACACAAAAAAATCTATAACAAATTCCCAAATCCAAACACAAAAAAATCTATAACAAATTCCCAAATCAGCTAAGGAAAAAAAAAAAATCAATCCCTTGCAAATTAGGATTCCTCAAAATGCAAAAAAAAAAAAAAAAAAAAAAAAAAAAAATCAGAATATAGCATAGAGAATTACAGGACAAAATCGAAGTCGAAGCGTCAAAAACACCGAGCTCTGGGTTCGATCAAATCGGCGAACACCACCCAATCAAACCCGGATGACTCTGACTCCGACCCCATTTTCGATCTCCAAGCCCTTCCCTCTCAGCCACGAAGAAGGAGAATGTTTTGGTGTTTGGAGAAATGGCAGGGAAGGAATAAAGAAAGGAGGAAAGAAGGATTAAAAAAGGAAGAAAGAAAAAAAAAAAAAAAAGAGACGAAGAAGATGTTCTGGTGTTTTGGAGAAATGGCAAGGAAAGAATAAAGAAAGGAGGAAAGAAGGATTGAAAAAAAAAAAAAAAAAAAAAAAAAAGGAAGAAGGAGGACTCTCTGGGACGTTCTGGAACTTGGAGAAAAGATATAGAAAAAGAAAGGAAAGAAGGAAATAAAGGAAAAGAGTGGGTACGTGTGTGGACTGGAAAAAAAGAGGGAAAAAAAAAGAAAAAAAAGAAGAAAATGCGGTAAGTGAGTGGAGGAGAAAAAAAATGAAAAAGAAGGAAATATTATCACAATATTTTCACAATAAATATTAAGTAGTAGGTTATTATTAGCTAACACTTGTGAGAAAAAATAATTTTTTTAGAAAGAGAAAAAAATAATTTTAATAGTACGTTCAAATTAAAATTAGTATCAATTTTTATCACAATATTTTTACAATACTTTCACAATAAATCTTAAGTAGTAGGTTATTATTAGCTAATATTGGTAAGAAAAAAATAATTTTTTTAGAAAGAGAAAAATTGATTTAAGTATGATGAAGTAATTGATTTAGGTATGAAACAATCTCACATAAAAAAAAAAAAAAAAAAAAAAAAAGTATGAAATAAATTCCCTTAGATATACATTGTCCTTTTTGGTCATTTACCCCTCAAAAAGCCACTTTTATAAGTGCTAACCAAACACTCAGCTTTTTCATTATGCACTTTTTAACAATTTTTACCAAACACTCAGCTTTTTGAAACTCCACTTTTTCATTATGCACTTTTACAAAACTCCACTTTTTCATTATGCACTTTTTCAAAAAGCTGAACCAAACTCACCCTAATTCACCTTCCTCACACAAACACAACCATTCTTGACATTGTAGGAACTTGTGGCTTCTTCCTCTCATTCTCATGGCGAGTTTCTCATCAGTTGTGTTTTGTCTACCTACTATTTTTAAAAATAAATATATACTGGTGATATTTGAGAGTTTGGTAAATTGTTTTTAGTTTTCACCCCCTTTTGTTCTTTGGATGTTTTAATTCCTTTGCTTTTTTGGTATGTGGATCTTGGTTGAAAATTTTCAACAATTGCTTCATGTGTTGTCATGTATGAGTAGTGGATTGTATGTATATATTGTACTGATTGAATAAACATATAGACACTGGTGGCTCCACATGAAGCTCAAGGTGGTCATTGGACCACCCTCACCTAGCAAAAAAATTAATTATTATATATAAATTTTAAAAATTTAATGATTTTATTATCCTTAAGAAATATTTGTGACCACCCTAAAAATTTTTAGGTTCAACGTAATTAATTTTTGGACAAAATTTGGCAACAAACTTAATTGTAGACTAAGACTACAACTCTACTCAATATATATATTTGGATGTGAATTGTGACAAATCACCATTGGATTACATTTTCTTCTTATATCCTCCATATTTGCAAATTTTCAAAAAAAAATAAAAAAATCAATAGCTATTTCATCAATCAAATATTTAAATTTTGAGTTTTTGTAGTCTAAAATTACATAAAAATCTAAGTTCATGAATTA
Organism: Quercus robur; assembly: GCF_932294415.1. Lineage (NCBI taxonomy): Eukaryota > Viridiplantae > Streptophyta > Magnoliopsida > Fagales > Fagaceae > Quercus > Quercus robur. Next base: position 84,293,261 of record NC_065538.1, on the reverse strand, counting down.
AATAGTAAATAACATCCGATTAACATAAAATTTGGCATGTATTTTAAGAACATAAAGAACATGCAATTCAATAGTTAGATTTTCAAAATATGTAGCTATGTTAATTTGTTTAGTGATAGTTGTAGTCTTAGGCTACAACTAAGTTTATAGCCAAACTTTGTCTTTAAATTTTGGCTCCCTTAACAATATATTAAGTCCTTACAAAAAAAAAAAAAAAAAAAAAAAAATCCCAATAAATTTTTAATCTAACTAAACTTTTGAAAGAGTTGTAACTTATAACATTGATAATGAAACTATCATGAAAAAATTTAAAAATAAAAAAATTTGTAAAAGAAAATTATAAGACTTTATGTATTTGTGTGTGTGTTTTGGTCAATATATGAAGTTATTTTTTTATTAAATTTTGGTCAATAATATCTACCCGGAAAAATATTTTTGGAGCCACCATTGGATATAGAGCGACACTCTTTGGCTATAGAGTGACAGGCCTACTAACACTAACACACCCCATTACATGTCAACAACTTCGTAAGCCACCCATCGATACTTTTTTTTGATAATCGCCGCCCATCAATACAGACATTAGAAACACCGCCAGTACTACTTCTAGGGGTTCTTTTGCTTTTTATTTCTATTTGTTGACTTAAGTTAGGTTAGGTTACAATTTTTTCTTTTTTTAATCAAGCAAATTTTTTTTTTTTTTTTATTCATTTTTTTTATAAAGCTAAATTTTCATTGAAACACAAAATTCGCCAATGCTCCTATTGTTTCGTTAGTTCGTAGTATGCCAGCCATGAGGTTTTGCCTTTTATGGTTTGTGTCATGTACAAACGGTACCGAAGAAAGAGGCGAGGAACACAAAAATATTCATAATTTCTTGTCACAATGGTAACGTGAGAGACTGTGATTGAAGAAAAAATTGTGGGGTAATGTGTAAGTGATAGTTAACCACTCACAATCTATCACGTCAGAGTTGTGACAAAACAATTATGGAATAATTTATACTCCTAGAACTAATCAAGTACCGAAGATAAGATAACATACATCTTCAAATAGCCATGTGCCCCGCAGGCAGCCCTGCTCTAATTCAAAATAATAATTTATGGAAAAAAGTTTTAAAAATATTAATGGATACATCAATTGATAAAAGCCAATTTTTATTTTGCAGATGAGGGTGTTTTTAATTTATGAGGTTCATGTTGCAAATTTAAGGGTTTTTTAAGCTTAGAAATTCTACTATAACTCAATCTAAGTATATATATATGAGAAGCTCATTCTTAAAGACTTGAACCACGGTCATTGTCTCATTCCTTCCACTCCACAAAAACTTATACTTGTGAAGTGACTATTGCATCAATAGTTCATAATTGTATTATTTGTGTCACTCTAATAGTGTTTCGTTTTATAATCACTAACTATAGAATGTCATGTATCTAGATTTTTCTATTTTAAACTTTGATTACTTTATAGAAAAGAAAAAGTGATGTATGATGGATTGTGATTGGTAGGGTATAGAGCAAAATACTAACAATTACAAGGACTTTTTTTCACGTTACTCCATAGGGTTCTTTGCACTTTGTTTCTTTTAAAAATTAAAACCTTATTATTATTAATAAATAAATAAATAAACGTTTTGATAATATTCCTTATAGCAATAGTAAAACGAATGATGTTACAGAATTTACTCTCATTTTGTGAGTGTTTCTCAAAAAAAAAAAAAAAAAACTATTATTTTGTGAGTGTAATTATGAGGTTTATATAATTTTTTCATCATAAATTATTATAAATTAATATATTTGGTGGTCAATAGTCATGTGGTGGTATGAAATATGAATCAACAATCACATGACCCTTCCTGTGGAATTTGCTGCAACAAACCCGAATCTATTCACTATTGGCCACTTAATTGCTTTGGGAATTTCCTCTTGCGAGGAATATCTGGGCTCTGTTTAGAGGAAAGCTCCAAAAATGCCGAAACGATGTCTAAGAGTTTTTCCCTGCTATTCAAACAGATTCTCGTCACTTGAGTGATGGGCAGTGACTTCTTGGGCGATTTGAAATGCTTAGAACAAATTCTATCTTGAGAAAACTCAGGCCCAGCCAAAGAGAATCCTGGATGGTGCTGTTGGCTTCCTTGAAGAGTACCATAGACGACCCTTGTTAGTCTTTCTCCATGCTTATATTTTTTCTTCCTCTGGTCTGAACTGTTTATTTTTTCTGTTTGCTCCCCCTTCACCTATTTTAAAGTGTTAGTATATAGCTTAGTCTAGCCTAGCCCATCGGGCTTAGCCCAATATATTGTACTTGTAGTATACTCATATTTCTTGTACGTCACACATACTTAGCCTATATAAGAGTCTCTATTGTGCAGTGTTATTTATACAGAATATATATCAATATACAGACTATTCAATCTTTCTCTCTCACTTTATATTCTTAACATGGTATTAGAACAATTGCTCCGACTTTCTAGTACCTATGGTCATCCTTGGCGTTCTTCCACTGCCCTTGCCTTCATCCAGTAACCATTGTCAGATGTGAGTTACTGTCGTCAAGCCACAGCCATTACAACCCTCAGATCTAGTCTTTTCTCTTATCAAATCGTTGAACCACGACTACGAATTGATAGATCAGACTATACCGAGCAAAACCCAGTTTGAAAAATCCCGAAACGGCTTCTCACACACCCACACGTGCCGCCAAAATTTCTCTGCAAGTCGATCATGCGCCTCATGCACCTCCATGCTCCACCAAAACTTCCCTCGCGCTGGAATTGAGTCGCCGCACGCCAAACCAATCTACGTAATGCCACGTCAGCCCTAGGGTTACATCATCACTATGTGTCAACATTTCGCATCATCAATGACGACATCTTGCCACGTCATCAGCCTACGTCAGTGTCCCACATCAGCACTCATCCGTTGACTGTTGATTCTAAACATTGACCGTTGACTAGGCGTTGACTTTTTACCAAAAAGTCAAAAAATTTCAATAGGTCCTATCTTACTCAGTTTTTTGCGTAAATTTCGATTTTGGACTCTATTTCTTCGTTTGAGGTCTCTAAATCCCTCTTTTTTGTCATTTTATAATTCTTTTCACAATTTGATGAGATGATAAATTGAGTAAATTGTTAAAAAAGTTATATGCCTAAAAGTGATCATCATATATAATATTATATAAAGTTTTTATTAACTTTTGAGTAAACCAAACTACATTCTAGATTTAAGAAGAAAATGAAATATTATTATTATTATTATTATTATTCGATAATTTTAATATAATAAACACCCTTTTTAATAAAATAATTTTATGATAGAATGATAAACACCACCTGACACATTGTTATTTGTTAGGACATATGTGAATCATGTTTAGAACATATATCATTTAGAATTGGCTAATCCTTTGACAAAATGCACTTTACTTGTATTTGAGTAGATCTAAGATGTGTTTAATACTTCAAAGAACAAGAATTCAAGTCCAAGTATTGAAGCCATGCAAATTTGCCCAAGAATCAAGTGAAGAAGTGCTATATTTTAAAGCTCGATAGATGTATCTATCGAGATTTAAAATGTGAAGCTCGACAATTGTAGCGATTCGTAGGGGCTTATAGTTTAATTGGTTGAAACGTACCGCTCATAACGGTTATATTGTAGGTTCGAGCCCTGGGACTCAAAAGATGGAAAAAGAGGAGAGGTCACTCTTTCTTTTCCAGTCTCAGGAATTTGCTAAACTAAAGATTCTCGTAAGTCGACTATGTGCCTTTAAGGTTCTCCCCCGACTTGGTGCCGACTGCCGACGCTGTACCCACCTAGAGATTGGAGTTGCCTAGCCGCTCCTCGTTCTCTGACTTTGACCACTAGAGTGGTCTCAAATTAATTAATACATTAAACAACAGTTTCATTGTTAGTTTCTCTAGGAACATATGTTAAATTAGGGTGAGGTTTACTATTCTAGTCTACAGGCCACTTAGCTAAACGAAATCCTGAGTATCGACTGTCGTGTGAGTCTCGACCACGCTACGCCCTGACCTGAGTCCCCACGTCCGCTCTTCTCTGCCCACAACCCAAGAAGTTGGCGGCTGGTATACTACCATAATGAAATTACCTTTTCTTTTTTTATTCAGATAGGATTTATGTTGGCTTCGTCGGGAGGCTCGCGTAGTTTGTTAGAGTACAAACCTGATGTCAATGATATAGGAGTAGTTGATCGCATCGAGTAAAGAAAAGGATGGAATTCGAGAAACAGAGTTGCCTTCCACATGTGCACTGAAACCAGAGTCTGCTACTCGCCTTAGGCAAAACCTGGAGTCTTTTGCCTGAGGCCAAGAAAAGCGAGCTCAAGATCAGGAGCCAAAGTGGACCGAGAAGAAAGAAGAAAGGCTTCATCTGCCAAGCAGCAGCTTCTTACGGGATGACTAAGTGCGCTGAAACCAACCTGCGGTTGGATAGCGACTTCCTGGCGACCCATCTGGTTAGTTCAGCTATCACTACTGGAAGCCCCTGCGGTTGTTCGGCTACGTACTCCCCATCCGCGTATCTCACACTCCAAGTAGTCAGTAGTCTCAAAGAGTAATGAAGTTGGATTAAGAAGGCCGAAAGCCAGGCAGTAAAGCTCACGTTGTTGACACCTCTTGTCCGTTAGTGAGTGATTTCTCGTATGTGTAAAAAAGACGGGGTAGACCGTCTCATCTCCACCAGGATAGCCGCTTTGTGGGAAGCTTTAAGGAGTTGTAAACCCTCAAGATCCCAATTTCACAATCACCGTATAGTGATCACAGAAAGTTCGAGAGCCTCTAGGAGAACAAATGAATTGTATAAGCCCCTATACTCTTCCTTAAGGATGTCCCCCTTCAAGAGCTAGTCTAATCACTAAAGGGGGGTAGCCTGTCGTATTGGACTTATGATATACTTTCCTTTTTTGAGTAGCTAATTCATACCTGTATCATAGACGGCAATCCGTTCTCTTCCCTTTAGCAGTCTAAGGTAAGCGGTAGCATTCCCCTAGGCAGGCCCCACGTGGGAGAAGGAAGGCTCGACCATAATGGGATTTTCCTGTCCTTTGAAAGTTTATGGAGCTATCATCTTTCCTAAGCTGCGTTAACAGCCAGGAAATAGATTTATGTTTCTTTTGAAGTGGATCATTCGGAGCAAAGTTTGGCGCATGCTTGCCGATGACCTCCCCCACAAACTGGTGTTGTTTAATAGATGTCGAGTGTTGCTTTTCCCTAGGTGAGCTGGGTTAGGAAGGGGTTTGACTGGCTTTCCCCCACTCTTCATCAAAGAAGCCAGATTTGCCTGACTTTCCTCTCGGTTGATCCTTTCAGATCTGACTCACCGCTCTCAACAATTCAGTACTTTCAGAATTCGAAGGACGAAACCTTCAGAAAGATCAGGATGTCAGGCCATAACATGCTAAAGAGATATAGATATTTATTTCATTTAAATGCGAGTGCCGCAGATCGAAGGTTGGTACACTCAAAAAAAAGTGTATTAAGTTCAAAATTCTCACATGATCCTAGACCAATAATGTGTTGAAAGTTTTCATTAGAGGAAAACTTCAAATATGTATTAGGGACAATGGTATAAGTTAAAAATCCACACATCTTCATGGATAAATAAATTTGGTTAACTAGATATAGGACATAGGTTTTTTGACCAAACATAAATATATGACATAGAAAGACTGCTCCCTTAACCGAAGTAGGAAAAACAGAAAAAGATTAAAAGTGTTATGTACTTGTGAGTGCATGTGGAAACATCTCAGTATCTCCCCAGAATTGAATGCACCCATTATTTTAATGTAGTATAATCACTTTTAATTAGTAGGTAAGGATTTCATTAACAAAGAGCTACAAAGGGAAGTAAATCAAGTACACAGGAATTATATATGAAGTACATTTCCAATACAAAAGCCATACTCATGACACAAATACCTATTCATCACAAAAACTATTGAGCATTTAAAACCTGGAAAGGAATCCATTCATTGGGGTGCTTAGTAAACAATGGTGTCCCACACATCATATGAATGCAAGATCTGGTCTCATGCTCCAGTAACAATCTTCCATAGAAAAAGTCAAAAAAGGGGGGGGGGGGGGGGGGACAGCACCAAAGAAATGAGAAGGCTAGATGTGTTAATAGAAATCTACCAGTAATATACAATTATTAAACAACCCTTTTTAAAAACTGCCTTCTCCACCTTTTTCTTTAACTGAATAGTGCTTCAATGACATTATCCTTAAAGAAAATTCTGCTAATGATGAATCTGCCCTCCAACAAAAAAAGGATCCTGCCAAGAATTCACTGACAACACCAAATCTAGAGTGCAACAAAGGCCCGTAGTTATAGTTACAGTAAGCAGCATTGCAACACTCAATGGAACAAAATTATCACGGTTCATTTGAGAAAGGTGCAAAATCCAATTGATGAATCCAGATTGTGCATTTGGCTGAATACCTATACCATAGGGCATGCCAAAAAATATAATAGCTCAGACTCCTACATGAAAATAATAGCAAAGAAATAAAAATGACATGTCCATAAAGAAGAATTAAGGAGCCTAGCTCTACCATTGGGTGAATGATAGCCTGAAAGCCCAAAAGTCCCCAAGAACTAAACTCAACCCGGCACATCAAGGGAAACTCTGAATTTATCCACCCAAGAAAAGCACTGAACTAGAAATTAAATACCCACAACTGAGGACCAAATCAAGCTATCACAATACTCAAATGCAAGTATGTAGAATTGTGACTCAAACGATGCACTTATATAAAATCATGCTCCAAATATGAGGGAGCTCGATGCTTCAAACCCATGCTTCATGACTCACACCTCTTTTTGTCAAGTGAAGCTGATGGACACATGTAATATGCATAATCCTCAACATGAAAGCAAGCAAATAGAAACTAAAAGCCTGTAACTCAGAACATGCAATACATCCTCAGCCACTCAGGGGAACTGATGTGGGAGCTCCTAATTTATTGAAATAGCAACTCACAGCAGAGATCCTAAAGAGATTGCAGCTAAAGTGGATTTACAAATGCTTTTTATCCCTTTTAAGATAGATACTATCACAGTTCAATGCCAGAAAAGCAGTAGATAATGTTAAAAGGGAAGTTGTTGCTAAAACGTTTGCTAATTAGCCAGTGAAGTGTAACTGATGGCGCAAATGCTTGGTTTAGAAACAAATTACTCTGTTGTTTATTATCCTTATTTATTATGAACTGTATTCATATTTAAGTTTAATAAAATAAAAAATACAAAGTTCAATAACCAATTTGAAAAAAGAGATGTGAATATGAAATTTTATAGTAAGTCTCAATTTCAAAGTCAAAGAGAGTAAATGATAATTAAGATAATACTATATTCCCTCTTCTGCAGTTCAGTTACATCTTGAAAAAGATCCTAACTGCAATTGTTCAACTCCACTGCAACTTCCTTAAGCTTTCTTCCCTTTCTGTTTCCAAAAACAGTAAAATTACATTGCCATTCCATCTGTAGGTATGATAAGTAAACAAGTGTAAACTAGAAAGATGTAGCAAGACAAAACATCAAGTGATTTCACTTCTGGTGCACATACTAAAGTAGATACTCAAGATGTATTGCTTAACCTGCCACAAGCGGAACTTTCGACTTCTATGCTCATTGCTTGAATGAGAGCGGCTGTCAAGTAATGCATATGCTCTAGTGGTGGAGGAGATAAAGAAATTGGTGGCAAATGCTCCAACTCATTATTATTATTATTATTTTTTTAATACTGAGCCAGCAGGAGCTGTTCAAGATTTGCCTACATCTAATATGGATGACTTAGGCTTGTTTGGTGAAGCTGTGGAGGCACTCCTCAGTACATCATCTTCTGGTGAGCCACAATCTTAAGGGTTCTGCAGGCATTAAGCTATCTTGTTGCATCACTGAATAAGAAAGAGAATGATCCACAAATTCTTCCTGAAAAGGAGTATACAGCTGGTATTTCTAAGGTAAGGGGCATAAATTTAGCTTTGGAGCCTATATGGCTGAATCTGAGTACTTGCATAAGCAAAATAGATATTCAAATTCAGCTTTGGACCCTCTAGTATAATAATGCCACTTCCTGCGGGCTCTCAGAATAACTTACCATACACAGAATCTTTCTTTGTGGTGTGTGAGAAGTTACATCCTGTACAGCCAGGCTCTTGTCATGATTTTAGTATTGCTGCAGTTTTAGAGGATCAAGTTGCCAGAACTGCCCAACAGAAAACCTCAGGGAGTGCTTTGAAAGTTGATGAATAAAACATTGCTTTTGGGAAGTTTTCAGAGAAACATTGGAAGCTGCTAAATCCTTTCCTTCCGTAAAATCCTGGGTTGCTGGAGAAACCATTCTCCCTCAAGCTGAAGCTTCCTATATTCATGATCTTAACAAAAAGCGTGCTCACTTTAGATCAAAAAACCAAAAACAGGCTAATCTTGTTACATTGTGGGTTTCGGCGGCTGGTGGTTGATGGGTTTTGAGGCGGTGGGTGTTGATCTTGTGGGTTTTTTTTTTTTGGGTGATATTTTCTGGCTCTTTCCTGCAGTGATGCTTCAACAAATCGGTGTTTGCTCTGATACCAAAACTGACGCAGGACAACCAGAACAAAATTGAAATAACGGAAAAATAAAATATATGACCTAGGAGTCAGCACCTAGGCCTTGCTTGGAGTCAGCACCAAGTGGGGAAAACCACTAGGAGTCAGCACCTAGGGTAGACCTGGAGTCAGCACTAGATCAAAGAAAGACCAAACGGCCATTGTTTTCATTCATAAAAATATCAACTATCTCCTCAAGGAGTACAATAGGTTGCTTATAAAGGATTACTAAACCCTAGTTCTAATTGGCTAGGAAACCCTAATTGCCTTATTACAAAAATACCCTTGCTGGCTAGGAAACCCTAATTGCCTTATTACAAAAATAACCTTACTTCTAAATTAAAATACTAAAAGCCCAATAAACTACTAGGACCTAAAACATAAAAATACAATTGACTTGCAAACATAAATAATATTAAATAATAATTCTCTTTCATCTCCCGCATCATTCTCCTCTGGTTGGAGAAAACTCGACCTCGAGTTTTAAAGCATTGAAGGATTAGGATGCTGACAAACAACACTTGCTTCAAGTTTGAAATCACCTTAGGGAGCATAGGGAAAAGAAAAACCTTGAATTCCACCGCATCAAACTCATTTGGAATAACAAAATCAATGTGTGGAATCAGTATAATCTCTTCTTGAACCTTATGAGCCATAGGAAGCACTTTGGTTTCAACCTCTTCGACTTCACCAAGATGTAGATCTTCAAGGACTGTGGAGGGTTGATCAGAAGCACATTCAACAACTTCAACTTTCACATCATGTGCACCCTCTAACGTAATACTCTCTTTAGGTGCCATCTTTTCACCTGGCTGTTCTTCAATAGATTCATTTCCTTGCACGCTTGTTAAAGCAACACTTGTCGAGGCATGTACGTCTATGTCAACATTAGGCTTTGGTGTTGCTGGAGGATTCTCCACGACCAAGATATCACCATCAATGTTGTCTTCTATGGGGGCAGCAATAAGTTCATTGTGATCAATTATCCTTGATTTCCCAATTGAATCAGGTGGAGTCTTCATTTGCTTCATTTGAGCAATCCTGTCTTGAATCTCTTTCATGAGCTTCTCAGTTAATTTCGTTACTTTCCTGGTAGATAATTCCTTGGTAGATTGTTCAAAAGTGCGCTGAGGACATGATATGGGATGAGAATGAGGAGTCATCGCATTTGCTTCAACTTGTAAAGTACCACACTGAGATTGGGGCAGATACTTAGCTCGATGGTATGGTGACAAATACTCATCACAAAGCTTTTCTTTCATATCTTCCCACACAGTAATGGCAGGTTCATAATCCATATAGCGGAAACGTTCAAGATTCTCCCAAAACCTTTGTGCTTTACCTATTAACTTCGACTTGGCATACCTAACCTTTATGTTATCTGCAAAATTTGCTTGCTCAAAGAATCGCTCCATCCCATTCATCCAGTTGACAAAATCTCGTGGATAAGTTTCATAACCATCAAAATAAGGTGCTTCTAATATTTCCATGATTCTCTAAAATAGTGCTTCAACAAATAGCTACTATGATTTTCTCCTTGATAGTGGCCAACTTACTGTACTATAGTCACGGGCTAGCAGCAACTGTGGATAACAGCTTTGGGGCCTATACGTGCAATGGGCTGGCAGCAACAAGACTTCTTCTTCTTCTTCTTCTTCTTTTTATTTTTTATTTTTTATTTTTTATTTTTGCAAAATAATAAAATACAGTACACGGACTTAAAATTGAAGAAGCTACAGACACGGACTTTAAAAGAAAGTCAAACGAAAGACTCTAAATTGAAAGACACGGACTCAAAGTACAGACTTATGAAAAAGAAACCACAGAAACTAATGAAAGAGAGCGGAATCTCTAAATTGAAAGAAGGTTGCTCGGCGATGGGCTTGTGGGGCTAGGGGTTGACAACTGTGGTGGTGCGACGACAGGGAAGGCAGTGGCGGCACGAGACATGACGGTGGTCGACGTGATAATGGGTTCGGCGGCTGGTGGCTGTTGGGTTTTGGGGCGGTGGGTGTTGATCTTGTGGGTTTCGGCGGCTGGTGGTTGATGGGTTTTGAGGCGGTGGGTGTTGATCTTGTGGGTTTTTTTTTTTTTTTTTTTGGGTGATATTTTCTGGCTCTTTCCTGCAGTGATGCTTCAACAGATCGGTGTTTGCTCTGATACCAAAACTGACGCAGGACAACCAAAACAAAATTGAAATAACGAAAAAATAAAAGATATGACCTAGGAGTCAGCACCTAGGCCTTGCTTGGAGTCAGCACCAAGCGGGGAAAACCACTAGGAGTCAGCACCTAGGGTAGACCTGGAGTCAGCACTAGATCAAAGAAAGACCAAACGGCCATTGTTTTCATTCATAAAAATATCAACTATCTCCTCAAGGAGTACAATAGGTTGCTTATAAAGGATTACTAAACCCTAGTTCTAATTGGCTAGGAAACCCTAATTGCCTTATTACAAAAATACCCTTGCTGGCTAGGAAACCCTAATTGCCTTATTACAAAAATAACCTTACTTCTAAATTAAAATACTAAAAGCCCAATAAACTACTAGGACCTAAAACATAAAAATACAATTGACTTGCAAACATAAATAATATTAAATAATAATTCTCTTTCATCTCACGCATCACCTAATGATAGTTTTTCACTATTGGTTACAAATACATGGATTCATAGGAATATATATTCTATACCATGCAACTGGAAATATAAGAACTTTTTGTTTTCTTTTTCTCTTCTTTTACTTTTGGTTATAAATTGATGGATAATAGTTATATATACTAGATCATGTCACATTAACTTCCATTATATTTATTGCATAACTTTATTATACTCCCCACATTTACTCCACACACATTCAATAAAAAAAAACCCTCTATTTATTAATGAAAATTTATTAAAACAAGTCTAATTTCTAACAGCAATAGCAATGCAAATGGAGAAACAACAAAGGAAGAGGTAATTTGTGAGAAATTGGTGTTGTGACTATAGCTTAAATATTCGTTTTGTCCTCCCCAAGAATCAATAGTAACATAGAATGCTTTAAGTGAAAATAGTCTATTCACTACTAGAGCAACATACGTTGGCACAGACATTTCTAATAAGAGAATAGGCAATGGAGCTTCAAAATTGAGCACATGATGAACTACTTGCCTTATTGAAGGTCTGAGATTGTAATCAGGATGAGCAAACCAAAGGCCAACAATAATCAAGCACTCCATTTGTTGCTCGTCAAAATTTCCACCTAGCCTTTGGTCAACTACTTCAACTACCTGTCCTCTTCTATAGAACTCCCGAACCCACTCCACCATGACTACCTACTCTTCTATGGCCATGGGGATGGGGTTGATTGCTTTTCTACCACAAGCTATCTCCAGTGCAACAATTCCAAAACTATAGACATCTGATTCCTTAGTAGCCTTACTAGTTGTGAAATATTCTAGTGCCATATAACCCATGGTGCCCGCCAAATTAGTGGTTTGTGCCCCTTTGACATGGTCACAAGCCCAGCTAGCCCAAAATCCCCAAGTTTAGCATTAAAATTTGAATTAAGCATAATGTTGCTTGATTTTATATCCCTATGCAAAACGTATTGTTCCCATTCTTCATGTAAGTAGAGCAAGGATGAGGCCAAGCCTTGAGCAACTTTGTACCTCACTGCCCACATCAATGTACTTTCTTTTTAAAAAATATGTGAATCTAAGCTTCCATTGGGCATGAAATCATAAATGAGAAGTTCTCTTTTTTTGTGGCACCAACCAATAAGTTTCACCAAATTCCTATATCTCAATTGACTAATAATTTTTACTTCTGATGCATACTCTTTTATTCCTTGTTTAGACCTTTTTGCCACCCTCTTAATAGCTACAAAGGTGTTTGAGTCCCTTAAAAGTCCTCTATAAACCACGCCAAATCCTCCTTGGCCTAGCTTTTCTTTATCATCAAAATCATTTGTTCCATGAACCAATTCATTGTATGAAAACTTCCTAGGTCCTCTACCCTTTTAAATTCTTCATCAATACAATCATCAAGGACATAATCTTCTTCTTTATTCCTCCAACTCCTTTTCCACAAGGCAAAAAGAACCAATGCCAATGCCAACCCGCTAACCAGAACAAATCCACCAGAACCAAGACCCACGGCTAACCCCAATGCATTATTTTTCCTTTGGTTGGGGGCTGGAATATTGGGGCTTGACACCGGATCTTTAATGATGGTTATGTTATCATCAATTTCCAAAATTGAACTAAAATTCCATGAATAAATGTTATGTATTGCAGATGAATTTCCTGTTGAGACTAGCTGAGAATCCAAAAGTAACCTTCAGGTAAGAAATGGCTCAAATCAACATTTGTGGAAAGGAACTGCCTTAATGGAACATTGTATCTAAAACCAGTGAAGAAAACACTCAAATTATGAGAACTAGAATTGTAACTAATCCAAGCTTCATTTTATTTCCCTTCCTTAATAGCAATATTACTATACCATGATATATTAGCAACAGATTTCAAGGAGTTGACATCAATACCTATATGTTCCCCAGGGGGATCCAAATACATACTGCTATAGATATCAAACTCTACTGCGACAAAAGGATTATCCTTTGAGTCTAATGCCTGGTCATCGTGAGTAAGATCAATAGTACTAACACCTTTTGTTTTAGGAAACTTTGAACTGACAGGTGCAAGGAAGAATGCAAGCACGTCTCTATATACACTTCTATGCTGTGAGTCAATGGCAAAGGAAAAATGGGTAGTGAAATCTGTGAGGTTTTGAGAGTTATTGTCCCACAGGTGCATGGGTCTGAAATACGTAACTCCACCAACATACCCTAATGCAAGCTGATTGCCTGTCAGTTGGATGACTTGGTTTACAGCAAAAGCTCACTCATATGTTATGCTAAGAGTCAGAAGAACTAAAACTAGTGAAGTTGAAAGAAATAGCCCTTGTAAATGGGGTTAATATAGAAAAGAAATAGGTGATCATAAAGAGATAACAGAGGATTATAAGCTATGGAAACAGGAAATGTTTGATCTTGAAGTTGTATACAATGTAATTATAACTTTCAAGTGAGGTTGGCCAAGAGATATTGCAGAATGTAATATGAATCAATACGTACATAGATAATAAGTGGAAGTCTTCTAAGTGCAGAATCAAGCAATATTGACAAGAAAGAATTAAAAGTCAATGTTGTTTTGCAGGATAAGAATTAGAGGAAAACTTCAAATAGATACGGGCAATTGAATAAATTCAAAATCCACACATCATCTTGAATATATAATTGGCATTGAAAATTTTCATACACGGAGCAATGGTATAAGTTAAAAATCCACACATCGTCTTGGATAAATAAATTTTTTAGCTAGCTTTTATGCATTTCACTAAAAGTTAAAAATTCTCATGAAAAGTCTACCACAAAAGCTCAAGCCAAGTTTAGAAGAAATTTAACTTCACTAAGTACAGCTACTGAAAGGAAAAAGAAATAAAGCCCAAAAAAAAAAAAAAAAAACACATAAATGATGCCCATCACCAAAATCAAATTTCTTTAGCGAGCTTCTATCAATTCTACGCACTTCACAAAAAGTTTAAAATTTTTCATCAGACGAAAAGCTTGAATTGATATTGGACAATTGAATAAGTTCAAGAATCAAAACTCTCACATGATCCTAGGCCAATAACACGTTAAAAGTTTTCATTAGAGGAAAACTTCAAATATGCTGTATTAGGGAAAACCACATCCTCTTGGATAAAAAAATTGGGTTGACCAAATATAAGTCATAAACTATTTTACCAAACAAAAATATATGATCTAAAAAGGATGTTCCCTTAACCGAACTCAGAAAAACAGAAAAAATTAAAAGTGTTCTGTAATTGCGCGTGCATGTGGAAACATCTCAGTATCTCCCTAGAATTGTATGCACACATCATTTTGATGTAGCATAGTCACTTTTAATTAGTAGGTAAAGATTTCATTAACAAAGAACTACAAAGGGAAGTAAATCAAGCACAATAAATATAAATGAAGTACATTTCCAACTCAGAAGTCATACTCATGACACAAATACCTATTCACTGGGGTGCTTAGTAAACAATGGTGTCCCACACATCATACAAATGCAAGAGATGTCTCATGCACCAAAAGTAATGTTCTTCCATAGAAAAAAATACATTGTCTACAAAAGAAAGTTGAAGTCAGAGAGGAGGACGGCGCGCGGGGGGGGGGGGGGTGGGGGTGGGTTGTGGGGTAGACAAGTACCAAAGAAATGAGAAGCCTAGACGTGTTAATAGAAATCTACCAGTAATATACAATTATTAAAGCAACCCCTTTTAAAAACTGCCTTCTCTACCTTATTCTTTAACCAAATAGTGCTTCAAAGACATTATAGACAATTCTAATGATGAATCTGTCCTCTGACGAAAAAATGTCCTGGCAAGAATTCAATGACAACACCAAATCTAGACTGCAAAAGAGCCCTGCAGTTATAGTTACAGTAAGCAGCAGTGCGACACTCAATGGAACGAATTAGTATGGTTAATTTGAGAAAGATGCAAAATCCAATTGATGAAATCCAGATGTGCATTTGGTTTGAACACCTATATCATAGGGCATGCCAAAAATATAAAAGATCAGAATCCTAGATGAAGATACTAGCAAAGAAATAAAAACACCATGTCCATAAATAAGAATCAAGGAGTCTAGCTTTATCATTGGGTGAATGATAGCCTAAAAGCCCAAGTTCCCAAGAGCTAAACTATATCCAGCACATCAAGGGAAACTCTGAATTCATCCACCCAGGAAAAGAACTCAACTAGAAATTAAATACCCAAAACTTGGGACCAAATCATTCTATCACAGTAGTCAAACGTAAGTATGTAAAATTGTGACTCAAACAATGTACTAATGTAAAATTGTGCTCCAAGAGCTTGATGCTTCATGACTCACCTCTTTTTGTCAAGTGAAGCTCATGGACCCATGTAATACATCTCTGAAAAGTTTAAGATATATAATATGCATAATCCTTAACACAAAAGCAAGAAAGTAGAGCCTGTAACTCAGAACATGCACTACATCCTTAGCCACTCAGGGGAACAGATGTGGGAGCTCCTAATTTACTGAAATAGCAACTCACTGTTACAGCAGAGATACTAAAGAGATTGCAACTAAAATGGATTTACAACTTCTTTTATCCCTTTTAAGAGAGATACTATCACAGTTCAATGCCAGGAAAGCGGTAGATAGGAAGTAGTTGCCAAAACTTCTGCTGATTAGGCAGTACCGTGTGAATGATGGCTGCAAATGCTTGGTTTAGAAGCAGATCACTCTATTGTTTATAATCCTTCTTTATTATGACCTAATTCATATTTAAGTTTAATAAAATCAAAACTACAAAGTTCAATAATCAATTTGAAAAAGAGATGTGCATATGAAATTTTATAGTAAGTATCAATTTCAAAGTCAAAGAGAACAATATTTTTCTGAACTAAGAAAACACAACTCAGCAATGCCTTGTTCAACATAAATGATACTTAATTAAGGTAAAACTAGCCTCCCTCTTCTGTAGTTCAGTAACATCTTGGAAAAGATCTTAAATTGCAATTGTTCGACTCCACTGCAACTTTCCTAAGCTTTCTTCCCTTTCTGTTTCCAAAAACAGAAATATTTATGAACAATTACATTCCCATTCCATCTGTGGGATATGATAAGTAAACCAGAAAGGTGTAGCAAGACAAAAAATCAATTGATTTCACTTCTGGTGCACATACTGAAGTTGATACTCAAAATGCATTGCTTAACCTGCCAAAAGCGGAACTTTGACTTCTATGCACATTGCTTGCACGAGAGGGGCTGTCAGATAATGCATATGCTCTAGTGGCAGAGGTGATAAAGAAAGTGGCGGCAACTGGCAAATGCTCCAACTCATTATTATTTATTTTTACTGAGCTAGCAGGAACTGTTCAAGATTAGGCTACATCTGCTATGGATGAATTAGGCTTGTATGGTGAAGCTGTGGAGGCACTCCTCAGTACATCATCTTCTGATGAGCTGCAATCTTAAGGGAATTCTGCAGGCATTAGGCTCTCTTGTTGCATCACTGAATGGGAAAAAGAATGATCCACAAATTCTCCCTGAAAAGGAGTATACAGCTGCTCTTTTTCAGGTAAGGCTGTAAGGGACATAAATATAGCTTTGGAGCCTCTATGGCTGGATCTGAGTACTTGCATAAGCAAAATAGAGACTTATTCAAATTCAGCCACTTCCTGCAGGCTCTCAGAACATCTCACCGTACATAGAATCTTTCATTGTGGTATGTGAGAAGTTACATCCTATACAGCCAGGCTCTAGTCATGATTTTAGTATTGCTGCAGTTTTAGAGGTTGAAGATGCCAGCACTTCTTCTGCCCAACAGAAAACCTCAGGAATGCTATAAAATTTCATGAAAAAAAAAATTGCTTTTGGGAAGTTTTTAGAGAAGCATAGGAAGCTGCTAAATGCTTTCCTTCAGCAAAATCATGGGTTTTTAGAAAATCATTCTCCCTCAGGCTGAAGGTTCCTAGATTCATAATCTTGACAATATGCGTGCTCACTTCAGATAAAAACAAAAACAAAAAACAGGCCACTCTTGTTACCATCCCCCCCCTTCTCTCTCCCAACCCAAAATATATGTGGGAGTTATTAATTGACCAAAACAGCAAATAACAGCAGGGATCTTACTTGTTGAATCATACAAGACAGCGTACAATTTGCAGTTGTTGGAAGTGTTGCTATCCAAGATTGGGTAAAATTATCCAAGTATACACAATTCTCTCAACTATCAGGAGTCAAACAACAACAGAAAATAAAAAGAGAAACAAAATATGCACAGTAATGGAAAAAGCAAAAATCCAACCTTGTTTTAGCAAAAAATTGATGCAGATGTATTCAATTATATTTCTAAGAATAAGTACAATTGAATGCCTACTATCTATAGCATACAACGACTACTCTATCAAAATTTGTAACAATATAGAATTAAGCTCCAACAGGTACGAATGAAGTTGGAAACTTCAAATTAGACTGTGCTACTGTCCTAAATTTATGGTCATCATCAAATGCAACCCTTTTCCTCTTCTGACCGACAACAGCCGCTTCATCATCTGAGCTCACAAAAAATTCTACTTCAAAATCTTCATCATCTGAGCTCACAACGAATTCTACTCCAAAATCTTCATCATCTCCTGAAAATGAACAAGAGGTCGAATCATCATCATCTGAAAAAGAATAACCACCAAGCTCAAAATCAGCCTCGGTCCAAGAAGAACTAGGAACAGCGGGTAGTTCAGGTTCATCCACACCGGCGAGAAAAGGATGATCCAAAAGCATCTCAGCCGTGAACCTGAACATGGGTTTCCTCACAAGACAAGCCTTCAAGAAATCCCTTGCCTCCTTCGAAATCCCACTTGGAATTATAGGCAATACACGCTCATTGCCTATAACCCCCAAAAGCTCCTCTGTATTCAACTCTTCCTCTTTATCCCAAGGAGATTTCCCAGTGAGCATTTCACACACCACACACCCAAAAGCCCAAATATCAGACTTCGGGTCTTGCACACTCTCAATCACAGTTTCAGGTGCCATATACAATGCCGTGCCCCTCAAGTAATCCAACCTCCCCTTCTTCCTCTGCTCTGACCTCCTAGCCAACCCTAAATCCCCTATCTTCGCCACAAAACTTTCGCCAGTAGCAGCACTCACAAGCAACACATTCTCAGGCTTTAAATCGCAGTGCACGTAGCCACAATCATGAACATGACTAAGCCCTTGTAGTACCGACTTCGCGTAGCGCTTAACATCGGACTCAGGTAATCCAGACCCACCAGATTTCTCGATCAAATCACACAAAGTTCCTCCAGAAGCGTACTCGAACAGCAAGTTGTAAACCATGTTCTCGCCATTTTCTTGAGTAGTGATCTCTTCGCCGAAGCAGTGAATAACAAAAGGGCAGCCTTGAACATTGTCGTGAACCTCCTTCTCTTTCTGAAGCGAAGCGGAAAGTGAAACCTCGGCGGTTTTGACAGCCATGGTTGAAGGGAAACAGTGAAAACGCGATTTGGGTTTCTTGGAATTGGCAAGAAATACAGACCCAAAAGCTCCTTTGCCCAGCAATGGGCCTCTCACCCAGGTTTCTCCATTGCCATACGAGCTTTCCTCTGCCATTGCCTTCGCCTCTGACTCTGCTTTCTTCATGTTTCTTTGATCAAGAAGAAAGATTTTTTGTTTGGTCTCAGAAACATAGAAATTTCCTTAAAAAACTTTTAGGGTTTGGAAATTGGAAAGAAAGTATATATGGTAGGGTTCGGTGCTTGGGTTTTTTTATATATAAAAGTATTGATGAGGTTTCAAAAAAAGACCAAAGGCGGCACAAGCGAAAGTAGAGCGTAAGTTCATGTGTTGGTGTAAAATCAACCAATTTGACGCGTTTTAACGGTCGTATGTTGCTCGTTCCACTTTGGAGTTTGGAATGTGTCAATTTGGGATTAGAGAATTGGTCTTTGGCACCATGTGACGATAATACTACGAGTTCTTGATGAGGCTAATCATTGCAGGTACAACATACTCGTTGAAACGTCACTATTTAAATAGTTCAATTTCGACCAAGCATAATGTGAAGTGATACGAGGATTCTTATGATCCAGCGGTGATAATACGTGGGTTATTTGTATTAGTGCAAACTATTATCATATCATATGATAAGTGATTCATGAGCTTAGTTTAACTAGAGTTCAAAGATTAGTTTAACAAGAAGTTTAAAGTTCTTTCTAGATTGAGTCGTATAGTTATGTTGATGCCTTGACTATTTTAGGAAAAAAAATGCAAATCTCCTCTCCCATTATAACTATTGAATTATAAAAAATTAAAAAAAAAAAATTGTTCCTTTTGATAACGCAGTAAATTTTGTCTCCAACTTACCTTTTATTTAGTTAATTTATCTAATTATTTATCCCCACAAAAAATAATAATAATGAACTAATCTAAAACGTGGTGCATATGGGATGGGATACATATGCATAGCAGCATAAGTGTCTCATGGTACAAATTATTTTTCAACAGTTTGAATTGAGATTTTTAGTTATTTTTATACATTTTCATTGGGGAGGGAGACATGAACCCTAGACCCCTCCTTTGAAAATAGTAGGCAATGTCATTACCACATTGAATTGCAAGACCTTTGATGAAAATGAGATTATTTGAAAAAGTTGTACCTGGGAAAAAAAATGACATTGAATAAACTGTATTTTAAAAAAGTGTGGTTTAAAATCCCTTTACCAAACACACCCTAGACTAAAATAAGCTATATTAATAGTAGTTTAGTAAAGATTATGCTAAAATTCAATTTGGTCCCTTGATTTCTTACCTCAAATTTCAAATTAGTACTTTTAAATTTAATTTTGTCAATTCCGTTCATCACTTTGTCAATAGGGTCAATCTGATCTTCCTATCCAAATTTGTTATTATATAAAGCCACTTAAAACAATTCTTTTTTTACTTTAAAATATACTGATCAGACCATAAGATCTATTAAATGTGTATTTGATGAATGTTTTCAATTAAATTTTTAATAAAAAATATTATTCAAACAACACTAATGGTTAAATGCTAATAAATTTGGTCAGAAGAATCAGATTGACTCATTCTTACAAATTGAGGGATTAAATTGAAAAAAATTAAATCTTGGGAGCTAATTTGATAATGGATGTAAAAGTTAAGGGACTAAATTTTTTTTTCCTAAAGATAGTTATTTTTGTTACCAAAAAAAAAAAAACTCTATTTACATGAATGAGAAAGGGAATGCTGAAAAATTGGAGGGGTTACAATAAGTAGGAGGGGTGAAAGTAAATGGTAGAGAGAGGTGTTGACAAAGATTTTGTTAGAAAATTTAAAAATTGAATGCTCTTTACTATAACTATAAGATTGTGTGTCAAAAAGTGTTAAAATCTGTTTGAATTTAATAGGCAATTAATAACCGCTAAAAAAAATAAAAAGGAAATTAATAGATGTGCTGATCTGGTACAATGCGGCATTCAAGTCAGCATCATCCAAGCTTGCACGGGTCGCTTTCATTTATTATCATTTTCGCTTCAAAGAAATGCACAAGTTCACAATTAAAAAATTAAAAACCTACAACATTAATGGTTAAAAAAAACCTCATCAATGTTTTCTGTTTTTGAGGAATACCTCGTTAATGTTAAAGTAAGGGATAATAAAATATTGGCTAAAATATAAAACTAATATTCTAACTTTCTTCAGATTTTATTTTAGTCATTTAATTTTGCTTTTGTTCATTTTAGTTCTCTAACTTTCAAATTTATTCAATTAAGATTTTTCTATCAACTTTTGTTATATGTTGTGGTTAATTTTTCAATTTTTTTTAAAAAAAATTTCTTCAAATTTTTTAAATTAAAAAATTCAATTAATGATTGAAAAATATTTTCTAGATTTTTTTTAAAAAAAAAATTAATAAAGGTAATCGAAAAGGCCTTAATTGAATAAATTTGAAACTTGAGGATTGAAATGAACGACAGCAAAGTTAAAGGACTAAAATGAAATCTGAGGAAAGTTAGAGGGTCAGTTTTGCATTTTAGCCAAAAATATTTTTAGCCTACCCCAAACTTGACCTGCCACATTTATGCCTCACTTAGGTTTTTCTGGCCCTGAAAAAAAAATGATGGGCACTCCTAATCCAACCCGCCCCACCTTTCATTTATAGAAATTTAAAAAAAAATTTCGAGGAGAGAAATTTTTACTAAAGGGGAAATTCTTTAGCAAAATAGATTTTCATGCTTATATTAGACTGGAGTATTCAATATTGGCAAGTATTGTTGGTTCCAATTGGTTCAACTCAAAAATTCTTTTATTATCGAATAAGAGATTTAGACTTTGAATCTGTTTTACACCAACAACTAATTGATATATTGACCTAATGATAAAGAACAATTTTTATGAAGTGAACATCATAAGTTAAAATACAATCATATATAAAATTAAGGGAAATGTTAACAAATACCACGAGGTGTTCATTAAGAATGATTTATATATTGTGGGGTCCACCTAATACAAAATTGGTATAAATTGATGAAATGACTAAAAATAGTATTGAAGTGATAAATGGAACTCAAAAAAGTTGACTTTATTGACTCTACACCCTATAAAATTGGTAAAAAATATGACAAAAAGTTGACTTTATTGACATAAAGTTGTTTCTTAACGAGCACCTTATGGTGCTTGTTAACACTTCCATAAAATTTATATTGGCAAGTATTGGCCGACAATAGAGCATTTAAGTTTTGCCAAGAATCTTGTAACTTAATTGGTTGACACTTCTTGGTATTTCTAATGGAGACATCCAAGAGTTTAAATCTCTGTTTTAAAAAATAAAAAAGTTTTAACATCAGCTTTTCTTTTTTCTTTTTTTATATAATTATTTTTTATTGGTTGGGTTAAAGTTACACCTAATGTTACTTGAAGTAATGTTACACTACTAAATAACTTGTTATTGAATTTATATTTTGAAAATCTCACCGTTGGATTACATGTTTTATATGTTTTTAACTTGTATGCCAATTGAATATTATTTATCATTCGATCTATAAACTCCCCCATTTTCATCAGAGTTAACTGCCTAAATAAGAGCTAAAGCATTAGACTCAAAAATAGCTTTTGTTGAGCCCATTTTTGCAGCAAAAAGGACTCATTGTAGCAAAGCAAAAGCCTTGGTCATAGAAGCAGGAAAAGCTGATGGAAGCAACTTGTTGAAAGCTCCAATAGTGGCCTCGGTATGGTCTCGGATAATAACTCTGATACTAGAGTGTTCCCCATTATTAGCTGTTGCCCCCATCAACATTAATTTTGTGAAAACTCGGAAAGGGAGGAGACTAATGAGCTCTGACCGTGGGGTGGGAGGGGTGATCAGGTAAGTTGGATGTGGTGAAGTCTATTAAAGATAACTTTGCAATCTCCCAAACTTGAGTTGGGGGGTAGCCAGCATCATTATGTATGGCATTGTTTTTGTTTCCCCAAATAGTCCATGCAACCATGAAAAACAGGTCCAGATCAGTGGAGGACCCTTTCTCCATAATTTGGGACATAATGCCAATGAAATCTTGGGTTGGAGAATAGAGATTCACAGGGCAATCACTCCAACAAGACCAGGTTTGCTTTGCATGGTTGTAATGAAACAAAGCGTGGGAGATTGGTTCCAAATCCTTGTCGCATATTTGACAAAAACCAGCAGCATTTAAACCCCTTCTCCTAAGATTGAGCATTGTTGGCAGGCCATCCAAGCACACACGCCATGCAAAAATTTTAACTTTCAAAGGAACATTTAACTGCCAAATCTTCTTCCAGAAAGGGGAAGCTTGGTGATCAGATGAGCTTTCTCCAGCTACACCTGACTCCACCAACTCCTTTGTGACATAATAGGCACTTTTCACCATGAAGGAGCCTTTTTTATTCCCCAACCAGATTAGAGAGTCCTCAAGGAGGCTATGACTGAAAGGGATTTTTAGGATTTCATTAGCTTAAAAGTGTAGAAAAAGAGATTTCACCAAGTCCGGCTTCCACCATTTGCTATTCTCATCAATGAGGGACGAGACCATTGGGAAATCATCAAAATCCCTCGAAGTGGAGATCACTTTGTAAGTGGTTGGTGTTGGAAGCCACTTATCTTCCCAAATGTGGATTCTCTTGCCATTACCCACCCGCCATCTAGTTCCTTTTCTAATAACCTCAAGGCTGTTGAAGATGCTCCTTCAAGTATATATAGATCGGGTTGCTACCCAAATTTGCATTCAAAATATCATCATAGGGAAAGTATTTGGCTTTATAGACCCTAGCCATTTAGGAGTTTGGATTTGAAAGGATCCGCCATCCTTGTTTGGCTAGAAGAGCTAAGTTGAAAGCTTGGAGATTTCGGAATCTCATGCCCCCATAAAGCTTTGATTTGCATAATTTCTTCCAACTCACCCACGCCAACTTTGTCTCTTGGTTTCTTTGGCCCCACCAAAAATTCCCCATCATTCTTTCTAAATCATCGCATAAAGTCTTTGGCAATTGGAAGCAACTCATAGTATATGTGGGCACCGCTTGAGCAACTGATTTTATGAGGATCTCTCTACCCCCAATGGAAAGAAGTTTTTCCTCCCAACCAGCCAATTTCTTGCTACCCCTCTCTTTAATCTCGACAAAGACCTGAGATTTGGATTTACCAATTAAATAAGGAAGGCCAAGGTATTTCCTCTGTTGAGAACACTGCATTGGGCCAAGAATGCTTAAGATTTCTTCCTTAACATCATTAGGAGTGTTGAGGCTAAAGAAAACTGATGACTTATCTGCATTTATTTTCTGTCCCGAAGTCGCTTTGTAGGAATTAAGAATTTGAACCAGCTTTAGACATTGTTGGGCACTAGCCTTGCAAAATAAAAGGCTGTTGTCTGCGAAGAATAGATGGGTGATGTTTGGGCAGCCCCTACAAATGGATATACCATGGAGAGCTTGGGTATGGGCAGCCTGGTGGATGAGAGCTGATAGGCTTTCAGCACATAAAAGAAAGAGGCGGTCGCCCTGTTTAAGGCCCCTAGTGGGGGTGATACTACCATATGCTTCACCATTAATGATAACAGAGTAGGAAACAGATGAGATGCATTGCATAATGAGAGAAATCCACTTCCCATCAAAACCAAGCCTCTCCATAACTTCTCTCACAAAACCCCATTCAACCTTGTCAAAGGCTTTACTTATATCGAGTTTGACGGACATGAAACAATCCTTCCCCTCAATTTTATGGTTCAGGTAGTGCATTAGCTCAAAAGCGACTAAAACATTATCTATAATTAGCCTGTCTGAGGTAAAGACACTTTGGTTTTCAATGATAACAGTAGGAAGAATAGCTTTTAGACGGTTAGCAAGGGTTTTGGAGATGAGCTTATAAGCCAAATTACATAGGCTGATTGGCCGAAACTTAGTCATTTTGGAGGGGTGAGCAGTTTTGGGAATGAGAACAATGTTTGTTTTATTTATTGCTGCCATGGGAAGGTTTTGGTTGAGAACATTAAGCACCATGTTGGTAATATCTATTCCTACAATGCTTCAATATTTATGAAAAAAGACAGCTGACATACCATCGAGGCCTGGAGCCTTGGTGGGATGAATTTGGTGCAGGGCCTTTGTGACTTCTTCTTCGGTGAAAGGTCTGATCAGCTCCTCATTCATTTATCTAATTATCCTCATTGGAATGGCCCTGGTGATTTCCTAAATATAGCTTGGAGAGGTTTTGGTATATATATTTTGAAAGTAAGCTATTGCCGTTGCTGAGATACTTTCTTTATCATCACACCACCTACCATCCTCGCTCCATAATCTCATAATTGTGTTCTTCATCCTTCTGTTCTTGGCTCTAGCATGAAAATTTTTTGTATTTTTGTCCCCCCTCCTTGTACCAATGTATTTTGCTCTTCTAATACCAAAACATCTCCTCACTATCCAGCAGGTCATTCAATTCTTTCCTAATTTGGTTTATCTTAGCACCGTGAGAACCATCCTGGTCTTATGTTGTGAGGGTGTTAAGCCTTTTCCTTCTCTCTTGGATTTTTTTAGGGATATTGCCAATTACCTCCTTGTTCCACACTGATAAAATCAGCTGCACACCTACTGAGACTAGTAGCAATTCCCTTAGGAGTGTTGGCGAAGACATCACTATTCCAAGCTGCTTTAATTATCTCATGGCAATCCTCCCTTTTGGCCTATAAAACTTCAAAGTGGAAGCGACGTTTGCGGGAAGGAGGGGGGAAGTTGGAATCAGAGATCTTTAAAATGCAATGATCAGAGGTGGACTCAATCTGATGATGGACTTTTACATTTTTGAACAAATTCAACCAATCGGAGTTGGCAAAAGCTTTGTCAAGCCTGAGATACACCCTGTTACTCCCTTCTTGCAAATTACACCAGGTAAATTTAGGACCAAAGTAACCAAGGTCCTGGAAGCCACATAAGTTCACAACCTCACGAAAACCATCCATTGGTGCTAGGACCTCGGAGCTCCCCCTCATTTTTCTATGAAAGATAAAATTTCATTAAAGTCACCACAGCAAAACCAAGGTAAAGAAAATTGATTACTTAAATAAGAGAGTAAGTTCCAGGATTCCTTTCTCAGGTGAGTTTCAAGATGGCCATAGAACCCTATGAATCTCCAGGTGTTGTTGTTTTGCTACTCTGAAATTATTGCATCAATGTGGTGAGGTGAGTATGATTGAATCTCCAAACTAACCTCTTTAGACCAAAAGAGAGTAAGGCCACCACTACGACCTTTGCTAGGAACAAAAAGACCATTAGAAAAACCCAGTTTATATTTTACTTTCTCCATACGTTTTACATTTGTTTTAGTCTCCATTAAGAAGGCGAGATAGGGATTCCATCGTTGCACGTAATCGCGCAATGTGAAAACTATCCGGGGACTCCCAACTCCCCAATAGTTCCAGCATAGGCAAATCATTGTGCCCGGTGGTGCTGCCTTGCAGACACCGCAGATCCATCAGGTATAAGGGTTTGGGTATTGAGTTATGTCACACAGAGTTTTTTATAATGATCTAATCCATCTAATGGGTTGGTGGTTAAGGGAACCTACTTTACCAATCAGAGATGGAGAGAGAGCCCTTGAGAAGGGAGAGAGATGACCCAGAGAGTCAAGAGAGAAAAACTCCTACAGAGGGAGAGTGCTCACATCAATTTTGCTTGTTCCACTTTGGAGTTTGGAGTTCGAAATGTGTCAATTTGGGATTAGTGGTGTTTTAAAAAAAAAAAAAAATCGAAGAAGTAGTGGTCTTTGGCACCGTGTGACGATAATACTACGAGGTCTTGATGAGGCTAATCATTGTAGGTACAACACATTCGTTGAAATGTCACTATTCGAATAATTCAACTTCTACCAAGCATCATGTGAAGTGATACGGGGATTCTTATAACCCAGCGGTGATAATACGTGGGTTATTTGTATTGGTGCAAACTGTTATCATATCATATGATAAGTGACTCATGAGCTTAGTTTAACTAGAGTTCAAAGATTAGATTAACAAGAAGTTTAAAGTTCTTTCTAAATTGAGTCATATAGTTGAGTTGATGCCTTGACTATTTTAGGAAAAAAAAAAAGTGCAAATCTCCTCTCCCATTATAACTATTGAATTAAAAAAAAATTGTTCCTTTTGATAACGCAGTAAATTTTGTCTTCAACTTACCTTTTATTTAGTTAATTTATCTAATTATTTATCCCCACAAAAAAAAATAAAAATTAATGAACTAATCTAAAACGTGGTGCATACGGGATGGGATACATATGCATAGCAGCATAAGTGTCTCATGGTACAAATTATTTTTCAACCGTTTGAATTGAGGTTTTTATTTATTTTTGTACATTTTCATTGGGGAGGGAGACATGAACCCTAGACCCCTCTTTTGAAAATAGCAGGCAATGTCATTACCACATTGAATTGCAAGACCTTTGATGAAAATGAGATTATTTGAAGAAGTTGTACCTAGAAAAAAAAAAGACATTGAATAAATTGTATTTTAAAAAGGTGTGGTTTAAAATCCCTTTACCAAACACACCCTAGACTAAAATAAGCTATATTAATAGCAGTTTAGTGAAGATTATGCTAAAATTCAATTTTGTCCCTTGATTTCTTACCTCAAATTTCAAATTAGTACTTTTAAATTTAATTTTGTCAATCCCGTTCATCGCTTTGTCAATAGGGTCAATCTGATCTTTCTATCCAAATGTGTTAGTATATAAAGCCACTTAAAACAGCTCTTTTTTTACTTTAAAATATACTGATCAGACCATAAGATCTATTAAATGTGTATTTGATGAATGTTTTCAATTAAATTTTTAATAAAAAAAATTATTATTCAAAAAACTAATTGTTAAATGCTAATAAATTTGGTCGGAAGAATCAGATTGATTCATTCTTACAAATTGAGGGATTAAATTGACAAAAATTAAATCTTGAGAACTAATTTGATAATGGATGTAAAAGTCAAGGGACTAAATTAATTTTTTTTTCCTAAAGATAGTTATTTTTGTTACCAAAAAAAAAAAAAAAAAAAGCTCTATTTACATGAATGAGAAAAGGAATGTTGAAAAATTGGAGGGATTATTAAAAGTAGGGGGTGAAAGTAAATGGTAGAGAGAGGTGTTGACAAAGATTTTGTTAGAAAATTTAAAAATTGAATGCTCTTTTACTATAAGATTGTGTGTCAAAAAGTGTTAAATCTGTTTGAATTTAATAGGCAATTAATAACCGCTATAAAAAATAAAAAGGAAATTAATAGATGTGCTGATCTGGTACAATGCGGCACTCAAGTCCGCATCATCCAAGCTTGCACGGGTCGCTTTCATTTATTATCTTTTTCGCTTCAAAGAAATGCAAAAGTTCACAATTAAAAAATTTAAAAATTAAAAACCTACAACATTAATGGTTAAAAAAAACCTCATTAATGTTTTCCGTTTTTGAGGAATACCTCGTTAATGTTAAAGTAAGGGATAATAAAATATTGGCTAAAATATAAAACTAATATTCTAACTTTCTTCAGATTTTATTTTAGTAATTTAATTTTGTTTTTGTTCATTTCAGTTCTCTAACTTTCAAATTTATTCAATTAAGATTTTTCTATCAACTTTTGTTATATGTTGTGGTTAATTTTTCAATTTTTTTAAAAAATTTTTCTTCAAATTTTTTAAATTAAAAAATTCAATTAATGATTGAAAAATATTTTCTAGATTTAAAAAAAAAAATTTAATAAAGGTTATCGAAAATGCCTTAATTGAATAAATTTGAAACTTAAAGGACTGAAATGAATGACAGCAAAGTTAGAGGACTGAAATGAAATTTACAGAAAGTTAGAGGATCAGTTTTACATTTTAGCCTAAAATATTTTTAGCCCACCCCAAAATTGACCTGCCACATTTATTCCTCACTTAGGTTTTTCTGGCTCTGAAAAAAAATGATGGGCACTCCTAATCCAACCCGCCCCACCTTTCATTTATAAAAATTAAAAAAAAAAAAAAAAACTTTTCGAGGAGAGAAATTTTTACTAAAGGGGAAATTCTTTAGCAAAATAGATTTTCATGCATATCTTAGATTGGAGTATTCAATATTGGCAAGTATTGTTGGTTCCAATTAGTTCAATTGAAAAAGTCTTTTATTATCATATAAGAGATTTAGACTTTGAATCTATCTTACACCAATAACTAATTGATATATTGGCTTAATGATAAAGAACAATTTTTATGAAGTGAACATTATAAGTTGAAATACAATCATATGTAAAATTAAGGGAAATATTAACTGGCACCATGAGGTGTTCGTTAAGGATGATTTATATATTGTGGGGTCCACCTAATACAAAATTGGTATAAATTGATAAAATGACTAAAAATAGTATTGAAGTGATAAGTGGAACTCAAAAAAGTTGACTTTGTTGACTCTACACCCTATAAAATTGGTAAAAAATATGACAAAAAGTTGACTTTATTAACATAAAGTTGTTTCTTAAAGAGCACCTTATTGTGCTCTTTAACACTTCCATAAAATTTATATTGGCAAGTATTGGCCGACTATAGAGCATTTAAATTTACCAAAAATCTTGTAACTTAATTGGTTGATAGTTTTTGGTGATTCTAATGGAGACATCCAAGAATTTAAATCTCTGTTATAAAAAATAAAAAAAAGTTTTAACATCGGCTTTTTCTTTTTTCTTTTTTTTATATAATTATTTTTTATTGA
The DNA here is from genome assembly GCF_932294415.1 of Quercus robur. NCBI lineage: Eukaryota > Viridiplantae > Streptophyta > Magnoliopsida > Fagales > Fagaceae > Quercus > Quercus robur. Next base: position 84,263,846 of record NC_065538.1, on the reverse strand, counting down.
TTGAGTTAAAGTTACACCTAATGTTACCTGAAGTAATGTTACACTACTAAATAACTTGTTATTGAATTCATATTTTGAAAATCTCACCATTGGATTACATGTTTTATATGTTTTTAACTTGTATGCCAATTGAATATTATTTATCATTCAATCTATAAACTCATTTTTTATACATTATTTTAAATTACAAAAACTTAAATTTAAACAATCAATTGATGTTATAGTTATTGATCTTTGATCACCTTGAAAATTTGCAAGCATAGAGAATATACGAAAATAATGTAATCTAGCTAATGGTAAATTTGTCAAAATCCGCATTCAATTAAAAAATATGAATGATATAAAATTGTTTAGAGTTATACCAAGTGTAATTTGAATCCAATTATTTTTTTATTAAAGGTTTTAACAGCACAATAGTGCCCCTAAGCTTTAACCCCAAATGACATATTGATCTAGAGTTAGTGTGATTTCCTTCCCTAAAATATAGAGTTACCACTTGATAAAATCATATTGACCGGAAGTGAGGCCTATGCAATACCAAGAAAAGAAGCAACCAATGTTATAAGTTTTAACACTCGCCAATTATTGATCTTTGATCACTTAAAAATTTTGCAAGCATAGAGAATATACGAAAATAATGTAATCTAATGGTGAATTTGTCAAAATCTGCATTCAATTAAAAAATATTGAGTAATATAACATTATTTAGAGTTATACCAGGTGTAACTTAAACCCAATTATTTTTTATTATTAAAAGTTTTAACAGCACAATAGTGCCCCTAAGCTTTAACCCCAAATGACATATTGATCTCAGAGTTAGTGTGATTTCCTTCCCTAAAATATAGAGTTACCATTTGATAAAATCATATTGACCGGAAGTGAGGCCTATGCAAAACCAAGAAAAAAAGCAACCAATGTTATAAGTTATAACACTCCTTGCCAGTATTAAAAGACACTAATAAACTCCCAATGCTTCCAATTCAAAAAAAGTTCAAATTAAGAACTAGTGTTCTATACGTTATATTCTTTCACATCATATGATATAAAAGAAAATTAACATTTTAATGCCTAAAAGTATAATACACATGTATCTTTTCCTAATAAAATAAAAATACACATGTATCTTTTTCTTAAGCATCAAATATTTTAGGAATACAATTGGGATTAGTTTCAACATCTCTGAAATTATTACCATCTTATTAGGCATAATAATCCAACACATTACCAATAATTTAATTTTAAGGAATCATTACCATCACATAGTACATGTTATTATGCTAACATCAAAGAGAAAAGATTAAGAATCTTGGAGACAGAATTACAAAAACTTTTTATAATTTGAGATGAATAAAAAAATATGAAAAATTAACAAATTAAACTTAATTTCTGTCGATATTTTTCTTTTAAATCTTAAGGGAATTAATCACGTGACATGCATATAATTTCTGTCATCATATCATAATTTGAGAAGCAATAAAATGGTTTAATTAACACCTTGCAGTGTTGCGCATCATATTTTTGAATTCATTAATTCTTTAATAAAAAAAAAAATTACTATCATAGTTTTTGAAATGTCAAAAATGTAATTTTAAAGGGGTTAATTGTTTAAATAAAAAAAATTCAAGGATCAAATTAAAATGCGAAACTTTCAAAAGCTGTATATTAATATGTAAACATAAATTGGATTTATTATGTTCATCTAGAAACAGACTTAAAAAAAAAATAATAATAATAATAAAAAGTAGCAAGACAGCATATATATTTGGCTAGCGTGGGTCGTCATTAGTTAAAGAATGGATAAAGAAAGGGAATTAGACAAGATATGAAATTTTCTCAAAAAAAGAAAAAAAGAAAAAAAAGAGAGAAAAAGAATAAGGAAGCAATATATATATATATATATATATATATTATTTTTACAGCAAAAAAGCACAGGTGTATATATAAAATTTAATATAATGACTATAAGTGGCCTTGGATTTTTGGGTTTTGTTTTCATTTTAGCTATTATATTTAAAATTTTTATTTTAATATATTTCATATTTAATTCCGTTTTTATATTAATTTTGTCACCCATTTTCGTAAATTAAATGACTATTAATTGCCATTCCATAGCGGGACTGTTAATTTCCGTTCATTTTAAAATGTTGTAAAACTCATGAATTTCATTATTATAGACAGATCAACACATAATGACCTGTCAAATCATTAAATTATTTCATAAAATATTATAAGATTTTCATTATCGTAACCCATCAACATATAACAAACATGAAGGTTAATATATATATATATATAATTTTTTGTTTGAGTAACATACAATTTATATATTAAACCAAAATATAATAATAATAAAGAAAGGAGATAATAGGGAAGCAAAAAAAAAAAAAAAGGAATAAAAAAATAAAATAATATAAAGCGGTTTTTTGGTTGGCTTTGCGGTTGCGCTTTAACATTTTCTCTCTCCGAGTCCCCATCTCCTATATATAGAAGATAACCATATCAAAATTTTCCCGTTCCCGATCCACGAAGAAAATCGAAGCCAAAAGCCAAAAACCAAGAGCTTCCAAAAAACTATTCCACGAACAGAAAAAAAGAAGAAGAGAGAAAGCGAAAGCGAGAGAGAGAGAGAGAGAGAGGGACAGAGAAGATGACAAATACGTCGTCGTCTGGAGAAATGGTGTACGTGGAGCACAAAAAGGACATCAATGGCTTCCATAAGGTCATTCTCCGCGAGGTTCGCGGTTGCTCCGCTGAGGTACGTTGCGATCCTCGCTGTTGTTTTTCTTCTGTAAATCTTTCGCTCTGATTGTTTTTGTTACTGTTAAATCTATCAATGCGTTATGAATCTTCGTTTATTCAATGATCTTCGATGAGTTTTCGCCTAAATTTTGCCAAATTGTGAACCGAAATTTCGGTTGATTAATGCAATGGTCCACAATTTACATAGATGAGAAAACTTGGCTATATCTTGAAACGAAGTCTCTATGTTTCTGCAAGAAAACGAAGAGATTAGGATGTAAATTGCTGTTATCTTGGTTCTTGGATTATATTTTTGTCTAACTGAAAACAAAATTCTAAACCTTTATCGTTTAGAAACTTTGTTTTGTGTGTGTAATGCTGCCAAATCTTTCTTTGTTTTGTGTGTGTAACGTTTTTATGTATATATATAGTTTCCTTGTGTTTGGTTGATGGCGGTTTATGATATGCGCGATCAACAATCTTGAAGCGAAGTTTTTATGTGAAAGGTTTTGACGTTTTGCTCTCTATGTTTCTGCAAGAAAACAGAGAGATTATATTTTGATGAAATGAAAATTTTCGAAAAAAAGAAGAAAAAAATTGACTAAATCGAAACCAAAATCTTAAATCTTGATTATTATGTCATTAGTATTACTGCCTTGATAAAGATTTCATGTGTATGTGAGGACTTGATGGAGATGGTGAGTTAAATGGGATGATTTAATCTTTGTGAGATAAATACATGTGTCTCATATGGCCAAGGACTTTGAGGGTTGTTATGGTTGTCTCTATTAACAAGAGAATATACTTTTTTTTTTAATGTTCATGAGTAGTTTATAAAACTGTGGAACCGTATTTAAATGCTTGTGTAACTTTCTTGGGTAATATTCATTAGCAAATATTGTGTTTTATCTGTAACATTTTTGGTGAACGTAATTTTTTATCTACTTAGTGTATTCTCTCTCTCATGTGTTCCTTCACTTGCATACTTTCGGGAACTATTTTGTGTGTGTTTCCTTTATGCAATCTACACCTTATGCTTGGAAGTCTAGATATACAAATTTATACTTATATGCACTACCTTACTTTATACAATAGAATTTTTCTGATTTTTGTTTGTTTGTTTGTTTGTTTGTTTGTTTGTTTGTCTTAGTTAATTCGTGCATGCTGTTCATTCAGACCCAACTGCACTTTTTTATGTTTGGAGTTTCCTTTTTGGAGCAGGTGTATTTGTATGGAGCTCAAGTTACATCTTGGAAGAATGAACATGGGGAAGAATTGCTTTTTCTAAGTAGTAAGGTACTGCAATGTGTTATGATTGTTTGTTCAAAAGCTGTTTAACTGGAGATCCTAAACGACATCAAAATCTTCTTTTAATTTGGCTGTACTATGTACTAATAGTAGTTAGAAACTGTTTTTGCAACATAGTTGCTCTTTTATTAGTGCATCGATTTGAGCAAAGTTTTAATGATTAGCTTCAAATATATCAGCAAAAATGTTGCTACCACTTTGGTCTAGTTTTGATGCAGGACCATTGGCACCTTCATAAACTTGCTTCATTATTGAGTCTTGGTATTAGTTTTATTATGTTAGAAAGTTGTGGGTTACTTATAAAAAAAAAAAAAAAGTTGCAGGTTCAGTTTTAATTAAGTTTACTAGAATAAGGGCAATTTGGTACTTTCCATGTTTTCTTGAATGGGTTGTCCTTGGCTGTACCAAAGGTCCATGAGTCTTATTTTTTGTTTTCAATCCTTTTCCTATTTGGTTTAGAAGTTCTAAGTACTTCTTTGCTATTAGTAATCATAGTCTTCCCAGTAATAGGTTATTTAGGTGTCTGAATCCTTCTAGGAAATGATTTAGCAGTAACCTATATAAAGGCTGTTAATAACATTGTTAGTGAGATTGATATTAATGAATTTCTACAACTTATGTTAAAGTTTAAGGGTGTGTTTGCCTTCTCCTATCTGGGAGTGATTGCCTACGAAACAGGGGTTATTGCCTAGTGTTTATTTTTCGTTATTACTATTTACTCTGTTAACACCAAGAATTTTCAAGTTCCAATCTTTTAATTATCTAACCCTTAAACATCAAGCCCTATTCAAGAAGCCTTCAAGATAACAAATATATCTAGACAGTCACAAAAGGAAGTGTGAACTATTATTCAGAAACAGAGGAGGAAGTAATGAGTAAATCAAAACCATTGTCTGTATATGCACAACCAACCCAATTGAACAGAGTATAGTCGAGCAGTTTAATCATGATCCTTCAAGCCTGTAAGTGTTGTGGTTATGGGTTATGGCTTTGTCTCCTTGTTAATTGATATGTATTCTGCATGCTCATCTTTTGAGTGGATAATTAAACACTTAAACTAGTATTTATGATTTTATAAGACATTCAAGCACTTAATATCATTGTGGTGATCATTTATTCCATATTATATTTCAGTCCACCTCTTTGCTTTAAATTCTATTATGCATTAAATCTGCTAAGAGTAAGAGATAGCTGCAGACTCTTTTTTTTAATATCCTTGTGCCTCTTGCAGGCTATTTTTAAACCTCCAAAGGCTATCCGTGGAGGTATTCCAATATGTTTTCCTCAAGTATGTAGTTATCTTCTTCAGCTTATTACTCCCTTATAATTGCTTTCCTTTTTCAAAGGATAATAAACAAGTATCTTCTGCTTATGCAGTTTCGAAATCATGGTTCTCTTGAACAACATGGATTTGCTAGGAATAGGACTTGGACCGTAGATCCTGATCCCCCACCTTTTGCAACAATTAGCCACAATAAGGCTTTCATTGATTTAATCCTTAAGCCCTCTGAAGAAGATGCAAAGATCTGGCCTCACAGGTGCATGACTCTCTTTTTGTAACATGTTTAATTCTTGAAGGTACCATGTAATCACTTACATGGCACTGGGAGAAAGTCTGTTCTCTATGTTCCCCCGCCCCCTCTCTCCCCTTTTATTTTTGGGTGTTTATACAAATGTGAGACTGGGAAGGGGGATGGAATAATTTAGTGAGGTTGAGCAAGAGTTTATGTTGATTACATGTTTAATTCTATTGATGGTATTGTGCAATCACTCTTACAAGGCATTTGGAGCAAGCTATTTCTGCTCCATGCTTACCTCTCTTTTTCTTTTTCTTTTTTTTTTTTTTTTTTCTTTTTTTGTCCTTCTTTAATATAAATGTGGGGTTGGGAAAAGGGAGGGAATAAATTATAGTGAGGTTGAGCAAGAATTTTCTTCTTTATTTGTGTAAAAAACTATTTAGTTTATTAGATTAAAGGTTCTAATTCTTTATGGAGTGTTCTCAGAACTCCTAAAAGTATGTAACTGTGCATTTGAATTCCCTTGGCAATCTGATCTTTCTATTGAATGAAGTATTGAACTAATATATAATACATCACTGTTGTGTGCAGATATGAGTTTCGCCTAAGGATAACTTTGGGACCTGGAGGAGATTTGATGTTGACATCCCGTATTCGCAATACAAATATTGATGGAAAGTCGTTTACATTCACATTTGCCTACCACACATATTTTTCTGTCACAGACATCAGGTTTTATAGTGATGCTAATTCTTGTTTATTTGAGTTATTACATTAAGTAGTTTATGCCTCCACCCCCTGGGTTGGCATGCATTATGCATATTTTGCATTTCTCTCCTGCATCTAGTTTCACTCTCCTGTTTGGTTTTATAAATTCTCATTACCTAGAATTACATTGTGGATTAAGATTTGATGAAATTATCTGGGAGCATCTTTTCTGTGAGCTGAATGTCATGAAATTTGTATATTACACAGAAAAATACGTCCAGCAGAAACCCTTCTTTGTGGTATTATAAAGTTGAATGCATTGCTGTATTTATGTTTAATAAAATCCTATCTATGTAATTTAAGGAATGCTGTGCGCTATTGGTTTCATGCAAAATGTCAATTTGTGGTTTTGAGTGTCATATGCATCCTCTGAAATATTATGAAGTTTGACTGCATTGCAATATTTAATGTTTAGTAATGAATTTATCTATGTAATCTAAGGAATCCTCTGTGCTATTGGTTTCATGCAAAATATTGATTCTGTGGTTTTTTCTTATATTTAAAAAAATAAAAAAATTGATTCTGTGGTTCTGAGCTTTCATATACATCCTATGAATTTTATAGATGTATTAATCTGTGTATTATGCTGAGGATTATTGTTCAATCCTTGTTTATTGGAGAACTAGACTTCACCTTATCAATACTGATACTATGACACATGACTAAGGCACTTCTTTTTATCTGTAAGCAATGGTGCATAGCTGGTATTTTCTGAGATAGACAAATCTAATCCATGCTTCAGATTGTATCTGAATCAATTTGGAACAAATATGGTTTGCATTATTCATGCTAGCTGTGTCTCTCACATGAAGTCTAATTATAAGCTTCTTGCATTCATAATTTTATATCCACTTACATAAAACACCAATTATATTTGTCTCCTCATGATGACAGAACAATTAATGTCTGGAGATGAAACAAAACAATAACGCAGTAGCATTGTCAAATGGCTTCATTTCTGTTTTTTTTTGTTTAACTACTTGCAGAATGGCTTTTCTTCTTTGAGATATATTCATTATGGATTTTGATATACATGCTTTATTAGAATACAAAATGTTTTCAGAAGCAAGTTTTGTTTGATTCATTATATACCACTGTAGATCAGCTGTTAATTACTTGCTAAATTGATGCACTAAAAAGAGTTCAGAACAATGTGCATTTCGTATTGTTTGTGAATTAACTCTCATGTTCTTCTGTTTAGTGAAGTGCGGGTAGAAGGACTAGAGACCCTTGATTATTTGGATAACCTGAAGAAGAGAGAGCGAGTTACAGAACAAGGGGATGCAATAACGTTTGAATCAGAAGTTAGTACTTTTTGAATGGAAATGCTTTGGATTGTTCACTTTCGTTTTGTTCAAATATATATTAGTTGCTCCTTCAATTGCTTATTTTATTTATTATTATTGTTATTTATTATTTTATGATAAAGGTGGACAAAACATATCTCAGTACACCAACAAAAATTGCTATTATTGACCATGAAAGGAAGAGAACATTTGTATTGCGAAAAGATGGACTTCCAGATGCTGGTGAGTTGAGTCCCATCCACATGTTTCCTTACACTATTTTTGGAAGTTTATGAAGAACAGAATAGAATGGAATGGATAGATCATAAAGGAATGGAATGTAATGGAAAGGAATATGGTTGTATCTTTTCTAGTGCGTTTGGTAGTTTGTAAAAGAAGGAATGGAAAGGAAATAAATATTAAGTTTGCTAGCATACCCTTCACCATTTATATGTATTTTTTTCAAAATAGAACTAAAACATATTTCATCGTCACTTATTTGTTGGGGGGGGGGGGGGGGTGGGAATGCAATGAAATGTACATTCCCTTGTAGCAATTCCATTCCTTCTTACTTGACCCCAAACAAGATAGGTATGCCTTAAGATCCTTTCTACTCCCCACCCACAATTTCCCATCTCCCAAATGGGCTGTTAGGCTTTGAGTTTGCCATTTTTCCTATGATAACATAATATAGAGAGTATATAGTTAGGGGTGGGCAGATCATGAAAAATAGACTAGCTATCAGTACGAACTTTTTATGTATACCTCCAAGCTACTGTTCTGAAATTATGAGCCAGCTGTGGTTGGTAGGCATGTTTTCTTACTGTTAGGATACCTATTTATGATATATATTTTTTTTTAAACTGATAAATCTTAGAGTTGACCTACTACTGCTTCATTTAACTGCAGAAGATCTAAGTTTGGATCTGTAATGCTGTATTTTTATTCCGCTCAGGCTGTGTCTTATGATATAGAACCTCAAGCATTTAGAATGAGGAAAATGGCTTTAATCTCTGTTATATGGTTGAGCTGCCTCATCCATCTCCCCCATCACCCCTTCTCTCTCTCTCTCTCTCCTTAAAAAAAGAGATAAAGAAAGTCCCACGTGAAAATGGAGATTTTCCACTAATAAGCACACAGGATAATAGATAAACATAGTAGGCTTCTAGCTAAAAATATTGCATTTGTTATAATGCCTTTTGGAAGTGCTGCATGACCAGATTCTGTGTGCAAATTAGATAGCTTTCTTGTTTGCTATCTAATCCTCACCTTTTTTACTTGGAAAAATGGGTGAAGTCCTATCGATGACGATGGATGAGTTCATCCAACCACTAACTTACAATCAAGTTAGCTACAGCTAGTCTTGAAGGAAGCAAATGTAAAAGGCATTGATTTTAGTGTCATTAACATAATCCTTTTCTTCTGCAGTGGTTTGGAATCCATGGGATAAGAAAGCAAAGGCAATTCCTGATTTTGGGGATGATGAGTACAAGCATATGCTGTGTGTTGAAGCTGCTTGTGTGGAAACGCCCATTACATTGAAACCAGGTGAAGAATGGAAAGGAAGGCAGGAACTATCTGCCGTTCCTTCCAGTTATTGTAGCGGACAACTTGACCCACAAGTGGTACTCCAAAGCGGTTAAAGTTCAACTGTCTGGGTGCATATCTTGTACAGGTACTTTACCAATTGGAACAATCAGTACCTGCAATTTTAATTACAAGCATTCATGGTCTTAAAATTAGAACATGTTCATGTATGAGTTTCCCTGAGTAGCTGGGGATGTGTTGTGCAAGTTCTGCATTACAGTCTTTTAGTTTCCACTTGCTTGCTTTCATGTTGAGGATTATGCATAGTCTATATCATAGACTTTTACGAGAGGTACTACATGTGTCCATCCACTTCACATAAAAGAGTTCTAGGTCATGAAGCATTGATTTGAAACATCAACTCCCTTATATTTGGAGCATTGTACGAGTCAGTAATAGAATGGGGTAGTTACATACTTACATTTGACTATTGTGATAGCTTGATTTGGTCCTGAGTTTTGGATATATAATTTCTACTTCAGTGCTTTTCCCAGGTGGATGAATTCAGAGCCTTCCTTAATGTGTTGGGTTGAGTTTAGTGTTTGCGTATTTCTGGGCATTTATGGTCCACCCAAATGACAAACCTAGGCTTCTTATTTATGGACAGAGACCTTTTATTTATTTGCTAGTTTATTTTCATGTAGGTTTCTGATCTATTATATTTTTTGTCATGCCCTAATGATATAGGTGTTCATCCAAATGCACAATTTGGAAACATGAATTGGATTTTGTATCTTTCTCAAATTAACCATACTTATTTGGTATCAAATGTTGCATTTGAATTTCTTTTGCTCCATCAAGTGTGCTAATTGTAACTATAACTGCAGGGCTCTATTGCAGTCTAGATTTGGTGTTGTCAGTGAATTCTTGCCAGAATATTTTTTGTTGGAGGGCAGAATCATCATTACCAGAATTGTCTATATAATGTCATTGAAGCTTTATTTGGTTAAAGAAAAAGGAACACAGAAGGCAGTTTCAAAAAAGAGTTGCTTTAACAATTGTATATTACTAGATTTCTACCGAAAAAAAAGTGGAAGAGAAGAAAGATGACATATCTAGGCTTCTCATTTGTTTGGTTTTTGTTCCTCCACCCACTTCATCTTCTTTTGTAGACATGTATTTATTATTTGTATGGAAGATCATTAGTTTTTGTTGCATGAGACATCTCTTGCATTCATGACTTGTTTGGGACACCATTGTTTACTAAGTACCCCAATGAATGGATTACTTTGAAGTATTTAAATGCTTAATAGTTTTTGTAATGAATGCCTGAATGGTACGTATTTGTTTGATGAATATGACTTTTGAGTTGGTACTGTATTTCATGCATACTTTTCTTAGAATTGCTTCGTTAATATAATCTGTTACCTACTTTTCAAAAAGTGATTATAAGTCACCATCTTTTCAAAAAAAAAAAAAAAAAAGATTATAAGTCACCATAATAATGGTTATATACAATTCTTCATACTAAGCATGTTTCCGCATGCACACGCAAGGTACAGAACACTTAAAACTTTGGCTAAAATGCACTTTACTCTTTACGTCTTTAACTTTGAGGTCGCTTTTAAACTTGGTCCCGCTTTTAAAACTTGCATTATACTCTCGAGTCTCGACTATTAAGTTTTAACGTGTTGTCAGTGTGCCTCTTCTGACATGCTACTTTAAATTCTTGTCCTTGATTAGTTCAGAAGTTCCATGGAAAAATAATGGTTTACTTAGAATATTTCTTGTTCATCATTGGTTAGTTCATGGTTATACTAAACTCCAATTACTTATCGTATGATATGATGGTGCAGTAAAAGAGGCCTAAATTCATAAACATAGTGGTTCGGCTTGTAATTAAACATGGAAAATTGGTTGGGGTCGGGGGGGTTTGGATTCAATCCAATTGGGTATGAGTAAGACCAAATTTGGATAAAAAACGAGCTGGACTAAAAAAAAAAATATATATATATATATATAGTACACAATTTTTAATTTTATAATCCACTCTAATAAATCACAAAAGAATAAAAGAAAAAACTGAAAAGTGTTACATGCACAACACTTTCATAACAAATTCTATGAGGTAAGTTGTTATTAGTTTAATTTAAAAAAAAAAAAAACAAACACACACACAGAGAAGAGGTAAAAAAATACCCATCAGTAACAACTATTAATAACCTATCACTTATGATTTGTTATTATTGTGAAAATGTTGTGGACATAACATTTATTTAAAACCAAATTTCAAGTTCAAGTGCACATATTATTTTATTTAAAATATGAATTAAAGTTAACATAATGATAACTAACATTTCAAATTTTAGGCAGTATTTGTTTAGTTAAAGTAATTTAAGAAGTTAAAAAAGAGTTTTAAACAAAATAATGTTACAGAGGAACTAACACTAGAAATATAATTATACAAATTTTATTAAAAAAACTGTCATAGTTTGTTTGAGAGATATGTTCCAACTTCTAACCTCATTATTGTTAGTATTGTTTATTACACACATACGGTTTTACACCCCTCCAAAAACAACTGAAATTTTGATGGGTCTTTGAAATACTTTAATAAAATTGTTTGTGAGAAATCCTCACCGGTACTTGAAATGGTTTGTTTGGGTTTGCAACTTGCAATGCACCAATAGTAAAACGAATTAGATCCCAATTTTCAACTCTATATCTCAGTTCTCGAAAACTGGAAACAACAACATTAACATATTACCGTTAAAACGCGTCAGTTTTGATAGTAGAGATACGTAACAGGTAACACTTTTGTTGTGCCGCCTTAGGTACAACAGTTATGAACTGAGACCCTATCAAATCTTCCATATAAAAACCACAAAACCCTACATCTTTTCTTTACCCTAGTTCTTGAAATGTAATGTGTTTTTTCTGAGAACAAACACACAAAATCTTTCTTTCTTGCCATCCAAGAAACATGAGGAAAACAGAGTCAGAGGCAAGCTTGTATGGCAATGGAGAAACCTGGGTCAGAGGCCCATTGCTGGGCAAAGGAGGTTTTGGGTCTGTATTTCTCGCCAATTCCAAGAAACCCAAATCACGCTTTCACTGTTACCCTTCAACCATGGCTGTCAAATCCGCTGAATTTTCTCTTTCCGCTTCGCTTCAAAAGGAAAAAGAGGTTCACAACAACGTTCAGGGCTCCCCTTTTGTTATTCACTGCTTTGGCGAAGAAATCACTACCCAACAAAACGGTGAGAATATGGTTTACAACTTGTTGCTTGAGTACGCTTCTGGAGGAACCTTAAGCGATTTGATCAAGAATTCTGGTGGGTCTGGATTGCCTGAGTCCGATGTTAAAAGGTACACAAAATCGATGTTAAAAGGGCTCAGTCATGTTCATGATTGTGGTTATGTACACTGCGATTTGAAGCCTGAGAACGTGTTGCTTGTGAGCAGTACTAGTGAAAATTTTGTGGCAAAGATAGGGGATTTAGGGTTGGCTAAGAGGTCAGGGCAGAGGAAGAAGGGGAGGTTGGATTACTTGAGGGGAACGGCATTGTATATGGCTCCAGAAACTGTGATTGAGAATGTGCAAGACATGAAATCTGATATTTGGGCTTTAGGGTGTGTGGTGTGTGAAATGCTTACAGGGAAATCTCCTTGGGATAAGGAGGAAGAGTTGGATACAGAGGAACTTTTGAATCTAATTGGTGATGAGCGGGAATTGCCTAAAATTCCAAGTGGGATTTCAAGGGAGGCGAGGGATTTTTTGAAGGCTTGTCTTGTGAGGAAGCCCATGTTCAGGTTCACGGCTGAGATGTTGATGGATCATCCCTTTCTGGCCGATGTGGATGACGCTGAACCACCTGCTGTTGTTCCTAGTCCTACCTGGACTGAGGCTAACTTTCAGCTTAGTGGTTCTTCATTTTCAGACGATGATGATTTGATCACTTGTTCGTGTTCAGAGGACGAGGAAGATTTTGGAGTAGGATTAGTTGTGATCTCAGATGACGAAACGTCTGTTGTAGGTCAGAAAAGGAAGCGGGTTGCATTTGATGATGACTATAAATTTAGGACAGCAGCACAGGCTAATTTGAAGTTTCCTGCGTCATTCGTACCAGTTGGAGCTTAATTGTATATTGTTACAGATTTTGATAGATTTAGAGTAGAATAGTCCTTATATGCTATAGGAAGTAAGCGCATTCAATTGTACTTATTCATGATATATAATTCAATACATCAGCATCCAATTTTCCAAGTCGGATTTTTTTTTCCCTTAACTATGCATGTTTTGTTTCATTTTTTATTTTGTGGTGTTTGACTCCTGATAGTAAAGAGGATTTGTATATTTAGCTAATTATACCTAATTTTGGATAGCAACAATTCCAACAACTGCAAATTGTATGTGCTGTCTTGGATGATTTAGCAATTAAGATCTCTGCTGTGAGTTACTGTTTGCTAAATTAGGAGCTTCCAAATAAGTTTAGGAAAAGGAAAGGAAAAAACACAAGAGAGAGAGGGAGTATTAGAGGGAACTATTTTCTTATTCTTAAGGGTCCTGTTTTTAAACTAGGCAATTGTGGCAATCAGTCTCAAGTTGCCTCTAGAAAAAGCTTCAGTAACTACTTTCTTCCAATCTAATCTATGCTTTCTTGATATTGAAACTGAGACGTATCTGATAGAAAAAAGGAAAACAAGGGGACAGAGAAAAAGAAAAGAAAGATAACTGAGACAGTAGGTTGTAGAGCCATGGGTTTAAGCATCAAATACATACCTGGACTAACTACACACAACTGCTTTTAAATGTATGATAATATTGCAATCAATAATTGTTTCTGAAAAGATCATTTTCATCAATCTTCATAATACCATGCATCTCCAAAGACTAAATTAGTCCAGATACAAGTGTAAGTGTTTTTCTCCCTTCCATGATCATTGATCTCAACCAGGGTTTTACTAAAATAATATTGTTTATAAAAAATTATATGGCCACACTACAGTAGTAAGATCTAAACCATATTAAGACCAAATCTCAGTTGAAATTCTTGCAAGTAAGCAAGAAGAAGTGTTCTAAAAAGAAATGGAAAAGAAAATGAAAGTTACCTTCTTTGAGGACTATGACTTTTTGAGCTGTAACTTGACTTTGGGAATGATTCAATAATCCGACCTTTGTGTCTGCAATAGAAAGATATAAAATTTAAATCTAGGTTGTAAACAGTAATAGATTGATAGCATATACAATTCATATATATGGTATTAAGGCTTAGAAGAGCTAGCTTAAGGATTGTCATTATTATTATGCTTGTCGTTGTTGTTGTTGTTTATCTTGTGTATGCATCATGGCATTGGCTGAATGGAGCTTTTTAATCTGCATTAATTATGCAGAAGACTTCAAAATTTTAGATAATTTAAGCAATATTCCCTTATTTAATTTTTTAAATTATTGTGAGGAACACATCAATATACTACATTAAAATGTTGTCTCAAAGAATTCTTTTTGCACCATCAAATTTTTCCAGATGCAAAGGTAAGGGAGAAACCTGTACTTAGTCCAGTCAGCAATGTATCCATTATATCCACCTAACATATTGCAATACTGTGTTCTCAAGAGCTGCAACATTTCCATCTCTGGCTGTCATAACTAACCTTGCAATCTCAAAATAAGAAACCAAAGCCTTTGCCTTGCAAGCAGCTTCTAGCTTCAGCTCCCATTTTAAAGAAGCTTCTTTCTCCTCTGAAGCTCTCTTCTTTTTCTGCTCAACCAATTGGTAGAACCCCCTGGTGTCAATTCAAATTTAAAAACCAGCTCAGAAGAAATAAACAATGCTACTTCCATCACATCATAATTCAACTATGGGAGTAACAAATAATAGAACATACTTCAATATTCTTTGCAGTCAAATAATACTTGCGAATAATGCTGACAATGAGCATGCAACATACGATTATATGAGTATGACCAACAACAGTGATTATAACAAGGCATTAGTAAATAATACAACACACATAAGGTTAACAATTATATCTCTAACCCGAATTTTATGTTATACATCCAGACAACAACAAAGAGGAAAACATACAATAATATAAATTCCATACATAATAACACTAATGACAAATAAACATGTCCAGAATGTTACTGGATACAATTCAACAACTGTTTTAATAGTAAGTAACTTGAATCACTCTCCATAGCTTATACTCCACAAGACTCTAAACTAAAAAGGGATATTCGTCCTCCATTGCACTCAAAACAACCTTTCCCCATCCTCCACAGTGTTGCCACCACTAGAATTAACCAACCTCATTGGAAATCCAAAAAGTTCATCATTTTCAGACCAAGCTCAGTTCCTTCACACATTTAATTCAATCAAACACTCCCTAATAAGTAATCAAGTATGTTTTTTCTTGATTAGAGGTTCAATCTTACTTATATCTTATTGTTTTAATTGGAAATAGGACAAACACTAAAGTTAAGGATATGTTTAGGGCTTCATTTGGGGGTTTTTATGTTCTAGTCATTTTTTCTTTCAGTTGATCAATAAACCATGAAATCTAATACCAAAATTAAATATTTAAAACACCACTAAATCAGAATAGTAAATGGTTAACAAACTATTAAAGATTTTTATGTTTCAAGATTAGGGTTTCATACCTACGTTGGAGCTTTTGTGCTTTGGCAGTTAAAAGGGTCCTAATTAAAGTTTTAAATTTTCAATTTGTCCAGATTATGACCGGGCTGAAAAGATCTAACAAAGTTTTTAGGGATTGTACCTATTATGTGAAATTAAGGCTTTCCAATCTAGTATATTGCCTACAGTACTAGTTTTAGTGAAGTGTAGGGTTGGGTTTTTGCATTGGTGAATTTTAGTGTAGTTTTGTCTTTTCTCATTGGCTTTGGGATGTTACTAAGGCTACTGCCTTTGTTTTGTTTGTGGAATAAAGTTCTTACCTATAAAAAAAAGGGAGCATAGTCCATTACTTGCATCAACACAGAAGGTTATAAAGGCAATTGGAGGTGAGAGCAAGATCCCAACCAATTTTAGTGATATATAGATTTGCTAAATGACTTAGTTAGTTATATTAATGAATCACAAAAGTGGATAAATTTGGGGCAAGGTGAGAGTGGAGGAAGAATAGTTTCTATTGGTGCTTCCAGACACAGAGGATGCTAATTATAGCATATGTTTTTCTTAGATTTAATTACAATATTTTGCTAATTAACCATGCAGCTCGAATCCTTTCCCCTCTATACCTCTAAGCACTTAGTGCATGCAGAGGTGCCAATTTAGCTACAAGAATCTTGACTAATTATAGCATATGATGAATGTGTTATACACAAACTTTTTATAGAGGAATTACAAAAATTAACTTAAAGTTATTTTTTTCTTCTTGCGAGTGTTGGTGCTCCCACAATAAATGTGGAAGATAATTTCACTAGTGTGTAGATGTCTTCATAGGATCACGTGCTCCAATCTATATCCTACTCACATCTATATATCGAGTTCGCAAGTTGTATTCCCTGGTTTTTACCATGATGTGTGCAAAAATGCTAATAGCACCCAAGCATATATTTAGAACATTAAACCTCATTTTTATGGCTTAATCACCTTTAGTCTTAAACTACAAATTAGCCAAATATAAGTGATTAACGAATTTCCATAGATGAAACATGGAGCTACTGTAAACTAAACAAGTAATTAGCAATATGGAAATAAGGAAAATGAAAGAAAACAAAGGCTAAATACAAGGAAGTGTTTAGGAAGAAGAAAACCTAAGACCTGGACGAAAAAACCTCTCACTTGATCACTTCATCAGAAATCTCCACTAGGTAAATAGTTGTAGTACAATAGACATCATGAACCCTCAAGTCCATGCACCTAAGGTACTTGAGCTCTCCAAGTTCAAGCTAAAAACCAACTACTCCGAGTCTTTTCTCCACCTATCTTGCTAGAGAAACCTCCATTGCAATACCAACAGACAACCACCATTAAGATTGTATTTGAGATAGTTTCCTATATTTCCACAACTTCACTCATATCTCACAATGATCTCTTTGGGTGTATGAGATGAAGGGAATAAAAATCACTCTCAAAGGATTAGAGGGAAAGAGAAGAGTGGAGGAGAGTTTCTTAGCTCAAAACTAAAAGTTTTCTCTCTTTTATTACAAGGGTGACTTCAAGGATGGATAAGAATGATGTGTAGGTATTAGGTTATACTCAGATTATTCTCTATTGCCATGCTCAACACTCATAGAATGTGTGTATTGGCATAATCAAAGTGGATAGAAAAAGATTAGAAAATAGAGCAGTCAGATTTTGTACTTCATGACCTTGTGGCGACCTGGCTGGTTGTGAAATGGTCGTAACTTGCCTAGTCAGCACTCTGATCTTGTTCTCCTGTCATGTGTCACTTGTGAGCTAAGTAGGACATCTAAGGTCATGAGTTGACCCAGAATGCAGCTTTCACAAAGATCATAGGGTTCAAATACTTTCTACTCCAAATACAGTTAAGCCTAGGAATATACATTAAAATAGGAAGAAAATACATATAAATTTATCACTAAATAAATCCAATAAAAACATGGAATTTATAATTTGAAATTCTATTATAAGAAACTAATAATGATTTTAGACGTCCCTTAAATGTGTTTCTTGAAAAATAGTGAATCTTGGGGTTGCACTTAGGGATGACAATTTTGCCCCGCCTCGCTTAACCCGCCTCTCCCCCACTTTGCCTCGCGTGGGTTTTCCTTGCCCTGCAAAGGTGATGGGGCGGGGATGGGGCAAGATTTTAGTCCCACACCATGGGGTGGGCCGGGGAGGGGTTTAGACTTATTAGACCCACCCCGCCCGAGTTGCTAAGGGTTATAATTGTAAATTTTTCATACCCTAAAACCCTACTATTTAAATAATATATCAATATTAGCTTATTTTATTCTACCCAATGTGGTTCTCTACCTTTATTTTGTTATGTGTTATACTATGAGTTTCTTTTTTTTTGGTGATTGTCTTGTTAAATGCTTGGATATATTATTCAATTTTTTTCTAAAAATTGATTTGATTTAATGATTAAAAAAATTGTAGGGCAAATTAACAAAAAATAGAATTTTATAGGGTGGGGCGAGGCTTCGCGGGGCCCCAAGGGGCGGGGATGGGGTGAGAAAGTTTTCCCCGTCATGCGAGGCAGGACGGGAATGGGGCAAGATAAAACCATGTGGGGCGGGGACGAAG
Organism: Quercus robur; assembly: GCF_932294415.1. Lineage (NCBI taxonomy): Eukaryota > Viridiplantae > Streptophyta > Magnoliopsida > Fagales > Fagaceae > Quercus > Quercus robur. The sequence goes on along the minus strand of NC_065538.1, from coordinate 84,245,459 downwards.
ATCCCATCCTTCGGCCTTACCCCGCCCCATTGCCATCCCTAGTTGCACTTTTGTATAATGAGACAGCATAATCATTTAAGTGGATTTTTAAAAGATTTTTAAAATCCACACAAGAGTAAAAGACCTAATTTATTTTCACTAATTAGGATCCAATTTTGGCAAAGTCATTAATAGAGGTGATGTGAAGCTATGGTATGATTATGTACTCATCATATGATGCAAAACAAGATTGAGAACTTGAGGAGTTTGATGAAGGATGGTTTTTTTTTTTTTTTAATAGCATTTAATAAAAGCATCATGAACAAAAACATAAACATAAACAATAAATATAGCTTCCATTTAGTATTCCTCTTCGGTCTATATTATCTCAAAAAAAAGATAAGTGGTCTAAAGTACCACATCGGTTAGTTAGTGAGTGAGTCTTCAGTTTATAAGCCTTAGTACTTACAAAAGTTAGGCCATTTCGTAAGTGCTAGCGTTGTAAATCTTATCTTCCCATTCCCTTCTTTCCCATCCCCTATGTCTTCTGTCTATATTATCTCGAAAAAGAAAGATAAGATAAGTGGTCTAAAGTACTACATCGGTCAGTTAGTGAGTGAGTTTTCGATTTATAAGCCTTGCTAGTACTTACAAAAGTTATTCCCTTTTTGTAAGTGCTAGTGTTGTAAGTCCTGTCTTCCCACTACCTCCTTCCCCATCCTCTATGTCTTCTGTTTATATTATCTAAAAAAAAAAAAAAAAAAAAAAAAGAAAGAAAGAAAGATAAGTGGTCTAAAGTACCACATCAGTCATTTAGTGAGTAAGTCTTCGATTTACAAGTCTCGCTAGTACTTACAAAGGTTATGCCCTTTTGTAAGTGCTAGTGTTGTAAGCAATGTCTTCCCACTCCCTTCTTCCCCATCCCCTATGTCTTCAGTTTATATTATCTCAAAAAAAGAAAAAAGAAAAAAAATCTAAAAGGTCCTTTTCCTTATGCGCAGATATTAATATGCATTGGTACAAACCTGAACAGAAACCTTTCCTACTAGCTTGGAAGAAGGTTGAAAATATTGGTTGCTATTGTAATATATTTTATTGGTGTCGTAATGATGATGTGACCTTTTTTCTTGACTGCTTTACTAGGCCGATTTTTTGTTGGGACATGAATTGGCTTGGCATTAATTTGTCTCTTGCCCACTTTGTGTGGAGAGATTGTCTCATCAACAATAAGGGATTCATTGATGAGTCTATATGGTGTCTCCATGTCTACTAGTTTTTTATATTCATATTTTATAACTATTGACTTCATTAAGATAAATGATTCTATGGCGGTGGCAGCAGCGGTGACGGCGACTACGACGACAACTATTATTATTATTATTATTATTATTATTATTACTATGTGTGGGTAACATGTTATTAATTTTTAAAATAATTTTATTAAATTTATTTGATTTTTATCTTCAATTAATTTTTAAAGATATTAGAAATACTAAAATACGGTCATTATTTAAATTTTCTTAAGTTTTACAACAACAAAAATAGTATATATTAAAAAATAAATTATAAATTATTGCTCATTATTAAGTTTTGGAGAGAGGATCAATATAAAACCCATTTTTTTAAAACTAATTCATACACTTGCAAATCAAATAGATAAAGTGTATCTATTAGTGTCTCTTGTTGATGGAATCTTAATATTAGTATCCATGAGCGACATCAATGTTGAAAAAGGAAAAAGAATAAATAATTATAAAAAAAGATGAATGGTAAAAGCTTGGGTTTTAGTCCCCTTACTATCTATTATTATAGAGAGGGAGCTTTAAAAAAAAAAAAAAAAAATTTGGACCTTTTATATAGAGGGAGCCTAATTACATCTTGGAAGGAGGATCAATATAAAACTCATTTATAAAATTAATTTTTACACTTGAAAATCAAATGGATAAATTGTACCTTTAGTGTCTCTTGTTGATAGAATCTTAACATTAGTATCCTTGAACGACATCAATGTTGAAATGGGAAAAAGAATAAATAATTATATAAAAAATGAACAGTAAAAGTTTGATTTTGACCCCCTTACTATCTATTATTATATAAAGGGAGCTTTATTTTTTATTTATAAATTTTTAGAACAAAAAATTTGGACCATTTTATATAAAGGGAGCCTGATTACGTTTTCGAGGGAGGATCAATATAAAACTAATTTTTTAAATTAATTTATACACTTGCAAATCAAATATATAAATTGTACCTATTAGTGTCTCTTGTTGATAGAATCTTAATATTAGTATCCTTGAACGATATCAATGTTGAAAAAGGAAAAGAATAAATAATTATAAAAAAAGATGAACGGTAAAAGCTTGCGTTTTAACCCCCTTACTATCTATTATTATAGAGAGGGAACCCTTTTTTTAGAAGAAAAAATTGGACCATTTTCTATAGAGGGAGCCTAATTACAATAAAACTAGCCTCTGAGCACGCGCTCACGCGCGTGCTCAGAGGCTCTTCTATTTTTTGGGTAAGGGTTAATTTAGGGCATTTATTATAATTTGGAATTATTACATTTTTCAATCACAAAAAAAAAAAATCCTAGGGGTGTGATGAGTGTCATGTGTGGAGAAATAATTTTCCAATCACAATAATTTTTCATCACAAAAAAATCTAGGAGTGTGATTGGAAAATTATTTCTCCACACATGACACTCATCACACCCCTAGGTTTTTTTTTTTTTTTTTTATGATTGAAAAATGTAATAATTCCAAATTATAATAAATGCCCTAAATTAACCCTTACCCAAAAAATAGAAGAGCCTTTGAGCACGCGCGTGAGCGCGTGCTCAGAGGCTAGTTTGGTAATGAAAAATATAATCATTTTTACTGTTTTCTCTTTTTCGAAAATTCAAAGTATTTACATCTTGTACTTTGTTTTTTTTTTTTAATATATATATATATATATATATATATATATATATATATATATATATATATATAAATCTATTCATGAACTATTTTAAAAATCCTACTTTTTAGCATCTCACGTTTTCCTTTTTTTTTTTTTTAATCTCTTCCATATTTTGAAAAAAAAAAGACTCCTACAATAAAACTACTACTATAATTTCTCCTTCCATATCCTTATATTTAGGCACTAACATAATTGATTTTGAAAGAAAATAAAATGCTAAATTTTAGGGAAAAAAATTTTAAATCTAATATTCCATTCTTGTAAAGTCTTTCATGTTCTCTCTCTCTATCTATGTACTATTTTAAAAATTTCCACTTTCTATCCCACGTTAAACATCTGAAGTTTTCCTTTTTTTTTTTTTTTTTTAATACCTTTTTGGTGTTGTTGATGTTGTTTTTTTTTTTTCAAATTTTATATATGACAGTTATCATTTTTTGTCATGTACTATTGCTCAAAATCGCACTTTAAATTTAGACCAAAGCATTAAACTAAGTATATACTCGTCTCTTAATTTAATCTTTAATTTACTTTTTGAAATAAATAATACGTTTTTTTTAATGAAAAATGAAATCGTTTTTATTGTTTTCTCATTTTCGAAAATTCAAAGTATTTACATCTTGTACTTTGTCTTTTTTTTTTTTAATATATATATACACACATCTATCCATTTACTATTTTAAAAATCCTACTTTTTAGCATCTCACGTTTTCCTTTTTTATTTTTTTAATCTCTTCCATATTTTGGAAAAAAAAGACTCCTACAATAAAACTACTACTATAATTTCTCCTTCCATATCCTTATATTTAGGCACTAACATAATTGATTTTGAAAGAAAATAAAATGCTAAATTTTAGGGAAAAAAAATTTTAAATCTAATATTCCATTCTTGTAAAGTCTCTCACGTTCTCTCTCTCTCTCTATCTATGTACTATTTAAAAAATTTCCACTTTCTATCCCACGTTAAACATCTCAAGTTTTCATTCTTTTTTTTTTTTTTTTTTTTTTTTTTTTTTTTTTTTTTTTTTTTGGTGTTGTTGATGTTGTTTTTTTTTTTTTTTTTTTTTTTTTTTTCAAATTTTATGTATGACAGTTATCATTTTTTGTCTTTTCCTAAAATGTAGTTTTTTTAATCCTAAAATTTAGTCATTTACTACACATCCATAACATAAGTAAATAAAACTTAAATTGGAAATTTTATGTGAAGAGATACATGTTAATTGTATACAAAATAAATCTCACGTTTTCCTCTTTTTTTTTTTTCTTTTTTTTTTTTAATGTCGTCCATATTTTGGAAAAGAAAGACTCCTACAATAAAACTACTACTATAATTTCTCCATCCATATCCTTATATTTAGGCACTAACATATCTGATTTTGTCTAAAAATAAAATTCTAAATTTTAGGGAAAAAAAATTAAAAGTCTAATATTTCATTCTTGTAAAGTCTCTCACGTACTTGGTGTTGTTGATGTGGGTTTTTTTTTTTTTTTTCAAATTTTATGTATGACAGTTATCATTTTTTGTCTATTCGTAAAATGTAGTATTTTTAATCCTAAAATTTAGTCATTTACTACACATCCATAACATAAGTAAATAAAAGCTTAATTTGAAAATTTTATGGCAAGAGATACACTTTAATTGTATACAAAAGAAATATAGTTTCTATTACAAAAGTAATTTTTTTACAACAGTTTCTTAGATAACAACCACTTTATGTGAGGTTTAATACATATAATAATTCTTGTAAAGTCTCTCACCCGAACTTATCTAATATTCCATTCCAATGACTCCTCAATGCAATCCAAAAAGTTTGTGCGTACGTGAACCTGAGAGAGATAAAAGAATTAGGGTTAAACCAAGTATTTAAAAAAAAAAAAAAACTTTAATTAACAAACCAACGTTTGAATGTATATGTTGTTAAAGATAATAGCTTAAGTTTGTTAGAGTTTGTGTTTGAAATTTTTGAATTCAAATAGAAATAGAAAATTCTTCTCCAAAAAAAAAAAAAAAAGAAAAAAAAAAGAAATAGAATAAAGCAAACATTTGAATAAAGTGAGAGTGAAAGATGGTGGAAGATGATTGGGTGGATGACGGAAAAAGAAACTAAAGGAGAAGGATAATATTGTGGTGGATGTGAGAACGTGGGTTTTTTTTTTTTTTTTTGAGAACAAACGTGGTTTTAATAGGTGTAGCAATCCAACTTTTACAATTACCTTCAGTTATATATATTTTTTTGAAACATAAGATATATTGGAGAGTTGGAACTAAAAATTTAGGATCAAATAGTTTGTAATGGAAGATGTGGGTTTTTTTTTTTTTTTTTTTACTAAAAAAGTGTGTTTGTTTAATTTTAATTTTTTTAAATGGATAAAGTAATTTGAAAACTATTAGGAGAGTGATCCTATTTTGTAGGCAACATTTTAATGGGAGTTAAAGATGTATCTACTTATCAAAAAAAAAAAAAAAAAAAGGTGTATATATCTATTTAGTTTAGTTTTTTTTTTTTGATAAATATTTATTTATTTTTTTATAAAAATTAAACTAAATAGATATATACACCTTTTTTTGGATAAACTTAGGGTGTTTTTTTTTTTTTTTTTTTAATAATAATAAAATAGTATTAGAAACTTGGTTTCTTTTTAGGAAAAAAACAACAAAAACGTAGGTAATTTAACTAATTTTTCTATTAAAAAAATAAACGTATAGTTAATTTGAAGAAGTGGGTTAGTGGGAGAGTGTTTCTATTTTGTAGGCAATATTTTAGTGTAAGTTAAACATGTTTTAGTCATTTACTACACATCCATAACATAAGTAAATAAAAGCTTAAATTGATAATTTTATGGCAAGAGATACACGTTAATTGTATACAAAAGAAATATAGTCATGGTTATAATTTTTAAAATGTAAACAAAGACTATTAAAAGAAGTAAAGGAAGCCATACTGTTTAACTGTTGGAGAATGATTTTGAATACTTCTTTTGTAGCATAAGACAGCCCTATCTTTGGATCATAATACCTACAACATGAAATGACAATTCATTAAGAAGTACAATGATGGAGTATATGAAGGAACTATTTATTTCAAAATTACATTTTAAAATAAAGAAGAAGGGGAAAAAAAAAAAAAGAGTTAACGTGATACATATAAGAAAAAAAAAAAGTAGAACTTAAAGAAAGTCAATCATAAACAAAAGAAAAGAAAACAAAGAGGAACTTGCAAAAGATAGAACCTGAAAATTTATTGAAGCCTCTGAGAGTAAATATCTTTAATATGAAGAAAAAGAGAAGAGGATGTAGAGCTAAATTAAATGTCTTTAATTTGAAGAAGAATGAGAGAGAGAAAGTGAGATAGAAACTGTAAAGCGTACGTGAGTATGTGGTTTTAAAGTGTAGGAGTTTTAATTTACATATCTATCCTCGATAGTTGTAAACTTGTAAGTGGGTATGATGAGGGTATCTTAGGCATAAAAAATGTGGAATCCAAACAGAGGAAGCCTCTTAAATAGTAGTATAGATAAGGAATAATCTAGATTGAGACAATTGACCCCTTAGAAACTTCCTATAACCTTCTTCATCCTTTCTAGAGGGATACTGCCCATACAGCATGAGTTTACAACCCATTATAACATTTTTTCTATGTCTCTAACACTCCTCCTCAAACTAGAGCATATAAGTAATATAAGTCTAGTTTGGAACATATAGACTCTAAATGACTCCTAAATAATTCTTCGGTAAATATGTCAACAAATTGGTTTTCAGACTTCAAAAACAATATAGTAACATGTTCACTTAGAATACTGTCTTAGAAAAAGAGGTAATACACAATCTTAAAAATTGGCTTGATTATCAAAAACGTATGTATGAACATAAACATAAATATAAACATACACATTATTGGTTACCAGGATAAATGAGAGGAAGATATTATAATTTTAAATCTGGATAGTATGTAATATATTCCTTCTATTATCAAAGTGTATAAGGTTATTAAAGTAAATAATCATATATTAAATATCATCAAATCACATAAATGTTGAAAGAATCTTAATATTAGTATCCTTGAACGACATCAAAGTTGAAAAGGAAAAAGAATGAATAATTATAAAAAAAGATGAACAGTAAAAGCTTGGGTTTTAGCCCCTTACTATATATTATCATATATAGGGAGCTTTTTTTTTTAAGAAGAAAAAATTTGGACCATTTTATATAGAGGGAGCCTAATTATATTTTGGAGGGAGGATCAATATAAAACTAATTTTTTTTAGTTAATTTACACACTTGCAAATCAAATAGATAAACTGTACTTGTTAATGTCTTTTGTTGATAGAATCTTAATATTAGTATCCATGAACGACATCAATGTTGAAAAAGGAAAAAGAATAAATAATTATTTTAAAAAAAAAGATGGACGGTAAAAGCTTGGGTTTTAGCCCTCTTACTATCTATTATTATATAGAGGAAGCTTTTTTTTAGAAGAAAAATTTGGACCAGTTTATATAGAGGGAGCCTGATTACAATAAAATAAGGAATAATCTAGATTGGGACAATCAACCCCTTAAAAACTTCCTATAACCTTCTTCACCCTTTTTAGAGGGATATTGCCCATACAACATGAGTTTACAATCCATTACAACATTTTTTCTATGTCTCTAATACTCCCCCTCAAGGTAGGGCATATAATTAATACAAGTCTAGTTTGAAACATATAGACTCTAAATGGCCCCTAAATATTTCTTTGGTAAATATGTCAACAAATTGGTTTTTAGACTTCAAAAATAGTATAGTAACATGTTCACTTAAAATATTGTCTCAGAAAAAGTGGTGATACATTATCTTAGAAATTGGCTTATTATTGAAAGAGTATGTATGAATATAAACATAAACATAGCCATAACCATTTTAAAAAATTTACCTCTAATTAGTTACAAGGATAAATGAGAGGAAGATATTATAAATTTAGATCTGGATAATATGTAATATATTCCTTCTATTTTCAAAGTGTAGAAGGTTGTTAAAGGAAATAATTAAATATTAAATATCAACAAATCACATAAAATATTTTATTGTCTTTACTTTGTATAATATTACATTCTTTTTTATAATATACTCTCTTTCGTGTACATTTATGTTTGATTGTTTAGGTATGGTTGAATAAGTAGTCCTCTTGATAAACTCTCTTGCCTAATTTGGATGGTGTAGGCACCTTGGTGAAGTTTTATTCATAGATATAAGTTGCTTAAGTCTAATACCATCTTTCTCATTAATGATTGGTGCATTCCTCTTTAGATTTGAAAAAGTCCAAATTTTTGAAATGGAAAGATTTTCTGAAGCAATGGTGGTATATCTGTATACAACTATAGTATGATATCTTCCTTAACTTGTAAATGTAGAAATATATCCTCTTCCTTATAGGTATATTGATGGCAGTATTGGAAGTAAAGAAAATTGGCAGTCCAATCTTACGATTAATCACCTCATTGAAATAATTAATGTGAAGGATATCACATTTATCTTTTCATTATTATCCCCATTTTTATCATACTTTTTATTTTTTATTTTTTTATATTCATTTCCTTGAAATGAATGGAATGCCAATAGAGGATGCCTGGACAATATTGGACACAACGGCTCTAAAAAAAGCACACACTACTCGAATTCTAGAAGAACTATACGCAGCAACTTGAGCCTCCATTCAGAGGATACTTCCAACTTCATCGAACATTCTCCATGTAGAACCAAGGAGCGTGGTGATAACCACAGTCTAGATGACGCATCTAATTTAAGCCAAAATGATGAGCACAGTGATAGCATCTTTGATGAAGGATGGTTTTTTATTTTTTATTTTTTATTTTATAAGAAAACATTTAAATGAAAGTAGTATGAACATAAACATAAACATAAAAAGAGTATATATGTTTTTTTTTTTTACTAAAAAACATATGGTATTCTTATTTAAATATAAAAAATGAGAATATATGAGGTTATACTCACTAATAGCATTAGATTTTTAAAATGTTGTTGCTATTATTATTATTGTGGGCACCCGAGGACTGAGGAAGGGATTGTTGAGCTGTTATCATTATTTTTAAGGCATCATAAGCCTGATGAGGGAATCCACTCGAGGAGGAGAAGAGACAAAAGACTTTTGAGAGTTCCAGTTGGGAAGGACAGGTTGTGGAGAGAGAATCATGGAGGGTAAAGAAAGTTTCTAGTGAGAAGTAGTTTACTGCCTTCGCATTAAATGGCTGGCAACGGCTTTATCAGCTGCATCGGTGAGGAAGTGACCTGAACAGTGGATATCACAGCTAAGCAACTCCTTCTACCACCCTCATCAGAAGTTGAAGGGAACAGGTGTCATGATGAGAATTTGGGTAGGGAGAGATAAGGGGCCAAGATATGAAGTGCTGAGAAGTATATAAGGAAAAGGAAATTCCAGATGAAGGGATCCGGAGAAAGAGAAGAAAAAGAATAGAATCTAGAACAAGAACATAGAGAGAAGAGAGTGAAAGTGTATTCTTCTGTGTAAGATTTGCCTCCTTGGGCAAGCTTGTAATAAGCCTTATATATACTCAAACTTTGATTTATAGTCATTCTTACCCTATCCTTGTCCTCGGGCTAAGCCCCTCCTTATATTTAACCCACTCTCTTACAAATATCTATTGATTTGGGCCTAGTTGAGCTGCACAAACCCCACTACTCCAAGTGGGCTTAGGTTGTTTAATTTTTGTGTCCTTACAATTATTATTATTATTATTGTTGTTGTTGTTGTTGTTGTTGTTGTTCACATAAAGTAACTATTCTCCTATAGATCAAGTGAAATAAATCCAATAATTAATCTATATATTACTAAAAGTTGAAACGTAGCATTTAATGTTACTGTGCTCACATTGAGCCACATCAGCATCAATGTCAATATCCTTTTTCTTTTTAATTTTCCTATAATTTTTTTTTAACATTTATTTATTTTTAATAATTGCACTTTCTCCAACCTTTTTCATGCCTTTACCTTTTCATCTCCTCACAATCCTCAACCTTAATATCACTTTTCATCTTTCTTTATTTTGTCTCTTCATCTTTCCCTCCCTTACCTTTTCATCTTCCCACTACCCTCAACTTTAATGTCACTATTCATCTTTCCATTCATTTTCCTTCATTTTGTCTCTTCATATTCACACCATCTTCTATAAATTTGTTATTCTCTCTTCCATTCTTTGCATAGTTTTCCATCACAGAAAGGTTGTTTCTCCGTCCCTCTCTTTCTCTCTCTCTCTCTCTCACACACACAAAATAATTTTTGGAGTATTTTTTTTCCTGGATCTCTGCTTAAGTTGATAAATTTTTGTGTTTGTATAATTCTACGTTGGGTTGGTACGATTTAGTTTTGTGTTTTAAGTTTTTTTTTGTTCTCTTTGATTGTTAAATATTATACTATTGCATTATAAAAAAATTAAAAAAGATAACATATAAGAATATAATATATATTATTCTAATACATAACATGATTTGGGTAATTTGGTGTTTATTGTTATATATATATTATATTTATTTTTTTAATCTTTTCATCTTATTTTATTCAATATTTAAACTCAGTCACATCCTCCATACAATTAAATTATTTATATATTTTTTTAATTAAACATATAATATTTTATTTAAATTTAAATAAATTAAATTGTATTCACTTTTTTTAACATTTACACTTTCTCCAACCTTAAGCGTGGCGTTTAATGTTACTGTGCTCATGTTAAGCCACATCGGCATCCACGTCATTATACTATTGCGTTAAAAAAAATTAAAAAAGATAATATATAAGAATATAATATATATTATTCTATTATATAACATAATTTGGGTAATTGGGTGTTTATTGTTATATATATACATTATTATTGTTGTTGTTGAATTAATATATTATATTGTATATTTTTTAAAGTCAATATCTTAACTTGAAAGAAAATGAAAAACCAACTATTAACCAATAATAACTAAAACAATAATATTATCACGCGCAACGCGCGGGTCTACGACTAGTTATTTAATAAAACGTCCGTTCACTTTTTAGTCAATCTCTCACACTAATCAGTTCTGAGTTATATTATTTTTTGATAAAACAAAGTCAACTATCTCACAATTATTAGCTTACAAGAACAAACTAACAACCACTATGCAATGGGATGTTTTCTTCTCCCAAAGAGTCTATGTGAAGACATTGATGGGATGATGAGGAATTTCTGGTGGGGGCAGCGGAATAATGAGTCAAAAATGGCTTGGGTGGGTTGGTAAAAAATGTGCAAATCAAAGCTAGAAGGAGGTATGGGCTTTAGAGATATTCAAGCCTTTAACCTTGCCATGCTAGCAAAGCAAGGTTGGAGAATGTTATCCAACCCTTCATCTTTAATGGCTCGTCTGTACAAAGCAAAATATTTCCCAAATGGTGATGTGCTAAACGCCAATATTGGTAGCTGCCCCTCCTATGCTTGGAAGAGTATACATAAGAGCTTGGAAGTGACAAAGCAAGGCACTAGATGGAGAGTGGGAATGGCTACCAACCCCAACCACTTACAAGGTTATCTCCCCACAAAAGGACTTTGGCGATTTCCCAATGGTTTCGGCTTTGATTGATCATGACACAAAGGGATGAAGACGAGACAAGTTAGAAAGAATTTTCTTGCCTTTCGAAGTTGAGACAATCTTAAACATACCAATTAGCTATCATGCTCAGGAGGATCAATTAATTTGGGTGGGAAATAAAAATGGAACTTTCACAGTGAAAAGTGCATACTATGTGGCTAGAAAAATAATTGAAGGAAATAGCAGGGGAGAGTCTTCTGTTGGAGATGTGAGAGCTCCATTATGGAAAATGATGTGGCACTTAAATATACCAGCAAAGGTAAGAATTTTTGCCTGGAGGCTATGTATGAATGCAATCCCTACAATGCTGAATTTAAATAAAAGAGGAGTACAAGTAGATCCTATTTGCCCATTGTGTAAAAATGATATAGAATCTGTTGAGCATGCCATTTTTAAATGTGATATAGCTGGTTGTGTGTGGAAGATGTGGGTGGACTGCCCCATTAGCTTGATGGATATCAATTGGGATGCTTTTGATATGGCTATTGAAATTCTGCACCAAGGAACCAAAAGGGATCTAGAGAAGTTTTTTGGGGTGGCTTGGAGGATTTGGCTAAATAGGAACCAGGTAATTTATGAGGAAAAGGGAGAATCAGTAGCTCATATTTGGGCGTCTGCAATTCGTATGACTGAAGACTACATTAATAGTGTGGGTTTCTACACTATTAATGTGGATGGAGCCATTCCTTCGACTAATGGTCAATCCGGGGTGGGATTGTTAATTAGAGATTGGAACAGAAGAGTGATAGCAGCTGTGTCTATGCCCATTTCTGTTGAAGGTGACTCCCTCCTAACCATCCAAGCTGTTGAAACCATGGATGTTAGGGGGGTGGCTGGCCACATTATTAAAGGTATTGTGCAGACCTGTAGTAGCTTTCAAGAGGCAAAAGTCAGACACATTGACAGGAACAGCAACAAAATAGCCCATGAACTTGCCCAACATGCCAAAAAATCTAGAGAAAAAGTTGTCTGGAGGAGTGAGATCCCAGGTTTTTTGTTTGATCTGCTTAAATTAGAGGGATCAATCTAGGCGGGATTCTTTGTTTTGGTCTAGGTTGTTACTGTTCTGTTTGTTGTTGGTGTGTTTTGTTTGCTTAGTGTATCTGGTATCTGCCTGTTAATGAGAATTCAGTCTCTTTTCAAAAAAAAAAAAAAACTAACAACCACTATAATTAAGAAACGACCCAAAACAATATACCATCCATTAGTCAACTATAAAAATAAAAATTTATATTCAATCATAAAAATAAGAGAGATGCTACGTCTACAATATTTATACAACAAATCACAGGTGGTTAGTTGTTATTGGTTCAAATTTCAAACTAACGCTAAGATTACTTTTTTACCCCAACAATAATAACTAGTAACAACTTGCCACTTAGAATTTGTTGTAAAAATGTTATAGACATATCATTTCTCTAAAAATAATGATCACTCTTTTAACCTATGTATTAAAAATATAAGTTGTATCCCTGACTTATGGAAAGTAGTCTCTAAAAAATTGTCCAATTTTTGGCCTCCCCTCAAATTTTGATATTTCATGAAGAGAGAAAAAAGAGTGTAGACTGTAGAGGAAGAACCTCAACCTACTATAGGATGATGGATGTAGATGATAACTGGATTATAAAACTTAGGTCTGGTTTTTTAATTTGAAATGATAAAGAGTTTAAATTATTTTTATTTTATTTTATGCATGTTTATTAATGAAAAATACTGCCATACACAAGAATGAAATCATGTTCTTCCCATCATTAAGTGATCGGTGTGAGTGAAGAAGTTCCTCTTCTTTCCTTGAAAGAAAAATAGATGGCTATTCTTTTTTAGCGTAGTAAGAAAAAATTAAAAAGTAAATTCTTTTTAAAGGTTGTCCTCTTTTCCCAAAAAACCATATGTATTGGTACAATGTTGATGTTAGCTAAAGCTTATGTTCTTGTTGTAATTATATCTTTATCTTTATCTTCTTCTTTTTTTTAAACCTTATCCACGTGTTTTTTTTTTCCCACATGTATTCCCCTCAACTCATACACCTAGGAGGTGTTGATTTCCAGACCTCTACCTATACAAGGTTACTTAACATTAATTTATTAAATCGAAGAAGCATCTACCATTCTTTTTATCCTTCCAAGGCAGTGGCGTAGCCTGCCAACATTTCATCTATTGGCCTATTAGACTTAGGGTATTCACATATCAGACCCTTGGTATTAAGGCTAAGAAGATTTAGATTGAGTATTTTCGTTCTTATTGGTAGTTGAAATTTAGGCTTGGAAGAGCTAGCTCAAGTATTGTCATTATTATTGTCCTTGTCATTGTTATTGTTGCTTGTTTTGTGTATGCATAACATTGCCACATTGGACGAATGAAGCTTATAATTTGCTTTAAATGAAAGAATCCATATTCCCTTATTTAATTTTTGGAATTTTTGTGAGGAAAGAAATCAATACACACACAAACACACACACATACTACTACTACTACTACTACTATTTAAGGGGATTCTCCTGTTTGGGATCCTTATTTTTTTGGTTAAAAAATGTTCCTACACTCCTATGTTTAAGTAGAGACAAAATATAAGGACAATCCGGTAAAAATACATCTTTAACTCCCACTAAAACATTGCCTAAAAAATAGGGTCACTCTCCTGTTGATTTTTAAATTTTTATCCACTTATAAATTAGATTTTCAAAATAAAAATTTTATATAAAAAAATAAAGACACAAGTTTGTTTTTGCTAGTGCATATATATATGAGATGAGTTCAAGTTACACTTGGTGTCACTATTTCAATTGTGTCAATTTGGTCTCTAACCTTTCAGAACCGTGTCAATTTAATCATTGCCATTATCTTTTTGGATGAAAATTGATTATGTGTCTAATGGCCAAAATTAAAAATTAGCTTCCGTTGACGTGACAATAAAATAAAATTTTATTTTAACCATTTGCCATGTCAGCAAATTTCATCTAAGATATAACAACAGAGATTAAATTGACATGATATTGAAAGGTTATAGACCAAATTGACACAATTGAAAGATTGTGGATTAAATTGAAATATGGTGTAAAGGTTAGGAACCAAATATGTAGTTTATCAATATATATATATATATATATATATATATATATATATATATATATATATAAAGCTCTTTTTTGAGTAAATGTTGACGATGAGAAAACATTAAACTTTTCTTACATTACTTTTAACAACAGAATAGAATTCGTGTCAATGTTTTATCATTTTTTTCCCTACTAAATTAAACCTCTAGCACTTTACTCATTCCTTTTTTTACGGGTTATATAAATATTAGTGGGCTCCTTGTATTTATTTCTTTTAGGTTATTATAACCCATCTCATAGTTTTGTTGTGGGTAGAGCAAAACTATACAGTGATCTTTAACGGGTGGAAAGAAAAAGAACGATATTGTGCTATACGGATGGAAAAAAAAAAAAAAAAAAAGTCTGGAAAGCAACTAATAAAGAGAGAGAGAGAAAAAAATTTATAGTATTAATTAGGTAATGCGGGGAAAATGAATAACATTTAATGATATTTTTTTCAACCACTAGATCTTTTAAAAATTTACGATGTAAAAAATGTGTAACTTTATAAGAGCTACACCAGACGTAACTCTCTCTCTCTCTCTCTCTCTCTCTATATATATATATATATATATATATATATATATATATATATATACACGTGTGTGTGTGCGTGCATGTATGCGCGTTTGTTACAATAAATGAAGTAATCATCACTTTTTTTAGGAGTAATCATTACTTGGTTTACTTTTTACATTTCTTTTATTATATATTAATTACGAATTATCATATTAATAAAAGAGAAAAGTTAACCGATATCTTAAGGGGATTGATTTAAGAGCTATTTTTAGAAACTTTATTTGGAAAAACCAAAAAATAACTAATATTTTTGACAATTTTTTATATTTATGATGCAAGTGGTATTAAGACTTTTTTAAAATAACTTATTAAAAAAATACCTTAAGAGTGTCCATTAACGGGACCCTTAATAAAAATATATTAAAAAAAACATAATTGTTTCAAATTCACCGTTGTGAAAAAAATTGGAAAAAAATTAGGTGTTCCAATTAAAGAGTAAGATAAGACCTTTAAAGTGCGTGAGTTTCTAACGTATGTGATTACTTTCGTTTGTGCCACCTTTGCTCCATTCGAAACCCTACCCTACTCCCATAATGACTAGTATTATAAAAGAACCTCAAAACCCTAGTTGATTTCTTGAAATGTGATGTCTCTGAATTCATACAAAAACCTTTCTTGTGATCAAAGAAACTAACATGAAGAGAAGAGAGTCAGTGGCAGAGTCGGAGGCAAGTATGTACGGCGATGTAGAAACTTGGGTGAGAGGCCCATTGTTGGGCAAAGGAGCGTTTGGGTATGTATTTCTAGCCACTTCCAAGAAACCCAATTCATGCTTTCACTGCTTCCCTTCAACCATGGCTGTCAAATCTGCTGAGGTTTCCCTTTCTACTTCGCTTCAAAAGGAAAAGGAGGTTCACAACAACGTTCAAAACCTTTCTTGTGATCAAAGAAACCCTACCCTACTCCCATAATGAATAGTATTATAAAAGAACCTCAAAACCCTAGTTGATTTCTTGAAATGTGATGTCTCTAAATTCATACAAAAACCTTTCTTGTGATCAAAGAAACTAACATGAAGAGAAGAGAGTCAGTGGCAAAGTCGGAGGCAAGTATGTACGGCGATGTAGAAACTTGGGTGAGAGGCCCATTGCTGGGCAAAGGAGAATTTGGGTATGTATTTCTGGCCACTTCCAAGAAACCCAATTCATGCTTTCACTGCTTCCCTTCAACCATGGCTGTCAAATCTACTGAGGTTTCCCTTTCTGCTTCGCTTCAAAAGGAAAAAGAGGTTCACAACAACGTTCAAGGCTGCCCTTTTGTTATTCACTTCTTTGGTGAAGAAATCACAACCCAACAAAACGGTGAGAATATGGTTTATAACTTGTTGCTTAAGTATGCTTCTGGAGGAACCTTAAGCGACTTGATCAAGAAATCAGGAGGGGTTGGTTTGCACGAGTCTGATATTAAAAGGTACACCAAATCCATGTTAAAAGGGCTTAGTCATGTTCATGATTGTGGTTACGTACACTGTGATTTAAAGCCTGAGAATGTGTTGCTTGTGACTTGTGAGTAGTACTAATGAAGATTTTGTGGCAAAGATAGGGGATTTAGGGTTGGCTAAGAGATCAGAGCAGAGAAAGAAGGGGAGGTTGCATTACTTGAGAGGCACGGCATTGTATATGGCGCCTGAAACTGTGATAGAGAATGTGCAAGACCCTTAATCTGATATTTGGGCTTTAGGGTGTGTGGTGTGCGAAATGCTTACTGGGAAATCTCCTTGGGATAGAGATGAAGAGTTGGATACAGAGGAGCTTTTGCGTCTTATAGGCAATGAGCGTGAATTGCCTAAAATTCCAAGTGGGATTTCAAGGGAGGCGAGGGATTTCTTGAAGGCTTGTCTTGTGAGGAAACCCATGTTCAGGTTCACGGCGGAGATGCTATTGGATCATCCCTTTCTCGCTGGTGTGGATGAACCTGAACTACCAACCTGAACTACCAGCTGTTTCAAGTTCTTCATGGACTGAAGCTGATTTAAAGCTTTGTGATTCTTCTTTTTCGGATGATGATGATTTAATCTCTTGTTCGTGTTCAGAGGATGATGAAGATTTTGGAGTAAGATTGGTTGTGAGCTCAGATGAGGAAGCGCCTGTTGTTGGTCAGAAAAGGAGAAGGGTTGCATTTGATGATGACAATAAATTTAGGACAACAGCACAAGCTAATTTGAAATTTCCTGCTTCATTCGTACCCGTTGGAGCTTAATTGTATATTGTTACAAGATCTTGATATAGTAGTCATAATATGCTATAGGTAGTAGGCATTCAATTGTACTTATTCTTGAAATATAATCCAATCAACAGCACCCAATTTTGGCAAAATCATGCTGCATTTTTTTCCATTACTGTTATGTTTTTGTTCTTGTTTGACTCCTGATAGTTGAGAGAATCTATATACTTAGCTTGTTTCCCCTAATTTTGTATAGCGACATCCAACCATGGCACATTGCATGTGCAATCTTGTATGATTTAACAATTAAGATCTCTACCGCTTTTCTGTCCAAAAAAAAAAAAAAAAACAATTAAGATCTCTGCTGTGAGTTCCTTTTTTGGTAAACTAGGAGCTCCCACATACATTTGGAAAAAGATTAAAAAATAAAAAGAGAGAGAGGGAGTATTAGAGGGAACTATTTTCTTACTCTTAAAGAGTGTTCTGTTTCTAAATTAGGCAATTGCAGATCAGTCTCAAGTTGCCTAATTAGAAGAGGTTTCAGTAACTACTTCCTTCCAATATTATCCATGCTTTCTTCATATTGAAACTGAGACAAGAAAGATAACTTAGTATTTTGTAGAGGCATGGGTGTAAGGATCAGTATTGGCCGATACTAGATATGTATTCCATTTTATTTGGGTAAACAAAGATGATTTTAATCCCGTGTTCTACATACCTGGACTTACTACACACTAACTGCTTTTAAAGAGCAATAATATTGCAATCAACACTAGTTTAGAAAAGATCATTTTGCGTCAATCTTTATAATACCATGCATCTCAAAAGACTAAATAGTCCAGTTACAAATGTCAGTGTTTTTATCCCTTCCATGACCATTGACCAAAATCAATCTTTTGCTAAAATAATGAAATTTTTATAAAATTATATGGCCACACTACAATATCAAGATCTAAACCATATTTAGACCAAAAGCTCAGTTGAAATTCTTTGCAAGTATTGCATGAAGAAGTGTTCTAAAAAGAGATGGAAAAGAAAATGAAAGTTACCTTCTCCAAGGACTGCAACCTTTTGACCTGTAACTTTGGAATGACTCGATTATCCTACCTTTGTGATTGCAATATAAAATATAAACTTTTATTCTAGGTTGTGAACAGTAATAGATTTATGGCATATAAAATTTATATTTGGCAGTTGGTATTAAGGCTCAGAAGAGATAGCTTAAGAATTGTCACTATAATTATCCTCATCATTCTTATTGTTGGTTATCTTGTTTATGCTGAATGGAGCTATAATCTGCATGACTTCAAGAATTTTAAATAAATGAAGGGAGCCATATTCAATTATTTAATTCCTGGAATTATTGTGAAGAACACATCAATATGTGTGTGTCACAATCAAACTAGTAACCATTTTTCTCGTACCATCAAATTTTTCCAGATGCGAAGGTTATGGAGAATTAGATCCACCTCACATAATGCAGTAGAGTTTCCTGTGTTCTCAAGAGGTTCAAGTGCAACATTTCTCCTCCAGTTTTCATAACTAACCTTGCAATCTCAAAAATCAGAAATGAAAGCTTGTCAGGATATCATCGAGAATCACATTGCCGGACAACGTATCACAGTGTGTGACTAACTAGGGAGTGATGATGCAGATAAAACCTACCCTTCAGCTATGTCCTTGCAAACATCGACCCTCTCAATAAGACTAGAATCTGAAGAAGCTGAACGAAAATCTGGCACTTAGTTCATATAGAGTTTGCTATCTGAAATCCCAGTAACTATATAGGTAAGAACAAGTGCCTTAAAATCAGGCAGACTTAGTGCTTTTATAATTCTTAACAAATTCCTCTTACAGATTCTCTTATCAAAACTATTTATTCTCTGTTAAAAGTTAAAACTCTGCTGAGCATTTCATAAGCAAAGCACATCTTTTTTTTTTCACATTAATTACTGAATTTTGATTTAATTATTAATAAACATGAATCGGTTTGCAATGAAAGAGTTATAATTAACAGGAGAGTGATCTGTTTCTAAACCAAGCGTTTGCAGCCATCAGTAACACCTTGCTTGCCTATTTAGCAAAAGGTTGAGGCTTTGAGCAACTACTTTCTTCTAACATCATTGACAGATTTCCTGGAATTGAACCTTGATAGTATCTGTTTGAAAAGGGATAAAAAGGAAGACAAGAAATGGAAAACAAGAAGTGGGGTAGGGGAGATGACCAAAAATAAACTGAGACAATATGTTGTAAGCATGTCTCGCAAGATCAACATGAACCAATTTAAGATTATTATTTCACTTGGAAGCCTATTTGTTTCTATATTTTTCATACGTGAAAAGCAGGATCAGTTCTGCCTCCATAGAAGGTTTTGAACAATAATTTTTCAATTGGATTCTCTCAGTTAATTGATATATATGTAACTGATTCTCCTCCAAGGAGAAACTATTTTCACCTATCAAGGGCTATTCCTTTTTGATCTTATGAAAATCAATTAATTAGGTACAGCCAAACTAATGATGATGATGATTAATGTTTCTTCTTTTATCTCTACATTCATTCTGCCCCTCCCTGCTCCTCATGGCAACTATAGAATAATGCCAAATCCCACAAATCCTGCACCAATGAGGTGTTGAATCCCTAACCTCTACGGCTTCACCTAAAGTGGTAGTGACCTCTCACCAATTTGGGCAGGCTTAGCCTGCTAATAGTCATATCTTTTGGCCCGTACTTGCTAGTGCCATCTCAAGAACTATACTGCCAAAGCCTTAAAACATATTCTTTCGTATATGTTTTTATATTTAACCACATACTCAGAAACCGAAACTTTGGAGAAGTTAATAAATCAGAAAGTGCAGTAGATGACGCTATACACTAACTTGAAGGTGTCTTTTGAGGAAACCCATGTTCAGGTTATGGCTAAGATGCATCTTATGAGGAAGACATATCAGCTGTTCCTAGTTCTTGGACTGATACTGAATCCGAGTTTAGTGGTTCTTCTTATTCAGGTAATTGGTGTTTGCTGTCCGATAATGATTTGTGGTCTTTTCCATGTTCAGAAGATGTTGAAGATTTTTTAGTAAGATTCGTAGTGAACTTAGATAGATGATAAAGTGTCTGTTGTAGCCTGTAGGTAAGAAAAGGAAAATGTTAATGGTGCATATTTGTAGTTCCAACCTCATCATTGCTAAGTACTTATAAATTTATTAGTTTGTGAGAGAAATGCTCACCAGTCCTTGAATGGTTTGTTTGGGTTGCAAGTTGCAATGTACTAATAGTCCACGAATTTGATCCCAATTCCAAATCTAACTCAGTAGTCAATTCTTGGAAAGTGGAAACAGCATATGACCCTTAAAACACGTTAGTTGAATTCTCCTAAAGAAGACTCAAAATTTTCCAGCATATGACCCTTAAAACACGTTAGTTGAGTTCTTCTAAAGAAGACTCAAAATTTTCCAGCATATGACCCTTAAAACACGTTAGTTGAATTCTCCTAAAGAATACTCAAAATTCAAACTTCGACCATATATAAATTAAGTTTGAGTAGACTCTTTTGGTTGGGGAGATAGAAAAGTGAGAAGATAAAAAATGTTTTAGTTTTCTACCATGTATGTTAGGTATAAAGATGAAAAATAAGAATAAATTTATTTTCTTTGGCTCACCAAAAAAAAAAAGAAAAAAGAAAAAAAGAAGAAGAGATAATGAAAAAGATAATTTGTATGAATTCACTTTAATGTCTATATTACATAATATATAATAAGTAATTTTTTTTCATCATCATATAAAAAAAGAATTATTATTAATTAAATTAGTAAAAATGATATCTTATAAAAGTTAATGCATCACACCGGAAAATATAGAAAATTCTTATCTTATAAAAAGTGCTTCTATCGATAAGTTTTTTTATTTTTATTATTATAATTGTTAGGTAATATAAATGAAATAAAAAATAAACATAGAGAGAGAGAATACATACAGAACAGGAGAGAGAGAGAGAGAGAGAGTTCTCAGTTCTTTCAAATGAAATATTGTCTGGAATTAAAAAAGTAAAAAATAAAAAATATATATATGTGACTGGTAGAAAACAAGAAAAATACTAGATAGGAAAGAAGACAAATTAGTGGAAGAGAATCTAATTCATTTGCCTTCAAAGTCCTGTGTTCCTCTTCATTCTCTCTCCAATCTGGAGGGATTAGTTTTCAAAACAGAGCTAGATTTTTTCTTAGGGGACTTCCAGTTCCAGCTATTATAAGTTTATTGATTCATGTTAAGATCTGCACTACAAAAATCTCTTGGCCATTCTCACTTGAAAGCTACAATCATGGTAATGTACAACTTCAAGATCGAACATTTCCTTTTTCCACAGCTTTCTATTTTCTGTTATCTCATTGTGATCACCTATTTCTTTTCTATACTAACCCCATTTACATTTACAAGTGCTATATCCTTCAACTTCACTAGCTTTAGTTCTTCTGACTCTAACATAACATATGAGAGAGCTTTCGCTGAAAACCAAGTCATCCAACTCACAGGCAACAGGCTCACTTTTGAGTTGGTGGGTCGAGCCACATATTTCAAACCCATGAAACTGTGGGACAAGGACTCTGAGGAACTCACAAATTTCACCACCCATTTTTCCTTTGCCATTGACTCGCAGAAAAGAAGTGAATATGGAGATGGGATTGCCTTCTTCCTTGCACCTGTGGGTTCAAAGATTCCTCTGTTGACCAAAGGTGGTAGTACTATGGGTCTTTCTCGCGACGACCAGGCATTAGACTCAGTGGATAATCCTTTTGTTGCAGTGGAGTTCGATATCTATAGCAACGACTATTTGGATCCCCCTGGGGAACATGTAGGTATTGATCTGAACTCCTTGAAATCTGTTGCTAATATTTCATGGTTTAGCAATACTGCTATTAAAGAAGGGAAAATAAATGAAGCTTGGATTACTTATAATTCTAGTTCTTATAATTTGAGTGTGGTATTCACTGGTTTGAGAGGCAATGTTCCAGTAAGGCAGTTCCTTTCTGCACATGTTGATTTGAGTCAATTCTTACCTGACATGGTCACATTTGGATTCTCAGCCTCAACAGGAAATTCTTCTGCAATCCATACCATTTATTCATGGGATTTTAGTTCAAGTTTGGAAATTGATGAAACCACAACCAACCCAAAAGATCCAGTATCAAGCCCAAATGTTCCAGCCCCCAAGCAAAGGAAAAACAACACATTGGGGTTAGCCATGGGGCTTGGTTTTGGTGGATTTGGTTTGGTTGGTGGGTTGGCAATGGTGTTGTCTTCCTTGCGGAAGAGGAATAGGAGGGATAAAGGAGAAGATGATGATGTCCTTGATGATTACATTGATGAAGAATTTGAAAGGGGAAGAGGACCCAAGAAGTTTTCATACAATGAATTAGCTCGTGCGACAAATGATTTCAATGACAAAGAAAAGCTAGGCCAGGGAGGATTTGGTGCGGTTTATAAAGGGCTTCTAAGGGACTCAAACACCTATGTAGCTGTTAAGAGGGTGGTAAAAGGGTCTAAACAAGGCATAAAGGAGTATGCATCAGAAGTAAAAATTATCAGTCAATTGAGACATAGGAATTTGGTACAACTCATTGGCTGGTGCCACGAAAGAAAAGAACTCTTGCTCGTTTATGATTTCATGCCTAATGGAAGCTTAGATTCACATCTTTTTCAAGAAAGTGTATTGATATGGGAATTGAGGTACAAAGTTGCTCAAGGCTTAGCCTCAGCCTTGTTTTACTTGCAAGAAGAATGGGAACAATGCGTATTGCATAGGGATATAAAATCTAGCAACATTATGCTTGATTCAAATTTTAATGCTAAACTTGGGGATTTTGGGCTAGCTAGGCTTGTGGACCATGCCAAAGGGTCAACAACCACAGATATGGCAGGCACCAAGGGCTATATAGCTCCAGAATATTTCACAACTGGTAAGGCTACCAAGGAATCAGATGTTTATAGTTTTGGAATTGTTGCATTGGAGATAGCCTCTGGAAGAAGAGCAATCAACCACATGGCCATAGAAGATCATTAGGTAGTCACAGAGATGTGGGTTCGGGAGCTCCATAGAAGAGGAGAGTTGTTTGAAGTGGCTGACCCAAGGCTAGGCGGAAATTTTGATGAGCTACAAATGGAGCGTTTGATTATAGTTGGGCTTTGGTGTGTTCATCCTGATTACAACCTCAGACCTTCAATAAGGCAAGCAATTCAAGTCCTCAATTTTGAAGCTCTATTGCCTCTTCTCCCATCAGATATGCCTGGGCCAACATAGCTTGCTACAGCAGGGAATAGATTTGTCTTTTCGCTTTCATTGTTTGATGATGCTATTGATTCTTGGGGATGAATCCAATCTTCAGGACGGTTTTTTTTTTTTTTTTTGGCTGTTTTTACAAGCGCACATTCTTGTTGTTGTTAGAATTAGACTTGTTTTAATTAACTTTTTATTAAGAACAATACTTCCTTTCTTTAGTGTTTTCTTTATTTTTTGTGTGTGTATTGAATGAATAATAGAGTAAATGTGGAGAGCATATTGCCTACAGAACTTGTTTTAATAAAGTGTAGGGATGGGATTTTGTATGTGAAATTTAGTATAACTAGATGCTAATCCGTGCGATGCACAGGATAGTTAAATATATAAATTACAAATATTTATTTTGCTTGAAGGTTCTATGATTTTAAAATAGATAAAATGATTATTTCTTTTTTTTTATAAACAACAATCTTTATTGAAATGTATCCAAGTACAGACGGAATATCAAACAAAGGAGTAACTACACTAAAAATACATTTGTATAGAGGAATCTACATGTTTGGAAGCTCTAATTGTACATGCCTGAAAATGTTTTCAGATTGTTGGAAAAATAACAATATTTTGAATTTGCTCAATAGAGACACTTTTTTTTTTTTTTTTTTTTTTTTTTTTTGTGTGTGTGTGTGTGTGAATAAAACTATAGTGCAGACTTTATTAATAGTATTATCATTAAGTAACAGGTACATCACTGTCTATGAGACTCATAATACATGGAGGGAACTCCTCTAGCCAATATATTACATCAATATAGTTCTTTGCTTCATATGCTACTTCGAGGAAGATGATAAGAGAAACATATATTCTTTTTTTTTTTGATAGGAGAAACATATATTCTTGATAGAGGACTCAAGCCCACTACTATCATTAAGGATCTAGGCAATCCGCAAATTAGTGGTCCAACTAACTTTAGTTCATCTATCAGATTTTTGACTATACACTCTACTTCAACTTTTTGAAGCCCCAAATTTACAAAGCACTACATTTTGTAATCTTATAGCCTGCACTTCAATATGATCATTCCCTACTTTTAATTTTACACACATTGCTCATATACATTGGCTTGAACTATCAACAGCTACCCCTAATCCATACGATGTATTGTTATGTGGTCCATACAAATATTCTACAAAAAAGTACAGCAAGCTCATATGACATCAAGTGCAACCAATCAAATAATTCAGCAATTTAGACCCAACAAATGGCACTCCAAAGCCTTACATTTGGGAGGGGAAAAAAATGACAATAATAAAATGCAGGACCAAACATATTTTATCAAACATGTAAAGATGACGCAAACTCAACAAACACACAATAAAGTCAATGCTCATTACACATTACACAAACACAATCTCTAGATAAATGCTAAGATAGATGATCTATCTTTTTTTGGCTAATAGACTTATCCTAAACTTTTATGTTAGTTTAATTCATAATAGAATATCAAATGGCATTCAAGATGATCAGTGTTAGATTGCTATAACCTATAACATTAATACCATTTAACAACCGTCTCTCGTAAAAAAATAATACCAAGTATTTAATGAAAATAGAATATAGAATGTTGTTTCGTGCTTTATGATGCCAATAACAATAGGCCTTAAAATTTGATATTCTAGACCAAACTTAGTAGTTGTAAAGTATCGAGCTATTTTAAAAAAAAAAAATTTTTCCATGGTTCTCATTTCTTAAGTGCATTTGTTAGTACAGAATTACTACTTGAATAGATTATTTTTTTCCTTCTCGTTAGATAAATTACTCTCAACAATACCCAATTCCAAATTTTCAGCACAAACTGGTTAACTTTGCATATCTTATTTCCAGTGCAATTCACTCTTCAAATTATGCAAACTGCTAACACCTTCAAGATTAATTTATTTTTAGAAAATCCAAAACTTAAAAGGCATAAAGAAAAACCAAACATTAAAGAAAAATACTTCAAAAAGTAACTAAAAGTTAAAGGCTTGTGAGTAAAACAGACTTCTGAATCTAATGGGTTCGAGTTTCCTTTTTAAATATCCTTGACACAACAAATTCTCTATTGATAATGCAATAGGCTCTTACAATAAAACAAAGGCTAAAACCGAAATATCAAATTGTGTTCAATCATAGAAATATTATGGCCTTTTGCTATGTTGTTTTTTGGTGTCAGCCAAACAAAGCATGCTTTCTCATATTGTAGTTTGCAATCATAGTCTTTGCAAATTATATGACAGAAGACTATGTAATCAGTAATTTCTTTTGCACTTATTGAGATAGCTTACCAATATGTTATTAAAATAAATAAATAAATAGGCATCCAGAGAAGGTTATAATTGAAGGGATAAGAAGATGAACTGAGGGTGAGAGACTCAAAGCAAGACAATATAAAGAAACTCCTGCAAAGCTTTGGCAAACATCTCTGTGCTAAAGTGATCGCTGGAGAAGACATATCTAGGCTCCAAAATCCATACCAAACACACATAGTTTCAACTTTTAGTAGATTTTATAATCAAATGGGATAACTTGCACACAAAAAAGCATCTTGCTCTATATTAAACTTTCAAAACAAAATAATATAACAATATAAAAGTACGGTTCAATATCAATGGTTTGAGATTAAATTTAACCTCCTTGGAGGGCTAACAAACAAAAATTTAAATAAAGGAAACTACAGCTACAACTCCTTTTTCATATATATATATATATATATTCCAGTACCACTCATTCATTGAGGAATTTTATCAATCATATTATACACAAACCCTCCCCGCAAAAAAATTCATGACCATTGCTAATATCAATGCAATAAACTCTAACATGAAAGAGTTGGGAAAACCCATCCAAAAAAAAAAAAAAAAAAAAAAACAGCCCACACTCCTTTCACACCCAATAGAAGGTGGAAACCTTTTGTTACCTTAAGCAAGAAATTTAGAGTGACAGAAAGGTAATATGGAATACTGCTGCTCCAATCGCCTTACAAGTCACAACCATCCTCACTAATCATTGCCACCAACAATGGCTAAGTTGCTCTCTAAGAAGCTTTCGTGTGCACCAACCCAACCATTAAATCACGATGAAAGTTGTCAATACCACCTACAAATCAAAAAATCTCAAATTATACTACCAAAAATATCTGAGCTTTTCTCTACGGCCAAACACAACAATAAAAATGAAAAAGGAAAAAGAAAACATGCTGAAAGAAAAAGGGGAACTTATTGGAGGCAAATTGAAATCTGAAAAACAAACAAACAATTTAACAAATTCTTAGGTGTAGATTAGAGTCTTATAATCCAAATTGACTTTTGAAACCAACAGTACTCAAACTAAAAGCAATTTGAAAATAAACGAATTAGTAAAACTAAATAAAAATTAAAACGATTCACAAATACATGATCCGATTTTTTTGGAGAGAGAAGAAATGAGTGAATTTCTTGAAGGAGTCGGTGTTTTGGGCTAAAGTTGTCACAGGGGAAAAGAGTAAAAAAGGCCAACAGAACATCACTTAAGAATTTTATCAAACATTTTGTGTACATGTAAAAGAAGCAACACTCAATGAATCACTGAAAAATTAAAATGTAACAACAAATTGTCCTAAACAGGTATGTATTATGTGGTTTTACACTCACAACTTAGTAATTCCAAATTTGCAATATCCGATCAAAGTTTCTTGGACAATATTCAAGTGCATATTAATATTATAATAATGTGTTAAGAGAGCAATAAATTGGATTACTTAAGCAAACAAAGTCCAAAAAGAAAATTTGAAAAAGAAAAGAGATGTACATATCAGAATCTGTGCTAGTGCTAGGACGACTACTTGCTGCAAGCTTTCGTGAGAAGAGACTTCTGTTTCCTGAAAACCAAAAAAGAAAGATATACCTGAACTGAAGAAAACACAAAACAAATTAGAAGTAGAAAGTAAAATGAAAATAAAAATCAAATTGTAGATTTTGGTTTACGGATGGTTCTAGGGCTTTTATGCTTTGAACCAACTTCTATCAATATTTATAGACTGTGAGGAGAGAAAGGCAGGAAGGAAGGAAGACAGAGAGATTGCCGCTAGAAGGGAGAGAGGCTGGCGTGAAGTAAATGTGAAACCGTAGAACAGAAAGTGAGGAAGGGGAAGGAATGTGAAACAAAACGTGGGGAGAGAGGAGCTTCAAACCGTGCAACTAAAGGAATTTAAAAACAGAAGGTTGAAACAGTGAAAACAAAGGGTTTCAGCTGAAAAGGCTTTGTTGGGCTTTATGGTAGAATTATATTTATAAGAAGTGGGCTTTATGGTGGAGATAGGGCTAGGATTGATTTTATATTTATTACTATTTTAAATTTTAAAATTGATAAAACTATTTTAAAATTGTAGGACAAATTCAGAAAATGAGATGAAAATGACATGGCCGTTGATGTGGCTCAACGTGAGCCTGGCAGCACTAAATGCTACGCTTCAGTTTTTAGTATTATATAGATATAGATTTTTTCTTCTCATTGGCTTGGGTTGTGTTGTGTGGGTTTTTTTTTTTTTTTTTTTTTTTTCCTTTTTAGCTTGGGCATGTTATTGAGTTCAATGTTCCGACTTCCGAGCACATTAATTGACACAGGCCTTGTATTGAATATTAAAAATTACTAGTTATTGATTTGTACAATGTGTTGAAAAGTTAGTAAAAAGGTGATAAAATTATGGGTATTGTAATCAATAAAACAATTTCTTTATTATCAAATGAAAAAAAAAAAAAAAAAAATTGCTAAGGACCTTGTAGCTGAAATGACATCTTCACATGCACTAAATGTTTGGACATTTAAGTAGAAAAGGGTTCTAACTAGATTAGTAGCATCTTATAATTATCTCTATAAGAAATGAAAAACAAAACATTTCTAATAAAGAACTTGAAACATTGACATGGCAAACAGTCAAGTCTTGTTGGGGTCGGGTTGTAGGTCAAAATGGGTTGGATAAAAAGTGCCATTTTAAATGGATTAAAAACAGGTCAAGCCAATCGGGTTGTGAGTTGGGATAGGTCAACCCACATTTTTTTCACATGAAAAAAAAAACTTAAAAAAATAAAATAAATGCCAAATATTTAGAAAGAATGAATTAAATCAATCAAGGAAATGAATTGCACCTAATGTTTTGTTTTGTTTTTGTTTTTTTTTGGGGGGGGGGGGGGGTGTTAAGTGGACACCTACTATTATTAGACTATTTGTGTTACTATTATACATGTTAAAAAAAAAAAAAAAAAAAAAAAAACAAACAAACATAAAACTAAAATCAAGCAAATTGTGCACCTTATAATCCTTATCAAATTCCTGTTAGAATTTACCATTTCTCTTATCAAAACTTGTAATTTTTGTTCAACTGAATTTCCAAATACCATAAAGAACTCTATGTGAAACATATGTAGCTACGCCTCTCAATTAGTTCATTCTCATCAAATTTTCTTGCAGCCTCTAATATTTCTTTATATGTAACAACACAATGAGTAACAATTACCAAAATCTTTTTTAATGGAATTGAGAGAAAAAAAAAAATCTCTAAAATATCTCATAACTACAATCATTCATTTTATGTTTCCAAATTCATTTTTGATGAATTTGATGCATTTGCTTAAATATGTTTATGTCATGTTTAATTTTCATTATTCATTTTTATTTGAAATACCATTTCAATTGAGCCTTTTGGGTATTGCTTAAAGTCACAATCACAATCAAGAAGTACCATTATCATCATTAGTTTTAATTTTTTTTTCCAACTAAAAATAAGTTTTCATTCAACAATTGAAACTTTAGGGTGGTCATTGGTTTATATATATATATATATATATATATATATATATATATATATATATATATATATATATATGTTGATTTTTATTTTTATTTTGTTTATGTTTATATTTATTGTTATTGGTATCACTGTCCCCTGAAAATCACTCATTAGTGATATATATCATTGAAAACAATAGAACTAAACCATAAGAGAAATTTTCATCTCTACAAAAAATATATTATGATCAACTATAGTTCGTCCAAGTGTAAGTAGAAGAAAAGAGTTCTATTTTATTCCTAGGAAGGCTTAAAAAAAATGCAAGGGTAGGGGTTTTATGAGGGGGCCATTTATGGAGATGCATTTGCCTCGTTAATATACCTAATAGGATGTCTCCCAAAATCATTACACTCCTCTTCAGCCTCCATATTGAAGAAGCCACAAAAAGTGATGCAGGCAAAATGCCAAGGAGGTGTTCTATCATTTCCTATTCATTTTGGCAATTCTTGCTTTGATTTTCTCATTAAACATTATTACATAGTTAGCTACACTTATGACTTGGAAGCACGTAGGAACACTACGATAGGATTATGCTTTACTATAGGCATTTTATTCTAGTTTTCCTTTTGTCACAGTAGCCAACTTCAATTTGCATCCATGATACTAAAAGATATTTTATTGATAAAAATTATGTTTTATTCTCCATTATAAATCTAAAGTTGAAATATTTGCTTTATTTTTAAAAGATTCAAATAATTTCCACTATTTTCAAAAGTGAGTCCATAAAGATCACCATGTTTTCCAATAGCATTCAAATTCAGAAAAGTATCTCGAACATCAATGTTTTGAAATCTCCTCTTTAATTGTACATGTCTCTTATTTTTCAAATACAAATGCAACCAAAATTGATATCAACCAATCCATTCAATTTGCTACGGCCAAGCACATTGGTTGGGTTTACCATTTCAAGTTCAAATTATTAGCTGAAAATGCACGACAAAAGAATAATTATTTATATATCCATATTCAAATGCACCCTTGCCAACCAATAAATATTGGTAAAAATAAATAAATAATGAAGGATTAATGTTAAGGGTATTGCTTGAAAACCAAATCACAATCAAGAAGTATCATCATCATCATCATCATGATTACCATCATTATTAGTTTTAATATTATTTTGATGTTTATTGTTATTTTGTTTGTGTGTATATTGTCATTGATAGTAAATAGTAGCTAACAAGTGCAATGCATAGGAAGGTTTTATATAAAGATGGTAAAACAAATTATGTCGTACCAAAATTAAAAAGTACTACAATCTTTCTCAATAATATAAAAGGTAAGTTATGGAAGATATTCATTTCTTATTGTTAGGGTCATATTTTCTATGTATTGGCATATCCTTTGACAAAATGCGCTTTACTTGTGATTAGAGAAATCTAAGTATGTTTAGGATATTCAGTAGTGTGTTGATAAGACAAAACAAGTGATTCATAGAAGACATGAAGATTATTCAAAACCTACTTAAGAAATTCTGAATCTACAAGTCCTGATACCTCTTTAATACCTATTGATCTATTGAGATTTAATGAAGCTCGATACCTTACTCAATATCTCTCGATCTATCGAGTTACGAGATTTTTAATATAACCTGCAACATTTTAATCCTATTGGTTATTTGTTTTAGTGTTTGTGTAAACCTAATAGGAATAGGAGAACCCATTTAAAGGACCATTAAGCTCCTATTTAAATAAGGAGGTGGAGAATGAAAACCCTAACCCTAAAAAGTTTCATAAGGTTTTCTTTTTGAAACCCTGGTCTCCTCCAATAGAAGAAAGAGATATTGCTACGTTTCTTGTACGCGTTTGGGGTTATGTAACCAAGCAAAGTCTCTAGCACTAGCATTGAAGATCTTATTGGTGTTTCTATGTAAACCTATTGCAAATCACCTACAACAATCAAAGGGTTGCTGTGGAGTTAGTCATATATTGGGATTCGTGCAAAGAAGTTAGTCACATACTGGGATCAGTGCAAAGGAAGAAGCCTCTTACAAGATCAAGTCCAATTGGAGATTGGAGCAAAAGTTCAACTGTAGGTGGTTTTTTTGGGATAGGCCTGATAGTGGTTAGATTCCTTATACTTGTAACCGCTTGTTCTTGATTAGTGGATTTTTGGGAGTAGTAACCTGAAATTCACCCGGTGGAGTTTTTTGCCTTGCTAGAGGTTTTGCGCATTCCTCAACAAATCACTGTGTCAATTAAATTTCCACATTACCTTGGGTAATTGAATTAATAAACCAAGGTCAATCTTTTTTTAACCCAACATTGAATAATAATTATTTATAACATTTTGTGCACCATTAAAAAGCAAGTTAGAAATTGGAAATTAATCTTTTAATTTAAAACTAACTTTCTCAAATCCTTTTTTTTTTTTCTACAATCCAAAACACGGAAAATGTGTCTCAAAAAATTGACTAAAATCAACAAAATTACGATTCATGACCAAAGTGCAAAAATATTTCTTCAACACCTCTTATGTGACATTAACACCAAAGTGGAATAAGCGACTAGAAGAAAGAATTTTGGGGGGGGGGGGGGGGGGGGGGAGGGGGGGGAGGAGCTTTAGTATATTCGAGTCCATATTTTTTTCTCATTTAGAATATATCATCCATTAACAACAAATAAAAAAAATAGAAAATATAATTTTTGTTGTGTGCAAAATTACAAGAAAGAATAATTAAATTCATTATTTTTAATAAGTACTTGAAGCCAAGAAATAGAAATAGGTGGCTGAGCCCAAGTAGAAAGTATTGGTTGTAGCCTTATACATGATAATTGTAACTTTTTGCCCCTAAATAAAAAATGAAAAATGAAACTAGATCACAAGTCCAACATAAAAAAAGGTAGAGAATTTTTTTTTTTTTTTTTTAAATGTTGTAAATACTAGTATAGTTTTTAACTCTTCATTTATTTCAAAGTTTAGTTATAACATTAAAAATACATGAATATGTAAATGCAAAGTTATATATATAGTTAAAATCACCCAAGATAAATGCGTAAAGTTAATATATTCATATTTTTAATATTATAAAAAAATAGGAGTAAAAAATAAATAAGATAAGAAATGATTATGTGACCAATGATTTGGCAGATGAGGTGACGCAATTTAGAATATTAAATACTACGCTTCCATTTATATAGTATATATTGATATAGATAGGTTGAACCCATGCATATGCATGGGAACATTCAACACACTAGTAACAACAAGGTGGTTTTACCCATGCATATGAGTGAGGGTGGTCATCTCATCTTCATGCTATGTATTATGATGGGTTACTTGGCATCAAAATTTATATTAAAAACATGGCACAAAATTTGTCAATAATTAATAACTAGTCGATTCTGCATGATGTGTGTAGTAGTGATAGCCCCAGGAATGCATATCTACATATATATTGGGCCAGGGGCCCAATTCGAGAACATGAATAGTCCGAGGACGGGTAAACACCTTCCTAAGAACTTGTGTTGGTAAGTAAAGAGGTGAGGTCTGATCATAACCATCCGAAAAGGTTGTCTGAGGAAGAATACTTCCTCAGAAGGGCAAAGTTGAGGTCAAAAGGTGTGGTTTGACACCAGGGGCAACGATTCAGACAACTCCACTAATGTGGATAAGTATCCAAAAGGAACAGGACTGAGGGAGGCCATGAAATATCTCAAGGGAAAGCTACTACCACCGCATTAAATGCTTTACAGCTAACTTTTTGGCTGCATTAATGTGGAGAATACCCCTAAACAGTGTTGTATTGGCTACCTTAACGCACAAAGGGCTTAAGAGGGTGTTCGATGGGACAAACACTCAAGTAGTGGCTTGGATGATCAATAAGTGGAAGGCTAAGATCGTCTAAAGAGAACTATATAATGGAAGAGACCCTCCATGAAGAAGGGATCGAGAAACATAGGGAAAAACATTAGAGCAATCAAGAATTGTATTTGTAATCAAACTTCAGAGAAATATATAAGAACTAATTTCCTCAGACTGTGCCGATGACGATTTTCTTTAGTTTAAACTTGTGTATCTTCATTCTCTTGTCATCAAGATCTACTTTCCTTGTTGTCTGATTCACTAAAGCCCAGATTTCTAACCCACTCTCTACAAATTTATTGTTTTGGGTTTTTTGGGCCTAAGTCTATCTACCTTTTGGGCTAGGGACTCAAATTGAGTCCTTA
Source organism: Quercus robur (assembly GCF_932294415.1). Classification (NCBI taxonomy): domain Eukaryota; kingdom Viridiplantae; phylum Streptophyta; class Magnoliopsida; order Fagales; family Fagaceae; genus Quercus; species Quercus robur. The sequence continues at coordinate 84,211,750 of NC_065538.1, read as the reverse complement.
CAATGTGCATGTATGATATTCATCTTAAAATACTTGATAAGAAACTATTTTGATAACAATACTCATTAAGTATTAAAATGTTTGAGGAATAAACTTCAATTATTTACATATCAATAGAAAACAGGGAAATATATAATTTAGAATATGAACATATTGTAATATTATTTGTGTAAACTGACAAATATTAAATTACTTTTCTAACCTAAGAACATAATTATTCTTTTTATATTCTTCATTACATGTTAAATTTTTTTTTGGGTTGGATTTTGTTTAAATTTATTTTATTCTAAAAAATTACGTCACATGGTATGTATAATCTTTGGCTACTAAGGTTAAAAGATTAAGATGGAAAATTTTAATATTTGCGAACTAAAATAACAATTCACCAAAATTATAGGATGTAAATTGTATACATAGACACAAAGAGATCAGAAGCATACAACTTCTTTCAACCTTATTAATATATTGAAAAAATACATCTGCTATTAATACTTTAACATAAATATTAAATTTTGATTACGTGGAAGCCTAAATGATTAACATGTCATAAAACATGCCACATGTCAAAGCCTTATACTGTTCCACATAAGTTCTCCGCATATATATAAATATATTCATGAGAAATTAAGCATCAGTTCAGATTTCGATTTCTGGATAGTTTCAGTCTTCTAAGAGTATATATAATTACTTCAGAGAGTGGGAATTCTGATCCCATATATTGTAGATAGGAATGCTGTTTCAACTGACCAAGACAAATATAACTAAAAATACAAATGAAACCAATGCCTCTTTGAAGAGCAAATTTGTATTCCAGAAACACTCATGTAAGCTGTCCTGCAGAGTAAGGCAATTTTCAAAAGATAGCACCAGTGGGAATCATTCCATCGAAGTTGTTAACTGAAATATTTAAAATGTGAGTCTAAGTTAAGTTGTGGCTGATTGGGATGATACCAGCTAAGTAGTCTCTAAAAACATGAAAGGAATTAAGTAGTCTCTAAAAACATGAAAGGAATTAAGGTTTCTTGTATTACATAATAAGGATCCTTGAAGAAAGCTGTTTCATAAAAAATTTATCGACTTCAATGTGATGAAGTTTGATATCTCAGGGAAGAAACTTTCTAGTCAGTTTATTCAATGACCAATCATCTCTTGAACATTTTAGATTTTACAGCTTGATGAGCTCTATTTAAGGAGGCACTTCAAGTTGATATTGTGAAGGTTTTTATGGGAAGATAATAAAGATCTATGCATTGTCATCAAGTTGTAGTCCTGCGAAGAGAAGATTATTGTTAAGAAACAGATAATACCCATGAACCAGATTTCTTAAATTTTCAGAATTCCTACAAAGAAATTGTTATGTAACATATGTCCAGAAGACTCAAATGAGGAAACTTGACCGCTTGGAGGGTGGCGGAGAGGGTTTTCGCTGAGTTTTTCGGTTTCCCTTTCGATAACATGTGCCGGTGTTATCTTTGTGTTTGCATCTCTCTAACCCTTACTTTTTACCTTTAATTGCTGCTGTGTTTGTGATTAATTATGGTTTAGAGTAGTTTGTTTATTTGGGTATTGCTTGTACTTATCATTCCGCACATATATTGTTTGAGTATAAGCTTGTGTTGGTTATTTTGAAATTGGGGGTCTAATTTTTCACTAGTGTTTTATATACCAAGTGAACTTTCAATTGGTATCAGAGCGGGTACACTTTATTTGACATGTTGGAACTTTGGCATCAAATATTTGGCCATGGAAACTTCAAGCAAGTGGTAAAAGTTTCAAAACTTGAAGCCTTTGTAGGGCTCCCAAAATTTAGGAAGGTGGAGAAGATCATTTGTGGCGCTTGTCAAATGGGGAAACTAACAAAGTCGAATCATCAAAAGGTGAATGTGATCTCTACATCATGTTGCTTGGAGTTTCTTCATTTTGATCTAATGGTGCCCACAAGAACCGAAAGCCTAGGAGGAAAATGGTATATCATGGTCATTGTTGATGATTTTCAAGATACACTTGGGTGGAATTTCTTAGAGGGAAATCAGAAGCATGTGAGAAGAAGGAGAATCTTTGCAAGAGACTTCAAAACGAGAAAGGGGTTCCTATTGTCAAGATAAGGAGTGACCATGGCAACGAGTTTAAGAATGCAAGATTTTAGTCTTTTTGTGAGAAGAATGAGATCAAGAAAGAATTTTCAGCTCCTAAAACTCCTCAACAAAATGGGGTGGTTGAGAGGAAGAACCGGGTGATTCAAGAAATGGCAAGAGTTATGCTACTCAATAAGCAAATTCCTCAAAAATTATAGGGTGAAGCCGTGAATACCTCATGTCACATTGGCAATAGAAGTGAGTCCGACTTTGTATAGGAGCATCATTGGAAGCCTCCTATATCTCACGGCAAGCAGGCCAGACATTGCATTTAGTGTGGGAGTTTGAGCTTGCTATCAAGCAACTTCGAAGGAGTCTCACTTGACAACTGTGAAGAGAATCATACGCTATATTAATGGCACTCCTAAGTATGGTCTATGGCACTCAAAAGACTCCAATGATTGTCTTGCCAGTTACTCGGATGCAGATTGGGTTGGAAGTGTAGATGACTGAAAGAGCACTTCAGGTGGATGTTTCTATCTTGGAAACAATCTTGTATCATGGATGAGAAAGAAACAAAACTCGGTATCCCTTTCTACAGCTGAAGCCGAGTATATAGTTGCTGGAAGTTGTTGTACTCAACTTCTTTGGATGAAGAAACTACTTCATGACTATAGGATTCCTCAAGAAACAATGAGTGTGTTTTGTGACAACACTAGTGCCATAAATCTTTCCAAGAATCCTGTTCGGCATTCAAAGGCCAAGCACATAGAGATTCGTTATCACTTCATCCGAGATTTGGTGGAAGATAAAGTTGTGTCTTGAGTTCATCCACACAGACAACCATAAGGTGGACATCTTCACCAAACCTCTCGATAGTCCACAGTTTGAATCACTTTGTAAGACCATCGATGTCAAGGCAATTCCTTGAATCTCATGTGTGTTGTGTGTTTTACTTATCTATCTTGATTTGGTCTCACTTGAGTAAAGCACACACTACTTTGATGGAAACATGTTTAGCATGTTTTTACCGTTTTTGTTTTTGTTTTTTGTTTTGTTTTTTTTTTTTTTTGTTTTTTTTTTCAAAAGCTTTGAATGTTTGTTCTTTTTGATCAATCCTTACTTGTTTTGTGCCAACAATCCAAAAACACATAAAAAGTAGAAAACCCAAAAGGTTTGATTAGCAATATTGTGTTTTGTCACACGTATGTTTGGCCTTGTACCTTCGTACAAATGGCTTTGTGCATTTACGAGCTTAACTTGTTCTCTATGCACTTGTATCATTGTGGGAAAAATCTTGATATCTATGTAATTGTTGTAAATAGACCTTCAAACTTGTCATAAATGATTGATCAATAGTTTTGTTGATCTTGAGACATGCATATACTTGTGTCTATATATCTTCCCACTCCTTTATGTTTTTGCTTATAACTCAACAAATGTCAAATCTTGAAAAGAGATAATGAACTGTAAAAGCTATTGCACATACTAGTATTTAACTAAAAAAAAGGGAAAAGCGACTTGTAATGAAAATGTATGGTGCCCAAAAAGCCAAAAGCTTACTCTCAAAATTGAAATATAAAAAAATTTAGGCATTGATCTCAAAATGAGAATTTTATTTTATTTTATTATTTTTTTTTTCTGAAATGATCAAATGTTATGAACTGTAAGAAGCCAAAAGAAATGCTTCAATATTATGTAATCAAGTTTTGTGGAAGGTTATATATGCATATTTCTATAATTGAGATTGGTCACCCTACTTAGTGCTAATTGTGTATGTCTTGGTTGAATTGATCATTGAAATTTCACATTAGACTAAGGACTATCTCACATTTAGTACCCATACACATCACACATGTCTATGTTTAATGAATGCCTTACTCAGTTATGTGATTGTACTTGATTAAATGTGTTGTATATACTCAATCATATATTGATCAAACACAAAAAGATTTTTGAATATTTTTAGTTGCTTTTGGAAAGTATTTTATTTTGAAAATTTTCAAAAAATCCAAAAAATTTTACAACTCTATTTTTGGCGACTCACTCGCAAGTCATGCCAGTTGTGAGGCCCCAGTCATGAGCTTACTCAGAAGCTCTCGTGACTCCCTAGCGAGTGAGTCCCCCAGTCGCGAAAAACATTTAGAAAAGTTTTCAAATTTCTGGGTTTTAGTCATTTTTGCAACTTGGTCATGAGTGGAAACTCCAGTCGCGAGCTAACACAGAAGGTTTCACGTCTCTCTCTTGAGTGGATCTACCAGTCGTGGAAAAGGCTTAGACAAAATTTTCAAAATTTTGTTCACAGGATTTTGGCGACTTGCTTGCGGGTCAGTTGAGTCACGAAAATTGTCTGTTTTACACAAATAGAGTTAAATCTCAAACAGTTTTCAAAAAATTTTTAGTTTTCCCACGCATCACGTGCACGCACCTTGTCTTGTCCGCCTCTCCCTCTCCCAAAACCTCCATTTTCTTCATCAATCCTTCATCAATCTTCAAGAAAAGGTATGGGTTTTCTCTTATTTTCAATGGATTTCAAGTTTCTAGCCTTAGTTTTCTTGGATTTTATGTATTTGTTGAGATATAGAAATATGGTTGTTGAATATGGTTTTGTTGATGTTTTGATGAGTATGATATATGGGTTTTGTTGGTATAATGCTTATTTTACATGTTTTACATGTTTGTTCTTCATTCTTATGCATTTTGCTATGTGTTGTGTTGTGTTGTGCATACCATGTTCATGATAAAATGTCTCTTAGATGTTTTTGTGTGTCTCTTTGGATTCCATTAAGTACAAAGTTTGTAGGGATAATCATATTTCTTTGATTTTGAAACATCAAATGATTATGTGTTTTTACACTTTGCCCTAGTTTGCACACTTTTGCATATGATGCACACACGCACATTCTTTGACATGTTGAGTGAATAGTGCCATGATTTTATCATGATTTGATGATTTTTGTCTTCTCATGTCATTTTTTTTGAATTACTCTTTAAAATTCTAGTTTTTAGGGTTTTAATTCAAAATTTCTGTTTTGGGTACTAACTTGTTACTAATCAAGTTTATTACCAGATTTTGTGCTCTATTTTGTAGTATTTGCTGCTTTGTTCTACAAATGGCAAGAGGAAAAACATTGCTCAACGTGGTGACAAGAGGAAACACATGGATGAGACTTGATTTCACTCCACCCAACACTTTGAGAAGGCTCCAATAATTTAGGAGCGATTTGTGGATCTTGTCGATCTTAAGGACTACTTTATCCCAAGCTGTTTTGTAGAAAGAGGTTGGGAAAATCTTCTTGGTGATCTCCCCGGGGTTTGTGAACCACTGATTAGGGAATTCTATGCCAATGCCATACTCAGAAACGATTACATTGATTGTTGGGTTAGAGGTAATGAATTCACTCTTGAAGTGGGGGACATTGATGGTGTTCTTGGACATGGAGACTTAGATCATGAAGATTTCACTCCCTTCAAGGATAGGATGCTCTCTATAGAGATGGTTCAATCCTGTATTGGTGGTGCTAAGGAAGGGAAATGCCTCAACACAACCACTTTCCTTCTGGATTTGAGATGCCTTACCTCCATCATGCTATTCAACCTCTATCCGATAAGGAAGATGACCACCATCAACAATGCTAGAGCCATCTTCCTCATGGAGCTTCAGGAGAAAACCTACATTAACATCGGTGCTCATGTATTCTCCATCATTGCCGAAGAAACAAGGACAACCTCAAGGCCAAAGCTTGTTCTCCCTAGTCTAATCATGAGGATCCTCCATGGAAAAGGTGTGGAAACTCCACTAGACATAAGCCTCATGAGTGTACCTTCTACTATCAAATCTTAAGCAATCATAAGGAGTAGGTTTCGTCTTTCAAGCAATGAGGAAGCAAATGATCCTGAACAAGAACACCCTGTAGACATCGAGATTGAAGTGGAAAGACAACTATCTTCTTCAAGAAGAGGTGGTGGTCATGGAAGAAGAGGAGCTTCATCATCTTCATCAGTATCTCCAGATGCTTTTCAGATCATTCTTGAGAAGATTGATGGCTTAAAGGATGTCCAAATTGAGCACTCCAATAGACTTACAACCATTCAGAACTAAATCAATTTGCTCACAGCCAAGTTTGATAGCTTCATGAACCAGCATTAGCCCTTTGGCCATTCTAGTAAAAATGGGGGAGTAGTATAGAGTAGCTCTTGAGGGGGAGCCTATCTTAAGGGGAAGAAAAGTTTAAAGTTTAAAGTTTTTATAGCTATCTTATATTGTTTCTTTATAGCTTTTATGGGTTTTCATTGCACTTATTCTAGTACTTTGGTTTTTAAGTACTTTATGACTTTTATACTTTGGTTTTAAAATACTTGGATATTATGTGTTATGGATGCTTGGATGTTTTAGCTATTTAAACCTTTCTTTATGTACCTTTGCTTTGTAGCTTTTTAGTACTTTTAGATTATGTTTGCATTATCTTTAGTACTCTTGTGCCCTTGTTGGATCTTGTATCCTTGATGCAATAACTTTAGTGTTCTTGCATTGGTTGAGTGTTGGATATATATGCAAATGATATTTTGCATTGAATTTATTAGCTTGCATGTCCGGATGTTCATTCATTGTGTGAATGATCATTATGGTCACTATTTATAGTGATTGTTCTTGTTTGGTAGAGCCATGCTTTATTGTTATATTCATTATTGCTTGATCGCATATTACTTGATTGCATTGTGCTTGCTCCATATGCATTTCAAGATTTTTGCTTACAATGAACTTCTTGTGTTTTTGTTTTCAAGAAAACTTGTCCGTATGGTTCAAGAGCTTCACAGAATCTAGAGTTAGGTGTGAATGAGTCTTGGCAACCATTCCTAACTCACATTTTAAGTCTAGAGTTTGTTTTAGGGTTTTGTCATGGAATAGCAAAAGGGGAAGATTGTAAGGTTGAATTTATTTAACCATGTGTTGTCTTTATTTTGTGCCAAATTTGCTTGTATTTCAACAATTAGATACCTTGTATTTATATGGGAATTATGTAAGGGTTATGTGTGAGAAAGTGTGAAGAATTTAAGAGTGTGAGCATTTAGAGAGGTTCTCGCGAGTGACTCACAACTAGCGACTTGCCAAAATGCCACATGTGTTAAGCATACATGAAACTAAAGGGTTACGACAGCTGGAGCACTACAGGACAAAAAGGATAGTCTGACCGGGCAGTTATTTTGCGACTCAAACTCACAACTCATCCCAATAGCAAGTAAGTCGTCAGAACACCCTATTTTGCAAAAAAAAATAACTTTTCACATTCCTCACGTACCCTACTATAAATACCCTTATACCCACGAAATGTAGAGAGCTTCCAGAGAGAATTTTGAGAGAGAAACCCTAGATAAAAAGAAGATTGACTCATCTACAATCTTAGACATTTGATTCTCCAAATACTTCTACTCTTACCCTCTCCATTGACATACCCCTGAGAGGTTTATTAGTCAAATCCTTATCTCACCATATCTATATCTGTGAGGAGGTTATTTGGTGCTTGGGAAGCAGTTCAGAGATGACAAATTCATTTGGTTGATGCAATGGGCTTATTGTGGGATCCGGAAAGCTAAAGAAGACACGATTAGGTTTAACCTTGTTAGAGCAAGAAGCTTGGAGGGCTTAGGTGCATTGGGTAGATTAGGTTTGGAGGGTCTATTGCTATTCGTGTATCTCACCTTTATTCTTTAGTGGATCATTTTACCGCTTGGAGGGCGGCGGAGAGGTTTTTCGTTGAGTTTTTCGATTTCGTCTTCGATAACGCGTGTCGGTGTTATCTTTGTGTTTGCATCTCTCTAACCCTTACTCTTTACCTTTAATTGCTACTGTGTTGTGATTAATTATGGTTTAGAGTAGTTTGTTTATTTGGGTATTGCTTGTACTTATCATTCAGCATATATATTGTTTGAGTATAAGTTTGTGTTGGTTATTTTGAAATTGGGGTCCTAAACATTCACTAGTGTTTTATACACCAAGTGAACTTTCAGTATAAAAAAGAAAAAAAAAGTGTTGGTACTACTTGATAAGAATAGCTGTTCTAATTTTAACATCTAACTGATCTCTGCAGATTTATTTCCATTTAGAAGATTTTATGTCAAGTTTACCAAAAGCCTATAAAGAATTTTTTAAATATGGAGTTAATTGAACAACTTTCAATTAATACTGAAAAACATTGAAGGGAACTCACTCTACAGCAGTGAATTCAAACAAGAAAAAATTTGCTGCAAGAGTGTTTTGTACTTACACCCAAAAATAAAATAATAAAAATTATCCACTTGCATAATTATCTACCTTAACTCTTGTTAGAGATATATATTATTCATATTAGCCCAATGTAATAGGCCCAACCCTAATTCTACTTTGTGTGCAAGTCAAGTCTCCTACTTGTACTAGAAGTCTATTAGTCTAGGGTTTAGTCACCTATATATACTCATGTTAGGGTTCATTGTAACACAGGAGATTATTGTACTACACTCTTATACAATAAAGATGTAGCCCTTAAGGGATTCCTCCGTGGATGTAGGCCGTAAGGCTGAACCACGTAAACCTCGTGTTCTCAGTGTTCCTCCTCTATGCTTCCTCTTCCGCATCTACTCTAGCATACACAACATGGTATAACACATCGCGTTGCTAATATATTTAACATGGTATCAGAGCCAAACTCCGTTCTTGGCATCAAACAAATATCTCTAGCAAACAAAGAAGATTCTCATGTGCACATCGTCAACAGAAGTCACACATGCTTGTCTGCTGGATCTAGACTCCACGGCATCTCGCAGCCACCGTGGCGCAGTGCTGTGTCCAAGATCCACAAACTCAAGCAAACCCGTGACATCAATCTCAGATCTGCGCAAATCCAAGCCTCGCCTGACGAAACCAACACCACAGACTTGTTCCAAGATCTCTCGTGACCAAAACCCAGAAATCCGGTCACCCAAATCCTTGCCACGCGCCTCCACGCGCCGCAGAAGTCTCCGGAAAATTCCCACGCGCCGTCTCAGATTCATTACTTCAGATCGTCTTATTGGCCACACGCGCCGTCCAATCGGCCATGTCGACCGCCGATCTACCTACGGAAGAAATATCGTCTTCAACGGCCGCTGCACGCGCCTCCACGCGCCACCTGGGTTTCTGGCTTCTCCTTCACGCGCCGGTGACGCTGTCACGTGCATTCCACGCTCCGGAAAACTGCTGCTGACGTCATCCGATGACGTCATCACTCCACGTCAGCAGCCACGCAAGCTCGTCCACGTCAGCCCTGTCCACGTCAGCGACACGTCATCAGCCACGTCAGCAATGTCGTCTCGTCAGCACCACGTCGTTGACCCGGACCGACCCGACCCGGACCACCCGGATCTGACCCGTGAGCACTTTGACTGTTGACTTTGACCTGGACTAGTTGACTTTGACTTTTTGTGTTGACTTTTGACCAAAAGTCAAAATTTCCAAAAGGGCCTATCTTGCTCAGTTTTTCGCGTAGATTCCGATTTTGGCCTCCGTTTCTTCATTTGAAGCTCCGAAATTGGACATTTGGCACATTCTTCATTGTGGTTTCTTCGAAGGCATTCTTCAAGGCATCTTCAAGTGATCTTCTCATGCTTATCCAACCTCAAGTCTTCATCAAGCTTCCGCCTTGAGTTTGAGGGAGGGTGTTAGAGATATATATTATTCATATTAGCCCAATGTAATAGGCCCAACCCTAATTCTACTTTGTGTGCAAGTCAAGTCTCCTACTTGTACTAGAAGTCTATTAGTCTAGGGTTTAGTCACCTATATATACTCATGTTAGGGTTCATTGTAACACAGGAGATTATTGTACTACACTCTTATACAATAAAGATGTAGCCCTTAAGGGATTCCTCCGTGGATGTAGGCCGTAAGGCTGAACCACGTAAACCTCGTGTTCTCAGTGTTCCTCCTCTATGCTTCCTCTTCCGCATCTACTCTAGCATACACAACATGGTATAACACATCGCGTTGCTAATATTTAACAACTCTCTTGCACTTATGTTAGAATTTACACGGAATAAAAATCATTTCCCCCACTGTTAGTATTCCACTTTATGTTCTACCAACTACAATATGCCAGCTGTATAAAAGTTTTTTTATTTTGAACTTTAGTTTCTTTGTAAGAGGTGTAATAGGTTAGGATTAGTAAAGTATAAAGTGGAATACCCAGTGACACATAGGATTTTTTATTCAACCTAATCCCTTATTTCTATCACATTATTGAACCCACAAGCAAAGTGGGAAACGAAATTGTCATAACAACAACTGCAAAACTGATCCTCCCAGACTTAGTAGCTGTGTTCCCATTAGGTGCATCCGCTGTGTCGGATGGAGGACCATCGGCAGTAGGTCCATTTGCCGCACCTGGTGGAGGGGTACCGACTGGCGAATCAGCGGCAGGCGCATTACTATCTGCTGGGGCATTTGCAGAAGGCGTCATTGCATTGGAAGGAGAGGGAGCTGTCGTTGCATTGGAAGGAGCGGGAGCAGTACCTGTCGTTGAAGGAGAGGGAGCAGTACCTGTCGTTCCATTGGAGGGAGCGGGAGCAGTACCTGTCGTTGGAGACGCTGCAGCAGGTGGCTTACTAGAGGGAGGCTGTGCCGGACTTACACGTGGCGTAGGAGAAGGTGATGAAGAAGGTGGAGTCGGGCCAATAATGGCTGAAGGCATTATGACAGTACTAATTTGCACCACTGAGATATTATAAGGTTGAGACACTACAGCTTTAACTAAAGAAGCACCAACACCTGATCCAGCAGCAGAAGCTATTGATACACCACCTGTGTTTGCTGCCGTGACATTCAAGAAACCTAGTAGGCCTTTAGCTTGGCCACTGGACTGGAACAATGTGGTAAGCATGGAAGTTTTGTTTGGTAAATGTTGGAGCTTTTGGACATCATAGTAATCAAGCACAACATGTAAGCTCAAGACCTTTTTGATAATGTCATTGGATTTTCCAGATAAGGCTGACATTGCTGAATTCTCAACAACAAGGACAGTAATGGTTTGGCGGCTATTGATCTCACTGGCTAGTAGGGCTTGTGTCAAATAGTTATTGAAAGTGCTAAAATCTGGTTGTAGGGAAAGTATTTTGGTGATGTTAAAAGCTTTTGAGGAAGAGAAGAGAAGGAAGAAAGCAAGCAACCTGATGACACACATGTTTGCAATAGCAAAATGATGAGCTAAAGATTGAGAGACGGTGTGGGAAGCAAATGGGGAGGATTTTATATCCAAATGAGTGGATTTAAAATGGTTTCTAAATTTGTAGGAAGAGTAAGTCCTCCGCCAAATTTTGGGGCACATATTTGTTTGTTTGGTTAGAATTGAGGGAGCAGATGGTGGAGTTTTTTGAAAATCTGTAGGTCCATTTGCCACTTTCCGAATGAATTTGCAGTCTGTCTCAAAATAGGCTTTTTGGGAGGTACAATTTTCAGAGTAATTACAAAATATGTTTATATATCATATATGTGGTGGAAGTTAGCTTGATCACTTAAAAATATTTAATTGGTCAAAAATATATATATTCAATTGCTATAACATTTGGCTATAACACACACATCATAAAACGATTCATAGAAGAAATTCTAAATCTATGCAGAGTGACATGCACGCATGGCCACAGCGGAAAAACAATAGTGTTTTAAGCGTAATACCGAGCATGGCCATGACTTGTGGTACAAAGCACTATAATATTATGCACGTTTAGAACATTGCATGTAGTAGTACTGGCCTTGGCCAAGAGGATATATGAACATTTGTATTGTACTATCTCCTCCTTTATCTCCATAAAAAGAAGGGCTTGAAATCGGAAAAACAAATAGAAACATTTTTGAAAGTTTGGACTGGCCTTGTTCATGGCTTTTCCCCGCCAAATCCTCCTGAAAGGTTTTTCCAAGTAAAAATTGTGTTTTTCTATTTACATAATAAAATTTGACAATATTTTTCCCATAAATGTCAACTCAACGTCAACATAGATTAAAAATAAAATAAGTATTATACCCGAAACCATAACAATTGAAATTTTTTTGTGCCTTAAATTTTTAAAAATATTATTGGTATCCTTACTTGCATGTTCTTTTGCAATTGCTTCACTTCCTTGTATTTTCTAACACCATTTTCGTTTCCCTTAGCTTTAACCCAACACATTTTTGGTAGGGGAGCAGTGCACCCAATTTTACGACTCTCTTTTTCACCTTTTCAGCATTCAAGTGATAATTTTGTATGTATAAAAATTTCCTAAAGACCATAACCGTAAAATCCATATCCCCATTCCTCTTTTTTTTTTTTTTTTTTAGAGGAATTAGTTAGTTAAGTTAGCATTGAAATTCTAGTGTACTAACAGGTTATATCCCCATTCCTAAGTAGTCATAGTGCATTTAAAGGTAAATTTCTCTTCTTCATTTTTCCGTGTACAAAATAGTACCGTGATCATTATCTTATTAATACTTAACCTGATTCGTTGATTTATAATATTATGATAAACATGCATGTATTGGATTATCCTAGGTTAATTTTTATTGATCCAATTTTTCTTCTGGAAATTCTCTGATGGTCATAACCCAATTAAAAGTAAATTGGACCTTTTTTTTTCCTATGTTCAAAAAATATTAACAGATTAATATGACATATAGGACATCATCTACACCAAAAGTTTAAATTAATAATTTTTGGCCAAATTATGCATATCAATCACTCACTCATCATCAATACTCCCTAAAACGTCGTCAACATTCAACTAACCACACTTCAACAGTCGAAAATATATTAAGAGAAAACTTTTCGTTAGTATTACAAGCACTTATTTAGGCCATTCTCATTGGTCCAAACATTTGAACAAGAATCTACCTTATGTGAACACCTCTTATTGGACAATTTGGATCCAACCAACAACTAACACTTCAAGACTAAAATTCTTTCTACATTAATACAAAAATTGACTCTCAAACGAATGGTTGATATTATCTTGAATCTTGATCTAATCCTCAATCAATTTGAAGCACACCCGTAGCTTTCTTCTTTTTGGATGAACATCCACCACTCTCTTATACCCAACAAAAATATAAAAATACAAACAAAAGAAATACAAACCAATTTTAAGTTAATGGACTACTACATAGTATTTTTGCTGATACTTCCCTTTGTGTGGGCATCCATTCATGTCTTCACCTCCAATCTAGCAAGCCGGAAGTCTGGCTTGCCCACACTCCCCCCAGGCCCCTACCCTATTCCAATTATTGGTAACATCTTTAAACTTGGCAACTTACCCCACCAAGCCGTTGCCAAGCTCTCCAAAACTTATGGACCCTTAATGACTCTCAAGCTTGGGAGCATAACAACCATAGTCATTTCCTCTCCAAACATAGCAAAAGAAGCACTTCAAAAAAATGACCAAGCCTTCTCTAGCCGAACCATCCCAAATATGGCCAAAATTTTTGACCACCACAAAGTTTCAATGGGGTGGATACCCACAAATTCTCACTGGAGGAACCTTAGGAAAGCTTGTGTCATGGAAATATTTGCTCTACAACGTCTCGAAGCCACACAAGCCCTTCGACAAACAAAGGTCAAAGAACTACTTGACTATATTAACCAAAGTTGCAAAAGCGGTGCACCCATTGATGTTGGTCAAGTAGTGTTCACAACAGCCCTCAATGCCATGTCAAACACTTTCGTCTCTATTGACTTGGCCCAATATGGTTCAAATTTGTCCCATGAGTTCCAGCACCTTGTCTATTGTCTAGCCCAAGAAGCTGGAAAGCCAAATCTTGCGGACTTTTTCCCAGCACTTAGTTTAGTTGACCCCCAAGGTATCCGCAAAAGGACAAGGATTTATTTCGCAAAACTATTTGGTATTTTTGATAGTATTATCAATGAACGAGTACAATTAAGAGCTTCATCAAAGGGTCCTAAAACAAGCAACGATGTACTAGATTCGCTCCTCACTCTCAACGAAGAAGACAATTCAAAGATAAGCCTCCGCGATATCAAACATTTGATTCTGGTGATTGACTACTTCTTTAAAACTTTGGTTCAAAGTAAATATTTGGATAACAATTATATTTAGAATTTCTATTTTGATTTGTAATGCACATGTATATAATTAGCATTTTAGACTGTTAATTGGTGCAAGTAACCATATTTGTTGGAAGGGGGAAATTACACTTAATCACCTTAAATTATACCCCAAATTTTACTTTGCACCATAAAGTTTTCAAATACACATTTTGCATCATAAATTATGGCCCTTGTTATATTTGGCAACTCGACGTTAAGTTTGCCGTTAACTTGGATGGAAAAGTATGGCATCATGTGAAAAGACTCAATTGCTCCTCTTTTCAATCCCTTAAAAACAAAGAATAAATTACATTTATTTACCAACCTAAACTATACTCTTGATTACATTTTGCACCATAAACTTTGGATTTCCATCCAAGTTAACGGCAAACTTAACGTTGGCGTGTAAAGTGTAACAAGAGTTATAATTTATGTGTAATTTATGGTATAATTTAGGACGGTAAAGTGTAATTTATACTAAAAAAAGATCAAATATCTTCGATAACATGGCTAGTTAGGATCATTATTACTTTGTGGGCATTAACCTTTATCATCTATAGTAATATTAGGGACACAAAATTTATCACAATTGCGACACAATTTTTTATGATTAAAATAACATGATTTTCATATGAGTTTATCATTAACACTACGTACTTTCATTATGCACCAATCACAATAGACCTAAACTTAGGCAATGATTTCTTACACTCCTTTATGGCAGGACTTATTTATTGCAGGGATTGACACAACATCAAGCACAGTAGAATGGGCAATGGCATTGTTATTACACAACCCAGAAAAAATGGTAAAAGCCCAAGATGAGCTTGAAGAAGTCCTAGGCAATAATGGGAAAGTCCAAGAATCAGATATCTCTAAGTTCCATTATCTTCAAGCTATAGTGAAAGAAACCTTTCGATTGCACCCACCAGCTCCTTTTCTAGTTCCTCGTAAGGCTGTGGCAGACGTAGAAATATGTGACTTCATTGTGCCCAAAAATGCGCAAATACTCATAAATGTGTGGGCAATGGGAAGAGACCTAAGCATATGGCCAAATCCAAATTTATTTATGCCTGAAAGGTTTTTAGAGCATGGCATTGAGTTTAAGGGCCAAGATTTTGAACTAATTCCATTTGGAGCTGGAAGAAGGATATGCCCTGGATTGCCATTAGCTAACCGAATGGTGCACTTGATGTTGGCTTCTCTTGTTCACAACTTTGCTTGGAAGCTCCCAGATGAGATGAAGCCAGAAGACATGGACATGGAGGAGATGTTTGGGCTTACTTTACATAAGGCAAAGCCCCTCCAAGCTATTCCCATCACATCCTTGTAACTACTATTTTCTGTTATTAGCCCAACAATATATGTGAATTTGTTGGTTTGATTAATTGAATCTCTTCAATATTAGGATTTTGCATAAGCATAGTAAGGGAAAACCATTATATATCATATATCATTAATATGTAGTTATATTGGTTCTAGTTAGCTTAATTAATAAAGTCTTTTGTTGTCAAATAAGATTTGAATCTCACCTACCTTATAAATCAATTAGTGGTTTGGCTTAATGGGGAAGAGCAATCATCATAGAGTAAACATTATAGTTTAAATTCTATCTTATCTATCATAAAACACTGTGTACCATAATCCAACTCATAGTGTATTGTAGCTTGATTAACGATCTTGTGACTTGGCTGCTAACACTAACAATGATTTCAAATTTTATTTCAACTAGTATTATGCACCGTTTAATTAATAGTCATATCTAAATCAAAGAAATTATTTTAATAACTATAGTTGGACGTGAATCATAAAAATAAAATTAAAAAAATGTTGAATGCAGAAATAGTATTTCCCCAGGAGCCTTACTGATCAAGCTATGGAATGGTACTTCACTCTCCCCAGGTATTATGCTTACGTAAACAAAACAAAACAACAACAAAAACAACAAAAAAACGTGCAGCTTCCGTTTTGTTTTCAAATAAACAAGAAAAAAGCGCGCATCTTCCGTTTTGTTTTCAAAGGAAAGGAAATAATCTACGCTAACCTTTGGGACTAAAAGTATGTTACGTGTTCATGTTGAAATACGTAAAAAACGATATACGGATATATACAAAAGATAAACCTTTTTAACGCAAATTTCTTGCAGCCCACAAAGAATCAAAGTGGGACACTACATATAAAAGATTAATCTCTCAAAAAAAAAAAAAACATATAAAATGTTAAAATAATCTCTAAATGAAACATATTGGACTCAACTCAAACACAAATAATCAACTTTAATTTTTGTTTTTTAAATAGTGCTACAACAAACAATATTTTCACAACAATTTTACAATAAAATCTAGGTAGTAAATTGTTACTGATTTTCATTTGAGTTCATCACTAATATCAATTTTTATTTATTTACCATTAACCACTTAGAACCAAAGCTTTATTGTAAGATTATTGTAAAAATGTTGCATATTTGCTTTATTCTTTATTTTATTAAACTGTAAGACTAACAAAAAGTTAAACACGAAAGCTATCACAACCTATTGTCATGCTTCTTCCCCTCACTAGTCAGAGTGCACAATAATAAGTTTTCACAATAATAAGTTTTTGTTTGTAAAAAATTTATCTAGCTTTTTGATAAATTTATTGTGTTAAAAGTGTGCTAAAATATATTTATATTTCAAAAGAGCAAGGAAAAAAAATGTAGTTTTAAAAAGTTATATATAAAAGTTAAAGTTTTTTTTGCTAAAATATATTTATATTTCAAAAGAGCAAGGAAAAAAAATGTAGTTTTAAAAAGTTGTATATAAAAGTTAAAGTTTTTTTTAGATTAAAAAAAGTTGAAAGTTAAAAGTTGAGTTTATAAGCTCAAGCCAAACCGACACTAATTGTAAGTATATATTAATAATTGTAAGTGTGTGTATATATATTGTATTTATTTCACAAAAAATATGTCCTAAATAATTCTGTATTCTTTACGTGAACTTTTAAGAAAGAAACGTTTAATAATGACACATGTAACGTTACTTTTCCAATTCCAAATTTTTTATGCCAAATTTTTTAAACATACTTTTATTGAAAGGTACCAAAATAAAAGTACCAAATTATATCCAATTCCCTTTTTTATGCCAAAATTTTGAAATGTACTTTTATATAGATTTTATCTCACAAAAAATATATGCTAATAATTCCGTATTTTTTACACAAACTTTTAAAAAAGTAACGATTTACATCGACACATGTAACGTTACTTTTCCAATTCCGTATTATTATGCTAGTACGACACATGTAACATATCCATCCGTATGTTTACCATAATCGCTCCTGATGATAGCTCTTTATCATAAGTCATCAATCAGTATTGAGTGTAAACAGGAATTGAACCCCAAATTTTTTATTTAACTATAAAATATATTATCAGTTAAGTTAACTAGAACCCACAACGTGTACTATCAAATTTTTATTAAAACCCAAAAATTATAATATACTGAAATTAATTCAAAATAAATTCTAAGCCTTCTTTTAAAATTATTAAAATTGATGATAATTAAGTTTCCAATTGGAATAGTATTATCATTTTACAAATTTATGGTAATAGTGTTTCACTGAAAGTAAACTATATTAATTAATATATTATAATCTTTTTCTTTTTATACAAATTTGATTGTAAAGTTTTTTATATATATAACTTACATAAAAAAAGCCAGCATACTAGTACCAATAGAAACATCCTTTTATCCCCCAATTTACTCCAGAAAGAGTATAATACCCTCAAGAGCCCCCACAATCACCATTTAAACTCCAAACTGCACTAAAATATGTATGATTCATGTTGGACGTGATAAAATTAAAGATTACGAGAAAAACTAAAGCAAAAGTAAAAGAAAGAGAGAATGCAGAGGGATTACATGATTTAGCTTGACAACCTATGTCTATATGATTCTTAGGTGCCTACATCTTTTATATTCTCAATTGTATTTACAATGAACTCTAAGCAGGTATAAACAGAGACTATAGCAATAAGGTTAGCCCTAGATGGATTTTACAATATAATTGGACCACTAGGAATACGAAAGTGATTTTAATTGGTCCTTTTTTTCACCTTTTGTGCATTACAGGTAGAGAATTAATTTTGCGTGAGTTCACAAGGCCCTAACCATAAAATCTATATCTTAAGTGGCAGGGGTAAAGCCAGGAATTTGTGTTTGTGGGAAGGGAGATAAAAATGTCATATTGATTCCGAGCCAAATGAAAAGTTAGTTTTGTTGATGGCGAGTACCAGGGAAATGCATTGGATCTAATGGTGGGGGACGAAGGAAAGGGATTGAGAGTCAGGAAAGGATGAGTTACTAAATAAATAAATAAAATAAAAAAGAAGCAAGGCAAAGAGGTTACAAAAGGGAGGTAAAATAAAAATAAAAAGAAGATGAGAAAGATGAAATGCGAGTCGCAAGAGTTAGAAATATATAGTGCATGGTGAAAGAGAAAAGAGAAGAGAAGATGAGTAATGTGAGAGAATAGAAGAAATGGTACTGATAATTGATAATTAAGAAAAGGAAAAATAATAATTAATATATTAAAAAAAAATTAAACACAATAGTGTTATACCACACATTTTGTCACAATTGTCTTATTTGGCAGATTATGATCGGTCGTCTATCGCTATCAGATAAATCTATCATTTTTTTCATAATTCATAATCTGCTACATAGGGTAATTGTGAAAAAATGTGTGTAAAAATGTGTAGTACTAGGATTATTAAAAAAAATAAAGGAAAACAAAATTACAAAGTTGATTTATAAAGGGGTAGAGATGTTAGCAGACTCTATTGAACACTTTTTTATTTACAAAAATACATCCTTTTTTTTGGTGGGGGGGTGGGGGGGGGGGAACATACATAACTTGAGATATTGAGGAATGGAAAATGACAAAAAAGTGCAAAGTTGGGGTTTGGGGGAGCCAATTTCGGCTGACATGTTGGAGATGGGAGACCAAAGCTTTGTTATTTGGGAGGGGATCAGCCCTTTAAAAAATTGAGTGGATTTTATTTTTACATTATTGATGGATGGTTCAAAATAAATTTGGGGGGCCATGCACACAACGTGGCTCTGTCCTTGCTAAGTGGTCCTGGTGCAATTAAAAGTAAATTGGTCTTTTTTCCTGTGTTCAAAATAATATCATAGGTAGAATTGTTTTTATGTCTAGACTTCAATTGAGAGTTTAATATAACATACATGACAATATTGTCTCAAAAGTTTAAATTAATAAGTTTTGGTCCAATGATATTAAACACTCGTTATTGTCATCAACATCAATGTCTCATATGGATTTCAAAACTTAACTAATCACACCACTCATACTCAAGGGTTAAAATTATTGCGCACTAATTAACTATTTTGCACGTGTTTAATAAAAAATACTCCACCTTTAAGGGGGTGTTTGGTACATGCACTTAAAAACTGAAAATTATTGTTTGAAAACATTTGTGAAAAATACGTATGGGTAAAAAAGTATGTGAAAATATGTGTAATAATGTTTAAAAACTGAAAATTGTTGTTTGAAAACATGTACCAAACACCCCCTAAATATCTCGAGCATTTATTTTGTCCGTTCTCATTCTTTCTTTTTCTTACAAAATAGGAGGGCTTAGATCCATCTTTTTTTTAGCTTGAATAACCAAGAAGGGCAGAGAAGAGATGAGAACTGGCCTAGTCCAATTGTACAAAGCTGCCAATTTGGCTAGTAAGTGAGTAGGGGAATTACCCTCTCTTACTACTAGGGGTGTCAAATGGGCAGGTTTGGGTGGGTTTGGGGTGGACATTATTGGGTTAGATATATAAAACTCATTTACCCATTAAAACCCATTTAACTAATTATTTTTTACCCAAATCCAACCTAACCCAATTATTATAGGTAAACCCTAACTCACCAAATTACCCAATTATCAAAATTACCAAAATGCCATTAAAGTGAAAATGACCATTTTTAAGCCTTTTTTTTTTTTTGGGTTAAAAAAACTATCATTTTCCTTCAAATTCTCTCACTTTCTAACTAACCAAACAGAGAATAGAGAAAAAGTTTTCAGCTTACGTTTGCCGCTGCTAGAGGCCTCATCGGACTACAAGAACCCTCCTTTCCCTTGCTCCAAGCTCAGCCTTAACGTAAACACCTGTCCATGAAAACCACCAAGCCATCACCTCCATCGCCAACGTCACCGGAGCTTAGCTAAAGAATCATCGGAAGCGGATCGGTCCCCGAATCGCCCAAGCCTCCATTGGCGCCAGTCAAGCCAGCCTCAACTAAATTGAAGCTGGGTAGGCTGAGAATTTGCTCAAGGAAATCGTCATTAGTGGCCTTCGACGAATTATTAGCCATGAGGTGGAACAACCTGAGTCGGACTTGGCCTAGTAGTGGTGAGTCGCATTGACGAGTTACAAGTTTCAAAGAGCATCTACAAAGAGAGAGAGAGAGAGAGAGAGAGAGAGAGAGAGAGAGAGTTTTGATTTGTTTTTCTTTGCTTTGCCTGAATTTAGAGAGAGAAAAGTGTTTTGATGTCTAGAAAATGAAGGAAAATGAGAAACCAGAAACACTAAACGTCTGAGGGCTTTTTTTTATTTTTTATTTTTTAATGAGAAGGGCTGGGTTGAGTTTGGGTGAATTGTTTTTGGGTTAAATGGGTCTCAATGGGTTTTTAGTTAAAACCCAATAATTATTGGGTCTAATTGGGTTGATGCCCATTTAACCCAACTAATAATTGGATGGGTTCGAGTTCAATTAGAGTGGGTGGGCAAATGGGTTTGAGCTTACTTTACTACCCCTCCTTACTACAAAAGAAATGAGACAGATTTACAAGATTTTACAAGAACCAAAATATCATTAAAAAACAGCAAAAATTCTCCAGTGGAGTCTGAGATTTGGATTGGTTCAACTACTTTTAACTTTTAAGCATCACCTTCCACAATTATGTTTTTAAAGCCTTCAATTATTGCTCTCCTGACTGCATATAGAGCGGCTTTCGCTTCTCCCAGTAGGAATCTACAATAACCAACCTGATGTGGAAAACTATTATTGGACTATTTGGATCCCACTGACAACAAAAACTTTACCGTTAAAGTTCGACTTTCTACATCAATACAAAATAGACTCTCAAACGAATAGTTGATATCAACTTGAATCTTTATCTTACCCTCAATCAATTTCAATCACACCCACTTCTTTTTTGATAAACATCCACCACTTTCTTATACCCAACAAAAATATAAAAATATATACAAAAGAAACACAAACCAAATTTAAGTTGATGGACTATTACATAGTATTTTCCCTTGTACTTCGCTTTGTGTGGGCATCCATTCATGTCTTCACCTCCAACCTAGCAAGTCGGAAGTATGGCTTGCCCACACTCCCCCAACCTTTTGCAATCATTGGAAACAACTTCGAGCTGGGCAAATTACCCCCATCAAGCAATTATCAAGCTCTATCAAACATATAGACCTTTTAAGACTCTCAAGCTTGGGAGCATAACAACCATAGTCATTTCCTCTCAAAACATTGCTAAAGAAGTACTTCAAAACTATGATCAAGCCCTCTCTAGCGGAACTATCCCAAAGATGCCCCAAATTTTTGACCACCACAAAGTTTCAATGGGGGTGGATGCCCACAAATTCTAGGGAGACCACGGGGTTCTGTCATGTGACACTTTGCTACATTAATTTTTTGCACTATTTACCAGAATATATCTATAAAAAAAAATGTATAGATCATGTTATTCTTATTAAAATTATCTTTGGTGAAAGATCGTCCCTCTTAAAAGTCCAAACCCATTAAAATTTATAAAAAAAAAATTTGATTTATATTTCAAGTTGCCTTTTAACATGTTGAATGTGTTCAACATACTTCACAATACAACCCCAAGTTGATAACTAAATCTTTTTTAATAAGAATATTTTAATATTTCAAAATATACATGAACCAAAAAAAATGTATATTTCATGGAAATATACGTAAATATCATATTAAAATTTTCTTAGAATGATATTTCATTTAAGCTACCCCTATAATACTCTAATAACATAAACATGATATCATAAAAATTCTATGATATTTCCATAGACAACTAAACATTAATATGATATCATAAATATCTTATGCTAACTCAAATGTATTAAAGAAACAAAAACCTATGATTAAGCAAACACGTAACTTATTAGACAACATATATAATAAAATCAATATATGGAATATTTAAAATGCTTTTATCATTAATAAACTACAATATTTCTACATTGTTCCTTTATACTTTAAAATTTTGCCTTCCAATGATGAATTTGTTACTTCAACTAATTTCTATGACTATTATGCAATAGTCTAAATTCTTTGTCCTCTTGAGACTAAACTAAACTAAAATAAAATCTTC
The DNA here is from genome assembly GCF_932294415.1 of Quercus robur. Lineage (NCBI taxonomy): Eukaryota > Viridiplantae > Streptophyta > Magnoliopsida > Fagales > Fagaceae > Quercus > Quercus robur. Next base: position 84,189,182 of record NC_065538.1, on the reverse strand, counting down.
TTTATGTCCTTAACTTCGTATTACTTTTGTAAGGGCTGTTTTTGGGGCCCAGGCCCAGCAGGCAAGCGATTCTGGCCCAAAAGACCCTCAACAATGAATTTATAGAGAGTGGGTCACAAAACTAGGTCTTGACAGAGTAAACGTAGTTATAAGTAAGCCATGCAACCATTTGAACGTGGGGATATTCCATTAAGCTTCCTGGGATAACAGTTCGTGGGGCTGTATCTTATGTTTTGTTTACAAAACTCCTCTCTCTTTTTCTCTTTTTCTTCCTTTCCTCTCTCCACCCTCCGATCTCCTGGTCATGGGGATTTTCTTCTCTTATATAGCATCCTTCGAACGATAATGACCCTACACTTGTTAATCATTTGGGCCTCTACTTGAGTGCCTGTCCCATAGGACATCCTCCTTCTTTTCTGTGAGTTGCACTGGACAAGATAATACTGTTCTCCTGTCCTTTCCACATTAATACGGCTGGAAAAGTAGCTTCCTTACATTTAATGCGACAGTTGTGGTTGCCCCCTGAACGTCCTGCATTTTCCCTTAATTTTGGATGACCTTTCACCATGTAAAGGGTGTGAATTGGACTCCCGTTTGGTGCGTCCGAGGAGGTACTCCTCCTCGGACGCCCCATAAGCAAGCCCGGCCCAACATGATTGGGCTGGGGGGTCCTCTACCCGTGTCTTCGCTTCCTATTATGGTTGGGCTTCGTACGAGTACCATGGCCCAACGTTGACTGGCAAATTTTACCCCCACAATAGCCCCTCAAAATTCCGGCTTTTTCTTCTTGGTCCGAGGAGGAAAGACGGGATTTTGATGCCTACTGGACAGTTCGTTGTGGATTCCTGCTTCACACGTGCGGGGGTGTGCCTTCACGCGCCTCATTAATGCTGAAGGCGTTTAATGACCCGAGGGAAAGTAATTGCAACTTTTTGGAGTTTTACACTCTTTCAATCCAACGGTTGGAGACCGGATCAACGGTGGACAACGTTTCATTTTCTCTAGACGGGAGTATGTCTGTCCAACTCCCTCTGAGTATATAAGGTTTTGAAGGCGTTCATTCCTCACTTTTGACGAATACTCCAGTATTCAGAACGTCTCAGAGCCTTCTCCTTCAGCCCGTTCTTACCTTCGCCGCCATTCTCTTGAAGATTCCGTCGAGTTTCTTACCCGTAAGTGCGCGCTTCTTCTTCGTTATTCTTCATTAGACAAACTGCCTTCACGTTGTCTAGGATTAAAGGGGATGGGTAGGCTTGAAAAAATGGTAGACTCTCCGGCCGGTATGGCGGGCTTCAGAGCGAAGTATCGTATTCCACCGGAGGCAGGTTTAGAGTATTGCCACCAGGAGGACATTTTGTTCAAGAGGAGAACAGGGGAAGTCGCAATTCCAATGATAACTTTCGTGGAAGGAGGAATGACGATTCCAATGGGGAGAATAACTAGGGACTACCTACGTGGTCATAGATTGGCCCCCCACCAATGCACCGCGAACCTGTTCCGGATCCTGGGGTGTGCCGACGCCTTAAACGACCAGATGAACCTCGGCCTTTCATGGCACGACGTGGTTCATCTTTATGAATGCCATAAGCTCGACGACTCATACTACCTAAAGTCCAGGACTGACGAAGTGAGGTTGATATCCTGCCTTCCCAAGTCCAGCAAAGGCTTGAAGGACGACCATTTGATCGTCTCCAGACCATGGCATGACGGCCTTCACTGTCCGACTAGGGCGGGAACGCCAGGTGGGGTGTCATAGAACTAGATTCCGTGGGGAGGACCTTAGTTTTGAGCTCCCCTCCCCCCCTTTTTCTTTTTATTTTAAACTTGTTGGTTTGGTTGCATGCCTCCTTGGACTAACGTAAACCCTTTAACGGCCTTTGCAGACAAGGAGCGAACATCCCCTTGGCTGAGCTTGGTCAACGTCCCGGCTCTAAATTACCTCCTGAGATCTGAGATTTTCGTAACCGAGGACGGACAACTACGGTTGGCTCCTTTGATTTTGGACTACGTTCCCCTCACTCGATCCTTGGTAGACGCCGGCCAAGCTATAAGGGCTGGCACTCCAAGATTGGCATGCATTGACGTATCCATACCAGGGTTCCTTGCTGCAACAGACTTACCTCCTATTCAGCTGCCTCCCCAACGTGCCTTTCCCCCAGTGGTTATCCCGGAGGAGGAGGCTGGTTCTTCGCATTCATCCTTAGAGGAACAAATAGACCAGTTCCAATTTACCGAGGAAGGAGAGGTGTCGGCCAAAGTAGTAGAGCTCTCGGACTCCGACGCCGATTTAGACTGTGCCTCAGCGGCTCCTGATACTGGTTTAGTCATCGCACAAGCTGATATCAGCGAAGAGACTGAAGAAGAAGGAATCAATTTGAAGCCAAGGACTGGCCTCAGGGGCCTTCTATCTAACAGGAGCAAGGGGCAGTCCTCCAAGGACGTCTCGAAGGAACAAACTGCCCCTAAGGCTCTTGCTCCTCCTCTCCCTCCCTCGTCGGATGCGGCGCTGCAGCCTATGCCTAACTTAAGGCGAAAAAGGCCTGTAGAAGAAACGGAGGAGGGAGAGATTGGCCGTGAAAAGGCCGGGCCTCAAAAGAAGGGCAAGGAGACGAAAGAGCCCCGAGAGAAGAGGACTAGGTCCACTGATAGCCGAGACGAGGCGGCCATTCGTAGGGAACAACGAACATGGTCGCCTCGGATCGAATTAGACGGCGCCCCAATCCCCTGGGATGCGACCCTATGGGAATCCCAACGAGGGCAGGCATCATTCTTGGTCGAGGCCCTACAGCAGCCTCTTCTCTTGCCTCGTGATATGGAGGGTCTCAGAAAGACTCGTCAGCCAGACCTTTTCATGTCATTGAAGAGGGACATGGCCATGGTAAGTGGAATCTTCTATTTCGTCTCTATATTGTGTACCCTCTTATCGTCATGTTTTAATAGGGTTTTTATTTCCTTCCGAGCGCAGGTCACTCAACAAATTTTTGTTACTGAGGAATGGGCCAAGAAGGCTCGTGAGGACTTGCATAGGAAGGCTCAGTCCCGCTCTGCCATCGAGAAGGCCGCTGGCGATCTCAAACAGGATTTTGATCACCAGAATAATGAAATAAAGGAGGTGAAGAAGGCTCATGCGAGTGCAGAAGCCGGCCTTAAGAATGCCGAAAAGCAAGCTGACGATCTGCGCATACAGCTCCGCCAATCTAAGGAGAAACTTACAGTGGAGCAGCAGGCGATTTCAAAGCTCAAGGCTGAGCTTGCAAGGACCAAGGAGGAGGCCCGCTTGGCCAGGGAAGCTGCCGAGAAGGCTGTAGCGGCCTCATATGAACATGGAGTCCATGATACTGAGGTTAGGCTGGCCGAGGAAGTTGCCACCGTCTGCAGGGAATACATCACCACGTCCTGGGGTGTAGCCCTGGATCGGGCAGCTGTCCCAGCAGATTCTGACCTCAGGAAGGCTGAGAACATCTTTTTCCCAGAGGACATACGCGAGGTTCCTAACGAGGTTGCCTCCACAGAGCCTCTTCCAACAAACTCCTCTAATCCTGAGGCTGGGGGCACGGAGCAGGCCACGCAGGGCAAGTCACCCGAGGACAGCCTTCGTATCAGCGAGATCCTTGCACAGGCCAAGGAGATTACCCCGGAGAACCAAACAACAGATGATCAGCCCGCTCCGACTCAGGGCTCTTAGGAAAGTAGTATAGGAATTTATTTGTTTTACTTTTCGTGTTTTGTTCTGTTTTGCGTTGTTAATGTTTGTGAACAGAATCGCTTTTGGGCTTGAATGATAAAGTTTATTTCCTTTCAGATATCGTTGTTTTATTCTCTTTTGTTTTCATCATGAATGGATATTTGTTCTGTCATTTACTGTTGAAAGTTAAGTATAAATGAATGAATACGTGAAAATAACGATAGTTCATAATTAGACAAAAATAGCTGCGAAGTTAATTTCCCCCAAGTCTGTGGCCGAGAAGCCATGCAGGACTTGGGTTCTGTTTAACACTTAGTGAGAATAGTATTCACGGTTAATTTCCCCCAAGTCACTGGCCGAAGAGCCATGCAGGACTTGGGTTCTGTTTAACTCTTAGTGAGAATCGTATCACGGTTAATTTCCCCCAAGTCTGTGGTCCGAGGAGCCATGCAGGACTTGGGTTTTGTTTAACTCTTAGTGAGAATAGCTTTGCGGTTAATTTCCCCCAAGTCTGTAGCCGAGGAGCCATGCAGGACTTGGGTTTTGTTTAACACTTATTGAGAATCGTATCACGGTTAATTTCTCCCAAGTCTGTGGTCCGAAGAGCCATGCAGGACTTGGGTTCTGTTTAACACTTAGTGAGAATCGTATCACGGTTAATTTCCCCCAAGTCTATGGTCCGAGGAGCCATGCAGGACTTGGGTTCTGTTTAACTCTTAGTGAGAATCGTATCACAGTTAATTTCCCCCAAGTTTGTGGTCCGAGGAGCCAGGCAGGACTTGGGTTCTGTTTAACACTTAGTGAGAATCGTATCACGGTTAATTTCTCCCAAGTCTGTGGTCCGAAAAGCCATGCAGGACTTGGGTTCTGTTTAACACTTAGTGAGAATCGTATCACGGTTAATTTCCTCCAAGTCTATGGTCCGAGGAGCCATGCAGGACTTGGGTTCTGTTTAACACTTAGTGAGAATCGTATCACGGTTAATTTTCCCCAAGTTTGTGGTCCGAGGAGCCATGCAGGACTTGGGTTCTGTTTAACTCTTAGTGAGAATAGTATCACGGTTAATTTCCCCCAAGTCTGTGGTCCGAGGAGTCATGCAGGACTTGGGTTCTGTTTAACTCTTAGTGAGAATCGTTTCGCGGTTAATTTCCCCCAAGTCTGTGGCCGAGGAACCATGCAGGACTTGGGTTCTGTTTAACACTTATTGAGAATCGTGGAGTGGTTAATTTCCCCCAAGTCTGTGGTCCGAAGAGCCAGGCAGGACTTGGGTTCTGTTTAACACTTATTGAGAATCGTGGCATGGTTAATTTCCCCCAAGTCTGTGGTTCGAGGAGCCAGGCAGGACTTGGGTTCTATTTAACACTTAGTGAGAATCGTATCATGGTTAATTTCCCCCAAGTTTATGGTTCGAGGAGCCAGGCAGGACTTGGGTTCTGTTTAACACTTAGTGAGAATCATATCACGGTTAATTTCCCCCAAGTTTGTGGTCCGAGGAGCCATGCAGGATTTGGGTTCTGTTTAACACTTAATGAGAATCGTATCACGATTAATTTCCCCAAAGTCTGTGGTCCGAGGAGCCATGCAGGACTTGGGTTCTGTTTAACTCTTAGTGAGAATAGTATCACGGTTAATTTCCCCCAAGTCTGTGGTCCGAGGAGCCATGCAGGACTTGGGTTCTATTTAACTCTTAGTGAGAATCGCTTCGCGGTTAATTTCCCCCAAGTCTGTGGCCGAGGAACCATGCAGGACTTGGGTTCTGTTTAACACTTATCCCAAATAGCTGTATAGTAACACGGCAGCAAGCGTGGTGTCTTTCATTAATAACAGTACCTTTTCAGGTTATTTACATTCCACGGACTTGGCACTACATGTTCGTCCAAGTCTTCCAAAAAGTATGCCCCAATGCCGGCTACGGATGTGATACGGTATGGGCCTTCCCAGTTTGGTCCAAGCTTTCCCCATGCAGGGTTCCTCGCGATGCCCAGGACTTTCCTCAGCACTAGATCCTCGGGCATCAAGGGCCTTGACTTCACCTTGGCGTCGTAGCCCTGTTTGAGCTTTTGTTGATAATAAGCTAGGTGCACCATCGCACTTTCCCTTCTCTCTTCGAGGAGGTCCAGACTTTTCTCTAGAAGGCCGTTGTTAGCAATGGGGTTGAATGCAGTAGTCCTCTGGGTGGGAAAGTTTATCTCTAGTGGGATGACGGCCTCGGCTCCGTAGGTCAATGAAAAGGGGGTTTCTCCCGTGGACCTGCGAGGCGTGGTGCGGTACGTCCACAAGACGTGGGCTAGCTCTTCAACCCACCTCCCTTTCGCGTCGTCCAACCTCTTCTTCAGTCCATTCACTATGGTTTTGTTGATGGCTTCCGCCTGTCCGTTACCCTGCGGGTAGGCTGGTGTGGAGTATTGGTTGGCAATCCCCAATTCATTGCAATATTCTCTAAAAGCCTTGGTGTCAAATTGGAGGTCGTTGTCCGAGATCAGGGTGTGCGGGGTCTCGAACCTAGTGATAATATTTTTCCAGATAAATTTCTTGACATCGACGTCCCTGATGTTTGCCAGCGCCTCAGCTTCGACCCATTTCGTGAAGTAATCGGTGCCGACGAGAAGAAACTTCTTATTCCCGGCCGCTTTGGGGAACGGCCTTAGTATGTCTAGGCCCCATTGTGCGAATGACCAAGGGCTGGACAACGGGTTAAGTACTCCGCCCGGTTGATGTATGTTCGGGGTGAACCTTTGGCATTGGTCACACTTCTTCACATATTCCAGAGCCTCTTTATGCATACTCGGCCACCGGTAACCCAGCGTCATGGCCCTGTGAGAGAGGGACCGGCCCCCCGTATGGCTTCCACAAATCCCTTCATGTAACTCCTCCAAGATACGTTCCGTAGCCCCTGGGTGCACACACAGCAAGTATGGCCCTAAGAACGAGTGTCTGTAGAGTTTAGAGTCCTCGGACAGCCAGAATCTAGAAGCTCTCCTCCTGATTTTGTCAGCCTCAACCTTATCGTCCAGTAAGGAGTCGTGCTTTAAGAACAGCGCCAGAGGGTCCATCCAGCTAGGTCCTGCCCCGACGTTGTGTACCCGAATACCATTGGGCTCCTCTTCCGTTGGGCGGTAGAGGTCTTCAACTAAAATAACCCGCGGAAGGGGCTGAGCCGAGGAGGTGGCCAGTGTTGCGAGAGAATCAGCATGGGTGTTCCCACTTCTTGGTATATGCGTTAAACGGAAGTCGTCGAAATAGGTCTGCAGGTGTTTAGCCCGGGCAAGGTACCCTCGCATTCTTTCATCCTTCGCCTCCAATTCCCCATTTACTTGCCCCACTACGAGTCTCGAATCCGAGAATATGCTCGCGCATTTCCCACCCAATTTTCGGATCATAGACATCCCCTCCAACAGTGCCTCATACTCGGCTTCGTTATTCATTGCTGAGAATCCGAGCCTCAACGACTTTTCTACGGTTATCCCTTCGGGAGAGACTAGAACGAGTCCCACCCCGGAGCCCCTTTGGTTTGCTGCACCATTGATGTGTGCTCTCCACCTATCATGCTCTTGCTGAGAGACCGTGCCGACCAGTTTCCCATCGGCACTTGGTGATCCCGACACTTCCACCCCTTCTAGGGTGGGTTCCGCAAATTCAGCTACCAGATCGGCGAGGACCTGACCCTTTATGGTGGTGTGAGGCATGTATCTAATGTCGAAGGCGCCCAGGATTGTTCCCCATTTAGCTATTCTTCCTGTGTAGTCGGCGCTACGGAGGACTGATTTCAGTGGAAGTTGGGTTAGCACAACTACTGTATGTGCCTAAAAATAGTGGGGGAGCTTCCGCGTGGCTTGTACGACGGCCAATATAGCCTTTTCGAGGGGGAGGTACCGGGTCTCTGCCTCCTGCAGCTATTTGCTTACGTAATACACGAGCCGCTACGTGCCATTATCCTCTCTGATTAGCACTAGACTCACTGCATGAGGGGTGATTGCGATGTATGCGAACAACACCTCGTCGGCGTCGGGACTGGACATGATCGGTGGTTGGGCAAGGTATTCCTTGAGCTGTTGGAAGGCTAAAGCACACTCTTCAGTCCACTCGAAACCCTTCCACTTGTGCAATAGGAGGAAAAAAGGCCTGCATCTGTCCGCTGAGCGAGAGATGAAACGGTTTAAAGCAGATATCATGCCGGTAAGCTTCTGGACCTCTTTGGGATTCCGAGGAGGCTGCATGCTATGAATGGCTCTTATTTGGTCAGGGTTAACCTCGATTCCTCGGTGGGTTACCATATAGCCCAAGAATTTTCCTGATCCCACCCCAAATGAACATTTGGATGCGTTCAGTCGCAGCTTGTACCTTCTCAGGATTTGAAACACTTCGCCGAGGTCTCTGATGTGGTCGGCCACCAATTTGCTCTTTACTACCATGTCGTCTATATACACTTCAACGGTTTTGCCCATCTGCTGTTCAACATCCTAGTCATCATCCTTTGATAGGTCGACCCGGCATTCTTCATGCCAAAGGGCATCACCTTATAATGATAGTTGCCAACTGGGTTGACGAAAGCAGTTTTTTCTTGGTCTTCGGCAGCCAGGGATATCTGATGGTAGCCCTGGAAAGCGTCCAAAAAACTCATTCGGGGATGTCCGACAGTCGCATCTACCAGTCAGTCTATCCGCAGCATTGGGAAAGGATCCTTCGGGCAGGCCTTGTTTAAGTCCGTGAAGTCCACGCAGACCCGCCATTTCCCGCTCTTCTTCTTTACCACGACTGTGTTTGCCAACCATTCGAGGTAGAATACTTCCTTGATAGCCCTAGCTCTTTTCAATTTTGCGACCTCCTCTCTCACAGCGTCTGCATATTCCTTTGACGGGTGCCGAGGAGGTTGCTTCTTCGGTGTTATAGCCGGATTAACATTAAGGTGATGGCGTATGAGGTCTGAGTCAACCCCGGGGGCTTCATAAGGATCCCAGGCGAATACGTCCTCATTCCGTCGAAGAAAATTAATTAGCACTGACTTTTCCTGTGCTGGTAATTCCGAACCGATCTGAAAAAACCTCTCAGGGTCTGATCCGACGAGCACTTTCTCCAACTCCTCACAGCTCACCTCCATGGCCGATCCTCCATTACCCGTAGTTGGGACCGGGGTCATTGATTGTTATAAGCTATTCCCGGCTGAAGTGGAAGGTTCGCTGCTTGATCGTCATGAAATTGCCGACACCATGCATTGTCTGGCCATTCCTTGGTTCCCTACTATCTCTTTGATTCGACCTTCTGATGGATACTTCACTTTTTGGTGCAAGGTTGACGACACAGCCCCTAGTGCATGAAGCCATGGCCGGGCCACAATAGCTGTGTAGGGGGAGTATGCATCTACGACGATGAAGTCCACTTCCACTACGTTTGAGTCTGTTTGCACAGGCAGCCTAATCATGCCTTTCGGGATGACGATTTTTCCTTCAAAGCTAAGCAGGGGTGAATCGTATGGCGACAAGTCTTCCTGCTTCAAGTTCAGCCCCTTATACAAATCTGGGTACATTATCTCCACGGCGCTACCTTGATCAACTAATACCATTTTCACGTCATAACCTCCTATTCTGAGCGTCACGACTAGGGCATCTTCATGAGGTTGAATAGTTCCTTACTTATCCTCCTCCGTGAACCCGATTAATGGCGGGGCACTCACTCTGGCTCTCTTGGATTCCCTTTCGCCTGGCTCCGTCGGGAACCTACCCACTGACATTACTCTGAACGGACCGGAACCGGTTCTCCCAGGTGCGGCAAGAATGACATTTATCATGCCTATGGGTGGCCTCAATGCGCCTTGTCTGGTTTCGACATTCGACTGCTCAGGGCGGTGCAATAGATGCCTTAGCTTTCCTTTTCGGACAAGCCGATCCAAATAGTTTTTCAGGTTCCTGCAATCGTCGGTGGTGTGACCGGGCTCTTGATGGTACGCGCAATATAGATTCTGATTGCGTTTTGAGGGGTCGCCTGCCATCCTGTTCGGCCACTAAAAGAAAGGTTCGCACTTCACTTTCTCCAGGATCTCGTGCAATGGTTCTCGGAACATAGCGTGGACTACCTGAGCCCCAGTAGGTCCGGACTGTTCCATATAATCTCTTCTCGGCTTGTTATTGCTGCTAAAGCGGTCCGACCTGAAGTCCCTCCTCTCCTGAGGGACAACCTTCACCTTTCCCTTCCCAATCTGCTGGTCCTCCTCGACCCTTTTGTACTTGTCTATTCTGTCCATGAGTTGTCGCACGTTGGTGACTGGCTTCCCAGTGAGAGACTTTCTTAAGCCATGCTCTGTCGACAGGCCCCTTTTGAATGTACTAATGGCGACGTCATCGTAGTTTCCTTCTATCTCGTTGTATGTTTCCCAATATCTGTCCGAGTAGGCCTTCAGCGTTTCTCCTTCCCGCATGGATAAGGATAAGAGAGAGTCGAGGGGCCGAGGGACTCTAGTGCTAGTGATGAAGCGGGAACCAAAAGCCTGCGTCAGCTGTTTAAAGGAATCTATGGAATTCGGCAGGAGGGCATAGAACCATCTTATTGCTAGGGGTCCTAAGCTGGATGGAAACACCTTACACATTAACACCTCGTCCCTGGAGTGGACGGCCATCCTCTGGTTGAATTGGCTCACGTGCTCCATTGGGTCAGTTCGACCATTGTATATGGCAAACGTTGGCTGATTGAACCGCCAAGGAAGCACTGCCCTCTCTATTCTACGTGTGAATGGCGACTGGGAGATGCAATCCAGGGCCTTGCTCATGGCGTCATTGGCCAGGCTTTGGTAAGACGGGCTTTTGTGGCCGCGTTTGCGAGGCCGTTCTTCCTCATAGGAAAACGTCTCGCTCAGAGGGGTTCTTGACCTTCATCTGTATTCGCCATCCTCACCACTGCTAGTGTCCGAGCCAGATGAAGGATGTTTTCGCTGGGCTCGACGCAGCTTCTTCTTCAAATCATCAATCTCTTGCTGTAGAGCCTTTCGCTCGTTGTGCTTGTGGGACGCGTGATCCTTCCCTTTTGAGCGGCTTCTATTCGTGTGAGAGGTGTTTACACTGCCCTCTCGTTGATTATCTTGGTCTTTCGCTCATTCGAGATTTAGAAAGTTGTCATGTCGTTGAGATTCTACACGTCTGGTTTGGCGCGGACCTGATCCTTCCATCCCTTATTGTTTCACTTGTCGAGACACAAGTTCTCCTCACAGACGGCGCCAATTGTAAGGGCTGTTTTTGGGGCCCAGGCCTAGCAGGCAAGCGATTCTGGCCCAAAAGACCCTCAACAATGAATTTATAGAAAGTGGGTCACAGAACTAGGTCTTGACAGAGTAAACGTAGTTATAAGTAAGCCATGCAACCATTTGAACGTGGGGATATTCTATTAAGCTTCCTAGGATAACAGTTCGTGGGACTGTATCTTATGCTTTGTTTACAAAACTCCTCTCTCTTTTTCTCTTTTTCTTCCTTTCCTCTCTCCACCCTCCGATCTCCTGGTCATGGGGATTTTCTTCTCTTATATAGCATCCTTCGAATGATAATGACCCTACACTTGTTAATCATCTGGGCCTCTACTTGAGTACCTGTCCCATAGGACATCCTCCTTCTTTTCTGTGAGTTGCACTGGCCAAGATAATACTGTTCTCCTGTCCTTTCCACATTAATGCGGCTGGAAAAGTAGTTTCCTTGCATTTAATGCGGTAGTTGTGGTTGCCCCTTGAACATCCTGCATTTTCCCTTGATTTTGGATGACCTTTCACCATGTAAAGGGTGTGAATCGGACTCCCGTTTGGTGCGTCCGAGGAGGTACTCCTCCTCGGACGCCCCTTAAGCAAGCCTGGCCCAACATGATTGGGCTGGGGGCTCCTCTACCCGTGTCTTCGCTTCCTATTATGGTTGGGCTTCGTACGAGTACCATGGCCCAACGTTGACTGACGAATTTTACCTCCACAACTTTAATTCAATAAAAACTGCACATTACTTCATGTTATTATTTTAATATATTTTGAACATTCTATATAATCTTTTCACATGACAGTTTAAAACATTATTGGTGTGCATCATGCGAGTCCTTTTGCTAGTTTCACTAAAATATGGACAACGTGACTACATCTTATACATTCTTATTGTGATTACCAATTATCATTTCGCACGATACAAATAGAGACCAAGGCATGCTTAATGCATGATGCAATTGAGGCAACCGCCTAAGGCTCTAAATTTAAGCAATAGAAATATCTCTTTGCCACTGTGAGATTAATTAGGCCTCGAATATTAACCAATAAAAGTAAAAGAAAGCCCTCAAATTTAAGTAATAGAGATATTTCTTTACCATTAAGAGTATTAATTAAGCCCCAAACATTAACCAATAAATCGAAAGTATTATTAAGTTTTATATAAAAAATAATAATAATAAAAATAAAAAACATTGAACATGCAATAAAGTGTTCAATTCTCTATGTGAGTCATTAATCTCCCAAACCCAGAATCTGAAAAATCATACTCTCTCTCTCAAAAAAAAAAAAAAAAAAAATCAAAAGACAGACAAAAAAAAAAAAAAATCAATCTCGAACCTCAAATATTCTTAATCAATTGTTGGAAAGTGACTTTTCATACGTTTCTTAGCAGCGCATTGGACCCTCCTCTCCGTTGAGCGTTGCCCTCCTTCAGGTTTTGCACTACTCTAAAATATCTTATTCTAGCTTACTTTTGTCATTGTTTGGTTCTTGCTACTTTGTTTTAACTTCTCAGTGTTTACTTGGTTGTTTGGTACTTGCTACACTGTGAAGCTTTAACCTTCTGACAAAGTATAGACGTGTCAAATTTTAGTGATTTACAAATTGGGTTGGGCTAGGGTCCTGGGGACATGTGGTAGCATAGTAATCTCCAACCACTCAGCACTATGTACTTTTCTCTTAGGCTTTTTTATTTTATTATTATTTTAGTAAAAAAAGTTTTTATTTTTTAAATAAAATTTTACGTTCAATTTCTTCTTTGTCTCTATGTATATATTTATATATATTTTTTCGGTTTCTTATTATAATATTCTAACTGTTAACTAAAAAAATTAATTCTGCAAAAAAAAAAAAAATGTATAACTAATCAATTATGCCACAAAAAAAAAAAAAAAAAAAAAAAAAAAGAAGAAGAAGAAGAAGAAAGTGGATTAGTTATATTGAAGAAAATATTAAGGAAACTTGTGCATTATTGTTTTTCAATAACTTTGTATCTTAAAAAGTAGGAAAAATATATTTAAATAAAAATTAACATAAAAAGTTAAATAAAAATCTATTATTTAAATATTATAACATGAGATAAGGCCCTACCGAACATTTTCGCCTTAGGCACTACAATGTATTGAGCTGGCGCTGGTAGAGGCTATAGAAATAGGGTTTGCCCTGCTGAAGATAAATTTTACAATATAATTGGAGCACTGGGACCATTAGACATACAAATATATCTTTAATTGGACAATTTGGATTCCATCTACAGCTAAAACTTCACCAGATAGTCCAAATTTAATTTTCAAAAAAAAAAAAAAAAAAAGCTGGTCCAAATTTCTATTGAAAACAAAATAGGCTCTTAAACCAATGGTTGATTTTATATTCGATAACCTGAGTTGACTATTGCATCAGAATCTAGTTCAAATCCTCAATCAATTTCAGTCACACCTTACCCCTAACTTTCTTATTCTGGAAGAACACTCACCATTTTCTTCTATCCAACACAAGAAATACAAACCAATTTTGAGTGAATGGACTACTACCTAGTATTTTTGCTGATACTTCCACTTCTGTGGTTATCAATTCGTGTGCTCACCTCCAAACTAGCAAGCCAGACTCTTCCCCCAGGCCCCAAGCCTTTTCCAATCATCGGAAACCTCTTTGAACTTAGCAACTTACCCCACCGAGATCTTGCAAAGCTCTCAAAAACTTATGGACCCTTAATGACTCTCAAGCTTGGGAGCATAACAACAATAGTCATTTCCTCTCCAAACTTAGCTAAAGAAGCACTTCAAAAAAATGGCCAAGCTTTCTCTAGCCGAACCATCCCAGATATGGCAAGTGTATTTGACCACCACGAATTTTCAATTGGGTGGTTGCCCACAAATTCGAAATGGAAGAACCTTAGAAAAGCTTGTGCTACCCAAATATTTGCTACACAACGTCTTGATGCCACACAAGCCCTTCGACAAACGAAGGTACAAGAGCTAATTGACCATGTTAGCCAAAGTTGCCAAAGTGGTTCACCCATTGATATTGGTCGAGTAGTGTTCACAACAGTTACGTTCTTAATTCAATATCAAGCACTTTTTTCTCTATGGACTTGGCCCAATATGACTCTAATTTGTCCCAAGAGTTCCAGGACATAGTGTGTGGTGTTGCCGAAGAAACTGGAAGGCCAAATATTGCAGATTATTTTCCAGCACTTCGTTTGATTGATCCCCAAGGTGTACGCAAAAGGACAAGGATTTATTACACAAAAACATTTGGGATTCCTGATGATATCATCAAGCAACGACAACAATTAAGAGCTCCATCAAATGGTTCTAAAGCAGATAACGATGCACTAGATTCACTCCTCAGTCTCATTGAAGAAGAAAATTCAGAGATAAGTCTCCTTGATATCAAACATTTGCTTCTGGTAATTGACTACCTCTTTAAAACTATGGTTCTAAGAAAATATCTGAAAAACAATTATACTTAATACTATTATTTAATACTTGCATGTGATGTATTTCGCTCAACAAGAAAAAAAAAATACTTTGTGATGTATCATGTATTTGATTCAAATCTCATCTCTTCCTCCTTTGTTATTTATCTATAACAAAAATAATAATATTTAATAGTAGGTGAATAATTTTGAACTTTTTGTATATAAACTTGTTCTGAGTAGTAGAATATTATTTAAATTCATTATAATGGATCAAGAACTTCTGCTCCAACAGGAGATATATAATTGTTGATTTTGAGACAAGGATTCACTTAAAAAAAAAAAAAAAAGAAGGTTTTTGATAAGACAGATTAATTTCATGAGACCTGTATCAGCTTTTTATTTTAGTTTTTCCTTATTTATTTATTTTTTTTATATATGAATTTTTTTACTTTCAGGAAATGAGTAAATATTTTCTTGGTTTCAATGAGTAAATAGTATTTGTGATTGTTACAATGTAGAGTTTGTTTAAGATCTACTTATTTTGTTGAAATTAAAGACTTTTTGCTGAAAATATTGTAGATAAAGGTAAAAGTTAGCTGAAATAGTTCAGTGAAACTCATGAATAATAGCAAAAATGCAGTAGAGCCCATGAATAATAGCAAAAATAAGTTGAATAGTAAAATAAACTGATTTTCTAATGTGGAGCCAAACGCACACGTACTAGCTCCTCACCATTATCGATAGTTTGAAGTCAGCATATTCATCATCATTACTCATTTTGACAATTAAGGAAAGTCTTTATGAATTAGATGACCCCCATTTCGCCAATCAGGCCATATGTTGATTTCCAATGCACATTTATATGGGTACCATTTTAGACTGTTAATTGGTGCAATTCAGAAATTTGTGAATTTCACATAATATTTAAAGCAGGAATGAATGCTAATCAATCTATATGACCAGTTTTCATCATCAAATAGCTTCAACAAACTTGATGGCTAGTACTCCTTGGGATCTTTGTTAGTTTGTGGGCCTTAACCTTTAGCACCATTGGTAATGTTATGGACTGATAATTACTAATATGAATTGTTGTGATTTGATTGACATTATTTTTATGGGGTTCACTACTCCATACTATTTGTATTATGCACTGACCACAATAGGCCATAAACTTAGGCAATCAATTCTCATACTCATTTATTGTAGGACTTGTTTCTAGCAGGGATCGGCACAACATCAAGCGCTGTGGAATGGGCAATGACAGTGTTATTACAAAACCCGGAAAAAATGGCAAAAGCTCGAGATGAGCTTAAAGAAGTCCTAGGCAAGGATGGGCATGTTCAAGAATCAAACATCTCAAAGTTCCATTATCTTCAAGCTATAGTGAAAGAAACTTTTCGATTGCACAATCCTGTGCCTTTTCTAGTACCCCATAAGGCTGAAACAAATGTAGAAATGTGTGGCTTCATTGTGCCCAAAAATGCACAAATACTAATAAATGTGTGGGCAATGGGACGAGACTCAAGCGTATGGCAAAATCCAAATGTATTTATGCCTGAAAGGTTTTTAGTGCAAGACATTGACTTTAAAGGCCGAAATTTTGAGCTCATTCCATTTGGAGCTGGAAGAAGGATATGCCCTGGATTGCCATTAGCTAACAGAATGTTGCACTTGATGTTAGCTTCTCTTCTTCACTACTTTGCTTGGAAGCTCCCAGATGAGATGAGGCCAGAAGACATGGACATTGGTGAGACGTTTGGGATTTCCTTACAGAGGGCAGTGCCCCTCCAAGCTATTCCCATAAAATCCTTATAACTTTGATTGTCTGTTCTTAGTCAGATATAAATGTGAATTTTTCTATGTTTAAACTAATTTCTTCAATATTAGGATTTTGCATAAGCATAATAAAGGAAAACAATTATATATCACGCACCATTAGTTTTTAGTTCTATTGTGGATTCTAGTTAACTCAATTAGTAAACTCATTTGTTGTCAGATAAGGTTCGAATTCCACCTAGTGCCCGGTAATCTTGTTTTCAAAATGGAGATAATCGTTGGCATTTATCTTGGCCTTCGTATTTGTCTTTCATGTCTGTCCAAACTTTTGGATGAGAGATTGCCTCATATGGAATTGGAGGTGATGAAATCAAAGATGGCAATAATGTGATGCCCTAATTTGATTGATTGTGTGATGTGTGTGGGTGTGTGATGAGTCTCACATCGGGTATTTACTAAGTTGAACTGGGCTTTATTAACAACTGGAAGGAGCCTCAATTGTGACTAGTCCTTTTGAGGTATAGCGCAGATGTGACTAGCGCTTTTCATTGGGTCGTTACATATGGTATCAGAGCCGGCTCGGCAATCCCATGTGGGCTCAAAGACACTACCCCACAAAGTGGGCCCTAACGAGGACGTTAGAGATTTAAGTGGGGGATATTGTGATGCCTCAACTTGATTGATTGTGTGATATGTGTGGGTGTATGATGAGTCCCACATCGGGTATTTACTGGGTTGAATTGGGCTTTATTAACAACTGAAAGGAGCCTCAGTTGTGACTAGTCCTTTTGAGGTATAACACAGATGTGACTAACGCTTTTCTTTGGGTCGTTACATATGGTATCAGAGTCGGCTCGGTAATCTCATGTGGGCTCAGAGACACTACCCCACAAAGTGGGCCCTAACGAGGACGTTAGGGATTTAAGTAGGGGAGATTGTGATGCCCCAATTTAATTGATTGTGTGATGTGTGTGGGTGTATGATGAGTCCCACGTTGGGTATTTACTGGGTTGAACTGGACTTTATTAACAACTCCAATGAGCCTCAATTATGACTAGTTCTTTTGAGGTATAGCGCAGATGTGACTAACGTTTTTCCTTGGATCATTACAAATAAAATGAAAGAAAAAGTAAAAGAGAGGGAGAGAACACAGAGAGATTATGTAATTCAGCTCGAAAGCTTCCATCCACGGATAAAGTCCTAAGTGGTTACATCTTTTTATATTCTTAAATGAATTTACAATAAACTCTAAGCAGGTATAAAATTTTAAATAGAGACTACAGCAATAAGGTTGACCTGCTTAGAGTTTATTGTAAATTCTTCGGGTTTATTGTAATTGGACCACTCGAAGCATTAGACATACTAAATCAATAAAGCGAATGCAAAAATGATTTTTCAATATATTTGGACCACTGAAAGCATTAAACCTACTAAATCACATAAAGCGAATACGTACAAAACCACTTTTACTGGACAATTTGGATCCCTTCAATAGAAAAATCTTCTAATTAATAGATCACTTAAATTTTTCATCTGAATTATGTTCTAAACAAATAGTATAGATACATGTATCATATCATTGCATTTAAGTCCATGTCTTTTTTCTTTTTTTTTCTTCCTAACTTCGTACAAAGTAGATACTAGACACTAGACAGGTCTGATAAATCTTCTAGAATTATTCTACTTTAGGACACCGAAGCATGCTCCATGTTTTTCATTTTAGACTGTCTTCTTTAATATTCTCAACGAAAATATAAACACATGAAACGTAAACCAACATCAAGAATTAATGGACTACTACCTAGTATTGTTGCTCATACTTCCCTTTGCATGCATGTGTGGGCATCAATTTGTGTGCTCAGATCCAACCTAGCTGGGGGGGGGGGGGGAGGAGAGAGAAAGTTTCTCTCTCTCCCTTAGTAGGAGCTTTTTCCCTCTTGCCTAGTACAAGTCTTCTCTCCCTCTTTCACTGGGGGTTTTAAGCATCTACAACTCTTTGCAGAAGTGTTTGAAGTTTTCTCCATCTCAACCACGCGATCGGACTTCATGTGGTGTGCGCGCGAGCCTTCACCGGTGCTGATCAAACGTTTGTAGATATGGGAATAATGGCTTTCCAGGTTAGGTTCAAGTTTGGGTTTCAAATGGAGCGGCTTCTTCTCCTTTGTTTTATTTGTGGTGTTCTGGGCCTTGGTGAGACCGATTGTCTTAGGTATTTTGGGGGCTGGACCAGAAAAAGCAATGGTTTCATGGGGGTTTTTGAGAATCATAAAGTTGCTAGCTGTGGTGGGTCGGAGGAGGAAAGATTGAAGGAAGTCACCGGTGTTCAGATTCCGATGGTTGCTAGTCAAGCGTGGCTGTGTCCGGAGCATGCGCACTCAATAGCTCTGTCAAATCACACAAGCTCCAACAACACCTTGAGCCCAACGCCCTCCTCAACTGTGCACTCCCGTGATTCCCAAGGGTCTTCTGTGAAGGGTAAGAATGTAATTGTCAAGGCCCTGGTTTTGGGCTCTCCATTGTTGGCATCTAAGGCCCAATTTTCACCCAGCCCATTTCCCACAAATAGCCCCTCTCCTTTCAATGAGCCCACCAATTCCCCTTTATGCCCACAGAGAGGGCTTTTAAAAAGGGTTGTTGGAGCCCAAGGAAAGAAAACTCAAAACTTTTATATGCAAGCACAAGTTAAGTGTTGGGCTCTCGAGTTCATCGAAGAGAGTGGGGTGTAGTTGTTGCTTTTCCTCCCAGTTGTTGTATGCTTTCTCAGTTGTACCTCTATTTTCAGTTAAATGAATATTTCATGTAATTATCAAAAAAGAAAAAAAATCCAACCTAGCTAGCAAGCGGCAAGCACTTTGTTGTAACTTTGATTGTTTGTTCTTAGCCCAATATGGATGTGAATTATCTTGCTTAATCTAATGTCTTCAATATTATGATTTTGCATAATCATAATAGAGGAAAATAATTATATATAGTAAGTTCTAGTTAACTCAGTTTGTAAAATTCTTTTGTTGTCAAATAATATCCGAATTTTGCCTACACGTGCCCAGTAATATTGCTTTCAAAATGGAGATAATCCTTTGACATTTATCTTGGTCTTCATATTTGTTTTTCTTGCGATCTTTAACACCATTGGTAATGTTGAGGACTGACAATTACTGACAATTGCATCCATATGATAAAGTCTCAGGTGGCTATATCTTTTCTATTCTCAATTGTATTTACAATAAACTCTAACCAGGTATAATTAAACAGAGACTACAAGGCTAACCATAAATAGGCTTTACAGTATAATTGGAAAGGTCAGAGCATTAGACATACTTTTTTTTTTTTTATGAGAAGAAAGAGCATTAGACATACTTTATCAATAAAGCGAATATGAAAATAATTTTACAATATTATAATTGGACTACTCGAAGCAATAGACAAACCTTTTTTCTTTTCTTCTTTGAGAAAGCAATTGATATGTCTAATCAATACAAAATAGACTCTTTTAAACGAATGGTTGATATTATCTTCGGCCGCCCGCTTGACTTTTGCATCCGAATCGTGTCCTAAACTTCTAATCCTCATTGACAGGGACACCACCAGCTGCCTTATATAGATAGATACATGTACCATTATCAGTGCATTTAAGTCCATGTCCATATATCCTTATTTTGTTTTCTTCCTACCTTCTTACAAAGTGATAAGTCTTCAAAACAAAAAAAAAAAAAAAAAAAAAAAAAACAACAAAAAAAAAAGAAAAAGTAGATAATGGATAAGTCTTCAAGAATTATCCTAGTTGAGGACACCGAAGCCTGTTCCATTAGAAACATTACATATATATATATATATATATATATATATTTTTTTTTTTTTAATTAGCTTAATTGGTAATGTTTCTCATGGAAACTTTCTTAAAAAAAAAAAAAAAAAAAATTGTC
Source organism: Quercus robur (assembly GCF_932294415.1). Lineage (NCBI taxonomy): Eukaryota > Viridiplantae > Streptophyta > Magnoliopsida > Fagales > Fagaceae > Quercus > Quercus robur. The sequence continues at coordinate 84,169,155 of NC_065538.1, read as the reverse complement.
TTCTTTATATTCCATTCTTGTATCCATCGAAAATATAAACACAAGAAACCTAAACCAACTTCAAGAATTAACGGACTACTACCTAGTATTGTTGCTTATACTTCCCTTTGCATGTGTTACTTGATGTGTCGGCATCAACTTCAACAAACAATCAATTTTTGTAACTATGATTCTTTGTTCTTGGCCCAATATAGATGTGAATGTATCTGTATGTTTAATCTAATATCTTTAATATTAGAATTTTACATAATCATAATAGTGAAGGAAATAATTATATATTGTACATCATTAGTTTGTAATTCTATAATGAGTTCTAGTTAACTCAATTAATAAAACCTTTTGTTGTCCAACAAAGTTTGAAATCTGCCAGCTCCTGCCCAATAATATTGCTTTCAAAATGTAGATAATTGTTTGGCATTTATCTTGTCCAAACTTTTAAACGAGAGACTACCTCATATGGATAACTCCTATTGTACGTGTTGAAAACTTGAAATTAAGGGCCCATTTGGTTACCAAGATAGAAAAGTAGAGGTGAGAAAATGGGAAGAGAATGGAAGAGTGGGAGCAAAAGAGATTTTAATTTTCTTTCTTGTTGTTTGGTTGGGAGGGATAAAATTTCATTTGTTTGGTTAACAAGAGAACAGAAAATGTAACTTGGTAAATTTGCTCTTATGTTCTTATTTCATTATATATAAGAAATAATTTTTTTATTAAAATATCACTTACTTATCAACTAAAATTAATAAAATAACATTTTATAAAAATTAAAACATTATACATTTTTTTTCTCTTTGTTATTATATTTAAGCATAGAGATTGTTACCGAACAAAAAGAAAAGGAAAGAAAAATAATAATAAAAAATAAACGACGTCAAGAAGCTTGTGGGTTTTGGTTCTGTTCAAGTTAAGAACACTGGTAATGTTTTGCTGTGTCTTGTTGTTGGAAAGTTTTTCTAGGACTGTTTGTTGTATATATCTTGTTGATGTAAAGTGCTCTAGATCTTGTTGTTGGATCTCTCGGTCTGCTTTAGTTTCTGTTTTCCATATCTGTGGTCTGTATTATACTTTCATTCAATAAAATTCAACCTTTTATTCAGAGAGAGAGAGAACCAACAAAAAAAAACAAAAAGAAGGAAAAAAACAAGAAAAAAAATCAAAGAGAGAGAGAGATTTTCAACGTTACAGATGTGTTAGAGGGGCAGAAAAATAAGTTATTTTTGCTGCATCAAAATCACCAAAATTCTCTCCAAATCTTCGATAGAAGGTAAAGATGACATTATTTTGTGTGTGTGTGTGTGAGACTTTGATGCATGCTGTTGGGTAAAGATTAAATTATTATGTTTAAAATTTTTTAATAGTTCGGTTTGTTTGTTTTGGGAAAAAATTGGTTAATTGGACTTAATTTTTGTAGTTTTATTATAGGTAATTTTGGTTATTGGGCTAATTTTTTTGGTCTTGTTTAATTAGTTTTAGATTTTAGATTTATAGATTTTTTTTTTATGGTCTTTAAAAAGGAAGAAAATGCTAGAATTACAAACTTTTTTTATAAATTGCTGATGTAGTAAGTAATTATTGGTAAATAAAAAAACGGTGTCAGTGCTGGGCTCAAATGCAAACCAATATGAATTTGCTACCTCAACAATTTGGTAAAAATGTTCTAGAAAATTTTGTGGTTATAACATTATTCTTACAAAAATAAAAGATATCGTTAAAAGGATAAAGTGTAATTTTATAGAATAAAATTTCTAAAATTAATACTCAGCGTATATACTAATATTTTTTTTTTTAAATAGGGGGGATGGGGTGCGGCCGTCCATGACTACCTAGTAGGTTAGTATTGCCTTTTTATATATATTCTCCAATTCTTCTACCAAACGAAAATATAAACACAAGAACCACAAACCATCTTTGAGTTAACAATGGATTACTACCTAGTATTGTTGCTGATACTACCCTTTGTGTGGGCATTCATTCGTGTTGTCTCCCCCAATCTATCAAGCCAGACTCTCCCCCCTGGACCACACCCTTTCCAATCATTGGTAACATCTTGGAGCTTGGCAAATTACCCCACCAAGCATTTGCCAAGCTCTCCAAAACTTATGGTCCCTTAATGACTCTCAAGCTTGGGAGCATAACCACCATAGTCATTTCCTCTCCAAACATGGCTAAAGAAGTACTTCAGAAAAATGACCAAGCTTTCTCTAGCCGAACCGTCCCAAATATGGCCCATGTATTCGACCATCACAAAGTTTCAATTGGTTGGATTCCCGCAAATTCTCAATGGAGGAACCTTAGGAAAGCTTGTGCTACCCAAATATTTGCTCCACAGCGTCTTGATGCCACAGAGGCCCTTCGATTAGCAAAGGTACAAGAACTGCTTGACCATGTTAACCAAAGTTGCAAAAGTGGTGCACCCATTGATATTGGTCGAGTAGTATTCACAACAGTCCTTAATTCCATATCAAACACACTTTTCTCTGTTGACTTAGCCCAATATGACTCAAATTTGTCCCAAGAGTTCAGGGATCTTGTGTGTGGTTTAGCCAAAGAAGCAGGAAGGCCAAATATTGCTGATTATTTCCCAGTACTTCGTTTGATTGACCCACAAGGTGTACGCAAAAGGACAAGGATTTATTACTCCAAATTGTTGGGGATTTTTGATGGAATTATCAATCAACGATTCCAATTAAGATCTTTATCAAAGGGTTCTAAAACAACCAACGATACACTAGATTCACTGCTCAATCTCATTGAAGAAGATAATTCAGAGACAAACCTCCTCGATATCAAACATTTGCTTCTGGTAATTGACTACCTCTTTAAAACTTTGCTTCAAAGAAATATCTGAAAAAAAAAATTACTTTAAAAAATATAATTTACTACTCTATAATTGTGGTTTGAACTCACCTCTTTTTTTTTTTTTTTTTCCTATTAAAAACAAACAAATAATAATATTTAATAGAAGGCTCAAAGAAGTTTTCTGATAAATAATTTTGAGTTTTGTGAATATAAACTTTGTTCTCAGTGGAATATTGTTTTAAGTCCTAACAACTTTTGCTTTTAAAGAGGTATATATTTTGATTTTGAGATATGTAAAAAGATATATGAATTGAGACAAGGAACACTTAATTTCAGGAGACCTGTTTCAACTTTTTGTATTTCTTTTTTCTTTTCTTTTTTCTCTGTAAATTATGAATTTTATTTAAAGAATTAATAATAATAAAAATTTCATTCATTCAGGAAATGAGTAAAATATTTCTTGGCTTCTTATTATTGTGACAATGTAGTAGCTCCTCATCGTAATCGATAGTTTGAAGTCAACATATATCATTGTAATTTTGACTATTAGATAAAGACATTTATGACCCCATGAACACATTTATGACCCCCATTTTGCCAAGTATAACCATAATTTGATTTGTAATGCACATGTATATGATCACAATTTTAGAATGTTAATCGGTGCAACTTGTGCAACTATATATCTTCAGAATGATAAAGACTGTTATTTATGTGTTCAAACAATTCACATATTTGGGAATTTCATAGAACATTCCAAGCAAGAATGAACGCTAATCACTCTATATGACCAATTTCCATCCTCATATAGTTCCAACAACTTAATGCCTAGTTAAGAGCTTTGTTAGTTTGTGGGTCTTAACCTTTAGCACCAATAGTAACGTTAAGGACAACACTTTTTTATAATTGTCGATATTATTTGTTGTGATTAAAATCACCCAAGCCATAATCTTAAGCAACTTAATTAGCTCTCACACTTCTTTGTTGCAGGGCTTATTTCATGCAGGAATCGCCACAACATCAGGCACAGTGGAATGGGCAATGACAATGTTATTACAAAACCCAGAAAAAATGACAAAAGCCCGAGTTGAGCTTGAAGAAGTCCTAGGCAAGGCTGGGCGTATTCAAGAATTAGACATATCAAAGTTCCTTTATCTTCAAGCTATAGTGAAAGAAACCTTAAGATTGCACCCATCAGCGCCATTTCTACTTCCCCGTAAGGCTATGATAGACGTAGAAATATGTGACTTCATTGTGCCCAAAAATGCACAAATACTAATAAATGTGTGGGCAATGGGAAGAGACTTTAGCATATGGCCAAACTCAAATTTATTTATGCCTGAAAGGTTTTTAGAGCATGCAATTGAATTTAAGGGCCAAGATTTTGAACTGATTCCCTTTGGAGCTGGAAGAAGGATATGCCCTGGATTGCCATTAGCTAACAGAATGGTGCCCTTGATCTTGGCTTCTCTTGTTCACCACTTTGCTTGGAAGCTTCCTAATGAGATGAAGCCAGAAGACATGGACTTGGGTGAGATGTTTGGGCTTACTTTACATAAGGCAGAGCCCCTCCGGGCTATCCCCATTAGATCCTTGTAACTTCGATGTTTATTATTAGTCCAACAATATATGTGAATTTTTCTGCGTTTAATCGAAAATTATAATATACTAAAATTAATTCAATATATGTGATACTATCAAATTTTTATTAAAACCAAAAATTATAATATATTAAAATTAATTCAAAATAAATAATAAGACTTCTTTTAAAATTTTTTATTGGGGGGATGAACATGAGCTTAGGCCGAGAGCCAAGGGTCCAAGAGATCATTTCTTAAAAGATGGGTCTGGCCCAAAGATGTAGATCTGAATGAAGAGGCCCAGGGAATAAAAGATAACTCCCTAGGGTGGATCTAGTCGACGACCAAGCAGACTTCCATCACTAAGGTCCACTATCGAGGTGATAAGCAGAACCTTTCCTATAGCAAATACGCAAGGAACCATAGGTGACCAGTTCCCTTTTGAACCGAGATGCCACCTTCCATCAAACTCACTTCGAGAAATGCTATGAAGAGTTAAGGACCACCAGAGTAGTTACCTCCGCACTAATGAGATGTTTCCACCTAATCTCTGCCACATTAAATGCCGATTGACTAACCTGAACAGTGGAAACACTCCCAAAAGTCCTATTTCATGATGAAAGAGTGGAAAGCATTCCCCAAAACTAGCTGGGAATAGACTAGCTGGGGAGAGAGGGAAGGGGAAAATGTCTATAAAAGGAGGAATGTTTAAAAAAGAAATGTTTAATATCGACACATGTAACGTTACTTTTCCAATTCCATATTTTTATGCCAGTACAACACATGTAACGTATCCATCTGTATGTTTACTGTAATCGCTACTAATGATAGTTCTTTATCATTAGAGCAAGTCATCAATTAGTTTTCAGTGGAAGCGAAGATTGAACCCTAGATCTTTTATTAAACTATCAAAGATATTACCAGTTGAGTTAACTGGAACCCATACCGTGTATTAACAAATTTTTATTAAAACCCAAAATTATAATATATTGAAATTAAATCAAAATAAATTATAAGACTTCTTTTAAAATTATTAAAATTGATGAAAATTAAGTTTCCAAAGGGAATAGTATTATCATTTTACAAATTTATGGTAATAGGGTTTCACTGAAAGTAAACTACATTAATTAATATATTATAATCTTTTTCTTTTTATACGAATTTGATCATAAAGTTTTATTTATATTATATATATAAACTTACATCAAAATGGCCAGCATACTAGTACCAATAGAAACATCCTATTATCCCCCAATTTACTCCAGAAAGAGCATAATACCCTCAAGAACCCCCACAATCACTATTTAAACTCCAAATTTCACTAAAATATGTATGATTCTTGTTGGACATGATAAAATTAAAGCAAAAGTAAAAGAAAGAGACCACACAAAGGAATTACATAATTCAACTTGACAACCTATGTCCACATGATAAAATCTTAGGTGCCTTCATCTTTTACATTCTCAGTTGTATTTACAATGAACTCTAAGCAGGTATAAATAGAGATTATAGCAATAAGGTTAGCCCTAGATGGATTTTACAATATAATTAGACCACTCGAAATACGAAAGTGATTTTAAATATTGGTCCTTTCTTTCACCTTTTGAGCATTAGAGGTAGAGTATTAATTTGTGTAAGTTCACATGACCCTAACCATAAAATCCATATCTAAAGTGGCAAGGGTAAAGCCAGGAAGTTATGTTTGGAGGGACGGAGATAAAAATATCATATTGATTCCGAGCCAAATGAAAAGTTAGTTTTGTTGATGGCGAGTACCAGGGAAATGCATTGGATCTGATGGTGGGGGACGAAGGAAAGGGATTGAGAGAGTCAGAAAAGGATGAGTTACTAAATAAATAAATAAAATAAAAAAGAAGCAAGGTGAAGAGGTTAGAAAAGGGATGTAAAATAAAAATAAAAAGAAGATGAGAAAGATGACATGCGAGTCACGAGAGTTAGAAATATATAGTGCATGGTGAAAGAGAAAAAAGAAGAGAAGATGAGTAATGTGAGACAACAGAAGAAATAGTACCGAGAATTGATAATTAAGAAAAGGAAAAATAATAATTAATATTTTCAAAAAAATTAAACACACTAGTGTTGTACCACACATTTTCTCACAATTGTCTTATAAGGCAGATTATGATCAGTCGTCAATCACTATCACATAAATCCATCATTTTTTTCATCATTCATAATCTGCTACATAGGATAATTGTGAAAAAAGTGTGTGTAAAAATGTGTAGTACTAGCATTATTAAAAAAAAATAAAATAAAGGAAAACAAAATCACAAAGTTGATTTATAAAGGGGTAGAGATTTTAGCAAACTCTATTGGAAGTTTCCTTTTTTTTATAAATGTCATTGAACACTTTTTTATTTACAAAAATACATCTTTTGTTTTTGTTTTTTTTTTTTTTTTTTGGGGAAAAAACATACATAACTTGAGATATTGAGGAATGGAAAATGACAATAAGTGCAAAGTTGGGAATGGGAGACCAAAGCTTTGTAATTTGGGGGGGGGGGGGGGGGGGGGGGGGGGGCCTTTAAAAAATTGAGTGGATTTTATTTTTACCTTATTGATGGATGGTTTAAAATAAATTTGGGGGGCCATGCACACAACGTGGCTCTGCCTTTGCTAAGTGGCCTTGGTGCAATTAAAAGTAAATTGGTTTTTTTTCCTATGTTCAAAACAATATCATAGGTCGAATTGTCATCAACATCAATGATTTTATATTAAACACTCGATATTGTCATCAACATCAATGACTCATACAGACTTCAAAACTTAACTAATCACACCACTCATACTCAAAGGTTAAAATTATTGCACGCTAATTAACTATTTTACACATGTATAATAAATAATACTCTACATTTAAATATCTCGATCATTTATTTAGGCCATTCTCATTCTTTTTCTTTTTCTTTTTTTTTTTCTGAATAAATGCTTTATTAAATCTAACACAGAAGATCTTACAAAACAGGAGAGGGCTTAGATCCATCTTTTTCTTTAGCTTAAATAACCAAGAAGGGCAGAGAAGAGATGAGAACTGGCCTGGTCCAATTGTACAAAGCCACCCATTTGGCTAGTAAGTGGGTAGGGGAATTACCCCCTCTAACTACAAAAGAAAGGAGACAGATTTACAAGATTTTACAAGAACCAAAAATATCATCAAAAATAGCAGAAATTCTCCAGTGGAGTCTGAGATTTGGATTGGTTCAACTACTTTTAACTTTTAAGCATAACCTCCCACAATTATGTTTTTAAAGCCTTCAAATATTGCTCTCCTGACTGCACATAGAGCGGCTTTTGCTTCTCCCAATAGGAATCTACAACAACCAACCTGATGTGGAAAACTATTATTGGACTATTTGGATCCCACTGACAACAAAAACATTATCGTTAAAGTTTGACTTTCTATGTCAATACAAAATAGACTCTCAAACAAATAGTTGATATTAACTTGAATCTTTATCTTACCCTCAATCAATTTGAATCACACCAACTTCATTTTTGATATATATCCACCACTTTCTTATACCCAACAAAAATATGAAGATAGAAACAAAAGAAACACAAACCAAATTTAAGTTGATCGACTACTACATAGTACTTTTGCTAGTACTTCGCTTTGTGTGGGCATCCATTCATGTCTTCACCTCCAACCTAGCTATTAAGAATATAAAGTGAGAGAGAAAGACTGAATAGTCTGTATATTCTGTATAAATAATAATGTACAATAGAGAGCCTTATATAGGCTAGGTATGTGTGCAGTACAAGTAATATGAGTAAACTACAAGTACGGTATACTGGGCTAAGCCCAATGAGCTAATCTAGTCTAAACTATACACTAACATCCCCACTCAAACTCAATGTGTCAAGGAGGAAGCCAACTAGAGTTTGGATATAAGACCTCGAAGACGACTAGGCAGGTGAGTCTTGGTGAAGATATCAGCAGGCCGGTCAGTAGAGGAGATGGAGAACAACTTGAAATTGCCTTTCTTGAGATGCTAGTAAGTGATGTGGCAATTGATCTCAATGTGCTTGGGGCATTCATAGAAGACATCATTATGAGCAATATAGATAACACTACGATTGTCACAATAAAGAAGAGTGGTAGTGGGCTGTGGAGCATCTGTGTCAGCCAAGAGCTAGCGAAGCCAGACAAGCTCGCAGGTGGTGTCGGCAAGGACACAATACTCAGCCCCAGTACTGGAACGAGAAACCACATCCTGCTTCTTGCTACGCCACGAGACAAAAGAAGTACCCAACAGGAAACAGAAACTTGTGATAGAGCATCGATCAGTCAGATCACCTGCCCAGTCCGCATTTGAATAAGCATGAAGTTCTAGAGAAGACCGAGAGGAGTAGTGGAGACCATGATAAAGTGTGCCCTTGACATATCAGAGAATCCGAAGAACGACAGCATAATGGACAGAACAAAGAGCATCCATGAACTTACTAACCATACCCACGGCATATGAAATATCCGAACGAGTAACAGTGAGATAGATCAGACTACCAAACAACTGACGATAGTGAGTAGCATCAGATATAAGTTCACCATCTGAGGGTGTGAGCTTTACATTGTTTTCCAAGGGAGTTGAAATAGTCTTGTTATCGGCGATATCAGCTTTGGAGAAAAGATCAGAAGCATATTTAGCTTGGGAAATATAGTATCCATTAGAGGATAAGGTAACCTTAAGCCCAAGAAAATAGCCGAGATTGCCTAGATCTTTCTTCTCAAAATGCTGACTAAGGAAGTGCTGAAGAGAGTGGATACCTGCACAATCATCTCCAGTAATAATCATATCATCAACATAAAGAAGAATAAGATTGATACTAGCAAAAGATCTCCAGACAAAGAGAGAAGTGTCATGAGTGAAACCCTGCTAAGCGACAACTGAGCTAAACTTTTCAAACCAAACTCGAGGAACCTACTTAAGGCCATAAAGAGCACGGAGAAGGCGACAAACTTAACTGCCTGAGTGTGGATAGCCAGGGGGTGGTTGCATGTGCATTTCTTCTTTGAGGTCTCCATTGAGGAAAGAATTCTTCACATCCATTTGATAAAGAGGCCAACGACGAATAGCAGCCACAACAATAAGACATCTAACAAATATAAGGTGAGCAACAGGAGCAAATTTTTCCTCATAGTCAATGCCATACTCTTGAGTAAAGCCCTTAGCAACGAGGCGAGCCTTGTGTCATTCAATAGATCCATCAACCTTGATCTTGATCTTGTAAACCCGCCTACGACCTACTACAAATTGAACAGGAGGCAAATCAACCATATCCTAAGTGTGATTCTTATGAAAGGCGTCTAGTTCATAGCTAGCTGTTAAAGAGGGTCAGTATTGGCCTCACGATAGGTGTGAGGTTCATAGAGGGCGGTAAGAGCAAAAGAGTAGTGATAATCAATGAGATAAGGGGGAGGAATGCTTACCCAGGTGGAACGATGAAGTTCAGGACCATTAGGAGACTCAGGAGAGGGTGGTGCCACAGGATCCAAGACAGGTGGATCATATGCCGAGGACAGAACTAGAGATGAGTCATCTAAAGAGGCAGCTGATGTCGAAGAATCCTCCATAAGTTCAGGATAAAAAGGGAGGAAAAGATCAGTAAAAATGGGAGACTTTGAGGAAGAGGACGTAGGAAACTGCTAAAGACTCGTGAAAGGACGATGTTCCTAAAACTCAACATGACGGCGACATGAATGTTGGGAAATTTAGACCCCGGTTGATATAATTAACAAGTTTTAAATCCAAGTTGTTAATTAGATTTATTATCAATAAAACTTGTTAAAACAAACAAACATCAATATCATGTCAAATTCATGCAGCGGAAAAATAAATAAGACAAAATATGATAATCCAGGAAAATCGATGAAACAAACTAGTTTCACAGTAAAAAACCTGGGGGAAACCTTCCCAAAAAGCAATCCACTATAATAAAGAGAAGTTTCAGATCTAGTACAAAACCTTTGTCCCTAGACTCTACAATCCCCATAGATGAACTCACAGTAGAAACCTTCTACCGCTTCAGAACCTCTAAACTCTTCAATAAATGAACGCCACCCTTTGATGCTCAAATCCCAGTACGTGACTAACCAATTGCGTGGATCCCAGTACGTGACTTAATCACCAACTAAAAGAAGAATGTTGGCTGTAAAGTTCTTCAGTTCATCAACAATGAAGATCAAGAAGCACTTGGTTACAAAACCCTAAGGTGCAAAGACGCAGTAGCTTCTTTCAGAGAGAATAAGGCATCGGTCACCTTTTGTATATGTTCTTCTTGTATTCTCTTATGTGACGACTTCTAAAATAAGCCTTATATAGGTCTAGGGTTGTGAGAAAAGAAACCCTACACAAATACAAAAGCCTGGCCCAAAAATCAGATCTCAAAATTCTGATTTCCGTAACCTCGATAAATAGCAGGTGTCGAGCTTTAAACCTTGACAGACACAACTATCAAGAAGCTATCAAGGAGCTGTCGAGGAGACAGAAGCTTTCTTGATTGATCCACCAGCTATCTAGAGGTGTCGAGCTATCTGTCCGCAGCTGTCAAGCTATCTGTCCGCAGCTGTCGAGCTATCTGTCCAGCTTTAATGAACAGCTTTTCTTCACTTGTTTCTTGGTCCAATCTTCATGGCTTTAATACTAGACTTGAACAACATGTTTCTTGAAGTATTAAACACATCCTAGATCTACCCAATTACAAGTAAAGTGCGTTTTGTCAAAGGATTAGCTAATTACATAAAATCCTAACAAGTGAAACACATATGTCCTGACAATCTCCCCTTTTGGCAATCCGTGACAAAACCACAACAAACAAATGAACATATGAGAGAAGTCATAAATCACTCAACTCATATTCACTTGTTGAATACAATAAAATCTATACTAACACAAACTCTTGAAAAATTTTGCAAAATGAGAGTTTATGGCAAGTAGACTTTGACAACCTGTATTTCTGAAACACTTTAAACAAAACTCATCAAGGCATCTTTGTGTGAAATAGAAATAATAGATTGTATACAAGTATAAGAAACATGTGTATAAAGAGAGAAAAGAAACAACACATGAAGGGGTAGGTGAATGAAAACATACATCAATATAAATAAGGAGATAAGTACAATGTATGTCTAGAAATGGTCACAAGACCTCATGTACAAGAGTAATGTATCTAAAAAGAAAGAAAAGAAAAGATACATACTATACTCACTACATCCCTCAAAATGTATCAACACTCCCCCTAACAAAATGGTCCTATACTTACTCTCCCCCTAAGATGGACTACTCTCATACCAAAACTACTCCCCCATTTTGTCACGAATGACAAAGGGTAAGAGTGTCAAGTAAATATCTCATCGGCAGAGCTAGCATCTCCATCATCATCACCGGAAGCATCATCGTCATCACCATCATCATCATCCTCATCCTCAGCTTCATCTTCATCTTCATCTTCACTTTCATCTTCATCTTCAGAGTCCTCAATCTCTTCCTCTATACCCTTAAGAGCCAAGTTTTTACTCTTTCCACCTTTTCCAATTAAGCCTAATCCCATCTCATAGGTTTGAAGGTTCCCTACAAGCTCAGTCAAAGGAATTTGATCAATGCCCTTTGCTTCCTCAATGGCAGTGATCTTGGCATGGAATCTTTCAGGTAAGGACCTAAGAATTTTCCAAACAATTTTGAATTCTGCAATACATTCTCCAAGGTTGAAGGCAGAATTCACAATATCCTTGATTTTAGCATAGAACTCATCAAAGGTCTCAATCTCCTCCATCCTTATTTCTTCAAAACTACTAGTGAGTCTTTGAAGCTTCACAGTCTTTACTACCTTGGTACCTTTATAGGTGGTCTCAAGAATGGTCCATGCTTCCTTAGCAACTTCTGTGAATGATATTTTCTTGAATTCTTCATTGGTTACCCCACAAAATAAAGCATTCAAGGCCCTACTATTGAAATTTGTCGCTATGATTGTTGCATCATCCCAATCCACCGGCGCTTCCTTTGGCTTAATCCAGCTAACTTCAACAACTTGCCATATCTGTTCACCTAGAGCCTGCAAAAAGACTTTCATACGAACTTTCCAGTACGTATAATTAGTTCCATCAAATAAAGGAGAAATCAAAAGAAATTGTCCACGATCCATGACAACGGGGGTCAAGGATCACACTCAGGAAATTAATCCAATTAGAGTGTACCCGCTCTGATACCACTTGTTGGGAAATTTAGACCCCGGTTGTTATAATTAACAAGTTTTAAATCCAAGTTGTAAATTAGATTTATTATCAATAAAACTTGTTAAAACAAATAAACATCAATATCATGTCAAATTCATGCAACAGAAAAATAAATAAGACAAGATATGATAACCCAGGAGAACCGATGAAACAAACTAGTTTCACAGTAAAAAACCTGGGGGGAAACCTTCCCAAAAAGCAATCCACTATAGTAAAGAGAAGTTTTAGGTCTAGTACAAAACCTTTGTCCCTAGACTCTACAATCCCCGTGGATGAACTCACAGTAGAAACCTTCTACCGCTTCAGAACCTCTGAACTCTTCAATATATGAATGCCACCCTTTAATGCACGAATCCCAGTACATGACTAACCAATTGCGCAGATCCCAGTACGCGATTTAATCACCAACTAGAAGAAGAATGTTGGCTGCAAAGTTCTTCACTTCATCAACAATGAAGATCAAGAAGCACTTGGTTACAAAATCCTAAGGTGCAAAGATGCAGTAGCTTCTTTCAGAGAGAATAAGGCATCGGTCACTTTTTGCATATGTTCTTCTTGTATTCTCTTATGTGATGGCCTCTAAAATAAGCCTTATATAGGTCTAGGGTTGTGAGAAAAGAAACCCTACACAAATACAAAAGCCTGGCCCAAAAATCAGATCTCAAAATTCTGATTTCCGTAACCTCGATAGATAGCAGGTGTCGAGCAGGTGTCGAGCTTTAAACCTTGACAGATACAGCTAGCGAGAAGCTATCAACGAGCTGTCGAGGAGACAGAAGCTTTCTCAATCGATCCACCAGCTATCGAGAGGTGTCGAGCTATCTGTCCGCAGGTGTCAAGTTATTTGTCCAGCTTTAGTGAACAACTTTTCTTCACTTTTTTCTTGGTCCAATCTTCATGGATTTAATACTAGACTTGAACAACATGTTTCTTGAAGTATTAAACACATCCTAGATCTACCCAATTACAAGTAAAATGCGTTTTGTCAAAGGATTAGCCAATTACATAAAATAATGACATATGTTCCTAACAAGTGAAACACATATGTCCTAACAACAAAGACGATGAGAAAATGGATCATAGTAGCGAAACCCCTTTTGAGATACACTATAACCAAGGAAACAACAGAGACGAGCACAAGGCTGGAGCTTTGTTCATTCATGAGGAGGAAGAGAGACAAAGTTAGCACAGCCAAAAACCCGAAAAGATGAGTAGTCAGGGGTTTGACCATAGAGAAGCTCAAATGGTGATTTATTGTGTGTAGTTGGTGAAGGAATACGATTAATGGTGTACACAACAGTGAGTGCTGCCTCACCCCAAAAGCGCTCAAGAAGAGAGGCAGAAATGAGAAGGATTCGGACAACATCAAGAATGTGACGATGTTTTCATTCTACATGACCATTTTGTTGAGAGATGTAAGGACAAGACCGCTGAGGAAGGGTACCATGACTGTCTAAAAAGGATAGGAAAGATTTATCGTTATATTCTTGAGCATTATTTGATCAAAAGCTTTGACGGTATGATTAAACTGTATTTCAATCATTTTATGAAATGTTTGGTAAATAGACACAAGTTCAAACTTATGGTGAAGCAAATAAATTCAAGTATATCGAGAAAAATCATCCACAAATATGAAAAAATATCTAGATCCTCCCTCAGTGGGAACTGATGCAGGACCCCAAATATCATAACGTATAAGATCAAAAGGTGCAGAAGCAAAGGAGTCACTATTATTAAACGGAAATTTTGTTTGTTTGCCAAAATGACAGGAAGTACAATCAAATTTTTGAAACTGAACTGAACCTAAATGACCCTAAGAAGCTAACAACAGTAGACAAGATAAGGATGGATAAACAAGACGAGCATGCCATAGATCAAGTAAGTGGGTGGCAGTGGTAGCAGCTGCAGAAACAATTTGTGAAGGAATCTTCAAGTCATGAACCTCAAACATGCGACCAACCATACGGCCTGTCCCAAGCACTTGACTCGTCGGGGGATCTTGCACATCCACACCATGATTAGTAAATAGAAGATCTATGCCTAATTCACAAAGGTGACCAACAGAAAGAAAATTAAAGGATAACTTTGGGATATGAAAAGTGTCACTAAGGGATAAACAAGGAGAAGAGATTGTTCTTTTATGACTAACAGGCATAGGAGTTCCATCATTAGTGTAAATGGTGATGGAGTGTTTTAAGGGTGCCTTATTAGAAAATTGGTATTCATCAAAAGTCATATGGTTACAACATGCAGTATCAAAAAGCCAAGGTTGTCTACCTAAGGAGACAGAAAGGGCAGTGAAAGTTCGAGATAAAACCTGTTGAACTACTGCCTCAATATTAGCCATAGTAAATAAGGAAGCCAAAGATGGACTTGTAGAAATCGATGGACCTGAAGGACATACAACAACTGCCCAAGAAAGAGAAGCTTTATTCTACTCTTGCATATTTTTTTGCAGTTTGCAACAAACTGAGATGTCATGGCCTTTGGCACGACAAAACTCGCAGTGAGTACCTTTGGAAGACTGAGAGGTGGAACACCCAGAGTTTATTCGTGGAGGAGCAATGAATGCAGTAATAGGAGGTTGTGGAGATGGTGTGGCCAATACATGATCAGATGATGACATGTGATGAGTAGGCCAAAGGTTCTCCTCAGAAATGAGCTCCTTGACTGTAGCATCAAGAGAAGGAGTAGTAGACCGGCTAAGCAAAGAAGCCCTAGTAGGCTCAAAATCCTCATGTAAACCCATCATGAAGTGCATAAATTTACAGCGATCCTGATATTTGACAAAGAGCTCAATGTCCTTAGAACACACTAGTGGAGGATCTACAGCAAAGAGTTGTTCCCACATAGTAGAAGTTTGAGAATAAAAATCAAAAATAGACTAACCTATCTCTTGGCACATTTGAATAAGTTTTGATTCAATGTGGAACTCCAAGCTTGAATCATTAGTGCAATAAAGCTTTGATTTCTAGCACTTGTGGTCTTCTTCGGCATCTTTCTGCTGCCCTTGCCTTCGTCCAATGCCCACTGTCAAAAGCAAGTTACCGCCGTCAGACCCATAGCACCAAAAACTCTCAGATCTAGTCTTTATGTCCATCACCCTGCCAAACTGAGAGCACAAATTCATAGATCGCACAATTCCGAGAAAAACCCAACCCAAATCAACTCCATCCAGCATTGCACGCACTCCCACACACCAACAGAAGGTTCGATCTCGTAGTAACATGTGCCCACGCACCTACACGTGCCACCACCCATCTCACGCACTCTCACGTGCCCCATGCACCCACGCACCATTCATTGCCGCATTACCATGTCAGCCTTAGTGACGTCAACATCTGTTGACTTCGTCGTTGCCATTAACTTTGACCATCGACACTGCCATTAACCGAGGTCAAAAATTTTCGAAGCGGCCTATCTTGCTCAGTTTTTCGCGTAGATTTCTTTTTTGGGTTTAGTTTCTTCATTCAAGGTCCCTAAATATCTCTTTTTGGTCATTTTCTTCATTATGGCTCAACAAAACGAACGAGATATCATATGTCCTGTCACCATTATGTTGGATGGTCCTACTAGCTATCATGCATGGTCTCAGAATATGACTATCTTTATCAAGGGTCGTAAACTGTGGAGATATGTGACTGGTTCAATTCCTAAGTCAGTACCAAAACCTACGTCCAAAGCCACTATTGCTGAAGATGCCTCCAAGACTGCTATTACAGTGGATGATTATGAAGAACACCTAGAGGAATGGGAGAGTATTCAGAGTAAGATCTTATCTTGGTTTATCAATACCTCTATTTCCTTCATTCATAATCTTCTTCCTCATCTTGAGACTGTTGAGGCTGCTTGGAAATAAACTGACCTGTCTCTTTACGCATTTGATAAGCTCTGATACCATGTTAAGAATATAAAGTGAGAGAGAAAGACTAAATAGTCTGAATATTTTGTATAAATAATAATGTACAATAGAGAGCCTTATATAGGCTAGGTATGTGTGGTGTACAAGTAATATGAGTAAACTACAAGTACAGTGTACTGGGCTAAGCCCTATGGGCTAATTTAGTCTAAGCTATACACTAACACTAGCAAGCCGGAAGTATGGCTTGCCCACACTCACCCACCCTTTTGCAATCATTGGAAACACCTTCGAGCTGGGCAAATTACCCCCATCAAGCAGTTGCCAAGCTCTATAAAACATATAGACCTTTTAAGGCTCTCAAGCTTGGGAGCATAACAACCATAGTCATTTCCTTTCAAAACATTGCTAAAGAAGCACTTCAAAACTATGACCAAGCCCTCACTAGCGGAACTATCCCTAAGATGGCCCAAATTTTTGACCATCACAAAGTTTCAATGGGGGTGGATGCCCACAAATTCTAGGGAGAACACGAGGTTCTGTCACGTGACACTTTGCTACATTAGTTTTGTGCACTCTTTACCAAAATATATTTATAAAAAAATAAAATGTTAAGATCATGTTATTCTTATTTAAATTATCTTTGGTGAAAGATCATCCATCTTAAAAGTCCAAACCCATTAAAATTTATAAATAAATAAATAATTGATTTATATTTCAACTTGCCTTTTCAAATGTTGAATGTGTTCAACATACTTCACAATACAACCCCAAGTTGAGAACTAAATTTTTTTAATAAGAATATTTTAATATTTATACATGAACCAAAAAAAAAAAATGTATATTTCATGGAAATATACGTAAATATCATATTAAAATTTTATTAGAATGATATTTCATTTAAGCTACCACTATAATACTCTAATAACATAAACATGATATCATAAAAATTCTATGATATTTCCATAGACAACTAAACATTAATATGATATCATAAATATCTTATGCTAACTCAAATGTATTAAAGAAACAAAAACCTATGATTAAGCGAACACATAACTTATTAGACAGCATATATAATAAAATCAATATATGGAGTAGATTAGAATGCTTTTATCATTATTAAACTACAATATTTCTAAGTTGTTCTTTTTCACTCTAATGGCACTTTAAGTGAAAAAATGTAATGGACATATGTGTGCAATTTTAAATTTTCGCCTTCCAATGATGAATTCGTTACTTCAACTAATTTCTATGACTATTATGCAATAGTCTAAATTCTTTGTCCTCTTGAGACTAAACTAAACTAAAATAAAATATTCTTTATGTCAATAAAAACTGCACATTACTTCATGTTATTATTTTAATATATTTTGAACATTCTATATAATCTTTTCACATGACAATTTAAAACATTATCGGTGTGCATCATGCAGTAGCTTAGCTAGTTTCACTAAAATATGGACAACGTGACTACATCTTATACATTCTTATTGTGATTACCAATTATCGTTTTGCATGGTACAAATAGAGACCAGGGCCGACTCAATGCACGATGCAATTGAGGCAACCGCCTAAGGCCCCCAAGTTCCCAAGGCCCCAAATTTAAGCAATAGAAATATCTCTTTGCCATTGTGAGATTAATTAGGCATCAAATATTAACCAATAAAAGTAAAAGAAAGCCCTCAAATTTAAGTAATAGAGATATTTCTTTACCATTGAGAGTATTAATTAAGCCCCAATATTAACCAATAAATTGAAAGTATTATTAAATTCTATATATAAAAAAATTAGAAAAAAAAATAAACATTGAATGTGCAACTAAAATGTTCAATTCTCTATGTGAGTCATTAATCTCCCACGCCTAGAATTTGAAAAAACATTCTCTCCCACTCTCTCAAAAAACAAAACATAAATCAAAAGACAAAAAAATAAAAATAAAAACCAGTCTCAAATCTTAAACCTCAAACCTCAAATATTTTTAATTAATTGTTGGAAAGTGATTTTTTCATACGTTTCTTAGCAGTGCATTGGACCCTCCCCTCCGATGAGCGTTGCCCTCCTTCAGGTTTTGCACTACTCTAAAATGTCTTATTATTTCTTACTTATGTCATTGTTTGGTTCTTGCTACTTTTAACTTTGTTTTACTTTTTCAGAGTGTTTACTTGGTTGTTTGATACTTGCTTCACTGTGAAGCTTTAACCTTCTAAGAGCATCCACAGCAGTGGATCGAAATTTTTAGCTTTTTAGCTACACAAAAAGTCATTTTATCTATTTTACCTTCTCATACCCTACAATAGTGGAGCTATTTTACCTTTTAATACAATAAAATAATATAAACACTACAATAAAATAATATTTCATTCAACCACCAACACACCACCACAACCACCATCAAACCCATAAAAATCACTGCACAACCACAACCCTACGGTGCCCATCAAAACCAGTGAAGAAGAACAAAACAAAAACCCCGAAAAATCAACACAGCCAAACTGAAACCCATGCCTGATACTCTGTCCGATTCAATACTGGCCAACGAGACCTGTGCTGATCATCGTTCAGTGATCATAAACAGTGATGATGAGTGCAAAGTGAAACGGAATGCTCCGATTTGAGGTGAGTCGGGTAATGTGGGACCTAATTGGAGCTAAAAACGGAGAGAGAGAGAGAGAGAGAGAAAAAAAAAACGAAAGAGAAGTGGGTCTGAGGCGATCGGCGACATGGGTCTAAGGCTGATCTGGGGCTTGGGACAGCTGGTGGGTTGGTGATGTCGAGCTTCGGTGGGAGTTGAGAGAGTGAATTGAGAGACCGAAGTTGAGAGAGTGAATTGAGATAAGAGTGAATGAGAGAGAGAAAGGCACAGATAAAAGAATGAAAAAAAAATGTGCAAGTGGAATTATTTTAATCACCGATAGAATAAAATAATTTTTTTTTTTAGCTCTCATGAACAGTGTACATCTATTTATAGATGTGCATTGTAGCAATGGAGCTAAAAAAAAAAAAGATTTAGCTCCACTGCTGGAGCATCATTTTGGTGTTTGAGGAGCTAAAATATAGCAATATAGCACCACTACTGTGAGTGCTCTAAGAAAGCATAGGCATGTCAAATTTTACTAATTTACAAATTGGGTTGGGCTAGGGTCCTGGGTATATGTGGTAGCATAGTAATCTCCAACCACTCAACACTGCGTACTTATCTCTTAGGCTTTTTTATTTTATTATTATTTTAGTCAAAAAAGTTTTTATTTTTTAAATAAAATTTTATGTTCAATTTCTTCTTTGTTTCTATGTATATATTTTTATATTTTTTTTTTGGTTTCTTATTATAATATTCTAATTGTTAACTAAAAAAAGTAATTATGCGAATTAAAAAAAATGTATAACTAACCAATTATGCTACAAAAAAATAAGTGGATTAGTTATATTGATGAAAATATTTAGGAAACTTGAATACAAAATTTCTTTCAATAACTTTGTATCTTAAAAAGTAGGAAAATATATTTAAATAAAAATTGACATAAAAATTTATTAATTAAATTTTATAATATGAGATAAGGCCCCACCTAACATTTTCACCTTAGGCCTGCAATGTATTGAGCCGACCCTGATAGAGATCACAGAATAGGGTTTGTCCTACCCAAGATAAATTTTACAATATAATTTGAGCACTGGGACCATGAGGCATACAAATATATCTTTAAGAGGACAATCTGGATTCCATCTATAGTTAAAATTTCCCCAGATAATCCAAATTTCATTTTCAAAAAAAAAAAAAAAAAAGCTAGTCCAAATTTCTATTGAAAACAAAATAGGCTCTTAAACCAATGGTTGATTTTATGTTCGATAACCTGAGTTGACTATGTTGGGTGCACTGCACCATGAGTCCAGCCCACGTAATAGACATGCTCATTTAATGAGCATGTCTTTCATGTTTCTTAACTTTTCTTCATTATGTACAAAAGTTAGCATGAGTTATTGAGGTTGGTTGGCTTAGGCGTGTTGGACACGCTGAAGGAAGAAAGAAAAAAAAGAAGCAAAAGGCAAGGGTCTTCGGCTAAGGCAGAGTTGAAGAAAACAAAATTGGTTGAAACAAAGTCAAGATAAGTTGGCTTGCATTTATTGTGACTTGATGTGAAGAGTGTGAAAGGGAGAAAAGAAGGAAAAGATGAAGAAATAAATGGAGAGGCCATTCGGCCATTTGGGCAGGGGAAAAAAGAAGTGAAGTCCTAGAGTGTGAGGACTAAGTGCAGTCTGGTAGAACTGCGTGAGTGAGAGCAAGCAAAAGAGAAGAGAAAAATAAAGAGGGGAAGAGAAAATACACAGTGAGAAAAAGAGCAGTGAGTGAAAAGAAAAAGAGAGTTTTTCTTTACTCAAGTTGTATCTCTAAGTGTTGTAATCTCTATTTGATGTAGTAAAATTATTTGGAGTTTGTCCCGTGGTTTTTCCCTTCAAGGATAAAGAATTTACACGTAAATCTTTGTGTTATTGTGTGGTTGTACTTCCGCTATGCTTGCTAAAATTTATTCACAGTTATATAGAATTTTTCCCAACAAGTGATATCAGAGACAGGTTTGATTGGGAGCAATGGCCGGAGAAGAAGTAAAGACGTCAAGAATCGAGAAGTTTGACGCCACAAACTTTGGCTATTGGAAGATGCAGATCAAAGATTATTTGTATGGGAAGAAATTACATCTTCCTCTTTTGGGAAGGAAACCAGATAGTATGGAAGAAGAAGAATAGAGTCTTCTTGATAGACAGGTGCTAGGAGTTATAAGATTAACTCTAACAAGATCAGTTGCGCACAACGTTATGAAGGAAAAGACCACAATGGATCTTATGAAGGCTTTGTCTAGAATGTATAAAAAGCCTTCAGCTAACAATAAGGTGCATCTGATGAAAAAGTTGTTTAATTTGAAGATGGTGGAAGGTACTCCTGTGGCTCAGCACCTGAATGAGTTTAACACCATCACAAATCAATTGTCTTTTGTGGAGATTGATTTTGATGATGAGATC
The DNA here is from genome assembly GCF_932294415.1 of Quercus robur. Classification (NCBI taxonomy): domain Eukaryota; kingdom Viridiplantae; phylum Streptophyta; class Magnoliopsida; order Fagales; family Fagaceae; genus Quercus; species Quercus robur. Next base: position 84,147,650 of record NC_065538.1, on the reverse strand, counting down.
TGTGCATTAATTGTTTTGGCTTCTTTGCCAAACAGTTGGGAGGCCATGAGAATGGCAGTGAGCAATTCTGCAGGGAAGAGCAAACTCAAATATGATGATATTTGAGATTTGATTTTAAGTGAAGAGGTTCGCAGAAGAGATGCTGGTATAAGCAATGCACAAGATCAAGCTCTTGTCATGGAGAGCAGGGGCAGAAATAGAAGCAGAGGGCTTGATGATCGGGCCAAATCTAATGATAGGTCACAGTCAAAAGGTAGATCTCAGTTTAAAGAGATGAGAGGATGTTTCCATTGTGGGAAAAAGGGTCACATAAAAAGTAACTGTTGGCATTGGAATAAAGAACAAACTGAAGAGAAAGATGAAAAGAATGATGATGAGAAGAATACTACAGTAGTTGTGTTTCATGAGGATGTTTTGATGCTCTCTCTTGAAGAGCAAAAATGTAAGCATGTTGCTAAGAATGATGTTGAGTGGGTTGTTGATTCAGTAGCTTCCCACCATGTTATCCCCACAAAAAGGTTGTTCACCACATACAAAGCAGGCCATTTCGGTGTTGTGAAGATGGGTAACTCTAGTTACTCAAAAATTGTGGGAATTGGTGATGTGTGCATCAAGACCAATGTTGGTTGCATGTTGAATTGAAGGATGTGCGGCATGTTCCAGATTTAAGGATGAATGTGTTGTCTACATTGGCTTTGGATTGAGCAGGTTATAGTAACCATCTTGGCAATGGAAGATGGAAACTTTGTAAAGGATTATTAGTGATTGCTAGAGGGCATGCTTGTTGTGGCATGTACAGAACTCATGTGAGGGCTTGTAAAAAAAAGTCCAATGCAATCAAAGTTTTTGAGAAAGCTCAACAGTTGAGAGTTGATATTAATGGTGTAGCAGCCAAGAGAGTAAAATTCTCTTTACCTGTAAGTGATTTAAATGAGAAAGTGATATTTGATGAAAAATATCATGATGATAGGAAGAATGATGAAGTGAAAGATCGTGAAGGTCTTGAGCAAGGAGAGCCAAGAAATTGGATTAAGGATATCCAAAGTGAAATAAATTCTTTACGAATGAAAGGAATTAATTTTGATGAAATTTTCTCAATGTTAATGAAGATAATGAAGAAGGTTGAGTCTGGTATTGACTTGGCCAGCATGAATTCTAACTGAAGAGTTAAGTTGAAGATCTCCTCCATAAGTGGGCTGGAGGGGGACATTGTTGGGTGCACTGCACCATGAGTCCAGCCCACGTAATAGACATGCTCATTTAATAAGCATGTCTTTCATGTTTCTTAACTTTTCTTCATTATGTACAAAAGTAAGCATGAGTTATTGGGGTTGGTTGGCTTAGGCATGTTGGACACGCTAAAGGAAGAAAGAAAAGAAAGAAGCAAAAGGAAAGGGTCTTCAGCTAAGGCAGAGCTGAAGAAAAGAAATTGGTTGAAACAAAGTCAAGATAAGTTGGCTTGCATTTATTGTGACTTGATGTGAAGAGTGTGAAAGGGAGAAAAGAAGGAGAAGATGAAGAAATAAATGGAGAGGCCATTCGGCCATTTGGGCAAGGGAAAAAAGAAGTGAAGTCCCAAAGTGTGAGGACTAAGTGCAGCCTGGTAGAACTATATGAGTGAGAGCAAGGAAAAGAGAAGAGAAAAATAGAGAGGGGAAGAGAAAATACACAGTGAGAAAAAGAGCAGCGAGTGAAAAGAAAAAGAGAGTTTTTCTTTACTCAAGTTGTATCTCTAAGTGTTGTAATCTCTATTTGATATAGTGAAATTATTCGGAGTTTGTCCTATGATTTTTCCCTTCAAGGAGAAAGGGTTTCCACGTAAATCTTTGTGTTATTGTGTGGTTGTACTTCCGCTGTGCTTGCTAAAATTTATTCACAGTTATATAGAATCTTTCCCAATAGACTATTGCATCAGAATCTAGTTCAAATCCTCAATCAATTTCAGTCACACCTTTCCCCTAACTTTCTTATTCTGGATGAACACTCACCATTTTCTTCTATCCAACACAAGAAATACAAACCAATTTTGAGTGAATGGACTACTACCAAGTATTTTTGCTGATACTTCCACTTGTGTGGGTATCAATTCATGTGCTCACCTCCAAACTAGCAAGCCAGACTCTCCCCTTAGGCCCCAAGACTTTTCCAATCATCGGAAACCTCTTGGAACTTAGCAACTTACCCCATCGAGATCTTGCAAAGCTCTCAAAACTTATGGACCCTTCATGACTCTCAAGCTTGGGAGCATAACAACAATAGTCATTTCCTCTCCAAACTTAGCTAAAGAAGCACTTCAAAAAAATGACCAAGCTCTCTCTAGCCGAACCATCCCAAATATGGCACGTGTATATGACCACCACGAATTTTCAGTCGGGTGGTTGCCCACAAATTCGAAATGGAAGAACCTTAGGAAAGCTTGTACTGCCCAAATACTTGCTACACAATGTCTTGATGCCACACAAGCCCTTCGACAAACAAAGGTACAAGAGCTAATTGACCATGTTAACCAAAGTTGCCAAAGTGGTTCACCCACTGATATTGATCGATTAGTGTTCACAACAGTTCTTAATTCAATATCAAACACTTTTTTCTCTATGGATATGGCCCAATATGACTCTCAGTTGTCCCAAGAGTTCCGGGACCTTGTGTGTGGTGTTGCCAAAGAAATTGGAAGGCCAAATATTGCAGATTGTTTCCCAGCACTTCGATTTCTTGACCCCCAAGGTGTACACAAAAGGACAAGGATTTATTAAACATAAATTTTAGGGATTTTAGATGGTATCATCAAGCAAAGACTGCAATCAAGAGCTTCATCAATGGGTTCTAAAGCAGGCAATGATGTACTAAATTCACTCCACAGTCTCATTGAAAAAGATAATTCAGAGATGAGCCTCCTCGATATCAAACATTTGCTTATGGTAATTGATTACCTCTTTAAAACTTTGGTTCAATGAAAATATCTGAAAAAAAATTATACCTAATACTAGGTTGTCTAAATAAACCGCCCACCCGCCCAACCCGCCCCACCACCTGGAATCATCCGATTCGACGGCTCCGATGGTAGGACTCGGGTCCCGACGCCAAAAACCGGACGCCGGTGGGTCGGGTGTCGGATCTCTTCCTCTAAAACCCGTGAAACCCGACCCGTCCGACGTCCATTAAAATCCGACCATTTTTTTCCAGATTCCGAACACTTTTTCCAGATTCTGGAAAATTTTTTTCTAGATTCCGGCCTTTTTTTTTCCAGATTTCGGCAACTTTTTCACTTAAATCCGTTGATTTTTGGCACAATAAACATCAGATCTGGCCGAACCAGTGATTTCTCATCACGATTTGGCAGAAATCTCGTAGAATCCGATGGCATCTCACCGGATCTTAGATGGATCTGTCAAGATCTTGCCCGATCTGGCGAGATCTCGCCGCGTTTCGAAGGATTCTAGTGATAATCAGGTTCACCCGAAACCGACGACCACCCGCCGACAATCCGAACCAACGAATCTGTTACTGCTATGAGTCGGTTGCGGGTTGAAAAACGACCACCCGATCTTGTACGGGTCGGTTGCGGGTTGGGCAAAAACCCGACCCACCCGACCCATGGACAGCCCTACCTAATACTATGATTTAATACTTGTATGTGATGAATTTCGCTCAACAAGAAAAAAAAAAAAAAAAAAAAATACTTTATCTATAACAAAAAGAATAATATTTAATACTAGGTTAATAATTTTGATTTTTTTGAATATAAACTTGTTCTGAGTAGTAGAATATCATTTAATTCATTATAATGGATCAAGAACTTCTGCTCCTACAGGAGATATATAATTTTTTATTTTGAGACAAGGATTCACTTAAAAAAAAAAAAAAAAAGGTTTTTGATAAGACGGATAATTTCATGATACCTGTATCAACTTTTTATTTTTGTTTTTAATTTATATATGAATTTTTTTTACTTTTAAGAAATGAGTAAATATTTTCTTGGTTCCTCACCGTTATCGATAGTTTGAAGTCAATATATTCATCGTCATTACTCATTTTGACAATCAAGGAAAGTCTTTATGAATTATATGACCCCCATTTCGCCAATCAGGCCATATGTTGATTTCCATTGCACATTTATATGGGTACCATTTTAGACTGTTAATTGGTGCAATTCAAAAATTTGTGAATTTCACATACTACTTAAAGCAGGAATGAATGCTAATCAATCTGTATGGCCAGTTTTCATCCTCAAATAGCTTCAACAAACTTGATGGCTAGTACTCCTTGGGATCTCTGTTAGTTTGTGGACCTCAACCTTTAGCACCATTGGTGATGTTATGGACTGACAATTACTAATATGAATTGTTGTGATGTGATTGACATTATTTTTATCGGGTTCACTACTCATAGTATTTGTATTACGCTCTGACCATAACAGGTCATAAACTTAGGCAATCAATTCTCATACTCCTTTATTGTAGGACTTGTTTCTAGCAGAGATCGGTACAATATCAACCACTATGGAATGGGCAATGACAGTGTTATTACAAAACCCGGAAAAAATGGCAAAACCTCGAGATGAGCTTAAAGAAGTCCTAGGCAAGGATGAGCACGTTCAAGAATCAGACATCTCAAAGTTCCATTATCTTCGAGGTATAGTGAAAGAAACTTTTCGATTGCACAATCCTGTGCCATTTCTAGTACCCCATAAGGCTGAAACAAATGTAGAAATGTGTGGCTTCATTGTGCCCAAAAATGTACAAATACTAATTGTTAAGGATAAGATTACCTCTGCCATTCAAAACTCAAATATCAAGATCACACAACTGGAGGATAACAGCCAAGATTACAGCAATCCAGCTCACAGATAACATTATCTATTGTATATTTAAATTCAAACTCGTCATGTACATCTGAAACTATGTAACTGATCAGTGTATAAATGCAAAGAGCCTTTGTAACAAAATAGAGACAAAGGAAAGGAAAAGATGTATGAACACAGAGAGAGAAATTGAGAGAAAAGATGAGAAACTTTCTCTAATTGATGAAAATGAATGAACCTGTACACAATCTATGCTTATATACACCTCTAAACCTAAACACCCAAAACAGAGCCTAACTAACTGACCAAAATATAAGGGAATTAGTTACAGCACGTGTAGAGATTAGTTACAACACACGTGTGATAGAATATGAATTAAATCAACATCTAAAACTACATGTCGTTTAGCTACTGATCTAAATAAACTAGTAGCTTATCTATTGTGTCGTTTAGCTCTTCTTTTCTTTCTTCTTATTCTCTGATCCTTTCTTCTTAACTGCCTGATACTCCCCTTTGCTGTGAAATCCTTGAGGTAATTGCATATATACTTCTTCATGGAGATCACCATTAAGAAAAGCATTGTTCACATCAAGTTGAACTAAATGCCAACCTCTCACAGCAGAAATTGCAAGCAAAGTTTTGATAGTAGTGAGTTTAGCAACAGGAGAAAAAGTGTCAGTGAAGTCTAAACCAGCTTGTTGAGTGAAACCCTTGGCAACAAGCCTAGCTTTGTATCTGTCCAAAGAGCCATCAGCATTATATTTAACCCTATAAACCCATTTACACCCAATGGCCCTTTTATGAAGAGGTAATGGTGTAATGGACCAAGTCTGATTTGCTTCCAAAGCAGCAATTTCAGATGCCATAGCATCCTGCCAATTATGATCTTTGACTGCCTCATGGTAAGATGTAGGTTCAGGGATGGCAGATATGAGAGAGCAGAAATGTGCATAATTGGAGGATAATTTGGAGGAAGTGAAGTAATTAGGCAAGGGAAAGGGTGTACCTAACTTGTTGGCAAAAAGAGAAGGGAGATTATCATTGACAACCGTGCTGCATTTGAAGTCAGTTAAGTATGCAGGTGGTTTAGATATCATGGAAGACTTTCTTAAGGGAACAAAAGATGGAATAGTGGATGGAATGACAGGTTGGATAGATTGAGAGGGATTAGAAGTTGAAGAATCTGCAGAATTTGCAACAAGTAAATCTGTAGAATTTTCAACAAGTAAATCTGTAGAGGCTGAAACAGAATTCTCAGTGGGTAAACTATGTAAAAGAGAAATGGGATCAGAAGGAACATCATGAGTGGAAAGGTTATTAGAATTAGGAACCTGTGGGACATAAGTAGGAGTACTAGAGGTGGGAAAATCAAATAAGGAGGCAGGTGGTTGAGATACTGAAGGGAAAAGGTGAGATAAAGGAATATTTGTGTGAGGAGAAAAAGAATGGGAAGGTGAAATGAAAGGAAACACAGTCTCAAGAAAATGGACATCCCTTGATAAAAAAAAAAAACCTTTTGGTAGTTAAATCAAGTAATTTGTAACCTTTAACTCCAAATGGGTAACCAAGAAAAACACAAGGAGATGATCTAGGATCAAATTTTGATCTGTTATGGGATAAAGTGGAGGCAAAACAAAGGCAACCAAAAACTTTTAAATGAGCAAAGGAAGGAGGTTTGCCATAGAGTTTTTCAAAAGGAGTTTTCTGGTTCAGGATTTTGCAAGGTAATCTATTGATGATATGGACAACAGTCAACACACATTCACCCCAATAGGAAATAGGAACATTAGATTGAAATTTCAATGCCCTTGCAATGCTTAAAATGTGCTGGTGTTTCCTCTCCATAATTGAGTTTTGTTGTGGAGTGGCAACACATGAATGTTGGTGAATAATTCCCTTATTTGCATAAAATTCTTTTAAGAAAAATTCAGGGGCATTGTCAGTTCTAATGATCTTAATATTGGCACGAAATTGTGTATTTATCATGTTATAGAATGAAATCAGCAAAGGTCTAGTGTCAGCCTTTGATTTCATAAGATAAACCCAAGTGGATCTTGTGGCATCATCCACAATGGTAAGAAAGTATTTGAAACCATCATGAGTGAGCTTGGCAAATGGTCCCCAAACATCACAATGGATCAAATCAAAAGCATTATTTGAAATGTGATTAAAAGATGGAAATGGAAGTCTTTTCTGTTTTGCAATTGGACAAAGAACACAATTTTTATTAATATGAAAAGTTTGTACATCAGGGATATAACAATGTAAAGCATGAAATTTATTATCAGAGGCATGTCCTAACCTCATGTGCCAAAGATAAGGCTTGGTAACACTAGGAATTGACATAGAATCAGACACAGAGTTAACAAAAGATTGAAAAACAGACTCAAGAATTGAAGAATCTTCTGAAACAGATTTGCAAGATGATGCAGTGTGCAGTAGATACAGATTGTCATGTAATTCACCCACTCCAATTGTTTTCCAACAAGTAAGGTCCTGTATAAAGCACAAATTTGATAGAAAAAACAAAGCAACATGAAAGTGTTTTGGTTAATTGGCTGACAGAAATCATGTTGAAAGTGAAAGAGGGAACACAGAGTACATTTTCAAGTTTCAAGGTTGAAGTAACCTGAATTGTACCTATATGTGTAACAGTGACCTTTTCACCATTAGGTAATTGAACAAATGTGGAAATGGAGCTAGTGATATGTGTAAACAAAGATAAGGAATGAACTATGTGGTCTGTGGCTCAGGTATCAAGGATCCATACATCAGTACCATAAGCAGTTTTATTGACAGGATTAACAACAAAAACTGAATGATGCAAATCTAAGGAAACAAAATTTGACCAAGTGTTACATACATTACCTGAAAGAGCAGAATTGGCTAAGTGTAATGCATCATTAGCAGCACCAGATGTGGATGCATGATGAGAGCTGAGCATTGAGATTAGTTGTTGATATTGCTCTGAAGTGAAAGGAAAGGAATTGACCTGTTGAATACCAGAATTTCCAGAATTGCCTTGATCATCTTCAATCAAGACTTGATTGGCCATAGCCACTCTGCCTTTTTGCTTGTAACCTGGAGGAAATCCTACCAATTTGTAGAACTTTTCCATAACATGACCAAGCTTCCCACAGTGACTACACACAGGCCTTCCTTTTGCATTGATTCCTTTGGTGTTCTTGTTGTGTCCTGGATATGAATTTCCTTAATTGAATCCTTGATTCTTGACTGCAAGAGCAGTTGATTCAACCGAAGGAGCAACAGTAAATCCTAAATACCTTTGCCTTTCCTCTTGAATCACTAAAGAAAATGCCTTATCAATGGAAGGACTAGGCTCCATCATGAGTATTTGTGTTCTAACTTGAGAATAAGAATCATTCAAGCCATTTAAGAACTACTTGAAGGAATCTTGATGCTGGAAGGTTGTGATTTTATCATTCACTCCACAGGTGCACTTTCCACATGAGCAACAAGGTGAAGGCCTGAAATTCAACAGTTGATCCCAAGCAGCTTAAAGATCAGTGAAGAAACCTGTTACCATAACAGCACCAGATTTGTTTCTGAAGCTGAGAGATCCTTGGTCCATTTGCTTGAGAGAATTGTTTCTTGAGAGTATTCCACACTTCAAATGCAGTGTCTCTGTAAATCACACTAACAGTAAGGTGAGGAGAAACTGAATTCAAGATCCAAAAGGAGATCATTGAATTGCATTTGGACCAAGCTTGCTTCTCTAATGGTGTGATAGCCATTGATGCATTAACAGTACCATCAACGAATCCAAGTTTGCTTTTGGCATCCAAAGCCATTCTCATTGCTCTGGACCACATAGGATAGTTATCCTTAATTAATGGTTGAGTAACCAGAATCGCACCTAGTGTTTCACCATGATGCCAGAAAAATGGACTTCGTGGATCTTCCATCGGAGTCAGTTCTCGCTAAGAAGAGGAAGATGAACCAGTTTGAGTAGCCTGAGTATTCGACGCCATTGAAGAAGGCTTGAGCTCTGATACCATGTAACAAAATAGAGACGAAGGAAAGGAAAAGATGTATGAACACAAAGAGAGAAATTGAGAGAAAAGATGAGAAACTTTCTCTAATTGATGTAAATGAATGAACCTGTACACAATCTATGCTTATATACACCTCTGAACCTAAACACCCAAAACAGAGCCTAACTAACTGACCAAAATATAAGGGAATTAGTTACAGCACGTGTAAAGATTAGTTACAACACACGTGTGATACAATCTGAATTAAATTAACATCTAAAACTACATGTCGTTTAGCTACTAATCTAAATAAACTTGTAGCTTATCTGTTGTGTCGTTTAACTCTTCTTTTCTTTCTTCTTATTCTTTGATCCTTTCTTCTTAACTGCCTGATAGCCTTCACCGTATTTGGTAAGGCAGCACAATATCAATTTGTTGTTAGCTTTCACATGGTATCAGAGCGTTTTTTGACTAACGTCAATTCCTATGGCCAGCTCTTCCTCTACTGAATCTACCAACACCATTGCTACAACCAATCCATCCTCTCACAACCTCATCAACCTTCACCACAATACCACAATCAAATTAACCCGAGACAACTATCTCCTTTGGAAAGCTCAGATTGTTCCTTACATTAAAGGTCTCCATCATTTTGGCTTTCTTGATGGAACCAAACCTGCACCCCCACAAACTATCACTAGCCAATCTTCAAATGGTGCAGCCACTATCACTACAAATCCTGAATTCCTTCAATGGAACCTTCAAGATCAACTTATCCTCAGTGCATTGACATCATCACTGTCAGAATCTATACTCACCCATGTGGTAAAATGCCTCACCTCTCGAGATGTTTGGCAAACTCTTGAACACATGTTCTTTTCTCAAGCTAGAGCACGTCTTATGCAAATTCATTACCAAATTGCCACACTAAAAAAGGGCAATCTCTCTGTTGCAGATTATTTTCAGAAATCCTTTAAATGATTATGAGTTGGTCTCATATTTTCTGTCCGATCTTGGCTCGGAGTATGATTCCTTTGTAACATCAATTACAACACGAGTGGATCCAATGACTCTTGATGATCTTTATGGTCATCTTCTTGCTCATGAACTTAGGCTTGAGCAAAACCAACCTGCTGTTGACTTAGCTCTTGCAAGTGCTAACATTGCAGCAAAGAAAGGATCATCACGAGGGGGTCGTGGTGGTCGGTCTCAACAATTTTTCTCATCTGGTAGAGGCCATAACTCCAACAACAATAGCAATATAAACTTCCATGGCAGGGGGCATGGTCGTGGTTCGACCACTTTTTGTGAAACTTTTAGTGAAACTTTCAGTCCAATTGTGAAACCTACAACGGTACGTATTGTGCTCTCCATTGCTATTTCTTTGGGCTGGCAAATTCGACAAATTGATGTCCATAATGCCTTTCTACATGGTTTTCTCTCCAAGGATGTTTTTATGCACCAGCCACTGGGATATGTCCATCCAGACTATCCTAATCATATATGTAAACTTCAAAAGGCTCTCTATGGCTTAAAGCAGGCACCTAGAGCATGGTTTTCTAGACTTACTTCCAAGCTTATCTCACTTGGTTTCAAGGGTTGTTGTTCAGATACTTCACTTTTCATCTACAAAAATCATCTTTTTACTATGTATATTTTTATATATGTAGATGACATCTTAATTACATGCTCTAACTCATCTACCATTACTGAGTTGATTTCACTGCTTGGTGTGGATTTTAGCATTAAAGATTTGGGGTCTTTGAATTTCTTTCTCGGCATTGAAGTTCTTCCTCATGAAAATGGAGTTCTTCTTTCTGAAAGGCGATATATTCTAGATTTATTGAAGAAAACTAACATGCTTGAAGCTAAACCAGTCAATACACCTATGGCTGCTTCAACTAGTTTATCTGTCTTTGATGGAACTTCTTATGAAGACCCCACACTTTTTCGTAGCACAGTTGGAGGGCTGCAATACTTGGCTATTACATAGCCTGACATTGCCTTTGTTGTTAATAAACTCTCTCTATTCATGCACCGCCCAATTGTTACTCATTGGCAAGCTACTAAACGCCTTCTCTGATACCTCAAACATACACTCAATTTTGGTCTTCACTTCCAACGTTCCAATGTTTCTTTCCTTCAAGCATACTACGATGCTGACTAGGCAGGTTCTCGCGATGACAGAAGATCAATTGGTGGCTATTGCATTTATCTTGGCACTAATCTCATCTCTTGGAGTTGCAAGAAACAAGCTACTGTAGCTCGTTCAAGCACTGAAGCTGAATATAAAGCTTTGGCTAACACTGTAGCAGAAATATCTTGGCTGACTTCTCTGCTTTTTGAACTCGGCTTTCCTGTTTCACCATCACCTCTTTTATGGTGTGACAACATTGGTGCTACATATTTATCCTCCAATCTTGTGTTCCATGCCCGTACAAAACATGTTGAAATTGATTTTCACTTTGTACGTGATATGGTGGCGCGCAAGTCAATTAATATTCGTTTTCTCTCTAGTCGTGATCAGATTGCTGATATCTTTACAAAGCCACTGTCCTCCTCTAAATTTGTCTCTCTTCGGACCAAGGTCAAGGTTGTTCCTCTATCCTTGAGCTTGAGGGGGCGTGATAAGGATAAGATTACCTCTGCCATTCAAAATTCAAATATCAAGATCACACAACTGGAGGATAACAGCCAAGATTACAACAATCCAGCTCACAGATAACATGTAGCTGTTGTATATTTAAATTCAAACTCTTCATGTACATCTGAAACTATGTAATTGATCAGTGTATAAATGCAAAGAGCCTTCACCGTATTTGGTAAGGCAGCACAATATCAATTTGTTGTTAGCTTTCACACTAATAAATGTGTGGGCAATGGGACAAGACTCAAGCGTATGGCAAAATCCAAATGTATTTATGCCTGAGAGGTTTTTAGCGCAAGACATTGACTTTAAAGGCCAAAATTTTGAGCTCATTCCATTCGGAGCTGGAAGAAGGATATGCCCTAGATTGCCATTAGCTAACAAAATGGTGCACTTGATGTTAGCTTCTCTTCTTCACTACTTTGCTTGGAAGCTCCTAGATGAGATGAGGCTAGAAGACATGGACATTAGTGAGACGTTTGGGATTTCCTTACAAAGGGCAGTGCCCTTCAGAGCTATTCCCATAAAATCCTTATAACTTTGATTGTCTGTTCTTAGTCAGATATAAATGTGAATTTTTCTATGTTTAAACTAATTTCTTCAATATTAGGATCTTGCTTAAGCATAATAAAGGAAAACAATTATATATCACGCACCATTAGTTTTCAGTTCTATTATGGATTCTAGTTAACTCAATTAGTAAACTCATTTGTTGTCGGATAAGGTTCGAATTCCACCTAGTGGCCGGTAATCTTGCTTTCAAAATGGAGATAATCGTTGGCATTTATCTTGGCCTTTGTATTTGTCTTTCATATCTGTCCGAACTTTTGGATGAGAGATTGCCTCATATGGAATTCGAGGTGATGAAATCAAAGATGGCAATAAAATGGAAGAAAAAGTAAAAGAGAGGGAGAGAACGCAGAGAGATTATGTAATTCAGCTCGAAAGCTTGCATCCACAGGATAAAGTCCTAAGTGATTACATCTTTTATATTCTTAATCGTATTTACAATAAACTCTAAACAGGTATAAAATTATAAATAGAGACTACAACAATAAGGTTGACCCTAGATGGATTTTACAATATATAATTGGACCACTCGAAGCATTAGACATACTAAATCAATAAAGCGAATGCAAAAATGATTTTTCAATATATAATTGGACCACTGGAAGCATTAAACATACTAAATCACATAAAGCAAATACGAAACCACTTTTACAGGACAATTTGGATCCCTTCAATAGCAAAATCTTCTAATTAATGGATCACTTAAATTTTTCATCTGAATCATGTTCTAAACAAATAGTATAGATACATGTACCATATCATTGCATTTAAGTCCATGCCTTTTTTTTTTCTTCCTACTTCCTAACTTCGTACAAAGTAGATACTAGACACTAGACAGGTCTGATAAATCTTCAAGAATTATTCTACTTTAGGACACCGAAGCATGTTCCATGTTTTTCGTTTTAGACTGTCTTCTTTAATATTCTCAACGAAAATATAAACACAAGAAACATAAACCAACATCAAGAATTAATGGACTACTACCTAGTATTGTTGCTCATACTTCCCTTTGCATGTGTGGGCATCAATTCGTGTGCTCAGATCCAACCTAGCTAGCAAGCCGCAAGCACTTTGTTGTAAGTTTGATTGTTTGTTCTTAGCCCAATATGGACGTGAAAGTATCTTGCTTAATCTAATGTCTTCAATATTATGATTTTGCATAATCATAATAGAGGAAAATAATTATATATTGTGCATCATTAGTTTGTAGTTCTGTAGTAAGTTCTAGTTAACTCAGTTTGTAAAAAAAAATTTGTTGTCAAATAATATCCGAATTCTGCCTACACGTGCCCAGTAATATTGATTTCAAAATGGAGATAATCATTTGACATTTATCTTGGTCTTCATATTTGTTTTTCTTGCGATCTTTAGCACCTTTGGTAATGTTGAGGACTGACAATTGCATCCATATGATAAAGTCTTAGGTGGCTACATCTTTTCTATTCTCAATTGTATTTACAATAAACTCTAACCAGGTATGATTAAACAGAGACTATAGCAATAAGGCTAACCATAAATAGGCTATACAGTATAATTGGAAAGGTCAGAGCATTAGACATACTTTTTTTTTTTTTTTTTTTTTTTTGAGAAGAAAGAGCACTAGACATACTTTATCAATAAAGCGAATATGAAAATGATTTTACAATATTATAATTCGACTACTCGAAGCAATAGACATACCTTTTTCCTTTTCTTCTTTGAGAGAGCAATAAACGTGTATAATCAATACAAAACAAAATAGACTCTTGTTTCTCAAAAAAAAAAAAAAAAAAAATAGACTCTTAAAAGAATGGTTGATATTATCTTCGGCCGCCCCGCTTGACTTTTGCTTCAGAATCATGTTCTAAACTTCTAATCCTCAATCAATGTCAGGGACACCTCCCAGCTGCCTTATATAGATAGGTACATGTACCATTATCAGTGCATTTAAGTCCATATATCCTTATTTTGTTTTCTTTCTAACTTCTTACAAAGTAAATAATGGATAAGTCTTCAAGAATTATCCAGTTTAGAACACCGAAGCATGTTCCATGTTTTTCCTTTTCAGATTGTCTTCTTTTTTCTTTTTCTTTTTTGGTGGGTTTCAGTTAGCTCAACTGATAAAATCTCTCATAGAAACTTTCTATAAAAAAAAATTGTCTTCTTTGTATTCCATTCTTGTATCCATCGAAAATATAAACACAAGAAACATAAACCAACTTCAAGAATTAATTAATGGACTACTAAGTACTACCTAGTATTGTTGCTTATACTTCCCTTTGCATGTGTTACTTGATGTGTGGGCATCAACTTCAACAAACAATCAATTTTTGTAACTTTGATTCTTTGTTCTTGGCCCAATATAGATGTGAATGTATCTGTATGTTTAATATAATGTCTTTAATATTAGAATTTTACATAATCATAATAGAGAGGGAAATAATTATATATCGTACCTCATTCATTTGTAATTCTATAATGAGTTTTAGTTAGCTCAATTAATAAAACCTTTTGTTGTCAAATAAAGTTCAAAATCTGCTTGCACTTGCCCAATAATATTGCTTGCAAAATGTAGATAATTGTTTGGCATTTAACTTGTCCAATCTTTTAGACGAGAGACTACCTCATATGGACAACTCCTATTGTATATGTTGAAAACTTGAAATTAAGGGCCCATTTGGATACAGAGATATAAAAGTGGAGGTGAGAAAATGGGAAGAAAATGGAAATGTGGGAGTAGAAGAAATTTTAATTTTCTTTCATGTTGTTTGGTTGGGAGAGATAAAAAAATCATTTGTTTGGTTGACAAGAAAAGTGAGAGGATAAAAAATGTAATATGTGTAAATATGCTCTTATGTTCTTATTTCATTATATATAAGAAATAATTTTTTTTAGTAAAATATTACTTATTTATCAACTAAAATTAATAAATCAACATTTTATAAAAATTAAAACATTATACATATAATTTTTTTTTCTCTTTGTTATTATATTTAAGCACAGAAATTGATACCGAACAAAGCGAAAAGGAAAGAAAAATAATAATAAAAAATCAACGACGTCAAGAAGCTTGTGGTTTTTGTTTGTATAGTTCAGGCTTTGGTTCTGTTCAAGATAAGAACACTGTGGTAATGTTTTGCTGTGTCCTGTTGTTGTAAAGTTTTCTAGGACTGTTTGTTGTATCTTGTTGATGTAAAGTGCTCTAGATCTTGTTGTTGGATTTGTCGGCCTTCTTTAAGTGTGTGTTTGGATTGCACTGACATTTTGCATTTGCATTTGACGTTTTAAATGAAGACAAACGCATAGGTAGCATTATAGTTTGGATTGCACTGACATTTTGCATTTGCATTTGACGTTTTAAATGAAGACAAACGCATAGGTAGCATTATAGACAGAATATTCAATAGTATTAATTAATATTATATTATTATATATCCACATCACAAATACACTAAACACCAACCATTCATTCAAATATAATTTTTTAATCAAAGTAAATTTCAGCCATTCATTCTAGTAACTTTTTGAGTCAACACCCAACCATTCACTATTAGTGATAGCTCCATGTCATGAAGTAATACTTCAAATTATTTTCAATGCAATTTGTCTTGTCATGTCATGTTATGTACGTACTGAGACCCGCATTTTAAAATTATTTTGCTACAATATTTTTAGTTTTCAGCAAAATAAACGGTATCCAAACATACCCTAGTTTCTGTTTTCCATATATGTGGTCTGTATTATACTTTCATTCAATAAAATTCAACCTTTTTTATTCACACACACACACAGAGAGTCAACAAAAAAGAAAAGGAGGAAAAAACAATAAATAAATAAAATCAAAGAATGAGAGATTTTCAACGATACAGATGTGTTAGAGGGGCAGAAAAATAAGTTATTTGGCTGCATAAAAATCACCGAATTTTCTCTCCAAATCTTCGACATAAGGTAAAGATGAAATTATTTTGTGTGTGACTTTGATGCATGCTGTCGGGTAAAGATGAATTTTTTTTTTTTTTTTTTTTTTTTTTTTTTATTTTGTAAAGGTTCAGGTTGTTTGTTTTGGGAAAAATGAGCTAATAAGACTTAATTTTTTTAGCTTTATTATTAGTAATTTTTGTTACTAGACTAATTTTTTTGGGCTTGTATATTTAGTTTTAGATTTTAGATTTATAGGTTTTTTTTTTTATGGTTTTTAAAATGAAGAAAACGCTAGAACTATACACTTTTTTACAAATTGTTGATATGGTGAATGGTTATTAGTAAGTAAAAAAGTGGTGTAAGTGATGGGCTCAAATGTAAACTAATATATATGAATTTGCTACCTCAACAGTTTTGTAAAAATGTTCTAGAAAAATTTGTGACTATAACATTACTCTTAAAAAAAATTAATGATATTATTAAAATGGCAAAGTATAATTTTATAGAACAAAATTACTAAAATTAATACCCAGCATATATAGTAATATTAAAAAAAAAAAAAAAGGGGGGGGGGGGGTGTGTGTGGCCGTCCATGACTAGTAGGTTAGTATTGCCTATATATATATATATTCTCCATTCTTCTACCAAACGAAAATATAAACACAAGAACCACAAACCATCTTTGAGTTAACAATGGACTACTACCTTGTATTGTTGCTGATGCTACCCTTTGTGTGGGCATTCATTCGTATTGTCACCTCCAATAATCTATCAAGCCAGACTCTTCCCCCTGGACCACACCCTTTTCCAATCATTGGTAACATCTTGGAGCTTGGCAAATTACCCCACCAAGAAATTGCCAAGCTCTCCAAAACTTATGGTCCCTTAATGACTCTCAAGCTTGGGAGCATAACCACCATAGTCATTTCCTCTCCAACCTTAGCTAAAGAAGCACTTCAGAAAAATGACCAAGCTTTCTCTAGCCGAACCATCCCAAATATGGCCCATGTATTCGACCACCACAAACTTTCAATGGCTTGGATTCCCACAAATGCTAAATGGAAGAACCTTAGGAAAGCTTCCGCCACTCAAATATTTGCTACAAAACCTCTTGATGCCACACAAGCCCTTCGACAAACAAAGTTACAAGAACTACTTGACCATGTTAACCAAAGTTGCAAAAGTGGTGCACCCATTGATATTGGTCAATTAGTGTTCACAACAGTTCTTAATTCAATATCAAACACTTTTTTCTCTATGGACTTGGCCCAGTATGACTCTAATTTGTCCCAAGAGTTCCGGGACCTTGCGTGTAGTGTAGCCGAAGAAGCTGGAAGGCCAAATATTGCTGATTATTTCCCAGCACTTCGTTTGATTGACCCCCAAGGTGTACGCAAAAGGACAAGGATTTATTTCTCAAAAGTATTTGGGATTTTTGATGGAATCATCAATCAACGACTCCAATTAAGAGCTTCATCAAAGGGTTTTAAAGAAAGCAACGATGTTCTAGATTCACTCCTCAATCTCACTGAAGAAGATAATTCAGAAATAAGCCTCGTCGATATCAAACATTTGCTTCTGGTAATTAACTACCTCTTTAAAACTTTGGTTCGAAGTAAATATTTGAATAACAAGAATTCTTAAAATATAATTTAGTACTCTATAATGCTTCATGTATGTGGTTCCAAGTTTAGACTTGACTATCTTCTCAAAAAAAGAAAGTTTGGGCTTGACTATTAAACAAGCCTATCTCAAACATATCATTGCATTCATGAATAAGCTCATGAACGTAAGCTGTGGCAGAGCCAGGAGGGCCAGGGGGCATGGCCCCCCAAAATCCAGCCCATTCCCATTCATTAGCCCGTAGCCCTACTCTACTTAGCCTTCCAACCTCCGCTCGCTGACTGGTGCCACTCTCTCTAGATCATTCATCCAATTTCTGTGTGAAGGGGCATCACTGTGAGTTTAACTGTTTATGTTTGAGATAGCTTTTTGACTTTTGAGTTTTGAATCTCTGCTTTCTATATATTTTGTTGTGGTCTACAGCTTGCATTATATATGTTATAATATTATAATTAGTGTTGATAATAGTGTCATTTGCATTGGCAACAGAGACTAACCGTTGTTTTTATGTGTTGTGGATATGGGGTTTATATCTTTCACTATTGATGTTTTATTATTTCAATTTATATTTAGTTTTTAGTTTTGTATATTTGAGATTGATAATAGTAACATGTGCTCTTATTTATTGAAGTACTGAATTCATTTTATTTTATTTTATTTTATTTGTTTATTATAAATCATTTTAGTACTATATAAAAAAAGTAGGTTACAACTTTAATTAAGTTAAAATTAGTTTATGAAATAATTTTTTTATAGAATAGTATTTCAAATATGGATTTGTTGTATGATGATTTCTTTTATTATTAGTTGGTTTTCCATGTAGATGGAAATCAAATTCCAAATCTCTTGTTCAACTACAAAAGCCTTTACTAGTTGAGTTAATAAAACCACAAAAACATTTAATAATCATGGAAATTTTTTGTTGCTATAAGAATTATAAATATTCAAAATATTACCTTAAAATTCAAGTTTCAATAATATAGAGAATATACTTACATTTGGAAAGGAAAAAAATATATGCAGTTCTAAACCTATATAATAATTTAAAGCTAATGTAACATGTTACATGTGTTCTATAATATAAGGGTGTACATTTTGTTTTCAATATTCTTGGATATGTTTAAATTAATCAACCGATACCAATTTGGTATATTTAAAATAAATAAATAAAAAGTCATTTTAATAATATCTTTTCAATTTATATATAAAGATATTATAATTATGTAATTTAAATATATTTATTTAATTACATTTTTCACACACACACACATATATATATATATATATATAAATCACTATGTATGATTATTATTATTGTTGAATGTAAAATACATTATATGTTTTATTACATAAAATAAAATAATAAATGCATTTTTAAATATTACATTTTCTTATGCATTGCGTGTGTTTAGTTTGCGACTATTTTTTTATAATTGTCAATATGATTTGTTGTTATTAAAGTAATGTTGGCCATAAACTTAGGCAACTTAGTTCTCAAACACCTTTATTGCAGGACTTATTTCTTGCAGGAATTGACACAACGTCAAGCACAGTAGAATGGGCAATGGCAGAGTTATTACACAACCCAGAAAAAATGACAAAAGCCCGAGATGAGCTTGAAGAAGTCCTAGGTAAGGGCGGGCGCGTTCAAGAATCAGACATCTCAAAGTTCAATTATCTTCGAGCTATAGTGAAAGAAACCTTGCGATTGCACCCATCAGTGCCTTTTCTACTTCCACGTAAGGCTAAGACAAACATAGAAATATGTGGCTATATCGTGCCAAAAAATGCACAAATACTAATAAATGTGTGGGCAATGGGACAAGACTCGAGCTTATGGCAAAGCCCAAATTTATTTATGCCTGAAAGGTTTTTAGAACAAGACATTGATTATAAAGGCCAAGATTTTGAGCTGATTCCCTTTGGAGCTGGAAGAAGGATATGCCCTGGATTACCATTAGCTAACCGAATGGTGCATTTGATGTTGGCTTCTCTTGTTCACTACTTTGCTTGGAAGCTCCCAAATGAGATGAGGCCAGAAGACATGGACATGGCTGAGATGTTTGGGCTTACCTTACATAGGGCAGTGCCCCTCCTAGCTATTCCAATCAAATCCTTGTAACTTTGATTGTTTATTCTTGGCCCACTATGGATGTGAATTTGTCTATGTTTAATATGATGCCTTCAATATTAGAATTTTCCATAAGTATAGTAGTGGAAAACAATTATAGATCATACATCATTATTTTGTAGTTTTATAGTGAGTTCTAATTAGCTCAATCAGTAAAGTCTTTTGTTGTTGGATAAGGTTTGAATTCCACCTACACTTGACCAGTAAGCTTGCTTTAAAAATGGAGATAATCATTAGGCATTTATCTTGGCCTTTGTATTTTTCTATCTTGTTATGGTCGATTCACATTGGACATGATGAAATTAAAGATAGCAAGAAAACTAAAACAGAAGTAAAAGAGAAAAAAAAATTTAAAAAAAAAAAAAAAGAACACAAAAAAATTACGTGATTTTGTATGACAACATGTGTTCACATGATAAAGTCCCAAGTGGCTCCATCATTTAAATTTTCCATTGTATTTACAATGAACTCTAAGTAGGCATATACAGTGATTGTAGAAATAAGTTTAACACCATAGATAGATTTTACAATATAATTGGACCGATCAAAGCGTTAGACATACTAAGTGTCTGTTTGGATACCGTTTATTGCTGAAAACTGAAAACTAAAAATACTGTAGTAAAATAATTTTTAAATGTGTAAATAGTACCGTGGGACCCAGTTTTATAGAAAAAATTATTGAAAAAAGAGATTTGTGAGTCCCATGAACAATGCACGGGACCCACCAAAACGCTAAGTTTTCAGCGTTATCCAAACGCTCAACTGAAAATACTATAGCAAAATAATTTTTAAATGTGTGATAGTACCGTGGGACCTAGTTTTAAAAAAAAATTGTTGAAAAAAAAGGTTTATAAATCCCGTGAACAGTGCACAGAACCCACTAAAAACGCTAAGTTTTCAACGTTATCCCAACGCTCACTAAATCAATAAAGAGAATACGAAAATGATTTTACAATATAATTGAACCGAAGTATTAGACATACAAAATCAATGAAGCGAATACGAAAATGATTTTACGATATAATTGAACCACTCGAAGCATTAGACATACTATATCTCATAAAGCTGATACGAAAATATCTTTAAACGAATGGTTGATATTATCTTCGGCCGCCCCACTGGACTTTTGCATCTAAATCAATTTTAGGGACACCTCCAGCTAACTTTTTTGATAATCCCCCCGCTACCTTATATAGATAGACGACAAATGTGCCATCGGGCCGCATTTAAGTCCATATATCTTTATTTTGTGCCCCAAAGGTAGGATCGTAAACAAGCTGAATTTTGTCAAGTAGTGCATATTTAAGCTTGGTTTGTAAGGAAAATTCAAAAGGTCAAGCTTGACTCGAGCTCGTGACAAGCCTAAAAATAGTGTTTGAGCTTGAGTTCTTGGGAAAGCCAAAAAGCTTGAGCTTGGCTTGGCTTGGCTTGACTTGATTAATTAGTCAAGCCAAGCTCAAGCTTAATATCAAGCTCAAACTCGATCTCAGGTCAAGCTTTTGAGCTTGAGATCTAAAAAAATTATATTATCAAATGCTTAAATCTCTAAAATTAAGAAAAAAAGAAAATAATATACCCATTTTATCATGCATATAGTTCTACTTATGATTAGCCACTATTCAAATTAAAAATTTATATAATTAAATTTATTCATTCATCATTCATTGTTTGTAACTATTATGAATGAGAAAATACTAACATGTTTTAGAGCACCCACAGCAGATGTGCTAAATGTAATGCCAAATTTTTGGCACATTTAACACACCAAACACAAAAATGGAGATTTATCAGATGTTCCAAATGGCAAAAATTATACCACATATGAACAACACCGTTGCAAATTTGCAACGGTATGGACAAATGTTGTAAAAATTTTATTATTTTATATTCCCTTTTCTTTCTCATCTCTCTTCATTTTCTTTCTTTCCTCCTCTCTCATTCTCCGGTTCCCTCTCTCTTCTTCATTTTTTCTTTTTTCCTCTCTCACTCTCCGGTTCCCTCTCTCTTCTCCCTGTACCGGTTCCCTCTCTCTTCGACCAGTCCGGGATGTTTACCGTCAGTGACGACGGCGTAGCTTCGACGACGACTGCGCGCTCCGCCAAGCTCGATCTCGCTCCAACCACTCGATCTCACCCACGCTCGATCTCACCGATCTCACCCCGAGGCCGCCATCGATCTCACGCTCAACCACGCTCCAGCCACTCTACCTCTCTCTGGTTGTGGGGTTTTTTTTTTTTTTTTTTTTTTTTTGCTGCAATTTGGGTTGATCTG
Organism: Quercus robur; assembly: GCF_932294415.1. Lineage (NCBI taxonomy): Eukaryota > Viridiplantae > Streptophyta > Magnoliopsida > Fagales > Fagaceae > Quercus > Quercus robur. The sequence goes on along the minus strand of NC_065538.1, from coordinate 84,125,712 downwards.
ATGGTGGAGGTGGACTGTGAGCTATGGGCGGTGACAGTGGCAGTGGTGGTGGGCTGTGGGGGTGATGGCCCTTTCCTCCCTGTTTGAATCGATGGCTATTTGTTTGTTTGAATCAGTGCTGAATCGGTGGTGGTTTGGCATTTGGGTGGTGGCTGTGCTTGGTGATTGGTATTTGCTGGTGTGTTTTTTTTTTTTTTTTTTTTTTTTCCTGTTTTGTTGGTGGTTTCTGCCTTGTTGGGTGTGTGATGGTGGGGTGGTGGTGGTGGTGGTGGTTGCTACCTTGCTGGGCATGTGTGGTGGTTGTGCCGGTGGTGGCTGGTCAGTGTTGTTGCGACAGTGGTGGTTGGTGGATGTTGTTGCTTGGTGATTGGTATTTGTTTGTTGTTGGTGGCTGAGATAATATATTATTTTAATGAGTAGTATATATTATTTTAATGTATAGAATTGAATGATAAAACATCTGATAAATGGGATGTTGTAAAATGATGTGGTAAAATAATAAAGTAGGTCTTTAATGTGGCAAAATGGCATAATTTTTGCCACAGCTGCTGTGGATGCTCTTATAACATTACTTTAAATAATTGATAGGAAAAGATCATATGTGGCCCACTTGAGTAATATAGTTATTTTTAAATGTAATTATAGTCTAAAGTGGTTCTTAGTCAATTTAGAGGGAAGGAAAAAATTAAAGTAATGGGTAATAGTCCCATGTTGTCCATGTATTATTAAGATATGTATAATGAGTATATTTAGCCAACACATATAAACTTATAAATGAGTTTATATTTGAATTGTTTTGTATCAAGCCTAATAGCTCACGAGCTTGTTCGTGAACAAATATTTTTGCTTGGGCTCGGCTTGTTAATTAAACTAGCCTAAAACTATGGCTCAAGCTTGGCTTATTTATAAACAAACAAACATGAACGAGCTTTTTATTGAGCCAAGCCCAAGTTGTGTTTATGATCAGCTTGGTTCATTTACAGCCCTACCCAAAGGCCCATGTTAGTCATCTACTTTTGAAAATATTTTATGAGAAATTGGAAAAGCTGTTAAAAAAGTTGTTAACTTTTTCATTTTTTTCATAAAAATTTTCTTAAAATAGTTTATTAATGTATGTCCTAAAGGCACATATTAGTAAACCCTATCATAGTTTAATTAGAACACTGAAGCATGTTCCATGTAGAGCTAGTATCTCATGCGCTAGGCGCATGAGACCTGTCTCTCACAAGCAGGTGGGCTCCACACATATGAGGCCCACCTGCTTGTGAGAGGCTAGTCTCATGCGTCTAGAGTACAAGAGATTTTTCCGTTCTCATGTATTTCCTTTTAAGATTTACTTCTTTATATACTATTCTTGTTACCCAAAGAAAATATAAACAGGCTAGTATTGCCTTTTTATAATATATACTGTATTCTTGTACCAAACGGAAATAGAAACACAAGAAACATACCATCTTTGAGTCAACAATGGACTACTACCCGGTATTGTTGCTGATACTTCCCTTTGCGTGGGCATTCATTCGTGTTGTCTCCTCCAATCTATCAAACCAGACTCTCCCTCCATGGCCTCACCCTTTTCCAATCATTGGTAACATCTTGGAACTTGGCAAATTACCCCACCAAGCATTTGCCAAGCTCTCCAAAACTTATGGTCCCTTAATGACTCTCAAGCTTGGGAGCATAACCACCATAGTCATTTCCTCTCCAAACATGGCAAAAGAAGTACTTCAGAAAAATGACCAAGCTTTCTCTAGCCGAACCGTCCCAAATATGGCCCATGTATTCGACCATCACAAAGTTTCAATTGGTTGGATTCCCGCAAATTCTCAATGGAGGAACCTTAGGAAAGCTTGTGCTACCCAAATATTTGCTCCACAGCGTCTTGATGCCACAGAGGCCCTTCGATTAGCAAAGGTACAAGATCTACTTGACCATGTTAACGAAAGTTACAAAAGTGGTGCACCCATTGATATTGGTCAAGTGGTTTTCAGAACAGTCCTTAATTCCATATCAAACACACTTTTCTCTATTGACTTGGCCCAATATGACTCAAATTTGTCCCAAGAGTTCAGGGACCTTGTGTGTGGTTTAGCCAAAGAAGCAGGAAGGCCAAATATTGCTGATTACTTCCCAGCACTTGGTATGATTGACCCTGTACGCAAAAGGACAAGGATTTATTAGTCCAAATTGTTGGGGATTTTTGATGGAATCATCAATCAACAACTCTAATTAAGAGCTTTATCAAAGGGTTCTAAAGTAAGCAACGAAAACATTTGCTTCTCGTTATTGACTACCTCTTTAAAACTTTGCTTCAAAGAAAATATCTGAAAAAAAATTCACTTAAAAAAATATAATATTTAATAATAGGCTCAAAGAAGTTTTCTGATAAATAATTTTGAGTTTTGTGAATTTAAACTTTGTTCTCCGCGGAATGTTGTTTTAAGTCCTAACAACTTTTGCTTTTAAAGAGGTATATATTTTGATTTTGAGATATGTAAAAAGATATATGAATTGAGAGTTGAGACAAGGAATCACTTAATTTCACAAGACCTGTTTCAACTTTTTGTATTTCTTTTATCTTTTCTTTTTCTCTGTAAATTATGAATTTTATTTAAAGAAATAATAAAAAAATTTCATTCATTCAGGAAATGAGTAAAATATTTCTTGGCTTCTTGTTATTGTGACAAAGTAGTAGCTCCTCATCGTAATCGATTGTTTGAAGTCAACATATATCATCGTAATTTTGACTATTAGATAAAGACATTTATGGCCCCAAGAACACATTTATGACGCCCATTTTGCCAAGTATAACCATATTTTGATTTGTAATGCACATGTATATGATCACAATTTTAAAACGTTAATTGGTGCAACTTGTGCAACTATCATCAGAATGATAAACTCTGTTTTTTTTTTTTTTTTTTTTTAAGAAAGGATAAACTCTGTTATTTATGTGTTCAAACAATTCACATATTTGGGAATTTCATAGAACATTTAAAGCAAGAATGAATGTTAATCACTCTATATGACCAGTTATCCATCCTCATATAGTTTCAACAACTTAATGCCTAGTTAAGAGCTTTGTTAGTTTGTGGGCCTTAAACTTTAGCACCAATAGTAACGTTAAGGACACAACACTTTTTTATAATTGTCGATATTATTTGTTGTGATTAAAATAAGCCAAGCCATATTCTTAAGCAACTTAGTTCTCACACTTCTTTGTTGCAGGACTTATTTCATGCAGGAATCGCCACAACGTAAGGCACAGTGGAATGGGCAATGACAATGTTATTACAAAACCCAGAAAAAAATGACAAAAGCCCGCGTTGAGCTTGAAGAAGTCCTAGGCAAGGTTGGGCGTATTCAAGAATTAGACATATCAAAGTTCAATTATCTTCAAGCTATAGTGAAAGAAACCTTAAGATTGCACCCATCAGCGCCATTTCTACTTCCCCATAAGGCTATGATAGACGTAGAAATATGTGGCTTCACTGTGCCCAAAAATGCACAAATACTAATAAATGTGTGGGCAATGGGAAGATACTTTAGCATATGGCCAAACTCAAATTTATTTATGCCTGAAAGGTTTTTAGAGCATGAAATTGAGTTTAAGGGCCAAGATTTTGAACTGATTCCCTTTGGAGCTGGAAGAAGGATATGCCCTGGATTGCCATTAGCTAACCGAATGGTGCCCTTGATCTTGTGTTCTCTTGTTCACCACTTTGCTTGGAAGCTTCCCGATGAGATGAAGCCAGAAGACATGGACTTGGGTGAGATGTTTGGGCTTACTTTACATAAGGCAGATCCCCTCCGAGCTATCCCCATTAGATCCTTGTAACTTCGATGTTTATTATTAGTCCAGCAATATATGTGAATTTTTCTGTGTTTAATCGAAAATTATAATATACTAAAATTAATTCAATATATGTGATACTATAAAATTTTTATTAAAACCCAAAAATTATAATATATTAAAATTAATTCAAAATAAATAATAAGACTTCTTTTAAAATTCTTGATTGGGGGGATGAACATGAGCTCAGGCCGAGAGCCAGGGGCCTAATAAATCATTTCTTAAAAGATGGGTCTGGCCCAAAGATGTAGACTGAATGAAGAGGCCCAAGGAATAAAAGATAACTCTCCGAGGTGGATCTAGTGGAGGACCGAGCAGACCTCCATCACTAAGGTCCACTACCGAGGTGATAAGTAGAGCCTTTCCTACAACAGATACGCAAGGAACCAAAGGTGACCAGTTCCCCTCTAAACCGAGATGCCACCTTCCATCAAATTCACCTCGAGAAATGCTATGAAGAGTTAAGGACCACTAGAGCAGTTACCTCCGCATTAATGAGATGTTTTCACCTAATCTCTATCACATTAAATGCTAATTGACTGACCTGAATCGTGAAAACACCCCCAAAAGTCCTCTTTCATGATGAAAGAGTGGAAAGCATTCCCCAAAACCAGTTGGGAACAGACTAGTTGGGGAGAGAGGGAAGGGGGAAATGTCTATAAAAGGAGGAACGTTTAAAAAAGAAACGTTTAATATCGACACATGTAACGTTACTTTTCCAATTCCATATTTTAATGCCAATACAACACATATAACGTATCTGTGGGGACAATTTTTGCCTAGACCAAGTGTTGCACTTGTAGTCATTTTTGGCTTAGAGAGTCCCACATTGGAAGGAAAGCCTTCCTCTTCATGCCATATAAGGGATGACCAATGGTGATAGAGTACCACTAGTTAGGTTAACTAGTGGTACTCTATCACCATTGGTCATCCCTTATATGGCATGAAGAGGAAGGCTTTCCTTCCAATGTGGGACTCTCTAAGCCAAAAATGACTACAAGTGCAACACTTGGTCTAGGCAAAAAAATGTCCCCACAGTATCCATTTGTATGTTTACCGTAACCGCTCTTAATGATAGTTCTTTATCATTAGAGTAAGTCATCAATTAGTTTTTGATTGAATTTCAGATCTTTTATTAAACTATCAAAGACATTACCAGTTGAGTTAACTGGAACTCTCAACGTGTACTATCAAATTTTTATTAAAACCCAAAAATTATAATATATTGAAATTAAATCAAAATAAATTCTAAGACTTCTTTTAAAATTATTAAAATTGATGATAATTAAGTTTCCAAAGGGAATAGTATTATCATTTTGCAAATTTATGGTAATAGTGTTTCAGTGAAAGTAAACTACATTAATTAATATATTATAATCTTTTTCTTTTTATACAAATTTGATCGTAAAGTTTTACATCAAAATGGCCAGCATACTAGTGCCAATAGAAACATCCTATTATCCCCCAATTTACTCCAGAAAGAGCATAATACCCTCAAGAACCCCCACAATCACTATTTAAACTCCAAAATTCACTAAAATATGTATGATTCTTGTTGGACGTGATAAAATTAAAGATTGTGAGAAAATTAAAGCAAAAGTAAAAGAAAGAGAGCACACAAAGGAATTACATAATTCAACTTGACAACCTATGTCCACATGATAAAATCTTAGGTGCTTACATCTTTTACATTCTTAGTTGTATGTACAATGAACTCTAAGCAGGTATAAACAGAGACTATAGCAATAAGGATAGCCCTAGATGGATTTTACAATATAATTAGACCACTCGGAATACGAAAGTGATTTTAATTGGTCCTTTCTTTCACCTTTTGCACATTAGAGGTAGAGTATTAATTTTGCGTGAGTTCACATGACCCTAACCATAAAATCCATATCTTAAGTAGCAGGGGTAAAGCCAAGAATTTGTGTTTGGAGGGAGGGAAATAAAAATATCATATTGATTCCGAGCCAAATGAAAAGTTAGTTTTGTTGATGGCAAGTACTAGGGAAATGTGTTGGATCTAATGGTGGGGGACGAAGGAAAGGGATTAAGAGAGTCAAAAAATGATGAGTTACTAAATAAATAAAATAAAATAAAAAGAAGCAAGGCGAAGAGGTTAGAAAAGGGAGGTAAAATAAAAATAAAAAGAAGATGAGAAAGATGACATGCGACTCGCGAGAGTTAGAAATATATAGTGCATGGTGAAAGAGAAAAAAGAAGAGAAGATGAGTAATGTGAGACAATAGAAGAAATAGTACCGAGAATTGATAATTAAGAAAAGGAAAAATAATAATTAATATTTTCAAAAAATTAAACACACTAGTGTTGTACCACACATTTTCTCACAATTGTCCTATATGGCAAATTATGATCGGCCGTCTATCACTATCACATAAATCCATCATTTTTTTCATCATTCATAATTTGCTACATAGGATAATTGTGAAAAAGTGTGTGTAAAAATGTGTAGTACTGGCATTATTAAAAATAAATAAAGGAAAACAAAATTACAAAGTTGATTTATAAAGGGGTAGAGATTTTAACAAACTCTATTGGAAGTTTCCTTTTTTTTATAAATGTCATTGAACACTTTTTTATTTACAAAAATACATCTTTTTTGTTTCTTTTTTTTTGGGGGGGGGGGGGGGGGGGAGAGAGAGAGAGCTGAGTGGATTTTATTTTTACCTTATGGTTCAAAATAAATTTGGGGGGCTATGCACACAACATGGCTCTGCCCTTGCTAAGTGGTCCTGGTGCAATTAAAAGTAAATTGGTATTTTTTCCTCTCTTTTTTTTTCTTTTTCTTTTTCTTTTTTTGAGAAAGAGAGAGAGTTTTAACTTATGGTGTCCATTTCTAATGGTAGCTCTTTATCATCAGACCAAGACACCAATAAGTTTTTGGTGTAGGCGAGGATTGAACCCTAGATCTTTTATACAATCGTCAGAGACTTTACCAGTGTTCAAAACAATAACATAGGTAGATTTGTTTATATGTCTAGACTTCAATTGAGAAATTAATATAACATACATGATAACATTGTCTCAAAAATTTAAGTTAATAAGTTTTGGTCCAATGATTTTATATTAAACACTCGTTATTGCCATCAACATCAATGTCTCATATGGACTTCAAAACTTAATTAATCACACCACTCATATTCAAGGGTTAAAATTATTGCACACTAATTAACTAATTTACACGTGTATAATAAACAATACTTCACCTTTAAATATCTCGAGCATTTATTTAGGCCATTCCCATTCTTTTTCTTTTTCTTTTTCTTTTTCTTTTTCTTTTTCTGAATAAATGCTTTATTAAATCTGACACAAAAGATCTTACAAAACAGGGGAGGGGTTAGATTCATCTTTTTCTTTAGCTTGAATAACCAAGAAGGGCTGAGAAGAGATGAGAACTGGCCTGGTCCAATTGTACAAAGCCGCCCATTTGGCTAGTAAGTGAGTAGGGAATTACCCTCTCTAACTACAAAAGAAAGGAGACAGATTTACAAGATTTTACAAGAACCAAAAATATCATCAAAAACAACAGAAATTCTCTAGTGGAGTCTGAGATTTGGGTTGGTTCAACTAGTTTTAAGTTTTAAGCATCACCTTCCACAATTATGTTTTTAAAGCCTTCAATTATTGCTCTCTTGACTGCACATAGAGTGGCTTTTGCTTCTCCCAATAGGAATCTACAATAATCAACCTGATGTGGAAAACTATTATTGGACTATTTGGATCCCACTGACAACAAAAACTTTACCGTTAAAGTTCGACTTTCTACATCAATACAAAATAGACTCTCAAACTAATAGTTGATATTAACTTGAATCTTTATCTTACCCTCAATCAATTTGAATCACACCCACTTCATTTTTGGTAAACATCCACCACTTTCTTATACCTAACAAAAATATAAAAATAGAAACAAAAGAAACACAAACCAAATTTAAGTTTTTTTTTTTTTTAATATTTGAGAAACACACACACACATATATAGGGGAAGGGGGATGAGATAAGGGAATATACACATACGCCAACACCAAAACTGCATGCAACAGTTAGTGTCGCGGAGCAAGTGATAAACCCCTTCTCAATATCACACCTTACCGATGTGGGATGACTCGACAACATTGAGTATCTTTTTTTATTTGAGAAACACACACACACATATATAGGAGAAGGGGGATAAGATAAGGGAATACACTCACACGCCAACACCAAAACTGTATGCAACAGTTAGTGTCGTAGAGCAAGTGATAAACCCCTTCTCAATATCACACCTTACCGATGTGGGATGACTCGACAATATTGAGTATCTTTTTTTATTTGAGAAACACACACACACACACACACACACATATATATATAGGAGAAGGGGGATGAGATAAGGGAATATACTCACATGCCAACACCAAAACTGCATGCAACAATTAGTGTCGCGGAGTAAGTAATAAACCCCTTCTCAATATCACATCATACCGATGTGGGATGACTCGACAACACTGAATATCTTTTTTTATTTGAGAAACACACACACACACATATATAGGGGAAGGGGGATGAGATAAGGGAATACACTCACACGCCAAATTTAAGTTGTTCGACTACTACATAGTACTTTTGCTGGTACTTCGATTTGTGTCGGCATCCATTCATGTGTTCACCTCCAACCTAGCAAGCCCAAAGTATGGCTTGCCCACACTACCCCACCCATTTGCAATCATTGGAAACACCTTCGAGCTTGGCAATTTACCCCCATTAAGCAATTGCCAAGCTCTATAAAACATATAGACCTTTTAAGATTCTCAAGCTTGGGAGCATAACAACCATAGTCATTTCCTCTTAAAACATTGCTAAAGAAGAACTTCAAAACTATCCCAAAGATGGCCCAAATTTTTGACCATCACAAAGTTTCAATGGGGGTGGATGCCCACAAATTCTAGGGAGACCATGGGGTTCTGCCTCGTGACACTTTGCTACATTAATTTTTTGTACTCTTCACCAAAATATATTTATAAAAAAAAAAAAAAAATTGTTAAGGTCATGTTATTCTTATTTAAATTATCTTTGGTGAAAAATTGTCCCTCTTAAAAGTCTAAACCCATTGAAATTTATAAATAAATAAAAATATTTCAAGTTGCCTTTTAAAAGGTTGAATGTGTTCAACATACTTCACAATACAACCCCAAGTTGAGAACTAAATTTTTTTTAATAAGAATATTTTAATATTTCAAAATATACATGAACCAAAAAAATGTATATTTCATGGAAATATACATAAACATCATATTAATTTTGTATTACTTTAATTCAATAAAAACTACACATTACATTATGTTATTATTTTAATATATTTTGAACATTTTATATAATCTTTTCCCATGACAGTTTAAAACATTAATGGTGTGCATCGCGCAGATGCTTCGCTAGTTTCACTAAAATATGGACAGCGTTACTACATCTTATACATTCTTATTGTGATTACCAATTATTTTTTCGCATGGTACAAATAGAGACTATAGAAATAGGGTTTCCTTGCCCAAGATAAATTTTACAATATAATTGGAGCACTGGGACCATTAGGTAAGGTTTCTGATTTTAGGTTTTGCTTTAGCTTTACCATTTGATGATTAATGAATCGGCGGACGTGTATTCATATTAGGTTTTGGTTGGTTTTTTTTTTTTTTTTTTTTTTGAGAATACGTTTGGGTTAGGCCTGTTGGGTATTTAGTTAATAATTATTTTGATTTAAAAATCTGGTTGGAGTTGGTTTTGTTTAGTGAAAGTTCAAATATGTGTATAAACACCCTTGAACGTTTAGACCCCCAATTTACAAATTAACCAATTCAAGCTTTATGTCAAACCAGTGTGCGGAAAATGAACATAAGCTATAATATAGAATTGGAAAAACAATCTAAGCCAAATTAAAATCACAACCCACAGCAGATAATAAAAGGCAAAGATAAAAGGGAAGGAAGATGCAAACACAAAGACAACACGCGATGTGTTATCGAAGAGGAAACCGAAACCCTTGGCGTAAAACCTCTCCGCCGCCCTCCAAACAGTAAACAATCCACTAGAAAATGTAGTTGGGATACATGGACAGCAATAGACCCTCCATGCCTAATCTACCCAGTGCACCTAAGCCCTCCAAGCTTCTTACTCCAACGAGGTTGCCCCGAACCTTTTTCTTTTCTAGCTTCCCGGATTCCGCTACTAGACCATAGCATCAACCAATGTAGATTGGTTCCTTCCTAACTGCTTCCCAGAAAACCAAACAGCTCTCTTACAGTGATGAATATGGTGAGAACAAGGTTTTGGTAAAATGCCTCTCAAGGATTTGACAATGGAAAGGAAGAGAGTTTGAGGAATTTGAAGAGACTCTAATGTATAGATTGTGGGTGAATCAATCTTATTTTTCTTTAGGGTTTCTCTCTCAAAATTCTCTCTGGAAGCTCTCTTTCATTTGTGGGTATAAGGGGTATTTATACTAAGGTGAGAGGAGAATGTGAAACGTCAGGTTTTACAAAACAGGGGTGGCTCGCGGCTTGGCCTCGCGACTTGACTGAGTCGCGAGATAACAGTATGGCCAGTTGTCCTTGAAAGTTCAAAAACGTGTACCAATACACTTTTGAACGTTTAGACCCCCAAAAATTAACTTAACCAACACAAGCAATATGTCAAACAACAAGTGTGCGGAAACTTAACATATGCTATAATGTGAAATAGGTTAAATACTATCTAAGCCATAACAGAATAAAATCCACAACAGATAATATAAAGGCAAAGATAGAGAGGAAGGAAGATGCAAACACAAAGACAACACGTGATGTGTTATCGAAGAGGAAACCGAAGTCCTCGGCGAAAAACCTCTCCGCCGCCCTCCAAGCGGTAATCAATCCACTAGAAAATACAGTTGGGATACAAGGACAGCAATAGACCCTCCAAGCCTAATCTACCCAGTGCACCTAAGCCCTCCAAGCTTCTTGCTCCAACGAGGTTGCGCCGAACCTTTTTCTTTTCTAGCTTCCCGGATTCCGCTACTACACCGTAGCATCAACCAATGAAGATTGGCTCCTTCCTAACTGCTTCCCAGAACTCCAAACGACTGTCTCACAGAGATGATAATGGTGAGAACCAGGTTTGGTATAATGCCTCTCAAGGTTTTGTCAATGGAGAGGAAGAGAGTGAGGGAATTTGATGAGACTCTAAGGTAGGGATTGTGTGTGAAACAATCTTGTTTTTCTTTAGGGTTTCTCTCTCAAAATTCTCTCTGGAAGCTCCCTTTCAATCGTGGGTTAAAGGGGTATTTATACTAGAGCGGAGAGGAATGTGAAACGTCAGGATTTTACAAAACAGGGGTGGCTCGCGGCTTGACCTCGCGGCTTGACCAAGTCGCGAGATCCAGTCGCGAGATAACCGTATGGCCAGTTGTCCTGTTTTGTCCTGTAGTGCTCCAGCTAGCATGACTGTTCATCTTCCAGCATGCTTGGCACGTGTGCAGCTTCTGGCGGCTTGCAGCCGCGAGTCCACCCACGAGTCCCAGCCGCGACACTCTGTTTTCTTGCACACTCTTGAGCAATCTTCACTCTATCTCACTCACTACCCTTACAACAAACCCACCTAAATACAGGGTTACTAAATGCTGAATTACAAGCAAATTTGGCACGGAATAAAGCCAATTAGATGGTTGAATAAATTCAACCTTACAATCTCCCCCTTTGGCTATTCCATGACAAAACCCTAAAACAGAGACTTAACATGTGAGTTGGGAACAGTTGAACAAAACTCACTCACACCTAACTCTAGAAGCTGTGAAGCACTTGAATCATATGAACATAATACTCCTTCAAAATGATGTGAAGCTGTGATGCACTTAGAACATATATACTTGTAACCTGAAACACTTGCACAAAACACATTAGACCCTCAAGGTAAAGCAAGTAATAAAAGAACAAGTATAATGTAACAAGTAAATTGTGATCAAGTAAACATGTGAGCAACTTGATCATACACCAAAACAGTCATATAGAAATGACTACAATGATCACATAGCAAAGCAAATGATCATACGAACATGCATTCAAAGAAGCACAATAGCATAAGGATATATGCATGTCCAAAGCACAAACATGATGCAATGAGAACAACAAAGCATAACTCAAAGCACCATAAAGCCAACAAGAAAACAAACAGAACAAAGTTTTCTAGATAAAACAATGTCTTCTCCCCCTTTGTATATGCATCTCCCTAATAGAATATCTCTCCCCCTACAAATGTACATGAGAAATAGAATTTCTCCCCCTAAGGATGTGCACAAGAGTCATATAAAAATGACAAAATACTCCGAAACATACTCTAGAGTATACTCTCCCCCTTTTTGTCAGGAATAGACAAAGGGTCAAGGAGAAAAGAAGGCAAGAGATGAAAGAACGAACAATGATAATGATGCATGAGGGGTGCAAGATGAATGAGAAAATGAAACTCAAAGCTAAGACAAAGTAACATGCTACAAAGCAAAAGGTAAACATGACAAGCTAGGATGAAACAACAAGGTCAAGACCAATGCATGACAAGGGTAGCAAAGGTGTGTGCAAGAGGTGGCTAAGTGCATGCATGACCAATGCATGAAAAATGCACATGTGGGGCAAAATGTGTTAAAATACACAACCAATGAACCAAACATGTTCCTAATGAGGAAACATGAGAAACCCCAACGTTTGGTACTCATCGGAGTCCAAACAAGCGAGAAAATGTCTAAGAGGCATTTTATCAAACACCTAGCATGCACACTATGAACAAAAATGTGAAACAATGCATGAACATCATGAAATCCACCCTTAATACATGTTCTTTCTGCCACAAGGGGCCAACATCCAATGCATATCAACAAAAGAAACCAATCCCATAAAGAAATTTGATAAAAATTAAGTTTTCCCAACCCCAATGATAAAAATCCCAACCAAGAGCACAAAACTCTCCAAAACATAATCCAAGGATCAAAAATAATGAAAAGAATTTATAATTACCTTAGAAATGTTAATGGAATGAAAAACCATTCAAATTGGTTGGATTTTGATGTAAAAATATTGAAAGAGGGGTTTTAGAGAGGATGGGAGAGGTTTAAAACAAGTTTCCCACAAAAAGCCCTTTAAAAAGCTGTTTCTAGGCGTTTCGCGACTGGGCGAGTCGCGAGGTTCAGTCGCGAGCAAGCCGCGAGCCGCGAGTTTCAGCCGCGAAAATCTTCGCGAGTCGCGAGTGAGCCGCGAGAAAGCCGCGAGTGAGTCGCCAAAAGCTTCTGGATGAGCTCGCGATTGGGGTTTCGCGACTGGCGAGTCGCCAGCTGAGCCGCAAAAAACTCTGACACCTGTTTTTCGAAACAAAACATGTTTAAACAATGAAAAACAAAGTAAACACTAAACATGAACTCAAAGAGTGATAAAAATCACTTCCAAAAACATATAAAATGATCAAAAATCTTTTTGGATTGAACCATATATGATTGAGCACACACACATCACATTTAGACAAGTACAATCTAACAAATGAATGAGACATTCATTGAACATTAGGCATGTGTGTTGTGTGTGTGTATCAAATGTGGAATAGTCCTTAGTCTAGAGTGAAGCTTCAATGATCAATTCAATCAAGTCATACACAACTAGTGCTAAGTCAAGTGGTCTATCTCAATTATAGAAATGAACATATATGACCTCCCACAAGAAAATGATTACATATGATGAAGCTTTTCATTTGGCTTCTTTACAATTCATAACATTTTATCATTTTGAATCAAAACATCTCATTTTGAGATCGATGCCTGAAATTTGTGATATTTCAATTTGATGAACAAGCCTTTGGCTTTTTGGGCATCATACAATTTCATTTAAGTCGCTTTCCCTTTTTCCTAGTCGAATACTAGTATGTGCGACGGCTTTTGCAGCTCATTATCTCTTTTCATTTTGAGATTTACATTTATTGAGCTCTTTAAGCAATAAAAATAAAAGAGTGGGAAGAGATATAAGCACAAGTCTACGCATGTATCAAAACCAACATGACTATTGACAAATCATTCATGACAAGCTTGAAGATCGATTTACAACAATCACACAAAGATGTCAAGATTTTTCCCACAAAGATATAAGTGCAAAAATAACAAGCTAAGCTCGTAAATGCACAAAGCCATTTGTACAAAGGTACAAGGCCAAACTCACATGTGATATGTGCTCAAACATATACGATCAAACTTTTTGAATTTTTCACTTTTTATGTGGTTTTGGATTTTTTACTCACACAAAACTGAAATATAAAAGTAAGATCAAAAACAAAACAATGCATACAAATAAATGCAAGATGCACAAAATGCATGAAGATATGACATTTAATGCATGAAGGGTCCTACAAAGATCGAAAGAATTAGATCAAGGACCAAAAGAGCAAAAGCTCAACCATAGGAACCCTTCCTCATCCAAACGGAATGATTGTTTGGAATGAGTGTCTCATGAGAAATGAGACGAGGGTTGGAAGAATGAGAACCGGAGATGCACATAGTCAAGGAGTTAAGAGCATTAAACATTTTCTTTAACAACATGCTATTTTCACTTAAAACCGGTTTACTCTTTTTAGCACAACTTCCAAAAAGCTCAAGTTTTTCTTTTCCTTTGATTCTTTTAAAAGCATGAAACTTAGAGTATTGAGGTCTTACATGACCAAAGGCACCACAATGGTGACACACAATGTGTTTAGGTCTACTAGGCTTTTTGGGAAGAGATCTAGCAACAAAGGTTTGTTCTCTTTTTAACTTGGGGCATTGGGGTCTTATGTGACCAATCACACCACAATGGTGGCAAGTTGGAACAAACTTAGATCCATCCAAAGCCTTAGGTTGAGACCTAAACAGAGGCTTTGACTTAACAGCCTTTCTCTCCACCTTTTGATTTCTTTTATGTGGAGGAATGTACACCGATTTGTCCTTTACGGTAGAACACACACTAGGCACAAAATCGGGTACCACAACAAGATTGCAACACATATTTTCATCCTTTTTAACAGTAGGTTCAGCAATCAAACACTTGGCATGCATCTTAAGAGATTCATTTTCACATTTAAGATCATCAACAAGTTTGTTAGACAAAACAAGTTTAGCATCCAAGTCCATATTCAAACATTCAAACTCTTTCAGCTTTTCATGAGAAATTTCAGCAAGTTTTTTATATTTCTCAACCAATTTGTTGGATTCATTGAGCTTAGCAATCAAATCATCCTTTTCACAAAATAACTTGCTCAAATTCTTTTGAAACTTCTTAGCATTTTTCTTTAAGAGTTTGTCAACACCACCCATAGATTCAAATAACATGTCATCACACTTATGAGGATTAACGCTCATAGAGGCAATTTCACAAACACGTGGCATGTTACATTCATTACCAACCAAATCATGCAAAGAGTCATACAAAGCACAATCCATGGCAAATAAACACAAGGGGTCAAGGATCACACTTAGGTATTTAAACCACAACAAGTGTACCCGCTCTGATACCAATTGAAAGTTCAAAAACGTGTACCAATACACTTTTGAACGTTTAGACCCCCAAAAATTAACTTAACCAACACAAGCAATATGTCAAACAACAAGTGTGCGGAAACTTAACATATGCTATAATGTGAAATAGGTTAAATACTATCTAAGCCATAACAGAATAAAATCCACAGCAGATAATATAAAGGCAAAGATAGAGAGGAAGGAAGATGCAAACACAAAGACAACACGCGATGTGTTATCGAAGAGGAAACCGAAGTCCTCGGCGAAAAACCTCTCCGCCGCCCTCCAAGTGGTAATCAATCCACTAGAAAATACAGTTGGGATACAAAGACAGCAATAGACCCTCCAAGCCTAATCTACCCAGTGCACCTAAGCCCTCCAAGCTTCTTGCTCCAACGAGGTTGCGCCGAACCTTTTTCTTTTCTAGCTTCCCGGATTCCGCTACTACACCGTAGCATCAACCAATGAAGATTGGCTCCTTCCTAACTGCTTCCCAGAACTCCAAACGACTGTCTCACAGAGATGATAATGGTGAGAACCAGGTTTGGTATAATGCCTCTCAAGGTTTTGTCAATGGAGAGGAAGAGAGTGAGGGAATTTGATAAAACTCTAAGGTAGGGATTGTGTGTGAAACAATCTTGTTTTTCTTTAGGGTTTCTCTCTCAAAATTCTCTCTGGAAGCTCCCTTTCAATCGTGGGTTAAAGGGGTATTTATACTAGAGCGGAGAGGAATGTGAAACGTCAGGATTTTACAAAATAGGGGTGGCTCGCGGCTTGACCTCGCGACTTGACCAAGTCGCGAGATCCAGTCGCGAGATAACCGTATGGCCAGTTGTCCTGTTTTGTCCTGTAGTGCTCCAGCTAGCATGACTGTTCATCTTCCAGCATGCTTGGCACGTGTGCAGCTTCTGGCGGCTTGCAGCCGCGAGTCCACCCGCGAGTCCCAGCCGCGACACTCTGTTTTCTTGCACACTCTTGAGCAATCTTCACTCTATCTCACTCACTACCCTTACAACAAACCCACCTAAATACAGGGTTACTAAATGCTGAATTACAAGCAAATTTGGCACGGAATAAAGCCAATTAGATGGTTGAATAAATTCAACCTTACAGTCCTGTTTTGTCCTGTAGTGCTCCAGCTAGCATGACTGTTCACCTTCTGGCATGCTTGGCACATGTGCTGCGTTTGGCGGCTTGCAGCCGCGAGCCACCCGTGAGATCAAGCCGCGAGTCTCTGTTTTCTTGCACACTCTTGAGCAATCAACACTCTATCTCACTCACTACCCTTACAACAAACCCACCTAAATACAGGGTTACTAAATGCTGAAATACAAGCAAATTTGGTACGGAATAAACCCAATAAGATGGTTGATTAAATTCAACCTTACATTTAGGATTGATGTTGGGCTTTTTTTTTGGCTTGCTCTGTTATAATTTTTTTTTTTTTTTTCAGATTCTCTGTTACAATTTTTTTTTTTTTTTAGATTTTAGTTGAAAATTTGTTTGGCATAAAAATTTTGAGGGTGTTCCTATATATATATATATATATATATATATATATATATATATATATATATATATATATATATATATTTTAAGGGTAAACAAATTAAAAAAATTTAATTATTATATATAATTTTTTTTCTCAAGTCAGGGTGTTCCTAGAAACACCCTGACCTCAATGTGGTGTTGCCACTGAGTGAATGGACTACTACCTAGTATTTTTGCTGATACTTCCACTTGTGTGCTTATCAATTTGTGTGCTCACCTCCAAACTAGCAAGCCAGACTCTCCCCCCAGGCCCCAAGCCTTTTCCAATCATCGGAAACTTCTTGGAACTTAGCAACTTACCCCACCGAGATCTTACAAAGCTCTCAAAAACTTATGGACCATTAATGACTCTCAAGCTTGGGAGCATAACAACAATAGTCATTTCCTCTCCAAACTTAGCAAAAGAAGCACTTCAAAAAAATGACCAAGCTTTCTCTAGCCGAACCGTCCCAGATATGGCACGTGTACTTGACTGCCACGAATTTTCAATCGGGTGGTTGCCCACAAATTCGAAATGGAAGAAACTTAGGAAAGCTTGTGCTATCCAAGTATTTGCTACACAACGTCTTGATGCCACACAAGCCCTTCGACAAACAAAGGTACAAGAGCTAATTGACCATGTTAACCAAAGTTGCCAAAGTGGTTCACTCATTGATATTGGTCGAATAGTGTTCACAATAGTTCTTAATTCAATATCAACCACTTTTTTCTCTATGGACTTGGCCCAATATGACTCTAATTTGTCCCAAGAGTTCCGGGACATATATAGTGTGTGGTGTTGCCGAAGAAGTTGGAAGGCCTTGTAAAGTTGAATTTTATCAACCATCTTGTTGGCTTTATTCTGTGTCAAATTTGCTTGTATTTTAGCAATTAGTAACCCTGTATTTAGGTGGGAATCATGTAAGGGTAGTGTGTGAGAGAGTGTGAAGAAATGCTCAAGTTTGTGCAAAGAAGCAGGGACTCCCGACTGGATCTCGCGGGTGGCTCGCGGCTTGCAAGCCGCCAGAAGTTGCACACGTGCCAAGCATGCCAGAAGCTGAAGAGTCACGCTAGTTGTTGCACTACAGGACAAAAGTCTCAAACTGGCCAGGCCGTTAGCTCGCGGCTTGAACTTGCAACTCAGCCCAGTCGTGAGGCCAAGCTGCCAAAACACCCTGTTTGAGAAAAACTGACTTTTCACATTCCTTCTCACCCTACTATATATATACCCTTATACCTACAATATTTAGAGAGCTTCCAGATAGAATTTTGAGAGAAAAACCCTAGAGAAAAACAAGATTGATTGAATTTATTCAACCATCTAATTGGCTTTATTCCGTGCCAAATTTGCTTGTAATTCAGCATTTAGTAACCCTGTATTTAGGTGGGTTTGTTGTAAGGGTAGTGAGTGAGATAGAGTGAAGATTGCTCAAGAGTGTGCAAGAAAACAGAGACTCGCGGCTGGGACTCGTGGGTGACTCGCGGCTTCAAGCCGCCAGAAGCAACACACGTGCCAAGCATGCTAGAAGATGAACAGTCATGCTAGCTGGAGCATTACAGGACAAAACAGGACAACTGGCCATACGGTTAACTCGCGACTGGATCTCGCGACTTAGTCAAGCCGCGAGGTCAAGCCGCGAGCCACCCCTGTTTTGTAAAACTTGACGTTTCACATTCCTCTCCCACTCCAGTATAAATACCCCTTTTACCCTCGATTGAAAGAGAGCTTCCAGAGAGAATTTTGAGAGAGAAACCCTAAAGAAAAACAAGATTGTTTCACCCACAATCTATACCTTAGAGTCTCTTCAAATTCCTCTACTCTCTTCCTCTCCATTGTCAAATCCTTGAGAGGCATTATACCAAACCTGGTTCTCACCATCATCATCACTGTGAGACAGTTGTTTGGATTTCTGGGAAGCAGTTAGGAAGGAACCAATCTTCATTGGTTGATGCTACGGTGTAGTAGCGGAATCCGGGAAGCTAGAAAAGAAAAAGGTTCGACGCAACCTCGTTGGAGCAAGAAGCTTGGAGGGCTTAGGTGCACTGGGTAGATTAGGCTTGGAGGGTCTATTGCTGTCCTTGTATCCCAACTGCATTTTCCAGTGGATTGTTTACCGCTTGGAGGGCGGCGGAGAGGTTTTTCGCCGAGGACTTCGGTTTCCTCTTCGATAACACATCGCATGTTGTCTTTGTGTTTGCATCTTCCTTCCTCTCTATCTTTGCCTTTTTATTATCTGCTGTGGTTTTATTTTGTTATGACTTAGATAGTCTTTAACCAATTTCGTATTATAGCATGTGTTAAGTTTCCGCACACTAGTTGTTTGACATATTGCTTGTATTGGTTAAGTTGTAATTTGGGGGTCTAAACGTTCAAAGGTGTTTTGTACACGTTTTTGAACTTTCAATTGGTATCAGAGCGGGTACACCGCTATTGGTTTCATTACCATTGTGTGATCCTTGACTCCCTTTTGAGATGGATAGGTCTCAATCCCTAAATGCACCTCCATATTTTGATGGTAGTAATTATGCTTTTTGGAAGGTTCGCATGAGAGCTTTTCTGTGTTCTATTGATGAATCCGTTTGGGATGCTGTTGAGATTGGTTGGACCAAACCTGAGGCAGCCAAATCCACATGGGATAAGACAGCACTTGCTGCATCTAATGCTAACAGTAAAGCACTCAATGCTATTTTTTGTGGTATGTCTCCAGATGAATTTGACAGGATTTCTCATATTACCTTTGCCAAAGAAGCATGGGAGATTTTGGAAACCACCTATGAAGGCACGAAGAAAGTGAAAGACACCAAGTTGCAAATGCTGACCACTCGGTTTGAGGAGCTCAAAATGAGTGAGGATGAGTCTTTTGACTCTTTCTATGGGAAGCTAAATGAGGTGGTGGTCAGTAAGTTCAACTTGGGGGAGAAAACGGAGGACTCAAAGATTGTAAGGAAGATCCTTCGATCATTGCCGGAAAGTTTTCGTGCTAAAGTGACAGCAATTGAAGAGAGCAAGGACCTTGATGACATCAAAGTACAGGAGCTGGTTGGTTCTCTGCAGACTTATGAGATGTCGCTGCCCAATCAACGGAAGAGTAAATCTCTTGCTCTAAAGACCATTAATGAGAAGGTGGAAGATCAAGACTCATCGGGAGAAGATGTGGTTGACAAAGATGTTGCATACCTTGTCAAAAATTTCAGAAAGTTCTTGAAATTCAAAAATAATGGCAAATTTAATGATAAAAGAAAATTCCAAAGTTCTGGAAGGGAGAAGAGGGAATTCAAAAAGAAAGATGGAAAAGAATCCCAACCCACACAAGGTGTCACTTGCTTCAAATGTAACGGGCATGGACACTTTAAGAAGGAATGTCCGAATTATCTGAAATCGAAAGGTAAAGTGTATGCCACGACCTTGAGTGACTCGGATTTGTCTGACTCAGAATTTGAAGAGAGCTGTGATGGAGAGGGGAACTATTCGGCTTTTATGACTATTGCTCATGTTGAGTCTTCAGATGAGTTGAATCTGCTTGTACGAGACCTTGGAGAACATAGTGATGATGAATCACTAGGAATTGTTGAAGAATCAGATGCTGAAGAAGATGAAAGCACAGCAAATCTTCAAGAGAATTATAACTCACTCATGGAGAAGTCGGGTGAGTACACAAGGGTGGCCAAGGCTGCTGTGAGAAAAATGAAGAAGGCTGAGGAGGACTACAAAAGTCTCCTAATTCGATATAGGGAGGACAAATGTAAGATAGAAACACTGAATGGTGAGTTGTCCGAAGCTTATACAAAAGTGAGATTTCTTGAGAATGAGGTTGTGCAAGCGAATGCTAAAATAGAGAGGGTCACCACCAAGAAGCTAGATGATGTTATATCATCTCAAAAAAGCTTTTCAGACAAATCCGGATTGGGATATACCGGAGGAAGTAGTTCATCTGGAAATGTCACTAAAGAAGTGAAGTTTGTAAAGGCCAAAGATCCAGTTGTAGCTGACCTTACTGGTGAGAAGCTCGAGGTGGAGGAGAAGAAGAATGTGGTGAACCAACGGATGCTGAATCCCCGTAATCAGTCTGTGGGCAGGTCTGAATCTCGTGCCAAGTCACGTCCACGACCACAAAGAGGTCCTAGAGGAACTTATGTGTGCCATTATTGCGGACTTCAAGGGCATACTCGACCAAATTGCCAAAAGCTGAAAGCAAAGAACAGTGCAACTCCTCAAAGGTCAGGAGGACCCAGAAATGATAGGAGAATTTGGGCAGGTGATCAATCTAGAGATCAAAATGGAGATCCCGGAATGATGAACGTGATGAAGATGATTGGTGCATTCACCAACTGCTTGGAAAGCTTCTCACGAAGGTTTGAAAGCTCTAACTCCCGTACCCAATCCTATAAGGAAATCACCCCAAACGCAAGTGACGTGTGGGTGAAAAAGGGTACTCATGCATAAGCATTACAGCATGTCCATGCATTAATACTTCCTATGCTTTGTGACAATGTTTGTTTGGTTTGCTTGCTGTTTTTGATGTTGGTTGTTTGCTTGTCTACTTGTGAATATTTTTAATTTTGTTTTATCAATCTTTTTGTTTCTTGTGTCAAAAATCCAAAAATCACATAAAAAAAATTAGAAAATCAAAAAGCTTGATTGACTTTGTTGAGTTTTGTCTCAAATCTTGTTTTGTCTTGTACCTTTGTGCTAATGGCTTTGTACATTTTCGAGCATTGCTTGTTTTCATGCACTTATATCACTGTGGGAAAAATCTTGAAATCTATGTGATTGTTGTAAATAGATCTTCAAACTTGTCATGAATGATTAGTGAATGGTTATGTTGATCTTGAGACATGCATAGACTTGTGTCTATATATCTTCCCACTCTTTATTTTTGTTTTGCTAAAAAGAGCTCACCAAATGTAAATCTCCATATGAAAAGAGATATTGAGCTGCAAAAGCCTGTCGCACATTCTAGTATTCGACTAGGAAAAAGGGTAAGCGACCTTATATTAAAGTGAATGTTTATTCAAAAAGCCAAAGGCTTGTTCATTAAAGTGAAATGTCAAATATCACTCTCTCAATGAGAGGTGATTGCCTCAAAAGATCAAAAAGATCAAATGTTATGATTAAAAGTGGAGTAAAATGTAAAGCTCCAAGTCATGTTATCAAGTTTTGTGGGAGGTCATATATACATATTTCTATAATTGAGATAGGTCACATGATCCAGTGCTAATTGTGTATGCCTTGGTTGAATCGATCATTGAAGCTTCACATTAGATGAAGGACTATCTCATTGTTGATATCCACACACAACACACAAGTTTATGTTCAATAAATGCCATATTCATTTGTGTGATTGTACTTGATGAAATGTGTTTTCACATGCTCAACTTTGTTAATTCAAGCACAAAAAGATTTTTGAATGTTTTAGGTGTTTTTAGAAAGTATTTTGTTTGAAAAATCTGAAAATTTCAAAAATCCAGTTTTGCCCTGTTTTGGCGGCTCAGTCGCGGGTATGTCAAGTCGCGTGCCTTAGTCGCGTCTTCGCTGGTCATTTTTGGCGACTTGTTCGCGAGTGGAAGGTCCAGTCGCGAGATTCACTCAAAGATTTTCGCGGCTCAGCTCGCGACTCACTCGCGGGTAGACCTTCCAGTCACGAAAAACACTTAGAAAAATTTTTCAAATTTTTGTTCTTGAGTGCTTTGGCGGCTTGAGCTGGCGACTGTGTGGCGACTTAATCAAGTCGCGAAAAACGCGTGTTTTGCAGAAATAAGAGCAGTTTTTAAACCTCTTTTCAGTTTTC
Organism: Quercus robur; assembly: GCF_932294415.1. Taxonomy (NCBI): domain Eukaryota; kingdom Viridiplantae; phylum Streptophyta; class Magnoliopsida; order Fagales; family Fagaceae; genus Quercus; species Quercus robur. Next base: position 84,102,992 of record NC_065538.1, on the reverse strand, counting down.
CCTTGAACTTTTGTGACTGTTCATCTTCTCTCTAAACTATCTCCCTCCCAAACACTCCGTGCTCCCATTTCCAATCTCCATTGTTGCATTCTTGTAGCTCAAAATCTTCAAGTCACAGGTATGGGTTTTCAGTTTTGCACTCTTTTCTACTTGATTTTGTGCTTTTCCCTTTGATTTTTCGCATATGTTTGTGATTTAGAAATGGGTTTGTGTTTCGGATTTTGCTCCTTGTTCATGCTTAGCTTGTGAATGCTGCTGCTAGAATTTGATTTGATCTTAGTTGTTTCCTTATTGCTCTTCATCCTGTGCTTAGCTAAGTGATCCTTTTATTTTATCTGAACTTTGAGCTGTTGTGTTGTTTCAAATTGTTCCTTTTGAGGCTGTGAGTTTTACTGTGCTAAATATGCATGCTCTATTGTGTAAATCTTTTAGGAGCATATGTGAGCTTCACAATGCTGTTTATGAGCCATATCATTTTTCATTATCTGTCTCATTGACATATATCTGCCTTTAGGATAGTTTCTATATCTGTTGCTTTTATATGTGTTTCCTATCTTAGGCTTGTTTATCCATGTGTTTGATCTAAGTAGCTTGTGTTTAAATGTTCCAAGTTCATTTGTATGGATGAAATCTCTTTGTTAATTACATGGTACTGACTAGTTCTACACATATATTGCTCTATACTGTTGTGGCCTCTTCTGATTGTTCACAGATGGCTCCCTCACCTTCTAAGAAGAAAACTCCTGCAAAGAAGGCTGACAAAAGATTGAAAATGGATTCTAAACTATTTAGGTCAGTTCATCATTTTGAGAGATACAGGGATAACTTCATGAAAGCAGGAATTATTCAAGAACGATTTGTAGATTTGGAGGATTTGAGACAAACCTTTATCCCCAGTTGTTTTGAAGGAAGAGGATGGGAAAAGCTTCTGAGTGATTTCCCTGTAGTGTGTGAACCCCTGATTAGGGAATTTTACTCAAATGCTGTGATAAAGGAGAATGAGTTAAGTTGCTGGGTTAGAGATAAAGAATTCATTTTGGATGCACATGTCATAGATGATGCATTAGGGCTTGAAGGATTAGAAGATGAGGAATTTATCAACTACAAGGATAGGAGTGTCTCTATTGAAACAGTTCAACAAAGGATAGGTGGGCAGAGAGAAGGAAAATGTTTGAATACCACTGCCTTTCCAGTGGACATGAGGTGTCTAACAATCATCATGATATTTAACCTCTATCCCATTAAGAAGTTGACTACAATCAATTGTGCTAGAGCAATTTTTCTGATGGATCTCAAAGAAAAGAATTTCATAGACATAAGTTCCCACATATATGACACCATTGTGGATGAGACAAGAACAACCTCTAGGCCAAAATTGATCTTTCCCAGTTTGCTGATGAGGATCTTTAGAAGGAAGGGGGTTCCAATCCCTCAAGACATCAGTCCCATGTCCACACCTTCTGCAATTAACAAGCTTACCTGCAAAAGGATAAGTGTTAGGCTTCCAGGAGAAGAAGATGAAGGTGATGAAGGAGAAGGTGTCCCAATGGAGACTGAAGCAGAGGCAGCAGGGCATGCATCAACCTCAACACCCAGGAGGAGTGGCAAAAGACCCAGAGCATCAACTTCTTCAGATACACCTCCAGATGCTTTCCAATTCATTCTGGAAAAACTTGATGGGATCAGAGAAGTCCAGACTGAGCACTCTGAGAGGATGAGAGCCATGCAGGATCAGATTGATGTTTTGTCTGCAAAACTAGATAGCTTCACCATTCAGCCTGAACACTGACCCTTTGGCCATTCCTGTCAAAAAGGGGGAGAAGTTTCTGTCTGTTGATAATGTCATTGATGATTGAGAAGCAGATAAGCAGCTCTCAAAGGGAAGTGTGCATAGTGATAGGGGGAGTACACACATACTTTTGTCATACTTTTGTTTTTAGTCTTATCCTCTAAACTTATGGTTTTAGGTTTGAGTTTGTATCCATGTGCTTTTGTAAGCTTTTAGGGTTAATGTTTTATGCATAGTTTGTAGGTTTTATGGTATGTATCTTGCTTAATGCAGCCTTTATGCTATGTTGAAATCAGTACTTTAATCTAAATGTTCTGCATTTTGGTTTATGTACTGTCACTCTTGTGCCCTTGTAGGATTGTTCCTAGATGCATATGCCTTGTGTGTTATGCATTGGTTGAGTGTTGAGCATACAAGTGTCTTGCCTTGTGCTTGTTAACTTGTATGTCCTTGTGTTCATTCCAAGTGTGAATGAGCACTGTGATCACTACCTTGTGGTGTTCACTTGGTTGATCAAGTCATGACTTGTTTCTTAACTCCATCTTTGCTTGATCACATATTTCCTGTTTCATATGCATTTATAATATTCTGCTTACAATGATCATGGTGTATTGTTGTGTTTCAGGAGATTCATGTTCATATGATTCAAGAGCTGCACAGCTTCTAGAGTTAGGTGTGAGTGAGTTTTGTTCAACTGTTCCCAACTCACATGTTAAGTCTAGAGTCTGTTTTAGGGTTTTGTCACGGAATAGCCAAAGGGGGAGATTGTAAGGTTGAATTTATTCAACCATCTAATTGGCTTTATTCCGTGCCAAATTTGCTTGTAATTCAGCATTTAGTAACCCTGTATTTAGGTGGGTTTGTTGTAAGGGTAGTGAGTGAGATAGAGTGAAGATTGCTCAAGAGTGTGCAAGAAAACAGAGACTCGCGGCTGGGACTCGCGGGTGACTCGCGGCTACAAGCCGCCAGAAGCAGCACACGTGCCAAGCATGCTGGAAGATGAACAGTCATGCTAGCTGGAGCATTACAGGACAAAACAGGACAACTGGCCATACGGTTAACTCGCGACTGGATCTCGCGACTTAGTCAAGCCGCGAGCCACCCCTGTTTTGTAAAACCTGACGTTTCACATTCCTCTCCCACTCCAGTATAAATACCCCTTTTACCCTCGATTGAAAGAGAGCATCCAGAGAGAATTTTGAGAGAGAAACCCTAAAGAAAAACAAGATTGTTTCACCCACAATCTATACCTTAGAGTCTCTTCAAATTCCTCTGCTCTCTTCCTCTCCATTGTCAAATCCTTGAGAGGCATTATACCAAACCTGGTTCTCACCATCATCATCATTGTGAGACAGTTGTTTGGATTTCTGGGAAGCAGTTAGGAAGGAACCAATCTTCATTGGTTGATGCTACGGTCTAGTAGCGGAATCCGGGAAGCTAGAAAAGAAAAAGGTTCGGCGCAACCTCGTTGGAGCAAGAAGCTTGGAGGGCTTAGGTGCACTGGGTAGATTAGGCTTGGAGGGTCTATTGCTGTCCTTGTATCCCAACTGCATTTTCTAGTGGATTGTTTACCGCTTGGAGGGCGGCGGAGAGGTTTTTCGCCGAGGACTTCGGTTTCCTCTTCGATAACACATCGCGTGTTGTCTTTGTGTTTGCATCTTCCTTCCTCTCTATCTTTGCCTTTTTATTATCTGCTGTGATTTTATTTTGTTATGGCTTAGATAGTCTTTAACCAATTTCGTATTATAGCATGTGTTAAGTTTCCGCACACTAGTTGTTTGACATATTGCTTGTATTGGTTAAGTTGTAATTTGGGGGTCTAAACGTTCAAAGGTGTTTTGTACACGTTTTTGAACTTTCATATATACCCTTATACCCACAGTATTTAGAGAGCTTCCAGATAGAATTTTGAGAGAAAAACCCTAGAGAAAAACAAGATTGATTGATTCATCCACAATCTTCACATAGAGACTCTTTAAATTCCTCTACTCTCTTCCTCTCCATTGTCAAATCCTTGAGAGGTATATTATCAAAACCTTTTCTCACCATACCCATATCTGTGAGAAGGCTGTTTGGTGTTTTGGGAAGCAGTTAAGAAGTGACCAATTTCATATTGGTAGATGCTATGGTCAAGTAGCGGAATCCAGCAAGCTAAAGAAGAAATAGGTTCGGCGTAACCTCGTTGGAGTAGGAGCTTGGAGGGCTTAGGTACATTAGGTAGATTAGGCTTAGAGGGTCTTCTGCTGTTCATGTATCCCAATTACATTCTTTAGTGGATTGCTTACCGCTTGGCGGGCGGTGGAGAGGTTTTGCGCCGAGGGCTTCGGTTTCCTCTTCGATAACACATCGTGTGTTGTCCTTGTGTTTGCATCTCTCTTCCCTTAATCTTTCCATTTAATTTCTACTGTGGACGTGATTTTAATTGGTTTAGATTGTTTATCAATTCTGCTTTAAGCTTATGTTCATATTCTGCACATTAATTGTTTGACATTAAGCTTGAATTGGTAATTTGTAAATTAGGGATCTAAATGTTCATAATGTTTTATACACTAATTGAACTTTCAGGCCTAATATTGTAGATTATTTTCCAGCACTTCGTTTGATTGATCCCCAAGGTGTACGCAAAACGACAGGGATTTATTACACAAAAATATTTGGGATTCTTGATGGTATCATCAAGCAACGACTACAATTAAGAGCTTCATCAATGGGTTCTAACTTCTAAAGCAGGCAACGATGTACTAGATTCACTTCTCAGTCTCATTGAAGAAGATAATTCAAAGATAAGCCTCCTTGATATTAAACATTTGCTTATGGTAATTGACTACCTCTTTAAAACTTTGGTTCAAAGAAAATATCTGAAAAACAATTATACCTAATACTATTATTTAATACTTGACTGTGATGTATTTATCTCAACAAGAAAAAAAATACTCTGTGATGTATCATGTATTTGATTCAAGTATCATCTCTTCCTCCTTCATTATTTATCTATAACAAAAATATTAATATTCAACACTAGGTGAATAATTTTGAATTTTTTGAATATAAACTTGTTCTGAGTAGAATATTATTTAAATTCATTATAATGGATCAAGAACTTCTGCTCCTACAGGAGATATATAATTTTTGATTTTGAGACAAGGATTCACTTAAAAAAAAAAAAAAAATAGGTCTTTGATAAGACGGATTAATTTCATGAGACTTGTATCAACTTTTTATTTTTGTTTTTCTATATTTTTTTAATTTATACATAAATTTATTACTTTCAAGAAATGAGTAAATATTTTCTTGGTTTCTTAGTATTTGTGATTGTGACAATGTACTAGCTCCTCACCGTCATCGATAGTTTGAAGTCAACATATATCATCATCATTTTGACAATTAAGGAAAGTCTTTTTGAATTATATGACCCCCATTTCGCCAATCAGGCCATATGTTGATTTCCAATGCATATTTATATTAGTACGTGCAATTCAGAAATATGTGAATTTCACAGAATATTTAAAGCAGGAATGAATGCTAATCAATCTGTATGACCAGTTTTCATCCTCAAATAACTTCAACAAACTTGATGGCTAGTACTCCTTGGGATCTTTGTTAGTTTGTGGGCCTCAACCTTTAGCACCATTGGTAACGTTATTGACTGAGAATTACTAACAATTGTTGTGATTTGATTGACATTATTTTTATCGGGTTCACTACTCATACTATTTGTATTAGGCACTGATGACAATAGGCCATAAACTTAGGCAAACAATTCTCATACTATTTTATTGTAGCTGTAGGACTTGTTTCTAGCAGGGATCGGAACAACATCAAGCACTGTGGAATGGGCAATGACAGTGTTATTACACAACCCGGAAAAAAATGGCAAAAGCTCGAGATGAGCTTAAAGAAGTCCTAGGCAAGGATGGGCGCGTTCAAGAATCAGACATCTCAAAGTTCCATTATCTTTAAGCTATAGTGAAAGAAAATTTTCGATTGCACAATCCTGTGCCTTTTCTAGTACTCCATGAGGCTGAAACAAATGTAGAAATGTGTGGCTTCATTGTGCCCAAAAATGCAAAAATACTAATAAATGTGTGGGCAATGGGACGAGACTCAAGCGTATGGCAAAATTAATCCAAATGTATTTATGCCCGAAAGGTTTTTAGCGCAAGACATTGACTTTAAAGGCCGAGATTTTGAGCTCATTCCATTTGGAGCTGGAAGAAGGATATGCCCTGGATTGCCATTAGCTAACAGAATGGTGCACTTGATGTTAGCTTCTCTTCTTCACCACTTTGCTTGGAAGCTCCTAGATGAGATGAGGCGAGAAGACATGGACATGGGTGAGACGTTTGGGATTACCTTACATACTGGCCCCTCTGAGCTATTCCCATAAAATCCTTTTAACTTTGATTGTCTGTTCTTAGCCAAATATAAATGTGAATTTTTCTGTGTGTTTACCCTAATTTCTCCAATGTTAGGATTTTGCATAAGCATAATAAAGGAAAACAATTATATATCATGCACCATTAGTTTGCAATTCTATTATGGATTCTAGTTAACTCAATTAATAAACTCATTTGTTGTCGGATAAGGTTCGAATTCCACCTACACGTGCCTAGTAATCTTGCTTTCAAAATGGAGAAAATTGTTGGCATTTATCTTGGCCTTCATATTTGTCTGTCTGAACTTTTGGACGAGAGATTGCCTCATATGGAATTGGACGTGATGAATTTAAAGATGGCGATAAAATGGAAAAAAAAAAAAAGTAAAAGAGAGAGAGAGAGAGAACACAGAAAGATTACATAATTCAGCTTGAAAGCTTGCATCTACGGGATAAAGTTCTAAGTGGCTACATCATTTATATTCTTAATTGTATTTACAATAAACTCTAAGCAGGTATAAATAGAGACTACAGCAATAAGGTTGGCCCTAGATGGATTTTACAATATATAATTGGACCATTCGGAGCATTAGACATACTAAATCAATAGAGCGAATGCGAAAATGATTTTTCAATACAAATGGACCACTTGAAGCATAAAACATACTAAATCACATAAAGCGAATACAAAACCACTTTTACAGGACAATTTGGATCCCTTCAATAGCAAAATCTTCTAATTAATGGATCACTTAAATTTTTTGTTGAGACTTTAGTCAAGAAAGAAGGCATGAAGGAAGGCAACACCGTAAAGAAGAAACAACAAGAGCACAATTGCAGTGATGTAAAGCCAGAGCAAAACGACAGTGTTTATTAGGAAAGAAAGAAAGAGAAGTTAAAATCAAACGGTGGTGTTTTACTTAAGTGACTGGCACGTGAGATTGTTTAAGTGCTGTACAGCTGTCAAATCCGGATTGCTTAGGAAAGTTAGTTGGTTAATAGTTAGTTAGACTTTTTTCTTTCCCTCCTTTCAAGTAAAACAGTTTCTCTCGAAGCAGTTGGCGAAAATGGCCAACTGGCCTTAAAAACGAAACTATCTAGTTAGTAGGCTCTCTTTAGAAACATATTTCATTTATAGCATCTCGAGTCTTAAAGACTCGATTTTGCGCTTCAAAATCGAGTCTTTAAGGCTCGGTTTGTATGCTTGACCACGTCTGATGTGGCAGAGTTGTCATCTGGCATTGACATGGAAATCGAGTCTCTTAGACTCGATTTCTAACCCCTATTTATAACGCTCACACCAAACACCAGAGCATCAGAGGAGGAAAAACCCAGAGAAAAAAAAAAGAAAAAAAAAGAAAAGAAAACCAGAAACAGAGAGGAAGAGAAGATCGAGATCGGAGACCCAGAAACCAGAAACCAGAAACTGACCAGCGACCCAGGCGGCCAGGGGCTCGCGTCGGCCAGCGTCGAGCGCGGCCAGGGGCTCGCGGAAAAACCCAGAGAAAAAAAAAAGAAAAAAAAGAAAAGAAAACCAGAAACAGAAAGGAAGAGAAGATCGAGATCGGAGACCCAGAAACCAGAAACTGACCAGCGACCCAGGCGGCCAGGGGCTCGCGCCGGCCAGCGTCGAGCGCGGCCAGGGGCTCGCGCGGCCTGGGTCGCGCGCGGCCTGAGGCTCGCGCGAGCTTGGGTCGCGCGCTGCCTGAGGCTCGCGCGCAGCCTGGGGCTCGCGCGAGTCAGGCCGCGCGCGACCGGGGGCTCGCGCGAGCCTGGGTCGCGCACGGCCTGAGTCTCGCGCGAGCCCCAGGCCGGCGCGAGCCCCTGGCCGCGCTGGTGAGGTTTGGCAGTGAGGTTCTCTGTTTCTCTCCCTCTGATCTGATCTGAGTAGCTGTGTGTTTCTCTTTCTCTCCCTCTGATCTGATCTGCGTTTGGGTATTTTGGCATGTAGAGACTTAGAATTTTTTTAAAAAAATTTTGGGATTGAAATCGAGTCTCTAAGACTCGATTTCTGGTTGGAATACACGTGGAAATCGAGTCTAAGAGACTCGATTTCCATGTCAATGCCAGATGGCAACTTTGCCACATCAGACGTGGTCAAGCATACAAACCGAGCCTTAAAGACTCGATTTTGAAGCCCAAAATCGAGTCTTTAAGACTTGAGATGCTATAAATGAAATATGTTTATAAAGAGAGCCTACTAACTAGATAGTTTCGTTTTTAAGGCCAGTTGGCCATTTTCGCCCGAAGCAGTTTCTAGAATCTTTTCTTTAACGTTTTTCATCTGAATCATGTTCTAAACAAATAGTATAGACACGTGTACCATATCATTGCATTTAAGTCAATGTCTTTTTCTTTTTCTTCCTAACTCCGTACAAAGTAGGTACTAGACACTAGACAGGTTTGATTAATCTTCATGAATTATTGTACTTTAGGACACCGAAGCATGTTCCACGTTTATCATTTTAGACTGTATTCTTTAATATTCTCAACGAAAATATAAACACAAGAAACATAAACCAACATCAAGAATTAATGGAATACTACCTAGTATTGTCGTTGATACTTCCTTTGCATGTGTGGGCATCAATTCGTATGCTCACATCCAATCTAGCTAGCAAGCTGCAAGCACTTTGTTGTAACTTTGATTGTTTGTTCTTAGCCCAATATAGATGTGAATTTATCTGGGCTTAATCTATTGTCATCAATATTATGATTTTGCATAATCATAATAGAGGAAAAAAATTATATATTGTACATCATTAGTTTGTAGTCCTATACGGCTATACTGAGTTCTAGTTAATTCAGTTTGTAAAATATTATGTTGTTGAATAAAGTTTGAATTCTACCTACACGTGTCCAGTAATATTGCTTTCAAAATGGAGATAATCGTTTGGCATTTATCTTGGTCTTTGTATTTGCTTTTATTGTCTGTCCTAACTTTTAGACTAGAGACTAGCTCATATATATAGACAACTCTTATTGCACATGTTGAAAACTTGAAATTAAGGGCTCATTTGTTTGGTGATTGAGATTGAAAAGTGGTGGATAGAAAATGGGGAAGGAATGAAAGAGTTGAGAGACAGAAGAAATTTTAATTTTTCTCTTGTTTTATTCGGATGGAAATGATGAAAAACTCATTTATTTTATTTAGAAAAAAAGTGAAAAAATAGAAAATGTAATTTGTTTAAATTTACTCTTATGTCCTTACTTCATTATATATAAGAAATAATTTTTTTGTAATAAATAATTACTTATTTATCGATTAAAATTAATAAAATAATATTTTATAAAAGTTAAAATATTGTACATAATATATTATTATATTATTTTTTCTCTTTGTTACTATATTTATTAAATTTTTATTAAAAAAAAAAAAAGTAAACGTCGTCCAGAAGCTTGTGTTTTTTGTTGTATAGTACAGGTGTTGGTTGTTTGTTCAAGTTAAGAACTCTGTGGTAATGTTTTGTGATCCAACATATGGTCTGTCTGGACTTTTAGATGGGAGAGTACCTCATATGGTCGATTGTTATTGGACATGATGAAATTAAAGATAGAGAGAAAAATGAAACAAAAAGTAAAAGAGAAAGAAAGAATATAAAGAAATTACGTGATTTTACTTGACAACATGCATCCACATGATAAAGTCTTTTCTATTCTCAATTGTATTTACAATAAACTCTAACCAGGTATAAACAGAGACTATAGCAATAAGGCTAATCATAAATAGGCTTTACAGTATAATTGGAAAGGTCAGAGCATTAGACATACTTTCTTTTTTCTTTTTCTTTTTTGAGAAGAAAGAGCATTAGACAGACATACTTTATCAATAAAGCGAATAGGAAAATGATTTTACAATATTATAATTGGACAACTCGAAGCAATAGACTTACCTTTCTTATTTTCTTCTTCGAGAAAGCAATAGACATGTCTAATCAATACAAAATAGACTCTTAAACGAATGGTTGATATTATCTTCGGCCGCCCCGCTTGACTTTTGCATCCGAATCATGTCCTAAACTTCTAAATTCTAATCCTCAATCGATGACAGGGACACCTCCAGCTGCCTTATATAGATAGATACATGTAGCATTATAAGATTGTAGGACACCGAAGCATGCATGTTCCATGTTTTCCTTTTAAGACTGTCTTCTTTATATTCCATTCTTGTATCCATCGAAAATATAAACACAAGAAACATAAACCAACTTCAAGAATTAATGGACTACTACCTAACAAGGTTTTGAAACCCGGACCGGACCATACGGTCCGATCAGAAAAACCGTGAACCTCTCACAATCACGGTTCTTTAAAACTTAAGAACCAGCCTATGCCAAAAAACAGGGAACCATTCGAATCGCGGTTCAACCACACGGTTCTGGGAACCATGATCAGACCGCTTCTCACGGTTCCCTTTGAATCTGAACCTAAAAAAAAAAAAAAAAAAAAACACACACACACACACACACAGAAAACCAAAAGAAAAAGAAACATAACTATAGGGATGAGAAAACGTTTGATCTTTGTTTCAGTTTCTTTGCTTCACTCTCAAAAAACGTCTCACATAATCCAAACACAAAACAAAATCCAATTCTTACAATAAAGTTGAATCAGAACAAGCAAATATGAAAAAAAAAAAAAAAAAAAAAAAAAGCTGATCTGACCTGGTCTGGTGGTGGGGAGGAGGACGAACGGCGGTGGGGTGGCGGACGAGGTAGTGCTTCATGGTAAACGCCGATCTCCACCGACTTTGTCCTTTCGGCGACCTCGATCTCCACCGGCCTTCGATCTGTGCACCACGATCTCCACCGGCGCTTCAGATTCCCCTCTCTCTCTCTTCTCTTTTCTTGATGTTGTGAATTTGTGAATAATTGGGTCTGTATGTGAAATGATAATTGTGAAGTAAATGTGAGGTTGAGAGTTGAGTAATAAATTGGGTCCGTATGAAAATGTGAGGTGGTCTTTATCCCTTAGTTTTTTTTTTTTTTTTTATGTAATTGTGTGGTTTTTTTTTTATTATTATTCAAACGTGTGGCATTTAATATTAAGAAATGGAAATTAAGAAATACTACCACAATATTTTCACAATAAATTTTAAGTAATAGATTTTTTTTTTTTTTTGAGGAGAAAGTAATAGATTGTTATTAGCTAATATTGGTGAGTAAAAAAATAATTTCAGTGGTGGATTCAAATTAGAACTAGTAACAACTTTTCACATAAGATTTTGTTGTGAATGTGAGCTAGATAGCTGGTCATGTGAGCATTGGAAAGTGAAACTTGGAAAGACAATCTGATGCTTTTAATTTTCTTTTTATAAAAAAAATGGTTATTATTATTGGATAGATATTTCATATTTGGGCTATAGATGGATATATTAGACATAGTTAAAATATGGATTTATAGTTTTAATTTGACTATTTTAGTTCATTTTTATATTTTTTACTAATTTAATATTTTTATATATATTTAAAATAATTATTAAATTAATTATGACGTCATCATGATTCGATCCCGGTTTGACCTCGGTTCGACCTTAAAAACCTTGAACCTCTCCCTTTTACGGTTCAATGAACGGTCCGGGTCTGAAAACCTTGCTACCTAATATTGTTGCTTATACTTCCCTTTGCATGTGTTACTCGATGTGTGGCCATCAACTTCAACAAACGATCAATTTTTGTTACTTTGATTCTTTGTTCTTAGCCCAATATAGATGTGAATGTATCTGTATGTTTAATCTAATGTCTTTAACATTAGAATTTTACATAATCATAATAGAGAGGGAAATAATTATATATTGTACATTATTAATTTGTAATTTTATAATGAGTTATAGTTAGCTCAAATAATAAAACATTTTGTTGTCAAATAACGTTTGAAATCTGCCTGCACATGCCCAATAATATTGCTTTCAAAATGTAGATAATTGTTTGGCATTTATCTTGTCCAAACTTTTAAATGAGAGACTACCTCATATGGACAACTCCTATTGTACATGTTGAAAACTTGAAATTAAGGGGTCGTTTAATTATGGAGATAGAAAAGTGGAGGTGAGAAAATGGGAAGAGAATGGAAAGGTGGGGTAGAAGAAATTTTAATTTTCTTTCGTGTTGTTTGGTTGGGAGGGATAAAAATTCATTTGTTTGGTTAACAAGAAAAATGAAAGGATAGAAAATGTAATGTGTGTAAATTTGCTATTAATTATGTTCTTATTTCATTATATATAAGAAATAATTTTTTTAATAAAATATTACTTATTTATCAACTAAAATTAATAAAATAACATTTTATAAAAATTAAAACATTATATGATGATACCGAAAACAATACCACCAGCGAGTCACACGTTCCTCGTACGATCGCAAATGGCACCTGCACAATGAAAAGGAATAACCTAGCAGAGAGTACCGGTGTGGTACCGGCCAAATACCCTCCGAAGGTCAAGTTAGAACTATTCTCGCTGCTCTAGAGTGCTAGAGAGGGTAAAATTATGCGTACCTTGGGTCACGAGGGTGCTAAGGTTTTTATAGTAGCAAGGGTCATCCCTCTTTCCCTTGGAGTAGAAGTCTTTTCCTTATAGGAGTCCTTTTGGGCGTATTTTTCGGGATCCTTTCCTTATAGGAGTTTCTTGAATATTCTCTAGCGTGGGAAACAGGTCAACTCCTTACTTATAGCGTGGGAAGCAAGTCAATTTATACTTGGTCCGTCAGCCTCAATTTATTTCCTTCAGCTTTTAGGGCGTCAACTATTGAGACCGTCACTCTTGGAGACCGTCTGCTACAGCACCGTCTGCTTATGTATGGAAGGTCGCACAGAACCGTCGGTCTGAGGCTAGACTCCTTTTACCCTTATCAGTCGCCCCCTACTCTACATGTTCGACGCTTACAACCGTCAGCATGTTGAGTTATTTTTGAAAAAGAAAACGAATTATGAATGCCTCCTCGAGCCGCGAGCTATTTAATGCAAGGTCACGTGGCGAGCGGTCGTTGGCCTCGTTTCTGGGCACGGACGTCGCCTCGCATTCCATGCGTTTTTCCCCTTATATAAATATCACGCCTTGTTTCATTTTGTCATTTTAACTTCGCAGATCTTTTTAAGAGAGAACCCGTCGCTCTTACTCACGATTCGTTCCGTCAGCTCTTACCAATACCGTCACTCTTAAAGGTTGTTTCATTTATTCAAGATCTATTTCACCTGTAAGTTCCTCTTCCTTTCTTTTTGCTTCCTTTTTATTTTTACTTTTGCCCAAAAAATTTTTCTTTCATTGAGAACGTCAGTCTAGGAACTTAGGGTGTATCCGTCACTTGTAGGTAGTCAGATGTCAAGTGACGCGTCGAGTGATCAGTCGTCAGTCCGCGACGGAGCGGGCTACGACGAAGTTTTTGGCTCAGGTCAAGAGTCCGACGGCTTTTCGGAGTCGTCAGGAAAAGAAACGTAGGCCCAATCCCTTAGTATTGACGTAGAAGACCGTGTTGAGGGAGTTAGGGAAAAGGTGTTAAGTGAGGTTGAGGTCGAGGGGATCGACGAGGAAGTTGTTGATGAAGGGAACTGGGAGGAAGGTGACGAAGAGATCGATAGTGACGAAGATAGGGATGACGGTAACGAGGTTAGTAGTGACGGTAATGAGGATGAGGGTGACGAAGAGTCCAGTGAGGGAACTTCAGGGAGTTCTGGAGGTAATCGTCCCTTCATCCTTCCAGAGGAGTGGGCCGTCAATAAATTTCTCCCAAAGATGAGCAACAGAGTTTTTTCTGAGTTGCGTATTCGTTTCCAGATCCCAGATCACATTCCCCTCCGTCTCCCTAAAAAGAATGAGAAGTGTTATACAGGGAGGACGGCTGATGTGGGGATGTACGATGCCATGTTCGCAGCTGGCCTTAGACTTCCACTAACGGCTTTACATCGTCAGCTGGCGGATTTCTTAGGATTGTCCGTCAGCCAGATCTCTCCGAATGCCTGGAGGATCTTTATTGGTGCTGAGGTTCTTTGGGGTCGCTTGAGTGGGGGGAACCGTCAACTTTCGCTAGACGAGTTCTTTTACTGCTACAGACCTCAGCATAAAGTATCCGCCAAGGGGACATATCACTTTGCACCTCGTGAAAAGAACTTAAGATTAGTGTTTGATATGCCGGATTCGAATAGGAATTGGAAGAATAGGTTTTTCTTTGTTAAAGGGACGGACTGGGTGTGCCGCCCGGATGAATGGGATACGTTGCCCGGGGGTTATTTTGATAACACATGGGCTTATATTAGGGAGTCAGGTTGCCCCCGTCTCTTTCTTTTTACCGTCGCTTTCCATTTTCCAGGGAACTTTCACCGTCTCTTTTAACACCGTCTATTCCCTTTTGTTTCAGCCATCGCTCGTCCGGAGGTGTCTGACGAACAAAGGGAATTCATCCGTCGGATACTCACCATCCCACTTGAGCAACGTAAGTGTAGGGATTTGATAACCCTAGACACTCTACATTTGTATTGTGGTGGTCCTGAGCCGACGGTCGAAGCTCGGAAGTTGGAAGAATTTTCAAGAAAACGTAAGTAAATGCATTATTTAATCCGTCGGCTTTTTTATTCCGTCTGCTATTACTTATCCGTCAGCTTACTTTGTGCAGAGATGGAAGCTGCGAAGCAGAGGGTGAGGGCCGCTGCTGCCCGTAAGAAGGAAGAAGACAAAGCCAAGGGGAAAGAAGGAGCGTCAACCCCTCATTCTTCTTTGAAGGGTTCGATCAAGAGGAAGGCTGACGAAAAAGATGATCCTCCTTCCAAGAAGGCGACCGTCACTTCCATGGACGTGCCCTCCAAGAAGTCGCCCCCCAAGTCTGGCCATGGTGCTGGGAAAGGGGTGATGACCTCCTCTGGTCCCGTCATTGAAGGCCCCCGTTCCTTGTTGACTCACAAGGATTATGCTGTCGAGGGGGTGGAATCTCTCATTAAACAGACGGATCTGGATCCTTGTGCTCAGCTTGGTACGGAGGACCTTGGAGCGTCAGCCTTTTTTGATATCGCACGGGTATGTTTCCTACTTTGAACAATCTGATCTTTGCCTTGCTTAATAGCTGACGGTTGTGTTACCTTTAGGCCTTGGTTCGTGTTAAAGCACTTCAAGACCGATGCGTGGCCAAAGAAGGCGTCGTTTCTTGGGTGAGGAGGCACAATTCCAGCCTGATGGATCAGCAGGCGCAATACAAGGAGGCCGTCCGTCTCTTAAACGCAGATCTGAAGGATGTGAAGGAGAAATTAGGAGAAGCTGAGGGCCAGCAAAAGAAACTTAAGGAGGAGGTTGCGTCTCTGCGCGCGCAAGTACTGACGGCTGGGACTGACGCAGTCGAAAAATTCAAGACAACCCAGTCCTTCATTGATTCCTGTGCTGACTATTACGGCACAGGTTTCGATGATTGTCTGAAGCAAGTAGCGTCAGCTTATCCGGAGCTGGATCTGTCTAGGATCACCATGGATGCCTCCGTGCCAATGACTCCTGCTGCTGACAGAGATGACGAACCCCTCAGTTTGGATTTTTTGCTTAATGATGCTGGGGTCGTTTTGGCCCAGCCTGCTGTCCCTACCCCCGCTGAGTCTTCAGATCAAATTGCTAAGGATAAAGTTGACGGGGTCTCCAAGGACGTTCCTGCCGCCTAATCCTTGCTGTTAATTGTAATTTTTGAACAATGTCTTTAAGTGCCCTTATGTTTGTTGGGCTTTTTACTTGTAATTCTATCTACCCCCTGTTGTCCGTCACTTTAAACATACACATTGACTTTGACTAATCTTAATGAGACCGTTATCCCTTTTTTTATTTTATTTAGCCTTTTTCGATTAGCTCGTCATCTTTACAGGTTTGTTGGTTGGAGAAACTTATTTGTAAGTAGTCTCATTTTTTTGGTAAGACCGTCAACAATTTGACCGTCTACCATATAAATCCTTTACTTTGATGATATTTTCATCCATTGGACCGTCAGCTCTACAGCGTCGGCTTCTTTGGACCGTCACGCACTTAGCCTTGGCCTTGTTAGTTTTTTGGGTATGTCCCATTAGATGATCGTCGATTTTTTGGCTTTAGCTTTCCCGGATCATTATTTTCTTGGCTATTTTAGCCTTGATGTCTTTTGACATCTTCATTGGTCCGTCAGTTTTTAAGGCCTGGGCCGTATGATGATAGCTTCATCTATTGGACCGTCGGCTTTTTAGCTTAGCCTTTTCGGACCGTTGTTTTCTTGGCTATTTTAGCCTTGATGTCTTTTGACATCTTCATTGGTCCGTCAGTTTTTAAGGCCTGGGCCGTATGATGATAGCTTCATCTATTGAACCGTCGTCTTTTTAGCTTAGCCTTTTCGGAACGTTGTTTTCTTGGCTATTTTAGCCTTGATGTCTTTTGACATCTTCATTGGTCCGTCAGTTTTTTCTTTAGTCCGTGTGTGGACCGTCGAAAAAATACACTTCAGCAATTTCTAAATAAAACCCCTCTTATTGCCATGCATTTAAATAAAAGTAATTAAAACCAAATCCTGCCCCTTGGGCTAAAAAGTATTGTTGCGAAAAAACTAAAGTAAATGATAAATCTGAGGAGTTAAACTATAATTTGCTGAAAAATAAAAAGAGGTTGGTCTTCATGCTGCCGCTCCTATTGGTAGTACTTTCGTAGGTGCTCGGTGTTCCATGGGTGTGGTAGTTTCTGTCCCTCCAACGTTTCTAGGTGGTAAGTACCTTTTCTCTGCCACGACGAAACTCGGTAAGGACCTTCCCAATTGGGGCCGAGTTTCCCTTGGGTAGGGTCCCTAGTGGCGCCCATGACCTTTTTAAGCACAAGGTCTCCAACTTGGAAGTCTCTGTGTCGGACCCGAGAGTTGTAGTATTTGGCCATGCGATCCTGGTACCTAGCGAGCCTTTGTTCTGCTGCTGCCCTGATCTCGTCCACTAGGTCAAGCTGTAGTCGCATAGCCTCATTGTTTCTGCTCTCATCATGGTTGTGTACCCTGTAGCTTGTGAGTCCGACTTCGGCCGGGATGACTGCTTCGCTTCCGTATGTCAGGAGGAACGGTGTCTCTCCTGTGGGTGTTCTTGCCGTCGTCCTGTATGCCCATAGTATACTCGGCAATTCTTCGGGCCATATACCCTTTGCCCCCTCGAGCCGAGTCTTGATGATCTTGAGCAAGGATCGGTTTATGACTTCGACCTGTCCATTAGCTTGAGGGTGGGCGGGGGAGGAGTAGTGGTTCTTTATTCCCAATTGTGAGCAAAAATCCCGGAAATGGTCGTTGTCGAACTGTCTCCCGTTGTCCGAGACAAAGACTCTAGGAATGCCAAACCTGCATATGATGCGTCTCCAGACGAAGCTCCGCACGTTCTTCTCTGTAATCGTGGCTAAAGCTTCAGCTTCCACCCATTTCTTGAAATAGTCGATGCCTACCACCAGGAATTTCAGCTGTCGTACGGCTGTAGGGAATGGTCCCATAATATCTAATCCCCATTGTGCGAACGGCCACGGGGCCGTCATCGGGGTCAGCTCTTCGGTCGGTTGTCTAATGATATTGCTGAACCTTTGGCATTTGTCACAGGCCCGAACGTAGGCTTCGGCGTCCTTCTGCATAGTGGGCCAATAGTAACCTGCTCGCACAAGCTTGTGTACCAACGATCTGGACCCTGAGTGGTTTCCGCAGATTCCTTCATGTATTTCTCTCATGACGTATTCTGCCTCTTCCGTGCCCAAGCATCTCAGATACGGTCGGGAGAAACCTCTCTTATACAGGACGTCTTTTATCAGGACGAACCTCGCCGCCTGGACTTTAAGTTTCCTAGCGGCTTCCTTTCCGTTTGGTAAGACCCCGTTTTTTAAGTACGAAACTAAGGGTGCTGTCCAGCTGCTGTCGGAGCATATTTCCTGCATGTTGCTGAGATCTATTAGCGGGGAAAACTGTACGAAAGAGAGTACATTACCAGGGATGACCATTTGTTCAGTTGAAGCGGCCTTCGCGAGACGGTCGGCTCTCTCGTTCTCTTCTCTGGGAATTTGGACGACTTTGGCTTCTAGGTCTCCCACCCTTGTCCTTACTTCGTCAAGGTACCTTTTCATTTTTTCGCCCTTGCAATCGTAGTCTCCGTTTATTTGGTTGGTGATGACCTGTGAATCGCAGTAGATGACTACCCTCGCGGCTCCTGCTGCTTTGGCAAGGTCAAGCCCTGCTATCAGAGCCTCATACTCCGATTCATTGTTGGTGGTAGGGAAGTCGAGACGGACCATACATTCGATGGTGTCTCCTTCGGGCGATAGTAGCACGATGCCGGCCCCTGCGGCCTGCCTGTTGGACGATCCGTCCGTATATATGCTCCATTGAGGCGACTCCGCTGCCCCCTTGTCTTCCCCATGAGTGAACTCAGCTATAAAGTCGGCGACGATCTGTCCCTTGATGGCGGTTCGCGGGCGATACTGAATGTCAAATTCGCTCAGCTCTATGGCCCATAGCGCCAATCGTCCCGCGGCCTCAGGGCTGCTCATTGCCCGTCGTAAGGGCTTGTCAGCCAGGACGTTTACAGTATGAGCTTGGAAGTATGGCTTGAGCTTACGGGCTGCCGTAACCAATGCGAAGGCAAGTTTCTCCATGAGCGGGTATCTTTCTTTGGCACCGTGAAGCGCTCGGCTTGCGTAGTATACGGGTTTTTGCACCTTCTCTTCTTCTCTGACCAAGGCCACGCTAACGGCTGCGGGGGAGACGGCTAGATAGAGGAAAAGTTCTTCTCCTGGCTGCGACGGGCTCAGCAATGGCGGGGAGGAGAGGTAAGCCTTCAATCCTTCGAAGGCTTGTTGGCATTCGTCAGTCCACTCGAAGGATTTCTTTAATGTTCGGAAGAAGGGCCAGCACTTGTCCGTCGCCCTTGACACGAACCTATTCAGCGCCGCTATCTTTCCATTGAGGCTTTGCACCTCCTTCACATTTCTCGGTGGTGCCATATCCATAATGGCCCGGATCTTGTCCGGGTTTGCCTCGATTCCCCTTTGAGACACCATGAATCCCAAGAATTTTCCTGTCGTTACTCCAAAGGCGCATTTCCCCGGATTGAGCTTCATGTTGTAGGAGCGAAGTGTGTCGAATGTTTCTTTGAGATCTCCTAGATGATCTTCCTCCCTTCGGCTTTTGACTAGCATGTCGTCTACATAGACCTGGACATTCCTCCCAATCTGTTGCGCGAACATTTTGTTCATGAGCCTTTGGTACGTTGCGCCCGCGTTCTTCAGGCCAAAGGGCATGACCTTGTAACAGAATAAGCCTTGGCTGGTCACGAACGACGTTTTTTCCTGGTCGGCTTCGTGCATTTGGATTTGGTTGTATCCCGAGAAAGCGTCCATGAAGCTCAGCAACTGGTGTCGGGCCGTAGAGTCTACTAGGACATCAACCCTCGGAAGGGGGTAACTATCCTTGGGGCAGGCTTTGTTAAGGTCGGTGAAGTCCACACACATCCGCCATTTCCCGCTCGCTTTCTTCACCATTACTACATTTGCTAACCAGTCGGGATAGTACACTTCCCTGATGAAGCTTGCTTCCCGTAGCTTTCTGACTTCCTCTGCTATGGCCCGGTCTCGCTCGGGGGCAAACACCCTTTTCTTTTGTCTGACGGGTGAAAAGGCGGGCGACACATTCAATTTGTGCACCATGATTGAAGGATCTATTCCTGGCATATCTTCATGACCCCACGCAAATACGTCTCGATTACGTCTAAGGAAGGTTATGAGCTCCTGACGGACTGTGGGGTTAGCGAGCGTTCCAATTTTGGTCATTCGGCCAGGATCGGAACTGTCAAGGGGTATTTCTTCTAACTTCTCAACCGGCTCCATTACCGTCCGGTGCTCTTCTATACTTAAAGTCTGAACCTGATCCTCCATTTCCATCATGGCTATGTAACATTCGCACTTGGCCATCTGACTCCCGCGCAGCTCCCCTACTCCGTAGTCAGTTGGGAACTTAATCATCAGGTGGTAGGTAGAGGTTACTGCCTTCCATGAGTTGAGCGTGGGTCGCCCGAGGATAGCGTTGTAGGCTGATAAGCAATCAACAACCAAGAATGTCACGTCCCTGGCTATCTGTTGGGGGTAATCACCCACAATTACGGATAAGGTGACCGCGCCCAGTGGGAATACTCGGCTCCCGCAAAAGCCGACAAGCGGGGCATTTGTTGGGATCAATCGCCCCCTGTCGATCCTCATCTGCTGGAACGCGGTGTAGTATAAGATATCTGCTGAACTGCCATTGTCGACGAGCACCCGGTGCATATTGTAATCCCCTACATGCAAGCTGACGACGAGTGCGTCGTCATGTGGATGGTGAAGGCGTCGTGCGTCTTCTTCCGAGAATCCGATTACGGGACCTTCTCTTCTTGTTATCTTCGGCACGGCTCCCGTCAGTTGAACATTTTGTATCATCCGAAGATAGGTCTTGCGGGCCTTCTTGGATGACCCGGCGGCGGTCATTCCTCCTACGATCATCCTTATATCCCCAATTGGGGGCCTCGGTCGCTCATTATCCCGTCGGGGGTGTTGGTCTTGCGCGGGGGGATCCGCTCTCTCCTTGCTAACGAATCTCTGTAGCTTTCCTTGTCTGATAAGGGCTTCAATCTGCTGCTTGAGGTCATAGCAATCAGCTGTGTCGTGGCCGTGGTCGCGATGGAACCGGCAGTATTTATCTCGGGAGCGTTTGTTGGGGTCACTCTTCAGCTTTCCTGGGAATGTCAGCGACTCCTCGTCCTTGATCTGCATAAGGACTTGATCTATCGGGGCTATTAGCGGAGTGAAGTTCGTGAACCTTCCTTCCAGGGGCTTAGGGCGTCTTTCGTCTCTTCGGTCTGCGGTTCTTGCCTTCTTTCGGCTTTGGTCCTGCCGATTGTCTTCCTGCCGTTCTCTTTTCCTAGGCCTCTCTTCCCGAGCTAACAGTGCATCTTCAGCGTTCATATACTTTGTGGCGCGATAAAGTACTTCTGACATGGTTTTTGGGTCATTTTTGTATAGGGAAAACAAAAACTTGCCCTTCTTCAAGCCATTTGTAAATGCCACGACAAGTATCTTGTCGTCAGCTTCGTCGATCGAGAGTGCCTCTTTGTTGAAGCGGGAGATGTAGGCTCTTAAAGTTTCGTCTTCTCGCTGCTTCATACTCATCAAGCAAGCCGTAGACCTCTTGTAGCGATGGCCTCCAATAAAGTGTGCGGTAAACTGAGCGCTGAGTTCTTTGAAGGTGCTGATGGAGTTTGGTGCCAGTCGACTGAACCAAATTCTTGCTGCACCCTTCAGCGTTGTAGGGAAGGCCCTACACATGATGGCGTCCGCTACTCCTTGAAGGTGCATTAGGGTTTTGAAGGTCTCCAGGTGGTCCAGTGGGTCCTTGACCCCGTCATAACTGTCTATCTGTGGCATGCGGAATTTACTTGGTAAAGGGTAGGAGTTGACGGTGGCGGTGAACGGCGAGTCAGTTCGGTTGACAAGGTCGTCAAGGTCGCTTGATACTCGTCCCTTGAGAGCATTCATCATAACCTCCATTTGTTCCTTCATGGCTTGCATCTCCACGAGAACAAGTGGCGGAGTGGTTTCCGCGAGGGAGGGAATGCTCGTGTTCTGTCGTTCTGGTTTGCTCGGGGCGTTGCTGGCCTGGAGTCCTTCCTGGTTTCTCCTGTCGGCGCTGGTCCCTTCTTGATCTGCTCCTTGGTTGTTGGGAGCTGCATTTTTCTGTCTCAGTTGCTCTTCTAGGTCGTGGTTTTGTTTTGTGAGGCGCTCCACGGCGGCGGCGAGCGTCCTCACCTGTCTTTCGAGCGCAGTTGTAGGGGTTTCTTCTTGTTGAAGGTCGTTGGTGGTCGCCATTGAGCGAGTGAGTACCATGTAACTCTTTTTGTCTTGGAAGCGAGAACGTGTTAGAGCCTTCCCACAGACGGCGCCAACTGATGATACCGAAAACAATACCACCAGCGAGTCACACGTTCCTCGTACGATCGCAAATGGCACCTGCACAACGAAAAGGAATAACCTAGCAGAGAGTACCGGTGTGGTACCAGCCAAATACCCTCCGAAGGTCAAGTTAGAACTATTCTCGCTGCTCTAGAGTGCTAGAGAGGGTAAAATTATGCGTACCTTGGGTCACGAGGGTGCTAAGGTTTTTATAGTAGCAAGGGTCATCCCTCTTTCCCTTGGAGTAGAAGTCTTTTCCTTATAGGAGTCCTTTTGGGCGTATTTTTCGGGATCCTTTCCTTATAGGAGTTTCTTGAATATTCTCTAGCGTGGGAAACAGGTCAACTCCTTACTTATAGCGTGGGAAGCAAGTCAATTTATACTTGGTCCGTCAACCTCAATTTATTTCCTTCAGCTTTTAGGGCGTCAACTATTGAGGCCGTCACTCTTGGAGACCGTTTGCTACAGCACCGTCTGCTTATGTATGGAAGGTCGCACAAAACCGTCGGTCTGAGGCTAGACTCCTTTTATCCTTATCATTATACATTCTTTTCTCTTTGTTATTATATTTAAGCACTGAGATTGATACTGAACAAAAAGAAAAGGAAAGAAAAAAAATAATAATAATAAATAAATCACGTCAAGAAGCTTGTGGTTTTTGTATGTATAGTTCAGGTTTTGGTTCTGTTCATGTTAAGAACATTGTGGTAATGTTTTGCTGTGTCTTGTTGTAAAGTTTTCTAGGACTGTTTGTTGTATCTTGTTGATGTAAAGTGCTCTAGATCTTCTTGTTGGAGCTGTCGGTCTGCTTTAGTTTCTGTTTTCCAAATCTGTGGTCTGTATTATACTTTCATTAAATAAAATTCAACCTTTTATTCAAACAGAGAGAGAGAGAACCAACAAAAAAAGAAAAGGAGGAAAAAACAAGGAAAAAAAATCAAAGAGAGAGAGAGATTTTCAACGTTACAGATGTGTTAGAGTGGCAGAAAAATAAGTTATTTTGGCTGCATCAAAATCACCAGAATTTTCTCTCCAAATCTTGATAGAAGGTAAAGATGAAATTATTTTGGCTGCGTGTGTGAGACTTTGATGCATGCTGTTGGGTAAAGTTGAAATTATTATGTTTAAAATTTTTTAAAGGTTTAGGTTGTTTGTTTTGGGAAAAAATTAGTTAATTGGACTTAATTTTTTTAGCATTATTATTGGTAATTTTTGTTATTGGGCTAATTTTTTTGGGCTTGTATATTTAGAGAGAGTTTGGATTGCGTTGAAAACTTCTTTTCAATGCGTTTGCGTTTTAAATAGTGGATCTCGTGCATTGTTCACAAAACTCACAAGGAATTCAACAAAATTTTCATTAAAACTGGGTCTCATGGTACTATTCACATATTTAAAAATTATTTTGCTATTGTGTTTTCAGTAATAAACGATATCCAAATAGACCCTTAGTTTTAGATTTATAGATTTTTTTTTATGATATTTAAAAGGAAGAAAATGCTAGAACTACAAACTTTTTTTTTTTTTATAAATTGCTAATGTGATGAGTGGTTACTGATAAGTAAAAAAGCGATGTCAGTGGTGCGCTCAAATGCAAACCAATATCAATTTGGCAATTTGCTACCTCAATAGTTTTGTAAAAATGTTCTAGAAAAGTTTGTGGTTATAACATTACTCTTAAAAAAATCAATGATATTGTTAAAAGGGCAAGGTGTGATTTAAGTATGCAATGGAACATCTTTCATCCACACTTGAAAACCAGTAACATGTCGTGCATGTCAAGCTAGGTTGTGGGCTACACTGTTTCCTTCTCTATGAACATGTGAAAATTTAATACAATGAAATAAATTTGCAAAACATTTAACACCTTGAATCGGTAAACCAAAGGATGCCAAAGAGTGAGGGTCTTCATTCAAAGCGTTTATAACAATCTCTGAATCTACCTCTAGGATGACATCATTCAAACTCAGATCAGCAGCACACTGTAAAACCTTTGATGCAGTCAGAGTTTCAATATTAAAAAATAAATAAATAAATAAAAAATAGGGGGTGGGGTGCGGGGCCGTCCATATATATTCTCCATTCATCTACCAAACGAAAATATAAACACAAGAACCACAAACCATCTTTGAGTTAACAATGGATTACTACCTAGTATTGTCGTTGCTGATACTACCCTTTGTGTGGGCATTCATTCGTGTTGTCTCCCCCAATCTATCAAGCCAGACTCTCCCCCCTGGACCACACCCTTTTCCAATCATTGGTAACATCTTGGAGCTTGGTAAATTACCCCACCAAGCAGTTGCCAAGCTCTCCAAAACTTATGGTCCCTTAATGACTCTCAAGCTTGGGAGCATAACCACCATAGTCATTTCCTCTCCAAACATGGCTAAAGAAGCACTTCAAAAAAATGACCAAGCTTTCTCTAGCCGAACCATCCCAAATTTTGCCCATGTATTCGACCATCACAAAGTTTCAGTAGGTTGGATTCCCATAAATTCTCAATGGAGGAACCTTAGGAAAGCTTGTGCTACCCAAATATTTGCTCCACAACGTCTTGATGCCACAGAGGCCCTTCGATTAGCAAAGGTACAAGAACTACTTGACCATGTTAACCAAAGTTGCAAAAGTGGTGCACCCATTGATATTGGTCGAGTAGTGTTCACAACAGTCCTTAATTCCATATCAAACGCACTTTTCTCTATTGATTTAGCCCAATATGAATCAAATTTGTCCCAAGAGTTCAGGGATCTTGTGTGTGGTTTAGCCAAAGAAGCAGGAAGACCAAATATTGCTGATTATTTTCCAGCACTTCGTTTGATTGACCCACAAGGTGTACGCAAAAGGACAAGGATTTATTACTCCAAATTGTTGGTGATTTGTGATGGAATCATCAATCAACGACTCCAATTAAGAGTTTCATCAAAGGGTTATAAAGCAAGCAACGATGTTCTAGATTTACTCCTCAATCTCACTGAAGAAGATAATTCAGAAATAAGTCTTCTCGATTTCAAACATTTGCTTCTGGTAATTGACTACCTCTTTAATATTTTAGTTCAAAATAAATATTTGAATAACAAGTATTCTTAAAATATAATTTAGTACTCTATAATGTTTCATGTACGTAGTTCCAGGTTTAGGCTTATCTTCTCAAAAAAAAAGTTTAACTATTAAACGAGCCAAACTCAAACAACCTTGCATTCATGAATAAACTTGTGAACATGAACTGTGGCAGAGCTAGGAGGGCCGAGTGCCATGGCCCCCCAAAATCCAGCCCATTCCCATTCATTAGCCCGTAGTCGTACTCTACTTAGCCTTCTAGCCTCCGCTTGCCGACTGGTGCCCACTCTCTCTAGATCATTCATCTAATTGCTGTGTGAAGGGGCATCTCTGTGAGTTTAACTGTTTGTGTTTGAAATAGTTTTTGACTTTTGACTTTTGAGTCTCTGGCTTTCTATATATTTTGTTGTGGTCAACAACTTGCATTAAATATGTTAAAATATTATATTCAGTATCCGTTTGGCACAATTAATTTTGTTAACTTATTTTACTATTTAACTTATTTTTATTACTATTCATTGGTCTCACTGCACTTTTTGGTACTATTCATAGATCCTACTTTACTATTTTAGCTAACTTTTATATTTATCTACAGTACTTTCAGCAAAAAAATTTTAGTTTCAACAAAATAAGCGGATCCCAAATAGACCCGTATTGATAATAGTATCATTTGCTTTGGCAATAGAGACTAACCGTTACGTTTATGTGTTGTGGACATGGGGTCTTTAACTTTCACTATTGATGTTTCATTATTTTAATTTATGTTTAGTTTTTAGTTTTGTATATTTGAGATTGATAATAGTAACATGTGTTCTTATTTATTGAAGTACTGAATTCATTTTAAATTTTTTTTTTTGTTTATTATAAATAATTTTAGTACTATAAAAAAAAGTAGGTTACAACTTTAATTAAGTTAAAATTAATTTATGAAATAATTTTTTTTTATAGAATAGTATTTCAAATATATGGGTCTATTCTATGAAGATTGCTCTTATTATCAAGTTAAGATACCAATTGGTTTTTTGTGTAGGTGGAAATCAAACTCTAAATCTCTTGTTCAACTACAAGAGCCTTTACTAGTTGAGCAAATAAAACCCACAAAGACATTTAATAATCATGAAATTTGTTTTGTTGCTATATATAACTTGGCCCTCGGCCCCTAGAAAAAATTCCTAGCTTTGCTACTGAATATGAGGGTTCGGTTTAACTATATATAATATATATGTTTATATGTATACATGTTTAAAAACATTTTCTAAACCAATGTCCTTAGAGTATTCGCTAACTTTAATTTCCCTTAAAAATATACCTATATAGACTTTAGATTAGATTGTATAAGTTTGTAAATTGGTTTATATAATATCTAATTATAATTTGTAGTTTTGATAATCTAGGTAGTCGGTTTGTAATAAAATTCATAGATTTGTAAAGAAGTAAAACATTTTAATCATGGTTTTATATAATATACGTTGGAAAAGAATAAATTAATCAACTAGCTTGTGAAGATGCCTGAGCATTCAACAATAAAATGAACTAAGCTTAAACATGTAATTTTGTTTGGTGATAAGATCATGCTCAACTCATGTTTGAAATAAAAATAAACAAGAAGTCTGAACTTTTAATACCCGACTCAGCTTGACTCGTTCAGAAGCCCTCACAACTTTTGCTTTATAGGAGCATATATTCTGATTTTGAGATTTGAAAAAATATATATAAATTGAAACAATGAATCGCTTATATATATAGACGTTTTCATAAGGGAGATTAATTTCACGAGACCTATATCAACATTTTGTTATTGTTTTTCTTTTCTTTTTTTATGTAAGTTATGAATTTTTTTAAAAGAATTAATAATAAATTTTCATACTTTCAGGAAACGAGTAAATATTTTCTTGGCTTTAGTGTTTTTGATTGTGACAAATTAGTAGCACCTCATCATTATCGATAGTTTGACGTCAACATAATATCATCGTAATTTTGACAATTACATGGAGACATTTATGACCCCCGCTTTGCCAAATATACCATATTTTGATTTGTAATGCATAGTATATGATCACCATTTGAGAACGTTAATTGGTGCATCTAACTATCTTGAAAATAATCAAAGTTTTATTTGTGTGTTCAAGCAATATTCACATATTTGTGAATTTCATAGAACATTTAAAGCAAGAATGAAGGTCAATCACTCTATATGGCCAGTTTCCATTCACATATAGCTTCACACATTAGCTATATAATATATCTAAAAGTTGACACGTAGTATTTATTATTGTTATATTCTTTTTTAACCACATCAATATAGCATTACGGTCAAATTCTTTTGTAAAATCTATCAGTAAATAATTAAATGAGTTAATTTAATTATTTTGTACAAAATCCATTAGTACATAAGTCATTTAAACTCAATTCTTAAATAAATAAGACATTTAAGCTTTTTTTAAATAAATATTAATTAATCATTAAGATCTTTCAAATAATGCATCTTATGAATATATCCATTTAATTTTTTAAAAGCAAAAAAACATTTAAATAATATCGTTTATTAACTAAAAAGTTTACAAAGTGATATGATTAGTTTGTTTCACATCAACTACATAATAAACAACGTGTCGATCAAAATGGACCGAAGTTAATCAAAATAGACTAAATTGGACCAAAGTTGACTAAATTTAACCGAAATGATATGTTGACGTGGCTTAAAAAGAGTGTAGCAATAATAAATAATATGATTTAGCTTTCAGATATTATATATATTTGTAAGAATTATATGCAGTGAAATTTGTACTAACTACAATATCACTAAAAAATAATTAGGAATTTGTTTATTATGTTGTTGTTCTATCCAATTCAGTCAACTTCGGTCCACTCGGTCCACTTCAGTACACTCAGTCCACTTTGGTATATTCCTTCGATTTCGGTCCATTCGGTCTACTTCAGTCGGTATAGTTCAATCCATTTGCTCCAATCTAATCCACTTCAGTCCATTTTGGACAAATTTGACCTCAAATTGATTTTTTTTGTAGGTTGTCTTTTTCAGTTTTTGGATCAAATTTTATTTTGTTTTTCTTAATTTTTAGGATTAGTAGTACCTAAAAATTCAAGTTTCAATAATATAGGCAATATACGTATATTTGGAAAGGAAAAAAAAAATTGCAGTTCTAAACCTATAAAATAATTTAAAGTTAATGTAACATGTTACATGTGTTCGATAGAATAAGGGTGTACCTTTTTTTTCAATATTCTTGGATATGTTTAAATTAGTCAACCAATACCGATTTGGTATATTTTAAAAAAAGTCATTTTAAAAATATCTTTTCAATTTATATAAAAAATATATTATAATTATGTAATTTAAATATTTTTATTTAATTACATTTTTCACACACACATGTATATATATCACTGTGTATTATTATTATTATTATTATTATCATCATCGTTGTTGTTGTTGTTGTTGTTGAATGTAAAATACACTATATGTTCTATTACTTAAAATACTTTTAAATAATAAATGCACTTTTAAATATTACATTTTCTCATACATGTTTGGTTTGAGACTAGTTTTTTTTATAATTGTCAATATGATTTGTCGTTACTAAAGTAACATTGGCCGTAAACTTAGGCAACTTAGTTCTCAAACACCTTTATTGCAGGACTTATTTCTTGCAGGAATTGACACAACATCAAGCACAGTGGAATGGGCAATGGCAGAGTTATTACATAACCCAGAAAAAATGACAAAAGCCCGAGACGAGCTTGAAGAAGTCCTAGGTAAGGGCGGGCACATTCAAGAATCAAACATCTCAAAGTTCAATTATCTTCGAGCGATAGTGAAAGAAACCTTGCGATTACACCCATCAGCGCCTTTTCTAGTTCCACGTAAGGCTGAGACAAACATAGAAATATGTGGCTATATCGTGCCAAAAAATGCACAAATACTAATAAATGTGTGGGCAATGGGACATGACCCAAGCATATGGAAAAGCCCAAATTTATTTATGCCTGAAAGGTTTTTAGAACAAGACATTGATTTTAAAGGCCAAGATTTTGAGCTGATTCCCTTTGGAGCTGGAAGAAGGATATGCCCTGGATTACCATTAGCTAATCGAATGGTGCACTTGATGTTGGCTTCTCTTGTTCACTACTTTGCTTGGAAGCTCCCAATTGAGATGAGGCCAGAAGACACGGACATGGCTGAGATGTTTGGGCTTAGCTTACATAGGGCAGTGCCCCTCCGAGCTATTCCGATCAAATCATTGTAAATATGATTGTCTGCTCTTGGCCCAATATAGATGTGAATCTATCTGTGTTTAATCTAATGTCGTCAACATTAGAATTTTCCATAATCATAATAAAGGAAAATAATAAAGGAAAATAATTATTTGTAATTCTATAATGGGTTTTAGTTAGCACAATTTGTAAAGTTTTTTTTTTTGTTGATTGAAGTTCAAATTCTACCTACAAGTGCCCAATGATATTGCGTTTTCAAAATTGTGTAATCGTTTGGCATTTATCTTGGCCTTCATTTTTTGTCTTTCTTGTTTGTCCAACTTTTAGAGGAGAGACTACCTCATATGGACAACACCTATTGCACCAGTCGAAAACTTGAAATTAGGGGTTCATTTGGTTGGAAAGATAGAAAAGTGGAGATATAAAATTGGGATGAGATGGAAAAGTTGGGAGGTAGAAGAAATTTTAATTTATTCTCATGCTACTTTTTTGGGAGAGTGGGAAATGAGAGTCATTGAAAACTCATTTGTTTAGTGGAGAAGAAAAATAAGAGGATAGAAAATATAATTTGTATAAATTTAATTCTATGTCCTTATTCCATTATATATTAGAAATATTATTCGTAATGATATATTACTTATTTATCGATTAAAATTAATAAAATAACATTCTACAAAAATTAGAACATTATACATATATATTTTTTTCTCTTTGATATTATATTTATTACACTTTCTTTTTTTTTTTTTTTTTTTTAAGAAGAAGAAGAAGAGCACAGAGAATTATACCGAACAAGCATAAAAAAGAAAGAAAAAAATAAGGAAAAAAAAAAAGCTTGTTGTTTTTGTTGTATAGTCAGGTGTTGCTGTGGTCGTTTGTTCAAGTTAAGAACTCTGTGGTAATGTTTTGTTGTGTCTTATTGTTGTAAAGTTTTCTAGGACTGTTTGTTGATGTGAAGTGTTCTCTAGATCTTTGTTGTTGAATATATCGGTCTCCTTTAGTTTCTATTTTCTATATATGTGGTCTATATTATATTTTCTTTCAACCAATAAAAATCTACCTCTTATGGAGAGAGAGAGAGAGAGAGAGAGAGAGAGAGAGAGAGAGAGAGAGAGAGAGCAGGAAAAGAAAAGGCCAAAAAAAAAAGGACATGGCTTGTGCCCAGTGCAGTAATGCATTGGACACATTGGGATTCAAACACATATTCGCATCCTAACATGTCCAATACACTGAACACAAGCTTAATCCAAAAAAAAAAAAAAAAATGACAAAAAGGAGGAATAAAACAAGGAAAAATAAATCATAGATATAGATGTCATTCAGCGTTACAACAGGGCATAGAAGGGGCAGAACAGTAAGTTACTCAACTACTAGAGATATGTTCAGCAATGGATTCACCCGAGTTTTCTATCCAAATTATAAAGAAAATATTTTGGTGGACCCAAAGAGAAATTACTTGAGCCCCTCTAAAATATCTCCAATTTTCCACCCTAACCAAACAATCCAAAAAACCATTTTCTCACACTCATTTTATATTCTCCTTCGTTTTTACCTCAACCAAACAAACCATTTAAAAAAAAAAAAAAAAAGCACACCTATGAAATTACGTGATTTGGCTTAACACCAACATCTAAAGGATGAGGTCCTAAATGACTACATATTTTATATTCTCAATTGTGTTTATAATATAATTGGACCTCTACTAATCACATAAAGCTAATAGGAAATATATCTTTAACAGGACCATTTGGATCCCATCAGCAGCTAAAGTTCATCGGTAAAGTCCAAATTTCTAATCATTACAAAATAGGCTCTTAAATGAGTGGTTGCTATTATCTTCCGCCGCCCCACTTGAGTTTTGCATTTGAAATCTGAATCATGTTCTAATCGTCAATCAATAGGGTGGTGGTTGATAAGCCACCCGGGTGAAGATGAATAGGCATATAAAACAAGGATGATAGGTCTAATAAGTCTTGGGACACCTAAGCACGTGGGCATAAACCATCTTTTTGAGTTAATGGACTACTATATATATATATATATATATATATATAGGGTTGAATTCAAGTTACACCTGGTGTAACTATAAGCAACGTTACACTTGGTGTAACTACTCAATATTTTTTAATTGGATGCGAATATTAACAAATCCATCGTTAGATTACATTATCTTTGTATATTCTTTATGCTTGCAAAATTTCAAGGTGATCAAAAATTAATATCCGTATCATCAATCAATTGTTAAAATTCAAATTTTTGTAGTTTAAAATAATGCATAAAATATGAGTTTATGGATCAAATGATAAATAACATCCGATTGAATGAAAATTGGCATGCATGTTAAAAACATATAAAACATGTAATTTAACGATTGGATTTTCAAAATATTAATTCAATAACAAGTTATTAGGTGGTGTAACATTGCTTAGAGTTACACCAGGTATAACTTGAACTCAACTCATATAAATATATAGACAAAACTTAAGTATAGTACCTTAAAGTTCCCCTCTTAAAATTTAGTCATCTGGCTATTTAACTAAAAAAAACACTTTTATCCCATGAGAAAAAATCCACATGGCAGGATCTTAAAAAAAAAAAAAAAAACATAAGGAATAGCACCTAAATCCCCAATCAATTTGAGGCACACCCCTAGCTTTCTTCTTCTGGAATCTGGATGAACATCCACCACTTTCTAGTGCCCAACACAAGAAATACAAACCAACTTTGAGTTAACGATGGACTGCTACCTAGTATTTTTGCTGATACTTCCCTTTGTGTGGGCATCAATTCGTGTGCTGAACTTCAAACTAGCAAGCCAGACTCTCCCCCCAGGCCCCAAACCTTTTCCAATCATTGGAAACATCCTGCAACTTAGCAACTTACCCCACCAAGCACTTGCAAAGCTCTCCAAAACTTATGGACCCTTAATGACTCTCAAGCTTGGGAGCATAGCAACAATAGTCATTTCCTCTCCAAACTTAGCTAAAGAAGCACTTCAAAGACATGACCAAGCTTTCTCTAGCCGAAGCATCCCGGATATGGCACATGTATTTGACAACCATAAATTTTCAATGGCGTGGTTGCCCACAAATTCGAAATGGAAGAACCTTAGGAAAGCTTGTGCTACCCAAATATTTGCTACACAACGTCTTGATGCCACACAAGCCCTTCGACAAACAAAGGTACAAGAACTACTTAACCATGTTAATAAAAGTTGCAAAAGTGGTGCTCCCATTGATATTGGTCGATTAGTGTTCACAACAGTTCTTAATTCAATATCAAACACTTTTTTCTCTATGGACTTAGCCCAATATGACTCCAATTTGTCCCAAGAGTTCCGGGACCTTGTGTGTGGTTTAGCCGATGAAGCTGGGAGGCCAAATATTGCTGATTATTTCCCAGCACTTCGTTTGATTGACCCCCAAGGTGTACGAAAAAGGACAAGCATTTATTTCACAAAATTATTTGGGATATTTGATGGTATCTTCAATCAACGACTTCAATTAAGAGCTTCATCAGAGAGTTTTAAAGCAAATAACGATGTACTAGATTCATTCCTCAGTCTTATTGAAGAAGATAATTCAGAGATAAGCCTCATCGATATCAAACATTTACTTCTGGTAATTGACTAGCTACCTCTTTAATATTTTGTGGTATATCATGTTTGTTTGGGTTCGAACCCATCTCCTCCTCCCTCGTTATTTATCTATAAAACAAATAATTATGTTTAATATTAGGTGAAAAATGTTGATTTTTGTGAATATGTATAAACCATGTTCTAAGTCGAATACTGTTTTAATTCATGGTAATTGATCAATAACTTCTTCTTTGATAGATGATATCTATATATATATATATATATATATATATATATATATATATATCTTGATTTTGAGATATACAAAAAGATGTATAAATTGAGAAAAGGAATCACTTGAAAAATAGGTTTTTTCATAAGGGGAACTAATTTCATGGGACCTGTATACAAAAAAAAAAATTCATAGGAGACCTTTATCAATTTTTTTTTTTTTTTTTTTTTTTTTTAGTAAGTTAGAATTTTCTTACTTTCAGGAAATGAGTAAAAATTTTCTTGGCTGCTTACAATGTACTAGCTGATCATCGTTATCGATAGTTTGAAGTCAACATATATCATCATCATTTTGGCAATTAGGGAAAGACTTTACGAACCCCATTTTGACAATCAGACCATATATTGATTTGTAATGCACATGTATATGGTTACCATTTTTTACTATTAATAAGTGCAAGTAACTGTCTTGAAAAAGAAAAGTGTTTAAAGCAAGAAAACATAGGTAGGGTGACCATCTTTCTCCTTTTTTGTGCTGGCCATAAAGGTGTTTAGTGCTAATCATAGATGATAGAACATTTAAAGCAAGAATTAATGGTAATCACTCTGTACGACCAGTTTCCATCCCTCAAATAGCTTCAACAACTTGATGGCTAGTACTCCTTTTTTTTTTTTTCTTTTTTTTATTGAAAGTTTCACAATTTATGACGTCCGTTCCTGATAATAACTCTTTATCATTAGACCAAGACACCATAAATACAAAAACAATTCAAACATAGCAAAAAAACAATAAAAAAATATAAACAATGTAAATATTAAAACATAAAAGTATAATTCAATAATACAATATATGAAAACATCATAAATTTAAAGTTAAAAGACTAAAACACATATGTATTTCTTAAAAAAAAAAACCTAAAAAGAAAAGAATTTAATTGTTAAAATATAAACAAAGAGGGTGCGAGGGAAAATATTAACCCTCATCCGTGCCCCATTTGTTATGTGGGTCAAGTAAAACCGGACCATTAAGGGAGGGTGAGGTGAGAACCTGCAGGTGCAGGTTTAAATGGTCATCCACTCATCCTAGCTTTTCATAAATTCTACTTACAGTGCTACTAAATTTGAAAATTATCTTAAATTTGCAAATACACCCACTGGCACCTCTGGCATATCAGGGGAAAAAAAAATAGTACTGGTTTAGAATCTTCTCAGGAAATTGATTTAGGCCTCCATCGAATTTTAAAATTGGTTTAAAAAAAATAAACTAAAGAAAAAATTATATAGGAAACCCAAAAAAAAAAAAAAAAAAAAATCGAGCCCATTCATTGACCCATATCTGGTCATCCCTCCAAATAGATACAAACAACAAAATAACTTTAACTATACCCAAATTAGTAGCATATCAAACAAAACCTTTGTAAATAAGGACTCCTATAAATTCAAAAAAAAAAAAAAAAAATTTATAAATCTACGGTTTAGTAAAAAACCCAAATCTGAATAGTAATAAAACCCAACTTTAGTTGCCACCGGAGCCATAGCCAGACCTCACTCCAGCCCTACTCGAAGACCTGTGCCGGATTCCTGCAGACCTATTCATCAGTCTACTGTATGCATTGGTATCACTCCCTCTGTTTATGTTTGAGATGTAATAACTGAGACTAAACTTTGTTGGTGATGCTGGGTAATAATTAATCATTCCACAAATATAAGTTCTTGTGGAGACTAAACTTTGTTGGTGTAATAAATAATCACCCCATAGGAATAAGTTTATGTGAAGTGAAGGATGTAAGGTTGAATTTATTCAACCATCTAATTGGCTTTATTCCGTGCCAAATTTGCTTGTAATTCAGCATTTAGTAACCCTGTATTTAGGTGGGATTGTTGTAAGGGTAGTGAGTGAGATAGTGTGAAGATTGCTCAAGAGTGTGCAAGAAAACAGAGTGTCGCGGCTGGGACTCGCGGGTGGACTCGCGGCTTCAACCCGCCAGAAGATGCACACGTGCCAAGCATGCTGGAAGATGAACAGTCATGCTAGCTGGAGCGCTACAGGACAAAACAGGACAACTGGCCATACGGTTAACTCGCGACTAGAACTCGCGACTTAGTCAAGCCGCGAGGTCAAGCCGCGAGCCATCCCTGTTTTGGAAAAACCTGACGTTTCGCATTCCTCTTCACTCCAGTATAAATACCCTTTTAACCCACGATTGAAAGAGAGCTTCCAGAGAGAATTTTGAGAGAGAAACCCTAAAGAAAAACCAGATTGTTTTATCCACAATCTCTACCTTAGAGTCTCATCAAAATCCCTCACTCTCTTCCTCTCCATTGTCAAATCCTTGAGAGGCCATTATACCAAACCTGGTTCTCACCATTATCATCTCTGTGAGACAGTTGTTTGGAGTTCTGGGAAGCAGTTAGGAAGGAGCCAATATTCATTGGTTGATGCTAC
The DNA here is from genome assembly GCF_932294415.1 of Quercus robur. Taxonomy (NCBI): domain Eukaryota; kingdom Viridiplantae; phylum Streptophyta; class Magnoliopsida; order Fagales; family Fagaceae; genus Quercus; species Quercus robur. Next base: position 84,067,371 of record NC_065538.1, on the reverse strand, counting down.
GGTGTAGTAGCGGAATCCGGAAAGCTAGAAAAGAAAAAGGTTCGGCGCAACCTCGTTGGAGCAAGAAGCTTGGAGGGCTTAGGTGCATTGGGTAGATTAGGCTTGGAGGGTCTATTGCTGTCCTTGTATCCCAACTGTATTTTCTAGTGGATTGATTACCGCTTGGAGGGCGGCGGAGAGGTTTTTCGCCGAGGTCTTCGATTTCCTCTTCGATAACACATCCGGGTGTTATCTCTGTGTTTGCATCTTCCTTCCTCTCTATCTCTGCCTTTACATTATCTGCTGTGGTTTATTTTGTTATGGCTTAGATAGTTGTTTAACCAATTTCATATTGTAGCATATGTTAAGTTTCCGCACACTAGTTGTTTAACATATTGCTTGTGTTGGTTAAGTTGGTTTTTGGGGGTCTAAACGTTCAAAAGTGTTTTTATACACGTTTTTGAACTTTCAATTGGTATCAGAGCGGGTACACAGCTGTTTGGTTTCACTACCATTTGTGTGATCCTAGACCCCTGAGTTGTGGTTGTTGTTTTTGTTTATACCATGCCGAATTGTAGCTCAAGTGTTTGTGAAAATGTCTCTATGCATATGACTGAAAGGTGTCGTACTGATGATCTTGCAGAGTTATTAATAACTAAGAAACATGCTAGAGTTTTTGTTCACATGCTGAAATATCTTGAGAATCAGAATCTTGTCTTACACAGTAGCATATCTGAATCAAAATCATTGATTAAGAAATATAAAAGAAAGAATAGAATGTTGTGTGAGATGATTGAGAATCTGAAAATGAAAAATCAATCTAAAAGTAGCATGAAACCTGATGATGAGTTTGCGTTTGAAGGTCAAGAGTGTCTGTCACATGTGAACCTATTTGTGCATACCTCATTAAAGGTGTTTAATGCTTGTTTGTGGTATCTTGATAGTGGGTGTTCTCGCCATATGACAGGGGATAAGTCACTGTTTAAGTCACTCAAAGAAAAGGTGGGTGACTATGTGACCTTTGGGGATGGAAGCCATGCTCAAGTCCTAGGCAAAGGAACCATTGAGATACCCGGTTTGCCTCTGTTGAAAGATGTGCTGTTCATAAAAGGGCTGAAGGCAAATTTGCTGAGCATCACTCAAATTTGTGATGACGACTTTCTGGTACAATTCTCCAAGAAAGGATGTTTGATCATCAATAAAGAGGGGATTCAGGTTTTGGAAGGAAATCGGACTACGGATAATTGTTATGGAATAGTTCCCACGGCACCAATATCATGTAGAAGTGCTCGGGTAGATATGTTGGAGCTGTGGCATCACAGATTTGGGCATGCCAACTTCAAACAAGTAGCAAAAGTCTCCAAACTTGAAGCAGTCGAGGGACTTCCTAAGTTTGGAAAAGTAGAGAAGACCATTTGTGGTGCATGTCAAATGGGGAAGCAAACTAAGGCAAGTCATCACAAGGTAAATGTGATAGCCACTTCTCGTTGCTTGGAGCTACTTCATGTTGATCTGATGGGGCCCACCAGAACTGAAAGCCTAGGGGGAAAAAGATATATCATGGTCATTGTGGACGACTACTCAAGATACACTTGGGTTGAATTCCTTAGAGAAAAATCAGAAGCTTGTGAGAGGCTGGAGATTCTGTGCAAGAAATTACAAAATGAAAAGGGGACTCCAATAGCCAAAGTTAGAAGTGATCATGGGAGAGAATTTGAGAATGCAAGATTCGAGTCCTTCTGTGAGAAGAATGGCATTAAAAGAGAGTTTTCAGCTCCCAAAACTCCACAACAAAATGGAGTGGTAGAGAGAAAAAATCGTGTGATTCAGGAGATGGCAAGAGTCATGTTGCTTAACAAGCAAATACCTCAAAAATTTTGGGGAGAAGCTGTCAACACCTCGTGTCACATTGGAAATAGGATTTTCTTTCGAGCTGGTACAAAGAAGACTGCATATGAGATATGGAATGAGAAGAAGCCGAAAGTGAAGTATTTCCGGGTATTTGGAAGTAAATGTTATATCTTAAATGATCGAGAGAATCTTGGGAAGTTTGATGCAAGAAGTGATGAGGGTATTTTTCTTGGCTACTCTACTACAAGTCGAGCATATAGAGTGTTTAACAAGAGAACAAAGACTGTGATGGAATCCATAAATGTCAAGATTGATGATGCCTTACCTAAGGTGGAAATGATTGATGATGAAGAAGGGCCGAGCACCGAAGAGCCTGATGTTGAGATAGAAGCTTTGGATATAGAAGGTGAAGAACCTATACCAGAAGTAGAATCGACTCCCATCGACCCAAGAAGGGAAACGAGATCGATGTCTAGAACTTCAAGCCCCCTTACTCCTCCAGAAGTTCATCCTCCTATCTCTCGTAGTGATGAAGTTTCCACTTCAAAAAGGCCATCCTCAAGAATTATCAAGAATCATCCGGAAAGTAATATCATAGGATCACTTGATGACGGTCTTCGCCTTAGGAAAGGAAATATTCTGCTAGCCAATCATGTAACATATCACTGTTATCTTGCACAGTTTGAACCAAAAAGGGTTGAAGAGGCTCTCCAAGATGAGAATTGGGTTGAGTCAATGCATGAAGAACTGAATCAGTTTGTGAGGAATGACGTGTGGGAACTTGCTCCACGGCCTGAGAACGTTCATGTTATAGGCACAAAGTGGATTTTTAAAAACAAAACTGATGAAGATGGAGAGATAATTCGAAACAAGTCTCGGTTGGTGGCTCAAGGATACACACAAGTAGAAGGGGTGGATTTTGATGAATCATTTGCTCCGGTGGCAAGACTCGAATCCATTCGAATCCTCATGTCCATTGCGTGCACTTTGAAGTTCAAACTTTATCAAATGGATGTTAAGTGTGCTTTTCTGAATGGATATCTGAATGAAGAGGTTTTTGTTGAGCAACCAAAAGGATTTGAGGATCCTCATTTTCCAGATCATGTATTAAGATTGAAGAAAGCACTATATGGTTTAAAACAAGCGCCTAGAGCCTGGTACGATCGTCTTACACATTATCTTCTAGATAGAGGTTTCAAGAGAGGGTACGCCGATCGAACTCTATTTGTCAAAAATGATGAAGATTATCTCCTTGTAGCACAAGTCTATGTTGATGACATAGTGTTTGGAGCAACTATCGAAGATCGTGCTACTGAATTTTCTGAGGAGATGAAGAAGGAGTTTGAGATGAGCATGGTGGGGGAGCTCACATTCTTTTTGGGTCTTCAAGTCAAACAACAGAAGGAGGGTATATTTGTATCTCAAGAGAAGTATGCCAGAAATATTGTCAAGAAGTTTGGCCTAGACTCCAAAAAACATGCCTCCACTCCCATGAGCTCTTCCACTAAACTGAATGTGGATTCATCAGGAGTTGAAGTAAGTCCTACATTGTATAGGAGCATCATTGGAAGTTTGCTCTACCTTACAGCAAGTAGACCGGACATTGCTTTCAGTGTGGGCGTTTGTGCCAGGTACCAAGCTAATCCGAAAGAATCACATCTGACTGCTGCTAAACGAATCATTCGATATGTGAATGGTACTGCAAACTATGGTCTGTGGTATTCAAAAGACTCAAATGCGTGTCTTGCTGGGTATTCGGATGCTGACTGGGCTGGCAGTGTAGACGATCGGAAAAGCACTTCAGGCGGCTGTTTTTATCTTGGTAACAATCTTGTTTCGTGGATGAGCAAGAAGCAGAATTCAGTGTCTCTATCTACTGCAGAAGCAGAGTACATAGCTGCTGGAAGTTGCTGCACTCAGCTTCTTTGGATGAAGAAATTACTTCATGACTATGGAATTCCTCAAGAAACGATGTGTGTCTTCTGTGACAACACCAGTGCCATCAATCTTTCCAAAAATCCTGTTCAGCATTCAAAATCCAAACACATAGAGATACGTTACCATTTCATTCGGGATTTGGTAGAGGAAAGAGTTGTGTGTCTTGAGTTCATACACACCGACAATCAAAAGGCGGATATCTTCACCAAGCCTCTCGATGGTCCACGGTTTGAATCACTCCGTAAGACCATTGGTGTCGGTACAATTCCTTGACTCTCTTGTGTGTTGTGTGCTTCATTTTTTATATATCTGTCTGTGTTGGAGCACACATTTCTGTTTGCAACTTGTTTCTTGTTTGCTTGTTCCTTTATGTTTGCTACTGGTTATGTTTGTGTTTGATTCATTCTTTTTGTTTCTTGAGTCAAAAATCCAAAAATTACATAAAGAATTTGAAAATCAAAACGCTTGATTGACTTTGTTGAGTTTTGTCTTAAAACTCGTTTTGCCTTGTACCTTTGTGCTAATGGCCTTGTGCATTTTCGAGCATTGCTTGTTTTCATGCACTCATATCTCTATGGGAAAAATCTTGAAATCTATGTGATTGTTGTAAATAGATCTTCAAACTTGTCATGAATGATTAGTGAATGGTTATGTTGATCTTGAAACATGCATAGACTTGTGTCTATATCTCTTCCCACTTTTTATTTTTTTGCTAAAAAGAGCTCACCAAATGTAAATCTCCAAATGAAAAGAGATATTGAGCTGCAAAAGCCTGTCGCACATTCTAGTATTTGACTAGGAAAAAGGGTAAGCGACTTTATATTAAAAGTGAAATTTCATTCAAAAAGGCCAAAGGCCTGTTCTTCAAAGAGAAATGTTATATATCCCTCTCACAATGAGAGATGTTTGCCTCAAAAGATCAAATGTTAAGGCTGAAAGTGGAGTCAAATAAAAAGCTCCAAGTTATATTATCAAGTTGTGTGGGAGGTCATATATTCATATTTCTATAATTGAGATTGGTCACATGATCTAGTGCTAATTGTGTATGTCTTGGTTGAATTGATCATTGAAGCTTCACATTAGACAAAGGACTATCTCATTGTTGATATCCACACACAACACACAAGTTTATGTTCAATAAATGCCATATTCATTTGTGTGATTGTACTTGATAAAATGTGTTTTCACATGCTCAATCTTTGTTAATTCAAGCACAAAAAGATTTTTGAGTATTTTAGGTGTTTTTGGAAAGTATTTTGTTGAAAAATCTGAAAATTTCAAAAATCCAGTTTTTGCCCTGTTTTGGCGGCTCAGTCGCGGGTATGTCAAGTCGCGAGACTCAGTCGCATCTTCGCTGGTCAGTTTTGGCGACTTGTTCGCGAGTGGAAGGTCCAGTCGCGAGATTCACTCAGAGATTTTCGCGGCTCAGCTCGCGACTCACTCGCGGGTAGACCTTCCAGTCGCGAAAAACACTTAGAAAAATTTTTCAAAATTTTGTTCTTGAGTGTTTTGGCGGCTTGATCTGGCGACTATGTGGCGACTTACTCCAGTCGCGAAAATCGCGTGTTTTGGACATACAGGGGCAGTTTTTAAAATTTTCTGTTTTCCCTCGATCTTTTTGTGACTGTTCATTGTCTTTTTCTTCTGCACTTTCCCTTTCACACTGTGCCTCCATTGTCGATCTCCATTGTTTGCTTCTTCTCAGCTAAAAATCGTCGACTAACAGGTATGGTTCTCTGTCTTGCAATCTTTTTTTTCCTGTTGTCATGGTTTGCCCTCTGGATTCTTCACGTTTGAGTGTGGGTTTTGTGATGGGTTTTGTTGTCATCGTTGTCCTTTCTTAGCTTATGGTAACTTGTGCTTCTGGTTTTGAGCTAATTTATTTTGTTGGTTGTGTTCTTCATCATGTGCTTAGCTAGGGTTAGCTAATTTTTGTCTGATCTGATGTTGCTATCATGTTTCACTTTGATCTTGTGTGGTATCTTGTTGATGTGGTGTTGATTTTGGTCCTTTTACAGCTGATTATGTGGTTATATTTGATCTCTCTACTGTGTAGTTCTAATTTGGGCCTTTGGTGTCCCTCTTTGTTACTTTCTGACCATACTCATCCAGCTGTTAGGGTTTCTTCATTGTTCCTACATTTTCACTAACCCACTGCTGATATAGTCTGTTGGATTGTGTTCTGTCCTTTCCCTTGTTTATAATACAGACTGGTCATGTCTCCATTCAAAAAGGCTGCTGTGAAAGGAGGTTCTTCCAAAGGGAAGGAACCCGTAATTGATGTTGATGAAGACACACCTCTCCCGAAAGTGACTCGCTCTTCATCACAGCGATTCGATCCCAATAAGTTCAGATCCTATTCAGCATATCAGTCATATGAGAATTTCTTTCTTCATGCCACACCACTACTAGAGAGAGCTGTGGATCTGCCTTCACTTCATAACACTGACATTCCGATATGTTTTGCTCACAAGGATTCGAATTATCTTCTCTCGGATCCGGATATCGTGTATGAAGAGTTGGTTAAAGAATTTTATGCTAATGCAATTGTGGAAGGAGATGAACTTAAGTGCTGGGTTCGGCAAAACAGCTTTTCTGTCTCTCCTACATACCTGGCAGAAATTCTTCACATCAACAGACCCATTTTTCGTCATTCACCGGTCTATGATGATCTATGTCCTGATGAGGAGCTTCTCAAACAAAGTCTTGGTCAAGACTTGGAGTTCTCACCCAATGGCAAATCCATCAGTGTTTCCTCCCTTTCTCCGAAACTGCGAGTGCTTACAATTGTGATGTTTCACAATTTGTACCCTTTATCAAGTACTGGGTATATGAATCTCGGACGTGCTTTGTTTCTTCATGATCTAATCTCTGATGAAGAAATCGACATTTGTGCTCACATCTTTCATGTTCTGCGCAAAACGGTTCTTCGCAGTGAGTCTCGGATCTGCATTCCTTTCTGCAGTCTCATTTCACGGATCTTGAAGCTCAAGGGAATTTATCCAACGAATGATGAGTCTCCTATCCCCAAACCGAGTCCGATCAACATGCGTACATACAATGCTAGTGTTGGACATAGTCGGAAGAGAGCCAAACCAGAAACTTATGCATCTCACAGTGACTCTCAGTTCAGCAGTCTCTCCCTCGATGAGAAACTTGATCGCATTGTTTCCTCTGTCCACGAGTTGAATACAAAGATGTCTGGACTCACTGCTTCTCTACACCATCAAAGCAACCGATGGGATATGAAGTTTACTTCTCTTCAGACTCAGTTGGATCAAATTCAGAGAAAACTAGAAGAGGATGACTAGCCTATTCCATGACAAAAAGGGGGAGTGATAGGCATAATCAGAGGGGGAGGATATTACCCTAAGGGGGAGTGTCACTATCTAAGGGAAAGTGTCTTTATTTTTTGTTTCCTTCTTTTCTTTAAATTGATATATTATGTTTTGTAAAACTGTTATTCAGGTATTTGTGTTGGTTTGTACCCATATGCTTTTGTAAGCTTTTAGGGTTTTTGCTTTATGCATTGTTTGTAGGCTTTATGGTATGTACCATGCTTAAGTGCAGCCTTTATGCGATGTTGAAATCAGTACCTTAATCTAAATGTTCTGCATTGTAATTGTTGTACTGTCACTCTTGTGCCCTTGTAGGATTGTTCCTAGATGCATATGCCTTGTGTGCTATGCATTGGTTGAGTGTTGAACATACAAGTATCTTGCCTTGTGCTTGTTAACTTGTATGTCCGTGTGTTCATTCCAAGTGTGAATGAGCACTGTGATCACTACCTTGTGGTGTTCACTTGGTTGATCAAGCCATGGTTTGTTTATTAACTCCATCTTATGCTTGATCTCATTTTGCCTGTTTCATATGCATTTATAATTTTCTGCTTACAATGATCATGGTGTATTGTTGTGTTTCAGGAGTTTATGTTCATATGATTCAAGTGCTTCACAGCTTCTAGAGTTAGGTGTGAGTGAGTTTTGATCAACTGTTCCCAACTCACATGTTAAGTCTAGAGTCTGTTTTAGGGTTTTGTCACGGAATAGCCAAAGGGGGAGATTGTAAGGTTGAATTTATTCAACCATCTAATTGGCTTTATTCCGTGCCAAATTTGCTTGTAATTCAGCATTTAGTAACCCTGTATTTAAGTGGGATTGTTGTAAGGGTAGTGAGTGAGATAGTGTGAAGATTGCTCAAGAGTGTGCAAGAAAAAAGAGTATCGCGGCTAGGACTCGCGGGTGGACTCGCGGCTTCAACCCGCCAGAAGATGCACACGTGCCAAGCATGCTGGAAGATGAACAGTCATGCTAGCTGGAGCGCTACAGGACAAAACAGGACAACTGGCCATACGGTTAACTCACGACTGGAACTCGCGACTTAGTCAAGCCGCGAGGTCAAGCCGCGAGCCACCCCTGTTTTGGAAAAACCTGACGTTTCGCATTCCTCTTCACTCCAGTATAAATACCCTTTTAACCCACGATTGAAAGAGAGCTTCCAGAGAGAATTTTGAGAGAGAAACCCTAAAGAAAAACCAGATTGTTTTATCCACAATCTCTACCTTAGAATCTCATCAAAATCCCTCACTCTCTTCCTCTCCATTGTCAAATCCTTGAGAGGCCATTATACCAAACCTGGTTCTCACCATTATCATCTCTGTGAGACAGTTGTTTGGAGTTCTGGGAAGCAGTTAGGAAGGAGCCAATATTCATTGGTTGATGCTACGGTGTAGTAGCGGAATCCGGAAAGCTAGAAAAGAAAAAGGTTCGGCGCAACCTCGTTGGAGCAAGAAGCTTGGAGGGCTTAGGTGCATTGGGTAGATTAGGCTTGGAGGGTCTATTGCTGTCCTTGTATCCCAACTGTATTTTCTAGTGGATTGATTACCGCTTGGAGGGCGGCGGAGAGGTTTTTCGCCGAGGACTTCGGTTTCCTCTTCGATAACACATCCGGGTGTTATCTCTGTGTTTGCATCTTCCTTCCTCTCTATCTCTGCCTTTACATTATCTGCTGTGGTTTATTTTGTTATGGCTTAGATAGTTGTTTAACCAATTTCATATTGTAGCATATGTTAAGTTTCCGCACACTAGTTGTTTAACATATTGCTTGTGTTGGTTAAGTTGGTTTTTGGGGGTCTAAACGTTCAAAAGTGTTTTTATACACGTTTTTGAACTTTCAAAGGAAAATGGTAAATTTGATTAAACAAAAAAAAGATTTCTATCTCATATAAAAAAAATAGAGTCTATAGACTTTTGACAGTTGAGCAGATATTTTTTGTGGTTTACAGGTTGAACATATAGAATTATTTTATTATTTTATATTTAGGTTCCGTAATAGAGTCTAGTGCTACAAACTTTTTCACAATTTTGCCACAACTTTACTACGTGACAAAGTTGTAAGTGGTGGAAATAAAATAGTAGATCCATGTGGGTTTATAATTTCACTACTCACAAGTCGTCATATAGCAAAGTTGTGAAAAAGTTTGTAGCACTAAACTTACTCTACTACCTATCTATTCTGTGGACAAAACCGTGTAAATGTTTGTAACAGGGTAAATGTGCGTGGTCTACAACTACAACTTCTTCTTTTTTTCTTGTTTTTTTCAGTAATACACTTCTAATGTTTTACTATATTTTATATTATATTTAGTTTTGATAACAGTGCATTGTTATTTGTTATTTTTTTTTTTTTTGGATAAATATTGGTATACCGTATACTTATATATGTTTATTTATTTTATATGTGTAATTATTATAATGAAGCATTGAGATAACTACTGATTCACTTCCTTAGGGTCTTTGTTACTTTGTGGGTGATAACCTTCAGCACCAGTAGTAATGTTAGGGACTGGACTAACAATTACCAACATGATTTGTTGTGATACACTATTTTTTTTTATTCACCGATTATAATAGGCCATAAATTTAGGCAATCAGTTCTCATCTCCTTTATTGTAGGACTTATTTCTTGCAGGTATCGACACAACATCAAGCACAGTAGAATGGGCAATGGCAGTGTTATTACACAACCCGATAAAAATGGCAAAAGCCCGAGATGAGCTTGATGAAGTCCTAGGCAAGGGTGGGCATGTTCAAGAATCAGACATCTCAAAGTTCCATTATCTTCAAGCTATAGTGAAAGAAACTTTTCGATTGCACCCTCCAGTGCCTTTTCTAATTCCCCATAAGGCTGAAACAAACATAGAAATATGTGGCTTCATCGTGCCCAAAAATGCACAAACACTAATAAATGTGTGGGCAATGGGACGAGACTCAAGCATATGGCAAAACCCCAATTTATTTATGCCCGAAAGGTTTTTAGAGCAAGACATTGACTTTAAAGGCAGAGATTTTGAGCTAATTCCCTTTGGAGCTGGAAGAAGAATATGTCCTGGATTGCCATTAGCTAACAGAATGGTGCACTTGATGTTAGCATCTCTTGTTTACTACTCTGCTTGGAAGCTCCCAGATGAGATGAGGCCAGAACACATGGACATGGGTGAGACATTTGGGCTAACCTTACACAGAGAAGTGCCCCTCCGAGCTATTCCCATCAAATCCTTGTAACTTTCATTGTTTGTTCTTAGCCCAATATTGATGTGACTCTATTTGTGTTTAATATAAAATGTCTTCAATATTAGGATTTTCCATAAGCATAATAGAGGAAGACAATTATATACCATACATCATTATTTTGTAGTTCTATAATGAGTTCTAGTTACCACAATTAGTAAAGTACTTTATTGTCAAATAAGGTTCGAATTCCACCTACAGCCCAGTAATTTTTCTTTCAAAATAGAGATAATCGTTTGGCATTTATCTTGGCCTTTGTATTTGTCTTTCTTGTCTGTCCAAACTTATAGACAAGAGACTGCCTCATATGGTTGACTCTTATTGTAGGTGATGAAATTAAAGATTACAAGAAAACATTAAAAAAAGTAAAAGCGGAAGAGAGAACACAAAGGGATTACGTGATTAAGCTAAACAGCCTTAGTCCACAGAATAAAATCCTAGGTGGCAACATCTTTTATATTCTTAATTGTGTTTACAATGAACTCTGAGCAAAATATAAACAGAGGTGGATTTTACGATATAGGATTTTACAATATAATTGGACCCCTCGGAGAATTAGACATACAGAGTCACATGAAGCGAATTCAAAAAAATCTTTAACAGGACAATTTGGATCCCATCAACAACAAAAACTTCTAACCAGCACTAAATAAAATATTAAATGAATGGTTGATATTATCCTCGGCTGCCCCACTTGAATTTTGCATCTGAACCATGTTCTAAACATCGTACAAAGTAGACAATATCTTCGGCTGTCCATATCCTTACTTTGTTTTCTTCCTAACATCCTACAAAATAGACAGGACACCGAAGCATTTTCCATGTGTTTCCTTTTTGATTGTCTTCTCTATAATCTATTCTTCTACCAAACGAAAATATGACTCACAAGAAACGTTAACCAACTTCAAGAATTAATGGACTACTACCTAGTATTGTTGCTGATACTTCCCTTTGTGTGGGCATCAATTCGTGTGCTCACCTTCAATCTAGCAAGCCAGACTCTCTCCCCAGGGCCTCACCCTTTTCCAATCATTGGTAACATCTTGGAGCTTGGCAAATTACCACACCAAGCTCTTGCAAAGCTCTCCAAAACTTATGGACCCTTAATGACTCTCAAGTTTGGGAGCATAACCACCATAGTCATTTCCCCTCCAAACTTAGCTAAAGAAGCACTTCAAAAAAGGGACCAAGCTTTCTCTAGCCGAACCATCCCAAATATGGCCCATGTATTCAACCACCACAAAGTTTCAATGGCTTGGATCCCCACAAATTCTAAATGGAAGAACCTTAGGAAAGCTTCCGCCACTCAAATATTTGCTACAAAATCTCTTGATGCCAGACAAGCCCTTCGACAAACAAAGGTACAAGAACTACTTGACCGTATTAACCAAAGTTGCAAAAGTGGTGCACCCATTGATATTGGTCTAGCAGTGCTCGCAACAGTCCTTAATGCCATATCAAACACTTTTTTCTCTATTGACTTGGCTCAATATGACTCAAGTCTCTCCCATGAGCTCCAGGATCTTTTGTGTGGTATAGCCAAAGAAGCTGGAACGCCAAATATTGCAGAGTATTTTCCAGCACTTCGTTTGCTTGACCCCCAAGGTGTACGCAAAAGGACCAGGATTTATTACACAAAAATATTTGGGATTCTTGATGGTATCATCAATCAATGACGACAATTAAGAGTTTCATCAAAGGATTCTAAAGAAAGCAACAATGTTCTGGATTCACTCCTCAATCTCATTGAAGAAGATAATTCAGAGATAGGCCTCATCAATATCAAACACTTGCTTCTGGTAATTGACTACCTCTTTAACTGTAGTTCAAAGTAAGTGCTCTATAATGACTCATGGTTGTTGTTCTAACCCCACCTCCCCTTCTCTCTTCCCTATTATTTACCAATTAAAAAACGAATAAAAGATTTAATAGTAGGCTCAAAAATTATTTTTCTGGAAAATAATTTTGGGTTTTGTGAATAAAAACTTCGTTCTTAGTTGAATATTATTTTAACTCATGGTAATAGATCAACAACTTCTAGATTTGTAAATAAATCAAGTTGTTTATGAACAACTTGAACTCGACTTGAGAAAGAACTTATTTATATGTGAATGTTTAAATAGTGTGTAAAACACCTATGAACGTTTAGACCCCCAATTTACAAAATACCAATTTAAGCTTATTATCAAACAATGTATGTGCGGAATATGAAAACAACCTAACACAGAATTGATAAAACAATCTAAACCAAAAATAATCACAACCACAGCAGTAATTAAATGGCAAAGATTAAGGGAGGAGAGATGCAAACACAAAGACAACACAGCGACGTGTTATCGAAGAAGAAATCGAAGTTCTTGGCATAAAACCTCTCCACCGCCCTCCAAGCGGTCAATAATCCACTAGAAAATATAGTAGGGATACATGAATAGCAGAAAACCCTCTAAACCTAATCTACCCAGTGCACCTAAGCCCTCCAAGCTTCTTGCTCCAACAGGGTTTCGCCGAACCTTGTCTTCTCTAACTTACCAAACCCCGCAAAAGCCTATTGCATCAACCAAAATGAATTGGTCCCTTCTTAACTACTTCTTAAGCACTAAAAAGCCTTCTTATAGATATGGGTATGATGAGATAAGGATTTGGCTAATGTACCTATCAAGGATGTAACAATAGAGAGGGTAAGAGTAGAGGAATTTGGAGAATCAAAAGATGAAGATTGTGGATGAGTCAATCTTGTTTTTCTCTAGGGTTTTTCTTTCAAAATTCTCTCTAGAAGCTCTCTACATTTCGTGGGTATAAGGGTATTTATAGTAGGATGTGTATGGAATGTGAAGAGTCAGTTTCAACCAAACAGAGTGTTCTGACGACTCGAGCTTGCGACTAGAACGAGTCGCGAGTTTGAGTCGCAAGCTAACTGCCTGGTCAAGCTAGAGGTTTTGTCTTGTAGTGCAACAGTTGACGTGACCCTTCAACTCCCCTACATGCTTCACACGTGTGCCACTTCTGGTGACTCACTAGTCGCGAGATCCAGTCGTGAGGCCCTTCTTGGGTGCACACTCTTGAGTTTTTCTTCACACTCTTTCATACACTACCTTTACATGATTCCCACCTAAATACAAGGTTTCTAAATGTTGAATTACAAGCAAATTTGGCACGAAATAAAACCAACTAATGATTGAATAAATTCAGCCTTACAATATGTTTGTTTTACAAACAAGCCAAACTCAAACTCAAGTTTAGGCTCATAAACAAACTTGTGAATATGAGGACTCAATTTAATTATATATGATATTATATATTTATATGTATTCATGTTTTAAAATATACCTATATAAACTTGAGATTGGATTGTATATTTGTAAATAGGTTCATATAATATCAAATTATTATTTGTAATTTTGATAATATGAACAACCTATTCGTAAAAATCCATAGATTTGTGAATAGGTAAAAAATTTTACTTGTGGTTCTAATATATGTGAGAAAAGAATAAGCCATAAACATAGGCAACATAGTTCTCACACTCCTTTATTGCTGGATTTATTTCTTGCCGAAATTGACACAACTTCAAGCACAGTGGAATGGGCAATGACATTGTTATTACACAACCCAGAAAAAATGACAAAAGCCCGAGATGAGCTTGAAGAAGTCCTAGGCAAGGGTGGGCACATTCAAGAATCAAACATCTCAAAGTTTCATTATCTTCAAGCTATAGTGAAAGAAACCTTACGTTTGCACCCACCACTGCCTTTTCTAATTCAGCGTAAGGCTGAGACAAACATAAAAATATGTGGCTTCCTCGTGCCCAAAAATGCACAAATACTAATAAATGTGTGGGCAACAGGACGAGACTCAAGCATATGGCAAAATCCAAATTTATTTATGCCTGAAAGGTTTTTAGAACAAGACATTGATTTTAAAGGCCGAGATTTTGAGTTGATTCCCTTTGGAGCTGGAAGAAGGATATGTCCAGGATTGACATTAGCTAACAGAATGGTGCACTTGATGTTGGCTTCTCTTATTCACTACTTTGCTTGGAAGCTCCCTGATGAGATGAGGCCAGAAGACATGGATATAGGTGAGTTTTTTGGGCTTACCTTACATAGGGCAAAGTCCCTCCAAGCTATTCCCATCAAATCATTCTAACTTTGACGGTATGTTTTCTTTTCTTTTTTTCTTTTTTTGATGAACCAGCAATTTTATTAAACCAGCAACAAAACTACGCAGACAAGGAAAGAGCCTCAGCTCTAATAATAGAAACAAAGCAAGGAGGCCCCAACCCCACATCAAAAGAGCCAAAGTAGTTGTTTAACAAAGACCACTTGGCTAATACATGAGCAGCAACATTTGCTTCTCTAGCCACCCAACTGAATCTACAATTAGAGAAATTCAATTTTAAGGCTAAAACATTAGAGCAGATGGTTTTTATTCTCCAAGGAACATCCCGGTTATGACACCTCAGCACATCAATGCAGGACTTTGAGTCACTCTCGATGGAAATGAAGTCAACATACAAGTTTGCTGCCAAATTGAGTGCCCAGATTATAGCTTCAACCTCTGCTTGGAGAGGGATTGTGGTGTTTACTCTTTTAGAACAAGAAAACACCACTTCCCCTCTCCAATCTCTAGCTATAGCTGCAATGGATGAACTCTCAATGTTGCAAGCAGCATCGACATTGATCTTAATAGTGTCCCTATCTGGTTTAGACCAAGCTGATTGGATCCTATTGCTTGATGACCCCATCAGGATATCAAGAACCTTCCTAAACTCTGCAACAGCTCTGGATATCTTTAACAAAATCCCATCCAAATTGGGAGAAACTCCCTCAAATTGAACTTGGTTTCTTAACTTCCGTACCACATCACATATCACAGCACCATGTAGTAAAAACTTTGTCTTATTAGTTGAATTCAACCCAACTGTATCCGGAGGAGAGATTAAGGTTTGAATGAATTGGGAGAAGGAAGAGAGACCCAAACCCTCAAACTTGAACCCCCAATGGTTGTTGAACCAAATAGATTTAGTCAATGGGCACATAACAAATAAATGGAGACAAGTCTCTTCTTCCATGCCATATAATGAGCAGGTCGTGTCTCCAATATTAATATATCTAGCCAACAAGGATTTAGTAGGGAGACAATTTGCTACAATCCTCCATAAATGCATTTTTAGTCTCTCACGAATCTTGGTTTTCCAAATTTCTCCCCTTGACATATCTTGACTAGTAGACAGGTTCTCTCTCCGGCCAAGCCAATAAGCTGATTTCACTGATATTTGCCCATAAGAAGTGGCAGTCTATATCCATTTGTCTGCTTGTGAGTGGAAGGAAATAGGAATTCTCTGAATAGCTTTGACAGTTTGTTCATCAAATAAGTTTTTGAGCTTATGACAGTCCCACCCTTTATGACTTGGATTAATGAGTTGAGATACAATCAGTGCACTGTCTGGATTAGAGCCTTCCTTTGGGCGAGGGATGAAAGAAGGTAAATCAGGAATCCACGAATCCAACCAGATTATAATAGAATTCCCATTGCCAACTTGAAAGCAAGCACTTTGAGCCATAAGATGTTTTGTACCTTCAATGCTTCTCCAAGTGGGAGATGAGCTACTCGCTGTTTGGTGGTTCAACCAGTTGGATCTAACCTTATACTTTGCTCTTAACAGCATAACACAAAGACATTTTTTTTTCTGATAGTGTCCACTAAGCCAATTTGGAGAGAAGAGCTTGGTTGAAATCCCATGCCTTCCTGAAGCCCAAACCTCCTTTCTTCTGAGGCCAACATAAGGACGACCACGCCATTGGGGTCAAATATTGTCCTTCTCTTGATTTTGGGTTCCACCAGAACTGTCTTATCACCACATCCAATTTCTCACACAGAGCTTTTGGGAATTGGATGGTTGACATATGATAGGCTGGAATGGTCTAAGCAACAGACTTGATAAGGGTGGCTCTTCCTGACCATGATAGGTTCTTACTTTTCCAACCACTCAATTTATTTTCCAATCTTTCCTTCACTGGTTGGAGATCCTTGCATCTACTAGAAGTGAAGAAAAGTGGAACCCCTATGTATTTTAAATTGGGTGGAAGCCTATTGAGACCCCAACAAGCTTTTATTTGATTTAAGAATTGCTGACTTACCCCTTTAGAGGGAAAAATTCCAGATTTCTCTACATTAACTTTCTGCCCTGACCATGAGCAATATTTCTCTAGGTAAATCTTGAGTGTAGATAATTCAGACATCTTGGCCTTGGAAAATAAAATAACATCATCTAAATAGCACAATTTTGAGATGGAAGGAGCATTACTAGACACTTTAATTGTAGTAAGTTGCCCACGATCCACTTCTCTACTAATAAGCCTCATTAGCACTTCGCTTCCCAAAATAAACAAATATGGTGACAGTGGATCTCCCTATCTAAGGCCCCTAGATGGGGTGAAGCTTGGGCATTTACCATCATTAAGCAGCACCGAGTATTGCACAGTGGACAAACATTGATGGATCAAATCAGTAAACTTGTTGCTAAACCCAAATGCTTTGAGAGTAAGAGATAAGAACTTCCATTCCATTCAGTCGTAAGCCTTTTGAAAGTCAATTTTAATGCCCAAAAAACCTTTCCTCTTCTTTGTTTTCTTGAAGCTATGCACAACTTCTTGGGCGATTACTACATTCTCAGCGATCCATCTATTAGGGACAAATGCCACTTGAGCTGGGTCAATCATGTGTGATAAGAGAGGCCTTAATCTGCTCACAATGATTTTAGATATCACCTTATAGCAAACATTACAAAGGCTGATAGGGCGAAACTGATTGAAATTGCACGAGCCATTTTTCTTGGGAATAAAAGCAATGAATGTTTCATTTAGCTCACTCAAAATCCTTCCACTTCGAAAGAAACGTTGTGTAGCTAAAATAATCTAGTCACCCACAGTTTCCCAATAATGTTTATAGAACAAAGCCGGGAAACCGTCAGGTCCGGGTGCCTTAAGAGACTTCATTTCAAAAACTACTTTTCGAATTTCTTCTCTAGAAGGAACTTTGCATAACTCCTCATTCTCTTCCACCGAAATACATGGCTCAATTGAATTCTCTAAATCTTCAGGAACCTCATTGAACTCAGATTGATACAAGGATTTAAAATTTTCATTGAAATAGTTTTGGATATCCTCCCTTATGTTTATCCATGTTCCATCCTCCAACTTGATTTCATTGATACGATTCCTTCTTCTCCACACCAATGTGGAAAGATGGAAGAATCTTGTGTTACTATCACCCTCCTTAGTCCATAACTCTCTTGATTTCTGCTTCCACTTTAGATCCTCTCTTTCCAGCCAATCATCAAGTTCCAAATTCAGTGATACCTCTAGCTCAAGATTTTCCCTTGAAGGGTTTGAGACTTGTAGCCTAGCAATTTTTGCCTCCAGCTCCTTAATTCTTTCTCTTGAATTCCCAAAGCAATTTTTATTCCACCTTTTCAAGTCCCTTCTAGTGGCATCCAGCTTTCTAGCAAGTCTGTAACCTTGTGAACCCTCTACAGATGTTAGCCAAGCGTTCTCCACTACCTCTTTACTTGATTCCTCCTTGGTCCACATTGCTTCAAATCGAAAAGGTCAATCTAGAGCTGTATCTTCCATGTATGTATCCATAAGAATAGGGTTGTGATCTGAATTTGAATTACTTAAGTGTCTAATTCCAGCTTTTGGGAAGATTGTTTGCCATTCATGATCACAAAAACATTGGTCTAGTCTATCCTTGATATTAGCTATCCCCTCTCTTCTTTTTGTCCATGTGAATGCTGGCCCAGAAAATCCCAGATCAATAGCCCCAATGTTGTTCATGAAGCTTCTAAGACCGTTTACTGAACTCTCAGAGACATTGGATCCTCCTTTTTTTTCCCCTGACTCTTTAATGTTGTTGAAGTCTCCAAACACAACCCATGGCCCTGAAAATGCTTTCACCATCTCTTCAAGTTTGACCCAAAATCTTTTCCTTTTGCCTCTTCGAAGAGGACCATAAATGCAAAATAATAGCCAAGGAGATCTAACCGGGTCTAAGTAAATTAATGCAACTATAACATTACCATCAGAGAACACCACCTCTAAATCAACTCCCATCCTCCAAAATAGGGCTAAACCCCCTGCTTTGCCCATCGCATCCACACAGTATGAATCAAAAAAATTCAGCTTAGATTTTATCTTATCTATACCAGCTGACTTTAATTTTATTTCAGATAGGAAGATTAGATCCGGGCATGACTCACAGATTAGCTCGCTTATAGCTCAGATAGTCGGGCCTCTACAAGCACCCCGACAATTCCAAGCGAGGGCTCTCATGGTTAGCAGCTTTCAGCTAAATACCAGACCCAGGATGATATAAAACCCCAATCAAATCGAAGCTCTACAAGATGAAATAACCCCCCCCCCCCCTTCACTTAAATCGCACTATTCCACACCACATTCTTCACAACATTAACTCAACCAACAAATTACTAGTAACAGAATATATAGATAAGAAGCAAATATAGAACTTACACATTGGCCTTTCTCAAATTCAAACAGCGTCCTTGATGCACGGTCTCAACGAGCCCATCAACAGCCGGAAAAAACTACCTCACACAGAAGGCAATCCAACCCACACAGCAACAAGGAACCACAAAGAAGCAAGAAAAGCCAATTCCCGAAGCAAAGCTCATGAGAATGGCAGAGAAAAGCTCGCGCGCACGATAGCGACTGAAGCTTATCGTACGTCGAGAGAGAAAGGAGAGCACACAAGAGGCAATCTGACCCACACCACAGCAAGGAGCCACAAAGAGGCAAGAAACAGCCACTTCCAGAAGCAAAACTCATGAGAATGGCAGCAAAAAGCTCGCACGCACGATAGCGACTGAAGCTTATCGTACGCCGAAAGAGAAAGGAGAGACTGGGCTCTCAGAGAGAAGCATTATCTAAAATTATTTGACGTCTTACTTTGATGGTATGTTTTCAGCCCAATATATATGTG
Source organism: Quercus robur (assembly GCF_932294415.1). Taxonomy (NCBI): domain Eukaryota; kingdom Viridiplantae; phylum Streptophyta; class Magnoliopsida; order Fagales; family Fagaceae; genus Quercus; species Quercus robur. Next base: position 84,048,034 of record NC_065538.1, on the reverse strand, counting down.
AATTTGTATGTGTGTTTAATCTAACGTCATCAATATTAGGATCTTACAGCACGTAGATCTATGGTTAAGTCCTTGTTGTCAAATAAGGTTCAAATTTTATCTACACCAAAAACTAATTAGTATTTTGACTTGATGATAAAAAGTAATCATCATGTAATATGCATTGTAAGTTTAGATCTTATCATATCAATCCAAATAAACAGAGCAACATGGTCTAACCCATACTTTATTGTATAGAATAATTAATGATTTTTTGACTTGGCCGCTAGCACTAACAATGATTTCTAATTATATTTCAAATAGTATTATGCGTTATTTAGACAATAATCATATCTTAATTTAAAGAAAATACTTCAATAATATAATTTAGAGTAAATCATAAAAATATAATTACAAAACTAATTTGAAACTCATGCTTACGCACGGAAAAATTGAACAATAGTGAAAAAAATAATGTTAATATTTTTATGTTAAATGTGACTTCATTTTTTGTGAAGAATGACATGTACAACCACAGATGTGACGCAATCTCACATTTGTTGTATTTGATTCTACAAAGGGAACCTTGGCCATTCTAAAAACATAAACCAAAACATTGTTTTTGTTAAGCATTTTTATTGAAGAGTTAACAATTTCGGGATCACTACCATTTTCTTAATCACATGAAACTATAGACACCCCATTTTGCGTCTCTCGTTTAACTTTACTTGCATTGCATTGCATATCATCACCATCTCATGTCTCCAAGGCAAGACTATGATTTTGACCTTTCAATCTCCAAACACTTTTCATAAAACAAATATTGAGATCATAACAATCAAAACGAGAGTTCTTAAGCATTAATCAGACATTGGATTAAAAGATATCAAAGAAACAAGTTTTAATAGTAAAGTGCACTTGCATGAAACCTGTCTCGACCATAGGTGATTATGATCTTTTGATTCTAATTGGTCTATTTTTACTCCAATTTGAATTAATGAAGTAACATATTCTATTGGCTGAATATGATTTATGGTAAGGCTACATGCATCCAATTTAATCCAATGTGTCTTTTCAAAAAAATTAATAATAAAGGTCAAAACATTTATTGATTCCTGACAAAATAGGCAAAAATTAATTAATTAGACAATCAATTAATTAATGGTAAAAACACCATTTTGGTCCATACATTTTGGTGTCACATTCAATTTGGTCCCTACATTTTGATAGCAATCAATTTGATACTTGTTATTTTCAACTTGCGGTCAATTTGATCTCTACCGTTAATTCACTAATGGAAAATGTCTACAAGGCAAATGACTTGGACAACGGGCAAAGTTGATGCTGGCATGGCTACTAAAATAATAATTAAAATGCCACGTTAGCATCTAAATTAAAACAAAAAACAAAAAATTGATTTCTCAAAATATTTTTGGACTCAAATTGATTCTTTTTGTAGTTGTCTTTTTCAGTTTTTGGCTCAAAATTTATTTATTTTTCTTAATTTTGGGATTACAAGTATGAAACTTTATTCTATTTGGGTCATACTCTTTAGTTTAAGGCTAAAAAATACAAACTTAATAGGCATTATAAATTAGAGATATGAGCCCTAAAAAAGCTATAAATATTATAAAAATTCAAAATATTACCTTAAAATTCAAGATTCAATAATATAGGCAATATACTTATATTTGAAAAGGAAAAAAAAAATATGTTGTTCTAAACCTATATAATAATTTAAAGTTAATGTAACATTTACATGTGTTCTATAGAATAAGTGTACATTTTTTTTCAATATTATTTAATATGTTTAAATTAGTCAACCGATACCGATTAGGTGTATATATATATATATATATATATTTTAAAAGTCATTTTAATAATATCTTTTCAATTTACATAAAAAATATTATAATTATGTAATTTAAATATTTTAATTTAATTACATTTTACACACACACACACACATATATATATATATATATATCACTATATATTATTATTATTGTTGAATGTAAAATACATTTTTTTTTTATACAAGATAAAAATTTTATTCTAGCCTAATTTAAGTGTATATGTGTGTAAAGCTCCTTCTTGGAGACTTGAACCCCAGCTCTTACCCCCAACACCCCACAAGCACATATACTTGTCGAGTGACCATCATACCAAGGGTGTACGGTGAATGTAAAATACATTATATGTTCTATTACATAAAATACTTTTAAATAATAAATGCACTTTTAAATATTACATTTTCTCATGCATTGTGTGTGTTTGGTTTGCAACTAGTTTTTTATAATTGTCAATATGATTTGTTGTTATTAAAGTAACATTGGCCGTAAACTTAAGCAACTTAGTTCTCAAACACCTTTATTGCAGGACTTATTTCTTGCAGGAACTGACACAACGTTAAGCACAGAGGAATGGGCAATGGCAGAGTTGTTACACAACCCAAAAAAAATGACAAAAGCCTAAGATGAGCTTGAAGAAGTCCTACGTAAGGACGGGCACATTCAAGAATCAAACTTCTCAAAGTTCAATTATCTTCAAGCTATAGTGAAAGAAACCTTACGATTGCGCCCATCAGTGCCTTTTCTAATTCCATGTAAGGCTGAGACAAATATAGAAATATGTGGTTATATCGTGCCAAAAAATGCACAAATACTAACAAATGTGTGGGCAATGGGACAAGACTCAAGCATATGGCAAAGCCCAAATTTATTTATGCTTGAAAGGTTTTTAGTACAAGACATTTGAAAGCTCACTTAGTGTGTAAAACACTAGTGAATGTTCAAACCCCTAATTTCAAAATAACTAACATAAGCTTATATTCAAACAATATATATGCGGAATGATAAATATAAGCTATACCCAAACATGCAAACTACTTTAAGCCATAATTTAATCACAACACAGCAGTAATTAAAAGCAAAGAGTAAAGGATAGAGAGAAACAAACGCAAGATAACACTGGCACCTGTTATTGAAGAGGAAACTGAATAACTCAACAAAAAACCTCTCCGCCGCTCTCCAAGCAGTAAAATGATTCATTAGAAAATAAGTTGGGATACATGAATAGCAATAGACCCTCCAAGTCTAATCTACTCAATGCACCTATGCCCTCCAAGCTTCTTACTCCAACAAGGTTAAGCCTAACCGTGTTTTCTCTAGCTTTCTGAATCCCGCAATAAGCTCCATATTACTCCCGCCATCCTTGGCATGTTCCAATGCTTCCCAAATCTCCAAAAACACTCTCAACACTCTAAATGGGTGTGGGTTGTGTTCAGGTACAAATCTCCTCTCAATGGGTATAACAATGGGAGAGGGAAGGAGAAGAGACTACAAAGATTTCTCTCTAAGAATGAGTAGCTCTCTCTCTAACAAGGTGGGTGTGTTGTAGAAACCTCTCTTAGTGTTTTTCTCTCAATAGGCTCCTTACAATTTTTGTGGGTAATGAGGGTATATATAGTATGAGTGATGGGAATATGAAAAGTCACTATTTTTAGTAAAACAGGGGAACTTTACGAGTCACTTGCGATTGGTGCAAGTCGCGAATCCAAGTCGCAAGTTAACCTCCTGGACAGGCTGTACTAAGCTGGACACCTAGCCTGACTATTCACCTTTTTGCATGTGCTTCTCATGTGACCTTCAGCTGTCTTGGTCAAATCTTCACCACTTAATACAAAACTCATTACAAATAAATCTCACAAAAATACAAGAAAATAAATTTGTGCAGTTACAACACTATTTATCATGGAATAAGCCAACACTAATGAGAAAAATCATAACTTAACAACATTGATTACAAAGGCCAAAATTTTCAGCTCATTCCATTTGGAGCTAGAAGAAGGATATGCCTGGATTACCATTAGCTAACCGAATGGTGCACTTGATGTTGGCTTCTCTTATTCACTGCTTTGCTTGGAAGCTCCCAAATGAGATAAGGCCAGAAGACATGGATATGGCTGAGACGTTTGGGCTTACCTTACATAGGGTAGCGCCCTTCCGAGCTATTCCGATCAAATCCTTGTAACTTTGATTGTTTATTTTTGGCCCACTGTGGATGTGAATTTGTCTATGTTTAATATGATGCCTTCAATATTAGGATTTTCCATAAGTATAGTAGTGGAAAACAATTATATATATATATATATATATATATATATATCATACACCATTATTTTGTAGTTTTATAGTGAGTTTTAATTAGGTCAATTAATGAAGTCCTTTGTAGTCAAATGAGGTTCAAATCCCACCTACACTTGACCAATAAAAGAGAGAAAGAACACACAAAAATTATGTGATTTTGCATGATAGTATGCATCCACAGATAATGTCCTAAGTGACTGCATCGTTTAAATTCTCAATTGTATTTACAATGATATCTAAGTAGGTATATACAGAGACCTATGACAATAAGTTTAACCATAGATAGATTTTACAATATAATTGGACCGCTCAAAGCATTAGACATACTAAATCAATAAAGAGAATATGAAAATGATTTTACAATATAACTGAACTGGAGCATTAGACATACTAAATCAATGAAGCGAATACGAAAATGATTTTACAATATAATTGAACCACTCGAAGCATTAAACATATTAGAGCATTCTCATCAAGTGTGCCAAATGCCAAATGTTAGGCATTTGGCACACCAAACACTACTATTCAAGCTTCATTAGGTGTTCTAAAGGTTCTAAAATTATGAAACATGCTACAGTATCGTCTCAAATATGAGACGGTACGGACACAAATGCCAAACTAAAATATTAATTTTTTATTCAACCTTTTCTCTCTCCTCTCAATATTAATTCAACGTTTTCTCTCTCTTCTCACTGATTTGTCTCTCTCCAACCCATGTTCTCTCTCTTTCTTCTTCAGATCACCCTCCCTCACCCTCAAATCAACAGTACGGCAGCCTCACCGATCAAGCCGTCGATCACCGATCAAGCCGCCACCCTCACTGATCAAGCCGCCACCATCGCTTCTCCATCGCCGCCGATCTGAAGACGCCATCATCGCCAATCTAAAGCCGCCATTGCCACCTCGGTCTAAAGCTGCCATGCCGCCTCGATCTGAACCCATCTCAGCCACTACTTAAAGCTACAACACTGCTCGTCTGATGCGCATCTCAGCCACAGCGCGAAGCCGGTCTTAGCCATTACCACCAATCTAAAGCCACCACCGCCGACAAAGAAAGCCACCATTGCCAGATCTCTCTACCTTTCTTACCTATTTGTTTTTTGTTTTTAATCTGATTTGTGGTGGTTGTGGCTGTGGATTTGTTGTGGGTATTTGATTGGAATTTATTTGGTTTGTTTTGAGTTGTGTTTTGGGTCATGGAGGATGCGGTGGTTGTTGGTTGGTGGCTACTAGTTGTGGTGGTGGTTGTTGGTCGTTGGGTGGTGGCCACTGCCACTGTTTGTGTTTGGTATATTGGTAGAGTTTTGTGTTACAAATATATTATTTTAATGTGTTTTATATATTATTTTAATGTATTGTATATATTATTTTAATGTTTAGAATGAAAGAATAGAACATCTAATAAATGGTGAATTATAAAATGATGTGGTAAAATAATAAAGTAGGTTTTTGGTGTGTCAAAATGGCATTTTTTATGAGAGAACTGATGAGAATGCTCTAAATCTCATAAAGCTGATACGAAAATATCTTTAAATGAATGGTTGATATTATCTTCGGCCGCACCGCTTGGCTTTTGCTTCTGAATCAATTTCAGGGACACCCCCAGCTACCTTATATAGATAGACGACACATGTACGTTCCATTAACAGGGCATTTAAGTCCATATATCCTTATTTTGTTTTCTTCCAAACTTCGCACCAAGTAGATACTAGATAGGTCTGATAAGTCTTCAAGAATTATCATAGTTTAATTAGGACACCGAAGCATGTTCCATGTTTTTCCTTTTAGGATTTTCTTCTTTATATACTATTCTTGTTACCAACGAAAATATAAACAGGCTAGTATCGCCTTTTTATAATTTATATTTATATCTCTTTCAAAAAAAAAATATATCTATATCTATATCTATATCTTTATATATTCAAAAGTTGAAGCATAATATTTATTGTTGTTACGTTCTTGTTGAGCCACATTAGCGGCCACATCATCTACTTATTTCTAACATTTTTTCTTTCTTTTTTAATTATCTTTCTCCTTATTAATTTATCACCTTACAATTACTTTTCCGTCAACATTTCCCCCCACTTTTACCTTTTTATCTCCTCATTACTCTATACTTTAACCTTTCAATTCCTCCATCCCTTCATATTCTTTTTATTTTGACTCTTCGTCTCCCCTTTTTTTTTACTATAAATATTTATTTTTCTCTCTTCCATACTATCTATATTTTGCCGACACAAACAGGTGAATACTCTCTCTCTCTCTCTCTCTATCGGTGAATTTTTAATTCTTTGTTACACATCTAATTTAGGTTGATGAATTTTTTTTGTTGAACTCTACTTTGGGTTGATGCATTTGGTTATATTTTAATTTGCTATCTTTTTATTTTATTTTATTTTATTGTTAAATGTTTTCCAATGATTATATATATTGACATAATGTTATTCTATTGCGTAGCATAGCTTGGATAATTTGTTATTTACTATTGTGGGGCCCAATAGTTTATGGGCCCGACTCGCTCGCTTATAGGGAGTCCACAGGCTCCAAACTAAAGGAGGCCAAGGCCCACGCCCAAAAATAGTGAGCCCGATGTGGCCCAAAGATACGTCCGAGGACCGCTCAGTCCTCGGAGGACCCAGAATCCCATTGATGAAAGTGGAGTACAGGCAAACTTAAAATATCAGAAAATATCTCAGGGAAATAGTCCTTAATACCCTTCATTGACATGACATCACATCTAACAGAACCGGATTCTTAGGCTTTATGGACCATCTCCAATAATTTCGGGATGAGACTGATGGGACAAACCTCTGTCCTGGAAAAGTCGACCCTACACGTGGACGGGGGATAATGAACGTAGGCTAGTATAAAAGAAAACGCAAGGTAACAAAGTGGGGATCCCCATCTCACTTCATAAAAAAAAGACTCCAGGAATGAGAATGCCCGGATAGTATATACGCTCCACCAGGGATAACCCATCGACGGGTAATCGGAGAAAACATTAGTGCTCCTCGGACATTATCCGAGGAGCCAAATCTCTCAAGCTACAAAGGTGCAAGGCCTGAATATCCAAACTAAAACCTTTTCTGGTTTTGGTTCGTCTGAAGCCCGGCTTGAACTAACGCCCCGTGACCCAACCCTAGCCTTTCAAGCCCACTCTCTACAAATTTTATTGTGAGGGATCCATCACGCGCGAGCCCAACGCCATCGTTGTTGGGACGCCAGAGATTCGTGTCCCTACAATTGGCGCCGTCTGTGGGAATGCTTGCGCGTTGGCACGGGTGGCGCATGAGTCAGCTCTCCAGCAAGCAGAGATTCACGAGTTTTTCCCATCTCCGGCGACGTACAGTTGTTGCTCCGCCATAAGCCTCTGCTAGGGGCTACGCCTTGCACTGCTAACGGAGCGGGCAGCTCCAGGGGCTTCCGGCCTCGAAGCCAACTCCTCCCTCCCTGGCCTAGGGGCCGGCCTTCGAAAAATAAATCAGTATAGAGAAAAGACTATTTAACAAAGAAGACATCTTAAAAGTATTGGACAGAACCAAGGCCTTGCATGGTCCTCGAACCCAAGCCTATGGGGAAACCAAGTACAAAGAAGAAATCTCCCAAGTATTGGACAGAACCAAGGCCTTGCATGGTCCTCGGACCCAAGTCTATAGGGAAACCAAGTACAAAGAAGACATCTTAAAAGTATTGGACAGAACCAAGGCCTTGCATGGTCCTCGGACCCAAGCCTATGGGGAAACCAAGTACAAAGAAGACATCTTAAAAGTATTGGACAGAACCAAGGCCTTGCATGGTCCTCGGACCCAAGCCTATGGGGAAACCAAGTACAAAGAAGACATCTTAAAAGTATTGGACAGAACCAAGGCCTTGCATGGTCCTCGGACCCAAGCCTATGGGAAAACCAAGTACAAAGAAGAAATCTCCCAAGTATTGGACAGAACCAAGGCCTTGCATGGTCCTCGGACCCAAGCCTATGGGGAAACCAAGTACAAAGAAGACATCTTAAAAGTATTGGACAGAACCAAGGCCTTGCATGGTCCTCGGACCCAAGCCTATGGGGAAACCAAGTACAAAGAAGACATCTTAAAAGTATTGGACAGAACCAAGGCCTTGCATGGTCCTCGGACCCAAGCCTATGGGGAAACCAAGTACAAAGAAGACATCTTAAAAGTATTGGACAGAACCAAGGCCTTGCATGGTCCTCGGACCCAAGCCTATGGGGAAACCAAGTACAAAGAAGAAATCTCCCAAGTATTGGACAAAACCAAGGCCTTGCATGGTCCTCGGACCCAAGCCTATGGGGAAACCAAGTACAAAGAAGACATCTTAAAAGTATTGGACAGAACCAAGGCCTTGCATGGTCCTCGGACCCAAGCCTATGGGGAAACCAAGTACAAACAAGAAACCTCACAAGTATTGGACAGAACCAAGGCCTTGCATGGTCCTCGGACCCAAGCCTATGGGGAAACCAAGTACAAAGAAGACATCTTAAAAGTATTGGACAGAACCAAGGCCTTGCATGGTCCTCGGACCCAAGCCTATGGGGAAACCAAATACACCAAAGCACCATTGGAGTTCCCTACTTCCCAGTCGATTGCTCAGATGGATTATTTAGAGATTATCAGCCTTAGACGGTGTTCGCACGCTTATCACAGAATATTCAACTGTTATCCTGGTTAGTTTCCTAAGTTTGATTTATTATAAATTAGCGACATAATGCCTAGTAGTATTGATAAACTGGAGTTAGTTAGATTACGTTTCAAGCTATTGTGCTCTAAATATTCTGAAAGAAACGCACGCATGGGGCACACTCACTCACAAAGTAGTGTAGTCAAAGGAACAGTATCCAAAACAAGTAAGGAAATTTCCATTATCATTAAAACAAAGAAATAGTACAACGTACAATGAAAAGCTGGAATCAGTTTGCGTCAAAGTTCATTACATAACCGAAAAGAAATGAAGATACAAGAGAAAAATGAAGCTGAGGAAGTAGGTCAGAGGAGAGGTTGGCTACAACCCCAGGACCTTGTTCTTCACTTTCACATGCCCACAACTCAAAACAGCAAAAGAGATCCAACTTGAGCCTGACACCGTTGAAGGAAAAGTGCAGGGAGTTGGAGGCTGAGGGGCTTTCTCTAAATATACGCCTGCCGCAAAGCAGAGGCGCTGATGGCGGAAAATCTTTCTTCTGCCACACCAAAATTCTGGCATGGACAGAACCTGCTTCGGATTTTGACTGAAAGAGGGAAAGATTCCCTTCGCCCTCGGTCGAAATGAAGTATTCTCCTGGACTTAAGCTTCCTGTGCCCATACCGTACTACTTTGAGTCTCATGAAGGCAGGGTGCATCTGCGGCGGAGAAAGTTCTTTCTTCCCAACTCTTGCCTTAAATATGTTATGCTAAGGGAGGAGAGCTCCGGATATGGAAGCTGTGATGTGGGAGAAAATCTGAAGGATTTGTGCGTATATAAAGCAACTTTCTCTCCCTCCCATTTATTTGAAAAGACAAGGTGATGGCAGTCAACTCACGCGGTGTCCCAAGGAACGCTACAGACAAAACAGTTCTAGCTCAACTTCCAACATCAACTGCAACCACAAGATTAAAGAGCCTCGTAAAGGCGCACCTCGGTCACTGTGACATCAGAGAGTACCACGTGGCCAGAAGTTGCAGAAATATCCCTTAATTCAGGGGCTAAGTGGATTCGTGGCCCCGGGCCCGCTTTGCGTGAGGGCCCAGATACTGTGGCCCACGCCGAGCAATGGCCATGGCCGAGGACAACCCCTGCTCGGCGCCTTGGGAAATGCCTTATGAAAGGGAGAATCTGAACTCAAAGAGTCTTGGACAGAACCTAGGACTTGCATGATCCTCGGACTCAAGCCTAGAGGGAAACCAGGAACATAAAAAAGATATCTTATAAGTCTTGGGCAGAACCTAGGACTTGCATGTCCTCGGACTTAAGCCTATGGAGAAACCGAGCACCTAAAAGAAAAAGTATAAGTCCTAAACAAAACCCTGGCTGTGCGAAGTCCTCGGACTCAGGCCTTTTGGGAAATCAACTACTCGGATAGAGAAGTTTCTCGGCTTAAATACTGGAAAAGGTTAAGACCAGTGTGTTAAGAATATGGCGTAACGAACCGATGATCGTTAGCCTAAGGAAATTGCTCAATGAAAGGGTGACATATCCTCGGATAATTACTTCTTACACCTTATCAAGCACTTAGTCCCCATCGCGACAAATGTTAAGGTAAGTCTCGTTCCTCACTGGTCGGATTGTTATGTCAAATAATAATTTTGTTAAAGTTATTATGGCGTCTTTTTTATTAGCAAGTATTTTGGCCTTAGTTGTCATTGGTTCAAATGCTATACTACTGTGTCGAGCAGAACTTGCAAATTTATTAAAACATATAAACAGAACATGCGAAATAGAATAACAGTAACTTTTATTAATATAAAAAATTATTATTACAACGTACAAGGAAGGGCTTACACAAGCCTATACAAAAATAAACTGCCGAAGCAGTAATAACATCCGTAATACAGATAAGTAAACCGCCAGGTGTCTTCTGAAATCGCCTTCAAAGTCTCTCTGAAATCTTTGCCTCAGTACTGCTCATATCAGGATAAGAACCTTTTACAGAGAAGAAGGAGAAGGAAGAAGAATTGGAACACATGGAAGCACTTCAGCAAACTCTTGTCGCTGAAGAAAGCAAGGGAAAAAGAAAATGGAGGACATGGGTAGGAAGGAGGAGAAGAAGAGGGAAGCAATGAAAAGAAAGTAAAAGGAGCAAAAGAGGGAGAAGAGGAGCCATATTAGGTATGCTCATGAGAGAGCGGATGAAGATGACAAGGGAGGTTTTCGACTCAGTCACACCGGGAATGAGGTGTGACGAGTCCCTGCTTCGGATTTTGGCTAAAAGAATAGGAAGGCAAATCTTGAGTCTCCGCCATCCTTGCCCTGACCGAGCCATCTCAAGTTTTGTTAGGACATGGCGTTTCTGAGAAAGGGAGGATTTATTCATGGCTGACTATTATAGAGGATGTATTATGGGATAAGGAATAACCATACGGAAGAGGTGAACTATGAAAAGGGCCTGAGGGATTCAGATATGAGAGAATCACCTTTTGTCTTCTCTCTTTATATAGGGGAGTAAGACGAGGGTGCGTAACACGTTCTGATCCCCAAGGAAATCTGTGAATAAATGTGCGTCCGTTTCATTCCCCCACGCTATCAGTAACCGTTAGATTGGGGAGGTCTCGTAAAAGGAAGATATTAAAGGCGTGCTACGGAAAACCAAGCGGAATAAGCGCATCACGCGTAAATCAAGGGAAATATCTTGTAGACCGGCGCATTCCTCGTGGAGGTGAAGAGTCGCCAACGTTGATCAAGGGCCGAATTAAATGAGCCGCAGTTAAGGCTCGGTGTTACCAAAACCCACCTTTCCAACCAAGACGTTGGACAGCAGGGTTTTGAGGGGCTATTGTGGGGCCCAATAGTTTATGGGCCCAACTCGCTCGCTTATAGGGAGTCCACAGGCTCCAAACTAAAGGAGGCCAAGGCCCACGCCCAAAAATAGTGAGCCCGATGTGGCCCAAAGATACGTCCGAGGACCGCTCAGTCCTCGGAGGACCCAGAATCCCATTGACGAAAGTGGAGTACAGGCAAACTTAAAAGATCAGAAAATATCTCAGGGAAATAGTCCTTAATACCCTTCATTGACATGACATCACACCTAACAGAGCCGGATTCTTAGGCTTTATGGACCATCTCCAATAATTTCGGGATGAGACTGATGGGACAAACCTCTGTCCTGGAAAAGTCGACCCTACACGTGGACGGGGGATAATGAACGTAGGCTAGTATAAAAGAAAACGCAAGGTAACAAAGTGGGGATCCCCATCTCACTTCATAAAAAAAAGACTCCAGGAATGAGAATGCCCGGATAGTATATACGCTCCACCAGGGATAACCCATCGACGGGTAATCGGAGAAAACATTAGTGCTCCTCGGACATTATCCGAGGAGCCAAATCTCTCAAGCTACAAAGGTGCAAGGCCTGAATATCCAAACTAAAACCTTTTCTGGTTTTGGTTCGTCTGAAGCCCGGCTTGAACTAACGCCCCGTGACCCAACCCTAGCCTTTCAAGCCCACTCTCTACAAATTTTATTGTGAGGGATCCATCACGCGCGAGCCCAACGCCATCGTTGTTGGGACGCCAGAGATTCGTGTCCCTACAACTATTATACATTTTCTTTTGAATATTCTTCTACTCTCCTTATTTTATATAATTTTGCTATTTCACTCGCATTCTCTCCTAGAATATGTGATTATTCTCTCTCTCTCTCTCTCTCTCTCTCTCTCTCTCTCTATATATATATATATATATATATATATATATATTATTTCTTACAACTCTAGTTTAGGGTGATGCATTTTGGTGGTGTGTTTTGTGAGTTTCTCATCACATATACTCTCTCTCCCTCTTATAGTTTTAGTTTGAGTTAATTCTTAAATATTTTGGAAGTGAGAATTTGACAAATTTATTTACTTGAATTTAAGTAAAATATTATATGTTTGATTTTAAGATGTTGTGAGAGTTTGTTTAGACCCCTTACACGGATTGTTTAACCTAATTAATTAGCCAAGTGATTACTTAGATTAATTTCCAGATCTAGGTTCAACACACATAAATCATATCATGCAAAGTTGCAGAAAAGTAAATAACACCACGATATGATTACATAGGAAAACCAATGAAACTAACTGTTTCAAGGTAAAAACCTAGAGAGGATTTGACCTAGCTATCCTCAAGGTAAATCAAATCCACTATAAGAGAATTGAAGTTTTTACAAAAGATTTAACCCTAAATCTAATGCTACCTCATGTAGTAACTTACTGACACGACCACATGCAAGCTCCAAATCCACGGACTCCTTTTCTTGGATTAACAGCAACACAAGCACACCCTTACTTGTGACTTTGAGACTCCACTCAAAGGTTTCAAATTACCATCAGTAGTTGATCTTGAATGCAGCAAGTAGTTCTACCAATCCTTGATTGTAGTTTAAGTTTCGGTAGAATCTTGTGTAGTTAGAAGGTACAAAAGCTCTCAAATCTCACAAAGAGTAACACACAAGTCTTCAAAAAGTCTTCAAAACATAGCTAGGGTTTTCTTTTAATATGTGGAGAAGTTTAAGTGAAACCCTAAACATTTTTGTTGTGATTGGACTGAAATTACCTTCTGCAGAAAACCCTATCTATGATTTTCGATCGGTCGAGAAAGGCAGAACTTGACTTCTCTTTTCTGCAATTAACTGGACTTGAAATCTTGAAACACACTTATTTAAGCACACTCTAAACACTTAGACTAGACATGTTTTGCTCTCGATTTGTCAACACAATACAACCACGATTCTAAACATTTAATCTAAATCTTTAGAACCTAACAATCTCCCCTTTTGACAATCCATGACAAAACATACATACAAAATGTAATACTTAAATAAAAACCAGCTCAAATACAAGTTATTATCCAAATACAAGTTAAGTAGCTCATAAACAAGCTTGAATTTGTTCGACAAGAAAATGAACTAAGCTTGAACATATAATCTTGTTTAGTGATGAGATCAAGCTTGGCTCATGTTCGAAATGAAAATAATTGAACAAGCCTAAAAATTTAATACTTGGCTTGGCTCGACTCGTTTAAATTACTAACAAATTTTTATTTTACAAGGATATATATTTTAATTTTGAGATAAAAAAAATATTATTTATATATATATATATTGAGATAAGCAATCATTTAAATATATATATATATATATATATATATATATATATGGATTTTCATAAGGTGGATTAATTTCACGGGATTTCAACTTTTTGTTATTGTTTTTCTTTATTTTAATTCTTTTATGTAAGTTATGAATTTTTTTTATTTTTTTGAATTAATTAAAAACTTTCATACTTTTAGGAAATAAGTTAAAGTTTTCATGGCCTCTTAGCATTTTTTATTTTTTTTTTGTGACAATGTAGTAGCTCCTCATTGTTATTGATAGTTTCACGTCAATTTATATCATCATAATTTTAACCCAAAAAAAAATAATAATAATGGATGCTTTGAAGGCATTGATTTAGAAATTTTTTGTGAGAAAATAAAAATACAACTAATAATTTTAATAGCATTTAATATTTCTTATAAAAGTGTTATTAAAACTTTCTTAAAATGGTTCATTAGCAAATACCCTAAAAGCACCCGCTAACCAAACCCTTTTCATAATAACATAAATACATTTATGACCCACGAAGATGTTTATGATCTCCATTTTGCCAAATATACAATATTTTTATTTGTAATGCACATGTATATTATCACCATTTTCAAACGTTAATTGGTGCAATGCAAGTCACTATCTTGAAAATGATCAAAAGTCTATTATTTATGTCTTCAAACAATTCACATATTTGTGAATTTCAAAGAACATTTAAAGCAAGAATGAATGTTAATCACTTTATATGGCCAGTTTCCATCCTCATATAGCTTCAACAACTTAATGCCTAGTTAAGATCTTGTTAGTTTGTGGGCCTTAACCTTTAGCACCTTTAATAACGTTAAGGACACAAAAAAAAATTATAATTGTTGATATTGTTTGTTGTTATTAGTGTTAGGACATATGTGAATTATGTTAGGAACATATGTCATTTAGAATTGGCTAATCCTTTGACAAAACGCACTTTACTTGTAATTGGATAGATCTAGGATGTGTTTAATACTTCAAGGAACAAGAGTTCAAGTCCAAGTGTCAAAGTCATGCAAATCTGTCCAAGAATCAAGTGAAGAAGTACTATATTTCAAAACTCGATAGCTAGCTCGATAGATAGTATCTATCGAGGTTTAAAAGGCATGTTTAGCTCAATGCTCGACAACTGCTTGATAGATAACCTATCTATCGATATTTACGAAAAATTAATTTTTCAGATCTGGTTTCACACATATTTGTGTATACTTGTTTAAGCTTTCTTTTCTCACAACCCTAACATATATAAGGATTATTATAAGGGCCATCACACTTGATGAAACTTGATGCAAAGGTTTTGTTCAAGCAAATTGTGACCGAAGACAAATTTGCCCTAATTCATCTTTCTCTTGAAGAAGTTGCTGGGTTTGTACGTCGTAGGGCTTTATGACCAAAGAGCTTTGTAATCTTCATCGTGTGGATGAACTGAAGAACTTTGCAGTCAACATCCTTCTCAAGTTGGTGTGTTAGTTACTTACTAGGACTCGTGTATCGATTGGTTAGTCATATACTGGGAGCTGTGCATTGAAAATGAGAGATTGTCACTACAGAACAAGTTCAATTTTTTACCAAAAAATAAAAAAAGTTCAATTGTGTATTGAGGTAAGGGTTCAATTGTAGGTTAGTATAAGGTACTAGGATTCCTTTACTTGTAACCGCTTGTTGTGATAATAGTAGATTCTCAGGAGTGGTGACCTTAAAATCACCCGATGGGATTTTTGCCTTAAAGGTTTTGCCCATTAGAAAACAAATCACCATGTCAACTTTATTTTCCAGTGCATTTAACTTATTTGGTGATTTGTTTGCGCTACCACACATATTGCATGTTAATTAACTTAATTAATTCACTTGGCTAATTTATCACAAGAAGTCAATACATTCTTGGTCTATCAATTAGAGTAACACAGCCATAAACATAGGCAACATAGTTCTTACACTCTTTTAATGCAGGACTTATTTATTGCCAGAATTGACACAACGTCAATCACAATGGTGATTGGAATATACATGAAATTTCCAGATTTTTGAGATGCAAAAATAGAAAAAAAAAATACATCAAAGAAAAATAATCACACACAAGACAATATTTACATGATTCAGCAATTTGCCTACATCCATAGATTTGCAGAGATTTCATTATTCTTAGGGAAAAATACAGAGTGCGGTAGTACAATTTTCTCTCTCAAAAACAACATAAAACCCTAAAGTACAGAGTTGCAGAGATGTCACTATTCTCAAGGAAAAGTACAAAGTGCGACAGTACAGTTTTCGCTATGACTTGGGCCTATCAACCCAAGCCTCCGCTCCATGGACTAAACCTCAAAAAATCTTCCATTAAAAACTGTAACAATATTATTTCAGGCCGGTTCATAATCAAGATCAAACACAACTAGACTCCACAAAACCCAACAAATCTCCCACCTGGAGACTAGTTCAATCACCAACATCAACCGCAATCCTCCAAAGACAATCCGTCATTACTGCAACTCATCCTCTTGTCCTCAAGTTAGAAGACCAATTGAAGCTACACACAGCTTCAGCTTCTCAATAGTGATACCCTTAATGAACATGTTTGCCACGTTCTTAGATCCACAAATCTTCTCAAATATTATCAGTTTATCTTCAATAAGGTAACGGATAAAGTGGTATCTCATCTGTATATGCTTCGACTTTGAATGAAAAGTTGGATTTTTAGCAAGAAAAATTGCACTCTGACTGTCACTGTGCAAAATGCTCATCTCTTGCTTCTTACCCAATTCATCTAAGAAGCTATGTAGCCAAATCATCTCCTTTCCTGCTTCAGTCGCTGCAACATACTAAGCTTCTATAGTAGATAAAGCAACAATCTTTTGTAGATTTGAAGCCCAAGATATAGTTGTACCACCCAAAGTAAATACAAACCCAGTAGTACTCTTTCCACTATCAATATCACCTGCTAAATCAGCATCTGCATAACCTTGTAGTTTCAAATTTGCACATGTGAAGCAAAAACATGTATCTGTTGAATCTCTCAGATACCTTAGAATCCACTTAACTGCCTCCCAATGCTACTTTCCTAGCCTACTCATGTATCTACTCACAATTCCCATTGCATGTGCAATGTCTGGCCTTGTACACACCATAGCATACATCAAGCTGCCAATAACTGAGGCATAAGGAACCTTGCTCATATGGTCCCTTTCTTCTTTTGTCTTTGGTGACTGTTCTTTACTTAGTCTGAAATGACTACTCAAGGGAGTGCTCACTAGTTCAGCTTCATTCATGTTGAACCTGTTAAGAATCTTCTTCACATATTCTGCCTGTGAAAGCTTCAATGTACCATTAGCCTTGTCTCTAATGATTCTCACACCAAGGATTGGTTTTGCAACTCCCAAATCCTTCATTACAAATTGTTTTGACAATTGCTTCTTCAGATTATTAATCTCCTCAGTGCTAGACCCTTCAATGAGCATATCATCCACATACAATAGTAAAATGATATAAGAATTGTCAAAAAACTTAACATAGCAACAGTGATCAGTTTCACATCTCTTGAACCCAATTCTATTCATAAAACTATCTGTTTGTTCGTTTAGACCCCTTAAACCAGATTGTTTAACCTAATTTATTAACCAAGTGATTACTTAGATTAATTTTCAAATCTAGGTTAAACACAAATAAATCATATCATGCAAAGATGCAAAAAAGTAAATAACACACGATATGATGACTCAGGAAAACCAATGAAACGAACCGTTTCAAGGTAAAAACCTAGATAGGATTTGACCTAGCTATCCTTAAGGTAAAGTAAATCCACTATAAGAGAATTGAAGTTTTTACAGTTAAATTTAACCCTAAATCCATTGCTACCTCTGTTGGTTTTTAGACCCCTTAAAAACACAATTAGATTAACCTAGATAATTAGCCAAGTGATTACTTAGTCCAAATTATAAGTCTAGGTTATCACAATCAAACAATCATATCATGCATAGCAGCGGAAAGATAAATAACACAACGATATGATAACCTAGGAAAACCAAACCGGTAAAAACCTGGAGAGGATTTAACCTAGCTATCCTCAAGGTAAAAAGCAAATCCACTAGAAAGAATCGAAGTTCATACAATAAGACTTACAAGCCCCCACGCTCGACTTCTTATTGCTACCCACCAGTAGAACTTATTAATACGACCACGTGCAAGCTCCGAATCCACGGACTCCTTCTTTCTTTGGCCTTTGCAAAACACAAACACCCTCGTTTGTGACTTTGAGATCCTACTCAAAGGTTTAACAACACAAACTCTCCTGTTTGTGACTCCAAGACCACCCTTGAAGGTTTAGATCATCAGCACCTTTGATGACAAGAGAAGGCAGCAACTTCTACAATACCGGATCTTGAGATTCTTCAAGGAATAGCACCAATAGAAGACATAAGAGAGCTTTTTAGGAATAAAACCCTAAATACAAAAGAGGCACACTCTTTTCTCTCTAAAAAGCCTTATAAAAACGTGCTTAGGGTTTCCTTTATATACTGGGAGAAGTAGATTAGAAACTCTAATCCTAAATGGGCTTGAACTGCTGTTTGGGCTTAATTAAAATTCTGCAGATACGACTTTCGATCGATCGAGCCTGTCTTTCGATCGATCGAACCAGACAGATTATGAAATCTTCTTCCTGCAGCTTGTATGTTCTTGAATCTTGACTTGAATCATCTTGAGCATTGTCTAATAATACCTATAGACTCTAAGATCTATATCTAGACAAATTTGTGTTCACAATTTGCCAATTGTTCTAAACATTTAGAACCTAACAAACTCCCCCTTTGGCAATTCGTGACAAAACTTTCATACAAAATGAAATGCTCAAATACAAGAACAACCCAATACAATAAAATGCCCAATTACATCACAAATCCCAATCTAAGACTCCTAACCTAGAAGTTGCAAGAAGAGGTAGAAAGTCTTGATCAGAATGTACTTGTCTTTCCTGAAACACTCAACAAACACATCACCGCATGTGTGGAAAGAAAGACATATAAACAATAATATGAAACAAGATATAAAAAACAAAAGTAAATTCTAACTCTCCCTCTAAGTTAGATACATCAAAAAGTTTTTATACTCTCCCCCTTTGAAAAACAATTTTATCTCCTCTTAAACAAAACAAACATGATTCCCACATATTCTCACATTTCATCTCCCCCTTTTTGTCACGTATTGACAAAGTCAACCCAATCAGAAGGTCGACAGAAAACATACGCAACATAGAATAAGAGAAAATAGAGACAACTCTCCCTACGAAGAGCAACAACTCTCCCTATGAACAACAAGGGTTAAAAACAAGCTTCTCCCTCTATAAAAATAGGAAAAACACAACAAGTTTTGGGAAAAACAGTTTTGGGGAAAAATAAAGGGGGTGGGGATAAATAAAACGACACAAACCAAGTTTTTTTTAAAAACTAAGTTGAGGATACACATGAAGAAAAAATATTCTCTCTTTCAATAAAATGCAAACATGGCACTATGTGACCCATAAACAATTGCATGAGTAGAGAAAATATTTGCACATTGATTATCCATCATAACTCTTAAGAAAATAATTTTCTACAATTCACACATAAAAATAGCATATACTAGAAAGTACATAACTCAAAAATTAATCAATCAATTTTTAAATCAAGTTGAGTACCCAATTTAGCAAAGTGTATGCTTGTTATGTGTGAAAACAATGAGAGATATGACTGCAAAACTGCAAGATGGATACAGAAACAATGCAATGCATGTGAATCCTAAACATAAATGATGCATGGAAAAATCAACTTTTTGAAAAACAAAACAATTTAATGCAGAAACTCCTCAAAGCACAATATTTCATGAATGAAATGCATGAGTATGAGATTAAAAGTTTTTCAAAAAAAAAAAAACAATTGAATTCAACCCAGATCTTCCAAAAACAAGATTTTTTAATCAATTTGTCTCCAAAACTCAAATATTAAAGACATTTTGCATCAAAATCCAAGAACATGTAATCTTGGATGGCCACAACAATATCACACACAATATAATGTACCAAGTTTAGCAAAGAGTAACTTGTGTAGTGTGTGCAACTAGCAAAAACTTGAGATACATGTGAGGTGATATATAAATAGAAATCAATCACAAAGTCTATAAAATTCATCACATAGAATTTGAAAGAGACTATTACCTAAAGAATTACATCATATAACTCCCACATCTCCTAGATCATAAGCTTGTAATCATGTAAGTTTCTTGATTTTATGCCTCATAATATACACACCAATTTTAATTATTTGATTTTGGCATCTAGCCTAATAGTACACACCAATTTTAAGTATTAAACAATTTAAACCGAGGTTTCACCTTATATTCTTTTCGTGCATGTGTTACACATTCTCGAGCACAAAATCTTATGATATGCACTAAGGTGTTCATGATTGGCTAGTGAACAGTGGTGAGATGGTTATTTATGCCTTTCTCAAAAGGTTCAAGTCCAACAGTCAAAAACATGTGACTTCAAGATCAAAACAAAGTGATCAAAACCATAAACATCTTTCCCACACAACATGTACTACAAAGCTTCAACTAGTAAAGTGCAATAAGTAAGCTCATCAAAGCTAAACAAGGTACATAAACTTGTTATGTAAAGATAATATGGTCAATCATTGATTATAAATCCAAGATGTGAAATACAAAACACAAAAATCTTTTTGATTTAAAAAAATTATGACCAAAAACAAAAAGCACACATTATGCTAAACGAACAATGCAAATGCAATGCATGACAGTGTTTAACTAAGCTATAGAGGGTACACAAACAAGAAATATCAATTTCTTAATTAACCCATGAGTACATGTACAAACTAGTACATACTCATACAAAATCAAAAAATAGCTTAGCACATATATAACACATTCTATTCAAGTTTCTCCACAATGTCAAGCATGTTCTAAATCAAGAGAGAGATATTATAACTCATGTAATCCTCAAGAAAAATAAAACTAGACACAAAATAAATTATTTTTGTCTTTCTGAAATTTTTTTAATGTTTTTGGATTTTTTTTTTTAATAAAAAACAACCTAAAAAAAACAAAACAATCAAAAATAGAAACAAGACATGTCCACAATTAATTGAAAGAATTAAATCAGGGACAAGTCAGCAGCACTCACCTTAAAGAATCTTTTCTCACCCATCTAACACGAGTCTTCGGCTTTGTAGGTGAAAATCCATGAAAAGCAGAGTGTATTTGAGGAATTATACCAATTTTCTGAGAAAGACTAAAATCCTACAAATTCCTTTCACAAGCCAACAAGCTTAAATTTTTCAAAAGAATATGAAACAATTTATATGGACTTAATGGCAGGAGAAATATCATCACAAATCCTAAATTGAAACACAGAATGCTTAAATTTCAATTTATGACAATTAGGACGAATGTGACCATGGACACCACAAAAGTGGCAGACAGGAACATATTTAGGAACATCAGTATTCCTAGTGGGGTTTCCGGTCACAGGCTTAGGTTCTTGCCTCAACAAAGAACAATTTGGTCTAATATGACCAACAACACCACAAAGGTAACAGGTAGGCACAAAAACAGATTTATTATGCTCTCTAACAGTAGGTTTAGACTTAGGTTTAGAAACTTCAGCGTCTACATCAGAATTTTTACCTTTGTCTAACCTAACAAAATAAGCCTTTTCTTTATTATTCCTTTTAAAAGGAGAGATATAAACTTTCTCAGTTTTAGGCTTAAGAGAAACATAAACACTTCTGTTATCAACAGCAGACTTGGTACAAGTCAAATTTTCAATTTTAGCTTTAGATTCAACTAACTCTTGTTCCAAGCTTTTCATCTTCTCATCTTGAGAGGAAATTTGATTTCTCAAAAATTCATTCTTTTTATTAGATTCATCTAATCTAACAACCAATTCCTCTTTTTCAAGATTAACCAATTTTAACTCTTCCTTGAATTTCTTAGCAATTTTCATAGATTTCAATAATTCCTTATGAAGAGTTTCACAGGCATCAATAAAATCAACAGAAGCATGAGTAGAAACATGATCAGAAAGACACTTCAAATTATCCATGACAACAGGGGTCAAGGATCAGCTTTTAGATCAAAAGATCTAAAATAAAAGAGCAACCTGCTCTGATACCACTTGTTGGTTTTTAGACCCCTTAAAAACACAATTAGATTAACCTAGGTAATTAGCCAAGTGATTACTTAGTCCAAATTACAAGTCTAGGTTATCACAATCAAACAATCATATCATGCATAGCAGCGGAAAGATAAATAACACAACGATATGATAACCCAAGAAAACCAAACCGGTAAAAACCTGGGGAGGATTTAACCTAGCTATCCTCAAAGTAAAAAGCAAATCCACTAGAAAAAATCGAAGTTCATACAATAAGACTTACAAACCCCCACGCTCGACTTCTTATTGCTACCTACCAGTAGAACTTACTAACACGACCACGTGCAAACTCCGAATCCACGGACTCCTTCTTTCTTTGGCCTTTGCAAAACACAAACACCCCCGTTTGTGACTTTGAGATCCTACTCAAAAGTTTAGCAACACAAACTCTCCTGTTTGTGACTCCAAAACCACCCTTGAAGGTTTAGATCATTAGCACCTTTGATGACAAGAGAAGGCAGCAACTTTTACAATACCGGATCTTGAGATTCTTCAAGAAATAGCACCGGTAGAAGACGTAAGAGAGTTTTTTAGGAACAAAACCCTAAATACAAAAGAGGCACACTTTTTTCTCTTTAAAAAGCCTTATAAAAACATGCTTAAGGTTTCCTTTATATACTAGGAGAAGTAGATTAGAAACTCTAATCCTAAATGGGCTTGAACTGCTGTTTGAGCTTAATTAAAATTCTGCAGATTATGAAATCTTCTTCCTGCAGCTTGTATGTTCTTGAATCTTGACTTGAATCATCTTGAATATTGTCTAATAATACCTATAGACTCTAAGATCTATATCTAGACAAGTTTGTGTTCACGATTTGCCAATTGTTCTAAACATTTAGAACCTAACAACCTCATGTAATAACTTACTGACACGACCACGTGCAAGCTCTAAATCTACGGACTCATTCTCTCCTTGGATTTACACCAACATAAGCACCCTTGCTTGTGACTTGAGATCCCACTCAAAGGTTTAGCAACCCAAATTCTCCAGTTTATGACTCCAAGACCACCCTTGAAAGTTTAGATCATCAGTTATTGTTGATCTTGTTGCACTAACTTTAGATCTATCGGATCTAATGATATGAGAATGATTTTCGGTAGTGACTTTGAAAGAGGAAGGCATAATACCTTTTAGATCTCACAAGAGCACCTCTAAAGTCTCTCAAAAGCTCTGAAAACGTAGTTAGAGTTTTCCTTTATATACTAGAAGTGTTTCACTTGAAACCTAAACATTTTAAGCAGATTTTGGGCTGAAATAGAATTCTGCAGAAATTTCATGTCTACAATTTTCGATCAGTCGGATCTAATTTTCGATCAATCGAATTTCACTAAATTCGAATTTTTCTTTCTGCAGCTTGTATGTTCTTGTATTCTGACTTGTAACACCTTAAGCATTGTCTAATAAATTCTATAGACTCTAAGATCTATACCTAGACAAGTTTGTGTTCATGGTTTGCTAATTGTTCTAAATTTTTAGAACCTAACACTATCAAATTTCTTGTACCACTGTCTTGGAACTTGCTTTAGACCATACAAACTCTTTCTCAATTTGCAAACTAAACTCTCTTTTCCCTGAACAATAAACCATTCTAACTAACTCATGTAAATGTCTTCCTCTAGGTCACCATGAAGGAATGTTGTCTTCACACCTAACTGCTCAAGATGTAGATTCTCTAAAGCCACCATTCCTAGTACCAGTCTAATTGTTGACATCTTCATAACTGGAGAAAATATTTCTGAGTAATCGATGCCCTTCTTCTGTTGTAACCCTTTGACAAGTAATTTGGCCTTGTAACGTTTGCTACCATCATGCTCATTCTTTATTCTGTATACCCACTTGTTGTACAAAGCCTTCTTTCATTCTGGAAATTTAGTTAGTTCCCATATTTGATTCCCCAACAAAGAATCCATCTCATCCTTCATGGCTAACTTCCACTTGCTTGAATTTTCATCTTGCAAGGCTTCATCATAACTCTTTGGCTCACCGCCATCAGTCAACGGGAGATAATTTAGAGCGGCTGAATAATGCTGTGGAGCTTTAGTGATCCTAGAAGATCTACGGACTTCAACTACAAGTGTACACTGATCTACTTGTGAATTTACATTCCCATTTTCTTCTTCACTCCTTTTCTAGACAGTATTTTCAGTCAATTCATCTAAGTTGACAAACTCATATTTCTTTTGATCTATCTCTGTAACATCTGGCACTACAGTTGATCTATCCTTGTACATAACATGTTCATTAAATATCATATTTCTACTTCTGATGGTTTTATGGTTTTGTTCATCCCAAAAATGATAGCCAAATTTCTCATCATCATAGCCAATAAAAAAACATATTTTAGACTTTGCATCAAGTTTACTACAAGCATTAGAATCAATATAAACATAGGAAAGATAACCAAAAACTTTTAAATTGGAAAACTTTACCTCTTTACCTCTCCAAACATCTTCAGAAATTCTGAAATCCATGAGAATTAATGGTCCTCAGTTCATCAACAGCATCAACCCAAAAAGATTTTGGTAATCCAACATGCAACCTCATACTCTTAGCACGAGCATTGAGAGATCTGTTCATGCGCTCAGTCATACCATTCTACTGTAGTGTCCTAAGAATGATCTTCTTTATCTAAATTCCATGTGCAACACAATACTCAATGAACCCTTCATCTATGTACTCTCCTCCATTGTCTGACCTTAAACATTTTATTTTCAAATCAGTTTCTGTCTCAACATGGCCTTCCACTTCTTAAAAACCTCAAATACATCAGATTTATTTTTCAAAAAATAAACCCATACTTTTCTACTTGAGTTATCAATGAAAGTGATGTAATACCTTGAACCTCCAAGGGATGCAACCGGAGAAAGCTCCCACAAATCAGTGTATACTAACTCTAATTTTCCAGCCTTTGGTGTCCTGCTAGTTTTCAAGAAGCTCACCCTTTTTTGTTTTCCTAAGATGTAGTACCTGCTTTAGCGACTGCAATTATGTCTTTTAGACCAAGGTTTTCAGACCCGGACCGTTCATTGAACCGTAAAAGGGAGAGGTTCAAGGTTTTTGAGGTCAAACCGAGGTCGAACCAGGGTCGAATTGTGATGACGTAATAATTAATTTAATAATTAATTAAAACCTAAATATAGATATTAAATTTATAAAACTAGCAAAATTAACTAATATATCTATATATGTGAGGGAAATTTAATGATTTTTAAGCATATATTTAATAATTAAATAAGAAAGTTAATAAAAAAAATAATAACCATGAAAACATTAAAATTTATGATTATTTTTTGAAGTAAAGTTGAATATCTTTGAAAGATTTTAATTATAATTTTTTTTATTCCTTGTAAGAGATGGATAATTTAATTAAGTAGAATAAAATTGTGTTAAGTTGTTTTTATAAAAAATAAAAAATAAAAAAAAAAATTGCTAAGGGGTTGGACCGCACGATTCTTGCCACCGGTTCGTGCAGTCCAACCCTGGTTTTAGGGGTTCATGGAATTGCCACATATGTCCGGTTCTTTATACTTAAAAAATCGGTTTTCATCCCGATTTCCAGTTTTTACAGTCCGACCTCCCGGTCCAATCCAATTTTGAGAACTATGTTTTAGACTTGAGGTCTGAGTCCAAAACCCAACCAAACAAAGCCTTTAATATAACACATAAAGACACACTTTAACCTAAAAGGCCTAAGCCTAATGGCTACGTGCTTAATTATGTTATATTAACCACTTATTCTTCTCATCTTTATTCAATGTGTGACTTCACTCACACGCATAACCCAACAGATTTTATTAGATTGAACTCAAAAATTGATGTGTTATCATTATAAAGAGACAATTTAAATATTTAGTTACGAGGTTATTAAAGTCCACCAATCACATTTATTATTACATCAATTTATAAGATTTATATAGTAAAACTTATAATACATTTACCATTTTCTTTCACTTATGTTTTTGCTTGTGTCAAAAAAAAAAATGTCAAACCACGTTTTTGTTAGTCAAAAATTTTGACTAATAAAAATGCATAAGAAGACCGGCATTTACGGATGGCAAGCTAGACGTGACTGGAGTCTGGTGCTCCATTATCGTTATGATAGATGTCTTTTGACTAACAAAAACGCATAAGAAGACCGGCATTTGCGGATGGCAAGCCAGACGTGACTGGAGTCTGGTGCTCCATTATCGTTATGATAGATGTCTTTGATGAGTTGACAATAACTTTGACTTTCATGTATTTAGTTTACATCCACATTCATCCCAACTGAATTCTCCAAAAAAAAAAAAATCATCCCAACTTTGACTTTGTCTCCTCAATAGATGTCTTTGACGAGTTGACAATAACTTTGACTTTCATGTATTTAGTTTGGGATAATTACACTTTACCCATCTGTGATTTGTCTCTAATTCTATGTGCCTACCTATGGTTTAAATTTTGACACTTTACCCATCTGTGATTCTCACCATTACCCAGCCGTAACCCACCTCTCCAATTTCCGTTACTCTAACACAGAAAAGGTAAAAAACAGAACTCCACATGGATCAAAACTCACTCTCTTCCAACACTCACTCACTCCCATCCAACCCAACGAAGATCCTACACAATACAATGCAATGCTAGTACGTGTCAAGTGCTTCTTCAAACAACTTAGTAAATCTGAAGCAACAAAACCAAATTAAATCCAAAAAAAAAAAAAAAAAAAAAAAAAAACCCAATAACCAACAAGTGAGAATCAAACCCAAAAATGAAAAAAATCCAAATTTCTGAATTTCAAATTGATTTTCTAATTTAAGCAAATACCCACAAAAAATAAAAAAGAAACTTCAGTTTTCTAATTTAAGCAAATACCCCATGATGTTTGACAAGATCTATATTTTGTGAATCAAAGCGAAACCAAATTTTGACAATAACCAAATATAATCAAGATCTATATTTACGTTTCCCAAGTTTGATCATCATGATTACGATGATGAGGAAGTGTTCGAGGAAAACGAGGAGTTTGAGTTCGAGTTCGTGTCCGTTTGTAAAGCCGAGGACGACGTGGTCGTGTTGGACGGTCAGATCAGTCCGGTTTTCTCAGTCTTCAATCGTGACCTCCTTCTATCTGATCAGAACCCCACCAAAAGTCAACAAATTACCGACGGCCAGGATTTGAAGAACAGAGAAGGAGAAGAAGAAGAAGAAGATAAGGATGTACGGTGTCAGTTTTAATTTGAAGAAGGTTAAATTCAAATTATTAAGCTTCATACACAATTTAGACGCATTTGAAGTGATTTTTCTCATCAAAATTAGAGGGTTTGAAATTTAAATTTCAAAACAAAAACCTGGAGGTGCAAGTCAAGAGATTGGGCCTGATGCTGTGTATATGACTGCCCAAGAAATGAATAAGGAAAACACAAATTTGGATTTAGGGTTTAACATCACTTGGAATTTTCCAGTGGGTTCAAGTGGTGCTTTATACTTGGTTCGATTGCATTTCTGTGATATTGTTAGTCGTGCACTTAACTTGCTGTTCTTTAATGTATATCTCAATGGGTACCTTGCTTATGAGGATCTTGATTTGTCAGTACTTACGTCCCATGTGCTTGCATCTCCGATCTATGTGGATTTTGTTGTGGATCTTCGTTGGGTTGGATGGGAGTGAGTGAGTTTTGGGAGAGAGTGAGTTTTGATCCATGTGGGGTTCTGTTTTTTACCTTTTCTATGTTAGAGTAACGGAAATGGGAGAGGTGGGTTATGGCTGGGTAACGATGAGAATCACAGGTGGGCAAAATATCAAAATTTAAACCACGGGTGGGCACATAGAATTAGAGACAAACCACAGGTGGGCAAAATGTAATTATCTCATTTAGTTTACATCTACATTCATGCCCAACTTTAACTTTGCCTCCTCAATCTACTATCAAGTCGGAAAGGGGTTGACAATAGCTATAACTTATGAGATATATATATATATATAATAAAGATTTCATGTGAGGGTGCATGGCGTCCTACCACGTGAAGTTTTAATTTTACATTTAAACTTTTTTTACCTCTTTTCATTAAGTATGTTTTACTGTTACCCAAAAGTTTTAATTGTCTGGGCTTACATTACACATTTCTCTCTTCTTCATGTCTTTTAGCATACCCACTATTTTAGTATTAAAAACAAAAAGGAAAAAAATAATTGAGTTAGGCATACTTGAAAAATAATAATTGAAAAAATTATAATTAACCAAATAAGGCACTAGAGAGAAATAAAGAGACACAAAAATGTTGTAAACGGTTAAATGAAATACACTGTTTCACTATTACCAAAATAAAAGACATAAGATTCACAAAGAATTTGTAAGAGAGAGAAAGAAGAATTTGAAGGGCTACTACCTCCATCATACTGGCCTCCCACCACTATCAAGCCACCAAAACCCCTACGAGTAATTATTTTTTCCCATTACTGTTCTAAATCATCTATAAGACACATGCTCACACCATATCTTAATGTTGCATTATCGATGAGTGGAAGGCGGTGAGAGGGTTAGGTGTACTTTCCTTTCATGGTATGCAATCTATGAACACAACACAAATTAGTTGATTTTCATGGTCTGTTACTCTTTTGCATTTATTTTTTGTTTCATGATAATAATAATAATAATAATTTTACCTTGAGAATACTACAAATGTACAGTGAAGCTACTAAACTAATTTTTAATATCTCAAAATGTATATGTTTCTTTACTCTAATTTAGTTTACTTTTTCATTATAATATATATACAACATTCTCCAAAACCATCTTACATAAAATATCACAAAATTATTCATGCATCGCAAGGGTAACTTACTAGTTATTAGTAATAAGAATATGTTAATAGGTCTGCGAATGTACTCGTCAAGGAGAAATCAAGCGAGTCTCTTTGCATACAGAAAAAGAAAAAGCTAATAAATAAATATCCTTTTAATTTAATTTTGTGTGACACCTAAAAAAAAGACGATCTATTTTAATAAAAAAACTCAACCTTAACCAATGCAATTGAGCACTTGTTAACCGAGCTCTTTGTAATATTACATAGTTGGTACGCTTAGTTAAAAAAGATTTGACGCGATCTGATATATTAGTATTGTCTGATCAATTATGATCCAAGAAGTCCAATTCAATTATAGGTGCATGTGGTTGTAGAACAATTAAATTAACCTTAGGTTAGTCTATGGTTAAGTAAGATTTATTTAAATTTTTCTAGTATATAAACCAACTAAGTCAAGTCATTTTCGTACTGGATACTATTTCAGTTTGACCGAAGGCAAGGGTAAAAAGTGGTTGAATATATATAGGAATTGATAGAGTGGGATATGGTTAGCTGTTGTTTTGTCTGCCTTTTGTGGAGTAATCTTTAGTGTGCCCCCCTGCCTTGGGTTTAAAGGGCACCCCCACCCACCACGTGCCATCTAGAAACTTTGGCTGACCCAATATAAATATGCAGTAGATTTTGGTCTTCAAACATTTTGTTTTTATTAAAATTCAAACTTTAGAAATAATTTGAGTCAAATATGCAAGCGTTACAAGTTATTTTGATTAGATTACCTTTTGACATGTGAGGTTTAACAGCAAACACATTTCCATCGATTGATTATGACAAGGATATTTACTTGAAAAATTTATAGATCTTTGCTTCCTATCATCCATCAAAGACTGCACGTTTGACTTTTATCTTTCCTTAAAATTCTTATGTTTGGCTATGACATATTCCTTGGAGCTCAGAAAATTATTCATAGGTTACATAATTCTCTTAATACGTTTCAATTATTAGCATATGAGGCTTGCACTCCAGTTATGGATCTTGAAAGGTCGGGAAACTACAATTCACTGAAGTAGGCTGTATAGTGTATACACCAGCATTTATATTTTACTTTTGAATTGCTTGGTACAAAAGGAAAGGAAGAAGGGAGAAAAAAGAGAGAGAGAGAGAGAGAGAGATTATAATTGTTCTTTAATACAAAAAGAGCTAAATGTTAATTTGTCCCACAAATCCTTTTAGAAGCAATTTAGATGCAGCTAACTAAAATCTTTACCTTTAGCGTGCTTCAAACTCAGTTATTGTCACATCATTTATAGAATAAAACCCCTCGCCTGTGATTGATCCCAAATCATTGCCAGTTCTTCTGAAAATGAAAGCAGGCTGTTTCGGAGAAGGAAGAGTTGTTTCACTACTTAGCATGAGAAGAACTGCCAACATTGTTGGTCGATCCATCACATCTTCTTGCACGCATAAAAGCCCAATTTGAATGCATCTCAAGACTTCAAGAGAAACAAATGACTCATTTAGAGATGAATCAACTATATCCAAGGCTTTATCTTCTTTCCATAGTTCCCAGACCTGTGTGGGTCATAAAATTATTTATAAGGGGCTGTGTTATAACTACAGGTGATAAAGATTGTTGCTTTTTTTTACTTACATGTCCTATCAAAGTTAGGGAAGTATGCTCCTGATAAGATAAGTTGTTCTTCTTGCCACTTAAAATCTCCAACAATATGACACCAAAACTAAAGACATCTGATTTTGTAGAAAATTTTCCGAATACTGCATACTCTGGTGACATATATCCACTGCATGTGAACAATATCAAAGAACATCTTAAACTTTGCATAGGCCTTTATTTTCTACATGTGTGTCAAGTGTGCAAGTTTACATGAGTGAGAAAATGTGTTTGTGAGTTGCTTACTATGTTCCAACAACTCTGTTTGTCTTGTCTTGAATTTGGTCCCCTTTGAATATACGGGCTATGCCAAAATCAGAAATTTTGGGGTTCATCTCACCATCTAGTAGAACATTGCTAGTTTTAAGATCCCTATGAATAATTCTTAATCTTGAGTCTTGATGAAGATACAGAATCCCACGAGCAATCCCAATGATGATTTCAAAGCGTTTCCTCCAATTCAGCAATGAACTTCTTGTAGGATCTACAACAACATTTTGCACCAATGTGCTCAAAATGTGATTTAAATAGTGTTGAAATATGTAGCTTTATGTACTTTAAATAAATTATTTGAACATATATGATAAAAGAAAATAAAACAAAAAAATGAAATAGATTTTTAGAAAAATATACCAAAAATGAAGGAGTCCAAGCTTTTGTTGGGCATGTACTCATAAATCAACATCTTTTCTCCCTCCTGAATGCAACAGCCAAAAATTTTGACAAGATTCCTATGTTGAAGTTTCACAATCAAAGTAACTTCATTTTTGAATTCTTCTATTCCTTGTCCTGAACTCTTGGATAGCCTTTTTACAGCTATTTGTTGTCCATTAGGTAATTGACCCTGAATTCATAATCCAAAATAAGCTTACTCATAACTATTAGTTTTAAGCAATTGAGTTCAATGCTTATATTTGCTACTTCAATAAGTTATTTCTTAGCTTTTGAAACTCACTTTCCACCCTCACATAATTGGAATGTGAAATAGAAAGAAAAATAGGCAAGATATCAACAATGTCACTATGAATTGTAACTGTACCTTAAAAACAGAGCCAAAACCACCTTGCCCAAGTCTGTTCGACGGAGAGAAATTGTCAGTGGCAGAAACTATGCAACTTAGATCAAAAATCGACAAATCAGGATGTCTACTATTGTCCTCAAGCTCATTCCCCTCCAAAGAGTCTTTGGTACCGATAAAAAATAATGATTGATTTTGCAAATTTCTCTTCACTGTCCTACAACATATTGATAGAAATTGCTCACTATAATTTTGCAATTAAGCAATTATATACCTCACATGGTGGACTAATCTAACTACGCCTCTGTGTGTGTGAAGAATACAAAGCGATTTGTTACCTTTTGTTTTCCTCTTCATTATCCACATGTAGGCTATTAAGGATACCAGAAACAGTGGCACAGAAACAGATAATATTATAACAGCCATCCGCCTCTTGGGGCCAAGAAAACCTTTGGACTTCCTAGCGTAAGTAGCTGGGAAAAAGAAAACCAATGAATCCACAATCCAAAAGGAAAAAATAGGCAGAAATGAGAATTTATGAAAAATTCAAGCAAGAATAGAGGCTACCTAACTCCATTGCATCCACACGTACATGTAGATCCCACCGTTCATATGTATTCTCCAAAATGTCCATCAATTCACCATACCATGCCAAACAGCGGGTCCCCTTTCCATCAATATTCATGCTGGTAAAAGCTGTGCAGGAACAATTACTCAAGCATGCCTGCTCGCACTCTGAGCTACTCATACTCATTTCCATCCACACTGCATTGAATGAATCTGGACCCTTCAAACGTGTCACCTTCACAAACCCTTCTCCATTTCCACACATAGAAAACCCCAACTGCTTCTTTACACAACCCCCAGAACCATCTCTGTGATACCAATCCTTTGGTGACTTGGGTTCATACCCTGGCAAACACGTACACTCGAACTTATTAAAATTGTCATCCGAATCAGGAACACATTTACCATTTGAACCACAGTGTCCATAGTTGTCACACCGGTATTTAGGCGCTGACCAGGACTCCTTCCATTGAAGATCACCATCATTCCACACAAGGTTCTGGAGCAATCCAGAGTTGTCAACAACTAGTCTAGAAATGATGGAGGGGTCATCCAAAAAGTATGCGTAAGATACCTCATCTTTGCTGTTAACAAAATCATAATAAAAAGGCGATGAGACTGATGCTGCTGCTGATGATGATGTTTTCCATGGCCATGGATCTGACCGCCAATAAAGAGTCGAACCCTTATACAAGGAGACCTGTGGGGAGCCAGTAGGATTCATCTTATAGAAGTAGTCCCCAGTTCCGGGGTCATCTTCTGACTTCCAAGATGTCAGGAACCTGTCTAGCCCATTTATCCGATTCAACCCAAGCCTCATGTTTGGAAGCAAAGTGTCTGTAGGATGGTCAAAGCTTTGCCATAATACTTTTTTGTTATTGCTCTGGACCACAACCAGATTTCCTGAATCTAGAAGCTGAGCAACAGAGGAGGTTGTCCCTTGGACAGAAACATTTGTAGACCAAAGAAGATGGTTAGAGCTGTCATGGAGGACAAGGTTTCCAATCTGGTTAATGGAGAGAACTCCAGAGGAATCTTTGATAGGATCATTCCTGTTCGCAACCCAAACAACAGTTTGTTTTGTCACTTTAACATACCAGATACCAAGATACCGATAGCTGGAGTTGCTGGGGCTGAAGAAGCCTAAGGCAAAATTATTTTCTTCGGAAATCAAAGATTGGCCGTCCTTAATGGATTGGTCTGGTGTGAAGGTGTTAAGGGAAGTGCAAAATGGAAACAAAAGAATGATCAGAATCAAAGACATCACTATTTTTTCAGCATCCATGCTTCAATTAGTGCTTCATCCTACCAAAAATTAGCATGACAAAAAGGATAGGATTGTGAAGTCTTCCTACAGAGAGAGAGAGAATTATGAAGTCTTTTCTCTCTGATCCCTGTCTCTGACTATTTGGTTTGATTGAGAATTATGACATCTTTTTTTCAACAAAAAAGTAGCGTATCAAAATGGATATTGCATCAAGTCAATAAGCCAGCTTACCTTTCAGTAACCATCACAAGTCAACCAGAATTGAGTCTTAGGGACTGGAGGCATTCCAGGCATCAATTTTTCAGTGAAGGCTTCTTTTACCTGAAATGACTAGCAAATTAAATATCACAATACCTAATCTTAAATATCTTTCTGTTTATTTAATGGATGGCTAGAGCTAGATGTTAAAATATCATTAACTTTTTAGCACATATTCCCTACTTAAGTGAGTAGTTGATAGTATGATGATGTCCAGAAAATTGGCTGAGATTAGCGTATTGGGATCTAAAGAGTTATCAAGGCAGGGGGCCAACTATACTGCAGCCTCAGCTGGTAATTGGTAATTTAGCATCATGACTAATCTTTGTCTAGCATCAGCTAACTCGGCCAAGCTTGATGCCCAGAGCTTTCTGCTGTTCTTTGGCTAACCTCATTTCGGCAAATCTCAATGGCTTTCATGAATCAACCTATTACTAGTTGATTACGGCCTTTACAATCTAGTACAGACTATGTAATCTACTAAATGATTTGATTGTATCTAAAAAGAAAAGGAAGAAAACCATGTCCTAAAAGGAAATAAGAATGGGACAAATACGGAAAAATAATACAGCTAATTCAAAGCACAATTTTTTAAATTTTAAAAGACTATTTAGATTCCTAACCAAGCATATGAGATCAAATTATATTCTCTGGCATGTAAGCATTAAGTACAACGTAGTGGACAAGGTAAACTGTATTGCATAACTAAAACACATGGATTTTATAATTTCTTCTATTGACCCATCAAAAGTGTAACATAATAGTTACCTCATTTATCCTACTATATCTCCCATCCATTGCAAAATTTACTATATGAAGATAGCTGATGTAGAGAATTTCAATAAATGACTGATTATGGGCCTCAAGTTAGTAGAAAGACCAAAGCTAATCGAACTTATTATTGAGATATGAGTTGCATTGCACAGATAGCAAGAGTTAGAACTATGAATTTAATATCTTTGAACACAAAGTTTCATCTCCAACTCAATATACTGCCAATCTAAATCACACACACACAAAAAAACACAACACACAGAGAGGGGGTCAATAAAAACATTGACTAACACAGATAATCATAGAAGTTTCACAGTTTAGGGAAACAAAACCACTGATTCTCTCACCTGCTGCTGGGTGCTTCTCCCTGCGACCCACCCTTCTCTTTCAGTTTCAACATACCACAAGGCAGGCACAAACTCTCTCTCTGAGCTCGCATTTTCCTTCAAGAATTGATTTGGGTTTATCACAAAGGACAAAAGCTGGTGAGTATCCCAGCTTATCTTGACTCCAAAAACCTTCATTTTATTTTGTCTTTATGGCCTTTGTGTTGTGTCTCTTGCGCTTCTGTATGGGCTTTTATGATTTTGATTTTGATTCTGATAATTTTGATACTGTCAACTTGTTGATACTGTGGATTAGGAATCAAAAACTTATTTTATTAAAACCTTGGAAAACAAAACCGTGGAAAACATATTATTTTCTAAAAAATATTTTTAATTGAAAAAAAATTTCGGTGAAACAAACACCTAAATTTGCTAATCTAGAGCTGCATTCACTATCATATTATTTAAAAACTAATATGTAACCCATGCTACTGCACGAGAATAGTTAATTATAGTGATGCTATTGGTTCTTTTTTTTCTTTTTTTGGTTATCATGTAGAGGATAGAACTAGACAAAACAATGAGAAAAAATATTGCATTTTATTATTTACAGGATGCTATTGGTATTTTTTTTTTTTTTTTTTGGTTTATTACTCGGAGGATGGCATTAGATAAAATAATGAATAAAAAAAATATTGCATTTTATTATTTGAGCCATGCTACAATGAAAAAAAAAAGAATTAAAAAAACCTATTAACCAACTTAAACATTTCAAGGTCAATTGAGCATCTGCTTACGCATAGGAATGGTCAATAGTAGTGTGGTATTATTAATATTAATTTGGGTTATTAAACATACAAGACATGAGAATAGTAGTGTGGTACTATTAATATTAGTTTGGGTTATTAAACATACAAGACATGAGAGAGAGAGAGAGAGAGAGAGAGAGAGAGAGAGAGAGAGAGAGAGAGAGAGAGAGAGAGAGAGAGAGAGAGAGAGAGAGAGAGAGAGAGAGAGAGAGAGAGAATTAATGTCCATGTTACTTATTAAATTATAGCAACCCAACTACCCTTCTTAGCAACCAAACATTAAGCTGAATTAGATACCTTAAACCTTTAATTCATTCTTCTGATGAATTTATTGATTTATCACTCAAGAATCATATACAATCAGTTCAAAACAATATAAAACACCGAAAATATAAAATACAAAATTGACCCCCAAGTAGGGATGGCAATTTTGCCCCGCCCCACTTAACCCGCCCTTCCCCGCTTCGCCCTACGCGGGTTTTTCCCGCCCCACAAAGGTGGTGAGGCGGGGATGGGTTTAGACTTTTTAGACCCACCCCGCCCTGCGTTGCTAAGGGTTATAATTGTAAATTTTTCATACCCTAAAACCCTACTATTTAAACAAACATATCAATATTAGCTTATTTTATTCTACTCAATGTAATTCTCTGCATTTATTTTATTATGTGTTATTCTATGAGTTTTTTTTTTTTTTTTTGTGATTGTCTAGTTAAATACTTGGATATATTATTCAATTTTTTCTAAAAATTGATTTGATCTGATAGGATAAATTTAGTTGTAATTTCAAGTATATTTTTATTAATGAAATAGGTTTCATTAAAAAGATTGTACTAGTTGTAGGGCAAATTAACAAAAAGTGAAGTTTTACGGGTTGGGGCGAGGCTTCGCAAGGCTCCAAGGGACGGGGATAGGGTGAGAAAGTTTTCTCAGTCATGCGAGGCGGGACAGGGATAGGACAAGACAAAACCATATGGGACGAGAATGAAGACCCCATCCTTCAGCCCTATCCCGCCCCATTGCCATCCCTACCCCCAAGGTGTACGCAAAAGGATAAGCATTTATTTCACAAAATTATTTGGGATTTTTTATGGTATCTTCAATCAACAACTTCAATTAAGAGCTTCATCAGAGGGTTCTAAAGTAAGCAATGATGTACTAGATTCACTCCTCAATCTCATTGAAGAAAATAATTCAGAGATAAGCCTCATCGATATCAAACACTTGTTTCTGGTAATTGACTACCTCTTTAAAACTGTGGTTCAAAGTAAGTACTCCAAAATGACTCATGGCTGTAGTTCTAACCTCAACTCCCCTTCTCCTTCCCTATTATTTACCTAAAAAATAATATATTTAATAGTAAGCTCAAAAACCAGTTTTCTGAAAAATAATTTTGTGAATAAAAACTTTGTTCTCAATTAAATATTATTTAAATTCATCATAATAGATAAACAACTTCTAGAGCTGTAAATGAATTAAGTTATTTATGAATAGCTCGAATTGGACTCAGGATAAAGCTTATTTATGTGTTTGTTTCACAAATAAGCCAAACTCAAACTCAAGTTTAGGCTCAACTAATAAACGAGTCAAGATCAAATATAACACTAATATGAATAAGCTTGTGAACATGATGACTCAATTTAATTATATATAATAGTATATATTTATATGTATACATGTTTAAAAATATACCTATATAAACTTGAGATTGGATTGTATATTTGTAAATAGGTTCAAATAATATCAAATTATTATTTGCAGTTTTGATAATACAAACAGTCCATTCGTAGTAAAAAAAAATATAGATTTGTGAATAGGTAAAACATTTTAGTTGTGGTTACAATAAATTTGAGAAAAGAATAAGCTAATTAAGTAGCTCGTGTTCAAGCTTGAGCTTGTTTAGCAACAAAATGAACTAAGCTTGAATATGTAATTTTATTTAGTGATGAGATCAATCTCAGCTCATGTTCTAAATTAAAATAAACTAGTCGCTAACCCGTGCGATGCACGGGATAATTAAACAAAATTTATACACATTCACTTTTATTGGTACAATCATTTGAAAATAATTCTAACTAATACCCAAATGTAAGAGACACATTGACTTACTATTTAAAGTAGCCTTCTGAAGAATTTACACATATTGTGCAACTGAGCCTTAATTCCATTATCTTTCATGCTATACTTTGTAATTGTACGGAATTAAGTCAACTCAATTTAAGTAGTTGTAATAAAATTGGCTTCTACTATTCTCTATTCTATAGAGATATGAACATATTGGATTTTTCAAACAATTACCGGTATTGTAATAAAATGATTTATTATTGAAAATAAGAAACAAAGAAAATCTGTCTATAGTTTAAGAAACACAATATACTAAAATTAAAGAGATAAAATTTTCGTAGGACAAAATATTATAGATAATTTTAGAAACAGATTATACACTTAAAAGGGTTAATAATTTATAGCACTTACCCCCCACTATTAGTATACAAACACCAAGTGCGGTCGTCGTAACCCTTTGAAAGAACCTTCCCCAATTGGACCCTATCAAAAAAAAAAAAAAAAACACCCAATTAACAAAATTGATCCAAAAGGGTCTAAAAAGCACACAAAATCAATTCAAAAAACAAAAATATGAGACAAAGTAATTACTTTCCGCTGCCAATGAAATTGTCTTTTGTATTGATGTTCCAAATTGCAACACTTATCTCTCTAAGGCCTTCAATTAACGAAAATACAAACTTCTCTTGGAATACCGGAGTATTATGACCATCTATACACACACACACAAAAAACAAAATCAGCATAACTCACTATAACTCTATAGAAGCCTCAAAAATATAAAGAGAAATTAAAGGGTTTGAATTTGATATTTATGTTTGGAGAGAGAGAGTTTGCAGAAACTGTGGCTTTATATTTCTTAACTTGAGAGAGGGGTAAGGTTGCTAGGGTTTTGAGGTGTTATAATGTTTTTATTTTTATTTTTTATTTTTTAAATATTGTGCTGACATGGAAAATTGTGGTGCCAGCAGAGGTTTCGATTTTATATATATATATATAGATGAACAAGTCTAAATTTTGATAATTGGTTGGACTCGTTCATAATGCTAACAACTTTTGCTTTTGTAGGGGTATATATTTTGATTTTGATATATATAGAGAGAGAGACCAGGAATCAATTAAATATATATATATATATATATATATATAGATTTTCTTAATGGGGATTAATTTCACGGGACCTGAATCAACTTTTTGTTATTGTTTTTTTTTTATGTAAGTTATGATATTTAAAAAAAAAAAAAAAAATTGAACTAACAACAAATTTTCATACTTTTAGGAAATGAGTATAAATTTTCTTGGCCTCTTAGTATTTTTTATTGAGACTATGTAGTAGTTCCTCATCGTTATCAATAGTTTCATGTCAACTTATATCATTGTAATTTTGATGAGGAAAAAATTGGCAAATGGTTTGAAGGCATCGGTTTAGAAAATATTTTTTAAAATTTTTATGGAAAAAGGAAAAAAAAACTGATTTTTTTAATAATTTTTTATATTTCTTATAAAAGTGATAATAAAATCTTCCTAAAATAGCTCATTAATAAATGCCCTGCACCTATTAACCAAACCCTTTTGTCAATTGCATTTATGATCCATGAAGACATTTATGACCTCCATTTTGCCAAATATACAATATTGTTTATTTGTAATGCGCAATGTATATGATCAGTTGATCACCTTTTAGAACGTTAATTAGTGCAAGCAACTATCTTGAAAATGATCAAAGTCTGTTATTTATGTCTTCAAACAATTCACATATTTGTGGATTTCAAAGAACATTTAAAGCAAGAATGAATGTCAATCACTCTATATGATCAGTTCCCATCCTCATACAGCTTCAACAACTTAATGCCCAGATGGGATCTTGTTAGTTTGTAGGCTTTAACCTTTAGCACCTATAGTAACCTTTAGGACACCGCATTTTTATAATTGATTATATTGTTTGTTGTTATTAGAGCAATATATAGACATGGTAAAATGGGTCAGAATTTTTTGACCCAACCTGACCCGAACCGAACTTGATTTTTTTCACCCGAAGCAAAAACGGATTAACCCATGACTCAACCTGTGTTTTTTTGCAGGTTAACCCGACCCACAACCT
Source organism: Quercus robur (assembly GCF_932294415.1). NCBI lineage: Eukaryota > Viridiplantae > Streptophyta > Magnoliopsida > Fagales > Fagaceae > Quercus > Quercus robur. Next base: position 84,008,277 of record NC_065538.1, on the reverse strand, counting down.
GACCCGTGACTTGAACCATTTTTTAAAACTTTTTTTTTTGTAAAAAATAAAAATAAAATTAAGACAATATTGGTTTAATTGTTTTTTGTGAGCTTTAAGGAAACAATTGAGACATTTATATAACTGCAAGCAAATGAATTGAAAGATAAATGGTTGAGCATTCTATAATGAGTAAAGATTTTTAGGTATCAAATAGTAAAGTACATGCCAAAATAATCTGGTTACAATAGAGTTAAAAACATAAATTTAAAATTGTAGACATATGTGAGAAACATTCATAAGTGTGAAAATAGTGAAACCAAATTGTCAAATTAGAATAAATTATAAATGCTTAGACCTATTTTTTAACAATTTATGCCCAAAATAAACGATTTTTCAAAATAAATTAAATATTTCTTAGAGTGTGTGTTACTTAACAATGATATGATATTTATAAAAGAGGTCATGTATAAATAAGTAAATAATCAAACTTTAATATATATTCTCAAATTGAAATAGAGTGCCAACCACAATTGATAATAGATTATAAAATTAATTTTTTAAGATTGTAAATTTCTTATATGTTTTTATTCTTTGTCAAATGAGTTATCCAATAAGTCATTTGTAATTTTGTTTTATATTTTGAGATGTTGATATTGTATAGAAATAAAACTTGTGTATTTGTTTTACTTATCTTTGTGTTATTTTGTTCAGTTAGCAATGTTGGGATTTGTATAATTTTAAAATTATTGAATAAGTATTAATAAGTTTAACTGAGTTCATTTTTGATAGAAATGGTGAATTCAAAGTAATGCATTTTGCATTAAGTAATTTGTTGCATGACTTTTCAAATGGAAAATACATGTTGTTTTCTTTATAAACCCAAAAAAAAAAAAAAAAAATCAAGTGAAAAAGACGGGTCAACCCGACCCGACCCAACTCAACTGGTAACCCGATTGACTTAAACATGTTTTTAACTCACTTAAAATGACTCATTTTTTACCCGCAACCCAATTGACCCGACCCGACCGTTTACCATGTCTAAGAATTAGACATCTCAAAGTTCCATTATCTTCAAGCTATAGTGAAAGAAACCTTACAGTTGCACCCACCACTACCTTTTCTATTTCCACGTAAGGCTGAGACAAACATAGAAATGTGTGGCTTCCTAGTGCCCAAAAATTCACAAATACTAATAAATATGTGGGCAATGGGACGAGACTTAAGCATATGGCCAAATCCAAATTTATTTATGCCTGAAAGGTTTTTAGAACAAGGCATTAATTTTAAAGGCCAAGATTTTGAGTTGATTCCCTTTGGAGCTGGAAGAAGAATATGCCATGGATTGCCATTGGGTAACAGAATGGTGCATTTGATGTTAGCTTCTCTTGTTCACTACTTTGCTTGGGAGCTCCCAGATGAGATTACGCCAGAAGACATGGACATGGGTGAGCTTTTTGGGCTTACCTTACATAGAGCAAAGCCCCTCAAAGCTATTCCTATCAAATCATTGTAACTTTGATGGTATATTTTCAGTCCAATAATATGTGAATTTGTATGTGTGTTTAATCTAATGCCTTCAATATTAGAATCTTGCAATATGTAGATCTATGGTAAAGTCCTTTGTTGTCAAATAAGGTTTGAATTCCATCTACACCAAAAACTAGTTAGCGTTTTGGACTTATGGTAAAAGGCAATCATGTAATCAGTACTATAAGTTTAAATCCTATCATATCTATCGAAATACATGGAGGTGCATGGTCCAACCCACACTTTATTGTAGTATAATTAATGATTTTGTGACTTGGTGTCTAGCACTAACAATGATTTCTAATTCTATTTCAAATAGTATTGTGCACTATTTAGACAATAATCATATCTAAATTAAAGAAAATATTTCAATAATATAATTTAAAGTGAATTATAACAATATAATTACAAAACTAGTTTGCAACTCGTGCTTACACAAAGAAAAATTGAACAATAGTGAAAAAATAATGTTATTATTTTTATGTTACATGTGACTTCATTATTTGTGAAGAATGACAAATACAACCACTGATGTGATGCAATCTCACATTTGTTGCATTGGATTCTATAAAGGGATCCTTCTCCATTCTAAAAAACGTAAACCAAGACATTGTTTCTGTTAAGCAATTCAAAACTAGTATTCATGTATATTTCTTTCTTTAAATGTTATATAAAATTCACAAATTTCTGATTTTTTTAGAAGAAATTTCAGAATTGCATGAACACAAACAATATATACTTCAATCTTTTTAAAGATATTTACTTGCACCCATTATCGGTCTAAAAGTTACTGTATACTTGTGCAATGCAAATCAAAATATGGTCCAATGAAACTTTCATCGGAACTCAAGTTTGACAAACTCGAGTTCCAACAAACATTTTACATAACTAAATAAGTTTGACCCAGTGCTTTTTCCTAATCTATCTATCTATATATATATATATATATATATATATATATCATATCATATCATATCATAAAAGTTGAGTTTAGAAGTTGTAGTTGCACCTAGTGACTTCACCAAATTGTAGAAATTTTTAAAAAATTTTAGATATAAAAAAAAAAAATTCTTCTCCTATAATTTTTAAGTTAATAAAAATCTTAATTTGATTATAATCTAAATTCTTCATCAAATCCTTTTATTAATATTGTGGGGTACAAGAATTTAAATAAGACACCTATGCCATGTGTCATATCCATGGCTGAGGAGTCCATTGCTAAGCCGAGGAGGCCACACGCTCGGACAATAAGGCCACATCAATGGCACATTGCCAAAGGAGGCCCTACTGCTAAGAAAAAGCTTCGGAGAGGGATTGGCCCTGACATGACTGAAGGGGTGGTGGCTGCTCCCACATTTAATGCATCCCACCAAACCCTTTGGCTGCATTTATGTGGAGAAAACCCCTGAACAGTGCTGCCTTAGCCACCGCAACTCATAAGGGGCTTGGGAATGTGTTTGATGGGACAAGCACTCAAGTGGTGTACTGGACAATCAACAAATGGAGGGTTAAGATCGCCTGAAGGGAGCTATATAATGTGAGAGACCCTCCAAAGGCCAGGGGACACAAAATCTATAGTAAAAACACTGTAATATTAAGAAAAGTGACATATTTAAGAACTACTCTCCTCAAACATTGCCGAGGAAGAATCTCTGTGAGCCACATTTGTCTATTTATTGCTTTTTCTAGTTCTCTTACCATCCTTAGCCCATTAAAGGCGTCGTCCACTTAATTGAAGCCTAGCTTTTCAGTCCACTCTCTACAAATTTATTGTACTGGGCTCTTTGGGCCTTAGTCCATTCGTCTTTTGGACTTAAGAGCTAAAACCCGCCCCTACAAATATAATTTAGAAGTTGATAAAAAATCTTAATTAATAAAAAAACTAGGTAATTATCAATTTGCCATATGTACTACTCTAATTTTTCTTATCTTTTTGATAAAAATTCTTCTTATCAATTAATTTACTTGTTTTTCCATCCACCAAGGTACCAACACTAACTGCCTTGGTGTTGGCATGTGAGTGTATTCCCTTATCTCATCCCCCTTCCCCTATATGTGTGTGTGTGTGTGTGTGTGTGTGTTAGTTAGTATTGTTTATCAAATAAAAAAGATATTCAGTGTTGTCAAGTTATCCCACATTGGTAAGATGTGATATTGAGAAGAGATTTATCACTTGCTCTGCAACACTAACTACCTTGGTGTTGTCGTGTGAGTGTATTCTCTTATCTCATCCTCCTTCCCCTATATATGTGTGTGTGTTAGTTAGTATTGTTTATCAAATAAAAAAGGTAAGTTTATATATTATTATATACACGGTTTTTCATTTATTTATTATCAATAATTTTTTATTTTGTTTTCTAATTAGTACACTATACACACCTATGTTTTTACTCCATTAGTATTTGACTAGCCTTAGGTTTCTCTTCACTACCAAATTCTTTATTTACATACATTCTCTTTATCTTATTATTTTAAAATTAATTAAAAATCTTAATCTCATTATAATTTAAAATCTTACATTAGTTAGACCTCTTTTAAGTTGATATATCATCTTTGGAGTATTTTTTTTTGGAGATTAGAAACTCGCGCCAATATATAAATCCTTGAATCCCTAGGACATAGCCGGTATGCATTTCTCTTCTCTCAAGCTTCTTGCGATTTTTAATTATAAAATTCAAACCATTTGCAAACATGGTTGATTGAAGTTTGATTTTTTTTTTTTTTTTTTTTTTGGGCTTACCATTATGTTTTGATTTGGACAATTTGCACTATTACATCCTATCTTCGTGGTTTGTTTAAAAGCTTTTTGTTGTTTGCTTTTGTAAATATTGTATTTTGATCAAAGTTTTTGCTAAATATGCAGTTGCAGGTTAGATGAAATATTGTATTAATGCTACAAGTATGTCTTATCAATAGAAATAGATTAATTTATTAGAGTATATTCCTAAAAATGAATTTCTTGATTATTTCTAAATACTTTGTTAAATGATTGTTGCAACATCACATGATTATTTTGATAATTTGTTAAATGATTGTTGTTGTTGACCTCACATGAATAACTATAGAATTATTTAAATTAAACTCTTCACGATTTACATATTTATTGCTAATATATCTGTACATCTTACGTTTAATTAAAAATTCTATGTTCTACACTTCTACTTCTATTATATGAGAACATTTTCCTTTTTAAAATTTTTGGCATGCATCAAGTGATTAGGTCTTTCTTTCGTATATTATTTTTTGTATTATGAAAACATGCAAGTCTATAAGGACTTTCCCATTATATTTCGAATCTTAAATTTTAATGTCTTGCAAATTTAGCATATGTTAGCTATGATTTATGTTGATTCATATTGGTGGGTATGGATGCCCAATTAATTTTGGACTTATATATGATTTTTTTTAATAGAAAAATTTTACTTTAGTTTTATTATCTATTTTAATTTAATTTTTATTAAATTAATAAAATATTTTCTTTAATATACACATGATTCTTGATTAAGCTGTGCATCACACGGGTATAATACTAGTATTATATATAAACCGAAACCTCTAACTTTTGGTTGACCTCTTCACATTTTACACATCAGCATTTTAAAAAAAAAAATTAAAAATTGATTTAAAAATTAAAATTTTGACTAAGTTTTTACTTCTCTCCTGAGAAACTTCCTCCCTCGTCCCGATAAACTCTTCCTTCTAAGTTCTTACTTCCCTGAACTATATCTCTTCTCCCCCAAACTATTTCTCCCCTAAAACCCGATACTTCCTACCTGTGGATGTCTCCACTCAATCTTTGTCTCTCTAAAGGTCTCATGGTTGAAGCCTTCTTCCTCTATCACTCTTTCTCAATTTCTCCTCAATGCAAACCTAGTTTGATACTCTGAAATCGCTCACTCCAATCATAGATATAGTCCCATCCATGGTGGGTTAATCTATATATATATATATATATATATATATAATAATAATAATAATAATAGGTAAAGCACAGAGAAAATCTAATTAAGTCAAATTGGAATTTAATTAGAGTCTAATTTTGCATCATGTGTCTCATTTAATCTAAATTTTAGAATTTTGTGCTAAGTAAGTTAATTTAGTGTAAAAATTGAATTTCAATTAGAGTTTAATTTTGTGCCACGTGTACCATTTTATCTAAATTTTTGTGCCAAATTAGTTAATTTAGTGTAGAAAACGATGAGTCCAATATAATAAACCATAAAAAATATAATCATATAACTAAAAAAAATTCAAATTTATAAGTCATCCATATATATATATATATATTAATAGGTAAAGTTTAGAGAAAATTGAATTAGAATTTAAAATTACAATCCAATTTTGCGTCATGTGTCTAATTTATATGGGAACTACACCATAATTATTCACTTAAACTTGTGCCATGTGTCTACTTAAGTTTTTTAATCTTTGTGTCAAGTGAGTTAACGAATGCAAAATATTAAGAATCTAATATTAATAAACTATAAAAAAAATAATAAAAAAAATCACATATACTTAATAAAAATCACCACATGTTTCTCAAAAAATGAATAAAATAAAAATCACCACATAACAAAAATCACCATATGTTCTATCTTATTAAAAATTAAAAAGAAAATGATCATAAGTAGTATTAAATTTAGATAAGAATTTTAATATGTGACTAATTACGTTTACTTTAAAAAAAATTGACTAATTATCTATATTTTATGATAAAAATTGTGTTTAATTTTAAATGTATCAATATGTATGCATGAACGCATGTATTACATGTTTTAAAAAAAATTAATTTGACTAATTTTTTATATTTTTATAATAAAAATTTTGTTTAATTTTAAATGTATCCATGCGTTTGCATGGAGTTACATGCTAGTTGTGATAAACCACTACCAAGAAATTTTGATATTGAGATCTTGATTTTCCACACCATGATATTACACCACCGTGGACCATGAGAGAGAGAGAGAGAGAGAGAGAGAGAGAGGGTTGCTTCTGCGAAAGTGGGGAAGGAGTTTTGCCTTTCTTTTTGTCTTTTATTATTAAGAGCATACAGTTTACAATATATATTTTTGGGCACTAGGTGCTGTTACTTAGGTTCCCTCTTAAGGAACAGTACTCAAGGTACTGTACCTAAGTTTTGTCCTATATTTTTTATCTCACATGGTCCAGGGCCATTAGTAAATTGCTTTTTGCCTTTTTTTTTTTTATAACTAACTGTCAAATTGATAAGAAAAAGATAATTGAATGAATTTTTTTTTTAGAGAATAAGGCATATTTTTAATTTAATTATTTATTATGACATCATCACGATTTGACTATGGTTTAACCTCAAAAATCTTAAACCTCTCCATTTTTCAGTTCTGTGAACAATCTAGGTTTCAAAACTGTGAACTAGGGTGAGTTCTTGTATTAAAGTTTTTGAGATTATTCAAAAGTTCTATGGAAAGTGGTTTAATTGTTTATACTCATGTAAAATATCTCGACTTAATTGTTTAATGAACTTTCTTATAATGATCGAAATAAACGACATGGGCTTAGGTTGCAATAAGGTTATTCTGATGTCTATTTATTTTGTTGTATAGGTTTCTAATTTTTAAATTACATTATTCTTAAAGTTTTTAAGCTAAGATTTAAGCTAAGTATTTGTACCAGTTTAACATCTCGGGTAGTGTTGGGTAGTGTTATCTTTCATTGTTTGTGTTACAGTTGAATTTTCAATTGACTTTAAAATAAACCTTGATTAAGGGTGCATTTGTTTTGGTGGTAAATGATTTCAGGAAATCATTTTCCCCCTGACCCGCGTGTTTGGCAGCTACGGAAAATTCTATTTTCCGGAAAATCATTTCCTTTTGACCAAAATTTACTCCTTTGACCCGGAAATGATTTTACACTTTCATTTTCACTTCAAATCATTTCCAGGTCACGCGCAAAAGAGAGAGAGAGCAAGAGAAAGAAAGAGAGCTCAGCCAGCCACTCCCTTCGATCCAGCCACCGACACCAATCCAGCTCACGCCGGGTCACGTCAAGCTCAGCCAGTCGATCACCGATCCCTCACGGTAGTCCAATCACCGAGCCAAACGACGCAGACCCATGGTGAGTGAGAGCTCAGCCACAAACTCACACCGATCCAGACAAACACACCCGATCCAGCTCACTCCGGGTCACGGCGAGCTCAGCCAGTCGATCACCGGTCCAGCCAGTCCGATCACCGAGCCAAACACAGACTCAAGGTGAGTTTTCCAAAACCGGTTGACCGTTTTACACCTCCGATCCACACACTCACCTCACCTCCGATCCACACACAAGTCCGATCCACATCCCCTCCAACTCAGATATGCCAAAATCCACAACCCATCCTCCCGACCCACCTCCTGGATCCGATCTTATCATATATATATATATATATATATATTTTTTTTTTTTTTATTTATTTATATATTTATTTATATAAATATTTATATAATTATTTATATAATTATTTACTTTTTTTTATTAATTTTTTTAATTATCCATTTTTTATTTAAACTGTGTATTATTCATGGGTTATGCGTATGAAATTTTGGAGCTTGACTGGTTTTTGTTGGTTATTCATGATTGGTTTTTGCTTTGATTTTTTTTAGAATTTTGGAGCTTGACTGGTTATTCATGATTGGTTTCTGCTGTGATTTTTTTTAGAATTTGGCTAGTTAGGTTATGTGTAGAACTTTTGCTGTGATTTTTTTTTTTAATTTGGCTAGTTGGGTTATGTGTAGAAATTTTGCAGCTTGACCCATGATTGGTGTTATTATGTTCTTGCAGTAGAATATGTGTGTGTTTAAACCTTAATTGAAGGTGCATTGGGTATATAGGTGATTGTAAATAGAATGCAATGTGATGGTATTATGATATATCAATGTGCAGTTATCAATGTGATGGTATTGTGATAGAGTAAATATTGATTGTAAATAGAATGCAATGTGATTTGGTACTCGTTATCAATGTGGTTTGGATGTTTTCTGTTTGTGACTGTTTTTATTTACTGTGTAATCAATAGCATGCTTGTTTACATATCTCTTAGACCACAGTGTTTATGTTTTTGTTAAATGAAGAAAAAAACCAAAGCCGCAATTCTTGCCTCAGTTGCATCTGTCCTCCTTGTGGGGGTTGCATTGTTAAGGAAATTGCGACGTAGACGTAGACAACTGCCTAGGGCGCCTTATGTTAACCGTGCCATCGAGAGAGAGGAATACATAAATAGTGTTCTGCATGGAACTGAGAGACATTGTGTGAATCAACTTAGGATGAAGCCTATAGCTTTCCACCACTTATGTCACATCCTCACTGAGGGGGAGCACGTACGCCCGACTATTCACATGTCTGTTACGGAGCAAGTGTTCATTTTCTTACACATTATTGGTCATAATGTGAGGTTTTGTGTAATGGGTAGTCGGATCTATAGATCAACTGAGACTATTCATAGATACTTCAAGGTCGTCCTTAGGGGGGTCCTGAAATTATATAGAGCTCTAATAAGACTGTGTAGCGAAGATACACCCCCAGAGATAAGGAATAGCAGAAGGTTTTACCCATATTTTAAGGTAAATATTGCGACTTGTGTATTTTTGTAAATTGTGAAGATTTGTATAATTTTAAACCATTATGTTTGTCGAAAATTAGGATTGTGTTGGAGCAATAGATGGTACACATGTTCGTGCATCTGTGCCACCTGAAATACAAGGAAAATTTCGTGGTCGCAAAGATGGAACCACGCAAAATGTGTTAGCTGCCATTAGTTTTGACTTAAAGTTCACTTATATATTGGCTGGATGGAAAGGCAGTGCATATGATTCACGTGTGTTAAATGATGCATTTACTAGGCCAGGGGGATTTTTAATTCCCAATAGTATTATACGATTACTTCACCTTTTTGGTTTATTAGTTTAATAAATATTGAACGTTTTCCTAAGCATAGTAGTGATTTGGTTTTATTTTTTAATATATGTAGGTAAATATTATCTTGGTGATGCTGGGTATGGTAATAAAAATGGAATATTGTCACCTTATCGGAGTGTGCGATATCACTTGAAAGAGTTTAGTGATCGTCCTCCTGAGAATGAGCAAGAATTGTTCAACCTCCGACACTCTTCATTGAGAACTACCATTGAGCGAGGGTTTGGATTGTTGAAGAAACGTTTTCGAGTGTTGGATGCAGAACCATTTTGGTCTTTCCCAACCCAAGTGAAAGTAGTGTTAGCATGTTGTGTGGTTCATAATCACATCATGGGGGTTGAACCAAATGACCATATTATGGAAGATGCAATGAACCAAGTAGAGTCTAGTGACCACCAACAAGAAACACAATCACGTCGGGAGTCCGTTGAAGACAGTAGATCGTGGAATGCTAAGAGAGATGAGATATGCCAAGCTATGTAGTCTGATTATACCAGGAGTGGAGAGTAGTATTTTATTTAGATTTCTATGATTGTAATGTGTTTTTTCTTTCTGTTTACTATAGATTTTTGGTGGTGTAATGAAAAAGTATTTTCAGCATTACATTGTTATTTGATGGTATTACATTGTCATTTCCAGTGTTAGCATGTTTCATTCTGTTGTGCACGTTTATAAGCGTGGTTGTATGTGTGTTTGATTTGTTGTTCATGTTCCGAGCGTAATTATTAAATGCTACTCTCACTATACTATTTTCATATGTAGTAATGTCAAAGGGTAAAGAGAAAGTTAGCAGCAGCAAGTAATTTAGATGGCTGCCACCCATGCATGAAATGATGCTTAGGATACTTACAGAGGAGGTTGCAAAGGGCAATAAGCCCTCTAGTACTTTCAAGGCCGACTCCTTTGCTCTTGTAGCGAAGGAGATAACGGCCCAATTCGGGGTTGAGTGCCACCCGTCCTATGTTGACAACCGGATGCGAACTCTAAGGACCATGTGGTCCACTATTCAGACTCTTAGAAAGAAGAGTGGATTTGGTTGGGACAATAATCTAAAAATGATAACTTGCGACGCTAAGACATACCAAGAAGAAGTCATGGTATGGCTTCCAACTATATTTTCTTAATATAAATGATAATATATGTTTTTGCCTTTTATATGAAATTTATAGTGTCATTCTTTTTAGGATTCCATTGCTTTTATAAGGTTTTTCAAATATAACTTTCATGTGCGGATCTATTGTAAAATCTGGGCTTAGCTATGTATTATATCTATACATACCTATGTGTTTTCATCTATCTATATGTGTATATGTGTCTGAGCTACAATTTTCTTTAGTTCTCTATTTGGTTGCTAATAAAATGTTGGAAAAGTAAAGAAAAGATTGATACTTTCTTTTTAAGGTTATTTTTGTAATGAGTTTTTCTCAGCAATGACTTGGGAATAATAGGAAATTAAGGACCCACTGTTTTCTTTGATCTTTCTATTTGGTTGCCAGGAAAAAGTGAAGGAAAGAAAACAAAGTTTTTGACCAAAAGATTTGTGCTTTCTGTTGTAATTTTTTTTTTTTTTTTAATTGGGCTCTCTCAGCAGTGAAGTGTGCATAATAGTAACACAATGTATTGACTTGTTCAATCCTTATTTGAGAGTTTTCTTGCATTACTTGTTTGATTACTGAGAAAATGTAGGAAAAAGTATGGAGTCTTTGCTTTAATTGTTATTTCATAGCCTTTTATATTGAATTTATGAGTGAAGTTATTATTGCATTGTTATATACGTTCCTTTCTCCCTTATAGATGCATCGAAAGCATGCGGACTATCTAAACAAAAAAATTGACATGTATGATGAATTAGCGATTGTTGTGGGGAAGAACACAGCCACGGGTGACTTTTCTAAATCCTATGTGGATATTGAGAATGAGCCAGACAATGGGGACAGTGCAAAGTTTGTTGCAGACAATGTGGAGGAAGGTGTGGTTAAGAAAGGGAAGAATGCAGTTGAGTCATCCACCACTGGGTCGAGAATTTCCAAGTCCCGCAATAGAGGGCGTGCACCTTCTAATGCTGATGATAGTGTGCTGACTGATCTGTCTGATCAGCTGAAGGAAATAGCTGTGGTTCTGAAAGAAATCAATCGGGGCCCGGTAGATTACACAGCTCTGTACAATGAGGTAATGACTATGATGGCAGATGGATATAGCAAAGATATGCTCGCAACTGCCTTCAACCATCTTTGTGAAAATGAGAAGACAGCTCGTGGATTTCTAGCCAAGAATGCTAGGTTGAGGAGGCTGTGGTTAGATGGTTTTTTGTTCTCACAAATTTGATTTGTTTATTTCATGTTGACTGTGATGGTAGATTTAGGAATTAACTTTTGTTGTATTACTAGTATTGACCTACCATTGTATTATATATGTAGTCTTTTGTATTATTGGGACGATACAATTGCCCAAATTATGTATTTGTACTATTCAGATACCACGAATAGGTATCATTTTTGTACACCATGGAGGTGTAATGTCAATGGTGAACGATTGATGTGGCTGTTTTTATATAAATATTATGGGTATATTCAAATGATTATTTTTTATGTTGAAGTGGATGATTATTTTTGTACTATTACAGATATGTCTAGGCAATGCAGGTTCTTGAATTTGAATGATTATTTTTGATGTTGAAGTGGATGATTAGTTTTGTACTGTTACAGGTTTGTCTAGATAATGCAAGTGCTTGAATTTGTAACACATTTCATATTTTCCGTAAAATGATCCACAAACCAAACACCAGAATTGATTTTCCGTAAAAAACGAATTCCATTTTTCGTAAAATGTTTGACCAAACCAAACATGGGAATTGATTTTCCATAAAATGAAAAGCATTTTCCGTAAAATGTTTGGACGAACCAAACACCGGAATTGATTTTCCGTAAAAGGATTTCCGAGACAGCCAAACAGCCTGAATACATTTTCCTTTTCCGAAAATTAGCATTTCCGAAAAATATGTATTTTTTAGAAAACATTTTACAGGATCCAAACACACCCTAAATTATATATGTACTCAATACATTTCCGTGCGCGAATAATTTTTTCCTAAAATTATATTTTTTTTGCCAAACAAAATGCCTAGCATTACTCATGGTTTCATTATAAAATTCCTCCCACACGTGCGACCTCATCTCAAAAAACCAACTCGGCCGAGGAGTGGACCGACCGAGTCAACTTGGACCCATATTTCTCAAAAGACAAAAAGTCAGTCTCTCTCTCTCTCTCTCTCTCCAAAAATACAAGTCCCGACTCAGAAGCAATTCTCCATTCTATTCTTTTGCTCTCTCTCTCTCTCAGGTACACAAACACAACCCAATATTTTTTTTTCTTCTTAAAACATCGTGGTTTTTTTTTTTAATTATTATATTCAATTTGTTCTCGTTTGGCTCCCGGGAAAAACTGAATCAAAAAGAAGAAAATTAATTTCCTTTTTCTCGGCAACCAAACGACACTATTAGGGTTTGTGACCCCTTTCAATTTTTATTCCAAATTCATCGTGTCATGAATTTTGGGTCTTTTATTGTTTAATCAGAATCGCTCATCTGTATCAACTACTACTTATACTCATGAGCTCAATTAACATTGGAAAACTGATGATTATTGTTGTTGTTATCTTATTGTTTATATAAAAAAGATTTATTAACTTTGAAATAGAAATTCAATCAGGGTTTTAAATGATGATGATGATCATGGTGATGATGATTGTTATGATTTTTTTTTTTTAATATTTGTGAACTTAGAAATAGAAACTCAATCAGGGTTTTAAATGATGATGATGATGATGGGGTTATTTTGTTTTTGATGAATAGGGTGTTAAAAGGAATCTGGTGGGGTTGTTTGATTGTGAAAAAGATAAGATAAGATAAGATGTGGGCAGCATCTTGCCTGGCGTCGTGCTGTGCGGCTTGCGCGTGTGACGCGTGCCGGACTGTGGTGTCTGGGATTAGCCGCCGCTCTGCTAGAATTGCATACTGTGGCCTCTTTGCACTTTCTCTCATGGTTTCGTGGATTCTCCGTGAGGTTGCTGCGCCTCTAATGGAAAAGCTCCCTTGTAAGCTACCTTCTCAAAAAAAAATTTCAATGTTGTTTGCTTTTGTTCCTCTTTTAGTATTTTGGTGGTTGTGAATATGTTTTATTCTTTATATGATCTGGAAAATGTGTTTTCTTTGGGGCATTCTGTTGTAAGTGATGTTGAATTTGTAACAAATAGAAACATTGCCTTTGTTGTGATCACACTATGGAAGTTTCATGTATTCCAGCAGCTAGCAGATAAACCGTATGACAACTTGGCATTGGCCGGTTCTGTCATTCGTAAGGAGACTGTAAATGGTTTAGTGCCAATGGTCTTTGCATTTTTTCACCTAAAATTATTTCAGGTTTGAATTGTATATAAGATGTTGTTTATTATACTCTGTTGCGTGTGTAAACTTGGTAAGGGGTAATGGATAAATGGAAAAGAGCTGGCTTTGTCTGCAGCAAATAAAAATAGCTGTAGATGCAATGTACTGAAATTAGCTGAGAGAAGATACAAAAAAATTGAAAGAAACCATGGAAATGTATGAAAATGTTGGGAAACATAAAATAAGATCTCATTAAAATACAAAAGTCAGTGCAGGAGTAATTGCAATTGATCACTATTTGACTGTGGAGCTAATTCTCATAAAAAAAAAACCTAGTATGATGACAGCTTTAAAAAAGAGAGGTTGCCAAAATGTCAATCAAGATTTCTTTATATTTTAGGGAGTTAGAAGTAATAGAAATTTTGATAAGGAAAACGTAAGTTATAACTTAGACTTTTTGCCTATTTTTATTCTTATATGAATTGTGTAACTTGTTCTAAATTATATAATATACATTATTCACATAGATAAAATATGGTTTAACTGTCATCTCAGGAGGCTGTAAGATTACCGTTAATAGAAAACTTGGATATAATTTTTTTTTTGCTAGGTAGAAAACTTGGGTATAACTGTCATAATCTTGGTTTTAACTGTAAAAAATGTACCCAAATTTTCCTTTCATATTTGAATGTTTTTATGTCTGTAACCCTAATGGAATGTCTACAAATGGGCAAAGAAATCCTCTTCGATGGAAGTTTGATAACAATTTACATAGTTGATGAATTTGACTCAAGAATTTAAAGGAGCTAGTGAGTTATTGGTTTTTTTTGTTAGTTAGTCTTTAAAGCTGAGTCTAATGCCATCTTGGTCATCAATGCAGGGATTAATCATTTTCATCAGACACCTAACAGGGAGTGGTTCGAAACAGATGCTGTTCTGCGTGTTAGCTTGGGAAATTTTCTCTTTTTCACTATTCTAGCAGTGATAATGGTTGGTGTGAAAAATCAGAAGGATCCTCGTGATAGTGTACACCATGGTGGATGGATGATGAAAGTCATTAGTTGGTGTATTTTGGTAATCTTGATGTTTTTCCTTCCGAATGAGATTATCAGCTTCTATGGTAAGCAGTATTTTCATTAAGGATTTTATCTAAGCACTAGCAGTTTTCCTTCTTGTTTTTCCTTGTTTAGAAATTTTATTAGACTGCAAAGCAGGTCGTGATCTCTATGATTAGATAAATTTTTAATGTATTTGGGTTTAATGCTCAAATTTGATAAAATACAAATTGTTATGGAATTTCAAGTCTGTCACAATGTTAAGGAAAACTTCTAGTTGTTGTTAATGGTGGAAAAGGGTATTATTGCTCTAAGCTTAAATAGTTTGAAATTTCTCAAGGTCAAGTCCCTACTACCTTCAAGTGACAAAACTTGTAGGCTTCTCAGATGGAGAGTATCAATGATTTAGTATCTGGAATGGTACATTGATGAATATGTACATGACATTCACCCCTATTGGATGTTCAAGTGACAAAACTGGTAGGCTTCTCGGATGGAGAGTATCGATGATTTAGTATTTGGAATAGTACATTGATGAATATGTACATAACATGCACCCCTCTTGGATGTTCCTAAACTTCAACAACATTATTTGTTATAAAGGACAAAACGTAATGCAATATTTAAGATAAAAATTTTAGTTAAGAAAGCTTAAGTTAAGGACATTGCTATATTTTTATGGAAATCAATAAAGTGTTTCTGAGAAGAAGTGTTGTACTTTCTCTTTGATCTGTTTGTATCCGCTTTTTTGCAGTGAGTTTACTATTGTAAACTCATTGTACTTTTCTTATCAATAAAGTTTTTATTACCTATCAAAAAAAAAAAAAAAAGTGTTTCTGAGAAGAAGTTAATGCTTCTTTCCACTATACTGGTACAGGCACTTAAATTTGATCCTATATTTTATGGAAATCAATAAAGTGTTGTACTTTTCATGTTTAATTTTTGGGTACCTGTTGTATATTTCCTGCGTACAGGGGTGGCACCGTTTTCGTTTACTTATTAAAAAAGTGATGATGATAAAAAACTTCATCTTAAATTTTTGGACTCTGGGGGTATAGGTTGTGCAGTGTCTTTTGTCCTGTTTTGTGGAGATTCTTTTTCGCTATCTCTGTTCGTCTGGACAGCTTCAGGTGCTACATCTGACAAATAGTAGCAGTAGCAGTGATTTTGGTGATGGTATGTATGTAAGTGGTGTCTTAGACCCAGCCACCGGTCATTTCAGTTGTTCCTTTTTTTTTTTTTACACTAAAGTATTTTTGTTGCTAACCTTTAAATTCTTTGATGTTACAAACATGTTATACTTTACTCCCTTTGATCCATTTTGTATGTCCAATTTTAAGGGAATATCATTTAATACTTCTGTCTATTTAAGAAAAATATATAAGCTTTCAACTTTGCCCTTGCGACACCTGAATAGGAGAAGGGCAGGGTTATATTAGGAAATTGGTAAATCAGTGACTATTGACTTTTAAAAGTGGCCAATTATTTTGCCCCTGCCCACTCCCCTTGGGACCAAAACTTACTGAAAAAAATAGACAAGTATTTTGGGACAACCAAAAATGGAATATTGGACAACAAAGTGGGATGGAGGGAGTAAAGATTTTTCTTTCTGAAAACATAAAAAGATCATGGGAGACTAACTCTAGGGTTTAATGATCTGGTTTCATTTGATTAATCATGTCAGCTGCCACATAGATCTCTCTAGTGAACTAATCAGTAATTGCATTTTGATATGTTTTTGTGTGCATATAGTTCCTTGCTAGCCCTGTGCGACTAAATTAGTATGAGGCAAGTGGCCAAGACATCCGTCTGGCCTTTCTTAGAGTGATCCCAGGAGAGGTTACAATATTCAGCTGTTATAGCAGAAATGTTACGTAAAGAAGAGCAGATGAAGATTAAAAGAATAACTTGATTCACCAAAAAAAAGAAAAAAAAGAATAACATGAGTTATCTTGTCCTATGGACATCATTCCATGAGATTCTTTTTTTATTAGTTTGACTCAAGCTAACACAGAGATTTTACATTTTGCAGAATCAATATCAAAGTTTGGCTCTGGATTGTTTCTTCTTGTCCAAGTTGTGCTTTTGTTAGATTTTGTTCATGGATGGAATGACAAATGGGTCGGATTTGATGAGCAGTTCTGGTTAGTTTTGGCTTTTGTTATTTCCTTTAGCATATCTTCTTTATTACCTTTCATAGCTTTTTGTTTACTTATTGAGTATATTTTTACACCCCTCAACCAGATTTATCTTCTTTATTTGTATAGGTACATTGCCCTATTTGTTGTTTCGCTTGTTTGTTATGTGGGGACGTTTGTCTTCTCGGGATTCCTCTTCTATTGGTTCACACCATCTGGACAAGACTGTGGACTCAACACCTTCTTTATTGTCATGACCCTGATCTTTGCTTTTCTCTTTGCTATAGTTGCCCTGCACCCTGCTGTAAGTATGCACTTAACTTTTTCTGGTATTCAGCATCAAGGCATTCTCAAATGCAAGTCTGTTTGTATATCTGATGCTTGTCTTGCCTGTTGCACATCCTCTCATATTGTGGTAGTTTTAGCTTTGATGTTTATAGTGCAGAATTTGTTATTATGATGTTCAGAAAAGTCTCTGTAGTATGGTTGTGCTAAGTTCATTGCTAATATGAGAATATCTGTGATCTTTTGCCCTTTTTTTTGTGTTTTTCAGGTGAATGGAAGCATTTTGCCAGCTTCAGTTCTTTCTTTGTACTGCGTATACCTCTGCTACAGTGCACTTGCTAGTGAACCAAGGGAATATGAATGCAACGGTCTTCACAAGCATTCAAAAGCTGTTTCCACTGGCACTCTTACCCTGGGTCTGATTACTACAGTTCTTTCAGTTGTCTATTCTGCTGTCCGTGCTGGATCATCTACAACTTTGCTCTCCCCACCAAGTTCACCACGTGCAGGTAAGGCTTAACATTAAATTTTGTGGATGTGCAGTACTTCATGACTTCAATGTGTTCAAAAGAGTATTATTATGTCCATTTTGCCTCAATAACTGACATTTTCTCTTGAAATATGACAATTCTGGTTTCCTGAATGAAGGTTCAGGGAAGCCTCTGCTTCCATTGGACAACAAGGATGAAGAGAAGGAAGAAAAAGAGAAGTCCAAGCCAGTATCATATTCATATTCCTTCTTCCATCTCATTTTCTCCCTGGCCAGTATGTATTCAGCTATGCTTCTTACTGGGTGGTCCACTTCAGTTGGTGAGAGTGGGAAATTGGTCGATGTCGGTTGGCCTTCTGTTTGGGTCAGGATTGTGACTGGGTGGGCAACTGCAGCTCTGTTCCTCTGGTCACTGCTTGCTCCTATTCTGTTCCCAGAGAGGGAGTTCTGAGCACCTCCAAAAGAAGGGCCTGGATATTGATATATAAGTAATACCATCATATCCATTGCTACATAAACTTATTGTATGTATGTGTGCTGTTTCTGACTTAAAAGGTATATTTCTATCCACTGTATAAAAAGAATGGTTTGTCTTGAATCCAGACATGATCAAGATACCTGTGTTTCTAATATACCATCTTAAACTGATTCTCTTTTCAATAATTTCTTAAAATTGAACTTGAAATTTGTGAATAATGGAGTCCTGTTATTGTAAAACATGTATCCATTGCTGCTTCAAATCTGGCTCCAGATAGGCTTTTTTGACCCATACCAGCCACTAATTTGCATCTTGGGGTGTTGTATATTTCTATTGGATACTAGGTATAATTTTATTATTTTTGGGAATCAGATATTAAGCATAACTTGATGCTGCCTATATATATTATAAATCCTACAAAAATATTGAATAGCTCAAAGTAATTTATTCATGCAAACATGTAAGACTGTCTATGAATACAAGAAAATCTAAAGATGGGGCTACCAAATTCAGTAATTTCTAAATCGGCTTGTATCATATTTGTCATCATAATGATAAAATAGCGATTACCATAGCAGTCAAACACAGAGCAAGTGAGCCAGCGTAGATGATGGCTATAGACCAGTTGGTCGAGTTCCCAAACCAATAGCAAGAAGTACAAACGTGTCATCCAAAGTACGAGTTAAATTTTTATTGTTTAATCAATTCCCCAAAAAAAATGTTGTCGTAGTATAATTTAAAATAGTGTGAACTTTCTAATTAAAGAAACTATTTTAAGTGGAATTATCCTACTATGAGGCCAATCTGTGGACGGGAAAAACTAGTGCTAATTCAACCGTATCATGATAAGATAAATCACTCCTTGATGTAAGTGGTCGCACCATGCTCACACCCATGCTTTTCCTTTTTGGCAAAAAAACAGTTCAGATTTTTACTTTTTACTTTTTTTGTCTCATATTTAAAAAAAAAAAAAAAAAAAAAAAAAAAAAAAAAAAAAGCTAGTTTTTTTTTTTTTTAAACAGGATAACTTTAATCTTTTTGTCTCACATTTAACAAATAAACTACCATAAACCATATAATAGCATTGCATCCAACATATCTAGCCAATCTTTCACAACATGTGGATCTCTCACACATAGTAGGATGCCTTTCATAGCATATGAACCCCACAATTATATAAGATCCATATGTTATGAAATGCATGCTACATATATCGAATACATTAAATAATTATTTGTCTAGTAGAGAGGTTAAGTCCTTTATGTAAAAGACCAAAAGGACGAAGCTAATATAAGTCAACCTTGTAAAACACATTACATATTACCTTCTTTTTTTTAGTTAGATAGTTACAATATGCTTCTAACTTCGTAGCTCAAACTCTTTCCCCCTAGGACCTCCAAGCACTTTGTGCATAAGGAGATATCCATTCAGCTATAAAGCCCTTAGCATCTCTCAGACAACATTGATTTTATACTAATTCCCTAACATTTGAATTTTAAATATCTGAGGTTCCATAAATTATGAAATTAGTCAATCAGTCTCACTTTTAGTTGGAGTTGTTAGAAAGTGATCATGTGCACCCCATGTGACCTCAAAACTTGTGTCTTTAACAGAGGTCACTAAATTGAATATGACATTTTGACATTTCCATATGCTAAATGATCATATTGATGACAAAATGTCTCGCCTCATCCTGACCCACCGTATGTATATTTTATCCGTGTCAAAACCTCCTCATTAAGGGTTGCAAAATGTATCCATTCTGCCTCGCCCTAACCTGACTTGCATCATTGACCTCTATGCAAGATTTACTACCCTTTCAGGCTAGGAACAAGACACCCGTGATCTAGTCCTGCCCTGCTATCAACATTGTGGATTGCATCCTCTCAATTGATTTTTACTATTAAAAACTTAAATTAAAATATTCATAAGATGCATTATTTAAAAGATCTTATTTTTTGATTAATATTAATTTTAAAAATAATAATAATTAAAAAAAAAAAAAACCTTAAATGACTTCATGTACTAATATTTAGATTTGGACACAATAATTAAATTAACTCAGTTAATTATTTACTAATTGATTACACTTGAAATGGATTTAAATGGACCAAAATGCTACTCGATATAGCTTAACATGAGCATAACAATAATAAATGCTATATTTTAGTTTTTAGATATTATTTAGATATAGATAACAGGTATTATTTAACAGTTTTTCAGATCAGTTAGTTATATCTCAAGAATGGAGTTTCCTTTATTGGTGGTGATTGGATTGTTGTGCTAAATTAGGAGACACATTATAAATTGTTAGTGATTCGGTCTTCCTAACTTTCTGGACGCAATAGTTATTCCTTAGTATTATTGGAGGGTAAACTCTTGGAGTTTGTAACCCCTGGGTGTGCCAAACCAAGATTTGTTGTTGGGGTTGCATTTCTAGGGGGAACTGTGACTTTCTGTTGATTGATTTAGAGTTTTAGAATATATTTATATATTTTGTGAGGTACATAATTTATAGTTTCTAACATTTGTAAATGTTTTATAAAATTTGACTTTTTTTTTTTTTGGAGTGGATAACATGTCAAGGTAATTTAACCTTGCAATTAATCACATACTTTAATTTATATGATCAATTTAAGTGTTTAAAACATAAGGGATAAGGAAACACAATGTCCCACAATTACTAGAAAGATTATTATGAAATTATTTTGAGAAGAGTGCATTGAATATATATGTCTCTCTTAAGTGCATCTTGAAAACGCTTATGCTAAACAACATTCTTAGGATGATGAACATAAACATAAACATAAACATTAACATTAATATATATATATATATATATATATCTGTGTGTGTAAACAAACTAACAAATTAAATTTAACAATTACTGATTTATATAAACTAACAACTACTAAATGAATAAATATATACGTTAATAACTTAAATTTAAATGTCTATGTACCACAAAGGACAAATTTAATGAGTTTGAATAGTAATTTTGAAGTTATTTTTTATTCTATATTTTTTAAATATTTGATTTAAAATATCAAATCTTATTCACCTTTTTGTTCCCACTAACTTATTAGGATAACTATTAGGGGTGTATTGATATAAAATGTTTTAATGTTATAGTTAGCAAAATCATATAATTGTGAAGGAAAAATTATTGAAATATATAATGAGAAATATTAATAGATGCCCTAAGGGGAAATTATTGGGTGGTCCATGACTACAAGGTCAGCTGCTGACCTTGTAGTCCCAACCAATAGATTTAAGACACCTCACTAAAATTTGCTTACATAAATTTTTATGCCAAATCAGCTGAATAAACTTCACCCACCTTAACGTCTGTTAACCCGTCAAAATCTGAAGAACAAATTCAAAATTTTTAGAAAGGAATTAATTGGGCGCGTTAGTGAAAATTTTCAGTCCCAAAACTCAAAACTCAAAACTTTCAAATTTCATTTTTCATTGTGCATCAAATCTCCAAGAACTTGCTCTATGTCTCCAATCCACCTCTTCTCCTTCAACTCTCAGATCACTTGCTTCAAACCCAAGCTCGATGAGATCTCCAAGGTTGGCAAGCTAAGAATTTCCCCCCCTCTCTCACTCTTGTGCACCAAAAGGATCCGCTTTGTTTCAATTCAATCTACTTGAAATGCGTGTCCCATCTCCTTATTCTCTTTCAATTCAATCTACTTTTAATGAACCATTTTAGGAAATGATTTTATGAAAAAAGAAAAAAAAATTAATATTTCGACAACTTTTTCAATTATCCATAAAAGTTGTGTTGAAACTTTCCTAAAATGGTTTATTAACAATTAACAATTGCCCGAAGGGCATCCATTATCATGACCCATAAATAAATAAGCAATAAAAGAAAATAAAGCAAAGTAATTAATTAATTTATTAGAATTACATATCCATTGAGGAAATTTCCTAACGACTTATTCATTATATTTGCACAACTTAATATTATCGATGGTTTGTATTTCTTCATTCTCATTGAATAGGTTAGTTAATAGTATATATGATACACGTCTAAGTTAGCATTCATGGTGAAGATCGCAAGAATTATAGTCAACAAATATTTTCCAATTTCTTAACAATTTAACCAATACCTTCCACACCGTAACGTTGAGCAGTTTTCATAATTAATATTGGGAGCCTTATTTATGGATTTTTTTTTTTTTTTCTTATTACACTCTTAAATGGATTATTTTCTTTTGTTTTACTCATTCTTGTCTTTTTTCAAATTAAAATTATCCTTTTGAGAAATTTTAATATTTAATTGATTCAATGCAAGTATGGTTTATATAGCTTTGCTTTACATATGCAATGACTCTTTTTTCTTTTTTTTTCTTTTTTTTTTTTTGAGAAGAAACATAAGCAATGACTTTGATAATTCTATAAACGAAGATGCCTCCAAAGTTTGCGCAATATTCTTAGAGGATGATGATTATGTTAATGGTATTTTTACTCCAAAGAAACACACACAAATGCACATACATACACTAACACAACCAAACATAAACAATACCTTTTAAAATAAATATATAAACATAACCATTAACATATGTATAAACACAAAATAACACACTAAATTATAAAAACAAAAAATTGAATGAATTAATATATACATTAATAAATTAAATTTAAATGCTTATATTCAAATATTCACAATGTAACGAATTGAATGAGTTTTGAAACATAATTTTTTATATTTATTTACTCCTTCGCACTAACTTATTAGTATAACATTTAGCAGTGTATCAATGTAAAAGGTAAATGTTTTAGATGACAAAAACCCATAATTGTGAAGGGAAAAAAATGGAAAACAATAACTAAATTGGAGCAAAGGCATGCAATGAAAGAAAGATAATGTAGAGGGACAAAGAATATAGTCCTCTATTTTGATGAGCTAAGCATGAATGACTCTATAATCTACTCAGCTCATTGGATGATAAACAAAAGCCATGGCTTCAATAGAATTCTTAACACCAGTAATTCGAACGGGAAATCATCTTATGTGCTGGAATTCCTCTATGTTTGTCAAGGATGGCACCATATGGGAAATTGATGAGAACCATTTTTAAGGCTAGTAGGAGTGGTCTGTGTTTTGTTCATACCATTTTTATAAATTTTATTGAATTGTTTTCTATAGGCTTTTGTATTTTGATTTTACTATATATTAACGAATTTGTTTGTTATAATGAAACCAAACAAAGAGAAAAATGGAAAATATGTGATATATCAAAACCATTATCTCTGCTAACTCTATACCACTATAACAAAGGGTTACTATAATGTTATCACTATAACAAAGTATAGTTACCATTTTACATTGCAGTTTTAGCTGGCAAATTTGCCAATTTAAATGTGTTGGATTTTCAGTTCACCATTCTATCTTCTTCTTTTTTCCTTTTTCTTTTTGGTTATACGTACATATCCCTTCAAAAGTGGAAACAACAACATCCCTTGAATATATAATCCTAAATCTGGTCCCCTACAAGGCTCAAAAACTTGCCTCCTCTGTGAATGGATGCCTCAAAAAGTATCGCAAGCTATTAGCAAGAACCTGCAAAATTGGGTAGAGTAAATTATCCATCAGTAAGTACTACAACGAAAGAGTTGTTGGGCTTTGTGGAGCCTAATTTTGTTTGATCCGGTTTGACAACCCGACCCGACCCGAATAATATTGCGTGGTTTTTAATGAAAGATTTACAATTTTTTGGGTCCATTTCATATATATAAACTGACTTTGCCGTGATTAGGGTTTTTAAGATTGTAGGTTGTTGTTGCCGCATTCTTGAGGGTGAGAGAAAAAGTATTGTAGCCGCAATTTTGTACTTTGTATTCTTCCTTGATAATAGTGAAATCCCTACAACTCCGTGGACGTAGGCAAATTGCCGAACCACGTAAATATTGTCTTGTG
This sequence comes from Quercus robur, assembly GCF_932294415.1. Lineage (NCBI taxonomy): Eukaryota > Viridiplantae > Streptophyta > Magnoliopsida > Fagales > Fagaceae > Quercus > Quercus robur. The sequence goes on along the minus strand of NC_065538.1, from coordinate 83,984,076 downwards.
CGTGTGATTGTTTTTTTTGGCATGTGTTTCTCTATTTTTTTTTTTTTTTTTTGTTTCTCACAAGTTGGGAATTTTGGTTAAATTCCGTACAAGAGCCACAACAGACTCTCAGAGTTGTGATATCATGGACAGCTCAATCTGCTGTGAGCAAGCTCAGCGCAGCACAATTTGATATTATTTTGGGGAATTCAGTGGATAATGAGAGGATCGGAATTATCATTGAGGTTTAAAAAGGAACTTGATTCTCAAAAAAAAAAAAAAAAAAACAAAAAAAGGTTTAAAAAGGAACCTAGTGACTATGATCTTATATTCCTTTTAGACGGTGGAGTTTTGAGGATAAAGAGTTTTCATTTGACACTCTAGTTTCCATCCAAATCTTATCCACTTTTAGGTGGAAGCTAAGTCGGAAGAGATGGGGAAGACAGCTAGTGGGCCTGGAAGGTATATGTCAATAGAATGTTGATCAAAAAGTTTACAATCATGTTTCTCATATTCATTAAGAAAATTAAAAAACATAGGTAGTGGACCTGGGACAAATCAGAATGTTTTTTCAAGTGACACTAGTGACATGGATGTTAGGAAGGTACTTAAAATTCACTTGATATTAGAAAAAACAATTCTAAAGCTTTATTGTTAACAGAATGCTAGCTTACCAGCTGGAGAGGCTTGCTAATGGGTTTTTTTTTTTTTTTTTTTTTTTTTTGACTAAAATGTAAATGTTTAGTTGGCTTGTGGAAATATCATCTAAAATTTATGATGTCACGTTTATGTTATTGAAGTACGATACTGGTAAGTTAAACACTCAGTGAAAATAGTGATATCCTATTAATAGAATTTTATTATAATCCAAATATGTAAAGAAGTTGAGGTGTAAAGCTAAATGAAAAATTACTCTTACAAAGAGCCACATGACAGAATTGCATGATCTCTCACGTGATATTTTTTCTTTCTTAAATTTAAAAAAAAAAAAAAAACCATATAAAATTCTTATATATATATATATATATATATATAGATAATTAGTGCATACTTATAGATAATTAATGTGCATTCAGTTCATTGACACATTCAATGAATTAAAAGTTTTACATAAATGTAAACTTTGATGAGGTGGAAGCCTAAATGAGAGAAGCTCAACAAATATGCCATTTGGCATAACCTCATGCTCTCCTCCCACATGAGGTCTCTACTTATATATATATATATCAAATCTTTTTCACCCTTTTTGTTCTCACTAAATTTTTTTTTTTTTTTTTTTTTTTGAGAAACTCTCACTAACTTATTAGTATAAGTGCCCGTTTGTTTCGGCTTTTTGAGCCCAAAAAGCGCGTTTTGAAAAACGCTCAACCAATTTTTGCGTTTGGTAAACTCAAAACGCAACTTTTTTATAAAAGTTGCGTTTTGAGCATTGAGAAAAAACTGAGAACAAACGCGGAAGGATTATGGACCCTTAGGGGTCCATAAATGAAAACGCGCATAGCGCGTTTTGTATATTACCGTTGCAAATCCGAAAATTACCGAAATACCCATCAATCTCTCACGCCCTCATCTCTCATCTGTGTCTTTTTTCTTCGTCTTCTTCCTCTTCGTCTTCCTCTGCTTCTTCACCGGTCTACCCCCACAATCAACAAAACCCATTTCAACCTTTGATATTCCAAACACAGAATCAACAAAACCAAACCAAAAATAACTCAAAATCAACACAAAAACAACTTAAAATCAACTCAAATCCGGAAAACCCATCCCAAACCCAACTCAAAATCAACCCAAAATCCATAGAAAAAAAAAACCCAAAATCCCAAAATCCTTATCTTCAGCTTCAATCATCTTCATCTTCATCTTCATCATCATCATCATCTTCTTCTCTGGAGTGTGAAAAAAAAAGAATAAAGGATGAGTTCTGGCGTTGGTGACGATGGTTCCGATGTGTTCCGATTTGAAGTGCTAAGAGGAAAAAAAAATAAAAAAAGAGAAAGAAAAGGAGAGAACCTTGTCGAGGTTGTCAATCTGGGAGGAGATGAGAGAGAGGACGCGAGGTCTCTTCGCAATGCTTTGGAGGTGACGGAGCTCCTCCAAGTCTAGCGCCACTTCGTCCGCCATTTTCACTTTTGCTTCTCCAGCTAAACAAAACCAAAATTATTATTTTTACACTATCAAGTATCAACCGCGAGAGAGAGACAGTCTAGAGAGACCGTTTGAAGTGCTAAGAGGCAAAAAAAGAAAAAGAAAAGAAAGAGAGCTAGGAATGTTCTGGACTGAGAAGATGGTAGATGAAAGAAGGAAAAAGGAAAAGAAAAGAGTGTGGTTGGTTACGTGGGTGGATGAGAAAAAAAGAGGAGAAAAAAAAAAGAAAAAAAAAAGGAAGTAGAGCCACGTGTGTGGAGAGAAAAAAAAGGGGAGAAAAAAGAAATTATATCATAATATTTTCACAATATTTTTACAATAAATTTTAAGGTAGGCTATTATTAGCTAATATTGGTGAGAAAAAAATAATTTTTTTAGAAAGAGAAAAAAATAATTTTAATAGTATGTTAAAATTAAAATTACTATCAATTTTTATCACAATATTTTTACAATACTTTCACAATAAATCTTAAGTGGTAGATTATTATTAGCTAATATTGGCAAAAAAAAAATAATTTTTTTAGAAAGAGAAAAATTGATTTAAGTATGATGAAGTAATTGATTTAAGTATGAAACAAACTCACATAAAAAAAAAAAAAAAAAAAATTGAAATAAATTCCCTTATATATACATTGTCCTTTTTGGTCATTTACTCCTCAAAAAGCCACTTTTATCAGCTTTTACCAAACACTCAGTTTTTTCATTATGCACTTTTTAACAGTTTTTACCAAACACTCAGCTTTTTGAAACTCCACTTTTTACATTATGCACTTTTACAAAACTCCACTTTTTCATTATGCACTTTTTCAAAAAGCTGAACCAAACTCACCCTAACTATTAGTGGTGTATTGATATAAAATGTCAATGTTATAGTTAGCAAAATCATATAATTGTGAAGGATAAATTATCGAAATAAATAATGAGAAGTGTTAACAGATGCAGCAATTAATGTTTTGACAGTTTTTTCTATTACCCATAAAAGTTGTATAAAACTTTCCTAAAATAGTTTGTTAACAATTAACAATTGCCCTAAGGACACCCGTTAACATAACCCATAAATAAATAAGCAATAAAAGAAAATAAAGCAAAGTAACTAATTAATTTATTAGAATTACATATCCATTGAAGAAATTTTCTAACGACTTATTCATTTTATATGCACCACTTGACATTATCAATAGTTTGTATTTCTCCTTTCTCATTGAATAGGTTAGTTAATGGTATATATGATATGCATACACGATGGAATTCATTGTAAGGGTTGTAATCACCATACTCAATAGATTAGGTTCCAGTTTCTTAACAATTTAACCAATACCTTCCACACCGTAGTGTTGAGCAGTTTTCATAATTAATATTAGGAGCCTGTTTATGGATTTTTTTTTTTTTTCTTATTACACTTTAAAATGGATTATTTCCTTTTATTTTACTCATTGTTGTCTTTTTTCAAATTAAAATTATCCTATAGAGAAATTTTAATATTTAATTGATCCAGTGCAAGTATAGTTTATATAGCTTTGCTTTACATAAGTAATGACTCTTTTTTTTTTTTTTTTTTTTTTTTTGAGAAGAAACATAAGCATTGACTTTGATAATTCTATAAAACGAAAATGACTCCAAAATTTGCACAATATTCTTAGGATGATGATTATGTTAGTGGTCTTTTTACTCCAAAGTAACACACACAAACGCACATACATACACTAACACAACCAAACATGAGCAAAACCTTTTAAAAAATACATTAACATAACCATTAACATATGTATAAACACAAACTAACACACTAAGGGCACATTTGGTAGACTATAATGGTAATTACATAGGAATAGGAATAGGTATTACAAAAAATACAAGATGCTATAATGTAATACTTATTACTATTAATTTGTTTAGTGACAACACAATAATAGAATTTTGAAGACGATGGAATGAAAGCATTTTAAATCAAACTTAAGATATATTTTAGGAAATATCTTACTCATACAATTATATTTCCAAAAAAAATAAAAATAAATAAATTTGAAAGAGAGATTAGTTATTTTTTATTTTCATAATTGTTATGTGCATATGGAAAATTTGTTTATTTGGAAATATATTAATTTTAGAAATTAAAAAAAATAAAAAATAGCTATTACAACCCTTTAAGAGATAAATAGTAATTCCTCATTTTAACAAATAGCTATTCATAATTCCCTGTAATAAAAACATAACCAAACTACTGAATGCTAAACCATATGAATAACTATTACATTATCATGCCTATTACAATCTACTAAACATACCCTAAATTTAATAACAAATAATTTATAAAAACAAAAAAATGAATGAATAAATATATACATTAATAAATTAAATTTAAATGCTTGTATACAAATATTCACAAAGTAACGAATTGAATGAGTTTTGAAACATAATTTTATACTTATTTACACCTTCACACTAACTTGTTAGTATAACATTCAGTAGTACACAGATGTAAAATGTAAACATTTTAGATGACAAAAACCTATAATTGTGAAGAGAAAAAAATGGAAAACCATAACTAAATTGGAGCAAAGCCATGCAATGAAAGAAAGATAATGTAGAGGGACAAAAGAAAATAGTCCACTATTTTGGTGAGCTAACCATGAACGACTCTATAATCTACTCAACTCATTGGATGATAAACAAAAGCCATGGCTTCAATAGAATTCTTAACACCAATAATTCCAACGAGAAATCATCTTATGTGCTGGAATTCCTCTATGGTTAACAAGGATGGCACCATAAGCGAAATTGATGAGAACCATTTTTTAAGGCCAGTAGGAGTGATCTGTGTTTTGTTCATACCATTTTTATAAATTTTATTGAATTTTTTTCTATAGGCTTTTGTATTTGGATTTTACTATTAACGAATTTGTTTGTTATAATGAAACCAAACAAAAAGAAAAATGGAAAATATGTGAAATATCAAAACCATTATCTCTGCTAACTCTATACCACTGTCACCATTTTTTATCTCTCACTCTTCCTATTGACTCCACGTTTGTGGCCATGGGCCTTGTGGCCTTTTCAACTTTATATTTCTGGTTCCATCCATGTTGATGACCAGTATGCTTTTGCATGCAGATGAATCCAATGCCATTTCTCTCTAACTTTTCATTATCAGCAAATGCCACCAAGGGTTACTATAATGTTATCACTATAACTAAGTATAGTTACCATTTTACATTGCAGTTTTAGCTGGAAATTTTACCAATTTAAATGTGTTGGATTTTCAGTTCACCGTTCTATCTTCTTCTTCTTTTTCCTTTTTCTTTTTGGTTATACATACATATCCCTTCAAAAGTGGAAACAACAACATCCCTTGAATATATAATCCTAAATCTGGTCCCCTATAAGGCTCAAAAACTTGCCTCCTCTGTGAATGGACGCCTCAAAAAGTATCGCAAGCTATTAGCAAGAACCTGCAAAATTGGGTAGAGTAAATTATCCATCAGTAAGTATTGCAACAAAAGAGCCCCAACAGACTCTCAGAGTTGTGATATCATGGACGGCTCAATCTGCTGTGAGCAAGCTCAGCGCAGCACAATTTGATATTATTTTGGGGAATTCAGTGGATAATGAGAGGATTGGAATTATCATTGAGGTTCAAAAATGAACTTGATTCTCAAAAAAAACAAAAAAAGGTTTAAAAAGGAACCTAGTGACTATGATCTTAGATTCCTTTTAGACGGTGGAGTTTTGAGGATAAAAAGTTTTCATTTGACACTCTAGTTTCCATCCAAATCTTATCCACTTTTAGGTGGAAGCTAAGTTGGAAGAGATAGCTAGTGGGCCTGGAAGGTATATGTCATAGAATGTTGATCAAAAAGTTTACAATCATGTTTCTCATATTCAATAAGAAAATTAAAAAACATAGGTAGTGGACCTGGGACAAATCAGAACGTTTTTTCAAGTGACACTAGTGACATGGATGTTAGGAAGGTACTTAAAATTCACTTGATATTAGAAAAATCAATTCTAAAGCTTTATTGTTAACAGAATGCTAGCTTACCAGCTGGAGAGGCTTGCTAATGGGTTTATCCCTGTAACTAACATGAAACTTTGCCTTGGCCAACAACCCCTAGGTCCAAAAAGCAAAACATACAAATAAAAATAATGTCACTCAATGTCCAAATAAAAAAATAATAATTAAAACTTGCAGAGATGAATGAGAAATAACCACCTCAGTGTCAAATTCTCCTGATTGAACGGCAATATTGATGTCAGTTATGATCTTTACAAGATCCACCAATAATCCCGGGCGATCAGCTGTTTCCACAGAAAGCAAACTGCAAAAATAGCATTATGGAGGCGGGCAGGGGAAGGCAACAGGGAAAATATATTTTTTGCCAGCTGCTTTTGCATGTAATGATGTTATCATTCATGCTTAGCAGGCAACCGCTAATGTGAGGGCTTAGCCTCCAAAATAGTCATGGGGAAGATGTTGGGTTGCAGGATTTTAATTGCATGAGAAAGTAAAACTGATAAATGCATTACCTCCGGTTAGGACCATCATCATTGATTCTTATGCGGGTTGCTATATCCACATCAACCTGAGGAATAACAACACAACAAATTTGAATCGGGACAAATACGTGGGACTTCATTAAATGCATTTATTTTGTATGCCCAGGAAATCTCTCAGGATGCATCAACACAATATAGGACTAATAAGATTTGGAAACAAAGTCAATCGGAATATACTATCTTACCTCTACCAGGTTCACACAATTTATAATGAACAAAAACCATTACATGGCACAAACACCTCAATATGGAGTAAAAATCAGAATTTTGTTAATTTGATACAATACTACATAAGAACTCTCAAACGACTGCATTACACTACACATAAGGAGCATAAAAATACATGCAGAACAGTATTTACTTGAAAATATTTCTTTCTTTATTCTATCTATGTATTTAGTTTTTTCTGCTGAAGGGGGGCAACAGGGGGTGCTTCCACTTCCTACAGGGGCAGATCCAACTATGACTTCTTGAATAAGAACATTTCTACCTTGACTATGATGTGAGAAGGTGACAGTCATTGTAAAAAACTGAAAATTATCACATCATTAATTCGCTATCAAATGCACATTTTCATGTACTATTGTGCATGCATATTGGGAGTGTGGAAAAACTCAGAAACACATGCAAAGTGCACATGCACCCTCAGCAGTAGAGACCTCTAACTACTGGTTTGTATAATCGTATTACATGCTTGACTAAGAAAGGTAAAATATAAAAATAATTTTCTATATATGACAGCTTAATTAACTCAGCTAGTTAACTTCACAACAAGAAGTGCTCCACACAGACAAAAATAAATCAACATTACAAAAAAATATATAACAATTAAAAATAAATGAACCTGTTGTTTTGGTGGCACTATTCCAAAGGCTGCTCCCATTGCTAATTGGGTACTCGATTCCTGGACCATCAGTTTGACATGTTCAGGAAGATGGAACTCCAAGAAGATGTTCACTACCAGAGGTTAACTTAATAACATTCTTTTTAAATTTAAAAAAAAATTTAAAAATGAAATACCGGGTGATACTCTATCAAATTGTTTATAATTGTCAAGCGAATTGCCTCAAGCAACTCTGGATCATCTACTTTTCTACCTGTGTCACTGCAAACAAGCTCCACAAACAAATGAATCAAATCAACAAAGAACAGCTAGTGCAATAACTAATTCAATACTAGGAATGAGTCAAATGTCAAATTTTAAAGGTTTTTGAACTCATGTAGGAAACTAAGATTTGAAATCATTCCAGAAACTGCTAACATTTTCTTATCCATGTACTTATGACACCACCACTCTCTGCATCTTTAGGCATTTGCATTTGTTCAAGGATCATCAAATTTGTGATTTAAATACCACTGGCTGTAAGGAAGCTCACTTGAATACATATAAGAAAGTATTATACCTCTCAAGAAAAACCAAGATCTGAACTTTATAGTGAATGAACAAAGGAGTATGAAAACATATTAACCCGAAAATGAAATAGGAAGCAGAAAGACCAGAGTGTAATTTGCAAGTATGAAAACTGTCAAGACAATATACAAAAAGAAGACAAGGCCCCATGTTCAAATGTACATGTAAGGAGAATAACTTACGCTCTAGTGATGGCAAACTTGTTGTGCTTCCCAGAAGAATCCAAGAAAACATTTGCTTTAACAACATTGAGTCCAAGATTTTTGAGTGCATTCATCTGCAACCCATTTGCTGATAGTTAATGTCCACTAGCAGACACATTCTTGAAAACGTATGAAGATAGATCATATTGAATGAAAAAATTTCTCATTCATCAATATACTAAAGACTCAAACATCAAATATCAAACATAAATAACAGAGGTAAGCCTTCATACAGTGTCAAGAAGAGCTCCAAGCCGATCCCCAAAAGTTATCTCCACAACAGTCGCATCTGGATCAGAGTCTTGGTCGATAATAACGACTGGAGTTGGAACGGTATCACTTTCACTCTGACTTGCATCCTGTTTGCCGTCCTATTCCAAAAAACCAAAAGAAAACAGAGAAGTAAGCCACTTAATATGGAAAAATCCCATCACATAGATCAAAATTTGTTTAATACCTCCACAGTGGAAGTCGATGCCCGTGGAGTGATTGTAGTGGCTGAAGATAGCCATCTGACAGAAACCACACAGAAACTTAACACAAAGAATAGCAGCAATGCACTGCCTAAGTTTACTCTAAAAGGCAATGTTAGATAACATTGGTATTATCTAATGATCTCTTTGTGTGCTTATATTGCTTCTTCTTTCTCATTGCACAGTTTGCTGGGGTATGACCCCTTTGCTAGCTTCTGTAGTTTTCTCTCTTTAACACAGATTCTTACTTACCCAAAAGAAAAAAAAAGAAACAGCAAAACTATACAGACTACTTCCAAGTCATAATTTGAGGAAATAAAGAGAATACAATACAACCCAGAACATAAAAGTGAAAAAATTAAGTCACATAACTAACCAAAATAGTTACTTTGATAAAAATAAAACAAAAACAACACAACAAAATCAGTACACTAGTATGATCACATAGGAGCAAAGTCTTAAGTTTTACATAGTTGTGCAATGACATTACAGTTCAAAAGATGTAACAACAACAACAACAACAACAACAACAACTACATCAAATTAAATAGAAATGAAGAAAGAATGTAAAAAGTGAAACAAGGGGCTTACTTTCTCTGATGAAAAATGGAGAAACATTTGGCGCCTCTGATGAAAAACCCACTTGAAACTCGAGTTTCAGAGGCTTTCAGAATAGCATTACTGAGGTGAGCACCGAGAGCACAAGAAGCCATAGCTACAGCCATTTTTGAATAATTTTCTCACTCAAAAATACTATTAAAAAAAAAATCACAAACAGAAAAAAGAAGAAGGAAAGAGGCTAAAAGAGAAGAAACAAAAAGAAAGTAGGCAAGACAAGAACAAAGAGCATTGAGAACTGGCAGTAGATAACGTAGTGAAGAATAAATGGATGTGTGATTTTAGGTTGGTTAGCCTCTAGGAATATACGCCATTGGATTATTTGATGGATGGGATGGTGTACACAGAGTGAAAAAAAAAAACATTTTTTTTTTAATATCCTTAAATTTTTGGATTCTATGTTTTACTCTCTCTTTTTTAAGGTTTTTTAAAAATTGCTTAAAATCGAGACATTTAAATTAGTTTCAGTTAACTCTAATTAATAAAATCTCTAGTGTCTCAAATAAAATATTTAAAGTTCGATTCCAACCTATATCCAAAATTAATTGGCCATTTTTTTTTATAGGAATTAATTGGCTATTTGATCGAATGATAAAAAATAATTATCAGGTATAAACTTTATAAGTTGAAACTATATTTAAAATTAGTTGAATTAAATATAGAATATAATGCAGCTAGATAAAATAAGTCTAATAACACAATATTGTTTAAATTTTATTTTATAATTGTTAATATGATTTATTCTAATTGATTCAAAGTACAAACAGTGTTATAAGGGAGAAATGTGAAAATAATATTATTCCCATTGCAGCTCTACATGTAATAATTTCAAAAAATAAAAATAAAAATGTGCCCAGTGAGTTATAGGCGTCCATTCCTCATCTGATATATGGATTTATTCTCTTTTTATATTTAATTATTATTATGTTCCCGCATTTCTTTTTTTATTTATTATATATATATTTAATGTTAGGAATATTTTGTTCCCATTTTTGCATATACCACTAGTGGTAGTATCTAGTATCTACTTCTATCTACTGCTACAAATATCTGGTACCACAACAGTGACGCCTTTGGTTCAGACTTACGGATAGAAAAAAGTTAAAAGAGACATGAGTTTTGTGCTTTCTGAGTCCGTTCCCAACCTGGCGAGGGATGAGGAATCCATTCATTTCTTGTCCTTTATGAACCAAACAGGGCCCCAGGCTTCAATCTCTAGGCGCAGTTTTTTCTTCTCTTTTTTTCAGTAGATAGTGGGTGGGAGATTTGAATAATTTTAATGTATTTCCAGTTTTTGTTAGCATTTAAAAAAATTAATAAAGAAAGTTAGGACATTATTTTTCAACCTATTTATTAGTGGCGATTTCAGAAATTTTTCTCAAGATATTCCTTAAGAAGCATAAATTATACAATCTAATAAAAAAAGAAATTCATATATTGACAACAACAACAATAAAAAAACACGCAAATACATAAAGTTTACAATTGTCTTCTACCAGTTTTTATATTTTGAAATCAATGCATTATAGTCCCATTATCAATGCTACAAACTATATCTCTTTCAATGTACATAGCCAAACAATCATTCATCCACTGAATATAAAACAAATTATGGTGCAAAATTTAATTTTATTGACATAAAAAAACTGAGGGTGTTCTCAAATTTTATTTGAAGGGTAGATAATTAAAATTTTCTAAATTATTATATATAAAAAAAAATTTTCAAGTCAAGGTGGTCCCTGGCCTTAAGGTGGCGCCGTCCTTGATTTTTATAGAAATTTTTTTTTTTTTGGTAAAATAACTCATTTAAAATTTTTTTTTTTTTTTAAAAACTTTAATATTACTATCGCGTACCCTTGGCCCGATAGTCACTTTACAAGTATAAGTATTTGTAAGATGTGGGGGTAAAGGTCGAAATTCAAGCCTCCAAATTTTACATACATATAAACTTAGATTAGGCTAAAATTGAGTTTTTATCTTATATAAATTAAAAAGTAAAAAACAAAAACTTTAACGTCAAAAAAATAGAGCGCAAACGTCTCTATTAGAGACACAAGAATGTATTAATTGAACTATAAAACTTTTAACTACCTCTTATTGCAATTAACATTTCTTTCAATACTATGTTCTATAATTTAAATGGAATGGAACATAATGACTCAAATTTTAAGAAAAATCTTAAATGAATAAGATTTCATTATAAACACAATTTAGAACGTGGGATCTTATAGCATCATGATATTTTTTATAATTTTACCGATCTATAAATTATTATCTCTTTGTTTAAATCCACATGTATAAAAGCTATAAAGTTGTAAAAATTACACATATTTTAAATTTATTAACCAAAATACATTGTTGATTCTTAAATTTAACCTATAATAAGGGATTTTAGTCAAGTTAATTGACAAAATATTGCTTTAATTTAAATTTTTTTAGAGTTTTGAACCTTTGATACACAATTAAAGTTGTTTGCGGAAACTCAAAACAGTGCTAATTATAAAACTTTTTAGAGCCGAAAAGAACGTATAGCATCAGGTGGCTTAAAGTATTCAAGTAAAGTTGCTTGAGAAAAGTTTATTCAAGTACCCGGTGGCTTAAGTAAACTTGGAGCAATTTGCATTATCATCAGAAAAAAATTTTCATTTTACACTTTAAAGTAAAAAGTTACTTTATCTATTTTAACATATCATTTTATAACTCATCTAACATCTTGTTTTTTATTTTAACATACAAATGCAACACATTAAAATAATATAAAACTAATCCAAAATAAATAAAACTAATTTTTTTTATTTAAAAATAAGAAAGAGAGTTTATCAAAATAAGTTTATAACTCATCTACAATAACTTCTAAATTTAAGAAGTTACTGTAGTAAGGATATTAAAAATTATAAGAATACTCACCTGGATGAAGAGTTTAGTGTTTGAGGATGTAAAATAGCAATTTGGGTGGTATACATTCGTGTTTAATTCTAGTATCTCTCATCTCTCAGTTCTCTTAATTCAAAACTCTTACTCTAACTTATATCTCATAAACTAAGGTGAATGTGTGTGTGTGGAGTAATAAGACTTAACTGAGTTCTGGTGCAACTCAGAAAGAGCTATTATGGCTCTTAAGTGTGGTCTAACTTGATAGAAACAAGTCATGAGAGTGGATCACAGCAGTTTGATTTTAATTTACAAATCTACTACTGTAACTCAGTTTTTATAACCCAAAAACTCATCAAATTTATTCTCAGTTTCCACAATTTTAACTCAGTTTTTTGGGTAATGAGTTATGAGAATTGAGAACAAAAACTAAACCAATTAATCAAACAAACTTGAGATGAGCCCCCACAAAATTTGGGAATTGAACGATGAAAATTGAGAATTGAGTGCAGGTTTTGGCTACACCAAACATTGCCGGATGCTAATAGGTAGTTTCTCCTATCAACTTCCTTTTGGATTTTTTCATCATTATCCCAAATGCCTTCCTTCTCTTGTAATCTCTCGTATCTATTTCTCTATTTGGACTATATGGTCTTCTCGCAATAAAGTACAATTTCATCACCTTTCACTGCCACCACAACCACAACCACCTTCTGCTCTCTTTTTTTTTTATCATTTAAGTACCATTTCATCAAGACTTTATCTCCCTCATTAAGACGTGCTACCAAATTAATATGCATTCAACAGGAAAACATCTCTCTTTGGATTTCTTTTGACCCCTCCTCCCTTCGACCAAGTCAAAAGCAGATAGCAGTTGAAAAAGTAACATCGGTCACTCAACTACTCAAGTCCTTGTAGTCATATCCAAGTTCATAAAAAAACATCTCTTTAGCTAGTCTTGCTTTGAATCTATAATGATTTTGTCTCCTCGCTAAATTAGATGCTATTTATGAGAGGCTTGGATTGGATAAGCGACTAATCGTTTATGCAGATAAGTTAGCAGCCATGAGTGTCTCTTAGGTGTGATGTACTACATTTTTTTTTCTTTGTTCTAGAACTAGCTGCGCATCATAGCGTCAAATCTTATAGAATTTGTCCTTTCCCTTGCTCATAACATTTTATATATATACACACACAAAAATAAAATAAAACGAAGGGGGTAAATATAGTACTAAAATTTTCTTACAGTTATTATCATTTTGAAAACAGTTGATAATAATTTATCAAGGGTAGTGTTTGTAACTAAAATGTCTTCAGCTCACTATTTCAATTTTGAAAAATAAATATAAGTGTGTAACAGTTTTTATCCATTTATCATCGTATTAGCACAAGATCACTAAAAGTAGCATTTCTCCCTTTTATAGTTAAAAGGGAAAAGAAAATTGAGTTTTTCTTCTTTTCTTTTTTTCTTTTAGAATGAAAAGAGTTGCATTTTATTTTGCACGACATATTTATAGGTATTATTTCATCAAGACGAAACGATGAAAGTAGCCTAGTTACCTGGTTTCTGGAGATAATATGATCATGTGCTCCAGAGCTGTTGATTACCCACCATATTTTTTACCAATAATGTATACTTCATGGGGAAAAAATAATTGTAAAACTTAAAATCAGACACCACTTTTGTCACGTTCTCTATACTCAATTTGATAAAAATGAATTTCCTTAAAGAATTTTAGAGTACATAGTTTAGTCCAAACACTACCCAAGTAAAGAAAGGGAGAAAGAAATGAATCCAAGAAACCAAAACTATCAACCCAATGAAGGTATATCATCAATCCTCAAAATCTCCAGCATTCTCCAATAGGTAATTGGCTGCCAATTCTTCATTGCGATCGCATGCCAAAAATGCCTCAATGACTAGGGCTCTATCGAATCCCATTCCCTCCAGCTACAGAATGTGAACATAAATCAATCAATACATATTAATAACATTTAAGGGAAACAGAAAGAAATGAAGAGAGCATTGTATCACATAGAGAAGGAATCCATACTCGTTCAATAGCTTCCTGTTCAGCTGGCGTGACATGGACGGCATGAGGCAAATCTTGCTCGGGCTGATCAAATGCATCCCTGCAAGTAAAAAGAAAATTTATGCTGCCTTGTTGTTTAACAGTTCCAAGTGGAGGTTAATTTGCAGGGGTCAAAGGTGCCTATATCACAGTACATAAAAGCATTTCATCTCAAATCAAAACAAACAAAATCAAGTTTACACCACACACACACACAAAGGGTCAAGTTCCCAAGGTCTCATCCCTGTGCTTCAGAAGAGAGCCTGATCAGGCTTGATACATTGAATTTATCTGTTTATTAGTATAAGTCCACAAGTACCAAAAAAATCTCCAGAACAATGATTTTAGATATCAACATTGAAAGGAGTATTAACTAGAGATGATGACAGCATTGGGTGATCAAGGAGACAAGGACGATGATTATGCCTATAAGAAAAGGAAGGAGGATGACTGCAGCGTCTAAAGATTTCTATAAAATTGAAATGAATGAAGACATCTGACTCTTTTACTTTCTTTCTTTTTTTTCACTCAAAGATTTACTGGATATGCATATACTCACCCTTCAGAACCCTCTAGAGGTTCATTTATCAACTGAAGAAACTCTGCATGGTGCTCCTGAATTAGTCTTAAAAGCTGGGGATTTTGCTTTCCGAGCTCCTGAAGCATGGGCTGTACCAAAAGCAGTAGTTTTAATAATGAGACATTAATTGCCAAAAAAAAAATAGAAAATAAAACTCTAGAGACATCAAAAAGCCAGTAGGAATACAATAAAGAAATGATACAGACCTGTAATATCTGTGGATTTGCTTGCACCATTGATCGCAGTGCTTGAAACTAAAAGGCAAAGTGAAAAAATAAATAAATATATATATTCAGTCACATTGTAAGAGTTCAGTAAGTATAACAGGATGTAAATCAAACAGAACATTTGGTATCACAACTAATTGGCCATAAATGGATTTCAACACAATGCAGAATTGGGCTTAGACAAATCAATGAAAGTAAAAGTCCAAATGACAAGAGTGTGCTCTGGTTTGAGTCAGATGGATGCATGCTTCAATTTTACCTCTAGTCATGCCCTCTCGACCATATCCATTATAATATTGTTGAGGTTATAAGGTAGAGATAAAGAAGCTATAATTGAGAAGATCCAATCCATTTTATCATCCTTATGGGAAACAATTAGCACAAGTATCAATAAAAAAAGAAATTAGAGTGTCAACCTCAATATAGAAAGAAAAAGGTGCCAGCAAGTTAATTTAATTAGAATGCCTATGCTTTCGTAAAATCCCATACATAGAACTCAAAGATTCTTACATAAAAGGGCAGAAGGAAATGAATATAACAGGAATCCAACCTGTTGATTGTTCCTAAGAAATTCAAGGGATCCAAGTCCTCCGCCTCCGCCACCAGCAGCAGCAAGTGTCTCCTGGAAAATTCCAGCTTCTTAAAATTAGGGACCGGATGACAGTGAGTGAGTATAGGTCATGAAGTCCCTACCAAATTTAAAATTTTTTACCTGTGGAAACATATTCAAGGGTGATGAGTTAGGTGCTCCAGAGACAGGTGCAGTGGCACCACCTGTTTCAGTTGCCAGACTTTCTGGGATTTGAGCCACTGGTACTGCAACTTCTGCTGTTTCTGGAATACCCTGTAGTTACGCCAACATTAGTATCTAAATCAAGACTACCGCTACAGCAGAACAATTATGGATTTTAAACATACTGAGTATAAGTAATCCACAGCTCGCTCTGGGTTGTTAAAAGCTGCTCGAAGTGCACGGGTAACTGTTTCTCTGTCCCAGTTGCCACCACCCATATCCATTATTTGTTGAATAGTCTGCTCAAGAGTATTACCAGCAACTAGATTTGAAGCAGCTTGTCCATAGGCAACAGTAGGAGCACTGTAACAAGATATCATATCATGATACTATTATATTAAATTAATAAGAAATTTTGTTCTCTGCAACTAGAAAGGAAGTCCATTTATGTAGATTTGTTACTGAAGGCCAAAAAAATAAGAGAAATAAGAGAAAGACATATCAATCCTACTAAATTTCACATTATTGGTGCATATCTATGATAAACAAGCATGTAGTAAAGCATTTGATCTGGATCATGCATTGTCAAAATTAGAAATAATAATAAATAGACCCTGTCAAATAGCACACCCAAAATATATCTGGGGTTTAAGATTTGATTGGAAACCTTGGAATTCAGCCAGGCAATATAATGGATAACTGACCTCTGAATTTCAGTCTGTGCAAATGGCAAGATTGGACTGACCTCAAAATTTCAACCCAGCCACTTGAACCAACCAAAGTATCAGTAGATAGAAGCCATCTACTGGTTTTTAGACACTAAACCATGGTGGACATGGTTTTGGTACTTAATTTAGGAACAAAATATATACACACTTCAATGTGTACCATTCTTTTTTTTATTTATTTTTTATTTAATGAATACATACACTCCAGTGTTTACCATTCTACAAAATATATACCCAAGAGCTGCATTCTAGTAGTCCACACTATCATGCATTTTTTTTTTTTTTGGATAAGTAATAAGATATATTGATATCAAAAAGGAAACACCCTAGTACACAGGGAGTGAACAAGGGGACAACAAATCAAAAACAAAAATTGCAAGAATCTAGGAAAACAAAAAAAGAAGGGAAAGATTTGTTTTGCAAAGCAAACAACCAATCCAACAAAGTCCACACTATCATGCATTCAACACAGATTCAGCTCCATGTTTGATCCCATGGCTGAGCATGGATTATACCATGCTCTTAATACATGGTATCAAAAATATCGCTTAGTAAAAGGTATATATGAATATGCCACATTTCCAATGAAAAAACACATTTTCTGATCACACCATCACTCAATGAAATATCATCTTGTATGTGATCTAATCAACTTACCAATTATATGATGTTGATAAGCTAAAGAAAATAATATAGTCAGAAAGAAAACAGGAAACCCTTGTCAAGCATTTAAATTAAATGCAAGCAATTTTTACTGTGGCTGAAACTTGACAGAGCATCTTCTCATCTCCACTCTTTTTTTAAGGTAACTGATCAAAGGTTGCTTTCAAATCTTGATCATCATGTTCACCAATTTCAAAGCCATTTGTTCTAACAAAATACTAAGATGAATATCTTAGAGATAGAGCCCATACTTAGCTGCTCCTGTGTCTGAAGCAGATGATGTGCTCTTCGAGGCCCTACAACACATATAGCAAAGTGTATAGATTAATCCAGAAGATCCCCAAAAGCAACAATTGAAAGAAACCTGTCATAGAAACTCACGGTGCTTGTACAGGAGCTTCAGGTGCAGGAGGGATTGAGGTAGGTGCCGTTGTAGGTGGATTTGTAGAAGCAGGCTATCATACAGAGGTAAAATAAGTGGTTTATAAAGAAAACATAAGAAATCAGATGTGATCATTTTGGGGCAACAAATAAAAATGAGCAAGAATACCTGAGTAGATGAGGCCCCTGATGAGCTCAATGTTTTACTCTGCCAAAATGGCAATAGGATATAAAATTAGGGTACATATAAGTATCAAGATGTAGTAAGTATCTAAACTTACGCAAACATACCAGACAATAACAAGCAGAGAATTTTCTTAAGATCCTTAGTAGTATTGGCTAACATTTAGGAACATAATAATACACTAAAAATTGGAAACTCAATCACAATGATGCCAAAAATAACTAATCCAATAGCCAAAAAAGAAAAAGCTATGGTCTTTAAAACTAACCTAGAATTAACACAAAGTACTTTTTCATGATAATAAATAAATAACAACCATGCACCAACTGGGGGGAAAATCAATGATGCCAACACTAGCCCAGGTAAGGCAGGAGAGCAGGGTTGGGAATCCAACACAGGAGTTCAAAACTCTTTCATGTTTGGTGCAATATTGAGGAAAAGCATAATGCTGCTTCTTCAGATTTGTAGTGACAGCCATATGAGACTTCTGGTAACGAGGCTACTCTGCATACTTTTAGATATGTAGAAATATCTAATTGAGTGCATTCATGTCAGCATACTGCTGCTCAAGTTGACTTACAAATCATACTGTTCATAACACACAGAAAGGCAATGAAATAGGTAGTGAGGCTGTTCATTTTTTTAGGTATAACCAGGTTATACCCAGTGATGTAATTGGAAGCATTCAAATAGTCATATATGTCTTCTTTTATGAAAGTATACAAAATAAATACATAAATTCATACTCTTCATAACTAATTTAGGCAAAAAATCCCCAAGGAGTATCGCAATTGGTTGGGGACCACACCTCAAGAAGCAAAATCACTGGTTCAAATTTCCCTCCCAAATCCTTGCATTCAAGGAAGAGGGGGAATATTAAAATAAAAGACAAAATCCACCAATTCTTGATACAGAATGCTCAGCAAAAGCCTTAACTAGTATGTAAAATATTCACAGAGATGGAAGATATGAAATTCTAGCACTGGAAACTAACTTACCATCTTCTAACTTTGAGGAAAGGTAAGGTGTAATGATTAACTTACCTTAAAATTCTAAATGCGAATATTAACTAACATGATGTGATAATAACAAAATATTAATTACTGATTTGTTTGCTTTCATTAATGAAATAGCCTTTTTCTATTTTTACCGGTAGGTGTACATGCACCATTTCAAATATGATGAATACTAAGATATTGTTCATACTTTGGGTATTTATTAAATTTTTTTTTTTTTTATAAGTATTTATTAAATATATTCCATATAAACACATGGAAATAAACAGAAGCTGGATTGAATATCGCATTAATCAGTCAAATACCCAAACTTATAGTGTAGAAGCATCTGTAACATGGTACCCATGTCATGTATCATTTTGAGCAACCTTAAATATTTTTCTTATTATGGAACATATAATATCACATACCATAATATGCACTACCTTAAGTCTCAGTCTCACATAGCTGTAAATAATCTTTAGAATTCACACTTGTTTTCCGGAACTTAAAATATAATTAAATATCATAACAAAAACCAAACATGTTAAATTCACAATACAAACAAAATAAAAGCACGTTATGAAAAAATATACCTTGCTAAGCATGACAACAAGAAAACCATCTTCGGAAACATTGTTGTCCGCTAGCGTGGTTTCATCCTTCAAGACCTTCCCATTGTGAATCAACAACTGCTGTCCACATGGGTAATTGTCTTTTCCTTGCACATCTTCAATGTTCTTCTTGACAGCCATAACCTTTCAAAAATACCACCCATTAGTTGACTAATTAAAGTCCTTTTTTCTGATAATTCAATTATTACAATAAGTAGGGGAGAGGGGATTCAAACCCTGGTTTCCATTGAGTAAAAACACTTTTGACTAATCAATAAACACATAAACAATCCTTTCTTAGTACACCACGTGTCCGTTTTCCATGAGCTCTATTTGTTAATGTACAGATTTTTAAAAGCTCGCCTTTTCAATTACAAGAATACTTCAGCTCAATTCTAGCAAAAAACCAAATAGGCTGATGCCAAACGGACACGTGACCACTATCCAATCAGACATTAAAAAATTTCCCAATTTTATCTCTTTTCCTTATACTAGAGATCATAAAATACCCCTTTAGCTCATTGCCTTAGTGAGCACTACCCTTAAATTCTAGTTATCCATAATTTAATATTAAAAGATAACAAATCACCCACCAGTCCTGCTTTTTTTCTCAACTTACTAAATTTATGTATCCCCATAACCTTTTTTACTTTAACAACTTTAACTTGATCACATTCTGCATTATAATTCTGGTCAAAATTTATTTCTTTGCCACAAATTTAAATTTTTGAGCACCAAATCCTACTCTCTATATAACAATCACAAAAGCAATATACTGAATTAATGAATAAACAACAAAAATACAAATGTGAAACATCTACTGCTCGTTAATTTGGTTAACAAAACCTAAAAAAGATCAATTTTTTTCTTAATTTTAACGAAACAGATTACATGTAAAGCATTCAAAATTTGAAATTTGAAATTTGAAAACAAAAAGTTTAAGGAACTCACGGTGTCGGAGGGTTGAACCCTAATTTCAAAATGGCTGCCTTTGAGAGTCTTCACAGTGAGCTTCATTTTGGCGAGTTATCGATCGAAACGACGGCGTTTCGATAGAGGAAAACCCTAGGAAAGAAACGGCTCTGAGAAAAGAGAGAGAGCGCAGAGAGAAAGAGTGCCTTGTTTGTGTTTGCTGCAGGAAAATAAGGCACACACGCAAAACGAAAAGTAACAGTCTCTCAAAACGTATATAGGGGGACCAGCACGGGCTATGCACGTGACTTTGTCTTTATGATTTTTTATTATTTTCTTTTTTTTCTTTGAACTAGAATTTATGATTTTGTCTTTTTAAGATGTAAATAAAAATTGATTATTGATTGTTATTGATTTTCTTATTAAAAAGAATTGATTATGATTTCAATGAGTTTAGACGATATTTCACAATCTTTCAATGTTTTGATTTTATGCTAATGATAGTGGTATTAGTAGATTAACATAGAAGTAAAAATATTTCAATTATAACTGGTTATTTTTTAATAAAATATTATGTTTCTAACATTATCCTTGTTATTTATTTGATTTTTTTACTTTTTTTTTAACATATCTGATTTATTAAATAATATATATAAGGAAGTGTTGTATTGACCAAACTATTCCATTTCTTACAATGAAACACCTCGAAAACCTTAGAGCATCCACAGCAGTGGAGCTAAAAATTTAGCTTTTTAGCTCCACCAAAAGTTACTTTATCTATTTTACCTACATACATGCTGCAGCAGTGGATCTATTTTAGCTTTTCACACAATAAAATAATATAAACATCACAATAAAATAATATATCAACTACAATAAAATAATATATCTTATATAATAAACAACAACCACAACCACCTTCAACCGCCACCGCCACCGCCGCCGCCGCCGCCACCATTGCCGACGACTTTTTTTCCACCGCCGTCGTCGCCGCCGCCGCCACCGCCACCGCCACGTGACTCCATAAAATTAGAAAAAATATATATAAACTTCCCTGCACACAGAAAATTTCCAAACTAACATTTATATCGACACAACAAATTACATAGATAAATTACACAACAAACTTACATTTATATTACAGAGACATTTATATTACATTTATAGACAAATTACAAATTACAGAGACCATACAATAAATTACAGTGACCCAATACATTCATGTGGTTTTATGCAACACAATAATGTGGTTTTGTGCAACACAACAATTTACAGAGTGTGGTTTTGTGCAACACAACAATTTACAGAGACCACCCATACGTAACTCTGGCTCTGTGCAACACAACAAATTACACTAACAACAAAACATAAAAACTTTCCCGCACAAATTACAGAGACCACATAATCCAGACAACAAATTCTTGCAAATAGAAAATTCCCAATACAGAGACCACATAATCCACACAACCAATTCCTGCAAACAGAAAATTCCCAATACAGAGTGCACAGAATCCACACAACAAAATAACAGAAAATTTCCAAACACAAAATTTCCAATACAGAGACCACATAATTCACACAACTAATTCCTGCAAACAGAAAATTCCCAATACAGAGTGCACAGAATCCACACAACAAAATAACACAAAATTTCCAAACACAAAATTTCCAATACAAAGACCACATAATCCACACAACCAATTCCTGCAAACAGAAAATTCCCAATACAGAGAGCACAGAATCCACGCAACAAAATAACAGAAAATTCCCAAACAGAAAATTCCAAATACAGAGACCACAAAATCACAATAACCCAGAAAAATTAAGCTATGAAAAAATTCACTACAAAAGAAAAGAGAGAGCACTGACCTGAAGTGGATCGGCTGGGACGGCGACGGCATGGACGGCGACGGCGTGGAGAGCTTGATGAGTGAGATGAGAGCTTGCGACGGCAACGGTGATGAGTGAGGGAGATGAGCTGGAGTGCGATGAGTGAGGGAGATGCGGCGACGGACGGCGTGGGCTGGGCTGGTCTGGGACGGCGATGGGTGAGAGAGATGAGTGCGATGGGTGAGAGAGATGAGTGAGGGAGATGCGGCTGGGATGGCGTGGGCTAGGTTGGGCTGGGACAGCGAGGGAAGGCGTGGGCTGGGCTGGTCTGTGGCGGCGACGGTGATGAGTGAGGGAGGAGTGATTTGGGAGTTGAGAGTGAGGGAGAAGGAGATTGAGAGTGACGGTGAGAATGTGAGATATAAAATAAAAGAATGAAAAAAAACTGAGTGGAGTGATTATTTTAATCGGGCTGCTGATTAAAAAAAATTTTTTTTTTTTTAGATGAGTGCTACAGTGCACATCTATCTATAGATGTGCACTGTAGCAAATCAGCCAAATATTATGGCTTTGACTCCACTGCTGTGAGCTTATTTTGCTATATTGGTAGAGCTAAAATAGTATTATAGCTTTTTAGCTCCACTGCTGCAAATGCTCTTACCAACCAATAT
Source organism: Quercus robur (assembly GCF_932294415.1). NCBI lineage: Eukaryota > Viridiplantae > Streptophyta > Magnoliopsida > Fagales > Fagaceae > Quercus > Quercus robur. The sequence continues at coordinate 83,961,232 of NC_065538.1, read as the reverse complement.
TATGGTTTCGTTTGACTTTGTAGTAGGCTTGGTAGCTTTAGGGAGAACACAAGCTAACAAATTTGTCTTGTTCGAGTCTTTCTTTATTTCTATTTTTAGCTTTGTTGTTTTCGATAATTCGAAGGATGTTAGCTTCAGCTTGTCCCTGTTGTTTGGTTGTTTATGCACCGGTTATGTACCCCCCCTAAAATAAAAAAAACCAACATAGCTAGTAATTAATGAATCTTCTTATTCCTAAGATAATATTTTGATAAATAGTTTTTTTTCTTAAGTGTATTTTTTTTTTTTCCTGAATGCATATCTTTTTTAAAGAAATATAGAGGGGTAGGGTTTGAATTATTATTATTATCATATATATTTATTGTTGAGAAGAAGGTATGGTTCATTACATACGTGGACATCACAAAGAATGTCTGGATTATTACTCAAAGTCCATATTCAACATAAATTGTAATTAATAAATAAATAAAAATGTTAAATTAACAACTGCATAGTTTAGGATTTAGTTAAGAGTGTAGAGTTGATTTTTTAACTATTATTTATAAGAAAAAGTTTGATTTCAACACGGTTTAAAGTTATATTTTTTTTCAACATACTACTTGACAATTGATGAGTTCAATTATATGTAGTTTTAGTCACATCACTTTTTTAATGAGTTATATGATTTGCAGAAACGGAGCCAGGACTTAGAGTTAGGGAAGTGGCTCTATTGCTAGTTATGTGCGGCAGCTTCGGCCTTTAACTCTACTACTTTATCACTAAAGATTTTTGTTTAAAACTTTTTAAATGGCCAAGTTGTTTGTTTTGGGTAAAATAAATTGATTGGGCTTAATTATTTTTTTAGCATTATTATTGGTAATTTTTGTTGTGGGGCTAATTTTTTTGGACTTGTATATTTTGTTTTAGATATAATCTATTAATTTTTATGGCCTTAAAAAGGTGAAAAATGCTAAAACTACAAAATTTTACAAATTGCTAATATGGTGAGTGGTTATCGATAAATAAAAAGTGATGCAAGTGTGGGAGCCAATAAAAATTTGCTACTTCAATAGTTTGTAAAAATATTGTAAAAAAGTGTGTGACTATAACATTACTCTTAAAAAAATTGATGGCATTGTTAAGGGGGGCAAAATGTAATTTTGTTGAACAAAATTACTAAAATTAGTACCTATTAATATACTAATATTTTTATTGAAAAAATTTAAGGAGGGCCATTGCCCCCCTTAGTCAATACATAGATCCGTCCCTGGTGATTTGTGTAAAGAATACACATGGAAAGTCTTATAATTTGCCATGTGATGTATTGGAAATGACAACTCTATATTGGTTTGGAGCCAAACTTTGTCCTTTTGTATAATTGCAATTGATTTTCAGGTTTGGTACACTAAGATCTTCAAGAACGAAACCAATATTTTAGTTTTGGGGTCCACGTTATAAACCAAAAATTATTAGAATTCAAAAAATGAAAAATATAGTAAGATTTAAGAAAAATATACTTTGAAATATAAACCTAGTATATATCCATTCAATGTTAACAAACTATGGACAAAAGGAAAGACACAAAGTATTTATTTGTTAACATATTATAAATCATTCATTTATCAAAGTGGAATACAACATTTTTTTTAAATCCCAAAAATTAAGTTATGACTGATTGCATATTTTATTCACAAGAATTTCCCTTTCAAAGGACAAAATTAAATTCCCTTAGAAACCATCTTCTGTTGTGTTAAGAAACCGAATGAAAAATTACCATTTTATAGTTTTAATAAAAACAATAAGGGTAAATACGAGTACAACCACTCTATAAACAAGTTGGTAATAAGTTGTTAATATGTTTATACTTGCCAACCATTCAACATTATTCATAAATAAATTATGATAATAAAAACACGTGGGCTATGAAGTTCGGACATACTACTATTTTGGTCAAAATTTTGAAGAAAAACTAACTAATATCAACACCACAATTGTTCCTCCACCCTTGTGTGTATATCTTATCATAGATCCATCCTCATCCTCAGGCTCTTCCTCTACAGCCCCTGATGATATCCTTAATATGATAGAAAACCTTCCCCCAGAGATAAAAGACCAAATAAAGACATTGACCCTTGAAGCTAGATCCAAAAAATTCATTAGAGTCCTCCATAATTACCTTAAAGAGCATCAAAGCCACTTCCTTGCCATTTATCCTGACATAGACCAACCATGGAAAACCTCTTTTGCTTTTTGGGTAACCAACTGGATGGTCATACATTATCTCTATATGTGGTATTTATTCAATGAGTATTATTTGTGTTTTCATTTTGAACCAGAGTTTTACAGTTTTATTTTCCCTTGGAAAATAGATATTTTCAAAAATTCTAGTTTGAAATTCTGAAAAATGATGCTCATAATGGAGATTGGAAAAAGTACCCATCACAGTACATTCAAGATTTGGTCACAAGATTAGTAAAAGATGTTTACTTGCTAAGCTCAATTCCAAAAATGATATCCAAGAAGAAGGAATCTTTCACCCATTAGAGATGCATTGGGTCACTAACCCGGATGACAGACTCCATTCACACATGGACACTTCTTGGGTATCTTGTTACCAAGCTCTTACAAAGGCAAAATCCCTTAATAAGGGAATCTTATCCGAAATAGTACCAACTGACCCAGCAGTTTGTAGACAACAGTGGTTACATGAAGATCATTGGAAAATGCCCAATCCTCTTATTGATTACGATGACCCCTATTATGATAACTATGACCCAGATGTCAATGCTGACGTCGACAAAGAATGGTTCCAAGGAAGAGATGGATGGGACCAGACAACTTTAACACTTAAAAAAAAAAAAAAAAAAAGGGGTCCTAAAAACGTCTTGGAACACGTCTCCCATAATATTGGCCTTATCCTCACCTTACAGGCACACTTATTGCTCTTGCAGAAGAAATGTCCTAATTCATCTCAGCCTTATCTACATTTGCCAGAAAAGCTTATTACCTCTGCAGAAGCTTATCCAAGAGCAGCTAGCCAGGCCCTTACTACCATCAACACTTGTTAATAAGAATCCAAGCCCCTACCATCTTGTGAAAAACAGATTGTAAATTGTATCTGAATATGGTTTGAGTTCCATTGCCTATAAATAAGGTCTTTGTGTCTTTGTAATGGCAAGAAATAGCCTCCCTCTGATGTCCTTATGTCCTATGTAAAATATCTGTTGAATCTAATAATATCAGTCAGTTTGTTGTATATAGTTCTCTGTTCTATTCCATGCTTCCAAGTAATCTCTATATTTCTTTAGCATTATATTTTCTTAACCAATTTCCATAATCTTCTTACACCCTCTTCTTCTCATGTGTATAATATCGAGAAAATATTAAGAATTTTTTTTTTTTTTTTTACTAAATGATTTTAGCAAGATAAAACACCAAAATGCAAAAAAAAAAAAAAAAAAAAAAAAAAAAAAAAAAAAGAAGAAGAAGAAAAGAAAAGAAAAAGAAACAAAAATTCTTGTTTAAAGTTTATTATTTAGAAGAGGGCCACAAGTTATAAGCTAGCTAACCATTTTTTAGCATATTATAACTAATTTAAATTTTATGAAATATATATATATATATATATATTTTTTTTTTTTTTGAGTTTGGAAAGTAAATGAGTGAAGGGGTGTTGGTGCACAAGGTTGTAAATGAGTCAAGTATGAAAAATTCAAGATTGTCTGTTTAATTTTATTTCAAACACAAACTGATCTTGAGCTTGTCACCAAAATAAATCACCTGATCAACTTGGTTCATTTTTTTTTTAAACAAGCTTGAGCTTGTTCACGAGTTACTCGAATAACTTATAATACTTTTAATATACAGTAAATATAAAACTAAAGTGTTGTTTAGGGATTATGTGAATTATTAAAGATTCCCATAGGTTTAGGGATTCATTTCCCCCCCTAACATGTCCATAGCCATTTCCGGGTTCTCCTATAATGTAGTTTAGTGTGATACTGTTTCCCCTCTATGCTAAAATGCTGCTAATTGACAATATGGTTTAATTGTTTAATCTATAATTTATATAAAATCATTTTTTTAAAGAAAAGATGTTTGAATTTTGGTTGACATAATAATATTTTGCCACATAAATTTAAGTTTTTGAGTCTTCACAAATTTACAAGTCAATATTTTAATATAATTTTTTTAATTGAATTTAAATTATATTATATATTTAAACCCTTAATTAGAATGCTTTTAAATCATATTTTCTTTAAATAATAGATTAAATCGTTCTATATACATATACAATCCAAATAAATATCTATTAGTAATTACCCATAATTATATGGTTAATAGTTGCCATATAAAAATACAACCATAATAAATATCCATTAATAACTACCATAATTATCAATTTTCATATTTAATGTTTCATATACAAACAATCAAAATAAATGTCTAATAATAATTATCATAATTACCAAATTTAATATTTATGTGGGGCCCAATAATTCGGGGGCCAGGCCCATTTATTCGTTGGGGCCCAAAGGCCTAAGCCAAGGAAGGTTATGGCCCAGGCTCGGCAATACAAGTACAAAATAGCCTTGGGATACAGCCGAGGACGATTCAATCCTCAACATGTCCGAGGTCTCACCGGAAGGAAGGGTAAAAACGGTATAGGACCAACTTGGAAGAAAATCTAAAATATCTGGGTCAATAGAGAAGGATACGCTGGAAAGTATAACGACTAGGGAAAGCTGTCCTTACTGCCATTCAATACTCTGCACCTGACAAAGCCATACTCTTCAGCTTTTACAACCACCCCCAACCACTCTGGGTATGGGCTGATGGGACAAGTATCAGTCTGGGAAAAATCGATCCTACACGTGGACGAAGGATAAGGAACGCATGCGAGTATAAAAGGAGAAGATTGGAATCCAAAAAGGAGGCTGGGAAAAATGACTAAAAACCAGAACCTCCCAGCCCGCCTCCAGGAGAAAGACTCCTAAGGCGAAAATGACTTAATCATGTATAAACACCACGAGAAACCCATCGTCTGGTGACTGAGGCCTAGCCTTTCAAACTCACGCTCTACAAATGATATTGTTCGGGCCTTTTTACATGCAAACCCAACACTGTTACGGTTCGTTACGAAACGTGTCCTTACAATTGGCGCCGTCTGTGGGGAAGGCTTGTGTGTTGGCATAGGCGGTAGGTCGAGAGAGTTCCCTTGTCATTTCTAACAGCCGGTCATAGAGTTCTAGTGTAAAGTTCCACCAGGGGCTATGATTCTTGACTAGGGGCTACGCTTTGTAGCGTCAATCGCATGGATGGTTCTAGGGTCTTGGCTGAGGAGCTAATTCCCCTAAAGCCAAGACCCCATGCCGAAAACTGAGTTTTGGACAGACCCAAGGTATTCTATGGTCTTCGAACTCAAACCTATGGGGAAACCAACTACTTAGATGAGAAAACTGAGTTTTGGATAGAACCAAGGTATTGCATGGTCCTCGGACTCAAACCTATGGGGAAACCAACTACTTAGATGATGAGAAAACTGAGTTTTGGACAGAACCAAGGTATTGTATGGTCCTCGGACTCAAACCTATGGGGAAACCAACTACTTAGATGAGAAAACTGAGTTTTGGACAGAACCAAGTTATTGTATGGTCCTCGGACTCAAACCTATGGGGAAACCAACTACTTAGATGAGAAAACTGAGTTTTGGACAGAATCAAGGTATTGTATGGTCCTCGGACTCAAACCTATGGGGAAACCAACTACTTAGATAATGAGAAAACTGAGTTTTGGATAGAACCAAAGTATTGTATGGTCCTCGGACTCAAACCTATGGGGAAACCAACTACTTAGATGAGAAAACTGAGTTTTGGACAGAACCAAGGTATTGTATGGTCCTCGGACTCAAACCTATGGGGAAACCAACTACTTAGATGAGAAAACTGAGTTTTGGACAGAATCAAGGTATTGTATGGTCCTCGGACTCAAACCTATGGGGAAACCAACTACTTAGATAATGAGAAAACTGAGTTTTGGATAGAACCAAAGTATTGTATGGTCCTCGGACTCAAACCTATGGGGAAACCAACTACTTAGATGAGAAAACTGAGTTTTGGACAGAACCAAGGTATTGTATGGTCCTCGGACTCAAACCTATGGGGAAACCAACTACTTAGATGATGAGAAAACTGAGTTTTGGACAGAACCAAGGTATTGTATGGTCCTCGGACTCAAACCTATGGGGAAACCAACTACTTAGATGAGAAAACTGAGTTTTGGACAGAACCAAGGTATTGTATGGTCCTCGGACTCAAACCTATGGGGAAACCAACTACTTAGATGAGAAAACTGAGTTTTGGACAGAACCAAGGTATTGTATGGTCCTCGGACTCAAACTTATGGGGAAACCAACTACTTAGATGATGAGAAAACTGAGTTTTGGACAGAACCAAAGTATTGTATGGTCCTCGGACTCAAACTTATGGGGAAACCAACTACTTAGATGATGAGAAAACTGAGTTTTGGACAGAACCAAAGTATTGTATGGTCCTCGGACTCAAACCTATGGGGAAACCAACTACTTAGATGAGAAAACTGAGTTTTGGACAGAACCAAGGTATTGTATAGTCCTCGGACTCAAACCTATGGGGAAACCAACTACTTAGATGAGAAAACTGAGTTTTGGACAGAACCAAGGTATTGTATGGTCCTCGGACTCAAACCTATGGGGAAACCAACTACTTAGATGATGAGAAAACTGAGTTTTGGACAGAACCAAGGTATTGTATGGTCCTCAGACTCAAACCTATGGGGAAACCAACTACTTAGATGATGAGAAAACTGAGTTTTGGACAGAACCAAGGTATTGTATGGTCCTCGGACTCAAACCTATGGGGAAACCAACTACTTAGATGAGAAAACTGAGTTTTGGACAAAACCAAGATATTGTATGGTCCTCGAACTCAAACTTATGGGGAAACCAACTACTTAGATGAGAAAACTGAGTTTTGGACAGAACCAAGGTATTGTATGGTCCTCGGACTCAAATCTATGGAAAGGTCAGCTACTTAATAAAAATTCTAAATTGCTCAACCCTCGGATCAAGTACCAGAGAAGGTTAAAGCTATGAAGGTTATTAGGAAGATGATGAAACGCCTTCCTACTCGGCAACCTGTAAAGGCTGTTCATTCTTAGGTTATATGTCCTCGGATGACTACCTCCTACACCTCCCCGAGCATTCAGCTGTCATTTCGGCCATTTTGGGGTAAGTATTGTTTTCTTAGGTCGGCATTATAATGCCGATCAACTCTATTAAGTTCATAATAATATGTTTTCCTTAGCAAGGGTTTCGACCCTAAGTGTCATTTGTTCAAATTGGCATTATTGTGTCGAACGTCTCTCATAAGTTCATAATAGTATCTTTTATCTTGGTAAGGGATTTTGGTCCTGAGTATTTCTTTTCCAGGTCGGCATTACTGTGACGAACAATTTTATTAAATTCATTATAAACATTATTGTCTCAATAAAGGTTTCTACCCTAAATGCCATTTGCTCAAGTCGGCACTATTATGCTAGATAATTCCAATAAGCACAGAGCAAAATCCTTTTACTAACACGGATTTTGGCCCTAAGCATCATTTATAGTATAAAAACAAAAAAGAGGTCCCAGGATAGTACATCTATTTACGGCACAACCATTTCGAAAAAGAAGAGATAGGATATATGAAATAAAGCAAAGACGTCTTTTATTAATATGAAGATGTATTATAGCGTACAATGAAGGGCTTAAACAAGCCTACATAGAAAACGAGCTACAAAAACAATAAAAAAAAACAACAACAACAATATGACAAATAAACAGTCAGATGTCCTTTTAAGCTCGTCTCCGAAGTCCTTCCAAACTCTGCCCCAGTAGCGCCCATATTGAGAGGAGGACCTTCTTCAGAAGAAGAAGGAGGAGATGAAGAGAAAGAAGGAGGAGAAGAAGAGAAAGAAGGAGGAGAAGAAGAGGAAGAAGGAAAAGCGCTAGGATGGATCTGGCGGTGGAAAGAAGAAGAAAGAGAGAGAAAAAGAGGCACCAGTGAAGGAAGAGAGGAAGAAGCAGGGATACTTTGTCCCTGCGTCAGTCCTGACTCCTAACACGCTGGTGCCATGTTAGCTATGCTCGTAAGAGAGCGGTTGGTACTGATAATGGGTGATCCCAGCTCAGTCGCACCAAAAGTTTGACACGACGAGCCCCTGCTTCGGATTTTGGCTGAAAGGAAGGTAAGAAGGATCTTGAGTCTTCGCCATCCTTGCCCTGATCGAGCCATTTTTAGCTTCATAAGAACATGGTATTTCTGAGAAGTGTATGGCTCCTTCATTACTTACTCCTATTTTCGAAACGAATTACAAGTTAAAGTATAACTAGAGGGTAAAGTAAACTCTGGAGGAGTCTAAGGGTTTCAGATTTCAGAGGGATTAAAAGGGTTTCTGTACAGGAGAAATAACCTCTTACTTTTTCTTTTTATATGAAGGGCGAAACGGAAGGTATTTAATTTGTTCAGATTTCCAAGAAAATCTGTAAACGAGAATATACCCGTTCCACTTCCCCTTACCATCAATAACTGTTGAATTTCAGTGGTCTCGTAAAGGGAAATCATTAAAGGCACGTTTTGGATAACCAAACGGCAGGAATGCGTTGTGAATGAATTCAGAGGAATGTCTCGTAGACCGGTACGTTTCCTGGGCAGATGAAGAAACGCCAACATTAATAAAAGGCTGAGTTAAACGAGCCGTGATAAAGGCTTGGTATTACCAAAACCTTCCTCTCCAACCAAGAAGTTGGACAGCAGGGTTTTGAGGGGCTATTGTGGGGCCCAATAATTCGGGGGCTTAGCCCATTTATTCGTTGGGGCCCAAAGGCCCAAGCCGAGGAAGGTTATGGCCCAAGCTCGGCAATACAAGTACAAAATAACCTTGGGATACAGCCGAGGATGATTCAATCCTCGGCATGTCCGAGGTCTCACCGGAAGGAAGGGCAAAAACGGTATAGGACTAACTTGGAAGAAAATCTAAAATATCTGGGTCAATAGAAAAGGATACGCTGGAAAGTATAACGACTAGGGAAAGCTGCCCTTACTGCCATTCAATACTCTGCACCTGACAGAGCCATACTCTTCAGCTTTTACAACCACCCCCAACCACTCTGGGTATGGGCTGATGGGACAAGTATCAGTCTGGGAAAAATCGATCCTACACGTGGACGAAGGATAAGGAACGCATGCGAGTATAAAAGGAAAAGATTGGAATCCACAAAGGAGGCTGGGAAAAATGGCTAAAAACCAGAGCCTCCCAGCCCGCCTCCAGGAGAAAGACTCCTAAGGCGAAAATGACTTAATCATGTATGAACACCACGAGAAACCCATCGTCTGGTGACTGAGGCCTAGCCTTTTAAACCACGCTCTACAAATGATATTGTTCGGGCCTTTTTACGTGCGAACCCAACACTGTTACGGTTCGTTACGAAACGTGTCCTTACAATTTATATACAAAATTAAAGAGAGAGAGAGAGGAAAAAAAAAACATTTTGTATATAAAATCATATTTTATTAAACTTTCCTATGTATTGCACAAGTGACCATGGTTGTCAAAATCCCAATCTGGATCTTAGGATTCTACGATTTTACGGTCTCACCTATCCAAAACGATCCAGATCTTTTAAGGATCTTAGTGATCATTCAGGATCGTAGAATTCTAATTATTCCAAACGATTCTAATTTCTTGTAATCTTCTTTAACTTGATAGGAGACTTAGTTGGAACCAAATGAAAAATAACATCTCAATAGACTAAGTTTTGCTATTTTAATATAGAGAGATAGAGTATTAGTTGAACCCAAATGAAAAATAACATCCTAATAGAGTGGGAAAATTATTAGGTACTCCCGGAGTACCATAAATGTGTACTCCCTCCTCTCACATGAATGGTGGGTCCCACCATGAATTTAATTAGTGGAACCCACCATTTATGTGAGAAGAGGGAGTACGCATTTATGATACTCCGGGAGTATACAATAATTTCCCAATAGGGTGTCACATATTGAGATTGTTGGCCTCTTTAAATGATCCTTACAAATTGATGTAATGATGTATGGTAATTACATCAAATGAATGCAAATTTTGGTTTTTTATGAATGTATAATTTATGTGATTATTTAACATACCAATTTGTTTTTTTTTTTTTTTTTTCAAATAATGTAGGATCTTATGATCTGATCCTCAATCCACGATCCTACCTACCTCCCACGATCTTATGTAGGATCCTGATTTTGACAACTATGCAAGTGACTGAGTTAGATAAGAATGTCAAATCTGAGACTTGTTTGTGCCGATGATCAAGACCAAGGTTAAAACAAGAGTTTGGCATATTAAAAATGGACCCAAAATTACATTTTCACAATTCACTTCACTTGAGTCCACCACAAAGCAAAGGCAAAGAGGTAACCTCTAGACTTTTCGTTAAAAAAATAAAATCTTACAAAAGTTTTACATCTTCAAAATGAAAATAACTTAAGTAAATTCTATGGGTTTTGCAAGATTCAATGGCCCCATAGTCGGGTTTTAAACAAAACAAATTGAGGTCTAAAAACCAGTCTATCTATTAGCTAAACATGTTGTAGGCATAGATGATTTTATTGTTTGGATGGAAGAGAATCCTTACTTTATTGAGCAAGCTCTTTCCCATGATGTACTTTCAGTTTCTCTTTCGGAATAAAGTTTCAGTTTTCCTATAAAAATAATAATAATAATAATTGGGATCTAAAAAATTCACTCTCTTGTCTACACTTAGATTTGTGTACTTGTGTGTCCTTTTATACACGAATCATATTTTTCCCCAACCAAAAAAAGAAGAAGAAGTTTAAATTATATATAATTAACTTCGTCAAATTATTGAGCAAAGTTTCAATTTGATTCATCAATTATTGTCCTAAATTTTTTTATTATATTTTCAAAAAGAAGGGTAAGTGTGTTTACACTATACGCACACTAGTCTCACTAGAAGTACAGGAAAGTTTCAATTAGTTAAAATTTTGTAATATTAACGTTTTAAAGTTGATTTATTTGTGAGGTTTTTGATTTAAATGTAATATGTTGGCGATTTTGGCCCATTAGCATTGATTTTTAAAATATTTAGGCCCGAAGCACTGTTTGGGAAATATATAGCAATATACCACTTTTTTAGGTACTCGAGCTTGCCAAGCTCGAGTACCATGTTTTTTTAATCCACTATCGCCCCATATTCAAGGAGCCCTATAGTGGCGTTTTTAATCCCTATAGTGACGTTTTCGGGCCCTATAGCGGCGTTTTTAAGCCCCCATACCAGGTTAAGGGGCCTTATAGTGACGTTTTCGGGCCCTATAGCGGCGTTTTCCTGCAAAATTTTTTTTATAAGTCCCCATAACAGGTTCAAGGGGCCCTATAGTGGCGTTTTTAATCCCTATAGCGGCGTTTTCCTGCAAAAATTTTTTTATAAGTCCCCATAACAGGTTAAGGGGCCCTATAGTGGCGTTTTTAATCCCTATAGTGACGTTTTTGGGCGCTATAGCGGCGTTTTCCTGCAAATTTTTTTTATAAGTCCCCATAACAGGTTCAAGGGGCCCTATAGTGGCGTTTTTTTTGCCCGAAAACGCCACTATAGGGCTTAAAAATGCCACTATAGGGCTCCTTGAATATGGGGCGATAGTGGATTAAAAAAACATGGTACTCGAGCTTGGCAAGCTCGAGTACCTAAAAAAGTGGTATATTGCTATATATTTCCCAAACAGTGTTTCGGGCCTAAATATTTTAAAAATCAATGCTAATGGGCCAAAATCGCCTAATATGTTCCTTGATAATATTTAATTCTCATTGGGCTGGAGTCATTGTTGAAGGCATGGGTTACTAATTTAACACGCCGACACAAACACATTCCAGCCCAATATGCTTTCAATTTCATGAGTTATTGGTGCCTATTGGGCTGGAGTCATGGGTTCAAGCATGGGCTAGTAATTTAATACACACACTCTAGCCCAATATTATTTGAATTTGTTTGTAAGAATTTCATTAGGACTCGAAGGCATGAGTTAGTCATGTAACACACAAGTACTAATTTGTGAGGAAAGCAATTTATTCAATAATTATCCATAGCCCAGGGCCGTAGGGTCTCAACTATACCAATACAGGCCTGCCACATCCTAGTGATGCTACCTAGTCATGTATTGGGTAAAGTTCATTATGGTACTTTTGACTATTAATTATTACTATAATTCAGTTCATCAACTATTAGATTAAAAAAAAAAACTATTAGGTATGTAAATTTAATCCTTAAAATTTCAAAAATTATAACTACTGTTTGGTTGTTTTTTCAAAATAGCCAAAAAATTAAGCCTATCAATTCGGGTTCAAAGTAAGGTGGAATCAAGTCCACAACTCGCTTTTAGATCACACAAAGACTAGTGGTGTAAAGCAAAGAAAAACATGCCAAGACACAAGCTCATAATGAAGACAAATGGGACATTTATTAAGAGTCCGTTTGGGAATAGCTTATTTAGTTGAAACTAAAAACTTTTTGTTAAAAGGTAGTTGAAATAGTATGGTGGAACCTATGAATGGTAAAAAAATGCAATGAGACCTATAAATAATAGTAAAAATAAGTTAAATAATAGTAAAAGGCAAATGTTAACAAGTACCGCATATGGTGGGTTCCAGTTAACTCAATTAGTAAAGTCTCTGATGGTTGTATAAGAGATTTGGGGTTCAATCCTCGCCTACACCAAAAACTGATTGGTGTCTTGGTCTGATGATAATGAGCTATCATTAGGAGTGGACGCCATAGATTGAAACTCTCTAAAAAAAAAATACGTCAAAAACAAAAAACAAGTATCGCATATGTGCTTGTTAAGGTTGTACAAAAGTGGGTCCCATTTAATAATAAAATAAAATAAATAAATGAAAAGGACACAAAACTAGTCATTTTGGCTATTTTAATATTTATTCTCTCTACAAAATTGACTCCACACTGAAAAATATAACATAAAACTCCAAAAAAAGACAAAAAATTGTACAAAAAAAAAAAAGTCAAAAGTTACTAGCCGTTAACACAATCCATAGTAAATTATGCTAAATAGTAAAAAAAGCTAGTTTTTTAAGTCAATACTAAACGCAACCTAAGTATTCAACAAATGATACAAATAATTGTCTACTTGTGCCGCCACCCACACAAAACACCATTTATTTGATTTGTTGTATTTATCCCAAGTCATAGTAGTAACGTGTTTGAGAATTAAGTAGAGTTGATGTTGAAAAGTTGGTCCATAATTATCTCATTCTTTTGGGGTTTATAATAGATTAAGAAAGCTTTTGTTGCCAAAGGCATTTTAGCTGAATTGGCACATCTACATGCATAAAGTACTTGGAGGTCTAGGGGGGAAAGGGTTCGAGTTGCGGAACTAGCAGCATGTTGTAATTATTTCTATAAAAAAAGAAAAAAGAAAAAAGGAAAAAAAAAGAAAGCTTTTGTTATCCATCTCTCTATAAGAACTAAGACTTTTAGTTAGATTTTTTTAAAAAAAAAATGGCAACTTTGAGGTTTGGTCTTGGTTGGATAATATGAAAATGATATGAATAGAGATAATGGGTCTATAAATAATTTGGGCTTTATTTTGTGTAAACCTGTAGGAAATTCCCAAAATTTACCAATAATTATTTTGTTTCTTTGGTATAAACTTAGACACATAGCAATTTTTTAGGTTTTCAATTAAATACAACTAAATAACTATAAGTGCTGTGGTCACTCCATAAGTATAAGTGCCTGTAGGGGGTGGGGGGCAAGGGTCGGGGTTCAAGCCTCTAAGAGGGAGCTTCACACACATATACACTTAGATTAGGTTAGAGTAGAAATTCTATCTTGTAAAAAAAAAAAAAACAATGATAATTTTCACAACAACAATTGTTCAATATAGTGACATTGTTAAATTTAACTAAAGTACCCAACATACAGTATCTAATGAACTTTATCTAAATTTTATCCTTATGGTCTCTCTATCTCTCTCTAAATTGTTTCTAAAAAAAAAAAAAAATCTCTCTCTAAATTGACATGCAACTTAACAATAAAATTTGATGCCATTTTCTCAAATTTCATCCTGAATTAAATAAATTTATAGTTTGTGGTGAAATTACAAATGATGTGAAATTTAAGATGAAAAAGTGTCATTCATCTAAAACATAGTATTGTAAACTCTTTTCAAATTACTGAAAAGAAAAGAAAACAAGAAACCAAAAAAGAGAGGAAAACAAAAAATTGACAGAGGTTTTAGCATTGTAGCTTTTAGTGGCGGGTTCATTGGCTTCCAGTTTGACGTACAGCCATGTGACAAAGAAAATATAAAAGATGTTGCCAAATCATAAAAATTTATATACTAATATAATAGTCTCATGTCATGAATTGTGATTATGCTAATGGCTAAGTGCTTATCTTTGATTTGCAACAATCTTCTTCATTATTATTATTATTAATATTGTTTACCTTAAATTAAACTCTCTATATATTTTAAAAAAAACTCCACCATCAATAGTTTCCTCTAACTAAAACTCTATTACCTTGAGTGTCATAACATTCTATTTCAACTAAACATCTATTACCAAAAGTTTCAAATAATTTTTAAAAAAATTTAATATTTATTTTAATTATTTTGATTTATGTCATAATTTTATGATTTAATAATATAAGTAAAACTCTTACCTTACACATTAAAAAAATGATATATTTTTTTCCCAAAAAATCAGAGAAGAAAATTCATTATAATTAAATTTTTTCCCATTTAAAAATATTATTATATTTTTTTTGAGAAAAATATTATTATAGTTTTAATTTATTTACAAATATAACTTTTAATTAAACCCTATCTTGTACCGGCATAATTTTTTTTTGGAGAACCCTATCTTGCACCGACATAATACTCCCAAAGCTAAAAATAGACTAATCCATAAATGATAGATTTTAATTTTAATGACTAATTTGAGTGTATATATCTTCTAGTTATACAAAACAAGAAGAACAACAATGGCACACGTAAATTAATAATTAATCAATCTATCCAAAAAAGTAAGCAAATATACGTAGTCACATGCGCAGGTCACGTGGAAGTTAGTTGGGGAAAGGCCAAAATACACAATTTAGGCTTTTTTCTATTTTTTGTTTTTTAATTTAGCTCCATAATAAATTTGCAAACAAAAGGAAAACTAACTAGTGGCGGGATTTCTGCTTACAAACGTTTTTCCCCTATTTTCCCTCTTTCCCCAGTTCCACCGCCGATCCGATAGCTTCGTTTCCCCTCTCTCTCTCTCTTTTTCCCAAAAACAAACAAAGGAAACAAAAATCACGAGAAATCTGGGGATTCGAGAAGAAAAATTAAAACGAACAAACAAACAAACCACACAAAAAAGAGAGGAACAAAAATAAAAATCTTCGTCAATCGTCATCATTGATCACTGAATAGCCACTTTTTTTTCCTTTTCTTTGCTTTACCGTGACCTTATATTAATAATCACAGCCCTAAACTTTTTCTTCATTTTATTCACTGAATTCGAAATTCTCAGAGAGAGAGAGAGAGGAACAATGGAGAAGAAGAAGTATCCGATTGGAGCTGAGCATTACACGCTTTACGAAGAGGTCGGTGCCGGCGTGAGCGCTTCGGTTCATCGTGCTCTCTGTACGCCTCTCAACGAGGTCGTCGCTGTCAAAATCCTCGATTTCGAACGTGACAATTGCGATCTGGTATTTCCTATTCTACATGTATATGTGTTTGACTGAAGAAAAGGAAACCGGAAGATTTGAATGTTGAGCTCTGTGAATTATAAGTGAATTTCATGATATTGAAATGGCTAGATCCAAAAAAAGTTGGTTGATTGCTATTGTTAGCTAATCTATGCTTCGAGATTTGGTTTTGGTGTGTTTGATTTAAGGAAAATTTGAATGTGAGCTCTGTCAATTAAGTGAATTTGCATGATTGCTACTATTAGTTAATCTAAGCTTTGATGATTTGGTTTCAAAACCGGGAAATTTTGAATGTGAGCTCTGTCAATTAAGTGAATTTTAAGATGTTGAAATTACTAGATCCAAAAAGTTGCTTGATTGCTCATATTAGCTAATTTAAGCTTTGTGATTTTGTTTCGGTGATATCAGAATTGTAGATGTGGTTAGAAAATATTCACGGTTATGTGTAGGAAAAAGGAAAATAGAAAATTTGAATGTGAGCTCTCTCAATTAAGTGAATTTTAAGATATTGAAATATCGAAAAACGATGCTTGATTGCTACTATTAGTTTATCTAAGCTTCGATGATTTGGTTTCAGTATGTTTGATTTAAGTATGTTTAATTTAAGCTTCTAGATTTTGTTTTGGCTGTATCAGAATTGTGGACGTGGTTAGAAAATATTGGCAGTTATTTGTACGAAAAGGAAAATAGAAAATTTGATTGTGAGCTCTCTCAATTAAGTGAATGTTTAGATACTGAAATGATTAGATTCAAAAAAAGGTGCTTGATTGCTAATATTGGCTAATTTAAGCTTTGAGATTTGTTTTTGGCAATATCAAAATTGATGTGATTACAAAATATAGTCTAATTTTTGTGTAGGAGAGAGGATTGAATTTGCGCTTATGTGTGGTACTGATTTAATGGTGTTAGCGACAATACACTAAAAATATAATAAAAATTACAAGAAATTCAGAACTAGAATGAAATCAAATAGAAATGCAAAGATAAAAATTAGAGCAAGAAAATTTTGGTTGAGGCACGAAAATCTCGCTGTCTTTAAGGAGATTCAAGCTCTCTGCAGTTAGTAAAGCTAACAAACCGATATCAATTGAAATTAAAATGTGCCAACAAATGGTATTATATTTGTGTTGCAACTTGGATTACATAGCTCAAATTACTCCAATATGGTTGTGCATATGCTATATATTTTCTTAAGAATGATCTTTTTGTATAGAATTTTATGACCAAATTTTGTCCCTTAATTTCATGTAAACCTTTTTAGGATGAATGCAGTTGGCACAATATTTTTTAGGTTTGGTAAAGCCATTTTGTATTAGAAAATATTTGGGGATTGAAATTTGCACTATTCAGACTGCCTGCCCTTATTATTGTTGCTATTTGCAAAGACTTGTTTTGACATATTCTTTCATATGTGCTCTCCACAGAATAATGTTTCTCGTGAAGCACAGACAATGAACTTGGTTGATCATCCTAATGTCCTTAAATCACACTGCTCGTTTGTCAGTGACCATAATCTGTGGGTTGTCATGCCATTCATGGCTGGGGGATCTTGTCTTCACATACTGAAGGCTGCATATCCTGATGGTTTTGAAGAGCTAGTTATAGCCACCATTTTACGAGAAGTATTGAAGGGTTTAGACTATCTTCATCATCATGGCCATATACATAGAGATGTAAAAGTGAGTATTGATCCTTCATCACGATTCAGTTACTTGTTTCACATATTTGGGCTGACTACTATCCATCTTTGTATAATTTTGCATGCCTAGAACTTTTATTAGGCCTCCTTGTTTGGAAGCTCAACTATTGTTTCATTGTTCTGAACCTAAAATGTTTTTGCTGATATGATCTATCTTATCCATAGTTTTGTATCACTAATATCTAATATTAAGTTCCTACAAATTTTTTTAACCAATGAGCTATATAGCTCAATTGGTACTTCCTCCAATAATAATGGGATGGAGGGTGAGGTCATGGGTTCAAGATCAACTAGGTGTGTGTGTAATTTACCAATCAAAAAACATAAGATGATTTTCTTTTACTAGAATTTTCACAGTATTATAGCTTAACCCTAAATTTCTTGACATGATCTATCAAACAATGGAGGGTAAGTTTGTGCTCCTTAGTTCAATATGTTGGAGGCAAGGCAGGGTTTAACCAATTCAAACATGCCTGCATGCTCTGACATATACCAATATGTTTGGTAGTTTTAATTTTTGATGAAGCCTGATAGTGGGCTATAAATATGAATAATTTAATTTTAGACCCCTTGGATGCCAAAATTTCCAGTCATGTTAATAAAACATGTAGCTTTTCCTGCAGAATCGTTGATCCCACCTAGCTTAGAATGCAAATAGAATGGTAACACAGTGGTATGTGACCAAACTTCTTATAGAAAGAGGATAAGGCCAAGAAGTATACTTTTGGTGAATTAAGGGATGAGGAAGTTGCGACTCTTTATGGGATTTTAAGTTCTTGTGCCCAGACAGAGATTTTGAGTTATTTGGTATTGCATGTTGCTACTTCCTTTAATTCCTGGCAGTGTGTAGTTAGTTGTTATAGAGCTCACAAGATTATTAACAATTGTTTTCAAAATTACTACATGTATATTTTGCTTCTAATTCCTTGCTCATCATCTTATATTATATTTGTCATAGGCTGGGAATATTCTCATTGATGCACGTGGTGGAATCAAGCTGGGAGATTTTGGTGTTTCTGCCTGTCTTTTTGATTCAGGTGATAGGCAACGCATGAGGAACACATTTGTTGGCACACCTTGCTGGTATTCTCTCTCTGCATATACTCATTCCTTCTAATTCTCAGTTCTGTTCTTCTTCAAAATCAAGATTAATGCCATATATTAGCTAGGCCTTGGTGCATCCTTAGCTGACATTATTAATATAACTATAGAAGTACATCATGATTGAATCAACTAACATTTTGAAACTCTAGAAAATTTTCCTTTAAATTAGATACTGAAGTGAATGTTTAAACAGCATAAGGCTCCTTCGTTTATTGCCTTATTGTTTCTTGCTATGAAATACTCAAGGATCAAGAATTTTGAATCTTTGTTTTGCAGGATGGCACCTGAAGTTATGGAGCAACTGCATGGATATGACTTCAAGTCTGTTTAAGTGTCCATTTACTTTTTAAAAAAAATTCTCCTTTTTTGACCCCACCACCACTATCCTCTTATTAGACAATTATGTTTGCTCTAAAATTTCTTCCTGTAGGGCCGATATCTGGTCATTTGGTATAACTGCTTTGGAACTTGCCCATGGTCATGCTCCTTTCTCAAAGTATCCTCCAATGAAGGTGCATAGACTAAAATGTGACATGCTTTTATCAGCATCTTTTTTGAAACACCCAGAAGCTCATTGAACCTACGAAGTTTACTGTTGCCAGGTACTGCTAATGACCTTGCAAAATGCACCCCCTGGCCTTGATTATGAAAGGGACAGGAAGTTTTCTAAGGTATGCTCTCAATAATATTTTTGCTCCTTCAAAAATGCCTTTTAGTTATGGTTCTGTCACTCTAAATGCTTTTTGGTCTTTCTTTATCTTCAGTCCTTCAAGCAGATGATTGCTAGTTGCTTGGTAAAAGATCCTTCAAAACGGCCTTCCGCAAAGAAGTTGTTGAAGCACTCCTTCTTCAAGCAAGCTCGGTCAAATGATTATATTGCACGAACACTTTTGGAGGGCCTGCCTGCTCTTGGTGATCGCATTAAGGCATTAAAGGTTAGCTTATCATTTTTGAGTATATGACCATAATCATTCTATGTTGTTTTGATCTGTACTACTATTAGTAACATCTTTTTCCACTCACAGAGAAAGGAGGAAGATATGCTTGCACAAAAGAAAATGCCTGATGGTCAGAAGGAGGAAATTTCACAGGTTGGAATTCTCCTCTTAAATCAAGAAGAGTAAATGCTGATATATTGCTGATACGGATGTGTGTCGTAAAATTTCTTCTTGTCTCTTTATATGTGTTATGCTACATCTTTTGATATACTTAATCAATATGTGAACAATTTGATCAATTTACAGGACCAGGAGTCATCTGACCGAGATTTAAAGAATAAGTATAATATTATTCAGTTGGGAAGATAATTAACCATGACCTGTGAAAACTATTAGGTGTGTTTTCATAGACTAGAGGAAAGCTTTACAAGAGTTGCCAAGAAAGTTGCTGCACCTTAGATAAAAAAAGGGTCAAATTGCATATTTGGTCCTCAACTTTTGACCTCTGTTTCCAAATCGTCTTTGTACTTTAAAATGTTTCAAAAAAGTCTTACTTGTTATTTGATAGATTGAAATGCAGACATAGCAAATGGAATACATGAAACCAATGTCACTTTGATGTGGAGCCTATGACATGGCATGAATTGTGTTTGCCATATTAAAATTTTTGTCCATCAAATAATGATAAGGATTTTTTTGAAACAAGGTTGAAAGTATAAGGACTAAAGTGAATAGGAAATAGAGATAAGTAATAGGTATGTAGACTGGATAACGTAATCTTTATCCGTGTGTAACTTATTAATTAAAAAACATTGATATCACAAAGCTTTTCTGTTTTACTGTTAATTTCTGTCAGTGTTGATGATTTGCATATTTACTCTGGGGATGAGTATCCTTTTTTATTTTTTATTTTTTATTTTAAATATATAATTTTATGGTTTCACTGTATTTGTATCATGATCAGTGATTTTTTACTTAGGGTATGATCTTTTGTATGCAGCCTGTATACCTAAGTCACTCCCTATGTTTTTATCATCTTTAAAATAGTCTTTACTCATCAAAAAACTGTTGTATCATGATCAGATTGTATTAGTGTCTGTATATGGACATTCTTAGAATTCTTAGAAAGGTTTTTATTTTTTGATGTTGGTGTCATCATTATGTTGTACGAGCCTGTAATACATTCTTGTAATTTTTTGTAGAATGAATATAAACGAGGAATTAGTGGTTGGAATTTCAATCTTGAAGATGTGAAGGCCCAGGCTTCCCTGGTACTGCTGTCTATCTTTTTTTTTTTTTGGTTGGTGATGTAATCATATGATATCTGAGGGCTCCTTAAATTTCATGATTATATGAATATGTTTCTCATTCTGTCAGATCCAGGATGTTGATGACCCTCTAACTGATTGCAACCGAGAGAGCACAAATTCTTTGTCTGCGCTCGATGTACCTGAAAAGCAATTGCAGTTTCAAGACTCTTTTCAAGTTGCAGAGCTGGTATATACTGAGAATCATTTACTTTAGTTGGATATAATGTTTCAGGAGGTTATATGTGTCTTAATACACTCACCCTTAAAAAATTACCAGTTTTTTTTTTTGTTTGGTATATTCTTCTAAGAGTTTCTGTGTGTTCCTGATCTAATATTTCACAGGAAGATAATGATGTGATCCAGAACCAACCAATGCTTTCTCCATTAGTTGACTCAACTATAAATGAAGTCAAGTATGTTATCTGAAATGGTGTTTGCGCACAGCTTTTCTACCGTAATATGTTACTTGCTTAGTTTCTTAATATTCAATTGTAAGAAGTGTTCTAGAAATACAATGGCATTGCTTTTAACTGGGAAGCTTTGTTGCTGTTTTAAAATTTAAATGCCATTTTCACACCTTTTGGTTATGATAATGATTAAATTTATGTAAATTACAGTCATGTTTTTCACTTTCCAGAGTCAAATGTGAAAAATCTGATGACGACTCCAGCATTGCTAGTTCATGCCATGAACAGCACATTTCACAGAATTCTTCACCCCGTCATGATGATCTTGCTGAAAGTAAAGGAGAGAGGTTTGACTCTGAATCTACATAATAATTGGGAGTTTTGGCATGTCTGAAACGGTTGGATTCTTGTAGTTACTGATTACCATCTTATCTGTGATTTTACTAGGGAAAAGTGTAATATTGCACCTTCTCACAATTTCTGACTACCTAACCAATATGAACCTATGTGTTTTTTAATTACCTTATCATAAATTCTAGTTCACACACGCAACTCACCATATGCATATTGTCTTATCTAGTTCTGTGCTTTTCAACTTTCTGAGTGCTGGATCATGCTGAAATTTTGATCTTTCTTCCATACTTTTTTTTTTTTTTTTCCTTTGGATGGAAAAACAAGTAACACATCCATATTTTTTTAACCTCCTAGCTATGGAGGAATCAACTGCTAAAAGTGGAAGTCTTAACTTGACATACAATGGTAAGGAATAAAATATTTTATTTCATAAAATCTTATACATAACTTGGTATTCTTTCAATGAATTGCTTAAAGTAAGAATTGGTCTAACTTCAAAATCTATAAATCTCAAATATCCAAATCTTGTTTGGTCTGAAGTCTCAAGATTAAAATGAGTACGGTATTCAACATCAAATCCTAGATATAAAAATAGTACATCTGCCTATTACTCTTCATATGGTGCTTTCTCTTGGCAATTTCACTACTCAAAGTGGTCATTAGAAGGAGAATACAATTTAATGACACGACAATGGGATTTTTATATCAACGTTCATATAGATATTGAGATCCAGACTCAGTTATTCTGAAAGCTATGAGAGAAAATTTAATAATTCTAGACTTTGTACATTTTCATTTGTAACAATTAGAAGTCAATAATTTCAGAAGTTAGTATTAGAAATGAATTGAAACTGCCTAGTCCTCTTGATTACTTGAAATTTCCAGTCACCTGTGGCCTTTGTAGCCAACTGGTACCTTTCTCCCTCAGAGAGAGGCAGGTCTGATGCTCAACCTATTCATTTAATAGAAACTGACTTCGAAAAAATCTGTGTTTCTTATTAATGATACGAAGTGTCTACTTCTTCTTCTTCTTCTTTTTTATTTTTTTTATATTTATATTTATTTTTCTTTTTTGCCCAGCGGTTGAACAAAATATATGAATTTGTGCACTTTATACTTGTATTTACATATATTGTTCAACTAGTGGTTATGATACTTGTTAGGATATTGATTACTTATAAAAAAAAAAGATACTTGTTAGGATATTGGTTAAGAAATTAAATTCACTATTTCCTATTAGCTTAAGCTTTTAGGACTAGTGGTAGTTTATCATAGTATTTTTTCCTAAACTTTTGGGACATGTGGTAGTTTATCAATACTTTTCTCTATTTGAGTCCGTTGACAGCTTTACTAAACAATTCCCTTGTGATGATAACATTGGCTTAACTCTTTTTGTTTTCTTTTTAAGGAAAAAGAAAATGATTACAGAATTGAATAATGCAAACATAATATGTGATATTTATTACACTCTTCTTCTGAAAGTTCTCATTTCAATTTTAATGAATTTTCAGTGATAAATTGCAAAATCTATCCCAGAACACTACAAATTGCTCTGCAGCGACAGTTATGCAGGCAGTAGATGATGTGCTATCTGAAGTTCCTTCTAAATCATCAGGCATCTGCTAATTTTTTTTCTTGATTTATATTTCATGCGGAAACAATTTTTTTTTGGTTTTGGTTTTGATGCAATTGATTTTTGATTTCTCTAATTTTCTTGGATGGTAATATCTGCCCTTTTTTCAATTAGCCAAATTATTGTTGCAGCAAACAGTGATGAGTTTGATGAGAAAGCAAAGGCACCTGTTGTTCAGCAGAGAGGACGTTTCAAAGTTACCTCCGAAAATGTTGACTTAGAAAAGGTGATTTTGTTAATTGTAGTTTCGATTTACCTTTCTTGTGGAGGCTAATTTTCCCCCTTTCTTTCAGGTGGCCCCGAGTCCCATACTGCAAAAGAGTCACAGTATGCAGGTGAGGTTGGGTTAATTATGCCAAAGTACATTTAGGTTTCTCCTCTCTCTCTCTCTCTCTCCACAAGACCAAAGCCTATGACCTACTCTTACACCATCCCACACTTTTACCACTTGAGGTAAAACCCTGGGGCTTTATTTGCTTGTCTATATTATGGTTCTGGTGTGTTGCTTGAATAACTATCTATCCGAACATTAAAATAGGTAAAAGTTAATTTCTATTCATAAAGTGGACAAATAACTCTCTCTCTCTCTCTTATGAATTTATATTGGTTAATGAGATTGCGTGACTTTTAATTTCTAAAAAAGTTATTGTTTTACATATATCTATATTGATAAGTAAGAGAATAATTTATTAGGTAGAAGGTATGCTCAAATGTGAGCGCCCTTAAAGAATTTCAAATGGACACTCATTAGGTCTATTCTTAATATCTTGCTCAATGATTTCTCTCTCTCCATATGGTTCACATAATGCAATGCGGAGTAGCTTGCCACACAACGGTACCGAAATATTCTGATCTAATAGCTAAATCAAAACTGTCCCCAAAGTGTAATTCAAAATATTGGTGCATAGGGTGTGGATGCAAAACCTTCCTAAAGAAATATAAGATAAATGATCCTGTCTCTTGCAAGATGCTTGTTCTGGCCATACTTATGTGCATCCTTCTGCTATTTCTAGACACACAACTTAGCTATGGCATCTACAATTTTTTTTTCCAGTTCAAGATACCTACTTTGCTTACCCTGAGTTGTCTTATTTTTACTTTGAAATTCATCACTTGGTTTCGAAGGAGATCCTCCTAATTTACTTGCAGGCTTGTAGTTTTAAGAACAAGCAGTGGCTCCTCTTATCTGAAATTAGTTAGAGCACTTTACATTGATATCCTTTGAGATCTTTCCCCTTCCTCTGTTCTGCAATCACTATCGCTTCATCTTACTTCTCTAACACTTAAGCTCCGGCTACCAAGTGAGTGAATAAATTTCATATCTATTTTTATTTTTGGGGATAAGATAACATTCTTTATTGAATTAAAAGAGTGTGTGGGCCAACCACTCAGAATGTATCCTATGGGTACCTCAACATCAATCACTAAAAGTACAATGATCAATCAAACCTAACATGGATAATAATGCCAACATACAGTTAAAAAAAAAAAAAAAAAAAATCTGAAAAACAACATTTTCAGGTCTAAAACAGTCTGCTTGCATCCCTTAAAAATTCTAGCATTTCTTTCCTGCCAAAGGCACCACATTATACAATAGGAATCACCTCCCAAATTTCTACACTCCCCTGTAAACCAAAACACCCTTGCCAACAGGTTTTTGAGTTTCTTCTCTTAGTCACTTGCATATATTGCGATCTCTTTTTCGGGATTTATTGGAATGTTGGTGGTGATTAATCAATATTTTTGTCTTGAAATGTGACCCAGAACAGCATTTTCCCATGTCTTCTGTATCATCTTTATACATCCTGTTTTACAATTCAACTATCCAGGAAGTTTTGATGGTTACCTTGTTTGAAAGGGCATAGATGTTAAGTTGGAGGCTCAACATTAGAAAATCAGGTCTTGAAGTATGGCATACATAATTTTCATGCCAATTCTGGACTTGCACTGTTATGTCTAAGGCTTGAACTGCAGGTGTAGCTAATAAGTCATATTTTATCAAAAATAGATGCACTGGTTTAGGGAGTTTCAAATTTATTAAGGCTAATTTTATTTTCAAATTATGCTAGATTTTTCTTGGACTCTATAGGCTTTACACCTTGACAGGTTTCCTTTGGTAAATTTTAAGGTTTGTGGCTGTTGCAAAGCATGTTGTAACTGTTGCAATGGGCATTAGAGGATTATTATTTTTATTTCAGACCGGATAAGAAATTCATTGGATGTGAAAGAAGAGTGTTAAGCATGGGAAATTGACCATGGAGACTATATTTCTTTTAAATTGTTAAACTACTAGTTTGCACATTATATGCCCTGAAGATATGTTTCTATCATATTTTACTAAATCTTTTGTTGCATTGGGCTATGTAGGTGATTACCCCACATCCTGCAATTCCTCTACCATCAACTCTACTGTCACCTCTACCATCACCTCTACCATCTCCTCTACCATCTCCTTGTGATGCTTCGTCATTAAATCTTTCTGGCTATTATCTTTTTCCAGCATTGAATACTGTTTTGCAGACAAATATTGTTCAAAGGGTATGATTAGCCATATAGTTTTACTTTATATTCTAATTAGGATTGAAGTTTATTTATTTGTCATATTGTTTTCTACAGGAAAGTATTTTAAGTTTAATGAAGCAAGTTGCTGGAGGTGACACTACAGGTTTTGGCAATAAATGACCCTTCCATTTTAGCATTTGAAATTTCATTCAAATTGGTTGATTCTAATGTCATTCCTTCCTACACTGCAGCCAACCGTGCAGCCGATAGAGGAGGCATGCCTGCACAAATTGCTGCAATGGAAAAATCTTTGGTATGTAATATAGGGTTCATGTGTGCTTTGCGTTCCAAACAAATCATCATGAAACTCCCAAAATTTGCATGCACTCTGTACCAAATCTTCTAACATATTAAAACTTGCGAGTGGTGCTTAAGAGCACTTCAGTTTAAAAAATACTGGTGTACATATACTGCAATCACCTTAGTTAAGAGTGTAGATAGTCAGGCTTAAGAGCTACATAATCAAAGTTTTAATTTTTTAATTATTAAAATAATTTTATTAAATGGAGGAAATAGATCAAGTACATAATATGTGTAATGATCTACTGCTAAAGAATTACAAATTCAGATCAGAAGATCTATAAACTCTTGAAAGAAGTCAAAGGGATGCTGCCTCAGACAGTCATCCACTCGTTTAGAGACCTCAGCATCAATTGATTGATTATTTAATTAGGCTGTTCAACAATGTAACAAATTCTTGTATTTCTCTCCTGCCAAATGGTCCACGACACACACATAATGAGGTAGCCTTCATATCTTTGAATTCCTATAACCATTGCACTTTCCTTGCCAACATTCCAGCAACCAAATTACTGTCCTTAGTATGACCCAAGAAATCCAAAAGAGAGTAAATACAAAATGCCAAGTCTGCTGCAAAGGAGAAATGCAAAATAAGGTGATCAACAAACTCTTTGTTGCTCTTACACATGCAACACCAGTCAATAATCATAAGAGATCCTTTCTAAAGATTATCCAAAATTTTATTAAATGCTGCTGTCCAAATGAAGAAAGCGATCTTATGAGATACCTTTACACTTCAAATACTCTTCCATGGATTTTGAGCTCTTCTAGATCCTTTGAGACCTCATAGAAAGAACGAACCTCAAACGTTTCAATTTTAGTTAATCTTCATGAAAGCTGGTCTTCGGGTTGCCGTTGATGAATGTGAGAGTACAAATCAAAGAAACTATCCACAGCTTCCAACTCCCAATCATGGAGAGAGCAGCAAAATTGAGGATTCCATGTACGTCTTCCACCTGAGTACAAAGCAGCAGAAGCATAGCGTCCTTATTTACTGCCAATGTAAACCACTCAGAACATGTCCTAATACAAGAGTCACCGTGCCAAAGGTCATGCTAATACCTGACCCTAGAGCTAACCCCAATAGTAAATTTAAGAAAACTGCAAAAGACATCCCACCCTTTTCTGATGTTGTTCCTTAAGCTTACCCCATGCGATCTCCTAGATATCTTCGTTGTCCAGCACCTCATGTTTCTCCATATTTCATACAAATAAAAATTTCTCCGTAAATGTTCCCTTTCATTTGCAAACATCCATAGCCACTTGCCTAGAAAGCCTAGTTCAAAAACCGTTTTCTGCCAAAACAAATGGAGTGTAAAAATATAAAGGCCTGGTTCTTGTTACATACGATTATGCTCTTGAGTTGATTTCTGTAGTGTTTAATGGTGAGGAAAAATTTTCCATGGTTGTGTTAAAATTGCCATTATTTAATGACAGCCAAAGTTTTATCTGGTGGCAAAATTTCTTTCCAGATTCCTGAGTTGCAACTTACAGACTTGCAAACAAAAAAAAGTTCAAACTAGTGTGTAGGAGCATCACATGGGAACATGCTTCAAGTAAAAAAACATTGAAATTAGATTAGCCAAAAGTATAAAATGCAAGGTGCAATTTAGTTTTCTTTTTTTTGTTTTTGGGCAGGCCGGCAAGTGTAGTATTTAGTCAAATATGTTATATTCATGTGATCTTTCAAAGGTTTGATAAAAAAGAAGCAACTGAATATGATGACGAACAAATGAATAAAAACTGATTGAATTAAGGTGAAAAATCTTGGTAGAATTCATTCCAATGTAGCTAAGAATGATTTTGTAACATAGCAACCTACTATAGGTCCTGTTGCAACAGCTTATAAACTGGAAAAAAGGATATGAATAAAAACTAAAATTTAGTTTGAAAACCTACTTCACATCCATGATGGATAAGAATCACCTTTACTTAAAAGGCCTTGTTGAAAACCCTTGATATATATACATATACGTGTGTGTGCGCGTGCGTGTGCACATGTTGCCATTAGGGTTATCCTAGAGATTATACATTCAAAGATCAGTGAAACTCAAGAAAATGGAGAAATGGTTACTCACACATGCAGCACCCAATCATAGAATGATTGTTGAAAATGGATTTTAGGACATTCATAGGAAGATCCACACAATTGAAGGTCCAGTTAGTCTGTTTTATCCATATATCCCACTTAATGCAGTGCCATATAACATTTCAAATATCTCTACTTTTATGGCATATAAACATTCCTATCCAACATCCAAAAACTTAAAAAACCTTCTCCAACCAAAATCCAATGAACTCCAAAACAACTAAAAATGCTATCCACCACAACTGTTTTGCAGTTGTGCAATATAGCAACAAGTGATCAGATAACACCAATTCACTAGAGTGATCCCTCTTTTGATGAGACCCTATTCACCTGTCCAAATGGAAAAAAACAACTTTCCCAGGAACTTTAGTAGTTGAAATACTCTTCCAAAGAGATTGGAAACCAATAAACCTGAGCAAAGTATGAAGAGATGTCCTTAGCATCCAACCTGTTATATCTTCTCAGCATTGTATAAAGAGACCCTTTCCAAACGATTAATAGTTTAATACCCTCTTCGCATTCCATATATGAAACTTCCTTGATACTTAGAGTTAGAACTTTGGACTATAGTTTGTAGCCCCTAAAACCCCTCAATAGGTTTCAGCCTGTAAACCCCTTCATAAACATAATATTATCTAACCCTTATGTTCAATATAAACTAACCATTCTTGTCATAAAGCCTCAATTAAAATTTTTTTCCCACCTATATTGATTCTTATCTTTTAATTTAAGCGCCATCTTAAATCAGGGGCACTGCTGCCCTTACATAAACCTGAATCATTTTATTCCCAGCCAGATGCTGTGTGTTTAAGATGTGTTTGGTTTAACCACCCTGATCATGCCTGTGTCTCATATTCAGCCCTTGGTATACATGACCAACCTCTATATACTCAGTAATATTCTTATGCAAATGCAATCAGTTTGCTTCTAGAATCTATTTGTATAATTAGATTGTGTTTTGATTTTGGTGATACAGCTGTTTAATTTGTAATTTGGAGCCTAGTACTGATGCTTTACATGAATGGCTCGTGTAGTTTTGCTATGTTACTTCAGCTGAAGAGTGTTCATGTCTGATTGCAGCTTGAAGCATCCCATGATAGGGAAAAAGAGTTACTTCATGAAATAACTGAGTTGCAGTGGAGGTAATTAGATTGATATACCACATGAAAAATCGGTAAATTAATAATCCTCAAATGCTAACATTATTTGAATTGTTGTTTGTTATATGTAGGCTCATATGTGCCCAAGATGAGCTTCAAAAAATAAAAACAGAAAATGCTCAGGTTAAAATGTGATATACTTTTATCACATGCCTTGTTTGGGTTGTAAAGATAGAATTCTAACATATCAGTTTCAGGTATGATTCCACTAACCAACCTGTGCTCGGGTGGATCTTGAACAAATTCTTCAAACTCCAGAATAAAAACTTAGTCTTAAAAGAAAAGGGGGAAAAAAAAGATACATTTACCAGGAGTTATATCATTTACTACTACAGGTTTATATCATATGTATTATAGGTTTGTTTTCTTGTAGTAGGTGATGAGAAACAAATTATTAAGAGTTCTCCAACAAGTGCAGATTCATTATTGATATAATCTTTGTACATGGTTTTAGTATATTTTTTTTAATGTTCTGCTTTTAAGTTGTAAATATGAAGGACCTCTAAGTGAGTCACATTCTTCAACTCTCTAGAATTGGGTTTTCTTGCTCATTTATTGAGGGAGTTTGGATACGGCGTTTTCTTTGCTGCGTTTTCCTCTTTTTTTTTTTTTTAATTATTTTTTATTTATTTATTTATTTATTTTTTTTATTTTGGAGCACGCGTTTTAACCCAACAGCAGTTACTGTTCATGTACTGTACATGAACAGTAGCCAAAACTTTTGACAAGTCTTTCGTGAACAGTGCATCCGTGCACTGTTCACGAACCCACAAATTTCATTTTTTATCAAAACTTTCATTAAAAATAGGTCCCACAGCACTATTTACACATTTAAAAATTATTTTGCTACAGTATTTTCAGTTTTCAGTTTTCAGTTTCAACAGAATAAGTTCTATCCAAACAGACCCATAGTGTTAAAACTTGGTTAAGGGTCTTTCTCTAGCTTGCGTACCTAGGTGCTGATTCAGTGGCAACTGTTGCACTAGGTGTTATCTCCAATAATAAAAGAAACCGAAATTCTTGCGATAGCAATGATTCCCAAGTACAGAAAGAGCTCATGGCATTCTGGGCATCGTTTCTGTTGTTGCACCTTGGCGGCCAGGACACAATTACGGCTTACGC
The DNA here is from genome assembly GCF_932294415.1 of Quercus robur. Classification (NCBI taxonomy): domain Eukaryota; kingdom Viridiplantae; phylum Streptophyta; class Magnoliopsida; order Fagales; family Fagaceae; genus Quercus; species Quercus robur. Next base: position 83,930,779 of record NC_065538.1, on the reverse strand, counting down.
AGTGCAAGACACTGAATTGTGGTTAAGGCATTTGCTTGGACTAGTTGTTCAATCAGGAGTGGCACTCTACATCCTTCTCTTGTCTTGGAAGGTCAGTTGGCTGTCATTTTTAACTATCCCAATGTTTCTTGCTGGGTTTATCAAGTATGCCGAGAGGACATGGGTCTTGAAATCAGCAAATAATCCAAAGTCTATATTGAGTTTAGGATGGTCAGATCGACATGGCATGTTTGATTTTACAGATCCATCCCTGTATTCATGGGATGAGCATGTTAATACTAGAGCCGAATTAAGGGATCCATTTCTATTGTTTAAAATGTTTAGATCTCTCTTTTTAAATCAGAAGGTCTACATCTTTATTAGTCATTTTGGATATTACTCCAATTTTCCTAATTCTCAAACCGCTTGGAGGACGATTGAGGATGAACTCGGATATGCTTATGATGTTTACTACACCAAGGCTCCTTTGTTTTTCACAGCTTGGGGTTTCCTCTTCCGTCTCTTCTCTTGTACTTCCATCGTTTTTGTGTTTGTGCTTTTCCTCATAAAAAAAGGCACAAACACCCTCAGATAGATTTGATTATTACTTATTTATTGTTGGTTGGAGCTGTTCTTATAGAGATATATGCTGTCATTTTACTGTGTGCCTCCGATTGGCCTCTGCATGCCTTCGATCGGCCACAGTATACAAATGGATGGTTAACAGAACATATTACTCATATAAGAAATGGTTTTGCAAAATTGACTAGCAAACAAAGTGGTCTAATTCAATGGGTCAACTCAATCTGCTTGGCTTGTGCCTCAAAGATAAGTCTCTTCAGGATGGCCATGGAACCCCAAAACTCTTTGCTAACTTGAGAGAGTATAAAATGTTGCGAAGACTAAATAGAGAACTAGAGATGCTCTTCTATAGGACCAATAAGCAGGTCTCTGCTGAGTTGAAAGACTTGGTGTTCAAAACGTTCTGGGAAAAACTACGTTCCAACAGCAATGGGTTTTCCGAAGAGTACGACAAATACATAACAAATGGAACTGTAACTGTGGAAACTTATCAAAGCATTATCATCTGGCACATTGCCACAGATCTCTGCTTTTACACAGATAGTGGTATGAACGAGCCTAATTTAAGTCGGAAAGTGATGAGCAAGGATGTTTCAGATTACATGATGTATATTCTTGCGATGTGTCCTCTTGCATTCTCAACAGGAAATGCGAAAGTCGGTTTTGAATCCACTCGCGTAAATGTTGAAATATATTTTCTTCTGAGAAATCTCTCCGGACTGCCTAAAGACCAAGTTTGTGAAAAAATGATATCAGGATATAAAGCTAATGACTTTCTGAAACAAAAGTATTTGTCGAGAGAACAAAAGTATTTGTCGATAGAATCTCTGTTACCTTCAGCAATTCAACTAGCAAAAGAGCTAAATCAGAAGAATGGAAAGTGGGAGATATTAAGTTTTGGGTAGAAAACCTAGCTTATGTTGCAACTCTTTGTCAAGGAAATAATCATGCTCAACTACTCAGAAAAGGTGGGGAATTTCTTACGCACGCCTGGCTTTTGATAGAACAATTCAACCTCACAGAAAGTTTTCAAAAGTCACCTATAAGACCAAAAGAGGAAGAAGCAAATGTTAGTCCTGAGTCAGAGTCAGGTGGCAGCGCAACTGGCTCAGTGTCTGAATCTGATTATGGACAGGGTTCTGGTAATGGATTTACTGCAGTGTCAGGTGCTGATGCTAGTTCCACCTCAAAGACCAATTAAGTGTACTTTAAAGGTTTACTTTGGTGCCAGCATACTCCTTAGTAAATACATTAGTGTATATATTAATATATAAGTCAAGCGAATGCTGGCTAAACTGTGGTTTGGGGCTTGAGTGTTGTATAAAACATGTTGTTGGGGCTTGGTTTGGGGCTTTTATGTGCCTCGAAAGACGCATAAAAGCCTAATCGTGGACTTTTTTTTTTCCACAACTGATAAGATATCTTGTCAATTTTACACAAATTGTATTAGTATAACAAATTGTATTCATAATGTTTCCCCAAAAGTGAACAGGTAAATCCTTATTGTGTATTATGACAACCAATCTTGGATTACCCAATTCTTCTTTTCTAGAACACCATTCTGATTATAGGGTAATCGGAGTAAATTTTTATTATGGATCCTAGACTCGTTGCAGAATAGTTCCAAACTAGAATTTTAAAATTTTCTTCCATGATCGCTTCAAAAACTAAAAATTGCATTGTATTGATCATTTTGGAGCTTTTTGCACAAAGGCTTAGCTTGTTGAAAACCATTGATTTTTTTTTCTCAGCACGACCACCTAAGTGTACCTAGTGAAATCATATACAACAACCATGGTGTACTTCCTCCCTGCCAAACTTTCTATCCTAACTCCAATTGTATATTCTCCTTTTTATCATAAACAGAATATTCCTTTTAGCAGAATTGTACAATGAGCTCTTCATAATATATTTGATTGACGCTCATTAAGTATTATTAAAGGCCATCAATGCATAGCACATCATTTAGGACCTATAGAACAGGAACATCAACAGTCACTTCACCAAGGACATGTGATTTACCACCCTCACCAAAGGAAGCAGTGTCTCCTCTACCATCATTTGGTACAGTGTCTTTCAACAAGGATTTATCACCATTCATGTGTCTAGAGCCTCCACTATCAAGGCATCATACATAAACTTCAAAAGACCTTCTGTGGAGCATGTACCACAAGACATAAGTGATCTTCCTTTGATTTTAATTTGTTGGGTCAGGGCTTTAACTTGGTTTGTCAAAACCCTTTTTCATTCAATTTAGGATAAACTGAATTATACACAGCGTTTGGAAGGACATTCTTCCTTTAGTCCCTGAGGGGGAGTGTGAGATGGATGGGATAGAGAATCCCTCACCAATGTATCATAGCTAGTCTTTTGAGAACAAAATAACTGATTCAAATTTTCCCTCAAGAACTTCTTTAGCAGAGATTTAGAGTTTTCAATTTTCTCACCACATTTCTTAGTTTTCTTTAAAAGAGGCATTTTCTTGTCATTTCCAGTCAACCTCTTTGCTCCATCCGATTCAACCAATTAGACCTTTTCATGGTCTATCTCATTCAAACTCTTTAAGGGAAAGCTTTGAGATTTTATTATATCTATTACATTCCTCAAAAAGATTAATATAGGCTACCTTAAGTCCTTCCTCATCATCAACCTCCTTCTCACTAGATTATTCACAACTCTTACTGGAGGCAGTAAAAGGCTAAGTAGCTATTTGCTCTCTTTATCTATTTTCCTAGGTTTGTAAATCTTTCTGAACTACTTAACAAATACGTCTAGATCCTCATCATTCAACCACTATTCATCTGAGGTACCATTTTCTTCTTCCTTCACTGTTTTTAAGGTAATGGACTTGTTTTTCTTAGGCTGAGGGAAGGAGAATTCATAGGTTTAAAGTGAGCTAACTAAGTTTTCTATCTTAACAGTGTCAAGATCCTTGCTTCCACAATGACAGCCACTTTGGGATGGAACCTCTTAGCAGGGAGAGATCTAATGACTTTCCTAGCTATATTGGACTCAGGGATTCATTCTCCTAGGTTAAAGCTTGAATTAACAGTCACTTAGTTTGGTGTAGAACTCACAAAAGCTTCATCCTAATCTCTTATAACCTAGATGTTAACATTTGTAATTTTGAGTTCTTCGCAGTTTTAATTCCCTCATTAGTTGTTTCCAAGAGATCCCAAACCACTTTACTTTTCTCACACATAAATATATTTTCAAACTCTTCTTGTGAGACAAACATGAAAATGGCATTCAATCCTTTACTACTCCAATTGCTTTCACGTCAATCATCCTTAGACCACTCACCTACACTAGTTTAAGGTTTGGTCCAACCCTCTTCAACAAACAATCATACCTTTTCATCTATAGATTTCGGGAACATTCTTGTGTGAACCTTACAATAAGCATAAGTATTGCCATCAAAGTCTAGACATTAATGGGCCATGCTTTATCCATGACAGCTAGGGCTCAAGCATCAGTGGATCACACTCAGGATAGTAAAACACAACTAATTAAGTGAACATGAACTCATAAAAAATCTTATTTAGACCCACTTATAACTTAACCAATAAATATTCAATCAACTAGATATTTTTATTTTATGCATAAGTAAACAATCTATCCAGTGCCAAATCTATCACAGCAATAAAGATAAAAACATGAAGATTTAGTAACAAAGTTTAAAACCAAAGAACTTCTTCAGTGAAAAAAAAAACAAAAAATACACCACTCCGGGATACTGAACCCCATAAGGCAGTTAATTATAATGAATGATTTTACAGACCCTCACAAAACCTTTATAACTAGACCCTACTAACACAATAGTATTGAGTTCACCACTGGAACTCCAAAAACCTCTACACTTCTTCTACATGAATTCCAAGATATCAATGCAAGCACTAATGTTAAGCAATGAACTTTTTAGTTTAAATAAAATTTGGAACTTGAAGTTAATCAAAGGTATGCCATGAGAATGCAAAGCCCAGCACAAGATCAAGATCAAACCAGGGGAGGTTAGAACTTAGAAGCAAGGAGGCTCTGCAGAGTTTTCTAGAGTGACTTGCCTACCTACTGAGTAAGATGTGCCTTGCTATATTCAAGAAATTGTGCGCATCTTGCTCACCAAGTCATGTTTTATAAAAACAATATCTGACCATCTCGCTTGAGTGAGACTTGAGCAAGATGCAAGCAAAACTTTCGGGTTGATCAAATGATTTGCTCAAGCAAGAATGAAGTTCCCATGTGCAACCTTACTGTTTCACTTGAGCAGAAATTGGTTCCACTCCAGTGAGTTTCCCTAAATTACACATCATCTAGAAATTTCAAGATTTGGCTCTCTCTTCACAAATGAACAAGGATACAAATCATATTGTAGATTACATTGCCAACAAATATTGCCAATCAAAATCTTACCACAATAGTATCTGTAACCCGGAGAACTTTGCAGTAGTTGTACTTCAAGCTCAATGCGTAACTTCCATAAAGTTGCAAGCATTTTTTCTCTACAAAGATTCAATCTTCAAAGAGAGATCAAGGCAGCAAAGACTAATCAAGTATAAGGATCAAGTATACATAGTTTCTGCATAATTAGCTTAAGGCCAAAGAATGAGTAATCAACATTCTTATCACAATTTTAACAATTACCATCAGAAGAATACAGTGTAGAATGCACTAAACAAATGATTTCTGATCCCTAGAGCAGATATTACTTTTCCTTGTCAATGGATACCTTATCAGATTTAGGCTGTGATGCTGAATGAGAAGAAACATACTGCAGAATCTCAAAAAACCTTGTTTGGCCAAAACTCACAGCCTTTTGCCAATACAGAATTGCAATATCCCCAGCCTTAACTCTCAACTCCAATAAGGTGTGATCAATTTCCCCTTCATGTTTAGCCACATAAGGCTGGAAGAAAGAATTATAAACATATGAAGTTCCCTGGAAACAATTAAAAATTATAATGTCAAAGAAACTGTTAGGGATGTATAAGTTAATTAAACAAAATAGTTCTGCAAGTTCAAGATGTCAAATGCGTGCCTTTGTTTTTGGATGCCAAAGATATATAAAGATTGCCAACTTTGCTTCATTGTACAGTGGTAGCCTTGTCCAAAAAAAAAAAAAAAAAGAAAGAAAGTCAAAAATCCAAAAATAAATGCAAAAGAGAACAGGACTATATGAAAAATCAACTTATTGGTGTTGTGTTAAAAAATTGCATACCATGAAATGAAAGTATCCCCAATTCTCTCAAAGACTGTAAGCATAGCAACTATAGTCCTACAAAATTAGAAGATGACACATTTTAGCACTAAAATAAGTTGTACCCTAAGATACTATCATAGTAGCACAACATGAAAATACATACCAGTATTGGCACCAAAAAAGAAGTTGCTCCATCTCTGGCTTATTCTTCTCCAAAGTTTTAAAACACTCATAAGCCGGATAGGTATAGCCAAAAACAAGCCTGCAAATACAAGTTAATGTTGTTAACTTTCCTGTATAACAAACAAGCAAAACTGATGAAAATGGGGAATTCCCATATCACTTTTTGTTACATACAGAGGTGCTCTTGAAAGAAATGACCCCATCATTTTGAGTCCCGAAAACAATTGGTGCATTTATTTCTCAACTTTATGACATCAATTCTATCTGAAATGAGAAAAAAAACAAATCCCTGATAAGTTTGAGGAAGTCACAACAGATATTTCCTAATCATGGGCCAATATCAAAGGTTGATAACTCAGTCGACTACCAAATATACAAGCAAAATTCAACATTTGAACAATAGATGAAGTTATTAAGATAAGACCCACTTGTCAAAATTTTTTTTTATTTTTTATTTTTTTGTGTCTTTCACTACAAATTTTATAATTGCTAAGTTGATCAACTGTGAGTGATGGACACCATTAAGTACTAACATTCAGGGACCCGTCATTTTTTCTCTATCCCTCATAATTGACTAACAGAATGAATGTGAAATCGGTTGTAAAAAAAGGTTAACATTAATGTATGCCTAAAGTCTAGAGAAGTGTTAGTAAAACTTGAAATAAATGCATTAACATATAGAGAGGACAGAGGAAAAGAGCATACAGGTTTAGAGAGAGTTTGAGAATGTGAAAAAGTTGTATTCAATTACGAAGTGGAAAAACTGAATTGACATTTGATCAAGCAGAATGTGGCACGAAACGCCGCGAATAGAGAGTGCCCTTTGGTTTTGAATTTCCTTTTGACAGTTTTTGTAGTTAACCGCAGGACTCCCTCTCGGTTGCCGTGGTTTAGTGCCATATCGATCATATTATTCAATCACTCTGAAACCGCTGTTCATAAGGCCGACTTCTATAAGATCATCACCATGCCTTTGGCTAGTAGTTTTTTAAAAAAAAAAAATCCTTTTTTGACCGGCATGCCTTTGGCTAGCTTATTTGTTTAAAAGCGAGATAAAATAGGTTTTAACCAAAAAAAAAAAAAAAAAAAAAAAGGGAGACAAAATATGATTTTAAGTAAATAAGATAGTATTTTTATGTTCCTCAAAAAAAAAAAAGATAGTATTTTTATTGTAGTTTTGGCTGGGTGCTAAATTATTGTGCCGAAAGAAAAAGGTCTGCATCTAATCTGATACGGCGTGAACCAATTATCAAAGAGAAAACGGAGCTGGGAGAAAAGGGGTTATTTACGCCACCAATCAGGAGCTGCCACGTCAGCTATTCAATGAGGCCTCAGTACACTCTAACACACAAGATTGTAGATCGAACAAAACCAAAATCACCAAACACGTTCTGTCCCTGGAGAAAACAGATTCCGGTTGCAACGCCTCCTCTCCTCTAACCAACGAAGCTCCTCCCCGTCGATGGAGCCGCCGCGGCGTCGATCTAAGCCGGCACCCACGCACCAAATACTGCGGTTTGTTCCGATTTCCCCTTTATTGTTTGATTAGTTATCTCCCCAATATTTAGGTTTCGAAATTTTGATGGGTTTGGGTTATTTTTTGAATATCAATCTGTTCATATTGGTATAGGTTTTGTTGATTTATATGGATTTTGCCTCTTTTTTTTTTTTTTTGTGTGGTATTTTAATGGGTTTTGATTAGATTCTTAAGTGATAGGCCACCCACCTGTACATACTTAAATTTCTTGGAAGTTCATGGATTTCGGTTTTAATGGATACAGACATAAATTTCTTGTACATGTATCCGTGTATTTGATTAGATTCTTAAGTGATTCCATGGTATTTTCACATAGAAGATAGTCTACTCATCTTGCATCATTGATGAAGAAGTGACAACTGAGGAGCCAATTCCAAGGTTACCAAAGGAGCCTAGTTTGATGAAAAGGCCCAAAAATGTGGTCCATGCATTGCCTAGTTGAAATCGTTTGGGAATTGGGAGTTTATTACATAAATTTAAGAATGATACATCAAATTGTTTGTTGATTGGAATCTTTGGATTCCTCTCTCAGTTGAAATCTTTAGTCTATTTGTCCAAATATGCTTCCAATTGTTTCTATTCCATCATTTAGTTAATTAATATAAACATATCGAAAGTGTGCATTATGACATTTCTTGAGACTGAAAATGGCAGAAATTGTCACCTTTGATATATATCTATGTTTGAAATGGGTGCATTCAGAGTTTCAGACAGTTATACTTAGCAAGCTTCCACCAATTTTTAGGTGTTTGGCAGTAGAGATGGTTGAGTTCAACCAAAGCAATCTTGGTTGAGAGAAAACGTTTGGATCACGACTATTGAAATAAATTTGGAGATAACTCTTGAAAGAAACGAAGTAGATACTTTTGGAAATTCAAAATTTGGAATGGATTGGATACAAAGAGATGTACAGAATAGTAAGTAGCAGCTTGTCCAATAATTTCCAAATTCAAACATGATGTGTAAGAGGAAGGGGGTGTTGTATCTGTGCATACCAGGTCCATTTTTATTGACTTAGGCTAATGATATAATTCTTAATGCTTTCAGGCAGCAAAAATTCACTTGACAGAACTGAAATTGGAAATTGACATGCTAGCACCATATCTGTGGTGACCTAACATGTAATGCTGGGCATGGCTTGTCCAAACATATGACTAGAACCCAATCCCCTGTTTTGACTATAGGGAGCTTTACTTTCTTTTTTCTCTCACCTTTTATTTTTAATATCGATGTGTTGTTGATTGCATACTCAACTCTGATTTATGTCATTGACTCATCTCCCCAACAAGTTTCATTTTATCTAGTTGAGGTTGCCACATTAGGTATGCGCAAATTGACAGAGTTTTGTTGTTAATATTTTTTATTTTTTATCATTGCTTGCTTCGTCCAATGTAAACAGAGTTGTCAAATGTAAGAGAGGTGGTCACCAGGTGCTAAGGCAAGGTGAGGAGTGCTCCTCTAATGCCTTTTGAGCTTTAAGGCAAGGAACACCCGCCTTTGGGTCTGAAGTGAGCATCAACAAAGTCAAACTGAGGTTATTTAATTATTATATATTCAATTTCACAATAATACATATCTTTAATGATATTTTCCAAAATGAACTTTTAATTTTTTGAATTAGGAATCTTCGATAGCAAGGTTGAACCCGTCAGTCATAACAAATACATTGCACTCCACAAGTTTTGTATAGGTATATGATGTATTTGATTTTTTTTTTTTACTTAGTATAAATTGTTCTGTAATGGATGATTTTGTTATTTATTCTAATTTGTATTTGTCAATCATCTTTAGGATTCTTTGCCAACTGTGACGCATCCTTCTACATTATCATCATTTACTATGCATATACATCCTAACCAGTCATCATGGATGATATGACCACTTACTGTTTAATTAGAATATATTGAATTTTTTCTTTTTTTAACTGTGCTCATTATATTTTATTTATTTATTATTATTTTTTTATGTAGGATTTATTACAACAATTCCAAGAAAGCTGATGTTCAAACAAGTTTTGCGACCAAGAGAATGCATTGGAAAGCAAATATTTTTTGCTTTATAATATTTTAATTGTGGTGGATAGAACCATCTTCTTGTAGTTTGAATTGAGACAAGTTTTATTTTAAGATGTATCTTCAGTCATATGATTCTCTTTTTGTATTCTGAATCATGACATGTTTTATTCAAGGTGAATGTATTGTCAATTAGAAACTTAAAAAAAAAAATTGTGACTAGTTTTATTTCAGATGTATTTGTAATCTTATGATTCTCTTTTTGTATTCTGAATTACGACAGGTTTTATTTCAAGTGAATGTATTGTCAATTAGAAACTTTTATTGTCTATTGTGACAGGTTTTATTGTCAATTAGAAACTCTGCATTTAAAAAAAAAAAAAAAAAATTTGGGGTTATATGTCATTATCCTGTGAAGTAAGAGCAAAAAAATGCATATAGAAATTTTTTTTTTTTTTTTTTTGGTCTTGTATAGATTCATTCAATCACGTTTTTTACATATTGTTTGAGAAACAAGGGTATCCATGAAAGATTATTTTTAATGCTTTAAAACTTACAAAATAAAACGTAATGCATTCATTTCATTGATTGAACAACGTCAGATTTTGTAGAGAGTGGACAAGTTTGATTTTCCTTGGGCTCAATTCAAATTAGGCTAGGATATATCTATCAAAAAAAAGTTTTGCAACTCAGGGGCTCGCTAGGGCCCCTTTGTAGCTTACTGTGGCTTCGGCCCTTATATATAACTATATAATTACATATTTAGTTCTTTACTAATGATTTTCATTGAGTTTCTTCTACTTTTACAAATGTAGAAGTATAATCTTTAAGGTGAATTGTTGTTTGTTATATGCTTTGTTTTTTCATATAAAGATCAAGAAAATAGTGTAGGCAAATTTCGAAATAGATCATTTCTATCATTCTGCATGCTTAAGTGATAAAATCCACAAACTAAGGAGCTGTTTGGTACGTGATTTTGAGTAACAATTTTCAGTTTTTAAATAATATTACATGTATTTTTACGCACTTTTTTCACTCACACGTATTTCTAAAAAAATACAAATAACATTACTAGAACAATATTACCAATCATCCTTTAAAACTTCCAAGTACATACTGTTCTCACCATGTGACATATCATATCATGGTCAAAAAGGCAGGATTTTATTTTTACTGTTCAAGATTGTTGAACGAAAAAAATCATTTGATTAGAGTGTCTTGGGTATTACGTGTTCTAAATTATTGGAGACATCTTGAAGTTGGGTCAGTTTTTGTGGGGAAACTAATCCACATTCTTTAGTTCACTGTGCACTCTAATAATGTAGTTTGTCACATTAGGAAAATGGTGCTCGAGATTTGCAATATAATAGATTGACATCCATTAAGGTCATTCACTTTTCAATCATAAATAGAAGTATCATGTACATAACAATGTCTACAAACAAAGTTACTAGTGAAACAGGTTCAGGCTAGGGGCTCGGGTCTGGTAGTAGTTCAGGCTTCCAGTAGCACTTGGCGCATTTAAGGTCTAAGTCAAAAATTGATTATCTTGGTTTAGATGTAAAATTATTACTAATTAACATAAATCACGTAGAATTTTTTATTTTTTATTTTTTTTATTTTAGAATTTTATAGACATAAAATTTGGCAAAACTTTTCATACTTGTTGACATGGCAAATAGATAGTGATAAGTAAAAGAGTGATGTTAATGGTAGACTTAAATGAGAAATAGTAAAAGTTTGCAAACTTATCTATTGTGAAAAATGTTATGAATCTTTTTTTATTACTCTATTTTTTTTTTTAAGAAGTGCAACATTCACAATATTTTTCACAACGAATCTTAGGTGTTAAGTTGATTCTTGTTTTCTATTTGAACCCACCACTATAATTATAATTTGCCATCAATAACAAGATAGAACAACTTGCTACTTAGGATTTGTTGTAAAAGTATTATGAAAAATATTGTGGACGTAGCATTTCTCTCACTTTTTTTTTTCTTTTTTTCATTTGATAAAAAATATGCTATTTTATTTATTGGTTATAAATAACTATATTGGGTAAAATTTGGAGGCTATTTTTTTTTTACTTGGGGCCTTAGACGACCTAATCAACAAAATCTAGCGTTCAGGCAGCACTGTCTGATTTTGGTTATGAATCTGCTGTAGTGTTAAGTGCTAATGCTAGTACCATCTCAAAGGCCGCTTAATTGTACTTTGGTGTCTTCTAAAAAAACGACGTACTTTGGTGCAAGCATACTTGTTAGCAAATAAATAAGTGCATCAATTAATAGGTGTAAATGCATTTTTAGTCCTTACATTTTGTAATTTTTTTATTTTGATTTCTACATTTTTATTTTTCTACTTTTAGTCTCTAATCCAATTAACACCTATCATTTTGGTCCTTTTTGTCACCCTACTAACAGTAGAATCAGACGTGGCTTACAGTGCAATTAAAAAATAGATGTAAATGCACTTTTGGTCTCTACATTTTGAATCTATTTCTATTTTGGTTCCTACATCTTTATTTTACTACTTTTAGTCCCTAAAATGAAAAACGTATTCCATTTTGGTCCTTACCGTTACGCACTTAACAGAAATTGCCTATGTGGCATATGGAATGCACAGTCAGCCCTCACAATGTTTACATTGCTATTAAAATAATAATAAAAATTTTTAATTTACCATTTAAATAATGCCATGTCAGCATTTTAACATTTTAAATATTAAAAAAATCACATCAGATAAACAATTAAAACAAAATTCTAAACTTAAGATTTTAAAAAATAAAATAAGTAAAACAATTAAAATAAAATTTCCTTGTCTTTTCATTAATTTTTTGGAAGAACATGTTCTTGTTCTTTGAGTTCTTTCCCCATAACATGATTGTTCATGTTCTTCATGTTGCAAATTAATCCATGTTTTATTTCCTTTTCTTTGTCTTTTTTTGTATTTTCTTTACAACCAAACACATTAAAATTCAAAATTTAGATCAAACAATAATCAACCAATATCAACAGATCTACATATGTGAAATTGAACCTAAAAACTGAACCCAAAAATTGAACCCAAACCGATTTGCGACTACCACATCCACCACCACCAATAACACCCATGGCAAATAGTCAATAACTCGCAAATACAAATCCACATAACACCCAAACCAATCTACAACCTATGAATCTAGTCATTGATCTCGCCACTTTACTTATCCACAAAGCTCCATTTTTGACGCAAACCCGAGCTTAAAATCTGATCTAGAGCACCCACTGATTTGAGAAAAAAACCACTCACCGATCCAAGAGCACCCACTGATCTAAGGCAAAGACCCATCAATCCGAGGCAGAGACCTGCCCCAAGAGCACCCACATGTTCCATTTTTTTTATTATTATTTTAATAGCCATGTAAGCATTGTGAGTGTTGATTGTGTATTTCATTTGCCACATCGGCAATTTCTATTAAGTGAGTAACAGTAGGGACCAAAATGGAACGCGCTAATTGATTTAGGGACTAAAAGTGGTGAAATGAAAATGTAGAGACCAAAATGAAAAAGATGCAAAATGTAGGGACAAAAAGTGTATTTACGCCTATTTTTTAATTGCACCGTCAGCCACATCAGATTCTGCCGTTAGTGGGGTGATGGAAAGGACCAAAATGATAGGCGTTAATTGGGTAGGGACTGAAAGTGGGAAAATAAAAATGTAAGGATCAAAATGGAAAAAGTGAAAAATATAGGGACTAAAAATGCATTTACACCTAGTTTATATCTTTAATGCTTTGTTTGGATGTTAGGGGAAGGAGGGGGAGTACAATAGAGAGAGGGAGAGTAATTAAATTACCTTATTTGGATGTTTTTTAAGGAAGGAGGGGGAGAGATTTGGAGGGGTTTGAAGGGATTTGAACTACTCTTAACCCCTCATTTTTAATTCCCCAAAATTTGAGAGATTTGGAGAGAGAGTTTTGAGAGATTTGGAGAGAGAGTAGAATATAGAAATGCTTGATCAAATGAATTACCAAATTTATTGTTACCATATTAACAAAACCACAAATTATGAAAAGGCTAATTATTCTCATTCCCTTACTTAATTTTAAAAACATCCAAACAAGGTGAAGGATAACCACTCCCCTTTTTACTCTCCTTCCCACTACTTTCCTTCCCTCTACTCTCCTCTTTCTCAAAACTTCCAAACATAGCATAAGTCAAAAGAATGCTGACTGAATTGCGGTATGGGGCTTGAGTGTCGTATGAAACATGTTCTATATGAAACACGTTCTAGATAAGGGCGTAGTCCTTGTGTTATGAGTCTTATGACATAAAAATCTAAATAAAAAAAGATGATATAGTTCTAAATAACTATGTTATATAAGATTGGAAGTGTTTCCAACCTATACATCTGTTGCTTGGTGTAGCAAAATCATTACTAGCCTGACAGTACGAGGGTTATTGGCTGAAGAGATTTGTATCCATAGTATTTTATGGCTTTCCATTAAAAATCAAGTTAAGAGTTATGATATGAAATGTGAAACATAATATCATATGCTTTAAATCGACCAATTTGAGCAATTGCAATATAGTTTTAATTGAGTTTCTTCTACTTGAGCTCTAAGCTTCGCAGTGGCAGAACCAGGGTTTTGACTCAGAGGGCAAGATCAAAAGATAAAATTGAAAGAAAAATGAATGTGAAAAATATTAATGATGTTTATAACAAACTAAGTAAACAATTTTATGGTAATATAATTTTCATACTAAAATTAATGTAAAATTTAATTTATTTTTTTATATTTAGAATTCGTTTTAAAACTCATATTATGATAAGGCTTCTCCATAATCTCAATCAGCTATAAATATATATTTCATATAAAATAAAGAAAATAAAAGTAATCAATTCATAGTTAATAACAATCATGCATGAGAGGATAGTAATTGCAGACATCAAAATTTTATGATGTATTCACAACCGTCCCATTTTTCATGATAAAATATTTGTGATCAAGTTAATCTCCAATTGATGAGGTGGATGATCAACAAATGAAATCAAGCCATATGGCAATGTCAGAAGAAAAGACCTATATGGAAAGTTCTTATTAAATGAGAGACAAAATTAAATAAATAATTAACTCTCAATAAATGCTGAGATAAAATTCAAAATTAAATACGATTGAGTTGCCTATAAATAGGGGCTTCTCATATGAGAAAGGGGGACAAAAAATTTAGAGAGAAAACACTACAGACATTATGCCAAAATAGAGAGTCATCTCTAAAGTTCACAAAAATTCCATTGTTCATCAAGGCCTTTTCGTACTTCTTCAAATCAAAGTGGGGATTCTCTTTTAATCTAGTCCGAGATCAAGTCAACGGCCCTCGCATCAAATCAAGCACGTTCAACTATTCATTCAACTTGGAGACATTAAAGCACGACTCAAGATCAAGCTTTATAGCCCCCTCGGATCGTGACGTTTCTTGGAGATCGAATTAGAGGAATTTATTGTACTCTTTCATTGTAAAGATTCATACAGAAGATTGTATTCATATATACACAAATCAATACAAGTTGATAATTTGTTACACTTGTTCGGAAATTTAGACCCCGATTGATATAATTAACAAGTTTTAAACCCAAGTTGTTAATTAGATTTATTATGAATAAACCTTATTAAAACAAACAAACATCAATATCATGTCAATATTATGCATAGTGGAAAAGTAAATAAGACAAGATATGATGTCCCAAAAAAACCAATGAAACAAACTAGTTTCACAGTAAAAAACCTGGGGGGAAACCTTCCCAAAAAGCAATTTACTATAGTAATGAGAAGTTTCAGATCTAGTACAAAACTTTTATCCCTAGACTCTACAATCCCTGTAGATGAACTTACAACAAAAACCTTCTATCGCTTCAGAACCTCTGAACTCTTCAATATATGAACGCTACCCTTTTGCAGGGATCCCAATATGTGACTAACCAATGATGCATGGTTCCCAATACATGACTAACACACCAACTTGAAGGAGATGTTGGCTACAAAGTTCTTCACTTCATCAACAATGAAGATCAAGAAGCACTTGGTTACAAAACCCTAAGGCATAAAAGACGCAGTAGCTTCTTTCAGAGAGAATAAGGCATTGGTCACCTTTTTCATATGTTCTCCTTGTATTCTATTATGTGTCGGCCTCTAAAATAAGCCTTATATATGTCTAGGGTTGTGAGAAAAGAAACTTTACACAAATACATAAGCATGGGCTAAAAATCAAATCTGAAAATTTGAATTCCCGTAACCTTGATAGATACCTTGATAGCTATCTGTCGAGCCTCATTAAACCTCAATAGATACCTCGATAGCTATTTGTCGAGCAGCTGTTGAGCTATCTGTTTGTAGCTGTCGAGCTGTCTATCTAGCTTTAATGGACAACTTTGCTTCACTTGTTTCTTGGTCCAATCTTTATGGCTTTAATACTAGACTTGAACAACATATTTCTTGAAGTATTAAACACATCCTAGATCCACCCAAATACAAGTAAAGTGCGTTTTTTCAAAGGATTAGCCAATTACACAAAATATGTCCTTAACAATCTCCTCCTTTGGCAATCTGTGACAAAACCACAACAAATAAATGAACATATGAGAGAAGTCATAAAACACTCAATCCATATTCACTTGTTGAATACAATAAAATCTATCCTAACACAAACTCTTGAAAAATTTTGCAAGAAGAGAGTTTATGGCAAGAAAGACTTTGATAACCTATATTTCTGAAACACTTTAAACAAAACTCATAAAGGTATCTTTGTATGAAACTGATATAATAAATTGCATACAAGATATAAGAAGCATTTGTATAAAGATAGAAAAGAAATAACACATGTAAAGGTAGGTGAAAAAGACATATATCATCATCATCATCATATATATATATATATATATATATATATATATCAAAGATAAGCACAATGTATGTAAACATGGTCACAAGACCGGTGTATAAGAAGAAGGAAGTAAGCACTCCCCCTAACAAGATGAAACACATCTACCAATTACAAGGAATGTATTTCTCCCCCTAACATGTAGAATCTTAGAAAGAAACCACATATTCTCCACAATTTCTCCCGCTTTTTGTCATGATTGACAAAGGGTACAAGAAGTTAGAACGCTTCACCCGAGAAATATAAAGATGATTAAAGATGATCAAGGGAGCACAAAGAATCCATAAAAAATGCATGAATGTAATGAAACAAGACGCTATGGATGACAAGATAAAAGAAGGATGCAAAACATGTGAAAAACAATGCATGCAAGAGGATCTCGATCAATTGAGAGGTGTCAAGAAGCTATTAAGCAGACATGAGCTTTCTCAATTGATCCACCTAGTTGTCGAGAGGTGTCTAGATTGCGGTAAGAAATAGCTTAAGAGCTCGACAAATAAGCTAGGTGTCAAGGAGGTGTCGAGGAGCTGTCAAGATTGCTTAAAAACAGTTTTTCAAGGGAGGGAAAAACACAGATATGAATGCAATCAAGCATGCAACTCAACCAATGATTCAATCAACATTTTAAGCTCTCAAAAACATCTCTCAACAACAATTTTAAACACAATGATCTCAAAAACACACACACACACACACACACACACACACACACATGACAAGTCTAACAAATTTTATATTTCAAAAACAAGTTAAGACAATTTAGTGAGCATACATTAACACATATAAAACCTTGTGATGGCCAAATCACATTGTACTTGCACATGTATCAAGAGTAGCAAAGAATATTGCATGTTGTGTGTGAAAAACATCGCAAAATTGCATAAGTGTATACATGTTATGACGATTTGAGATATGAGAAAATCAATTTAACTCACATACAATCATAACTGTTTGATAAGGACTATTACCTTCAAGGTACATCCTATAACTCCCATATCTCCTAGAATACACACTTGCAATCATATTTAAAGCATTTTTGATCTTTTTGCTTTTCATTTTCTTTGCATATTTTTATTTAAGCAAATCATGCATGGGCATATAAGAGAGAGAAAAGAAATAGCCAATGATGTTAAACTTTTGACATTCCAATTTTGCTATGCCGAAACACACAAATGTCATTGACACTGCACTTTTGCTATGCTGAAGCATACAAGTGTCATTTCATGATTGGTGGGCAACAGTGGTGAGATGATTATTTATGCCTTTCTCTTACGATTTTCTAGTCATTCCCATCAAAAAGAGTGATATGAGTGTTAAGTACAAGAGATAACTTAATCTTACTCATCACAAACAAGAGCCACAAAGCTCACTTGCTTAGTTGTGCATAAAGAAGCTCATCTAAGTTACAAAAGATACAAAGTTTAGAAAACTTTGTTTCAATGGTCATCCAAGGTACACAAGTACCAATGTACACAAAACACACACTGTTTTTGTATTTTTTTTTTTTTATGATTTTTCAATTTTTATTTTTATTTTGAAAACAAAACAAAATAAAAACTAAATAACCAAACAAAAACAGACAATCACATGAAAGCATGAAAGAAAGATGCATATGCTCAGGCATGATAGAAGGGTGCAGATGCATGAAAGCATGATTCCAAAGCAGATAAGAAATCAAGCAAGAAAGTCCTACTTTAGATAGAAAGAATTAAAGTAGAGGACAAACAGAAAAGACAATTAAGTCTTAGGTTCCTTTCTCACCCACACAGCATAAGTGTTTGGCCGTGAAGATGAAAATGCACGTGTCCTAGTATGTCTACTGACATAGAAGAATTAAGATTCTTCTAAAATTGAGTTAAAAGGCTCAAAACTTTTAATAACTCTCCAAACAAAGGTGTAGGTCCTTGAGAGGAAACTTGTGACCGTTTGGACAATTACTTATGAGGATACAACTTAAAGCAATTAGGACGAATGTATCCAAAAACACCATAATGGTGACAAACATGAGGTCTAATAAAGGATTTAGAATTAGCCAGATCAGTTTTGGATTTCATACCTTTATTACCTTTCTCAGATTGTGGCACAAAGACAGTCCTTGATCCAAAAGCCGTGGAAGAGAAGGGGCTGGAGGAAACAGCATATCCTAAGCCAGTTTTATTAGAACTAGACATTTAAGCACTCAAGACCTCATCAAGTTTTGCACTAGACATCCTCTCTATTTGAGTTCTAGCTTGACTAAGCTCAACCTTAAGATTCTTGACCTTCTCCTCTAATATGTGTTCTTCACAACAAGAGTCTCAACCAAACTTGTAGTCTCATCTAGTTTGACTAACAGATCAGTTTTTTCAGTTTTTACCTCATTAAGCTCTTTTCTACAAAGATGAGAAGTCTTTTCAGATTTTATGAATTCAGTGCATAGCTTATCATAGGCTTCTTGAAGGGTCAACTTCTTGGGTATTTCATCATCAGAAGAATCCTCACTGTCACTAGCACTCTCCACAATCACCTTATCGGTTGAGGCAACAAAGACCATAACATGACTATATTCATCCACATACTCATCAGAAGAGTCATTCTCAGTATCACTCCAAGTAGCAACCAACCCTTTATCTTTTGACTCCTTAGTCTTTTCCTTCATGAGGTAGTTTGGGCACTCTATCCTCATATGACTGAAACCTTTGCACTCATGGCATTGAATGAGGGGTTTCTCATTCTTGCCCTTCCTTGAGAATTTAGTTTTCCTAGGAGGTTTGCCCTTATCCTTTTTCCTAAATTGAAGAAGTCTGATAATCTCATCAGTTATGAAGGTTAGATCCTTATCCTCATCATCATCTTCATCTTCATCTTCACTTTTATCTTCATCTTCAGAGTCCTCAATCTTTTCCTCTATATCCTTAAGAGCCAAGTTTTTACTCTTTCCACCTTTTCCTATTGAGCCTAATCCCATCTCATAGGTTTGAAGGTTCCCTACAAACTCAGTCAAAGGAATTTGATCAATATCCTTCGCTTCTTCAATGGCAGTGATCTTCGAATGGAATCTTTCAGGTAAGGACCTAAGGATTTTCCTAACAATTTTGGATTCTACAATAGATTCTCCAAGATTGAAGGCAGAATTCACAATATCCTTGAGTTTAGCATAGAGCTCATCAAAGGTCTCATCCTCCTCCATCCTTATTTCTTCAAAACTACTAGTGAGTCTTTGAAACTTCACAATCTTTACTGTCTTGGTACCTTCATAGGTGGTCTCAAGAATGGTCAATGCTTCCTTGGCAACTTTTGTGGATGATATTTTCTTGAATTCCTCATTGGTCACCCCACAAAACAAGGCATTCAAGGCCCTACTGTTGAAATTTGCCGCTATGATTGTTGCATTATTCCAATCCACCGGCACTTCCTTTGGCTTAATCCAGCCAACTTCAACAGCTTGCCATACCTGTTCACCTAGAGCCTACAAAAAATCTTTCATACGAACTTTCCAGTACGCATAATTAGTCCCATCCAATAAAGGAGGAATCAAAAGAGATTGTCCACGATCCATGACAACAAAGGTCAAGGATCACACTTAGGAAATTAATCCAATCAAAGTGTACCTGCTCTGATACCACTTGTTCGAAAATTTAGACCTCGATTGATATAATTAACAAGTTTTAAACCCAAGTTGTTAATTAGATTTATTATGAATAAACCTTATTAAAACAAACAAACATCAATATCATGTCAATATCATGCACAGCGGAAAAGTAAATAAGACAAGATATGATGACTCAGGAAAACCAATGAAACAAACTAGTTTCACAATAAAAAACCTAGGGGGAAACCTTCCCGAAAAGCAATTTACTATAGTAAAGAGAAGTTTCAGATATAGTACAAAATCTTTGTCCCTAGATTCTACAATCCCTGTAGATAAACTTACAGCAGAAACCTTCTACCGCTTCAGAACCTTTGAACTCTTCAATATATAAACGACACCCTTTTGCACGAATTCAAGTACGTGACTAACCAATGATGCACGGCTCCTAGTACATGACTAACATACCAACTTGAAGAAGATGTTGGTTGTAAAGTTCTTCACTTCATCAACAATGAAGATCAAGAAGCACTTGGTTACAAAACCCTAAGGCCCAAAAGATGCAGTAGCTTCTTTCAGATAGAATAGGGCATCGCTCACCTTTTTGCATATGTTCTCCTTGTATTCTCTTGTATGCTCTTATGTGACGGCCTCTAAAATAAGCATTATATATGTCTAGGGTTGTGAGAAAAGAAACCTTACACAAATACATAAGCATGGGCCGAAAATCAGATCTGAAAATCTGAATTCCCGTAACCTTGATAGATACCTCGATAGCTATCTGTCGAGCCTTATTAAACCTCGATAGATATCTGTCAAGCAGCTGTCGAGCTATCTATCCGCAGCTGTCAAGCTATCTGTCCAGCTTTAATGAATAGCTTTGCTTCACTTGTTTTTTGGTCCAATCTTCATGGCTTTAATACTAGACTTGAACAACATGTTTCTTGAAGTATTAAACATATCCTAGATCTACCCAAATACAAGTAAAGTGTATTTTGTCAAAGGATTAGTCAATTACACAAAATATGTCCATAACAACACTATTTTGTGATCGTGTGATTTATCTTTTATGAAAATTGTGTGTACAATAATATTTGAAATGAGTGATTTGGATTTTAGTTTTAAATTTAAATGACTTCAATAATTCATTAGAGGATATTTTTTTTCTTTCTCCATAATCTCAATTAGCTATAAATATATATTTCATATAAAATAAAGAAAATAAAAGTAATCAATTCAGAGTTAATAACAATCATACATGAGAGGATAGTAATATTTGAAATGAGTGATTTGGATTTTAATTTTAAATTTAAATGACTTCAATAATTCATGAGAGGATTTTTTTTTTCTTTCTCCATAATCTCAATTAGCTACAAAAATATATATTTCATATAATTTAAAGAAAATAAAAGTAATCAATTCATAGTTAATAATAATACGTGAGAGGATAGTAATATTTGAAATGAAGGATTTGGTTTTTAATTTTCAATTTAAATGACTTCAATAATTCATGAGAGGATTTTTTTCCTTTCTAATTGATAAAATTTAGAGATGGATTTCAATTTTATTAATATGTGAATTTGAAATGATTAGATGTATAATACTTTTCAAATCTATATTATTACTAGTATTTTTGCTTGATCACATGATGAGACTCTTTATTTTTTTGGGGATTTAGTGTGTCATAATTTTCATTCATCTTAAGAGGTTTATACACATTTGTCTACTAATAATTACCCATTTGTGGACTACTATTGAACAAATCCATGCACAAACATGTGATTTTAATGCTATTTCATTTTTCATTTTTTAAATCTAGCCTTTGACACTTTTGGTTGTATTAGCAGTCTGCAAATGAGTAAATATTAATAGACAAACATGTAAACTTCAAATTGAGATGAATGGAAATTATGACACACTTAACCCCCCCTCCAAAAAATAAAAAAAGAGCCTCATCGCATGCGCAAAGCATGTGTGATGAGGCTAGTGTCTTTAATTCAAGTGAGGGCCCAATTTTGAAATTCTGTAAAGCCAAAAACTTCTTTTGCAGCAACTTCAAGCCCCTTAATCTTTCTCCTGCACATGCAAAACTAGGAATTTTTATTTGGGAAGGCTAAGGTAAAACTATCATATATACATGTCTTCATGCCCCTCACACCCTACCCCTTCTACCATTGTGACCGAAGACAACACCAACACCCTTGATTGCTATAAACCCTGCACAGTGCATGCCGAGGACTCACCTCTAGTCTGATGCCTAATTGCAGCTACCAAGCACTACCTGGCCATAGTTTGACTCCTAACCAACTCCTCAACTTGTTCCCCGCATAGGTACTTCACCTTTAAGTGTAGGGTAGAGGAAACAACTCCCATGGCATGAAGCCAGGGTCTGGCCAAACTAGCAATAAGGGGAGTAAGCATCCATCACAATGAAATCCACCTCCACCACTTCTGATCCTGCTTGTATGAGTAGCTTGATTTGGCCCTTTGGGATAACCGTCTTCCCATCAAAACCCACCAAAGGAGAGTCATAGCTCGTCAGATCCTCGGGCCTCAACCTAAGCCCTTTATATAGATCAGTGTACATGATCTCAGCTCCACTGCCTTGGTCAACTAGCACTCTCTTCATATCATACCCTCTTATCCTAAAGGTAACCATTAGAGCATCATCATGTGGCTGCGAGGTCCTAACCTTGTCCTCGTCAGAGAAGCTTAAAGCTGGTCGAACACCCATTTTGCTTCTCTTCAGATCAAGGGTTAAGTCCTCGGCAAATGAATGATCAATAGACATCACACTGGCTGGAAAGTACTAGTTCTCCCTAGGGCAGCTAGGATTACAATGATTGTACCCAATGGGGGCCTGGAAAAAGCATCTCTTTGTGTTCTTGATCAAGCTTGACTGCTCTACCCACTGGGTTGATACAGAAATTGTTTCAACTTTCCCATCTTAACCAACTGTTCTTAATGATTCCACAAAGTCCTACAATTCTTAGTGGTATGTCCTCGCTTCTGGTGGTATTGACAATGAAGGCTTTGATTGCACTTCATGCGATCCTTTCCCATCTTGTTTGGCTATTTAAAGTATGACTTATTCTTGATTTTTTCCAAGATCTGGTGTACAGACTATTGGAATACAATGTCAAACACCTATGCAGTAGTTGGACTAAAGTGCCCAGCGAAATCTCTTCGAGGTCGGTTGTTGTTATACCTATCCAACCTAAAATCTCTCCGGTCCTAGGGGACTGCCTTAGCCTTCCCTTTTCCTTACTGTTGATCTTCTTCAATCCACTTATACTCATCAACACAATCCATGAGTTAGCGCACACTCCTAACAGGCTTCCTAGTAAGGGATTTCCTCAAATCGTGCTCGGCGGGCAGGCTGACCTTAAAAGTCCTTATGGCCATGTCATTGAAGTCCCCATCTATTTCGTTAAACTTCTCCCAATATCTATTCGAGTACGTTTTTAGGGTCTCTCCCTCCCTCACGATCATGGACAACAGAGAATCTAGAGGCTGAGGAACCCTACTGCAAGTAACAAATAGAGCACCAAATACCCGAGTAAGCTCCTTAAATGAGTTAATAGAACCCTCTCTCAAGTCATCAAACCACCTTATCGCCACAAGTTCCAAACTGGATGGGAACACCTTGCACATCAGGGCCTCATTTTTGGAGTGAACAGCCATTCTCTGGTTGAAGTGACTCACATGCTCCGCAGGATCAGTTCGACCATTATACATGGTGAATGTTGGCTGAGTAAACCGCTAAGGGAGCCTTCCCTCCTCAATTCTACGCGTAAAAGGTGACTTGGAAATCTAGTTAAGAGCCCTACTCATAGCATTGTTACCCATACCTTTATGAGATGGACTCTTACTTTTCTTCTTATAATAGTAATCCTCGTCATATGAAAAAGACTCATTGGGAGGCGTTCTGGACCTGGGCCTATAGCTATCATCCCTATTATCATTGGAAGAAGGGTTAGAATCTAAAAGAGTCCTTCTTCGTTGCTCACGGTGCAACCTCATCCGCAAGTAGTCAATCTCAAGCTGCATACTTCTAGTATTATCTTCATGAGAAAGGTGGCTCCCTCCTCGAGATTGACTCCTACTAGTATGCGTTGTATGCATACTAACTTTTTGGTCCCTTCTCTGTTCAAGATTAAGAAATTGATCTTGACATTGGGAACCAACGGACTCTTCCCTGTTTGGTCTTGAACCCACCATAGTTGGATGTTAAACTCATCAAAGTTCGAGTTTCCTACAGACGACACTAATTGTAAGGGCAGGTTTTGGATCCTAAGCCCAAAAGGTCAGTGGATTAAGGCCTAAAGAGCCCCATGCAATGAATTTGTAGAGAGTGGGTAGAAAAATAGGCTCGGGTGTTTGAGACAATGTTCACAATGGGTTAGAGATGATAATAACGCAAAGATAAGCAAGTGTTATATAAAGAAATTCTTCCTCGGCAAAGTCTGAGGAGAGCAGTTCTTGAATAGGGTTTTCTTAGACTTGATTACAATT
Organism: Quercus robur; assembly: GCF_932294415.1. NCBI lineage: Eukaryota > Viridiplantae > Streptophyta > Magnoliopsida > Fagales > Fagaceae > Quercus > Quercus robur. The sequence goes on along the minus strand of NC_065538.1, from coordinate 83,906,286 downwards.
ACAGTTCTTTGTGCTACGGTGTTTTTCCACAGTTTCTCAGATGATCCCTTTGTAATGAGATTTTTCCTCTTTATATTACCCTCTTTTGCTCCATCCTAGCCCTCCACATGTAGATCAAATGGCTGACTCTTTTTCTTGTCCCACTAGCACCTTCTTGAAGTCCTTAGAGATAGCTGTAAAGCTGAATCCCACTGTTCAGGTATCACCTCCACATAAATGCAGCTAGAGAGTTAGCTACAGAGCATTTAATACGGTGGTAGCAGTTTTCTCTTAGATATTTCCCACTTTCCTCTTACCTTATCCCTTCTTGATGCTTGTCCCTACTAGTAGAATTGTCCATAATGCTGCCCTTGATGGCAGATCAACCCTTTCGACCTCTGCCTGATTAAGTTGAGGTGAAATTTATCCTCAGACATACTTCCTAGAACCTCAAGACAAGACCCCTTTGCCCATCCACTATCTTGCACTCCCACACTCACGTCTACCTGTCCTCGGACTATTGAATGTCCTTGGACAGGGCCTACAGCCCAATACACCCTTTTGGGCTTGTCATCCCTACAATAATTGCTCTAATTGATTTTTTTTTTATACATCTCTATCAATTTTTTAGATAAATACAAAAACTAATACAATCATAATACACGTATACAACTACTAATATCAACCTTTAATTATAATTTTTTATTTTTTTTAAAACACCTAATGGATAGACCCAAAATTATAATTTGTTCTTATTGATTTTTTCTATACATCTCTATCAATTTTTTTTTAGATAAATACAAAAACTTAGTTGTTGTTATCTTTTGTTTAAGTTACATATATGATTTTTAATTAAACTGTGCATCGCACGAGCATAACACTAGTTTTAAATATATCACACTAGCTTAGTTTTATCATCTTTTTAAATAACTAGTATTATGCCCGTTCGTTGCACGATTTTAGTTACAAAATTTTAGTATAATTTTATTGAGAAATAGTAAATTAATAATCACTTGAATTTAGATTATATAAATTGTATATAAATTATTGTTCTTAAAAGTATCAAGCAATCAAACATATTCATATGAAAAAATTTCTAAATTTAATAATTAAAAACCTATGGAAATTTAACCAAAGGTATTTCATTTGCCAAAAAAAATAAATAAAATTCTCTTCTAACTTATCAGTTGTCTTATAATGACATTTTTTTAGTGCACACATAATATTACTAATAACAAAAATAAAAATGAGAAATAGTAACACCAAAATTTTACTATTAAAGAAAATTAATTTAATCTAGCCTATAAGAAAAAAAATGAGTACAAAAAATTCATAAATGCAAAACCAAACAAAATAAAAGAATTAAAATTGACTTTATAACTCATAAACATAGCCATAGAAAACAAAAACAATAGAAGAAAGATACCTCTAATAATGTGGATGGTGGTTTTGATAAAACTGACTACTACTACTACTACTATATATATATATATATATATATATATATATTTATAAAAACTCATATAATAATTGATGTTTGACAAATCATAAAGGTGAAATATTTAAAACTCATAAGCAAAACCATAAAATAAAAACAAAAAAAAAAAAAAGAATAGAAACATACCTGTAATAGTTTTATTTTAATAAAACGTTCTACTGCAAACAAAAAGAGAGGTACAAATTTATTATTACAATGGAGAGAGAAAATAACAATGAATTAGAGATAAGAATGAATTAGATTCTTGATTAATCTAATATTAATCTGCAGTTTTTTATTTCATTTTTTTTATGATAACAATAAATTGGAGATAATAATGAATTAGAGTCCTGATTAATCTAGTATTAATCTGTAGCTTTTTATTTATTTTTTATTTTTTAGAGATACACTTACCTACAATTTTACATGAAGCAAATGTGAAGCAATTTTTTATTTCATTTTTTTATAGAGATATTATGATAAGAATGAATTAGTGATAAGAATGAATTAGAATCCTTATAAATCTAATATATTATTTCTTAAATTTAAAAATATAATAAAATTTCTACAGTTTGGTGAAGCCATGTGGCGCAACCAAGGCGTTTAAACCTAACTTTTATTATATACTAGCCGTGAACCCGCGCGTTGCACGTGATAAATTTTTTGGGGTGGTCTCATTAAATTTATTTTTTACAATTTGTATTAATTTAATAAATAATAATGTATTAATTTATTTTTTACAATTTGTATTAATTTATGATTATAGGAACAATCATAAATGTAATATAGGAACAATCATAGTCATAAATATAAATTTAAACATTCTTATTTTTATTCATTATAGGAACAATCATAAATCATAAATATAAATTTTGTAGTACCAAAATGAAAACAAAATATTTTTTCTCAAAAATTCAAAAGGCAAGTTAACAAAAATATTCATTTTTTTTAATAAAAGTTATTTATAACATTTTGTGAATCATTAAAAATAATATAAAATTTGAAAATTATTCTTTTATTTATAAAAAAACTTTCTAAAACCTTATTTTTTCTGCCCTACAATCCAAACACAGAAAAACGTAACTAAAAAAATTAACAAAACTTAACAATGATTAATTGAACCAATTAGCAAAACAATTTGTTGTTGATAGTCTGTTAAGGTTATTTTCTTTGTTGAAATTGCAATTTCGTCCACCCAAAACATATTATTAGATAAACAATTATTTGCAAAATCTAAGAATTAAATTTCTATATATGTATTGCTATAAAATAATAATAATAATTAAAATATAGTTGCAAAAGCTAAAATATATCACCCTCCCGATTATTTTTGTTTGACTAAACCTTTGCTTCTCTTTGATAAATGACATTATAGAATACTTCTAATACAACTATTAAGAGTACTTTGTCCACCCCAAAGGGTTAAATAATAAACAAAAATTAGTAAAGTCTCATATAGTTTAACATCTAAATTGATCACGATAAAAAAAAAAAAAAAATCAAATTCTAACTCGTAAAACAATTAATTATTAGCCCAATTCAAAACAAACCAATGGGAGAAAGAAAAATAACTTGTGATCCGAAATTAGAATACCAAACTACCTAAACATGCATAAAAGTCAATGCAAATACCATAAAGATAAACACATGTGATGTGACAATTAATTCAACAATAAAAAATAAATAAAAAGCCATTAGTTAAAAAAAAATGGTTGAATCAATAAAAAAAAAATCCACCAAAAAAGAAATAAAATTGGAGAAAGAGAGAGAGTATTGACCTTTTTGTCGTGGGCAACTTGGAAGGAATAGGGGAGAGAGGTGGAAATGAAGTAAGAAGAAATTTATATGAAAATTAAGATGGAAGAGGAATGGTGGAAGTAGATGAAAGGTTGAACAAAGTGAAACTATAGAATTTAAGAAGATATAAAGGAAACTTTTTAAAATCTAAAGGAAATTAAATGAAAATTAAAAAAAAAAAATTATTGGAGGGGATGAAAGATTGAACTAAAAAGAAAATGATTGAAGAAGATTAAAAGTTGAAAAAATTAAATAAGAATTGCACAAAAAAAATGAATAAAAAATAAATTCTAAATTAAAGTAGATGAATATGTAAAGACAAAATTATATATAATGTTAAAACTGTCCAAGATGAATGTATAAAGGCAATAATCTATTTATATATTTTTTTGTAAAAAAATAGGAATAAAAAATAAATAAGAAAAATAATAATTATGTAGCCAATGACATGGCGATGAGGTGGCATAACAGGAGTTTAATTGCAATAAATGCTACGTTTCAGCTTTTAGATATATATAGATATAGATATAGATTATTAGTAATTTTACCACCACGCGATATGTGACATATATAGTTTCATGTTAGTTGTATTAGTGAAATGAATATACATAAACTATGTTATACATTTGTTGAAATCGCCAAACAGATTTCAATAATAATCATGAAAACTTAGTTACTTATTTGTGGGTGAAACATTACAAATCCAATCAATAAGAATTAAAAACTATTCGGTTATCTAATTAAATTTCTAAAATCACATGGAGTACTCATATTAAATGAATTAATCTCCTTGTAACTGGTAGTAGCTGGTTTTAGACACAAATTTTGCAAAGCCACAAATTGGTGGTAGTTGCTTTTAGACACAAATTGTTTTTTGCTCCACATGATCATTGAGAGATTTATCCAGATAAGATTGTTGTTTGCTTAAGCTTTGAAACCAACATAAATTAGATAGCTAGATGCTTTAACCTATAATAGAATAATAATAATTCAACAATTGAACCATCTAACAAAATAATAATGGCAATAATTAAGTAATCAACAAATAACGTAATAGCAATGTCACTGAGGTAAACAAGAAAAAAAAAACATGTTACAATGTTACATTTCTATAGGAGGATTTTGCAATGGGGTACAAATTTCAAATGTAACAATGAAAGTTATAAAATTTTTTTAAAAAAAAATAAAAATTAACAAACCATTAAGCTAAATACAAAACACAAATAACTTTTTTTTTCTTTCTTTCAATGGAGAATATGTAATAATGTTAGTTCATGCATTAGATTAAATGTGATAATGATTCATCAAGTCTATTTATAAATCTCACATTTTGATCATGGTCCATAAAAGAGGTTATTTTTAGTAAGTGGCTCATCAAGCAAAATTATTTTTTGTCTTATTGAAATTAAAAAAGCATGCAACTAAGAACATAACAATCATTTTCAGATCGAATATGATAGGATGATGAGAAATTGTCTAAAACTAACAAACCTTTGAATGAAAATCTAATGCTCTTAGTCTTGGATGGTTTATATATCTGTGTCAAGTTTGTGTATGATATGTTGTTGTATAATGTCAAAGAAGATAGGAAAAAAAGACAACGAGACCTGTACCTTGAGGAGTATTTGAATAGATTATAGTGCCCTAAACTTCGCGGATAAGAACTACAAATTCTGATAGAAGCAAGAACTTGGTCACCTCTCTGGGTTGCATTCCAAAAAAGATCTACATGCTTTCCAATTTAACTTATGAGGAATATGAGAGATGTTGATATGAAGGCACTGTGCACATCTAGCCTGTTCCAAATACTTGAGGGTGTAAGCAGTACTGAACTCCCTTGAACAACCAATAATGGTCCTACAAAGATAGAAAAAACAAATTGGGAAGTCTAGCTCAACCCCTCAGGCAAGGAATAGAAAGCATTAATATTCCCCTTTTAAAGAAGTGTAGAGGGAGGCCAAGAGAGCTAATTTAGGTGGGTTTTGAGTGGAGTGTAGGTGATGGCTGTTATCTGCAATGCCAAATTTTATTTTATTTTTTTTCCAATTAATTTGAAATGCCATCCTTTTGGGGTGAAAATCTAAAACGCCAAATTTTTAATCAATTCGAAGAAAGATGAGCTGGTGAAAAGAAAGAGAATAGAATGACATTCACTTATGTTTCAATAAAATGACACGAGTTGCTATTTTGTGCATCAATTAGTTCTAAGGATTCAACTTTTATAATAGATTATAGATTATATTTTTTCAAAATATGTTTTTAAAGATTTTATGCAATGATTACGGGGGCTTCAAATGCAAGTGATTGTTTTTTTTTTTTTTTTTTTTAAATAATAATTAATTTATTGTGTAAAGTCAATAATCTTTTATTTTTGGTAAAAAAATAAGAATAAAAAATAAATTATAAATTAAAGTAGATGAATATGTAAAAGCAAAATTATATGTAATGTTAAAACTGTCCAAGATGAATATGTAAAGTCAATAATCTATTTATATTTTTTTATTAAAAAAAGAAGAATAAAAAATAAATAAGAAAAATAATAATTACATGGCCAATGATGTGGCGATGAGGTGGCGCAACTGAAGCTCAGTAACAATAAATATTACGATTCAGCTTTTAGATATATATATAGATATAGACTAGTCGCAAACTCTCGTGTTGCGCGTGATAATTTTTTAAATAAAATACTATTTTAGTCCCTAGACTTTATAAAAAGTTTTTTTTTTTTTAAATAGTTTTATCATATTTTTCATAATCTTGTCCATAACATTTTTTTCCATTATCATTATATTTATTGGTTGATGATTTGCATAACATAGACATTAAATAAGAGGTAGAACTATTCATTAAATTATTTTTAAGTCATGTGGTGTATGAAGATTATGATTATATAAATATATATATATATATATATATATTTATATATATATAATTTCCCTAGTTAGAGTTTGATTAGTTTTAAGTTAAAATTTTATATTATTATATTTAATTGTTGATTTTATTGCACTATAAAGTTTTCAATATCCTCTGTATAGCCATCTCTATTTTATTTCATACTCCTCTTAACCACCTTTTTTATTTTCCAAAAAAAAGTTATTAATAGATGTTTGATTTCATTTCTTTTTTTCTTCCTTCATTTATTCTTTATTACTTTGTATGTTCTCTTGCTTGTTGTAAATTTTATGGTTATCAATAAGAATTAGATATCATGGATGGCTTAAATAGTTATAGATGTAGTTACATTAGTGGTATGTCAAAGGGTGGTTGTTGTTGTTGTTGTTTTTTTTTTCCTGAATTTTCAAGGAAATATGAAAGGCATTTCTCTAGTTTGGTCTCAATCAATTAAGATATCTATAATATATTAACGGAAGTAATAATGAGCCTTAAATTTTTTTAATGTATGAAGTGATTAGATTAGTGGTATGTCAAAGGGTTTATAAAAAATTTTAAAAAAATAATTCCAAAGAAATGTAAAAGGCTTTTTTTGAAAAAAGAAATTGTAACTTTTTGAATTGTAGAAATATGATTGTTTTAATTACCTTGTGTATAGATTTCATTATTAAGTTATAAACATCTAAATTAAAGTAGATGAATATATAAATGCAAAATTATACGTAAAGTTACAACTGCACAAGATAAATATGCATAGATAAATTTTTTTTTTTTTAATTATTCATGAATCATTATTTCATTGTTTACTTATAAATATCTAAATTAAAGTTTTTTTTTTTTTGTTGAAAAAAAATCTAAATTAAAATAGATGAATATGTAAAAGTAAAGTTATATGAAAAGTTAAAACTACCCAAGATAAACGTTTAACCACTTGTAGATGTTTGTTTTTGGAAGACTAAAAGTATACACAATTGCTTTGGTTGGAACTATATAATTATGCAAATATTGTTGCAAGTGGTTCCATCATTTGCAAATTATCAAGTTTGGTGGCTTTACAAAACAGATATTTCATTTTGCAAAAAACTTCACATTAACTCTCCTTTTGTGACAACCTTTTTTCTTTTTGCCGAAACAACTTAAGAATATTAAGACTTAAGTTAACACGTGGTAATTGTAAAACACGTTAGTGATATGAAAAATAGAAAGATTTAAATATTTTAAAAAACATTTTTAGTAGATTGTAATATAAAACATTTTTTCTCAATATTTTATGTAATTTTTCCCATAAGATCAATATTGTTGGCATCCTTTAAAGATGATACATAATATTTTTGAGAAGAAGAAGAAGAAGTAGAGACAATGCTAACACATAATATAAAATTATTAAGTTTGCGTGATTTAAATTTGTGGCAAAAAAATGTAGCAATAAATATCAAATTATCCAAGTCATTTTATCTAATATAATAATATTATATTATTATATACTATATGTATAATGCAATAGGATAATATTTAATCGAAGAGAATATAAAAGATAACAACTTAAAACACAAAACTAAATTACATCAACCCAAATTAGAATTCTAATTAACACAAAAATTCTAATTAGTAATATATAGACTAGGTTAAACATATTGGTTAAGGGGTCTAAACACATAATCTAACAGTATGTATTAAACAAACATTTTTCTATTCAACTAAAGCCGAAACTTTTGGGTGGGTAAGGCATGTCATAATTGATAATTCTATAGATAACATATTTTTTTGTCAAAAAGTTGGAGCTTTCACAACGATTTGGTTTCTTGCATTATTGTTAGCATAATTTGAACAATTCATTGGTTTCTTGCATTATTGATTTAAGCTGCACAATAAAATACTAGGTCAGTGACTCTTCCCCTTTCACATGATTAATGGATCTTATCTATGCATTCAACATTGTGGGGCCATTACTTGACCAAGGGGAGTCTACCTAACAATTACACCAAATCATTTATTTAAGGAAATTTATTAAGGAAAAGACCTGGGACTACAATCATCGCTATCTCCTCTAAACCTAATGCTATAAACGAGTCAAGCTAAGTCAAGCCATGTTTTAATCAGGCTTATTCATTTAATTTTATAACAAACATGTGCCGAGTTCAAGTTCGTTACCAAATAAGATTACGTGTTCAATCTTGGTTAATTTACTTTTTGAGCAAGCTTGACCTTGTTCACAATCTTTTTTTTTTTTATTTTTTTTTTTATTTAATTTTTTTAGAATATGAAGTATTTAACACACACACACATGGGGAAAGAGGAGAACGACACACACGGGAGAGGGAAAGGTGTTTTAACACAAAACTACACCACAACTCCATTCAAAAGCTACGGTAACTTTTAAAGGAAGGTGGGACAAGTTATACTACACACAACACACTTTCTTAAGCAATGTGGGAAGTTCACAATCTACTTGATTAACTTATTCTTTTCCTAACTATGACTAAAATGTTTTACTCCTTCACAAATTCATGATTTTTTTTTTTTTTGAAGTGATCAAATTTATGAATTTTGATAACTACAAATGAATTGTTCAAATTATGAATAAACTATAAATAATAATTTTATATTATAGGAACCAAATTACAAACTTATATAATCTAATTTCAAGTTTATATAAATATTTTATTAGACAAGTTTACATATACATATATAGTATTATATATAACTAATTTGAGCTCTCATGTTCACAAATTTGTTCATGAACACATTATTATGTTTGAGATTTGCATGTACAAACACACATAAACAAACTTTTTCTCAAGCAAGTAAAATCCAAATTGAAAAAACCTAATCTAAATTAGCTCATTAAAATCATCCTCAAATTCATCTCAATTCTCCAAACTATTTTTTTGTACACAATAAAAGGGTCTCGTCTATATCTTCCCTCAAACCACCTTCCATCTTTAGAAGCCACATTTCTCCAAAACATCTATTATTGATATGCCCACTTTTTCAATAATCTACATTCCCCTCACGTCCATTAAACTCAAGATTGCAACAACCAAACAATAACACAATTCCATTCTTTCTTGCTCAACAATAACTCGAAACTCAAAATCCCACATAACATTACACTCCATTAGTAACATAATCTTCTCCCTTCTGAAATATCCTTGCTCGCAACGAAAAACAGTACTAAATATGGCCTTACGCTTCAACCATTTTTTTTTAGAAGGATTACTATTCAAATTTCTGCTGGACTGTGCACGTATTTGTTAATTTTATTTTTTGATCAAGATGAATTTAAGAGAGAGAGGGAGAGAGAACCTAAAAATCTAAACGTGTGCTTCAGCTTTTCATTTACTAAAAAAACCCAAACGAGAAATGTCTTAATTTAGTCAAAATATTTTATTGATTTTTCAAATAAGAGAATAAAAAATAAATCTCTGTCTGGCCGCCACTAGCTAATCCATTAAATAAACAATATTAGCTTGACTAATATTAATTGTTAAAATGCAAGTGGATTTTTTTTTAATAAAAAGTAAAGACAATGCAAAATGCATGAATAAGACAAACATGTGGACGGTGCATGTATTTGTTAATTTTATTTTCTAATGAAGATGAGCCTCTACATTTTGACCTTCTAGTGCTCAAAGACCTGATGTAACGTTTGCAAGTTTATGTTGAAATGGAAATTTTTATATTTTATTTTATTTTATATTTTATAATTTATTTAAAAGATAGTTATGATTTGATGCTAAGTGCTAACTCTACAATTTGAACATTTTCCTTTAAACTCTAATGCATTCTGTACATGTAGAGGTGTCATTTAATCTACAAGGCTCTTAACAAAAGGAAATCTTGACTTGAATCTTGAAAAATAAAAATAGAAAGCATGAGAGAGAGAGAGAGAGAGAGAGAGAGAGAGAGTGTTGATGCATCTAACAATGTGCTTCCATATTCTTTTTTTCAAGCATCATTTCAAGCATAAGGTTGGATCTACAAAATAAAGAATGATTGTTGTGAGTTGTGACGTTGTTACCTTCCTTAGTTGAATGGCAAATTAAATGTAATTTAATTGTTGGTCCGTGCTCTTCCAAATTGTTGGATGTACAAAATAAAGAATGACCAGTTTTGAAGTGTGAAGTGGGAGAAAATGGGCTTTTGCCCTTTTTTTTTTTTTTTTTTTAAAATTAGCATTTTGCCCCATATCCCAAATTAATTAAGGAAATGCTCCTCTTATAACTCGATTGTCCAAAAATCGAGTTTCAAAGCACCACTATAGGGTCCTTAAAATGTCACTATAGGGTCCTTAAAATGTCACTATAGGTATGGAGCGATCAAACTTAAAGCTTGAGTTCCAAAATGTCGCTATAGGGTCTTAAAACGTCACTACAAGAATCCTTAAAACACCACTATAGGACTCCAATTTTTTTTTTTTAATTTTTTTTTTCAGTTTGTTATAACTCAATTGTCCAAAGATCGAGTTTTAAACTGAAACCCGATTTTTAGAAAATCGAGTTTTTAAACAGGGGTATTTCTCTAATTAGTTTGAAAAATGGGCAAAATGCTAGAATTTTTTTTTTTTGAAAGGGGCATTTGCAGGGGCGGCGTTATATATATTTGAGGGTGGTCACAGGACTACCCTCAACTTGGAAAATAAATATATTTTATATCTTAAGAGAATGAAAATCTAAATTAATATAGGTTGTTGACCACCCTAGAAAAAAAACTTAAACATCCTAAATAAAAATTTTTCCATTAAAAATAAAATTTTACCTCTCCAAAATTTTGGTCCATTGAAAATTGAACCAAAAAATTGCAAGAAATTCTATGTTCATAATATGTCCTTAATATTTTCACAACAAATCTTAAGTGGTAGGTTATTACTAGCAGACAATTTTTTTTTTAATGATAAATAAATTAGAACTAGGAACTATTGTCAATTAAAATTTATTGTGAAAATATTGCGGACGTAGCATTTTTAAAAAATTGTCCAAACAAACAAATTAGCCTAAATCGAATGTTTAATTGTAATATTTTAAATTGTGTATTCACAAGGCATGTTTTAAAATTTCCATTTAAAAAAAATGCCTATTTTCCAATAGCTAGTCAGTTAGTAAGCACTTTAGTCTTTAATTGAATTTATTGGATTTATGTGATACATCTTGTACATACACATATGCACTAAAATAATACCTCAATACTTTATTGAACATGATTAATGTAACGATTTAATGCCTAAGTTGAATATTATGGATGAACTTGTAGTTTACCCTTTATTTTTTTGTTAGCAATATGGAAAAAATTCTTATAAGGAAATCACTTTTATTGCAAAATTTATCTTCTAAGCAAATTCTTATTCACTTAAATAATCTTCTTTTAGATTCTAAACTATGAGAAAATGTCTCATCTTTTCATCCTAATGATCAAGAGAAAATAAAAAGAGCATATTGACAAAGATGTTCTTGTCAACCTCTTAGCAATGATTTCCCTAAAAAAGAAATTAGTGGAGCATTACATTGATTTAATCCTGATTAGTTTAAAGAATACAAAATATTGGTTGGAACATATCATAAAAAAAATAAAAATAAAAATAAAAAAGATGCATTTTGTTTATGTTGTTACTTATTTAGGTAATATATTAGTAATTGAAAGGGAGTTCGGTAGTTTAATGATTATTTGGTTGTGTATATTAAAAAAGATGTAACTAATAACATTGATAATGAACCTATCATATAGCAATTTCAAAATATGAAAAACTTGTAAAAGGAAATTTTAAAACTTTATGTACTTGCGACTGTTTTTTTTATTTTTATTTTTTATTTTTTTAATGTCAATGTATTAAGTCTTATTTTTATTAAATTTTGTCTAATTTAAATTTCTTAATGACCACCCTCAGCAAAATTTCTAGAACTGCCACTGGGCATTTGTTCATTTTGGCCATGTGAAGTGTGAACCCATGACTATATCTTGATAAGTCAACATGCAATGTCTTCTCGTAAAGAAAAATGGTGGAGGATTTCCAGCGTTGGTCAAGATCCTTTCTCACGCAAAAGATTTTCTCTTTTCTGATGAAGTACATATATATTTTTTTTGGATGAAAAAGCAAATCTTCTCTTTGGTCTGACAGCATTGACCAACGGATGCAGGAATTACTGTGAACTGGGTTCGCAGCAAATCCTCCCCAAAGAAAAAGTTAACATCCAACGTGTAACCCCACCAAGTAGAAGGAAGTATCCCTCTCAATAAGAGCATTGCAAAATGATTGGTACTTCACCTAGTTCTCGTCCACAAATCTCTGGATTCCAAGAAACACTTACCCATTTCCTCGAGAAAAAGGAAGGAGTAGAAGAAGAAGAAGCAAGCTTGCACCAAGAAAACTCACAGGCTGAACGAAGGATGCTGGCGCTTCTAACAGGTATGTTAAGAAAAAATATTTGATATAAGATATATATATATATATATATATATATATATATATATATATATTTATATTTACGGGTGAATTTCAATAAACTGCCCGAGTTTAGCTCTTTGGTTATTCTCAGCCTCTCTTCTCTGATTTCCCTCTCAGACTCTGCTCTACTGAATGCTTACGTTCATGCTAAGTTCTTTGAATTCTTTTCAAAGTGATTACACTGGTATGAGCATGCAATTTGTGATTTTTTAGCTTTTTGTTTCACATTTTTTTGAAAATAATTAACTTCTAGTTCTTTATCATACATTTAATATAAAAATTACCCAAAATAATATTTTTTAATAAATATTGTACAAAAAAGTTACATAGTATACCCATACGGACACAAAATTACATAGTAAAAACACATGTCTAATTTGCACTAAAACATTACCTACAAAATAAGAACACTTTTCCATTAATCTACATCTTCTAAGTAACTATACATTTAAAAAAAAGAAAAAGAAAAATAAGTTAAATAACCCACATTGCTGCTGTTTTTTTCCTTAAAAAAAAACACCCAATGTTTATCTAAAAACAAAACTAAATATCAGAAAAAAAAAAAAAAAAAAACCCCTAAACTAAACTAAACTAAATAGATATATACACTTTTTTTTTTGATAAGTAGATACATCTTTAACTCCCACTAAAATGTTGCTTACAAAATAGGACCACTCTTCCGATGGTTTTCAAATTGCTTTTCTATTTTTTTTAAATGTTAATAATTTGCTTCTATTATAATTTGAAATTACTACATTTTTCAATCACAAAAATACCAAGGAGTGTGATGAGTGTTTTGTGTTTTGAATGAAATAATTTACTTATCACTCCCCTAAGTTTTTTTGTAATTGAAAAATGTAGTAATTCCAAATTATAATGGATTTAAATTATTAACTTTTACCTAAAAAAAAAAAAAAAATAGAAGAGCTCTGTGAGCACGCGTGTGAACACATGCTCAGAGGTTAGTAGTTTTCTAATTGGAGTGTTTTTTTTTTTTTTTTTCCTGTAAATTCAAAAGAAATAAGAAGATATTTGGTAAAAAAAAAAAAAAAAAAAAACAAAGACAAAAACAAACAAACGTGAGATCATGGTTTAAGGAAAGAAAATTCTATAAAAAAGAAAAAAAATTGAAAACTTTTTGTAGGCAATATTTTAATGGGAGTTAAAGATGTATTTTTATTAGGTTGTCATTTAGTTTTATCTGGATCTAGAGATGTGGGGGTATTTTGGAACCAAAAAATTGTCTAGTCCAAATAGGAGAAGTATTTTTAATCCTAAAAGATAGCCACTTAGTTCTATAATGTAGCCACTAAGTATACATCCTTAACAAAAAAAAAATTCAAATACCTAAATACCAAAATAAATAAATTTAAAAAATTCAAATACCTAAAAACCAAAATAAATAAATTAAATAGGAAAGGCTCTCACAATCTCAGCTCTCAGGTTGTTGTTGTTGTTGTTTTTTTTATTTTATTTTTTTTATTTATTTATTATTATTATTATTTTAATTGGAGTTATGTAGTTATATTTAATTAATTCTTAAAATAAAAAATTATAAGAAAGGCCGTCAACATTAGCATGTACTAAGTAATAGTATAGATAAAACAATGTTTTAAGCAAAAAAACACTAAGTGGTTATCTTTTAGGATTAAAAATACATCTTTAACTCCCACAATATTTTAAGTAATAGCATCTTTTAAGCAATGTTTTAGTGAGAGTTAGAGTTGTATTTTTACCGGATTGTCATTTAGTTTCATCTGATGTGGGGGTATTTTGGAACAAAAAAATTGTCCAATCCAAACAGGAGAAGTCCCTTAAATAATAGTATAAATAACAAATAAAATTAAATGAAGAATAAATTTATTTTTTGATGAACATGAGTGAAAATTTTATTCAGACTAGCAAAGACAATGCACTTAGTTCAGTAGGATCAAACAAACATGCAGCCAAGTAGACTATAAGCAAGCACAAATCTAAGAACACGAAAAATTACCTAGACATTAAATACATATTGATGAAATAAACTGAATAGATAGATAGAAATAATATTAATTATATTACCATTTGGGGAGTGATTTGTCTGCCTCATCAAGATATTTATTTATTTATTTTTCAAATTTTTGTTAATGTGGGTGTTCAGTGTTCTTGGAACACTTAAAAACTATTCTTTAAAGTATTTATGGTTCTTCAAGGAATCAAGCACCTGCCACAAGATATAATTTAAGCGGAAGAAAGTTTAAATCTATAATGTAGCATAATTATATATGCTCGTATTAGAAAAACTTATTTCAGTAATTTTTTTATTATAAATCTATTCCATATAATTATTAGTTTTCGTTTAAATCGTGGAGAAGTTTTTAACAGTTGGGCTTTCCTGGAGACGCGAAGGCTTGTTCAAGTGTTTCCAGAGCATGTGCGGAAATTATGGAATAATTGGGAGCTACGAGTGTTGGTTCTTGTCAGTCTCACCTTGCAACTATGTCTTCTTCACTTCGGCAGTCGCAGAAGATATAGTGTTAAAACTTGGTTAAGGGTCTTTCTCTGGCTTTCGTAACTAGGTGCTGATTCAGTGGCAACTGTTGCACTAGGTGTCATCTCTAATAATCAAGGAAATTGCAATGATTCCCAATTACAGAATGAGCTCATAGCATTCTGGGCACCGTTTCTGTTGTTGCACCTTGGCGGCCAGGACACAATTACGGCTTACGCAGTACAAGACAATGAATTGTGGTTAAGGCATTTGCTTGGACTAGTTGTTCAATCAGGAGTGGCACTCTACGTCTTTCTATCGTCTTGGAAGGTCAGTTGGCTGTCATTTTTAACTATTCCAATGTTTCTTGCTGGGTTTATCAAGTATGCCGAAAGGACATGGGTCTTGAAATCAGCAAATTATGATCCATTCCATAAGCTCTCGCGTTTTTTAATTGAGCGTGAAAGGGATGCAATTCCATTAGTAGATTTACCGAGAATGCTAGTTGATGCACCTCCTGATAAATTTAACACTGGAGCGGAAACACAAAGGGCTTCATTTCCATTGTTTGGAATTTTTAGATGTCTCTTTCTAAATCAGAAGGTCAACATGTATATTCGTCTTCAGGGAGATTACTCCAATCAATCAATATCAATATATTACTAAAAGCTGAAGCGTGGCATTTATAGCTGCTGAGCTCCTGTTGCGCCACCTCATCACCACGTCATTCGCCACATAATTAATATTTATTCCTATTTTTTTTACAAATATATATATATATATATATATATATATATATATATATATATATATATATAAATAGATTATTGACTTTACATATTCATCTTTGTCGATTTTAACATCTATATATATTTCTTTTTTATTTCCAATTTTCCTATAATTTTTTTTTTTTACATTCACTTATTTTTTTTTAAATATTTACATTTTCTTCAACCTTTCTTCTTCCCTCACCTTTTCATCCCCCCACTACCCTCTACTTTAATATTGCTATTCATCATTCTCTTCATCTTCCTTTATTTGTCTCTTCTTATCCCTTCCCTCTTACTATAAATTTGTCACTCTTTTCCATTCTTTGCATAATTTTCTCTCACAAAAAGGTTCTCTCTCTCCCTCTCTCTCTCTCTCTCTCTCTCTCTCTCTCTCAATGTTTTGGTGGATTTTTATTTTTTATTGCATCTTCGCTTTAGGTTGATAAAATTTTGTATTTTTAAGAACTCTAATTTATGTTGATACGGTTTAGTTTTGTGTTTTAAGTTATTATTATTATTATTATTATTATTTTGCTCTTTGATTGTTAAATTTTATTCGATTACATTATAAAAAATTAAAGATAGTAGATAAAAATAAAATAATATTCCATTACATAGCATAATTTGGATAATTTAGTGTTTATTGTTATATCTTTTAATTTTTCTTATTGTTTTCTTCTCTTCCATTTTACTCAATATTGAAATTCAACCACATCCTCCTTATCATTAAATTATTTATATTTTCTCTCTCTTTTTGTTTTAAAAAATAAAAAATGTAATATTTTACTTAAATTCAAATAAAAGAAAATTGTGCTCATCAAATTGTACTCTTTTTTTTTTTTTTTAACATTTACACTTTTTTCAACCTTTCTCATTCTCTTTACCTTTTCATCTCCCCAAAAATTCTACCTTGATATCACTCTTCCTCTTTCCTTTTATCTTCCTTTATTTTGTTTTTTTATATTATCATCCTCTTAATATAAATTTATCATTCACTCTTCTATTCTTTACATAATTTTATCTCACAGAAAAGTGGTTATTTCCCACTCTTTCTCCCTCAATTTTTTGGTAGATTTTTATTTTTATTTTTCTTACATCTCTATTTTAGCTTGATAAAGTTTTGTATTCTTTAGAGCTCTATTTTGGTTTATGGGATTTAGCTTTGTGTTTTAAGTTTTTTTATTTATTTTTTATGTCTTTGATTGTTAAATATTATCATATTTCATTATAAATAATTAAAAATAGTATATAAGAATGTACTATTATTATATTACATAGAATTATTTGGATAAATTCGTGTTTATTGTTATGTATTTTATTTTTATTTTTTTTCTCATATCATTTTATTTAACATTTAAATTCAACCACATCCCCCATATATATCATTAAATTATTTATATTTCCACTCCTTTTTTATTTTTAAAAATTTTAAATATAATATTTTGCCTAAATTAAATAAATAAAATTGTCCACATTAAGTGGAGTAATGATAGGGAAACACTCATTCTCACACCCAATGCATCAAAGGAAGAATGAAATACAAAACAAATCAAGTTAGAAACACTAAATTAAATTAAAAAAAAAAAAAACTAATAATGCATATTTAATGTCATAGAATCATCATCAAATTTTGGAAAACAATAGGTTGCCAATGGAGAGAGAGAGAGAGAGAGAGAGAGAGATGGTATAGAAAAAAAAACCAATACAAAGTAATAAAGAGTAGATAAAGAAAAAAAAAACCAAACGTCAATTAGTAATCGTTAATTGGAAAACAAAGAGGTTGTTAGGAGAAGTAAAAAATAAAATAGAGATTACCGTCTGGAGAACATTAAAAACTTTACAGTGTAGTAACATAAACCGTTTAATTCACTTAAAAAATTAAATCAACAATCAATAATTAAATACAATCATAGTACTAAATATATGATAATGGTAAGAAGCGTTACAAATGAGATCACTAAAAAAATATATAAAATTAATTAGCCACTATCATTATGGAGTAGTAGTCTATAATTTTACGCATCCAAAAAAGTGGAATATATAGAGTTTTTTTAAAGGTATGTGTAAAGATTCACTATATGCGTGTGTGTAAAGGTGTAAAAAAAAAAAAAAAAAAAAAAAAAAGGGTATATTTAAGGTTTTTGTTAACTTAAAAACTAATGAAAATCAAATGGTTAATAACTAAAATTATAGTATTAATAAAATATTTAATAAGACCATCCTAAAAAAATTACCGCGCGCAACGCGCGGGTATGCGACTAGTTTTCATAATTCTCAAACCGCCTGGAAGATGATTGAGGATGAACTTGGATATGCTTATGATGTTTGCTACACCAAGGCTCCTTTGTTTTTCACAGCTTGGGGTTTCCTCTTCCGTTTCTTCTCTTTTACTTCCATCCTTTTTGTGTTTGTGCTTTTCCTTATAAAAGAAAGGCACAAACACCCTCAGATAGATTTGATTATTACTTATTTATTGTTGGTTGGAGCTATTCTTATAGAGATATATGCTGTCATTTTATTGAGTGCCTCCAATTGGCCCTGGCCACGGTATGAAAATGGATGGTTAATAAAATGTATTAAGACACTATTTACTCCAATAAGAAATCGTTGTGAAAAATTGACTAGCAAACAAAGGTGGTCTAATTCAATGGGTCAACTCGATCTGCTTAGCTTTTGCCTCAAAGATACTCATGAAGAGACTCATGAGTCTCTTCAGGTTGGCCGTGGAACCCCAAAACTCTTTGCTAACTTTAGAGAGTGGGTCTTCAACCAAATGTTGCCAAAACTAAATGGAGAACTAGAGATGCTCTTGTATAGGACCTATAAGCAGGTCCCTCCTAAGTTGAAAGACTTGGTGTTCAACACGTTCCAGGAAAAGGTATGTTCCCACAGCAATGGGTTTTCCGAAGAGTACGACAAATACATAACAAATGGAACTGTAAGTGTGGAAACTTATCAAAGCATTATCATCTGGCACATTGCCACAGATCTCTGCTTTTACACAGATAGTGGTACGAATAAGCCTAATTTAAGTCGAGAAGTGAGCAAAGACATTTCAGATTACATGATGTATATTCTTGCGATGTGTCCTTTTGTATTATCAACAGGAAATGCAACACTCGGTTTTGAATACACTTGCACATTGGTTAAGCGTTTTGTTCGAGGGGAAAAGCTCTCCAGACAGCTGACTAAAGCCCAAGTTTGTGAAATGTTGATCTCAGAATATTATGCTTCAAGCAACGAGGTAGACAACTATTTGTTGAAAGACAATATGTTATGTATAGCAGTTCTACTTGCAAAAGAGCTGAATCAGAAGGATGGAAAGTGGGAGATATTGAGAAAGTTTTGGGTAGAAAACCTAGCTTATGTTGCAACTCTTTGTCAGGGAAATAATCATGCTCAACTACTCAGAAAAGGTGGGGAATTTCTTACGCACGTCTGGCTTTTGATAGAACATTTCAACCTCACAGAAAGTTTTCAAAAGTCACGAACAAGACCACAAGAGGAAGAAGCAAAGGTTAGTTTTGTTGTGAGCGATGATGAATCTGTTGTCAACATGGTTGTAGATACAGTTACTGTGTTAGAATCAGGTGGCAACGCAACTGGTTCTGTGTCTGAGTCTGGTTATGGACAGGGTTCGGGTAATAAATCTGCTGCAGTGTCAGGTGTGGATGCTAGCACCGCCTAAATGATGAGTAATTCTTAGGTACTCCCGAAATACGGAGAATGGTACTTCCTCATCTCACATTCATGGCGGGATCCACTCATTAAATTCAAAGTAGAGTTCATCATGAATGTGAGAAAATAGAATACCATTTCATTATACTTCGAGACTACCTAAGAATTTTTCCTAAAAGAACAATTAAGTGTACTTTAAAGGTGTACTTTGGTGCCAGCATACTCCTTAGTAAATAAATTACTGTATTAATTCATATCCTTAAGTCAAGCCAATGCTGGCTAAACTGTAGTGTTTTGGGGCTTGAGTGTTGTATAAAACATGTTGTGAGTCTTATGACATAAAAATCTTTAAAAAAAAAAGACAAATGATGTTGTTCTAAATAACTAGGTTGAATAAGATTGGAAGTGTTTCCAACTTATTATATGTGTTGCTTTAGTGTTGCAAAATCATTACTAGCCTGACAGTATGAGGGTTATTGGCTGAAGAGGTTTGTCTCCATGGTATTTTATGGCTTTCCATTAAAATTCAAGTTAAGAGTTATGATATCAAATAAAACGTAATATCATATGCTTGCAATTGACCAATTTGAAATTTTGAACAATTGCTATATGGTTGTAATTGAGTTTCTCTTTCTTCTACATGAGGTTCTGCTATTATTTTATTTATTAATTTATTTTCATGTTTGATTTGGTTCGATTTATAATAGCATCTACAAACAGTTTCTCGTGATCAAGTTCTCAATTTTAGGCACTAATTTCACTTCAAGACAAAAAGATATAGAAGTACTTGCCTTCTTTTAGTAAAGTGGGGTTTTGTCCTCCATTGCCTTCTAACTCAAGTACTTTGCTTTCGATTTCCAAGTACCTTGTAATTAAGATGCCACCACTAGCTAAGATGTGGTTCCACAATTTTGGACTTTAGTTTACAAATCCAACAAATTCTTTAATGAATCACATGGATAGATATATTTGAAATGAGATATTTGGATTTTACTTTTAAATTTAATTGACCTCAGTAATATATGGATTTCATTTTATTAATTCAGGGAGTTAAAATGATTAGATCTAAAATACTAGTTAAATCCATAACCTCACAAGTATTTTTGCTAGATCAAAATCTCCAAACCTTAAACCAATTTGTCTTGTTAATATATAAATTTATTAACAATTTATACTAGCAATTGTTCTTCAAATCTAAGCTTGGCCTAAAAATTTTCAACTCATGCGTGAAGTTGTTTAGGCACATCTCGAGAAATTCTTTATGTTCCTAAGTGGATATTTGGTAATATGTAAAAACTGGAATGGAGTGCTAGTCGTAGTGCAATGTAGTAAAATTCAAAATGGAATGGACGGTCCGATCGGTTTGAACTTGAATAATTGAATATTGAGCTTAGCTGGTCCGATACGTATAAATTCTAAATACCGTAAAATTTGAGCCTTTGATTCTTGGGTTGATTGTCTTCCACTTCTAGGAACAATTCTTGTCCATCAAGCTTAAACATCCCATTTGAATGATATATTGTGTTATAGGTTCTAAAAGTTTAGAACAATTAGCAAACAATGAGCACAAGTTTGTCTAGCTATAGATTCCTAAGTCTATAGGTATGATTAGACAATGATCAAGGTGTTACATGTCAGAACACAAGAACAAAGAAGCTACAGGTTTAGGAATTCGAAACATGCTAGATTCAACCGATCGAGACAAAGGCTTAGCCAATCAAGATGTGGTTCTGCAGAATTTTATGTTCAGCTCATTAGCCCAAACTTGTCCGTGTGAAGCCCAAATCATAATCTTCTTGTTGCAATAAATTAAGGACATTATAAACTAACCCTAGAAGTGGTTTTTTAAAGAGAGAAGATTGCATCTTGTGCCTCCAATTGTTGATCTAGGGTTTTGTACCCAGAGCTCTCTCAATTCTTCTACTGGTGTTATTCTTTGAAGAAACTCAAGATTCGGTGTAGTAGAAGTTATTGCCATCACTAGTTATCAAAGGGGCTAGAGATCTAAACCTTCAAAGGTGATCTTGGAGTCATAAACTAGGGAGTTTGTGTGCAACAAATTCATAATAGAAGAGTCCATAGATTCGGAGCTGCGTGTGGTCACATAAGTAAGTACTACAAGAGGTAGCATTAGATTTAAGGTTGAGTGACACAGGACAACCAGAACAAAATTGAAATAACGGAAAAGTAAAAGATATGACCTAAGAGTCAGCACCTAGGCCTTGCTTGGAGTCAGCACCAAGCGGGAAAACCATTAGGAGTCAGCACCTAGGATAGACCTGGAGTCAGTACCAAACCAAAATAAGACCAAACGGCCATTATTTTCATTCATTAAAATATCAACTATCTCCTCAAGGAGTACAATAGGTTGCTTATAAAGGATTGCTAAACCCTAGTTCTAATTGACTAGGAAACCCTAATTGCCTTATTACAAAAATAACCTTGCTTCCCAAATTAAAATACTAATAGCCTAATAAACTACTAGGACCTAAAACATAAAAATACAATTGACTTGCAAACATAAATAATATTAAATAATAATTTTCTTGCATCTCCCGCATCATTGAGTATATTGTAAAACTTCAATTCTATTATAAATTGTTGCCTTGTGAATTGTTTAAGTTAAATCATCCCTAGGTTTTTTACCTTAAAACTGGATTGTTTTATTGATTTTCTTGGGTCATCATATCGCTTGTATTCTTTACTTTATTGCTTTTGTGATATGATTGTCATTTGTTTAACCAAGATCTATTTTGTTTAACTTGGCCTATCCCAAAATACCAAACTACAGTTGAACTTTCGCTTCAATATCCAATTGAACTTGATCTTGTAGCAGGCTTCTTTCTTTGTTGCACAAATCTCCAATCTATGACTAATTCCTTTGCATGGATCCCAGTACGTTACTAACTCCAGCAACATAATTGATTGTTGTTGGCTGCAAAGTTTTTCACTTTATAAATGATGAAGATTAGGAAGCACTTGGTTACAAAACCCTAAAGTGTACTGGTTACAAAACCCTAAGGTGTGCAAACACAGTAACTTCTCATAGAGTATATGAATTCTGAGTCTCTGTTTCCATACTTGATGACTTTTAAAATAAGCCTCATATATGACTAGGGTTGTAGAGAGAAAATCCCTAATCATCCAAGTCATCATGGGTAGAATTTCAGATCTGAGATTTCTGAAATTGTAATTCTCGATAGATCGAGCTTGTGTCGAGCTTTTCCATTAATCCTCAATAGCAGCTTGTGTCCAACTTTAATGAAACAGTTTTTCTTCACTTATTTCTTGGATAAACTTTCGTGTCTTTAATGATACCACTTAATATGTTTGAACAAGTAAAGTAGGCAACTTAGATCTACCTAATTACAAGTAATGTACGTTTTGTCAAAGGATTAGTCAATTATATAAAAAATATGACCCTAACATATTTAATTGAATTAAGTAACAACTTGGTATTAAATTAGGTTAAACAATCTGAGTTTACAGGGGTCTAAATTTATAACACATTGCCCTTCCATACTTTTTGTGTTTGTGCTTTTATTTTTAAAAGAAAGGCACAAGCGCCCACAAATGGATTTTATTATTACTTACCTATTATTGGTAGGAGCTATTCTTATAGAGATATATGGTGTCATTTTACTGAGTGCCTCCGATTGGCCGTGGCCAGATCATGAAGGGTTAGTGACACACCTTCAGACACTATTTGCTCCCATAAGAAACCGTTGTGCAAATTGCAGAACTGACTACAAAAGAAAGGTGGTCTAATTCAATAGCTGAACTTAATTTGCTTAACTTGTGCCTCAAAGATAAGACTGATCAGGTTGGCTATGGAACCCCAAAACTTATTACCAACTTGAGAGATTGGGTCTTCAATCAAATATTGCCAAAACTAAATGGAGAACTAGAGATAATTTTGTATAGGTCTCTTCTGACTTGAAAGACACGGTGTACAAAACATTCGGGCAAAAATTTAGTTCAAATAGCGAAAGGTTTTCGGAAGACTACAACAACTACATCTCTTATGGAAGTGTAAATGTGGAAATTTTCTATAGTATTATCATCTGGCACATTGCCACAGATCTCTGCTTTTACACAGATAGTGGTGCGTATGAATCTACAAATAATTTACGGGAA
The DNA here is from genome assembly GCF_932294415.1 of Quercus robur. Taxonomy (NCBI): domain Eukaryota; kingdom Viridiplantae; phylum Streptophyta; class Magnoliopsida; order Fagales; family Fagaceae; genus Quercus; species Quercus robur. Next base: position 83,882,647 of record NC_065538.1, on the reverse strand, counting down.
GTGAGCAAGGATATATCAGATTATATGAGGTAAATTCTTGTGATGTGTCCCTTTGTATTATCAACATGAAATGCCATACTCAGTTTTGAAAACTCTCGCTCATCCGTTGAGGATATTTTTTCTAGAGAAAAAGCTCCCTAGATTGCCTAAAGCCGATTCTTGTGCAAGGTTGTTCTCAGAATATGTAGCTTCAAGCAATGAGGTAGACATGTATTTGTTGAAAGACTCTGTTATCTTTAGTAGCTTTACTCGCAAACAAATTAAGTCAAATGGATGGAAAGTGGGAGATATTAAGTAAGTTTTGGGTGGAGAACCTAGCTTATGTTGCAACTCTTTGTCAAAGAAATAATCATGCTCAACTACTAAGAAAAGGTGGGGGAGTTTCTTACTCACGTCTGGCTTTTGATAGAGCATTTTCACCTCACTGGGAGTTTTCAAAAGTCATGAACAAGACCACAAGAGGAATAACAAATGGCAAGTGTTAGAATATAAGCTCAATCGGCTTAGATCCAATTAATGTGAAAGCTTGGATTTGTGTTAAAAACACAAGAGCTGTTTAGACGCTAAATTAAAAGATTACAGCTCGGTTGATTTTACTCTAACTTAAACTAAGTGCTGAGTAGAGTAAATGCGAGGGAAAAAACAATAAAACTACTCTAAGCCATATTCATCAAATCACATTAGTAAAAAGAAAGTTAAAAGAGTAGGGAAGAGAAATGCAAACACAAGATAACACGCTGATGTGTTATCGAAGAGAAAACCGAAAAATTTGGTGAAAAACCTCTCCGCCGCCCTCCAAGCGGTAAATCGATCCATTAGACAATAAGTTGGGATACACGAATAACAAGAGACCCTCCAAGCCTAATTTACCTAGTGCACTTAAGCTTTCCAAGCTCTTACTCCAACAAGGCTTCTCGGAAACGTGTCATGTTTAGCTTTCCGGATCCTGCAATGCGCCCAATTGCATCTGCCAAAGCTTGGCTTCTTCCAATGCTTCCCAACAGCACCAAAACCTCACTTGACACTTAAAATGGGTGTGGTAAGTGTTTGGACTATCAACCTCTCAAGGATGTGGATATGGAGAGGTAGGAGTATGAGGAAAACCATAAAGGATTGTGTAGATGATTGTAGGTATACAATCTCTAACTCTCAAGTGTGTTTGCTAGGGTTTTCTCTTTGAAAAGTACTCCTTGCAATATGTGGGTAATGTGGGTATATATAGTGTGAGTGAAGACATGGTGGAGCAGATAAGCCAAAATAGCAAAACAGAATATTTTGCAGGTATCTCGCTGGAAAGCCTTACCCACGAGCTACTTGCGAAAACCAGCTGTCACCAGATTGTCATGACTTTTCACGGGAAGATTACTCGCGAGATACCCACGAAAACCACTCTTTCTTCAATGCAAGCTTGAGTCTTCACACTCTCTCTCACACACAACCCATACAAAGAAATCCCACATAAAATACAGGGTAAACATGATTGAACAAAATTACAATCAAATTTGGCACGGACACAAAATAGTTGTAAATAACAACTTTATAATCTCCCCCTTTGACTATTCCATGACAAAACACCTAAAACAGACTCTAGACTTTGACGCGAGTTTGGAAACAATGGCAAAACTCACTCACACTTAATCTAGAAGCTGTGAAGCACTTGCACGTATACACCTGTATCTTGAAACACTCACATACAAACAAAACTTTCATTAAGCTTATGACAAGTTGAATACAAGGTATGTATAGGAACAAGTAAAGTGCGATCGAGGTAATAAGCAAGATATGAGCTATAAAGCATAACTTGATCATACAGGAACAGTTATTAAAGAACAACTACAATGATCTTTTAACAAGTAAAAGATCATCTGGATATGTATTGCAATTAAGAGCAATGCAATAATCAATTGCATGTCCAAATACACAACCAATGCAAAACACCAAATTATTTGCATTAAGGATACAAGATCCAACAAAGGCACAAGTGTGAAGTACTAAAGATAATATATGCATTAATCTAAAAGTACTTTAAAAAGCTACAAAAGCAAAGATACATAAAACAAAGTACTAACTATAAACTGAAGTTTTAAACTAGAGTACTTTAAAGCTTTAAAAGAAAACAAAATATTGTGCTTTTGATCTTGATTTCCAATGCTCCCCCTTCAATCTAGCTTTTTCTCCCCCTATTATGGACCATCTCCCCCTTTTTGTCATGGAATAACTAGTCTTCATCTTCCTCTAACTTCCTTTGAATTTGATCCATTTGAGTTTGGAGATGTGAACTTCGTGTTGGAACGAATGTGTTGGGAGTACATGATAGATGCAAGTCCAGATAGCTTAGTGCTGATGTCTCGGATAGACGACATGATGTTGTCTAACTTCTCATCATAGGAATGAGAGCTAAAGCTTGAACTAGCATGAGGAGCATGACTCTCTTGCTTGGTCCCCTTCCGGGTGTGACTAATACTAGCATTGAGAGTGCAGATGTTGATTGGATTTGGTCATGGGAATGGTTTTTCATCTTCCAACGAATGAATGCCTTTGACTCAAAAGCCATAGCCTCTTATCCTTCACTAGCTTCAGAATTTTTTAGATAAGGCAACTGAAGGGAAGGCAATTCCTTGAGGCAGTCCCCTCAGCTGTTTTGCTTATGATGTGGAAGATATGAGAGTAGATGTCAATCTCTTCATCATTGACCAGGTCATGAAGAAATAAGGCCTGACCGAGATTCATGTAACTGGTGCTTGAGAGAGGATAGAGGTTGTGGAACATGATTGTTGTGAGAAGCCTTAATTCGGGTGATAGTGATGCAACACTCATAGCTTTTCCATTGGAAGAGAATTCCAAGTTCTCTCCTAGAGTTTCCCGAAGTAAATCTTGCTTGGGATCTAAGTCATCATACACCGGTGGCTTTGGAAACATAGGCCGGTTGATACGCAGTATGTCAGCAAGATAAGTGGGTGTCACTGTGAAGCTCTTTCCTTTAACCCAACATTTCAGCTCATCTCCATCGGAAATGGTATTTGCATAGAATTCCTTCACCATATTCTTGTACAGTTCATCAAAGCTTGATAGAAGAAAATTCCAATCCTTGGTGGCAAACCATTTTGGAATGCTTGTATCGAGAAGAGTTGCTTGCTCAACAGCCCTCTCAACCAACAAGGGGGTATCTTTGAAATATTTCTCATAGACTTGAAATGCAGCGTATAATCTGAACTTGTCAACATCATATAACCTTGTTGATGATCGTGTCCTTTTTGGCTTCGGGGTAAAGCTATCGAGATCAATCAGGGTTCTTTCCCTTTGCTACTATCCCCTTTCACAGCTGATTTCTTGAAGGGAGACATCTGCAAAAAATTCACAAAACACATAGAAACAAGTGCAACAACACAAACACAAGAACACAAACTTGATTAGTACCAAGTTAGTCCATAAAACAACTACAAAGTCCTAAAAAGAACATAAACAAAGCTACAAGATCATGGCACGAGTACTAAACATGTAACAACAATTGTCTAGCATGAGTGATATGCAAAACATGACAAGTGAACAAGAATGTGCATCAAGTGTGCATGTGGTGTTCATATGTGATGCATGATCAAGGCATGACGAAACACATATGGGTCAAAGTGTATAAAACACACAACTAATGATCAAAACATGATAAACATGTATACTTATGGTAATCCCTAAAGTTTGGTACTCATCGGAGTCCAAAACAACACCAAAATGCCATTTGGGCATTTTATCAAACACTTGGTATGCACCCACACAACTAAGATGTAAACAATGCATGAACATGTGTGAATCTTACCTAAATACAAGTTAAAATGCCATAAGGGGCGAACACAACCACAGACAAAACAAATGGGATAGAGCCCAATCAAGAAATTGAATTTTTTTTTTTCACAAAATAGAAGTTTCCCAGCCCTTTTTCAAAAATATCCCAACACATGCAAAATCTAAAAACCAAGGCATAATCTATTGAAATAGAGAGAAAAGATTGAATGAACATACCTTAGAGATGATTTGAAGATGATTTCTCTTGAAATTTAGTTGGGTTTTCGAGGAAAAATTGGTTTTGGGTTGAGAGAGGCTCGAGGGAGGCAAAGGGTGTGTGTTTGAAAAACTGTCATGTTCACCCCTTTAAAAACTGAAAACACGCGTTTTTCGTGGGATATCTTCTCGCGAAGTTACTCGCAAAAAGAGCCACAGAAGCACAAAACTTTTTGCGGGAAAAGCTTAGTCACAAACAGTCGCAAAAGTTTCTGTCTGAATTTCATGTGTTTTCATTTTTTTGCCTATCTCATTTTCGTGGGAAGAGCTTAGTTGTGAGCTTCTCACAAAAATGCCTTTGAAGGAGTTTTTGATGAAAACATAGAAAGTGCATTATTAAAAAAAAAAAACTCAAAATTCAAAAACATAAAAATACTTTCAAAAACATATAAAATACTAAAAAATCTTTTTGGGTTTGATCGACAAGCAATTGAGTATACACATCACATTTGAGCATGTACAATCACACAAATGAAATAAGCTTTCATTAAACAATAGACTTGTGTGTTGTGTATGTGTATCAAATGTGGAATAGTTCTTAGTCTAAAGTGAAGCCTCAATGATCAATTCAATCAAATCATACATAACTAGTAATAAGTCAAGTGGTCTATCTCAATTATAGAAATGAGAATATATGACCTCCCACAAGAAAATGATCACAAAACTTTGAAGCTTCACTATTTAGCTTCTTACAACTTATAACATTTGATCATATAAAAGAACATTACATCTCATTTTGAGATTTATGCTTGAAATTTTGATATTTCAAATTTGTGAGTAAGCCTTTGGCTTTTTGAGGCACCGTACATTTCAATACAAGTTGCTTTCCCTTTTTCTTAGTCAAATACTAGTATGTGTGATGGCCTTTGCAGCTCCTTATCACTTTTCGAGATTTGACATTTGTTGAGCTATATAGCAAAAACATAAAAGACATGGGAAGATATATAGGCACAAGTCTATGTATGTATCAAGACCAACAACACTATTGACTAATCATTCATGACAAGCTTGAAGATCGATTTACAACAATCACACATAGATTTCAAGATTTTTCCCACAAAGATAGATGTGCATACAAAACAAGCTAAGCTCGTAAATGCACTACGCCATTAGTACGAAGGTACAACTCCAAATAAAGCTTTTGTGGCTAGAAAGCTTGTGAATTTGAAGCTTAAGGAAGGGAGATCCATTGCTAAGCATTTAAGTGGGTTCCAAGACTTGGTGAATCAGATGGTTACAATGAAGCTGATAATTGATGATGAGCTTCAAGCTTTATTACTTCTGAGTTCCTTACCTAACAATTGGGAGACTTTGGTAGTGTCAATTAGTAACTCTGCTCCAAATGGTGTGCTACAACTTGCAATGGTCACGGATAGCTTGTTCAATGAAGAAACAAGAAGAAAAGGCATGGGCAAAGATAATGCACAAGCTCTTGTCACAGAGAACAAAGGGAGGAGTAAGACTAGAAATTCTAAGGGGTGTGGTAAATCCAGAAGTTAGTCAGAATCAAAAGGAAAATTCAAGTGTTTCTACTGTGATAAAAGTCACATAAGAAGAAACTGCAAGGCTTGGTAAAATAAACAGAAAGATGAGAAAAATTAGAATAAGGCAGAAGAACAGAATACCACTGTTGTCTCAACAATTGAAGATGTGGTGATCTGTGTAGGAAAGGATGAATGTTGCAATGTTTCACATCTTTATGTTGAATGGGTGATTGACTCAGCCTCTTCCTGTCATGTCACTCCAAGAAAGGAGCTCTTTTCTTCATGCAAAGTAGGAGACTTTGGGAGAGTGAAGATGGGAAATAACAATTATGCTGACATTGTGGGAATTGGAGATATTTGTGTTGAGACTAACACTGGATACACCTTGGCATTGAAGAATGTGCGACATGTGTCTAATATGCGCTTGAATTTGATTTCTACTTATATTTTGAATAAAGAAGGCTATGACAACTATTTTGGAGATGTAAATGGAGACTCTCCAAAGGATCATTGGTGCTTGGTGGAGGGAAGATTTGTTGTATACTTTACAAAACACAAGTAAAGGTGTGCAAAGACGTTGTTAGTGCAACTCAGGAAGATTCTACGCCTAACTTGTGGCATAGGTGGCTGGCTCACATAAGTGAAAAAGGGTTGTAGATTTTTCCAAAGAAGTCTCTCATTCCTTTTGCCAAAGGTATGTCACTTAAACCTTGTGATTATTGTTTATTTGAAAAACAACATAGAGTGTCTTTTCGCATCCCTTCTACTAGAAAGCTCAGTGTGTTAGATCTTGTTTTTTTTTTATGTATGTGATCCCATTGATGTGGAGTCTTTAGGTGGTAATAACTATTTTGTTACTTTTATTGATGATGCTTCATGAAAGGTGTGGGTGTATTTTTTGAAAACTAAAGACCAGGTATTTGAGCACTTCAAGAAATTCCATGCCATGGTGGAAAGAGAGAAAGGGAAGCCTTTAAAGTGTCTTCGTACTGACAACAGAGGTGAATATATGTCTAACGAGTTTAAGAGTTACTGTTCCAAGAAAGGTATTAGACATGAGAAAACAATTCCTGGTACCCCACAGCAAAATGGTGTGGTAGAGGAGATGAACTGCACTATTGTTGAGAAGGTCAGATGTATGTTGAGAATGGCTAATTTGCCAAAGTCATTCTGGTGTGAAGCTGTTCAAACTGTGTGCTACCTAATTAATCGGTCTCCATTAGTTCTATTGGAGTTTGATATTCCAGAGAAAGTTTGGACTGGGTTTCTTACTCTTACTTGAAGGTATTTGGGTGCAAGGCATTTGCACATGTGCCTAAGGAACAAAGATTAAAGCTTGATAGCAAAGCCACTCCTTGTATATTTTTTGGATATAGAGATGCAGAATTTGGCTACAAGTTATGGGATCCTGAGAAAAAGAAGATGATCAGAAGTCGAGATGTGGTTTTTCATGAGAATGAAAATTTGGCAAACCTTGAGAAAACTGAAAAGACAAAGGATGCTGTTGTAGGTGTTCCTGACCTTACACCTACCTCTTCTTCCTTAAATCATGCCACAAATAGGGAAGAGGTGCAAAATGAGAATCTTGGTGATGATTCAATAGCAATTGATGGTGATGAGCCAGCAGGAGTTAATGGTGATGATGCTCAAGATATTGAAGATGTTGAATAGGGGGAGCAGCCTGTTCCCTCTTCTGAGTATATTTTGCTTACTGATGAAGGGGAGCCAGAACGCTTTCAAGAAGTAGAGTCTCATAAGAATAAGCAGAGTTGAATGAAGGCTATGCAAGAAGAGATGAATTCATTGCACAAGAATAAAACTTATGAGTTGGTTGAACTTCCTAAAGGTAAGAAGGCATTGAGAAACAAATGGGTGTTCAAGCTAAAGAAAGATAGTGAAAAGTTAGTGAAGTACAAAGCTCGATTGGTGGTCAAGGGTTTCAGTCAGAAACATGGGGTTGATTTTGATGAAATATTCTCTCCAGTAATAAAGATGAGTTCCATTCGAGTAGTTCTAGGATTAGTAGCTAGCTTGGATCTTGAGCTTGAGCAATTAGATGGGAAGACTACTTTTCTCCATGGTGATTTGGAGGAAAAGATTTACATGGTGCAACCAGAGGGATTTGAAGTGAAAGGAAAAGAACATATGGTGTGCAGATTGAAGAAGAGTTTGTATGGCTTGAAGCAAGCTCCAAGACAGTGGTACAAAAAGTTTGACTCATTCATGGTGGGTCACGGGTACACAAAGACAAATGCAGATCATTGTGTGTATTTCAAAAAGTTTCCTGATGGTAAATTTCTTATTCTACTGTTATATGTAGATAATATGTTGATAGTAGGGCAAGATGCTAGTATGATTGGTGATTTGAAGAAAGATTTGTTTAAGGCTTTTGATATGAATGACTTAGGTCCAACACGACAAATTCTAGGCATGGAAATTACTCATGATACGAAAGCCAAGAAGCTATGGTTGTCACAAGAAAAATATGTTGAGTGGATACTTGAAAGGTTCAACATGAAGCATGCCAAACTAGTCGGTACACCTCTTGGTGGTCATTTCAAGCTAAGTAAAAAAATTTTGTCCGTCGTCCATGAAAGAGAAAGAGAACATGGCATCAGCTCCTTATTCCTCTGCAGTCGAGAGTTTGATGTATGTTATGGTTTGCACATGACCAGATATTGCTCATGCAGTTGGTGTTGTTAGCAGGCTTAAAGTTAATCCCAGTAAAGATCACTGGGAAGAAGTGAAGTGGATCTTCAAATATTTGAGAGGTAGCTCTAAGTCTTGCTTGAGTTTTAGTAGCTCTAAACTAGTTTTGGAGGGTTATACAAATGCAAATATGGTTAGTGACCTTGATGGTAGAAAATCTACTTCTGGGTATTTATTTACTTTTGCAGGGGGAGCTGTATCATGGCAGTCAAAATTGTAGAAGTGTGTTGCCTTATCTACAACTGAGGCTGAGTATATTGCAGTGAATGAAGCAGGTAAATAAATGCTTTGGATGAAACAATTTCTCCAAGAATTAGGTTTGATGCAAGACAAGTATGTAGTTCATTGTGATAGTCAAAGTGTAAAAGACTTGAGCAAGAATGCTACGTTCCATTCTCGCTCGAAGCACATTGAAGTGAGATAACATTAGATAAAACTAGTTGTTGAAAAACGATTGATGCAACCGAGAAAGATTCATACTGAGAAGAATCAAGTTGACATGTAGACTAAAGCTGTGATCAAAGAGAAGCTTGAGCTTTGTGCCGGAACGGCTGACATGAATTCTAATTGAAGAGTTAGGATGAAGATCTCTTTCCTCAATGGGCTGGAGGGGGAGATTGTTGAGGTGCACGGCTGCACCAAGAGTCCAGCCCAATTAGGAATGCAAGCACATAAAAATCCTATTTCAATAAGAAATAGGTGAAAGTGGTCTACATGAATAAAACTTCTATTCCTAATGTAATTAGAAGAGTGGCAGGCGGTGGCAGGAGCTTTTATATAAAGCTTGGGATGTGTATTTCACATAGATAGAGATATAGAGAGAGATTCAAAGAGAGATTGAAGAGTGAAACATAGTTTTGAAGCCGACTGAAGGAAAAAGATTAGTGCTTTGTGCGGAACTGAGGGAAAAAAGAAAATGTGATTTTTCTTTTGCTCAAGACACACAAGGAAGATAAATTGAGAGTTTTTTCTAGGACGATTATTTGGGTGCTACAATCACAGAGAATTGAAGTATTCAATGTGGAAGATCTTGCTACCGTGTTTTGTGGTGAGGTTGTATTTGTTCCTAGAGATATTATTGTATTTTTCCAATTTATTGTGAACTCAGGTTTTAGGTATAACTTGAGTGTTGAAATTTCTATTTTATTATAATGGATTGATTAGATTTTCCCCATGGTTTTTCCCTCTACACTGGAGGGTTTTCCATGTAATTTCATGGTGTTCTTGTTGGTTGATTTTTTTTATCGCTTTCGTAGATTTCTATTTTCTCTGTTGCTTGGGTTATATTTAATTTAATTCACACATAGATGGGGATTTATCCCAACAATTTCTTTTGATATAACTCATTGTACATCAGTAAAAATAATTGAACCACGCAAGCTCATTCGATCTTTTGGCTAGCCGCATACTGGGGAAGACCTGAAGTAGCCTTTCTTAGCCACTTGATTCACATTCCACCTCCTTAGGCGATCCAACATCTCCTTAAAATTAAGGATTGTAGTGTTAACCAACCATCTTCTGCTCATAAACCAGGCCAATTTCGCGGTCATGACTCATGATTAATGATACAACTTAATTAAATCTTCTTAACTTGCGAAGAACAATTCTCATAAACACTACAATGAACTGTTACAATCACTATGAACATCTTGGAATAAATCATACACCACAAAGAAAAATGGAAAAGCAGCTGTAAACTCAATGGCTTAAATCATGATCTAATGTTTGAGAATCAAACCAAGTCATTCGCAAGAAACGTAGCTCAGCAAATACCAAAAATATGTACATGATCATATTACATTCCTAATTACTAAAGGAAGAATAACGATTACATGGAGAGAAACCATTTAATAGCAGTAGAAAAACACCAAAGCTCTTGTCCATTTGTTAAATAAGCTACTTTTAGGTCCCCTAAAGTTTAAAAATTTTGATTTGGTTCTCTAATATTATGTATCACTAGCTTGTAACTCCATGCATATGTATCGATATACTTAAAAGATACACATTAAGATGCATAGTATAATAATCTTACATATATAATTTGAATATTATTAATAGTCATTCTTATTTTTTTTTTTTAACTCTTTAAAAAGTCTTGTAAAAATGTTATTAGGTAGAAAATGTAAATTGTCTATTTTTATGTTCATTAATTCTAGACTCTTTGGTTTTTGTACACAACAACTCACTTGAATGGATATTTATGATATGGTCCTACATTTGATTCCAAAATTAAGAAATAAAACTCTCTAAAAATAAATAATTTAGGACACATGATGCAAAATTGGACTTCAATTGTAAAATCTAATTAGATTTTCTCTAAACTTTACCTATTAATATATATATATATATATAAATATAATTTTTGTGCCAAATGAATTGTTTTTAGTTATAAAAAGGCTCATAAATATAAAATCATTGAAACTCTCTCTTCCTCTAATTTTATATATAGTGTTAGATATATGATTTTTTTTTTATGATTTATTTATATTGTACTTGTCATTTTCTACTCTAAATTAACTCATTTGGCACAAAAATTAAAAAACTTTGATTAGATGGAACACGTGCCATAAAATTAAACTTTAATTGAAATCAATTTTTTACATTGAACTAACTAACTTGGTTCAAAATTTTAAAATTTTTTATTAGATGGGACACATAGCGCAAAATTAGACTCTAATTAAATTCCAATTTAACTAATTGTATTTTCTCTCAGCTTTACTTATATATATATGACTTATAAACTTGAATTGTTTTTAGTTCTACAAAAAAAAAAAAAAAAAAAAAAACTCATAAATATAAAATCATTCAAAATTATATTTTTTATGGTTTACTTATTTTGGACTTCTCATTTTTTACACTAAATTAACTCATTTGATACAAAAATTAAAAAATTTAGATTAGATGGGACACATGTCGCAAAATTAAACTCTAATTGAAATCCAATTTTTACATTGAATTAACTCACTAGGCACAAAAATTTAAAAACTTAAATTAGATGGGACACGTGGTGCAAAATTAGACTCTAATTGAATTCTAATTTAAAATCTAATTGAACTTTCTCTCAGGTTTATCTATTATTATTATTATATATATATATATATATATATATAGAGATTTTGATGCAAGCCCTTTCATCCCTTTCTATTAATGAGGTGGCCGTCAAGCACTACCTTAACTCAAACCGACAGAGTTTTAATGTGTTAAAATTATGTTATTTTGTTTAGACCAATGACATTGACAATGTGACCCCATTGCCAATTGTGGCGGTTGTACTGTAGCAACCGCAAGATCTTGTTTAGCACTATGAGGGAAGCGAGCTTGCATTGGTGGCTTGATTCAACCAGTCACTCGAGAAAGAGCTCTCGGTGTTGTTTTGGACGGTTGAAGCTGAACCACCGCATGTGATGGCTGAAATGGCATCAAGTTAATGCTCTCTTTTTAAAATAAAAAATAAAAAAAAATATCTATAAAATCTTGATCTTCAACTTCTCGTGATTTTTAATTAAGAGTTTGATAATACATATCTTGATTTTTGAATTGAGAGTTTAGTGATTGTGGAATGATTGTTTCGGTTTTGGAATCTTGATCTCCGTTTGGTTCCCAAGAAAATGAATAAAAATAACTGGATGAAAATTGGGATCATACCGAGATGTTCGGATACCTAGAAAATGTTTGGATGAACCACAGAGTGGGATCGTAAAAAAAAAATTGTTGTGTGCCCATAAAATTGAGCTCTATTGGGATACTAGAAAATGTTGTAAAGGAAGAAAAAATAATTATTTTATTTTATTATTATAGATTACATATTTTCAAATTTTAGAATATTTAGTTTAATTTTTGAAGTATTTTTAATCTATTTAATTGACATGTAATTAAAATTAATTGGATCAAAAAACACATGTGGCAGGTTTAGGTGGTAATTAACGACCACCTCATTAATAGAAATGGATAAAGGGTCAAATCATAATGATCGATAATATTAGGAGACCAAATGGAAATTTTAAAACTTTAGGGGAGACAAAATTAAAATTACCCAAAATTTTTAAGGTTTTAATTTGTAATTTAGTCAATAATAATATAATTATGGACAGTAAAGCTCTAATTACACTCCTACAACCTTAGGTGGCTCTTTCTCACAAAAATTACTCCCTCACTTCACATAAAGTACGTTTCCACCTCATATTTTACAAATATTACAATTCTATCCCTCTTTCACACAAATTGGCAAATTGCATTTTTACAAAAGTTATGTTTTCTCCCCTTATTTCACAAAAATAAAATAAATAAATAAATAAATAAATAAAAAAACGTTTTCACACACAACTTAACAAAACCCAAGGTTCTACACTCTTTTCACAGAAATTACAACATTACCTATTATTTAACATAAATACATCTTCATCCAGATCCTTTTCACAAAATTAAAAATTCCACATACAACTCGGCATTTCTCCAAAGTTGGTGACACGTATTTTAAATACTTGCACCTAATAAGTACATAGATTTTTGTTGATGGAAAGTGGGTTATTTCATGTTAAAAGAAGTTAACATCAATGATTGGGATTTTTTTTTTTTTTTTGGCCATAGTGATTGGGATTCTAAAGCGCAGTTGCTCATCATGCATATATAATTTATGTTACTACCAATGCTAGGTCAAGAGAGGTCTTCGAATTTCCTAACCATACAATTTTTTTGTTTTTATTTTTTTTGTTATAGATATGATATATTTTTAACTATGTCATCAATTTCATAATAATTGCTTTTTTATCATTAGGTTAAGATATTAGTTGATTTTCTCCTTTTCGATGTAAGCAAGATTCAAATCCAAAATCTCTTATTTCACGATAAAAGACTTTTTCAATTGAGTTAACTGTCCACATCCAAACAATATGAATTAGAGTATGCTATTATGAAAAATAAGTCTTGTTTAATGTGGTAACAACATCAAGCTTGAATGGTTTAAGGGATCAATTTTCGTTATAATAAGAAAGAAATTGTGACCCTTGGAGAGCAACTTTTCACACATTTATATCAGTAACCCTTATAAGTTTAGATAACTTTTTTGTTACAAGTTACCTAGTAACTATATTGTAATTAAATATACGTTTGTAGCCATAACCAAGGGACTATTAAATAAAAGTCACAAATGTTAAATAACTCTCAATTTAAATAAAACCTTTTTTTTAAGGAAAATGTTGTACCCTGTAGCATTTTGTGTTGCGTAAGCATTGATGCAATGTAGTACTTTGATCCAAAGTCATATATTTTAAAATAGTTGGGACAATTTATTCTATTGGTTTCAAATTAAAAATATCTATCATATATATTTGCAAAAATCCATTTTATCCTCTAAGCTTTTTCTCTCTCTTTATAAACACAAGTTTTTTGAATAATGTCTTCCATGTATAATGTTGACCATATATATTGTCTTGACATTAATAAATAGTTCAATAATTTGAACTCTATATATTCTAAATGACTTGTTTATCACGCTTTTGGAACTAATATTTTTCTTCAAAAGCTATTAAAATGGGTTCTTTGATCTCATAAATTTTCTATAGTTTGGAATGCCATAATTCATAAAGAAAACTTACTTGAACAAATATATTTTAATAATAAATCAAATTACAGTTTAAACTATTTTTATTTCAAATGTGTCAAATCATCAAATGTATATAAAGTATAAGGTTTAAATGCTAATTATTATTTTGAATTTGACATCAAAACAAGAAATTTTGTAAAGTAGGAGAATATCGATGGATAAGAAATTTATGAGAACACTTTTGGTGGTGATTATGGGTTTAAGGGCCAAAATGGACAAATGCCCTTTTTGCACAAACAAAATAGCATTCTGCCCCCTTTCTGAAACTAATTAGGGAAATGTCCATCTTTTGTAATTCGATAATAACAAAATCGAGTTTTGTGAAGAACTCGATCATATAATGATCGAGTTAGCTTCAGCTTTATGCCACGCTGGACAGCCAGTGTGGCATTTTCTATTTTCAATCCCTAAATAACTCGATTATTCTAAAATTGAGTTATGTAATTGATTATTCAGATATCGAGTTATACTCTTGTTAGACCTATTTTCAGATTGTCTTAGTGTCAAGCGTACGGGTACATGTCTTTTAATATAACTTGATTACTTTAATGTCGAGTTATAAAGCATACTCGAACTCCGTAAAATCGAGTTATTCTCGTATAATAGCTGCATATCTCTTCCCATTCAGAGTGTCTTGCATTCCGTCTGAACTGAATTCCACTCTACTCCACAGATCCACAGCTGCTTCTTGACTCAACTGAAATTTGTATCACCTCAGGTAAAAAACTCACACCAGAATTTTAGGGCAATGGTATTTGCATTTGATATTGTACTGAATTTTTATTTTTTTGGTTGAATGAGTGTGAAGTAAGTACATTGGTGTGATTTTAGTTGTTTGTTGTAGTAAATGTTGGTCACAAGAGAATGAAATCTTTACTATAGCAACATTTTGTATGGCACATAATCATCCTTGGTCATAATCATATAGGGGCGTGTACATAATTATCATTGGTCAGACATTAACAACAACATTTTGTATTGCACACAATGTGTAGACATTAACAACAACATCTAATGTTTACGGTCAAATGTTAGTGTTAGTATTTCATTTTTAGCATGTAATAGTACACAAATTTATGAATATTTTTGTCGTGTACCATCTTATGCAGCATTACATTATTTACCAACAGTTGATGCACACTGTTAACTTGATCATTTGATGTTATTGTATTCAGCGTCAATGTTTGGTTTTGACAACCCACAACTTTATAGGCCTCACGATGTGTTCACTGCTATAGGTCGTTGTTGGGTATTGGAAGATGAGTTCAGCTATCCAATCAATCTGAATCTGCGAAATAGTGCTTACGTTCACAATACCATGAGACAGGAATGGGCTTGGTTATTTCGTGAACAACAAATGTTTTATGATGAGTTAGTTGGTTTTAAGTTGCCAATGCCTCGACGACTCGCATCGCAGATGCCCAGAGACATGATTGATGAATTTTGTAAAGCATTGAATCGCATAAAAGAAGAAAATAATCGAATGAAAATACATCTTAATCGATACCGGACCCAAGTCGAGATTTGAGAGTCAGTGGAGAGAGGGTGGTACAAGCACACACAGTTCATGCAATCACTTCTTGTTGATCTCATTTATCAGTCAGATGTGGAGATGTCAGATGAAGAGTAATTGCGTTGTGGTGTAATTAGATTTTGTTGGAGAACTATTTTGCTTAACTATGTTTTATATGTATATGTGTCACCATTGTTGCATTTGTACTATGTAAACCTTATTATTGATTGTGAGGAGCATGCACGTTATTCGTAATCTAGATTATTCTCACATAACGTATAAAAGTTAAATATTCCCACACATGATGTTTTTCAATAACCACCTATGACATAACATAGAAAACTTAAAATAACTTACACGATGCCACCAATATGCATATGCATTGCATATTGAACACTAACGCTACTAACATTATTAACTTAACCCTAGACATAACACACACACCACATAGGCATTCACTCGGATAGGTAATCCTTGTAGTTGAGGACAATATTACGTTCCGCCAGAATGAGTTGCTTGTTGGCTGCGACGGCTACACCTACAGCATAGCACAGAAAACTTAAATATTATTACACGATGCCACCAATATGCATGCATTGCATATCAAACATTAATCCTACTAACATTATTAACTTAACCTATAGACATAAGATACACACCACATAGGCATTCATTCTGATAGATAGTCCTCATAGTTGAGAATATTGTTACGTTCCGTCGAAGTGAGTTGCCTGTTTGTTGTGGTAGCCAACTCCTCCACCAGTTGTAGCATGTGATACCTGGACCTACGGAATATCATAAGATTATTATTATTATTTTTTTTTTATATATTATTTTAGTCACTGCAGGCTCATATTGGTGCATGTTTCGCCGTGGCAGTGTGAGCGAGCTACGGTCGACAAGAGGAGCTCCGAATCGCACGAGATCATCATGCAGAGTGTTGGACTCGTTCACGCAAAAGTCCCACTCCCACAACAGTCTGGCATAGTATTCCCTTTCGTCGGAATCTCTTTCCCTTCTGTAGTTATCTGGAAAACGAGGTAACATCCAATTGTGCATTGACATTGGAAAATGTGACTTCAGATCGGGATGTGTAGATGTTTTGCAAAGGTAGATATAAATGGGATTTTGGTATGTGTAGATGTTTTGCAAGGGTAGATGTAAATGAGACTTTATATAGGGGTTTTGCAAGAGCAAGTATTCATGTGGATGTGACTATATGTAAGGGTAAATATTCACATGAATAAAGATGATATAACTCGACAGTATATTGTTTAGTAGCGAGGTGTAGAGGAGCACATGCAAAACTGCGAACATGACTTGGTTGTACAGTGGCGTCTATTGGTGCATGTGGTTCACTGAGGTAGATGTTTGATATGGCTATAGCTTGTGCTACAGCAGCGGGCTGGTGATGTGTATTGCAAAAGAGGTTGCGTATTTATTCACATGAAGACTATTCAGCATTCCTGTACTTCATCTGACATGACTTGACGAGACAGTGCCGAGCTATGTTAAATTTATCATAAACTTTTCAAGGATGCAGAGCATCCTTGAAAATGATGAATTGTAAAAGGATGCATATCTATGTATTGACGTGCGTGTAGGTGATATGACTGGACAAGGTTCAACAGTGCGAAACTGTTAAGCAGCACATGTAGCACTACGAACATCAGTGTAGCAAGGGTGGACAGCTCACCCCCAAAAATTGATGCATAAACTTTTCAGGGATGCTCTATGTATTCATCTGAGTATGGATGGGTACTTGTGGTTAGGGTTCAATAGTGTTGAGCTATCCACCATAGCTACACTCATTGCTCCCTATGGTGGTATTTGGCAAGTGGGATTGAAGAAAGCTGATAACAACATTTGGTTTTGTAATGGTTGGCAGGATTTTGTTGAATACCATTCTATCTGTTATGGTTATTTTTTAGTTTTCAGATATGTAGGAAATTCAAGCTTCCATGTTCTTATATTTGATAAGACTGCCACTGAGATTCAATATCCACCCAGTAAGAACTGTAAATTGGAAGATCATCAGGTAGAAATAATAAACTTAGATGAAGATGATACAAACATATCTTCCTCAATGTACAGACCCACAAAACATGAAGTCAGTGAAAATTTTGTTATGAAAAAATTTTCTAGCATGTCCAAAGGATGAGAGAGAGCAATCCAAGCAGCCGAAAAATTCAAGCCTAAAAATCCTTCTTTCATGGGTATCTTGTGGCCGCATAATATGGTGAGCCTTTATACATAATGTGATCATGATGTTCTCTTAAATATGACCTTGAAACATATATGCTTTAATGCTTAGTTGTTTCTCCTTCTTGTGTAGTATGTACCTGCTGAATTTTCTACCAAGTATATTATTGGGAAGCAATTTGTCACACTTCAATGTCTTGTGCTATTACCCCTCATCAAAACATATTTAGCAATGAGATTCAGGAAGGGATAGGTTGTATTTTCGAAAGACAATAATTTAGAAGAAGGAGATGTCTGTGTCTTCAAGGTGATCGAGAGGAAGTCTAATGTGCTTAGTGTCTCAATATTTTACGTGGTTGACCATCAGAGTTCGGACTAGGATAACCTGTTTAAATTTTAAACTAGTGATGTTTATGCTTATATTTAATTAGGGACTTTGATCACTAGTATGGTTTATATTTGTTGGATGCGGTTTTAAGACTTTTCTTTGACCAGTTTGGTATGTCTTGTTGAAGACTATTCAGCATTCTTGTGCTTCATCTGACATGACTTGACAAGACAGTGCCGAGTTGTGTTAAATGTATCATAAACTTTTTAGAGATGCTTTGCATCCTTGAAAACGGTGCATGTTAGGGGGAGAAATACATGCCTTTCTAAGGGAGAGTTGTGTTTCATCTTGTTAGTGGGAGTGTTTACCTCCTTATTGTTTTAGGAGCTTCTTTTAGCTTCTTCTTCTTGTACATCGGTCTTGTGACCATGTTGACATACTTTGTCCTTATCTTTGATATATATATGATGATGTATGTCTTCTTCACCTATCTCTCCATGTGTTGTTTCTTTTCTATCTTTATACACATGTTCTTATTACTTGTATGCAGTCTTTTACTTCTGTTTGACACTAAGATGCCGTGATGAGTTTTGTTTAAAGTGTTTCAGAAATATAGGTTGTCAAAATCTCTCTTGCCATGAACTCTCTTATTGCAAAGTTTTTCAAGAGTTTGTGTTAGGATATATTTTATTGTATTCAACAAGTGAGTATGAGTTGAATGATTTATGACTGCTCTCATATGTTCATTTGTTTGTTGTGATTTTGTCACGGATTGCCAAAAGGGGAGATTGTTAGGACATATGTAAATTATGTTAGAAACATATGTCAATTTAGAATTGGCTAATCTTTTGACAAAACACACTTTACTTGTATTTGGGTAGATCTAGGATGAGTTTAATACTTCAAGGAACAAGAGTTCAAGTCTAGTATTGAAGCCATGCAAATCTGTCCAAGAAACAAGTGAAGAAGTTCTGATTCATTAAAGCTCAATAACTCTCGACAGATAGCAATCTATCGAAGTCTTAACAGCTGTTGACAGATACAGCATCTATCGAGAATTACGAAATTCAAATTTCTAGATCTGATTTTCAGCCCATACTGACATATATGTGTAAGGTTTCTTTTCTCATAACCCTGGACATATATAAGACTTATTTTAAAGGCCATCACGTATGAGAATACAAGGAGAACATATGCAAAAGGTGACCGATGCCTTATTCTATCTGAAAGAAGCTACTACGTCTTTGCGCCTTAAGGTTTTGTAACCAAGTGCTTCTTGATCTTCATTGTTAATGAAGTGAAGAACTTTGTAGCCAACATTCTTCCTCAAGTTAAGCAGTGAGTCACGTACTGGGATTCGTGCAAAGGAGTTAGTCACGTACTGGGATCCGTGCAAAAGGGTGGCATTCATATATTGGAGAGTTCAAAGGTTCTGAAGCAGTAGAAGGTTTCTGCTGTGAGTTCATTTACGGGGATTGTAGAGTTTAGGGACAAAGGTTTTGTACTAGATCTAAAAATTCTCTTTACTATGGCGAATTGCTTTTCGGGAAGGTTTCCCCCACAGGTTTTTATTGTGAAATTAGTTTGTTTCATTGGTTTTTCTAGGTCATCATATCTTGTCTTATTTACTTTTCCACTGTGCATGATATTTACATGATATTGATGTTAGTTTGTTTTAATAAGGTTTATTCATAATAAATTTTATTTACAACTTGGGTTTAAAACTTGTTAATTCTATTAACCGTGGTCTAAATTTCCAAACACATGATAGTCTTGGCACGCTTGTAAAATTGAATTAGACAAAATAATGAAATTCATCTTTTGGAGTCATGATTTCAAATGAGTCATGTTTTCAAACTACCTAATGGACATTAAAATACATGGTAAATTGCAAATTACACCCCTAAAGTTTAGGAGTGATTGGATTTTACACCCTAAAGTTTCAGAATTTAGATTTTACCCCATAACGTTTGGGGTGTTTATATTTTATACCTTTACATTTCAAAATTTGGATTTTAGCTCCTTTATTTTAGGGGTGTTTGGATTTTACCCCCTAAAGTTTGGAGATGTTTGGAATTTATACCCTAAATTTTTTTAATTTTTGGGTGTAAAATCCAAATACTCACAAACTTTAGGAGGTGAAATCCAAATTCTGAAATGTTAGGGTGTAAAATCTAAACACCCCAAACTTAAGGGAGGTAAAATCTAAATTTTGAAATTTTAGGGTGTAAAATCCAATCATGCTCAAACTTTAGAGGTGCAATTTGCAATTTATCCTAAAATATATCTATGCTGCATTCTATTTTTGGATAATCTGTTTGGCCCTTAAGCAAAATTAAAACTATGTCGTTATTTGGATAACTTTACAACTATCCCAAATAGGCAATGATGGAAGGATTACATTGAATAACAGTTTTTTTTTTTTTTTTTTGAAAGTGGACTGACTTTTATTAAATTTTAAGCATATCCAGATACAAAGCTTCTCGTGCAGGAGGAGAGGTTTCCTCTAGCCAAAAAGTCTTATCAACTAACCCTCTAGCATACTTTGCCAAACAATGAGCCACTTCATTGGCTGTACGGCTAACCCACCCAACAGACACAACACGTAGACCAGCACACAAAACACTTTATATCTTCATACAAGTGCCCAAGTCGTGACCCATTAGGCTGTGACCGTAAAATCCTCTGCATAACTGAGACGTTATCCCCCTCTACCAGCAACTTGGTGAAACCCGCATCCACGGCGAACTCCAAGGCGTTGCGGTAAGCCAGCACCTCAGCCTCCTCACTACCTGAAATATATGGTCCTTTCGCTGCCATGACTTCTCCTTCCCCGTTGCGAATTACTGCCCTGAAACCTGACGCATTTAGTTCATCGAAAATGGCTGCATCAAAGTTTAGTTTAAACCCATTTCTTGGCGGTGGCCTCCACTGAACTTCTCTGGCAACCTGTCTTCGAGTAACCAAGTGTTGTTGGGCTTCTCTAAATTCTTTCAAGAAGTCAGCTGCTCTCTTGTTCAGCCGAGATGTGTCCTACAAGCTCCTCCCGTGGAAAATTGTATTCCGTTGGTTCCAAATCAACCAAGCCTGGACGAAGAAAAACTCGAGCTCCTCGGTATTTAATTTCTCCATTAGCTTCTCCACAAGCTGCAGCATATCAAGCTGTCCTCCCCCACATTTCTGCAACCGTCTCGCACACCCCGCCCACACGTCCTAAGCCACACTACACTCCCACAAGGCATGGATTGCAGATTCCAAGCCTCTTTTGCAAAGTCTACACCTGCCATCGTTGACAATTTGTCGTCGAGCTAGCTTCTCCCAAGTTGGCAAGATATCATGGCAAGCTCGCCATGCAAAAATCCGGACCTTATTTGGTATGTGGAGTTTCCAGAGCTTGCCCCACTCCTTGCTGCACCCCATTGACGAAGAACTCTCTCCATTTACATCATGCTCCCTTCTAAGCTCTCTAGCCAAATGGTACCTTGTTTTGACCGAATATTCCCCCTCTATTAAGTGCAGCCAAAACAGAGTATCATCATTTTGTCTACGGCTCAATGGAATCCGAAGTATAGCATCCGCATCTTCATGGTGAACCTCCTCTCAATTAAGCCTCTATCCCATAGCTTGAGTGACCAATCAATTAACTCCGAAACACGCCATTCCCATTCTTCTTCCTCTGGTGGATGCAACACCCTATTTGTGGGGTGGTTCGGAATCCATTTGTCTTTAAGCACCCGGATTCCAGAACCATCACCCACCCTCCAGTAACAACCTTTCTTCAGAATCGGTTGAGCCGCAATAATCCTCTTCCACACATAAGAGTTATTATTCACGTCCCCTGCCTCCAAAAAATTACATCGCGGGAAGTACTTTGCTTTGAAACACCTGTAGAGCAGAGTATCCTTTTCCTTCAGTAACCTCCATCCTTGCTTGGCCAGCATTGCTAAATTAAAACACCGGATATCCCTAAAGCCCATACCACCTTCCTTCTTTGGTTTAGATAGTGAGTCCCAACTCTTCCAGTGAATCTTCCTCTCATTACCCACCTGCCCCCACCAAAACCTTGTACACATGGTGTTAAGCTCATCACAAAGCTTTACAGGAAGCTGAAACACTCCCATAGTATAAGTTGGTAGAGATTGAGCAACGGCCTTTATCAATACCTCCTTTTCGGCTCTAGATAGCATAATCCCCTTCCACCCTCGTAGCTTTTTCCAGACTTTATCCTTTAGGACAACAAATGCTTGATATTTAGAGCGCTCAATTAGAGTTGGTAGTCCCAAATAATTCTCAAACCGGTCCACTTCCTTAACCTTCAGCCGAGTTTTAATCCAATTTCATTGTCCACCATCTGTATTGCTACTGAAGTCAATGGAAGATTTGTCAAGGTTTATGAGCTGCCCCGAAGCTGAGGCATAGAGCTGTAAAATATCTACTAATGCTTGAACTTCATCCCGAGTTGCTCTGCAAAATAGTAGAGAATCGTCTGCAAATAGCAAGTGGGATATACTAGGAGCTCTCCTACATATAGACACACCATGCAACCTATTCTCCGCCTCAGCTTTTGCAAGTAGTGAGGAAAAACCCTCTACACATAAAAGAAACAAATAAGGAGATAAAGAGTCTCCTTGTCGGAGCCCTTTGGAAGGAGTGATATTACCAAAAGATTTCCCGTTGATACGGACAGAAAACGATGGTGTCGAGACACAACACATGACCCGCTCAATCCACACCCCAAGGAAGCCCAGTTTTGTCATGATACATTTTAGGAAAGCCCACTCAACCCGATCATAAGCTTTACTAAATTGAAGCAATCAAATTGAAAGTTATAAAATTGAAAATAAAATTTTAGACGAAGTTAAAGAGTTTAATTTGTACTTGAGCAGTTGAGCCTATATTCTATGTAATAATAAATGAACGGTTAAGATTAGATATGTATGAATGATACATTAAAAAAAAAAAAAAAAGTGTTTATTTTATCCATGCGTAGACAGGCATTGAAGTCAGTGGAGATTCATTATGGGCCGAAGCTAAAGCTGCGTTATTAGCGTTCTCATCTGCACATAATTTGGGCCTTACTGCCTGGGCTCCTTTTTGTAACAGTTTCGGGGCCACTTCCATTTCCATCTCCATTTTTCTTCCCTTCGTGAAACGAACCTGGAAATTGGAATTACTCTTTTTATCCAACCTGTAAGTAAGCTAGTATCAAATAAGTCCTGTCCAACACACACTAAAGAAATTATATATTTTGGGAAAAAAAAAAACGAGTAATAAGGAAATATATAAATATTAAAAAATGCAGTTTGTAAAATAGAAAAACAATTCTACTACAAACATGCTACTCACCTTATTTGGACCACCACAACAAAAAAAAGAAAAGATATGGCGTGAAAATTTTGAAAGAAAACTTAGTGCCTATAACTTTTTCCATTAAACAAGATTTATGATAATAGAGTAAAAATGTAAAACAGATTTAGAGCTCATTTAGTAGGGTATCTTAAAATATATATACATACATATATATATATATATATATATATATATATTTATATGTTTTAAGAGGACCAAAGTGGATCAAATAAGACCAAATGGATCAAATAGGGCAAAAATTGTTGAATAGACTATTTCTAGCAAAATATTAGGCGCATGGAATGCATTCAAACTTATTTCGTTAGTTAGACTCTTTTTGAAAGTCGAGTTTGGCAAACTCGACTTTGGGCTGGAAAGCAAACACTATAATGGCATATTTTTTAAGTGGTGTTTGAAAACGTCACTATAGTGTTTGCTTTCTAGTCCAAAGTCGAGTTTGCCAAACTTGACTTTCAAAAAGAGTCCAACTAACTAAATAAGTTTGAACACATTCCATGTGCCTAAGAAATAGTCTATTCAACAATTTTTTCCACCAAATAGAATCAAAGTGGACAGATGGACCGAATAGGACTAAAGGGGATTGAATAGGACCGCATAGGACTAAAGTGGACCAAAGTAGACCATAGAGGACCAAAGTGGACCGAATAAAACCATAGTGGACCGATTTAAACTGAATAGAAACAAGGTGGACTGAATAGGACCAAAGTGGACTGAATAAGACCTAAGTGGATCGAATAAGACCGAATGGACCAATTAGAATCAAAGTGGACAGATAGACTGAATTGGACCAATTGGACAGAATAGGACCAAGTGGACTGAGGAGAACCGAAGTGGACCGCATAGGACCGAAGTGAACCGAATAGGACCGAAGTAGACTGAAGAGAACGGAAGTGGACCAAATAAGACCGAAGTGGACCGAATAGGATCAAGGTGGACTGTATTGGACCGAATAGAACCAAAGTGGACCGAATAGAAACAATGTAAACCAAATCGACCCAATAGGACCTATGTGGACTAAATAGGACCTAATACAACCAAAGTGGACAGAATAAGACCGAACTAACTGAATTGGACCAAATAGAACCAAGGTAAATGGAATGGACCGAATTAGACATTGGGGGACCGAATGGACCGAATATGATCTAAGTGGACCGAATAAGACCAAAGTAGACTGAATAGGACCAATGTGAATCGATTATGATGAAAGTGGAAAAAATAGGACCGAATGGACCGAAGTAGACAAAATAGACTGAATAGAACCGAATAGGACCAATTTGGATCGAAAAAGACCAAAGAGGACTGAATAGAACCAATGTAGACCGAATAAGACCGAAATGAACTGAATAGAGCCAAGTTGACCAAATAGGACCGAAGTTATAATAACAGTTTTATAATAGGGGCGTTATTTATTTATTTTATATCCTCTTTCAAAAAAATTGTTATAAAAAAAATCCTCTTTCAAAAAAAAGTTTATATGCTCTTTCAAATTCAAAATAAAGAACAATTGATATGAAAAAAAACCAAACAAACAAACCGTGAGATATATTAGGGAGTAAGGGGAGACGAAAATTCCAAAAAAAAAAGAGCTTTTTTTTGGGTTAAATTGTTTTTTTAGTTAAAATTGAGCTAATAGAGAAGCTGAAGTTAATGCATCGGGCCCGTTCGTTATTTATTGTTTGTATTTTGTTGCTTTTTTCAGCTTCTGTTTAAGTAAAAATCTTTATTCAGAAAAAGAAAAAAAACAAAAAAAAATCCTCACCACTTAAAAATAAACAAAACAAATTCATTTTACATTTTCATTAGTAGACAGTGCAAATTCAAACATTTCAGGAAGAGACAGAGTTTGAAGAAGAGACTAGAGACTAGTAGCAGCGAGTAAGTGTAAGAATTCTAATAACTGTTTCATCGTTTTTTTTTTTTTTTTTGGGTTTTCCTAAGTTTATGTTTTGGGTGTGTTATCGACAAAATAAATCTGTATCTATGAACTCCATTTGTTGCTTCTCTTCTCCTATGTTTTCACTTCTGCAAACTGCGTTTCCTATGTTGAGATTTCATGTTTTGGGTTTCTTGAATCTGTTTTCAGGTTGTTGATTACATGGGTGACATCAAACTTGAATGACTGGGGGTTTTGTTATTTACTGTTAGCTCTTAGAATTCACATTTCACAATGAAATTTGCTCTTATAAGCACTAATTCCACACACCCATTTGCTCCATTTTGTGCCTGTGCCTACACATCCTCTCACTCTAAGCCAAAGTATCAGAACCAGAATCAGAATCCAAATCCAATTACAACATTTTGCAAACCCTTTACTTTGCCCACCATACTCTCCTCGAAATCATCTCATTCTAAACCATCCAGATTAGTTGCGCTTTGTGCTTCCCGTGCTGCTAAACCATCCAATGCCAAATTGGAGAATAGTAGGTTGGATGAGGAGGTGTTGAGTGAAGAAACCATTGTTGAAGATGAGAATCCACAAAGCCAGTGGAATGTGGAAGTGGGGAACCCCATTGTTCCAGCCAATGTTGTCAAATTGAGCTTGAGTGACCAAGCCTTCTTGCTATTGGCGTTCATTGCCTGCACGGTACGAAGTACTAGTTTTTTAGTGTTTATTGTGTTGTGAGGCTTGCAGCCTTCAATAGCTTTAATGGGGTTTCTTTGTTTGTTTTAAGACATGTTTGGTTGCCCCATTAGAATATAATAATGGATCATTTTGATTCTCCATCATATTGGAAGTGAAAATTAATCGCTATTCAGAACAAGATGAAGCATTGAATGACAAGATTTTAACTTTTTCAACAAATTACAGGTTTTATGAGGAAATGAAAATGACATCCAAAGTTTTGCAAAATTTACAGTTCCCCTTCGTAACGTTTTTATAAATATAAAGATATACAACTGAAATTCCTATTTCACCCTTGAGTTACCCTATTTTTGTGTAGTATCTTGCTTTGGTTAAGTGATAAAGTTCCTAATTTTCCTTTGGCTTATGAAATCCTTATTTTCCCCTTCTTACCTGATTCTCCAAAAAAAGAGGAATGTTTAAATTGGTAACTAAAAGGTCAAAATATGCATTTCATGGTATTTGTTAGGGAGGGGGCTATCTTTTTTGCAAAAATTTGGGGTTCACTTTCATTTCCTTATATCTTAAGGGAGGTTGGGGTTATTTTCTTAAATTTTTTATGTATATTGTAGCAGTGGTTGTATCTCTAATGACTTGTCCAATTAACAACAATGATTTTTTGAAGACTTATAACCATAAAGATATATCTGTTCTTGAGGAACAAAATTTAGTACTTCATACTAATCAAATTTGTTCAGGTAATCTCATAGTCCCTAGAGGGGGAAAATGAAAACAGCAATGATGTTATTGGGAGTTTACAAGGGAGTGGAAAATATTTTCAGCTAATGACTTACCTTTTAAAAGTTTGAAGTAGTTCAATGAAAGTTGGGCATTACTATGAGCAGTAAAATGATTATTGTTAAAATCTAGCAAGCTATGTTACTTCCATTCTAATTTGCAGGTAGTCATGTATCTTAGAATTAATTAATATCTTTTAGTAATCTTTGGGAAAGGGGTATATGACAGAAAAAATGGTTATGATCTGAGTATGCTTTGATTTAAACTTGTAGTAGGCACTAAGTGTTCTGTTTTTTGGGACATACTTGCTAGCTTAAATTTTATTGAATTGACTATGGTTTATGTTAATTTTCTCTTATTAATAATCATGTATAATTTTCAATATGTGCAGACTTCTGTGGCATTTACTAGTCTCGTTATTGCTGCTGTCCCAACACTATATGTAAGTTGTCTTATGTCTGACATTATGTTCCAATGATTTCTATAACTTTTATGGCTCTTAAGTGATGTAGAAATTCGACAGTTACTACTTACTATCCAGTTTATGTTGCCATCTTCACCCATCCTCTTTTTGACCTTGCTGCCTTATTGGTCCCATAGAAGCTGATCAAGTGTTTTGCCTTTGGTCCTTGTTAGGCCTGGAATAGGCAACAAGATACTTTGCTTTCTTCATGATCAATTGTTTTCTTTCTCATGCTCTTTTCAGCTAATCGCTACAGTTTGATCCACCCCCCACTACACAGTAACCACCTAATCTCCTTCTTGCCAATAGATTTAATAGCCAGTAACAACTCTACCTTTCCTTGTGTCCTGACTAACTGTTTATGAACGCATATGATATACAGAAACATGCTCTATATCAGTCTGATATGGAAGATCAATAGTGTCAAATCTGGTTTATGTAATATAACAATAGGTGCTAACTTGTGTAGGTATGCATATTCTTCTAATTTTGATTGCCTAAATAAATAAATAAAATGATATACTAGGTAAAGCTTGCTTATACCCTACTTTCTAATAGTTAAGGGTTTTTTCCACTTTGTGTTTGTGCATGAGCGTTTGAATAAAGAATGATTAATGCATCATTAGGATTTGAAAATTTATCTGTATTCACATTTTTCACTTTTTTCTAGGTAGGTTTTGTTTACGCACTAAATTATGGGTATGAAAATTGGGATTTTAACATTCGTGTCATGTCTCCTAGAGAAGAAAACTTGAGTGTCATTTTTTATTGTATGAGGCATTGGTTTAGGTGCTTCTGCTCTCTCTCTCTCTCTCTCTCTCTCTCTCTCTCTATAAGTAATAATGATTTATAAAAGGTGTTCTGCATTTATGTCACAGAAAATATTGCTATCATCAGCAAATCAAAGATGAGAAATTAACAAGCTATTAGGAAATTTATTTCTTGCTCCAAAGCCTGATGCATATGCATCCTCCACAGCTCTCACCAATGTTCTGCTCAATACCTCCTCCATAACTGTCGTTTTTCTAATAATTAGATTTCACCATGCTGTTTTTATATTTTTTTTAAGATGTCTATCTATATATCTGTGTGTCTTAGTGTATTCTTTTCAACACTCATTTTTTTAAGATCCCACTCAAGCTGTGTCTTGTAATGAATTTTTGGCTTTTTACTCATCTTCCTTTTCAAGAATTTTGGGATAGTTTTTTTGTCCTGATTCTGCTTCCACTTTCAGTGGTTGTAGGGCATCCATAGTCTTGTCTTTTCGATTGATTCTTGTAAACTTACCTGCCCACTGACCCCCCTCCCTCCTTCCCTTCCTCTTTTCCTTTGGTAAAAAAAACTCTGTTTTACCTGTTAGTTGAGATGTATCTGGTGGTTGTTAGATGGTTTGAGAAATGCTTGTGGTGCTCGAATTGTAAGAAGGTTGGCTTTGCCACTGTAGATTATCTCCAGAAATATATTGTCTCACAGCTGTGGTGGGGATTGTAATGGAAAAACTCTCCCATGGGTGATAAGAATGTTGCTTAATTGACTTTATGCTCGCTGTTGGCTGGCCAACATTAATGTGAAGCTTTGGTGGTGCATAGTAATGAAGAAGCCCTCCATACATGTTGCTTTTGGGGCCATGCTGTAAAAACTGGCTTCTCAGTTGCTAGATAGGTGGACTTGCTGAGGGTTTTGATTTATTGTGGACATTAATTTAATTTGATGCTCTTTGGATAATATTTTCCTCAAACACATCCAAATTTTTTCTGTTTAAATGATCTGATTATTTTTATTGATTAGTCTATGAATCTGTAAATTTTAGGGGCAACACCAAGATCTTTAGGTTCTAACGTTAAAGTCCAGAGTTGTAAAGATATGATTTTGATTATTGATATTAAGATATACTACTGCCTGAGAACAATGTTAGAATTTTTTTGTGTGGGTAGTATCATATCATGTCTTAATTTTGGAGATACTGCTGCTATCTGTGTTGGACTAATGCCCTCATTTGATTCTCTGGTCTGACATAATAATGTGAGTTTTCTTTTATGTCCCAGATATAGGAATTCTAGATGGTCTTAAATTTTTATTTGGCCAATACTTCATGTTCCTAAAATTTGCATTATTGATCAGAAAATTAATAATGTTTATCAGACTTCAATTTGCGATCTGTTTCTTGCAAATTTGATCATTTGAGACTTGCAATTGTGATAGACATTTGGAAGTGTCTTTATTCTTGCACCATAATCTGTTAATGGCATACTAATAACTCTGAAGCTAATTTTGTTTTAGCTTAAGAATTGTGCAAAGCATCTCCCTTTCACGTTTTGAAGAGGTTTTCAAGTTATTATAATTTGGAAATTATAAGGTTCATCAGATTGAAAAGCTTTATTTATGCCTTTCTATCTGCTTCATTCTGATGTGTGGGATTGTCTCTTGCTCCCCACCCCAACAACACCCCCCCCCCCCCCCCCCCAGCCCTTTCTCTCTCCCATCTCTCTTATTTTTAGTAGATTCTGATTGTAGATATCTAAATCATCTGAAGTTTGATGACAAAGTTATTTTTCCCCTTTAAACATTTGGTTCTTATGCATCTGTTTTTCCTCTATATCCTTAAGGCAATGGGGAGAGCTGCAACATCTCTTTCAAAGCTAGCAGATACAGCTCGTGAGGAGCTCCCTAGTACTATGGCTGCCATTAGGCTATCTGGCATGGAAATCAGCGACCTTACACTGGAACTAAGTGATTTAAGGTGATTATAAGCTCCCTACTTTTGATTATCCTTCTAATTTTTTTTTCTTCCTTTATTTCAATTTTTGGTTGTTTTGTGGAATGCTACTGGTAAATTACCATAGTTTCTTTTTTCTCTGTTGCACATGTTTATCATTAGCTATACATGGACTTCCTTCTGTAATCTGAAAGGACCTTCCTTAAATTGTTACTTGGGTCTCATAAAATGTAAACTGGAACCCTTCTGTTACCTTGACCTTCTTCAGGGTTATATGGTATCTATGTATAGTCCAGAGAAAAAACCAGGAGTCCTGTAGCCCCATCTTGCTGGGTAAAACTCTTCTTTGCTTCTTAATTGAATAGTTTATTATGGAAATGATTGCTGTACTATGTTTTTATTATTCTCACTTCCACTGTTTCATCGATGATGCTTTGATATTAATATATGTTTATTCCATTTGGTGCTCAGCCAAGAGATAGCTGATGGGGTCAGCAAATCTACTCAAGCTGTGCAAGCAGCAGAAGCTGGAATTCGACAAATTGGTGCAGTTGCTCGCCAGCAAACTATTTGTATGTTGGAGCTGCAACTTTTCTTCCTCTACCTCAAACAACACCACCCCCCCCCCCCCCCCCCAAAAAAAAAAATCTCTCTCTTGCACCCCAAATCTCCTTTTCAATTTTGTTTCTGGTTATTAATATTGTTCCCCTTTCCTATTTTGAGGACTGTTATGTTTGTATGATACAGCAATGATTCAAGAGAGAGCAAGCCTGCCCATCATCTCTTTGCAACCTGTCGTTGCTGGAGCTGCAAAGAAGACTTCTCATGCTGTTGGCCAAGCAACAAAGACCTTCATGAATATGATCTCTCGGGGGGAGTTCAACCCAGAGAATGAAGACGACAGTGGAATTGATAGAGTGGAGATTTAAAGGTTTGCTGCTTCCCAATTATGTGTGGCCTTGTGTACATATTGCAGTGAACATAGACATTAGCTTCAAATGAGTGTGATTATGCAAACGCCCAAAAAATTTTGGGCTAATTTTAGTCATTTGTCTCATATTATTTTTCTTCTTTAAAACCCCAATAAATAAATAAAAATAATAATAATCCGTTTAAGTAATGCCTTATATTTTCTTAGCGGTTCCTCAAAAATAATAATAATAATGCCTTATGTGGCAGCCAGATACCCTTTGAGCAGTAGTATTTGGGCCTCAATTAATTTGTATATGGGCTATATCTTAATCCTACCAGTTTTGCTCCAAGCTTCACTTGGTTTTTGTCTCAACAAGACTTTACTTGCAAGTTTTCCCCTCTCAGCTACCTTGTGTTTTTCTCTCTGTCTCTCACTCTCTAGTTTTTCCAACCTCTATCTGTTTACCCTCTTTGACCTTTTATAGTCTCATGTTGGTGGGGTGATCATCATTATTCTCTCACTTCACACATATTCCCACGTTCGTTAGAATCCCAAGGGATCCTTGCAACTTTAGAGGATTCCCTTTTAACTTGTTCTAGACGCCAAATGATGTTCAGTTGTGAATTCCCCAATGGCACTGCCAGTCCTCGGTTACCGACCTCGCTATGTTCGTGTTTTATCCCGACTTCCCTCGTCACTAGTCAATATTAAGCCGACCAATTAAAGACTTCCTCAAGTGGCTATCCCTTTGACCCGTCACTCCGACCTTTGGATTGGGCCCATTGTCATAGGGCTCGGAGTTAACTCCCTCCATATGTACCATACTTAGCTCCTCTAATGGGCCTTGGGTCCCATTTTGGGTTTTGATTAGGTGGGCTAGCACGGGCCTTCTGGACCCAACCTTCCACACCTTATTTTATACCATAGTTTTGGAAAATGCTAAAACCATAAACTATTTTACAAGTTACTGATGTACTGAAAGATTATTTATTAGTAAAATAGTGTTGTTTTCAAATGAGAATTAGTAAAAATTTGCGACATCAATAATTTGTGGCTATCGTATTACTTCATAATTTTTATGCATTACAAGATAATGCATAAAGCTTGACCCTAGTAACAAACAGCTTACAATGTTTTTCCATCTGCAAACTTGTATTATACATATTCCAGCTCAAGTGAACAACTTTCAATGCAATTATTACTGCTATCCTATATCTGATGTCATCACAGAAATGAAAGTACCAATGCCTCAATTCCAAAAGCTTGTAACAAATCCAAGTCCGATGCTAGCATTGAAGAATAACCTTTCAGGATGATCCTAGTTAGATTAATGGATGAATTCAAGATACTCTATGCAGAGAGGCTTGTTATCTCGTCAAGGATTCTACCTGTAAGGTTATTTCCAGAGAGGTCTATGGCATTAGATTGCTGCCACAGTCGAGATCTCTTTGTAATAAATAATAATATTGTTGTATGCTTGTGTAATAGACTATAGTTCTAAGCAAAACTACTATTATCATAGAACAAAGTACTCAGATTGCCAGACAGTTGGGAATTAGTCCAGAAAACTTGTTATGTGCAAGATCTAGGGAGTGAAGAATTGGTAGAATGCATTATTGTTTAGGAATATATCCACTGTAATGTTGGACTTTAGGCTTAAAATCCAAATTTGTGACATGCTTTCTCACATCCATGAGGGTAGGCTTCTTGAAAACCTATACCCTTTGAGATCAATGCACTCTAAATTTGTGCAATTCAACGAGGAAAAAGGAATTTCAATTTGTTATTGCTCGACATAGATACACCGATGGAACTTGGAAATGAATTGAATTTGGAATACCTACTTGTTGCCTAAAGGATTGGGAATTGAAATGTTTGATACTTTGATAGTAATTGGAATATAGGGAAAAAGTAAGTACTAAAGCTATTATAATTCTGTTTTCATAATCCAGAAACACAAAAAATCTGTTCTCATTTTCAATTACTTTAACTCATTTTTTTGAGTTTGAGGGATAAAAAGTGAGAAAGAAAATCAAGCCAAACAAGTTGAAATAATGTGAGTCTTACGAAAAATGAATAATGGATGATGAGAATTTAGCGAAGAAAATCACTCAAACCAAAGATGGCCTTAACTTTGTTCGAGTTAGTCTTGCACAAGTTTCTTGATCCAAATCTCATGTCTCGTCCTCTGCATGTGTATTGTGCACTGATGGGCTGGTTTGCAACTTTGGGCTCATTACATTGCTCTCTCTTTTACAGCACCTTGTTAATACGGTCAGAATATACTGTTGCATGCTGTGACATTTAACTAGTTTTAAATTTGACATTTTTTTTATATATATAAATTAAACGTTAACTTTTTTTTTTTTTTTTGAGAATCAATTAAACGTTAACTTAAATTAGCTATTACTTTATTTTAGATAAACTATATAAAGTAAATGGTAAATTAAACCTAACCTCCTTCAGGTTTTATGAGTGGACTTTTTTTTTTGGTTTGGTTTTAAGATTTGTATAAATGTAATAGTTAAAACCATGAGCACTTATCGTATGACTTTTTTAATGGAATATATATATATATTTTTTTTTAAATCAAACAATGAACAAAATTACACTCTTCCATGAGATAGGTGATAAATGACACCTATTCTTAAAGATTTGTATAAATTAGTAAGCTTTTTTTTAAATATAACTTTTTCTAAGAAAAGAATTAAATATTTAATTTGGAAAGTAACATTATGTAAGGATATCTGGTTATAATATTTTTCATTCATACAAACCTCAATAAAAAAAGTGACATTTCACTCATAATTAAGAAGTCAAATTTAGCCAAACCTCAAGTGGGTTTGACTTGTTTTATATAAAGTACCTTAAAATATTAGGGAAAAAACAAAAACAAAAATACCTTAAAATAAATAAAACCAACTCAAGTGAACTTGGCTGTGATTTTGATAAACATTCACTAAAGTTTTTTTTTTTTGATAAACATGAATCTTAATAATTTAATAGCTGTTTGATAAAGAACCCAAACCAAAGTGTCTCCAAACTCCAAAAAGCGGTGACCGTGTCAACACCCCTACCAAAAATGAAGGCCATAGTGATTACCAGTCCTGGAGGCCCAGAAGTGCTGAAAATACAAGAAGTTGATGAACCCCAATTCAAAGACGATGAGGTTCTCATCAAGGTCGAGGCCACAGCGCTGAACCGCGCTGATACGTTTCAGAGGAAAGGTGTGTATCCACCACCCAAAGGTGCCAGTGAGTACCTTGGTCTTGAATGTTCTGGGACCATCGAAGCTGTTGGTAAAGCCGTTTCCAAATGGAAAATAGGCGATCAGGTCAGTTTTTCTCGAAAGTTTGTTCATTTCTTTCTTGGGTTTTGTGTGTTTGATGGGTATTTTGCTTTTGGTTGATGAGAAAATGAGAAGGAAAAATGGAATATTGGGTGTGTTTAAAGTTTGAAAATTTGAGGGAACTATTTGGATTTAGCTTGGTTGAGATCTAGTGGGTTTTTCTTTTTCTGTTTTTATTTTATCTTAGAATAATGTTTTGGAAAGTTTCATGTAATGAAGAATCTGAGGCACAACCCATAAATTAGTTTTGTTTGGTTAATGGTTATTTATGATAATTGAATATAATTCTCCTTGGAATTTGGAAAGATAATATGATTGTGCTATTTTGATCAATGTAGACTTGTTTGAATTTAAATGGGAAACATAATGTATTGCACTTAAGAAATTGTACTTTTTTTTTTTTTGATAAGAAAGAAATTGTGAGAGGGAAGGAAGGAAGCTACCCATTTATGGCGTAAGGAAATAGCCACCAAATATGGAGAGGGTAGTGGAGGTTGGTGTACTAGAGTTGTGAGAGGGACTCATGGTTGTTGGTTATGGAAGAATATTAGAAAATGTGCAGACAATTTTTTCGGTCATGTGGTGTATGTTGGGGAGAGGGCAATCGTATTTGGTTCTGGCACGACCCTTGGAGTGGTCCTATTCCTTTGAAAGAATTATACCCGGAATTGTTTGCCTGTGCTGTGGTTCAGGAAGCTCTGATTTCTAACATGGTTATTTTTGCACTAGATGGGGGAGGTAGGAGTTGGAACTTCCTTTTCCGTTTCAATTTTAATGAATGGGAGTTGTGGAGATTATATTCTTTCTATGAGCATGTCTTTGCCAGGATACCTAGTGGGGAGGGTGAGGATATCTTGATTTGGCAGTTGAATCGTAGTAGTGTTTTTGATGTGCGATCCTTTTATATTGCTTTATTGAAAGCCCCTTCAGTTTCTTTCCCTTGGCAGAGCATTTGGTGTGTAAAGGTATCTAAAAGGATATATTTCTTTCTTTGGACTGCTGCTAGGGGTGGGATTCTTACAATAGATAACCTTGTTAAGAAGAACTTGCCCCTTGTTAATTGGTGTTGTCTATGTAGGTGTGATGAGAAAACTGTAGATCACCTTTTGCTTCATTGTAAGCTTGCATCTGCTTTGTGGAGTGAGGTCCTTATTATGTTTGGGGTTCAGTGGGTGATGCTGGGTTCTATTGTTTCGCTTCTTTTTGCTTGGAGGAATTGGTTGGGAACTTACTCTTCAAAGGTTTGGAATATGATACCAGCATGCCTTATGTGGTTAGCATGAAAGGAACGCAATGCCCAACTTTTGAGGACATTGAGAGACCTATAGATATGTTGAAGAACTTGCTTGCTAGGACTTTGTTGGAGTGGTCTCGTATTTGGGGTCTTACGCATTGTAGTTCCTTGTCTAATTTCCTTATCTCTATTAGTCTTTCCTTATGATTTGTTTGTATTTGTTTCAAGGGCAGTGAGTTTACAATCGTAAACACATTGTTCCTTTTCATCAATAAAACTCTTATTATCTATATAAAAAAAATGGTTATTTATGATAATTAAATATAATTCTCCTTGGAATTTGGAAAGATAATGTGATTGTGCTATTATGATCAATGTAGACTTGTTTGAATTTAAATGGGGAACATAATGTATTGCACTTAAGTTTTGTTCATATGATAAATTATTAATGGTCCAAAAAGCTTAAGCTATGAGATGAAGAACTTGATCATTTAACTAATATTGCAACACTCCTCTCATGTGCGGGTCGAACTTAATCATTTAACTAATATATATCATGCACATGTTCCTTGGACTTTTCTGGTTTATTTTGTATTTTACAGTGCTTTAATTGTGGTGAAGAAAGTTATGACCAAGGATTTAAGGCTTAGTGTGTCTTTATAGCTTAAAAATGAGAAGAGAAAACAGAAAGGGATATTAGATTATTTTATCGGATACAGTAATGTAATTATAAGTTAATGGGTTTAGTGATGCAACACCAAAACTCTTTGGTAGGCCAGCTACTTGTTAAGCCTTATAATACTATTCTTCCATCAAAATGATGCAATGCTTTTTTGTTAATATAAATCAGAGTATATGAGAGTTGAGCCACTGTGGAGTGGTTCGTTGATGGTGCTTACAGGTAGAGTTGGCCTTTTAACATGATTGAATAGCAGTAGTACACTGTATCAAATTAACTAGTCATAATATTATAGGTATGTGCTCTTCTTAGTGGAGGAGGGTATGCCGAGAAGGTTGCTGTTCCAGCTGGACAAGTTCTTCCTGTGCCACCTGGTGTTTCTCTCAAGGATGCTGCTAGCTTACCTGAGGTGGCAGGCACTGTTTGGTCAACTACTTTTATGATGAGTCGGCTATCTGCTGGGGAAACATTTTTGGTAATTTCTAAGCCAACTTTCTCCAATTTCACTTTATGATTATGGAGCATAATTTATGGTCCCAATCATAAATGGTTCAAAATCACTGGGACCATCTTGTGCGGCTTTTTTTTTTTTTTTGGTAAAATATTATAATACACAATTTTCTTTTAAATTTTTTCGTTCCCACATGAAATCTGAAATGTCTATGGTAACAACATATGTGATTGATAGTAATAACCACTGTGTATGATACATGCTCTAAACGATAATTTCTATCTTTTTTGACTTTATCAAGATGGTGCCTCCAATGCGTAACTGATTAATATTAAATTTTCAGGTTCATGGGGGCTCAAGTGGTATTGGTACATTTGCAATTCAGATGGCGAAATACCAAGGGGCAAGAGTGTTTGTTACTGCAGGTCCAGTGTCACTTTTCTTCTGATGCATAAGCTTAGTGTCCATGTATTCATATATTTTTAGATTGTTAATGGCAGGGAGTGATGAAAAATTAGCTGTTTGCAAGGATCTTGGGGCTGATGTGTGCATCAATTACAAGACAGAGGACTTTGTTAAAAGGGTAAAGGAAGAAACAGGTGGAAAAGGTATTTTCTTTAATATTGAAAAATCTTTCCTCAATGTTTATAGAGATTGATGTTTTTATTATTATTCTTTTTGCAATGATTATTAGGTTAATAACTAACCAAATGTTCAATGGCAGGAGTTGATGTTATTCTTGATCATATTGGAGCATCCTACTTAAAGCGAAACCTTGAGAGCTTAAATTTTGATGGGAGGCTTTTTATTATTGGAACTATGGGTGGCTCTGTTACAGAGATCGATCTCCGTGCTCTTCTTTCGAGGCGCCTCACAGTGCAATGTATGACACTTGATATTGGGTCTTAGTACCATAGCTTTGGAGTTGGATAAATTTGTTATCTCTCATTCTTTTTTGTTTTAAGTTATATAATATGTACAACTGCTGAATTATTTAACCATTTCAGATGTCATGTTTTACTTCTTATAGATGAATATGTTTCTGTCATGATAATGATTTATGACATATTTATTGATATATGGGAAGTAAAACATGACATCTGAATTGAGGCTATGTGTTGGAATGTACAATCTGTGTAAACCGAGCTATATAATATTGATACTGGGTAAACTTACTGACCAACAATTCTATAGTAAATTTTTTGAAGGATGCACCATCACTAGAATGTGAATGTTGCTGGGTACTAAGAAAATTATGCCATCAAGGGGGAAACTATATTTACCATAAATTGCTTTCTAAGTTCGTGTTTGGAAAACCATCTCTAGATCACATTTTAAGTTCTGGAAATTGTTGTTGGCTGTTCCTAACAAGTATGTCCAGTATGAGTGTTTTTCTTCTTAGGTTGAGAAAAAGTGTGGAGCGGGATCAGAAAACGTGTCCAAAACATGAAGTATTTCATTCTAATTTCTGGAAATAGTTGTTTGGCAGTTCCTATTAAGGATTTCCTGTATGAGTATACTTTTTTTTGGGTTGAGGAAAAGAAGAGGGAGGATGAAAAAATCTATCTAAAACATGAAGGAATTCAGGTTCCCTAATGTTTTCACAATAAATGAACCTCTTTAATTTTGGCTCTGAAGACTTTTCTTAATTTTTTGTCCATCTTTTTGTTAGGATTCTTTCTGCATTCATAATTATGCAAATTCTCTCACATCTTTTTTTATCCTTTAATTATTTGACATGTATCTGTATTACAATTCATCCTGCATACTTACTATGGATAGTTCCAAATTTGATGGTAAAAGTAAATTTGTATAGATAAATGTCCTATTGAGAAGTGTTTTTTCCCCCCTGATTATAAACACTTTCTTAGTATATGCTTTTTCTTTCCCTGCATATAATTATTGTCTTCTTCTTTATTCTTTTTTATTGTATGTAGCGGCTGGCTTGCGATACAGGAGTACAGAAAACAAAGCAGTGATTGTTAGTGAGGTTGAGAAGAATGTTTGGCCTGCAATTGTGGCAGGCAAGGTGAAGCCAGTGATATACAAGTATTTCCCATTATCAGAAGCAGCAGAGGCGCACCAGCTCCTGGAAACCAGCGTTCATATTGGAAAGATACTGCTTGTTCCTTGATTTAGTAGATATTCTTGTGGCTCACATGGTTGATATGGTTATAAGACCTTTTGCATATATGTTGTGGCAATGCTTTTATATGTGTCTTTTGTCTTGTAATTTGGGAACAAAGCAACTTAACGGCAATGGATTTTGGACGTTCCATGTTACCTACCTACGTTGAATAGATTGAATTTGTGCTTTCTAATAGTAGCAAATGGCATGGTTGAATCTAGCTCATGTTTTAAAGTTCAATAAGGTATTTAAGGGTATGTTTGGTTTGGGTGAAAAAGTAGAGAGAATTGTTGGGTGTTGGTTTTTTTCTTCTATTTGGCTGTACTGAAAATGGGTGGATTTCAATTAGCTTAATTGGTAAAGTCCAATCGGGTCCACAAATACAAATTGCCCAATTAATGAGAGAATGAAAAGGAAATTAAGTTAGCCAAATGAAATATCAATTTTGCTCATACATGCTCAATGTCTCTTTAGTCTTTACTGGCCAGAAAATTATCGAACTCCTCCAATTTGTAATCATGCTTTGCAAAAAGAGTATTAAACAGAAAAATTCTGCACACAGGGAATGTGATCCAACCATCTTTCATAAAAGACAGAGGGAAGAGGATGGTACATGTATCAATGGCCCTTCAAATGGAAAGAAAGAAAGCAAAAATGGGAAGTAATAGAGGGAATTACAATGAGCTACTAGCTCTCACCTTCGCTGCCAAACCCATCACCATCAAGCTGTTACACACTATGTCCGTACACACATTGCATGCAAAGAACTGAAAATTTACAATCACGATTTTCAGTCGTTTGCACCCTGTGTGTGTACATACATACACAAAATGTGTGCAACATTCAGTAACGTAGGGACTGTCTTTACATTTTTTTAATGTACAACGGTTTATACAATGTCAATATTTTGCACGCGTCAGCTGATATCCTGTTGTGTGTTCAAAACACAATGTTATGGGACGGGAGTTTGCAACAAGAGCGTGTCAGTTGATATCCTGTCGTGTTTATTTTATGGGACGGGAGTGTGTGTGCGCTACAAGAGTGTGTCAGCTGATTTCCTGTCATGTTTTCAAAACACGATTTTGAGTGTGTAACAAAGATTTTTGCATTTTACAAAATTTACACACTTTCCCTTGGGTGTGAGTGTGTTAGGTAAAGTGCACTAATCAGTGCTCGTTAACTTTAGCCAAACGAGTGTGTCCAAGACTCAAGACTCGAAAGCTGTGTGTAAAGTGTGAAGTCAACGCCCAAAAAATGAAGGCAATAGTGATAACCAGTCCGGGGGGGCCAGAAGTGCTGCAACTACAAGAAGTGGATGAGCCAGAACTCAAAGACGACGAGGTTCTCATCAAGGTCGAGGCCTCGGGGCTCAACCAGGCTGATACGGTTCAGAGGAGTGGCGCGTACCCACCGCCCAAGGGTGCCAGTCACTACCTTGGTGTTGAATGTTCTGGGACCATCGAGGCTCTTGGTAAATCCGTTTCCCGTTGGAAAATCGGTGATCAGGTCTGTTATTTTCATTTCCCGTGTTCATTTTATGAGTTTTTACTTTCTTTTGGAATGAGAAGGAAAAATGGAATATTGGGTTTGTTAATGTTAGTTGGTCAAAGTTTAGCTCCAAACATTTCGAGTTATTTTTTTCAATCTATTATGTGCCAATTTATAAAACTATATATGTGTATTATTTAAATAAGTTGTATGATTTATTACAAAGGTTATGTAACTAAAACTATATATGTATAGTCTCTTTAGTTACAATATAATAGGTTGGAATAAGATGGCTCCGAAATGGTTAATCCCTCCATTTGTTTTCGAAGACCCATTTTTCTGGAAAACATTTTCTAGAAAAGTTGTCCTGTGTTTGGTTGTGACCTTGAAAATGAGCTAGAAAACGCTTATGTGGGTGAAATTTATTTGTGGTGGTTTGTTGAGTATGTGATGGTCCCAAAAATGTTTTGTCTGTCATATTGAGGTTGTTTTCTGTTGAACATGAAAAACGTTTTTCTCTGACCTACTTTTTCTGATCTGACTTCAAAACCTGTCTCAACTTTACCTTACAATTAAAAAGTTATAAGAAGTTAAAAATCTCAGGTGTTGCATCCCACTTCTTGGTAGGTCAGCCACTTGTTAATGCAATGCTTCTTTGATCTTATAAATCAGAGTATAGGAGAGTTGAGCACTGTAGTACGATTCTTTGAGGGTGCTTACAAATAGAGTTAGCATTTTAACATGATTGAATAGTATTAGTACACTGTATCAAATTAACTAGTCGTGGCATATATATAGGTATGTGCTCTTCTTAGTGGAGGAGGGTATGCCGAGAAGGTTCCTGTTCTGGCTGGACAAGTTCTTCCTATCCCACCTGGTGTTTCTGTCAAGGATGCTGCTAGCTTACCTGAGGTTGCGTGCACTGTTTGGTCAACTGTTTTTATGATGAGTCAGCTATCTGCAGGGGAAACATTTTTGGTAATTTCTGAGCCTTAATGATAATTTAGTATAATATATGGTCCAATTTACAAATAGTTTGATAATTTATGCATGATACAAGCTTAAAATGATAATTTCTATCTTTTTTGTTTGTTGCAACATGGTTTCTCCAATGCAAAACTGATGTATATTAAAATTTCAGGTTCATGGAGGCTCAAGCGGGATTGGTACATTTGCAATTCAGATAGCTAAATACCATGGAGCAAGAGTGTTTGTTACTGCAGGTCCAGTATCACTTTTCTTCTAATGCATATGTTTGGTTTCCAAGTATTCATACATTTTTAGATTGTGATTGGCAGGGAGTGATGAAAAATTAGCTGTTTGCAAGGATCTTGGGGCTGATGTGTGCATCAATTACAAGACAGAGGACTTTGTTAAAAGGGTGAAGGAAGAAACAGGTGGAAAAGGTATTTTCTTTAATATTAAAACCTTCCTCAATGTTTATAGAGATTAATGTTTTTCATTATTCTTTTTGTAATGATTATTAGGTGATAAAAAAAAGAACAACTAACTAAATGTTCAATGGCAGGAGTTGATGTTATTCTTGATCATATTGGAGCATCCTACTTAAAGCAAAACATTGAGAGCTTAAATTTTGATGGGAGGCTTTTTATTATTGGAACTATGGGTGGCTCTGTTACAGAGATCGATCTCCGTGCTCTGGCTTCGAAGCGCCTCACAGTGCAATGTATGACACTTGATATCAGGTCTTAGTACCATAGCTTAGGAGTAGGATGAATTTGCTATCTCTCATTCATTTTTGTTTGAAGTTATATAATATGTACAACTGCTGAATCATTCAACCATTTCAGATGTCATGTTTTACATTCCAAATATCTATATATTTCTGTCATGATCATTCAATCATGATCATCACAGAAATATATTCATTTATGGGAAGTAAAGCATGGCATTTGAAATGTAGCTCTTTGTGTTGGAATGTATGATCTGTGTAAACCAAGCTACATAATATAGATACTGGGTAAACTTACTGACCAACAATGCTATAGTAAAATATTTGAAGGATGCACCGTCACTAGAATGTGAACATTGCTGGGTACCAAGAAAATTACGCCATCAAGGGGTTACTGTATTTACCA
Source organism: Quercus robur (assembly GCF_932294415.1). Classification (NCBI taxonomy): domain Eukaryota; kingdom Viridiplantae; phylum Streptophyta; class Magnoliopsida; order Fagales; family Fagaceae; genus Quercus; species Quercus robur. The sequence continues at coordinate 83,840,505 of NC_065538.1, read as the reverse complement.
TACATTACTTTTTAAGGAGGATTTTAGAAAACCATCTCTAGATCACATTCTAAGTTCTGTAAATTGTTTTTGGCTGTTCTTAACAGGTATGTCCAGTATGAGTGTTTTTCTCTTTTGGTTGAGAAAAAGTGTGGAGGGGGGATCAGAAAATGTGTCCGAAACATGTGGTGTTTCATTCTAAGTTTTGGAAATCATAGTTTGGAAGTTCCTATTAAGGATTTCCTGTATGAGTATTTTTTATTTTGGGTTGAGGAAAAGGAGAAGAGATGGAGGGGGGAGGGAGGATGAAAAAATCTATCGAAAACATGAAGGAATTCAGGTTCCCTAATGTTTTCACAATAAATGAACCTATTTAATTTAGGCTTTGAAGACTTTTCTTGATTTTTGTCCATTTTGTTATGATTCTTTTTGCATTCACAATTATGCAATTTTATTCTCTCATCATCTTTCATTATCCTCTAATTATTCATCATGTTTCTATTTTACATTTGATGGTAAAAGTCATTTTGTGTGGATAAACGTTGTATTGAGAAGCGATTTTTTTTTTCCTGAGTAAATACTTTCTCAATGCTTTTTTTCAAGCATATAATACTCTCTCTCTCTCTCTCTTAATATTGTATGTAGCGGCTGGCTTGCGACACAGGAGTCCAGAAAACAAAGCAGTGATTGTTAGTGAGGTTGAGAAGAATGTTTGGCCTGCTATAGTTGCAGGCAGGGTGAAACCAGTGATATATAAGTATTTCCTATTATCTGATGCAGCAGAGGCTCACCAGCTCATGGAAAACAGTGGTCACATTGGAAAGATACTGCTTGTTCCTCAATTCAGTGGGTGATCTTGTGGCTCAGATGGATGATGATATGGTTTTAAGACCCTGTGCATATATTTTGTGGCAATGCTTTTATGTGTTATAGTCTTGTAACTTGGGAACAAAGCAAAGCTTAACGGTAATGGATTTTGGACGTTCAGATTTACCTCCCTACTTTGAATATATTAAAAAAATCCTGTGGAATTGAGTTCTTCTTTCTAATATTAGCAATGACATGATTGAATCTATTTCCTATTTTAAAGTTCAATAAGGACTTTAAGGATGTGTTTGGTTTGGGTGAAAAGAGAGGAGAGGATATGGTTAGCTGTTGGTTTTTCCTCTATTTGGTTGGACTGAAAAGGGGTGGAAAAAGGGAAGACCAGGTGTTTGCCAATCGGGTCCAATACAAATCTGCCTAACGAATGAGAGAAAATGGAAAGGAAAATAAGCTAGCCAAATGAAATATCAAATTTTTCCTACCCGTTAACAATGTCTCTTTAGTCTTTACTGGACGGAAAATTATCAAACTCCTCCATTTCGCAATCAAGCTTTGGACAGAGAGTATTAGATGGCAAAAACAATTGCACACAGGGAATGCGATCTAATCATCTTTCAGAAAAGAAAGAGTGAAGATGGTAAACTCAGACAATGACACTACAAGTGGAAGGAAAGACAGAAAGCAAAAATGGGATGCAACAGAGAGAAATACAATGAGCTGCTAGCCCTCACTTCCATTGCAAAACCCATCGCTGGCAAGAAGCTTTACAATTTCACCTTCAAATGGATAGATTCCCACCACCCAAAATGATGCCACTAATGCCATGTAGGGATTTTCTGTACTCTATATATGAGGCTTGCCACATAGGAGTCTTTTTACTTGCCCTAGTGTTAAACATCAATAAACACAATCCTTCAAATTATTGGTTTAATTTGCAGCTAAGTGGTTCTCCAATAAGTTCAAAGAAAAAGGAGGATGCAAGACACCATATGAAATAGAAATTGTAAATATATCTTGCTTATAAGTTCAAATAAAAGGGAGTACAAAATATAGAATTTAAAAAGCTCGAAAAAAATTGGAGATTGACTGGCTTAAGAAGGTTATTTTGGCTATGACACCTAGACTAATCAGAGCATATCAAGAAAACTGTCCGAAGCACCAGAGTGTCTTGTGATCAAGGATCTGTTTGCTTTGATTTCTCCTCTAAAGAAGTAATTGAAACATTCAAACACTGCAAAGAGCTTCAATTGCTAAGCTTTTTAGCACTTGAGGGCATGGGTCACCAAATTTGGTAGTGGAGATTGGGATTGCACACCCCTCCTGGCCAATGCAAGCCTGCAAGTCCTCAATATGTGAGAATCAATACTAAGCAAATAATTCAGAAGACAAGCTTAGGCTGAAATGAGATGGGCTGCTCGTACACTCTATATCAGACCCTAGTCAGGTTCCAAATATATGTTCTTAATCCACATGTATATGCTATATATAAAAATAAAAGTGTAACATTTAATGTTGCTACACTCCAATTGTGTCACATTATCTACCACAACATCAATAGCATTATCATTCTTTTTTTCTTTTTTTTTTTTCTTTTTTTTTACAATATTAAATAAATGAATAGATGAAATTCACACATTCATCTTGAGCTTGGGTGGTTTTAACTATACATATATCTTTGCCTTTATAAATTAATCTAATTTAATTTAGAAGTTTATAACTAAAAATTGAAATGAATGAAGAATCAAAAACTTTGCCATTATTCATCTACTTTGATTTAGATGTTTATAACTAAACATTGAAATCAATGAAGAATAAAAAGTAAAAGATAATTTTTTTTTTTAGAGATAATTATAACATGCTGCTAACCCCGCAGCTCGAACCCTTTCCCCCTTAAACCCCCAAGCACTTTGTACATGGAGAAGTGCCAATTCAGCTACAAGGCCTTTGGCAAAATATATTTTCTATGCATATCATCTTAGGTGGTTTTAATTTTACATATGACTTTGCCTTTACATATTCATCTACTTTAATTCGATGTTTATAACTAAATAATGAAATCAATGAAAATATTGTTTATAAAAAGGTATTTACAAATCCTGCTTAATATTTGATGGTGGAGATGATACAACCTGTTGGAACATTTTAATATTAATTAATTAAAATTGATTTATATTCAACATAAATGTAAAGATGTGAAAGTTAATATGGAAGATGAGGAGTTAATGAAAATGTTTAATCACACATTGAAAATGAGAGAGACTATTTTATTATTTTTAATTGTGGTGATTAATAGGCTAATATGAATTGATTTAGATATTGGGCTAGAAATGTACACAAAGAGGAGGTGAAGGGAGGAGATGAGGTTGTACCGTCGTTGTTCTATCCTTAAATAATTATTTTGTGTTCTATAATGCAAGTTTTTTTTTTTTTGTTATTTTCTTTATAATGTTGAATGCTTTTAATGAATGGTGTTTATTGTTGACCTAAGTAGGGAGAAAATTAGATTATAATGTGTCTTATTTCATGTTTTTGTCAGGTTTAAATTTATTTTGTATAACAAGATGTTGAGGAACAATTTGTGTAGTTAAAGAAAATGGTCTACACAAATTAATCAATAAATTCTGAAGATTAAAAGATTTCATCATTTTAGTCGCTTGGACTTTAGTCACTTTTTCATATTCTTATTGATAATTATACAACTTATTCGACTCTTCCACTACTAATTTATTTATATTTATGAAATCAAAGAGTTTCTCCCATTATTTGCATGTTATAAAATCATGTTATAGCTGACAAAGAAAAGTGAACCTCTAATTTTACTCTCCCATTTTGCCCTTTCTTTCTCACTCAATGCCAATATGCTTTGAAGCTTATATCTTCCTCTGATAGCTGTGCTTCTGATCCAAACTTAGATCTGCATTTCATTCTTTCTTGGCTAAACTCAAGGTGTTCTTTGCCTTTTATTGTTTTCTCTCCTTTTTTATTATTTAAATAGTTCTGTTGTTTACTTGAATATCAAATGGGTATTTTGTACACAAAGTGTGTGTTAGAATTCTTGAGTGTTTTGCTCGGTTTTTTAAAAAAAAAAATTGATTTTTGATAACATACCTCCTATTTCATTTTACCAACCCCTAATATAAATGAATAATAGGATGAAATTACCCTAAACCTTTAACTTTTATGATTTTACTTTACTGTTATATAAATCTCCACATGGAACAAAGTCTTAGGGTAATTAAGCTTTACTCCACTTTATTGCATTTGAACCATTTGCACAATAGAGTGAGCTTAGAAACCTTTTGTTGTGTGTGGTAATGGAAGAAGTGAAAGTAGAATGCACGGATTTTGTAAAGCTCTCAGATTTTTTTTTTTTTTTGTTGTTGCTTATTGTATTGATGTTAAGGACTTAATGTCAACTTATTTTGTTTAGGTACTATTGTTTTAGTTGTGTGGGAAAAATTTGATGGGTTTTGACGCTTGTGTTTGCAGTTCACAAGTAGAGGGATGTCGCTACACTGGAAGTGAATGGCAATGCTAGGGTCTCAGACAAAGATGATGAGCTACATGTCTTCGATATCAAGATTTCTAATTTCCTTTTATTGGTTTCAGTTTTGCTCAATATTTTTTTTTGTTAATTTTAAATTTTTTCTTTTCAGTTATTATGCAAAGATTAGTCATTTTTTTTCATAATAATTATGTTAGTAATATGTCTTCTTTTGTTTTTGTACAGATAAATCATCTATGGTGGTGCTTAATGCTTTCAAACATTGGAATCTAATCACAAGTAGCATATGCAATTAGTACTTTCCTAAGTCCAATACATTCTTCTTTTATTTTTTGTTTAGTGACATTTAGTGCTGCCCCTATTTAACTAAAAGTGAATAGGTAATTCATTTTTTGTTTTATTGAAGTCATCTGCAATTTGTGGAGCCAAGGATAAACGTTATGTTAATGGAAAATTGTATTGATGTAGCATGTAACTACAATTTGTTTCGCTCAAAGGACACTTAGTGTTGCCCCTATTTTACTTCAAGTGAGTTTTGTTTTATTTTTGAAGTCAAGGATAAATGCTATATCAAGCAATTCTAATTGAAAATTAATTTAACTGCAATTTTTTTTTTTTGAGTTGATAAAAATGTGTTACTTCATGTTATTACTTTAACATGTGTTCAACATGCTACTTAATTTTCTTATATAGCAGCTTACAATATTATCCATGTATCGCACAGATAACTTACTTACTAATTTTTATAATATTCATAGCATTACTCTATTAACAATTTAACTACATGCAAAAAAAAAAAAAAAAAAAAAAAAATCAGAGTGGCAGCCATATGACTTTGTCTTTTAAAACTCTCTCTCTCTCTCTCTCTCTCATTGTCAAAATTTTTGTCTAACTTTTTAGTGGTAAGTTTGATGTTGGACTTTTTTCCCCTTGAGATTTTAGATCACAAACTATTAATTTTTTGTTGTTTGCTTCCACACACACCCCCCCACCCCCCCCCCCCCCCCCTATTAGACAAATAAAATTTGTTTTTGGGATTTTTATTTTTGCTTAAAAGGGTCAATGATATTGCTAAGGAATGTCAAGTTTTAATTTAGTTTGGCTTAATTCCTTAAATCAATCACCTAAAAAGGATTTGAGAAGTGCTAAGTCCATAATATTTTTACAACAAATCTTATGTGATAAATTGTTTATTAGTTCTAATTTGAACTCACTATTAAAACTATTTTTTTTTTTCTATTGTAATAGTCAATAACAACTTGCCACATTAGATATTGTAGGGATAAGGGCCCAAAATCATATATTGGGCCTTGAGCTTTGTCCGAGGACGTTAAATGGTCTGAGGAGGGACAAATAGTTATGAGGGGTTCTAATTTAAAGTCTCATGAGTAAAGAACGAATGGAAGGTGGTCCGAGGAGGAACTCCTCTTCGAATATGATGAATACAGCTCAAGTATGTATTTCAGCAATTAGAGTGACTCTCCAAGAATCTCCAATTATAGGGACGTGTCTCATGAACATACGAGAATGAAGGAAACTCAAAAATATTTAAGGGAAAGCTGCTACCACCGCATTAAATGCACTACATCTATTTTTCTGGCCGCATTTATATGGATAAGACCTCTGAACAGTGCTGCCTTGGTTACCACAACTCACAAAAAGTCAAAGAGGGTGTCTGATGGGACAAGTACTCAAGTAAGGGTTCAAATGATCAACAAGTGTAGGATCAAGATAGTCCAAAGGGAGCTATATAATGTGAGAGACCCTCCATGAGAAAGGGATCGGAAAAATATAGAAAGCATACTGTAGCCATCAGAACTATACTTGTACTCAATTGTAATTGATTTGTATGACAAAATACCTCCTCGGACAGTGAATTCATTCAACTCTATTTTCCTTGTTCTTGCTTGATCACTTTTAAATCCATACTAGCCGTTGTCAAATTCATTAGGGCCTAGTTTTTCGATCCACTCTCTATAAATTTATTGTACGGGGTTCACTAGGCCAAGACCTCATACATCTTGGGCTTAGGCTGCAAAACGTGTCCTTACAGATATATTGTGAAAGTATTATGAAAATGTTATGGATAATTTTTTTTTTTTAATTTAGGGTGTTCATTTTTCATTTATGATGGACAGAAGAAAAATATTTCAAAAATAATATATATATATATATATATATATATATATATATATATATATATATATATATAATTTTTTTGTTATGGTCAGGCTGCACCCTCACCATAATGTGGAGTTGCCCCTATTGAGCAACCTTACTATTAATAACAATACACATAAACATAAACAAAATAAAACAAATATTAACAATAATATTAAAACTTAGAATGAAAGTAATTATGATGGTGGTACTTCTTGATTCATAAACTTAAGCCTTCATTGTTATTTTTTTTTTATCAATAATTATAGGTTGGCAAATATGCATTAGAATATGGATACTTAATTATTCTTTCTTCATGCATTTTTATCTTTTTATAATTAGGACTTGAAATATGGTAAACCCAATCAATGTGCTTGGTAGTGGAAAATTGAATTGAATAATTAATATCAATTTTGATTACATTTGTATTTGAGAAATAAGTCACCATGTACAAAATAAAAATTAAATTAAAAAGACAATTTCAACAATTGATCTCCAAGACAGTTTTCAGAATTTAATGGATATTAGAAAACATAATTTTGTAGGGACTCTCTTTTGTAAATCAGGGAAGAGTTCGAAAAGAATTGCTATTTTCATAACATCAAATTAGTTTTCTAGATATTAAGAGTTCATTTGGTAATGTTGTTCTAGTAATGTCGTTTGTATTTTTGGGAAATACGTGTGGGTGAAAAAGTGTGTGAAAATACGCGTAATATTGTTTAAAAACTAAAAATTGTTGTTTAAGTTGTGGTACCAAATACCCCAAGTCTTATGATGGAATATACAGCAGGAATGGGGTGCCTTATAGTGATAGCTTTAAGAATGGCACGCAAGGGAAGAAGCAAAATATATTTTAACATATAACTACCATGTAGTTTTTGTTCCTATATCTACATAATCTGAAAATCATACAAAAACCAATGTTCAAGCCTAAAAGTTGTTAAGACTCTTATTTATGTCTTCAATAGCTACTTCGTCATGTCATTTTGAACTGCAATTAGTAACCATGTCTTTTTAGTAATAAATAAATAATGGAGAATGAAAATAACTTTTTGTGATAAAAATATCATTTATATAATATCATGGAGTTGGTCCCCATAACAAAAGTCAATAGTTACAGAGGGGATAAAAGTACAAAGCTACAAATCCTGAAAGAAGTTTATTATAAAAGGTGCTGATAACATTATGAATCTGTCTCATAATTATAAGCCTAACTCCATCCCACTTAGGAAAGACCCTTTATCACAATTCACAAGGGTAGAGCTCATATATGAAATAATGTGATACGGTAGACAATTACTATGAAATAATGTGATATTCTCATCGGTTTTTATATAGATAATTATAATGGGCTTGTAGGATGAATAATCACCATGGGTCTTGTTAAACATAATTTGATAGTTTTTGTTAAACATAATTTAACAATTTTTGTTAAACATAATTTGTTAAATTATGTTTAACAAGTCTTGAATATAATTACTATAGAGATGAGTTTTTGAGATATAAGATAAATAGTAACCATGAGATTTTTCAAGATAAATTCCATAGATTTTCAATAAGTTATGAAGTAAATAAGTATCATAGGTTTAAGATAAATAACTATGACTTTCCATGGGCTTTTTAAAGATAATTGCCATGAGTTTTAGAAATAAATATTATGAATGTTGTGATATAAAGATAAATAGTGACCATGAGTTCTTATATAAATTCCATGGGTTTATAATATGGTACAAAATAAATAAATGTCATAAGTTTAAGATAAATAATCATAACTTTCCATGAGCTTTTATAAGATGATTGTCATGAGTTTTGAGATTAGATCATTTCCAAAGATTCCATGGGCTTCTAATATTATAGTAATAGGTTTAAGAACTTAAAACATTGTTCATCATTAGAGTTTAAGCGAAATACTTATGATATAGTATTTTCCAAGTGGTAATAACCTTAGGCTTTTGATAAAATGGTATCATGTAGCGATGGGCTTTTAATGGTGACAAATAATTAGCTTGGGCTTTAGTGGTGCCAAGTAGTTAGCTTGGGTTTTTGATGGCGCTAATAAAAATTGGGATTTGATGTTGCCAACAAAAATTGAGCTTTAATGGTGTCATGTAGCAATAGCCAATAGGCCTTGATGTTGTCTTGTCAATAAGAATTGAGCTTAAATGGTGCCATGTAGCAATGGGCTTTGATGCTACCAATAAGAATTGATTTTTAATAAATAATTAGTCATGAGCTTGAACTATGGGCTTTAATTATTGGATTTGAATTTCATTGATAAAATTGTCATAGGTTTAAACTATGTGCTTTGATTATGAAATATTTCCATGCATAAATAGTCTTCAACTTTAAAAAGAATGAGATGTGCACATTGGGCTCATAGGGCTAATTTGGGTTTAACTAAATAATGAAAAATAAAATTGGATAATATATGGATAATACTATTAAAAATAGTTCAATTTTTTGGAGACAACAGATTATCTTCAATAAATTTTAGATAATAAATTATACATTATATCATATTACAAAATAATTATATATTATCACGTATCGCATGGATCTGCAACTAGTTCTATTAAAAACAAAATTGGTGACTGTTACTCATTGTCTCATTATGTATGAACAAGCAACAGTGTCTTTACCTGCTGAACAATTAATGTCACGTTTACATGGCAAATCCCTGGAGTGAATGTACCACAGTTTCCCCTAGGAGTACCAAAGCTAGCAAAGTTGATCGTGTTGATGTGCCATCCTTGTTCACAGTTTAGTCGAACTTCAGGGATTTGAGACATGAACTCCAAGTTTGATTTTCAAGAATCAGCAGGCAGAGGATCGACTATGATACATGTGCACATATCTCTTGGCCAGTTCTTGTTAACAAAGAAATCATTGAAAGGTCACCACCAAGGTCTTCATGAAGAACCAGAAGGTTCTCTCCATGATGAAACAAGTACGTGGGATATGATACCTGAACATTACTCTCTCTTCACGATTAGTTATAAATTTACCTATAGCATACACAAAAGACTCTAGTACTGATGGTGATATAGTAAAGTAAAGTAATATATTTTGAATTATTTAAAATGCCAGAATGTTATAATGTTGGTTTAGAAGAGACAAATCAATATGTTAACAAAAGCAAGTATATGTGAAAGCTGAGGAATAAACACATCGTGTCATGTTGATTGAATGATTCAACTTACTATTCTCATAAAGAATTACTTATAAATTTCATCAATTGGTAGATATATGATATATCTATTGCATTCCTTTTTTATTTTTCTATTCTTTTTTCTCATAAGTGTAATAACTTCATTCTGATAAATGAATTAGTGCCCTTAAATGGATAGAATAAACTTGATGCACTATCCAGCATGAAGTGCACTAGTCTAATCTAATGGCGGGTCTAGAAATGTTTTTTAGGGTGGTCACTAAGAAACTTAAATTATACAAAATTTAATAAAAAGACAATTTGAATATATCAACATCACAAAAAAAAAAAAAAACATGTAAATACACGAATATTACAATTTTTTTGTACTAACAAAGAGAATAAGAAAAAAAAAGACTAATAAAAGATAAATTGCAAATTGAAAATACTGATTTGAGAATAATAAAGTGACCACAACAATTTCATAACAAATCTTATGCAATAAATTGTTGGCTTGTTATTAGTGGGTAAAACATGTCAATATTGAACCTGAATTAGAATTAGTAATAGCTTACCACATTAGATTTATTGTGAAATTATTGTGAAAATGTTATGGATGTAGCATTACTCTTATATTTATTGAACTCAAATTTTTATGAGTCTCAAGTAAAAGTGTTCAAAATTTTTATTAGGGCAGTCAAAATAGGTTAATTTAGTAAATAATATATATTTTTAAAATATATATATATGTACAATTTTTTCAAGTCAGGGTGGTCACAGAACATAGTAGTTTAAAATAATTATTTATATAAATTTTGTTTGCATGTATAAATTTTTTTTTTTTTGACAAGTGAGGGTTGTCCTAGGACCACGCTCACATACAAGCAGAGCTGCCAGTGGTCTAATCACTAGGTGCAGAATAAACTTGATGCACTATCTAGCATGAAAGTGCACTAGTCTAATCACTAGATGCGAATACGACCCCAAATTTTAATTACAACTTGATTAATTCTAAGCCAATTACAATTAATGTAGAATTTACGTAATTAATCGATTAATCAACTGAACCACCTAACAATTGCATGGATGAACATAAAAGTGCAATGCAATAAAGTAAATGGCAGTAGGGAAAAGAATGTCAAACCCAAGATAACACCCGATGTATTATCAAAGGGGAAAATTGAAGAACTTGGTGTAAAAACCTCTCTGCGGCTCTCCAAGTTGGAAATGATCCATTAGGCACTAGTAACTAAGTTGGAGTACAAGGATAATCAAAGAGTCTCTCCAAGTTTAAGCTACCCAAAGTACTTGAGCTCTCCAAGCTCTAGCTACCAACGGACTACTCAAAATAATTATAAGTTGTTGGTGATATTTCTTGATTCTTAACCTTAAGCCTTCATTATTTATTTTTTACCAATAATTATAAGTTGGCAAAGGTGCGTCAGAATATAGATACTTTATTATTCTTTCATTATGCATTTGTTGCTTTAATCATTAGGACTTGATTTGATAAACCCAATGAATGTGCTTGGTAGTTGCAAATTGAATGGACTGGTTAATATCAATGTTGGTTGCATTTGTATTTGAGAAATAAGACTCCATATACAAATAAAAATAAAACTAAAAAGGAGATTTCAAGCATTGACGTCCAAGACAATTTTTTGAATTTAATGGTTGTTGGAAAACATGATTTTTAAGGGACACTCTTTTGTAAATCAAAGAAATTATTTGAATTTTAAAAAAATAAGGTAAAAATTGCAATCACAATTTTTATAATGGAGAATAAAAAATATCTTTCATTAATAAAATATCTTTTAATATCATGGAGTTGGACTCTATGGCAAAAACGATAAATTTGTAATTCTATAAAGCCTGAAACAGGTTTGTAGTGAATCTATATACCATGTCATACATGACAAAGATCAAACGTGAAGATTATAATGATGACTACAACAATTTCTTTTTTGATTCCCCTTTCACAGCTTTTCTGATATGAAGATTGCCAAGAAAAGGGTAATGACTTCGGGGAGCCATCCAATTAGGAATATTAACAAGGCTGATGCATCTCCATAGATGGCCCTCTCATATACCTCTACCCTTGAATTGTTATTATTATTATTATTATTATTATTATTTTCAAGGAATTAAATGGAACTCTTTTCTTCTAATTACACTTAGCCAAAATCTACCCAACCATTAAATATTCTTCGTTGAGATGAAAATTTCTATTTTATTACTATTTTTATTTGCTTAACTTTCAATAATATATCACTAATGAGTGTTTTTGGGGGCATAGTGCTACTAATAACAATAGACATAAACATAAACAAAATAACAATAAAATCAACAAAAGATAAAAACTAATGATCACCCTAAACTTCCAATTTTGGCTAACGTATCTTTGATTGTTGAATGAAAAAAGATTAAAACTATTGATGATAATGATACCCATAATGTTATTTCAAATAAAAGTGAACTATGAAGATTAAATTTGACATAAAAATAACCAAAGAAATGCATAAAGACTGAAATTGGATAGACATAATATGCATGATTGTAGTTACAGGATATTTTAGAGGTATTTTTCTTTCCAATTCCATTAAAAACGAAATTAGTGATGGTTACTCTATTATCTCATTATATATGAACAAGCAATAGTTTCTTTACCTGCTGAACAATTGATGTCACATTTACATGGCAAATCCCTTGACTGAATGTACCACAGTTTCCACTAGGAGTTCCAAAGCTAGCAAAGTTGATCATGCTGATGTGCCATCCTTGTTCATAGTTTAGTCGAACTTCAGGGATTTGAGAGTTGAACACTTGGTTTGGTTTCCAAGAATCAGCAGGCGGAGGATCAGCCTCTGATACATGTGCACATATCTCTTGGCCAGTTCTTGTTAGCAAAGAAATCTTTGAAGGGTCACCACTAAGCTCTTCATGAAGAACTAGAAGGTTCTCTCCAGGATGAACCCAAGTACATGGGATATGGTACCTGAACATTACTCTCTCTTCACGATTAGTTATGAAGTTACCAATGGCATACACAAAAGACTCTAGGACTGATGGTGATATATAAAAGTAAAATAATATATTTTTAATTATATCACTTGCCAGTGTTATAATTTTGGTGAAGAAATAAGTCAATATATTAACGAAAGCAAGTATCTGCAAAAGCTGAGGAATAAACACATCCTGTCTTGTTGATTGAATGATTCAACTTACTATTCGCATAAAGAATTACTCATTATAACTTCCATCAATTCGTAGATATATCCATTTCATTCTTATTCTTCTTCTTCTTCTTTTTTTTTTTTTTGGCTCATATGTGTGATAAATTCATTCTGATAAATGAATCAGTACGCTCAAATAGATGAAATAACTTGTCTAACTTGATGCACTATCCAGCATGAAAGTGTATTGGTGTAATTACTAGGTGCAAGTATGACCCCAAATTTTAATTACGGATAAAATAATTTTAAGCTAATCACAATTAAATGAATTAATACATAATTTATGTAATTAATCGATTAATCAACCGAACCACCAAACAATTGCATGGATGAACATAAAGGTGCAATGCAATAAAGTAAAGGGAAGTAGGGAAAATAATATCAAACCCAAGATAACAACTGATGTATTACTGAAGAGGAAAACCGAAAGAACTTGGCGTAAAAACCTCTATGTAACCTTCCAAGCTAGAATATATCCACTAGTAAATAAGTTAGAGTTCAAGGATAATCAAAGAAACCCTCTAAGTCTAATTTACCCAAAATACTTGAGGTCTTCCAAACTCCAACTACTAGCGAACTACTCTGAATCTTGTCCTTAATAGCATTCAGAATCCTGCAATATCACCCAATTGCAACAACAAACTTTACCGGCTGAATATGTGATTTTGCACACAGGAAATGTGATCTAACAATCTTTCATAAAAGAAAGAGGGAAGATGGTAAACGTAGACAATCACCCTACAAGTGGTAGGAAGGAAAGGAAGCAAAAATGAGATGTAATAGAGAGACATACAATGAGCTACTAGCCCTCACTTCCATTGCAAAACCCATCACTGGCAAGGAACTTTACAATTGCACCTTCAAATGGATAGATTACCCCCCAAAATGATGCCACTAATGCCATGTAGGGATTTTCTATACTTTATATGTGGCTTGCTACATAGGAGTCTTTTACAGTACTTGCCCTAGTGATAAACATCAATAAACATAAACACAATCCTTCAAATTATTGGTTTAATGTGTAGCTAAGTAGTTCTCCAATATGTTCAAAGAAAAAGGAGTATGGAAGACACTATGAAATCAAGATTGTAATATATGTTGTATATATAAATATATATAAGAATAGGTTGTAATAATGATGTTTGAGTTTGGAGAGTATGGTTTTATAAAGTGAAAATTCAAGTTCTGGAATTTTCTAAGTGAAAATTCGAAAATCTGAATTTTTTCGAATTTTCTGGTGAGTGTTTAGAAAGGTTGAAGAGGTTTCAATCTTTGTTAACTGTTTTATGAAAAAATAACTAACTCTCCATATGTGTCTTTTCATAAAACATAACCCTATGGGTATGAATAAAGACTTATGTTCGCTTGAAAAAAAAAAAAAAGTTTGAGAGAAACACAAGAAATCCTGTGGTCATTCTCCAGAATTGCTATCTATAGAACCTAATATTTTGGTTGTATCCTAGAGACAAATTTGCAATAACCCTTTAACAACAAAAGTATAAAGAGCAAATATTGTCTAAGGAAAACGATATAGTGCCTCCAAGTTATCTATTTTCTGTTTGTCTTTTATGTTAATCTTGTTCTTCCAGTATTACTTTGTGTAATATCATCATCAATCTTAGACAATATTTCCTACAATGGAAGAAACAAGTAATGTTTCAACGTTAAAGATGTTGAATTATGAGTTGGTGAAATTAGATCGCTTTGATGGAACCAATTTCTCTTAATGGAAAGACAAGATGAAATTCCTACTTACTGCATTGAAACTTTTCTATGTCTTGGACCCGAATTTGATGCATTTTCCTACTGCGAGTGATGAAGATACTGATGAAATTAAGGCACAAAGAAAGAAACGGGAGGAAGATGAATTAATATGCAGAGGGCACATTTTTAATACTCTTTCGGATCGTCTCTATGATCTCTACACATCAATGAAATCACCGAAGGAGATTTGGAATGCTTTGAAGGCAAAGTACAAAATTGAGAAAGTAGGTACGAATAAATTTATTATTTAAAAGTATTTTGATTATAAAATGCTTGATAATGTCTCAGTTTTAGATCAAGTGCATGAGTTACAGATTTTGGTCAATAAACTTCGTGATTTGTCAATCAATATTTCTGAATCATTCCAAGTGGGTGCAATCATTGCAAAACTCCCACCAAGTTGGAATAATTTTAGGAAGAAGCTTCTGCATATGTCGAAAGATCTCACTTTAGAACAATTCGAACAACATCTTTGAATTGAAGAGAAAAGTCGGGTTAGAGATGTGACTAACACCGATTCTAAAGTAAATGTGAGCAATGTTTAAAGTGAGAGTTTGAGTAAGACCAATAAGCACTTGAAAGTGAACAAAAGTGGGAGTGGTTTCAAGAAGATCAACTCTAAGAATTCCAATAAGGACAAGAAGAATCGAGCATGTTTCCATTGTGGAAAGAAAGGTCATTACATTCGCGAATGTAGCCTCTTAAAGAACAAGAAAAATGATGAAGAAGGCAATGTCATTGAAACGAATTTCATTGAGGACATTGTTGCTATGGTAGGTGGCATACATATTGATATGATCATTGAAGTTCATATGACAAGAAGAATCGAGCATGTTTCCATTGTGGAAAGAAAGGTCATTACATTCGCGAATGTAACCTCTTAAAGAACAAGAAAAAGGATGAAGAACACAATGTCATTGAAACAAATGTCATTGAGGACATTGTTGCTATGGTAAGTGGCATACATATTGATATGATCACTGAAGTTCATATGGCTGTGATTGCAAATCCTTTTGATTGGTGGTTCGATTTAGGTGCAATGGTGCATGTGTGCAACAAGTAGGAGCAATTCAAGAATTATGATGAGTTTTCCATAGAACAACAAGTGCTAATGGGCGACCATAATAAAGCAAACATTCTTGGAAAGGGTACCGTTGAAGTGAAGATGAGTTTCGGCAAGATGATGATCTTGACCAATGTTTTTCATGTACTCGATATCAAGAATCTTGTGTCTGCTAATTTGTTATGTAAGAGTGGTGTAAAAGCTGTACTTAAATCAGAAAAGTTAATTTTGTCCAAGAATGGGATATTTGTAGGAAAGGGATATGCTACTGATAGCATGTACAAACTAAGTATTATTAATAAAGAAGTTTTTGGTTGTGCTTATATTGTTGATTCTTCATATTTGTGGCATGCTAGATTAGGACATTTAAATTTCAAATACTTGAAGTTTATGTCAAAGCATAGTATGATTTCATATAAGCATGATGATGAAAAGAAATGTGAGATTTGTATTCAAGCAAAGATGATAAAGAAACATTTTTCTAAATCAGATAGAAATTCTATTATGCTTGAACTTGTACATTCTGATGTATGTGAATTGAATGGTGTATTAACTAGAGGAGGTAAAAGATACTTCATTATATTTATTGATGATTTCTCTAGATTTACATATTTGTATTTAATGAGAAATAAAGATGAATCCTTTGACATGTTCAAACATTATAAAATTGAAGTAGAAAATCAAAAAGATAGGAAAATAAAGATCCTACGAAGTGATAGAGGCGGTGAATATTTTCCTAATGATTTTTCTACATTTTATGAGGAACATGGTATAATACACTAAAGTTCAGCCCCTTATACACCCCAACAAAATGGTTTGACTGGAAGAAAAAATAGGACTCTTGTAGACATGGTAAATGACATGATCTTAAATGCAGGGCTCCCATTTAATTTATGGGGAGAGGCATTGCTTACAGCATGTCATGTGCACAATAGAGTACATTCCAGGAAAAAGTATCTCCATATGAGTTATGGAATTAAAGGAAACCAAACCTTGATTATATCAAAGTGTGGGGGTGTTTCACCTTTTAGAGAGTGGTTGATCCTAAAAGAACAAAATTAGGACCAAGAACTATGAAAAGTATGTTTGTAGGTTATGCTGAAAATTCAAAAGCATATAGATTATTAGACTTAAGCTCTAATACAATGGTGGAATCAAGAGATGTTGAGTTTATTGAGGATAAATTCAGTAAAGATTCCATAGATGCCTTGATACCTACTCAAACATGTCAAGGTGACTCTAATCCTAATACTACTTTGAGTGGTACTAAAAGGATTGAAAGTGGCTCACCAAGTGAACAAAGAAAAAGTCAAAGGATAAGAAAAGTAAAGGACTTTGGTTCAGATTTCATTTCTTATCAAGCTCAATTGTACTTAATTGAAGGTAATAGACAAGTGATCCTAAATAAAATACCCATAGTGTTTAACACAAAGGATGATCCTAAAACATTTGAGGAATCTATGGCTTCTAGAGATTCAGCTTTCTGGAAAAAAACTATAAATGATGAGATGGACTTAATATTATCCAATAATACATAGGTCTTAGTGGATCTACCTACTGGTTCTAAACCAATTAGTTGTGAATGAGTATTTAGAAGAAAATATAATACTAATGGATCAATTCAAACCTTTAAAGCAAGATTAGTGGCAAAAGGCTTTAAACAAAAGGAAGGAGTAGACTATTTTGATACCTATGCACCGATGGCTAAGATCACATCTATTCGTGTGTTGTTAGCACTTGCATCCATATATAAGTTGATTGTACATCAAATGGATGTTAAGACAACTTTCCTAAATGGTGATCTTGATGAGGAAGTTTACATGGAACAACCTGAGGGTTTTGTACTTCCTAGAAATGAAAAGAAAGTTTGCAAGTTAGTCAAGTCTTTGTATGGCTTGAAACAAGCTCCAAAACAATGGCATGAGAAGTTTGACTCAGCAATTTTGTCAAATGGCTTTGTGCATAATAGTTCCAACAAATGTATGTATTCCAAATTCATAAAGGAATATGAAGTCATTATATGCCTTTATGTGAATGATATGCTTATATTTGGTACGAATATGAAAGGTATATGTGAAACCAAAAATTATCTTTCTTTTATGTTTCAAATGAAAGATTTAAATGAAGTAGATACTATTTTGGGAATCAAAATTAAAAGACATAGTGAGAGTTTTGCACTATGTCAATCTCATTATGTTGAGAAAGTGCTTCAAAGATTTGAACATCTTAATATAAAGGAAACAAATACACCTTTTGATTAGAGCATAAAGTTGGGTGAAAACACTGGAAAAGCAATAGCACAGCTTGAGTATGCTAGTGCTATTGGTAGCATGATGTATGCTATGCATTGTACAAGATCAAACATATCATTTTTAGTGGACAAACTTTCTAGATTTACAAGTAATCCAAGTGTGGATCACTGGAAAGCAATTGGTAGAGTTCTTAGTTATTTAAAGAAAACCATAAGTTTGAGACTCTTTTATTCTGAATTTCCAACTGTGTTGGAAGGTTATTTAGACGTTAGTTGGATTACTAGTGTGAGTGATAACAAATCCACGTTGGTTGGATATTTACTCTTGGTGAGGGTGCCATCTCTTGGGCATCAAAGAAACAAACGTGTATTTCTCACTCCACCATGGAATTATAATTTATAGCCTTGGCGGCAGCAAGCAAGGTAGTAGAATAGCTAAGAAATATGTTGTTAGACATAAAGTTATGGCCACAACCAATACCAACCATTTCGGTGTATTGCGATAGTGAAGCCACCTTAGGCAGAGCATACAATAAAATGTATAATGGTAGGTCTAGACATATAGGTCTAAGACATGATTATATAAGACAATTAATAGAGTCTGCTACCATTTCAATTGTCTATGTAAGGTCAAATAATAATTCGGCAGACCCTTTAATCAAAACAGTGTCTCAAGATATAGTTGGGGTAACATTCATTGGGATGGGACTAAAACCCTTCTTTTAACAGAATCACCAATAGTGGGAACCCAACCTCAAATTGATTTAATCTAAAGAGGTTTAAAGGGTAACAACAAGCTATTGATATGTGGTTAGTAAGACCACTCATTTTGTGTCTCATTCAGGATGGATTAGTGCAAACTGTTATGATGTAATTGAGGATGAGTTTTACACTCTTAATGAAGTTCATAAAGAATAAATGTCTAAGTAACAGGGACATAAGAAGGAACTTTACCTTTGTGAACATAGAAGTGGTACCGCTTCTAGCTAGAGTAAAGGGTTTTCTCTTGTAAATGTTCACTAAACTAGGAAGAGCACAAGGTCATAATAGTGCTAACAACAGTGGATTTCTAAATGTGTTGTGGGTGTTCTCATGTGTGTGTTGTTTCTGATTTCAACACATAAGACTTTTAGTTTAAGCACTAAGCCACCATTAACTCTATTGATTTCTTGAGCAATTACACTAAAGAGAGGTTTAAGTTGAAAGACACATTTCATTATACATGATAGGATATCAATCAAGTGAGACATACTATTACAACCTAATGGGGGATTGTTGTATATATAGATATATACAAGGATAGGTTGTAATAATGATGTTTGAGTTTGGAGAATATGGTTTCATAAAGTGAAAATTCAAGTTCTGGAATTTTCTAAGTGAAAATTCAAAAATCTGAATTTTCTGAAATTTTCTAAAATTTTCTGCAGAATTTTCTAGTGACTGTTCAGAAAGGTTGAAGAGGTTTCAAACTTTGTTAACCGTTTTATGAAAAATAACTAACTTTCCATATGTGCCTTTTCATAAAACATAACCCTATGGGTATAAATAGAGGCTTATATTCGCTTGAAAAAAAAATAGAAAGTTTGAGAGAAACACAAGAAATCCTATGGTCATTCTTCAGAATTGCTATCTCTAGAACTTAATATCTTGGCTGTATCCTAGAGACAAATTTGCGATAACCCTTTAGCAACAAAAGTATGGAGGGCAAATATTGTCTAAGGAAAACGATATAATGCCTCCAAGTTATCTATTTTATGTTTGTCTTTTATGTTAATCTTGTTCTTTCATTATTATTTTGTGTAATATCCCCATCAATATATCTTGCTTACAAGTTCAAATACAAGGAACTACAAGATTTAGAAGTAAAAAGGTTTGAAAATTTGGAGATTGACTAGCTTAGGAAGCATATTTTGACGATGAACAACTAGACTAATTAGAGCATGCCAAGAAAACTGTCTGAACACTCTGTGTTTTGTGATCACAGTCCTGTTTGCTTTGACTTCTCCTCTGAAGTAGTAGCTGAAACGTTCAAGCACTGCAAAGAGCTTCAATTGCTAAGCTTTTTAGCACTTGAGGGCAAGGGTCATCAAATTTGGTAGTGGAGATTGGGATTGCACACCTCTCTTGTCCAATGCAAGCCTACAAATCCTCAAATATTTGAGAATCAATACTAAGCAAATAATTCAGAAGACAAATTTACACTGAAGTGAGATAGGCTGCTCATACACTCTATATCCGCATCTATATCTATATATTTGTATGCTATATAAAAAAATAGAAGCCTAGCATTTAATGTTGCTATACTCCAATTGCACCATCTTGTCTGCCACCTCATTGGTTGCTTCATTATTCTTTTTTTAATTTTTTTTTTTTACTCCTAATTTTTTGTTTTCACAATATTAAATATATGAGTAGATGGACTTTACACATTTATCTTGGACGGTTTTAATTATACATATAACTTTGTCTTTATATATTTATCTAATTTAATTTAGATGTTAACTAAACATTGAATTGAATGAAGAATAAAAAACTTTGCCTTTAAATATCCATCTACTTTGATTTAGATGTTTATAACTAAACATTGATATTAATGAAGAACCTAAAACAAAAAAAAAAATATATATATATATATATATATATATATATATATATATATTTTTTTTTTAGGGGGGAAAATATATATATTGTTTGTACATTCATCTTAAACAATTTTATCTTTACATATAATTTTGTCTTTACAGTTTACATATTCTTCAACTTTAATTTATATATTTATAACTAAAAAGTAAAATCACTAAACACATTGTCTATAAAAGGTATTCACAAATTTTGCTTAATCTTTGATGGTGGAGATAATACAACCTGACAATTGTCCTGTAAGAAAAGATCAAATCAAGGGTGTTATAAATCTACAAGAGGTTTAACCCTCATTGTCCAATCCTTAATAAATTCGTATATGTTCTTTGATGCAAGTATTTGTTTTGTTATTTTATTTACAATTTTGAATGCTTTTAATGAATGGTGTTTATTGTTGACCTAAGTTGGGAGAAAATTATATTATGATATGTTTTATTTCATGTTGCTGTCAAGTTTTAGTTTATTTGTATAACAATAAGATGGTGAGGAATAGTTTGCACAGCTAAAGAAAATGGTCTATAAAAATTAATTTTGTGTAGTTTCCCCTCTGTTTTAAATATTCTGTTTGAAAAATTAGCAAAAAATTTTTATGTTTTTTGTCATATGATATTCCTAGATATCTTAGTGATTGTTTTAAGTATTTACAAATATTTTATTTGGTCTTCATCTTCCTCAATTCATTATTGTTTTCTCTGAGATTTTTAAGAAAATAAATTCATTTTTGTATTAAAAAATTATTCATTTTTATGACAATATTTTTTTTTCCAAAAATTTTCCTTTACCTTTTTTCGCCTTTGGAATTGTACTCTAGGTTTTTATATTAAAAAGAAAAAAAAAGTTATAATTATCAAGTATATGCCTATAAGGTTACAACCAACACTTCTGCTTGGGATCAACCACCTATTTCTATTGCATGACTTCAAAACCTTATTAAAAATTTTGAATTTAATTATGCAATCCTGCAATTTTTGTGTAGTGCAACATAAACTATATGAAATAATTTTGTTTTATCTATTTCTTATAGATGATATATTCTCAATAAGAAAATGAACAAAGATCCCAAAACATACTATGTTTTTTTTTACCCCAATTCTTTCTTCTCATCTCTTATTCCAACTTCGGTCTTAATGTCATATAAGAGGAGTTGATGTAAATCTCTTTTCACTTTGGTTTTTAACAGTAGGTCAGTAGCTTTGTTCAGTTTTATTTATTTTTGAGATATGTTTCCAGTGTTTTGAATTGTATTAAGAAAAAATTGGGTTTGTGAAAGTCAATTTAGTACTAATAGAATAATTTCCAATTTCTAAAGTACTTTTTAATGATGCGCAAAATCTTATAAATAACTGTTATTAAGAAATGAATATATTCCCTAACTTACCTTTTGAATTCTTGAGAAAGATTGAATTATTTTCCATTTTGTGATGGCATAAATTGTTCTACCATATATATATATATATATATATATATATATATATATATATATACATATATCACACAAATTAGTGACTAGGTACTATTAATAACAATACACATAA
This sequence comes from Quercus robur, assembly GCF_932294415.1. Classification (NCBI taxonomy): domain Eukaryota; kingdom Viridiplantae; phylum Streptophyta; class Magnoliopsida; order Fagales; family Fagaceae; genus Quercus; species Quercus robur. The sequence continues at coordinate 83,818,402 of NC_065538.1, read as the reverse complement.
ATATATATAAATATCAACATCAACATAATATTAAAACTAATAATGATGGTAATTATGATGGTGGTACTTCTTGATTTTTAACCTTAAGCCTTCTCTTTTTTCTTTTTTTTACCACTAACTATAGGTTGTCAAAGGTGCATCAGAATATGGATACTCTATAATTCTTTCATTATGTGTTTTCGACTTTAATAATTAGGGCTTGAAATGGTAAACTTAACCAATGTGCTTGGCAATGGCAAATTGAATGAATTGGTTGATATCAATTTTGGTTACATTTATATTTGAGAAATAAGATACCTCATACAAATATAAATGAAATTAAAAAAAAAAAAAAAAAGATTTCACGCATTAATGTGCAAGATAGTTTTTAGAATTTAATGGCTATTGGAAAACATGATTTTTAAGGGACCTTTTTTTTTTTGTAAATTCAAGAATTATTTGAATTTAAAAAAAATAAATTAAAAATTACAACACCAATTTTTATAATGGAGAATAAAAATAACTTTTATTAATAAAAATATTTTTTAATACCAAAGAGTTAGCCTCTATGACAAAAGTCAATTGTCATAAATGGGATAAAAGTAGGAAATTCTAAAGTGAGGAATGTTCTAGGAAGGTTCTTCAAAACATGGGAATCTTCTACCAACTTAGTAAGATACAACTCACACAAACTAATAAGAGCATTAGCATTGGGAAATGCTAATGCTACTCTATTTTACAATTCTAAAAACTCACTTTATCATTATACCATCTTATTTTACAATACCTCCACATCCCAAATTTCTATTTTCCTCTTTCACTCATTAAAATAATATATTTACAAAATAAAATAATATATATCAAAATTATATCTGTTCTCTCTCATCTCTCTCCTCTCTTCCATTTTCAGCTCTCTTCCAGACACAGCAACCCAGAAACCTCACAGAAACCTCACAGCAACCCACACAGCAACCCAGAAACCTCACAGCAACCCAGAAACCTCAGACCCGAAACCCATGGCCACCACCATCACCACGGCAACCCCCCACCTTCACCACCATGAACCCACATGACCCATAATAAAAACCCCACCCCCTTCCACCACGCCACCACCCCACGGCAACCCCAGAAACCCATGGCCACCACCATCTCCACGGCAAGCCCCTACCTTCACCACCACGAACCCACATGACCCATAATAAAAACCCCACCCCCTTCCACCACGCCACCACCCCACGGCAACCCCAGAAACCCATGGCCACCACCATCTCCACAGCAAGCCCCCACCTTCACCACCACGAACCCACATATGACCCATAATAAAAACCCCACCCCCTTCTACCACCACCACCACCACCACGACAACCCCCAACACCACCACCATGAACCCACCAAAAAAAAATCCATCCCAAAATCAAATCAAACCAATAGCAAATTCCAAATCCACAAGATGACCCACAAAAAAAAATCAAGTCAAAATTTACACAAACCCAGCTACAAACCGATCTCGCCGCTGCAAACCACACCGGAAACCCAGAAATCGCCGCTGCAAATCAAAAATACCCAGAAATGGCCACCATACCACGCCGATCGGACTTCCCAGTCTCACCTCCACGCCGGACCCACGACCCACGCCATAAAAGCCCACCGTGAGAGAGAGACGTGATGAGAGAGAGAAGCCGTTATGGTGAGAGAGAGACGTGATGAGAGAGAGAAGCCGTTGTGGTGAGAGAGCCGTTGGGGAGAGAGGAATGAAAAGAGAAACAAAGGGAGAGAGAGAGTCAGAAGAAAGGGAATAGAAAATTAATATAACTTATACAATTGTGCTACAGTACTATTCTACCTTTAGAATTGTATTGTAGCACAATTCTAAATATTTTTGCAATACTTCCTTATAGCATTCTCTGATGCAGTGGTTATTTGGTCCATTTATGCTAAAATACCCTTAGATATGGCTTTAGCATCTTCTGATGCTAATGCTCTAATGAAGGCCATGGGGAGGGTAATGACTTCGGGGAGCCATCTTATTAGGAATATTAACGAGGCCAATGCATCTCCATAAATGACCCTCTCATAAGCCCCCATTCTTGAATTTTTGTTTTTTTTTTTTGTAAGGAATCAAATTAAACTCTTTTCTTCTATTTACACTTAAACGAACTCTAGCTGACCATTAAATACTTTTCGTTGAGATGAGAATTTCTGTTTTATTATTTTTTTACTTGCTAAAGTTTCAATGATACATATCACTAATGAGCGCTTTTAGGGTCATAGTGCTACCAATAACAATACACATAAACATAAACAAAATAACAATGAAAAAAAAAAAAATATATATATATATATATATATATATATATATAAACACTAATGAATATCACCCTAAACTTCCAATTCTTGGCTGATGTATCTTTGATTGTTGAATGAAATCCTTTTTTTTTTTTTTTTTTTTTTTTTAAAAAAAAAAAAAAAAAGAAGATTAAAACTATTGATGATAATGATACCCATAATGGTATTTCAAATAAAATAAACTATGAAGATTAAATGTGACATAAACATATCCAGAGAAATGCATAAAGAATGAAATTGGATAGAAAAAACATGCATGATTGTAGTTATGGGATATTTTAGAGTTTTTTTTTTTTTTTTTTTTTTTTTCAATTCCATTAAAAACGAAATTAGTGATGGTTACTCATTGTCTCGTTATATATGAACAAACAACAGTTTGATTACCTGCTGAACAATTGATGTCACGTTTACATGGCAAATCCCTGGACTGAATGTACCACAGTTTCCCCTTGGAGTTCCAAAGCTAGCAAAGTTGATCACGTTGAAGTGCCATCCTTGTTCACAGTTTAGTCGAACTTCAGGGATTTGAGAGTTGAACACTTGGTTTGGTTTCCAAGAATCAGCAGGCAGAGGATCAACCTCTGATACATGTGCACATATCTCTTGGCCAGTTCTTGTTAGCAAAGAAATCTTTGAAGGGTCACCACCAAGCTCTTCATGAAGAACTAGAAGGTCCAAGATGAGCACAAGTACGTGGGATATGGTACCTGAACATTACTCTCTTCACGATTAGTTATGAAGTTACCAATGGCCTACACAAAAGACTCTAGGACTGATGGTGATAAATTAAAGTAAAATAATATATTTTGAATTATATCACTTGCCAGAATGAAATAATGTTGGTTTTGAAGAAACAAATCAATATATTAACAAAAGCAAGAATATGCAAAAGCTGAGGAATAAACACATTTTGTTTGCTTGATTGAAAGATTCAACTTTCTATTCTCATAAAGAATTACTCATTATAAATTTCATCAATTGGTGGATATATCCATTGCATTCCTTTTTAATTTTTCTATTCTTTTGCTCATATGTGCGATAACTTCATTCTGATAAGTGAATCAGTGCCCTCAAATGGATAGAATAACATCTCTAACTTGATGCACTATCCAGCATATATGACGATTTTCATCAACTATCAAGAATATAAGAAACCTCATGAAAATGGGAAAATAATACATTGGGCCTCTGTCTTGTCCGCCGCATTAGGAAGGTAAATAAAACATGCAATGTGTTGCACACTTACAGAGTTTGAGCAGGTTGACCACAGTCCTTCAGACATTTATATGGGTCATAAGTTCCTCTATAATCCCAATTGTCGGTGCAGCCAGTTGATGGTGAGAGATACACGGTCCAATATCGCCCTATGCTCTGACCATTAACCCAAGCTTGACCCTTCCCCATGCTAGCAAGGTTTAAGGCTAGGGGACCCTTCCCTTCAGGTGCAAGGAAGATAACCTGAGGATGGAAAAAAATATAAATAAAAAAGATATAAATAGGCAGAGAAAAAGAACATCAAAACAGTCATCAGTATCTTTGTAAGTAGACTGAGCAAAAAAACCTAAAATAAAAAATTTCATCATGTAATATCATGTGCTGCCAAATTCCAACCATAAATACCTGTTTACAATCAGAAACTTTTTATGTGCTAAAGTCTGCTGAGACCTACGTGATGACAGCAAGCACATATATGTTGAGTTGCCATTTGCTAAGACAAATGTTTCTGTAATTTGTGGTTGCTTCATTTGAAAGGTCTCAGCAGGCTTAGCACTGAATAAGTTCACTACTCAAAATTGAATGCTACAGAGAATACTGAGATGTTGACTTGATGCCATGTGCAATCCATAGAAACCTAAAAATATGTTTGGATACTAATTTATTATTTAATAACATGATTTATTACCACGATTTATTACCACATCCACCTACCTTGTACCATATCAAACTATGATTAACTGGTAGAGCAGTCCCCTGAGTCCACAGAGAACCATTTGCAAGACTAACTTTATCTAGTCCAAGGTATTCTCCTTCAAGTCCCACCTGAAAATATGGATACATGTGGAGTTATATCATATTTTGAGCATCAAGTAGAGATCCTCTAAATGGTGAATATATGTGAACCAATATTTCCTCCTTTTTTCCCTTTTTTAACTTGTTCATTGTCCAAGTATGTTTTTCTTTTCAACAAAATGAGATGTGCATAGCAAGCGAGGAAACCGTGACCCTGGCTCATAATCTGTGTTTGTATAAGATTGTATTCAAGACCTGTTGAACAACAATGAGGGAGCATCTACCCAAGAGGAGAAATTGGTCTCACAGTCCCACCTAGCATTTAACCAGGCAATATTATTTTTGCAAGTTTTACCCATCATAACCTCCTTTTTAATATTCTTACATCATATTCTCATCAGAATGATCTGGCGTGTTTCTAATATACTAGTGACATCTCACCTTTAGTCAATCTACCAAGCACAGTGAGATCAGGAATGACACTCAAAATAATTTACTTCCATTTGTCAATTGCTGTACAAGTTTATATGTATCCAATGGCAAGCTTATTTTATCAACATATATAATCTGACCTAATAGGACCATTCTCCATAAGACAGATAATTTTTGCCATCCATTCAGTCACTAAGAATGACAGAATAAATTCCTGCTCCCGCAACATCAAACCACAGCCCATAGTTACAGAGATAGAAGATCTTTAGAATCCTGACATGAAGAAAGTAAGATCCACAATAGAAAAATTAGCTAGTTTATAATTGCTCCACAAATAATGTAGTTTAAGCAAGTAGACCATCCCACCCTGAACTATCATCTTGCTAGAAGTATTTTCAGAATTAGCCATAATATGTATCATATTAGTGTCATTGTAGTGTAAAAATGGGTAGTCTGCTGAAACTTTTAAGGCTTCCATTTGTGTTTAAGTAGCATGTAAACAAACACTAACATATGGTTTTCCTATTTATGTTCAAGCACCTCTAGCAGATTATAAATACATAATTCCCTTATTCAAAGATATATTAAGTCATCAATTAGCCAAAAAGGAGAGAAGAAACAATAGCTTAAGCCTATAAAGAAATGTTTTCAATATGATGCACTCATCAGTCTCATCATATTTCAGTAATACGTTCTTGTTGCATTTCAGGCACGTCACAATTTTAGCATAAGATGCACATTGAAATTCAGCCTGTTTCTGACTGATTATACCAGTTTTCAATGGAAAACAACCAAATGTTATACTGAGAGCAAACTGTTAGCCTCTCTTTATATTATTTTTCGGACTACCTATTGATATATCTTGCTCTTGGGTGATAAACATTACACATGAAGATGAAGCATTATGAACAACCATGTCGAAACTAAGTTTAATTCGTAATCTGCATGTATAACTTCTTGTAGCCATCAAGTAGTAGTTCTCGATTTGGAGAGAATTCAAATGCAGGAAAAATATATCAGAGTCCATGATCATTTTATTAAGAATGGAGGTCCACTAATGGATAGGCTAGAAATTCCAGCAGACTGATTCCTATATGTTCAGAAGCTCATTTCATAGAAACAAAACATAAAAAGCATCCACACAAGATAACAGTATTTAACGTGGTTAAGCCAACTCAATTTACAACCATAAACAATGTTAACCAAAATCCACTACAATTTGGATATAATCACTAACATACTCTCACAAAAAACACTCAGAAACCTCACAAATACTTAATAACCTTACGAAATGAACACTCTCACAGTCCAAAGCCCCAATACACCCAATGGTGCTCTCTCACTCGAAAAATAAACAAATTATCAACTCACACACATGGGTGTCTTTCAATCCCCAAAGAACTACCAAACTGCCCTTTTAAAAAACCTCACTCCATACTTTCTAAAAGTCTGCTCCTTTCTGTAGATGGGAGGACCTCTTAGGCCAATACCACCAAACCTTTACAGGACTATTTATATGTAAGACTCCAACTTCTCTTCAGTGGTGGACAAGAAATACTAAATTACTTCATTGACAAGGAACAAACTTTCCTTCCCCACACCAAGAATACTTAACAAATAACCAAGACTAAATAGGATATTGAGTCAATTTGTAGCACTATCTTTGTGTAAAAACTAAAATTAAACACAATACACAGAAAAGAAGATGCTTATGTGCAAGAAATTGGTCAAGGTGATATTATGAAACGAGGAAAATTTATATACCTGTAGACCAATCATCATACTCAGAACATCCAGAGTATTGTTTCCATGGTGAAAAGTAATTTTCTTAGTGAGGTTGAAGCTTTCATCTTCATGATTACCATATCCAAATCCTGCATTATATTCCACATACAATGTTATCAATCATTATATTCACACACACACACAGAGTAAAACAGTTTCCAAATCTGCAGTCCGACTGGAAACATTGTAAGTAAATAGTAGATGGGCATAATTATGAACCTTGAAGCCTTTTGTTTACAAAAACAAGAGCTGCATGTGATGTCCCAAACTCTCTATGTGCAATAAATAATCTTTCTCTTTACCCGGCATAATGTCCTCTTCCACATTGATACTGCCAGAATAGTGAAGCATGTCCATAAAAAAAATGTAACAAGAATTGAAAGGTAATAAAAATAACAGAAAGACAAGAATGCCAAAGATTTGTGTTAGATAAGCCTGATGAGCAAAACACTTTATTGAACTTATATATTCTTTACAACAACTAAATTAAATTAATTTTTTAAAAAAAAACACAGATACGGGCAACGCATTGTCAATTATAGATCTAGTTTCTTATTTGAAATCATTTTTGTATTTTATCCTACCAAATGAATCATGAATATTCAGAAAACAGAAAGAAGAAATTCTTGAATGAACGTAACAATCTACAATCAACAAAATATATCCGTAAAAAATTCTCGAACGACCTTATAAAAATTCAGAGCAGAGAATTATGGCAAACTTGTGCTTGATAATAATAATCAATGCAATATCAAACTCATCGTCAAAATTTGGTACGTTGGAAATTCTTGCCCTCTTCTGGAAAGTGAAACCTTTCATTAAGATTTTATCTCCACACATACCGGCATTGCATAACTAATAAGAATGATTAAAACTGAAAAATTACCTTGTTGTGTACCATAAATAATCACTAGTGTCTTTTGTTGTATCTATATGCCCCAATAAACTGGACTCGACAAATGAGTTGTTACTCCAGATACCCACTTTTTCTTTATACCAACTCCATGCGGATGGTGCCCGTAAAAGCTCATTAACACTATGGGCAGATGATATAACTTGAAGATTTCTTTGTGCAACAACCTAGAATCATAGCCATTGTTGCAAGAAACAAACTTAATAGATATGACATATTCAAACAGTTTAAAACATAAATTCTGAGAAACATCTGACAGAGATGTGAGAGAGAAGGAAGACTGAGGTAAAAAAAATTATTCAAGCGATGTAGATAGAGTCAATTATATGTATCTCCAATCTGGTAAGACAAACTATTTTAAGCCATGTCTTCTACTTGGGTCATTGGAATTTGAGAGTGTACATCAGTTGTAGGTTCAATAAATCCTATAACATATAGGTTCAATAAATCCTATAACATATTTTCTGTGCTAAAATAAATGCAAATTTGATTGACCAAAGGTCTAAAAAATGCACCTTTGCTGTGTTAAAAATGACATTCTTGCAATCTGGAAGGATGCTCACTGACCAAGCAGGAAGTATGAATTCCCATTAAATGTGACATTTGCATCTAAACTGCTGTCATAATTTGCAAGGAAGGCCGCACAGTCATTGGAAGTTTTGGAGTAGATATGTGCCTAATGAAAGAAGCAACTATGGTGTCAATTAATTAGTTGGATGCAAGAGAATATAATAGTGATAATTATTAGGGCCAAAATGCATAACTGCAAGTGATAATCCAATTGCTATCAGCATGAGTTCCAAAAGGAATGGCACCCAAATAAAAAATAATGGCATCTAATAAGAGAAAACTGAAGAACCATTTGTCCTGAGAACACAGGCAAGCACTTTAAACCAGATTATGCAGAAACTTGAGAATGTCATATAATGTGAACTATAACTCAATTACATCAGCAAGCTTGGCCTACATTGCATCATATTTCATAAATAGAATAAGATCATCATATCCTTTTGTGACTGGATGAAGGTTAATAGGTAGTCAGCTAGACACCAATAGAAAGGCTAAACACTGTGCATATAAGAATCTATCAGCCCGTAGGTAGTCAGATGACTTCAATCTTATTTTCTTGAGACAGCATCATATACATATAATTTTATGTTATCCATTGTATCAAAAGGTGATCAAATAAATGCAATACCAGCATCAATGAAGTAAAAGCGATTATAAACTTTATGCAGCAGGAGAACAGAAACGTCAAGCTTGCGTTACAACAAGAAGAATGCAGAGATTTGTTTACTCTACAATACTTTGTAAATGAGGATGTTCTTCATTTTTTTTCTTTAGAAAGTTTGAATATTGTTTAAATTGATTAAACAGTCCCCCTAGCCTTATACAACGTCTTTCTTCTATTGTTCAACGTCACTCATACTAGGATTTTTCATCAGTTTAGACTAGAGAAGAACTGCTAGAGCTGCAAGAATCACTGCTTAGAATTTAATTTGATGGTTTCTTTCAATTGTACATAGACCAGCTACATTTAGAAATTTATATCAAGTTACATACCTCTAGATTAGTGCCAAGTTGCACTTGAATTGGATCTGAGCTGATCAAATGTTCTTCACACAGCTTTATTGCCTTGTGCAAGTCAAGTAGGTGACTCCACTTTGGTTGTCTAATATAACCTAAATACAGTATTTCAGCCATTAAAAAATAAATAAATGCATAAATCCTACATATAGTAAACTTCACAAGATGAACATCTTCAGGTACTTGTAAGGTAGTTCTGAAGTTCTGAACTTAGCCATTGCAAAAGGTTGTCAACTGAGATTCACGTTGCCTCTAAAGGTTGTACACATGAAGTATCACAGAAATTGCTCAAAAAATTGGAGGCATATTCTTATACAGTCAAGGCCATAACATTACATTACTCAGTTGGATTGTCATTTATCAGATTCTCGACAACTTGGTAGTTCTGCTAAAGATTAAAAATAATTCTAAAGAAGAAACATTAAAATGCAGTCCAACCAGTTGATTTACTGGTTGAACGATCTACTAATTTTGAAAGAGCATAAAATTTTAAATTTCAGGTGCTGAAAAATGTACCATATTCATCTATTGGAGCATCATAATCATAGCTTGTTGCTACCAGAGGGCCTCCAGCCGTTCATCCAAAGTTGGTCCCACCAAAATACTGCAAGGAAAAATCAGCAGAAAATCATAATGATGTTGATGAAGTTTTTACAAATTTGAAATAGAGAAGTTATAGCTTACCATATAATAATTTTGAAAAGTGCCTCCTGTTTCAAAAAACCGTGCAACAGCAAAAGCAAGGTCCTCAACAGGTCGATAAGGAATTGCATTGCCAAATGCAAGGAACCTACAACACTAGATAGGATACTTAACACTATCTCAGATGAATCAAAAGCTAGAAATCTCGGCTACATTAATGCATAAACAAACAAGCCGATTTAACTAAAGTCCATTACCATCCACTGTAGTTCTCTGTCCACATTTTAGGTTTGGAAGGGGAATTGGGGGAAACCGTTCACAATAAAATCCATTGCATGTGTTTATCTGCAGGTAAATTTTAGTTAGAGAAGAATTGAACACAAATATTGGAAAACAAGAACATCAAGGAGGAGAAAACTTGATGCATTGTATGTTCAAGTATAATACATGTTAAAATGATGAGCAACAGCCAACAGCTTTAGTCCATGACAGATTAATTAAATCACTTGCAATTGGATCAGGTGCATCATGTTGTGCGCACATCACCCAAGGTACAGTCATGTTCAAATTAACAGCAGTTTCTGCTGCCCATTTGACATATAACTCTCCACCAACTCCATATGACCCCTCAATATTTCCATATTCATTCTCAACCTATCACAGCACATATGAGATGTGAAATTAAAATAATAATAATAAATATCCCTAAAACAATTTTTTTTTAATTGTCTGACAATTAATTATCATAAACATGAACTGGAATGCGTAAGATGACAAATCATGCAAGCAATTGTGCAACTAAGCAGAAATGAAGCTCCTAACCAAAAGAAAAGGAGGTATAACTGAAGACTCCAACCAAAAGAAAAGGAGGTATAAGTATAACTGAAGCCTTCAATAGGACACTTGTAAAAATATAACACAATGTAACAGAAAGCTAGTTATTAACATGATAGGATAAGCACTCAGCAGGCAGCATGTTATAGTCAATCATATAAATGCTAGCAAATTCTAGTTCTGATATGCATACAAAGAATTTCTAGCAAGATTCACTTTAGCATATTTGCTACCCATTGCTTTTTTAAAATACAAAACAAAAACATAGCGAGTAGAAAATGTGACAGAATCCAGTATCATGTACTTTTTGTCTGGGTAATTATGGTGTCATTGATCAAAAGATAAAGTTGAATCTATTAAAGAAATCATCAAATATTGATTGGTTTTTAGCATACATTCATTAACTAAGAACTTGAATAAATCCAGCATGACTAGATACAATGTCTGAGCAACAGCGCCATGACATGAGTGCCACTGTACATTTTGATCGACCGATTCAAACAACTACATGGAAAATTTATTTTGAAGAGGCACATGACTATTAAATATAGCCTGTTCCATTAACAAGAAACAGGAATATACTATTAAGTAAACACAGAGTCTAAAAGTATGTTGAAAACAAAAATGTCTAGAATCAATGAGTTTGTTCCAATACTTGGCTATAACATAGTAGGTAATTACCTGTACCAGAATTATTGGCCCTCCTTGCGATGCAAAGAGATTCTCATCCTTCATTAATCCAACAATTTTAGCTAGAAAAAGCTTCATTTCTTTCTGCGCTCACAATTAGACGAGTTGAAAGATCTACAAAAGATCAAATATATTAATACCTTGAAAAGGTTATTTGTCGTCCGAAACTGAATTCCAGGAATGAAATGTAACCAAACAGGGAATCCCCTGCCAAAAGAAAATGGAGTTTAAGAATATGTGTACAATAAATTGGAGAGAAAATTATTTCAGGTTCAGATTTGAAGCAATTCTCCACAATAGAGTGAAACTCTCAAGCAACTTTATTAGGTTTAATTAAAAAAAATCGAACAAACTCTTTTTGCCAATATAAATTTAAAGACCATGAATATATGAATCTACAACATTAGCTTGACTATATAACAGTGCAGTGATCAACCACATATTTTATAGTTAGGCAAACCAAGGCCAGACACAACACACTTTCAGTTATTATGATTGGTAAAATAGTAGTACAGGAATAAACATACAAAACTATGAGAGAGAGAAAAAGAGTGAATGTACAGCATCACAAAAAGAAAGCATGTAATAGAAACAAACCCATAGTTCCATTCAGCACAAGCATATGGGCCAATCCTCAAATGCACCAAATGTCCAGCTTCCTGCACTGTCTTCACAAACCTTACCAAGTCAAACCTGCCTTCAAAGTAGTACTACCAGAAGGGGAAAAAAAATCAATCAACAAGAATAATAATATATTAAGAAAGACAACTGCCATATTATCAATTAAAAAGCCAAATAAACTAGGCAATCAGCCATTGTAGACATCATAAATTGTTCCATTACATTTAGAGAGGCCTAAGCTCCATACCTTTCCTTTCACAGGCTCATGATAGTTCCAGAAAACTAACTCTCAATTGTTGAAGTGGGCCGTGTGGCTTGAATTGCCACAAGCCCACGTCGGTCACTATTGACCAAATCCTATTTGTAATAGGAAAGTTTACTCCTGCCGACTTTAACATATATATATATATATATTATATTTTAAGGGCTGCCGTGTGAGATCAAAAAAGAAAGAAAAATTCCAATTAACCTAGTGAGCAGCCGCATGAGAGAAAATAGAGAAAAGAGAGGCAGCCAACTTATATTCTTATTTTTTCTGTGAGAGAGTGCTAGGATGTAATTGGGATTTGGGTTTCTTGAGAGTGTTCTTGTGCACTATTGTATTTTCCCTGATAATAGTGAAATCCCTGCAACTCCGTGGACGTAGGCAAATTGCCGAACCACGTAAAATATTGTCTTGTGCGTGTGATTATTTTTCTTTGACGTGTGTTTTCTCTATTTGTTTTGTTTCTCACAGGTTGGAATTTTTGGTTAAATTCCCTACAACTGGTATCAGAGCCTAGGGTTAGGTTTGAGTGGGAGCAATGACAGAGGAAGCAGGAAAGGCGTCTGGAATAGAAAAGTTTGATGGCACAGACTTCGCGTATTGGAGGATGCAGATTGAGGATTACCTTTATGGGAGGAAATTGCATCAACCGCTTCTAGGGGAAAAACCTGAGGCTATGAAGGCTGAGGAATGGGCTCTTCTTGACAGACAGGTACTAGGAGTTATCAGGTTAACTCTGTCTAGGTCTGTTGCACACAATGTTGTAAAGGAGAAGACCACAGCAGATCTGATGAAGGCTTTGTCTGGTATGTATGAAAAGCCGTCAGCAAACAATAAGGTGCACTTGATGAAGAAACTGTTTAATCTGAAGATGGCAGAGAATGCATCAGTAGCACAACATCTGAATGAATTTAATACTATCACAAATCAATTGTCGTCTGTAGAAATTGATTTTGATGATGAGATTCGTGCTCTGATCGTCTTGGCTTCTTTGCCAAACAGTTGGGAGGCAATGAGGATGGCAGTAAGCAATTCTACAGGAAAGGAAAAACTCAAGTACAATGATATACGAGATTTAATTCTGGCTGAGGAGATTCGCAGAAGAGATGCAGGTGAATCCTCAGGATCTGGTTCTGCCCTAAACCTTGAGACAAGAGGCAGAGGTAATAACAGAAATTCAAATCGGGGCAGATCAAAATCCAGAAATTCTAATAGGAACAGAAGTAAATCTAGATCAGGCCAACAAGTACAATGCTGGAATTGTGGGAAAACAGGTTACTTTAGGAATCAATGCAAAAGTCCTAAGAAGAAGAATGAAGATGATTCTGCTAATGCTGTAACAGAAGAGGTACAGGATGCATTACTTCTTGCAGTAGACAGTCCACTTGATGATTGGGTTTTGGATTCAGGAGCTTCGTTTCATACCACTCCACACCGAGAAATCATACAGAATTATGTTGCAGGTGATTTTGGTAAGGTGTATTTGGCTGATGGTTCAGCCTTGGATGTTGTGGGTATGGGAGATGTTCGAATATTGTTGCCCAATGGGTCTGTTTGGTTACTGGAGAAGATTCGACATATTCCTGACCTGAGGAGGAATCTGATTTCTGTTGGACAACTTGATGATGAAGGACATGCAATACTATTTGTTGGTGGTACTTGGAAGGTTACAAAGGGAGCTAGGGTATTGGCTCGTGGAAAGAAAACTGGTACTCTGTACATGACCTCAAGTCCAAGAAACACAATTGCAGTTGCTGATGCAAGTACTGATACAAGCCTATGGCACCGAAGACTTGGTCACATGAGTGAGAAAGGGATGAAGATGCTGCTGTCAAAAGGAAAATTACCAGAATTGAAGTCCATTGATTTTGACATGTGTGAAAGTTGCATCTTAGGAAAGCAGAAAAAGGTGAGCTTCTTGAAAACTGGCAGAACACCGAAGGCTGAAAAATTGGAGTTAGTACACACTGATTTGTGGGGGCCTTCTCCGGTTGCATCCCTTGGAGGTTCAAGGTACTACATCACTTTTATTGATGACTCAAGCAGAAAGGTATGGGTTTATTTTCTGAAAAATAAATCAGATGTATTTGAAACTTTTAAGAAGTGGAAGGCCATGGTTGAGACAGAAACAGGTTTGAAAGTAAAATGTTTGAGGTCAGATAATGGAGGAGAGTACATAGATGGAGGGTTCAGTGAGTATTGTGCTGCACAGGGAATTAGGATAGAGAAGACCATTCCTGGGACACCACAGCAGAATGGTGTGGCTGAGCGCATGAATAGAACTCTCAATGAGCGTGCTAGGAGTATGAGGTTGCATGTTGGACTACCAAAAACTTTTTGGGCTGATGCTGTTAGTACTGCAGCTTACCTGATAAACCGAGGACCTTCAGTTCCCATGGAGTTCAGACTTCCTGAGGAGGTTTGGAGCGGTAAAGAGGTAAAGTTTTCACACTTAAAAGTTTTTGGTTGTGTTTCTTATGTTCATATTGATTCTGATGCTCGTAGTAAACTTGATACAAAGTCTAAAATATGTTTTTTCATTGGCTATGGTGATGAGAAATTTGGCTATAGGTTTTGGGATGAACAAAACAGGAAAATCATCAGAAGTAGAAATGTGATATTTAATGAACAGGTTATGTACAAGGACAGGTCAACTGTAGTGTCAGATATTACAGGGATAGATCAAAAGAAATCTGAGTTTGTCAACTTAGATGAATTGACTGAAGGTACTGTCCAGAAAAGGGGTGAAGAAGACAAGGAGAATGTAAATTCACAGGTAGATCTGAGTACACCTGTAGCTGAAGTTCGCAGATCTTCCAGGAACATTAGACCTCCACAGCGTTATTCACCCACTTTAAATTATCTCCTGTTGACTGATGGTGGTGAGCCAGAGTGTTATGAAGAAGCCTTGCAAGATGAGAATTCAAGCAAGTGGGAGTTAGCCATGAAGGATGAGATGGATTCCTTATTGGGGAATCAAACATGGGAACTGACTGAATTGTCAGTAGGAAAGAAGGCTTTGCACAACAAGTGGGTATACAGAATAAAGAATGAGCATGATGGTAGCAAACGTTACAAGGCCAGATTAGTTGTTAAAGGGTTCCAGCAGAAGGAAGGCATTGACTACACAGAGATATTTTCTCCAGTTGTGAAGATGTCAACAATCAGACTAGTACTGGGAATGGTGGCTGCAGAAAACTTACATCTTGAGCAATTAGATGTGAAGACAGCATTCCTTCATGGTGACTTGGAGGAAGACCTTTACATGATTCAGCCAGAAGGGTTCATTGCTCAAGGACAAGAGAATTTAGTTTGCAAACTAAGAAAGAGCTTGTATGGCCTAAAACAAGCTCCTAGACAGTGGTACAAGAAATTTGACAGTTTTATGCACAGAATTGGGTTCAAGAGATGTGAAGCTGATCACTGTTGCTATGTTAAGTTTTTTGACAATTCTTACATCATATTATTGTTATATGTGGATGATATGCTTATTGCAGGGTCTAGCATTGAGGAGATTAATAATCTGAAGAAGCAATTGTCCAAACAGTTTGCAATGAAGGATTTGGGAGCTGCAAAGCAAATCCTTGGTATGAGAATCATTAGAGACAAGGCTAATGGTACATTGAAGCTTTCACAGTAAGAGTATGTGAAGAAAGTTCTCAGCAGGTTCAACATGAATGAAGCTAAACCAGTGAGCACACCCTTGGGTAGTCATTTCAAACTAAGTAAAGAACAATCACCGAAGACAGAAGAAGAAAGGGACCACATGAGCAAGGTGCCCTATGCCTCAGCTATTGGCAGCTTGATGTATGCGATGGTGTGTACAAGGCCAGACATTGCACATGCAGTGGGAGTTGTGAGTAGA
Organism: Quercus robur; assembly: GCF_932294415.1. Classification (NCBI taxonomy): domain Eukaryota; kingdom Viridiplantae; phylum Streptophyta; class Magnoliopsida; order Fagales; family Fagaceae; genus Quercus; species Quercus robur. Next base: position 83,802,433 of record NC_065538.1, on the reverse strand, counting down.
TTCATGAGTAGGCCTGGAAAGCAGCATTGGGAGGCAGTCAAGTGGATTCTGAGATATCTGAAGGGTTCATCAGATACATGTCTTTGCTTCACAGGTGCAAGTTTGAAACTGCAGGGTTATGTAGATGCTGATTTTGCTGGTGATATTGATAGTAGAAAGAGTACTACTGGGTTTGTTTTTACTCTGGGTGGTACAGCTATATCATGGGCTTCAAATCTACAGAAGATTGTTACTTTGTCTAGTACAGAAGCTGAGTATGTTGCAGCAACTGAAGCTGGAAAGGAGATGATTTGGCTACATGGTTTCTTAGAAGAATTGGGTAAGAAGCAGGAGATGGACATTCTACACAGTGACAGTCAGAGTGCAATCTTTCTTGCCAAGAATTCGGCTTTTCATTCAAAGTCGAAGCACATACAAACAAAATACCACTTTATCCGTTACCTTGTTGAAGATAAACTGGTAATGCTTGAGAAGATTTGTGGATCTAAGAACCCGGCAGACATGTTGACTAAGGGTGTCACTATTGAGAAGTTGAAGCTGTGCGCAGCTTCAATTGGTCTTCTAGCTTGAGGACAGGAGGATGAGTTGCAGGGATGAGGGATTGTGTTATGGAGGATTGTGGCTGATGTTTGCAGCTTGTGAGCCCTTAAGGGCTAAGGTGGAGCTGATGGAGGAGTTTGCTCGTGTAGCTTGATCAATTCAAGCCAAGGTGGAGATTTGTTGAAGTGGGCCGTGTGGCTTGAATTGCCACAAGCCCACGTCGGTCACTATTGACCAAATCCTATTTGTAATAGGAAAGTTTACTCCTGCCGACTTTAACATATATATATATATATATTATATTTTAAGGGCTGCCGTGTGAGATCAAAAAAGAAAGAAAAATTCCAATTAACCTAGTGAGCAGCCGCATGAGAGAAAATAGAGAAAAGAGAGGCAGCCAACTTCTATTCTTATTTTTTCTGTGAGAGAGTGCTAGGGTGTAATTGGGATTTGGGTTTCTTGAGAGTGTTCTTGTGCACTATTGTATTTTCCCTGATAATAGTGAAATCCTTGCAACTCCGTGGACGTAGGCAAATTGCCGAACCACGTAAAATATTGTCTTGTGCGTGTGATTATTTTTCTTTGACGTGTGTTTTCTCTATTTGTTTTGTTTCTCACAGGTTGGAATTTTTGGTTAAATTCCCTACATCAATTACATCCAGCCCGCCTTCCTTTGATTTCTTAATAATATCTGGCCACATCTACATTGCATCCCAATTTATACAATTTAAATTAAGAAGTAATGATACATCTAACAATACTAGATATCACCAAGAGCCTTGTAGCTCAGTGGCATTATCTAGTTCTCCCATTCTCATAGAGTTGAACTTTACTTTCACCCTCCCCCACTTAATGTAAGTACACACACACAAAAACAGCTATCAACTTAGTCAATAAAAAACTCCATCATATAGTAAGAAATAATGAATATGAAAAAATTCACCTCAGGAGTGCTTCTTGGATAATGAATAGAACCGGACTGCAAAATCTGTCTCTTCCCATCAATAACAAGTGCTTTATGGTCATATGTCACAGTGGTAGAATGTCCTTTCTCCCAATAATAACCTTCGAAGACTAAAACAACTAGTAGAGCTATTACTCTCACTTTCTTGCTTCCCATAATTTGAATTCAATAAAGCTCACAGTACCCAGAATGGCAAATATAGTGAAGTCTAAACAGACTTAGCAAGACAATCCAGACAGCTCAGCAACATCCTCAACCAATACTAGGACAAGGCTGTTTTCACCAACATGAGCAAAGTTTAATACTTTAAAAAAAAACCCAAAAAAATTTAAATATTTTTGAGATTATCAAAGACGTATATTTTGATGATTGAGGTCAGTGGTGATAGTGGGAGTTGTTTTGTTTCATTTGTTAGCATCGAAAATGTATATGCCAGAGCTACAAAGGTTGGTTTTGGTCCTTTTGGAGTGAAGCTGTGGTACTTACTGACCCAGAATTGTAAATTTAAGGGTTGCTTTCAAAGGGAGATTACAAAGAATATGGAACAAAAGGTAGCATTTACAAGTTTCTTCAGCTTCAGCCGGCAGCTGAGAACTAAAAGACAGTTAACACTGTTCTTGTTCTAAAATATTTTAGGAAATTATTGTGGTAAGATTCTACACGTATGATATTGATAAGGCACAAGCTCCAAACTAGAATCTATATCAAAAGAGACCAATGCAAGTCCACAATGGTATATACAAAGCCTAATAGGAACACACTCCTAAGCATTATGTGACTAAGAAATAACCTACTAGTGCTTAGAAGACGCCGACATATAGAACAAAAGACAACACATTTTCGAGGTGCCTGTGGCTTCCATTTCAATTTGAAGGGAGTAGCACTGTACCAGACCTTATATCCATCCATATGGTTGTAGGTTTTTTGTCATTTGGTCTGTAATAATGTATAATTAATCATTACTTCTTTGCAGCCCCGTACCTTGATAATGGAGTATATTTAGAAATGAGGGGTGTAGTTATACACTTAAGTTGCGTTTGGATTGGGCGGATACGTCTGCGTCTGCGTTTTGTTTGCTTTTTTTTTTTTTTTTCACGCGTTTTTTCAGATTGCGGTTACTGTTTATGTACTGTTCAATGAACAGTAGCCGTAAACTTTGACTTTTCAAACTTTTTTGGACCCATAAGTGCACATCGTGTACTGTTTATGGACCCACAAATTTCACTTTTCAGTAACTTTTTTTATTACAAATGGGTCCCACGGTACTATTTACACATTTAAAAATTATTTCGCTACAGTGTTTTTCAGTTTTCAGTTTCAGTTTTCAGTTTTCAACTGTATTCAAACGGACCCTTAGTGTACTGTGTACATACACACTTTTTGAAAACAGGATTTGACATCATTTCATAATTATAACTGAAATTGTGTTTCGAAATACAATTTCAGTTGTAGTGTGTATAGCAATATGTAACTTAGTGTGTACAACAATAATTAGCTTTTAAAATGATTATTTGGTGAATCAAATAATTTTTTTTAACAAGAGTTTTGAAAGTGGAGTAATTATTCACTTTGGAAATACAAGTCTTACTAATTAAATTCATGGTAAGATCTATTATTTACATGAAATAAGATATACGGTTCAATTCCTGCCTACACCAAAAATTAATTGGTGTATTGGTATGATAATAAAGAATTATCATCAGAAGCGAACATCATAACTTGAAACTCTCTAAAAAAAACATGAAATGACATGTTATGAGATATGGTGCCCACTTTATTTCAAATATTTTAATAGTATGGATTTTTTTTTTTTAAATAATTGTTACAACAACAAAGGGATTCCAACTAGTTATTACAAAAAGGGATTCCAACTAGTTATTACAAAAGGGAAGGGGATTCTAATAGTCAGGAGCCATGCCCCTGGCCTCCACCCTCCTCTAGTGAAAGGATATAATACACAGCACAAGGTTTTTTTTTTTTTTTTTACTGAGCAAATACATTGTACAAGTTTAACCTATTGAAATATAAAAATATGATCAATGATCAATCAAATTAATAATTAAATCCTTCTCAAAAAAATTAATAATTAAATATAAATATTAATTATTGATTTGGCATTTATTATATAATTTATATTTATTATCACATCATTTTTTTAATTATATTCTAATAAAATTCATCCTAAGTTAAGCATTTTTCTTAACATTTTCCTAGTTTCAACTTTCAAGTCTCAACTTGTCCACTTTTAGACATTGCCACATATCAGTCAACAGTCAACAGTCAACACAACCATACGGTGGCCCACATGATGAGTTGGCAAAATCTTACTCGCTATCAGAATTGTACTTTCAACAGCAAAAAGCAGCATATCCCACCACCGTCTCAAGCATCCTACGACTCTTCGAGTTTATACGAAGAAAAAATCAAAATCCATTTTTTTTTTTATAATCTGAAAATCTCTCAGCTTTCTTCGATCCACTCGTTCCAGTGATTAAAGGTGAGTTCGGTTAACTCTTCGCCATTCTTTGTTTGTAGTTTTAATAATATTTTCATTGCTTTAGAAATCAAAAAAAAAAATTGCTTTTATTTTTGCTTCAAAATAAGTGCTAGCTGAAATTCAAAGTGATACCCAAATGGTGACTAATCAAAACTTTCTTATATTTGCTGATATTGAACCGTGTTGGGTTCTTTCAATTTTGTGTATTTGTTTGATGAGTGTCAATAATCACAGGCATAGCAAACTTGATATTTCACAATTGAAGATGTTTGATTCAGTAATCTTAAAAGTTAAAACCATGTAGTTTTAGTTTAGTAGAGTGGGTTTTTGCACTTGTATGTTTTTTGTTCTTTTAATCTGACATACATTTAAATCTGAGGTTATAATCTTAATGGGTGTATAGAATAATTATACTATTTCAATGGTTATAATGGTACCAATAACAAATGTAAGAGCCAAAGGGATTCTTTTTCTTTTTTTAATTTTTGATTTCCATTAATTGGTAATGTTTTGTGGACCTTGACTAGTCTATTGAGAATCCATAGAAAAGTCGTACCCCGAGCACAAAACTCGCACTTTTGCAGGGCTTGGAAGTTGGGAGAGGTGATTGGTAGTACCCCTTTATTTTTGAGAGGCTGATTCCTAGACTTAAACTTACAACCTATCGCTTTTAGTGGAATGCACTTGGCTTTGCACCAAGGCCCAACCTCTTGTAGAGAATCCGTAGTTAGCTCTATAATCTTGGGACTAAGGCTTGGTTGTTGTTATTGTAGAATTAACTAGTAACATTAACTTATCAAAAAATTAGAATTCACAGGTAATGTTTTATATGTTGATTTCTCTTAGACCCATGTACTTTTTTGTTTACAACATGTGGGGTTGAGGGAAGTTGTACCCAGATTCTCCCCATGGAGAGAATTAGGCAATGCCACTAAGCCATAGAGCTCTTGACCAGTCAGACTCTTAAACTCGTATTATAATTGTGCCTTTAATAAGAATAGTGCAGCTACAGCACCATATCGATTAGTAACTGTGCTGTCAAAATATGGAATTGGGTTTGCAAGATTCAGATGGGTAACCATGCCACTAAAATAACATATGGAATGTAGTGATGAATGAGATAGCTTAACAAAATAAGTTATACATGCTGCTAAAAGCTCTTCATATGATGACTTAAATGCATCATAATTTAAACTTCACATTTTTTTCTTGCAAACTCTCCTAGAATGGAGCATGGTTTTGTCTCATTTTTCTAGTTTTTCCTTTCCTGTTTTACATGATCATTGTAATTTTGGTTCCTAATTTTTGCCCCCACAATACATCTCCAATGTACTCGGGTTGGCTATTTTTTTTAATAATGTTTTACATTACCTATCAAAAAAAATTTAGAACTTTACATTCATCTCCCTAGAAGCAGCAGAGGATTTCTCATCCACCATCACCTTCTATTTTGAAATCAATTATTTTGAGGGTTAATGTACTTTTATGCATACGTGCATAAATATGTGGCTGTGATGTTTTCAGTATGACTTAGTTCAATTTTTTGGAACTCATGCATTTTATTCTTCAACACACTTAAATATGATATGATTATTAATTTTTATGGTAAATAGTTAAGGCAGTGATTAGCTTTTTGGAAAATGCAGTGTCAATATCCTAATGTTGATATCCTTTTAAGTGTGGCACATGTTCCTATAGAATGGATGAGAAAACCAACAGTCAAAATATAACCTAGAAGTACTAGCACAATGTAACATGGAGATTGCTGGAGCCTTATATAATTGTTTCTGTTATGAATATATACTTGGTTTCTTCTCCTTGATTCTGCCACATTACTTGGTATATGGCTGAATGCTTAGTTCCATGCATAATAAAATGAACATATAGATCCTGATTTTCTATTTTTTTGAACTCTGTTGCAGATCCTGAGTTAGGTTCTTGTCTCTCTAGTTAACAATGGATATAAGTAAAATGAGTCGGGGAGAAATGACTCTTTTTGGATCTGCATGTTGTTCAATGCTTACGATGCATTTCACAGTACAGTTATTGTCACAGCATCTGTTTTATTGGAAGAACCCAAAGGAGCAGAAGGCCATAATAATTATTATCCTTATGGCTCCCATATATGCAATCGACTCATTTGTGGGTTTGTTGGATATCCAGGGAAGCAAAGCATTTTTCATGCTTTTGGATTCAATTAGGGAATGTTATGAGGCGCTGGTGAGTGCCTTCCACTCAGTTTTGATTTAATTTTGTTTTTGGCTTATCATCTCATGTCTAACTTTTCATTTTTTTTTTCTTGCAGGTGATTGCTAAGTTCATGGCTTTGATGTACAGTTACCTGAATATATCTATTAGTAAAAATATTGTACCAGATGGCATTAAAGGAAGAGAAATTCACCATTCATTTCCAATGACTCTTTTTCAGGTGCAAAAGTCAGCTTCTACTTTGTAATATTCTGAATTTTATCTTGTTATGGGAACTATATTTACAAATAGTGTATGCTAGCATCATGAATGGGATTTTGGCCCACATGGGGACATGGAAAGTAAACAATTATGTTTTCGAGATTATGTCATAATTGCTTCATCATAAACTTACCAAATTTCAGTTAGGAAGGGACTGAAGCACATCATTCCTTTAATGCTGGTGTTTATTAAAATATTATTTTCTGAGATGATGTGTTGAAACATGTCAGATCTAAATACATTCTGCAGTATTGTAAGCTTTTCCTTTCTTTACAGCATCATTGACCCAATCTCTTAGGTCCATTTCTGTTTAAGTCTATGTAAGATAATTGAAATGTAGTGGTTTCACAAACTGCAGCCTCACACTGTCCGGCTAGACCACCATACCCTAAAGCTCCTCAAGTATTGGACATGGCAATTTGTCATCATCCGCCCAGTTTGCTCCATTTTGATGATAGCACTGCAAATGCTTGGGATGTACCCCAGTTGGTTGAGCTGGACATTCACCATCATTCTTAACATTTCAGTTTCATTGGCCTTGTATTCTCTGGTGCTCTTTTACCATGTGTTTGCAAAGGAACTGCAACCCCACAAACCACTTGCAAAGTTCATGTGCATCAAAGGGATTGTCTTCTTTTGTTTTTGGCAGGTAAATTTTATTGTATGTTATTTATTATTATTTTTGTGTGTGTTCTTTGTTGTTTGTGCTTATGTTTTTTAGGCTACTTCATCTTCTCTGATTGAAGCAGCTCTCACACTTAAGAAAGATTTCTTACCTATCCAAAAAAAATTCTCATCCCATTCATTTTTTGGCATTTAAGCTAAATTCTTCACACAACCCTTCCCCCCTGAAAAGAAAGAAAATTACTCTAAAAAGGATAGAATGGAAGCCTAACACAAACTTATGAAATGCACCAAGGACACAAAAGAACTCCCAAAGTTTGGACAAGAAATACTTATCAAAAAAAAAAAGTTTGGACAAGAAATCAAAGCATCTCTAAAAGCCTAAAAGTTGGACATAAAGACACCAGCCTTTTTCAGTCCCTACAATTATAGTTCATAGCCTTTATAGTTGAAAGTCCTAGGTGAAGATTTTTTAGTTTCCAAGGTTAAAAAAAGGCTCCTAGGATTTGGTGCCTTTTAGATATAAAAACTAAAGATAATATGCACAGAAGTCTACTTCAAATGTACTCCACCGTGAAACTCCTAATGACCAACTTAAGCCAATGGTTCTAACCATTTGAACTTTTAAGGACTATTTAACATGCTTGAATTCCTTTCACCTCCATGTGGCTGAATGATATTTCTAAGTGAAACATCCAAATTGGGCACCCGAGGTCTTCACTATTATTTTTCCAATTTAGTTAGACTCTCAAAGTACTTGTTAGCTTGGTAGTTTGTGTTTATAGACTAGCACCCAAGTCTGGCTTGAATTGATAGGATGCCTAGAGATTCTTTAAAGACGCAAACTAGCAGTTGATTTTAAACATCATATGCCTTAGGCTGCGTTTGGTTGAATGTAAAATATTTTTAAGTGAATATTTTCGGGAAAGGAAAATATTTTCAAGTGTTTGGTTGCATTCCAAAAAATACTTTGGAAAATATTTTCTAGTGTTTGGTTGTGTTCCTGAAAATGCTCTATAAAACCCATTTTTATCATGTTTCTCATATTTTCTTAGGATCCAAACAAATATTATTACAGAGAATCAAGATATATAAACAATCAAAGAAACAAAAATCAAAACAAAAAAATCAAAATCCCAAGATCAATCATGAGAGAGGGACTTAAGTGACAGAGAGAGAGAGATCGAAACAAACGGTGCTATGTGACGATGAGGAATGGGTTGGCGGAGTGGGTCGTTCACTGGATCAGCTCAGGGTGGGTTGCTTAGGGGTGTCTCAGGGGTGGGTCAGCTCAGGGGTGGGCTGCTCATGGCGGTCCGATTGGCTCAGGGGTGGGTCGTTCATTGGGTCGGTGACGATGAAGAATGAGTCGGCGGAGTGGGATGGGTCTTCTTTTGCCGAAGTGGGATGAACAGAGCACTCACCGTCGCGTGGAGGGGACAAGGACGGCGATCTGACCGGCACGATCGTGGGTTCGATGACGCAATCTCTCTCTCTCTTTCTCTCTGTTTGCGCGTCTGTGAGTCCTTCTTTCTCTCTCTCTTTCTCTCTTTGTGCGTCTCTGGAAATGGTTTGAAATGAAAATAACAACAGAAAATATTTTACGCCCCGTTGCCCTTATTTTACAGTCAACACTGAAAACATTTTCAGTTTGACCCAATTTTCAGTAACAACCAAACACCCATTTTTACGGAAAAGCATTTCTAGAAGTGGTTTGAAGCCAAAACAAACGCACCCTTAATCTTTAACATAATTTTAGATGCTTTCATGTAAACTTATTATACTATTGGAAAATTAGTGTGGATGTTTTCTTTTTTAATAGAGTAGAAAACTTAAGTGATTCTAGTAACTTATACCTTAAGGGTAATCCTGGAACATTGTGTTGATCCAGAATACCCAAGCATTGTCATTTGCACTTTGAATATCTTAATGGTTATTATCTGATTACTTATTTTCTTAAAAAAGGTGTTCTCTGGGTCCTGGGTCTTTGTATTGCCTTAAATGACACTTAAACAGAACATAGTGTATGACCTTTCTGCCTCAAAATTTTGTTCTGATACAACTCTCTCTCTCTCCCCTATTTATTTTTCCTTCTTTTTTTCCTCTAATCTATTTTGAATTTCTTCTTTATAAGCATGGAAATAATATGTGGACGCCTCATGTCAATACTTGTTTACAAATTTCCATCTTTGACCAAACGCAGGGAGTGGTGCTTAAAGTACTAGCTGCACTGGGTATCATTCAATCTCATCATTTCTGGTTAGATGTGGAGCACACTGAGGAAGCTATTCAGAATGTCTTGGTATGTTTAGAGATGGTTGTCTTTTCTGTTCTCCAGCAATATGCATACCATGTTTACCCTTACAGTGGAGACGTTGAATCGAAGTTTAAATTAAATAAGAAGGACAAATGATTTGAAAAGGCTCAAGAGGAAGCAGGGAGAAATCTATAGTAATATTTGCTTTGAGAATTGGCCTGACTCCTGTGGTTTTGGAGACATGATAATGTGGATTTGAATGTAATCATGTATGTGTATTTTTTTTTTTTTTTTTTTCTTTTCATAGTTTGAAAGACAAGGCTAATTCCAGACATTTTATAATGCATTTTTGGTGAATGTAATCATGTATGTCATATGATCACTTACTCTTCTCCTTATTATTTCATACTAGTTGCAAACTCAATGATAATATAATGTAAAATTTGTAAGTTAATAATGCATGTCATTTAAAAGTATTTTTCATTTTTATAAATTTTATGTAATGGAACAAGTAATGTATTTTGCATAATTATAATATTTTTTTATATAAATAGAGAAGATGTTATTAAAAGGAATTTTTTAATAATATATCATAATCAATTGACTAATTTGAACACATCCAAGATTATTTAAAAAAAATATATACTCTCATATTCCATGGAATACATATAACATGTTACATTAAGTTTAAATTACTATATCTAAAAAAGTTTAAATTATTATATAAGTTTAGATTTGTAGCACTTTTTTTTTCTTTCCAAATATTAGTATAACGTCTATATTATTGAAACTTGAATAACAAGGTATTCTTTTAAATATTTATCATTTTTATTGCCTATTTAGGTCCATATCTCTAATTTCTATTTCATTTCATTTTGTTTGTATTTTTTAACCCAAAAGTAAAGAGTTTAGCCCAGATGGAATAAAATTTCATACTTTTCAACCAGAAATGTAAGGAAAAAAAATGTTAAGCCAATTAAAAATGAAACCTACAAAAAGAATCAATTTAAAGCTCAATTAGTTTAAAATAGATAGAAATGGTCCAAAGTTACCAAATATATCGCAGTGGACCGAATGAACCTAAGTGAACCGAAATTGACTAAATTGGACTTAATAGACCCAAGTGGACCAAACCAGACCAAAGTTGACTGAATGGACCAAAAAAAATACCAAAATAGACCAAATGGACTAAGGTGCTACATTGATGTGGCTCAAAACAAATGCAATAACAATAAATGATACGCTTCTATTATATAAATATAGATATGTAAGACTTATATGTAATAAAATTTGTACTAACTACAATATCACTAAAAAATAATTAGGAATTATGTTTATTATGTTGTTGATGTGAAACTAACAAATTATGTCACTTTGTAGTTAGTAAACGGTGCCGTTTAAATATTCTTTTATATTAAAAATCTAAATGAAAACATTCATAAGATGCATTATTATCATATAAAAGATCTTATTGTTTGATTAATATTAATTTTAATAAAAATGCTTAAATGACATCATTTACTAATAGATTTGGACAAAATAATTAGATTAACTCATTTAGTTATTTGCTAATAGATCTTACAATTAAAATGGGCCTAATGGATCAAATGCAATATTATTATATAAAAGACACATCTCACTCTTATTTTTTTTAAAAGAGTTTCAACGTATAGCATTCGTTTCCAATGATAACTTTTTATTATCAAACCAGGATACCAATCAGTTTTTGGTATAGGTGAGAATTGAATCCCAGATCTCTCATTCAACCATAAAAAACTTTATCAATTGAGTTAACTGAACCCACCACATCTCACTCACTTGTCTACCCAACAAAGCAACAATTCTGTTTCCATGAGCTCCTGGATGCGTTCATCCAAGCCTCACCCGACCGAATTAGTCATATACCCAACGTCTCATCCTGTGTGTACACAGCACGCACGCACGCACAAGGAGCCGCTTTGTTGGCAGTTTTGAGGCCTAGCAAAAGCTTCGAATCTGGCTCCCTATCAAGAACCAGGACCCAAAAATCCTGTGTCATCCTCTTTGACACATTTCAACACCAAACAAAAAGACCACTGCTCCCAAAGTTGAAAATTTACCCTCTTTGACTTTTGATGGTAAAAGCTACATGCAAAATTCAAATGGTTAGGTCAGGTAATACTAATACATATATTCCCAGAAGATACAACCTATGATTATGCATGGCGTACACAACAACAGTGTTGTCATGATGAAACTCACTGTTTCCTATCCAACTCCATAAATTAATGCAAAGGGACTTTTGTAATGAATTTGCTTTAATGGTTTGGTTGAAACCAGCATCAGTGATAAGGAAAAGGATCTTTCGTCAATTTCTCAATATATTAAATATTAGAAGTTTACATTTTTGTTTTTTTAGTTTTATTCTTGTATACATCCCGTGTATAGAAACCTTTATGACTTTGGAAATAAATCAGCAACATTTACAGATTTTATGAATAAATAATGCAATATTAAAAGACATGCCAAAAGCATTTGATTCACAAAAACCCCAACAGGAAAAACCAACAAACTGCCCCACATCAATAAAAAGGAATTACTGCATTCAGATTACAGAGGAGCTTGTGTCAACCAAGAAAATACTTGTCACGAAAGCACAAAACAAACATCACCACCTTATAAAGAAGTCTTTCTTGGACAAGGACAGCAGCTGCTCAATCACATTCTATGACTAATAGATCACTCAATAACATGCTAATCTTATGAATTAAGATGCAAATCCAAAAACACAAGTTAAATCATTTAATTCCTAAAAAGCCTAACAGGGCAAAGCAAAACTGATATTATTCTACCCCGGCAACCATAGTTGGGTCACAATCACCGTTAATCGGTGTCCCAAACCAACAAGAGACATTACCACATTTGAATAGGATGAGCTTTTCAGAAAAAGTTTAACAAAAATTACATGAGTGCAACACAACAGGAAAAGAATTCAATGAAAGTTCAACCAACACAGAGTTAGATTAGGATTGTAGGAGAGAACAATGAAAGTGGGAGGAAAAGAAATCTATGCTACAATATAAATACTTTACTTTCTAGGCATTTGGAGTAGTAATGTTTAAAGAATGCAACTCATAACACATGCGACTGCCCCATGATGACAAATCACAAAATTTACAAAGCTCCGAAAAGCATAAGGCTGTAGTGCTAAAAGACCAAATGAATGATCTCAAGTTTTGAAAGGTTATGATAAATGATAGTAGATGGCAATCAAATAAGAAACCACAAACAGTCTACTAGCACACTGACCTTCTATGAGTAGGAATCAAACTCAAAAACTTAATGCACCAAGAGATGCAGGAGTCGCCAAACAGCAAATAAAAGAACTATTATATTTCATAAGAATCCAACAAATATAAAGATAAATCCTTCTGGTGGATCTTAAAATAAATACAAACAAAAGTAACGTGCTTGTGCAATACTACAATCATCATACTGGATCTCTAGATCTTTCACAAGAGGTAGTTGTTTCATTTAATAACAACACAATTGAGGTCTTTGTATAAGGAAAGATCCACACAATAATAACCTCATTAGGGACCCAACAATACAGCTTCCAATGAAGTATATCCCTTCTTTACACTGATCAAATCATTCCTATATCATCTTGCAATGCCTGTAAGAATAGTGACTAGTCTAAAAAGATGACATGGCATGGGAGGGATCATGCAAGTGTAAAAAACTATTATGAAAATTGGAATGCAGTAAGTATTCACACCAACCCATTATCGTCCCACTGAAATTAGCAAGACATCCAAGCATAATATTTATCCAAATCCTCTGAGTAAGGGCATTTGAAAAAGAAACAAGCTCTACTCTCATTATTGTTTCTGTATAAAACAGATCACCTTTGAAACCCCACTGCAGTAGCCAATGGTCAGTATGCAATCTGCTTCTAATTGCTGGCAAGCCTAGAAATGCACCTAACAAAATAAAATGAGAGAAATACTCACTGCTAACAGCCAGGGGACCAATTACAAAGAGAAATACTTTGGACTTTTTTATTCTCCATGTGCAGAGGTAGACAACAGATTCCAAGACATAAGAGTTGGGTACTTAACCACAAAGCAGATTGAAAAATCAATTTGCTTTGGCCAATTTTAATCCTTAAAAAATGATTAACCTATTGGAATACAAGTTGCCAAAAAAGAAAAAAACTAGAAAAGGAGTAATTTGAGAGAAGATACATGAGATAATTAAATTTAAGACAATTAAAAACTGCCACCCACAAGGAAGGCATTTTAATATGAATAATTTAAGGTTTGCAAAAGAGAAAATGGGCTATCATATTGTTGGGACAAAGGAGTTTAATTAGACAAATAGAAAATTTCCAAAAACACGTCAACCCTACAAAAACTAGATAGTCTGCAGTGAGTCCTTTAATAAGTTATCCAATTCAGGAAACAGGGATGAAACAGTTAACCTAAACAACCTTTAGTTGATGTTGTACCAGATCTCTAGAGCTTTCACAAGAGATAGTTGTTTCATTTATTTAATAACAAAAAAAATTGAGTTTCCAGATTATACAAAACACGTTTAACATCCAAAAAAACTGAAACAATAAGGCTACACATGGTAATTCAAGGTCTTTATACAAGGATCCACATTTTGATGAAGTATATCCCTTCTGTACACAGATCAAATCATTTGAAAAGAGTACTATTTTGACTAGTTGATAAGATGACATTAAAGAAAGTGAAGAAGGAGAGGATAGAGAACGGGTTAGAGGAAGTTAGGAGAGAGAAAGAGAGAAGCTGGCGTGAAAGTGAAGAAGAAAGAAAGAGAGTTGATACTTGATAGCATGCATGTTTACTGGGTTTGTGAGAGAGAATGTGAAAGAAACCGAGTCTGAGTAAGAGTAGTTAGAAAGCGTGTTTACTGTGATGGGGTTTGTGGTTTGTGTGTGCTAGAGATAGATTGCTAACCTAAGAGCATTTAAAGCATTGGAAAATGTTAATACTACTCTATTTTATCATTCCAAAATCTCACCTTATCATTATACCATACCATTTTACAATACTTCTAACATCTCAAAACTCTATTTTTATTTAAATATTATTTTTTAATCTTTTTTTATTATTTCTTTCTAACTCTCACTTTTTTTCAGTTTTTTCAGCTTACCTATGATTTCCAACGGTCACATTTTGCTGGGTTCCGCAACAATAGTTTCACACTGATATAATTCACAACAAAACTTATATAATTCACCAAAATATCCAACACATATGTATCCTAATCAAAATATCAAACCCGAAAACCCAGCAACACCAAATCAATCCCTTCTCACTTTAGCATCAATAGCCCAACTTTTGTCATTATTCAATATCAAACCCGAAAACCCAGCAACACCAAATCAATCCCTTCTCACTTTAGCATCAATAGCCCAACTTTTGTCATTATTCAATATCAAACCCGAAAACCCAGCAACACCAAATCAATCCCTTCTCACTTTAGCATCAATAGCCCAACTTTTCCCATCTGAATAATGACAATAACATTCACAGCCTTTGTAACATTCAAACATTCAAACATAAGACAAATAAAAAACCCCTCTTCTCTTTAACAGCCTTTCAAACATATCACAGCCTTTGTAACATTCAAACATTCAAACATCACAACTGAATAATGACAATAAAAAACCTAAGTGTTGAGGTAATCCAAGTGTTCATACAACAAGTGTCGGCAATAGTTACTAACTGCCATACAACAAGTGTTCATACAACAAACTCAATCCTTTGTAACCCAAGTGTTCATACAACAAACTAACTGCCATGTTTAAGAGTCGGCAATAGTTACTTCCACCTCCACACCAGGCTCAATCGTAATGGAGGTAATCTGCTTAACAACATCTGGGGAGCTAAACAGGTCGATAACACGCTTGTGGATACGAAGTTCAAATCTATCCCAAGTGTTGGTACCTACAAACCAAAAACGAAAAGAATTCACAATAATATTCATACAAGGAAATGAACAACACAAAAACATCTTTCATAATAGATACATTTCTCACACACTTACCAAGTTCCTACAACTCCCCTTGTAATTGCCATATATGCTCAATGAGGTCTGTTTGGAGTTGAAAATGATTTTTATGGTCTCAAATACATTGATGGGTTTCAATGAACTCCGTAAATGTATTTGTGTGCTCCCGTGACAGTTGTATAGTAGGATTGTCATCAATTTGCTCATAATCTAATTCCACCGCTCCATAATGACCCAAAGCCCAACCCAAATTAAGTAGAGAAATTTGAGTTAATAGCCCGTATGGACCAAACTTACAGTCCAAAATGGAAAACCCACGTAGCAAACCAGCCCATAAACAGCAAACCGTAGCCTCCATGAAAAAGTATTTTGTATCAAATAATACCATGTCAATCGTATCAAAACCTAATAAATGAGTAGCATGTGTATAAAAATAATTACACACTAACACATGTCTTTCATTTATTAGTGGAATAATTATTTTTTGCTGACGTGTTTCACAATTACTATATTTTGATACCACTGACATAGAATCATTTGATACCAAATACCTTCTCGGCCTCCACACCCTCACAGCTTACTCATATTTCATTTCTTATCTAATATCTCTTCCACCGCTTAGGCTCAGCTGAGTTAGCTCTAAGGTCAGTTTGTCTCATATAAAAATAAAAAATAAAATAAAATAAAAACAACTAAACTCGTAATAACTCAGCATCTCACTCTATACTCTGTACATGTTTGAGAATATAAAAAAAAAAAAAAATATATATATATATATATATATACAGATACATACACACACAAGTATAAGTACTTGTGGGGCATGGGGGCAAGAGCTAGGATTCAAGTCTCAAGGAGGAAGCTTTACACACATATACACTTAAATTATACTAAAGTAGAATTTCTACCTTGTATTAAAAACAAAAAGTTACTTTTTTTGGACTCCAAACTCAATCTATCCTCTTTCTTTCTCCTTAGAAGATTAAGATTGTGCGAAGAAAAAAAAAGAAAAAAAAAAGAAATTAAAGACTAACATCATCTAGAATTATAAACTGGGAAAATTAAGATCATCCTGGGATCTATGGCGACAAAACAGAAAAAGGAAAAAAAAATAAAAGCTATAAAATAGAATAAAAATATGAAAAAAAAAAAAGAAAGAAGAAGAAGTTAATATCAACTATTATGCTTTTTATTTATATGATTTAAGATTTTTGTTCATTCTAATATCCATTCCGTATATTGATAATCAAGGAGTTATATCTAAATCTAGAAAATCATGGAGGAGCAAAAGAGGCAATTAGACCTTTTTTTTTTAAAAAAAAAGAAGAAAATTATAAATGTTTTCAATTAAAAAAATAAGAAGAATTAGATTACACTACATTGCTACAATTTAAGATGTATTGGACCTATTTTTTAGTGTAGTATACGTTGTTGCAATTTAAGATACATTCGACCTCTTTTTTTTAGTGTAGTATATGTTTCTACAATTTAAAATGCAGTAGACCTCTATTTTTTAGTGTTGTATACATTGCTGCAATTTAAGATGCATAAGACCTCTCTTTTTTAGTGTAGTGTATGTTGCTACAATTTAAGATGCATTAATCCTCTTTTTTTTTTCTTTTTTTTTTTATAATACACAACACATATATATTTTTAAAATTTAAAATTTTAAAAACAAATTCTGCAATATGGTGAAGCCACTTGGCACAATCATAGCTTCTAAACTCAATTTTTCTTTTATATATATGTTGCCGCAATTTAAGATGCACTAGACCTCTTTTTTTTCTTTTTTTTAGTGTAGTGCATGTATATATATTTTTAAAATTTAAAAATTTAAAAAAAAAAATTATGCAATATGGTGAAGCCACTTGACACAACCACGGCTTCTAAGCTCAACTTTTCTTTTATGCGTTGCATGATTTTAGTTACAAACTTTTAGTATAATTTTATTGAGAAATAATAAATTAATAATCACTTGAATTTAGATTATATAAATTATTGTTCTTAAAAGTATCAAGCAATCAAACATATTCATATGAAAAAATTTCTAAACTTAATAATTAAAAACCTATGGAAACTTAACCAAAGGTATTTCATTTGCCAAAAAAATATACATAATTCTCTTCTAACTTATCGGTTGTCTTATGATGACATTTTTTTAGTGCACACATATAATATTACTAACAAAAATAAAAATGAGAAATAGTAACATCAAAATTTTACTATTAAAGAAAATTAATTTTATATAATAATGCACATATAAGCATAACTCAAATACAACCTAGATATAAAAAATATGAAACCCTTGTTGTAGGAGAAAATACAAAATTTGATCATTCTTAAATAATAAATAGATAAAGCCTATAAGGAGGAAAAAAAAAAAAAAAGGATGAGTACAAAAAATTCATAAATGCAAAACCAAACAAAAGAAGAAGAATTAAAATTGATTTTATAACTCATAAACATAACCATAGAAAACAAAGACAAAAAGAAGAAACATTCCTCTAATAATGTGGACGGTGGCTTTGATAAAACATTACACTACAAACAAACTCAAATAATAATTGATGTTTGACAAATCATAAAGGTGAAATATTTATAGAGGTTCATATAATTGATTTCATAGATTTAAAATTGCATTTATAACTCATAAGCAAAACCATAAAATAAAAACAAAAACAAAGAATTGAAACATACCTGTAATAGTTTGATTTTAATAAAGCATTCTACTGCAAACAAAAAGAGATATACAAACTTATTATTAATAATGGGGAGAGAAAGTAACAATGAATTAGAGATAATAATGAATTAGAGTTCTGATTAATCTAATATTAATCTAAAGTTTTTTATTTCATTTTTTTTTATAATAACAATGAATTAGAGATAAGAATGAATTAGAATCTTGATTAATCTAATATTAATCTGCAGTTTTTTATTTCATAACGCTCAAGAGGAAGCAGGGAGAAATCTATGGTAATATTTGCTTTGTGGATTGGTCTAACTCCTGTAGTATTGGAGACATGATAATGTGGATATGAGCGTGATCATATATGTATTTTTTTTTTTTTTTTCCTTTTCATAGTTGGAAATACAAGATTTATTCCAGACATTTTATACTGCATTTTTGGTGAACACCCCCCCCCCCCCCACACACACACCTCTGTATGTTCAACTAAATGAGTCATGTCTCTTATATAAAATTATATTAGTATTATACCCATGCGATGCACGGCTTAATCAAAATTCAAATGTAAACAATTTTTTTTATTAATTTACTTAAAATTAAACACTAAAATAGACTATAAAAAATAAATGAATATTTTACTTTTGAGTTATATAATGAATGCATATTGTGTGAGACTAAAGTGTTATAAAAGCATATATATGTCTAAAATAACTGAATGGAAGATGGTAGATGTAACTAATATAAAATGAGATACATAAAAGAAATATAAAAGGATTTTGCATAATATATTGAGATTTAAGGCTCAAGTAATATTTAAATGAAAAAACCTTGAATTTAATAATTAAAAGCTATTAAAAAAATGATTGAAAGTATATTTAAGCAGAAACCTCAATTCAGTAATTAAGAACAATCTAAATAACTAAACATTTAAAAATCTGAAGTAGAGAGACTTACATGAAAATTTAATTTTTGTTCTTGAAAGCAAGGGAGAAGACACCGAAACTTGAGTGATTTTCACCTAACCAAATGAAATAAATAAATAAATTCATTAGCATTGAGATATGATGAGAATTGAGAAGTGATACCTTTCAGTAGGTTGTACAGAAATTATTAGTGTTTACAGATTTTCTTTTCATTGCTTTAGATATAAGTGTCTGCAACTGTGGTAGTTCTTCAATTTTGGATGCTAAACATTTATACATAACACAAAACGTATGTTTAAGAACCTAATGACTGTCTTCATTTGTTGACATTAGGATATTCTATTGATGACCCTATGTACTTGTTTATCTTAATGACAAAATGTTTTTTTTTTTTTGATAAGTAATAAAATTTATTCAAAATGAAATCAACAAGTACACAGGAAGTATACAATCTGAAGGTAAAAGATTCATGTGCCATGTAGGATATCCTACAACCAAATTCAAAAAAAAAAAAATTCAAGAAAAAAAATTCCACTTTCTCCTGTGGTAGATAATATAAAAGGCATATTCACCAATATAATGATCACCTCTCTATATGGAGAAGGTATTTGGTATCAAATAATACTATGTCAGCGGTATCAAAATCCAATAAGTGTAAGACATGTTAGCAAAAAACAATCAATCCAATAACAATTGAAAAACATGTGTTAATGGGTAGTTATTTTTACACACGTTTCTCATTTATTGGATTTTGATACGGATGGCGTGGTATCATTTGATATAAAATACTTTTTCCCATATATGGGGCAAGAGGAGCAACAGCAATAACCCACGCAACTTTACCTAAATATATAGACCTGTCAAGCTTATCTGCATCCAGTTTGGTAGTATTTAAACCTGTTGAACCCAAAAACAACAATTTTGACACAACAAATATAAATCAATGAGCCCCATAAATCACAATATTAGTTTGCTCTGAGCCATTACCCAGATAGAGAGAGGGGAAAAAAAACAAACCAGCAGCAACAACAACAGACAAAAAGAAGAGAAAACAAAGCCAGCCCACGAACCTGAAAGAATACATCTGAGGTGGTTGGAGCATGTACACATGAATCATAAATAATCATGAACTGATAAAGTATCAAGTTCAATCCAAAAAAAAATAAGAGAAAAGGCTTAATCAAAAAACGATCAACAAAGGAAGCACAGTGCTTTAAACCTGAAAATGAACACCAAATATTTGGAAGCATGATGATGTAGAACAGCATAGGAAAATAAAGATAAAAGAAGAATGAAAGTATAAACAGGACAACCCCTAGGCTTCACCACGCCCTAGGCATCACCACCAAACAAAGAGAAAATCATCGAATTATTCTAATTCAAATTGTAATGCCCTTCAGAATTACAAGAGCACTACTTTAATGGGGTTTAGGGATTACACCAATATGGGAAGTACTTAATTTAATCCCTTAAAATCCTCAACATCAGAAAAACTAAAAATTCAAAAACAAAATTCATTTCAAATTCAAAAATAAAATGATTTTGGTGCTCCCTACATCACATGAAACTCTAATTAAAGTGCAAGGTACCAATAAGATACTGATGCATATTTTTGGCTAATGTCTGCTAGCTGGCTAGTGAAGCACTTTGAAGGAAAAACAAATAAAAGGCATCTCATCCTCATCCCTTTTGCCTTATAATTTGTTGGTTTCTTCCCTACAAGCTCCAGTTTGCGAAAATTTTAGAATTCTAGACCAGGTTGGCATCCAAAAACTTGAATCAAGACAAACTCTTTACTTTGTTTTGGTTTGGGAGATGGGGGGTAAAGATGATGAGAAACTAGTAGCTTAAGTAGAATCATAACTTAGGTCTGACAATAAAAAGTTATAATGAATGTCAACTGCCCAAAACCTATCCTTTAAGCTCCGAAATAAAATTAAAAAATAAAAAATAAAAAATAAAAAAAGCGCCCCTGATTAAAATAAGCAAAGGAAATGATAATAAATAACCGTACAATGGAGCAGCAGGAAAGTGAAATGGCAATGAGATGAATGATAATAATTAAATGTCAGTAATACCTAATCTACAAACTGAGGCAAGGAAACATAGAGAAACAGGGATATAGAGAAAAATAGTGGTTCAGCAATAAACAAAATCTAGGGATTAATCATCAAATCAGCACACTAAAACATTCTTGTGAGGAAATGAAAGGGATATTATCATCAGAGCTACTAAGTAAGAAGCATATGCTAAAAAATAATAGGCGGGCAGTGCAAGTCTATCTCAGGATTAATACAATTAATTTACCACCAAAACAAGAAGAGAAGCTTGCACGACTACAAGCTGACTTATAACTAGTGTCTGCTATTCTCAGCTGCACTCTCTTCCTACCCAAGTGCAACCACTAATTCTTTTAGGATGGCTTCAGTTGGCTGGTGTGAATTCTCTACAGCCTTGGATATTGCTTGCCATTTCTCACCATGCTTAGGTTCAGCAGCAATGCATCTCTTTAACACATCTTTCTGGCTCTCTTCACTCCCATGCTGAAGTTCGAATTTATAATATAATGCCCAGAAATCTCCAATATCCGGGGCAAGTGTGACTGCCCTGTTAAGCCAAGTTCGAGCTTTATCTACCTTCCTATCAAGCCAGAATAACTTGGCCACAGCAGCAATCACATGGGGATCATGATCACATTTCTTGAGAGCATCCATACTCTTGGATTTTCGTTGTGGACGGGGGACCATCTCAAGTGATGCTGCCCATAATATACCGCTGTTGGGACACTCCTGCAATGCCTTTGCCATCAAAATATCAGATTCCTTCCTATTACCATGCCTCGTTTCAGCTCGGACAGCAGCAAGCCATAGCTCAGGGTTCTGAGGATTTTTCTTCCTTGCCATGGTGAGGACAGCTCGAGCTTTACTCAATCCATTCATCCTCTCTTCCAGATTAGCAAGAGAAAGCCAAAGGTGTATACAATGAGGGCAACGCTTCAAACCCAACTCGTAAGTTTCCTTGGCTTCCTCCAAGTGACCTAGCCTTTCCTCTAGCTGTCCAAGCATCAACCACAATTTAAAGAATGCCGGGAAGAGTTTCAACCCTTCATCCAACAACATCCTCTCCTCGTCGGTATTCCCCAATTCTCTCTCAACAATAGCAGATTTCATCCATAATCTTTTGGTGCCACCTCTCTTTCTAGCCTTAGTAAGAAGACTTCTAGCTCTCTCGGGCTCATAATTCTCGAATTCAAGCTTAGATGCTGCGAGCCAAATATCCTCAGAGTTAGGAATGGCAGCATAAGCTTCTTGAAGGATTGCTCGTGCAGAATCCACATCCCCTGCAAGCCACTTCTCTTTAGCACCCATAAGCCACAAAACCTCAGCCTGTGGCCTGTAAGTAACTGCCTTACGAAGCAAAGCATCAAGAGAATCCCTAGTTCCATGACTCTTCTCCAGCTGTGCTGCCTTAAGCCATATGCTCTTCTTTGTCAAGAACACATTCAATGCATGAGCATAGATAGCTCTGGCCGTCTCAATTGAACCCCTCTTCTTACACTCCTCCGCATCTGCCACCCATGTCCTCTTCCTATCCTCTTCCTCCACACCAATCCCAATTGTATTCTTAACAATGGCTTGACAAGTCACCACAGAACCTGCCCGTTCCGCGGCCTCTGCCTCTCTCATCCATGCCTCCCTATCAATTGCCAAACCCTCCCTCTGCAAGGCCCTTATACCCCTCTCAATAATCTTCACCACCATTTCTGTATCCCCGTTTGCCTCTTCCAACTTTGCAGCAGTTATCCAAATAGCTGGCTCCTTTGGCAGCCTCTCCCTCGCCCTATTCGACACTTTCTTTGCATGATCATATGTCTCTAGTCTTGCCAATGCCAACCACAATTCAACGTGCAACGGACAACACTCCACAGCCCTGTGCAGTAACAGTCTGGCATCCTCCTCATTGGCCAACTCTACAACCGCCTTCCAAAGCCGAACCGAATCTGGAATATGCTCTAACCCTTTCCTTAACACTCTGCTCTTGTTCATCTCATCATGCTCCAATTTCGCTGCCTGTAACCACAGCTTAACTGAATTGGGTATGGATTTCACACCTTTTGCAATAACTGCCTTGGCCTCATCCGGGCTTGCTAATCTACAACCCTCCAACCACACATCCTCGCTCTTCGGACATTCCTCACAACCCTTTTGAATCAACTGTCTAGCTGCCTGAATCTTTCCAGCCACCTCTTCCAACCTTGCCGCAGCAATCCAACCCGGTGGATGCTTGGGATTCGTTTGAGTCACACTCTTCAACAACAATCTCGCCTTCTTAATATCAGAAATCTCCGCATCACTCGTGATCTTCATACTCTTCAAATCAGTGAGATAACCTTTTGGATCCACCACAGTTTGTCCCGAAACCGAATCCGATAACCTATCCAACTTCAATGACAACACAGTACCTCTTCCTTCACCCACAGCAGTCAAATCCGTGACCGGAGTTTGCGCCCACGGTGTCTCAGTACCACCAACAGCTCTACTCTTGGGGTCCAATGCCGTAACATGCTCTTGCTCTTGCCTAGCTTTTTCCAGTAGCGTATCCGGCACAGGCACGAAGCTCTCAAACCGCTTCTTCTTGTTTCGAAGCGAATAATCTCCGATTTCAGGAATGCTATCCCACTCCTGAGTCGATAAAGTACACAATTTCCTCTTCAAATCGGCAAATTGCTCTGTGATTTTTGGATTCGACGCACGGTACTTCTCGATTTCCTGCTTCAACCTAGCTTCTCTCCTATCCTTCCGCCGCGAATCCATTCGCTTATCAATCGCTTCCCAAACAGCATCAGCCTCCTTATCATCTTCATCATACTCACCATTAGCAAACAGACCAACATCGTTTCCTTCAAACTCGTCAAACTTCTGATTCTCATCGTATCCTTTCTCGTCCGCATCGTCGCCATCTTCACCTTCGTCAGGCTTTCCTCCGCGGCCCAGGTCCTCTCCAGAGGGCCCGCCGATGGTAGTGGCGGTGCGGTCAGGGGCAGCACGGGCAGGTCCGATATCGGAACGGGTGGTGAATCCGGTGGCACCACGGCCGAGGCCGGCGACGTAATTGGGCGGAGGCTTGGAGTTGAGGAAGTCGAGTTTGGAGCCACCGAGGAGAGGGAGGTGGAGAGAGAGAGTGGAGTAAGGGGTGATGCGGAGGCGGGAGAGGAGGATGGCGTCGTTTTGAGAAGGGAGAAGGTGGGATTGGGAGAGGTAGAGGCGGTGGAGGTGGTGGATTGGGATGTGAGTGTGGCGGTGGAGAGAGAGTTTGAGGGAGTGGAGAGAGGTGGTGTTTGGGTCTAGGGTTAGGGATAGGGTTTTCTGGTTTGGGATGGTGATGAACACCATGGTTATGGTTTTGAATTTGATAGAAGAGCAGAGATGGATCAAGAAGGAGAAGGGGATGAAGAACTGATTATTTGAATTTGATTCATTATTTGTTGTTTTTGTGTTCGTATCGTGTATGGGATTTGATAACTGTGTTTTCTTGATGGGTGTAAAGCTTTGATGATTTCTTTTTGATTTGTTTGGGGTTTATGGGTATGACCCGAATATATATAGTTGATTGAATAAAAGTCCTGCTTGTAGTCGGAGAGTGTTTTTTTTTTTTTTTTTTTTAAATGAGAAGACTAGACATTTTATTCATTATTCCAAAAAGAGAAAACATAATGAGTACATGCAAGCTCTACGTGTCTAGGACACTCCTCTAGCCATGCAACGTTGTTTTCTATATTAGCTGCATGTTGGGCCAACAAATGGGCAGGGACATTTCCCTACCTTTTTGTATGGGAAAAAGCAATAGTTCTGCACCGAAGATGACGTCTCACCCATTCCTTGGAGCGCGTTGCATAGAGTCTCCCTCTAACATTACATCCCTTACCCCAACGTCCATGGCGAACTGAACCCCGACCTCTATTGCCTTAGTTTCTATCTCCAATGCCCCTAGGGGAAGAGCAAGCTTCCGGCTGAGCGCAGCAATCACCATGCTTGCCGAGTCACGTATTATCACTCCAATACCTACCTGCTTCCGTTTGGAGAATACTGCTCCATCAACATATAGATCCTGATTTTCTATTTTTTTTGAACTCTGTTGCATATCCTGATCGAGTTAGGTTCTTGTCTCTCTGGTTAACAATGGATATAAGTGAAGATGGTAAGATATAGATCTTGACGGGCCTACTCGACGGGCCTACGTTGACGGGCCTGACGGGCCTACCTGACGGGCCTGCCTGACGGGAATACCTGACGGGCCTGCCTGACGGGTATACCTGACGGGCATACCTGATGGGCCCACCTTAATGGGCCCGACGGATCAGAACTGTTGGGCCTGTGTAAAGATTATCCCATGCGCTTTGAAGGCCCATCGCTGACAAACACAGTAAGGGCTCATGATCCGAAATCTCTATTGCCTAGAAAAGCCCTAAGATCCGAAAATGGAAATCCTTGCTCACCACGCTCAGAAGAAATCGAAGTAGAGTCCCACATGGAAAAGATTTGGAGACCAAGAAGGAAAAGTCAACTCCCTACCACTATAAAAAGACCTAACACCCACGCAAATAAGGTACATTTAATCGACCCTCTCTAGTGCTCTAAAGTGGTGAGAAGAACTCTAACTTGACCTTCGGAGAGTGTTTGGCCGGCACCACACCGGTGCTCTCTAGAGGTTTTTCTTTCGATTGCTCTTGTTGTGCAGGTTCGCTTTGAGTCGTGAGTGCGGTGTGACCTATTGGTGATAATTTTCAATGTCATCAGTTGGCGCCGTTTGTGGGAACACGTAGCACACTATCGCTTCCTAGACAAAAGAGTTACATGGTACTCACACGCTCGATGGCAACCACTAACGACGTTCAAGAAAAGGAAGCCCCTACGACTGCCCTTGAGAGACAAGTCAGGACGCTCGCCGCAGCCGTGGAGCGCCTCACCAAACAAAACCACGACCTAGAAGAGCAGCTAAACCAAAAGAGTGCAGCGGTCAATAACCAAGGAGCGGATCAAGAAGGGACCAGCGCTGAAAGGAGAAATCAAGACGGACCACAGGAGAGTAACGCCCCGAGCAGACCAGTGCGACGGGACACTAGCATCCCTTCAGTGACGGATACGGCTCCACAACCCATCATCACGGAGATGCAGGCGATGAAGGAACAGATGGAAGTACTGATGAACGCTCTCAAGGGGCGAGTGTCCAGTGATCTTGACGACCTTGTCAACCGGACTGACTCGCCATTTACGACAACCGTCAATTCCTTCCCCCTGCCGAGTAAGTTCCGCATGCCAAGTATGGATAGTTATGATGGAATCAAGGACCCTCTAGATCACCTAGAGACCTTCAAGACCCTGATGCACCTTCAGGGAGTGGCAGACGCGATTATGTGCAGGGCATTTCCTACGACCCTAAAGGGCACAGCAAGGATTTGGTTCAGCCGGCTAGCACCAAACTCCATCAGCACCTTCAAGGAGCTAAGCGCTCAATTTACCACGCACTTCATCGGAGGACATCGGTATAAGAAATCCACGGCTTGTTTAATGAATATCAAGCAGCGAGAGGAGGAGACGTTACGGGCCTACATATCACGCTTCAATAAAGAAGCGCTCTCGATCGACGAAGCCGACGACAAGATATTGGTGGCAGCGTTCACGAACGGGCTGAAGGGGGGTAAGTTTTTGTTCTCCCTATACAAAAACGACCCAAAGACCATGTCAGAGGTGCTTTACAGGGCCACCAAGTATATGAACGCTGAGGACGCACTATTAACCCGAGAAGATAGACCCAAGAAAAGAGACAGACAAGAGGATCCCCGACAGGACCAGGGGCGGAAGAAAGGAAGGATGGGAGACCGGAGGGAGGAGAGACGTCCAAAACCCATGGGCGGAAGGTTCACAAGTTTCACCCCGTTGACCGCTCCGATAGACCAAGTCCTAATGCAGATTAAGGACGAAGGATCCCTAACGTTTCCGGGAAAGCTGAAGAGTGATCCAAACAAAAGGTCCAGAGACAAATATTGCCGCTTCCACCGTGACCATGGTCACGACACGGCCGATTGCTATGACTTGAAGCAATAAATCGAGGCCCTTATCCGACAAGGAAAGCTGAAGAAGTTCGTCAGTAAGGAGAGAACGGATCAACCCCCATAAGAACAACACCCCCGTCGAGAAAACGAGCGACCAAGGCCCCCATTAGGGGACATAAGGATGATAATCGGAGGAACAGCTGCGGCCGAATCGTCAAAAAAGGCTCGCAAAACATACCTTCGGATGGTACAGAATGTCCAGTTGGCGGGTACAGTGCCAAAGATGGCAAGAAGGGAAAGCCCCATTATCGGGTTCTTGGAAGAGGATGCACGGCGCCTACACCATCCACACGACGATGCCCTCGTCGTCAGCATGCGGGCAGGCGACTACAATATGCACCGAGTGTTGGTCGACAACGGCAGCTCGGCCGATATCTTGTACTATCAGGCGTTCCAGCAAATGAGGATTGATAGGGAGCAGCTAATGACAAACGCCCCGCTCGTTGGTTTCGGAGGGAGTAGGGTATTCCCTTTGGGCGCGGTCACGTTATCGGTGACAGTAGAAGATTACCCCCAACAAATCACCAAGGACGTAACATTCTTGGTGGTCGATTGCTCGTCCGCCTACAATGCTATTATTGGACGACCCACGCTCAACTCGTGGAAGGCGGCAACATCAACTTACCACCTGATGATCAAGTTCCCAACGGAGTATGGCGTAAGAGAGCTACGTGGAAGTCAAGTTGCCGCACGAGAATGCTACGTAGCTATAATGGAGATGGAAGACCAAATCCAGGCCTTGAATATAGAAGAGCACCGAACGATGGCAGAACCCACAGAGAAGTTAGAGGAGATAACTCTCGACAGTTCCAACCCGGACAGAACAACCAAGATCGGAACGCTTGCCAAACCCGCAATCCGTCAAGAGCTCGTAGCTTTCTTGAGGAGCAATAAGGATGTGTTCGCCTGGAGTCATGACGATATGCCAGGAATCGATCCCTCGGTCATGGTACATAAACTGAATGTATTGCCTTCATTTCCACCCGTCCGACAAAAGAAGAGAGCATTCGCGCCAGAACGAGACCAAGCGATAGCGGAAGAGGTCCACAAACTCCAAGAGGCAAGCTTCATCAGGGAAGTCTACTATCCCGATTGGCTGGCGAATGTGGTAATGGTAAAGAAGACGAGCGGTAAGTGGCGGATGTGCGTGGATTTCACCGATCTTAACAAAGCATGCCCCAAAGATAGCTATCCCCTTCCAAGGGTCGACGTCCTGGTAGACTCGACGGCTCAACACCAATTACTAAGCTTCATGGACGCTTTCTCGGGTTACAACCAGATCCGCATGCACGAGGCCGATCAGGAAAAGACTTCGTTCGTAACCAGTCAAGGACTCTTCTGTTACAAAGTAATGCCATTCGGCTTGAAGAATGCGGGAGCAACATACCAAAGGCTAATGAACAAGATGTTCGCACAGCAAATCGGGAGGAATGTGCAAGTCTATGTCGATGACATGCTGGTGAAAAGTCGGAAGGAGGAAGACCACCTGGAAGATCTTAAGGAAACATTCGGTACGCTTCGATCCTACAACATGAAGCTCAATCCGGGAAAGTGCGCATTCGGCGTAACGGCAGGCAAATTCCTAGGATTCATGGTATCCCAGAGGGGGATTGAGGCTAACCCGGACAAAATCCGAGCCATAGTAGAGATGGCCCCACCGAGAAATGTGAAGGAGATACAAAGCCTTAACGGCAAGATAGCGGCATTAAATAGATTCGTGTCGAGAGCCACGGACAAGTGTTTGCCCTTCTTTCGCACGTTAAAGAAGTCTTTCGAGTGGACGGACGAGTGTCAGCGAGCATTCGAGGAATTAAAAGCATACCTATCCTCACCGCCCCTATTGAGTCCCTCGCAACCTGGTGAAGAACTTTTCCTCTACTTGGCTGTCTCCTCTTTGGCAGTAAGCGCGACCTTAATTAGAGAAGAGGATAATGCACAGAAGCCTGTATACTACGCCAGCCGGGCGTTCCGCGGTGCCGAAAAAAGATACCAGCCTATGGAAAAACTCGCTTTTGCATTGGTCACGGCGGCTCGCAAGCTCAAGCCCTACTTTCAAGCCCATACCATGAACGTAATGACCGACAAGCCCTTGCGAAGGGCACTGAGTAACCCTGAAGCCGCGGGTCGACTAACGCTGTGGGCAATAGAATTGAGTGAGTTTGATATCAAGTACCGTCCACGTGTGGCCATTAAAGGACAAGCTGTAGCCGACTTCATAGTGGAGTTTACGTGTGACGAGGACAAGGGGGCAGAAGAATTCCCCCAGTGGAGCATATATACCGACGGATCATCCAATCGGCGAGCCGGAGGGGCCGGCATAGTATTGCTGTCACCTGAAGGAGACAAGATTGAATGTATGGTCCGTCTCGACTTCCCCACCACCAACAATGAAGCGGAATACGAAGCCGTGGCGCCAGGACTCGACCTAGTCAAAGCCGCCAGAGCTGAAAATGTGGTGGTTTACTGCGACTCTCAAGTCGTGACCAATCAAGTAAACGGAGATTATGAATGCAAGGGGGAAAGGTTGAAGAAATATCTTGATCAAGTAAGGGCGAGAGTCGACGGACTAAAAGCAATGGTCGTCCAAATCCCCAGGGGAGAAAATGAGCTCGCTGATCGACTAGCCAAAGCCGCTTCAGCAGAACATATGGTGACACCGGGTAATGTACTTTCTTTTGTTCAACTTTTTCCACTAATAGACCCCGACAACATGCAGGAGATACGCTCCGAAAGAAACTGGACCACACAGATAACTTCATACTTAAAGGACGGGTTACTGCCAGAAGAAAAGGAGGCAGCAAGAAAGCTAAAAGTCCAAGCGGCAAGGTTCGTCTTAATAAAAGACATTCTTTACAAGAGAGGTTTCTCCCGTCCTTATCTAAGATGCCTGGGGGCTGAAGAAGCAGACTACGTAATGAGGGAAGTACATGAAGGGATATGCGGGAACCATTCTGGATCGCGGTCGTTAGTGCACAAACTGGTACGAGCTGGGTGGTATTACTGGCTAACCATGCAGAAGGATGCCGAGTCTTACGTTAAAAGCTGCGACAAATGCCAGAGGTTCAGCAATTTTATCGGACAACCAGCTGAGGAACTAACCCCTATAACGGCTCCATGGCCGTTCGCTCAGTGGGGACTAGATATCATGGGACCTTTCCCAACGGCGATAAGGTAGCTAAAGTTCTTGGTAGTGGGTATTGATTACTTCACAAAATGGGTAGAAGCGGAAGCCTTGGCCACTATTATAGAAAAGAACATTAGAAGTTTTGTCTGGCGATGCATCGTATGCAGGTTTGGTATTCCTAGAGTCCTTGTCTCCGATAACGGGAGGCAGTTCGACAACGGCCACTTCCGGGATTTCTGCACACAGCTGGGAATAAAAAACCACTACTCATCACCCGCCCATCCTCAGGCTAATGGCCAGGTTGAAGTCACGAACCGATCTCTGTTAAAGATTATCAAGACTCGGCTCGAGGGGGCAAAGAGCATATGGCCCGAAGAATTTCCGAGCATACTGTGGGCATACAGGACAACGGCGAGGACTCCAACAGGAGAGACGCCATTCCGACTGACATACGGGAGCGAGGCCGTCATCCCAGCAGAAGTTGGGCTCACAACTTACAGGGTTCACAACCATGACGAGAACAGGAATGACGAATCTATGAGGCTACAGCTGGACCTGATAGATGAGGTTAGGTCGGCGGCGGAGCAAAGGATCGCTTGATACCAGGACCGCATGGCCAGGCATTACAACTCCCGGGTCCGACACAGAAACTTCCAAGTAGGAGACCTCGTACTCAGGAGAGTCATGGGTGCAACTAGAGACCCTACACAGGGAAAACTCGGCCCCAACTGGGAAGGACCTTACAGAGTTACGTCATGGAAAAGGAGAGGAACATACCACCTGGAGACAACAGATGGAGAGAAGCTACCGCATCCGTGGAATGCCGAGCATTTGAGAAAATACTACCAGTGATAGAAACACGGCGAACGGCAACCAATTTTCTTTTTTTTAAGCTTTTTTATAAGTTTTTCTTTTAACTGTTTTTCTTTTGCTACAATCTTGTTGTGCCTTTTTTAAGCCCAAGGGGGCAGGCACTTTTCCTTTACGCATTTCTATAATCAGATGCAATTTTGATCTTCTACTTGGATGTCATTACAATTGTCCACAAAGTTAACGGAAACTAAGTCAAGTCCACAAGATGGACGGATACAATATGAAGTCCACAAGATGGACGGATCATCCTACAAGGACGATCACTTTAAGTCCACAAGGTGGACTGACACAAAATGAAGTCCACAAGATGGACGGATCATCCTACATGGACGATCACTTTAAGTCCACAAGATGGACGGACGCAAAATTAATTCCACAAGATGGACGGATCATCCTACAAGGACGATCACTTTAAGTCCACAAGATGGACTGACACAAAATGAAGTCCACAAGATGGACGGATCATCCTACATGGACGATCACTTTAAGTCCACAAGATGGACGGACGCAAAATTAAGTCCACAAGATGGACGGATCATCCTACAAGGAGGATCACTTTAAGTCCACAAGGTGGACGGATACAAAATGAAGTCCACAAGATGGACGGACCATCCTACAAGGACGATCACTTTAAGTCCACAAGATGGACGGACACAAAATTAAGTCCACAAGATGGACGGATCATCCTACAAGGAGGATCACTTTAAGTTCACAAGGTGGACGGATACAAAATGAAGTCCACAAGATGGACGGATCATCCTACAATGACGATCACTTTAAATCCACAAGATGGACGGATACAATATGAAGTCCACAAGATGGACGGATCATCCTACAAGGACGATCACTTTAAGTCCACAAGGTGGACGGACTATCCTAAAGGGGTGATAACTTAGTCCACAAGATGGACGGATACAAAATAAAGTCTACAAGATGGATGGATCTTCCTAAAGGGATGATAACATCCTACATGGATGATAACTTAGTCCACAGGATGGACGGATACAAAATGAAATCCACAAGGTGGACGGATCATCCCAGGAAGATGACCACTTAAAATTCACAAGTTGGACGGATCATCCACAACGTGGACAGAAATAAAATAAAGCAAACAAGACGGACTGATCATTTTACACAATAAAATAGTATCCACAAGGTGGACGGAACATTCCACAGATTTCCAAAGAATAAATTTTTAAGATCAAAAACATACCTACACATGAACGAATATAAATAGGTCAAGCAATGACAAAATTCAAAACATATAAAATGAAGTGCACGGATTCATTTAACAAAATAGGCCATTAAAAGGCAATGTTTACATATCATCAACAACGGATGAGAATTGTTCCAAAAAGTATATATATAAAAAATAAAAAAATAAAAAAAAAAATCCCTCTACTGAGCTTTGTCCGCATTGTCGACGGGCTGAGGAACCGTCTCCGTGTCAGGCTCAGCTTGATCAACTTTCGCTGGTGCAAACACCCCGTCACCAACGGCATCGTCGACATCAAAGAGGTCATCTGTATCCTCTGAGGCAACAGGCACGACGGATGACTGAACCGGGTCTTCAACTTTGAACTTGGAAGTGCCCACGTCTGGATAAGCTTGCTTGACTTGACGGAGGGCATCCATGAAGCCCTGATGGAAAGAATCGCCTAGCTCAGTAATTAGGGCGTCGGAGTCACGGTATTCACGAACCGCAACGTCCTTAGCCTGACGGACTTCATTTTTTAGCTCTGCTATCTCTTTGTCCTTGCTCTCTAGAGCCTTCTTTGCCTCCTCCGTCACCTGTTCAAGGCTCTTCCTTGCCTTCTCCGAAAGCTCAAGCTTCTTCTCTATCTTGGGTTTCCAGTTTCGCAACTGGAGGAGTTCTTCCTCCGTCTGCTCCGCCTTGGCCCGTACACGATCCAAAGCCGTCTCATGGCTGAGGCACCGTCCCATCAGCCCCTTCATCATGACCATTGCCTAAAAAATAACAACATAGTTATAAAACGAACTTTCGGCAGATGATTTAATTTGTATTTGAATAGTAGACGGACTATCTTACCTGTGTAATTGCAAACAGGCCCGTCTCACCCATGGCCTCCGTCGAGTGATTGCCTAAATCTTCATAATCCTCCGCCGAAATGATGGAGGAAATCTGTTCTAAGGCATGCTTAGAATCCTCTCGAAGAAGGACGGGCGGCTTCTCTTCATCCTTCGACGGGCCCTTCATCAGGCCCTTGCCAACCCCGTGCTTGGTTGGAGTGACCGTCTTCGGAGGCTCCGCCATGAGTCCCACGACGGGATCTAAAGACACTTTGGCCTTCTTGGCCTGACGATCCGCTTTGGGCTGAGTTTTCCGCTTCGCAGACGGATTGCTTGGGCCCGTCGCAGGGGGAGCGTCGTCAGCAGTCTTCTTAGCAGCCTTTGCCCGGATCATGGCTCTTCTCTTAGCGTCGTCCATCTCTAAAACATGGACGGGGGAGTTAATTAGCAAAAAATAAGATACATAATTTTTTCAAGTAAAGGGTGACGAACTTACGCCTCCTTATCTGTGCTTCGTACTTGACGGCTGCCGCTGTAGGTTCCGGTCCGTCGCAATACCAGTGAATGGTATTTAGTGTTACCAACTTCGCCCAAGTCCTTTCCTCCGGCTTGGTCTTTAAGAAAATTTTCTCAAGGAAAGCAAACTCCTTAAGGTCAATTTGGGGGCGTCGTCTAACTACAAAAGAAGATAGAGGACGGTTAGATTATATTCAAAAAACTTAGTAATGTTAAAGTTTGAAGGATAGTCCATACTAGACGGGTCCAATATGCCCCAAGTAGTGTCGACGGGCATGAAATCCGTTTCCCCCGGACGACCCATCCAACCGTCGCCTTCTAGGAAGAAGAACCGACTCTTCCAATCTCTATTTGAGTCCGGCGTGTCATAGATGACTTTCAGCAACGGACTCCTGGGGACGAAGCTATATATTCCCCTGGATTTGTCAATTTCGTCCGGACGGTAGCAGTGAAAGAACTCCCTAACCGTCAGCCTTTTCTCTCCGTTGGACATAGCACCGTACAAGACTTCCATCGCTATAAAAACCCTCCAGGCATTAGGGGAAATCTGGTTCACGGATAACCCCAGTTAATGGAGGAGCGAACGGTGAAGCGAACTCAATGGGAATCTGAGTCCGGCCTTCAACATTTGCTCATATACCTCGACTCCCTCTACCCCGTCATAGTAACACTTCTCTGATTCGTAGGGTAGACGGATCGTAACATTTTCTGGAATTTGATAATTATCCCTAAATGTCTTAAAGTGCTTTTCTTTGATAACAGACGTGAAGTAATTCACCGTCCACTCCGGTAGCATGACGAACTCCCTGAGCCCATCAGCACCAATGACGGATCTGACAATCTGATCCTCACCGTCACCAGGTCCCTCGTCTGGATCAACCACCTCCAAATCCTCATATGTTAAGGACGAGGAGGAGGTGGACGGACTACTATCATTTGGACTACCTTGTTCTCGATGACCGGACGGATATACTTCCTCGTAATCCAACCCGTCACGAATAACCAACTGATTACTCGACGCACTAGACATTTCCTACATGAAACGACAAGAGCCTAAGACTCTGACGGTCTATGTGTCTATAACGGGTGTGGATTGTAAGGAAAATTAAAACAAGTATTAGCTTTAAGAAGAGCACTTACCAGTTTTGCCAACGAAGTGATGAAGGATGGCGTTGACGATTAAGGTAAATGAACGGATCAGCAGATTATGACGGGTGCGCTCTGACAAGAGTGACGGGTACGCTCTGACAGCCTGATTTCTGCTGAAACTGAAGAAATGAGAGGAATCACTCCCTTATTTATAAGAGAGATGCACGGAAGTCGAAGCGTCGCTTCGATCCGAGACAAGATCCAATCAATTTGTGACACGTGTCATCAGCATTAATTACCTTCGTACAGCCTGTCTGTAGTTGGTGTGATCGACGGACTCCTCATTTGCACCGTCATCCTATCTTGCATAGATCCGTCAACCCGTTATGACTATAAACTTAACTCTCCTTTTGTCTCATGGGCCTCCTTCCATCATAAAAATAACCGTCATACCCTCACGTTTGGATCGTCACCCCATCGATCCTTTATCCTAAATGATGACGGACCATTGGGGTGAAGGGGGCAACTGAAGATGGTAAGATATAGATCTTGACGGGCCTACGTTGACGGGCCTACGTTGACGGGCCTGACGGGCCTACCTGACGGGCCTGCCTGACGGGTATACCTGACGGGCATACCTGATGGGCCTACCTTAATGGGCCCGACAGATCAGAACTGTTGGGCCTGTGTAAAGATTATCCCATGCGCTTTGAAGGCCCATCGCTGACAAACACAGTAAGGGCCCATGATCCGAAATCTCTATCGCCTAAAAAAGCCCTAAGATCCAAAAATGGAAATCCTTGCTCACCACGCTCAGAAGAAATCGAAGTAGAGTCCCACATGGAAAAGATTTGGAGACCAAGAAGGAAAAGTCAACTCCCTACCACTATAAAAAGACCTAACACCCACGCAAATAAGGTACGTTTAATCGACCCTCTCTAGCGCTCTAAAGTGGTGAGAAAAACTCTAACTTGACCTTCGGAGAGTGTTTGGCCGGCACCACACCAGTGCTCTCTAGAGGTTTTTCTTTCGATTGCTCTTGTTGTGCAGGTTCGCTTTGAGTCGTGAGTGCGGTGTGACCTATTGGTGATAATTTTCAACGTCATCAATAAGTAAAATGAGTAGGGGAGAAATGACTCTTTTTGGATCTGCATGTTGTTCAATGCTTACGATGCATTTCACAGTACAGTTATTGTCACAGCATCTGTTTTATTGGAAGAACCCAAAGGAGCAGAAGGCCATAATAATTATTATCCTTATGGCTCCCATATATGCAATTGACTCATTTGTGGGTTTGTTGGATATCCAGGGAAGTAAAGGATTTTTCATGCTTTTGGATTCAATTAAGGAATGTTATGAGGCTCTGGTGAGTGCCTTCCACTCAGTTTTGATTTAATTTTGTTTTTGGCTTACCATCTCATGTCTAACTTTTCATATTTCTCCTTACAGGTGATTGCTTAGTTCATGGCTTTGATGTACAGTTACCTGAATATATCTATTGGTAAAAATATTGTACCAGATTGCATTAAAGGAAGAGAAATTCACCATTCATTTCCAATGACTCTTTTTCAGGTGCAAAAGTCAGCTTCTACTTTGTAATATTCTGAATTTTATTTTGTTATGGGAACTACAAATAGTGTATTCTAGCATCATGAATGGGATTTTGGCCCACATGTGGACATGGAAAGTAAACAATTATGTTTTCAAGATTGTGTCATAATTGCTTCATCATAACTCATCCAAATTTCAGTTAGAAAGGGACTGAAGCATATCATTCCTTTAATGCTGGCGTTTATTAAAATATTATTTTCTGAGCTGATGTGTTGAAACATGTCAGATCTAAATACATTCTACATTATTGTAAGCTTTTCCTTTCTTGACAGCATCGTTGATCCAATCTCTTAGGTCCATTTCTGTTTAAGTCTACGTAAGATAATTGAAATGTAGTGTTTTCACAAACTGCAGCCTCACACTGTCCGGCTAGACCACCATACCCTAAAGCTCCTCAAGTATTTGGACATGGCAATTTGTCATCATCCGCCCAGTCTGCTCCATTTTGATGATAGCACTGCAAAAATACTTGGGATGTACCCCAGTTGGTTGGGCTGGACATTCACCATCATTCTTAACATTTCGATTTCATTGGCCTTGTATTCTCTGGTGCTCTTTTACCATGTGTTTGCACAGGAGCTGCAACCCCACAAGCCACTTGCAAAGTTCATGTGCATCAAAGGGATTGTCTTCTTTTAGTTTTTAGCAGGTAAATTTTATTGTATGTTATTTATTATTATTTTGTGTGTGTTCTTTGTTGTTTGTGCTTATGTTTTTTAGGCTAGCTACTTCATCTTCTCTGATTGAGGCAGTTCTCACGCTTAATAAAGATTTCTTACCTATCCAAAAAAAATTCTCATCCCATTCATTTTTTGGCATTTAAGCTTAATTCTTCACACAACCCTTCTCCCCCTGAAAAGTAAGAAAATTACTCTAAAAAGGATAGAATGGAAGCCTAACACAAACTTACGAAATGCACCAAGGACACAAAAGAACTCCCAAAGTTTGGACAAGAAATCAAAGCATCTCCGAAAGCCTAAAAGTTGGACATAAAGACACCAGCCTCTTTCTGTCCCTACAATTATAGTTCATTGCCTTTATAGTTGAAAGACCTAGGTGAAGATTTTTTAGTTTCCAAGGTTAAAAAAAGGCTCCTAGGATTTGGTGCCTTTTAGATATAAAAACTAAAGATAACGTGCACAGAAGTCTACTTCAAATGTACTCCACCGTGAAACTCCTAATGACCAACTTAAGCCGATGTTTCTAACCATTTGAACTTTTAAGGACTATTTATGTAATACCTCGCATACTTTTATTTGAGATTATTATTAAGTTTTCTTTTAAATATAATTGGTGAGCCATAGATTTTCTTTTATTTGTAATTGTAGCCCGCTACCCCATTAAGCCTACATCTTTAATACAAACTACAGGGTAGAAGAAGAGACAGTCAGGATTTTCATAAAAAAGGTTTTATCAAAGAGGTTAAGAGGTTTTTCTTTGGAGTTTATAGTACCTACAAGTGAAAGGGTAATCAGATTGTTCAAGGTATGATTTCTCACCGTTAGAAACAAGAATTAAGGAGTTAGAATTTTTATTATAAAAGAAACTTTAGTGATGTTTAGATTGTTGAATTGGTAATTTCTTAGATTATGGTTTTACGTGGTTTCAATTATTCAGAAATCTTGATTGTCACTGTTCGGACCCTTGAGCAAAAGCCGAAACTGTTAAACCCATGTATAAAGCTAGCGTCACTTTTGTAGGGCCATATGAATTTTTGGGCTGCCATAACTCTAATTCTAATTTGCTGGAATTTTGCACCTGACCCCACCCATATGTCACTTGTTATCTCTCATTTTTGTCAGGATCCCATTCTTCTTATTGTAGCTTTAATGGTCTATAGCCTAGGTGTTGACTAATTCCAAACAAAGTGATACTAAGAGCACTCACAGCAGTGGTGCTATATAGGTATAATGCTATTTTTTAGCTCTTCTATACCCAAAAACCATTACACAGCAGTGGAGCTAAATCTAAAAGATTTAGCTCCTCAGCTATAGTGCACATCTAAAAATAGATGTGCACTGTAGCTCAAAGCTAAAAAAAATATATTTTTTTATTACATCTCTCTCTCCTCTTTGATTAAAATAGTCCTATCCTTCTCTCTCTCTCTCCGGCTTCTCTTCATTCTTCTTTCTTCCTCAAAAAAAAAATTTTCTCTCCAGCTCACCGGCCTCCCTCATCCCTCAGCTCGCCGGTCTTTTTTTTTCTCTCTAGCTCTCAGCTCGCCGGTAAATTTTCTTTTCCTCTCTAGCTCTCGCCGGCCTCCCTCATCTTCCTCATCCCTCAGCTCGTCGGCCAGCTCCCTCACCGCCGACCTGTTCCACCGACCCAGCTCGCCGACCCATGCCAAGCCCCATCGCCCAGTCTGCATTCCTCCGCCGTCCTCAACGTCACCGACCCAAGCCCCCAGCCGCCGATCCATGCCTCCGTCCAATCCTCTGATCAAACCCACGCCGCCCAGTCCTCCCCACTCCGGCGATCAACGCCTCCGCCCAGTCCTCCGATCAGACCCACGCCATTCTCTTTGCTGTGATTGAGTTTGTTTGTTTGTTTTTTTTTTTTTTTTTTTAATGTATTTTCATGTGGGAATGATGTTTGATTTTTGTTTTCTTCTATGGGTTTGATGGCTGTGGTGGTGGCGATGGTGGTTGTTGTGGCTATGGTTTGGTGGTACGGTGTTTGGTTTTTTTTTTTTTTTTTTGTGGGTTTGGTTGTGTCTGCTGGTGGTGGTGATAGTGGTGGTTGCGGGTGTGGCTGATGGTAGAGGTGGTTGTGCACGGTGCTGGGTTGTGTTTTTGGGTAGTGGGTTATATTATTTTATTATAGGGATATATTATTTTATTGTGATGTTTATATTATTTTATTGTGTTGATAGCTAAAATAGATCCACTGCTGTAGTATATGTGTAGGTATAATAGATAAAGTAACTTTTGGTGGAGCTAAAAAGCTAAATTTTTAGCTCCACTGCTGTGGATGCTCTTAAGGTCCAACGTCTACCATTCTTTAAAAGGTTAATGACAGGTTTGTTTCTTTTGTCCAAATTGTAATTTCATCCCAAAATATTGTGGTATTAAATCCATTAGGGTCAATGAAATTAAGTCCTTGAGCAAAGTCATGATAGATGTGGCCCACAGTTTTTCTTTGGAGTTATATAATTAAATCGTATAGTATTAGCTGCTGCCTATGGGTTTTGATAAATTCAAGGAAACACATTTTTGGGTAGAGATGCTTGGCATTAGTGCTATCATTTAGTTCAGCAAAGTATTTTACTCATGAATCAGTTTGTATAGGTTAGTAAGATTTATATTTTATAGAGGATATTAAGTAATTTCCATGATTGATTTTAGGTCTCATCTAAGAGTATTTTGATACTATTTGGAGGGTGTTTCAGCTGGACTTTCGGAGTGATTCAAGTGCTGTAAGTAATTATGCAAAATATGCACAAGTTTTGTCATTTAGGTTCTTAGATGTCAAGGTTTTTCAAAAGTCATATTTTTAAGTTAAAGTTTCCTAAAGTTTATTGAAAGCATTTTTATATCATTAAAAGAGAAATTTCGAATTTTAATTAATGTTTTGAATATCCGAATCTCATTTAAAAGATGATTTCTAAACTAAACTCTTTTTAGAAAATAATTGAGTTTCATTGTAAGTTTCCAAAATGGTGTTTGTTCTTTAAATTTGTTAAAACCAAGTGATTTTAGTCATATTCCTATTCTCCAAATGGTATTTAAAATGTTTCTTTTAGCAAATTAAATTTTTAGATTTACTCAAGAATTGTAATATATTTATATAAACTCTTCAGTCCTTATTCATTCCCTAGGAGAGTCAAGCATCCTTTGATTTATGTTCTATTCGATTTTGTGATCTTTGATATGTCTCTGTATTTGAAAAGAAATTGTTAATATCAAGTAAATTATTATATTTTGTACAAACTTTGCTTTGTGATATGTGACTCAAAATAAGTGTTTTTAGAATTGATCAGATATATCAGATATATGTGTAAATCCGCTCACAGGATTGTATGTGAGAATATGTGTTGATCCCTCACCAGCAGGGGTTAGATGTTGGTATCCGCTCACAGGATTGTATGTGAGAATATGTGATGTGTATATATGAAACTGTGCTCTGATCAATTTTATGTATATGATTTCAAATGATTTTAAGATGTGATTACATATGTATTAAGTGATTCATTATATGCTTTGTGGAATAATTATTTTTGATATCATTGAATGATTTTGTAAAAAAATAAAATACTCGTCCTTTGCTTGACTCTATTTCGTTGTGTATTCTGTATAATTACTTACTGGATGTGTGGCTCACC
The DNA here is from genome assembly GCF_932294415.1 of Quercus robur. NCBI lineage: Eukaryota > Viridiplantae > Streptophyta > Magnoliopsida > Fagales > Fagaceae > Quercus > Quercus robur. The sequence continues at coordinate 83,761,774 of NC_065538.1, read as the reverse complement.
CCATCAATTACAATTTTCAGATTAAAGTTGGTTGGGGAACAGAACCTTTGGATTGCTTAATAAGGTGCAAGGTAGAGCGTGGGAGTTTTAGGCGAAGTCAATAATACTTGAAGTCTTAAAAGATTATTAGTTATTTCTAAATTTGAGAAGTTTGGATTTTTGTAAGAGATTTATCAATAGCATTGTTTATTTGGAGTTTTGAATTATGTTTAAATTAATCATGTTTATTGAGTGATATTAGTTCAACAAGTTAGTCATGCATCAAAATTCATGTTCCATGGATTTGGGTCGTGACAATTTAACATGCTTGAATTCCTTTCACCTCCATGTGGCTGAATGAATATTTCTAAGTGAAACATCCAAATTGGGCACCCGAGGTCTTCACTATTATTTTTCCAATTTAGTCAAAGTTCTTGTTAGCTTGGCAGTTTGTGTTTATAGACTAGCACGAGCACCCAAGTCTGGCTTGAATTGATAGGATGCCTAGAGATTCTTTAAAGACGCAAACTAGCAGTTGATTTTAAACATCATATGCCTTAATCGATCTTTAACATATTTTCAGGTGCTTTCATGTAAACTTATTATACTATTGGAAAATTAGTGTGGATTTTTTCTTTTTCGATAGAGTAGAAAACTTAAGTGATTCTAGTAACTTATACCTTAAGGGTAATCCTGGAACATTGTGTTGATCCAGAAAACCCAAGCATTGTCATATGCACTTTGAATATCTTAATGGTTATTATCTGGTTACTTATTTTCTTAAAAATGGTATTCTCTGGGTCCTGGGTCTTTGTATTCCCTTAAATGACACTTAAACAGAACATAGTGTATGACCTTTCTGCCTCAAAATTTTGTTCTGACACAACTCTCTCTCTCTCCCCTATTTATTTTTCCTCCTTTTTTTCCCTCTAATCTATTTTGAATTTCTTCTTTATAAGTATGGAAATAATATGTGGAAGTCTCATGTCAATACTTGTTTATAAATTTCCATCTTTGACCAAACGCAGGGAGTGGTGCTTAAAGTACTAGCTGCACTGGGTATCATTCGATCTCATCATTTCTGGTTAGATGTGGAGCACATTGAGGAAGCTATTCAGAATGTCTTGGTATGTTTAGAGATGGTTGTCTTTTCTGTTCTCCAGCAATATGCATACCATGTTTCACCTTACAGTGGAGACGTTGAATCGAAGTTTAAATTAAATAAGAAGGACAAATGATTTGAAAAGGCTCAAGAGGAAGCAGGGAGAAGTCTATAGTAATATTTGCTTTGAGGATTGGTCTGACTCCTGTAGTATTGGAGACATGATAATGTGGATTTGAATGTAATCATGTAGGGAAATTATTGTGTACTCCCGGAATAGCATTAGTACCATAAATGCATACTCCCTCCTCTCACATAAATGGTGGGTCCTACTAATTAAATTCATAGTGAGACTCACCATTCATGTGAGAGGAGGAACTACGTATTTATGGTACTCTGGGAGTATCTAATAATTTTCCTATCATGTATGTATTTTTTTTTTTTTTTTCTTTTCATAGTTGGAAAGACAAGGCTAATTCCAAAACATTTTATACTGCATTTTTGGTGAATGTAATCATGTATGTCATATGATCACTTACTCTTCTCCTTATTATTTCATACTAGTTGCAAACTCAATAATAATATAATGTAAAATTTGTAAGCTAATAATGCATGTCATTTAAAAGTATTTTCCATTTTTATAAATTTTATGTAATGGAACAAGTAATGTATTTTGCATAATTATAATATTTTTTTATATAAATGTAGAAGCTGTTATTAAAAGGAATTTTTTTTAAAATATATCATAATCAGTTGACTAATTTGAACATATTGAAGATTATTTTCAAAAAAAATATACACTCTCATTCCATAGAATACATGTAACATGTTACGTTAAATTATATATCTATCTAACAAAGTTTAAATTATTATATAAGTTTAGATTTGTAGCACTTTTTTTTTCTTTCCAAGTATAAGTATAATGTCTATATTATTGAAACTTGAATTTCAAGGTATTGTTTTAAATATTTATCATTTTTATTGCCTATTTAGATCCATATCTCTAATTTCTAATTCATTTAATTAATGGCTAGACCTGACCCATTTGTTTTTGGACCTAACTAGGCTCGATTTTTGGGTGGTGGTGGTGGCTGTGGTTGGGGGTTGGGTGGTGGTGGTGGTGGCTGTGTCTGTGGGTTTGTGGGTAGTGGTAGAGATGAGATAGTGAGGAGATTCTTCGAAGTGTCTGAGAGAAAGAGAGAGAGTGTGTGTGTGGGAGACTAGCTAAAAACGAAAAGGCGCTAAAAATGAAGAGGGACAAAAAAAAAACAGAGGGAAAATTTAGGTCCAGGTGGGGGAAATGTAAGGGCCTATTGCGGCGGGTCATTGACACGTCGCTATATCTAAGCTTGGGGCCGCTAAAACAAGTCTATTACGGCAGGTTATTGGCCTGCTGTTGTAGTACGCCACAAATACTATAACTATTGCGGAGGGCTATTGGCCCGCTGCAATAGATTTCATGTACAGTAGTAGGCCCAAAACGCACCGCAATAGGGGACCTGTAGCGGCTGTTTTTGCATCCATTGCAATAGGCCCGCCGCAACAGCTCGTTTTTCTTATAGTGTGTATTTTTTTTAACTCAAAAGTAAAGAGTTTAACCCAAATGGAATAAAATTTCATACTTTTCAACTAGAAAGGTAAGGGAAAAAAAATGTTAAGCCAATTAAAAATGAAACCTACAAAGACCCAATTAATATAAAATATATAGAAATGGTCCAAATTTACCAAATATATCACAGTGGAGACTAAATTGGACTTAATAGACCTAAGTGGACTGAACCAGACCAAAGTTGACTAAATGGACCAAAAAATATCGAAATAGACCAAATGGATTAAGATGCTACATTGATGTGGCTCAAAACGAGCGCAATAACAACAAATGATACACTTCTATTATATAAATATAGATTTGTAAGACTTATATGTAGTAAAATTTGTACTAACTATAATATCACTAAAAAATAATTAAGAATTATGTTTATTATGTTCTTGATGTAAAACTAACCAATTATGTCACTTTGTAGTAAGTAAACGGTATACAAAGCATGTCACTTTGTAGTTAGTAAACGGTGCAGTTTAAATGTTCTTTTATATTAAAAATTTAAATAAATACATTCATAAGATGCATTATATAAAAGATCCTATTGTTTGTTTAATATTAATATAAAAAATGCTTAAATGAAGTCATGTACTAATAGATTTGGACAAAATAATTAAATTAACTCATTTAGTTATTTGCTAATAGATCTTACAATTGAAATGGGCCTAATGGACCAAAATGCAATATTATTATATAAAAGACACATCTCACTCAATTTTTTTTAAGAGTTTCAGCCTATAACCTCCACTCCTAATTATAACTTTTTATCATCAAACTATGTTATTGGTATAAGTGAGGTTTGAACCTTAAATCTCTCATTCAACCATCATAAAATTTATCAATTGAGTTAACTGAAACCCACCACATCTCACTCACTTGTCTACCCAACAAAGCAACAATTTTGTTTCCATGAGCTCCTGGATGAGTTCATCCAAGCCCTCACCCGACCAAATTAGTCATATATATACCTAACCTCTCATCCAGTGTGTACACAGCACGCACGCGCAAGAAGCCGCTTTGTTGGCAGCAGTTTAAGGCCTAGCAAAAGTTTCGAATTTGGCTCCCTATCAAGAACCAGGATCCAAAAATCCTGTGTCATCCTCTTTTTGACACATTTCAACACCAAACAAAAAGAACCCTGCTCCCAAAGTTTAAAATTTACCGCCTTTGACTTTTGATGGTAAAAAGCTACATGCAAAATTCAAATGGTTAGGTCAGGTAATACTAAATTACTAATACATATATTCACACAAGATACAACCTGTGATTATGCATGGCGTATACACAACAGTGTTGTCATGATGCAACTCACTGTTTCCTATTCAATTTCACAAATTAATGCAAAGGGATTTTTGTAATGAATTTGGTTTAATGGTTTGGTTGAACCAGCATCAGTGATAAGCTTTTACATAGTGTTATTATGTCAATTATATAACCTCGCTTCTCCCAGCTTTGCCATGTGCCCTCTTAACTTGTTCTACCTAGTAAGACCCAATTGGTATAAAGATTGGTTTAATGTTAGATTACATCCTATTCCTAGCTGAAGCTATGATTAGTATTTAATTATGGTCAATCTTAATAAACTATAAAAGAAGAATGGAAATCTTTCTTTTCTATATCCTTTAGACCATCCCAATATGGTTTGAATATGAAACAACAATGAGCATTATGTGGATGTTCCATGAAAATAGAATGATTTCATTCATTTTCCAAAGCTTGAAGGAGTTAATTGGAGCCAAAATAAGTCCAAATATTGCACATAAATGGAGTACCTGAGCTGTAACATTTGACTTCGGGGGGATGCATTTCTATTCAATCATTCCTAGCTTTTCATATTTTCCTGAGTAAGCAATCAACAAATTATATATTCTTGGTCCAAAGTTTTGATATTTTGCAATGACACATTCTCAATTACCAAAAGTCAACACGATTAAGATTAACACTAATTGCTCATTCGCACCAATGTTCATTTGCAAGTTATAAAGATGACTATGACTTTCAAAGTGATGTTATTCCATCAGAGTCATGCTCAGCTGACTAATATGAAAAGTCTATAATAACATGTCCAACCAAACCAAGTCTAGGTTTCTTTTCTCTGTTGTTTATATAAAATTATTCCACAGCCAATATCCCTATGTATATACAGCTTTCCTAGTATGATTGATTCGTTGCCCAATCGATTAGGTGGAGAGATTCCTATTGATGACTATTGAATTTTCTTAACATCATAATGTTCAATTTCAGATATATTTTTGTAAAGGAAACACAACATTTTATTAAATATATGGCCTAATTGTTGGTGTCAAAAACAAGATACATACATAATATATTGATATCATCTCCTGGGACTCGTACTCTTTATTTGAAAGTCATAGAGACCTCCTTTTGCTTGGGCAATTAGGTGTGGGCGGCCAGAGAAGTCCACCTTCTTCGAAAGACTTTGGCTCACATTCTTCTTTGATCTTTCGTCAATTTCTCAATATATTAAACATTAAAAGATTACATTTTTGTTTTTTTAGTTTTATTCTTGTATACATACCGTGTATAGAAACCTTTATGACTTGGAAATAAATCAGCAACATTTACAGATTTTATGAATAAATAATGTAATATTAAAAGACATGCCAAAAGCATTTGAATCACAAAAACACCAACAGGAAAAACCAATAACCTGCCCCACATCAATAAAAAGAAATTACTGCATTCAGATAACAGAGGAGCTTGTGTCAACCAAGAAAATACTTGTCACAAAGCACAAAACAAACATCACCACCTTATAAAGAAGTCTTTCTTGGACAAGGACAGCAGCTGCTCAATCACATTCTATGACTAATAGATCACTCAATAACATGCTAATCTTATGAATTAAGATGCAAATCCAAAGACACAAGTTAAATCATTTAATTCCTAAAAAGCCTAACAGGGCAAAGCAAAACTGATATTATTCTACCCAGCAACCATAGTTGGGTCACAATCACCTTTAGTCTACCTGTCCCAAACCAACAAGAGACATTACCACATTTGAATAGGATGAGCTTTTTAGCAAAAGTTTAACAAAAATTACATGAGTGCAGCACAACAGGAAAAGAATTCAATGAAAGTTCAACAAACACAGAGTTATATTAGGATTGTAGGAGAGAACAATGAAAGTGGGAGGAAAAGAAATATATGCTACAATATAAATACTTTACTTTCCAGACATTTGGAGTAGTAATGTTTAAAGAATGCAACTCATAACATATGCGACTGCCCCATGATGATAAATCACAAAATTTACAAAGCTCCAAAAAGCATAAGGCTGTAGTGCTAAAAGACCAAATGAATGATCTCAAGTTTTGAAAGGTTATGATAAATTAAAGCAGATGGCAATCAAACTCAAAAACTTAATGCACCAAGAGATGCAGGAGTCGCCAAACAACAAATAAAAGAACTATTATATTTCATAAGAATCCAACAAATATAAAGATAAATCCTTCTGGTGGATCTTAAGATAGATACAAACAAAAGTAACATGCTTGTGCAATACTACAATCATCATACTGGATCTCTAGATCTTTCACAAGAGGTAGTTGTTTCATTTAATAACAACACAATTAAGGTCTTTGTATAAGGAAAGATCCACACAATAATAACCTCATTAGGGACCCAACAATACAGCTTCCAATGAAGTATATCCCTTCTTTACACTGATCAAGTCATTCCTATATCGTCTTGCAATGACTCTTAACTATTGTGACTAGTCTAATAAGATGACATGGCATGGGAGGGATCATGCAAATGTAAAAAAATATTATGAAAATTGGAATGCAGTAAGTATTCACACCAACCCATTATCGTCCCACTGAAATTAGCAAGACATCCGAGCATAATATTTATCCAAATCCTATTTGAGTAAGGGCATTTGAAAAAGAAACAAGCTCTACTTTCATTATTGTTTCTGCATAAAACAGATCACCTTTGAAACCCCACTGCAGTAATGAATGGTCAGTATGCAATCTGTTTTTAATTGAGAGCAAGCCTAGAAATGCACCTAACAAAATAAAATGAGAAATACTCACTACTAACAGCCAGGGGAGCAATTACAAAGAGAATATTGTGGACTTTTATCCTCCATGTGCAGAGGTAGACAACAGCTTCCTAGACATAAGAGTTGCAGAGAAGTTGGAACTTAACCATAAAGCAGATTGAAATCAATTCTTATGAAATGCAACACGATCAAATCCTTCCTACTTGCTTGCAACTTTAACAAAATCCTCATCCTAATCAACAAATCGTGGTCCTATGAGAACCACTTTCTGCTGCACATTTGAACAGATCTCTGATTTTGATGTGGTAGCTTCACAACTATTGCAAGACTTCATCATGTATTGGCGAACAAATTCCTGCAAAATTTTTTTTTTTTTTTTATGAGTAAAAATATTATATATGCCAAAAAGGCTACTCTATGCAGAAAAAGCACAGAGCAAACCAACAATTACACCCAAAAAAAAAAAAAAACTATATCTATATATATATATATATATATATATATATAAGCTAAAATATAACATTTATTGTTGCTACGCTCCAATTACACCACATTAGCATTCACGTCATTATCTATGTAGCACGGGTGCATTTCGGGACTCAGGTGCGGGTGCGGGACTCGGCAATTTTTAAAAAAGGTGGGTGCGAGTGCGGCGGGAGAGCGTTGCACGCAAAAGAAGGTAGAGAATGCCGAGAAGAAAGCTCTTTCTTTCGGAAAGCACATTTGTTGGTCGGCGATTAAAAAATTATTAAAAATATTTTTATTTATATTTTTAATATATTGCTAAGTATACTTTTTCACATTATACAAACATATACCAAATTTAAGAGCAATAGACAATAGACAATAGTGTTGATACTTGAGTTAAGAATGCGTGAGAGAGAGCTGAAGAAAGAATGAGCTGAAGAACAGAGTCACAGCAAGCAGCCAAGCAGAGACAGAGGCAGAGATCAGAGCACAGAGAGAGTGAGAGACGAGTGAGACGAAATGAGAGAGAGGCAGAGAACTAATGAGAGTGAGAGACGAGTGAGCCTTTAGTACAGTTTAGTATTTTGCTCAAACGGTGCGTTCTGTGCCTTTTTTTTTTTTAAATTTCGGCCGTTTCAGCCTGAATCGGCCATTTCGGCGGTTTCGGCCAATATCTGCCGATACGGCCAATACGGCTCGAGTCGACCCAATTCAGCGCTAATCGGCCCGAGTCAGAGCCGTGTCGGCGCAAGTCGGCTAAAAAATATAAAACGCCACATGGCATGACGCGGTCGGACGCGGCCGGATGCGCGGGCAACAGCGTCCCTCGCGAGTCGCTGCATCCCGCCGCGTCCAACGCGGGTGCAGCACCTCCGGTGCCGCGTCCATGCTTCATAGGTCATTATCTTTTTTTTTTCAATTTTCCTATAATTGTTTTTAACATTTTTTTTTTAATATTTACACTTCTTCAACCTTTCTTCCTCCTTTACCTTTTCATTTCCTCACTACTTCTCCAACATTTCTCCCTCCCTCACCTTTTCATCTCCCCACTACCCTCTATATTAATATCATTCTTCGTCTTCCCCTTCATCTTCCTTTATTTTTGTCTCTTCTTATTCACACCCTCTTACTATAAATTCATCATTATTTCTTCCATTCTATGCATAGTTTTCCCTCATAAAATAAAAAAGGCTCTCTCTCAATTTTTTGGTGGATTTTTTTTTTCCTTATATCTCTACTTTAGGTTGATAATTTTTTATGTTCTTTAAAATTCTACATTAGGTTAATGTGATTTAGTTTTTTTTTTTTTTGGTTCTCTTTGATTGCTAAATTTTATCTTATTGCATTCTAAAGAATTAAATATAGCATATAAAAATATAATATAATTCTATTATATAGCATGATTTGGATAATTTGGTATTTATTGTTTTTTTTTTTTTTGGTTCTCTTTGATTGTTAATATTATATTATATAACATGATTTGGATAATTTGGTATTTATTCTATTACACATCATGATTTTTTATAGTGCTCAACTTAAATGTTAAACTTTTCTCAAAAAAAAAAAAAAACTTAAATGTTAAACTATGAGATTTACTCATTTTTGTTTATTTTTTAATCCTTTGTGGCGGAAAAAGTACTCTTAATAGTTGTATTAGAAGTACTCTATAATGTCATTTATTTGGTAAAAAGCAAAGGTTAACCAAACAAAAATAATCAGATGGGTAACAAATTTTAGCTTTTGCAATTTTACTTTAATTTTTATTATTATTTTATAACAATACATATATAGAAATTTAATTATTAGATTTTTATAATAATTGTTTATTTGATGATATGTTTTAGGTGGATGAAATTCCAATTTCTAAAAATAAAATAACAAAAAATTGTTTTTCTTAATTGATCCAATTAATCATTGTTAAGTTTATAAATTTCCTTTCACATTTTTCGGTGTTTTGGATCCTAGGTAGAAAAAATAAGGTTTGAGAAAGTTTTTTTAAAACTAAAAGAATAATTTCTAAATTTTATATTCTTTTTAATGATTCACAAAATGTTATCAATAACTTTTATTAAAAAGTGAATATTTTCATTAACTTGCCTTTCGAATTTATGAGAAAAATTGTATTGTTTTCATTTTGGTACTACAAAATTTATATATATGATTTATGATTATTCTTATATTACATTTATGATTATTTCTATAATAAATAAAAATATGATTATGAAATACATTTTTCTTTATTAAATTAGTTTAAATTGTAAAAAAAAATAATAATAATAAAACCAACATAAAAATAATTATCACACGCAATGCGTGGGTTCACGACTAGTTGAATTAATAACGACAAACATACATTTGAAGATGAGTGCAAGGGCTGTATGAATTGGATAACCAATTCCTGAACGAATGAATCTTGAAGCAGAATTTCTATAGCAGGAAGGTCCTCCAAAATCATATCTATAAGCACCATTAAACCTTTGCAATCTAATGAAGGAGAAGCCAACCCGTTCATTGCCAGTATAGTTAGAACCTATGTAAAAGAATATAAATTGGGTAAAATAAAATATTCAAAGCAAAATCACATTGTACACTTGATTGCTTTAGATTACTTTTCACTAAATACAATAGACAGTAAACATGTAATAAAATGTGTGTACAAACATGTTTTTAGTGGTGTGTGGTGATGACATTGTTGGGTCTGAAGGGAAAATGAAAGTGGTTGTGACGTCTCTCACGGGTCATTTCAGCACAAGAAAATGAGGGCTGACCCAAAAGAATGTGCACATCAAAAGACATTGAAAGCTCACTTAATATATAAAACACTTGTAAATGTTTAGACCCCAAATTCAAAATTTACTACATAAACTTATATTCAAACAATATATGTGCGGAAAGATAAATATAAGTTATACCCAAAATGCAAACTACTCTAAGCCATAATTTAATCACAACTCAACAGTAATTAAAAGCAAAGAGTAAAGGATAGAGAGAAGCAAACACAAGATAACACCGACACGTGTTATCGAAGAGGAAACCGAAATACTCGGCGAAAAATCTCTCCACCGCCCTCCAAGCGGTAAAATGATCCACTAGAAAATCAGTTGAGATACATGAATAGCAATAGACCCTTCAAGCCTAACCTATCCGATGCACCTAAGCCCTCCAAGCTTCTTGTTCCAACAAGGTTATGCCTAACCTTATCTCCTCTAGCTTGGGATCCCGCAATTAGCCCATTGCATCAACCAAAATGAATTGGTTCTCTCTTGAAACTACTTCCTAAACACTAAGAACCTTCTCACAACTATGAATGTGGTGAGGTAAGGATTTGGCCTAAGTTCCTCTCAAAGGTATGAAAATGGAGAGGGTGAGAGTAGAGGAATTTGGAGAATCAAATGTGTAAAATTGTGGATGAGCTAATTTTGTTTTTCTCTAGGGTTTCTCTCTCAAAATTCTCTCTGGAAGCTCTCTACATTTCGTGGGTTTAAAGGTATTTATAGTAGGATATGAGAGGAATGTGAAAAATCATTTTTCTGCAAAACAAGGTGTTCTAGCAAGTCACTCGCGACTGGGATGAGTTGCGAGTTCCAGTCACCAAAAAATAAAATGGTCAGATTGTACTTTTTGTCCTGTAGTGATCTAGCTATCCTGACCCTTCAACTTCCTACATGCTCCACATGTGTGCCTGATTCTGGCGGATGGCCAGTCGCGAGTCAGTCGCGAGTTCCAGTCGCAAGTTGCCTCTTTGATGCACACTCTCTCGCACACAATCCTTACATAATTTCCACCTAAATACAGGGTTTCTAAATGCTGAATTAAAAGCAAATTTTGCAAGAAATAAAGCCAAAACATGGTTGAATAAATTCAACCTTACAGACAGGTAATAAAGCTAACTGTAAATACTTCTCACTTCTCATTCATCATGTAAAAGCTTCTGGGCCAATTGAGAAAAGAGTTCATCACATCTCCTAATTTTTTTAACAATATTGTTCTAGCATTTGATAATTATATAGAGAGTGTGCTCTCAATAGTCAAATCTCGAAGGGATATAAATGTTGTGTAAGAACAACTGCAAGAAGATGATTCTCTACGAATTTTAATTTCAACATTTACTATCATCAATCCTTCCATGTCCCCTATCTTTTGTGTACAAAGAGAACTCGAAAAGTGTAATAGCCATACTCAAAGATTTTGAGCTTTAAGTAGTACTCTAGTTGTCTAGCTTGTCACATGCCTAAATCAATTGACAAATTAATTGATATTGCAAGCCCATTAACTAATTAAGAAGTGCAGCCTATTCTAGTCCATTGATTTGAGTTGATAACAAGTTGGCTATTCATGCAACCAACGTTGCAATTTAGTTCCCAATGAAGCAAACTGGCTATGTCAGAATGCAATTCAAAATGGAAAACAATTGATGAGGAACATAAGTGGTAGCCCACTTTGACGACCAAACTATAGCATAATAATATAGTGGTTAGCAGCCTTAGATTTTGGGTAATCCCCATTCTCATAGGCCCATATAATGATTAGAAATGAGTAAAATGATGACCAATAAGTGTTTTTGAATCAAGTCAATTTTGTACAAAGAATTAGAAATACCTTTACACACCATCCTCTAACCGTGATGTCTTTGGCATGGTTCACACTTGTAAGAAATTTTGATCATCCATGACTTCCATTAGATTGTTGTTTGTGATAGAGATTATATTAGAGACAATAAGCCTAACTTTAACCAAAGTCAATACATCCTTTATTTGAATTTTCCTGACAAAATTAACACTGCCTTCAATATGAAGTGACTCAAGTTTTGGAGCCACAATTTCTAGTTCTGACAGTGCTAACATGTGCTTAATTACAATCATAGTGTTCAAACCCTCAGAGATTATATTGCACACTCCTGTACAGGAAATTAATTTCATCGTGTGTAGTTTAGGCCTGCCTTTTAACACATCCCTTATTACACCAACCCCAGAGCTCATATCCCTCAAATGCAGTTGCACAAGTGAATTCCAATTCACATAAATTCCTTTTTCTAGGGTTATTAGATAGTCATTCAAAGAGATTTCACAAAGAAAGGGATTTGTATAGAAATTTAGAGGTAGAACATACTTGAACAATATAAGGCTAAGATTTTCTACTCGGGCATTGACAGCGAAGCTAATCCAACTATCAACGTTTGGCTTATGATGTGGCTTGGCTAAATTGTAATGGACATTGGAACTTTCTAGTTTTCTACCGAGGTATTGGCACAGAGTATTATCAATAGCATCGGGTACGTGACTCCTCCTCATGTCCTAGAAATGGAGATAAGGAACAAAGCTCCATAGATTGCCCCATCCTCGTGACAATGCACTCGCCCGTATGACATCCCTTGTATTGGATTCATCAGCCAAAAAGAAAAGAATGAGGAGCTTTAGCTCATTTGATAAAACACTCAATCGATCTTCATCTGCAGCGATGTCGTCTTCATCAAACATTGGTATTTCATCCAATAATTCAGAAGTTTATGTAGAGAGCTTGGGGGTGATGGTAGAATCATCTTTCTGTGTAACAAAGAAAGCATGGCACTGTCGGAGAAAGCTTGTTTCTGTTTCATCCTCCTCAGCCGGAGAGAGCTTGGTGGTGTCGATTAGGGTTTTGTGGATTGTAGGTAAGTCGCTCAATAGATTGGCTAGGTTTTCTTATGGTAGCTCGTTTGGTAAATCACTCAATCATTCTTCATTCGTGGCGGCGGCGTCTTTGTCAAATAGTGGTATTTCGTCCAGAAATTCAGAAGTTTGTGTAGAAAGCTTGGGGGCTGTGGTAGAATCATCTTTCTATGTAACAGAGAAAGCTTGGCAATGTTGGAGAAAGCTTGTTTTTGTTTCGTCCTCCTCAGCCAGAGAGAGCTTGGTAGTTTCTGTTAGGCTTTTGCGAATTGTAGGTAAGTTGCTCAATAGATTGGCTAGGTTTTCTTGTGGTAGATCGTTCGGTAAATCACTCAATCGATCTTCATTTGCGGCGATATCATCTTCGTCAAACAGTGGTATTTCATCCAGAAATTCAGAAGTTTGTGTAGAGAGCTTGGGGGTTGTGGTAGAATCATCTTTCTGTGTAACAGAGAAAGCTTGGCAGTGTCGAAGAAAGCTTGTTTCTGTTTCGTCCTCCTCAACCAAAGAGAGCTTGGCAATGTCGGTTAGGGTTTTACGGATTGCTCAATTAGTTATAATAACTTATAATTTTTAGTTGCAATAGAGGCATTAATACCAAATTGCATTAAGAAATTTTTTTGCAAATGCTTAAATTGAAGAAATCGTTGTAATAACTTGATACCAATTATTTTGGAATTTATTACAATAGAAATTTCAAAGTGACAGCTTATTGCAACGAATATATCATTACAATAAAATATATTATTATGTAATCTAATATCAATTGTTTTACCATCTAATGTAATGAAAAATATGAAACAATTATCTATTACAATGAAGATATCGTTGCAATAAGTTAACGCAAATTATTTTTGTCCTTTATTTTCAATCTATTGCAATAAAATTTATGAAATAATAGCCTATTGATATTCGAGGTAATAAATTGTTTATTGTAACAACAAAAATATTATTACATCAAAATTGTCATTAAAATATTTAAAGTTTATTGCAATGAAATTTTTTGTAGCATAAACTTGTTACTTCAAATTTTATTATAACACTTTGCATAAACTATTACAATGACTTTGATGTGACTGCAACAATTTTTTTCATTGTAATAAATATATTTTGATGTAGTGTTAGTCTTACTACGTTCAAGTATGTTTTACCTCAGAATCTATATTCAAATCAATTTCTTTGTGGACTCTTTTGAATGGTGCCTAATTACCCAAGAAAAGGGATTTTCTGTATATTGGAGTTCCCTTGAGTAATTGTATATGAAGTATATAAACTTCGGGACAATTGCATATACTTCATATGAAGTATATGCACAAGTTGAAATTGATTTCTTTTTTAAGAGTTTGCAACGTAATTTTTGATTGTTTAACGACTTTGATCGTAAGTAGTTTCATGACAATGCTGCCAAAACTGGAAACTGTGGCCCCTAAACTTGAGTCATTGCAAAATTTGGGACAATTGCATATACTTCATATAAAGTATAGGCATACATTGAAATTGATTTCTTGTGTAGGAGTTTGCAACGTAATTTGAGTGCTTAACTACTTTGATCGCAAGTAGTTTCATGACAATGCTGCCAAAGCTGGAAATTGTGGTCTTGAACCTTGAGTCATTGCAAATTGAGAGTAGTGTTGATTTTCTGTATATTGGAGTTCACTTGTGCAATTGCAAATGAAGTATATGAAGTTTGGGACAATCATCCACGACCTCCATGATATTGTTTGTGTCCGGGATTACATTATTGACAATAAGCTTAGCTTTAAGCAATGCCATCACACCCTCTATCTCAATCTTACTCAGAAAATCAACACTACCCTCAATTTGCAATGACTCAAGTTTTGGGACCACAATTTCTAGTTTTGGCAGCATTGTCATAAAACTACTTACGATCAAAATATTTAAACACTCAAAAATTATATTGCAAACTCCTAAACAAGAAATCAATTTCAACATGTGCATACTTCATATGAAGATATGCCTAAAATACTAAGAAATTACATTACAAACTCCTAAACAAGAAATAGATTTCAATGAGTTCATACTTTATATGAAGTATATGAACTTTGGGACAATTGCATCTACTTCATATAAAGTATATGCACACATTGAAATTGATTTCTTGTTTAGGAGTTGGCAACATAATTTTTGAGTTTTTAACTACTTTGATCGTAAGTAGTTTTATGACAATGCCGCCAAAACTAGAAATTGTGACCCCGAAACTTGAGTCATTGCAAATTGAGGGTAGTGTTGATTTTCTGAGTAAGATTTAAATAAAGGATGTGACGGCATTGCTTAAAGCTAAGTTCATCGTCAATAATATAATCCCGGACACGAACAATATTATGAAAGTCGTGGATGACGGTAACTTCTTACAAGTGTGTAGAATGACAAAGACATCACAGTTGGCAGATGGTGTGCTAAGGTATTTTTGACTGTTTGCACAATTCACTTTAATTGATAAATAATAAAATTAACTGGTATAAATTCATTTCAATTTAATTTTGTTTTGTTTCTTTCACCTAGGTTCTAAAAGGGCTGACTTCTAATTCAAACATTCAATAGTTCTAACTGAAATGTAGAACTTAATCTTTCTTTCTCTATTCTTCTAATTATTTAAATTTTGAGTTTATAACAAAAACAAGAGTTTGAAACTGTGAGAAAGTTAAGAAATTAATTGAAAAAAGGTTAGTGAAAGGTTGGGGGTGTTAGGGATTTGCTGCTATAAATAAGACAAAAGCATCAATTTATTAAAAATATATATATTATTTTGAGTTTAAAATATAGCCTCCGCTATCTTGAGTTTCAAGTGTTGTGAGAAATCTTGTTTGTTTTGAACTAGAAAAAGGGATGTGATATGGAATATGGGATGTTGAATTTTAATTGTAATGAAATACTATTATTTCTATGATAAAATAGAAAGAAAAAAAAAATTATTTTTCAAGGGGGCAAACTAACATTACAATTATAAATGAGACTATATAGTACCATATAGTATCTATAATGAGGTTTGGGGTAAATGGATGGGGGACACCTTGTACATAATAACAAAAAGTTCAAGTTTTACTCATTTACAATATTCATATACTTCATATGCAACCCAAAGTTTATATCCTTCATATACTTTGTATGCAACCCAAATATTCATACATTTCATATGCAATTGATGTATAGGATGGTAATTTAACTATTATTAATTCCTTCCACCTCCACCCCAATTTACTTACACAAGTAGTGGCTTCAAATAGTGCCAGTTTTGCAGCATTTGATAAAGAGTGTTCCATTGTATTTTTTCTTTTGCTTATCTTTTTCACTAATTTGATTTGTTTTAATATAATGCATGCTTTTTTTATTACTTTCTTTTGTAGATGATTTTATATATAGGTTCCACTCTATCTTCCCTCTTTGGGGGCCACCTTCTCTCATTTGAGTATTCTAGCAACACCACAAATTACGATATTATTTGCTTCCAACAATGGGAAAGGAGCAGTCACATATGAGCACACATTACTCCAAATTATGTTTTCCCATCTCTTAATCACCAATTGATTACCGAATTTAATCTAGTTTTATTATTACTAGGTTGCAACTTGTGCTTATGCCAATGAGTTTGGGTCCAACTATATCATATAATCATTTAATCTTCTCATTATTATTTCATATAAACTCACGCAATACATGTGAAAATATAATTATTTTATAAGAATATAATGTAAAATTTGTATGTTAAAGAATGAATGTCATTTAAAAGTATTTTCTATTTTTATAAGTTTTATTTAATGGAACATATAATATATTTTGCATAATTATAATATTGTTTTATATAAATGGAGAAGATGTTGTTAAATTTTTTTTTAAAAATATATATATATATCATAATCGGTTGACTGATTCTAAACTAAAAAATAAGGAATTTGTTTATAATGTTGTTAACGTGAAACTAACCAATCATATCACTTTGTAGTTAGTAAATAGTATAGTTTAAATATTCTTTTTATATTAAAATTTTTAATGAAAACATTCATAAGATGCATTATTTAAAAGATCATATTCTTTATTAATATTAATTTTTTTTTAAATGATTAAACGACATCATGTATTAATATATTTGGACAAAATAATTAAATTAACTCATTTAGTTATTTGTTAATAGATCTTACAATTGAAATGGACTGACTACTACATTAATGTGACTCAATATGAGCGTAAAAATAATAAATATTACATTTTAGCTTTTGGATATTGTTATATAAATAAAAATTTTCACTCATACGTGTATACCCAACAATTCTATCTCCACAAGCTACTAGATGAGTTCAGCCGAGTCTCACCGAAAGGAATCATTTACCCAACCTCTCATCTTGCATGTACACAGTACGCAAGCCCAGGGAACCACTTTGTTGGCAGGTAAGGCCTGGCAAAAGTTTCAAATCTGGCTCCCTATCAAGAACCAGGGGCCAAAAATCATGTGTCATCCCCTTGACACGTGTCAACACCAACAAAAAGACCCCTGCCCCCTGGTTGAAACTTTAGCCCTTTGACTTTTGATGGAAAAAACTAGCAAAATTCAAATACAACCTGAGTTGCTAGCTAAATTGCCTCGTGCTAGATTTTTCTTTTCTTTGCAAAGTCATGTGAAGAATGAGAGGACTCGACTATGGTCATTAAGCCTAATCTCAAGCCTAGCTTAGGTACTTAATAAGTCATCATACTTCCACTTTCCTTAGCAATGTGATATTTTGCCCATGGAGCCTGAGAGCTTTCTTTCATTTGTTTTTGGCTAAGTAATTTGAAGGAGAATAGTAGATAATACAATGCAGTTCATGTATTTGTTTAGACATATTTTATCAGAGTCGTTTGTTTGGTGGCATTAAATCATTTGTGAGGACAAGTTGAACAGGCCATATGCCCTTTTTTCTTATATTTTCAGTTCTTTTTCTGCTCCCACTCTGTTATCGTGGTTCAAAATATTTCTCATTTAAGTATACCATAGGTGTCTTACATGAAATAATTGTTCCTCTCTATGTCATGTATGTGCCCCTACTGTATACTTGTGGTTCAAATTTTTTTCATTTAGTATACCTTTGGTGTATACATGAAATAATTGTTCCTCTGTGTCTTGAGGGAGTTATATTAGCAAGAAAAGCGCTTGATGGATTTTAAGACTGACCACAATGTATAATTCAAAGTTCCCCAGCATTATGCTAAAATTATGTTCCCATGCATAGGATGCACCGCACTGAATGTATGTTCTGACTGGTGAAGTAGCTTGTTTGCACCTTTTTTCTTCAGCTTTGAGTTCTTGTTGAAAATGAAATTTTAATGAAATAAAAAATATATATTAAAATAAAAATTGTTGATGTGGTCTCTAATTGAAAAATATACAAGTTACCATGTGAGTGAAAAGCAAAAATCAAGTAACAATATGAAACACGGAGCAGTCTCTCGTGTTGATTCACAACCCATGTTGCTTCAGCCATGGAGGACACTAAACACGTGGAATCGTGGATGTGGTTACTAAGGTTAGTTGGTTGTCATTAGTTCAGCCATGGGTGTAATTTAAGGTTAGTCTGAGATATGCTGATTTTAAAAGCTACGTCTAAAGCTTATCTCATTAAAGATTCTAATCAAATTAATTACAGGGCCAATGATGGATGATTGTACCTTACCTCTGCCCATTTTTCCACAATCTTGCTATTAGAAATTTTTATTTATGGAGAATATTGCTTTGAGTGTGTTAGCCTTTATACATCCTTCTTAGTACTTTTCATCAAGTGAAGGTCATATTTCCTTTTTGTATCTGCAAAGAACTCTCTAGGTTTTCATTTTTATATTATAATTTTCGGATTTGGTGATAATGGCCACATACAATTGGTTTACATTTCAAACTGGTAACCTGATAGTAACAAAATGCTTTGAAGGCAAAATGATGAGAGACATGAAACATATAAGCCTCTTTTGATTAATATTGTAAGCATACTATAAATATGAATTTTATTGATGAAATCATGTGGTGCACCATCTCTCCCTATAATACATAATCAAGCCCTTAAAAAAAACTATAGCCTTTTATGGCACTACTGCATAGTTGTTGCAATTATAATAAAAGGCTGTCCATTTTGGGGCAGTCCTTAAGCATGGCTTGAATGTACATGTTGCATTTAGTCTTCAAATTTCTGTTTTTGGGCACATATATGTGAGATTTTCAATACAGTTTGGCCTGCTGTAATCATTCTACTCCTTGCATAATGACCCTGCATGTTAGGTTTTGATTTCTTATCCACATATTGAATTCTATATATGGCTAATTTCTTTCTATGACCACCTTTTTCTTCTACCTTTACGATCTATAATGAACTTCGTCATATCTGGCGATTGTGTTTACAGATATTGGAGGGTCTTCTTAAAGTACCAGAAAACAGAGAATGTGCTGACTGCAAAAGCAAGTTGTTTTATGAATTCAAAACAACTCGTTTTGCATGATAAAAACTAGAGGAGTTGACAATGTTGATACCTTTTACTATCTGCTTGGATTCCAACCAATCAAAGAGAAGAATAAAAAAAAGAAAGGGCATTCTTAGCAAATAAAAAAAAGAGAAGGAACATGGAACTCTATCGAATTAGCTATTTGTTAATTTATTACTTATATGGTTTGTGCAGTTTTAATTTGTAACCATATTTTGCTTACTAGTACAGAGCTCCACGATGGGCTAGTGTGAATCTTGGAATCTTCATTTGCATGCAATGTTCAGGGATCCACAGATCTCTAGGAGTACATATATCAAAGGGGGTACAACATTTTTCTTTAATTATCATTACCCCATTCTCATTTAAAAATTAAGCTTTAATTATATGCAGTGATACGTACCTCTCTGTGACATGCTTATACCTATTCTGAATTATTATGATGCAGGTGAGATCTGCAACTCTGGACACATGGCTTCCAGAGCAGGTCGAATTTATCCAACGTAAGCACCACCTATTTTTTGGCTGAGTCTTTTTTAATTGAAGTCAAGTCACTTCTAAGTTAAGATGCAAGGTGCTGAAAGTCATTTTGTTTTTGTTTTCTTTTTCATTGCTAACAGCT
Source organism: Quercus robur (assembly GCF_932294415.1). NCBI lineage: Eukaryota > Viridiplantae > Streptophyta > Magnoliopsida > Fagales > Fagaceae > Quercus > Quercus robur. The sequence continues at coordinate 83,741,866 of NC_065538.1, read as the reverse complement.
ATGGGGAATGAGAAATCACATAGCTATTGGGAAGCAGAGTTGCCCCCTAATTATGACACAGTTGCAATTGAAAATTTCATTCGTACAAAGAATGACTTGACAAGATGTTGAGTATTATTGTTTTGATTGGTACAGAACAGTCTTAAAGTTATGCTCTGGTTTGTTCTGGGCTTACGATTTAGGGCACTGATTTATGCTAGGTATCAAGAAAAAATATGGGTTTGAAGGGATGCAAAGGCAATATCTTCGTCAAGGGTGAGTGAAGAGAAAGGTTCAATTAATAGACCAGGACCTGGAAGTAACGGTTGGCATGCTTTTACAGAAAATATTGAACATTCTTCTGAGAGGAAAGCTGTTAGTCCACCCATAACAAGCAATAGGGTAACTACTCCACAAAGTAGCATTCCTGTGGCTGTTGAAGTATCCCAACAGGTAGGTCATTGTTCATTTTCTTTTCTCCAATTGAATAGAGGAAATTATATTGCATCAAGGGGAAAGTTATTGGATTAGCTTTACTTTGTAATATTTTTTTGGTGCTAGACTGTAATATTATGATTTCTTTACTTTTTAGGGTTGAATTGTATTAATGTTATCTTATACAAGTGGCATTAAATTTTGTCATGGTAGAGTATATTGTTTCAGCTAACCTGGAAGCATGGACAGTTGGGAGCTATTCAGGAAATACACACACTAAGTGTGAAAATGTCAGAACACATTCGCACTCTTAGTAACATTAATGTAAAAGATTAATATGCAAGGACAAGGGTTTATGATGAATGGAGTGTTTAAAGCGGCTTATCACATTAGAACAAATTAGTGGGGATTCTTTAGGCTTATTTCTGAACTGGAACTGAAGCTACCACAAGAAAACCTAGCCAATCTATTGAGCAACTTACCTACAATCTGCAAAACCCTAACCAACACCGCTAAGCTCTCTACAACTGAGGAGGATGAAACAAAAACAAGCTTTCTCCAACACTGCCAAGCTTTCTACATTACACAGAAAGATGATTTTACCACCGCCCACAAGCTCTCTACACAAACTTCTGAATTTCTAGATGAAATACCACTATTTAACGAAGACGACACCGTCACAGATGAAGATCAATTGAGTGCTTTACCGAACGAGCTAAAGCTCCTCATCCTCTTCTTTTTGGCCAATGAATCCTATACAAGGGATGTCATACGGACAAGTGCATTGTTACAAGGATGGGGCAATTTGTGGAGCTCTGTACCCTATCTCCATTTCCGAGACATGAGGAGGAGTGACTTGCCCAATGCTATTGATAATACTCTGCACCAATATCTTGTCAAAAAACTGGGAAGGTTCAACGTCCAATACAATTTCGCCGAGCCACATCATAAGCCAAATGTTGATAGTTGGAATAGCATCGCCATCGATGCCCGAGTAGAAAATCTTAGCCTTAAATTGTTCAAGTATGTTCTACCTCTAAATTTCTATACAAATCCCTTTCTTTGAGAACTCTCTTTGAATGGCTGTCTAATAACCCTAGAAAAAGGAATTTATGTGAATTGGAATTCACTTGTGCAACTGCATTTGAGGGATATGAGCTTTAGGGTTGGTGTAATAAGGGATGTGTTAAAAGGCACGCCTAAACTGCACACGATGAAATTGCTTTCCTGTACAGGAGTGTGCAATATAATCTCTGAGGGTTTGAACACTTTGATTGTAATTGAGCACATGATAACACTACTAGAACTAGAAATTGTGGCTCCAAAACTTGAGTCACTTATTTGGAACCACAATTTCTAGTTTTGGCAATACTATCATGTGCTCAATTACAATCAAAGTGTTCAAACCCTCAGAGATTATATTGCACACTCCTGTACAGGAAAGCAATTTCATCGTGTGCAGTTTAGACGTGCCTTTTAACACATCCCTTATTACACCAACCCCAAAGCTCATATCCTTCAAATGCAGTTGCACAAGTGAATTCCAATTCACAAAAATTCCTTTTTCTAGGGTTATTAGACAGCCATTCAAAGAGAGTTCTCAAAGAAAGGGATTTGTATAGAAATTTAAAGGTAGAACATACTTGAACAGTGTAAGGCTAAGATTTTCTACTCGGGCATCGGCAACGATGCTATTCCAACTATCAACATTTGGCTTATGATGTGTCTCGGCGAAATTGTAATGGACGTTGAACCTTTCCAATTTTCTGCCAAGGTATTGGCGCAAAGTATTATCAATAGCATCAGGCAAGTCACTCCTCATGGCTCGAAAATGGAGATAGGGAACAGAACTCCACAGATTGCCCCATCCTCGTGACAATGCACTCGTCCGTATGACATCCCTTGTATTGGATTCATCAGCCAAAAAGAAGAGGATGAGGAGCATGAGCTCATTCAGTAAAGCATTCAACCAATCTTCATCTGCACCAATGTCGTCTTCATCAAATAGTGATATTTCGTCTAGAAATTCAGAAGTTTGTGTAGAGAGCTTCGGGACAGTGGTAAAATCATCTTTTTGTGTAACGGAAAAAGCTTGGCAATGTTGGAGAAAGCTTGTTTCTGTTTCATCCTCCTTAGCCGTAGAGAGCTTGACGGTGTCGGTTAGGGTTTTGCGGATGGTAGGTAAGTTGCTCAATAGATTGGCTAGGTTTTCTTGTGGTAGCTCCAGTTCCAATTCAGAAATAAGCCTAAAGAATCCCCTCTAATTTGTTCTAATGTGATAGGCCGCTTTAAACACTGCATTCATCATAAACCCTTGTCCTTGCATATTAATCTTTTACATTAATGTTACTAAGAGTGTGAATGTGTTCTGACATTTTCACACTTCGTGTGTGTATTTCCTCAATAGCTCCCAACTAAAATCACATCATAAAAAATTTCATGTTCATACCTTGGACAATGGTATGAACCAAGATGTTGTAACTGTAGGTCCAACCTTGTGTTAAGAAGGTAAATAACATATCCAAGGGGAATCATCAAATAATTTTAGGTAGGCACAAGACTGGATTGGAGCTTCCTCTTCACTTCATCAAGGCAAACCTGAAGACCTCTAAATTCTTCTGTGTCTGAGAAGCTCTCCACCTGTGATTTTATAAATGAATCTTATAAATCCAACTTTACAAAATGATTCACAAATTAAAAGGATTTGACCTACATATTGTCATGCAAAAATGGTACACCAGCATAGCAGCTAAGCTAATTTAAAGTTCTACACACAATTTCGTAAGATGAAATAAAAAATAAAAAAAGGTTTTCTTGCTTAAAGCCTTGTAGCTCAATTGGCACCTTTTAATGTCTCCAATGATGACATCCTGGGTTCAAATTCCCCATCCACCATCGTAACTATCAAATTAACATATATATATATATATATATATATATGAAAAGGGATTCACAAACATCTTGCCTGTTTAATTATGTTCTTTAGATGCATCTCAGCTGCAAGGAGTTCCCGACGGCTACTAGTAGACGAAGAAATTTCCATGTACACCTTGCAAAGGTCCAAGGAGGCTTGTGCAAAACTTTTAGAACGACCTCTATCTTTTCATAAATCAGATCCCTATTAGAGAGAGAGAGCGAGAGAGAGAGAGAGAGAATAAAGTGTTAATAACGTGATTATAGCTTTCTCATCTAAAGTAAAATTTGATACAGAGAAAGGAAACTATAACATCCACCACCAAACAAAGGAAAAAAAAAAAAAAGCATATTGAGCCCCTTGCAGGCAATCACAGAAAGCATCTCATGACCAAAATAAGAGTTTCACACACAAAAATTGGGGAACTTGTCTATGTGTGCTTGTGGTGGTTTAGAATTTGGAGAATTTATTGATCTAGGCTTTAGAGTTATTGAAGAAAGTGCTATGGGGGTAAAAAGGAATTCAAAGGAGGCTTGATGAGTTGTTTTATGCCTATTTGGTAGCTAGGATGCACGGACGCAGCAAAATGGCCGCCGCACCCGCACCCGACACGCGAGGGACACCACTGCCTGCATGTCAAACCGCTTCCAGTTTTTTTTTTTTTTTTCCGTTTCCAGATTTGCGCTGACTCATGCCAATTTGGCTCCGACGTGCACCGATTCACGCCAATTTGGGCCAAATCGGATCGTATCGGCCGAATATCGGTGTGTTTTGGCCCAGAAAAGGAAATAGGCTGGTGAGGCAAAAAAAAAAAAAAACTTAAAACTGAAAATACCGGTGGATTTGATACACTGCTGTCGCCGTCTTCACCAGCCTTAACCCCTCTCTTCTTCTTCTTCCTTTTTTTTCGCAAGCCCAACAGTTCTGTTCTATTTCTTTTTTTTTATAAGTTTTTCTTTTTTTTTTGAAAAGGATTGTTAAATGCGTTTGGTCAAAGAGGCTTTATTTTGTTTTTTGTGCCTCTCACATGAGCCACATCTCCCCTCCTCCTTCTTCTTCTTCTTCTTCTTCTTCTTCTTCTTCTTCTTCTTTTTTTTTTTTTTGGTACATTGAGCCACTGAACCACTAAGCCTTTGGTACGTGAGCCACTAAGCCTTTGGTCAAAGAGGCTTTATTATTATTATTATTATTATTATTATTATTATTATGAGTTTTCTATTATTATTATATAAAAAAACATGCTTAGCAATATATAAAATATATAAATAAAAATATTTTTAATAATTTTTTAATCGCCACACTCATCCCCTATTTTTTCAAAAATTGCAAACCATAAAATGGTGGGTCTCACACTTGTAAGGAAAAAGGATGAAAATAAATTTAGTGGTATTTAGGGCTGTATGAACAGAACCAACAGAAAGAGAAGGAAAAAAGATGAGAGAAATGAAGAACATCACACAAAAGTCAAGAAGCCTCAATGCTAAAAAACACTCAATATTTTATTATCAACTCCATCCATCTTCGAGTACATTGAGCACAAATATATATATAAGAACTCTTTGTTGTACTAGTAGTAATAAGACTCTATTGACTAGTAAACTAAAAATCTGATAAAAGACTAACTTGGAATTAAAAAAAAAAAAAAAAAACATAAAACCTAAAAAATTCTAGATTCAACTAAACCATCAATATACCCTTCATTCCCAAAGATTTCAGAAATTACAAATTTGCATTTAAATACAAAATTGATTGTGACTTATTATATAAAAAGCCAAATTAAAAACTATTTTAACCCTAGGACACATAAAACAAGAACTTTAAAATTTCATGACTTTTACTTCAATTGGACTTCACATGTGGTTCCCAAAACATAAATCTTGAATATTTGTTAGCATTCGCCCCCAGCTAGGAGAAACTCAGCTTTGAGTTTTAGTGTTGAAGTATAACAACCTTTGAACTTGAAACTTGCACCAAATCTTCAATTACCTTCGAAAGCATCAAGAATAATGATATTTTTTGCCCACTATTGCACTAAATTCATTTGGAATGATAAAATCAATGACTAGAGGACTTCTCAACTTACAGTCCTACATATAGCAATAATATCAATATCTTCCTCAGTCTTGACTTTTCCATGATCAACTTTAAGCTCAACTTGTTGTTGCAGTCTCCATTATCCTCGCAAGGTATTCCTTTGGTTGTTCTTGGAATTGGAAACGTGAATTGAAAGGCTGGATTTTGCTCTTCAATGTAACACATTGATGCATTGAACCAACACCTGACTGAGGTTTCTGTGATAGCAAATTGGTATTGCCATATCCATCAATTTTCAAAGGGATAACTGGTATAATGTTTGCAGACAAGGGTGGGGACAAACTTGGGTTAACTTAGAATATCTGAGTTCTTAATCAACTATTGTTCTAGCAAGTTATTTTGTCAAATGGCAACAGTCAGATTACTCAAAGTTTCTAGCATGGAAAACACCCTTTCACAGAACTGGTTTAAATCCTTCTTTGTTTCGTAATAGTATTGCGAAGTCCTAAACTTGGACTCTAATTCTGCATCAGTCAGCATTATCTTGGATGAGAAGATTTGTCAAGTGGTTGGGGAAGAAAATTACAGCAAAGAACTTGTGGTAGGAACCTGGCTTTGGTATCTTTGATACCAAATCAACATAGGGCAAATTGGGGATTTGCCTGCATGTACTTGTGGCAGGTTTAGGGTTAGGAGAATTTTATTAATCTGGAGTTTAGAATTGTTTTTATGTGGTTATGGTATGATATGATTAGACTTTTTCTTACATCTTTTTTCAATAAATTTTATTACTTATAAAAAATAAAATTAAAAAGTGGCTTAATGTGTTAATTAATGACTATTTGAGAGAAGTATGTAGGGTTTTAAGGTTTTGATAGGTAAAAGAAACAGCTTGAACAATACCACAAGAAAGAGAAGAGAATGGGAGAACATACGAAGGTCAACAACATCACTCAATGCTCAAAACACTTGATATTTTTATAAATCAACTCCATCCATTTTCAAGTACTTTGAGCACAAATAAATAAACCAATCCTTTCTTGGACTAGAGTAGCATTAAGACTCCTAGTTTGACTTAGTAAACTAAAAACCTGATAAAAGACTAAATTGGACTCTAAAAACGTAAAACCTAAAATACTTAGGACACCCTAGAAAATTCTAGACTCAACTAAACTACCAAAATCCCTTTTTCATAGGGATTGCCAAAATTACAATTTTGCACTTTTTTTTTTAACCTAAGACAGATAACTAGACCTTTGAAATCACGACTTTGATTTCAATTGGACTTCACAAGTGCGTTCCATAAAATAAATCTCGAAAAAGGTGAATTTACGAAGTAGTAACAAACAATCTCTTCCATGGATGCATCAATCTCCTCTGGACTTAACATATAGAAGGCAAGAAAGAAAAGCTCTATGGGATCATAGTCTAGTTCACTGTAACCAAAGATCCAAGCCAAAACCCTATTTGATGCGCAATTAACAAACTCCCACAGCTGTCCGATAGCTCATTCTTTATGGATGTATATGATTCGATTGTTTGATCCAAATGGGTCATGCCAGGTTCAGTTGTGGACTTAGTATTTTGCTGGTATCATTGGCTTGGGAAGCATAGCTCTGATATTTGGGATTTGGTTCCAGGTTGTTTAATGTGGACTATTTGAACTGAACGGAATAGGCGGTCTTTTGAGGATGAGGGAAAAACTGTGATTCAGTTATTAGAGTATTGCTAGCGGACCCTCTTTGATTGGTCTCGATGCTAGGGTTATTCGGATAGTTCTACCCTTTTGGATTTTCTTTCATCTATTAGAATAGATTAGGGGATGATTCTATCTTTTTGTTTCTTCTTTTCCTTTGTTCAATACCGTGAACTCTTTGTATTTCTCTTACTATTCTTTTTCAATAATATTCTCTTCTTACTTATAAAAAAAAAAAAAAAAATTAACAAACTCCCACAGAATGATAATACAAATCTTCCCCCCACAGGATGATTCTATTTTACCACAGGTGGCACGATGACAATATTTTAGGGGTCATTAATACTTATAAAAAAAATTTTAAAAAATTATAGGGGTCACTAATCCAAGTTTGACATGAGCATTATGAATTCAAGTTTGGCATGAATGAGAGAGCACAATAGAAACAATGATCAGAGCATGACACATAACTGACATAAGAGTGGCAATGTTTTAATAATAACCTATGCAATGTTTTAATAATAACCAATCTAGTTACTAGTACATCAAAACAAATAAAGAAATATAAAATATATTAACTAAAACAATTTAAGTCTTCATAATTCAAAATGATATTATTAAAAGAAGTACATGATATAGGCGCCTGTGGTGCTCATTTCTCATAACACTATAAATCTAGGAAATGTCCACAAATTATTTGATAAGACTAAATAGATAATCTGTTAATTTATTTCTCTTTAAAGGTATAGCATACTAAGAACAGTTTTCAGAAAGAGCACACTAACCGAAGGGGGGGAAACAGTGAATTGCACTAAAATTAATCATACAAAGCTTCTTCTTTTTTCCTTCAGAAGAAGGATGTACTAGTCATTGCCAGTGATACCTGATATGATCTAACTTGCTTTAAGAGGGCTTCAGAGCACATTGTCAAATCTCCTTTGATTTTGTGCCACCTTGCATATAAGCTCCAGATATCTGCTCTACCGTCATTTCGAACCATCTATATCAGAAAGAGAAAAACTCAATAAAAAAATATTTAATGAGAAGCCGTTCTGATCCTGCTTACAAGAACCACAAGAATGAAACCAAGGGACCACCACAAGAACAAAACCAAACTTTTTTTTTTTTTTTAAATCCCAAAACATATAGAATCAGTTATTGAACAAGTTTTTTTTTTTTTTTTTTTTTTTGGGATAGATAATAAAACTTTTATTGATGAACATTGTGTTCATGATGATGAACACTTTAGACATGAAAAAAATACAAAAAGCTCAAGAGCTAAAGCTAACAGATTGTAGGGAAGCAAAAATTGAAACATTGTGTAAAACCCCAAATATGAGCTTATTCAGTTATTGAACAAGTAACACTCCATTTGTTTTGATGGAAAGAATACAATTTCTAGAAAAATTAATTGGTTTCCTTAGTTTGGTCAAAACCTTGGAAATGATCCAAAAAAACAATGTGTTGTTTGGGTCATAAAAAAATCATTAATATTTCAGTTCCCAAAGGAGCACTACAAGTCTGCAGGAACAAAACCAAAGATTTTCTTTTATAAAAAAATCCCAAAACATATAAAATAAGTTATTGAACAAGTTACACTCCATTGTTTCAATAAACAGAAATAAAAATTTCTAGAAAAATTACTTGGTTTCAAGTGTTTGGTCACAACCCTGTAAATGATCCAAAAACATTTTGCAATGCTTGACTTGTACAGAAAATCGTTAATATTTCATTTTCCATATTATTATAGAAACAAACACTTTCATTCAAAACATGAATTTTGCTTAGAGTAACTATAAAATCAACCTTTTTTCAAGTACACATTTACTAGTTCACAAACATAAAAGTCGTAACAACACTACATATTCATGACTTTCGTATGGAAATCATTTTAAAATAAATAAATTTCTCAAACCCATTTTCATTTCTCCTTTTTCCCCCCTTACCCACCTATTATTATCCTTTTCCGCCCATTCATCCCACCTTATCTTCTCTCTTTCTTTTAAATCACATGTTCACCCCATCCTATCTTCTCGTTCACCTCTCACCAATTACTTCTCTCCTAACATGCACCCTTACCTCCTTTCCAAGGGAGCATCATCATAGGATGACAGTGATGTGAAGGAATGAGTGATGGATGCGAGTGAATGTAACAGGGTGGGTGTGGAGAGGAGATGTGGCACTTGCGGATAGGCAGCTGTGGGTTAGGATTTGGGGTCGTGTATGGGGTAGGTGTATGGTGGTTACAAGGATGAGAAAGAGAGAGAAAAGGAAGAGATTGTTACTGTTGGTGTGAGGTGCGTCTAAGTTTCCACAACTCATGTTAGCCCAAAAAATATTTTACACCTTTGAAAAGAGAAAACATTTACCACCCAAAATGGCTCATTTTCAATTGAACACGTAAAGTATTTTCCATTGACTTTCACAGTGCGCCATACCACCACCAGAAAATACACAGCACAAATAAGCATAGATCAACAGCCATATGCACTAATATGCGTTCATTTTAGCATGGCAATGATCAATTGGTACACTGACTTAATTCAAGAATGGCCACATATACATCATGTGCAAACACATTCAGAAGAAAAACAGAACAAAAACTCCAAAATATATGACAGTAAACACAACAGCAAATAGGCAGAGAGAGGACTACATGATTGGTACTGAAGAAAAAGCAAGACCAGATGATAATCATGAAAGTATTTGAATACCCACTGTAGAACTTTCCCAAGAATAATTTAGACCCCTCTTGATTAAAATAAGTGTTAGAAGTAATTACCAAAAGATTCCAATTCCACTTGTGTTTTCCTATTTATTCTCTCATCACCTAAAATAATGCATTCGGAAAATACCTCTCTTAAAGAGCTCTGAAGAAGTCTTTTACAGATAAGCTGATATGTATGCAGTGAACAAGAATATATAAAACTGACACAAACAAGAAAGCAAGCTGATATTTCTATGAATAACCAAGTTATAACCAAATGGACCAACCTTCTTCCATATGATATATCACATATTTTAAGAATGAGCCTAACACTTTTTTTTCCTTACAGAATCTCAAACATATGCGTTTTTTAAAAATTACATAATGAGACAGGCAAAGCTTTACTTTTGGGCACTTTCAGACCCAAATAAAAGACACCCCTTTGGTAGATTTTAACCTGCATTTTTTTACATATAAATCCCTTATATACCTTCTTCCATAACTCACTTCCCAAATTTAAAAACTACCAAAAAAACAAAAAAAGCATCTAACTTACATAAAAACATCTTAAACGTGGATAATCTATAATTATTCAAACTACTACTCTTTTCAGCCCACCTCCGCCCCAAAAATATATCTATTGTTATAGCTTATTCAGTAGTTTTTAATGAACGTTTCCAATTTTTCAGGCACATGCTTGCATATGCATCATAGCTAGGGATACAAAAAGATTAGAAAGAGAGAAGATATAGTCATATTGTTGATCCAATAATCTACCTGAGACCCTTATAAGATATTTAGTGGATAGGAAACGATCAAGATGATGCCAACACCACATTAACACTTGTGCAAGTGATTAGCCATCAAGGCTTTTAAGCACTTTCTTTGTCTTTTTTGAATTATTGTCATCCGAGACATTCACCAGAAATTATTTGCATGATTTAACTTTAAAAATATGTATATACCATAAACGCAAGAATGAAATAAGTCAAATAATTGAATACAAGTTTTCATGTTGTAGGCTAAAGTACAACATCCCATATCAAGTTAACAAATACCATGTCCTCTATGATTTTAGCAGGCATGGAAATATGATTTCATACAACAAACTTTGCAAAACAAGCAGAACATAATTTAGAAAAGGCTCAACATGTGTCATTATATATAATCAAATAGTCTTCCTTTTTAAAATTTTTTGTGTCATAAACGTGGTTCATTTCAGTCAAAACAGATCAGAAAGAACTCATCTTTGAGCTTATTAGTTGTCCACTTTAAATCAGGCTTGATTCAAAAGAACATTTGCTTCAACAATAACATGGAACTTTCAAACTTTGATTGCATTAGCTGAGGTAGAAAATTAATTCAACTAAAAGGAGAAAGAAAGGAAAAGACAAGTAACTTACATACCATAACCTGGGGTCATTAGGCATTTCAGATAGTCATTTCTTGATGAGTTCAACGGCTGCTTCTTTCTTCTCCAATAAGCTGATTTACATATTGAATCTTACATGAGACTCCCAGCAACAAAGTACTAAAAATACAATGATGAAGGACATTGACTTAGATAATGGGCTGTCAAGTATGAACATACCGGTAGCAAAATATAAGATTATCCCATAACTCTAAATCCTCAAAAATTTTAACCGCCTCACCAATTAGCACACTAAAAGTTCACCATAGTCCCTAAAATTGATAAGAAAAAAAAATCAAGGGAAGTTAATCGCATGTACAACTCTAGCAAGAAAACAGCTTTTAGTATGAATATTACACAGATGAATAGATCTTCTCAATAGAAAAAAAAAAAAAAAAATTATATATATATGTATATATATTTTTTGGGAGAGGGGGGGGGGTGTTATAGTGTATAAAGACAAAGAAAGTGAATTTGTACTTTCACAAGGCAGGAATATTTGGGATATAAACCCCAAAACAAAAACGAATTCGTTGTGCCACTCCTGGAGAAGGCTCACGGACACTCTGGACCTGTAATAGTGCAGAATCTTTTGTGAGATTTATAATAACAAAATGATAAATAAATGAGGACTATTTATATACTAGAGCTAAAAAAAAATAGATTGCCACATAGGATGAAACTTTCCCAGAAAAAAAAAAAAGACCATTGGGAAACGAGAAAGGAGGAGATCAAAGGAATTGATCAACCCTCAGAACACATGAAATCAACAAAAGCACGAGATATCTAAGAAGTAGTAACATTGTTTATAAAATTACCAACAAGGTAGGAATTAGTGAGCAATGACCTTATAAAATATGGTTCAGAAAAGATGCTTCAATGAGCTTCCCTTATTATGAGCTTTTATGTGCACTCCCTTATCTCGTGTGAATCCAGTATGCATACACTTAGCTTACTGATCATCAGTTGCATAGTACACACACCAATCTAAATTATAGAAAAGTCCCTGTCCAAATAATAAATAATATCATATCGTTAAACCCTCTATGGGTAGTAAGGATCTGAATTTCGCATGCTAGTTGCACAATTTTTTTTCTTTTCTTTTTAAGGACTGGTTGTTCACTTTTAGAGAAACACAAAAATAGTTTGACAGATATAAACACAGCAATGGTGAAACTTTATTGATGCTTATGCCATTGAAAAGTTGCATGAAAAATTAAGACCAGGCTTTGGTAAGACAAACCCCTTGCAATTTATGAAATATAGTTAAGTGTAAGGGACAACATTGCTGACGTTAATGGTAAAAATGACTAACTCTGACTGCCAAATACCAATAACATAAACAGCATTATCCACACTGCAAATTGACAAAAAATAAAGCATGTTGAACATATAGGAAGGAATTATTTTAATAGATCCAACATCATATTTACTTGGCCTCATGCTTACATAGGTAGCATTGAGTGGGTGCAGACTCTGGTGAGCACAAAGTCAGTATATACATACACATGTACATACCAACACCCGTGTATCTACATTTGTTTGCACGTGCACTCACACACACTCTCTCTCTCCCTATCTTCCAGGGTTACACTATTTAATTAAGGAAGAACAAAAACTAATTTATCAGAGATTAGGGAAGCCTATGAAGCAGAAGCAACTAATAAGGGGCAAGCCATAAAAAGCAAAAGCTGTGAGATGATTTGTAAGGCCTGAAATAACAAAACAGCAAGATTTCAAGTGTAGCAAAGAAGCTCATCATGAATTGCAATGAAGGAAAACATGCAACTTGTTCGTGGATCCACATGACTCCATTACATAAAGCCTTGTCACCATAATCTGGAACAGCAAACCAAGTAGCTGAGTATCTAATAAGTTCAGGGAAATCAAATGGCCTGTTTATCTTAGAGAGTTTCTTCTTTTTTTTCATGGTTTATAGCATATGGGATTACTAGCTTTGCCATGGGCGTCTTTGCTCTTTAATATTTCTTCCCTACCAAAAGAAATGAAAATTTGCACAGGAAACCTATAAATTTAGAGACCAGGCAGCAGTTCAAAAATTAGGGAGGAAAAAGTATTCGGTTGGAAAAACAACCGGATATCCGAAAGAAATATAGCTAACATAAAAACAATGATGCACCTCAGAACAGTTTATCCATCATCAGCAATGCACGCTCCTTTGTGCGACTACAAGTCGATTCCCATCAAATACGTAAGATGTCACAGAAACACTGTATCTTAAGAGGGAAAATTTCAATAGGAATGCAAGATGACCTTGGTTGACTATAGGACATTAAAGCCCAGAAAAGTTTTAAGCGTAATGGGAATAGTTAAAACATGCATTCCTATATGGAGTATTAGGTAAATTATTCTCATGGCAAGTCCCATAACTGACTGTTACTGCTCAAACCCCTAAAGTATAAGAAAGCCTCAACTAATAATAATGAAGTCTTGACCAAATTTTCAATTTCTTATACTTGATTGTGGTACCCTTTGTAATGGCTTATCTACGTACAAGAAAAGCCTCATTCCAACTTCTTAAGATGCAATGACTTTTATCAGAAGATTCAACATTTAACAGGTTTATCATTGAAAAATAAATGGTCTCATTTATAAAAATATTAAATGCAATGTGAGTAGACACATTTGCAGTAATTATCTACTTACAATGAAGTATGACAACTGCTGAGAATCAATTGCCTCTATATATGGAGCCATATCCATCCTGAAACAGAAATAGGGCTGTTGAATAACCAAAAGAGGAGGGCCTCAACTCAGAAAACGACTTTATAATATATATAATTAAAATAGCAGCAATGGGGAAAAGGAACTCCATTAAAGGAGATCCTTGAAAATTTGCCTTATAGATAAGAAACAAAAAATACTTTAAAAAAAAAATTTAAAAGATAATAAACAAGTATGTCAGGACCATGGTTGAAGCAGAAACTGTTTTGCTGATTGGTTTGAGCATTATAGTGGCAGATAGAACTTTAACTGCTAGAACCCAGTGGTGAACAGCTTTGAAGTAGATCTCTAAGGAGGAAAGACGTGATGGATCATGTTTCCATGTAATTTCAGATCTATTTATTTGCTGCAGGCTTTCATTGTTCAGTTTCAACTTAAAATTCTCTCTCTCTCTCTCTCTCTCTCTCTCTCTCTCTCTCTCTCTCTCTCTATATATATATATATATATATATATATATATATATATATGGACGCTTATATATGTCAATGGATGGATGGATGCTTTTCATAGTTAGGGGGAAAAGAAAGAATTATAAGATACTAATGGGCAAGTGAACTACTAACAATGTCTTCTTCTTTTTTTAATTCTAAAACTCCTATTAACTAGAAAAAAAAAAATTTTAATATGTTCAAAAATTGAAAGCCATTTTTTGGAGAACCCAAAGGCAGTTCAGTCTCCATTCCCCAAACTGTTCAAAGACAAAAATCAATTTTTTGACCTTTCTAAAAATCTAAGTCTGTCTGGTTTATTAATACAATCTTTCGTATCAGTTAAGGAATAATTTGAAATGATATAGCATGCATTTTGAAAAAACAGTAAAAGTATAGTTTATTTTGCGATCATCATGTCAACCAAGAATCCCAGTAACAGAAAGCTGACGCCCAGCTGCCACTTCAGCTGACTCAAAATGTTGCCTGATATGACATAGGTACCTCAGTAAATAAAGAGAAGCTAGAAGTAATCAAAAACCCAAATCCCATCTCAAGACAGCCAAGTATACCTACGGTAATAATCCCTCCACATTAAACTCATAATGATGTTCTAACAACTGGAAGCAGAGGGAAATTGGGGATTGCATGCAGTCTCCAATACAAACTTATATGGCATACAAATAAATTTCTCATTTGTCAACTAATAATACAGGTCACAAGATAAGTAGAGCGTTTAAATTTAAAGACAAGGGTTCCTTAACAAGAAGATTAAAAAAGTCCTCTATATTATCTTAGAATATAAATATTGAAATAAGTTCCCACAAGTTAAATATCTTTGTTTCCTTCTCTGTAATCTCTGTTCTGCCTTGTGTTTTCATGAGGTAGCTTTTAATATATATCTTTCTTACTTATCAAAAAAAAAAAAAGTTAAATATCTACCAATACATTACATCTTATCGTGCAAACATTATTTCAAGTTAAAATAAACATGACTCCATTTACCTTTTTGGGACTTTTTAATAAACCACAAATTAATTCATCAAAGAAAATAGCTTCCCCTATTGAAATTTACCTGCAAGAATCAATTCTTCCATAGGTGTATTCCATTATTCCAGCTTATAAATGAACCATCGAGATGATTGCTAAAGCATCTTCATTGTGAAACTTGAACCAAAATAGCGTGTTACTTTTCTAAAGTGTCAAAGTGATGTAGAGTCTTGCCCACATAGACATGCAATAAATCAAACAAGGAAGACAACCGATCATCCAAAATTCTCTGTTGAAGAAATATGAACCTAGCGAGCCACCATGAGATGCTACTAATTCCATACGTGGAAGACACGCTTCCTCCAAATAACAAGTCTCTTGTCCTCATAAGCAACATCTTAGCAAAAACTAAATACTACATTACAACAAAAAAAAGAGACTTGTCTAAGATTTCAAAATAACAAAAAATAATAATAATAGTTATGATTTATGAAATATTACTACCCTATTTTTTCTTTTTCTTTGTTTGAGAATTCAATAGCTAGGGGGGTGGATTTGAATCCTAGACAGTCTCTATTAGAAACACACTAGGAAATGCCAATCAAGCTACAAGGCTATTGGCAATACTACTACCCAGTTTCCGATGAGTCCTAGCTCAGATGATACCTTGTCCTTTAACAATTGTAAGTAGAGAATGAGATCATAGGTTCAAGACTCACTATCTTCATGTGTAATTTACCAATAAAAAGAAGCTACCAATGTCCAGTCAGCAAATTTCACCTTCCATATATTAAGTTGATGTTATTCATAAAATTACGAACAGTTGTATGAAAATCAAGTTAAAAAGCACAGTAGCTTGGTATTATTGGTGTAACAAAGAGTAAATATTTCCATGACAAAATGGAAAATTAGACATCCCCTACAATCTAGGGCAGAATTTTCCTCCAAATTGATCTAGAGGAAAGAAAATAGAAAATTATTTTCCACTAATCATGTAACATTTTTTTTTTTTAAAAAAAAAACTTAATTGACCACCAAAGATAGTCATCTTATTGACCACATAACACAATAGGTTGGACAAGATTCCTTTAAAACAGTTTGAATGTTTGTTCTCCAAACCAATCAGGGCCGGCCCTTCCCTTAGGCGAGTTAGGCAATTGCCTAAGGCCCCCAAGTGGAAGGGGGCCCCAAAATTTTAGAAAAGAACCGGGTAGTAGAGGAAAAAAAAAAAATTTAGTTTCAAATGAATTACAAAAATAATCTGGCACATCCTTTTAACCAAAAAAAAACAAAAATTTTGGCAAATCCTATTAAACATTGGTTCTAAACAAAATCATTGACCAAAAATCAACCAGATAAACTACAAATCCGGTCTAAGAGATTAACCACAAAACAATCACAAATCAAAACAAATAAATCCACTCAAAACCCTAAAAATTTTACCTTTCTCTCTAGTCTCTGCTCTCCGCCTCTCTCTAGTCTCCAGTCTCCACTGTTCAGTCTGTTCTCATATCAGCCTCTCTCTGATTCTCTGCTCTCCGCCTCTCTCAAGCCTCAACTGCTCACCTCACCGTATCAGGTTCTGAGGTTCAGGAATCAGGCATAAAATTATAAATATTTGGGCACAGGGCACTCCATTTTATTTGTTAAGAACTTAAGTATTTGGGCCCTCCCTGGCTGGTTTGTAACTTTGTTTATCACTTATCTGTTTATCATTATGGCTGCCTGGACCCTCCCTGGACTGGGCGTTAAGTTTGGGCCTTCAAGTTTTTTTTTTTTTTAAAAAAAACCTGCATTTTTTTTTTTTTTTTTTTTTGGTTATAGATAGGATTCGTTTTGTGTTTTTTTTTTTTTTTTGTGGGTGGGTCTTATTAACAAGTCTTGTGTCAGTGTTATGATTGTACTTAAATTTTTGTTATGCTTGTGCTTTTTTTTTTTTTTTTAATTTATGCAGGTTGAGATTGCTAAAAACTTGTTATTATTTAGTAAAACTACAACAATACTTTTTATATAAATCAGGTTCTATTTCTCATTTGCTCTACACTTGAAAGTTATTTTTTATTTTAGTCTTTATAAATATATTGTTTGATTAGAAATATCTACTAGAAAATATGCATCTGGATATGAAAAACTTAAAAAAAGAAAAAAATAAGAAAAATTAATTGAGTCTCAAAAATAATCAATGGATAAATTTGTTATTAGTAATAAACAAAATATAACACAAAATTTAGATGAAAATATCACAAATGAGCAAGAAATTCACCAAAATAATTTAGAAGAAAATGATATTCAATTTTGCAATACAACAAATCTTGATAATGAACTTCAAAATAATTTAGAAGAAAATGAAAATAATGATGAAAAATATAATATATAAATATTAAATAAATATTAATTTAATTAATATATAAGTATAAAAAATACCCCATTTTTAATTCTCATCTTAGACTCCAAAATGTTTAGGGCCGCCCCTGAAACCAATCTACAGTCCCAACCATTCAAATATGACCTTAAAATTGGCACCTAGCGGGTCTCCATTGGAGACGTTCAAGATTCAAATCCCCCCTTCTCCATTGTAATTATGGAATTATCCATAGTAGGTAGACCCCACATATAAGTACAATCGAAGTTGAAGTAAAAGTTATGAAGCAAATTAGTATTAGATTTAGAAGTAAAGTAACCTGAAGATTAGAGAACTTTCCAAGCAAGTCAGAGCCAGCAGCCATTAGCTGATTACGAGCCCAGTTTTCCTATTCCACCAATTCCTCATCTTCTCCTTTACCACCCACTTTCTTCAATGCCAATGGACATTTTGCCATATCCTTCAAAGGCCTATCATTCCAAATTCAATCACACCAATCCAAAACAGGAAAAACAAAACACTGATAATTAGACAGACTCAAAGTTCAATCTTTTGTCATTCAAATTTCAAAAAGTTGCAATTTTTTTCAGTGACTCACCTAGTCATGTTGCACTGAGTGAAGGCGAGGAACGTAGCAACGGCGATACTGATCACGATCACGAGCAACGCTCTATAAGCCTTGTCCTCGTCGTCTTTGGATTCTGAAACAAGGAAGGACTCAACGCGGTGGTGCAACTCAGAATAGACTCGGTCGGCAGAGGAGGACTCATCATTAGCGAGTTGTTGAAGGACGAGTCTGGCGGCGTCAAAGGATAGGGTGCGAGATAGTCGCCGACCTCAATTGAAGAGAGGAGGTCGTTGAAGAGTGAGGTGTGAGTTTTGGGCAAATTATTGCTGGTGGTGCATGTAAGATTCACCCACATGTAAGTAGTGTTCTTGATGCGTCACTTTTATGCGACTCATTTTGTTGTACGGTTTGTTTTTGATGTTTGTGTCCTTGCTGCGGTTAGGGCCCGGCCCATGGGCCTGTTTAAATTGAGCCACTTCCGGTCTAACCCACAAATTGGACTTGGGTAGAGCCAGACTCCGCGCATCGAGAGTTACTTCAAATTTCACTTAAACAACCAACCCAACAAACTTCAAATCTCACTTGCTCTGGCTAGGTGCGTCGCTTGAACTGGTTTGTGGGGAGTGTGTAAGAAAGAATATAAGGAGTTGACACTTGACACCAATTATTGGACATTCGTAAAAGAGAGTTTGGTCACCTAATATTTTTTAATTAATTTTTTTTCTTCCAAATTTAGTTACTCTAAACCTAAATCATATAAAACCTATCTAGAGCCAAACAAATTAATCTAGCGGTTCGGTTATGCGTGGGAAATGTGTTAGGCACCCCTACGACGCTTGACCATAGTCAATACCTAACTTTCGTTATCCCTTAAAAATGTGTTCAATAAAAAATAAACAAGTACTTGCCCAATCTTGGGGGCATTTGTCCCTTGATATCAAACATGCATCAAGAATACTGCATGTGTTTAGATATTTATGGTTTCAATTTTAGAGGAAAAACGAAAATGGCTTTAGTTTGGAAAATGTTTTGAAAAACATGTGACTTGCGAGGGTTAATGTCAAGATAAACTAAAAGTCTCAACGTTATCTATGTTGCATTCACATTTTGATGGGGGAATCCTAACCAACACCAAGATCCCATCACTCTATAATGAATGATGTGGTTCGTCAATTGATGAGGTTTGAACTAAGTGATTACATAATAGGAGACCTCCTTCATGATTTGATTAGCCAATGGGAGGTTTTTGAGAAAAAAGAAACTTCGAAATCAAAGATTTTAGTGGAAAATGGATTTTTTGACAAAGAATTTTGAAAATAAAAGTTTTTGGTGAAAAACAAAGACTTAAGGGTGGTATTTTGAAAATTAGGCTTTCTAGCATGAAACAAAGATTTAAAGGTAGTACTTTGGGGTTTGGGCTCGTTGTTCTATCACTCCTACACAGGGGCGGAGCCACATAGTGGCTTGGGGGGGCCGTGGCCCCTGAAAAAAAAAAAAAATTTCCCATTAGACTATGAAGAAAAAATAAATGGGCCCCCCCAACATTAGACAGTCGGCCCCCCCTACCCATTTCTCACCCATTCTCCCAGCCCTCAATTAAAAATTAAGAACACCCTCAAATTAAAATAAATAAATAAATTATCTGTTATACTTTCAAGCAAAAAAAAAAAAAAAACCCCCCAAAAAAATTTGAACTAAAATCTGAAAAAAAAAAAAAAAAAAAAATTTGTAACAGAGCCAAGCCCACGGCGAGCCCAATAGATTACAAAGGTAGTTCGCTCACGGCAAGCCCACAGATTCTCAACCAAAAAAAAAAAAAAAAAAAAAATCAATACAGAGAATCAAAAATGAAACCCATCACGTCGCTAGCAGAGAAATCAAACCCCAATACTGTCTATACAGAGCAAAAGCAAAACAAACTCCAGCAAACCAAACACAGAGATGTTTATCTAAATAAAAAAAAAAATCCCCAATACACAAACCAAAACCAAACCCCAGCAAACCAAACCCAGTAACCCACAGTCACGTCGCTACAGCTCGCTCCTCGTCGTCGTCGTCACTCGTCCCTCATCGCAGATTGTAGATCTTAGATCGAAGATCGCAGATCGTAGATCGGAGATCGCAGATCGCTCTGCCTATGCTCCGGTGCTCGGTGCTCGGTGCTCCCTCCGACCCTCCCTCAAGGTATTTCTCTCTTTTTCTCTCTGACTCTCTCTCAGTCTCTCTCTCTTTATCTCACTGAAATGAAAAAATGAAATGAAATTTTCGCAGATCGTAGATCGATCATCGGAGATCGCAAATCGCTCTTCCTCTGCTCCGGTGCAGCGGTGCTCGTTGCTCCCTCCAGCAGTCCGGCCCTCCCTCAAGGTTTTTCTCTCTGACTCTCTCTAAGTCTCTCTCTCTTTATCTCACTGAATGAAAAAATGAAATGAAATTTATGAACGAGACTCTCTCTTTATTCTTTAATAGCCTATTTGATCTCAGTAAGTCTCTCTCTCTTTTGAACTGTGAGTCTCTTATTGGCTGGCTTTTGCTTTTTTCCTATTTTTGTCTTTTTAAATTTGGCTTTATCTTATCCCTTTTTGTTGGTCAGTGTGTTGGTGTTGGTGAAATATTGATTGTCATTTAGTGTAACGTGTGTTGTGATTTGTGATTGGCATTGCGAAATTTTCTAATTGCAGCTAGCTATTGTGATTGGGGCGCATGTTGTGCTTGTCTGTTGTCTGTTGAGTGGGGTGGGGAGGGGGTAGATAGGCTTATGGGGCCGGGTAAACAATAATAAAAGCAATGTAATGTGCAGCACATTACACTGCTTTAATTATTGTGCTGTACATGGAATGTATAATGTTCGGCTCTTTTAATGTAATACGTACAAGGGGCTAAACAATATAACAAATTAAAACAGTATAATTAATGACAAATAAATTAAAGTAATATAGTTTATTGTTAAGCTAAACAACAATAATTAAAGCTATATAATTAAATTAACCAATACATTATAAAAGACAAATTAATTAAATTATTTTTGTTTTTGTTTGAGGGGTTATTATTAATTAAAGTTGTATTAAAAATGTGTTGATTGTTTACATTATAGTGAAAATTTTGTTTTTTTTCTTGAGTATGAATAACATTCATATAACTAAGTAAAAATTTCTAATTAAAATTTTATTTTTTAAAATTCTTTTCAGGTTAATTTTTGAGTCATATTCTTAAAGCTAAAAAAATTATGAGCAAACGAAAAACAATTGATGCATTCTTTAAGAAAAAAGATGTTAGCAATTCAGAAAATAGGACACCTGTGGCTGTAGAAACAAATGTTAATACTTCAATGCTTGATGAACACCCCTCCAAATGTCCAAAACTTCAATTTGAAAAGATAGATCGTGATCCAGGATCACGTAAACAAATATGTGAATTTCCTATCAACAAACAAGATGAAATCCGAAGAGCTTATCTCATAGAAGATCCATATCAACCTAAAAATATAGACTATCCATACAATGATGATACTCATCGTCGTCGATTTCAACCTTCATGGTTTGATTCACATAAGGATTGGTTGGAATACTCACCTTCAATGGATGCGATATATTGTCTACCTTGCTACCTTTTTAGTAAGAAACCAATAGGTCGTCCCGGATCAGATGCATTCATTTCAACATGAACCACGTAAATACTGTCTTGTGCGTGTGATTGTTTTTCTTTTGGTATTTTGTTTTCTCTATTTTTTTGTTTCTCACAGGTTTGGAATTTCGGTTGAATTCCCAACATGTTCAAGTATATAATGATATATGAAAGTTGATAATTTTGTATCCAATAGACTTAATAATTATATTTAGTATATCTCTGTTACAACCCGGCCCCCCTAAGTATTTATTCCTAGCTACGCTCCTGCTCCTACATGTGATCCAATTAGTCGTAATTACCCTTTGATAATAGGTTAATTTTGAATATTTATATTATTATTAGAAAGTATTATAATAATAATTTTGTGCTAATTCATGTATTTTATCATTGGTTTTGGAATAATGTTGAATAATTAAGTTTTGTGCTTAAATTGAATTAATGCATGAATATATCTTTTGTAGGAGAATAAAATTAATAATAGTAAGAATGACATGAGTAGATTTGTGCAAAAAAAGAAAAAAAAAAAAAAAAAAAAAAAACGCTAATGGACTGCATTTTTATGAGGGCCATAATGAATTTAAAGATGGCCAACCATTTAAATTTGAGTCCAATGCCCATCTCTCACAGCTATCTGGGATGCTCTTCCTTCGTTCTTGTCTTGTGAACGAGTTCATTTTTCTACGTTCCTTGATTTAGTTCACCATATCAATGACCAAGGTAATAATATGGCACTCTTTGCGATGGTAGTTTGGACTATATGGCATAGAAGAAACTAGATCAGAGTCAGCAACATCGACTACCATATTTGGCAAGTACTTTCCAATGCTACTCAATCTCTTCTTGACTTTCATCGATACAACCCTGCATCAGCGGCCCAGAGCCTGCCCCAGTCAACCACAGGTTCGGTGGATCCCTCCCTCAATTGGTTCAAATCAACTTTAATGGGGCAGCATTCAAGGATATAGGGGCAACATATTTGAGAGTGATTATTCGCGATGATAAGGGGCTGGCTCTCACCCTCTCTCTAAAAAGTCACTCTCCCTCCCTCTCTAGATGGAGTTGGTATGGGTTCCAATGAGAGATTTTTCCCTTTAAATGATATTGAAGCCTTGGCAACTGTAAGAGCCCTCCTTTTCACACAAGAGCTGGGTTTTTCATCATTTACCCTTGAAGGAAACTCCGAGGTGGTCATCAAAGCTCTTAACAACAATAATGAGTCCTCTGCTTCATTTGGTCACCTCCTTGCCTCGGCAAGATCATCTATAGTTTCCTCCAGCAATATTTCTTACTCCCAAGCCCGTAGATTATGCAATACAATAGCACACAAACTAGCTAAACATGCTAGACATGTTAGAGGTTTATCGGCGTGGATGAAGAATGTTCCTCCACACCTCCATGCTATTCTTTTAGCCGATCATGGCTGATTTTTTTTCTTTAATAAAAGTTCGAAGTATTTCTTCTTAAAAATTTGAGTTCAATTGGAGCAAGGAATCAAAAGAAATTCACACTAATCCAACTCCATTTTAGTTTAGAATTTCAACTTGTGCATGCTTTAGTATTTTGAGCATAACATTTAGCTTAAATATCAAATTGCGATGATTCAAGTTGGGTTGAAAAGCTAACTCAAAGGCTACAACTTTGTAATTTATCAAAAGTCCATATTTTAACGTTTTATGGGCCAAAAAATATTCATTTAAGTGTAACCTAAAAATCATTGATTTTTTTCCAAGGAAGTCAAAATCGTACTGGAGAAATATATTGTACAAGCCATTAGATTAATACTGGTACTTCTCTAAAATATATAAGGTGAAATACTAAGTTGTATTGGCTTGTATCAGTTGTACTAGGATGTTTTGAGTGTTTTAGCCAGTGCAATAAAAAAAAATGTAAAAATAAATTGAAAATTTTGTGAGAAAAACATGTTATTTAAGCTAATATATTGGATTAATGTACTTACATAAACGAATACAAACATATATAAATACATAGAAATATTTAAATAGCAATAATTCTGAAACAGTACACCGATATTAACCGGTACCAAAATATTTCATTCCCTTTACCAAACTTAAATAGAATCAGATACAAAATTGACTCCCTTGAATTTTTCCAAAACTAGAATCCAACTTGTAATAAGATTTCTTGAACTATTTAAAGGCTCTTTAGGTCAAAGTTAAGAGAGTAGTAGACTTAGAGTCTGTTTGGATACTGCTTATTGCTAAAAATTGAAAACTGAAAACACCGTAGCAAAATAATTTTTAAATGTGTGAAAAGTGCTGTGGGATCTAATTTTAAAAAAAATTTGCTGAAATCCGTACTTGCGGATCCCGTGAACAATGCACGGGGCCCACAGGAAAAACGCAGATGCGCGTCTATTTCCTTTTCATCATAATCCAAACACAGCCTTAGAATGAAAATTAGGTTTTGTCAAAGTTTAAAAAAATCTATTAAATCAACACTGCCCTTAATTTGCAATGACTCAAGTTTTAGGGCCACAATTTCCAGTTCTAGCAGCATTCTCATGAAACTACTTACGATCAAAATAGTTAATACTTAGAAATTACGTTGCAAACTCCTAAACAAGAAATCAATTTCAACATGTGCATATACTTCATATGAAGTATATGCAATTGTCACAATGTCCATATTCTTTATATGTGGTGGTAAATCAATTAATTAGTTCTAAAAGGGCTGACCATCGCACCTCCGTGATGGTCAGAAATATAGAATTAAACATTTGAAGGGAGTGACCATTGCACCCTCGTGATGTCTTTAGCATGCTTCACACTTGTAAGAAGTTGCACTTGATCATCCACAACCTTCATGATATTGTTTGTGTCTGAGATCATATATTATTGACAATGAGCATAGTTTTAAGCTATGCCAGCACATTCTCTATTTGAATCTTCTACAGGAAATCAACACTGCCCTCAATTTGCAATGACTCAAGTTTTAGGGCCACAATTTCCAGTTCTGGCAGCATTGTCATGAAACTACTTACAATCAAAATAGTTAAACACTCAAAAATTACGTTGCAAACTCCTAAACAAGAAATCAACTTCAACATGTGCATACACTTCATATGAAGTATATGCAATTGTCTCAATGTCCATATACTTCATATGCAATTGCTCAAAGGAATTCCAATATGCAAAAAATCCTTTTTCTTGGTAATTAGGCACCTATTCAAAAAAGTCCACAAAGAAATAGATTTGTATATAGATTTTGAGGTAAAACATATTTGAACATTGTAAAACTAAGATGTTTTACTTTGGTCTCTGTGTTGAAACTAATTCAGCAATCAACGTGAGGCTTATAGTGTGGCTCGGCTACATCGAAATGGATGGAGAATTTTTCAAGTTTCTTGCCATGGTATTGGCGCAAGGTATTATCAACGACACTAGGCATGTAACACCTCTTCACGCACTGAAAATGGAGATAGAGAACGGAGGTCCACAACTTGCCCCATCGCCGTGACAAAACACTTGTACAAATCACATCTCGTGTATTGTAGAGCGCGACCAAGAACGAGGATGTGGACGATTAATGACTCCGGTAGGTCGCTAAGTCGGTCTTTCTCTACAGTTAGGGTTTCGTATTCGTCAAACAAAAGGATTTCATCTTTGTTAAACAGAAATTGAGAAGGTTGTGGTAATGGAGAGAGTTTTGTTGCTGTAAATAAAACAGAAGCATCACTTTCTTTTTAAATATATATATATATATATATTTTTTTTTTTTTTTGAGTTTAAAATATAGCCTCCGCTGTCTTGAGTTTCAAGTGTTGTGAGAAAATTTGTTTGTTTTGGACTGAAAAAATAGTTGTGATATGGAATATGGAACATTGAATTTTAATTGTAATGAAATGCTATTATTTCTATGATTAAAAATAAAAATTCTATTTGTCAAGGGTACATAATAACAAAAGGTTCAAAATTTTACTAATTTTACAATATTCATATACTTCATATGCAACCCCAAAGTTCAGGCCAAAATTGGGAATTAAGCCCATTTTCCTAACTATATAGTTAGTAGACAAGGTTTCAAAAGTATATATTTTACTAACATCTCGAGTCTCAAAGACTCAATTTTGGGCTATAAATCGAGTCTCAAAGACTCGATTTTCATGGTCTGATCACGTCTGATGTGGCATTTTTTTCACGTGATGTCTACCTGGAAATCGAGTCTCTAAGACTCAATTTATAAGAGACCCTTTACAAAACAAGTATAATGTTTTAAGCACACACCTTATCATTTAAAAAATAAATAAATAAATAAATAAATAAAACATAGGTTGTAGTCAGTCGAAGATTGAGATCGGAGTGGGTGGCTTCAGGGACGATGGGTGGGTAGGTTTCAAGTCGGCGTAGATGGCTTTAGAGGGTGGCATCAGATCAGCATGGGACCATGGGTGGGTGGGTTTCAAGTCGACATGGGTGGCTTCAGACCAGCGTGGGTGGCTTCAGCTCGGCATGGGCCGTGTGTGGTCATGGGGCGTCGGTGGTCGTCGGTGCTCATGGCTAGTCGTGTGTCGGGTCCAGATCGCCGTGGGTTGAAAAAGCTGAGTAGAATGGGTTTTCTTGGTGGATTAGTTCAGAGATGAAGAGATTAGGAGACAATGTTTATGATAGCTCTTCGCAATTCAAGAGACCCTTTGGTTCTTCTCCAGAAGACTCGTAAGTTTCTTTCTTTGTAACTTTGTTTTTTTTCAAAATTTTTGGTTTAACCTCTCTTATGTGTTTTGCTTGGTGAGTTTTTCTCTCTCTTTCTTCTCCGATGAGAAGGTATAAAGGGTGTGCTTAAAACATTATACTTGTTTTGTAAAGGGTTATAAATCGAGTCTTAGAGACTCAATTTCCAGGTGGACGCCACGTGAAAAAACGCCATATCATATGTGATCAAACCATGAAAACCAAGTCTTTGAGACTCAATTTATAGGTCCTAAATCGAGTTTTTTAAACTCGAGATGTTAGTAAAAAATATAGTTTTGTAATAATGCCTACTAATTATATTGTTTGAGAAACAGGGTTAATTCCCAATTTTGGCCTCGAAGTTCATATACTTCATATGCAATTGAAGTATAGCCAAGCAATTTAATTATTATTAATTCCTTTCCACTCCCATCTCATTTTACCTGCACTAATGGTGGCTTCAAATAGTGTCAGTTTTGCAACATTTGGAAAAGGGTGTTATATTTATTGTATTTGTTCTGTTGATTATCTTTTTCATTGATTTGATTGGTTTTAATTTGTTTTAATATAATGCATGCTATTTTTGTTACTTTCTTTCATAGATGATTTTATATATATGTTCCACTCTATCGTTCCTTTTTGGGGATACAATTTTCATGTCAAATGGTGGGAAGAAGCTAAAACTAACTGTTTCGATCAAAAGGTCATTTACATAGTTTCTGTAAAGTTGTAATTTACAACTATATGTTTTGTTGGCTTTTATTCTGTGTCAAATTTGATTGTAATTTTATTCAATCTTTTGTACCTTGTATTTATTGTGGAATTTAATTGTAAGGGTTGTGTGATAGAGAGAGTGTGTGAAGACTTAAGCATTTGAAGACAAAAGAGTTTTTGCGGGTAACTCGCGACTAAGCATCCCGCGAAATGATGCATGTATCCTGCACATGACTGGAATGCGAAGAGTCAGGACAGATGGAGACAGCTATGTTTTACGAGTAGCTCGCGGGAAAGGCTTTCCAGCGAGACACTCGCAAAACATTCTGTTTTGTCAGATTGTGCTATCTGATACACATTTTCTGTACCTACACTATATATGCCCACATTACCCATAAAAGTTGAAGAGTACTTCAGAGAGAAAACCCTAGCCACAAATCTTGAGAGTTAAAGATTGTTATAACCACAATCCTCTACACAATTTTTTTTGGATTTTCCTCAACTCCTACCTCTTCATTTCCATATCATTGAGAGGTTGATAGCCTAAATACTTACCACACCCTTTCAGAGTGTTCAATGAGGTTTTGGTGCTACTGGGAAGCATTGGAAGAATCTAAGGATAGCAAATGCAACATGGAATTTGTTGCGGAATTCGGAGAGCTAGACAAGACACGATTCCAAGAAGCCTTGTTGGAGTAGGAGCTTGAAGGGTTTAGGTACATCGGGTAGATTAGGTTTGGAGGGTCTCTTACTAACCCATGTATCACAACTGATTGTCTAGTGGATCAATTACCGCTTGGAGGGCGACAGAGAGGTTTTTCACCAAGTTCTTCGGTTTTCTCTTCGATAACAAATTGGCGTGTTATCTTGTGTTTGCATTCTTTTACTCTTTTACCTTTCATTTTACTGCTGTGTTATAATGTTTATGGGTTAGAGTAGCTTGTTTGTTTATCCGCTCGCATTTACTCTATTCCGCACTTAGTATTAACTTAGAGTAAAATTAATTGAGCCGTAACTTTAATTTGGGGGTCTAAATAGCTCTTGTGTTTTCACACATTTTTTAGCATTCAATTGGTATCAGAGCGGGTACACTCACTGTGGTTTAATTACCTGAGTGTGATCCTTGACCCTTTGTGATGGACCGGTCACAATCTCTCAATGCCCCACCATTCTTTGATGGGGGCAATTATGCCTTTTGAAAGGTTCGAATGGTGGCTTTCTTATGTGCTATAGATGAATCCGTATAGGATTCCATTGAGAATGGGTATGTTAAACCCACAACAGCCAAGTCCGAATGGGACAAGGCAACTCTTGCATTAGCTAATGCAAATAGTAAGGCCATTAATGTTATATTCTGTGGTGTGTCCCATGATGAGTTTCACAGGATATCGCATGTGGAGACAACCAAGGAAGCTTGGACAATCCTTGAGACTACCTATAAGGGTACCAAGAAAGTCAATGACACAAAGCTCCAAATGCTTACCACTAGATTTGAAGAGCTTAAGATGGGAGATGATGATGCTTTCGATTCTTTCTATGGAAAGCTCAGTGAAATTGTAATTGCTAAGCTCAATCTTGGAGAGAAGATTAAAGATTCTAAGGTGGTGAGAAAGATTTTGAGGTCTTTACCGAAGAGCTTCCAAGCAAAAGTTACAACTATAGAAGAGAGTAAAGACTTGGATGAGATCAAAATCCAGGAGCTAATTGGATCTCTCCAAACATATGAGTTGGGACTGCCTTCTCATAAATCGAACAAATATCTTGCTCTTAAAACCATCACCGAGAGAATGAAGGACTCCTCCAAAGAGGATGATGTGGAGAAAGAAGTAGCATTCCTTGCAAAGAACTTTCAAAAATTTTTGAAGATGAAAAATAATGGGAAGCCTTTCAGCAAAGGAAAGTTTTCATCCTCCAAAGGTGATAGGAAGGAGTTTAAGAAGAAAGATGGAAAGGAGTTTCAATCCCCTCAAGGAATTGTGTGTGATGAATGTAATGGTCATGACCATCTCAAGAAGAAGTGTCCTAACTACCTGAGAGGAAAGGGTAAAGTGTTTGCCACTATCCTTAGTGATTCTGACAACTCAAATTCAGACACTGAAGGAGAATGTGACAGTGAAGGGAATTACAGGGCATTTATGGCTATTGCCTCAGTTGAGTCAAAAGATGATTTGAGCAATTTGGTTGATGAACTTGGTCATATATCTGAGGATGATGAAATTGAAGAATCCGAAGATGAAGATGTATACCAAAATGAAGGGGTGAACAACCTTCAGGAATCCTATGATTCTCTATTGAAGACTGTGGCAAATATGCCAAAGTTGCTAACCTTGCTGTGAAAAAGATGAAAAAGGTTGAAGAAGAGCATAAGGGTATACTTGTGCAACTTAAGGAATCAAAGTGTGAAGAAGAAAGACTCAAAGAAGAGTTGGTTGCAGCTTATTCTAAGATCAAGTTTCTTGAACTTGAAATCATTCAAGCAAATGTCAAGGTTGAGCGCATTTCCACCAAGAAACTTGACAATGTGCTATCTTCTCAGAAATCTTCACATGATAAGATCGATTTAGGTTATATCGGAAAAGGAAGTTCGAGCAACGAACCCAAGAAGGAAGTGAAGTTTGTTTCAGCCAAGAATGATGAGAAACTTAAAGAAGTGAAGCCTGAGACTGAGACCCCTGTTGTAGTTAAGAGGACCTTCGGTGCAAAACCAAAGGAAAAAAGGAAGTCATTACCCAAAAATCAAAGGGGGCCTCAAGTAAAGCATTTGTGTCATCATTGTGGCGCACAAGGACACACAAGGCCGAATTGTTTCAAGCTCCATGCACTCAAAAAGGCTGATTCGATGTGTGGTCAAGAAACTTCAAGGAGAAGACCAAGGGGAGCATAAGCTAAGGGAAACAGTAAAGGACATCTCATTGGCGATGTGATGGAAATGCTAAAGAACATATCCCTATACCTTGCTAGCTTCACTCCGAGGTTTGAAAATTATGTTGGTCGTACCCCGCCATCTAAGGCTCTCACTCAAAACACTCGTAAAGTGTGGGTGCAAAAGGGTACTTATGCATGATCACCTCCTATGTCCATGCATTAATACTTCCAATGTTTAGGATTATAGGTTCATGCATCTTGTCATGCATTGCTTCCGGTTTATAGCATGTTTCTTTTACAAGTTTTGTTTTATACTTGTTTTTGTTGATCTTACATTACTTGTTCTGTTTTTGGGTGTGTTCAAAAAATTAAAAAACCTATAAAAATTTGAAAAATCTTCAAAAAGTTTAATCGCTTGTGTTATGTATATCACATAAGAGTTTGGTCTAGTACCTTCGTACTAATGGCGTAGTACATTTACGAGCTTAGCTTGTTATGTATGCACATTTATCTTTGTGGGAAAAATCTTGAAAACTATGGGTGATTGTTGTAAATAGATCTTCAAGCTTGTCATGAATGATTTGTCAATTGTCTTGCATAGACTTGTGCTTATATATCTTCCCACCTTTATCTTTCTGTTTTTGCAATAGAGCTCACCAAATGCAAATCTCAAAATGAAAAAGAGATTATGAGTTGTAGAACCTGTCGCACATACTAGTATTTTACTAGGAAAAATGGAAAGCGACTCTTGTATTGAAATGTAATGTGCTCAAAAAGTCAAAGGCTACCTCTTAATGTTGAAATATCAAAAATTTCAAGTAACGATCTCAAAAAGAGATGTATTATCCAAAAATGATCAAATGTTATGATTTATGCAGAAGCCAAATGAAAAGCTTCTAAGTTTTGTAATCATTCTCTTGTAAGAGGTCATATATGCTCATTTCTATAATTGAGATAGTCCACTTGACTGAGTATTAGTTGTGTATAACTTGATTGAATTGATCATTGAAACTTCACTCTGGTCTAAGGACTATTCCACATTTAATACTCACCCACAACACACAAGACTTTGATTCAATTAATGCTTATCTCATTTGTGTGATTGTACATGTTCAAATGTGATGTATATGCTCAATCACTTGTCAATCAAATCCAAAAAGATTTTTGAGTGTTTTATATGTTTTTGAAAGTGATTTTATACTTTCATGTTTTGTGTTTTTGTTCAAAATGCATTTTTTGTGTTTTTCTTTAAAAATTGGTTTAGAGGCTGTTTCGCGAGAAGCTCGCGACTTAGAGCTTCCTGCGAAATGTGCTTTAGGGAAATTAAAAAGTCACTTTTTCATACAAAGGGTCTCACTACTGCCTCACAAGTATTTCACGACTAAACTCTTCTCGCGAAATGTTTTTAGGCAAAAACTGAAAAAATTTTCATTTTCATACTGAGGCTATCGCGACTGTTTCACAACTAAAAACTTCTCGCGAAAGCTTCAATGTGTCTCGCGACTAATATCGCGACTATCTAACCCGCGAAAAACGCGTGTTTTCAGTTTTTATGTAGCAAATGTGACAGTTTTTCAAAATTTCTTCACTTCCCTTGCACTGCCTCTCTAGAACCCCTTTCAACCCAAAATCAATTTTCACTCAAACCCCATCATTTTCAAGCAACAATCTCTCCAAAATCACTTCAAGGTATGTTTTCCTAAACATTGTTTTCATTTTTGTCTTAGATTATGCAAATTTTAGCTTAGGATTTTAAAAATTGGGGATTTTCGAAAACTGGGTTGGGGTTCTTAAATTTGTGAAATTTTTTTCAAAATTTTGATTGGGCTGAGCCCCATTTGCTATGTTTGTATCTATGTTGGCCCCATGAGGCATTTTAAACATGTATTTAAGCAAATTTCATCATGTTCATGCATTTTTCATAGGTGTTGTGTACTGTTGCATGTTAGACGTTTGACAAAATGTCCTAGTGACATTCTTGTGTTGAATTAGACTCAAGTGAGTTCCTTTGCTTGGGTTTACTCTTGATTGACCATGTTTAACATGTTTTGATCAATGATTGTGTGTTCTACACACTTTGCCCAAATTGTGCCTCAATGCCATGCCATGCACACACTAGGCATCCTCTAGGCACACCCCATGCACCTCATGCTGCACTCCCTTGCATCAGCACATGCACACACATGCACAGTCACTTAATTTCGTGCATTGTGTTTATGTTTACATGTTCTATCTGTTATAGCATGTTGTTTTGTGTTTGTTTGCTCTGTTTTGAGAAGGTTATACTCTGTCCTGAGCTGTTTTACTCTGTTTAGAACTAACTTGAATCTAATCAAGTTTTGTGTTCTGGTTTGTGTTTATGCACTTGTTTCTTTTTTGTTTCGTGTTCCCTAATGCAGATGTCTCCTACCAAACATTCAGCTTCCAAGAAACCAACATCAAAGCGTGCATGCATAGATTCTGACAGCTTTAAGTCTATGGAGGCAGACTTGAAATATAATGACCGCTACAAAAGAGCAACCATTATCATGGAAAGGGTTGTTAAGTTGGAAACCCTTGAGGACACTTTCATACCTGAAGTGTTCAAGGAAAGGACATGGACAAAACTACTGAATCCAGTTGGAGTAGTGTATTTAGAGATTATCAGAGAGTTTTTCTCTAATGCTAGTGTTGAAGGGGATAATATAAATTGCTAGGTAAGGACAAAGAGTTTGTCATCACTAGAGATAGCATTCGGGAGTTCTTAGAAGCTTGTCCTCCCTCACACCCAACCATGGGGCAATATGAGGATAGATTGGAATCTACTGAGGAGATGGTAAGGATACTTGGTGGTACTCCTAAGAAAACCTCCATGAACACAATCTCATTCAGTCCAGAGATGAGAACCCTTGCTCATGTGATGATCAACAATTTATACCTGGTCACCAACCTCACTACATTGTCCATTCCAAGGACAATCTTCTTGTACGATCTCTTCACTCACAAAGAGATTGATATTTGTGGACACATCTTCCACATTTTAAAGAGGAGCATTGAGAAGAAAAATTCCAGAATAGTTATACCTTTTCCCTCACTAATTATGGGCCTAATTGCGAAGACAAGACTCAAACTTCCGAGTGGTCTTACAGTCGTTCAAAGGGACTATCCCATTGGTGCATACACTGTGACTAGAAGCACAGCTCACATTAAAGGCTCCAAAACAAGTGTGCATACGATACCACGGGATCGTGTTAAGGACGAGGGAGGAGATATAGAGGAGGAGATTGATTGATTCACTTCTATACCAGAGACTTCAGCACAACCATCCTCTTCAACACCTACACGAGGACCCGACAGACTTGATTGTCTTCTTGCTAGAGTGGACCAGCTATATACTTTGCTAGACTCCCATATGCAGCACACCGCGGACCAGTTTTCTTATGTCCAGGGTCAGATCACAGCATTATCTTCTCAGATCGACGACTTGTCAGTAGCCCATGGTTCAGATTCAGAGTCCGATTAGTTCTAGCCTTTTTGGCCATTCCGGTCAAAAAGGGGGAGCTTGCACAGTTAGGGGGAGCATAGCTTAGGGCTTAGAAACATTGGTTCATTTAGGCAGTTTACCTTCGTTTTCTTTAGCTTTTATAATTGTTGGTTTCTTGTTATTACTGCTTTAGCTTAAAGTTTCAGTACTTTGTTCTAAATTTCAGTTTATATTCAGTAGTATGTGTTTACCTTATTGCTTTGTAGCATTTTTTTGTGCTTTTAAGATATTTCTAATATGTCTTAAGTACCTCACACTTGTACCCTAGTAGGATCTTGTATCCTAAATGCATATACTTCATGTATTTTGCATTGGTTGTGTGTTGAACATGCAATTGATCCTTGTGAGTGATCTTCATTGCATTTGCATGTCCGGATGAGCATTTACTTGTTAAATGATCATTGTAGTCATTTTTAATGACTGTCCTTGTATGATCAAAATATGCCTACATGTTTTATAGTGTTTACAAACTTGATTGCATTTTACTTGCTCATATTCGTACCATATATTCAACTTGTAATAAGCTTAATGAAAGTTTTGTTTGTGTGCAAGTGTTTCAGGTTACAGGTATATACGTCCAAGTGCTTCACAACTTCTAGATTAGGTGTGAGTGAGTTTTGCCACTATTCCTAAACTCACATTTAAGTCTAGAGTCTGTTTTAGGGGTTTTGTCACGAAATAGCCAAAGGGGGAGATTGTAAAGTTGTAATTTACAACTATGTGTTTTGTTGGCTTTTATTCCATGCCAAATTTGATTGTAATTTTATTCAATCTTTTATACCCTGTATTTATTATGGGATTTGATTGTAAGGGTTGTGTGATAGAGAGAGAAAGTGTGAAGACTTAAGCATTTGAAGACAGAAGAGTTTTCGCGGGTAGCTTGCAACTAAGCATCCCACGAAATGATGCATGTGCCTTGCACATGACTGGAATGCAAAGAGTCAGGACAGATGGAGACAGTTGTGTTTCGCGAGTAGCTCGCAGGTAAGGCCTTCTCGCGAGACACTCGCGAAACATTCTGTTTTGCCAAACTGTGCTATCTGATACACACTTTCTGTACCTACACTATATATATCCACATTACCCACGAAAGTTGAAGAGTGCTTCAGAGAGAAAACCCTAGCCACAAACCTTGAAAGTTAGAGATTGTTATATCCACAATCATCTACACAATTGCTTGTGGATTTTCCTCAACTCCTACCTCTCCATTTCCGTATCATTGAGAGGTTGATAGCCCAAATACTTACCACACCATTTCAAAGTGTTCAGTGAGATTTTGGTGCTGCTGGGAAGCATTGGAAGAAGCCAAAGATGGCAGATGCAACATGGAGCTTGTTGTGGGATCTGGAGAGTTAGACAAGACACGGTTCCGAGAAGCCTTGTTGGTAGGGGTGTGCATGGGTCGGGTTGGGTCGGGTTGAGGGGATTTTTTTACTCAACCCACCATGATGGGTAAAAAAAAATTCAACCCAACCCAACTCATCACATAAGTCCAACCCAACCCATATGGGTAGGGTTGAACTCATAGGTTTGACAAATTTTTTATTATTATTATTATTATTAAATTGAATAGAAAAAAAAATATTAATATTAATATATTAAAAAAACCTAAAGATTAGTATCAATGTAACTCCTTAAAGGCAAACAACACTAATGACTAAACAACAATAGTAATTTGTTAAGATTTGCGTGAATTAATTGACTTTTATATAGGATAGGAAGAACTGGTTATTTAAAAAAATTTATTAATTATATAATATTATATATATATTAAATTAGTATTAGTAGGAGGGACCAAGGAAATGCTGCTCTACAGCTGGTTTTTTTTTTTTTTTTTTTAATTATTAAATATAATATATATATATATATATATTTAAATATATATAAGTGCCCTACAGCTGATTTTAAAAAAAATATATTAAATATATAGTAAATATGGGTGGGTCGGGTCGGGTTTGGCAGGTTTGTAATTTTATGACCCAAACCCAACCCGACCCGCTATAAAAAAAAATTTGTAACCCAACCCAACCCACCAAGCCTTAAAAACCGACCCAACCCGACAGGTCGGGTTGGGTTTGGCAGGTCAATGGGTTTTCTGCACACCCCTACTTGTTAGAGTAGGAGCTTGGAGGGATTAGGTACATCGGGTAGATTAGGCTTGGAGGGTCTCTTGCTAACCCATGTATCACAACTGATTGTCTAGTGGATCGATTATCGCTTGGGGGGCGGCGGAGAGGTTTTTCACCGAGTTCTTCGGTTTCCTCTTTAATAACACATCGGCGTATTATCTTGTGTTTGCATTCTTCTTCCCTACTCTTTTATCTTTCATTTTACTGCTGTGTTATAATATTTATGGGTTAGAGTAGCTTGTTTGTTTATCCGTTCGCATTTACTCTATTCCGCACTTAATATTAAGTTAGAGTAAAATCAATCGAGCCGTAACTTTGATTTAGGGGTCTAAATAACTCTTGTGTTTCACACATTTTCGAGCATTCAGTTTCAATAACACTCAACTCTTCAAAAAAAATATGATTACTCATAATCAAGGTTCTATCTTGAAAAATAACCTAACACAAGTAAACCCCTTCTTAATGCTAATAATTTTGGCTAAAAGTTTTACTTCCCTCAAAATGTAAAAAAGTTACATTTTCCCCATCACTTAATCACCCATTGATTATGAATTTTCTCTAGTTTTTTTTAAGAGAGAAAGAGGTTTTAACACAAGGCACACCACTACTCCACTCAAAAGTCATGATAACTTTCAAAGGAGGGTAAACAAGCTATACTACACACAATACACTTTTTTAAGTAATGTGGGACAATTACTCTTTTTTGTTTTTTTTGAGAAACAAACACATACACACACGAGGGAGAGGCAAAGAATGAGTTTGGGTCATTACTCTCGTTTTATTATTACTAGGTTGCAACTTATGCTCATGCCAATGAGTTTGGGTCCAACTATCTCCTATAATCATTTAGTCTTCTCATTATTATTTTATACTAGTTGCAAACTCACGCAATGGTAGGAAAATATAATTATTTTATAAGAATATAATGTCAAATTTGTATGTTAAATAATGCATCTCATTTAAAAGTATTTTGTATTTTTATAAGTTTTATGTAATTGAATATATAATATATTTTGCATAATTATAATATTGTTTTATATAAATAGAGAAGATGCTATTAATTTTTTTTTTAAATATCATAATCGATTGACTAATTTTAAACTAAAAAATAATTAGGAATTTGTTTATTATGTTATTGATGTGAAACTAAAAAATAATATCACTTTGTAGTTAGTAAATGATATAGTTTAAATGTTCTTTTTATATTAAAATTTTAAATGAAAACATTCATAAGATGCATTATTTAAAATATCTTATTTTTTTATTAATATTAATTTTTTTAAAATGCCTAAATGACGTTATGTATTAATAGATTTGGACAAAATAATTAAATTAACTCATTTAATTATTTACTAATAGATCTTACAGTTGAAATGGACAAAGTATTACGCTGATATGACTCAATATAAGCATAAAAATAATAGATATTACACTTTAGCTTTAGATATTATTATATAGATAATATCCATTACTTAAATGAATATACCCAACAATTCTATATCCATGAGCTCTTGTCTAAGTTCCTCCAAGACTCACTGAAAGTAATCATATACCAAACCTCTCATTTTGAGTGTAAAACGGTATGCATGCACCATGCACACCCCCGCGGATTCGCTTTGTTGGCAGTTTATGACCTGGCAAAAGTTTCGAATCTGGTTCCCTATCAAGAACCAGGGCCCAAAAATCAAAATCATGTGTCATCCTCTTGACACATGTCAACACCAAACAAAAAGACCCCTACCCCCAAGGTTGAAAATTTAGCCCTTTGACTTTTAATGGAAAAGGCTAGCAGCAAAATTCAAATACAACCTGAGTTGCTAGCTAAAAGCCTCCACATATGATGCCATTGATTTGGTTGCTCAAATGTTTAGGTCAGGTAATACATATATTCCCACAAGATACAACCTGTGATTATACATGGCGTATACACTACACAACAACAGTGTTGTCATGAAGAAACTCACTGTTTCCTATCCAACTCTATAAATTAATGCAAAGGGATTTTTGTAATGAATTTGGTTTAATGGTTTGGTTGAACAAGCATCAGTGGTAAGCTTTTATATAGTTATTATGTCAATTATATAACTAAGCTTCTTCCAGCTTTGCCATGTGCCCTCTTAACTTGTTCTAGTTAATTGGTATAAAGATTGCTTAATGTTAGATTACATCCTTGCTGAAGCTATGATTAGTAGTAGCAATGGTCCAATTTCACCATTGGCGAGCATGCCAAAAGAATCTAACAAAAGATCTAGGGTTCATTTCCCCTTATACCAAAAACTGATTGGTGTCTTAATCTAATGATAAAGAGCTATCATTAGAAGCGGACACTATAGATTGAAACTCTCTAAAAAAAAAAAAAAAAAGACTTATGGTCCAGCAATAAACTATAAAAGAAGAATGAAAATCTTTCTTTTCTATATTCTTTAGACCATCCCAATATGGTTTGAATATGAAACCACAATAAGCATTGTGTGGATGTTCCATGAAAATAGAATGATTTCATTCATTTTCCATTGCAATTGAAGGAGTTAATTGGAGCCAAAATAAGTCCAAATATTGCATATTGATAGACACCAAAATACCGACAACATAGATATAGAATTATGGAGTACCTGAGCTGTAACATTTGACTTTGGGGGTATGCATTTCTCTTCAATCATTCCTAGCTTTTCATATTTTCCTGATTAACTAATCAACTAATTATATATTCGTGGTCCAATGCTTTAATATTTTGCTTGTGACACTTTCTCAATTACCAAAAGTTAGCACGATTAACACTAATCATTCATCCGCACCAATGGTCGTTTGCAAGTTGTAAAGATGAATATGACTGTTATTCCATCAGAGTCATGCTGAGCTGACTAATATGAAAAGTCTATTATAACATGTCCAACCAAACCAAATCAAGGTTTCTTTTATCTGTTGTTTATATAAAATAATTCCACAGACAATATCCCTATGTATATACAGCTTTCCTAGTATGATTGATTGGGTTGCCCAATCGATTAGGTCGAGAGATTCCGGTTGATGAATATTGAATTTACTTAAACTTCATAATGTTCAGTTTCAGATATATTTTTGTAAAGAAAACACAACATTTTATTATAAATTGGCCCAATAGTTGCTGCCAAAATTTGGGAGTCAGCAAGAGCCTTCTAACTCATTTGGTTGGTACCTCTTAGTATTTTCAAATGAGACATCCACTGTTTGAATCCCTCTCTCCCTCAATTTGGTAACAAACTTGGTTACAACCAACAATAAAAATATGACAAGTGTCCCTTACACTTGAATCACTTAACATAAATTGTATACAATCATCACTTAAGTATAGTTTATTAAGTCATGTAATAAGAACATATGTCATTTCTCATAGTTAGCCAAATAGCGTAATTTTTGAAAATATTTAAGAAAAAAGTATCGAGTCAAACTTATTTTGTTATATAGCATTTTTTTTTTTTTTTTGGAACTCAAGTTTGTCAGACTCGAGTTCCAAGCATTATGGCAATTTAATCACTTCAAACATAATGCTTAGGATTCGAGTTTCACTTCAAACATAATGCTTAACTTCAAACATAATGCTTAGGATTCGAGTTTCACTTCAAACATAATGCTTAGGATTCGACAAACTGGAGTTCCAAAAAAGTACTACGTATCTAAATAAATAGCACCTAATCCTAAAATTTTGCTAAATAGCACCTAATCAAACTTATTTAAAATTTTGCTATTTAGCAAATTTTTCCATGGGAATTTAGTGTAGCATCGCCCTTTATTGCGCCACTCATTAGCTGATTTGGCTCTCAATTAACTATGAGAAATCATGCATATTAATTGATACATATCTTGAAAATATGTCAACGCTTTTTTTTTTTTCTTTTCTTAACAAAATATTTATTTATGTGGGTTCTAATTAACTCTTTTGACATCATATAAGAGATTTCAAATTCAAACTCTACCTACACTAAAAATCAATTGATATCATGACCTAATAATAAAGAACAATCATCATGTAGCAGACGCTATATATTAAAATTCGATCGTATCTAAAAGAAAGTATTTATAATCCTTTTTTTTAGAATCGTCCTCTATTAACAAGATTAGTCTCGAAACATGTATATATTTTAAGATATATAGGATAAGATTTGAATTTATCAAATCAATCCCATAATAATAATTCTAAAAAAATGAGGCAGATAAGATTTTAAACGTGGATTCCATAATAAATTATTCTAAAAAAAATTACCAAATTATTATATTATTTTGTTTCTCAAAAAAAAAAAAAAAATACCAATTGAGCCAATTTAGGGATGGCAAAAACATCCTATTGCGCTTGACTCATCCTACTCTGCTTCGCCTTAAACAAAATTTTCCCGTTCCAAAGAGATGCAAGATGGGGTTGGGTTTTACTTGCCGCACCCCACCTAATGTATATATAAATATTATTTCTATACAATTCCTAGTTATAACTTATTAATTTTATACATATTCATTACCATTTTAGCCAATAGCTACATTGTTCAATTGCTTGGCATTTTTGGATATCTTCAATGGATACATCCAAGATTCAAATTCCTCATTTCCCAACTATTGAATTATCAGCCCAAAAAAAAAAAAAACTATTTCCAAAATACCTATCTCTCTTTCTCTCTTAACACTGTACTAATGCCGTTTCTTTTTATATCTTATTTATCTTATCACTCTCATTAGGATTAACAAAATATCTCTAACATGCCCTGCTTTCATCTTGACACCCATGATCCAACCCGTCTCATTGACATCCTAGTCATCAATATCTTATTTGGATTTTTGTTTCAAGAGTCATGTTAAATGGTACTTTTAGAACATCTGTTAATTAATTATTTTATGAAAATTTTTATACCACTTTTATAAATAAATAAAAAAATTGTCAAAATAATTTCGGTTACTTTTTTTCTTTACAATATTTCTTAAAATATATCATTGGTTAAAGTTATTCCCTTGTTGAAAACATAAACCAAGAGAAGGGCGCCGTCGCAATCCAGAGACAGCAAGGCCAGCCAGCCACGCGTGAACTGATGACCAAAGAACAAAAAGCTTATTGTCATTACTCATTAGAGTCTGCCCACCAAAAAGGAAAGAAAAATTCCATCAAACACTTACGTGTCTACTGTACACCAAAAGTCCAAACAAACACTTGACATTATTAACACAACACGGCCATCAAAAATATTTTAAAAATGACAGAACATAACAGAGCAACAAAGTAAAGACAATTTAGAAGGTGAAGCATTCAAGCAAAGCAAGAAAAGGAAAACCCACTCTCCTCTTTCTCTCTCTTAGTCATTCATTTCTCTCCTCTTCTTCTTAAACCTTCTCTTTCTCTTTACGCTTTCTCTGATTCTAATGTTGTAAAAGCAAAAACAAAAAGGGTGTCTTTTTGCAACTTTGAAGAAGAGAAACACAAAGAGAATTTTAACAGTCTCTCTCATCATGAACCAGAAGGCTAGTGTTTCTAAAGAGCTTAATGCCAAGCACAGAAAGGTCTCTCTTTCTCTTCATCTCTTACAAAGTTCGAATTTTTATGTTGAATTTGTTTATGGGTTGCTTGAACAAGTGTGGATTTTAAGCTTAGTTGAGTGTTTCCTGTGCTGATGGGTTTGTTTTCATATGGTTATTTTTGTTTTTTGGTTGGTTGAAGAATAATGGATTTTAAGCTAAACATGATTCAAAACTATTGTTCTGATGATGGGTTTGGCTTCAAACTCAATAATTTGGCAAATATAAATGCTTTCATGAATAATTTGCATCTGGTTTTGGCCGAGATCCTAATTGGGTCTGCAACAAGAATTATGGGTTTTTTCAACTTGTTATTACAGTTAAGAGGTTCTTTAAATCAACTTGCCCATAATTCACGGGCATCAAAAAATGATAAGATAATATAATGGGTTGGACCATCTTTTTTCAAAACAGAATTGGTTATATGATACTAGTATTGTTCTGTCTTATGTCTGGTCATTTATATACCCAAAAAACATAAAACAAGTCTGTATTTAGTTCATTACTTCATTTGTAGCTGAGAAAGTTATTGGTGTCTTGGTGATGTCAGGGTGTTTGGAATGAAGGCCCACTATTTCAGTTGTGGTTTTGTGTGGTGGACCACATGTATAGATTTCAATAAATTCAATTATGTTAGCAAATAAATTGCCTCATGTTAGATTTTTCTTTTCTTTGCTAAGTCCTGTGAAGAATGAGAGGAGTGGACTTGGTCATTAAGCATAATCTCAAGCCTTGCTTAGGTACTTAATAAGCCATCATACTTACACTTTCGTTAGCAATGTGATATTTTGCCCATGGAGCCTGAAAGCTTTCTTTCATTTGTTTTTGGCTAAGTAATTTGAAGGAGAGTAGTAGATAATATAATGTGGTTCATGTATTTGTTTAGACATATTTTATCAGAGTTGTTTGGTTGGTGGCATTAAATTATTTGTGAGCGCAAGTTGAACAGGCCATATGCCCTTTTTTCTTGTATTTTCAGTTCTTTTTCTGCCCCCACTCTATTATTGTGGTTCAAAATTTTTCTCATTTAGGTATACCATAGGTGTCTCACATGAAATTATTGTTCCTCTCTATGTCATGCATGCGCCCCCACTTTATACTTGTGGTTCAAATTTTTTTCATTTAGTTTACCTTTGGTGTATACATGAAATAATTGTTCCTTTGTGTTTGAGGGAGTTATATTAGCAAGAAAAGCACTTGATGGATTTTAAGACTGACCACAATGTATAATTCAAGTTTCCCAGCATTATGCTAAAATTATGTTCCCATGCATAGGATGCAGTGCACTGAATGTATGGTCTGACTGGTGAAGTAGTTTGTTTGCACCCTTTTTCTTCAGCTTTAAGTTCTTGTTGAAAATGAAATTTTAATGAAATAAAAAATATATATTAAAAAAAATTGCTGATGTGAGTGAAAAGCAAAAATCAAGTACCAACATGTAACACAGAGCAGTCTGTTGTGTTGATTCACAACCCATCTTGCTTCAGCCGTGGAGGACACTGTACAATAATACATGTGGATGTGGTTACTAAGGTTAGTTGGTGATCATTAGTTCAGCCATGGATGTAATTTAAGGTTAGCCTGTGATATGCTGATTTCAAAAGCTACGTCTAAAGCTTATCTCATTATTAAAGATTCTAATCAAATTTAATAGAGGGCCAATGATGGATGATTGAAGTTTACGTCTGCCCCTTTATCCACAATCTTGCTATTAGGCATTTCCATTTCTGGAGAATATTGATTTGAGTCTGTTAGCCTTTATACATCCTTCTTAGTACTTTTACAAAGTAAAGGTCATATTTTCTTTTTGTATCTGCAAAGAATTCTCTGGGTTTTCATTTTTATATTATAATTTTCAAATTTGGTGATAATGGCCACTTACAATTGGTTTACATTTCAAACTAGTAACCTGATAGTAACAAAATGCTTTGCAAGCAAAATGGTGAGAGACATGAAAACATATAAGCCCCTTTTGACTATAAATAGGTATTTGATGAAATCATGCGATGCACCATCTCTCCCTATAATACATAATCAAGCCCACTCAAATAAACTATAGCCTCACTTTACAGCACTACTACGTAGTTGTTGCAAGGATAATAGAAGGCTGTCTATTTTGTGGCAGTCTTTAAGCATGGCTTGAAACATGTACAGGCTGCATTTAGTCTTCAAATTTCTGTTTTTGGGCACATATATGTGAGATTTTCAATCCAGTTTGGCCTGCTGTGATCATTCTTCTCCTTGCATTATGCCCCTGCATGTTATGTTTTGATTTCTTATCCACATATTGAATTCTGTATATAGCCAATTTCTTTCTGTGACCACTCTTTTCCTCTACCTTTATGATCTATAATGAACTTCATCATATCTGGTGTCCTTGTTTAC
Organism: Quercus robur; assembly: GCF_932294415.1. NCBI lineage: Eukaryota > Viridiplantae > Streptophyta > Magnoliopsida > Fagales > Fagaceae > Quercus > Quercus robur. Next base: position 83,698,133 of record NC_065538.1, on the reverse strand, counting down.
AGATATTGGAGGGTCTTCTTAAATTACCAGAAAACAGAGAATGTGCTGACTGCAAAAGCAAGTAGGTATCCAGGAGAGTTAACAATATATTACCTTCCTAAGTTGTTGTTTTATGAGTTTGAAACAACACGTGTTGTATGATAAAAGTAGAGGAGTTGACAATGTTGATACTTTTTACTATCCACTTGAATTCCAACCTATCAAAGAGAAGGGGAAAAAAAGAAAAAAAAGAACATGGAACTCATGTAGAATTAGCTATTTGTAACTTATTACTTGTATGGTTTGTGCAGTTTTAGTTTGTAACCATGTCTTGCTTGCTAGTACAGAGCTCCACGATGGGCTAGTGTGAATCTTGGAATTTTCATATGCATGCAATGTTCAGGGATCCACAGATCTCTTGGAGTACATATATCAAAGGTAGTACAACTTTTTTCTTTAATTATCAATACCCCATTCTATTTCTCATTTTAAAATTAAGCTTTAACCATTTGCAGTGATAGTCACATCTCTGTGACATGCTTATAATTATTCTGAATTATTTTGATGCAGGTGAGATCTGCAACTCTAGACACATGGCTTCCCGAGCAGATTGCATTTATCCAATGTAAGCACCACCTATTTTTTGGCTGAGGAGTCTTTTTTAATAGAAGTCAAGTCACTTCTAAGTCAAGATACAAGGTGCTGAAAGTCATTTTGTTTTTGTTTTCTTTTTTATTGCTAACAGCTATGGGGAATGAGAAATCAAATAGCCATTGGGAAGCAGAATTGCCCCCTAATTATGACAGAGTTGCAATTGAAAATTTCATCCGTACAAAGTATGACTTGACAAGCTGTTGAGTATTATTGTTTTGATTGGTACAGAACAGTCCTATTATTACGCTCTTGTTTGTTCTGGGCTTACGATTTAGGGCACTGATATATGCTAGGTATCAAGAAAAAAGATGGGTTCGAAGGGATGCAAAAGCAATATCTTCGTCAAGGGTGAGTGAAGAGAAGGGTTCAATTAATAGACCAGGACCTGGAAGTAACGGTTGGCATGCTTTTACAGAAAATATTGAACATTCTTCTGAAAGGAAAGCTGTTAGTCCACCCATAACAAGTAATAGGGTAACTACTTCAAAAAGTAGCATTCCTGTAGCTGTTGAAGTATCCCAACAGGTAGGTCATTGTTCATTTTCTTTTCTCCATTTGAATAGAAGAAAATCATATTACATCAAGGGGAAAGTTATTGCGTTTAGCTTTACTTTGTTATATTTTTTTGGCGCTAGACTGTATTATTATGATTTCTTTATTCTCAAGCGTAGAATTGTATTAATGTTATCTTATACGAGTGGCATTAAATTTTGTCATGGTAGAGTATATAGTTTCAGCTAGCCGGGAAGCATGGACAGTTGGGAGCTATTCAGGAAATACGCACACACACACACACACACACACACAAAAAAGTGTGAAAATTTCAGAACACATTCACACTCTTGGAAACATTAATGTGAAAGATTAATATGCAAGGACAAGGTTTATGGTGAATGGATTGTTTAAAGGCCTATCACATTAGAACAAATTAGTGGGGATTCTTTGGCATATTTCTGAACTGGAACCTGCTTTGGTGAAAAATGATGCTATAATGTTGAAGGATAGAATTGTATCCTTATCTCCCCTCCAAGGACCATACTTTTATGGGACCTACTCCAGCTAATGGTTATCCCTTTCTTGGCAAAACCAACTCAAAAGATTGAAGGATGCACGCATTCAAAAAATTATTCCGAAGATTTGAAATTTTTATATGGTTTCTCTCCATCAGGTATATGACCTGTAATATGGGGTCAATGTCTTAACATCTCAATGAGCTATTTAATTTGAAGATAAAAATCTAATGGAAAATGGAATTTTGTATCACATTTAGTATCTAATTCTTTTAGATTGATATATTACACGCACCCAGTGGGTTTTGACTTTACAACTTTTCTCTCCACCCAGTCTTATGGGAGAAGGAAGTGTCATTTAAGCTAGAACTCATTCACTGTAATTAATATATACTTGAAACACCAGTAAACTTTTGATGCTAATGTACAGGTCATTTCTGATCCAAAACCACAAGAAAGATTGCAGAAATCAGAACCAGTAGTCACAAAGGCTGAATTGGCAAAACAGGCAGTTACTGTTACCCCTGCTGTCCCACCACCCAAAGTGGATTATGCAACTGAACTTTTCAATTTACTCTCCATGGGCGATTCTGGACAAAAAGGCTCTGAGACATCTGCTGTTGATGATAATGCATGGGTCAGTTTCCATTGTAAGTTTCTTGAAATTATGTTATTGTTGGAGTAATTTTTGCCACTAATATTGTTTTTTCCAGCTTGCAGTTTCCACTTTAATAATTTCTTCCTTATAATTGTTAGATTATGGTAATTTTCTTCCATAGTAATCCTTGACATTGAACCCCCTCAACTTGCAGCTCCCAAAGCAAAGTTAACAGCAGAGAAAAATGATCCATCACAGTCAGTTGAAAGCAAGATACAATCCAAGAACGGAATTGAAGATCTTTTTAAAGATTCACCCTTGGTTACAAATTCCTTATCAGTGGAACCCCGGAAAGATGTGAAGAATGATGTTATGAACCTCTTCGAGAAGGTATTTGTTTACAAATTCTTCAGAAGCCGCTGTAGATATTATGGGGCACTTAGGGCATAACATGCTGCTTCTGAAGACTGATGACTGTAAAAAATTCAGTCTTAGCATGAAACTGACTTGGCAGAAGATCAAAACACTCTTTTGAAGTTTTATTTTGGAGCATATATGTTCTCTTTTTGTATACGTGTTTATAGTGAAGTAAGTGGGTTAAGGGTTAAATATCAAGTTTACATTCTGTTCTGGGTCGCTTGAATGTGAAATTTTGGCATCTAAAATTAATATGGTAATATTTGGCGTAAACCAAGGAGAATTTGACTGAATTATTATTATTATTATTTTTTTATGATGTTCTGATTATTATTTGTTTATACTTTTTTGTTGTTTCTATACTTAAAGATGGTCATGTCCCTCTAACCTTTTCAGATCTGGATTTCATGCAGTCCACTATGGCATCACCATTCTCTATCCATCAACAACAACTGACAATGCTAGGCCAACAACAATCATTCCTTATGGCTGCTTCGGCGAATGGCTCCCAAACACTTCCTGCCATTGTACATCAACCTCAGTCCGATGCTGTTCTCATACCCAATCAGAATTGGGGAAGTATGGGCCATCAAGTTCCCAGAATGATGATGCCTGTAGCTGATCCACAAAAATATATGCAGGTTTAGAAGCTTGGTTCATATAAATAAAGCTTACATCCCATTACTTTTAGATTATAACTCCAACTTTTAACTTGTTGCTTTCTTGTACCAGATAGGAAACCTCCAACACATGTATCAGACAGGGAATTCAGTTCCCTTTTCAAGGAGGTATGGCTAATTTGTTCAGCGCGATCATTTAGAAAATGACTGGGTTTCATAAACACACACAGACATAAACAGCCACGAGTTGTTTTATGTGAGAAAAATCAATGCAGAAATTAATGTCTTGGGTTACCTATGAGTTGCTTGTTTATCTAGTTCATCTAAACTCAAAATAACAACAACCATGATTGTTACAGGAGTCTAAGAATCCCAGGGTGTACCTAACATGGTCTTTGTCATTTATGTTGCAGCATGTATATGGTAGGGCCAGTAGCTCCAACCTATGGTTTGACAAGCATGAGAGTGAATGGGGCTCCTGCAGCATCACCAGTACCTTCAGTCACTCCAACACAATCAGGAAAAGAATATGATTTGTCATCATTAATGCAAGGGATGTATACAAAACCGTGAGAAATTTGTCAAGTTGTGATTTCATAGATGTGATTAACAGAAATAGTTATATTATAGGAAAGCATTTGAGGTGTATATTCCTTTATATTTAAAGCAGTTAGCTCTTTGTTGGTGATTCATTGTATCATGAATTATGCTGGTGCAATAAAAATGAGTTCATCATTTTGCTTAATACTGTTTATTTTTCCTTTTGATCTCTGCTTTAAGCTTGCTATAGTGATTCTATTTTTTCTTGCATGGACAACGCAGAAAAACCTGTACAGGGAGCTCTCAATCAGCTTTCTCATAAGTCATAACCAAAGTTATTCGGGTTACATTACAGGTCACTTTAATCATATGAAGCTTAATATATGGAAGCAAGTTATGATTTCCCAAAAATATTATTTTATCATTCTGGGAACAAAGCTGCTTACCCAAAATTAAGATAATGAAATATGAATTTGATTGATGCTTAGTATACTATAAATTTTATTACAGTTTTACAAATCAATGTGTCCATTTTTAAACACATTACAAAAATGAAAGAAATTTGTCTATTATGTTGTTGTCGTGACACTAATCATATTCATTGACATGTACATTTGTGAACTTTTTTATAATAAAATTTGTATTAGCTTTAGCCTTTTTCTATAAATTTTGGTAATTGGATGTGAAGAATTATCAGTGGAAACGTAGAAAATGATCAGTGTATCATCGCACCATACTGTAGTTTCATGCAATCGTTATCTAACCCCATACAAATTGCACTTCTTAATATGTAGATCCTCATAGATGGTATAGTGATAATGTTAAATGCAATTCAAACAAACTCAGAACTTGTATGAACAATGCATGAAATTGATGAGTAACATTGCTTTACCTGGCACAAATTTTACATGGGTATTTTCTTAATCCACGAAATTGATGAGTAGCATTGCCTCCCCTCAAAATAATTTAAGTACATAAGGTAGCAGAGATGCTTGTGTTCACAATGTGAAAATTCTGGTTGGGCCCTAGGTTGAGGCATCTCAATATCTTTGTTTAGACCCCAGCCAAAGCCCATCAAAATTATCCAATCTCTATTGAACTTTGCTGGCAATTTTAGACAATGGGTGAAAACTCGACATGTGGCAGTCATCTGAGAATTGGACGGTGCTAGCTGCTAAGCAACAAAATTGGACTTGGAAAAGTAGCAAAACCGTTACCTTGACCTTATCTATTCTTTTTGTTTTCCTCTTAGAAATAGCATCACTATTTATTTACTCGTTTTTGTTGACCATTATTATGTGTCACACAACTAATAAATCCCAGTCTTCCCAGTAGAAAAGTATTAGGGTGGCTCAAAACGCTGCTTCAGTTAAAGCAAATTAGCACTGAATAGTAAATACAACACATAACTACAATTTATTGACTTTTTGCTAGCACCACCGTCCACAAAATTAAAAGATAAAATGTGTTACAAACTTTGCAATTTGTTATTTAATGATGAAAACGCTTAAGAGTTAAGATAGTGCATGCACATGGGCTATCCAAATCCAATGGTGGACAACTTAATTGCGTAGTTTGGGACGTTATTTTTGGTGATGGGATGAAATATGTGATGCGTTTTTGGAGATGACATGCGGTGGAGGTGAAGATTCTCATTCAAACACTTGTTAAATGAATAGATTAGTGGGAAAATTGGGTAGAGCAATTTTAGTGATACAATTTTTTTTTTTTTTTTTTTTTTTTTTTTTTTCACTTCTTGTTGAGCTAATTATAATGTGTTATCTTAACAATTGTGAAAAATATTATCAACAGTGTTGTAGCTTAATTAATTCATATCTCTTAGTGTTTCCAACGGAGATATTCAAGATTCAAATTTCTCTATGTTTTTATATCTATCGAATTATCAAATTAAACTCTTTTATGATTCAAATTTAAAAAAAAAAAAAATTAATTAATTAAAGATACGGTCAAACAGCATAACCAAACCCCGGCTTCCTCCGTCTCATCTTCATCAAAAATGAAAAAGCACATATATCTTGACACTTTGTGAAAAAAGTTGATGAAATTTTTGTTGGACTAACTAAGATTGAGCTTTTACAAGCTCAAAAACTTTGCAGAGCCATTGATTTCTTGATTATGCATTCTTTGCCTTTTTATCATTAGGTTTTTTTTTTTACAATAATCTATAATTTCGTAAATAGTAACAATATAGCTAACATGACTTGGTACCTTATGAATATGCTAAGATTGTTAATTTCAGAAAATACAAATTTGGTCAATTTTTTTTGTCAAACTTCCTTCTAAGCATGAGGTTTGTTTATTTGTTTTTTTTTAATGTTTTTTTTAGGGAAAAATTAATGTCCAATGTTTGAGTGTATTGGTTAAGACAGGACGCAAATACATGACCAATTTTAGAGACATATCTGTATCATGTGGCATCTAGTGTATCTGAACACTGAACACAAGCCAAATATTTTATTTTATGAGTTCGATTTGTTTATTGTTAGAAATAGTGATTGTTCAAATTTACTTCCTTTCAATTAATTAGATTCTTTACATTAAACTAATGTTAATTTTTTTGTGTGGTTACCTTCTTAATAGAGTTTGGCCAAAAATAAAGTGGAATTATTTTTTGTAAAACTTTGAAATGTGGTACAACATATATAATTGAGAATCTTAAGGTTGCTTGTTCACTTTATACATGCTTTGTTATTCGAATAATATTCTAAGAGAGCTTTCTATACGTCCCATCACAATATGAAATCATCAAAAACTGTCATTTTTTAGTTGAACGAGTGATAAACTGCCATTTGGATTATTAAACATGCATGAATAGAATAAAGTTCATATACTGTATATATCATGTTACATTCTTTAGTCAATTGTTGTGCTCTTTCGTCGCAATTGCATAGACAACTACCATATTTTTTTCGTATTTCCTAGGATTTTGGACTTATTAGTTAATAGTAGTCTTAACTCTAATCGTTTAAACAGAAGTCTTAATTCTTTTTGCTTTCTTTAATGGACCGACCATTTGTCTCTCTTTATCCACACAAAATAGGATAGATCCCAAAGCTTTTCTTTCATAGATACCAATTTTTGAAATTATACGCAAACCTATCTTGTATTGCATGGTACAATAAGAATTTATTTATATTTGGATGAATATTTGAGAAATAAATTTGTCTAATTAACAAGGAAAAAAATTGGGAATTTATTTTCTTAACAAAAAAATTGAAAGAAAGAAATGGATATTGTAAATGGGGTTGATTTAGATGGTTACCATATCATATACCACACGATAGTAAAGAGGCCATGTGCCTATGTTCAAAACCAAACAATCAAATTATGCTTTCATTACTGTGAAGGTCAATATTCTGCTCAGTTGACTTCTGGTGAAACAACACATGAAATGGGTGTGATGCTTCATGCGATCGAGGATAGAAATCACCTAGCTTTGGCTTAAAATTATAGGTCCTAGCATAATTTTTTTTTTAGATATCATACATCGAGGATAGAAATCATCTAGATTTGGCTTAAAATTATAATGTATCTCATTCATCGGATATAGATATCATGCATCCATCTCAGAACATGATCCTATATAATTTGATTTCTCACGTTGTTAAAGGGAAGATGTGTATATCAAATCTATGAGAAAATTATTGAATTAGACTGAGCTCAATTTATATACGTGTAATGAAGATATCTTATGCATCAGTTTTATATTGTAGATATCTCACAACATGTGAATTTTACGCATGTATATGGTTAAACTATGAAACATCCACGGAAATAGAAAGTAATTCTCGAATATGCAGGACGGCAACCAAGAAAAAAGTGCACCAGCAAAACAGAAGCAGTTGAAAAGAATTAATAAAAAAATTGACTAAATTAACAATATCCATGATTGTAGGCATTCTTAATCAAGAAGTAAGTGAAGTAACTTCTCTTTTGAGTATTTTCTCGGTTGACAAATTAGGGAGGGGAATGCCTTTGAACTTTAACTCCCAAGTAATGGTTAACAAAAAATCGAGGTTTAAATTTGAATCCATTTGTTTAACTTTCTTTTAGCCCAAGTTGATTATAAAAAACATAAGAGTTGGTATCAAAAGAAATTATAAATTAATAACAAGAAGAGATTATATTAATTATCCTGGTAGATAATGTTCCAAAAGAAATGGACGGTGCTCTAAAAAGAGCTTTGGATTTTTTATATTTATTTTTTTTCCCGTGAGGGCCATTAGAAAATGGCTTTGTATGATGTTGCTGTTTTGACTTAGAAAAGGACTTAACCGTTACCTTATCTTTTGATTTCTAGTCTCTCTCTCTCTATTATCTTTTTCATCACAATACTTACTCTCTTGACTAAATTTATGTCATCGTACGTTGTAGACGTAGTGTTCTCACTCTATTTTGCAGAAATATTGGTGTGCTTCATACCAACGCTACTCGTTTTTTCTCAATCAGCATGCTCAAATGGTCCAACTATTTGATACCCTTGTGTTCACACATCAGAAAATTTTTAGTGAAAACATGATTTTCAATAAGCAAAGATAAGGTTTATTAAGTTTAACGCTACAGATAATTTTTACAATTTTTTTCATGGCTACTAAAGGGATAATTAGTATTGATGTTCAAACGAAGCTACGAACTCATTACTAAAACAAATGGCGGAGTTATGGAGGATCAAGTGGTGGCAATTGCTCCCCTAGTCCCACCAAAAATTTTCCTATAATACCTTATTTTCTATATTTTGCCCGTAACGAAGAAAGTATTTCATATCTAAGGAAAGTTTTTTAATGTTTAAAAGTTGAATAATGATGCTAAAAGCTATATAGGTTTTAGCTCAACTGACACTTTTTAAAATTTTCAATAAAGATGTTTAGGGTTTAAATGTCTTTCCCCCCTTTTAACTATTGAATTATATATAAAATAAAAGGTTAATAAGAATAAGAATAATAAAATTTAATTGAAGAGAAGCAAATACTGTTACCTTTCAAAAGTGTACAAACACATTCCATTGTATAGTGTGTATGTATGTCTATATTGGTTTATGGGTGTACGAAAATATGTGATTTAGTTACAAATTTTGCCTTCTGTGCCAAATCTTAGCTCCGCAATTGATTGACACCATTTTATGGTTTACTAATTGAAAACTTACCACCTTTAAAAAATAAAAGTTAATTCAAACCATTTGACTAAGTGGCAAAAGCCTGGTTTCTCCCAAAAAAAAGAAAAAAGTGGCAAAAGCCTTTCTTTCAATTTCGTTGTTTCTTTCCAATGGTTAGGGTGAACAAATAGTTTGAATCAGTTACTTAATAGGAAAGATCATCGACTCTTTACTAATTAAGCTATAACTTTGATGTTTTCTGGATAATGATCCGGGTTCTCTGGAAATATCCAAAACTATCTTCACCATCAAGATTTTGCTCTATCTTGATGTTGCTGTTTTGACTTAGAAAAGGACTTAACCGTTACCTTATCTTTTGATTTCTAGTCTCTCTCTCTATTGTCTTTTTCATCACAATACTTACTCTCTCTTAACTAAATTTATGTCATCGTACGTTGTAGACTTAGTGTTCTCACTCTATTTTGCAGAAATATTGGTGTGCTTCATGCCAACGCTACTCGTTTTTTCCCATTCAGCACGCTCAAATGGTCCAACTATTTGATACCCTTTATGTTCACACATCAGAAAATTTTAAGTGAAAACATAATTTTCAATAAACAAAGAAAAGGTTTATTAAGTTTAACGCTGCAGAGAAATTTTGCAATTTTTCTCATAGCTACTAAAGTGATAAGTTAGTATTGATGTTCATACAAACTCATTACTAACACAAATGGCGGAGTTATGGAGGATTGAGTGGTGGCAACTGCTCCCCTATTCCCATAAAAAATTTTCCTTATAATACTTTATTTTCTATATTTTGCATGTAACGAAGAAAGTATTTCATATCTAAGGAAAATTTTTTAATGTTTAAAAGTTGAATAGTGATGCTAAAGTTTTATAAGTTTTAACTCAACTAACTAACACGAAGTTTTCAATAGAGATATTTAGAGTTAAGTTTCTCTTCCCCTTTTTAACTATTGAATTATATATAAAATAAAAGGTTAATTAGAATAAGAATTAAAAATTTTAGTTGAAGAGAAGCAAATACTGTTACCTTTCAAAACTGTTGAGAGTTTTGGGTTTTCTAAGTCAATATGTAATAATTTTGTTATTTTTATGGGTTTTCTAATACTAAAATGCCCCTTAGCATTCACACATACACACATATTTATATATATGAATGGAATTTTATTGTCAAAATTGGTCTTAAATATATACACACATACACGTACAAACACATTCCATTGTACAGTGTGTATGTATGTCTATATTGGTTTACGGGTGTACGAAAATTTGTGATATTAGTTACAAATTTTCCCTAACCATTGATTGACACCATTTTATGGTCTACTAATTGAAAACTTACCACCTTTAAAAAAAAGTTAATTCAAACCATTTGACTAAGTGGCAAAAGCCTGGTTTCTCCAAAAAAAAAAAAAAAAAAATGGCAAAAGCCTTAATTTCTTTCAATTTCGTTGTTTCTTTCCAATGGTTAGGGTAAACAAATAGTTTGAATCAGTTACTTAATAAGAAAGATCATCGACTCTTTACTAATTAAGCTATAACTTTAATGTTTTCTGGATAATGATCCGGGTTCTCTGGAAATATCCAAAACTATCTTCACCATCAAGATTTTGCTCTATCTGCGATTTTTTACATGGCACTTTTTTCTACACAGACCAATCACAATGGATTGGTAGTTACTTACACGTACTACATATCTAAATGCCCATCCTTATTGTGGGGCTGCCTTAGCATTATCCAATATATATTTTCCACCCAACTGTAAACAATTTAATTAACGCTTGGTTTGAACTTTCCTTTTTCTTGTTGGGAAGTATAATGTGTACGTATTAATTTGGACTAGATTAGGTGAATTAAGTTCGGTGTTCGCACCAACTGAAATGAATACAGTGATGAATGACTATTCAAACTGCTTGAACTTTCATGAAGTCGCGTGTAGATCTAAACTGCCATAATGCATTGATAGCAAAACGCTCATAATTCAAAAATGATGATCAATATAACTGGCCACACATTAAGGGTACGTTTGGTACACTATAATGATTATTACATGGAAATAGAAATAAGTATTACAAAGAATACATTAAGTTGGAATGTAATAAGTATTACTATTCATTAGTTTGGTGACCATTTAGGAATAGAATCCTGAATATGCATCCAAAATTTAATAGAGTATAAAAAAAAAGGTGTAATTATATCGTTTTTTAAGTCAAATTTCCTAAAATAAGTGTATTTTAGGGTGTTCAAAATAGAGCTAATAATTAACAAGAAGGAAAATTTATTTTCTTTCCTTTTGAAGATGTGGCAACTAATGGTTTTTTAGGAAATTTTTAAAAAAAGTTATTACATAAGGTGAAGGAATAGATATTCAGTACTTTTGATCAAGAATAGTTATTTCTCATTTTGAAGAATAGTTATTCATAAGGAATAACTATTCATTGTAATACAAATATAACCAAACAACCGAATAGTTATGTCATAGGAATATCTATTACATTACAGTGTCTATTACAGTATATCAAACGTGCCCTAAATAGTATCTTGGCTTACATTTTCACGTTAATGAATGCTCTTAAAGCAATTGTTAATAAACCATTTTAAGATAGTTTTGACATCATTTTCATAAATATAAAAAGCCATCAAAAATCTTTTTTAAATAAAAACACCTTCTTTTCCTATAAAAATTTCTAAAAGTACATCATAAATCAATACCCTTAAAGTATCTGTTAACGTTTCTTTATTCATAAACCATAATCCATCATAACCCATCAATTTAATTATATTAGAATAATTAATTGTCTTGCACTTTCATCATATGATATACAATTAACAAGCACTTGAAATGAAAATATTTTAGCTTGGACGTGGATGATTCATCAAAAAATAAAAGCTTGGATATGGTGTGTCAAAATCAGCTTGTTACAAATGTCCAATGCAAACGCAGTGCATAGGATGATAGGACATGATTTAAGGACACTGAATCTTTTTTTATGGATCTGAGGAGTACATTCTTGTTATTTGTTTTTGTTTTTTGATAATATAATATGGATTTAAGTGACCGATTGAGATGGTTCACCTATCTTGCTATCCAAGTAACTTGCAAGACCACGTATCATGTGTGCATTCCCTAATTTTTTTAAAAAAAGGATATCCTATTCTGTTGACTTTGGGAGTCTTGACCAATAAAAATGGCCCACACTTATATTCTTCAACTACCAGATATTGTTTATAAAAAAAAAAAAGACCAAATATTGTTAAATAATGAATTGCAATATTTTAGTTGTGCGAGTTCATATTATTTTGTGGCTGATGAATCCCATTTATTGATGGAATCAATAGGATGGTGATGTACTTATGAGGTGGGCTGAGTGATTGTAATCAGTTCCAAAACTATATAAACTAAAATAATAAGTTTAGAGACTTTCGTTTTGCTTCAATTTTTATCATATTTTAATAAAATAATTGATTATGAATAGTAAAAAGATAAAATGGTAAATTCATATAAAAATGATCGTCTATTATCCACATAGACCACTTCAACAAATTGTGGCACAAGTTGTTTCCCTATGGAACTTAAAAACAATCTATCCTCAATTACTATGTTAGTGCAAAGTGTGTTGTGTTGTATAGATAATGTGTGTGTAACGTCACCAAATAATAAAAAATAAATTAGTACATGAAATGTCTAATATCTTCTCAACTAATCCTAGAATCATTGACTAAACAAGAAAGAGAAATTAATTTATTGAATGTCAATTTAATATGAACTAACTATAAACTAATTTCTGAGTCCAAATTTTTCCCTTTGCGTGCAGTGGGATCTTACGGGGCCCTTGTCAATTAGAGGAAGTAATGTGGTTCCGATTGGGTTACTTTTATTAGTCACCTAATATCGATATATATCTTTATATTCTTTTTTTTGAGAAACATATCTTTATATTCATTTGTTAATATTGATGATGATAAGTTGGACTCGGCTCACAAATACCATATTACAAATTTTAGTGGATTTTTTAACTAAATTGTTATTATTATTATTTCTTTAATGAATTATTTATAAGTAATTTAAGCCAACAAAAAAATAATAATAATATTTATAAGTAATTTATAGTTGTGTGCAATTTGACTTTACTTTAAAAAAAAAAAAAATTCTATAAAACAATATTTAATGAAGCACTAAATGGTCAATTAATAAATAGCCTTAAAGAATTTTTTTTTTTTTTTTCATACTAAATACACCCTTAATTTGTATCACTTGTTAACAAAAATAAGCCTATAATTTTTACATATATCACACTTGAATTTTGAATTTTGTCAATTTTCAAGCTTAACTTTTGTGAGCTTAAATATAATTTGCATTATCAAAAAGCTCTACTTCTTTTTTTTTTTATAATCCCTAACATAAGTGATCCTAAAACTCATCGAGCACCTTACTAATCGTCCGGGTCGTAATCCCCCATCCCACGACCAAAAAACTTTTACTCAAAACTCAATTAGAATGGAGGAAAATTAGGATGGGGGGCCCAGAAAAGTCGATTCCATTTGAGCAAATCTTTACGCTCAAGGCAGATGGGGCATAGCCAACCTGTAAACACAACCTTTATTTACCCTTTTCTTCTTTTCTTTCTGAAAGCAGACAGCTCTTTTTTGCATGACCAGAGCCAGACCAGTTGTACTACTACTTCTCGAGCAAGGTCTATGTGGTCGGTCAGTGTGGGTGCTAATTCACCCAAGCTTACTGTTTGTGCACACACATGCATGCTAGGGCTGAACCCCACCGCAGCAGCCACTGGACCAGCGCGTCAGGATCTTGGTACATCCTCCGTGAGTAACGGTCAATTTTTTGACCGTTGAGCACTTGAGTTGTGAGAGAGTGACTCGTTTAAAACTTTTATTGAAAATGTTGCAACCCACTGTGCAATGTTGGATTCTTGCTTGTAAAAGTGATTTCTCTTTACGTTCTCTAGAAAGATTACATCAGTATATAAAAAACCAACTTGAGAAAGCTTCTCAAGCTTCTTTATGTCTAATCAACCAAATTGGCCCACTAGAATAAAGATGAATGTACTAAAAAAAATCAATCAGTTTTTATCCTATAGTGGGTAATGATTCAAATGTTGATGGATTATGAAGTGTACTTTGGTATAATTTTTTCCATTGATGCATTCTGCTCAATAAATAATTGCACTTTAAAAAAGTAAAATTAAAATAAAAATGTATGTATTTCCTTATGTTAACTAGTGTTCTTAAGGCAACCGATAAAAAGAATATAATAAATTCCATTTATATTGGGAAACAATAAATGTTGATATATAAAAGTTAATAGAAATTTGGACCATTTTTTATTGAAAGTGGATCGACTACGTCGGGAATTCTAGCTACCTTAAGAAGGGTTTTCCTTAGGGGACTTGATAATAAAACTCCTTCTTCTCAAAGATAAAGTAACATTGAGTAGCTATCTTTGAAAGGTGATTTGGCCATGATAGGTTTTACTCACGCTAGTGTCAATAAGTAAAATAACCAATGATGATCTAACGGAAAAAGATGAGCCTTGCTTGTGAGACATTTTAATCATAAAAAATGTTATGTGCATAATCTTACTAATCATGGGACTCTCAAACTATGTTAAAAAATAAAATAAAAAATAAAAAATTATTGTGTATTAGCTTCCCCTCCTATAGTGATTTGTGGATTCACAATCTCATTAAAATAGATGTAGAATAATTTAAATAGATTAAGAAGATTAGTTTATAAGAAAACAATCTAAATAGCTCTTTAACGCAAATAGGTTAAACAAATGAGATTATTTCGCTTTTTATAATTTGAGAGACAAAAAATTTTAGAATTAATTTTTTTTCCCGATAAATTGTGATTAAAGTAGTATTACTTTCACATAAACTCATCACCAATAATTAACATTGTGGATCATATTATGCCCATTCGATCACATGCCCTATTTATTTCACTTGCCTGAAATAGGTAAGAGTGAAAGTTAATTAACCTTAACAAAAGCCTTAGGATTAGGTTAATATAATAATAGTACTAGTGAAGTAGTAATGAATAATCCCCACACCCTAGTACGATTTACTAAATATAACCAATAGTTAATCACATATCTTTAAACAAATTGCCACTTCCCCCTGTCAAAAAAAAAAAAAATTTGACACTTGTAAAGTAAGTGAGGCCAACATGGATATTCTAGAGAGGCAGCATATAAGCTCCGACACCAATGGGCCACACTCCCACAACACAAGGCCACACCACCCCCCTACCCCACATTACACATGCATACTCATCTCTCAATCTCAACCCTCCATTCCTCTCTTCCTTACATCAAACGGCTCACATTCCATCACAAAACCGCGTCCCTTAACTTTGAGTCAATCACAAGTCTCTCCCACTCTCTCTCTATAAATATTCATCCAACTCAGCTCCTTAGCCACCACAAACCACCACTCACAAAAAAAAAAAATCACACACTTTTTAAGCTTTAACTCACTGTAGCTCAAAGACATTCTCAGTCTTTTTGCTTTTGTTTCCTTAAAAATGGGTTCGATGATGTTTTCGGTGAAGGCTATTTTGATCTCGACAGGGGTTGTGTTTATGGGACTGGGTTTGAAAGCTTCGGTTCCAATGGTGATGGAGTTCTCAGCGTCTCGCCTGCCTGTCACGTTGGCTTCGCTTCTCTCTTGGCTCAAGCCACCTTATGTATACGTGATCATCAACGGTATTATCATCACCATCGCAGCCTCTTCGCGCTTCCACCACCGCCGCCACAGCGGCAGCTCAGCCGCAGCCTCCTCCGCCTCCTCCGCCGACCGTCACCATCCCTACCCGATGCCTTCTTCGGCGGATATTCCGCCGGAGGAGTTTGGTGTTCTGGAGGACTCGACTGTGGTTCCGGAAGTGAAGAATATTGCTGCGGTGGTGATGAATGGAGAGGAAGAAGAGGACGAGTTCGTGGCTCCGAGTGCCACGTGGACACCGGAGAAGGAGGTGGTGGTCTCGTCGGAGTATCTTTCTCTGGCGGAGAAACCTCTGGTTTCTGAGAGGTTCGGCCACCGGAAACCGGCTAAGGCCAGTCCTGAAGGTACTATATTACTAATACTATTCTTTGTTCTTAATTCTTGTCTCTTAATCATTTGTGTTTTCCTGGAACTTTACGAGGTCATTTCGTTTTGTTTACTTACCTATCGGACAAAACAGCTTTCAAATATGGCGTCTTTCACTTCCACACTCAGCTACTTTTCCCAATTTCCACAGTGAAAAAGAAAAACTCTAGAAATAATACTACTACTACTCTTTTTGTAACGTGTCATACATTCGAAAGTCTCAAATTTTATTGGATTTAGTACTCTAGAATAATAACACATACGCGATTAAACCATCTTTATGGTCCAATACATTATAGTATTAGACTCGAGTCAAACCCTACCTTGAATAAAATAGTTGGCAAAAAAAAAAACCTCGAACAAAATTTCTTCATTAGAAAAGATTGGTTATAGTTGTTATGAAATCGTGTACTCAAGTCAAATCTTATCTCGAATAAAATAGTTTGGCCAAAAAGACGTCGTAAAAAAAATTTCATTAGAAAAGACTGGTGATAGTCGTACAACGAAACACCTGAAATCATGTTTTCTTTTTTCTTTTTTTCAATTATAATTTTATGAAATTGTGTTTTCAAATTCTAATTATAGGAGTGTTACCTTTGTCATGTAATTAATATGGTTAATTGAGATTAGTTATTTTCATTTTGATTTTTCAGGTGCAAGAGGATTGAGAGTAGCAAAGCCAAAACGGCACGAGACATTGGAGAACACGTGGAAGGCGATAACGGAAGGGAGAGCAATGCCACTGAGTAGGCACATGAAGAAGTCTGACACGTGGGAGAATCACGGCCGCGATATCCACGTGGACTCGCTGGGTGATCTTGTGAAGAAATCAGAGACGTTCAAGGATCGTACCAACCAGGCAGCACCGGAGGCGTTGGCTTTGTCCGTTGGGCCTGGGCCTGGGCCTGGGAAGCCTCCTCTTCTAAGGAAAGAGCCGTCACTGAGTCAGGACGAGTTGAACCGGCGAGTGGAGGCTTTTATCAAGAAGTTCAATGAGGAAATGAGGTTGCAAAGGCAAGAGTCATTGAATCAGTACATGGAAATGATCAACCGTGAGGCCCATTAGTAAATACCTTTTTTTTTTTTTTTGGGGGGGGGGGGGGGGAAGGAATTTGAAGGAGAAATAGAAAGTTAATTTTGTAAAAAAGGCTTTCTCCATAGGTTAAAGATTGGAGGTTTGTTTCGGTTTTTTTTTTTTTTTTTTGTGGTGGGGGGTGTGGGGGGGGGGGGGGGGGGGGGGGTGGGGGCAGGTTAAAGGTTGGGCTTCTTAAAAGCTTAAAATGATTATGGTTTTTTTTTTCTTTTTTGGGAAAGGAAAGGGGGTGATTATATTTTAATTTGACAAGGAAAAGTTTTATGTCTGTAAAGGAAGGATGAAACTTAAAATATATTCTTTTATTAACATATAAATGAATGATTGATATGGATTGTTTGTATATTTAGGGGCAGCTTTGATGTATTTGGAGGCTTAAGGCGAAAATTGATTTTTTTTTTTTTTTTTTGAATTTAGATGTTTGTATCTAACAGGAAAATTATTAGAACATCTTAAAGGCAGAGAAATTTAGATGTGGTGCTAGAGAGAGAGTTCTCATAGAAAAGAGTTTACATATTTAACTGAATATTAGTTATCCAAAATCAACAAAAAGTATTCCTCCACAGCTTCTTTCACTATTTTCTTTTTTTGGGTAACTCTTCACAGCTTCACTTATGCACGAAATCTTTTTAAGATATGGTTTTTCGGTTCTAGCTTTGCATTCCTTTGCCAATTCTTTACTGCTCTATGAACTGTAGCACTTGCCTTCTGTATCTCCTCAGCAGAGAACTTGTGTTCTATTAATTAACATGAAGCACGAAAAAAAAAAAGAGTTTATAAACACAAAAAAATATGACAAAATTTTTTACATTTATTAATGTGACAGATTGATAGTAATGAGTAAAAGAATGATGCTAGTGGTGAATCTAGTTGAAAACTAGTAAAAGTTTGCTAACTCAACTATTGTGAAAAATGTTGTGAATTATTTTGTGAATTGCTTTCTTTCTTTCTTTTCTTTTTTCTTTTAGAAGTGCTATTCACAATGTTTTTTCATAATAAATCTTAGGTTACTTCTTGTTTTCTATTTGAACCTACCACTAAAATTATTTTTTTGCTGTCAATAACAACCCTTAACAAACTGTTATTTAGGATTTTTTTTGTAAAAATGCTATGGACATAGTATTTCTTTCTCTTTTTTATTTGTTTTTCATTTGATAAGAAAATATTATTTTATTTATTTGTTAATATTTCGGCTTAATTAATACCATTGGTTAAAATTTAGGGGCCTTTTTTTTCATTGGGGTCTTCGGCGGCCGCATCAATAGCTTATACCATTGAGCCGGCACTGTGTTTATTAATTGTTATTTGTGAAATCATGTGCTTGCAAATTATGTAACAAGTCTTTCTACATTTCTTGTGACAACTAGTCCAACTATCCATTTTGTATACACCCAATACAATAGATAAGAGAAGAAAGAGGGAAGACTCATGTATTTGATACATGGCGTTTTTTTTTCCAAGAGAGGTCAGTGCAATTTTCCTTGTATAAATAGATTCATACAATTTTTTTAACCAAATATTAGAGAGTATTAAACATATTAAAATATATATATATATATATATATATATATATATATAAACTAGTCACTAACCCGTGCGATGCACAGGCTAGTTAAATAAAAAGATAATTAGTCAACCACATTAAAAAAAAAAAATAAATAAATAAAAGAACCAATAAGAGACTAATTTGTTCATCAAGTAATCAACCTAAGTGGTATCACGGCTCATGTACAAAACTATTAATCTATTGTCAAAGGGTCAAATGACAATGCGGAAAACATTTCATAAAAAACTTATTGATAACAAGTATAGATAGGGGACTTTTGTAAATCATCAATGGAATTGGAGTCAACATCTCATTGCAAATGGAATATAGCTCTATATTAAAACTAAAAGTAAAGTTTCAATCTTTCTCTTTCTATAAAACATTATCGAAACTATATGTAGTTTACCTCGGTTTCAAATAGAAATTACTTGAAAAAACAACTATTTTGAATCATTATCTAAAAAAAGAGCGACATAAAAAACTAAAATAAGATGAAATTCCTCAAACATATTTCAGCATCAATGTCCAAGTTGAGCTCTATGTATAGCAACCAATTAGTCACTCCAATTGAAAGCACAATGTTTGAAAGAATCTGCCAACTATCTTACTCACTCACAATTTTCATCCACCTCCCTAGATCACTAAACTATACATCTAACTACTTTAACTTCAATATTGAATACAAAGATAGAGCCAAAATGTGTCATAAGAAAATGCATACAATAAAGAGCCTTGAAGCCAATAATATCCTTTAAATTACATTGCATTAGAACAATCTGATTTATTCTAAAAAAAACCATTGAATGTGTTAAAAAATTTAGCCTGCATATTAATATATTTTATACCTTAGCTTTCCTAGTCCATTAGCACTTGGCTGACAAACACAATCCAAACCAAACGTGAACTATGCTTAATGTCAAAATACTATCTTTATAAGCCATGCATCCAAACGCACTATTTTTATCAAAAGGAAAAAGATAAAAGACAGCTAAATCCTCATGTTCTCCAAATCAAAAATCACATATAGATTGTTTCCCTAATAACATGCAAGTTGTAGTATCATAATAGGTCCAGTTGATCTTTTGCCACATAACATTTAGTTCCCACCAAAACTTCCAACACCTTTTAAGCCTTAATAACGAACCTAGTAAGGGAGAAATTATTCTATAAAATGTTCATGCTGATGAACAGTGGTAACAACAAAAAACAAAAACAACAACAAAGAACTGAAGGATTCAATGGACTATTCTAAGAGAAAAAAGGATTTGGCAAGCTCTTTCACTGTGATGTTCTTGAAGCATTCACTAACATAGCAGCATCGACAATTAAATGTGATGAGTCTGTAAACCAAAACATTTATATCATACTGCTACTTTGCACATAAATCTTTTTAATTACAAATAATTTCTTGCACAAAAATATTATTAAATGTACTTAATCTCAACATGAATCTCCATGTAATATAGCAAAGAAACCATTAGTAGATTATCTAGTCCTCTCCAACTATCTTATGGATCTATGCATTTACATTACAAATCCTTTAACTTCCCCTTAAGTTGTAAACTTGTAGTTGTTTCTTTCTAAGATTATGCATGTATAAATGTTACAATTATCTACTTCTTTATAGCATGATCTAATCAAATCAACTACACCGCAACTTCAAAGAAGGTGGTATCCTTGACAAATGAAAAAAATAACTTGGAAAGTTCCCCCATCTCTTATAAACTAATTTTCATTATTTCAGTCTAAACTTACATTAGCAGCCAAGAAAAACAGTAAAGCAAATGAGAAACTCAAAAACTACTTAAAAAACTTCTAGCTTAGTTGAGTATTCTTTGCTCTTACTTTTGTGTCATTTCCCATCTCCAAGTCATCCATAGAACATGTCCCATTAGTGAATAATTCCTCCATTACTTATTAATTTTTTAAAAAATAGAAGAGAAAGAACTAAATTGGACTCTACTAACATGCTGGTAAGTTATCAACATTTTTTAGGGTCCCACATAGTTCAACTCCTTCCACATCTTGGACAAATTTGATAACATGATATAAAAAAAATAAAAATTTTAAAAAAATTATGAACAAAGCATGAATCTAATGATTGATTGATGTGCACCTAATCATACCCAACATATAAAATGGAAATTTGACTTTATGTTTATGTTGTATCAAAATCTACCTACAAATCACTCTAAGACAATTCCTCTATTCATGTCAAGGATTTTATGAACGGTTTGCAATTATGATACCTCATATTTCTAGCTAACTAATTTGTAAAATTAATTTTTATCAACTAAATGTGTCCATTCCATTCATAGTTGTGACTAAGAAATAGAGAGTACTAAATAGTTGAATCCATTTCCCTGCAATCTCTCTAATATCCTTGTAACCATCTGACTTCTGCATGGAAATCCACACATAAACCTCTTGTCAATTAATTGATTTACCTAATAAAAATTGGGGGTTGTGAGAACATTCCATGGAGATCTTAATCCTACCTAGCTTTTGAAAGGTATTAGAAATAATGCATTGAGATACTAAAAACAATAGCAAGTAAATTGACCTTCCTCACTATAGTGAAAAAAGCATCCCATGTTCCAAAATAATGCTGATTATTGTTCAATTTTGACAATTTGCAATCCACACAACTGAACCAAATAAAAATAAATAAATAAAATAAGAAAGCACCATTAAATAGTAAACAATCAAGTTGTATCTCTTTTCAATAACTACTTAAAACCTAAAAGATAGAACAACAAGGAAAAATGGAAGAGTTTTTTGGTTTCTCTATCTTTTAGACTGCTTGTCATAGTTTTTGAGTGGTGCATTGGCTAGGTCCAAGGCAACCTTTATATACAGTTTATAGAAGAAAAATAAAGGGAAGAGAGATAGAGAAAGGGACTAACCTTCAATGGCTTTCAAATCTGGTAGATATTCATCAATACCACAACCTCTTTATTGTACTTTGATTCAATTGCCCTCAGTTTCTACACATAAATCAACTGCACTCAATTTGCATAGAGTACAAAATGTAAATATTTTGTACTCTAAATGGCACAATGGATTTTGCATAGTGACCTTGCCTAATCATATCAAAATATGCCCTAAGGATCCAAAAGCCAAGACAGTATTTAAATTAAAAACTTTCACCCTTGACCATAACACTGCTTGCCTTATAAATCAATTTGCTTTATTCAAATGAAAATCCCAAATTAACATAAAGCACAATCTTCTAGTTGTTTGATTTAGATTTAGAAAGCAAGTATTCTATTGCAATGATTATTATAACTTATTCAATAGATTTTAACACCTTTAAATTTAAAGCAACAAAATTAAACAACAATTAATTTGCATTTATCAAATGACTACACTAAAACATTCAAGCTTCAACAATAGATTTTAATAGTGATCAAGGATAAACCATCTAAACCTAAGAAACAAAGCAAAAACCATTAAATAAAAAAATAAAAATAAAAAAACTAAAACACATAGGTCTGCCAACATACCTTAATCCAAATTCCTTTATCAACCCAAAATCCTCCAGTCTAAACATGCTCCCCATCAAAGAGCCCTAGACATTTGAGGGAGACTATCAAACCAATACCAAAAAGCCCTTTCAATTATTTCTCCGCCTTTTTTGCATCTTGGTGTTGTAGATGTCTTCTATCATGCTCTGCTTTTTCTCATCATTCAACCTTAATTAAAACCAACAACCCAAATAGTGTTAATAATTGATGAAAGTTTTTAAATAATAATAACTTATATAAATCAAAAGTCCTAAATTACAAAAAAATTTAAAATAAGAATATAGTTCCTGTAATCTAGATTTAATGTATGAATACCCAACAAAACAACCATAAAATACATAACCATAGAAAAGAATACTCAGTTCTCACACGACACAACAACAATAGCCAATAATAACAACAACAACAACAAAAATTTCCATAATACAACGCCAAGAATAGCTAATAAATATTATAAAATGATATTTACAATACAAAACTATTTCTAAATTTAAGCGTGATTGGAATACAAAACGTGACGGGGCTAGGACTTTTGTCTTGGCTCAAGCCACCTTAGAGCATTTCTAATAGCTTAGGTAAAAGCAAAACAATCTCTATAATAGAGAATGAGACCAAAAAATGGTCTCCAATGGATTCTCTAAATCATGATTTTTTTTTTATTTTTTTTTTGGCTCATGAACAGTAGCTCATCAAGTTTGATGGGCTACTATACATTAGCAAAAGAATAAAACTAAATAAAAAAAAATAGCAAAGAAATGAGTGGGTATGGGGATATGTGTGTTAAAAAATGAATAAATAATTAATGAATAAATAATATTTAAATGAGATAGAGAAAATGATAAAGAATCTGTTGGAAGATATATTTAAAAAAGTAAGTAGGTAAAAGGTAAATGTCACTGTTCACTGTTCAAACAATACAAAAATATAGAGAAGCTACTAGAAATGCTCTTATGTCTATGTGATCATCATCGGTATTATTATCACCATCGCAGCCTCTTCACGCTTCCACCACTGCCACAGCAATAGCTCAGCCGCCGCCTCCTCCACCACCCGTCACCATCCCTACCCGATGCCTTCTTCGGCGGATATTCCGTCGAAGGAATTTGCTGTTTTGGAGGACTCGACTGTGTTTCCAAAGGTGAAGAATGTTGTTGTGGTGGTGATGAACGGAGAGGAAGAAGAGGACGAGTTCGTGGCTTCGAGTGCCACGTGGACACCAGAGAAGGAGGTGGTGGTCTCGTCGGAGTATCTTTCTCTGGCGGAGAAACCTCTAGTTTCTAAGAGGTTCAATCACCAGAAACCGGCAAAGGCCAGTCCCGAAGGTACTATATTGACTAATACTATTCTTTGCTCTTAATTCTTGTCTCTTAATCATTTGTGTTTTCTTGGAATTTTACTACGTTTCATTTTGTTTACTTTCCTATTGGACAAAACAGCTTTCAAATATGGCGTTTTTCACTTCCATGCTCAGCTGCTTTTCCCAATTTCCATGGTGAAAAAGAAAAAATCTAGAAATAATACTACTACTTTTTTTGTCGGAGTGAAAAGGTTGTTCTTTACGTCTTCTATTTCCCTCTCTGGTAAATACTATAACAATCGCCTCTCCAAGACTCCCGGATTGTGGGAAAGAACATGCCATAAATCCAAAAGTCTCAAATTACATCGGGTTTGGTGCTTTAGCGTATTGGATTCATCAGAATGATGATACAATTAAACCATTCTTATGGTCCAATACATTATAGTACTAAACTCAAGTCAAGTCCCATCTCAAATGAAACACTAGTTGACAAAAAAAAAAACTCGAACAAAATTAATTTCTTCATTAGAAAAGACTGGTTATAGTTGTTATGAAATCATGTTATTAGAGTACTAGAGTCAAGTTAAATCTATCTCGAATAAAATAGTTTGGCCAAAAAAAATTTCAACAAAATTTCTCATTAGAAAGTACTGGTGATAGTCGTACAATGAAACCCAAAGCTGAAATCGAGTTTTTTTTTTTTTTTTTTTTTTCAATAATAATTTTATGAAATTGTGTTTTCAAATTCTAATTGTAGGAGTGTTACTTTAGTCATGTAATTAATAGGGTTAATTGAGATTAGTTATTTTGATTTTTCAGGTGCAATAGCATTGAGAGTAGCAAAGCCAAAACGGCACGAGACATTGGAGAACACGTGGAAGGCGATAACGGAAGGGAGAGCAATGCCACTGAGTAGGCAAATGAAGAAGTCTGACACGTGGGAGAATCACGGCCTATCCACATGGACTAGCTGGGTGGTCTTGTGAAGAAATCAGAGACGTTCAAGGATCGTACCAACCAGGCAGCACCGGAGGCGTTGTCTTTGTCCGTTGGGCCTGGGCCTGGGCCTGGGAAGCCTCATCTTCTAAGGAAAGAGCCGTCACTGAGTCAGGACGAGTTGAACCGGCGAGTGGAGGCTTTTATCAAGAAGTTCAATGAGGAAATGAGGTTGCAAGGGCAAGAGTCAATGAATCAGTACGTGGAAATGATTAACCGTGGGGCCCATTAACTAACCCATTACTAAATAGTTTTTTTTCTTTTTTTATTTTAAGGAATTTGAAGGAGAAATAGAAAGTTAGTTTTATAAAAAAAGGCTTTCTCCATAGGTTAAAGATTGGAGGTTTGTTTTGTTTTTTTTTTTTTTTTTTTTTTTTTTTTTTTTTTTTTTTTTGGGCAGGTTAAAGTTTGGGCTTATTAAAAGCTTAAAATTTTTATGGTTTTTTTTTTTTTTTTTTTGGTTGGGAAAGGAAAGGGGTGATTATATTTTAATTTGACAGGAAAAGTTTTATGTCTGTAAAGGAAGGATGAAACTCAAAACATATTATTTTATTAAAATATGAATGAATGATTGATATGGTTGTTTGTTTGTTAATTGTTTTTTTTTTAGGGAGTTGTTTATTAATTGTTATTTGTGAAATCATGTGCTTGCAAATTATGTAACGGGTCTTTCTACGCTTCCTGTGACTGTCCGACTATCCATTTTATATGCACCCAATACAATAGATAAGAGGAGATGGAGGGAGGACTCATGTATTTGCAATTTGATACATGGCGTTTTTTTTTTTTTTTTTTCAAATAAGAGAGGTCAGTGCAATTTTCCCTGTATAGATTCATGCAATTTTCTTAACCAAATATTAAAGAGTATTAAACATATTAACAAAAATATATATAAATAAATAAAACCAACATCAAAGGTTTACAAGAGATTTTAATCTTGATCTGATAATAATGAACATCATCAGGAGCGGACGCCATAAGTTGAAAACTCTCTCTCAAAAAAAAAAATATATATATATATATATATATATATTTTTTTTATATACAAGATAGAAATTCTATTTTAACCTAATTTAAGTTCTAGTTGTGTTAGTAGTAGGAGTAGCGCATTAGTATAGCCGACTACATTAGTTAAATTCCCAATATTTTCCCTCTAATATACATACAACAAAAACTGATATATATAATGCAAGCAGCTTTAGAAGAATTAGATTTTTTATAATACATGAATTCTTTCACTAATTGATATATGAAATTGAAACTTTGAGATGATCAAAATTTGAATCTCATATGTTCACAATATATATTCATGCCTATAATGATCAAAATTTAAATAAAACACTCAATATGATTATTTTTGGTGGAATCGGTAGAATCCTATATGATCCTACACAATCCTTCTAAAAATACGATCTTAATCGTTTTGGTCATGCAACCAGATTAATATGATCGTTTAGGTCTTGTAACTAGATTGTGAATTTGCCCACCATGGTACACACAAATTACAGTTAATGGCTTAAATTGTAAACTTTCATCAAAGATATACATAACAACTGAACAAAGCTTAACTCATGGTATTATTGACTGTTGTCCCATTTCTCTCTCTTTTTTTATTTATTTTCTTTTATTTTATTTTTTTGAGGAAATGCTAAATATGTATGTCCCATTTCAAGAGCACGAGTAGGGAAGCATATGCAAGGCACGTGCTTGCCATTATATTAAATAATAATTTACTGTTATCATATTCATGATCAGTGCACAAAACTCCATTTTTTACAAGATTTTTGGAGGAATTATGTTACAATGTTACAAAGTTTGGAGAGATTACGTTAAACAACCTTACTCTTACCCTTACTCTTACCTCAATATCTTGTCATTGTCATTGCATTGAATAACAATATAATTTCAAATATAGAAACTATTTATAACACAGCCAATATGTAAATCATTTTATATGTGAAACACCTAAATTTTTTACCATCAGTGTTTTTAAAATATGAGGAATGGAATATAAAGTTTTATTTTCTATAAATTTGCGAGTGCAGAACACAATGAGGATACTGACTTAAAAAATGAAAATTTCACATTTCAAAACTCAATTACAATTACAAAAAGCCTTTTGCTCTTAACGCTTTGTTTGTTTTGATGTAAAATATTTATAAATATAAAAAATTTTACATGTAAAATATTTTCATTTAACAATATTTGGCAGTGCATATGAAAATGTCGTGTAAAATATTTTCTAGTGTTTGGCAAAAAAAAAAATTAAAAATTAAAATTATGTTAAAGACAACTTTTGGCACAACTTTGTGTCACAATTCACCACATGACGAATTGTGATTGGTAAGGGTATATCAGTGGGCCATGTGAGGACACACCCTTACCAATCACAACTCGCCATATGACGAATTGTGCCAAAAGTTGTTCCTAGCATAATTCAAAAAAAATAAAAAAGTGTCTTTGCAGATTTTATTTCATTTTTTTTAATTTTTAAATTCTGACATCCTCGCATATACATTCATTAATTTTTATGCTTTAAAAATAAATAAAACCCAAAAATGACTTTCTCAAATGGCAAATCGCATTGGAAATAAAAAAAAAAAAAAGACACGATGTCAAAATAGTTTGGGTTCCAAGGTCCTAGTCTAACGCTATACAGTAAAAGCACAACAAATCATTATTTTCTTATGAGCTTTTTAATTTTTTTGCTTGTTTCAATGAGCTACAAGTTTTAACGGGTATCGTATTGCTCCAGAGGATTTTAAAATTTCAATCAGCTCTGGAAACATATTCTTGTTTTCCTCATTCAAAAACACAATTGCTGTACCCTCATCTCCCAATCTGGATGCCCTCCCAATCTGATGGATGTACCCTTTATTGGAATTGGGCATGTCAAACACTATTACCTGTCTCACACCCAAAAGATGAACACCCCGACCCAAAACTCCAGTGGTCTTGAATCTTTGTTGTTATCAATCATATGATGCTCCCAGGACCCAACCATTATATGGCAGAGGATGATGGAAGCATTCCTACAAGTTCATTCACTCCTTTCCAGTTAAAATACCAGTAACTAGAACAATCACCCCATTGTTAAATGAAAGCTCAAAATCAGCAGTCAATATTTCAACCTGATAGTTAGGCAATCCAAGGAGAGTATCTTGTCCTTAGCCTATTACATAATGGAAGAACCTGCAGAATATTTCTCAACCAATACAGCAGAACCTGCAAAATATAACATTATCATAATACTAATGAATCCAAAATATAACATTATTCCATAATAACTCCAAAACATTTCAATCAGTGTTGCATAACCATCCATAAGCACACTTACAATAACAAAACCCAGAGACTATGACAATATAGCTAACATTAACACATAACCTTCCAAAATATGGAATTGTTCCATAATTATTAATAACCATATCAATGACTAAAACAAGGGTCTGGCACACAAAGCAAATATGCAAAAAGAACTAGACACACACACACAAAAAGAAAAAATATATCAGAATCAAGTATGAAACATTCCATATAATTTTTGTAATGGCCCTGTATCCTTTAAAATATCACAACCACATTACCCTTAACCAATGAATCCTTCACCTTACATATATTTACCAAGGAATGAACACAAAACCACAGTTGAGAGAAGTTTATGCCATTAAGAACAAATCAATCATAACCTACTCTTGTGGCCAATCATATGCATCATATAGCAAAACCCAAAAACTCAGAATTGTTACAAAAGCCACTAGCTTTATATCTTATGGCAAACCCAAAATCAAGCAATCATCCAGTTTAACAACCGTACCCAGAACAATGCAAAACCAATTCTATAACACACATCTAGTTTCTAACAAAACATACAAACTCAAAGAATAAATGGAAGCAAATGTTTCTATTAAAAATGCTTCCAAAAAAAAAAAAAACCCATTTGCCTATATCAGTTGTACTCTTAACCCCACTGATCACCAATCCATTTTTAGATTGAAAAATTCAATCAGGCACGCGCATAGTATTAACTAAAAATCAAAAACCAAAAACGCAGTAACACGAAGCGAGCACAAAAGCCAAAATGAAACAAAACCATACGACACACACAGATATATAATAATAATAATAATAAAACAACAGATCAAACCTAAGAAAAACCAAGGGTTAGAGATGAAGAAAAATGAAAAGAAAATGAGAAATCTAATCTAAAAAGGCAGAAAAGTACCTAGTTTTGCCGGCAATGGGCGACACCGGCGGAAGCTGGAGCTGGCCAGTGGTGCCTTGGACCTTGGAGCCGGAGATTGGCGGGAGAGGGGACTGGAGGTGGATGGGATTTTTGGAGAGAAATCTGAGAGAGTGGCTGGATTTTTTTGGAGAGATATACGAGAGGGATAGTTTTAGCGCCAAAGTGCGGGAGTGATAAGTATCAGGGTGTGAAGGATTGAGCAAATGTAAAATGCTTTCCCAAAATTTTAAGTGTAAAATATTTTACATAAATTTGCTTACGCTCCATTTGTTTCGATGGAAAACCTTGTGTAAAAATAGTTTTCTGTGTTTTCCAGTGTTTGGTAGCATAAAAAAAGATGAGTCAAAGAAAAACTATTTTTGGTCAACATAAAAAGTATGGCTTATTTTTAGACATTGTTTTCCATTAAATTTTTTTGGAAAACAACTTTATCTCACAGCAAGTTAAATAAGGGAAGTTAGGAAATTGTTTTTTAACTCATTTAAAATTGCTACCAAACACATTGGAAAATGAGATAGTTTTATAGAAAATAATTTTTAAAAAATGACTCATTTTCTAAAAAACATCATTACTAAAACAAACAGAGCGTTAAGTTGATTTGGTTGACTGAAAATATTTTACTTTTGACCAAATATTTTACTGCAAAACAAACACTGAAAAATTGGAAAATATTTTCCTGAAAATATTTTAAATTGAAACAAATAGAGCGTAAGAATACATAGTTCATACTGCAACCCACCCTCAACATTACCTTCATACACAGCTTTCTCCATATGTATATGTCAAAATCTACCTCTCCAAACAAGGCAGAGACGCTACAGGGAATTGCTTAAGAACTAATCATCGATGGCAAAGGACTTTTAAACAAATTATATTCATAATGATGGGACAACAAGGACTTAGATGTTCTATTGGTAGAGATTCCAACTGTTAACCTTGGTTTACTCACATCCTTGTCAACCAACAAAGAAGAGCTGGAGAAACTTCATTGGCTCTAATGCGCCCATTGTTTTTGCTAATACCAACCACCATTATCAATTTGAGAAGCAAAGAACAGGGGACGAGAAGCAGAAGTGAGAAAACAGAACCAAAAAAGAATATTGGAAATGCAGCTATAGAACTAAATTGTAAATGAATGGTTTATCAAAGAATCACATGTGAAGACCTGTGTTAAAATGTATAGTAAGCATTACTCACTGAAAAATAAGTCAATAACTTAAATGGGAAACAGAACAATAGGAATCCCATTTCAATTGTATTCCATAACCTGTTACAAAGCATTATATGTTTCTAGCAGGTTCAATTACAGACATGCAAATCAGATAGACCTTTTCTTTTAGGAACATCAAAAGAAGCAGACCATACATTTTTAAAACAGTTTGTAAACAAATGAGGTGGAATCTTTTGAATTAGGAAAATAGTAATACCCTTCTTAGGAGATAAATAATGACGTTAATAACAACCATTTTAAATCATGCACAGATCACATAAAAAAAAAAAATTTGATATGCTTTTTTTAAGTGGAATTAACCAATGCTATGCTGCAGCAGTAATATGGCATGTAAAACATGATTATGCAGGTCATATGTCATCCTAAAGCAACAACTGGTTTTTTCCCTATCTTTATTTGTTTCTTCTTGGGTTCCAATGGCTAGCCCCCTTTGTCATGTGAATACAGGGCAGGGACCCTTCTACCCTTGAATTAATTTAATTCTATTTTCTATCCCTTCAAACCTTTTTCTTTTAAATGTGTGTGCAACATCGAGAAAAGATGAATTTGGATTTTGGATAGAACTCAATCTTCTTTTAGTTAACTAACTTAATGCTCTACAAACAAAGAAAATCATTCATAACAGAAGCAATTAAGGCAACCTCTAAATACAACTTTGAGAGGAAAACATTCAGGTTTTGCATCAATTAGTTTGTGTGCATGTAAATAAAAGAAAACTATGAATATATATTACTAATTACCATGTACTCATAGCTGCTCTCTGTCAATCAGTGGAGTAGTTGGTAAAGCAGAGTCCTCTCCAGCGTTCTTCTTCTCCCTCAAACGCATGTCCTGTGTTCGTGTCCATCAACAGAGTAATTGGCTGACCAAAAAAGCTAACAAAGTGATAAGATCAAATAAAATAGGTGCAAAAGACCAAAAGATACACTAACTGCTCAAATTTAAAAAAATTTAAGGATAGAAGTGTAAACCATCTACACAGAACAGACAAACCAATCCAGTTCTCCTTTGTCCGTTGCGTGGCTGTAAATTTGTTAGACACAAAATAACCAAGCAAGGTGCTCAACAAAAGCACTATTCACAGGCGCATTCGCGCTTTTCATATAGGTAATAGAAAAGAGGGAGGATGAGAGATAAACAACCCTATTCTTCTTCTTTCAATAGAAACAAAAGTTTGGTAGGGAATACATAATTTACAAACAAATATTTTTCAGGAAAAACATTTCATCCATGATGATAACAACTAATTTTTCTTTAAAGGACCGCTCAAGTATAAAATTGTAGTTCAGTACTAAAGCTACAAAATTTTAAATGCAGACTAATTACTTCTGGCCATAAATAATCACGCTTTCTTTAGTCTCTTTATTCTCTCTAGGGCACCAAGGCGGCTATCACCATCCTTCTCTTTAGTAGCAGTGGCATCTTGTGCTTCTGCATCATTGTCGGCCTCATCTCTCTTACGAACCAAGCCTCCGAAAACAGCTGAAGGAACATCTTTTTGGGCTATTTCAACCTTGTCATCATCATCTGAATCACTTTCTTCTGGTAGCTCAATGTCTTCATTATTTGCAGTAACTTTAATACCTCCTTCAGATTGTGATTCCACACCTGCACTGACAAAGCCAACTCTTCTGTTGTTATCTTTAGCAGCACCATTGTCAACTACAGGAGCTAACTGCCTTTCGAGAGCAGCCATTTCATCTTCAGCAACCCCAGCCTGTTTCAATTTGTCTCTTGCATCATCAAGGTTCAATCTCTGATCCTTTTGCATCAGATACTCAGGCAAGATAAAGTGTGTCTGCAAAAACGATCAAAGTGAGAAATAAAAATGATTAGTGTTTTTTGTGTAAATTGAACATGTCTCTTGCCTCCCATCTTCTCTCTCCGCTTTCAACTTCCTCTTTATACTAATAAGAATGTTTCAGTAAAAAGAAAAGGGGACTCTGGATCCATTAATTAAACCAAAGAAATAATGAGCTAAATCAGAAGATCTATCCATTTCCTAACACAATGCAGTAACTACCCCATCAAAAAGCTACTCCTAAGTCTACTGACACCAGCTATAGATTGTTGCTCTAGGAATTTCATCCAATTTATGACAAGTGACAAATGTGTGTCTAGAGGAAAATTCATTTTGTGATATTGTTTGTGAATAGAAATATTAGCAAAACTAACACTATTTGAAGCCACTACTAGTGCAGGTAAAATGGGTGGGGTGAAGAGAATTAATAATAATTGAATTACCTGGCTATAGCTTGCAGAAACACTTCTTTTAATTCGAAGCATTTCTCTGAAAGTGTCTTCATTTCCATGTTGCACCTCAAACTCATGCCACTTATTCCAGAAATCCACATCAGATCGTGGATCTGCAAATTGTGACGCAAATACATATACTGCACGAGCACGATCAATTTCTCCTAGACTCTTCTCAAGCTCAGCATACTTCAGGCACATGGTCTTCACATCTTTGTCTGGAAGACCGGACTCTATTGCTTGCTCGTATATTTCCCTAGTTTTTGGGACGCCAAATATCTCTGCTGCTCGAGCAATATAAATTTCATACATGCTCAATTTCTCATTGTTTGGAACAGCCTTAGTTGCTTGATCATAGACCTTCATAGCTCTCTTGGCCAGACCATAATCCTCCTCCAGCTTTGCATATTGAAGATACAATGGCTTCACTGCATCAGCGGGTGCCTGATATTCAAAATCAAAGAACATGATAAAGGTCAGAATCAAACTACGTTAATTATGATAGAACACATTTTAGCACCATTCAAACTAACATAAACTATATTCGTTACCCAATATATAAGAGGCATAACATCAGTGATCCAGGAGGAATAATCCAAAAGTGGCAAGAAGAAAGAATAAACAATCCATATTTAAACAATCACTCGAAACAGGTATTGTTATACATAAATCCAAGGTAGGATATTTTTTCACATCATCTAGTATTTTAATCTATTTCTTGTCTCAGGAAAAAAAAAAAAAAAAAAAAAAAAAAATCATTAAAAATGCACATGTAGATTTTTCTTATAGATTGATCCAAACCCCCTATGAGCTAGATTAACTTCCCTAACTCAAAACTAATATTGCATTTATTAAAAGAAACTCCTTCTAATAACTGGATGTCATGCAGTCTACATTCCTTAAAAGAATCCCTCTAAGCATTTCAAAAATAACTTAAAGTCAATAAGCTGTAACAATTTTGATGATCATAACTAACCCCTCTGCTCCCAAATTTTTGTTCTTGATCCAATTTTATTCCTCCAGCCCATCATCATTATTTAGCAAATTGGTAATTGAATACAGACATGATCATAAACTCAGTTCAACACCCAACCAATGAATATTTACCAGAACAAACCTAATCTGAACTCATAATAGGTGCATACCATTTCAACAGCATGCTCAAACAGCTCTCTTGCCCGTTCAAGTTTTGCCTTCCCATATCTCTTTACGAACTTTGAGAGGTATGTGACCCATATGTCTTTGACATGTGGATACTTAAAAATCTTCACACCTCTTTCATATACCTTGAATGCATCTTCAAAGTATTTATGTTCCTGCACACATCAAACAGTAAAATTTTGTTAATTGATTGAAACCACTAAAAGTAAAAACTAAAGGAACATAACAGCAGAACTATTGGTGGAATGCCCATACCTCCAATAGAAATGCATAATTGAGAATAATTTGAGGCGTGGCTATTCTTAGATCCAATATCCGCTCATACACTGTCCTTGTGGACTCCAAGGTACCCAGGCTCTCTTCTAAGTCGACATAGAAGGTCCAGAGTTTCAAGGATCTGTACAGCTTAATCTGCACTGGTTCATTCCCATCAGCAGCCACTGCAAATGAAAACAAACAAGCTCAAATATAAGTTAGGTTCCACAATACCCTGCAACTACAATTTTTTTCTTTTCGTTTCTTTTCTCTTAAAGTGCGAACATTAAAAGTGTTGGATGAAGTCACCAGTATAGAATGTAAGCATGGTTGTTAAAATTAGGATCATAAAATCTAAAATCCATTTTTTTTATAGGTAGATAGTGGGGAAGAGAGGCTTTGAACTTCGAACCACAGACATGGGGCACAACAAAGAATTCCATTACGATTTGGCTATCACTTGGAACCCCTGTGAGCTGAAATCATTTATATGATTCAAACCATAACAAAAATGATATGTTTATATGATCATAAAATCAGGAGAATCAAGAGTCATTTAGATTTTATGGACTATAAACATGGGCCCAAAATAACATCACCAATGTTAAATTGGCCCAAAAACTTAACTCTATATGCCCAATGAACTTAAATAGAACCAAAGCAATAATATATAAGCCCAAAAACAATTGCATGCTCTATCCAATAACTACAAAATGTGAAATATACAGTAACAAAAGGAATGAAACATTAAATGAGGAAGGGTTAGAATCACCTCTTCGTTTGACCTCCACTGATGGCTCTGCTGTGGCTCGCCTCATCAACTCTAATGCTCCTTTGAAATTTTGATGCCTCAATTCCATCTCTGCCCACTCACACCAAACACTAGCCAGATGATCCACAGCCTTGTAGTTGACTTGAACTGCTTTATCGAATATAACTCTGGCATTGACAAGATCACTGTGCTTCTCATAAAGCCTAGCAAAGTTAACCCACAATGTATGAGGTTTCCCCACAGCTTTCATAGGATCAATTGTCCTCACTGCCTCAGTGTAAGTCAAAATCTGCTTCTTGGGATCACCCTCAAACAACTTCACCCTTCGATGCCACTGTTCCACATTATGAGGATTCTGTCGTAACAACACACTATTAGCCAACTCCGGTCTCCTATTTATGAGATAATCCAATCGAGCAATCCTCAAATCCACATCCTTATCATCGTGTAACCAAAACCCATTAAGAATCTTCTTCTCAAGCTTAGCCATCGATAAATTCACATCTAACCGAAC
The DNA here is from genome assembly GCF_932294415.1 of Quercus robur. NCBI lineage: Eukaryota > Viridiplantae > Streptophyta > Magnoliopsida > Fagales > Fagaceae > Quercus > Quercus robur. The sequence goes on along the minus strand of NC_065538.1, from coordinate 83,663,175 downwards.
ATCTTCATCTTCATCTTCATCATCCATTCTCTTCCCCTCAACACCATTTTCTTTTCCACCCTCTCCCTCCTCCTCCTCATCCTCCTCATCACTCGAACTCATACTCTCTATCTTAAATGTTAACATACTCTCTTCAAACTGCGTATACGAGTCAAAAATTACACTAAAATCTCTAACAGTAACCACACTCATAATCCCTTCCTCAAACACATCCCTCGCCTTCTCATGCAAATTACGCCTAATATAATACTCTGCAAGCGAGGTCCACAGCCGCCCTACCTCATCCGTAAACTTCCTAATCCCACCCCTAATAATTGCATCCACATTCAACCCCGAAACCTCATTAGCATGCTTAGTCAACAAATCACACAGCTCTAACCACAACCTATGCTTAGTCTTCCCTTTAATCGAATAAAACCCATCATCATTCAACACTGAAGCTAATCTTTCCGAAGCCTCTTGCCAAAGACTAGAATTAACTAAAAATTCAATGAATTCCTCAATATGAGAAGGGTCATATTTCAAATACCTGCGATAAACCCTGAGCGAGGTTTCAATTGGGACACCCTTCTGGCTCACGAAGATCAAATAGGGCTCCCAAACCCGTTCGTGCTGAGTGACCGGCAAAGCGCACAGAGCTCGATCGAAAGTGCGGCGAGTCTGGGTGACGAGCTTCTGGTGAGTTAGGGTTTGGAGGTACATGATCCAAATCCGAGGCATTTTGTGCATAGTGACCAGGGCTCGCTCGAACGTGTTGTTGAGGGTTTTGTATTGGGAGTGAGAGATGGGAAGGTTTCGAACGAGGTCGAGTCGCTCGCGGAGATAAGCGTGCCATAGCTTGTAGCTGCCTGGGAGAGCCTTGAGAGCTCGCTCGTAGATGATGAAGCGCTTTTTGAATGCGGCGTCGGATCGAGCGATGAGGTAGCGCCACCAGAGCTTGAGGCTGAAGGGGTTGCGGAGGACTTCTTCTTCGTAGAGGAGGTCGTCTTGGGATGGGTAGAACTCTTTCTCCATGGATGTGTGAGAGTAAGGGGAGAGAGAGTGTGTGTGTGTTTGTGTTTGAGAGTCCGATGTAGTTTAGCCGTAAAATTACATTCTGTCTGCAAAACCTAATTTCTACAAGAACGCTGACTAGTTGATAAAAAAAAATTTTGAAAAAACCTCTTAAATAAACTTTTATTAATAACCACAATAAGGATTAGAAGTTTTCCTACTCTTTTTTGAGAAAGAGATCTACTTTTGTTTGAAAAATGAAAAACAATTATTTAGAGTAAATTATTTATTTGTTCTTATTCTTTATACTATATTTTAATTTGTTCTATAATCTTTCGGTTGTGTTAATTTAGTATCGTGTCAATCTAGTCTTTGATGTTATTTCTTTAATGAAAATTGCTGACATTACTACCAGCCAAAATAAAAAATTAATTTTCGTTAATGTGGCAATAAACTAATTTTTTTCATTTTTGTCATTTGACACGTCGGTAATTTTTATCCAAGAGATAACAGTAATGATTAGATTGACATGACATTGAAAGGTTATGGACCAAATTTACATAATTAAAAGGCTATGGATCAAATTAAACTATAGTGTAATGAATAGGTACCAAAAACAGAGTTTGCCCAACAATTTAACTAGGAAATTATAAACAAATAAAATTCTAATTGAACTAGATAAATCTCTCTCTCTCTCTCTCTCTCTCTCTCTCTCTCTCTCTATATATATATATATATATATAAAAAGTTGAGTCATTTGGGGCTATATATCAATCTAATTTTTAAATTTTTGTAACAAGTAAATTATTGGGTGTAAAAACCATAGAGCCCAAATCTAATTAAATTCTAAATTATATATATAATGAGAAACCATTACATATTTTAAAAATCTTAAATAATTTGTAAATTGTAACTTTTACATCAGGTATAATTTGAACTCATATATGTATGTAATTGTGATTATTTTTAATTGCACCATGCATATGCATCAAAGTCTTTTCATGAATAAGAAATTGAGTCATTCTCAATTCTTAACTCCCTAATTTTCACTTCTCACATTACTAATGAGTCCAACTAATTAAAATCATATTGATGTAACCTCGTCTAAGAAATTGTGACTATCATTTGACAATGGGGTGTATTTATTTTTAATTTTTTTTAAAGATAAGATAGTATTTCAACATATAAAATTGTTACCATGATAATTATTCTTTATCGCTTTACCATCAAGCCAAGAGGCCAATTAGTTTTTTAGTGTAGCCGACGTTTAAATCTCATATCTCTTATTTGACCACAATAAACTTTACACATAGGAGCTAAGTATTAGTTATTTTGGTTAAAATTCTAATTGGAAGAGTATGATGTGAATGCTCCTATCAAAACCGATGAACTATAGGCCAAGCCCTAATTATCCTCCCACTACGTGTCTGTTTGGGCTAGTTGTAAACATACACAACGATCCATCTCATGCATTTTATTACATTGTTGTCTTCAAACTAAATCAATCACATGAATCAAACCCTATCTTTCAAGATGCATATCTCAATCATTAAAAACTTAATGTGGCTTAATATTTTGATACAATGGTATGATTTTTGCACTTGGGCTTAGCACATTGTTTTGATCATTATGAGCTCTTATGTATTTTACAATTAGGCATTTGCTCATCTAAAAGTTCGAACGATGTTTCTACCCTTTAATGATTAAAATTATCATTTTATCTTTGATTGGTGAACCGACTCCTAGTTGCAAATGGGTTGTTTATAGGCCTAGGCTGCCCTTTGTCTCAAACGCAAGAGAAGAACTTATGCGGGGGACCTTACTATCCTAGGATTAAGGAAGTAGCATGTCTAGTTATTAGTTGAAATTTGTTAATGCTCTGTTTGCTTTGATAATAATGTTTTTCTAGAAGATGAGTTATTTTTCAAAAAATATTTTTTTATAAAACTATTTAATTTTCTTATGTTTGGTAGTAATTTTAAATGAGTTGAAAAAATATATATATATATCTTCTAACTTCCCTCATTTAGCTTATTGTGAGATAGAGTTGTTTTGAAAATTTAGTATATAATAATCTCTAAAAATAAGCTATACTTTTTATGTTGATCAAAGATGGTTTTCCTTTAACTAATTTTTTTTAATGCTATCAAATATTGAAAAACACAAAAAATTATTTTTATACAAAGTTTCTATTGAAACAAACAAAGCGTTACAGGGCTAAGTTAAACCCACCAAAGATGTTAGGTTATTGGGTACTTGTAGCCGGTTCATAACTTCTTTTTTTTGATACCATAGCCGGTTCATAACTTATTAGTGCACATTGTTCATACGCAACTCATGGCTGGGTCCACTTAGCCACTATAGAATGGACTATAGCATAGGCCACATCACATGTCGCCCAAAATGGTCCTCAATACTTTTCCTAAAATATCATTATTAAATGTTTATGAAAAATATAAGAATTAAAGTAAATCACTCCTTACAAAGGAATCTTGATGGTTTACGTGTAATCTAGCAAATATTTAATTGACATAATTTCTCCAAATACCTCGTAAAGAACATCTTGCATATGTTCTTTTTTTTCTTTTTCTTTTTTTTAATAATTGCAATGTATTGCTAATTTTATAGTTCAAATCATTTCTCGATAGACCTCTAAGCACTTTCTGTATAAAAAGATGTCAATTAAACTATAAAGCCCTTAATTGCATATATTCTCCTAAATGTAATAGAAAGAACTAGCAAACTAGAAGTCCAAAAAAAATATTATCAGACAATGGTATTGCTTTCAAAATTACAATATTTGTCTAAAAACAAGCATTTTTTAACATGAAGGATACAATCTAGCATCACAAGCCCATTTAAATAGATTATCTACTCAAACATGATTTAAGCCAATAAAGTTTTATATAAAATTTAACTCCCACATGAAATTTGTTTTTATTGGAATTCCTCAATCCAAACAGCTATAAGACTTAATACAAATATATAATTAGGTATACAACACCCTTGAATCACACAACTTTTTTTTGGGGGGGGGGGGGGGGGGGGGGGGTCGTTGCCAAAAAAAAAACAAATAACAAACCTTGCTCGGTTGCTCTTGCACTAACCTTGAGATTCCTTCAATTGAATCTGAAATTATAACTCATAAAAATGTGAAACATAACTTAATGACTAATTTGGATTATGATGGATGTAAAAGAAAATGCGTCTCTTGTAAAAGTGTTGGCTACTACTTACAGGTATATTTCTCATGTATATATGCATTTTTATCCAGAAAGAGGTTAAGAACTACTTACCCAATATGATATTGAAGACAACTCTTTGGATTCCATGTATAATTGGAATCTTAGTGCTTGTTAATATTTTGATGTCAATTAAACAAACATTTTGCAACATGAAAATCAATATTATACTTTTTTAAGCAACGTTGATATTCAAGCTTTACTATCTCCAATATTGGGTCGTCTTTATTCTTCTCTCCCATGCAACTTAAAGTACTCGTTAAAATACAAGTTGTAAAGAGCACATCATGCCCTCCTTTTAGCTTTTCTTCACAAATTGCATAATTTTCTTCGAGGCAATTATAAATTGTTCCATGATCACTATCAAGTTCTGCGAAAGGAAGCGAGTATGGAAGTGAAGAGTGATGGGAAAAGGTAGAGGAAAGTTCATTGCCTTGCACTTCAACAAGAATAAAAATAATTACATCCATTATCACCACCAAAATTTTTCTCATATTTTTCCAAGTCATCAAATTTTCCCCTATAGAAATTTTCTATTTTAAATTTATGTTTAGAATTATAACCATTTCTCAAACTCTAATGCCTTATATACAATTGAATTATTGACACATTTGGAATAATGATAATTTTATATATAACATGGCTCATTATTGAAATATTTTTGTACAAATAAATGTTGCTTAAGCGCTGTGACTTTTGGGAGTACGAGCATTCTTAAGCAAAGTCCAGCTCAAATAATGCCTATTGGCTATAGTCATAAACTTCATAATAGTTATTATGTTAACACATGGTTTTTGACAAAAGTCAAGTAGGCTTATAAGAGTGCAATTAGTTTTAAATGAACATGTGAGATAGAAAGATACAATGGTCACAATATAATAGATAAAACGCACCTTTTAGAGTTTTTAGAGGAAAATATTGGCTCGAGAAGTGTGATAAGCAAGTGATTTTTTTTTTTTTTTTTTTTTTCAACGAAAAAAGGGCCTCATGCATATGATCATTAACTCGGCCCACTTAAATCCACTTATTGATGGTGTGAGGCACCCTGGGGCATGTTAGGGTTATCTGCGTCGTGGCACAGCATTTTTACAAAGTGTATGACTCGAACTCGGCAACTCCTAGACTTACAGGTGTAATTAAGTTCGAGACTCCTACCAATGCACCACACCCCCAAGGGCTGTGATAAGCAAGTGATACTTGAGTTTTTAGATTTCAGTTCATCCTACTACTCATTAATGAAAAGAAAACATGTATGTTTAGAGTTATATGCATAAGTTTCTACCCCAAAACTTGCAATTGTAGAAAGGGGAAAAAAACTTATTGGAAAAAAATGGATTGCTGCAATTTATGATGAGACAATTAACTTTAGGCCACTAGAATAAATAAACAAGTTAAAATATGTGACTTTGAATTAAAGTAAAGGCATTGATTTAATCTTTATGTAAGGCAAAATGCAATATAGTACAATATTTTCCTAAACAAAGTCATCTCAACTTGTAAGGCTGTCCGCATGAATATGTGAAGAGTAATCGCAATATTTTTTATATTATGATAATTAAAATAGATCACTCAAACCAAAAATACTTGAAGTTCCACCTGTGAGAGATTGTGACATTGGGTGAACTTTGAGTTTGGTTTGAGTCAAGATCCATGTGAATGGATGAGATCGTGTTAAATATATCTTAAAATGCATAGTTCAACTAAAGTCATTTGTACCCCTAGATCAAGAGTTTTACATAGAGTAGCCACTTATTTTATTTAATTTGGAAAAAAATGATAAAAGAAATGCCTCATTCCATTAATTGAATTGAATAATTAAAATTGATCAAAAATAAAAAGAAAATTGCAAAGCTTCAATTCCTAGATACTATTTAAAATTTACATGGCTTTGACTTCCTAAAAAATTAAAATTATATGGATAAGACTTAATTTAAGAACTATCATCAAAGGTTAAGTTACAAAAAGAGAAAGGTGTTAAGCACCCACCCACCCTAACTGATAAGTTTGTCTTTTAGATTATAGTGGTCATTGTCATGTCATGCAATCATCATCCAAACATTTTAAAAACAAAAGAAAAATTTTAAATACGATAAAATGGATTGAACGGTTAGGGTTAATTTTTTTTTTATTATTTGAACATTTTATAAACACTAATTTTAAACTATCGTGTTTCATTGCATGTCATCGAATACAAACATGTTGTCATCATCAATCAACAAAGATTTAGATCTAGTCTAGGGAAATTTTATAAACACTATTTCAAGGTTCAGAATTCAGATCAACAAGACATGGACAACAACTCCTTAGCTCATACTAGTGGAACTCAAGGGTGAGAAGATAAAAATGCAAGATGGAACTAATGACCATTATTGATTATGTTAATAAATGGCAGAATTTTTTATTGGGACGGAAATTTCAAATATGAATAGATTATCGCAATTTGATGCATCTCTTATAGCAGCGGATCTCTATAATGGATCAACAGCCGGGGATAGTGAAGTTTTATGGGCTTTGATTACAAGACTCAATATAGCTCGAGACGAAAAAATAAGGCGGTCGATGCACTTTTGAGGTTACATGGGAATTGGGCTGCAATTTCTAAGTTGAGATCTACATGGCTAGAAGAGATTCACAATAAGCCCAAAATGAAAACAATCCAAGGGGTAGAAGTGTAATTTGAAAATAAAATCAAATTTGAGAAATAGAAATGAAAATGTTCAAACTTTTAAGCGAACCAAAATGAAAACAATCCTCCCTGTAATAACTTGATCTATGTGGATACCCTTGTTTGTTAAAAAAAAAAAAATGAAAAATATCCAAGAAGTAGAAATGTAATTTCACCAAAAATTTATTACTTTGAGCCTAATACTGAAAATTTTTTGTTAAAAATACTGTAGATAAATATTAAAATTAGTTGAAATAATATACTAAGACGCATGAATAGTATCAAAAAATACAGTGAAACTTATAAATAGTAACAAAAATAAGTTGAATAGTAAAATAAGTTGACTTTTTTAATTTAGAATCAAACACACACTTCAGACTATTTCGATTGACGTGAATGTAAACATGAAATTGATCGAATCACATTAGATATTATTGTCTCGAACGGATATTTTATTTTATTTTATTTTATTATATTATTATTACGTATGCATCATTGCTAGCTGCCTAGCCTCAAATCACAATAAATGAGGTTAGAATTTCCGTCATTGCACTATTACATATGTGCTGTATTTTTTGTTTTTTTCAACCAATGGATTTGGATGTGACCACGCAGGGCCATGAAACTCAATGTGCCGGCAGTACAGGTTAGAAGAACCGAAAAAGGTCGCGTTTTGCATAATATAGCCTGGCTCATGTTTTTTTTTTTTTTCAACTGCTACACGTCGCTGCCGTAAGCAGCAATAATAACATGTGCGAGCCCACACGCAAGCTCTCTCTTCTTCATCACCTCCTCCGACACATTACACAGAACCCCTCTTCACATTTTTCAAAACAACGCGTCTCGCTCTTTGTAAGTCTCTCTCTCTCTCTCTCTCTCCCTCTCCCTCTCTCTCACAAAAACTCATGTAGAGACCCCAATTTGCATGTCCCAGATGCTGATTTTTCAAAACTTAGACTTGATGGTAAAGTTTTGTAATTTGGGTTTTTATTTTTTTGTGTGTTTTCATTGCCCATGATTTTTTTTTTTCTTTTCCTTTCTTGATTCATTGGGTCTTGATCTGGGTTTTTGATTCTTGTAAATATTTGCATATTACTTGTCTGCTTTTAAGTTTCAAGCTTTATGCTTCTTGGTCTGTTTGGTTGCTGAGAAAAAGCAGAGAAATTATGCTTGTTTGATTGGAGTCTTCAGAGTTCTTATATTTGAGTATTTATTTATTTATTTATTTCCTGGTATTGGGTTTCGATCTGGGTTTTTGATTCTTATAAATTTTTGCATTTTACTTGCGTGCTTTTAATGTTCACACTTTAAGCTTCTTGGCCTGTTTGGTTGCTGAGAAAACGGAGGGAAATTATGCTTGCTTGATTGGAGTCTTTAAAGCTTCATTGGGATAATATAAGTAAAACTTTATGCTTCGAAGGTTTTTGGGTTTGTACTTTCTATGCCTGATTGTTGAACAAGCTTATCCATTTGTAGTGTTACAATGATTTGTTTGACTGTTTGATGAAATATAGGAAAGAAAAAAGTTATTAGATTTCTTACTATGTTTTCGCCAAAACTTTATGCTTCAAACTTATAAATTTTTGCTCTCTTAAATTCTCTGCAACAAAAAACTGAACCTCTATTTTTGTTTAGGATTTCTATGCTGATTGTTGAACAAGCTGATCCATTTCGTTTTACAATGTTTTGTTTCACTGTTTGATGACATATAGAAAATTAAAAGGATTGGATTTCTTACTATGTTTTGTCTTATTCTGTGATTTGTGTTTCAGTGAAGAAAATTTGTTCTCTTTGCGCGTGTCCCGTTCTCTTCTCCAATCCTCCAAACTCATCCAAAAAGTAAAAAGAATAAGACCCTTAGTCTATATTTATATCATATTAGAATACATACCCAAATGGAGGTTAAGCTATGGAATGACAAGCGTGAGAGAGAAATGTATGATAACTTTGCCGAGCTTTATGCAATAATTAAGGCCACCGAGAAGCTTGAAAAGGCTTATGTTCGTGATATAATATCCCCATCTGAATATGAAACAGAATGCCAAAAACTCATTGCCCATTTTAAGACCTTAGCTTCTACACTCAAAGATACAGTCCCAAGCATTGAGAGGTTTGCAGATACTTATAAAATGGATTGCCCAGCAGCTATAAACCGCCTGGTGATCTCTGGAGTGCCTGCCACGGTGGAGCACCGTGCTGCTGCGTCCACCATGGCAGACCCTAAAATTGTGGCAGAATGTACCACGAATTTCATTACTGCAATGGACGTGTTGAAGTTGAATATGGTGGCAGTTGATCAGGTGCACCCTGTGCTCTCAGAACTCTCAGCTTCACTTACTAAGTTTGCTGTTCTTCCACCAGATTTCGAGGGGAAGACGAAGATGAGGGAGTGGCTTTCTAGGTTGTCAAGGATGAGTGCAGCAGATGAGTTGACAGAGCAGCAGGCTAGGCAGCTCCTTTTTGATCTGGATTCATCATTCAATTCATTTATGGCAGCTTTGCCTAATTCTGGTACTTGATTGATTTTGGTAAGCATGTAAATAAGGGCGATGTTCTTTTGTTTCGGTAATTAGATGAAGTATTTTGTGCATTTTGCAACTTCTCTTGGTAGATCCTCGGTGATGATTGTAAGAGCTCCGTATTTGTGACTGCTTATACATTTAGAATGGCTGTCTAGTGGTTCTGAATGTTGATTCGTGCTTTAAAGATATGGTATTTTTATGATAATGTGGAAGTACTCAATATGGTTTCTTTGTTCATTATATTCAGTTCCTTCTTGTTTTTTGTGGTGGGAGTTGGTCCTTTATCTTGATGAAAGTATGAGTTCCTAGGTGCTGAAATATTTAGTTGATTCTATTTTGTAGTAAAGATTTAATCACTTATCAAACACAGTTCTGTAATGACTGCCCTGATTACAGAACTGTTGAAACACATTTTGGGGCAACAAGGTTATTGTCAACCTTCTTGCATTTAAAAAGTAGGTGGCTTCTTTTGAGCTATAAACTTTAGTGGAGGATAAGCAGGCGTATAAGTCATTCAAGACTGAAAATTACACTCATTGGTTGTTGAAGTATTTTGTGTGATATGATTTGGAAGAATCTGCTGTTTGAATGTTGGATTAAGGTTCTGGTTTCAATGCAAATTATAGTGTCAAAAAGTAGTCCATTAAGGCTGTATCTTCCCGGACATAGGCTGTTTATTTTAAGTGTCAGTTTTTTAATTGTCTTTCTGATGAAAAGGGGAGTGGGAAGAGTGGGTGGGGATTGGAGTTCTGTGTGAATAAACAATCTGTACAAGGGTGTCTTTTCTGAATAAAAGCAGCCTTAACAAAATGCTTGAAAGAGATGTCACTTTTTGCATTGTCCTTATTGCTTGTATTTGAAAAGTGTTCCCCCTTCCAACTCTTGTAGGGTTCTCTGTGAAAGTTTGCCTGGCAATTGCTAGTATCTTGTGAGTTCTTAAGACCTGGTGCTGTCCAATGAAGACTTGCATCTTTTTCTTGCTTGTGATAGTAAAGTTTTGCTTTTTAAAGTTTACGGGATCACGGGATCATCATTTATAAGTCATGAATGGGGTTAGTTTACCTCCGGTACTTTGTAAAAAAGGAATCTCCTTTTGTTTTAATGAGTAATTGTCATATCACCTACTAACTAAATAAAATATAAAAATTAAAACTTATTAACATTTGTCATTTTGTTTTTAAAAGAAAATGAGACTTCCAGTTAAAAAAATACTGGAAGGAAACTAAATCTGTCATTAATAATGCTTTTTTGAAGTTCCTCATCCAAAATGAACTTAAATTTGGGAAATCAGTCTCTCGCAAATGAATGACCTTTTTTGGACCATAGATTTTTCCGCTTGCGACTCTGAACAATTAGTAAATGACAGAGTGTAGCATTATTATTTTTTCAGAGGTTTGGTCATTTCTAGATATTACTATTCAGTACTTTTTTTTTTTTTTGCATACGACTGCAGTTTGCCTTCCTATAAACCCTGACTTCATTTAATGGCTATCCTCTTACCAATCGTTTATTGTATATACAATTTATGCGCCTGGTACGTGCTTCATGATTGGTTTATTTTCAGCATAGTCTCATTTTCTTTGGCCAAAACAACCGTTGTTTTATTTTACCAACTTATGCGCTTGCGATGTGCTTCATGTTAGGGATTTTTTTTTTTTTTTTTTTTTTTTTTTTTTAATTTTTTTCAGCCTGATCTTTTCTTCGACTAAAATTTTTGACCTGGCAAACAATATTTTTTCCATGTAAAAAAAAGTTTCACTCACTTTCTAACTTTTTTTTTTAATTGTAATTTATATATAAATAAAAGAACTAACAAAACGCTCAAAGATAAGTTTTGATTTGGTCACTTTTTCTACAAACTAGTTTATAAGAAAACTCTACAAACTCCCTATAAAAAATTAACATTGCTACATGTTTTAAAAATTTAATCGTTGGATTGTATGTTATGTTTTTTATATTGTTAACTATCCGATCCATTAAATTATTTTTTATACATAATCTAGGATTACAAAAATTTAAAATTTAAACATTCAATTGAAGACATAGTTTTGATCTTTAATCTTCTTGAAATTTTGTAAGTATGGAGGAGATTATAAGAAAATGTAATCTAATGGTAAATTTGTCAAAAATTCATATCCAATAAAAAGATACAAAGGGAGTTTGTAAAAAAACATTGTCCTAAAAAATTACTCAAACAAACAAGTTAAACAGCTTTGAATATATAAGTTTGTAAAAAGATTCATAATACATCAAATTATAATATAAATAGTTCATTTATAGTAAAATTACGATACAAGGTTGGTAAATCTAATTTATAAGTTCATAAACAAAAATTATCTAATCTAATTCACTCGAAATAATATAGATGTAATGTTTACTAAATATGATAAATGAATTAGTTAATTAAGTAACTCATGAACAAGTTCAAGTTTATTTGACAAAAAAATGATTCAAACTTAAAAATGTAATCTTATTTGGTACTTAACTCGAGCTTGACTTAATGTTCAAAGTGAACCATCATAAATTTTTAATACTTGACTCTACTCAGTTCAGTTAGTCAATTCAGTTCATGAGTGCAAAGTAACGCTGCAATGAGAACTCTCTACCCTCAGATCACGATATTGAGTACGGTGCTCTAACCCTCTACACAAACATTTCAACCAACGCGAACGTGAATGATTGCCATACCAACTATCAGTATTCGTACATGTTAGCTCCCAACATTTTTCCCAACAAACTTGAAATTAAACAATAATGACTTGAATAGAATCCGGCTTTTTCCTGTCAGTCTCACAGATTACGTGAATTTAAATGCCAACAATTACCAAAAACAAAGGAATTAATTTTACCAAAAAAGCAATTTCTTTTATACTGGGCCGAAAAAACACAGTAAAATTACATCCTCAATGTTTCTGGATGAGGGTAGCAAGGTGAGCTACTAAAAAGAAACTATATAGCTTCAACCTAGTACCCACTTCAGTTGCAATTATATATTATCTCCCTACTTGAACATTTTGGTGTCAATTTATATTACTGTAGAGAGGACATCAAAGCACCTAATTGGTTTTTCAACCATGTGACCACTCCTACTCCTCTTCTTTATGTACAGACCTGAAGATGCATGAAGCCAATATGGGATGTACAACAGAAACTGCCCTAATCAATACCAACAGTCCCCACATAGCTGTTGATCAACATGTATACATGTAGAAGTTAATCTATCCGGCGGCCGGAGTGGATGCTGATGCTTTTATGATAAAGTTACAGAACGGTCTTCATCAGCATCAGAATGATTGCTTCCAAGGTTGATAATATTAGCGAGCTTTTCTCCCCCTGCTACATCTCCACTTGGATGTGACTGATTGGCTGATGAATTTCCACCAGAGCTTGATAATCTCTGCTGTTTGAGATACCTCTCAGTAGCATCTTGTAGCAACTTCATCATGCTGCCAGAATCAGAACCAGGTGATAGCTCTTCCTCCCGCTCCGGCTGAATATTCAGATCAATTTGACCTTTAAAAGGCGAAGAAGACGACTTCATCTTGTTAGGTTCATCATCAGAAACCTCATTGATCTCTCTGATCTGCTTCGGACTACTATTTCCTGTATTATTATATAGCAGGGAATCATCATCCTGCAATTTCTCAGGCACTGGCAGCTGCCGTGGCTGCTGCTGATGCTGCTTTTTGCGTATTGTTTCAGCTTCTTTCTCTGATTGTTTCTTCTCACGCCGCATCATTAGGGTGCGGAAACGGCGCTTCACTGTCTGGCAGACATTACAGGTGCAAGACTGCTTATGTTTTGGGCCCTTCCCACTAGGGGGCTGAATGCACACAATGCACGAGCAGCCAGGTCTATGTCGGGGGTGTTTTGTTGTTGCTTGGGATGATGCTGGGAGCGTCTCACCCTCTCCCAAGATAGCTAGGTTCGCAAGAGTGTCAAGCCCCTCCAGAGCTTCAACATTATCTGGGTCCCGTTTAGTAGCCTTCATTTTCCTGGTAGCACCTGCCCAAACACAATGACAAGTAGCAAATTTGATGATTGGCAATGGAAGGCAGTTCACTACCAGAACACCCACACATGCGTGCGCACACAGGTACACAGAGAGAGAGAGAGAAATAGTAGTAAAGTCTAGAAACCAGAGTCCTTTAGTGCTATGCTCGACCATAAGCCTACTTGGAGTCCTCATGAATCATAAATGGTTGATGAGCTCTGGATATAGGACACATATTTGTTTAAAGCAATTCATACCTAAATTGCAGTGAGGTAGCAAATCTTCAAGCTGCTCTGCTGTCAATTCTTGTGCTGCAGAACACACGGATCTGGTAGCAGAGAGGATACAAACATATCAAGGGAATGACAGAGATGTCAAACATGTCATGGAGCAGCCATCAATAACATGAATGAAGTAAATTCTTCATTTAAGCAAAGCATATTCATCTTGAATGCACATATAGGCTACAAGATGGTATAAGACACTCAAATGAAGTAGATGGGATGAAAAGCCCATGTTTCAGATATAGAAATAGATGATGGTCTACCTTTCTGGGTCCCATGAGTTATCAGAACAGGTCCACTTTGACGGAAGAAGTGCATTGGCTGGCAATTTGCGCCACTTAAAACAGTCTTCACATTGAATCCACTGAATCTTTTCACTGACATAGATGGAACACAGTGTTGGAAAGAGACAAGGAAAATCAGTCCATGTCTATTATAATACAGAGAAAGCTCAAAACTGAAAAAAAGATATATATATACACATTTCAATATAGGCATTATAGAGTGTGCAATAATACAAAATCCAACACAGAATACAAAGTTACGTAAAAACAAGTATTTTCTTCACTGCTTTCTACAGTAGAAGTTAGAAACCACTTTGACCCTGGCAAAACATTTTTGAAACAAGATATGTATGAGATTTTTTATTTAGAGAAAATAAATCATTGTTTTGCATAGCAAAATTTTAGACACCATTTTTACCCAGGAAAAACAATTTCAAACAAGATACCCCAAAAATAGAAACACACTGAGCATGCTTGAACTTAAGAAGTAACTCACAACTACGAACAGGGAAAAAAAAAGCATCACAGAATCTCAATACAAGACTGAGCACTGAAAGGTAAGTGATTTACCCCAAATTGTTGGCAGCAAAAATGGTTGGCTTCCCAAGTATTGGTGCATCCTGTAATAATAGACGACAGCAATCAAAATAGAGGGTACTTACCAAGGCAACGTTTCACTTGTTAATCAATTACAGAAGAAAACACTGAAGAAAAGTGGCAATTCATAAGACAACAAACATACAACAGAAGACATACCACTGGCTTCTAGAATTATCCCTCATCAATAAAGGAAGGTTTGGGTTCAACATTTAGCAAGTGTTGTTTTTCTTGGAAAAAGAGGGGAAAAAAGAGAGGGGGGGGGGGTCACCCACTTTGCTGTTTGGCAAGAAAAAAGTACACTTATTGTGACAATAAACAACACTTTAAATGAGTGTGATGAATGCCAGATCATGATATATTCTTTAATCCAAATGAAAATTGGTAGGATCAATGGTAGCAACACCACAGTGTTGAAGGAGAAGTCTTTCCCTTTGTCATTGTTATGTCCACATTAGCAGTGTTTATTTAGAAATTTTAGATCATCAAGGCAGATTAGTAGTATTACTAGAACAAAGTAACTACACTTCTAACCATAACCATTGAAATTGATTCTGGAATAGAACAAAATCAACAAAAGTTCCCAATCAATCCAGCCCTCTTGATTTGTCAGTTCTTACAAATGGAAAGACATTCTGTTGGTACCACCAAACTACAGAGATCGCATAACCACCCAATTATCAGACTCAGCATAGCATGTCACAAGTCATGGCAAATTAGCACAATGCAGTTTATGCTATTACAGTGTGGAAAAAGGAAAAGAATATGGTCATAACATTGGAGTTATGGAATAGAACCACCTCCAAAATTGTGACCAGGAGCAAAAGCAGATCATTGACAATCATACATAAATCTTACATTTGGCTGAAAAAATGTACAAGCAATCACTAGCAGTTCAATCTTTTACACAAAACAAACATTAACTACAGTACCTCATACTCCTCAAACTCAAAGCCTTCAATCACCACTACACTAGGAAGATGGTTAGGAGGGGGGCGGAGTAATACTTGAGCTTCTTCCCATGTTATCTTCAGCTGTATCAGGTCCTCATTTTCAATTCTTACGCGCTTGCTCTTTGCACGCAAGGTGCTGTTCTTTTTCTTCCTAGAGATTGATGATTTGGCTCCTAGTACTTCTTTTGCTATGTATCCTGACTTATCAACTTTTGACCATGAACTAGGATCAGCCAATTCAGCCTGTTGGATTGATGAAAAGATAGGTGATTCTGAACTATCTTTTAAATGATGAACATTAAAATCAATTTGAACAATTCCAGTTTATTTAACACTTACATCTCCATGGGTAGAAACTCCATTCATAGTCTTATTAGAGTCATGGTCCTGTCAGCAGATATATGCATAAAAGTGATGTATTGTAAGCTAAACCTGTTAACCTTCTGCAAACCAGATGTTTAAAGGCTACAAACTATTGCACTAAAAAAATTATGCAACAAAGCAACTGATATCACAATTGAATTGTGGAATTTGGTTATTATGATGAAGAAATCAGCAATTAACTAATCATCCAACATAAAGTCAGGAGCAATAATACAGTTCTTAGAGCATAAAGCAGTCACTTCCAACTGCTAAGTAAAACATTTTAGCAAATTGAATTCCAAAAAACCATAAAGTGAAACCTAGACGGTAGAAATAAACACTTGAAAAACCCATTGTCTTACACACTTACACATACAGATGTACAGTAAGAATAAGGTGCTAAGCT
Organism: Quercus robur; assembly: GCF_932294415.1. Classification (NCBI taxonomy): domain Eukaryota; kingdom Viridiplantae; phylum Streptophyta; class Magnoliopsida; order Fagales; family Fagaceae; genus Quercus; species Quercus robur. Next base: position 83,646,872 of record NC_065538.1, on the reverse strand, counting down.
ATTGTATAAGGCAAAACCTGATCAGATGGTGGAGCATTTGAAGCCTTTCTGAATCCCATAACCAATTTTCCTTCTGGCTCTAATCGACTAAATGTTACTGAGAAAATAAAATTAACCATCAGTTCCAAAACAAGAAAAATATGAATTCTCGATAGTACAACATGTACTGGGAAGATGACCTTAAAGATAAAAGCATTAAACCAAAACTCAAGATAAAAGCATTTAGAAGGCCAACATAAATTAACAGGCAACATTCAGCACTTAATTGCTTGACAATAACTCAAAACCATGCTTGAAATGTACAACAATCAAGCATTTGTAAGCACCACAAAACCAAGCCTAAAGAGCTATAAAATAGAAAACCAGTGGTAGGAAACAGGCATACTGAGCTGAGCATGAAAAAGTTGCCATTCTACCTGTATAGAAAATTTAATCAACCACAATGTCCAAAAGCTCTCTATGGATATTTGGTTTCATTACCTATATCTCCTGCTTGCAATTGCATGGACTGTATGCAAGGGGTAACACCCTCCAAAACATACATTCTGCTATTATTATTAGGCCAGAAGCGGAACTGAAATATCCATTCCTTGCCTTTTGCATCCTGGACTTTAAGAGGTAGTCCTTCAGGCTGAGAAATTGGTGGAAAGTAGGCCTGTCTCATGGTGAATGAATAGTGTTATACAAGGTTTATCACCATAGGAAGTTGTAACAAACTAAAACTAATACACCAATTTAAGATAAGATCTTCTAGAAATATTTACACCAAATTAAGATAAGATCTTCAAGAAATATCAATGGTCATCAAGCAATGTCATAAATACACAGCCATAGAAATCTCATGCCAAGGAGAAGATTCCATTAGAGTCAAAACTGCACTTACACTAAACATAATGCAAACAATTTGACAAAATAAATTAATCTAGGAAACATGGTACCTGGAATGACAGCCACAGAAGTCATTCAGGTTATCAACAGTATGACATGGAACTTCTATAACCTAGTATAGCTGTTATATATTGCAGTATATAAGAGCTAGAAAAGTAAAACTAAATTCACTATTAACTGTTGTTCTACCATTTTAGCCAGTAAAGATTTAAATTTCTATAACCAAGTCATGTTTTCTTCCTTTGATAACAAAACAAACCTAGTTTTTTTGTAAATTATCAGCGTCATAAACAGTCAATCATTGTCCACAGACCCACCATTACAACCACAATTCACATCACTTTATATGTTGCTAAGCAAACTAGATGTCAGAAAAGGAGAATTATACTCAAGTCATTGATCCTAAAATGGAACACTGACATCATACCAAAAAGGTAAGGTGAAAGGTAAAATTGGGGAACCATCTTACAGCACATATCACCACATTTCACATTTGGTTTATTTTATAAAAATAAAAAATCCTAAAAAGGGCACACTTCTGCAAGTGTGCCTTGCTTTACAGGGGAAAAGCGTTGAGCTATGGCGCTTCACGCTTAAGCATACTTCTACCAACAGTGCCTAGTTCCCACATGGTAGGACTGGGTAAACCCCAGATACCTGCAATAGCCCACAAACCACAGGTATGTCTGGGACTTGAACACAAGACCTCAAGGTATAACACCACTAAGGGTTTCTTTGGAGCCATACCCATGTGGGCAATTCTCCATTCAAACATTAAAAGATTGAAACTAGAGAACTAAGACATGTCATTTCTTATGACATGGTGTGGTTGACTGAATTTTTCTTCCTATGGATGCATCAACATTAATGATCATTAAATGAGAAAATTAGGAATATTTTCTTTAACTAAAGAGATTAGAGAACAGAAATGCTGAAAGAATTCAAAATTGAAACTGGGGCACCATCAGACTCACCTCTGCACACTTTTTTGGAAGCACTAAACGCCCAATCCGCCCAGCATCACTATGACTTAACATTTTCTCAAATAAAGGAGTGATCACAGAATTTGAACTCCCATGTGGTTAAGGCTTACATGATGCTGATTTGTAAATAGAACGAATAGACAGGTCTTGCATCAAAAACCAAATATAGCAAATCCTTGCTCATTAACATAAATCGAAATAGGTTTTGCAGAAATTCTGATAAGAATAAAAATTCCTATTTACAATTATGGCTAATTAGAAAATATAATATTTTAAATTGACTTCAAAACTTTAAAATATGAAGAACATGTTATTTAATCAAAGGATACTCTCCAGATATTTGCTGTAGCTCTTGATCAGTAAACCTGGGCCAGTACCGAGGAAGTAAGAGACTTCTTCCTCGTGCATCCACTCGAGGCCTTCCATTGCGAACCTGAGCTTCACCATACAAGTCAACTCTATTATGTAAATTACCATGAAACTGCTTTGGAAGAGGTGTAGGAGTTGTTCGCAAATGAGTTCTACTAACCCCGATTTGGGCATTTGTTTCATTTGGAGATGCATGAGGTGCAGTCAAACCAAATTGTGGGGTAGATGGATCCTCCTTTAAGGAGGAAGACTGTTGAGATAAACATGAACTGTGGTTTTCTTCAGACTTAATGCCTGCAACAAAGTTCACATAAACTTAGCAGCCATTCCACCTGTTATTTCTGCGGGAAAATTCTCCAGCATGGAATCAGTAATACAGGAGGTCATCAAAAAACCCCTCCCCCCCCCCCCCCTTTTTTTTTAAATCATGATCCAATAAAGTGCATAGCACATACCTGCATTCCCGTTGTCGAATATTTCCCGTGCACCAAGTTTCAAGTTTCCGTTCATTAATCTTTCAGAAAGATCCTCAATTTTCTTTTTTTCTAAGGGAGAGGCAGATAATCTATCATTGGCATTAAGTTTGTTAATGCCACCTGATATGTCAACTTCATAGGGAAATCTTGACTGTTCTGATGCAGGTATAGAAGAATTAAACAAACTCGGTGCCTGCCGCCATGGTACAGGACCTGATCCAGCCAATTGATTCCAATTCTTGACAGATAGGTCTTTGAGTCTCTCTTGTAAAGGTGGATGAAAACACAGAGATGTTGGCCATGCTGGATTTGACTGAAATGCGGTATATAAAAACACGGTTATAACAAAATCAATAGTACATAAAATGCAAGACTTGCACATATTAAATATCACTTTGAATGCAAGTAATGCCTTTACTTGATCATATGAGAAACTTATCTGCTCATCATAAATTTAAACTGTTCAAAAATATCCCATAAAGAGTTGTAGAATGCTATGTTGCAATAACAAGAAAAAGTGAAAAAGACCTTAAGCGGTTTCTCATAATATATGGATGATAAGATTTTGCCAGGGATGAAAAAATCAGATAAACATTAGATTAACAAATAACTATGGAAAAAGAAGGGTAAAAGCAAGAAGACCATGGCAAAATAGTGTCTCAATAATTTACTTATTGGATTCTCAAAAAAAATAATAACAATAATTTACTTATTACTAAATATCTGGAAAAACATTATGGGGCGGTTTGGATCCCACGTTTCTGCGTTGCGTTTTCTGCCATGCGCGTTTTCCTTTTTTCTTTTTTTTTTTTCTTTTTTTGCTTCAGCCGCACCTTTTGACTAAGTCAGCAGTGAACAGTGCACTGTTCACGGTCCCACAAATTACATTTTTCAACAACTTTTTCATTAAAAATGGGTCCCACAACACTATTCACACATTTAAAAATTATTTTGCTATAGTGTTTTCAGTTTTCAGTTTCAGCAAAATAAGTTCTATCCAAACAGACCCTATGAGTAGAATATAGAAACAGATTGATGCACTATCATATGATCAAATTTTACTTATTTATAACAAATTTTTAAAAAAAAAAATTCAAGCAAGAGGACAGGAGGGTTCAGTGGACAATGTAATGTATGAAAATGCCTCAATTATGATTTATGAGATGCTATGTCATTTCACTTCGTTTTTTTTTTTTTAATGAGTAAATGATTTTCACTCAAAGGTTGGCTTATAGTATATGGACCAAACAGTGAGAATTCATTTGACAATTATTGTTAGACAAAATAAAGATCATATGCAGTGCAAAATGCTCGCGTTTCTACAGAATCTTGTCTTGTCAAACAGAATTGGGCTAAAAATCCTCCTCTATAAATAATTTTATGCAAGTTAAACATATTATTTTATGATTACCCAATTTGACATTTAGCAACAGTAAAAGAACTGTAAAACAGTATCTCCAGCTCCTGAGATGGGGCAATTTTTTACCTTCTTCAAGAGTAAATGAACAGTTTATTGAATTGAAGTAACAGTTATGAGTTTCAAGCTCACACCAAACATGCGGTGCATGAAATTCATGAGTGTAGCCAAGTTCAATCTAAGCAATACCAAAAACATTTACCTTTTATTTCTCTAAGCATCAAATTTGACTGATTTTAAGTAGAAAATTTTCCAAACTTGACAGTCATACAACACTAATTAAGGATCCAGCCAATGAAAATTAGTGAAATACTCTCAATCAAAAGCAACTGGTAGTAAATTGGCAAGAACTCCGAGGCAAACAATTGCCCAAAATCAAATAATGGCACAACAAACAACAAAAGAAAAAATGCATATAAAAGAATACAAGAATGGAAAGCCAAATAGAACCATACCCAAGGGACATTTTTCCTTGCACACGTCATGCATTCAATGCCTCCAGGATCCAACAATGTAAATGCATGACTTGAAACAATACATCCACAATGAACTTGCTGCAAAGGAAGATTAACCGTTAGATCGTCTACTAGAAATCAAAAACTTTTAATTGGAAAATGAAAACTTACTTATTTGATATCTATCACACCTTTAAAGAAGATTAATAAACTGAAATAAACATCCAGCTCACCTTCCCACAAGTCTCACAACACCTCCAACCAGTAGAACTCAAGTGGAAAGTCTCACAGAATTTTCCTTCCTCATAAACAGAACTAATGTCAAATAAAACTAGAGTCAGATTTTGTATAACTAAAGAGTTAGAATAAAATTATCACAAAATAGATTAACAGTTCTTTATGCTATTGGATTAGCAACATGACAAAACTTTTTTTTTTAAATAAGTATTGGAAAATTTTATTCAAACCATAAAAATTAGTCAACCAAGCATACAGGAAGCAACATGGCAAAACGTTAGAGAGGCTAAAGGCTTCTTTTCAATTAAATATATCATCCATTTAAAAAAAATACAGAGTACAAATATCTAAAAACTCCTAATTTCTTTAATAAAATAAATATTCATCTCCACAGTCAAAAGCTATGTCCCTGCTAAGTCAGAACCAACTGAGATTTTCTTTTCAGGCCACAGAATTATCCTAAGAACTAATTTTGTTCTGAACAGACAAAATATAAATTGTAGCCCATTTAGATTATGCATCCACCCCTAAGAAATAAACATACAGACAGAAAAGGCAGGTACAATCAGTTATATACGGGAACACAAGGGCATGAACACACACATGCAGCAATGATACAAAGAGGTCTCTCTCTCTCTCTCTCTCTCACACACACACACACACACACACACCTAGCAAAAATAGACAAGGAGCTCAATGAACATATGGGTATTTTCTAATTGAAATCCTTACCAATACATAAGGTTTGGGTCTCCACTATAAGATCAATTATTTTAATAATACCAGCCACTTCCTATGTCAATTTTTATACTAGAACCACTCCCCCCTTCCCCCCCCCCAAAAAAAAAAAAAAAAAAAGAGCACAATAGAAAGAAGATTCTTATACAAGCAGAATATGCCAGAAAGTACAGAGATTTTGTTATCCTCAAAAATTGGAGAAAAAACAACTAGATGATAAGAAGCAAAGGACTAACTTGGCCCTAATAAAAAGTTGTAATTTAGCAATTGAGTAAATGAAAAGGCAAAGTCTGTCATAGACTTTCAAGATAGAAAAGGTCTGAGGTGATGTAAATATTTGTTTGGTTTGACAGTCCCTTCACAATCAGCAGGATTCAACAAACCCTCTCAAGGATTACAACAGGGAACCTCCTCCACAACTTTGAAAATCTTTACACTGACCTTCAAAACACAATTCTGAATGCATAATTACCCAAGCAACCAAAAAAACAGCAAAAGCACATGCCAAACACACAGGCAGATTGTCAATGGTTAAGGCAATGAATGATCATATGATAATTGGACCTATACATAATGCAACGATTTAGCACCCTTTAGTCTCTGTTCATCAAATAATGAACTAATATGGAGCTTCAAACCAAACTTAACTCGCGAGCTGCAGAACTTTACATTTGCACTTGCATTAATTATTTCCCACTTGGAATTAGGCAATATCAAGCAAATCAAACAGCCACCTATTAATTGCAATTTAACAAAATGGGAAATGTGCAATAAAGGGTACAATTTAATAAATAAAAACAAGTACACTCACAGAGAAAAAAATCTGGATGAAAGTAATACACATGTACACTCACAGGGAAAATGTTCCCTCCATACCAAATCACAGAAATCGTGATTTTTTTCCAAATAAATAGCACATCAAATACACATTCTACAATTAAAAAATGCTCAAAAGAACTTCCATATCCATCAACTCCCATTTCAGAAGGCAACTCAAGCAAATGAAAAAAATCGATTATTCAGCTTCCTCAATCAAACTTCACAGAAGCAAACACATCAAAAAGCCCAAATCCAATTTCCCAAATAAGCCTTCTAACAAGCCAATATCCAGCTCCACAACCAAAATTTTAGCGAAAATCCCCAAAACAACCAAGCTAAAAAACCATGGCATCACACAACAAACTAGAACCCAAACCAATCAGCCACACTACAAAACCTCAAAAACACAGCAAATTAAACCACCAAATCCCAAAAAAAAAAAAAAAAAAAAAAAAAAAAAAGAGGCTAAAAACAAAGAAAGAGCAAAATCCTCTGTACCAGTCAATAAAACACTAAAACAGAACAAAGAAACATAAAAGTATTGCTTACGCGCATCGATCACAGAACTCGACATACTCGCCATTTCGGAGCCTGCAGACCTTCCTGGCTGATTTCAACTCCATGCACTCTGAATTGTAACACACCTTGGTTGATGACGAAGCTGGCGACATTGAAAACTAACAGTAGCAGAGCAAAATGCTTACACAAAGCCTAGAAATTCAAAGACCCAAAGAGTTGTAGAGAGAGAGCAAAAATTGAAATGATAATCGCGATGGCCTGATCTATACAAGAGAGGAAAAGAGTTGGGGAGGGTTTTAGGGAGAGAGAATGGTATTTCTGGAGTGAGAGAGAAAAAGTAACGCACTTTCTACATTATATCCTATTATATAAATGAGGGTTTATAAACACGTCAACTCATGAGCTTTTCTGTTCTTTAAATCTTTCCATATTTTCGAGCAATGTCGGTTTTCTTTTTCTATTTAGACTTTTCTCAGTTTGTTCCAAAATTACCATATTCTCTGATAGTATTAAGTTTTCCTTGTTACTGGTTTGGAGAATTATTGCCAACCATGTAATACTAGTCAGAAACTCATGCAATGCACACAAAATTTTAACAAAATATGATTTTTTTTCTTTGTTTTATTTGTTGTCTAAATATAAAATTTAATAATTACGGTAATGATAAACATGCATTTATTATGATTGCATATATATGGAATTATTTATGATACCATTTAATACACACACACTATATGATATGAAAAGATTTTAATAAATGGCATAAATATAATAGGTTTTATGCATAATCATTATAGAATTTTAACTCAATTAATACACACATATCTATATATTAAAATGATAACATGAAAAAATGTGGGCTTTCAAAAACTTATATGGCAACATTAGAAGAAGCTAACCAAAGTCAAAGTTTAGTTTTATATATATTAAAGATTATAGAGAAGTTATAATCAACTACATGTTTTTTGAGTCCAATGTGTTATTCAGAATCTATTTGAGATAACTTTTCATCTTTAGTAGGAAAATCCCCCTTCTCTAGAGCACTGCCACATCAGCCCTTATCATCCACCACGATAGCAATTTGCCATGACAGCATCTAACCCGCAATCTTGACCAAGAGGTCACCTAATAGCTCTCTCTCTCACACACACACACACGCGCAGCAAAAAATAGACTAAAAGGTCAAGGAACATATAGTTATTTTCTAATATATTGTTAGGATCATATTAGGAACTCAAAATGGTTCAAGGCCTCTAAATTGCACTTTGTGACAACCTTGACCAAAATGCATCCAAACTCAAACCAAGCCAAATCCAGGACTCTCTTGCACGTGGAGACATCTAGGCAATCAGTTTTAAGGCTTGAACTAAAGTTGTAATCTATGTGGGAAGATAATTGGGCACATGTCCAAGAGCTGGTTAGGGTTAGAGTTTTTTTTTTTTTTTTTTTTGATAGGTAATAAAAAATTTATTGATAATAGAAGTACAATGGATTTACGATAGTAAACTCACTGCACTGAAAAAAAATACAAACCAATCAAAAAGAAAGACTAACAGAATTAAGAAAATCAAACAAAGAATGACAATGTGTAAACCCCCAAATACGGGACCACTCAAACAAAGTCCTAAGCAGCAAAGACTTCACACAATCTACAAGTCTCTCAGTTTCCTCAAAAGTTCGGGCATTGCGCTCCTTCCAAATTAACCACATAAGACACGCTGGAACCATATTCCACACATTTGAAGTGTGAGTCCCCAACCAATTCCACCATGCAGAGAGAAGAGAAACAACGTTCTTCAGCATCACCCACTGAACCCCAAACAAACGAAGGACTTCACTCCACAAGGAATGAGCACACTTACAATGGATCAATAAGTGATCCACAGTTTCCTCTTCACATCGACAAAGGCAGCACCAATTAACAAGAGGTAAATTCTTCTTAACAAGGTTGTCTATAGTAAGAATCCCGCCCCTAGCAGCTGTCCATAAAAAGAAAGCCACCCTTTTAGGGACCTTAACACACCAAATGCTCTTCCAAGGAAAAGACACCAACGGGGCTGCTAGCAATGAGAAATAGAAAGAACGCACATCAAAAACACCACTACGGTTCAAACTGCCATATCATGGTATCATCACCCCCTCTAGAGTTAGATATTCGTTCATTAGTTACCAGTGGATTGAGTTAGTTAGAGCCCAAGCGAATGTTAGACATTTATGACATGGGTTAATTCTTGGGAGCACATGCCAAATTAGAGTGCCAATAGGGGTGAGCCATGCATAGCCAATAGAATTAGATCATGAGTTGTATAAATACAGACATGTAACACTCATTTGATATCATGTGTAATAACAATAATAATCAAGTTTCCTTTGAACTTAGTTTTCACCCTAGTTGTATAATAAAAATCATGCTTGGAGAAGATGACTCTTTCAAAAACGTCACAAGCCATTCAATCACTCATCGTTTGCATGCAATTCATCACTTATGCAAAGTCTACCAACCAAAACCCTAGCATTATCTAAACATCAACATTTATATTTCCATCATCAAGAACCTTAGATACCCAAAATCCCAAAGCCCTCAAACCCCAAATTCCAGCATCCAAACCAACAAGAACTAAATATACTCATCAAGGAACACCACCTATAATCGTGCTCCTTACATTTATATCCTCAGCAATACATAAGGTTTGGATTTCCACTACAAGATCAATTATTCTAATAATTCCAGCCACTTCCTACTCCTACATCAATTTTTGTCTAAGAAATAGACAGGCACACCACCCCCCCCCCCCCCCCCCAAAAAAAAAGAAGGAAAAGTGCACAATAGAAAGAAGATGATTCTTAGAGGAATAATGTCTTGACGGTAAAAATGATCAGAATATTAATTACAATTACAATATGCTGGAAACTACGGAGATTTTGTTTATCCCCAGGCATTGGAGAAGAACAACTAGGAAATGAGAAGCAGAGGACTACCTATGCCCTAATAAAAAGTTAAAACTAACGTAAATATTTGTTTAGTATGACATTCCTTCACAATCAGCTGGATTCAAAGAACTCTTTCAATGGTTAAGATAGGGAACCTCATTCACAACGTTAAAAATCTTTACGGTGACATTCCAAATACAACTCTGCTGCAGAATCACCCAAGCAGGAAAAAAAAAAAAAAAAAAAAAAAGCACATGCCAAACTCAGAATTAGAATGTGACTGGTTTAAGGCAATTATTAATCATACGAGAACTGGACCAATACATAAGGCAATAATTTAGATCCTCAAGTCACTGTACGTCACATAATGAACTAATATGGAGCTTCGAGACCAAACTTAACCCGCAGGCTGCAGAACTTTACAGTCACACACACAATAATTAATTCGCACTTGCAATTAGGCTAGAGCAAGCAAAGCAAACAGCCACTTATTAATTGCAATTTTACAAGATAGGAAATATGCAATAAAGGGTCCAATTTTTTTTTAACTGGGTTTCCAGTGAGAAATTCAGAATGAAAGTAATATACAGAGACTCACAGGAAAAAAGTTTTCCCCCAAACCAAATCATACACGTCAAGATTATTTTCCAAATAAATAGTACATCAAAAAGTCCACTGAATTAAAATTTATGGAAATAAACACAAAACCCCATTTGATTTCCCCATAAAACACAAAACCCACTTAAGTTTTTAGTGTAACATTTACCCTTGTGGTCTTGTCCTATATGTAGAAAGTAAACCGTTAAAACATCCGTGAAAACAAAAGCTAAAATTTCTCATGTGTTCATATTTTGTGTTACACTCAAAACCTCCAGGGTGGTGAAGTCGAGTATTGCACAATTAACTTTTTACACTCAAAATTCTCCAAGAACTCTTTCCGGCTAATAGAGACAAATTCTACGTAAAAGAAAAATGCTCAAATAAAATTTTCATATTCTTCAACTCCCATTTCAGAAGGCAACTCTAGCAAATGCAAAAATCAATCATTCAGCTTCCTCAATCAAACGTCACAGCAACAAAAACATCAAAACCCGAACCTAATTTCCCAAACTAACTTTCTAACAAGCTTAATATCCAGCTCTACAACCAAAATTTTAGCACCAAAAATAAATTAAAAAAACCATGTCAGCATTCACCAAACTCGAAGTTAAACTAATCAGCCACACTACAAAACCTCAAGTTCACGCCAAATTAAGCAACGAAATCCCTAAAAAAAAAAGCAAAGCAAAGAAAGAAAGTGCAAAATCAACTGTACCAGTCAACAAAACAGTAGAACAAAGACAAAAATAGAAGTATTTTGCTTACGCGCATCGATCACAGAGGTCGGCGAACTCGCCATTTCGGAGCTTCCAGCCCTTCCTAGCTCGCTCCGATTTCAATTCCTTGCACTCCGAATTGTAACAAACCTTCGCCGACGACGAAGCCGACGACATCGAAAAAAAGAAGAAGAAGTAAACGGTAACCAGAGCCGCCAAGAAAATGCTTACACAAACCCTAGAAATTCCATGGAGTTTTAGAGAGAGAAAGTTCGAAAATCGAAATGGAAATCGCGGCCTGATCTGTAATCATATGAGAGAGAGGGAAAGAGAGTTTTGGAGTGAAATGGAGAGAGAGAGAGAGAGGGGGGGTTTTAGAGAGAGAAAGAGAATGGTATTTTTGAAGTGTGAGAAAAAGTAAAATGTGTTGTTTCTATTTGTATATAGAGAGAGGCTTTAAAAACACGTCGACTCCTGTCCTGAGCTTGCTTTGCTTTTTCCGTTGTTCGCTTCTTTCTTTCTTTTCGAGCGTCGTCGTTTTTCGATTTTTTTCATAAAGACTTTTCTCACTTCATCTTAAAATAGTACAGTGTTTTCTAGCCTACTTTTCTCGCTTCATCTTATAATAGTACAGTGTTTTCTAGGTTTTTTTTGTTTTTTGTTTTTACAGTGTTTTCTAGGTTAGGTTGAGTAATAGTTAATAACCCATTTAAAGAAATGGTTAATAATTCATTTAGATTTTTTTCATAAAGAATTTTCTCACTTTATCTTAAAATAGTAGAGTGTTTTATCATTAATTATCAGCCTATGAAGTATCATCTCAAAAAAAAAAAATATATATATATATATAGAGGAAAATTCTAATAAATGCACTTAAGGTAATAGTTAATAATTTATTTTAAAAAAATCTTTATAGGAAAAGAAAAAAATAATAATGTTTTGACAGTTTTTTCTATTTTTCATTAAAATGATGACAAAACTTTTCTAAAATAGATTGTTAACTATTGCCTTGAGGGCACCTGTTAGCATGACCTATATATGTGTGTGTGTGTGTGGGGGGGGGGGGGGTGTTTAATGCAGGAAAAAGTCTAGAACCACAAAAAAAAAAAATCATAACTTGACGTAACAAAGTGTGATTGGTGAAAAAAAAAATAGTGGGTCCATGTATAAGTGATGTTTAATCACTCATATATTTGCCACATTTGAGTTGTGGTAAAAAAGTTGTAGAATAATTTATGGTCCTAAAACTACTAACTTTCATTTATTTAATATATTATTAAATTTATATCACTTACATTTATTATCATTTGTCGAAAAATTAGTAATAGTCTTAGCATTTTTGACATGGTTAATAAATGATGATTTAAACAACTAATAATTATTAAAATATTTAATATAGCGTCTATAATGTTCTTACCTTACTCTAAAAAAAAAACAACTAATGATACAAATTTGGCTTCATTAACTTTAATATAGAGCCTTGTACTCAAATGGTTGACATCTCATAATATATTTAATAGAAATATCTAGCCTTCTCCAAAAAAAAAAAAAAAAAATCTAGAATTTAAATATTTTGTCATGTTTGTTTATTAAGTTTTTGTAATAAAATTAGGACAAAATTTAGTTACAAAATTGATTGTAGCCTAAGACTACAACTTTATTCAATAAAATAAATATTATTACATATTTTGAAAATTTAACCGTTAAATAACATGTTCTTTATGCTCTTAATATACATGTCAAATTTTGTGTCAATCAGATATTATTTACTATATGATCTATAAGTTTATATTTTATGCATAATTTCAAACTACAAAAACTTGCAATTTAAACAATTTATTAATGATATAGCTATTGATTTTTAATTTTCTATAAATTTTGCAAGCATATAGAATATAAGAAGAAAATGTAATCCAATTGTGGATTTGTCAAAATTCACCACCAATAAAAAGATATTGAGTAAGGTTGTTGTTTTAAGTTACAACCAATTTTGTAGTTAAATTTTGTCCATAAAACTAATAGTATTTTTAGTATTCTCATCGTGTAGAGTCTATTTGTCATTAGTTTGTCATTTCTTAAAATATCACCTTTTCTAGTTACAATCATCCTTAACCACCATTCAACTGGATGTTGTCAACAAAAATCAAATAAGCTAATGGCTATTGCCAAAGTCAAGTCAATCAATGATAAATAACTGTAAAGAGCTTTGTAGATCAACTAGTCGGTATTTTTTAGTGTTTCTAAAACATCTAAATGTCCCTCCTCTATTATATCAGTCTAATTATAACAAATAAATAATTTCTTTTTTCTTTTTTCTAAACATCAGTTTTTTTTTTCCAAAAAAAAACTAGGTAAAAACTAGAACTAAAAATATTCCCTTATAGAATCCGGTTAAATTTATAATTATTATTATTAAAAATGGTCGTTTTATAAAAAGAATGTATACTTTGTTGGACAGTGCCAAAACCCAGGACACCCCTCCATCCCAAAGCTAAGAATAAAACTGTTTGCACATATATATTCCCCCCGAACAAATTTCAAAATTGATATTTTCGTGAACTCCATGTTAACTAAAAATAGTTTTATTCTGATTTTAGACAAGCAGTTCAATTTTGAACTAATTTTATTTTCAATTTTTTTGTATAATGACATTGAATCATAGCCCGTGCAAAAAGTTATATCTATGTTAATAAATAAATAAATAACTTATTTTTTGTATTTTACACATTCACTTTTCAAAAACACCCACATATGATTATCTATTTTACATTATATTGTATTAAAATATTTTTTATCAAGATTTTTATTGCTCTATCTCTATATGAGTGAAAAGGTATTAAAAAATAGATTTAAAAGTGAATAATAACCGTGTATATATGAATGAATATTGATGATTTTTAGAGTTGAATTTACAAAATTTATCCCTTATCATATATTACATATCTACTAATGACTAATGTGAGTGTTTTAAGGTCTGTCAAACCATCTCTAAAAAGTTTATTTAAATAAATAAACACATGAATAGAAAACAATCAAAACATATGGGGAACAAGCGAATGTTAGAAATTTTAGGCTAAAAAAATTGACTCGTGTTGGACTCAGTAATTTACGATAATAACCCACGTGAATAAAAAATATATATACATGGCGAGTGTAAATAATTTGTGTACGGCGCGAGAGTAGGCTTTTGTAAAGTTCAGCGAATTTACTTATTATCATGCATGGCCCATCCATGGGTCATGCAATCACGTAACCCTTACTTCTGGGTTCCAAACACGCGCTTCTGTTTTGACAAAACTCGCTGTCTTTCACTCTTTCAGTTCAAACTTCAAAGTTCAAACTAGCAAGAAAAAATTTCCTTTCTTTCTTTTTCTGGTTTGGTTGTGTTGGTACTTTTTTTTTTCTTTTCTTTTTTCCTTTTTATTTAATAAAAAAAGGTTTAGGTGGAGACTCAGGACCATGTCATGTAACGATAATGGATAATATTATGTATACCATAAGAATTTTGTTGGGATTATCGCTTAAACCACTCCTCTCTAAATGTTGAGACAAAGACTCCAATTATTGAGCCACTTGGTGGGTGTTGGTACTTTTCTTTGGTGTAAATTTTCAGATTCAAACGAAAATTAAGCTACCATATAAGTATTTAAGAGCAACTGCATCAGTTGATGTAAAGTTGTGTAGAATAGAAAAAGTTGCTCATTTTACACATTTTGAACAAAAAAACACCTACATCAGTGGGTGTAAAATTGTGCATTTATACACACTTGCATTTATTATTTTGTTAGTTTTCTCTCTCTCTTGTAGCTGGTGCTCTCATTTTTTTTTCATTTTTTTTTTATCTCTACTTCTTTTTCCTTCTCTCGTCTCCTTCTAGCTCCAACCCTCGCAATCCTCGTCATCAGGCTCACTGACTCCAGCCTCATTGTCCTCATCACCGGCACTGCTAGCTTCGTCAAAACCCATTGAAGCAACGAGGCAATGAACAAGGTGATTGAACGAGTGCTTCGTCAGAGCTAAAATCTTAAGATTTGTGATGGCGCAGCTAAAATCTCACAATCGTTCATGGTGGTTTATGTGGTGGTGGTGGTGGTGGTGGTGGTGGAGGTGGAGGTGGAGGTGGGAGGATTTAAGAAATTTTTATTTAATTTGTCTTAAATCTGAGTTGTTTGGTTTGTGAGAAAATCTGGGATGTTGTTTGGATGTTTTGTGGTTATTTTATTATGAAATAGAGGATTGTAATTATTGTTTGGTTGATGAGAAAGTGAGAAAGAGGCGGTGAGTGAGAGATGGGTTTTAGATTGAGTCGGTGAGAGAGAGGCGGTGAGGAGAGAATAATAAAAAATTATAAAAGAATGAATATTTTATTAAATAAATGTATAAAATTGATAAATTGATGTGAGTATTTTATAAAAATAGAGGTGTAAAATATATAAAAATAATTTTTTTATACAAAATAGAAGGAAAGTTTGCATCACGAGGATGCTATAACACATTTGGGCAGACCAATATTGCTGCTAGCTAGCTAGGCCATCAGTCATTCTCAGCGGACGGATGTAAATTATACAAGGAGAACAAAAAATCTTGCATCAGTCAAAAAGTGAAGGCAATACACGTATGGCTCTCTCGCTCTCCAAAGAAGAACAAGAGGAGTTATCTCGGAGCAAGAAAAAAGTAAAAGATATCCGGTATGCAGGGTTCTGTGATGGGCAGGAGTCAGGCCCTTCGTCCCCAAACCGTGGGGTTGGTTCATGGAATCAGAGTATGTCCTTCAAGGACAAGCTTGTAGGCGAGATTCCAGGTGCCTACATTCAAGCTTTCAACTTTGGGGAGGCAATGGAAGATGATGCTGACTCGGATGAGGAAGTAGAGAATCTTAGACAGGGATTAGTAGCTGTGAAGTTTTCCAGTAATTTCAAGCAGCATATACGAGGTCCTTGGGTTCGAGCTCTCATCGTTAAGGTGTACGGGAAATCTGTGGGTTTTAACTTCCTTCAAAGCAAGCTTCTGGCTCTGTGGAAACCAGCGGGCAGATTGGATTGTGTTAACTTAGGTAATGGCTTTGCTCTCACGAGGCTCTCCTTGAAGGAAGATTTTGAAAATGTTCTAAAAAAGGGTCCATGGTTCATTGGAGGGCACTTCTTGTCTCTTAGACCATGGGAGCCGGATTTTAGATCGTCGTCGGCAAACATTTCTTCAGTTGCAGTATGGGTTAGGCTCAATGAATTGCCGATTGAGTACTACAATGCAGAGGCACTTAAGCAGATAGGTAATGCTATTGGAAATGTGTTAAGGGTGGACTCATTCACAGCGTCGGAAAGCAGGGGCAGATTTGCTAGACTGTGTATTCAAATTGATGTACATGAGCCGCTGGTCACTGCCATTCTTATTGGTAAACGTGAACAATCAGTGTCCTATGAGGGAATACAAAATCTTTGTTTTGAGTGTGGGAGACTGGGGCATAGGCGTGAAGCTTGCCCGTATGTTGTCCGGCAAAACTCGCCGACGAGAGAAACGGAGGTAGAGGTAGAAGACAAAAGGAATGACCAAGAATGCAATATGCATGAGCAGGAACAGACTAGTGCAGAGGTGGGGCCAGACACTGTGCCTCAGGAGATCGTGCAAAAGGACTGTCCGTAGGAAGTGCATGGTGATACGTATGGCCCTTGGGTAGTGGTTGGCCGCAGAAAGAATGAGACAAAAGCTCGCAGGAGTGGAGGGAACCATGTGAATCTGTTCAATGCACAAGTAGTTCGTGGGAATGTTAAGAATGAGTGGGCTTTTAAAGATAGTGGTGGGCCGTCTAGAGAGACAAAGAGAAAGTTATCTCCTTTAAGGTCTATTGATAAGGCTCAGGTGATAAATGTTATCCAGAATATTGCCAAAGAGCCCGTGGGACGGGCCCAGCCCCCTTCAAGCCAAAGCGAAAGCCTGCAGAACACGGGCCAGGTGGAAAAGTGGCCCATTCTGAATAAAGGCCAAGGGCAGATCCGAAGCACTTCAGTGAAGGGCAAAAAAGCTATTGCCCGTGCTAGAGAGCCTAAGGCGCTGATAAAGAATGCTGTTGACAAATATCAAGCCAAGAATTCCACTAATCTTCAAAAAGTAAGTTCTTCATCTCGTCCAAATTACCAAGCAAGTCCGTGCAGTGGTGTTCCAGATTCGAGCAGTATGTATGATTTTCAGTTTGGGTCAGAGGTGGGTTACAATTTGGGTGATTGTAGGGGCGGTCTGCCTGGGTTGAGCGCAAGCCGAGCCGTGAGCAAATCTGAAAAACACCATGGGGTGTCCCATCCCCAAATTGAAAGTGAGGGTAAGGGAAGTTTGGAGGGAAGGAAAGGTGCGGAGGTGAATTCTCTTAGTAGAGGTGCCGATTGTGATGGAGGTGGAGGTGTTGATGATTTGAGTTTTTCTTCTGGTCATGATCTTCAAGCTGTTAATGGCTTCACAGGGAATGAAGATGGGGGTTTTTCAGCTCAAACTGGTAGTTGTAATTGGGAAAGAGCAGATAAAGGAGATGAGTCTGGGGATCGGATGGACTCGGATGGACTCGGAGGATGGAGGCGAAGCTGATGTCTCCGGATGATGTATGCTCCTCTCCAATTCCTTGTTTTTATGAATATTATAGTTTGGAACTGTAGGGGTGCTTTGAAGCCCTCATTTCAAAATCATGTTAGAGAATTGGAGCAAAATCATGACCCTGCAATTCTAGTGGTGATGGAGACTCGGGTTGGAGGGGAGAGAGCAAGGGCGATTACTGAAAATCTCCCTTTTGATGGAGCGGTTCACTCAGACACTATCGGATACTCTGGTGGATTGTGGGTTCTTTGGAAGTCAGAGAAGGTAGTGGTCTCTTCCTTAGCTAGCACAGAGCAGGAGATTCACATAACGGTGAAGGTACGCCCCTCAAATTTTACTTGGTTATTTACTGCTGTATATGCCAGCCCTAGGAGTGCTGAAAGGCACATATTATGGAATAACCTTATTAAAGTCGCAGACCTCCATAACATGCCTTGGGTGATAGCAGGGGATTTTAATGAACCTCTTATAGGGGATGATAAGTTTGGGGGGAGAGCTGTGAATGTTAGTCGATCCTTGTTGTTTAAAGAATGTCTTGATTATTGTAATATGATTGATATTGGGTTCTCGGGTCCTCGGTTCACTTGGTCAAATAGAAGGGAAGTCCAGGCTCTGATACAGGAAAGGATTGACAGATTTTTTGTTAATCCTAGCTGGTGTGTTATGTATCCTGATGCCAAAGTGGTTCATCTCACAAGATGCCACTCGGATCACTGTCCCGTGTTATTAGAGATGATTCCGAGGGAAGCTCATAGAAGGGAAAGGCCGTTTAAGTTCCAAACGGGCTGGTTGTCGGATGTCACCTTTCCTAAGGTTGTCTCTCAGGCTTGGAGTCTTGTTCCCAGGCTTGGTGAGGCAATTGAAAAGTTTACAAAGGAAGCCAAGATCTGGAATAGAACTCAATTTGGAAATATTTTTGTCCGGAAAAAGAATATTATGGCCAGACTTAATGGGATTCAGCGGTCTATCTCTGTGAAGCCTTCCTCTTTCCTTTTAAACCTTGAAAATGAGTTATTAAAGGAGTTGGATAGTGTGCTGGCTCAAGAAGAGGAGTTATGGGCTTTAAAATCCCGAGTGAATTGGATGATCCAGGGAGATAGGAACACCACTTTCTATCATGTGTCGACCTTGGTTAGAAGGAAAAGGAACAAAATCCTGGCTATCAAAAATAACAGTGGGGAGTGGTTGTCTGAGGAGAGTGCTGTGAAAGAGTTCTTTTGGAAAGGCTATGCTGACATCTATACGACATCCCTTGTTTCTGCCTCGGCCTCATCCAGCTCAAATTTTCAGTGGCAACCAAGGCTTTTGGAGGAAGAAAAACAAAGTGTGAGTGGGATGGTATCAGAAGAGGAGATTAAGACAGCTATGTGGTCTTTAAAACCTTTTAAAGCCCCTGGCCCGAATGGGCTGCATGCAGGGTTTTTCCAAAGATTTTGGCTTGTGGTGGGGAAATCAGTGATGGAGGAAGTTAAGAGGGTGTTTGTGGATAAAAGAGTTCCGGAGTATTTAAACAAGACCCACATTGCCTTAATTCCTAAAGTCCTAGGCCCGGAGACGTTGGGAAATTATAGGCCCATCAGTTTGTGCAATTCGGTGTATAAGGTGTTGACCAAGATCATTGTGGCTCGGCTAAGACCTCACTTGGGGAAATTAATTTCCCCTTTTCAAACGGCGTTTGTTCCAGGCAGGAGAGGTTCTGATAATGTGATCATAGCTCAAGAGATTATACATTCCGTCAGTAAAAAGAAAGGGGGAGTTGGGTATATGGTGCTTAAAATAGATCTGGAGAAGGCGTATGATAAGATCGAATGGAGTTTCATTAGGGACATGCTCATGAGAGTCAATCTCCCAATGGATCTTCGGGACATTATCATGAGTTGTGTCTCCTCGGTCTCAACTTCAATCTTATTTAATGGAGAGGCTCTTGATCCGATTTACCCTTCTAGAGGGATAAGGCAAGGGGATCCTTTGTCCCCGTATTTATTTATTCTGTGCATGGACTATCTTGGGCAGTTGATTGAAGAAAAATGCCATGCAAACTTCTGGCAGCCAGTTAAGGCATCCCAAAGTGGCCCTTCCTTCTCCCATCTTCTCTTTGCTGATGATATCTTATTGTTTGCCAAAGCAGATCACATTAATTGCTCTGCGATTAGGGACGTGCTTGATGAATTTTGTAATCTCTCCGGGCAATCTCTTAGTGAAGCTAAGTCAAGAGTTTATTTCTCTCCAAATGTTGACAGAGACACTAGGGAGTCGTTGAGTGATATTCTTGGATTCGCTTCCACTCCTTCTCTTGGTAAATATTTGGGGTTTCCTTTGAAGCATGCTGGTAGGTCAACTCAGGATTATAATTTTATTCTTGACAGAGTTAAGCAAAAGCTGGCTGGTTGGAAAGCGAGCATGTTGTCTTTGGCTGGTCGAACAGTCCTCATCCAAGCCTCATCAGCTGCTATTCCTTCGTATGTTATGCAGTGTTCTTCCTTGCCTGGAAAAATTTTGGAGGGGATAGATAGGGTCAACCGAAACTTTCTTTGGGGGTCTTCGGAGGAGAAAAAGAAAATGCATTGGATTGGTTGGCATAAGGTTACCAAACCAAAGGAGGAAGGGGGTCTCGGGTTGCAAGCTGCTAAAGGAAGAAATCTTGCTCTCCTTGCAAAACTTAATTGGAGATTTCATACTGAAGGTGAAGCTTTGTGGGCTCAAGTGTTACGAAGGAAATACTGTTCTGGTAGAAGATTGCGTGCTGCTAATCCCCATAAGCTTCCTTGTTCTTCTATTTGGGCAGCTATGAAAAAGGGGATGGATATTTTCAATAAGGGGAGTAGATGGTTGGTAGGTAGAGATAGTAATTTGAATGTGTGGCATAGCAATTGGTTGAGCAAGGGTAATCTCCGTAGTTATATTCAGGGGCCACTTCCTCGGGAAGTAAACCAGCTGGTAGTTAAAGATTTCTTACGAGATACGGGTTGGGATTGGAATAGGCTATCTTTTGAGCTGCCAACAGATGTTAAGATGTTGATTCAAGCCACTCCTTATGCGATGACAAGCAGGGGAAGGGATAAACTTGCGTGGGCTGAGTCTCCTCGAGGTAATTTTAGCTTGAAAAGTGCCTATAGTATTGCAATGGGGCAGGGGGAGTGTGAGGATTTTAGTGCTGGTTGGGTTTGGAAAGTAAATACCCTTCCTAGAATTAAAACCTTTTTGTGGATGTGTGCCCATAATAGTATTGGGGTTAGGAGTTGTCTTATGAAGAGAGGGGTTTGTGTAGAAGAGTTGTGCCCCATTTGTCAAGAAGCTCCGGAATCAGTTCTGCATGCCCTTCGTGACTGTGCTTGGGTTAAGCTGGTGTGGGCAAAGCTGGGTATTACTGAAGCTAATCGGGTTTTTTGGGATAGTGGGCTGCTGGACTGGCTGCATTGGAATGGTAATCAGATGGACATGGGGGTTGCTACAAGTGTATCCATGAGGTTGCCGTGGAAAATTAGATTCCCTTTTGCTGTTTGGAACATCTGGAAAACCAGAAATAATTTTGTGTTTCAAAGGAAGAGGCTGAACCCTCAATTGGATTCGCTCATTATTAACCAAGTCATTGAGTTCTTGCACTGCATTGCCTCTCCTAGAGTACCGGTCCAAAGAGCTGTTCAGAGAATTCGATGGGAAAAGCCTCCGGTTGGGTGGATGAAGCTTAATACGGACGGCTCGGTGTGTGGCAATCCGAGTGTGGCTGGATGTGGGGGAGTGATAAGGAATGATCGTGGGCTTTGGATTAGGGGCTTCTCCAGACGTATAGGAGTCACAAACAGCTTTATAGCTGAGCTTTGGGGTCTAAGGGAGGGCCTTATTTTATGCTGTAATCTCAACATAGATGCTGTCATCGTTGAACTGGATGCAAGGGCTATTGTGGATGCTATTAGTAATGATCAATATGTAAACAATGTAATATCCCCTGTTTTGGACGACTGCAGGAGCTTGATCTCTCGTTTCCACTGGATTCTTTTCAAGCACTGCTACCGGGAAGCAAACTGGTGTGCAGATAGTTTAGCTAGGTTGAGTATTAGTCAAGAAGCTGAAATTGCTTACTATGAGAGCCCGCCTGTGAGCACTCTTAAGGCTTATGAGGATGATTGTAAGGGTTTTTACCTGTCCAGGCTGTGTCCTGTTTCTCTTGTTCTTCCTTAGTTTTGTTTTAATGAAATCGCCTATTACCAAAAAAAAAAAAAAAAAAAAAAAAAAAAAAAAAAAAAAAAAAAAAAAAAAAAAAAAAAAAAAAAAAAAAAAGAGGATGCTATAACAAATTAAAACTTTTTAAAAGAGTTATTATATAGTGGACTATGACGTATAGGGTCACTATTTTTTTATTTTTCTGGTTGGCTACCACTTACTGAGCAGAAAGTACAGGAATTGGTCACATTATACAGTAATGGTGGGGCCAAGTGAATAATCAAATAAACCAAAGGATTCAATATGGTTGAGTTGAGTTGAGTTATTAGATTTTTTGTTAATGGTTTGTGGATTTGGCTTTGCTTCCTTAACTGAAGTAGTCGGCTACGGTTGCGGTGGGAATGGGATAAGAAAAAGAAAATGTAAAAAGCTTTTTGTGGGGTCCAAAAAGGGCCAGCTGCGTCGTAAACCTTGTCTATGTTATTTTCAGCAATACCTTTTTTTTTTTTTTTTTGGCAACTGTCAATTTAATTTTCCTTTTTTTTAAATCTTTTTTTTGATAAACTAATTTGCCTACCTTGGATTAGCTTAAGAATATTTTATCCTATAATCGTTCTTTTAATGGGTGTCCTTAATTAGGAAAATTGTTAATAAACTATTTTAATAAAATTTTAACATAATTTTAATGAAAAATAAAAAAAGTCAAAAAATTAATTTTTTTAATAAAAAATTTCTTAAATTAATGTCCCTAAGACCTCCATTAACTTTATTATTTTACGACCAAAACTTCTCTTGTACAATTTTTACCATTATTTTTATGTGATCGATTGCGAGTGGTTATATGCCACTTTTACATGAATTCATATTTTTTTTTCTTCATTATTTACAGTCAACCATACTAGAGTTATGGCAAAAAAAATTATGTCCACAAACTTTCATATTTAATTGACTCTCTTTCATAGAAATTAAAGTGTCAAACTCATAACAAAAATAAAATTCAATTGCTACAATTTTTTTGTAAAAATTATTCCACTTCATAAAATATGGTTTGATTTTAAACACCTTTTAGTTATCCTTATTTCTCTACTTTATCATCTTTTTCATCATAAAATACTTCAAGTTTGATTATTGTTTGAGTCTCTTTTATTTTGTAATTAGCAAATTTAGGCAAACAATATATTCATCATAACAACATTTTTTTTAATGTAATTTTGAGTATTATCACTTTTACACAGTATTTTCATAACTTTTTGTTATGCACCAATTACAATAGATCATATTAAAAGTTGTGAAATATAATATCTTTCTATCATTACTATACTAAATTGTTGGGACACGAAAACCAAAGAGGGGGCATATTTTCATGTTAGGAGGATACACACGACAAAAAAATATCTAGCCTTCAAATAGGGAGTATGTTTGGCGCAAGGTAAAAGATATTCATTGATTAAAAATTAGAATTGTTGGTTTGCTTGATGTTTATGCAACTAGTGAACAAAATCGATCTTGGAATACTCTATAGAGCACGCAAGGGAGCGAAATGCAAAGACTAAAAAGACAAACACGAATAGAAGATAAATTTTGTCTTATAGTAATATGATAAATACTATAAACCGATGACTTATGCATATATGGGATTGAATCTCGACCACATCTATAACAACGTTGTTTTCCTCGTTGTTTCGTTCCTAGGAGAAAGCTAATAACAAAGTTTTGCAATTAATTATAGTGATCGGTGGCGAACAGCCACATGTATATTAATTATTGCCGCTTGCTGGATTTTAATTATGAAAGACAATTATTAACTTTAAACATCATTAAAAACATGCTTTGAAAAAAAAGTACGGTTAGTGTAGAGTAATTTTTAGGTACTCTTTGCGTATAAAAAATGGTACTCCCGTCTTATATTTATGGTGTTTTTACCTTTCACATTTATAATAGGGTATTATAAATATGAAAAGAGAAAGTATACTTTCTTCATATTCTGAAAGCACCAGAAAATTTTCCGCTCACATGTGATTGGGTACGTACGTAGAGAGTAGAGACACGAACAACATAATAAAAACATGCATTTATATATAACCAAAAACGTGTGGTAGTGTGTGGTTGAGAGGAGACGAAAATCAAACATACATACAAACAGTAGGAAACATGAAATTAATGAGATGTGTTGGCTTGATACGGAAATTGAATAGCTTTGATTTGCTTTGTTCTTTTTGAAGATTTTTTTCATCCGTATAATAAAATTCTTGTTCAGCCATTCAAAAAGCTCCACGTACTTTGATTTTTTTTTTTTACACCAATAATTAGGAATGAAAGAAATATTTATTTCGTTAAAAACATTGAAATATTATATGACTAATTTTAAACCTAAGAGCTTTTAAGAAAAAATTATAATTTATAGTTCATATATTTTATAAATCTGTTGATTATAATTTGCCAAAAACTTAAAAAACTAAGGAAATTTTCTATTATAACTTTATTTTGCAAAACTCAATAGAACAAGAGTCAACAAAAACGCAAAAAACTCAAAAAAAAAAAATATAGTAAATAAATAAAGGTGATATGACAAGAAAATTGGCCGTACATGCAGAGTCAACATCCTAAGTTTCACTATTTTCTAAGGTGCACTGCACGTTTGAATATAGGTGATATGTTGGAAAGTATGGGAGGCCATACCACACTGAAGTCGAAATTCCAGGTGAAGTGATATTTTCCCCAATGAGAAACAGTAATTCTCGCCGTCATTGTTACGCTGTTTTTTTGTTTTTGTTTTTGGATAAGTGTTACGCTGTTGATTATGGGACCCACGCCATCCAAATTCTAACCCAGTACTTCTTAAGATAAGAGACACATTAATCATTTTAATAATAGCTTTATCAATGTGTGCCCGGCATATATTAATAAATTATTTTAAGAAATTTTTTATGAAAAAATAAAAAAGTAACTAATTGATTTAACAATTTTTTTTAATTTTTCATAAAAATTTTTCTAAAATAAATGGTTAACTAGACCCTTTTAATAATATAACAAATATACTAATTTCAACAACTTGTTAAAAAATAGTTAATTGCATGCGGTAGAAAAAAAATATTGCGAGTTTATGAAAAAAATTTAGTGAGTAAATATCATCTATCATTTACCATCGACTACTTTAACATTATATGAAATTTATTAGAGTGTCACTAAACTTATTCTAATTAACCTATATATGGAGAAAAATAGGTTGATTAGAATATATTGAAACGAAGAAATATTAGATAAACAAGGGAAAAAAATATAATGTATTGAAATGCTTCAAATTCATTTTGTTATGTGCACCATAGTTCCAAAATACTCCATAAGTTAAAATTTACTATGGGCATGTGTGCATCTTAAGTCTTGGTTTGTTATTGGAAGGGACAACCTAGAAGGCCAATCAAAGATGTCAATGTAGGGTCTGTTTGGGAACAGTTTATTTAACTAAAACTGAAATTTTTTAACTGAAAGTGTAGAAAAAAAGAAGAAGTTAAAAACTAGCTGAATAGTACAACGAGACTCATGAATAATACTAAAAAGTACAATGAGACCCATGAATAGTACCAAAAAGAAGCTAAAACTCAAATAAGCTGAACTTTTCATCACATCTCAAACAAATCTCCACTCCAATGAATTGGATCAAGCTAAATTTTGAAGCTACAATCCGTGAAGAGAAAACTTCAATTGTAATTGGGAAGAGATGCATCCACTAATCTTTTGTTGGCATGGTTAGATCAACTCGAGCTTGGAAATTCCTTGCTAGAGAAAACGAAAGCAGCTTCGAGTGCCATTCAAAACCTAGCTAATGAAGGATTTGAGATTGAAAATAGAATCCTTGAGGGAGGTGCCTAGAATTTCATCAAGCCGATGAGGAATCTAGAAGTTGCCCCCGGTTGGAGTATATTAGATCTATTTTTTTAAGACCTTATGTATTTTGTTAATTCTTTTATAAATGTAATATTTTCTTTTGTATGCAAATAAGGTAATGTCTTTGCCCATCTGCTAGCCCAATGGGCAGTCCTTGTAAACTGATATAGGTCAGTTCCCATCTTCAATCCACCTCTCCATGCGTTTTAGGCCTTGGATAGAGATGGGGGGCCAAGCCTGGTCCTTTCTTTTTCTCTCCCGTTTCAAATTGAGCAATAAAGTACTTATTTAGCTAAAAAAGAAAAGGAAAAGAAAAAGGCTTGGTTCACTCCCAAAGAATAAATATAATTTATTTTGGATATATGCAGTTAATATCTCACAATAGTCTATAAGATCCAGTTGTTGTGATAGGTTCGTTGTATGTGTCCAAAACCCTTCAATTGTTGTGAGAGTTCCATTGCATGTATCCAATTATTGTGAAAGGTCTATTGCATGTATTTGAAACCAGAAATTCCCTCTGGCTCCAAGAGTCACCACAGCCCACAATCAGTAATTGTCTGTTATATATAGAAAAAAATCACATTCACATTGCCACTTTAAGCAAACCCATCACATTCAGTATATTAAATGTAATCATTCCCTATTATCGCCAGCAATAATTTCGTTGCAGAACTTCAAATTCAGTAGTGCCCTTTTAGCAGTGGACTTGCATCCTTCTGATTATTATATGAATCCGGTTATTGTATACCCTTTGTCAAAACTTTTTCAATTTTTAATAAATTTTTTATAAAATAAATGATATACTATTACTTGCCTTAGAGCACACGTTAGCAAAACCCTAATTATATATGTACCACACAATGACCACCGTAGTCATAACGCCCAAACAATTCATGTGGTTGGCAATTTCCACACAACATAGACAAAGACAAAAAGGCTGATTAGTCAAAACACGAGTATGTACTATGTACTATCCTACACTTTCCTTCGTGTATTGTGCTTGTGCATGTGAATAACGTGTTCATGAATCCCCAACTAGGACCCCCACTTTTTTGTTTTGTAAATTGTTTCTCTACGTCTCTCCTCCCCAATTCAATGGTAAAATAAAATTTTCTAAATCTTTCCCACCATGGACACTTTGCTTCTAGAGTTTGAATCATTGACATTCTGTGCAGAGGACACAAGACTTGCCATTGACGTGGACCACGTGGTCTACGTGAACTAATTTCTTAACTAGTATGCAAAAAATAATCATGACAATTAGAAAAAAATCTTGCAATTTCTAACATCTAGAATTTTGTTCTTGTTTCTCATCATGGTTACTTGATTGCTTGATGTTTAGTTTAAGATAATTGAAAAGGACTTGCCATTTGTTTTAATAATTTTTTTTAAGAGAATTCTAATTTATGACGTCTGCTTTTGATAATTGTATTTATTTTACGAAACTAAAACATAATACATCCACGTAAAAGTATATGCCAAAAAGTCCGCTATTCTAGTTAAGGAAAAATTAAAACCCTCTTTATTCTTGATTTCTAGTAAATGTATTTAACCACCTAATGATGCATACCATCCATTACAAACCACATAGCTAGTTAATTTGACCTATGCGATGAAAACAAAAGTACCATGCCAATGCTTATAAAAAGAAAAACAGAATTTGGACTAATTAAGAAACTTAAAGCCGTGAAAGAGGGAATTGAAAATAGTAGTTTTTCACATGCAAAATTTCGTGGAGTGTAAGTATCACCACAGAATAGAAAGCACTACAGGGACAGCAAACCTTATTCGAAATCATGAGTAAGGTGTGACTGACTTCCCAGGAGTGGCGCCTTAACTTGCATCAAGTTCACACTCTGTTTCATTCTTTCACGATTATATTCTTTTTAAGTTTATGTAGAGACTATTAACACACTTATCATGACAGTGATTGCATACCAACCCAACTTGAGAGTTGTGTCTCAAAATCCTTAATAGAAACA
The DNA here is from genome assembly GCF_932294415.1 of Quercus robur. Classification (NCBI taxonomy): domain Eukaryota; kingdom Viridiplantae; phylum Streptophyta; class Magnoliopsida; order Fagales; family Fagaceae; genus Quercus; species Quercus robur. The sequence goes on along the minus strand of NC_065538.1, from coordinate 83,619,117 downwards.
AACCCAAAAGGTTTTATCTTTTCACTTAACAAGAAGGAGAGACAAGAAGACAACACTTTTAACTAGAGTGTTTTATTAGAGAATATTCACAAAAATGAAATTTTTCCTTTCATTTTCGGTTGCTTGGTTAAATGATTGAACTCCCCACAAGTTAGGTGCACTAAACTTAGTAACATATCAATTGTATTTCAATGTAGCCATATGGTTGAACCTTTCCTTTTCAAAGTGAAGGTGTTAGTTTAACACATTATTGGGGTGTCCAAAACCTGTTAGAGCATATAACAAAATCTCATTGGAGTGCGCATTTGTAATTGCTATTGCATAAGCTTTTTTCATAAGCAAGCCTTAACTTGGCTTGTGCGTGTAAAAATAAAATAAAGTCACCAACAATTGTAGGTTGAGTAGTTGGCCAAGCAAGCATTCCAGTTATGTGAGTCAAGTCCATTTTGAGACTCTTACCAGTTACCAGCATAATGGTATGATGGTATGTTAGACTACAATGATTAGGAACCATTCATAATTATCTCCACGCAACTTTATAGCAAATAATTTCGAAGCAGCAAATGAACTGTACATTGCCTTGATAGTAATCCTTTTTTTTTTGGGGGGTAAATTTACTCACCAAAGGCAATAAATTGACAGCAACAACTTGTTAAAGAACGTTTCTACTTTTCTTTTGCCTTATTGAGTTATTTACCCTTTCTGGCTCTATACAGGCAGAATAAAATGAACAAACCCATGGAATTTCAATATCTGAGGGACCATCAAATGAAATTGAATCAACTCTCTATAAAGGAGAAAACAAGGTAGCTAAACCTTGATGCACGGCTATTTGAAGTTTATCATAGGCCATGGGTGCCTTTTGGTCACACTTGTAAGTTCCTTTCCCTCTAGCCAGGACCTCACCATCTGAATCTATGATCCCTTCCTTTGTTGGTTCCTTGGTTTGGGGACCAGGTTCCAAGACGAATGCTTTCACCTGTTTTGTTGCAGGATACAGAAAAAACAGTTAACAGAAAACCAAAATACCTTATACATACATATACATATATTGCCAAAAGCTTGGGTCATTGCAATTTGTCCCCCTCTAAAATATAGGTATCAAATTCAATCTCCCTTACTATTCTATGAGATTGAGCAATGTCCCTATTGAAAATACGCAAAATACCCCCACGGTAAACAATTTCTGTCAATTTCAAAATTTTAATGGAAAATTCTAAAATCTAGCAATGTCCCCGTAATGAATCTCTCCCCTTCGTATGCAAATTTTCCATTGAAATTTTGAAATTGGCAGAAATTTTTAACAAAATAGTTATCAATTAATACAGGGGTTAATGAGGGGATTGAATCTGATTTTATAATTTAGGGGGAGCACAATTAACCCCAAAAACATTCTCTCTCTGCAAGTTAAGCAACTATGGAGATTTCTTTTCCATCTCATAACTGCTGCTAAAGGGTAAGAAAGAAGACAATGAAAAACAGATTGTCTTACTAAATTTGGTGACCTACCTTGAGGTATGTGACATGTGGTGATTTGACATGACTTCCATCATTCAATCCCGTCATCAATGACATTAAAGCTAACTGAGGGCAATCCCTCATAATGATCAAGTCTAGATAACCATCTGAGAACTGCACATCAACAGGCAAAAGAGAACACAGAAATGTCAATTATGCTTATAATTGACAGACAAATTATTTGAATTTGACACAAATATGCCCTATTGAGAATTTAGCAGAGATTCTACCAGATGAAGAGAAAATGATTCCTAATCAAGCTGTTAGGCTCCAAAACTACCACTCTTTTGTAAACACTGAACACCCCCATGGGGAGCACTGGCAGAGGGAGGAGGGCAGGGGGACCATTAAAAAATTTTCACCTCCCTCTTACAATTTTTGTAAAAAATAACAGCTGAACAGAGTCGTTTGCAAAGGGCTTTTTTAATTTTTATTTTGCGATATAGGCAGAGAAAACCCAACATAGCCATATGGTTTCAGCAGAATTGATATCTTGCAACATACCAAGAATTAAAATGGGTGAAAGAAATAAACTAAAACATTCATGCTGAATGTGACTTTACCTTGGCATCTGGGGCTGCCAATGTGCCTTCACTACCCCAAGGTACGTTATGAAGCCAGACTGAGACAAATGGCCCACTGATAGTTCTCCACTCTAAATTCTCCAAGTCAATATTAGGTCCCTGGTAACCATGATGCCGAACCTTAATAGACTCCTCTTCACTTGGATTGCAGCTATCAGGCTTGCCAGTAGATTTGTTGGGGTAACTAGTTGGCTCTCCATAAGTTTCAAAGCCAGGTGCAGGCACAAAAGAAACACATCCATTGTATTGCCTCAAATGTAAAATTCGTTGAAGACCCTAAAGAAAAGAAATAATTAGCATCAACGCCTTGATGCAGACTACTATTAAAACAGCAACATATGACTCCAACCCAGCCATTATTCAAATTAGGTGCAACTCAAAGAAATAAGCAAAAAAGATCACATGGAAATCAGCATTGTCAAAGCTGTCACATTTTACTCAACTAGGTGCAAGACACTGTTTATTGCGAGCATTTTTTCACCTTTATTGCTGATGGATATGATGATACAAATTCCATGACTAATGCTTATGTTTTGCAGTCTTGCATGTATATTCCCGAGTTAAAAAAAAAAAAAGTAAGGTGGAATTGATTAAAACAAGTCAAATGTTAAATGAGAAAAACTAAAGTGTATGCACGTGTATAATACAAGTAAATTTTATTTATTATTTTCCTATTAAAATTAAACTCTAGCTTATCTATAGCCTTTCTAATAGCCAACACAAATACAAACCTCTAACCTGCATTCAGCAAGGAATTGAAACAAAAGCTCAATTTTCCCAATCTGCTAAACATAAATAACAATAGTGACACGTAAGCCAATTTATCCCCAAAGCCTTATTAAGTACTGCTCTGTCATTACTACTACCACCATCATAGCGGAGCTCTGGTTCTTGTTCTATGTAATGATGAGTCTTTGAAGATACTATCAGGATCATAGAAATTATAATGCAACTAATACAACATAATATTTATTCTGTTCAGTCTACTTGTAACTTTAGATTACAGAACTAGATTAAGTGTTGTAACTAAAAAAATAATGGGATTACAAGTCATATACAAATACATACACACAAATCTGAAGTAGATTCAATGAAAATGATAAATGAGACATTCTTAAAAACATACATAGAAATCTATGCGAGCACTTCCCATCCACCTATACTTTTCAGATTCAATGTCAATATCCGCAACCAGACCTGAAATAGAATGAGATTTTCTAAGAGAAATAATGGAAATATTATGGATTGAGATCCTCTAGAGTTGTTCCTGGGTTAACTCCACCATAGAGTTCTTATAATCCTAATTTTCATCATTGTAATAGTGGTTAGATTTTTCCACAACATCAATAACTTAAATAGATGAGAAAATACTCCCAACCAATTTTTGTTTAAATGTTATTGGCATGGAAAAATCTAAACCATTTATTTGACAATGTATGGTTAAGATTTTAAAAACTTTCTGGTAGAGTACCCGTGCAAGTAAAATCAAGCATACCCCATGCAAGCATCAATATACTAAAAAATTTTGTCTCTCTTTGCAAAATTGTAGCTACATCCAGTGAGCGCTTATGACCTATCAATGATAAAAGAAAACAGTAGAAAATTCTTTAATCAAAATAATACCATTAAAATAATGGCAAAAGGAAAGGTGAATTGAAATACTGGCAGACACCATTTGTAACCTCGGATAATGGTAAGAACAGCATTAGGTGCTGTACAAGGATAGCCAACTGAATCCAGAAGGGACTTTACCATGCCATTTCCTGTCCCTACAAGAAAAAAATTTATTGTCAATATCAAAATTAATCCGAGGCATTAAAAATGTTCACTATAATAAAGAAACAACCACCAGGCCCTCCTCCTTCGTCATCAACAACAATGAGAATGGAATGGGAGAATAACTTGGTGGAAGTAATACTATGCTGCCTATGCAACTTTACATCGCTCCTGCATATTCATAATTAAGCTAATCACCACATAATATTACCCTTCAAAGTACTGTTGAAATGATTAGTGTCCAAATTATAAAATAACTTGGAAATACTCATCTTCATATTTGGACAGGAAAATTTAACGAAAGACAAATGGCCCATTTTCATAATTAGCACACATGAAAATGTTCATTTACATATAAAGTCCATGGCAATGAAGGAGCAATGTCTTGAACAAATATATTATCATGATATTAAGCTCAAATTTGTCTGCTGAAAACCAAGAAAGGAAATTTGATGATTCTTTAAATGGGGTTCACACTAACTGCAGAAATTTTCAAAATTTGCTTCCTTCCTCACAACTGGTTAATCATACAGAATCCTTTCCAATTACATAAAAACAAGTTAAAACCTCAAACAGATCCTAAAACCAAATTAATATGTGCCCAAAGAGTACAGGTCTAAGGAAATTCATTCAATGCTTAATATCAGCTACAATGCATGCTTTTTTTTTTTTTTTTTTTTTTCCTCTCAGTTCTTTTATACACTTAAAAATAAAAACCGTATTAACCTTAACTTGTGCCCAAAAAAAAAAAAAAAAAAAAAAAAACCATTAAATATAAATTTACATAACCATTCAAGTTTTATTTAAAATGCATATTAAATCGTAAGTCATAACTGAACAGAGCCATCAATGCCCAAAAACTGAATTAAACACTTCTAAATACCAAAACTGAGAGAAAAAGTTGCTGAAGTGGTCCTCTGGTAAAACGCTGTCATTTATGCAAATATGATATAACGTCGTTTTTTAAGTTTGTTTTTAATTCTTGTACCGATTAGGAATCTGACTCGCACATTTGCATAAGTGGCATTATTTTATTGACCATGACCACTTCAAATTTAAACCATAAACAACGGCCAACCGACATCCACAATTAATCACAAATAATTTTCCTTTCCTACATTTTCCAACCATCCAAACAGACCACAATTAAAAAAAAAAATTTAAATATTTACCGAGCGAGTCTATGTATTGACGGAGCTTTTGAGACCAGAGGTTAAGAGAGTCATTAGACAAAGGTTGAAACACGAAGTCCTTCCTCACCAAAGCTCCTTTGCTCGCGACACAGCAGATTCCAGCTCCTCCGCCTTTGACGACGGCTCTGATTCTAATCTTCGAGCCCTCCGTTACGAAACCGAGCACCTCTTTCTTCACCGTCAAGCAACGTTGACCTCTCTCCCACATCCTCAGCTTCCCATCCGCCGTTAGAGTTAACGGCGTCTCGCTCCCATTGATGATGACCCGGTCAGATACTATGGGCTGCTCCGCCGGGTTCTCGGGTTGCTCCATATCGAAAAAACTTAGAGTGAAAGAAAGAATTAAGAGTTGGAAAGAAACGCAGTCTCTCAGACTCTCTCAAGTTTGGTAGAAAACCCGGTTTTTTTGTTTGTTTGAACCGGGTTTTTGTGTGTGTACTTTGAATGTGAATGTGAGAGTTCGTATTTAACAATGACGTTTGACTCTGAATTGTACTTGGTAGTTGGTACGCAGGTGCGTTTTGTTTTACCTCATTTTTGTTTTTGGTTCTGTATTTTCAGTTTGGTTGTTTAATCAGTCACGTCACGCGCCATTGCCGGATGTGGATAACGGAAAAGTCTCCTGTTTTTTATATATATCCAATTTTGAAATTTAATTCCTGATTTGTTTTTGATTTTCTATTTGGGTAAAATTTAGGTAAGATAGCTTCTATATTAGGTTTTGGCTAAAATGAAAACTTGTACTTTATTTTTTTTTCAGAATTTATTTTAGTCTTATAATTTTGTTTTCGTTCATTTTTATTATCTAAGTTTCATATTTATTTAATTAAGGTATTTTCGTTAACTTTTGATAAAAAAATTTTGAAAAAAAAAATCTAAAAAATACTTTTTAATCATTAACTGAATTTTTTAATTTAAAAAATTGAAAAATTAACCATAATATATAACAAGTTTATGGAAAATTTTTAATTGAATAAACTTGAAAGTTAAAGGACTCAAATAAACGATAGCAAAGTTAAAGGAACGAAATTAATTTAGGTGAAACATAAATGGTGAGTTTTGAAATATAGTTAAATTCAAATGATTGAATTTAATTATCCTTATAGAATATAATATTATTTTTGTTTTATTGGTTAATGTAATAAAATATTCAAATTTAATTAAAGAGAGACTAATGTAAGGAACCTACGTATCTAAGTTTTTATCCTTTAAAATATTCAAATTTTAAAATGAAATTTTAAATTCATGTATTTGATCCTCAAATTTATAATATTTATTTAAAACTTATATTTTAAAATATCTTTATAATTCAAGCACTTAGGTAGATTGAATTTAATTGTCCTCATAAAAGATAATACTATTTTTGTTTTATTGATTAATGCAAAAACTTGAATTTAATTGAAGAACTTATTGTAGTGCACCTTAGATATGGATCTAAGTTTTTATCCTACAAAATATTCAAATTTTGAAAAGCATTTTTGAAATTTATGTATTTGATAACCAAATTTTTAGAATTTAATTGAAAATGACTCTTATATTTTAAAATATCTTGTAATTGTATACAATATTAACTAATATAAAAATGTTGCCTATAAAAAAAATAATAAAAATGTTGATGTAGCAAATGATGATTCAAGAAATCGAGATTTAATTTGATTGTATGACATGAATTATGATTGATGGAAGATGCAAAGTTTATTTTCTTTTTCTACTTTATTGTATAATGAAAAAAAAAACTTGGGAAAAAGCATTTTTCTACCCTTTAATTTGAGCAGTTCACTTATTCTTAAAAAAAAAAAAAGGGTTTGAGTAGTTCACAATTCCCCTTATATCTTGGAAATCAACTAATTTCCCCATTTATGTTTGGAAAATGAGCAAATACCCTCAATTTGTTACTTATTTCTTAGTTAAATCTAACAAAAAATTTTAAAAAAATTGTTAGTTGTACACCACAAGGAAGAAAAAAAGTTGAAGATTACATTGTTGCTTTCTTAGATTGCATTTGTAATCATTGTAATTTCACTAAAAAGGTAACGGATGGGAGGTATTTGTTCATTTTCCAAAAAATAAAGGGGGAAATTGATTGGTCTCAAAGATAAGGAGGGAAATTATGAACTACCCCAAACATAGAGGAGGAAAAAAAAAAAGCTCCCCCCCCCCCCCCCAAAAAAAACTACTTTTTTAAGGCATAAAAAAAAAAAAAAAAACCTACTTTAAGTTTATTGTACTATATTGTTTATAAAACTACCCAACTTTAGTATGCTCATTAAAATCTAGGAAGATAATATTATAAGTTATCTTATAAATAACATTATGTATCTAAAAAAAAACTACTTTTTTTTAAGGCATAAAAAAACCTACTTTAAGTTTATTGTATTATATTGTTTATAAAACTGCACAACTTTAGTATGCTTATTAAAATTGTTGGGAGGGGTTGGGGGGTGAACTTACACCCGGGCCAAAGGGCAAAAGCCAAAAGCCCAGCAGATCAAGCCTTAGAAGATGGGCTTGGTCCAAAGGTGAGGGTGGGAGTGAAGAGTCCTGTGATGTAAAGAGCAGCTCTCCGAAAGAGATCCCATGGAGATCCAATCTAACCACCACCATCGAGGCCCCTAGCTATCTGAGGTGGTAAGCAAAGCTTTTCCTACAATAGACACGTAAAGGTCCACAAGTAGCCAATTCCTTGCTTGATCCTAGATGCCACCGTCATCAAGATCACCTCGGTAAATGTCACAAAGAGATAAGGATTATAGAGACAGTCACCTCCGCATTAATGAGATGCTCTCTACCTAATTTCTTTTACATTAAATGCTGATAGACTGGCTTGAACAATGCAGACACTCCCAAAAGTCCTTTTTTTTTCCCCTAATAAAAGGGTGGTAAAACATAAAGGTGATGTGACAAGTATCTCTTAGAACTAGCTGGAAGTAGGCCAGCTGGGGATAAAGGAGGGGAAGATGCCTATAAAAGGGGGGGGGGGGAGATGCAGTGTGAAAGGAGGTTCAGAAAGATTGGGAGAAAAACTGAAGGAAGAGAGTGAGAGAGAGAGAATTGTAATAGTTGAAAAGAGATAAGAGTTTTTAGTTTTTTGTTCAACTCTTTGTACCTTGTGAAACTGGTTTATATATCAATAGATAATCTTATCATCCCTCCATCCCTTTGATCAATTGTTTAGATTTCCCATTATGGAAGTTCTACCTTATATTTCTTATAAATAAATTGTGCAAGTTAGCTACTTAATCATTGCAATCGGGATAGTGTTTATTTTTTATGCTCACAAAAATCTAGGAAGATAATATTATAAATTTCTCTTACAATTACTAATTTTGTATCTAAAATTCAATAATTTTGTATACATGGATTCATGGAATTTGACATACTTAATTTAGTAATTAGTATTACAAAATTGATATTTGTAATAATTTTGTATCACTACACACACCTGCCATATTTGTGTACTAATGTATATATTAGTGTATTAATTCAAGAGCTCGGCCCCCAACTAAATTTATTACTTTTTCCCTACAGGATAAGGGAAGGTGGTATAATTTTGAATATATAGTAATTTCAAATATTTCATTTATAATTTTGATGGTGGGTTTGGTTTTAATTTTATTTTCTTATTTAATTCATACAATTATTAGCTGTTAATTTTATTATATTTTATGCATAATTTTAAATTACAAAAATTTGCAATTTAAACAATTTATTGATGACACAATTTAGAGTTTGTTCTTTAGAAATGGCTTGGATTTGGAGGATATTAAGCTTATTTGTGATCAATTTGTTAGCATATACTTTGTATGTTCCTATGAAATGTAATCGTGTTACCTTAGCTCTTGCTAATGTTACAAAAGAAAATGAGAAGGTCATTGTTTGGTTAGAAGAATGCCTCTTTTTTCTCTTTTCAATTGTACAACATGATATTCAATAAATAAGATCTACTATTGTTCCGTTTAAAAAAAAAACATATAAACCCCCAACTAAAAATTCCTAGCTAGTCTACCCTAGGACAGGATAAGGGGAGATGATACATTTTGAATAGGTTGTCAAGATTTAGATATGGGTCTACAAAGTAAACCCACTTCAAACTCGATCATTAATATTGGGCTAGTTTTAGTGGTGCTTAGCATCACAAAGTCTTAGTTTCTACAGCATATACAAAACCCATTTAATTATTTAGTCTGGACCAAATTCACCAGAACCAAATCCACCGAAAAAACCTGAACTAGCTCATTAAGTATTAACCGCAATCCCATAAAAAAAAAAAAAAGTATTAACCACAAAGCCTTCAAAGTAAAACCGCACATGACGCAACAGCCAGTGATAGCCTTCAAAAGTTGTGCATTTTTTCTCTAGCTGTCGTTTAATTTAACTTACGGGCGTACCGAAAGTTTGAATAGATGAAAAAAAAAAATATGCCTGTGGAATAGGCCTAGTTTGAATGGATGGCCACAAGGAAAATTGACATATAGTGATTTTGATTGTTTAGAGAATCCTTCAACTACATAAAATAGGTAACTATAAAAATATAAACAAAATCTATGAAGTATATCTTACATTTGTGGGTACAATGGTGACAACCGTGACCAAAAATTCATAGTTGTATGACTGACCTATATAGTTGTAACTCTAAAAATCATGACACAAAAAGAAAAAAAAAAAAAAAAAAAAAAAAAACTCTTATGAATTATGCATTTTACGGATTTTCAAGGCACGTTCTACCTTTACATCATATTCTTCTTGTTTGTAAACTCCATCATCAAATAGAACTAGACTTTCTACGTAATTATCTAAATGGTAACAGCTTGATATGTCATTTTTCTGAAGATCCCATATAATACTTTGGCTATTTGGTTCATACAAAAGCAAGTCTTCATCATTCGAAGTTATTATTAGAACTTCACCATTTTTCTTAAAACCTATCACCCTTCCCAATCTTACACCGAAATCAATAGAGTATAACTTAGTCCAAGATTCCACAACTCCATATTCTTTCATCACCCACACATCATGCTTTTTCGCATGACACTCATAGTAGTTATTAAACCCTCCATGTAGAGCAAGTAATCCATTAAGCATTGCAATCTGTCCCCCCTCTAATGAATATTGACCCCCTTCTATTTCTAAATCCTTAGGAACAGGCACTTCATGATAAATAATCTCATCACCCAAATCGAAAGAAAGAATAAAATTGTGATAAGTATACTGCATGAAGTTCTGAGCAAGCCAGTGCAATGCCCCATTCATAGAAACCGAGACACTCGCTTGTTGAACAATAAAGCTAGCACTTGGTGGGAAAGTAAAACGGTGCCATTTCCTAGTGTTAAGAGCATAAATCACAGCCAAAGGAGTATCATCATCCAAATACATAATTCTCACCACTTTGTACTCATTAGTTGGGGCGTGATATCCAAAGCCAAGACAATACACATATGGTGATTGATCGAGATTTGTAACCAATGGAAGTCTCACGGATCTATTAACAGAAGGGTTCCAAAGAAAATATTTTTCATAAGCATTATGATGACTATCAACTAGACAAATTAGCCCATTGACTGAACCGACTATTTTGTAGACGCTGGTCGAGCTCCAGATATCCCCAGTGTCATAGGGAGGGTCGAACTCAATGAAATCTGATGAGTCATCTATGGCTGGATTGCTATGCAAACTAAAAATTTCTTTTTCGTACTCAAAACGTCCAAATAGAAAATAGGGTGAAGAGCGTTGGTTGCTGCGAGCGAGGTAAGCTTTGGCAAAGCGAGAGTTAGAGATGAGAGAGTACCATGTCTTGCAAACTGACCTAAACCTCAGCACTGACTTTGCCGGTAGTCCTAGAAGAATTTCTTCAATCACCTCTGCGGGCAAATAGTCTGACATGTTTTTTCCTTTGTTTCTCTGCGTCTGAAAAATATGAGAGATGGTGCGGATTGGGGTTGGTTGTGTTACGGTTTATACTACTATGACGCTATGAGAGTATGAGTCCTAGTCCTACTCGGAGTTGAAGTAGATACGTGTAGATTGTAGAAAACTACAAGCAGATCAGCCAGAAGTGTGATTTGGGCTCAGCCCTTTTATTCTATCTGAACCAGACCGAAACATATATTGGTGGGTTCATACTTTCATTCATCCATTTATCCCGTTGGCAACGGTGGCTCAATTTTTAATTTTATTTTTTAATTTTATATATAATTCATCCTTTCTTTTTAGATGATTGAAAAAGGAAAAAGACCAAAAAAAAAAAAAAAAATCTACCTAAAAATATGAATTATTTAGGAGAAAATCATATTCACCAGCAGTTGCCTTAAAAGAGATTTAAAAAAAAATAGATACAATAAAATTTTAATTTATGACATTCACTTTATAATGATTGTGATTTATCATCTCACTGAGATACCAATTGATTTTTACTTTATAGGAAAAGATTTTTAACAATTAAATTAATTGGAATAGGGGTATCAATTTGGGTTATTGTGTCGTGTTCGTGTCATGTTGAGGTAGGGGTATTTGGTTAAATGGCTCGACTTGAACCTAATCCATTTAATAATTATGTCATGAACTTTCAATCCTAACACAACTTGCTAATAAAACGGATTGACACAGCACGACACATTTGACATGCTTAATTAATGGGTAGTTTTTGGTTGACAAGAATGTGACACGACCCATTTCAACCCGTCTAATATTAAACGTGCTAGGTTGTCATAAATTCAGCCAATTTAACCCGTTTAAAAAAAGCTCTTGATTAATATTATTATAAATTTAATAAACAAAAAATTTAATATAAACTTATAAGATCAAAATACCTATTAAGCATATGATTTGAAAATTAATAATAACATCAAATATTACTTAAAAACATATTGTCCAAAAGTTTAAATAACATCAAAATATCTAATAAATAGTATTAAGTTTATAATGTAGTACCATCTATCTAGAAATAAGTTCTTTACATCTTAAAAAAAGTGCATACACTTCAACCCAAATCAAAATAACATATATAGTTCAACAACAATATAACATCCATCTATAAATTCGTTCTTTACATCCCAAAAGAAGTGTATACATTTCATCCTAAATTTAAAATAACTTTACTTCATATTCTTCTTGTTCTTAAACTCCATCTGTATCAAATAGAACTAGACTTTCCACATAATTATCTAAATAGAAACAGCTTAATTCGTAATTTTTTTGAAGATCCCATATAATACTTTGGCTATTTGGTTCATACAAAAGCAAGCCTTTATCATTCCAAGTTATTATTAGAACTTCACCATTTTTTTTAAAACCTATCACCCTTCCCAATCTTACACCGAAATCAATAGAGTATAACTTACTTAGTCCATGATTCCACAACTCCATACTCTTTCATCACCCACACATCATGCTTTCTATCTGAGCCTTCAAATCCGTGTAGAGCAAGTAATCCATTAAGCATTGCAATCTGTGCCCAATTTAATGAATAATGATCCCCTATTTCTAAAACCTTAGGAACAGGCACTTCGTGATAAACAATATTCTCATCACCAATCTCATAACCCAAATCAAAAGAAAGAATAAAATTGTGCCAGGTATCATCCTCCCGCTCGTGGTAGTCCTCCCGCTCGTGGTAGTGCTGAGCAAGCCAGTGCAATCTCCCATTCATAAAAACCGAGGCCTTTCCTTGAAGATAAAAGTCAGCACTTAATTCGAAAGAATGCCATTCCCTACAACCGTTAAGAGCACAAATCTCAACCATAGCAATAGTGTTATCAAAATGCATAATTCTCGCCACTTTGTACTCATTAGTTGGGGTGTGATATCCAAAGCCATGGCGATAATTACCTTTTGCAGATAAGAGATTTCTAACAAATGGAAGTCGCACGGTTCTATTAATAGAAGGGTTCCAAAGATAATATTTTTCATGAAGTTCACCATGACTATCAACTAGACAAATTAGTCCATTGACTGAACCGACTATTTGGAAGACTTCGTTCCAACTCCAGTCATAAATATGCGCATAGAGATAAGTCTTCTCATAAGGAGGGTGGAACTCAATGAAATCTGATGAGTCTATGGCTGGATTGCTATGCAAACTGAAACATACCTTTTCGTGTTCACGACGTCCAAATAGAAAATAGGGTGATGGGCGTTGCACTACAACAAACTTTAGTTATTTCAACCCTCTTTTATCGAGGGTTTACTAAAATTTGTGGATACAACCTACAAATACAAATGCGGAGATCTCACAGAGCGTGTGGAGATCTCATATATCTCGACGATCATGGAGATCTCATCGAGCTCGACGATCATCGGTTAGGTACGATCGCACAGCTCCAATTAGGTACGATCTCGGTTTTGTGACTCTTCCTCTCTCTTGGCGTTGTGTTTCTCAGCTCCGGTTAGGTACGAATCACAAACCCTAATTTCGTCTTGATTTTTTTTGTTTTTTTGGTTTACCCACACTTTTTCATTGATTTCCCCATGATTTTCGTTTCACATTTCTCAGAAAACTGAGCTCATCATCGATTTCCCTATTTCGATTTCTAATTGTTCGACCTTTGCAATTTCATTATTCGATTTCAAATCATAATCTCTGTTTCCTTTACAGTTTTCATACAAATATTGATTGAGTTTTTTTAGACACTCTCTAAGACTTGATTTATTATGTTTGTGTATTCAAATTTAGTTTTCTTTCTCTCCGTGTGTGTGTGTTTATTTCAATCTGCATCGCCCAACTTGTTGGCTTTGGTGGTGAGTGTTGACTTTGAACTGTATGGATCTACTGGGTGTCATTGTTAGCTATTGGGAATTTGTGTTTAGTAGTAGAGGAAAATTAGTAGTGCTTAAAGCTTACTTGTGTTTATAGTGAAATAGTAGTATTTTAACAATTCCAGAGTGGAGTTACCCTAAAACTTTGGAGACTCAGAGAACCTTAATTTGTAATTTACTATTTTAAACATTGTGTTTGGGATGATGGGTTTATTGGAATGCTATCAGTTTTATTTTTTATGGTAATTTGGAATGGACACAGGTTTTTGTTTAGATAACAGAATGGTTGAGGCAAATTTAGTTTTATTTCTTGTTTATTTTTTTTTTCCAGTGCTTTGGTTCATATTTTATGGTTGAAAAGGATGGGCTCCAATAGAATTATAAATATATTTGTTTGATAGGCTATTCGGACGCTGATCTCAAAGGGTGCTAGATTTGGTTCCAATCTTGTTCTTTCAACCTGCCTCTGCATTTTCTTCCCAAACGTGATTTTAAATATAGTAAAAAGGTAACAATTCTTCTTTATTTATTTATTTATTTTGGGTTAAGTAAAATGTGCAACAGCAAAGCTATATAAATAGCATGCCTTTTTATCAATTTTATTTATATTAACCATCTTGTTTTTGTCTAGTTTTCAAATTTCTTAGAATTTAGGCCCTGTTTCTGAATCATGGTGTTTGAATTTAACAATTTAGCATGGTGTTTGAATTTGTGTTGTTACTGTCACTAGTTTTTTTTTCTTTTTAAGAAACAATCATGCACACACAAGAGAGGAATAATGAAATTATTGTTGTGTAGTTTTGTTATATATAGAATTTTTGTTTGATGAATTATGTGTTAACAATTTAGCATGGTGTTTGACGGGTTTTAAGAGAAGCAAATGGTGCAGCCCACTGCTTAGCAACAGTAGATATCAGATTTCCTTTATCAAGGTAGGGAGTGAAAACATATTAGCGGATGCTAGGACAATGAATGAGATAAATAAGAAGGATGTGCTGGCTTATGATGTAGTATAAAATGAGGCTTATGGTGTACAGTATTTCAAATCTTTGTCTGATGCCGGACAGTTAGGATAAGGCTGGCTTCATTACTTAGTATGGTGCATACTGTAATTACTTCTTTGATTAGGATCTCAACGTTTTGGGATTCCACTGCTTTTACTTCTTTGATTATTTTATACGGCCTCATATTCTCCTAAACCCCATTCTAAGCTATTACCTCAACTAATTGCTCTTACTGTGCATTTTGAGGTTATAATGAGTGAATATAGAGAAACTACAATAGGGCTTCGGCCTAGGATAGAGAATTTGGCAATGAACATTTTCATATTGAAATGTTTGAGCACATTTTTGTTTTGTTCATAAATTTAACCTTCAAAGTTTTCTTCCACAGGACCATTGAATAAACACTATTATCACAAAAATGGTGATCAAGAATGAAATTGTTAAGCTTTAAATTTTGGAATATGTAATAGTGCAGTGTGATTATTCTTGTAAATCAGAGTTCAAGCAATACAAATATATTTTCAAAGAAGGGTTACTTAGTCTTAATTGCTTTACCAAACAGAGAAACAGAGGATGCTTGCTTTAGAGATAGCCTTAGAGATAGCCTTGTGGGTGCTGGTTTTCTATATGTCTTGGATCAGATTTCTCTAGCATGTTAGTCTATTAGCCAGTGGTGTATATGAAAATACTTGGTAGACATCCAAGGAGTAATTCAAGAACTTTCAACAAGATTTATATTTCTAGGAAGTATTCTTTGTAAATTTCATGTTCAATGTGAACATTGTGTGGGTTGGTCGGATCTTCTTGGCTGGAAATTCAAGATTTATTGAGGATGAAGATGATATGTCAGGATTTTTAATGTTGGACCCTTAACAAATGAAAGTCTTCTATGTTCTAAGTTCCCAACAGTATCAAACTCCACATTCACTCAATTTGTGGTAATCAACAAAAAGCCTTGAGTTCGTAGTAATCATAATATGGAGCAGAACCCTCAAACTGATTAGTACAAATGCAAAACAAAGCTTCTCACTATGGCTGAACTGCCTCCAGCTTTCAACCATATTCACCTTCATCATGTGAAATCCAACAAAGATCAGGAACATATCCATTTTCTTTGATTGTGGACAACAAAGAATTTAAATTTGCATAAATTTTGTCTGATTGAAGGTGTGACATGTCTCCAGCAGTAAAATAGTGGACCTGACTGCTAACAACAATCCAACTAATTCCTGGAGGCTTATTTAAACCCTTCTCTTTGAGCCATGTTCTTATTTGTCTAACTTCCAACCAATGTCCTGCCGCAGCATAGATGTTAGATAGCAAAACATAATTCCCTGGATTCATAGGTTCTAATTCAACGAGTTTTCAAAAATGTTTTCAGCTAGCTTAGTGCTGTAATTAAGCCTCTTTCTGGGGTTTTGGGAGAAAAGGCGGGCAAATTGGGGGGGAACAGGAAGTCTCTTTCTTTTTTATGCCTGGCTGTCTGTCAGTGTCTATTACTTATTAAGCCATTTTCTGATTGTCAACACTCTTAACTCCCAAACTCAATTCCGAAAAGCGAAAACCAACCCCCTTTGATCAATTATTATTATTATTATTATTATTAGGCCTTCTCTTCTCCTCAAAATTATTATTAAGACTACACACAGAACAGATCTCCTTTAATTTTTGGGGTCTGGATTTCAGGTCTTTCCGATTTTCCTCTGTCTTTCATTGTGAAGTTACTTCATATTAAATGCCTTAGTGGTTGGACAAACAAATCGTTTACTCTGTTGCTTCAATTGTTGAATGATGCACTTTCTAAAGTTATTGTAGAGTTGCTAGATTCATTATATGAGGCAAAGAAGATGATTCGGGATTTGGGTCTTGATTATGTGAAGATAGATGCTTGTAGAAATAATTGTATGTTGTATTGGAAGGAAAATTCCAACAAAAGTGAGTGTCAAGTTTGTGGCCTCTCAAGATGGAAATCAAGTGAAGAGAGAGTAAGGGGTAAAAAAGTCCCTCACAAGGTATTGCGTTATTTCCCAATAACACCAAGGCTCAAGAGGTTTTTCTTGTCAAAAAAGACAGCTTCCTACATGACTTGGCATCATGATAAGCGTGTTGATGATGGTCTATTATGACATCCAGCTGACTCTAAGGCATGGAAAAATTTTGATGAGATACATGAGTCATTTTCTTCTGAGAAGCGCAATGTTAGGTTGGGTTTAGCAAGTGATGGGTTTAATCCATATGGAAACATGAGCACCAGTCATAGCACATGGCCTGTTGTCCTTGTTCCGTATAATTTACCACCATGGATGTGTATGAAGCAATCTTATTTTATGCTAGCATTGCTCATTCCAGGACCGAAAGGTCCGGGAATTAAAATTGATATTTATTTGCAACCATTAATTGATGAGCTGAACAAATTATGGGAAGTTGGTGTTACTACTTTTGACTCCTCTAGAAATCAAAATTTCAATATGCATGCAGCAGTTTTATGGACAATTAATGACTTCCCAGCATATAGGAATCTTTCTGGTTGGAATACAATGGGTGCTTTGGTATGTCCTTCTTGTCATAATGAAACAAGTTCTTCTTATTTGCAAAATGGAAGAAAGTTTTGTTTCATGGGGCATCGACGCTTCTTGCCAATCAAGCATAGATGGAGATTGGAATCTAAGAAATTTGATGGTAAGAAAGAGATTGGTTTATCCCCTAAACAACTATCTGGAGATGATGTGCTTAGTCAATTATGTGATCTTGAATTCTTGATATTTAGGAACAGTGCAAAGAAGAGAAAACATGATGAGTTAAATGAAAAAGATAATTGGTCGAAGAAGAGTATATTTTTCAAATTACCATATTGGAGAACCTTATTATTGAGAAATAATTTAGATGTTATGCACATTGAGAAGAATGTGTGTGATAGTATAATCGGGACATTGATGAATACTAAAAAAAAAACAAAAGATAACTTGAATTCTCGTCTTGATCTAAAAGCCATGGGCATTAGGGAGGAACTCCATCCAATACCATGTGGGGAATATTTAAAGCTGCCATCTGCATGTTATACTTTATCTGTCGACGAGCAAAGAGATTTTTGTGGATTCTTAAAGGAGGTAAAGTTTCCTGATGGTTATTCCTCAAACATTGCTAGATGTGTGAATCTAAAAGATAGGAAGATATCTGGACTTAAGAGCCATGATTGCCATATCTTATTAGAGACCTTACTTCCTTTAGCAATAGATGGATTGCTGCCAGAAGAGGTGTCTAAACCACTAATTGTGCTGAGTAATTTCTTTAAAGCACTGTGCTCAAAGGTGCTAAGTGTGGATGACTTGGAGAAAATGGAATCTCAAATTGCAATAGCACTTTGTCACTGTTTTAGTTTGCTTTTGCAATCCTTATCTGATTTATATCTGATTTATATAACATCTAACTGATTGCTGGAACAAAAATGTGTACTGGATTGCTATTGTTAACAGCAAGTCAAATAATAATATGCATGACTTAATTTGATTTATATGCATGCTTTGGTTGGCACATTTCCATGATTTAGCTTGCTATTGGTCGGATTTGCTATGGCTTTATTCCCCCTAACAGATAATAGGCAACTACCAGAAATTCAAAATGAAAAGTGTGACAGAAAGAGGAATGACTAACCTGTGATAACCTTTGTGTGGGGTTGTGAACCTGAAAGTTTCCTGCTCTTTTTGTACTTAAACACAAGTCAATTTTCACTGTAAATTAAACATTTTCTTCTTTCTCCATGTTACTACAATGGTATTTTATCTTATAATTCAATATTTTGTGAATATTCTCTAAGCTCTATCTGTTTGGGCAGCAACTTACAAGCTAATGAGCAACGTGACATGCTCCATTCCTGAGTTTACTTGTGTTTCAGCTGCAAAGGTTGTATTCCAATTTCTCTCTTAATGTGTTTTTTCCCGAACTTCTTTATTAGTGTGTTTCATACAAAAATACCTGCACATGCTACATGTTGTTCTCCCTTTTGAAAGCTTCCGTGAAATATTGTTCCAACTGAATTTGTTTCCTCATTGTACTAAGTGATATTAATAAGAAAGTGGAACCAATATGTTGTCACCTAATAGACAATGATTAAATTTCATAACCTAAACTTGCATTTTACAGATTTTTGATTTATAGAAATAACTCAAGGAAAACTTTGAGCTCTTGCTATTTGAAAGAATATAGCTTTCGTCTCCACTTTTCAAATTTTATGCACTTGATCTATAATAATTTTCTTGGTAGTGTGAGAATATAGTTAATGGGTTAGTCTAAAAGCTACTATGGATCAGTTCATTATTGCTTTTATCATTACAAATTTTAGTTGCTCTGTTGAGTTGTATCACCTCACAATCAGCCCAATCTAGTAGTGATCACTAAGGTATGAAGATCATCTCAAGCTAGTCATTGTTTTAGTACTATTGGATAAATTTGGAATGACTTGTTGAGCTATTGGTACTAGTTTGCTATGTGATATTCTGTTCCTTTAGTCTAATTGTGAAATTTTCATTTTTGTTTTTTTTCAGGTGGCTTTACTGTTAATTTGGGTTGCTGATATAAGGAAACATGTGAAGAATTTAGAATTTGGGAAGGGACATGTATATAAAGCTGTGCATGTAACCGATTTTTATTTCCTTTCATCAACTTTGGCCTTATATAAGATGTATTAGGATTTGTTCTGTTCACCTACTACCATGATAGATTGTGCAAAGAACCTTGTTTTTACAATTTAAAACTCTTGCCCCTGTTGACTATTGAATTAGATCATATAAATATTGATCGGGTTAATTTGACTTTTGGTATCATATAAATTCATACAATTATGAATTTTTGTGTATGTGTATGTATATATATATATGTTTGTGCATGATTGTGGTTTTTTTTTTTTTTTTTTTAATTAAATAAAATAAAATCTTGTTTTGAGGGTCAAGAGACCCCTTAAATAACCTTATTTATCAAGGGTTGTAGATATAATTTTTTTAAACCTTGGTAAAAGGTTATTTAAGGGTCTCTTGACCCTCAAAATAAGATTAGAGCACTTATTTTAAGGGTCATGAAGGCCGTTAAAATTTCTTTTTCGACGGTATATATTTTGAAGGTTCTCAAGGGTCAATTGGACTCTTAAAATAATTTTTTTCAACGGTTTTTAATACTTTTTAAAAGGGTTTTGACCCTTGAAAAAAGTCAAATTTGTTGTAGTGTTGATTGCTGCGAGCGAGGTAAGCGTTGGCAAAGCGAGAGTTAGAGATGAGAGTACCATGTCTTGCAAACTGACCTAAACCTTAGCACTGACTTTGCCGATAGTCCTAGAAGAATTTCTCCAATCACCTCTGGGGGCAAATAGTCTGACATGTTTTTTCTTTGTTTCTCTGCGTCTGAAAATATTAGAGATGGTGATTAATTAAGGTTAAGGTTGTGTTACGGCTTATGCTTATATATTAACTAGTCATTAACCCGTGTTATGCATAGGATTACCAAATAAAAATTAAATATAATTATTTTATTTGAAAATGAATAAAATTAAGTAAAAATATAGCTATACGCAAACTGCTAAAAGAAGATAACAATATTTTCAATTTGTACCACTTCTTGAATCAAAACCATACAAAATCTTTGCCTAGAATGCAGCAACAATTTCAAATAAAAATGTGCAATATATGCACACTACATCAAGTGGAAAAGAAATATAACTATGCAATAATACATTTTTTGCATTTAGATCCAACAGGAAAAAAAATCCCTTGAAAATGCAAAGCCTTGGCATATGATATGATATCTATAAAATGAACTTGCTTGCAGCTTCGTGCAGAGTTGAAACACCAACATAAAGATCTGATATAGGCCTAGTCTTCCATGGGTCAAATAATTTGGTGAAACATTAGACACAATCACTTGTTTAAGAAATTAGTACAAAAGATCATATCAGGTTGGACCATTTTATTAGTTGAAAAATTTTTCTGCAAAGCCAAAGCTTATCTACAAAAAAATCATTGAATTCCAGATGGAACCAAAGGCAACAAAAGTAATGGTAATGTTTATTGCAATGGTAAATATCCCTATTGCACTTACAGTTCATAAAGGTAATGTTTATTTCCATACCTACTATTTGTTTAGTATGTATGTAAAGTTGACTTAATACGTATCCTTCTCAGTTGCATTACACATGGTAAGTACAATTTTGAAGCAAGTCACACGGTTTAGTTAACCAAACAAAATCTAACACAAATAAATATCTAAAACATAACCAAATCTAACCTTTATACCTTTATCTAATCCAAAAGCCTAAATCATAATCTATCCCAAGAAAATACCCAAACCTAGATCATATTTGTTAAAGAAAATATATATTATATTTAACAATATTTGATGCACAAAATTTTAAATTAAAAAAAATACCAGAAAGAATATATGACCTTTAGTTTGGTTTCAATAGTGACATAATGAAAGCCAATCAATAGATTAACTAATCCCTATGACAAAGAAAGACAACTCAAATTAGTAATTTTATTTGGTAGAACAAAACAGTATATAATTGACTTTAAGATATGGTTGTTACTTAATGTCACCAATCACAACAATATAAAGAGAAGTATATAGTTGCTAATCCAAGTATACTCATTATCCATTAGAAACTGTTAGTAAAAATAGACACATCTATCATCAAAAGCTTAGGAAACACACTAATGACATAAAACTAACCGTCAAGCGTTAGTTTTAAAACCAACACAAGGTATGTAAGAAACTAATAATTTTTTTTAAAAATGGTGTTCAAAGTGGGATATAAGCAAATAAAAGCAGTATTAAATAGAGACACAACTACTAAAATGGCTTTCAAATCAATATCTAGAAATTCCTAAGGAAATAATATTCTCAAAAGTAACTGCATACCACTTTGACTCCAAGCAAAATTATGAAAAGACTAGGGTAAAAGTTCTAAAATTTTAAACCTCCTACTAATATCAAATAAATGCTCAGATCAATGACCACTACATTTTTAAATCTTATCCATCATAAATAACCTAAAATTTACATATGCAAAACTGCAAAAATGCTGCTTCATTATTAGGGGGAAAAATTAGAGTAAAAGATTATTTGCATAGTTATGAAACTGTCTCAAACCCAAGATTAAACTTCAACCTTAATTATTTCAATAGCATACCAATTATGTTTTAAATGTAAGTTTGCATCTAACAGAATTCAAGTAGCTAAATACATGTTGATCAAAATGAGCAATGTCCATTGAAGCAAAATTACTTAAAAAGAGAAACTGAAAAAGGTCAGTCATGTTGCATATTAGATCTACATTATCGATGACAGCAATATCTGCCTGTTTCAATGTAGTCAACTCAAAAGCTTCCTTAAAGGTCCAAGTATTGGCAGTTACCCCACAGCGTTAAGCCATTGACCATTACTATCTCTAGATCGTGCTGCAAGCTCTAGTGCTTTATCAATAATATATGCTATCAGTATAACACCTCACTGAGTAATAATATGTGTGTTTCAAGACTTCATCAATTAAATCAAGATAGTAATCAGCATCAACCGAAAGAAGAAAAAAAAAAGTCAATCAAAATAACAATAAAAATCTAAAGATTTCTAAAACAAAACCCAATAACTATATAGCATCAAATCAACTGTGTCTAAATTTTTTATTGAACCCCATAAACAAAACTATCTGCAACAAACAACCCATATATATCACTGAAAATTCTAAAACCACAATCTACATCAATATAAAATAATTTTTCAGCCAAATAAATTAATCACCAGGCTGACTCTTAGGCCTTTCATAAACACACAAACAAAAAAAAACCATTAAATTGATACTATCTCCTCTGTTTGCATCATTCAGTAGGCTGCCTTTCCTCTGTTTGGTTTCAATTGAAAAACTTAAATTCTGAGAAAAGAGAAAGAGGAAAGCAAGCGTACCTAGGCTTTGGGTATGGAGTTTGATTTTCAATTGAAAACAATAACAGACAGAGAATGAGTCACATAATACAGAGAGGAAAACCAAAAGATGCAATGGCAGTGATCTGTGGTGGTGGCAATCCGTGGCAGCGGCGGCAATCCGTGGCGGCGGCGGGAGAATCTGAGTTTTGGGTTTTGATTATGGAGGAAGGAAAGGGTGAGTTAGGTTTAGGGGAAGGAGATGTTAGCGTGTGAGAAGAGGAGAGATTTTTTGGTTTTCAGGTTTTAAAGAGGTATCGGGTTTTGTAACATGTATTTGGTGGGGGGGGGGGGGAAATGAGATTTATTTTTAAATCAAATTTAAAAAATAGAAAACAAATACTGATGTGGAAAATTGTGGGAGCTTTTGAGGTTTTGGTTTTATATATAGATACATAGATTAAGGTTAGTTTAAAATTATGTATAAAATATAAGATTATAATTCATATAGTAAATAATATTCAATTGACACAAATTTGACATGTGTATTAAGAGTATAAAGAACATTCCGTCTAATGGTTTAATTTTCAAAATATATAGTAATTTTTAAAGGAATTTGTAGCTTTAGTCTACAACCAAATTTGTATCTAAACTTTAACCATTAAATTATTGTTAAATATTATCTCTTAGTCAAGAGCTTTGTAGTTTAATATTCTAATAAAATATTAATTTAATAAGATACAACTTGAGGAACAAAACAAAAACAAAAGCATGGGTTGTGTGAGATTTAAAGTTTAGAAAATTTTTAGAAAGGACTTTTAGATTGAATAGAATTTAAATCTGTTTTAAATTATTGTTAAATCATTCAGCTTGAGGGAAAAAAAAATAATAATAAAACATGTTTACATTGTGTTTAGTATGGGGGAATGTTTTATGATTCTCAGGAATGTTTAATGATTCTCATGTTTGGTTGCAAATTACACTAGAGAATTAGATACGTTAAGAGTAGCCACTTGATACAACCATGAAAACTATGGTTGAATATATATAGGTTCTAAAAATTTTGAAAATAGACTTTTAGTTGAAGTAGAATTTAAATTTCTCAAAACGTAGATTATAAAACTTTATCTAAATTAAACTATTGTTTAGTCTTATCCTTAATCAAGAGCTTTGTAGCTTAATATCCTAATAAAATATTAATTTAATAAGATACAAAAGCGTGGGTTGTGAGGGATTTAAGTTTAAAATTTTTTTATAATAGACGTTTAGTTTGAATAGAATTTAAATTTGTTTTAAATTATTGTTAAATCATGCAAATTGAGGGGAAAAAAACAAAATAAAAAATGTGATTATTGTTAAATCTTATCTATTAGTCAAAACATGAGTTTTATTTATTTATTTAATATCCAAATTAAAATAACATACATATAGTTTAACAAAAATATAACATCCATCTATAAATAAGTTCTTTATATTCCAAAAGAAATGCATACATTTCAACCAAAATTCAAAATAATGTAGTTCAACAAAAATATAACACCCACATAACTCATCAAATGTTAAGTATCAATGTTGAAAGAGTTGGAGCAACTAGTAGCTAGACTAATCATGACTATGACTATGAGTATTATCCATATATTCTTTAGGGTTTGTAAAATTGCAACTTACAATCATATCATGTATAAGTTTTTGTAATCACTTACTTTCCTTTTAAGTTTAAAATATATATTGGATATAAAAGGTATATGACAAATCTAAAATAAATATTTATTTGTTATACGAGTTAAACAAGTTGTGTTAAATGAGTTATTTCGGATTGACACGAATAAATTGACATGTTACACGTGTCAATTGCGAGTCACATGGGTTGACCCACTTATGACATTTTTTATTATTATTTTTTTTATTGTGTATCATTTAGGTTGACTTGTTTATGACTGGAAATTGCTAGGGCGCAACCTTAACCGATAAAAACTTGTGTTGTGTTAACATTGACACCCCTAGTTAGAACCCACCAAGCATGAGCTATATGATTACAATGTCCTGTTCAATATCTTTTTCTTTTTCTTTTTCAGTATGTAAAGTACTATTAGAGCCTGTTTGAGATGTGCTTATTTGCTTCAACTTATTTAAGTTTTTAGCTTCTTTTTTGTACTATTCATGGGCTTTATTGTACTATACAACTAAGTCTATTCATATCTTCATTCACACAAATGAACTAAGTCTTGAAACTCTTAAGAAATAAGCAAAAACCATAGAAATAGGATCACACATAAACTTAGGAATTTAAGACACAACAACTTCATAACCACTTAGTTTCATAAACATACAAATAAGATGACACAACCCTAAACTTAATAAACAAACCATATCAAGTCTATCCATTTCTTCATTCACATAAATAGACTAAGTCTTGAGTCTCTTAAATAAGAAAAAACCATGGTAACTAGCCAATATCTCTTGAAAATTCTCATTTAGTTTGCATGTTCAATATGTGAAAGAAATGAAATAATCAAACAAATATAACTCAACAATATATATCCAAATTTTCAAAAAACAATAAACACTCCCAATAACAATTGAAACCACCTTATAACACCATGCAAGCCACCCGCTTGCTCCAACTCAACAATCCACCTCAACACAATTATCAACATTATAATATAGAATGTTTAAGAATGCTTACAAATATTGAAAAAAAAAAGTAATCAACAAAAATAACTCAACCAAACGTAAGGTCCTAAAGCCTAGCTTTACCATCCTAAGACGAGTACCCTACCCAAACAGGAACCAAGCAAGAATAGAAGAAACTCATAAGCTATAACACAACCAAAACCTTTTATTTCCTTACCATAAACAATGTGCATTTACCAACTTAATACAAAGCATGTCATTATCAAACCATGATAAAATTAGCCAAAGTAAAACACTTGTCAAAGAAAGCACATATGAACTTACAAGATAAACCACACAACAAAAACTTGTAGTAAATTCCTTATAGTCTCAAAATTCTAATCATACTTTCCAATTAAATTTGCAACAGGTCAGATCTTTTTAAAAATTTGTTTGGTTCACTTAGTGTTATCCAAAAAGCTTGAAATTAAATATGGAGAAGTCCTTATATGTCTAGTATGTAACATAAAAAATTCAGCTCAAAATAATTTTTCTATAATTTATTAAAAATCACGTAGTGCATCTGACTCAAATCTGTCCCTGAAAGATTTAAAGTCACAAAAAAAATACTATAATTTTAACACCATGCCAAAAGTTTTGAGACTTGATTAAACCTTAAAGCAACATGTGTTAGCACACATAAACAACTAGGATTACAACCATAACCTCATATAACAATCATCATAACACAAGTCAAGAAATTCAATCCCATAACTCATATAGGCAATTTATCAAATACTTGGTAAGCAAAAGACATATGTTCACATTATTGGCACAAATTTATAGTTAACACTACAATCACAACTACATATGCCAAAGACATTTCAAAATGCAAGGAAACTCTCTTTCAAAAATTAAACCCAATCTCCCATATAAATAAAAAACCCAAATGATTTTTCAAGAAACCCAACTCACATGGTTGCCAAACAATAAATCACTTGTCAAAGAAAGCACATATGAACTTACAAGATAAACCACACAACAAAAGTTTGTAGTAAATTCCTTAAAGTCTCAAAATTCTAATCATACTTTCTGATTAAATTTGTAACAGGTCAGCTCTTTTTAAAAATTTATTTGGTTCACTTAGTGTTATCCAAAAAGCTTGAAATTAAATATGGAGAAGCCCTTATATGTCTAGTATGTATCATAAAAAATTCAGCTCAAAATAATTTTTTTATAATTTATTAAAAAATCACGTAGTGCATGACAGATTTAAAGTCACAAAAAAATATTATAATTTTAACACAATGCCAAAAGCTTTGAGACTTGATTAAACCTTAAAGCTACATGTGTTAGCACATATAAACAACTAGGATTACAACCCATAACCTCATATAACAATCATCATAACACAATTCAAGAAATTCAATCCCATAACTCATATAGGCAATTTATCAAATACTTGGTAAGCAAAAGACATATGCTCACATTACTTGCACAAATTTATACTTAACACCACAATCACAACCACATATGCCAAAGACATTTCAAAATGCAAGGAAACCCTCTTTCAAAAACTAAACTCAATCTCCCATATAAATAAAAAACCTAAATGATTTCTCAAGAAACCCAACTCTTGAGAAATCATTTAGGTTTTTTATTTATATGGGAGATTGAGTTTAGTTTTTGAAAGAGGGTTTTCTTGTTCTTCCCTTCCTGTTTTATTTGATCGTTGTAACCTTGGTTATTGATTTATGCCCCCATAGTACATCCCCAATGTACTCGGGTTGGCTGTTTTCTTTTGTTTAATAAAATTTTCGTTACTTATCAAAAAAAAAAAAAAAAAAAACCCAACTCACATGGTTGCCAAACAATAAATCACTTGTCAAAGAAAGCACATATGAACTTACAAGATAAACCACACAACAAAAGCTTGTAGTAAATTCCTTAAAGTCTCAAAATACTAATCATACTTTCCAATTAAATTTGCAATAGGTCATCTTTTTTAAAAAAAATTTGTTTGGTTCACTTAATGTTATCTAAAAAGCTTGAAATTAAATATGGAGAAGCCTTTATATGTCTAGTATGAACCATAAAGAATTTAGCTCAAAATAATTTTTCTATAATTTATTAAAAATCATGTAATGCATCTGACTTAAATCTATCCTTGACAGATTTAAAGTAAAAAAAAAAAAAAATACTATAATTTTAACACCATGCCAAAAGCTTGTAGTAAATTCCTTAGGGTCCGTTTGGGAGTTTATAAAGGAATGGAATGGAATGGAATGGAATGATCATTAAAAGAATGGAATGGAATAGAATGGAATGGAATGGATTTAGTAGGGAAAGGAATGGAATGGAATGGAATTTAAAAATCTTGTTTGGATGTTATAAAATAAATGAATGGAAAGGAATTGAATGGAATGGAAAGTAAATAACACCGTTTGGAAGTGACATTGGAAGGAATGGAATGGAATCATTTTATAATAACATTACTATTGTACCCCTCATTTTAAAGAACATAAAAAATAATCAATGAGAACTTATAATTGTTTTGAAATGCTTAGTATTTAGTGGATGATGTGAAACTAGTTAGCCACAATTGAGTCTGTGTTAGATTATTGAATTACAATATAGTTTTGTCAAGGTGAATAGAAATAATCACGCTAATCAATAATTTTTTAGGGGTTGCTAGTTTTTTTTAAAGAAATTTTCTTGTGATAGTTTTTAAAGAAATTTCAATAATTTTCTTTAAAGAAATTTTTTTTAGGGGCTGCTAGTTTTAGATTGAATCTTTCTTGGCTAGTGTGCTTTACAATAGATTTGATAATTTAATACATCTCCATCTCCCAATTTCTTTAAAGAAAAAAGAAAATTTTATTGTAACTAAAAAACAAGTTATGTATATTTCTATGTTGTAAAGCAATAACTTTTTTAATTTTTAGGCCTAGACATTAGTGTCAATAAGACACATTTGCGCTCATGATTTGGTAGAAGATTTTAACATTCATCCCATTGCATGTTAACTTTGAACTGACATGTTGTGTGCTCTTTGATTGCTGGCATTATGAGTGTTGGACATATATTAGCTTAAACTAAATTCATTAACCTGAGAGGAATATCATCTAACAAAAACCCTCTCTCTAATCCTCACCCTCGCCTAATGAAAATATGGCTGACTTAAAAATACTTTGTTTCTTGACCAAAAAACAGAGCATATCTCCTAACATGAAAGGCAAATAGCACTATTTGGATAAACTCCTTGAATTATTGGTTGTGAATGGACCCCACTGCTTTTGCAAAATATCAGAACGTGTAGTGTCAATTCCTAAAATGGTCAAGTTTGTCGCCTACAAGTCTCACTCCTATTATCAATAACAACAAATATTTAAAATTCATGACCAAAAGAGAACACAATATAAAGAAAAAGTAATTGAACACGTATCAGTACATTACAGGCACTACCCAAGTTATTAACTTACTTCTTGCATATCAATCGACATTCTCTCCTACGATTATTTGTAGAGATCCTATAATCTAATCACTTTTAATGTTTAAAGTTTCATTATATCCTTTTTATTTATTATTATTATTTTTAAGTATAAGAAAGTTGCGTTACTCAATCCACAATCCCAAGACATCCACCCTATCTTGTTTTCTATCAAGTTCAAACACATGCACACAGAATCAATTATTCATTGGGGAACGGGGTGTGGAGAAGAATCAATGATTCATTGGAACACATAAAAGCAATAGCAAATTGAATTTTAAGGGTCAGACCAAAAATAAGATTATCCAATAAGTTGTATACATTGGCATAACATGTTTCTATGGGTTTTGAAATTTTTTTTTTTTAATGAATCAATCTCAATCCACAATCCCAAGACATTAATGAAAAATAGTTCCTCACACATAACAAAGATAGAAAATATATGACAAGACATGAAGTAGGAAGCAAACATAACATAACCGGTAGAAACATAAGAAAAAGAAAGACTTGTGAGCAGTAACCAAAACTTGCAGCAGTCAAAGAATAAACAGCAGTAGCTTCAATGGTGTCTCACGAAACAGCAATAGCTTCACTTTGTAGCAAATAAGCAATAACACGTAGCTATGTTTTTTTTTCTTACGGCTTATTGAGAAAAGAATGGTTGATATTAAAGGGGTATTTAGGGGTTTTAACAAAAATTTCATTAAACTTAAACCCATTCCCTCCCATTCCTCCCAATTTTGAGGGGAACAAAAATTTGAGGTTTGGAGGGAAAAGGGAGGAATGAGCATTCCCTCCTAACCATTCCATTCCCTCCCACTTAAACTCCCAAACAAGGGAATGAACTTTCCATTCCCTCCGTTAAAACTCCCAAACAAGAGGAGGGAAGAATATTCTAAAAATATTCTTTTTTTTCCATTCCATTCCCTCCTTCCAAACGGACCCTTAAAGTCTCAAAATTCTAATCATACTTTCCAATTAAATTTGCAACATGTCAGCTTTTAAAAAAAATTTGTTTGGTTCACTTAGCGTTATCCAAAAAGCTTGAAATTAAATATGGAGAAGCCTTTATATGTCTAGTATGTATCATAAAAAATTCAGCTTAAAATAATTTTTCTATAATTTATTAAAAATTATGTAATGTATCTGACTCAAATCTGTCATTGACAGATTTAAAGTCAAAAAAAAAAAAAAAACTATAATTTTAACACCGTACCAAAATCTTTGAGACTTGATTAAACCTTAAAGCTACATGTGTTAGCACATATAAACAACTAGGATTACAACCCATAACCTTATATAACAATCATCATAACACAATTCAAGAAATTCAATCCCATAACTCATATAGGCAATTTATTAAATACTTAGTAAGCAAAAGACATATGCTCACATTACTTGCACAAATTTATAGTTAACACCATAATCACAACCACATATGCCAAAGACATTTTAAAATGCAAGGAAACCATTTTTCAAAAATTAAACCCAATCTCCCATATAAATAAAAAAACCCAAATGATTTCTCAAGAAACCCAACTCAAATGGTTGCCAAACAATAAATCACTTGTCAAAAAAAAAAAAAATACAACATTTACAAACTTGTACATAAACTTACAATGATTCAACCCTTGATGCTCAAGTCTTCTTGCTCAAAAAGCCAAATTTGAATAAGAGCTTTCTGTACCAAAATCCAAACAAAACAAGCAAACAACAAAAATTAGCACAAAAGTTCCATGACCCATTAAAGAAAAACCATATCAAAGCAAACCCATAAGTCAAAACACAAAGACTTATACTTTAAAGAAACTTGAACACCAAAAAAGAGGAAAAAGAGTATGGTGGTGGCAGTGGGTGGTAACTAGAGAGGGAAGAGCTTGTAGATAGGTGGGTCGGCTGTGGCAAGGGTGGTGGGTATGGGTGGCAGCAGTGGCAAGGTGTGAAGAAAGTGATATAGGGAGAAGAATATAGAAGAGGTGTAAAGAAGTGATGTGGGGGGAAGAATATAGAAGTGGGACGAAAGGGAGAAGTGGGACACAATGAACAAAAAGAAAAGAATGAAAAGAAAGAAAAGAATGAAAAAAGCGTGTAGAAAAAGAAAAAGAAAAAGAAAAAGAAAAAGGAGGGGCAAAACCGTGGGAAATGAACTGAGCGAAACTTTGTGTGGGAAGAGGGAAAAAAAATTTGGGGAAACATATAGCAACTTTTTCAATCTATTAGAAATTAATAACTTTGGTCAGCTGGTATAAATTCTGGCAACGAAGGAAAAAAAGGGGGGGGGGGGGGTGTAGGAACCAAGTCTCTGAAATATTTAGGTTGGATAATTTTATTTTAATGCTCCATAGTAAATTTGGGAACTTCCAATTCATTGGGTCATTGTAGAAACAAAATTCTGTGTATTCATTTACTATCGTGGAAAAGTGTTTTTTTCCCTGTAATCTCATTTTGTTCCTATTTCAACCAGTGTGTCTTTAAATCTTATATGCCCTACACAGGTCTACCATGTTTTATGGACTTTGTTGACTATATCTTGTGCTTGGCAGAGAGCATGGAAAGAGCAAAGCTTGCAATCGCATAAAACAAACTTGTTAATTTTTATGTCCTGCAATTGAGCTTCATATTTGTTTATTTTCTGTTCCAAAGATGGTTGACACCATATGTTGTTGCTAAAGGAAGAATAATCTTTTGATGTAGACCTGTAGGTTTGACATTTAGGTTACTTACCCAAAGAAAAAAAAAAGACAATTAGTTTATAATGTTACTATCAATTTCAATATCTGACTAAATCTGGATGAACTTTAAAGACAATGAAGCAAAACTCATTTATATAGCTAATGAAATTATGAAGCCTCAAGATTTTATTAGCTTAAGCAGCTCCACATTGAAGGCAAGGTTATCTCAGGACCCTGACTTGGAATATATATATATATATATAGTCGCTAACGCATGCTACGCACGAGAACCTACCTATTTGTGAGGTAGACTAAAATAATTTTATAAAATCTTAAATTAATTAAGAAACTACACCAATGCATGATTTGTGTTACAATTTGGTGAAGAAGTCATTGCTTGAACATGCAATAGCTTACAAAAAATTTGTCAAACAGTTTCAGATAGTGCAACAAAATAACTTAAAAATTAAAATATTAAAACTTCAGAAAGACCAAAAAATATTAAAGAATTAGATGATTCATTGCTTAGAAATTATTGAAATAAAACAAAATATATATGACTAAACAGAAATATAAGAGAAAGATGAGTTACATTCAAAAGAATAATCCATGACTATAACTATTGAAAGGAATCAAAAGATTTAGAGCCTACAAATTTTATGTGTGTGTGTGTGTGAGAGAGAGAGACTACACAAATTTAGATGTTAAAACTTCCAAAATGCCAAAAAGATATATAATTAAAGAATATGTGTGTGGGAGACTACAATTTAGATGTTAAAACTTTCAAAATGCCAAAAAATATATATAATTAAAGAATAAGTTAATGAAACAATTCAAAAAATATATGACTATTCAAAAGAGAAATATAAGAAAAAGAGAAAAGTGCACTAACCCATAAAGCAATAAGTTTTAAATTTTAACTAGCTTAAACTTTAAACGAACCTTATCGGCATATGGCCCACGCTAAAAAATGTTGAGCAAAAACATGTAGTAGCAGCAACCTTAAATTTCAATTATTGCAAGCTTTTTTATCTTGTAAAAAAGGGCTAAAGAGAATTTGGTGGTTCATGTATGAAAATTATTTTTTAAATAATACATGAAAACCATAAAATAATTTTTTTTTAAATAAAGTAAAGGAGAAGAAAATAACAGAATAAGAACTTATACCTTTACTCAGCTTTAAAAAAAAAAAAAAAATTGGGGTTTGTAATGCTTTTATAGTGTTTATGATTAACCTCGCAAATTTGGAGATAAATTATCAATATTTGAGTTTGAGTTTAAGTTGGACTTGGTAGAGAGATAAAATTTCACTCCTTATTAAGTTTGGACAAAACAAAAATAATTTTTTTTAAAATAATGATAATGGTGAGTTTGAGTTTAAGTTGAACTTGCTAGAGAGATAGAGTTCACTCCTGTTAAGTTTGGACTAAACAAAAATTATTTTATTTTTAAAAAAATGATAATGACGTGGCAAGTTCTGGAGAGGTCAATAAAAAGTCAAAGGTTTCGGTTTTATATATATACAAGTTTCATCTCAACCTTCCTCCTTGAAAATCCTTCAAAATAACAGGTTGTAAGCTGTGATGATAGACATTTAGGAACATCTCGTGGCTTCTTCAAGCAACCATCAATTGCAGATCTTTCACCATCATAGGAAACCAATCTAAAGACAAGCATTTGTAGGTTTGGAGTTCGATGAAGCAAGAGTTGTATAAGATGCCACTCACAAAGAATGCCAATTAAACCCAAGAAAGACAAATTATGAAACATGGGAATATCATCATGATTAGAAGCATGGAAGAGGATCTGCACAACAATATAAGAATCACAAATGTCAAAAAGTCAAAATTCACTCACAAGTACAACAATAACAATATTATAAAGTAGTAATCATAGAGAGTTAGAGCATGAAAGATGGCAACATGTTCTTACCTCTGCATTTACTCTGAGCAACTCCATGGATACAACATTACAAAATGGTCTCATGAAGTCCCGTACCCTCTTTGCAAAATCTTCAATACTGTTGTCACGTTTTATCTCATTGGAAAGGGCTATTTTAACCAAGTTGGGAAGGTTTTCCAACACAACATCCTCGCCCAAATAACCATAAAAATAAAAGAATTTAAGAGCTGGGGCATTGATATGGACTATGTTTGACAAACGACATGCACTTAAAGTTAATGTTATTACCGTAGGTATGAGTATAATTATGTCCAAATTTGTAGCTAGGTGCAAATGTTGGAGGACAGGGCAGGCAGTGAGGAGACGAGAGAGAGTTAGAGTTTGCATAACTAACATTTAGAAGGTCCATAATCATGAGGCTTGGGAACTCCGAGGCAACTCCAAAGGTTGATTAGGATGAGCATTTATGGAGAGATCAAGCTCTTTCACACCATGCCGAAAGGTTGCATGGATCCATGTGTCAACATGGAGTGGAAGACAATTTTTGTGCCAACGGATGTGCAACTCTTGTATAGGCGCAGGATTGGGAATTGTATTGCGAAGAATAAAGATCCTCGACACAATTTCCGTGAAACTAAAAGTATGATTTGATGCTGTAGAAGTTTTCTTCTGATGTCGTCTTCGTCTTTGTCGTCATCTCTTTCAATTCTTTGTTTCTTTTGAAACTTCATGCTTCCTACCATGGCTTTAATTTGCTGTGTGTGTTTTCTTTGTGAAAATTTGAGTGAGTATGAAGGATTTCAACTTTGGTAGGGGTTTATATTTGTTGAAATTTTTGTTATAGAATTTTAGTTGAAGTAGAATTTTCAAGCTCTTGAAACATATATCTAATAGAGTTTTACTTAATCTAAACTATTGTAACACTTGATAAGATAATTACACGTTAAAGAGAAATAATAAATATATAAGATATAAAACCTAAAAGAAAAAGAAAAAGAAAATAGTGGTGACGTGGAAAATTGTGAGAGTTTTAGAGGTTTCGGTTATATATATATATATATATATAAATGAGGCCCTTTCAAAAAAAAAAAAAAAAAAAAGTCCAACAAACAGAGTTCTATCCATCTGATTTATGCAAGGAAAATTTCTTGACACTTTACAGTCATCTTCAAAATTACATTTTTGATATTCACAACAATGACTCATTTGTAGAGCTTAAATGAATTGGTTACCTTGTTGAATAATTAGTGGAGTCGCATAAGCATATCATATTTCTATTAGTCTATTTGTTTGTGAAGTTAGTTTTAACCATTCCTATTGCAACTGCAATAATAGAAAGAAAATTTTCAGAAATAAAATATATAAAGAATGAATTACATAATCCGTGGATGAATGATTGTTTGATTTTGTACATTGAAATAAATGTAACTTGCAACATTGATAATAAAATTATCATATAACAATTTCAAAATATAAAATTTTCTAAAAATTGTAAAAACTTATGCATTTGCGTGTTTTTTTTGTCAATATATAAAGTCCTATTTTTATCAGATTTTTATAATTTAAGTTTCTTTATAACCATTCAGAAAAAAATTCCTTAAGCCGATACTCAGGTTGAAGTGCATTTTCATTTTATGTCTCCTTGACGCAGCTAAGGCTACTGAGATTTGCATTGTGTCTCATCATAAATTACCAATGTTGTCCCTGCTTTAGATCAAGGGCAGGCTGGGCAGCATTAGGCTTGAATGCCGTAGTAGTGATTGCATTATAACAAACTACCCAGAGGTAGCGATGTAAATCACATTATTTATGACTTTATCTTACGTTTTAAATGGCAATCCGTTACAAAATGAATTAGAGCATTCTCATCAAGAATGCTAAATGCTATTTTTTAACATCAAATTTTAAAAAAGCACACTCCATCAAAGGTGCTAGATGCTATTAATTTTGACATCTAGCTACAGTAGGCTGCTATCTCTAGCAGCCCATTGTAGCAAGATGTTAAAAAAAAAATTATTTGTTTTATAAAAAAGATTTTGTCTACCAATGATTCTTGATACGGTGGTCAAGTATAGATAATTTAATAAATAAAATTTACTTATAGAAGGATTATCTTGATATCTGTATGATGTAATTTGATGAACAAACGATATGTGATTTGATAACAAGGGAATAATTCTTGCATTTAACTTGCACTGCTGCTGCAGTGAGTCTGAATCTGATATTTTATGATTTACGCTGTCATGGTCGACTAGATCGAGTGGATAGGTTTCTGTGACAATTATAAAATGATGTAAGTATTCTATTGCGTGATACTTCAGGAAATGAAAAGCACGTCCCAAATGAGAGACCAACACTTTTCTCTTCCCATGCTTATTGTGTTTTTGCACTGGATATATGCAAAATTCCACGATTTTTCCAGCCAAAAGTACTAGTTAGTTTCATGGTGTTTCACTACTACGATTGTTCCCATGCTTGTTGACTACTTCATATCACAATGGATGTAATTATTGATTTAAATGAATAAAGAATAAAGAAAGCATAAAAAAAAAAAAGACTATTTAAGTGAAGTGTTAAAATAATAGAACTTTTGATATTGGATGTATTGTAAAATGAGATGTTAAAATGAATAAAATAACTTTTTGATATGCTAAATGCTATATTTTATAGTATTCTTGATGAAAATGCTCTAATGTTAGCAAATTTGATTGACTAGTTGCACTCCATGTTTCTTCTCACTTATGGCAAGGGAACCTATTTTAAGCATCAAATATAGGATTAAACTAGTGATGAATGAACTAAAATAGTTGAATTGTTTTGAAATGATGACTGTTTAGCACAAAAAAAGTATTTTGTATCAAATGATACCACGTTATCCATATCAAAATCTAATAAATGAGAGACGTGTGTAAAAATAACTATCTATACTATATTTTGCTAACATATCTTACACTTATTGGATTTTCATACCGCTGATATGGTATCATTTGATACTAAGTACCTTCTCGTTTAGCACATGCTTTAAGCATGCAACATCATGAAAATTTTATTAAAAGTAAACTCTCTCTCTCTCTCTCAATTTATAATATCTAGTTCTCTCTACTATAAATTGTGGCCACCAATGATGAGAGAATAGCAGAAATTTGTCTTGGATTTGAAGCTGATCGATGCAATAATGACTTTGAATCATGCCAAAATGTAGACGCCAGTGGTTCAACCTTAATTATAAGTCACATTTATATATTAATTGAATAGACTCATAAGGTTAACTTAATTGACCCTCAAAAAAAAAGAAAAAGGTTAACTTAATTGCTTGATTGGTAGGAACCGAAAGCTGCAATGAGGCAATTCAAAAGCTTCAAAAGAAATTTGAATTGTTAACATTAAAGGAACCTGATATAATAGATGGGGTTGTCGAAGCTCTGCAGATAAGTTATTTTCCTTGCAATATGAGATGGTCATTCAAATCTTTTTTTTTAGCCATTCATATCTGAAACTGGCCATTAATTCATGTCTGAAACTTAAAAAAAGTCACACACTTTTTGTTACAATCCTCTTCAACATGGAGGAAAAGAAGATATGTTATATTTGTAAAGTTTACTATAGTAAACTTTACATATGTTATATATCTTCTAGTTCGGCCGGGATTTGATTTGGATGTTTTTATGGGGTCTGTTCCACATTGGAGTGACCTTGGGAAAGTTTTTACTTGTAACCTGAATTGTCCTTAACCATAATAGAGGAAGATATAATAATAGAGTATTTTTCAACCTTACCAAAAATATGGGCCTATTTTGTATATTTATACTTCAACGTGAATTTCAAATTACAACAAAATGGTTATTGTACCGATTGTAGAATTTAAATTAAAAAAAAAAATCAACAGAGATAATGTCTAGGATTTAGCTTCAGTGATCTTAACTCTTCGACTTAATGTGATTGTAATCCTTTAATTTTTCCCTTGAGTTTGGTGGCTGCACATTATCTTAATTTATTTGTAACACGCCCCCTTAAGCTCAACGTCCATTGAGATTGATCTGAAGCAAGGCAAACCGGGTTGAAGAAATAATTGGGTCCATTATAATACATTAGGGTTTGAAACAAGATGAGTTGGGTCTTAAATTAATAAACCTATGGTATGTTTGAAAATGATGAAATCATAGTTTTTGTTTTTGTTCATTTATTTATTCAATTTACAAAAAAATACTTGCAAGTTAAGAGGTGACAATTTGTTATAAAAATGTTGTGCCCGTAAGACTACTTGGGTACTCGTCACTTGATATTTTGATATAATAGAGTTTAATCTTAGGTAAACTATCTTTATGAGAGTATAGTCTCTTTAGAGAAGATGGTCACTTGGCAGGTTTCACACAAGCACAACCACAATTTTTAGGACTCTAGTTTTGAAAATATACATGAATTTCCTCCTTGAGGATCATGGTTTTGGAAATTAAATTACTTGGTAAATTGTAAATTTGGAGTAACTTCATTATTTGGTAAACTAAGTTGTGCATTTTCTCTCTTTCGTTTAATTTACAGATGTACCAAAAGTTTGAATAGATGTAAAAAAATGTGTCTATGGAATAGGTCTAGTTTTTTATTTATTTTTTATTTTTTTATTTTATTTATTTTTTATTTTTTTTTCAGATAGGGAGATAGGTCTAGTTTGAATGGATGGCCACACAGAAAATGGACATATAGTACTTTAGTGTGTGTCAGGAAACATCTTATTTAGTTTTTTTGTTGTTGAAAATGCGTTAAAAAATGCTTATATTTTGAATAAGTAAAAAAAAAAAAAAGTAAAAATTAGGTTATAAAAAGCTATACATAAAAACTAAAAATCAAAAAGATAATTTATAAGTTGGACCCAAACTACACTTAATGTGTAAAGAATCCTTTAACAATATAAAATAAGTAACTATAAAAATAAAAATAAAATTAATGAAACATATCATGCACTTGTGAGCACAAGACTGACGAAAAGTTCAAGACCTATATAGCATTGTAACTCTAAGATTGATGTGTTTTATGGATTTTCAAGGCACGTACAACACTGGTATAAGGTATCTCTACAAGACTAGTACAAGACTGGTATAAGGTATCTCTACCTTCATATTCTTCTTGTTCTTAAGAACAAGAATCCAATAGAATTAGGCTTTCCACATAATTATCCAAATAGAAACAACTTGATACGCCATTGATTTGAAGATACCATATTTTTCTTCGATTGTATGGTTCGTACAAAGACAAGTCTCTTCTGCAAGATGGACGTCTATGTGGCATAGTTACTAGAACTTCACCATTTTTCTTGAAACCTATCACCCTTCCTAATCTTTCACCAAGATCAATAACGTATAGCTTAGTCCAAGATTCCACAACCCCATACTCTTTCATCACCCACACATCGTGCTTTTTTCCTAGCCAAACATAGTGTTGGAAATAAAGGAGAGATATTACCTTATTTTTCCTTGGAATTACACAATATAATTTTACCAAAAGAGGCGGCAGAGATGAGGCGTGGACAAAGTCACTATCTTGAGACAAATCGTGCCATCTACGATATATCCGATGTAGTTAGACAAATAGTTTATGCATGTTGTCCCCATGATACAATAACCCAGCCACCTTTACTGATTATCCTTGCGAGCCTACACTACTCGTAGGATATAAGCTCTCTATAGTACTTTCTTTTCCCAGAAAATTTAGTAAAAGATATATTTTGTGAATAGTAAGAAGTAGTAGATGGTAAGTGTTTAGAACAATAATAAAAATTGTTTTTGAAAGTCTGTAGCTTTTGTAATTCAAAAATAATGTGTCTTAAAAACTTTTATTTCTTTCCATATATATAGAGCCGGACATGTAGCTTGTCCTTAGCCAAAGAATAAAAACGTTTGCTAACGTTAAATGGTCATAAAGTTGTTCAAATTAATATATGATCAAAATGTTTCTTTATATATATATATATATATATATTATAGTTTTTTGCCAGCGTATATATGTTGAGGCAAGTTAATAGCCAAAATCAAGTTTGTATTTTAGTGTCATAATGCCATTGAAAACAAAATAACAGCCCATAACGTGGCTGACTTTTAGATATCAATTAATATTCTCTTTTGAAACTTTGACTATACACAATAATTACAACCAAGAATGGAAAGCAAGTTATAATGCTATAAATCATCAACAATAAATTATATAGAGCAAGATTTAGGTATAGTACTTAGGTGCTGTTCCTTAAATTTCATTTTTAAGATTCTGCCATATGGATTTTTTTTCTCATGGAATGAAAGTATATTTTTTAGTTAAGTAGCCACAT
This sequence comes from Quercus robur, assembly GCF_932294415.1. NCBI lineage: Eukaryota > Viridiplantae > Streptophyta > Magnoliopsida > Fagales > Fagaceae > Quercus > Quercus robur. Next base: position 83,579,396 of record NC_065538.1, on the reverse strand, counting down.
GGCTAAATCTTAAGAGGGGAACCTAAGAAATAACACCTAAGGTACTGTACGTAAGTTTTGTCCAATTATATAAATGTATAGTTGTATAATTTTTCTGATACTTTCCATCTATAACGTTACTATTAAATATATTAAAAGAAACGTTTTAAAGCAAAAGTTTATAAAGGAAAGTGTACTAAAAGCTGTCAATATATGGTATTAAAAATCATATTAATTTTCAGGAATTTTCCTAACTAAAACCATTGACAATAGCTATTCAAATTTTGAATTATATTTGAATTTCAAAATTTAGCAATCAACATATCTGACATTAAGGGGTAATTGATATCATCAATTCACATAAATGAGTATAAAAATAAGGCGTAAATGCACTTTTAGTCCCTATATTTTGGGGTCATTTCTATTTTGGTCCCTACATTTTCATTTTACCACTTTTAGTTCCTAAACCAATTAACGCGTGACATTTAAGTCCTTACGGTTACCCAACTAACAGAAAAAGCTGACGTGGCTGACGGTACATTAAAATAATAATTAAAAAATCTATTTGACATTAAAAAATGTCACATCAGCATCTAAATTAATTTTAATTAAATAAAAAAATTAAAACGAAAATTAAAAACAAAAAAATTACAGATCTAAGAACAAGAACTTGTTTTTCAATGTTCTTTTTAAATCAAGAAATAAACCCAGCAACGACATCAAACCCAAAATCAAAGAGCAAACCCAGAATCAAAGAGCATGAACATCAAAGAACATGAACATCAAACCTACAGGAAAAAAAAAAAAAAAAACATGAACATCACCAAATCAAAGAGCATTAACAAGAGCAAACACAGGAAAACCCACACGAAACCACACCTAAACCAAACCATCCAAAGAATAGAAACCCAGCAAAGCACCCAACTCATCCACTCCCAAACCAAACCATAATCAAAGAAATTTCGAATACCACAACAAGTTAATAACTTAAAAAACAAAAAGAAATTTCAAAATGTGAAATTCCTAGCAAACGCTAAAACCAAATCTCCAGCAAACCCCAAACCCCAAATGTCTAGAAACGATCACCGATCAGACCAACAACAACAACCCTGCAATCCCAACCAACGAACCCAGTCGAACCCAGCACCCACCAACAAGCTCCCTTCCACCGAGACGGAACCGAACTGAGATTCCTATTGAAAAAGTTACGTCGCTCTAGCCAGATTTCGGTATCGAGAAGACCGATAATGACATTGGAGCCGTAATCGGAATTGGACTAGAGACCGCACTAGTTCCTGAGGTCGAGAAACTGAGGAGACTGAGTGGTGTGAAGCTCGCGACGGCGGTCCTTGAACACAGCGATGACTGAGGGGTTTTTGTCGATCGTATCGGCTTCGCTTTACGTCAGAGAGGCAGAGAAGCCATCTCTTTCTCTAAACCCAGATCTGATCAAACCCAGTCAAACCCACCAACGATCACCGATCAAAGCCAAAGAGAAAGGACAGATCCCAACAAACCTAGTCGAACCCAGCACCCACCATCTCTTTCTCTAAACCCAGATCCAAAGAGAAAGCCGAAAGAGAGATAGAGATAGAGATTTTGATCTGAGAGAGAGAGAGCTTTAGATGAAAGAAAGCTTCATTTTAGACGAGAGAGAGATTTAATAAGTTGAATTTAGTGGATGAGCAATGACCAAAATGTTTTTTATTTGGATTTCAAATAAAGGAAAATGTCGTTGCTGGGTTTGCTCTTTGATTCTGGGTTTAATGTCGTTGTTGGCTTTGATGTCGTCGCTGGGTTCGATGTCTTTGATATTGAATCTGGGTTTGCTCTTTGATTCTGGGTTTGAAGTCGTTGCTGGGTTTATTTCTTGATTTAAGAAGAACATTGAAGAACAAGTTCTTATGTTCTTAGATTTGTAATTTTTTGTTTTTAATTTTTTTTATTTAATTAAAATTAATTTAGATGCTGACATGGCATTTTTTAATGTCAAAATAGATTTTTTAATTATTATTTTAATGTGCTGTCAGCCACGTCAGTTTTTTTTGTTAGTTAAGTGACGGTAAGGACTTAAATGTCACGAGTTAATTGGTTTAGGGACTAAAAGTGGTAAAATGAAAATGTAGGGACCAAAATAGAAATGACCCCAAAATATAGGGACTAAAAGTGCATTTACGCCTAAAAATAAATATGACATTTTTTATAAAAATATCCAACACATAGTAGCCGTCAAACTGCCCTGCCTCCACCCCTCCGTATAAAGCAAGCAATCCATTAAGCATCCCAATATTTATCCCCATTAATGAATGTTGATCGTTTTTTTTCTATTTCTAAAACCTTAGGTTTCGTTTGGGAGTTCATAAGGGAATGAAATATAATGGAATGATTATAAGGGAATGGAAATGAATGGAATGTATTTAAGTAAAGGAAAGGAATGGAAAAGAATGGAATAGAATAGAATTAAGTAACCTTGATTGGATGTTTTAAAATAAAGGAATGGAAATGAATGAAAATGAATGGAATGTAAGTAATCTTGTTTAGGAGCAACATGGAAGGAATGGAATGGAATCATTTTATAACAATATTACCATTAGACCCCTATTTTAAAATAAAGGGTTAAATATATAGGGGTATTTTGAGAGTTTTAGTAAAAAAATCATTAAATCTAATTCTATTCCCTCCAATTCCTCTCTATTTTGGGAGGAATGAAAATTTGAGGTTTTAAGAGAATAGAGAGGAATGAGTATTCCCTCCTGCCCATTCTATTCCCTCCCACTTAAACTCCCAAACAAGGGAATGAGTTTTACATTCCTTTCATTAAAACTCTCAAACAAGAGAAGGGAAGAATATTCTAAAATTATTCTTTTCATTCATTTCCATTCCATTCCATTCCCTCCTCTCAAATGAGGCCTTAGGCACAGACACTTCATGAAAAACATTCTCATCACCCAAATTGAAAGACAATATAAAATTATGATAAGCATGCTGCTCGGGGTTTTGACTCTTCTTAGCAGCAAGCCAGTGCAATGCCCCATTCATAGAAATCGAGGCACTCTCGTGTTGAACAAAAAAGTGAGCACTTGGTGAGAAAGTAAGGTGACAGTCACCATTATTATGAGTATAATTATAAATCTCAATCACGGGCTCATGTCCCTCCAAATATGTAATTCTCACCGCTTTGTATTCTTTAGTTGGGGCATGATATCCAAATCCATGACAATAAATATATCGCCTACTATGGAGATTTGGAAGCTACACGGATCTATTAATAGAAGGGTTCCAAAGAATAAATTTTGTATTATTAACCAGACAAATTAGTCCATTGACTGAACTGACTATTTTGAAGTTGGTCCATCCATGCTCATACGGACAGTGGAACTTAATGAAATCAGATGAGTCCATGGCTGGATTGCTGTGCAAAGTTAAACGTTGTTTTCCATCGTAACCACGCCCAAATAGAAAATAGGGTTGATGGGGAAGTAGAAAATTAGTCCAACTCCAATTCGTCCAAAGGCATCGTCCAGAGCCAATATAGCAAGTTGGACCAAGAATCACCCCAGAAGAAGGAAAAATGTTCATGGACAATAATATTACTCTTGATCAGTGAAGTCTCCCATGGACGATAAACTCGTCCATGAAGGTCGTCCATGGACGATCATCAGATGTCCAGGGACGACCAAATCATCATACACTAGACGGACGAATACGCAACACTTAGAAAACCTTCGACCTTCTGTAGCGGTTACTAAACCCGTAGCTATCGCCATGAATCCCTCAAATGAGTTAACTTCCGTTAGCGGTTACAACTTTAGTAGCCGTTGAGGAAGTTAACTCCGGACTCATTGGCTTCCACAAATCTTGGGGAGGTTATTGGACAAATAACCGTCCCCAGGATCTCTATATAAAGGACCGGTCTGAACCCAAGAGAGGTAAAAACATTCTGAGACTTGACTCCCAAAAACTTGGAACTTCATTCCTGTGAGACTAACTTTGCCATCGGAGGGGGTTTGGCCGGTCTTCTCGGGTCCCCTTTTTGACAGCGTTTACTTTTTGTAGGCCTTCCACCGTTTAGTAGCCCATCGAAGCCAGAGCATCCATCTTACTGATTTGAAGCGATATCAGTTGGCGTCGTCTGTGGGAAAAGAGATTGTTTTACAGTTTTCTTTTCCGCGACAAAAGGTTAGGATGGTCAGGACCAGATCGAGGGCTACTAGCCCAGGACGTCAGGGAAGCAGAGGCGCTTCAAGCAATCCCCAACACGATCGCCAATCTGCACCAGTCATGCAGACATCGTCTGTCTAACATGTGCAATCTATGGCAGCTGCAATGACTCACCAAAACCAAGAGTTAAGAATGGAGATCAATCTGAGAAGACAGACACGTGAGGAACGTGAAGGAGGAGGACAAATACAGGGTCATGGTGATAGAGAAAATACTGAGATTGGAAGTCAGTTAAGAAGCACTACTTCACGGACGGTACCACACTTGAAAGAAGAGATGGACCAAATGAAGAAAGTCATGGAGGAAATGAAAGAGAACATGAGGAGGACGAACCCTATAGAAGATTTGGTCCACAGGACTGACTCTCCCTTTATGGCTTCCATCAACGGTCATCCTCTACCATCAAAGTTCAAGCTGCCTTCTCTAGATTCGTATGATGGAACGCGTGACCCGTTTGATCACATTGCTACCTTCAAGACGACAATGCACCTTTAAGGGGTCCTTGATGAAATCATGTGTAGAGCCTTCCCTACCACCTTTAAAGGTCCGGCATGAGTCTGATTCAGCAAAATACCCCCAAGTTTTGTAGGTTCTTTCGAAGAGTTGAGCAAATTGTTTGTTAACAATTTCATTGGGGGACAGAGACACAAGCGTTCTTCATCCAGCTTGTTGACCATAGAGCAAGGGGAGAATGAGAGCCTGCGGTCAATCATCACTCACTTCAACAAAGAAGCCCTTAGTGTGGACGAGGTAGACGACAAGCTTCTATTGGCGGCCTTCCATAATGGGATTAATTCTGATCTATTTATCCACAAGCTATATGAGAAGGAGCCTCAAACCATGGCTAAGCTCGTCCATTTAGCTCAGAACTTTATGAATGCAAAAGATGTGATCATAGCCAAGAAAAGGAAAAGAGCCGAAAGGATGGAAGCGCACCCAACACGCCACTCAGAACAAGCCCCTTGTCCAAAGAAGGGATGGACGGAAGATAAGAAGGAACGAGATAATAAGAAGAGGGGTCCTTTGGGAAGAAGCCAGAACTACACGCCCTTGAACGCTCCACTTGATCAGGTGCTCATGCAAATCAAAGATGACCCTTCTCTAAAATGGCCAGAGAAGATGAAAGAAGATCCCAATAAGCACAATAAGAGTATATATTGTCGCTTCCATAGGGACCATGAGCATGACACGGATGAATGTTATGACCTGAAGCAGCAAATTGAGAATTTTATTAGACAAGGAAAGCTGAGGCATTTCGTTGGAAGGGATCATAAAGATGAGAAGTTGAAGGGAAAAATGGAAGAATCGTCCCGGCCCCCGCTAGGAGAGATAAGGATTATCATAGGAGGAAACTCGACGAGGCAATCTTCCAAGTTGTAGAAGACGTATCTCAAAGTGGTGCAAAACGTCCAACTCTCTGGACGATCACCAAGGACGAGATCAATGGACGAGCCGGCCATTTCATTCACTGATGAAGATGCTGAGAGGATCCATCACCCGCATGACGATGCAATTGTTATTACTCTGCTTATTGCAGATTATACAACCAGGAGAGTGCTAGTTAATAATGGAAGCTCAGCAGATATATTGTACTACCCTGCCTTCCAACAGATGAGGCTTGGACGGGATCAACTTCGTCCAGTGTGTTCACCATTGATAGGGTTCGGAGGAATGAAGGTACAGCCCGTAGGCACCATTACATTACCAGTAGTGGTAGGGTCATACCCGCAGCAGATAACTAGGGAAGTCAATTTCCTCGTGGTGGATTGTTCGTCCTCATACAATGCCATTATTGAAAGACCAACTCTGAACAGTTGGAAGGCGATAACATCTACCTACCATCTATCAGTCAAATTCCCTACGGAGTACGGGGTAGGACAAGCACAAGGAGATCAGTTGGCAGCTAGAGAATGCTATTTAGCCATGATGGATTTGGACGAGCAGGTGCAGACAATGAGTATTGAGGAAAGAAGGGTTGTTGCAGAGCCCATGGAAGTACTGGAAAATGTTCTTTTGCAAGAAGATGATCTCGAGAAATTCACCAGAATTGGAACAGGTATGAAGGAGAAGGCAAGAAAAGACCTTATCCAGTTCCTGAGAAAGAGTATCGATGTTTTTGCATGGAGTCATGACGACATGCCGGGAATCGATCCTGGTGTAATCACTCATCGATTGAATGTGTACCCCTTTTTTAAGCCTGTTCGTCAGAAGAAGAGGGTGTTCGCTCCTGAGCGGGATAAGGCAATCAAGGAAGAGGTTCAGAAACTGACCACGGCACAGTTTATTAAGGAAGTCTATTACTCGGATTGGTTAGCCAATGTGGTGATGGTGAAGAAAGCAAATGGCAAGTGGAGAATGTGCGTGGATTTCACTGATTTGAACAAGGCTTGTCCCAAGGATAGTTATCCTTTGCCACGCATTGATCAATTGGTGGACTCTACGGCTGGCCATCAGTTGTTGAGCTTCATGGACGCCTTCTCAGGATATAATCAGATAAAGATGGACAAAGTTGATTAGGAAAAGACTTCCTTCATTACCAGCCAATGTTTGTTTTGCTATAAGGTGATGCCCTTTGGTTTAAAAAACGCAGGGGCAACTTATCAAAGGTTGGTTAATCACATGTTCCGTCCACAGATAGGACGGAATGTAGAGGTCTATGTCGACGACATGCTTGTGAAGAGCATAGACGAGGGAAGCCATTTGGACGATCTATAGGAAACCTTTGAAACACTTAGGCGATATAAGATGAAATTAAACCCAAGTAAGTGTGTATTCGGAGTATCGTTGGGAAAGTTTCTGGGGTTCATGGTTTCGCAAAGAGGAATCGAAGCCAATCCAGACAAGATCCAAGCCATATTGGACATGGAACCACCGAAGAATATCAAGGAAGTCCAATCCCTCACTGGGCGAGTTGCTGCTTTGAACAGGTTTGTTTCGAAAGCCACAGACAAATGCTTACCTTTCTTCAAAGTCCTCAGGAAAGCATTCGAATGGACGGATGAATGTCAAAAGGCCTTCCAAGACCTGAAGGACTATCTCACTACAGCTCCATTATTAAGTCTGTCCGTGCAAGGAGAAGAACTGTACCTGTACTTAGCGGTGTCTTCACATGCCGTAAGTTTAGCTCTAATCAAAGAGGAAGGGAAAGTACAAAAACCTGTGTACTACACTAGCCGAGCACTCAGAAGAGCAGAGGGAAGGTACCCACTTGTAGAGAAGTTGGCTTTTGCACTGATAACAGCTTCTAGAAAGTTAAGACATTACTTCCAAGTTCATGTCATCAATGTCATGACGGACCATCCGCTCAAGAAGGCAATGAACAAGCTGGAAGCTGCAGGACGGCTGATTTAATGGGCGATGGAACTTAGTGAATTCGACATTCGGCACCAACCGAGAAATGCAATAAAGGCTCAAGCCCTAGCAGATTTCATTGCAGAGTTCACTTCGAGTTACGAGGATCTTGGGGAAAGAGAGTACAATAAAAAATGGATCGTCCATGTAGATGGATCATCTACATTGCATGCTAGAGGAATAGGAGTTGTTTTGCAGTCACCAGAAGGAGACAAATTGAAGTACAAGGCTCGTTTGCAATACCAAACTACTAATAATGAAGTGGAGTATGAAGCCCTTTTAAAGGGGTTGGAGTTGGCTAAGTTTGTAGAAGCAGACTCAATACTTGTCTTGGGAGACTCTCAGTTGGTTATAGGCCAAGTAAATGGGATATGTGAAGCCAAGGGAGACAGAATGAAGAAATATCTAAAAAACGTAGTGCGCCTTGTGAAGAAATTCAAAGAAGCTGATTTCATTCAAATCCCAAGGGAAGAGAATGTGGAAGCAGATACTCTGGCAAAGGAAGCGTCTGCGAATGAAGAAATGGACGAGTTGGACGTAGTACAATACATGCCTAGTATAGACCTTCTAGAGATGCTGCAGATAGAGGGTGATGAAAATTGGATGACCTCAATAGTGTCATACTTGAAGGACGGAAGGCTTCCAGAAGAGAGGGACGAAGCTAGGAAGCTCAGGGTCAAATCAGCCAGGTACATACTTATGGACGAAGTGTTATACAAAAGAGGTTTTTCCCAGCCTCTCCTAAGGTGTTTGGCTCCGGACGAGGCAAACTACATGTTGAGGGAGGTTCATGAAGGAGCATGTGGTAACCATTCGGGAGCCAAATCACTCGTCCATAAAGTCATCCGTAGCGGATTCTATTGGCCAACCATCCAAGCTGATGCTAAGGCATATGTTAAGGTATGTGATCAATGTCAACGCTTCAGCAACATTCCTAGACAACCAACAGAGTATCTCATGCCAATGATGGCCCCTTGGCCTTTCGCGTAATGGGGACTGGACATTTTGGGGCCCTTTCCAACTGGAACTCGGCAAATGAAATTTTTGGTGGTAGGAATAGATTACTTCACAAAATGGGTGGAAGCCGAACCCTTGGCAAAAATTACACAACAGAATGTCAAGAACTTCGTCTGGAAGAACATTGTTTGTAGATTCGGGGTACCTAGGGTACTAGTGTCTGACAATGGACGACAGTTTAACAACACACCTTTCAGGGAATTTTGTGAACAACTCGGAATAAAGAACCATTACTCCTCACCCTCCCACCCACAGGCCAATGGCCAGGCAGAAGTAGCAAACCGATCCTTATTGAAGATCATCAAGACTCGGCTCGAAGGGGCAAAGGGAGTATGGCCGGATGAGTTACCAGGTGTTTTGTGGGTTTACAGAACAACAGTGAGAACTCCAACAGGGGAAACTCCTTTTAAACTAGCCTATGGAAGTGAGGCAGTTATACCTGCAGAAGTACATATGACGAGCCACAGGGTGAGGAAGTATCAAGCTGAAGAAAACGAAGAACAGCTTCGTCTTAACCTTGACCTTATGGACGAAGTCAGGATGGATGCAGAACAGAAAACAGTGAGGTACAAAAATCTTATGGCAAGACAATGTGATGCCATGGTGAAGCTCAGGCGCTTCAAAATCGGGGATCTCGTCCTGAAGAGAGTTACCTTGGCAACAAGAAACCCGGCCTACGGGAAATTGGGGCCAAATTGGGAAGGACCTTATAGGGTTATCAACTGCAAGAGGCAAGGATCCTACTATTTGGAAGTTTTGGATGGACGGAGGCTAGAACACCCTTGGAATGTTGAGCACCTAAGGAAAGACCATCAATAAGTGCTGACTCTTGACGAAAGTGGCCATGGACGAGATACCTGGACGAGCGGAAGTATCTCATGTTTGTTTACTACTACTATGTGTTTTAAGTATTTCAATAATCCCCTAGAAAGTACATTAGTGTTTTCACTTTTGTGCTATTCATGGAAGAGTTGGTTTGTATTTTTAATTCCCTAAGGCACTAGCTCACAAGCATGTGCCATGCCTGTGGACAAATGTTTACATAAGTTTGGATTTTCAGATATATATATGATGTATTTTCAAGTATATTGTGTAGGAATCCTTTATTTTTGTATATTCATTCAGAATGATCCAAAAAAAAAAAAAAAACAAATAAGCATGGATGAATGAAATCCTTGGACGCAAGGATGTATCGTCTATAAGCTTTCCTCAAAAGGAAAAATGAAACAAGGTACATCCGTCTAAAGCTTAAGACGAGATGAAACTTGAGTTAAAGTTAAAATAGAACAAGGTATATCCGTCTAAAGCTCAAGACGAGATGAAATCCGAGAAATGGCCGTCCAAAACATGGACGAACAAAGATTGTGCAAAAGCGCAAGCCCATAAATGAATCTAACTAGCATAACAATCCATTGCATGGATGAGAAATTGCTGGGAAGTCTTATCAAGGACGGAAATATGGTCATCCCTAAATTTGAATAATGAATAAAAGCTAACCAAAAAGGAAGTCATTCATAGACGAACTATACATAAGCTAAAAGGATTCAATTTGCTCTATTTCGGTGATGTAATAAGAAACTCACCCCTATACTCAAGACGAGGCAAACAGAATTCCTAGGTGGTCGAACCACACAGCCACAAAAATGATATGAATAATGAAAATAAAATTTCATACATAAAGCTGGAAATGTATGTATTCAAACACAATGGAAGATGAAAATAGAAAATATTCATTTGTTCATGGAATTTAAAGAAGGGTGGACGACCCACGTCCAAAAAAACCCTTAAGTTGTGAAAATAAAACTAATTGTATATAAGACTCGTCCATAATCTTGGACGAGACAATTGTAATTGTATGAACTTGAATAAAAGAAGTAAAAAACAAAGCCCAAAACAACGGGCACTTCCAGATAAAAGTAAATAAAAGTAAAGTAAATTTTCTAAGGAAAATGCAATCACTTGGGCAAGCTAGTCTTGGGGTCGTCCTGGGTCACTTCAGTGTTAGCATCGTCCATTATGTTGGCGTCCTCAGAACTCATCTGCAACAAGGAACTTTCAGTAGCGAGGGGAAGCTTAAAAGAATTGAAGTCCAAGTCAGGATATGTCTCCTTGGCATCAGCACGAAAGTCCTCATAGCCAGCTGTGTAGTGGCTGTCTAGACGATTCTTGTACTCGTCAGACTTCTTAAAGGCTGCTATGGCTTCTTCACGTGCTTTCTCTAAGGATGAGGCAAACTCAGAGACTTGTCCTTCGAGATGGATGATACGGGTATCCTTCTCTAAGTTATCAGCTTTAAGCTCTTCCACCTCGTTCTTCAGCTTCATCTCACTTCCTTGTAGACGATTAAAATCCTCGGTCAACCTAAGGACCTCCCCCTTTTTTAGCAGAACTTCATTGTTCAGCTCCTTAGCTTTGTCCTTAGCCGTCTTAGCCTCTATAGCAAGCTCCTTAGCTTGGCAGGTTGCTGTATAAAATTTTGACATAGCTTGCATATGGACGAAAGGGAGTTAGACATCCTATTCAAATTAAATTTTTTTTTTTTTACACACAAGGACGAGGGAAAGACTTACCTTAAAAAGGTCATGGATGCCAGAACGTTCAAACTCCTTCACTGACATATTGTAGCATTCATTAACTTCACGATCAGTGACGATTCCTTTGAACATCCTTAGCTTTGTCCTTAGCCGTCTTAGCCTCTGTAGCAAGCTCCTTAGCTTGGCAGGTTGCTGTATAAAATTTTGACATAGCTTGCATATGGACGAAAGGGAGTTAGACATCCTATTCAAATTAAATTTTTTTTTTTACACACAAGGACGAGGGAAAGACTTACCTTAAAAAGGTCATGGATGCCAGAACGTTCAAACTCCTTCACTGACATATTGTAGCATTCATTAACTTCACGATCAGTGACGATTCCTTTGAACGTCCTTAGCTTTGTCCTTAGCCGTCTTAGCCTCTGTAGCAAGCTCCTTAGCTTGGCAGGTTGCTGTATAAAATTTTGACATAGCTTGCATATGGACGAAAGGGAGTTAGACATCCTATTCAAATTAAATTTTTTTTTTTACACACAAGGACGAGGGAAAGACTTACCTTAAAAAGGTCATGGATGCCAGAACGTTCAAACTCCTTCACTGACATATTGTAGCATTCATTAACTTCACGATCAGTGATGATTCCTTTGAACGTCCTCCATGCGTAACCCTCGTCCAGAACCAGATTGGAAGGACGATCAGAGAGCTCAGACGAACTAGGCTTGCAAAAAACTTTGGGTGGAGGGGGAGGATCAGTTTGGATGGGCTCCACATCCATCAGAGGGTCGTCCAAGTTCACTATCGGAGGTGTAAACTTGGGGACCTTAGGAAGGAAAGTCTTACCAAGCTTTTGCTTCTTAGGGCCTCGACGACTTGGAAGGTCGTTCAGGTCCACGGCACTGGATATCGACTTAGACTTCCTCTTCCCAGCCTGGACGGAAGTCACTTGGACAGTTGGGGGTGCAGCAACATCCTCGTCCCCACTAGTCACTGTTTTTTCTTTGTTTTCCCTCATTGTAGTTATCCCTGTGACGAGAAAAATCAATTAAAAAAAAAAGAAAAAGAAATGAAATAAAGTGGACGATACTTACTTCGACGGGTAGTCTCCTCGTGATTGAGGTTCTCTATAGTAGGCACTGGGCCAAGTCCCCAAGCTGCTAGACGACTGAGAGTTACCAAATCGTGGAAAGTTCTCCCAGGGAAGGTACGAACTACGTCTATCCGGTCCAAGTAAAATTTGTCCAAACGTGGACGAACAACAGCTGCATCACCAAGAGAAAGAGTTAGACGATTGAAAGATAGGAAAAATGTAAGGAGAAACGAAATAAAATGGAAAGAAAACATACCCTCAGGACGAAGACGACCTAGAGGGCTGGTAAAAGGTGGGAAGGGGGGATTACCCACATCAGTTGGGTCCCCAGCCCAATTTCCAGAAATAACAAAAAATTCTTTTTTCCAAAGCCGGTCAGACGAGCTACGGCCCTTAATTAAACTGTAATAAGAGCCCCTGGACGAGAACTGGTAAAAACCAGCAGATTTCTTTATCTCCGAGGGCTTATAACATTAAAGGAACTCGTCCACCGTAATTGGACAGTTCCCTTCCAGTGCCTCACGCCATAACACTTGCATGTCGACTATTGTCCTCCAACCATTGGGGTTGAGCTGGTTAGGTCCAATACCCAACCTTTGGAAGAAGTCTTTGCAGAAGGAATTTAGAGGAAACCTAAGGCCAGCTAAAAGGTAAGAAGTGTATACCCCTAAACCAGAGGAAGGAGAACAACACCATTCTCTAGCCTTGGGTAGAAGAGGGTTAAGCTCTTTAGGAATTTGGTATCTATCTACAAGAGTTTTTAACTTGGCAGCATCTAAGGTGGATGCTACCTCTGGGGCACAACTATAAATGACGTCTTCCTCGTACTCTTCCTCGTCTTGAGGAGGGCTAGATGGTTGTCTGGACGAGCTAGCCCCAGATCCAGAAGCCATCCTTCGTTGTAGTTCCTGAAATTCCTCTAAGGGAATGCCAAGAACCCCAGACGAGTAATGCTCGTCTGAGGAATCGCTACAGGACGAGCTATCTACACTACTCTCCTCACTACCCTCACTCCCAGAAGAACCGTCCTGGTACTCGTCTATCTCCCTCTCTAAACTACTAGACGAAGACATGGTTGAAATGTAAAAAGATTTAAGATGAAAACCTAAAAAGAAAGAGGAAATACCTGATAGAACTAGGAGGAGAGCTAGACGAGGCTTTTGGACGAGATGGCAGAAGAGAAAATGAGAGGAAAGTAAGGGGTATGAAAGAGAATGCACTATTTATAGGCCCCAGCAACAGGGTCAGTGAAACGACGCTCGCCACTCAAAAATTGACATGTGGCGGTTCCTTTAGGAAACGGGATCGACAAGACTGGCCAACCAACAGCTTCGCGACACGTGGCTCACAAAAAAGTGAAATTTTATTAAAATCACAACAATATCCTGGACGACCCTTTGAACAAAGGGGCAACTGATGGGGAAGTAGAAAATTAGTCCAACTCCAGTTCGTCCAAAGGCATCGTCCAGAGCCAATAGAGCAAGTTGGACCAAGAATCACCCCAGAAGAAGGAAAAATGTTCATGGACAATAATATTACTCTTGATCAGTGAAGTCTCCCATGGACGATAAACTCGTCCATGAAGGTCGTTCATGGACGATCATCAGATGTCCTGGGACAACCAAATTGTCATACACTAGACGGATGAATACGCAACACTTAGAAAACCTTCGACTCTCTGTAGCGGTTACTAAACCCGTAGCTATCGCCATGAATCTCTTAAATGAGTTAACTTCCGTTAGCGGTTACAACTTTAGTAGCCGTTGAGGAAGTTAACTCCGGACTCATTGGCTTCCACAAATCTTGGGGAGGTTATTGGACAAATAACCGTCCACAGGATCTCTATATAAAGGACCGGTCTGAACCCAAGAGCGGTAAGAACATTCTGAGACTTGACTCCCAAAAACTTGGAACTTCATTCCTGTGAGACTAACTTTGCCATCGGAGGGGGTTTGGCCGGTCTTCTCCGGTCCCCTTTTTGACAGCGTTTGCTTTTTGTAGGCCTTCCACCATTCAGTAGCCCACCGAAGCCAGAGCATCCACCTTACTGATTCGAAGCGATATCAAGGGTGATGGGCGTTGGTTGCTGTGATCGAGGTGAGCGAGAGTTAGAGATGAGAGAATACTATTTCTTGCAAACAGACCTGAATCTTAGCAATGACTTCGCCGATAGTCTTACAAGAATTTCTTCAATTACCTCTAGGGACAAATAGTTTGACATGTTTTTTCTTTTGTTATGTGAAAGATGCTGCATTTTTTTTTCCTTTTTGGGAGAAGATGAGAGATGGTGCACATTAGGGTTAGTTTATATAGTCGGCTTAGCAAGAGTAGCACATAATGTTTGGGTCTACAAAGTAAAACCCACCTTAAACTCTTATCATTTATTCATCTAAAAAAAAAAAAACGCTCTTATCATTTATATTTAGCTAAAACTTTAGTGGTGGCATAGCTTACCTCAAAGTCTTAAGGGTTGTTTGGTGCCGGTGTTTAAACAACAGTTTTCAGTGTTGAGAAATGATAATGTCCACAATATTTTTACAATAAATCCTAAGTAGTAGGTTGTTACTAGTTGTTATTGTAAGGTTAAAAAAGTAATCTCAGTATTAAATTCAAATTTGAACCAATAACAACTAACTACCTATGATTTATTGTGAAAATGTTGTAAAAATATTGTGGACGTAGTACTTGTATTTAAACGACAATAACACTTCTGACACGTATTTCTATAACACTCAAACACGTACTTCCATAATACTAAAAATTGAATAACGATACAAGAAATCTCCAATTAAACGGGCCCTTAATTTCTATAGCCTATAAAAAACCCATTTAATTATTTTGGGCTGGACCAAATACACCATTACCAATACCCACCCAAGAAAACCCGAACCAGCCTATTAACCACAAACTCTGCAAAGAAAATCCACACAACAATCAACAGCTAGTGTTATAGCCTTGAGAAGCTGCAATGGTGGAAGAAATTGAAGAGGAGGTAGTCCAGCTTGCACGGCCCCAAGGCCGTCATATAAGGAAGAGGGCTCTCAAAAACAAAGATAGTCGGCAACAACGGTGGTAACAAAGTAGCATCACTAGTGAGCTTTTCTTGAAGAAGGAATATTTTGTTATTCTTGTTCTCATACTATTGTTTTCAAAGCAAAATCGATTGTAATAATCAGGTAACATGTATATAATTTGTGAATCAAATAATTCTCGTGAAGAAATTGGAGACTGAATTCTAGAACTAGAATCTGGTGTAGTTCTCTCACAAAGATTTGTCACAAACTTAAGAATGAAACTTTCAGCCTAAGTAATCCCGATGTATCTTCCACAACATGTCAAAGCAATGTCTCATGGTCTGATTTCTTGCGAAATTAAAACAATCTCAAGCCTAGTAATTTTTATTTTTTATTTATTTATTATTATTATTATTTTTTTCAGTATCCAAAGTCCAATTCTCTAATAACAATTACCATAAATAATTTTAACAACATACAATGATAACTTGTTCCATTGGTTTATTTTTCTTAAAAAATAAGTATAATTGTTACCTTCTCGTCCGAAACATTTAACAAACAGACAGAAGAAAATAAGGAATCTTAATAATAGGCATGGATAATGCCCAAATCAACAATGCAATTGGGTTCAAATATAAAAGCAGTACCGATAAAGAGCACTAATAAATTTAACAAAAAAAATTATTAAATAAAATAACTCTGGTTTTTACTTGTAACCTCTGTAGTCCTTAACCATAGACATAGTTAACTTTTTTTTTTTTTTTGAGAAGCAAGACATAGTTAACTTACTTCACCATTGTAAATAAATGAAGATATAATATATAATATTGTTCAACCGTACCAAAAGGTACGAAGCTATTTTGTATATTTATACGTCAACGTGAATTTCAAATTACAACAGAACAGTTATTGTACAGATTGTAGAATTTAAATTCAACCAAAAAAAAAAAAAATTCAACAGATATAATGTATAGGATTTAGCTTCAGTACGTGATCTTATGACTTATCTCTTCCACTTGAATGTGATTATAATCCTTTGATCCTTGAGTTTGGTGGCTGCACATTATCTCTTGGTCACTGATCATTATCTTTATTTGTACCATGCCTTGGCCCCTCAAGATCAACGTCCGTTGTACTTGATCCAAAGCAAGGCAAATCAGGTTGAAGAAATATTGTAAGCCGGACAATGATTTCTCTAATCTTGCAAATTGAGTTTCAATTATTGGTTATAGAAATCCTTGTACAATCCTCTATCACCTCCAACCTTCTTGACCTCCTCAATGATGGCATCAACTCAAAAGTCTTGATGATAATGGTCAAGGGCTCCTTCATGCCTTCCCTTGATTATAATACATTAGGGGTTTCAAACAAGCCGGGTCTAAAATTAATAGAACAATGGTATGTTTGAAAAATGAAGAAACCATAGTTTTTGTTTTTGTTTATTTATTTAATCTAGAAAACATACTTGCTTGTTAAATCATTTGCGTTTTTGGTGTCTCGCAAATAAAAGCAGGTAACACTACTCAAGTACTTGTCACTTGATATTTTGATATAATGGAGTTTAATCTTAGGTTAATTATCTTTATGAGAGTATAATCTCTTTAGAGAAGATGGTTACTTGGCAAATTCACAATTTTTAGGACTCAAATTTTGAAAACATACATTATTTGAAATCGATGGTCATCAAAAGTTGTGCATTTTCTATCTTTCATTTAACTTACGGTTTACCAAAAATTTGAATAGATGTAAAAAAAAAAAATAAATCCTATAAAATAGGTTTAGGTTTTATTTCCCTTTAAGATAGGGAGACAGGTCTAGTTTGAATGGATGATTGTTGATGCCCATTTTTGCAAATCCATATCCAAAAGTCATGAGAAAGAAAGCCCAATGAAAAAGCAAGGCCCAAAGGCCCACCAAGAAGACCAAAGAGCAAGAAAGGTTCAAAGAAATAAGTGCAAGTGAAAGCAATCTACAGCAAAACACAAATCTGCCGCAGAATACAAATCTATTGCAGAATACAAATCTGCTGCATAATACAGTTCCCTGGCAGAATGGCTTCGGCAGACAAAGACAAATTGGGCCCAAGACCCTTTTGATCTAGTCAACATTATCTGGCCCACAAAGGCCCAAATCCTTTTGTATAAAAAAGATAGGCGTGAAAGCTAATATAAAGAAGCACGGTGAAAAGAAACAAGGAGCAGCAGGAAGTGTCAGCAGCAGGAATCACATGAAAGAAAGAAAAGCCAAACCAAAGGAAAATGACAAACGTACCAGGAAACGCGTGAAGAAATAAGACAAAACATGCAACAGACCAAAACAAAGCTAATCTGCTACGGCAGAAACGACGTGGGAGACAAACACAGAAGACAGTGGAGCAAGCACAGAAGGGCCGGGGCATCACCAACCTGTACCCAACCAATACAAGGGAGGTGGATCCACGGTCAAGGAGATTCAGAGGGCGTGGTTTGGTGGTGGGGGGAAAAGGGGGTCTATATTTGGTTTCCTGCCGTAACTTCTTTTGGGAAAGATATCTTGCTGGGATGGTATCTTACCCGAAAGAAGTAATAAATGGTTGGGACCATCTAATACATGCCATAGAACTAGGTAGTGAGGTAGAGGTATACAGCAGGAACAAACAAAAGGGAATTTTGTCGTGAAATGAGTAGCGTTGCAGCAAACATGTACTGAGCAATGGCAGGGGCAACCAATGGGTGAGTGGGTAATCTTGAAAAGATGCCCACAACAAACCAAAAAAAGTTGGTGAAATCCTAGGGCTAAAAGGGAGAAATCTCATTGAATCAGTTTGCTATAAAAGGAAGGTAACCACAGCAGAAAAAAGGACAGAAGGGAAGAGGAAAAACAGAGGAAGAAAAGGGAAAACAGGGGAAGAGAGAAAAACACCGAAAGAGAGAGACCCAATGGAGGGAAGCACTTAAGGGAGGAAAACCCATGGTAAGAGAGTAGTAAGCACCCAAAGAGAGGTATCCAGGAAAAAGAAAGACCAAAAAGGGGGAACAACCCATGGCAGGAGAGTAATAAGAAACTAAGAGTAAAGAAAGAACGTAGAAAAAGAAAGAAAGTGGTAAAACAAAGAGAGAAAATACGGCAGGAATAGGGGCATGCATCAATAGACCATCTTTTCCCTCCCTCTTAGCAAACCCACTCTTTGATATCCCCAAAAGTAATAGCTAGTAGCCATTTAAGCCTATTCTCCAAAATGCACAATTTTGATGGCAAAAGCCTGTGACAAGGTTGTTCAAGTTGGGGTTTGGGTTCTTTCTTAGTTTACTTATCCTATGGGATTCAATACTTGATTTTGATTGCAAATATATTTGATTTCTCTCATTATAAATTATATCTGCTGTATTTAGTCATCCTGCCATAGCACGTTTTTATCACGTCTGCCGCATCAATTGTTCTGCTGTGGTATCTTTACTTTTTGTACTAGTTATTCTGCTGTAGCACCTTTTTATTATATGTACCGTGTTAGCTATTATACTAGCTAAACCTTTTCTGCGGAAGCTTTCTTCTTTATTTGTTATTACGTGTTTCACTGTTGACACAAACTAATCATTATCCTGCCATAAGTATATATATACATATATCTTGTTTCTCATGTTCTGCAAAATATATTTTATATATGTATATGTGAATACGTATAAGTATATATACTCATATATGTATATATTTGAGAATATGTTAACCCATTTAAACTAACATTTGTTTGATGGGTATTTTCTTTGGGCTTTAGATTTGTTTATGTGCAGGAAGTAGAAAAGTATTTCTGCAGTAAAAATAAAGAGTAGTCATTCACATTGCAAAAGGTTTTACTGCACGGCAGAAGACTTTAAAGCACAGCAGACAGCTTTAAAGCACAGCAGACAGCTTTATTGCACAACAGAAGGCTTTACAACAGAAAACTTTACTGCACAAAAAACAACTTCAATGCACAGCAGGAAGCTTAATTTCACAGCAGAAAGTTTTGCTACATAGCAAAAAAGTCAGTCCTGCGGCAGAAACTGGAGAAAAAAGTTACTTCTGCGGCAAAAAACAAAGGATAAGCACCACGTTCTGCCCGCCGTAAGCGTGCTCCTGGTAGACGAGACATAGTTTGCGCACAAGCCGGACCAAATTGAGTTGTAGTTGGACCGGTTTCAACTCCCTTACTCAGAATACTCGGGCCCAATACCACAGGAGGCAACCCAGCCCACTTTAACCACAAAAAGGCCCACCACAATGATCACACGGAAAATTGACATATAGTGCTTTAGTATGAGTTTGGGAACATCTTATTTAACTTTTTGTTGAAAGTGTGTTAAAATATATTTGTACTTTGAAAAAGTTAGGTTTTAAAAAATTGTACATAAAAGCTCAAAAGCAAAAAACTAGCTTATAAGTTGTACCAAAACCACACTTACTATGTAAAGAATTCTTTATTGGATTGGTTGCTTGCTTTATGAAGCCAATCATTCACCTCTTTCCCTGTATGCTCCTTGTGTACTAAAGTGTCCATTTTTGATATCAATAAAACTTATTACTTATCAAAAAGAAAAAGAAAAATCTTTAACAATATAAAATAAGTAACTGTAAAAATAAAAATAAAATTTATGAAGCATATCATGCATTTGTGGGTACAACACTGACCAAAAGTTCAAGACCTCTATAGTGTTGAAACTCTAAGATGGATGTGTTTTATGGATTTTCAAGGCACATACAAAACTGTTTTAAGGTGTCCCGGCCACCGTCATATATATTCTTCTTGTTCTTGTTTTTTCTTTATCTTTTTTTGATAACTCTTGCTCTTTTAATTCCATCCAATAGAACTAGGCTTTCCACGTAATTATCCAAATAGAAACAACTTCTTTCATTGATTTGAAGATTCCATATTTTTCTTTGACTGTATGGTTCGTATAAAGACAAGTCGCTTTTGCAAGATGGATATCTATCTGGAAAAGTTACAAGAACTTCACCATTTTTCTTGAAACCTATCACCCTTCCCCATCTTTCACTAATATCAATAACGTATAGCTTAGTCCAAGATTCCACAACTCCATACTCTTTCATCACCCACACATCATGCTTTTTTGCCAGCCAATCCTTGCAGCTTTCTAACTCCAGTGGACGCACCCCTCCGTATAGAGCAAGTAATCCGTTAAGCACCGCAATATTTTTTCCCACTATTGATGAATAATATTGATTATTTTGATAATTTTCTATTTCTAAAACCTTAGGCACAGGCACTTCATAAAAAACAGTTTCATCACCCAAATTAAAAGACATAATCAAATTGTACCTGAGGTTTTGCTTCCGATTAACAAGCCAATGCAACGCCCCATTCATAAAAACTGAGGCAGTATCTCGTCGAAGAATAAAAGGATCACTTGGTGAGAAAGTCAAAAGGCGACATTCACCATTATTAAAACTATAAATCTCAGCCACAAGAGGAGTATCCTCGCCCCTCTCCGGATACCTAATTCTCACCACTTTGTACTCGTTAGTTGGGGCGTGATATCCAAAGCCATGGCAACAAATATATCGTGTACGATGGAGATCTGGAAGTTTCGCGTATCTATTAATAGAAGGGTTCCAAAGAATAAAATTTCCACTATTAGCAACCAGACAAATTAGCCCATTGACTGAACCGACTATTTTATTCCTTGCAAAAGAATAAAAATGTTTGCTAACTTTAAATGTCATCAAGTTATTCAAATCAATATATGATCAAAAGGTTTGTTTATATATATATATATATATTATATATAAACCGGTCAAAAGTTTTTTGCCAACGTATATACGTTGTTGAGGCAAGTTAATAGCCAAAATCAAGTTTGTCTTTTAGTGTCATAATGCTATTGAAAACAAAATAACAGCCCATAAAGTGGCTAACTTTTAGATATCAATTAATATTTTCCTTTGAAACTTTGACTATACACAATAATTACAACCAAGAATGGAAAGCAAGTTGTAATGCTATAAACCATATACAGTAAATTATATAAATGTATAATTGTATAATTTTTCTGATATTTTCCATCTATAACGTTACTATTAAATATATTAAAAGAAACGTTTTAAAGCAAAAGTTTATAAAGGAAAGTATACTAAAAGCTGTCAATATATGGTATTAAAAATCACATTAATTTTCAGGAATTTTCTTAACTAAAACCATTGACAATAGCTATTCAAATTTTGAATTATATTTAAATTTCAAAATTTAGCAATCAACGTATCTGACATTAAGGGGTAATTGATATCATCAATTCACATAAATGAGTATTAAAATAAATATGATATTTTTTATAAAAATATCCAACACATAGTAGCCGTCAAACTGCCCTACCTCCACCCCTTTGTATAAAGCAAGCAATCCATTAAGCATCCCAATATTTATCCCCATTAATGAATCTTGATCATTTTTTTCTATTTCTAAAACCTTAGGCTCCATTTGGGAGTTCATAAGGGAATGAAATGAAATGATGCTAAAGGAATGGAAAGGAATGGAATGTATTTAAGTAAGGGAAAGAAATAGAAAAGAATTGAATAGAACGGAATTAAGTAACCTTGATTGGATGTTTTAAAATAAAGGAATAGAAAGGAATGAAAATGAATGGAATGTAAGTAATCTTGTTTGAGAGCAACATGGAAGGAATGAAATGGAATCATTTTATGACAATATTACTATTAGACTCCTATTTTAAAAATAAATGGTTGAATATATAAGAGTATTTTGAGAGTTTTAGTAAAAAAAATCATTAAATTTAATTCTATTCCCTCTCATTCCGGGGAAATGAAAATTTGAGATTTTAAAGGAATAGAGAGGAATGAGTATTCCCTCATGCCCATTTCATTCCCTCCCACTTAAACTCCTAAACAAGGGAATGAGCTTTCTATTCTCTCCATTAAAACTCCCAAGAAAGAGAAAGGAAGAATATTCCAAAATTATTCTTTTCATTTATTTCCATTTCATTCTATTCCCTTCTCCCAAAGGAGGCCTAGGCACAGGCACTTCATGAAAAACATTCTCATCACCCAAATTGAAAGACAAAATAAAATTGTGATAAGCATGCTGCTCGGGGTTTTGACTCTTTTTAGCAGCAAGCCAGTGCAATGCCACATTCATAGAAACTGAGACAGTCTCATGTTGAACAAAGAAGTGAGCACTTGGTGAGAAAGTAGAGGTGACATTCACCATTATTAAAAGTATAATTATAAATCTCAACCACGGGCTCGTGTCCCTCCAAATACGTAATTCTCACCACTTTGTATTCTTTAGTTGGGGCATGATATCCAAATCCATGACAATAAATATATCGCCTACTATGGAGTTTGGAAGTTGCACGTATCTATTAATAGAAGGGTTCCAAAGAATAAATTTTGTATTATTAACCAGAAAAATTAGTCCATTGACTGAACTGACCATTTTGAAGTTGGTCCATCCATGCTCATACGAACAGTGGAACTCAATGAAATCAAATGAGTCTATTGCTGGATTGCTGTGCAAAGTTAAATGTTGTTTTTCGTTGTAACCACGCCCAAATAGAAAATAGGGTGATGGGCATTGGTTGCTGCGATCGAGGTGAGTGGTGGCAAAGCGAGAGTTAGAGATGAGAGAATACCATTTCTTGCAAACGGACCTAAATCTCAGCAATGACTTCGCCGATAGTCTTACAAGAATTTCTTCAATTACCTCTAGGGGCAAATAGTTTGACAAATGTGAAAGATGCTGCATTTTTCTTTTTCTTTTTGGGAGAAGATGAGAGATGGTGCATATTAGGGTTAGTTTATATAGTCGGCTTAGCAAGAGTAGCACGTAATGTTTGGTCTACAAAGTAAAACCCACCTCAAACTCTTATCATTTATTCTTCTAAAAAAAAAAAAAACACTCTTATCATTTATATTTAGCTAAAACTTTAGTGGTGGCATAGCATACCTCAGAGTCTTAAGGGCTGTTTGGTACCGATGTTTAAACAACAGTTTTCAGTGTTGAGAAATGATATGTCCACAACATTTTTACAACAAATCCTAAATGGCAGATTGTTACTGGTTGTTATTGTAAGGTTAAAAAAGTAATTTCAGTACTAAATTCAAATTTGAACCAATAATAACTAACCATCTATGATTTTTTGTGAAAATGTTGTGTATGTAACACTTCTCTTTCAATGTTTAAACAACAATAACACTTCTGACACATATTTATATAACACTTAAACACATATTTTCACAATACTAAAAACTGAATAACGATACTAGAAATCTCCAATTAAACAGGCCCTTAATTTTTATAGCCCATAAAAAGCCCATTCAATTATTTTGGGTTGGACCAAATACACCATTACCAATACCCACCCAAGAAAACCTGAACCAGCCTATTAACCACAAACTCTGCAAAGTAAAAAACCACACAACAATCAGAAGCTAGTGCTATGGCCTTGAGAAGCTACAATGGTGGAAGAAATTAAAGAGGAGGCAGTTCAGCTCGCACGACCCCAAGGCCGTCATATAAGGTAGAGGGCTCTCAAAAACAAAGATAGTCCGCAACAACGATAGCAACAAAGTAACATCACTAGTGAGCTTTTCTTGAAGAGGGAATATTTTGTTATTCTTGTTCTCATACTATTGTTTTCAAAGCAAAATCGATTGTAATAATCAGGTAACATATATATAATTCATGAATCAAATAATTCTCGTGAATAAATTGTAGACTGAATTCTAGAACTAGAATCTGGTGTAGTTCTCTCACAAAGATTTGTCACACACGTAAGTATGAAACTTTCAGCCTAAGTAATCCCGATGTATCTTCCACAACATGTCAAAGCAATGTCTCCTGGTCTGATTTATTGCGAAATTAAAACAATCTCAAGCCAAGTATTTATTTATTTTTTTTTTTTTCAGTATCCAAAGTCCAAATCTCTAATAACAATTACCATAAATAATTTTAACAACATACTATGATAACTGGTTCCATTGGTTTATTTTTCTTAAAAAATAATTATAATTGTTACCTTCTCATCCGAAACATTTTCTCAACAAACAGACAGAAGAAAATAAAGAATCTTAATAATAGGCATGGATAATGCCCAAACCAACAATGCAATTGGGTTCAAATATAAAAGCAGTACCAATAAAGAGCACTATTAAATTTAACAAAAAAAATTTATAAATAAAACAACTCTGGTTTTTACTTGTAACCTCTGTAGTCCTTAATCATAGACATAGGTGCGGTTTGGATTGGATTTATTTACATCTGCGTTTTTCTCCTTCACGTTTCCTCTTTTTTTTTTTTTTTTTACCTGAAGTTGGTTTCACGTGGGGGACAAACCTGCCAGTGTGCACGGGACCCACTAGCACTTTGGATGTCCACATATTAGTATGAAATGGCACTATTTGTGGGTCCCGTGCACTGTTCACAGGACCTACAAACATCTTTTTTCACCTAAATTTTAATTAAAAATGGGTCCCACAGTACTATTCACATATTTAAAAATTATTTTGTTACAGTGTTTTTAGTTTTCAGTTTTCAGTTTTCCGTTTCAGCAAAAATAAGTTGTATCCAAACGGACCCATAATTAACTTACTTCACCATTGTAAATGATGATGCCGTAAATATCACCAGTGAGCTACATGATCCTTGCACGCTTGTAACGATGCCTACAAAGAAAAGAGAGAAGACCTAACAGAGAGCACCGGTGTGGTGCCGGCCAAACACCCTCCGAAGGTCAAGTTAGAATTATTTTCGCAACTCTAGAGTGCTAGAGAAGGGTAAATTATGCGTACCTTGATTTGTGAGGGTATTGGGGTTTTTATAGTAGTAAAAGGTTGGCCTCCCTTCCTTGGTATAGAAGTCTTTTCCTTATAGGAATCCCAAACGTGATGGACAAGACTTTTCCTTGTAGAGAAGATCTCTATTAACATGCGTATCTTCCGGAATTCTCTTTATGCTAGGATTCCTATTTTCTTTGGGATTCTATGATAATTCAAGCGTGTGTAGCAAGTATTTCCAGTCTAGAGGGCTTACCCACTATCGGCCCATGAGCTAGGATCCGTCAGGCCCAATTTAACGAAGGTCCGTCATGAAATATTTTTACCCCTTCAGTAAATAAATGAAGATATAATTTATAATAGAATATTGTTCAGCCGTACGTACCAAAAGGTACGAAGCTATTTTGTATATTTATACGTCAACATGAATTTCAAATTACGGAGTACAACAGAACAGTTATTGTACAGATTGTAGAATTTAAATTCAAAAAAAAAATCAAAATCAAAATCAACAGAGATAATGTATAGGATTTAGCTTCAGTACGTGATCTTATCTCTTCCACTTGAATGTAATTATAATCCTTTGTTCCTTGAGTTTGGTGGCTGCACATTATCTCTTGGTCACTGATCATTATCTTTATTTGTACCATGCCTCGGCCCCTCAAGATCAACGTCCGTTGTGCTTGATCCAAAGCAAGGCAAATCAGGTTGAAGAAATATTGTAAGCCGGACAATGATTTCTCTAATTTTGCAAATCGAGTTTCAATTATTGGTTATAGAAATCCTTGTACAATTCCCTATCCACTGCATCCTTCTTGGCCTCCTCAATGATGGCATCAACTCAAAAGTCTTGATGATAATGGTCTAGGGCTCCTTCATGCCTTCCCTTGATTATAATACATTAGGTGTCTTGCAAATAAAAGCAGGTCATATTTGGGTTTGTAATAGCTTGTCATTTAAGTTTTGCCGTGAAAATGTTGTGCCAATATCACTACTCAAGTACTTGTCACTTGATATTTTGATATAATGGAGTTTAATCTTAGATTAATTATCTTTATGAGAGTATAATCTCTTTGAAGAAGATGGTTACTTGGCACATTCACAATTTTTAGGACTCAAATTTTGAAAACATACAATATTTGAAATCGATAATCATCAGAAGTTGTGCATTTTCTATCTTTTGTTTAACTTACGGTTTACCAAAAGTTTGAATAGATGTATAAAATAAATAAAAAAAAATCCTATGAAATAGGTTTAGGTTTTATTTCCCTTCAAGATAGGGGGACAGGTCTAGTTTGAATGGATGATCACACGGAAAATGGACATATAGTGCTTTAGTGTGTGTTTGGGAACATATTATTTAACTTTTTGTTTAAAGTGTGTTAAAATATATTTGTATTTTGAAAAAGTTAGGTTTTAAAATACTATACATAAAAACTCAAAAGCAAAAACTAGCTTATAAGTTGTACCAAAACCACACTTACTGTGTAAAGAATTCTTTATTGGATTAGTTGGCTGCTTTATGAAACTAATCATTCACCTCTTTCCGGGTACACTCCTTGTGTACTAGGGTGTCCCTTTTTGATATCAATAAAACTTATTACTTATTACAAAAAAAAAAAAAAAAAAAAAAAAAAAAAAAAAAAAAAAAAACTTTAACAATATAAAATAAGTAACTGTAAAAATATAAATAAAATTTATGAAGCATATCATGCATTTGTGGGTACAAAACTGACCAAAAGTTCAAGACCTCTATAGTGTTGAAACTCTAATATGGATGTGTTTTATGGATTTTCAAGGCACATACAAAACTGTTTTAAGGTGTCCCGGCCACCGTCATATATATTCTTCTTGTTCTTGTTTTTTCTTTATCTTTTTTTGATAACTCTTGCTCTTTTAATTCCATCCAATAGAACTAGGCTTTCCACGTAATTATCCAAATAGAAACAACTTCTATCATTGATTTGAAGATTCCATATTTTTCTTTGACTGTATGGTTCGTATAAAGACAAGTCGCTTTTGCAAGATGAATATCTCTGGAAAAGTTACAAGAATTTCACCATTTTTCTTGAAACCTATCACCCTTCCCAATCTTTCACTAAGATCAATAACGTATAGCTTAGTCCAAGATTCCACAACTCCATACTCTTTCATCACCCACACATCATACTTTTTTGCCAGCTTGTAGTGGTCCACCCCTCCGTATATATAGAGCAAGTAATCCGTTAAGCATCGCAATATTTTTTTCCATTATTTCTATTTCTAAAACCTTAGGCACAGGCACTTCATGAAAAACAGTCTCATCACCCAAATTGAAAGAAATAATCAAATTGTACCTGAGATTTTGCTGCCGGTTAACAAGCCAATGCAATGCCCCATTCATAAAAACCGAGGCAGTATTTTGATATCGAAGATAAAAAGGAGCACTTGGTGAGAAAGTCGAAAGGCGATATTCACCATTATTAAAACTATAAATCTCAACCACAAGAGTATCCTCGCCCCCATCCGGATGCGTAATCTCACCACTTTGTACTCGTTAGTTGGGGCGTGATATCCAAAGCCATGGCAACAAACATATAGCGTATGATGGAGATCTGGAAGTTTCACGTATCAATAAAGTTTCCAAGTTGATGGAACTTTAAATCTCATATGCAACAAGGGCCTCCGGGTCCGGATTCTCAAAAAAAAAAAAAAAAAAAGAAAAAAAAAAAAAAAAGAAAAAAAAAGGCAACAATCCATGCAAGGAATGATTACAGTAGTATCTGTAGCTTTGTTGTGCCTGCGTCTGCGATTGCGGACACTGATTTACTTTTGGATAAAGTTTAGCTACACAATTAGTTGTGCCTGCGTCTAAGATTATATTTTTACTCAATAGAATAAATATGATTATATATTTTGAAAATCTAACTATTATATTGTATGCTTTTTACGTTTTTAATATATATGACAAATTTTGTGTTAATTGAATATTATTCACTATATGATCTATAAGTTTATATTTTATACATAATTTTAAACTACAAAATTTGCAATTTAAACAATTTATTGATGACATAGCTATTTATATTTAATTTTCTAAAAATTTTACAAGTATGAAGAATATAAGATAAAGATGTAATCTAATAATAGATTTGTCAAAATTCATCTTATATTAAGGTTTAATTTGTAGCTATATTTTGTCCTTTATAGAAGGGTTCCAAAGAATAAAATTTCCACCATCTGCAATCAGACAAATTAGTCCATTGACTGAACCGACTATTTCCAAGTTGGCATAGCTATCCTCATATGGAGGGTGGAACTCAGTGAAATCTGATGAGTCTATGGCTGGATTGCTATGCAAACTAAAACGTAGATCTCCGCTGCCTCTACGTTCAAATAGAAAATAGGGTGATGGGCGTTGGTTGCTACGAGCGAGGTGAGCGGTGGCAAAGCGAGAGTTAGAGATGAGAGAGTATCATGTCTTGCAAACGGACCTGAATCGCATCAATGACTTCGCCGGTTGTCTTACAAGAATTTCTTCATCTACTGGCAAATAGTTTGACATGTTTTTTCCTTTGTTTCTCTGCGTCTGAGAATATGAGAGACGCTGCATTTTTTTTTTTTTTTGGGAGAAGACGAGAGATGCTGCATATTAATTAGGGTTAGTGTTGTGTTACAGTTTATATATGTGTAATAAGTCGGCTTAGCAAGAGTAGCACGTAATCTTTGGGTCTACAAAGTAAAACCCGCCTCAAACTTATCATTTATATTGGGCTAAAAGTTTAGCTCATAGTCTTAGTTACTATTGCATATACAAAACCCATTTAATTATTTTGGGCTGGACCAAATTCACCATAACCAAACCCACTTAAGAAAACCCGAACCACAAACTCTGCAAAGTAAAAACCTCACATCAATCAACAGCTAGCGCTATAGCCTTGAGAAGCTGCAATGGTGGAAGAAATTGAATGTGACTGTAATCCTTTGTTCATTGAGTTTGGTGGCTGTACATTATATCTTGGTCACCGATAATTATCTTTATTTGTAACACGCCCCGGCCCGTCAAGATCAACGTCTGTTTATATAGCTTGATCCAATTCCAAATCAAGGCAAACCGGGTTGAAGAAATATTGTAAGCCGGACAATGATGTCTCTAATTTTGCAAATCGAGTTTCAATTACTGGTTATAGAAATCCTTGTACAATCCGCTATCCCCTCCATCCTTCTTGACCTCCTCAATGATGGCATCAACTCAAAAATCCTGATGACAATGGTCAAGGGCTCCTTCATGCCTTCCCTTTTGTTTGTTTTGGGGGGGGGTGTGGGGATTTAGACAAGCTAGGTCTAAAATTAATAGAACAATGGTATGTTTGAAAATGGAGAAGCCATAGTTTTTGTTTTTGTTTATTTAATTTATAAAACGCACTTGCATGTTAAATCAATTGCGTCTATGGTGTCTCGCAAATAAAAGCAGATATATTGGATTTTGTAATAGCTTGTCATTTAATTTTTATTGTGAATGTTGTGCTAGTAGCTCTACTTGAGTAGTCGTCACTTGATATCTATCTATACTATATATATAAGAGGATTCCCCTCTTTTAATAGACTTTTTTGTAGTTCAAAAATACCCTTGTTAATGAATGGTAACTTCATTTTAAAATAAGGTTATAAATGTCAAATAACAAATTTCATTTTTAATTCAAAAGAGGATTCCTAAAATTTAGAATTTTTTTTTCTTTCACCTTCAAAAAAGAAATTATAATTACTGCTTATCTCTAAAGTTTATCCTTTTTATTTGTTTGAAAAAAATAAATTTTTTAAATCATAATAGATGTAAATTATTAACCTTCATTAAAAAAAAAAAATACAAGAGCCTTTGAGCACGCGTGTGAGCCCATGCTCAGAAGCTAGTTTTGATATAATAGAGTTTAATCTTAGGTAAACTATTTTTATGAGAGTTTGTCTCTTTAGAGAAGATGGTCACTTGGCACAACCACAAATTTTAGGACTCAAATTTTGAAAATATACATAATTTTCCTCCTTGAGGATCCACGTTTTGAAAACTAATTACTTGGTAAATTGTAATTTGGAGTAACTTCATTATTTGAAATTGATGGTCATCAAAAGCTGTGCATTTTCTATCTTCCATTTAATTTACGGGTGTACCAAAAGTTTGAATAGATGTAGAAAAAAAATTATATGGAATAGGTTTAGGTTTTATTTCCCTTCGAGATAGGGAGATAGGTCTAGTTTGAATAGATGGCCACATGGAAAATGGAAATATAGTGTTTTGGTGTGTGTTTGGGAACATCTTATTTAGTTTTTTGTTGAAAGGGCGCTAAAATATACTTGCACTTTGAAAAAGTGGAAAAATGTAAATAAAAATTAGGTTTTAAAAAACTGTACATAAAAACTATAAAAAAAATAAAATAAAAAAAAAATAGCTTATAAGCTATATCCAAACCACATTTACTGTGTAAAGAGTCCTTCAACAATATAATATAATTAACTATAAAATTAAAATTAAAATTTATGAAGCGAATCATACATTTGTGGGTACAACATTAACCAAAAGTTCATGACCTATATAGTGTTGTAACTTTAAGATGGATGTGTTTTATGGATTTTCAAGGCACATACATGACTAGTAAAAGGTATCTCTACCTTCGTATTCTTTTTGTTCTTAGACTCCATCCAATAGAACTTGGCTTTTCACGTAATTATCCAAAAAGAAACAATTTGACGCACCATTGATTTGAAGATCCCATATTTTTCTTCGACTATATGGTTCATATATGTTAAAGATATATTAGCCCATTAGTATAGGTCCAAGCCTAATTCTACTTTGTGTGCAAGCCAAGTCTCCTACTTGTACTAGAAGTCTATTAGTCTAGGGTTTAGTCTACTATATATACACATGTTATGATTCATTGTAATACAGGATTTGTACTACACTTTAATATATTATTGATGTAGTCCTTTAGGGTTTCCTCCGTGGATGTAGGCCGTTAGGCTGAACCACGTAACCCTCGTGTGTTATTGTGTTTTATACTTTATACTTTCGCTTCCGCATCTATACTAGCATATTCAACATGGTGTATCAATGCTAATATTTAACAGAGAGGGGGTGTTACCAAATCCCAAGTATGGTTTTTAAATAATGCATCAAGTTCCTCTTTCATTGCAATCTGCCATAAAGGGTCAGTGGAAGCCTCACGATAGGTGTGAGGCTCATGTAATGTAGCAAGAGCAGTGTAACAATGATAGTCAAGTAAATGTGTAGGAATAGATCTTACTCGAGTTGAGTGACGAGGTGGAATGTCTTGTGCAAGATCTTCAGGTGGTGCAGGAGCAGGGGACCCAAGCTCAGGGTTGGGGTTGGGTAGCTCGTCTTCAATCTGTTCATCTTCCACCTGTTCATTAAACGGTGAACTAGGAAAGGGATCAGTGATATCTGGTGGTTGGACAGAGAAGTCTACAAGAGAATCAGGAGCAACTACAGGAGGATCAGGAGCAGCTACAGAAGGAATATGTGCCTCATCTGGAAAAAGATCTAAAACAGAGGAGGAAGATAGGGAGGCACGAAAGTGAGAGAGCTCGACAAAGAGGCGATGTTCCCAAAAGACAACATTGCGGGAAACACGAAGACGATGAGAGACAGGGTCATAACACCGATACCCCTTTTGAGTTTCGCCATAGCCAAGAAAACAACAAAGCCTTGACCGAGGCTCAAGTTTGTTATGCTCATGTGGCTGAAGAAGAACGAAACAAGCAGAACCAAAGGAGCGAAGGTGGTGATAGTCTGGAGATGACCCAAAAAGGCGCTCATATGGAGTTTGATTTTGGATAACCGGACTCGGAATGCGATTAATAGTATGAACAGCATGAAGAGCAGCTTCGCCCCAAAAAGGAGCAGGAACTTTGGCAGAGAGAAGAAGAGCACGAACAGTGTCAAGAATATGACGAAGTTTCCGTTCGGCTCTACCATTTTGCTGAGAGGTACCTGGACAAGTTAGTTGATGAACAGTGCCATAGGAATGCAAAACAGCTTGGAAAGCATATTGAGTATATTCAAGAGCATTATCAGATCGAAAAATTTTGATGCGTTTGGAAAATTGAGTTTCAACCATTTTTGCAAAATTAGAATATACTTGCAATAATTCAGAACGATGTTTCATATTAAAAATCCAGCTATAGCGAGAGTAATCATCAACAAAGACAACAAAATATCGAGACCCACCAATACTAGAGACAGAAGAAGGGCCCCAAACATCAGAATGAATAAGGTCAAAGATATCAGTGGATATTGATTCATTAGTATTGAAGGGCAAAGCTGGTTGTTTTCCTAATTGGCACGAAACACAATCAAAATTTTTTGTAGACACTGAACCTAACAAACCTCTAGAAGCTAATTGTTGTACCCGAGAGGAGGATGCATGACCAAGTCGAGCATGCCAAAGTGCAAGGGAAGGAATTGAAGAAGCTGTAGCAGCTGCAGCAACAGAAACAGGAGCAACAAG
The DNA here is from genome assembly GCF_932294415.1 of Quercus robur. Lineage (NCBI taxonomy): Eukaryota > Viridiplantae > Streptophyta > Magnoliopsida > Fagales > Fagaceae > Quercus > Quercus robur. Next base: position 83,546,935 of record NC_065538.1, on the reverse strand, counting down.
TGGAAGACGAAGGTTGTCCACGGGAAACATACGCCCAACTCTGGGACCAGTCCCAAGCTCCTGTCCCGTCCTCGGATCCTGCACAATACACCCAGAATAATCAAAGATAATGCGATAACCCAATTCAGCTAATTGTCCAACAGAAAATAAATTATAAGAAAGGTCAGGAATATTAAAGACTCCAGGAACCGAGAGATTGGAGGTCACAACGGAACCTATATTATGACCAGACATTGTGGAACCATTTGCTGTGCGAATATTAAGAGGGTGCGGTGCAGGTTTAAGGTCAGAAAATAAAGACGAGTGAGGTGTCATGTGATTGCAACAAGTAGAATCCATAAGCCAAGAGGTAGGAGACATACCAGATAAAGCTGAGAGAGAGGAGGAATAAGATGCATTACCAACCGTACGAATGACATTGGCGATGATATTTATAAGGTCATCTCTGGAAATGGTGAAAGTGGATCCAGAAGACTGAGACTTTGCAGAGACGGGAGCCATAGGTTGGACACTCTCAGTGTTAGCAACAGTAGCAGCAGAAATGGAAACAGCTGATTTGTTGCGTTGATAGCAAGTCTCAATATTATGGCCAAAACGTTTGCAAAAATTGCAAAAACGTTTGTTGGATTGTCGGCGACGATTGTTGCAAGAGGTAGAAGACTTGTCCTTATTCTTCATTTTGAAGCAAAATATGCAAAAATGGAGCGCAAAAATGAAATCTACGCGAAAAACTGGGTAAGGAGGACCCGGACTGCAAAAAGTCAACTCTGGTCAAAAGTCAACGGTCAACCTGGTCAAAGTCAACGGTCAACCTGGCGAAAGTCAACGGTCAACGGTCGGCAGATGACGTCACAGGATGACGTGTCGATGACGTCAGCAGATCAGTGGATGCTGACGCAGCTAGGGCTGACGTGGCACAGGTGATGACGTCAGCGGACAGATCCGGCGCGTGGAAGCGCGTGACAGAGACAGGCCGTGCATGGATGCGCGTGGAGGCGCGTGGCTGTGACGCCGAGAATTATGGCGGCGCGTGGGAGGTCCGATGAAGACGAAATTTCACAAAACGGCAGATCGGAGAGACTACTTTCCAATGATGCTGTCTGTGGTCTGATCGGAGAAGCGGAAGCAGTGGTGGCGGCATGGCAGTGGTCTTTGATGTACTGGAGTCGCGGTGAAGGCAGCAGTGCTGCTCACAAAAACGGCTACAGAGGACACCCAAGAAGACAAAACTGCTTAAGAGCGGCACACCAAAGGATCAGAACAGTGTATATATAGTAGACTAAACCCTAGACTAATAGACTTCTAGTACAAGTAGGAGACTTGGCTTGCACACAAAGTAGAATTAGGCTTGGACCTATACTAATGGGCTAATATATCTTTAACAATATACAAATACAAGTCTCTCCCATGTCTATCTGGCATAGTTACTAGAACTTCACCATTTTTCTTGAAACCTATCACCGTTCCGAATCTTTCACCAATATCAATAACTTATAGCTTAGTCCAAAATTCCACAACTCCATACTCTTTCATCACCTACACATCATGCTGATTAATTTGCCAGCCAAAAACAATAGCAGCCAAAAAGTAGTAATGGGTGGAATATAGAGTGGTATACAAAAAGTGATACAGAAGATTTAGACTCATTATTAAAAGTGTAAACATCAACCACAGTAGTAACCTCCTGCAAACATGTAATTCTCACAACTTTGTACTCATTAGTTGGGGTGTGATATCCAAAGTCATGGCACTGATTGCAATAAATATGGCCCCGTTTGATAACGGTGTTTAAACAACTTATTGGCGGCTCCAGAAATTTTGTTTAGGAGGTTCATTAAAATTTTTTAATAAAAAGAGAACTTAAATATGTCAAGTTATTGACAAAAAATATAATAATAATACGTGAAGTTTTACAATTTTATTCTACAAGTTTTCAAATTTTGAATGTTACATGATAGTTCATTATGAGTATCTATTGCTAATGTGGGTAGCTATCAGCCAATGACCATTTTATTTTGTTAAGTCTGTCTAACATTTTTATCTTTATAAAGTTGTTATTATGTATCTTACTTTGTTTTTATAAAATGATTTTAGACTAAATGACTAATCTCAACTCATTGGCCCCGTATTAATTATTATTACACACAATTACACTCATTTATACATAAAATTACATACTCTGTGTCTACTTAACTAATCAAATGCTTGAACAATTACTAACTTTACAATTTTTTTCTTGAATTTTACTAACTTTATAACAAAAAGTTATTATAACATGATAACAATACACACACATGTAAGAAAACCCTCTTTATTTCCTAATTATTAAATTATATAAAGTTATATTATATTTATATTGTACACACAAACATTCACACACATCATAATTTATACAAATAACATTAAACAAAATGTAATATACATAATCAATATTAGACACACACACACATAATATAAACTTAAAAAAAAAAATTACACTTCCAATTCACAAACACTTTATAGCGCCACCCTTGCTTATTTCTACACACTTTTTCCATGCACACGTGTTTTCACAAAACTTAAACAATGTTACTACAAATCTCCTACCAAAAGGGGCTTATATGTTGGAAGATGGAGCTTTGGAAGTTACAAGAATCTATTAATAGAGGGGTTCCAAAGAATAAAATTTCCACCATCAACCAGACAAATTAGTCCATTGACTGAACCGACAGCCCTGAACCTCATTGTCATAAGGAGGATGGAACTCAATGAAATATGCTGAGTCTATGGCTGGATTGCTATGCAAAGTTAAACGTTGTTTCCAGTCTTAATGATGGCCAAATAGAAAATAGGATGATGTGCGGTACTTGTTGCGAGTGAGATGAGTGATGGCAAAGCGAGAGTTAGAGATGAGAGAATACCATGTCTTGCAAATGGACCTGAATCTCAGCAATGACTTCGTCGATGGTCTTACAAGAATTTCTTCAATTACCTCTAGGGGCAAATAGTTTGACATGTTTTTTCCTTTGTTTCTCTGCGTCTGAGAATATGAGAGATGTTGCATATTTCTTTTTCTTTTTGGGAGAAGATGAGAGATGGTGCATATTAGGGTTAGTTTATATAGGGTCCGTTTGAGATCCGCTTATTTTGTTGAAATTGAAAACTTTTTGCTGAAGTAATAGTACAAAGAGACTCATGAATAGTATCAAAAAGTACAGTGAGACCCATGAATAATATCAAAAATAAGCTAAATAGTAAAATAAATTAACAAAAATAATTTTTGTCAAACGGACACATAGTCAGCGTAGCAAGAGTAACATGTAATGTTTGGGTCTACAAAGTAAAACTCACCTCAAACTCTTATCATTTATTCTTCTCAAAAAAAAAAAAAAAAAAAACTCTTATCATTGATATTTAGCTAAAACTTTTAGCGGTGGCATAGTTTATTTCAAAGTCTTAGGGCTTGTTTGGTAAGAGATTTTTAGTAACATTGTTTAAATTTTGTAAAAATACATATGAATAAAAAAATATATGGAAATATGTGTTGCGGTATTTAAAAACCAGTTGTTGTTAAACAATGTTACCAAACGTGGCCTTAGTTTCTATAGCCCATAAAAAACCCATTTAATTATTTTGGGTTGGACCAAATACACCATTACCAATACCAACCCAAGAAAACCTGAACCAGCCTATTAACCACAAACTCTGCAAAGTAAAAAACCACACAACAATCAACAGCTAGTGCTATAGCCTTGAGAAGCTACAATGGTGGAAGAAATTGAAGAGGAGGCAGTCCAGCTCGCACGGACCCAAGGCCATCATATAAGGAAGAGGGCTCTCAAAAACAAAGATAGTCCGCATCAACGATAGCAACAAAGTAACATCACTAGTGAGCTTTTATTGAAGAAGGAATATTTTGTTATTCTGGTTCTCATACTATTGTTTTCAAAGCAAAATTGATTGTCAAAATCAGGTAACATGTATATAATTCATGAATCAAATTATCCTCATGAAGAAATTGGAGACTGAATTCTAGAACCAGAAGCTATTGTAGTTCTCTCCCAAAGATTTGTCACATACTTAAGTATGAAACTTTCAGCCTAAGTAATCCCGAAGTATCTTCCATGACATGTCAAAGCAATGTCTCATGGTTTGATTTATTGCGAAATTAAAACAATCTCAAGCCCAATAATTCTTTTTTTTTCTTAGTATCCAAAGTCCAATTCTCTAATAACAATTACCATAAATAATTTTAACAACATACTATGATAACTGGTTCCATTGGTTTATTTTTCTTAAAAAAAAAGTATAATTGTTACCTTCTTGTCCGAAACATTTTCTCAACAAACAGACAAAAGAAAATAAGGAATCTTAATAATAGGCATGGATAATGCCCAAATTAATCAACAATGCAATTGGGTTCAAATATAAAAGCAGTACCGATAAAGAGTACTAATATATTTAATTAACAAAAAAATTTATAAATATAATCATTAAATAAAACAACTCTGGTTTTTACTTGTAACCTCTGTAGTCCTTAAACATAGACATAGTTAACTTACTTCACCATTGTAAATAAATGAAGATATAATATATAATAGAATATTGTTCAACCGTACGTACCAAAAGGTGCGAAGCTATTTTGTATATTTATACGTCAACGTGAATTTCAAATTACAAGAGAACAGTAATATATTGTACAGATTGTAGAATTTAAATTCAAAAAAGAAAAAGAAAAAAGAAGATCAACAGAAATAATGTATAGGATTTAGCTTTAGTACGTGATCTTATCTCTTCCACTTGAATGTGATTATAATCCTTTGTTCCTTGAGTTTGGTGGCTGCACATTATCTCTTGGTCACTGATCATTATCTTTATTTGTACCATGCCTTGGCCCCTCAAGATCAACGTCCGTTGTGCTTGATCCAAAGCAAGGCAAATCAGGTTGAAGAAATATTGTAAGCCGGACAATGATTTCTCTAATTTTGCAAATCGAGTTTCAATTATTGGTTATAGAAATCCTTGTACAATCCCCTATCCCCTCCGTCCTTCTTGGCCTCCTCAATGATGGCTTCAACTCAAAAGTCTTGATGATAATGTTCAAGGGCTCCTTCATGCCTTCCCTTGATTATAATACATTAGGGGTTTGAAACCAGCCGGGTCTAAAATTAATAGAACAATGGTATGTTTGAAAATGAAGAAACCATAGTTTTTGTTTTTCTTTATTTTTTATTCGTTTAATTTAGAAAACATACTTGCTTGTTAAATCATTTGCGTTTTTGCTGTCTCGCAAATAAAAGCAGGTAATATTTGGGTTTTGTAATAGCTTGTCATTTAAGTTTTGTCATGAAAATGTTGTGCCAAAAACACTACTCAGGTACTTGTCACTTGATATTTTGATATAATGGAGTTTAATCATAGGTTAATTATCTTTATGAGAGTATAATCTCTTTAGAGAAGTTGGTTACTTGGCACAATCACAATTTTTAGGACTCAAATTTTGAAAATATACATAATTTTCCTCGTTGAGGATCATGGTTTTGTAAACTAATTACTTGGTAAATTGTAATTTGGAGTAAATTCATTCTTTGAAATTGATGGTCATCAGATGTTGTGCATTTTTTACCTTTCATTTAACTTACGGTTTATAAAAGTTTGAATAGATGTTAAAAAAAAAAAAAAAAAAAAATCGTATGAAATAGGTTTAGGTTTTATTTCCCTTCAGAATAGGGAGACAGGTCTAGTTTGAATGGATGGTCACACAGAAAATGGACATATAGTGCTTTAGTGTGTGTTTGGAAACTTCTTATTTAACTTTTTGTTGAAAGTGTTTTAAAGTATATTTGTACTTTGAAAAAGTTAAAAAAGGTAACTAAAAGTTAGGTTTTAAAAAACTATATATAAAAGTTCAAAAGCAAAAAACTAGCTTATAAATTGTACCAAAACTACACTTACTATGTAAAGAATTCTTTATTGGATTGGTTGGTTGCTTTATGAGACCAATCATTCACCTTTTTCCCTGTACACTTCTTGTGTACTAGGAGGGTGCCCCTTTTTTATGTTAATAAAACTTATTACTTATCAAAAAGAAAAATATATATATTTAACAATATAAAATAAGTAACTGTAAAAATAAACATAAAATTTATGGAGCATATCTTGCATTTGTGGGTACAACACTGACAAAAAGTTCACGACCTCTATAGTGTTGAATCTCTAAGATGGATGTGTTTTATGGATTTTCAAGGCACATATGTTTTAAGGTATCCCGGCCACCTTCATATTCTTCTTGTTCTTTTTTTTTTTTTTTTTTGATAACTCTTGCTCTTTTAACTCCATCCGATAGAACTAGGCTTTCCACGTAATTATCTAAATAGAAACAACTTGTATCATTGATTTGAAAATTCCATATTTTTCTTTGACTGTATGATTCGTATAAAGACAAGTCGCTTCTGCAAGATGGATATCTATTTGGAAAAGTTACAAGAACTTCACCATTTTTCTTGAAACCTATCACCTTTCCCAATCTTTCACTAAGATCAATAACGAATAGCTTAGTCCAAGATTCTACAACTCCATACTCTTTCATCACCCACACATCATGCTTTTTTGCCAGCCAATCCTTGCCGCGGTCAAACTCCTGCGGCTCCACCCCTCCGCATAGAGCAAGTAATCCATTAAGCATCGCAATATTTTTTTCCGTTAATGATGAATAATATTGATAATTTTTTCCTATTTCTAAAACCTTAGGCACAGGCACTTCATAAAAAACAGTCTCTTCACCCAAATTGAAAGACATAATCAAATTGTACCTGGGGTTTTGCGTCCCCCTCCCTAACAAGCCAGTGCAATGCCCCGTTCATAAAAACCGAGGCAGTATTTTGATGTCGAAGAATAAAAGGAGCACTTGGTGAGAAAGTCAAAAGGCAACATTCACCATTATTAAAACTATAAATCTCAGCCACAAGAGTATCCTCGTCCCCTTCCGAATACCTAATTCTCACCACTTTGTACTCGTTAGTTGGGGCGTGATATCCAAAGCCATGGCAACAAATATATCGTGTACGATGGAGATCTGGAAGTTGCACGTATCTAATGGAAGGGTTCCAAAGAATAAAATTTCCACTATCAACCAGACAAATTATTCCATTGACCGAACCGACTATTTTGAAGTTGGCATATCTATCCTCATATGGAGGGTGGAACTCATTGAAATCTGATGAGTCTATGGCTGGATTGCTATGCAAACTAAAACGTTGTATTCATTGCTAAGAATACAAAATACAATTGGGGAAATCTTCCTTACACACAGCCAACAAGTCTGGAGGAAGATTATCCTTATTGAAGCAAAAAGACATCCTAGAGTCTAAAGCAGCCCTAGGTGCGCAGCACCATTGCAGGATCTAGGGACCCAAACGAAAGAAAAGGAAACAAATAAACAGCTAAACAGCAAATATCAGAGATGGCGTCGAGTATAGCCCAAGGAACTTCGGAATCCGCAGCGTTGATGGCGTCGAAGGCATCCCCTTCGAATAAAAGATGGGCGTTGGTTGCTGCGAGCGAGGTGAGCGGTGGCAAAGCGAGAGATGAGAGAGTCCCATGTCTTGCAAACGGACCTGAATCGCCTCAATGACTTCGCCGGTTGTCTTACAAGAATTTCTTCAATCATCTCTACTGGCAAATAGTTTGACATGTTTTTTCCTTTGTTTCTCTGCGTCTGAGAATATGAGAGACGCTGCATTTTTTTTTTTCGTTGGAGAAGACGAGAGATGCAGCATATTAATTAGGGTTAGTGTTGTGTTTCAGTTTATATATGTGTAATAACTAATAAGTCGGCTTAGCAAGAGTAGCACGTAATCTTTGGGTCTACAAAGTAAAACCCGCCTCAAACTTATCATTTATATTGGGCTAAAAGTACTTTAGCTCATAGTCTTAGTTTCTATAGCCTATACAAAACCCATTTAATTATTTTGGGCTGGACCAAATTCACCATAACCAAACCCACTTAAGAAAACCCGAACCACAAACTCTGCAAAGTAAAAACCTCACATCAATCAACAGCTAGCGCGACAGCCTTGAGAAGCTGCAATGGTGGAAGAAATTGAATGTGACTGTAATCCTTTGTTCATCGAGTTTGGTGGCTGTACATTATATCTTGGTCACCGATCATTATCTTTATTTGTAACACGCCCCGGCCCCTCAAGATCAACGTCCGTTTATATAGCTTGATCCAATTCCAAATCAAGGCAAACCGGGTTGAAGAAATATTGTAAGCCGGACAATGATGTCTCTAATTTTTCAAATCCAGTAGTTTCAATTACTGGTTATAGAAATCCTTGTACAATCCGCTATCCCCTCCATCCTTCTTGACCTGATCATCAATGATGGCACCAACTCAAAAGTCTTGATGACAATGGTCAAGGGCTCCTTCGTGCCTTCCCTTTTAAATTAATAGAACAATGGTATGTTTGAAAATAAAGAAACCATAGCTTGTCATTTAATTTTTGTTGAGAATCTTGTGCAAGTAGCTCTACTTGAGTAGTCCTCACTTGATATCTATCTATACTCTATATATATAGTATAAGAGGATTCCCCTCTTTTAACTAGATTGTTATGTAGTTCAAAAATAATTTTATTAATGAATGATAACTTCATTTTAAATAAGGTTATAAATGTCAAATAACAAATTTCATTTTGAATTTATAAAGAGAATAAATGTAAAAAAAAAAAAAAAAAAAAAATCACATTATTTGAAATTTGGAGTAACAAATTTCATTTTAAATAAGGTTGTAATTTGGAGTAACTTCATTATTTGAAATTGATGGTCCTTACATTTTCTATCTTCCATTTAATTTACAGGTGTACCAAAAGTTTGAATAGATGTTAAAAAAAAAAAAAAAAAAAAAAATCATATGGAATAGGTTTAGGTTTTATTTCCCTTCAAAATAGGGAGATAGGTCTAGTTTGAACCGTGGCCACACAAAAAATGGACATATAATGCTTTAGTGTGTGCTTGAGAATATCTTATTTAGTTTTTTTGTTGAAAGTACGCTAAAGTATGATTGTATTTTGAAAGTGAAAAAATATAAATAAAAATTATGTTGTAAAAACCTATACATAAAAACTAAAAAAAAACCCTAGCTTATAAGCTGTACCCAAACCATAGTTTCTTGGAGTTTTGACTCTTCTCAGCAAGCCAGTGCAATGCCCCATTCATAGAAACCGAGACAGACGCTTCTTGAACAATATTAAGTTTAGCACTTGATGGGAAAGTAAAACAGTGCCATTCACCATTATTAAAAGTGTAAATATCAGCCACACTAGTATCCTCCCGCAAACACGTAATTCTCACAACTTTGTACTCATTAGTCGGGGCGTGAGTGATTTCCAAATCCATGGCGTTGATATCAATAAATATATGTTGGAAGGTGGAGCTTTGGGGTACTCTATATCATTTATATTGGGCTAAAACTGTAGCTCAAAGTCTAAGTTTCTATAGCCCATACAAAACCCAATTAATTTTTTTGGGCTGGACCAAAATTCACCATAACCAAACCCACTTAAGAAAACCCGAACCACAAACTCTGCAAAGTAAAAAAACCACACAAACATTCAACAGCTAGCGGCGCTATAGCCTTGAGAAGCTGCAATGGTGGAAGAAATTGAAGAGGCAGTCGAGGTCGCACGGCCTCAAGGCCGTCATATAAGGAAGAGGGCTCTCAAAAACAAAGCTCTCTCCGTCAAATTCAACGAGAAGGATCTCAGGTAACCATATAAAGTTACACTCTCTCTCACAGTAATAATCCGTGGAACCAAACCCTAATATTGTTATGATTAAATTGTTATTTTTTTGGCATGAGAAAGGGACTATGTGACTGGGTTTCACAAGAGGAAGAAGAAAAGGAGAAAGGAAGCTAATAAACAGCAAGAGGAGGCTCAAAGGCGAAAGCGTATTGAGCTGCGCAAAAAGGTTTTTCTCATTTAGTATTTTTTTTTTCTCTCTACTTAGTTAGATACTTATCATGTATTTTTGGAAGTGAGATATGTATGAATATTTAAGAATTTGCACAATGAGCCAATGTGTGTGTGTGTGTGTGTGTGTGTGAATGAATGTTTGGGATGTTAAGAAGCAAAATATATTCATAAAATGTGGAAATTCGATGAAAAGAAGAGGAAGAGTTGCTTGAGATGGTTTGTGCGTGTTTAGAGGAGAGTGATTAATGTTGGTGTGAAAGATTGAGTTAATTCAATTAAGGGAAGGATAAAAGGTAGAGGAAGACGAAAAATAATATTAATAGGAGTAGGAAAGAAAAACATGTCAGTTAAGGAAGTGACATAGGTTATGACTTTGGATATAATAGAATGACGGAAAAGGATATATGTGGCTGGCCATGACTGGTTTGTTAAGGACCTATAAGGCTATAACAGAATCTAAAATTTTGGACTAAGGCTTAGTTGTTGTTGCCAATAGTTTCATACAAGAGTGGTTCAAATTTTTGGTAGCTTAAGAAGTTTCTACATTATTTTGGTATAAATATGTGTTTGTATATATAATGATATGCTTTTTTGATATATAATGCACTAACTCAAGGTTGGGGTAGCACAATTGACCTGTAGACCGTGTCTTGTGAAGCCAGAGGTCACTAGTTTGAATCTAACCATCTCCCTCTCGTTGAGGCCAAACCTCACTTATCAAAAAATGTAACTCATTACTTATCAAAAAAAAAAAATGTAACTCATTGTCAATCATATGTCCAAGTATTTCCTTACTTTTTTAGCCATAAACTTTTAATACCACCACCTAGCTGTTTTTGCTAGGGAGATTGAATTTAAATTGAGCTCCTTACATGCGGGTTGTATGTGTCAATTGTAAGATTTTCATCCATAACAAAGCAATAGATGCAATGAGAATTAGAGGGATATGAAACATGAGAATTTGATATGGGCAGAGTCAAAATATGCAACCCACTCACATGACCTAACTTTATGCCTGGCCCTTTTTTTTTTTTTTTTTTGAAACCATTTCCGAATTACTGTTAAGAAATAAAATTAGTTGGTAGAGTATAAAGCCAAAGTACTCCTCTTCACAAGCTCTTGTGCTTCTTGCAACTGCTCAAGTTATTTGGGGGAACACTGAATTCAAGGGGCTTCCATGGGGACATTTTTGTGTAAAAGATCCTAAGAGGAATAGAGGATCATAGAAGGAAGATGGTAGAGGGTGAGAGAAGTTGTGACAGATTAATGTGGCAGTCCTACCTGCTAATATCCATGCTCCTTGTCATGGTTTTTAAGACTGACTTGTATGCTGCTTTGAATCATGTAGTTTTTTTAAATGTCTTTTTCCCCCTTTTCCCTCTCTTTTTTCTCCTGGTAAGTTGGTTCTAATTGTTGTATCTTTGCTACCTAACTAATTTGGCAGAGGAAATTGGAAAAAGAACTGGTTCTCTATGGTGGAGCTCCACCAGCCAATGATTCAGTGCCTGATGAAAATGAGGAGGACGATGAAGAAGATGAAGAAACAGAGCCAATTGCATCTGTTTCTGGTATTTTTGAACTCTGCAATCAACTGACTGAATTCACACATATAAACTAATTGCATATAATGCACTTGTGCATAGTTGGGTCCAGTATGTTTGGGTGGGCTACCAGGCATACCCCAATTATTCAATATTTCTCTTTTGATTTAGCAGCATCGTTACAAATCTAAACAATATCTGTGATCACTTATCTGGGTTAAAATCTTAACATAATTCTTTCTTCTGATATTAGCAACAAAGCTAGCATTCAGGGGCACTCTAGAATTGGGAGAATTGCCTGCATTAATCTCATTGTTTGTGATTAATTTAATGCTAAGAGGGCTCAAAGGGTGGGACATGAATATTTCAATGACTCCTCTAATTCATCTCTTATTATAAATGTTAAGAAATGTACCAGAGTATTATGTATGTAATCCAAGCTCATGTTTTTTTAATCATTTAATATTTGGGCTCGGTTTTGATCATTTTTTATAGGGTTGACAACATATGACAATGGCAACATGAAAGTCACAGTAACAACATGTGAGATTTCTCGTGAAGAAGAAATCTTGCCAAGTGACAAAACAGAGGCAGCAGTGCCACGACCAGCTGGAGCTGATAAGAAGCACACTGTGCCTGTGACTAAGAAGAAAGCATTCAAGAGAGTTGCAAGAACAAAGTCACGATCAAAGCCTCAAAATAAAAGAGACAAAAAGAAGGGAAAGAACAAGAACAAAAAGATGCGCTAGCTCTCTGCCTGGATCAACCTGTTCTTCTCTATTGACTGATTATAAGTTTAATGACTTGGCTGTGTAGAGTTTTTTTGGTTGGTTTCTAGGTTTTGTTATATGATAGCTGAGCCATTGACCTTGAGTTACACAATGTCTATCATTTGATTATTCAGAAAAGTGTTTAATTTATATCTTGTTTTTTTATCGTTTACTTTTCCCTTAACTAAAAAAATTAACTAGTCGTTAATTATAGCTGCACCATGTCAACAAGAGAGTCTGCATTGGATTGAAGATTATGCTTAGTTGTTCATCCTATATCAAATGTATTTCAAAATTTGTTGTCAGTTATAGGACTCAATAACAAATTATTGACACAGTAGTTATGAAAATTATTGTGGTCGTACTTTGTAGCATTATTCTGTGTTGGATTTTGTATCTTATTGAATTTATGCTTCTTGACCCTACATAAATTTGATTGCCAAGGCCTTGTGCATTATTACGTGCATTTGATATTTCGAAAGATTCCTTTTCTTTAGCAGTGTTTGGAGGTACATATATTATCCATCATCATTCATCTTAGAAGGGGATACAGCCTAAGGTCCAGTGCATCAGTGCACAGGACCCATTATGATACGTGCACGACCAAAAACAGGATTCTGGATTTTACCATTTTGTGATCACTATTGTCATAATATTTTACAATCAAAACAAAGACTAGAAAAAGACTTTGATTGCCATTTTCCTGGTTTCACCTACAATGGACAGAACGGGAAGCAACCTTTTGTTGTTATGTAATGATGCTAGATTAAGAGGGGTCAAATTCTTCTGTCCTGGGTCAGTACAGGAGGCCATGTTGTGTCGTAATGTGTCTCAGATTAGATACACACTGGGAATTTCAGAGTAATGGACCCCTTGCAGTTATGGCAGCTTAAATGTTTGTGTTAACGCTTTGTGCTATTATGGAAGTTTTGCATTAAGACATAAAAGTCCGTAAGAGCAGACATAATAGTTCTGCTGTGGTCTTTCAATTTCTGACAACAAAGTTTTGTGCCAGCAATTTTTGGCCAACTTATAAAGTAGTTGATCGAGATCGATAAAAAAAAAAAAAAAAAAAAAAAAAAAAAAAGTTATAGGTTAATGTAAAAATAATTATCCTCTATTTACTATCGATCACTTCGCTCATTCTTGTTTGATTGCGGGCCTGGTCACCATTTCAATAAGTTATGACAAATATTGTGGTAGTAGAAGAATTTATTTCTAATCGCTCATTCTTGTTTGACGGCCTGGTCACGAGGACTAGTAATCTGTCTTGGTATTTTGAACGTGTCATGTTTTAATAGCATAACCTTTTATTGGAATGGCATGCAAGTTGCCACCCTTTGATTGATATATTTTTAAACTTTAGTATATATGTCATAAACTTTCAGGTTTCATCTAGGGAAAAAAAATAGTGGCATTTCAGTTTTTTGTTAGCAATGTTTTGCCAACAACTTATAATGTAGTCGATTTTGATCGGTAAAAAAAAAAAATTACGAATTAATATAAAAATAATTATTCTCTATTTACTATCGATCATTTAGATAACTTGTGACAAATATTGTGGTAGTAGAATAACCGATTTCTAATTACTCACAAGAACTAGCATGTTGTTTCGATAAGTTGTGACAACTGATTTCTAATCGCTTACAAGAACTGGCACATTGAAAGTCTGTCATGGTATTTTGAAAGTATCATCATGTTTTTATAGCATAACCCTTTGATTGATATATATAAACTTTAGTATATATGTCATAAACTTTCAGGTTTCATTTAGGAAGAAAAAACAGTGGCACTGGTGCCGGACTGGTATGCTTTGCTACAACGTGTGGACTTTAATGCATTTTACATGTGTGTCTAAAATCTCTAGGTCTTGTCTTTTTCTCGTCTCTTTAGCTCTCCTTGAATAGAGCCAAGGGCTCATTAATTATTGTAGCATTTTTGTGCATAATGACTCATGGCCAATATCAGCTGTCAGAACTTTCAACTTACAAGGCTTTTCCTTACAGGAAAAAGAACAGTAAGGAATAGAACAAAAATAATTGAAGAGATATTCTATCCATTTTTTTTTTTTTTTGTCTAGTAGTTTGGTATGAATGAATTGAATTATTAGGAGAGAATTTCACTTCTAAAACTCATTCTTTGGTATGAATGAATTGAATGAAAGAAAAACTCATCCTTTTTTTTTAAGAAATAGTAGTGAATTACCGATTTTATTCATACCATAAAAAAGAAAAACATCAAAGGTGAATGATACATTAGTAAATTATATATTTCTTTTCTTTCAGTTCAAATTTGTTCGTATAAAATAGAAAAAATACACCAAATTTTTTTTTTTTTTTTGATACGACACCAAATTTTATTTTATTCATTTACGACCTAGTCATTTGATTATGTTATAAACTCAAAAACATAAAGTCAATGTTAAGAATAAATTATATTCTCATTTGAACCATTCTTTTCTTAAAAGGGGAAGGCAAAAAGAGAATATAAGGCATAGTTTTCAATCAATTGTGCATTAACACCTTGGATAACTTGAGCAATTCACTTCCACCACTTTCTATGCTATGCTATGCTGTGCTATGCCATGATAAATTCTTTTATGCTTTGATGGATAAATAAACTGCCCAAGAATCTTGAAAAGCGTCACACTTGAAAGAGGATAATATTAAAAAACCATAAAAACCTAATATTGAAAGAAAAGTACAAGTGTTAATAGATATTGCTTTAATGTGTTCATGCAGTAGGACCATAATGTAGGGGTCTTTTGGCTGAATATTGTAAAAAATGAAATTTATTTGTAATATGGATACTGTTCAAACTTATTTGGCGGAATGAGGAGAGAAGCGAATTTCGACAGCATCATTATCGAAATTTTGAGAAAAAGTAAGAGAGAGGAGAGAGAAATGATGTGACGGATGTGGGAGAGAGAAAAATGAATTTCGGCAATGATGTTGCCAAAAATAAAAAAATTGAATTGTGGCAATTGAATTGCTGAAATTGGAGGATTAAAAAAAAAAGAAAAAAAGAAAACTAAACAGTGACAAGAGTAATGCTACGACCACAAACTATTTTACTATATTTTTAACAAACTGTTGTTATGGCCAATTTCTTACTGGTTCTCATTAGGGCCCACCAATAACATTACTTTTTTATTTACCAATAATTACTCATCACATCAACAGTTTATGAAAGTTTTTGTAAAAAGGTTTGTATCTCTATCATTTTGCCAAAAGGGGAGGATTTAACCAAAAAAAAAAAAATTCAATTGTGGCAATTGAATTGTTGAAATTGGAGGAAAAAAAAAAACTGGATTGTGGTAAAATTAATGCTTCAGCCACACTTTTGGATGACTAAAAGTGTGTATCTCTATAAATTTACTCCAAAAGTGTGGCTGTAGCATTAATCTTACCACAATCAAGGTTTTTTATTTTTTATTTATTTTGGCAATTCAATTGCCATAAATGAGTTTTTTTTTTTTTTTTTTTTTTTTAAATCATCCACTTTTGGCAAAATGCTAGATATATAAACTTTTTTACAAAAAATTTCATAAACTGTTGATGTGATGAGTGATTATTGGTAAATAAAAAAGTGATGTTATTGGTGGGTTTTGATGAGAACCGGTAAGAAATTGGTCATAACAACAATTTGTAAAAGTATGGTAAAATAGTTTGTGGCCGTAGCATTACTCTTGCCAATGTTTAGTTTTCTTTTTTTCTTTTTTTTAATCCTCCAATTTCGGCAATTCAATTGCCACAATTCATTTTTTTTTTTTGGCAACATCATTGCTGAAATTTCTTTTTCTCTCTCTCACATCATTTCTCTCTCATCTCTCCTACTTTTTCTTAGAATTTCGGCGATGGTGTTGCTGAAATTCGCTTCTCTCCTCATTTTCCCAAATAAATTTGAATAGTACCCATATCACAAATAAACTTCATTTTTTACAATATTCAGCCAAAAGACTCGTAATGTATAGCCAAAATAGTTAAATAGAAAGAAAGAAAAGTCCCCACTTTTTTGCGTGAAGAAAAAAAAATCAGCAAAAGAGCAACACATGAGAGAGTGCACATGTTAGAGAAGGACATTGATCAACCCTTGAGGATGCACATAGCTAAAAAAAATGGAAACATATAATATATAACTGGGCTTTAATGATATTATTTTTATAGGATAGCATTTATTACATATTTATATACATTTACACATTTGTTAAATAATGTGTTTGAAATCGTGAGTTAGGCTCGCGATTTTAGTGTTATTATACACGTGCAGGTGCACATATGTGATATGTGTGTAATAAGTTTTTATTTTTATTTATTTTATTTATTAAATTTATAATTTCAGAAAAATTTAGGATACGGTGGAACACAAGACTTCTTTACTCTTCAAATCTTAATGTTGTGGACTAATTAGGCTAGGACTTCTGGCAAAAAAATGAAAAAAGTAGGCTAAGACTTTTGTTCTTATCCTATACCGTGCAAATAAGGCCTACGTTCTAAAGTTAATAATGCTTGCCTTGGATTGGATTTTTTGTTTTTGGCTTAGGTCATGAGTCAGATATTTTTACATTAATGGACTGTTTGGGATCCACTTATTTTACTAAAATTGAAT
Organism: Quercus robur; assembly: GCF_932294415.1. NCBI lineage: Eukaryota > Viridiplantae > Streptophyta > Magnoliopsida > Fagales > Fagaceae > Quercus > Quercus robur. The sequence goes on along the minus strand of NC_065538.1, from coordinate 83,530,062 downwards.
TTTTTTACTGGAAGTACTGTAAATAAAAGTAAAAGTTAACTGAAATAGTACAGTGAATCTTATAAATAATACTAAAAAGCACAATAAATCTATAAATAATAATAAAAATAAATTAAATAATAAAATAACCTGACAAAATTATTCACGCCAAACACATTACATCACACCTTTTTCTTTTCTTTCTTTTGGATTTTTTTTTTCTTTTTTTGGTGTAATAAAAAGAAAAACACACAGCGCACGCATACACCTTTCTATCTTGTCACTTCGATGCTTCACCAACAAAATCATTGACTTGAATTCTAATTTAAGGCGTGTATTAGAATTAATTGATATTTTGGACCCTTAAAAAAAAAATGAAATTCTCATTTTGGTCAGAAGAAAAAGTAAATTCGAACTTTGTTTCCTTGTTTTTATTTGTCCTGTCCACAAGACATTTCCTTCTTGTTTATCTTTGTTCAATTTACTCTTTGCCGTGATTCAAATTCAAAATTGTTCCTCAACTTCTTAGCCAAAAATAAAAAATAAAAAATTGTTCTTCAACTATTACAATTTTTGTCTGGAACAAAGTTTCTCTCTAAATTTGGAGAGAAACCTTACAAATTTATCATATATTTTTATATTGAGTGTGAATTATAAAAAGCTAACAATTAGATTGCATATTCTTATTACATCCTTAATACTTACAAAGTTTCAAGAAGATCAAAAGTTAATTGATATGTCATCAAATAAATATTATAATTTTAAGTTTTTGTGATTTAAAATTGTGTATAAAAAATAAGTTAATTGATTCAATAGTAAATAACATCTGATTAGAAAGAAATTTAATATGCATGTTAAGAACATAAAAAATATAAAATTCAACGGTTAGATTTTCAAAATTCACACCCAAGAAAGATATATATGAGAAGTTCCACAACTCTTACCATAATTTTATTGGTGAGTGACTACTTACTATTTTTATTTGGATTTACTTTTTGTCTTTGTTTTTTAATCTAACTTCCGCAAAAGAACATATCAGTAGAGCGTTGGGTAAGGGAATTATTGAGAAAAGTTTTGCTTTTGTTTAAGTTTTTAAGCAAATAAACTAGTTTTAGCATTTATTTTGTTGTTGTAATAAACTAACTTCCAATTTTTTTTATAAAATATTTAACATAAAAATTATCAAAATTATATCTTTTAATAAACTCTATACAAATAAGATACTAGAAATAAGCAAATTTCAAAGATGCACAAGAATTGTGACATTATCTTTTATGGAAGATTATTAAATATTTTTAGAGGACATTGATGTGGTACACTCTCCTTTCACATTCATGATAGAGTCCCATCATAAATTTAATTGGTAAGAGAGTACATAATAATAAGACTAAACTCTACAAGAAAATAGTGTAAAACTCAAGTTTTACACTATTCAATCCAATCATGTGATATCATCATATCAAATATTAAAAATAGGCACAATTACACCTAATCAATTATAATGCCCATTTGAAAACCCAACCCATAAGTGTTGTATGATATATTGAGTTTTAAGTAAAAAAATAAGGGTCAGGTTAACGGATGCTCTTAAGGCAATTGTTAATAAACCATAATAAGAAAGTTTTTACATCACTTTCATTAAAATATAAAAAAAAACTATCAACAATATTTATTATTTTATTATTCTTCCAATAAAATGTTTATAAAAATAGTTTCTAAATTAATATGCTTAAAGTATTGGCTAACATTTTCTAAAAACTAATGTGTTAATCTTTTATGAACAAAGTTACTCTCCAAACTAGTTTGGAAAGAAACCTTATAAACTCATCATATATATATTTATATTAAGTGTGAATTTTGAAAATCTAACCGTTAGATTGCATGTTCTTATTATATCCTTAATGCTTACAAAATTTCAAGAAAATCAAAGAACAATTGCCATGTCATCAAATAAATGTTATAATTTCAAGTTTTTGTAACCTAAAGTTGTATATAAAAAATAAGTTAATTGATCAAATAGTAAATAATATCCGATTTGAATGAAATTTGATATGCACGTTAAGAATATAAGGAACATTAAATTTAACGGTTAGATTTTCAAAATTCACACAAAAAAAAAGAAATATATGAAAATTTTAAAGAGTTTCATTTGGAGAGAAACTTTGATAATTTTTTATTGAAGTGTGCAAAAAGATGAATTTTATTCTCTATCCTGGTCAAATTCAGACACATACTCATCTCTATCCAAATCAACATAAGAAGCACACACACAACACAACCCTGTCCTCACCCACACACAACCACACCACCCCTGTCACCCCCACATGCCTAATCATTATAAAACATTGAATGAGAGATTCCCCCAAACCTCAAAAAAAAAATCAAACGGCCCAGATCTCATCATCATTTCTGAGCCCCCACCACAGTCCAACTACCTTGCAGAGATTCTCACTGCTCCAGCCGTCACTGTAAGCACACGCACTCGCACTCACACTCACAGACAAACCGAAACACACAGAAACAGAAAAGAAAAATAAAATAAAAAGAGAGAGAGAGAAACATAAAGAGTGAGTAGTGGCTTTCAAAGAAATTGCGAAAGTGTTTGCAACGAAAATTCGCAGACGCTTCGACGAAACTTCTCAGATACTCTATAAAGCAAAAAAAAAACAAATACAACAAAACAAAAATTAAAAAAAAAAACTCTTAATATATTTTTTTATTTTCTCTCTCACTTTCCCGCTTTCTTTTCTAATTTTTCACTTTTTCTCTTTTTTGCTTTTCTCATCCATTCGAATCCGCGGCACACACTTTTTTTTTTTCATTTTTGGTTCTCTTCTCCGTTTGGTTGCTGAGAAAAACAAAAGAAAAATTAAAAATAAGAAAGACGAATCAAGACGGATTCTCATGCGTGTTAACTTTTTGTTATTTTCTTATTAAAGTCAAACTTTATATAAGTTTATTATTATTTTTGTGAGTTTCGGGTGAAGCTTCTGTTTGGTTGCTGAGAAAATACCGAAACGGAAAAGGAAAGGAGTAATATAACTGTGTTTAAATGTTTGGTTATGGAAGTAGATAAAATTGGTTTTAAACTTATAGGTATGTTTGTTATGTAATTGGAAAGTTGATATTAGAGGTGTTAAAAGAGTTTCTCACAGTTTCTCAGCAGCCAAACAAGGACGTTAACGTTTGAAAATTTGAAAAAATGCAAACGAGGTATATGGAAAGATCGAACAGCATGGCGAGAGAGAAGCGAGGCTTGGATTCTACTTCAGCTGAAGATGGCCAGCCTGATAGGAAACGACCTGCTTTAGCGAGGTCTCTCTCTCTCTCTCTGTCTCTCTCTTCCTTCAAAATTTGAAACCATTTATTTTATCTTATTCAAATTTTGCTTCATGCTTTGTTAAATTGGTTTAGTTTTTAAAGCTGAAATGTTAAATTTGAGTTTGGTGTTCTTTGGTTTAAACTTTCAGCTCGAAATTTGTTTGTTGCTTCTATGGTTGTAGTTGAACAAGAAATGTGAAATTTGGTGTTCTTTGGTTTAAATTTTCAGCTCTGAATTTGTTTGTTGCTTCTATGTTTGTAGTTGAACAGGAAATGTGAAGCTTGTTCAGTAGAAACTGAACCAAGAAAACTTTTGAGAAAATTACGTTTTAAAATATGTAATTTAGAGAGTGTAAAAATTATATCATATAATTTCAGAAGTAACAAATTAAACCATGAGGTTTCAAAAAATAAGAAATTAAATTCTGGAATTTCAAAAAGTAATAAATTAAAAATTAGTCCATTTAAGTGTATTGTGTTTGGGGTTTAATATAGTTTGAGAGTTTATTCTAAAAAAAAAAAGTAAACTGTTGAGGGTTTGTTTGTTACTTTTTGAAATCTCATGGTTTAATTTGTTACTTTTAAAACTGAAGGGTTTAATTTATTACTATTTTTTAAAACTCTAGAGTTTAATTTGTTTCACACTTTTAAACTATAGGTATTAATTGAATTATTTTTCAAATTAATTTCGATTCTATGAAGGGTTCTAGCAAACTTAGTTCTTGATAATTTGTTGATTATAGTTCTTATTATCATTGTATTCTTTTGGTAAGCAGAGTAATTGTTGCTTATTGAGTAATAAGAAGTTAGGAACTTTGTAAATTTGGTCTTGGCTATGAGTTGGTTTCATGAAATGAGAAAAGGGTGTGTGTATAAAACTGATTTTGATGTTATGAATAGTTTATTAGAGCACCAGATTATGATGCTTTCTGAGGGTTGTGGTGCTCTAACTGTGTAACAAATGGGTGTCGGTGAATGCATTTTTCCCTGCATGTAGATGTGTTGTGGGTTGACCTCAGCTAGGAAATATAGTAAGAGGTTGATATAGGAGTGTTCTTGTTACATCAGCTGCAAACACCGAATAATAATATATGTAGCTATATATGTCTTCTTCAACATGGTAACTTGCTAGCCTTTTCAGGCTACATGGTTTATTATTTGGAAGTAATCAGGTGCATTCTTAATCAAAGTTGATTATAATGTCCTTTTAACTTCAATGATTATCTACTGTAAACCTTTGTATTGTTCTCTCATCGGTAAAGTTGGTTTACCTAGTTTTGTGTGCGCGCATGTGTATGGTTTTTTTTCTCCTTCAGGTTTTGATGTTTCTAATATTTTTTTACTTGTTTCCCCAATATATTATTGGGTTCTGTTGTGACTTACATGGTCCAAACATCCCTGCTTCTGTACCTAAAAGTTTGAATTGGATTTTTAACTTTGAATTTTCAACAGTAATATTGTGGAGTCATGTGTTATGTCTTTCATTTTGTATTTCCCATGCAATGTTGATAGCCTTCAGATATTGTTTCTCAAAAGCTCTGATTTCATGCAGTGTAATTGTTGAAGCTCTAAAGGTGGATAGTTTGCAGAAACTTTGTTCATCATTGGAGCCTATTCTTCGGAGAGTTGTAAGATAATTTTTCTTATGAATTTTGCTGTTTTCCATGAAGATTTAGGATGGTTTCTTTTTCATGTTTCACCATGAAGTGATAAATTCAACTTGGCTACTGCCCAGTTGGTGATTAATTTTTTATCATGGGGCTTAAAGACATTGGTTATTGGAAAACTATGTCTTACTAATGTCAAATATGTCTCTCTAGCATTTGATGGTCCAGTTTCTTATTCAAAATTATAAACTAGCCAAAAATGTGTTGGTTGTGTGGTCTTTGTGCTTCCAACATGTTTAGAACTCCTTTGAAGGATTGAAGAAGTGTCTATGCTGTTTGGTTGGAGTGTTGGACATGCTAAGTGAAATTCTTGTATATTGATTTATAATTTTGGTGTAATGCTTTTGATGTCTTATGCCTACCACCACTAAACAGGTCAGTGAAGAAGTGGAGCGTGCTTTAGCAAAATTAGGCAGTGCCAAACTTACTGGGAGGTATTATTGTTATTGTTGTTGTTATTATTATTATTATTATTATTATTATTATTATCATCTTGTCTATGCTCATTAAAATAATTACAAACATAATTTTTTTACACTTCAAATCCTCAAATGAATATTATATTTGGTCTGTTTGTAAAGAATATATATTCTTCTTGTGTGTGACCAGAAAACAAAGAACATGAGTACATGACAAATCCTAGGCTTCTTCAACTCCCCCTGCACCCCCACCAAACAAAAAAAAAAGAAAAAAAAGGAGAACAAATCTATATCCTCTAATATAACAGATCCAAAAGAAATCTAAAAAACAAGTGAGAGAGAGAGAAAAAAAGATCCAGAAGGTTCTCATGATAAGCTCCTCTCTTGCCACCTACGGTATTAGCTCTTGCTGTAATTTAGCATGGAGGTTGATGTTGGGCTTAGATACTGTGGTGCAATAATTTGATAACTTGTCCATTGAGCCAAACCACACTGGGTCTGGATCTGAGATTTGTTATATACATGTTTTACTCTTTTGGCCTTTGTTGCATTTCTTTGTTTTTTTTGGCTTTTGCCAACATCTAATCTATTGTTGCCAATAGTGTGATTATATGAATTAATGATGAGATATTCATGTCAATAATTTGTTCCGGGTAATGCTTGAGAAAATGCAGGTCTTCTCCTAAACGTATAGAAGGGCCTGATGGGAGAAACTTACGGCTGTGCTTCAAGTCTAGGCTGTCTCTTCCTCTCTTTACTGGTGGAAAAGTTGAAGGGGAGCAGGGGGCTGCAATTCATATTGTTTTGCTTGATGCAATCACAGGCCATGTTGTCACATCTGGTCCAGAATCTGCTGTGAAGCTAGATGTTATTGTGCTTGAAGGTGATTTCAATAATGAGGATGATGAAAACTGGAGTCAAGAAGAATTTGATAGCCATGTGGTGAAAGAGCGTGAAGGAAAGAGGCCACTGCTGACTGGGGATTTGCAAGTAACACTGAAGGAAGGTGTGGGAACACTAGGTGATCTAACCTTTACTGACAACTCAAGCTGGATAAGGAGCAGGAAGTTCAGGCTAGGACTGAAGGTTGCCTCAGGCTATTCCGAGGGCATTCGTATACGTGAAGCAAAAACAGAAGCCTTCACTGTTAAGGATCACAGAGGAGAATGTGAGTTCATAATTTGCACCAATAATTTTATTCACCTAGGAAAAAAAAGGCCATATGCAGATAATGAGGAATCAGAAGACTGAATTACCTGGGATGCATCTATAGGCAACCCAAAATTTTGGGACTAAGGATCCGTTGTTGTAGACTTATAGTTTTATTCCATATATCAGGCATGCGTCTGTTGGTAACTTTGCAATTTTTTGCTTTACAGTATACAAGAAACATTATCCACCTGCATTAAATGATGAGGTTTGGAGATTGGAGAAAATTGGCAAAGATGGGTCATTTCACAAGAGGCTGAACAAAGCTGGAATTTGTACAGTTGAAGACTTCCTACGGCTTGTGGTTAGAGACTCGCAGAGGTTGCGGAATGTGAGAATGCTAAATTTCCCTGTCAAATTCAAATCCTTATATATATATATATATATATATATATCAGTTCTTATTATTTTTCTATTCTTATGTTGTAGATTCTTGGAAGTGGCATGTCAAATAAGATGTGGGATGTTCTTGTTGAGCATGCAAAAACTTGTGTTTTGAGTGGGAAACTCTACGTGTACTATCCTGAAGATGAGAGGAATGTTGGTGTTGTTTTTAACAATATCTATGAATTTTGTGGCTTAATTTCCAGTGAACAATATTATGCAGCTGATTCTCTTTCTGAAAGTCAAAAGGTAATAGTTTATCATCTTTCCCAGATCAATTTGGATGATCATGTTGGTTTCTGTTCCATCTTGTGGTTGACTAATGTTCTTTTAGGCATTAACCTATTACATTAATCTTACTGCGCCATAATTTGTCCATGATATTAGTATCACTTTTGTTTTTACATTGGGGATCTATTCAAGTATGGAGGGAGAAATTAGACCATAAGTAGCTTTTACTGGAATCTAAATGAGCAATAAATGTCCTATCACCCTACTCCAGCTTTTATTAAAATGAAATTTTATGATGGCCAGGCCCTTTCTTATTTTTCCCATGGGCTTGTTAGAAATGCTTGACTTCTAGGTTATGGGAAAAAAGATAGAAGTTTCGAAACTCAGATTTGTTTTGGTTCTTGCAGGTCTATGTTGACACCTTGGTGAAGAAGGCGTATGAAAATTGGATGCATGTTATAGAGTATGATGGCAAGTCTCTTCTGAGCTATAAAGAAAATAAGAGCTTGGATGCTTCTCAAACTGAGGTCTTAGTGAACTCACAAGATTATTCAAATTCCTTTGACCAACAATTCGCCCTACCAAGCCTTACTGTTCCAGTTCCTTCAGAGCAGCCTGCTATGAATTCAGCAGGCCTAACAGTTACAGGTCTAATTTTTTTCTATAAAATTATAATAGTTTATATTACAATATTTTGTGGGTTTATGCATTACAATAGTGCTGTTAATTGGGAAAAAAAATTCCAGTTCAAAGTGAAATAGAAAAATGGAATCAATTTGGAAGGTAAAAAAAATTGAAGTTTTTAAGGACAGATGTGAAAGAGTTTCAATAGTTTAGCGACAGAGAGTGAACTAAAAAAATCATGCAAACTTTAGGGATGAAAACAATAGTTTAGCCTTTAAAAAAAAAACATTTTACTTATAGAGATGGCATGACATGAAGAACACTGAACTGTTTTGATGTCTATACCATCAACTGTTCCTAGCAACCCTTTGAAAATGGCTTTTCATTGTGGATTGTCACTGTCTGTGTCTGTCTTAAAATCCTTCATTACTCATTAGGCCTAAAAGACTCAGCCTGTGCACGCATTAGCTCTTCTATCAGTTTCTGATTATGTGTTCTCTCTCTTTCCAGGATATAATGATAATACCAGATTCTCACTACAGCCTCAGAATGTGAATCTCAATGCTCCTATTCAGTTTGATGGCACTTCAATCCCTCTACAGAACCCATTGATTGGCAGTTCTCACCAAGCCCAGCTTCCAAGAAGTGAAAATGTGATGGCCCTTGGTCCACGACAGACATCCACATCAGTCTTTCAGACGGTTGGTGCATCCAATCTAACTTCTTATAGGGGAGTTGAAGAATTCTTCCCAGAGGAAGAGATTCGTATGAGAAGTCATGAAATGCTTGAAAATGAGGATATGCAACATCTGCTTCGTCTCTTTAACATGGGAGGTCAAGGACCTGGCTCCATGAATATGAGTATGACTGAGGAAGTATACCCTTATCCATCAGCATACATGGGAACTCCATCTCTAAACTACAACTTCGATGATGATCGGACTCGGTCATCAGGAAAAGCTGTTGTAGGGTGGCTGAAGCTAAAGGCAGCCCTGAGATGGGGCATCTTTGTTAGGAAGAAGGCTGCTGAGAGACGGGCTCAACTTGTTGAGTTGGATGAACCATAGATGTGATCTGTGCAGCAAAGCTGATCCGGTTTTGATGTTAATATGCTTCTTCTTCACTGCCTGCCTGATTCCTGTCATGCTGAAGTTCCTAACATGGCTCAGGAAAAAAAAAAGGGACTATAACCATGGGCTTAAGCTGTTGGGTGGAGACTTGACTCTTAGCTCTTGCTGTTCCTTGGGTCATAATCCTGATATCTGGAAACCTGTCTGTTTGTACAGTGCTAGCCTGTACAGTAAGCTTATATCTTCTGTTAACAACTATTTTGCAGTTGTGTTTTACTCATCTAAGATGTCCTCTCAACATTCTGGCCAGCTAGTTTAATAGACCTACAAAGCTAAGCTGTTTCTACTGAAGATGATTGCAGATGGTAGAGATAACAAGAAGATTTTAGCGAGGGAACATTCCAGGTGGAAGTTTAGTATCGTTCTTTTCCGTCATAGTTGTTAGTGACCAGGGCAGAAGTGATGGTTAAAAAAATAATCTCACTTCCAGTCATGGCTAGCATGTTGTAGTATCTTTTAAATTCTTAATTATGCACTTAGTTGTAGTATGTTAGTTAAAATCCAACATGTCATTCTGCATTGTAACACGGGAATAATAGTTAATAATAGTGAACTAGTGATAAAATTGCCGGATCATGTTTTGGTGGCTCCTCTTTGAATGCTTTATAATGGTCACTTGCATGATTGCTCTGATACTTTTCTATATGAGATGCATCATCTGTACGTGTTAGAAGATTAAATTTAGTGAGACTTTATTAGTTTTACGTAGTTTTCACCCAAGTATGATAAGAATTAACTGAAATTGCCCGCTCGGCTTGCCTTCTAACTTCACTCTCTTGAACATGTGCCCTGTGAGTGAGTTAGGTTTGTAAAATGTTTATTGAATCTAATCAGATGAACTTTCGTGCAGATATTGGCTTACGGCTTGCATCTCTTATTCTTGAGAAAGCTTTATATTTTTTGATATTGTCAAACTTTTATTTCTTAAGGCTCTATAGGATTGGAAGTATCATTACTTCTAATCCTACTTTCCTACAGATCATGTTCGGTTTGCTTTGGTTCAATGATGCAGGACACTATTTTTCACGTTATACAAAAAGGAAAAAACAACAATTGAAAACAAAAACTATATAACAAATGATAAGCAGAACACAAAATTAATCATATGATACAACACGTTAGTATTTTGCAGTAAGATTAAAAAAATATATAACAGACAAATTTAAATAAAAAATATAAGAGATTATTCTGCATCGGAGACCTCATCTTCGTCTTCCTCCAGGATGTAGACCAAGGCACGTTTTCTTGCAGCAAATACACAAGCAACACCTCGGGATGCTGTCACAATAATTTTCAAAAAAGATGATGGTGAGCTTAAATGAAAACTAATAAAATGTTGTGAAAATCATTGTATATGTAACATTTATTCATGTATGTATCCCTTGGGCATACATTAACTAACTATTCATTTTAGAATTTTTTTTATTTATGAAAAACTGAAAAAATTGTCAAATCAATTAGTTAGTTAATTACTTTTTCATTTTTCTATAATTTAAAAAAAAAAAAAAAATTTGTTTACTAACATATTCTTTAGGCGTTTGCATTTGTTAGTAAAACCCATATTACAATGACAGATTTTGATGACATTGACGACAATGATGGAGAACAGGACTGATGATGTGAGGGTTATAGACAAAATTCAAGAGTTCACGCAATTATAGGAGACGTATAAGCATGCTTTAAAAGGTGTTATTGAAACGACACAAATAAATGTACTAGTCCAATTTCTGGCGCATTCTCATGGAGTAGTCCCTATAACAGAATAAGATTCATCATGTAGTCACCATTTCAATACTAGTGAATATGACATCCCCAATGACAAAACAAGCTAGCCGCAGAGTGACAGGAGAAATTGTTGTTTATTTAAACTTCTGTTATGAATCAGCCTAAACAATACAATTTACACCTGACCTTTTCTCTTAAAAGTAAGAATATTCTTTTAAAAAATCTAGGGAAAACTATACTTTTCCACCATAAACTTTCACCCCATTTATAATGTCCCCCCAAAACATCCATTTGCATAATTTACACCCAATTTAAAAGAATTGTATCAATATGCCTCCTGCCGTCTAAATTAAGTGTTAAGAGATGGAAAATGAGGTAATGACGAAATTACCCTCATTGGTTGCAATGAAGAAAACTATTTCTATCTCCTTTAACACCTTATTTAGACAGTAGGGGGTCGATACAAATATCTCGAATTGGGGTGTCAATCAAGCAAATTGATTTTTTTTTTTTTTTTGGTGGGGGGGGGGGGGGGGGGCGCGGGGAGGTGGGGAGAGATTGAAAATGAGGCAAAATTTAGGGTGGAAAAATGTATTTTGTCCATACTACTATACTGCAGTTCTTGCATTATCATCAATATTATTATTTTGCAAGAAATGTCAAATATCAGTATCACTATGGAAAATCAGGCAACCTTCTTAAGGTTTTCAATTAGTCTCCTGTTCATTGTGTTCAATGGTGAATCTAAGCTTTGATATCATTAATTATATAACATTCTTATCATTAGTCAACATATTAAACTTATCAACGTGGTCACGGTCTGCCTGATAGAACCCATACTAGGACTATAGTTCTTCACAAAATCAACCAAATAAAATGAGCCAAGTGAGCTCTAGCTCAAATGGTACCTCCTCCTTGTATGGACAAGGTGAAGGGTGAGATCATAGATTAAAGACCCACTAGATGCACATGTAACTTAACAATACTTAAAAACAATAAAATAAAATAAAATGAGAAACACTTACTGCTAACTGCCAGGGGAGCAATTACAGAGTGAGGAATACTGCGAACTTTTTCATTCTCCATTTGCAGGTAAACAACAGATTCCTAAACATACAGAGTTGCAGAGAAGTTGGTAGTTAACCACAAAGCAACAACAACAACAACAAAGCCTTAATCCAAAATTTTGGGGGTTAGCCACAAAGCAGCTCTAAAAAAGATACTTTGGCTGAAAGGAATGCAATTAACCTTGGGAGATTTTAAATCTAAAAAAAAAAAAAAAAAAAAAAACCTAATGTATTGAAACACAAGTTAAAAAATAAACTAAAAAAGGAGGAAGTTGATAGAAGATAAATAAGATACTTGACTTTAAGACAATTAACAAATGCCACATGGAGGGCATTTTAACTTGAATAATTTTAGGTTTGCAAAAGATAAAGAAACTACAATTAAGACAGCATGGGCATTAGAAAATGGGCTGTCATATTGTTGGGACAGAGGAGTTTGAATAGACGAATGAAAGAATTCCAAAAACATGTCAACTCCGCAAAAACTAAGTAGTTTGCAATGACGTCCTTTTTAAGTTATCCAATCCAAGAAATAAGAATGAAACAGGAAACCTATATTACCTTTAATTGATGCAACATCCAATAGTCTAGACTAGTGGACCTTGAAATAGATACAAATGGAAGGTCATTTGCTTGTACAATCATCATACAGGCATCTCCAGAGCCTTCAGAAGAGGTAGTTTCATTTAATAACAGAACAATTTGACTTTCCTGTTTAAACAAAATGCATTAGACAACATCAGAGACACCCAACAATGATAACCATGAGACTCTACATGTTAAATCAAGGTCTTAACCTTATATAAGGAAAGATCCACACAATGATAACCATCAGGGACACCCAACAATACAGCTTCCAATGAAGAATAGCCCTTCTTTACACTGATCAAATCATTCATAAACCCTCTTGCTATGCCTATACAATTGGCAATCTCTGGGAAAGACTCTTCAGGTATTTGGAAAGAGATATAATCAATGAAACTATTTTGACTGGTCTGATTAGATGACATGGCATGGGAGGAATCCTGCAGATGTAAAAAAACTATAAGACCATTGGAATGCAGTAAGATACTCATTTGTAAAAATAAAACCCTAGGATACCAGAGTGCTGAGTGAGAGCCAAAGCAAGAGTGTGATGCTGATGCAGGACATAAACTCAGAAAGATATTTGCAGGAAAGAAACAAAAGAACAAATAACCTAAGAGCCAGTACCTAGGGTGGCTTGGAGTCAACACCTAGAATTGCCTATAGCCACCACCAAGCCATTGGAAAATTCCAACAAAATTTTATTTATCAAATCAAGCATAATGATACTGAATCTTGGGGCCTTTAAATAGGAGTCCCAAGCTGCATACTAACTCTCTAATTAAGCAAGCAAGGAAAGCCTTGTTTTATTTTATTTTTTTCCTTATATTGATTTTCAATGAAGTTTATTACTTATCAAAAATAAATAAATAAATAAATAATTCTAAACCGACTCATAGGTAGGATATTCAAATCATGCATCCTAGGTCATAACCACTGTTATAGAGAATGATTAACTTTATAAAACATGAAACCTTCACTTGCTTTTACAGGATAAAAAATGAATAAACTACCAAATGACCATGTAAGTTCAGACATAACTATATGTCATGAAATTCACACAGAATAACATTACCTCATAGTATGATATTGATGTAGGGACAGGGAAAGAAGTGGATGCCGGTGAAGATGGAAGAGAGAACAGTGGCAATAGATTCTCACAAAGTATCTTTTCGGAAATTGTGCTAAATGGCATCAGAAAAGCTTCCTTGAAACTGAAATAATAAAATAATTAATGAAGCAATTCTAAAATGATTTAAAACCGGAAATAGTGTATACTCTAAAGAGATTTATTGTCTGTTAAAATACAAATTTTATTTAGAGATTTTATTTATAATCTGGTTTTCAAAAATCTTCATATTTTTCCCTTTCAATGTTAATTTATACTTCATTTTTCTTTTACTTTTACTTTTTTTTTTTTTTGGGTGGGGAGAGGGGAGTGGGTTGCTAAGAAAGTGTCATTTTATGGAAAAAAAAAAAAAAAAAAAAAAAAAAAAAAAAGGTGAACAATATTTGCAATCTGAATTATATAACCCGCATTTATGTTTATGTATGATGGAAATGAAAAGGAGCAAGAAAGAAATACCTAGATTCCATCTGCTGAAATTCTTTAGCAAGTGTCCTTCGCAGATATTCACAATCTAAAAATCCCCCAAAATGAACTAATTCCTTAACTCTTTGCATTGTTTCCCTGAAGAATTTAGCAACATCAGATTGTTTGAAGAGCACTGCAAATACATATTGACATATTTGATAACATGCAGAGACATAAATGCATGTAACCATGTGTAAAGATATGCATACACACATCCACTGCAAAAATGAAAAGGCTTTCTAGAGAACTAATGGCATTAGTTCATTAAGTTGAAGCAACTTTAGAATTCCTATGTAAAATAAACATATTTGAAAACATGCAGAGACATGCATTCATGTAACCATGTGTAAAGATATGCATACACACATCCACTGCAAAATGAAAAGGCTTTCTAGGGAACTAATGCCAGTAGTTCATTTGGATTTCATTAGAGAAGTCAAAGTGACTTTAAGAATTTCCTATGTAAAATAACAGTGGATTTCTCAGTAATATAGCTTTTTTTTTTGAAGACATACATAAGTCACAGACCCGTATGGGATTCAACTGTGACCTTTCCCTCTGCCTGTTATGTATGGTGGGGAGAAGATCCCATTTGGTCCGAAGACCATGAATTTTGTATAAGAAAGTAGTTCAGGAGACTCATTCTTACATGTTCATTGATAATCTCGATCTGTTTTCACACAAAAACAATCTCAAATGTCAACCCATATGCAATTACCATGTAAGTTATATGTAAGCCAAAACTATAATATGCCCAAATGATGTCAGATAAGGCTGTAAGTGACAGAAGTTAAGGACAGATTAAATCTTTAATTGTTGAAAACTAACTTACAATTCAATTTCAATATCGCAATCAGCCTCAGATAGCTCCAGCAACTTTCTAACAGGATCTTGATCATATAAAAATTTCAAAAATATTACAGCAAGCTCACTGCCAAAATAATAAATAAATAAGATGACTGCAAAATATTTGCCCCTAACCAGATGGAACAAGAAGGAAAATCAGACAGGCAAACCTATTGTATGGTAGAAGCTGATCACTGGGTTCTGACATTAGTAGCTTTATACATTTTAGAAGCCAGTTGAAGAAATTAGAAAACTGAAAGAAAAGACAAAATTAGAATCAAACTCAAGATACAAATCCAAAAGGATTGTCCTGGTAGTTATTTTGGCCAGTTTTCAAAGTTAAGTAATTATGTTCCTAAGCCCATCCAACAATTTATAGAAAGTCCTTTTGGAAGACAAGTAAAATCAGAAAATAAATATTATTTTAATTTCCTAATTTCACAAGCACCAAGTTTCTTGCTTCTTGAGATGTCCATTCACTGCAGCCTTCTTGGTGACTGGGATTATATAATGTGAAGTTCATAAATTTAAAATTTATGCAAGGAAGAAGCCAAATTTTGAGAAACAGCTTCCATAATCTCATGTAGAATATAGGCATGGTCATCCATAAAGATCAGAAAGTTCACTATGAAAATTGTACAATGTTTAGTAATATTTTTCATTAGATATATGATAATGGAGGGATGGAGGAAAAGAACACACCACAGGCTAAAACCAACTCTCTAAATCAAAAAATTGCACTTTTGATACAATCTCTCCTCCAACCTCTTAAAGCAGAGGCAATGAATAACTACTTTTGACTCAACTAAAACGAAATACACTGACCAAGTCTCATGAATTGTTAAGATTATGCTATTCACCTTAAGAAACCATCCAATTTTGTCTAGTTTTTGCCACATAACTAAGTCAAGCAAAACCTTAACTAGCCGTCGAGTCGAGTGTTCCAAGATTGAATCCATATTAGTAAATAAGAATAAGCAAAAGTTTTAAATGCACATACTATAAAACAGAAAGCCTACAAGTTGGGAACTAAAACTTGTTTAAGTGATTCAGTTGTTTCTAATCTAGGTTTGTTGTTTTCCTTCTCAAGTTCAGGTATTGCTTAGGAGTTGATGATTCTGACTACAATTTTGTCAGAAATATATGGTTGGGAACTTAGGAAGAAAGGAATAGAGAATTTGAATGTCAATAGTAGTAGGAAGCTACTGCATAAATCAAACAGTTATATGTCCAAAAATACTTGAGTCCAAAACATTAACTGTGGAAGACAAAAGGATCCCCAAACAAGCATACCTGCTGTACCACAGATGAAAGCACTCTCATAAACCGTTCCACTTGAACAAGTAACATACCAGCTTTTTCTGTTGCATTATTGATGAGTGTCTCGTCCAAACCAACACCCTGATAGCGTGCACGCCATCTTGAAAGGCCCCTCAATTCCCCCGTCCTAAATCCAATAATTTCTGCAGCAGGCTGGAAAATAGATATTTTTCTTTTAGTTTCCAATTAAGCCTCTTGTTATAAGGAACATGAAGAATCAGGCACATAGAATTTAACCATATAATAACTAGAAAATTTTATTTTTAAAAGAAAAATGCCTTGGGAAAAAAGAAGAAGAGAAAACTAATTACTTTGTAACTTGTTGAAGAAGGTTATAATGCAATCAATTTCAGTTTTTACATAACAAGCATTAATTTGCACTTGCATGCAGCTTTTGACAATGGTATGCTATCAAAAAGATTTATCTTGGTTTTAAATTTTAAGATGGTTATAAATTCTATTGACCTTTGAGTATTATATTCATGAAATTAACTTTTTCCTACTACAAATTAAAAGAAAATTACACAGTACATCTTTTCCTTGTTGATGTCTACATAAAAAATAAAGCATTTTGACACTAATTCAAGAACTCAACCAACTCAATTCATAGGATTGCTTATATATCAATTTGAAAGAATCAGATATATCAGTGAAATGTCATGAATGGAAAGTACCAAGTAATAAATTGTTTGTCATAAGTAAATAACACACCTGTAGATGATTAAGGACAATGAGCTGAAGTTCTTTTCCAGCACCACAGACAACCTTTGACACACGCTTGGCACCCTATTGAGTAATAAACTTACCATATCAAATACAAAATCGCAATGTCCTTCATGAAAAAATAATAATAATAAATAAATATATAAATTTACACAAGGCTGAGCATACCACTTCACCAAGAGAGTTAACTAGAAATTGATGAACTGGTGGACTGGTCCGAGCACCACCTAAAAGGCTAAGAAACTCCTCTTGGGGGGATGAGTCAAGTCCTATGTACAAACGGTAGAAACCAGTAAATAAAAAAAGAAGAGATAAGATATACATCAATGAACTGTGGTTTTGTGTTATTATTAGTAGCTACCATGGTCAATAATCAGAGTAGACAAAGGATCAAACTTCTCATGAAAAGTGTGCATAGCATCAGACCACTGCTTACACATTACTGATAATGATGCCCGGATAACCTCTGTTAGATCCTCAATATTAGATGCTTGTTGAGCGACCTGATGAAGCTCATTTTTCCTACAGTGAGGAACAGATAGAGTGAGAGAGGGACATAGGGGCCAGATGGATGCAGGGAAAACAAATGCATAGATAAGTAATTGCATTTTCTACTGCAAAGTTACCTCTTCCAAAATATAGAAGTATCGAGCATTAAGGAATGCAAGCCATGCATACCATGTCCAGCCGTTCTTCTGTCTCTTGATGCATCATTATCTTCAATAAGTTCTCCCGAGCACATGACTATCAAATGACAAAGATCTTTTGATAAAGCAACCTAATGACAACAATAATGCAACAAGATCAGATTGCACTGATAAACTAGATCTGTGAGCTTTCAAAAATGATATTTATAAGAGGATTTTTTCAATAAACATTACTAACACTAAGAAACCTACATAACTATTTAGTTTGATAGAATATAAAATAATTCCCACAGCTGGAATTTGCAACTAAAGAGACCATGAAATTTGCTACTGCTGCTGTTATTATTTTTTCTTTAGCATTAATCTTTTATCCATGAGAGGCAACTTAACATGAAAAACTAGTACAGAAATTCCTGGTTCAAGATATGCAAGACAATCAAAACAATGAGCATCTGATTTATATGTCAATCTTCTAAATCCATATTGAATAGAATATATTAACTTTTATAGACACCAAGAGCAAGAAGTCCCAAGTGAATTGGTATTTTACAAAATAAATTAAGCATAATTCTCCCAAACACCTGAATTGTGTGGAGAGGGGCTTGGCTAAAGCAATAAAAATCTCATTTTGGTTTAAAAGCAAATGCTGATAAAACCTTAAATTCCAAAAATTTAGTATAATACAAACCAGAAATCGCAAAATTGTAGTGTTAATAGTCCAATGTATAGAATACCAGCACATGGACCTGACAATATGGATGATAAGAAATGGTGACAGAAAATGAGAAAATGAAATCAACCAGCATTTGACCCAAAAAAATAATTTCACTTGTGTAAGCATTATGGTTCAACCAACCAGAGAGGCAATATATGACAATATTTCATTTGTAGGAAATGTTTGCCTTCTAACCTGGTCACCTTCTAATTTAGACAGCCACATCATTTGCCCATCAAAGTCATACTTCACTTAAAAAGCTAACCCTTTGGCAAGAAAGTCTCATGAGGTCTGATCTTAGTGCAATGGCAAGCGTGTTCCCCCCCCCCCCCCCCCCCCCCCCCAAGTGATGTGTCACAGTCAGTCTTTCCAAAAATTAGGGGAAAGGGAAACTAACCACCTCTCTTAGACCTGCAAAGGTGGAAGCCTTGTGCACTAGGTACAACCTTTTTGTCAAATGCATGCCATAAATTGAAATGGGTAAAATAATATAATGCCCTGTGAACTTGCACTCTTATTCTCATTAAGTATACAAAAGTACTCTCAAGCTTCCCAAAGTTCTGTTGTATGGACTCCTAATGTAATTAGTAGTAGCTGCATGAGTGCAGAATGACTTGGTTACACCCCTTTTATAACAACACCCCCCCCCCCCCCCTCTGGCGCCCCTTCCCTAGCAAAAAAAGAGTGTTGGTTTCATGACTTGGTTGTGTCGGATGAGATAAAAAGTTCTCATTCCTAGGTAGATGTCTCTCATCAACGGTATTTGCAATATCCTTAGTTAAAAAAAATTAATTAAAAGGTAATTTATGAATATTCAAACTAGTGACAAAACATCTTATTGTCAAATTCATGCCATAAATTTTGTGAGGTCATCTACATAAGGATCACATACCTTGTAAATGGAAGCATTAAGAAGTCGGTAAGTAGCTTGAGTGCCCACAAGAGGAGTAGGAAAACAAAACTTGTGTATGTTCTGAACATGCAAAGTCAAGAGACAATTAACTTAAAATAAAACAGTGTATTAAGTGGCATATTAACCATACAACTGAAAAGGAGTATATTGGATGTAATTATTATCAAAAGAGGAAAAATGAAAATAAGAAAAAGAACCTGGAACAAGTCAAATCCAAACTCAAATCAAGTAGTAACTGAACTATGACTGAGGATTTGTATGCTAGCATGAGCTACTAACAAAATAAAAAACAACAACAGTACATAATTGGATGGGCCAAGAACTAACAAGTAAAGACTTTTTTTCTTTTCTTGGCTAAAGATGAAAAGTCACTACAAGGTGAACAATTTAGGCTACTTTTAGCCCATTCTACTTTTTGGTAGTTCGACCATGGAATTGCTCCTTAGACCTCTACGTTAAAGAAATTCTATGAAGAATGGAAGAGTCCTTCACAAG
This sequence comes from Quercus robur, assembly GCF_932294415.1. NCBI lineage: Eukaryota > Viridiplantae > Streptophyta > Magnoliopsida > Fagales > Fagaceae > Quercus > Quercus robur. The sequence goes on along the minus strand of NC_065538.1, from coordinate 83,510,468 downwards.
TTACAAGACACTCGTTTAACAATTTGGATGGCCAAAAGTTACATACATAAATAGGACCATGGGTAGAAACAAATATGCATTAAACAAGAAGACAATAATTATATAAATTTCAAAGCATTAAGAACCTTTTGTGGATTGTACAGCTAGATATAGAGATTATATGCCCAACACCTTGAAATCATATGACATGACCCTTTATAAGAGTCATCAGCAAGGACCACTTAGTGTCATTAACCACATAACAAGAAAGTGTTAACATCCCATTGGTTAATCAGTATGATTTAGAACTATTTTCCAAGAAAGGTAATAACTTACAATTTTGCCTATTGGAAAAATTCCAAATATGCTAAAGCAAATGCTTCCATCCTTGTCTCCACTGCACAGGATATTAAAGCGTTGATGTGAAGAATTTGACAGCTCTCGAAATGAATCTTCATTGTCATCCATAAAGCCAGTATCTCCAGATACCACTCCAGCCATCCGGGGAACTCTTGGAGCAGGAGGAAAGAAACGAGAAGTACGATCTTCATATGTTGAGATGTTACCATTGTCATCCTGAAACTCAATTTAAAGAAGAGGATGGAATTGAAAATCCTTGTTGTGACCAAATAACAAGTAAACACTACCCCCCTGAGGGGCCATAAAGAAAATAGAAAGAAAAGGCTTCAATTAATAAGATTATCATGTAGAGCAAATTTCAAAATTTTCAAGAACTCCGATTGATTGATTTTAATGAAAACTTATAGTTTCAAACATATCTTCAGGTGAATTAGAAAACAATACTGGCTTAGTGAGCATCCACCATATGCTTTCTAAAGGGCATGTTACTCAGCCATAACTCTAAAAATGATACTCGTGTCAAGAATCCAATTTATCCATTAAGATCAAAAAGGTACATGGAATGCAAATAGATAGATGAAAGCATACTCTAATCAGATGTCCATCCTCCTCCCAGTTAAGACACACAACAGCAACAGTATGGGACTTTAAACTTCTCAACAACTTTCCATTCTGCTTGACATAAAGAATACCAGGGGTTAGAGAAGGAATAAACAAAGAATAAGATAAAATTAAGCATACATTTCACTGTTTTACACACAAAAACACGATAATAAAAGGAATTATGTCATGACCACACAAGAGAAACTAAAAAAAATAATAAAAATAAAATAACATAACCTGAGAATGAGAAGATGTATGGTTACAAAATACAAGCAACACAAAAACATTGCAATATGATGCAGCCGAATTAGAGAAATTTAAATATTAAAAAAAAAAAGACAACTCAATGAACATCGAAGCCCATATAAACTATATCTAGTCCATATACAGCATGACTGCCACAATGACTAATTTATTCATGGGGCATCTTAGAGACTAACGGACCTTTTTTCCCATTTGTTTTCTTATTACACAAATGACAGTCATGTTATATGTCAGAGGGCTTAGTTGGGTTCTAAAGCTAGGTACTATATTACTCATAATGCAATCATGAACTACCCAAGCTTGGTTAAAAGGCACCATGATGATTTCCAGAAGACATAAGCAGCATGTTAGCTTTCATTCTATGGAAATAACTTTAGTTTCAAATTTCAATGATTACATAGTTCACCAAACAGTAAATGAAAAATATATGTTTAAAATCTAGGTGAGACAAGCAACTAATGAGTAGTGACAGTAATTTAGACAAATAAAGTAAGGCCACTAACTTCAACATCGTGCAATGAGACTGTTCCATCTTCAAGTCCAACAGCTATTGCTTTACCATCAGGTCGCCAACATAAGGATGTTATGCACCTCCCTAGAGAAGTTTTACAAATTCAGTAAGTACACAACCAATGCACATTTGGCCGCAGTTCAAATCCACCAACACAGACACACGTGCACACATATATGTATATTTAATGTGCAAATCTGTGTGTGTGTGTGTGTGTGTGCGCGTGCACACATATCTATCATTGTAGTATCAATTGAATACGCAATTACAACTATTGATCAACTCAACAACTTAACTTAAAGAGTCTGGAATTTGCAATAGAATTCGAAACTTGTAATATATATACACACACAATAGAATTTGTAGTGAAAACAATGGAAATTAAATTAAGAGTCTGGAATTTACAACAGAATGAGTAGAAATTAAACTAAAGCTAGTGAAAACAAAACAAAGAAAGAGAAATCACCAGGAGAGATCGTCCATAATCTCTGCCAATTGAAACGATGCAGCAAAATCTTCGAGTCCTCCGTAACCATGGCCAGCAAATCCTTCTCCGGATTCCACTCCGCAATCTTTATCTGCCATTACAAATCGCCAAATTAGAAAATGCACACACAAACACAAGCTTATGTCAATTATTGAACGCAAAGTCGGAAAGATAAAAAGGAAAAGAGAAAGAAGAAAAACCTGAGAGGCGACCGGTTTGTCGAATTGAAGCTGAAAAGGAATCACACGCTGATCCTCGTCGGTTTCCATATCTAAAAAGCTTCGAAAATTTTGAGTGAGACAAAGAAGAAAAGGAAATTGAGCAACCCTAGAAAACGAGGGAAGGAAGACACTGCGACTGAGCCAGTGGAGACGGCGTCGTTTTTGAGAAGAGAAGAGAGAATAAGAAATACGAAGAGATAGAAATGTAAAGCGAGAAACGAACTGAGAAGAGAAGAGAAGAGGCTCTCTGTGACTGTGAATGAGGACTGAGGAGTTTGGAAATGTGAGAGTGAGGGCGGGCTTTTTTTTTTTGGGTTTCGATTTTTAATATATAGTAGCTCAGTTGAGAAATTTAATCTAACGGTCCCAAATGAGTGATCATGGAACGTTTTAGTTTTTGAAAAAACAAAAAAATAAAATGGGAGACTTGTTACGGCGATTATGTTATGTCGGCGTTAAAACTTCAAATTGCTTTTGGTGTTTTAAAACGCAATTTTAAAAAGAGACGCCGTTGCCGGGGATCGAACCCGGGTCACCCGCGTGACAGGCGGGAATACTTACCACTATACTACAACGACCTCGTTGGTTGAGGGATTTGAACTAATACTATTTGAATATAAATTATCTGGGATAATACAACACAGCCCACCGAGAAGTGTGCGGATACTGGATGGGCTTGCAAAGAATGGATCACTTTGCAAGAGGATTTTCTTATTTTTGATATAATTATCCTTCAAATATTTGGTATGTGCACTTATGGGACTTATATATGATCAGGACAAATTTACCTTCTCATAAAAAAAATAAGCAATAAATAAATGTAGTAGTAAAATATTTCATAATTGGTGAGCTTGTATGAAAATAATGTTGCTTCAATCATGATCTGTTACCTTAGCAAGTTATGAAAAATTTGTGCCTTGTTGCTCAATTATGAATAACAACATAATGGGTTTATAATGAAAAAAAAAAAAAATAGCATTTTCAAACTCAAAACCCTCTAAATATTTTCATAATTTTCCAATTGTGGTGGGTTCAACTATAATTATTTTATTTGACTTAAAGTGAGCTGACACTTTAGTTTATTAAGAAAATGTCATAAAATTTTGTTGTATCCAATAATATTTTGAATATCGTGTATCCATAGAAGAACTTGTACATATCTGAGACAAAATACAAAGAGTGACTCTAGAATGTATACAATGATAAGTGAAGTCTTTTTAATTTCTTAGTAGATATATAATATATATCATTTGTATGTAATACAAAACTCCTACTTTACCGAGTTTGGGGTAGACATGGTGGTAGCCTTACACCTAATTTTTTGAAGAGACTAATTTTTGTACTTGCTATTGCATCAAAGCCTGACCTCTAATTTTTTTTTTTTTTTTTTTTTTTTTTTTTTTTTTTTTGGTTTCCCAACCGGTATCCGAACCCACTGGGCCGACTAATCCGGTTTCGGAGCGGGTCCCGGGGTTAAGGTTTTAAACTCCTCCCAACGGGCTTGCGGGGGATTGAACCGTAGTTCTCCCTACCAAGTCTAGCCCCTGGCACCACTAGACCAAGACACCGTTGGTAAGCCTGACCTCTAATTAGTTAGTATAAGATACATCTTTAAAAAAATATTTCCATTCTTTATGTTCTTCAAAAATGGTTGGAAATATTATATGTTTGAAAATTATTAAAATTATTTTCCTCATTATCTTTTTGTTGTATTATTTTATTATCATCTAACTGTTATTAATGTAATTGTTGTCTATTTGTGAAATTTTTACATTAATTTCGCTTATATTTTGGTCATTACTAGTAAACAAAATTTTCAAGAGATTTTCATTGAGATTCAATTAACTTTTCTAGAATAAAGTTATAAAGTTATAAAATGTCCAGAATAATTTTTTTATTTTTTTATTTTATCAAAGTTACTGTTGCGTTTTTACTTCACAATAGAATCAGCCGAAGATCTCAACCTTTATAAGCAAGGACAAATTCACCTACAGTCAAATTAATGGTAGAAATTTTCACATCAATTGAATACAAAGCAAAATACATAAAAATAAAATAAACTAATTTACCTTAAATGTCTAGAATAATTTTAGGGTAAGATAAGATAAAATCGTTTAATGATAATTAATTTTCAAAGAGATAATTTTTTTATTTTTTATTTTTTATAAGTAAGAAGAAAATATTATTAACAAGGGAAAAAGCATGAAAATACAAAGGGTTCACGGTAGTGAACAAAAAGACACAAGTAGCCACTAAGAAAAACTAATAGACGAAATGAATTCCATAAAGGTAAAACAATTCAAAAGACCCCAACACCGAGACCAATCAAAGAGGGTCTGTTGGCATAAATCTAATAACTTGTTCAATCCAAATAGTCCACATTAAACATTCTGGAACTAAATTCCAAATATTGGAGCTATGCTTCCCAAGCCAATGGTACCAACAAAATAATAAGTCCGCTACCACCCAATCAATCCCAAACAACCAAAGCATATAAGTCCACAAAGAATGAGCTATCGGACAAAAATAGATTCCCCAATAATTAGAAAAGATGGTTGTCAGCATCTAATGACAAATGATATGACATATTTATAATTTTCTCTTTCCAATATCATGGTGTCTTTCTCTCTTCTTTCCTATCACTTGAGAACTGATAATAGAAGGGTAAATACCCCACAATAAGTGCATTTCCTTAAAACTTGTGTATCTTTCAAAGGGGACACTTGTTTGTAAATATTGGGAGTGCAGTTGATCCCGAAAAAATTGAATACACAGAACCTCCACAAGTTAAACTGGCTAATATGAAAATTCCTCAAACATATAACAAATTTTTTTCCCCACAATTATAAGACATAAGCAATCCATTCCATTTCTTCTTTGCATTTCTTTGCTGGATCAATGCGCTAGTGATAAACCACTTGTGCACAAGTGAGGCATATGGGAAAAATATGTGATTCAATTAAAAAAGAACCGAAGGATATTAGAAAAGTTTGACAATCTCATTCAAAGTTTGAAACTGCGTGATTAGAATCAAATTAAAAACTCGATAAGCAAATAACCACTGACAACCATGAATATATCCAAAGACAAGCTTCATATCACTAAGGAGACATAAGTACAAAGCAACGGAAGTTGAATCAAATTCTTAGCAAGATTTAAGTTCTTTGAACCTGTAATCTGTACAACTACTATATATTTGTGACAATCCAATAGTTTATGAGGCTAGAATAACTTTATATGATTTTACTGATATGGGAACATGACATGACCATTACTTGAGGAGAGGATTTGGGGAAGCTAATCAACTTTTGAGCCATTTGTCGAAATTCATGTACCATATTCTGGTTTTGCATTACCAATGCTTCACTGATAACCATCTTTTCCAGCACCTTTGCATTCTTGAGCAGAAATTGTACTACAGAAATGAATACTTCCTTTCTGTGGAACAACCTTTCTACAAAACCAGAAATCTTGACTGTTTTGAGGTATTGCAGCAAAGACTTGAAATGGATTTTCTTTGATTTCCAATGGCTCACTTCATCAAACTTGCGAGTGTGGAAGTAGCGTCTTCCTAGAAACTACATAATAAATGTACATTAGTTTGTTTTGAAGTTCCTTATTTATTTATTTAATAGATAGATAGTGTGGGAGGGGGGAGGGAGGGTTCGAACTACAAACATCAAACACCTCAAACGATGTCACTAGTCACTACTACTGGACTATGACTTGAACCACATCTATTTTGAAGTTCAGTTTAGATGATGATATTTTGTCATGTTGTTATGGAGTTCTGGACAGTAACTTAAACAATGAATGTCCTCTTATGCAGGCAAACTGATTTCCAAAAATCTACTATTGACATCATTGTTGTATAAGAAAATTATCAAATGAGAGGGTTTTGAGTAAAAAAATCCACAGAATGGCCACTTTAGAAAGATTGACAACCAACATTAACTCTTTAAGCCAAGAAATTAAAGGGGACCAAGGCTCCAAGCTCCTTGAGGTGACTCCAAAAATAGTTTGACACATTGAACTAAAAAAGATAAAGAACTGGGAGTAATCCTTCATCAAACTATAATTGATATGAAACTCTGGAAATTGGTCCAAGAAAAACATTTTTTGACAAGTAAATTGGTTCAAGAAAAACATACCTCTGACCCTGAGTTGTCGTGGGATTTGATGTCCATAACCAATGTCTCAACATATGGCGAACTTTGAAGCAGGCTTGCAATGCCAAGGAAGTCCCATTTCTTCATGCTTGTTTTCACCGTTAAACGTTTGCACTTCAAAGATGGAAAAGGCCGATGTTTCACTGACATTATAGATAGAACCTAGGTCCATCAAAGCAAGAAGCAGACCACAATGAGGTAAAGTGAATATGACCATGTGCTTTAAGTTAAATATATTGCCAGCGAACAATTTAGCTATAATGTTTTGCAGAACACAAACTTAGATAAATGTCAATAAATCCCATACGTGATTTTTCATGCATCACCATTGATCACAACCAAAGCCATAACAAATAAAAAATTCCAAACGCCGTCACAACAACCACACCTGACAGTTCACCCTTAAACCCAACCTTCAAACCACCCACACCTGCCACAAGATCCCAACGACAACAGTCCAAAACACCCAAATCATCAAAGCATAGGCGTTGTACTCTTTGGCCATCTATCCTTTTATTTTCTGATCTTCAATTTTGTTATTGCATCTGTTTGTTACTATGTCAAAATGGTTTTTCTATGTCATTAAGTTAAAAATAAACAGACCCTAAATCAATCAAATCAGGCTCAAAGAGACAAGATATCATGTTCAGATGTGTATAGTAAGTGAAAAAGCACACTATATGTATACCAACAATAAAAAGCTATAATTTTGATACATTCATGCCTCTGCAAATTGATATCAACATTAGCAATCAATTTTAAACATGTATTTTTGCATAAAACGAACGATCGAAAGGAAATAAATAAATAAACAACAGAGAGAGCTATCAAGAAAAACCAACCATGAGACACCATGGGCCAACAGTAAGCTCTTTGACATGATGCACACTCTCAAGAAGTCCCCTCACAATGCCTTGATACTCCTTACAAGCATCTTCCTTTTTACACCTACAACCCATAGACATGTGGAAATCGAGCTTAGCCTCAACCAATGCCGACACGTCTTTGATCCGACACTTATTTCTATCAAAGTTCCCCAGAATTTCCAGTGACTCAATCTTCGGAGCCACAATTTCCAATTGCACTGCAGGGAAATACGAATGTCGCAAATGGTCTTTTACTACCAATTTCCTCAGACTATCAGAAACTATGCTCAACTGTTTAACCTGACAACAATTACACAATTCCAAGTATTCAAGTTTAGGACTACCCATCAGCACTTTCGTTATCGCCTCTTCGGGCAAAGCCGTGTACCCAATGCACAATCGCTTGAGTGAACTCCAATTCACAACCCCAGTTGGGAAAATTTTGCAGAAACAAAATTCGAATTCAGAAACAAATTCATTGGCATAAAGATCCTGAGGCAATACATATGCCTCGGAATTCTTATAATAATTCGATGATAATTTAAGACTGAGTTGGTCTACCTTCGCAGCTGTGGCGAAACGAACCCAGTCATCGACTCGAGTCTTAAGCTGTGAATTGTACCAGAATTCGAGCAAGAAATTCGAGAGCTTCGGAGCACTGTGCAGGAGCAAAGCACTATCCACATTAGAGGCGAAAACTTTAGTGTTATTGAAATAACCAGCGTCGCTGAAACTGAGAGAAGGAACAGAGGTCCAGAGCTGAACCCATCTTTTCGACAAAACGCCGGTTTTGATAGCGTCTTTCGTGGGCAAGAACGCGAGGATGCTGAGGATGATCGAGTCCGATAAATCGCTGATTCGATCTTCATCGTCGCTGTCTCTGAACACTGCCACATATTTGCGACGCTTAGCTTGATGAACATCTTCGTAATCATTACAGTCACTCTGTTCTTCTTCTTCTCTTTGTTCTTCTTCGGAATTGGGGTTTTTCACGAGGCTGGAATCGTAGGAGGAGACGCTGATGTCTTCGCTAGAAGTTGAGCTTCGTTCTGCTTCTGCCTCCATTATCAACTGTCTCTTCAGTTCGGTTGTATTGGTGAATCTGTTTTACGACTCAGTATCTCGATAAGAACAGGATTTTTCATTGGGAAGGAGCGAATTTTTATTTTTTTATTGGGCTAATGGGTAATTGCAAATTACATTATAAACCCTATATTTTAGGGGTAGTTTCATTTTATTTTATTTTAAACATAAAATGGGTGGCTTTCAAAGTAAACTATATAGTTTTCAAATGGTGAAATTAAATCATAAAGTTTAAGAATTATTTTAATACTTTTAATTAATAAAACCTTTTATAATTGAATAAAAGATTGGAAATTCAATTCCTGTCTACATAAAAATCGATTAATGTCTTGATTTAAAGCAAAAATCTGAAGAAGTAGACTTTGAATTTTGATCATCAGCCAATTTTACTTCTAATTATATTTAATTCAAAATTCAAAGTCTGAATTGAATTTTGAAAACCATATTTAATTTAAATATTCCCTTTCATCATAAATAAATAAACAGGCCACAAATTAGAATAAATGAGAAAAATATGAAGGGGGAGCCAAAAAGGGTCAATGTCTATCAATTTTTTATTTATTTATTTTTATATATTTAAATAATCATGTCTATCCAAGTATATTGGTCAACAATGTTGTTGGGGTAGCATAGAATGCACGAGAAAGTCTAGAAATACGAAAAAATTGATACCTGCTCTTGTGGTACGTTATCAGTGATAGGGGAAAAAAAATAATAATCAATACAAGCTTGTTAACTCAATTGTTTTACTACTGTATATCTTTGGTACGGTAATTACTTTACAAGTAGAAATGTTTATGGGATATTAGGGGTAAGCGTCGGGTTCAAGTTTTCAAAAGAAAACTTTACACACATATACATTTAACACATATACATTTAGATTAGACTAGAGTAAAAATTCTATCTTGTATAAAAAAAAAAAAAAAATCAATTTTTGTAAAAAAATGTTGTCAATTTTGTGTATGCATCGCTCAAAATGCACATAATTAGTTGGCTTGGATTCGACACTATAATGTGGCATGGTGATGTGTCACAATGTTGACATGACAAGGCTACGTTATACAATGTGACATGTATATATTATAAGATTCAAACCCATCCTTTAATAATGGTATGTCTTCATCTTCATGATTCTCTTTTGGAGCCATTCATGGTGCAACGATTGCATTTGCTTATCCAGTGTGTCCCATTACTGCTGCATGTAATCAACATATGAGAGGTCACAAGGAAACAGAAGATGCACATCATTGCTACATTGATCAAAGTGCTCTAGTGTTGATCACTTTGACCAAAGTCCTTTCCACAACAAATGTAACTGGAAATTGAGATGTGGTGTATCTTCTCTAAATTATTGAGTAGATAACTATAATCTTTATCCTTGAGCTACAAAATTTTACCTCCTCTTCTCTCAGAAGATGTTGTTCGATTCTAAAACAATCGAAGGAGATGACTTATCACTATTCATCTTTGACCCATGTCACTTGCATGTTCTTGTCCATGTGTAAAGAGATGTGCACCTATATCAAGAATTTACATAGAAATTTACTTCAAACTAAACATGGAAAAGATATTTTATATCAAATGATATCACGTCATTCGTATTAAAATCCAATAAATGAGAGACATATGTGCAAAAATAATTACCCACTAACACATGTCTTTCATTTGTTAGTAGATTAGTTATTTTTTGCTAACATATTTTATACTTATTGAATTTTGATACCGTTGACACAGTATCATTTAATACCAAATACCTTCTCTTAAAGGTGAAGCAAAACTAAACCTCAATACCTCAGATCAATATGTAATGTAAACTACTAAAGAGCAAATACATACATACATACCTACATATATATATATATATATATATATAATAGCACGTGTGATGAGGCACTTTTTATTTATTTTGAGTTTAATGTAATTTTTCAATTTGAATTTATCTATTAGTGAGGTTATACAGGAAGAAATTTTTAAAAAACTAAAATTTAGGATTTGAAATAGAGTAAACTGTTGGATTTAGTATGTGCTAGTTTTTAGGAAAAATGTATCAAAGATCACAGATCAATTGAAGGATAGTATGTGCTAGTATGTAAAATTTGAAAATCTAACCGTTGGATTGCATGTTCTTATTATCCTTCATGTTTGCAAAATTTCATGAAGATCACAGATCAATTACTTTATCATTAAACAAATGTTAAAATTAATTTCAAGTTTTTGTGATTTAAAATTGTACATAAAAAATAAGTTTATCGATCGAGTAGTAAATAACATCTGATTTAAACGAAATTTGATATGCATGTTAAGAACATAAGGAACATTAAAATTTAACAGTTAGATTTTCAAAATTCAGACCCAAAAATGAAATATGTGAGAAGTTTCTCTCTAAACTAGCTAGTTTGAAGAGAAATTTTGTTCCCTGTAAATGCAAAAGATAACTAAATTAAAACAAGGTAAGTTCATATCAATGTGGCAGTCAGTAATCTCTTGTCCATGCTCATGACATAAGTCCAATTCACAAGATTACCGATCTCATATTATTGTTGAATTAGACATTTTGATTGTGGTCTCATTTCTAAGCAACTCTATTGATATTCATTCATGTTTGTTGCCTTTGGCGGATGATTGCAGATATTTCTTGTGGAGAATACCTAATATTTAGACCCAACATGCATTTAGAGAAGCTAATAGGTGTACGGATGCTCTTGCTAGCTTAGGGAAGTCTTAGATCCCAAAAATTGTTGTATTTTGCAACACCCCCACAGTGGCTTGGGGTTGTTTTGTAATGGATAATTCTACAGTAACTTGTTCCTGCTCCTTAGTTTTACATTAAATCCCTTATTACCACCCACAAAAAAAAAAAAAAAAAAAATAATGAAAAGCCATCATCCTATTTTGTGCGCACCCACTGATGATTGTGTTCCATGACATGATATATAACCTACAATCATCAAATTTCATGATACCACATCTCTTTTAGCCGTTTTATCAAATATTTAGGTGTTTTAGGCATAAACGGACAAACGGTTACATGATTAAAGTTAAATAAATTAAAAAATTCAAAGCGCCAGAAAGCAGAAGTACAATGGTTAAAAAAGCGAAAGAATTTTATCTAGTACAACCCAAATTTTAACAAACTCCATCTTATATTAGCCTTTGGAAATTTTATGAGTTCAATTTTTTTTTTTTTTTGATAGAAATAAAATGAGTTCAAAAGTTGAGTAATTCTTAGATACTTCCGGAGTACGAAGAATGGTACTCTCTCATTTCACATTCATGATAACTAAAGTTCATTCATTAAATTCATGGTGGGATCCATCATGAATGTAAGAGGATGAAACACCATTTCTTCATATTCCGAAAGTACCTAAAACTTTAGCCCCTGCTGCAAGGCTGCAACATTGGGCTAGGGACACGCATAAAATGATAGAAGTCGTGTATTTTTTTTTTTTTTGGATGAAAAATTCACTAACTTCATTATATTAACTAGGACAAAGGTCCATAGACAGTACATCAAACAATAGCTAATCAGCAATAGGTGGGGGAATGTCCACCACCCATATAACATTTTCTAAGATTGAGCTGGCTTTTTTAGCCATTAAGTGTGTAGCTGTATTGCTGCTTCTTCTCAAATGAGAGATTTTCCAAGTGTCGAACCTCTTTAAACACCTAGTGATGCATTCGATTACCTTTTGAATAGAAATAGCAGGGGCAATTATGCCACTAAGAGCTTGAACCACTGCCAGAGAATCACCTTCTATAATTATGTCTTTTAGACCTAGATCCCACACTAGTAGTATGCTTTCTTTCATAGCCTTTGCTTCGGCCTCAATTGCTCCCAATGGAAGGTGAATTTTCTTACTCATTGCTCCCATTACCTCCCCTCGGTCATTTCTAATGACCACTCCCACTCCTATACTCCCTTGGTCCTTGAACACCGCATTGTCCATGTTGACTTTATACCAATTGAGTGGTGGAGGAGGCCATTTCTTAGGAGGTGGATTGATCTTTGGGGGGTCACTAGGTATGTGTGCTCGAAGAATGGTACTCTTTCATCTCACATTCATGATAACTAGTGTTCATTCATTAAATTCATGGTGGGATCCATCATGAATGTAAGAGGATGAAACACCATTTCTTTATATTCCGAAAGTACCTAAAACTTTAGCCCCTGCTGCAAGGCTGCAACATTGGGCTAGGGACACGCATAAAATGATAGAAGTCGTGTATTTTTTTTTTTTTTTTTTTTGATGAAAAATTCACTAACTTCATTTCATTAACTAGGACAAAGGTCCATAGACATTACATCAAACAATAGCTAATCAGCAATAGGTGGGGGAATGTCCTCCACCCATATAACATTTTCTAAGATTGAGCTGGCTTTTTTAGCCATTAAGTGTGTAGCTGTATTGCTGCTTCTTCTCGAATGAGAGATTTTCGAAGTGTCAAACCTCTTTAAACACCAAGTGATGCATTCGATTACCTTTTGAATAGAAATAGCAGGGGCAGTTATGCCACTAAGAGCTTGAACCACTGCCAGAGAATCACCTTCTATAATTATGTTTTTTAGACCTAGATCCCACACTAGCAATATGCTTTCTTTCATAGCCTTTGCTTCGGCCTCAATTGCTCCCAATGGAAGGTGAATTTTCTTACTCATTGCTCCCATTACCTCCCCTCGGTCATTTCTAATGACCACTCCCACTCCTATACTCCCTTGGTTCTTGAACACCGCACTGTCCATGTTGACTTTATACCAATTGAGTGGTGGAGGAGGCTATTTCTTAGGAGGTGGATTGATCTTTGGGGGGTCACTAGGTATGTGTGCTCAAAATTCTTCAACGTACCTCTGAGCTTCCGTTGCTATCACTCTCCCCTGTTTGCCTTGTCCACTTGTCTAACAGCATTCCTATTGTTCCAAAGACTCCACGCTGTAGTTGCAAAGACTTCCCAATCACTAATTCTAGACTGCTCTAACAACCACCAAAACACATCAATGAACTCTTCCAAAGGTAGGGTCTGATTAGCATCCTTTACTTTTAGTGCTTCCCAAGTGTCCCTTGTGGTTTTGTAGCTCCAAAGCGTGTGTCCTATGGTCTCCCTTTTACCGCACAAGTTGCACTTATCATCTGTAATAACATTTCGCTGCTTTAAGCATTGCTTAGTAAGCAAGATGTTCCTAAACACTCTCCAAACGAAGTGCTTAATTTTACTTTGGCTCTTTAGATTCCAAATGGCTTTCCATAGAGCTTGCATTTTGGAGTTGTTAGAGCATCCAAAATTACTGTTCACCTTACTGGCTTCCTTGAGCAACTTATATGCAACTTTGTACACACTATTAACTGTAAATGTTCCATTAGGGGTTTTTGTCCATACCTGAGAGTCTTCTGGGGCCACGGGGCTTATTGGGATTCCAAGAATCACTTATGCTTCATAAGGTAAAAATGTAGTTCTGATGAGATCGACATTCCATCCTCTACTCTCTTCATCCAACAAACACGATACCATCTCACCTCCTCTACTAATTTGGACTTTCGGGCTTATCACCTTATATGTATCTGCCACCAGAATCCATTTGTCGTTCCATATATGCACCCTCCTTCCATTACCAATCACCCACCTAGATCCTATTTTAATTACCTCCCTAGCAGACAAGATGCTGCTCCAAATGTAGGATGGCCTTTTCCCCATTTGAGCCTGCATAAAAGAAGTCTCTGTGAAATACTTCGCTTTGAAAACTTTATGAACTAAAGAGTCTGGATTTTTCTGGATTTGTCATCCCTGTTTTGCCAATAATGCCAAATTGAAAGCCTATAAATCCCTAAACCCCATCCTGCCTTTGATCTTTGGGGTACAAAGCTTCTCCCATGAAATCCAAGCTAGCTTTCTTTCATTTACTTTTTGACCCCACCAAAATCTTCCCATCAATGAATTTAGATTCGAGCAAAGCGAGTTCGAGATCTTAAAGCAGCTTATCGTGTAAATGGGAGTCGCTTGCGCCACTGCCTTTATCAGAATTTCTCTACCTGCATTGGACAATAGCTTACCTTTCCAAACAACAATTTTACGGCTTGCTTGATCCTTTATCCAATTAAAAGCTTTCTTTTTGCTTCGGCCCATCATCGGGGGAAGCCCAAGATACTTTTCATGCTGTTGGACAATCTATGCTCCAAAGGTTTCCTCAGCCATCTTCTGGATTTCCGAACTTGTGTTTTTACTAAAGAAGAGCAAGGTTTTCTCTTTATTCAACTTCTATCTCGATTCCTTCTCATAGTTTGCCAACACCTCAAAGACTTGTGTACAATCCCCAACCGTAGCTCTGCAGAAATTAATGCTATCGTTTGCAAAGAAAAGATGGGATATTTTGGGTGCCCTTCTTCTGATCGAGATACTCCTTATGCTACCGTTCCTTTCTTTCCTCCTTATCATTGCCAATAACCTTTCGACGCACAGGAGGAATAAATATGAGGAAATTGGGTCCCTTTGTCGTAGCCCCCTTGAAGGAGTAATAGCACCCCTTGGTTCCCTATTAACTAAGATTGAGTAGGTCACCGTCGTCGAACACATCATCACCAACGAAATCCATTTTTCCTGGAATCCCATTCTTCGCATTATTGCCTCCAAATAGGACCACTCCACTCTATCATAAACCTTGCTCATGTCGAGTTTTATAGCCATTAACCCTTCCTTTCCCTTCATCCATTGATCAATGGAATGCATTATTTCAAAGGCGACAAGAACATTGTCAGTTATGAGCCTTCTAGGGACAAATGCGTTTTATGATTCACTTATTACTTCTGGCAGAATGTTCTTCAGTTTGTTGGCTAGCACCTTCGAAATAATTTTGTATAACACATTGCATAGGTTGATTGGAAGGTATTCGGTTATCTTTTGGGGATTCTTTGTTTTGGGGACGAGGCATATGATTGTCTCACTACCGTGGCGAGGCATGATGCCTGAGTTGAGGGCCTGTAGAACACAATCTAATACACAAGGCCCAACAATATCCCAATATTTTTGATAAAACAAAGGGGACATACCATCAAGACCTGACGATTTTGTCGGGTGCATCTGTTTAAGTGCCATCTAGACCTCGTCAGGCTTGAATTTCTTTAGTAGCTCCTTGTTCATCTCTTGAGTAACACTTTTTTCGATAGCTCTTAAGCTTGCTACAAAGTTGGTTGGGTAGTCCAAGTTGAAGATGGCCTTGAAGTAGTCTAGGATTATATCTTTGGTTTCCCCTTCTTCTTTATGCCACACTCCCTCGGAATCCATTAAGCCCTCAATTCTGTTCTTCCTTCGTCTTTGGCTAGCTGCTGCATGAAAATTTTTTGTGTTTCTATCCCTATTCTTTAGCCACTCCACTCTTGACCTTTGTTTCCACATAATCTCTTCTCTGATAAGCACCTCATTGATCTCCTTCCTCAATTCCCATATTTCAACCTCCATGTCTTTAAGAGAATTGAGCGATTCCAACTGTTGCATACGGTTTTGTTTCTATTTTAGCATCTTATTCACATTGCCAAATATTATTTGATTCCACCGCAGAAGTTGTTTCTGGCACCTCATCAGTCCGTCTTGGATAGGGAGGTCCGAATTTTCTTTGTACGGATCCCAAGCCTATTTAATTACATCTTTGCACTCTACTTCTCTTGCCCACATTGCTTCAAAAAAGAACCACTTGTTTCTTTTCCTCTGGGGTTTGCTTCTCTTTAAGATAAGAGTAAGAAAACAATGGTCTAATGCTGCCATAGATACATGGTAGACTGTTGCTTTTGGAAATTTATCCCTTTAGCTATCGTTGGCTACCATCCTATCAAGCCTAATAAGGGTGTGTTGGTCCCCAAATTTACCATTGCACCGTGTATACCTCCGCCCCACGAAGCCCAGGTCAGAAAGCCCACAAACACTTAGCACCTCCCTAAACGCCTCCATCTGGTCTGCTTCCCTTTCTTTCCACCCTAATTTCTCTTCCAAATGGACAATCTCATTGATATCTCCAAAAACAACCCACAACATCTTAGCTTGAGAGTGGTGAGTTTTTAATAAATCCCACGAACTATATCTCATACCTGCGTTGGGATGCCCATAGGAGCCCGTAGCTCACCACGAACTTCCACCGTTTTCCTCCATAACCACCATGTCGATGTGAGAATTGGAGTAGCTCTTGAAGTGCACCACCATACCTTCCTTCCACAGCATGGCTAAGCCACCACTCCAACCATCACTAGGAACCACTATCCCTTGAGTTAGCTCTACTTTTTGTTGGAGCCCCTTTATTCGGTTAATCTGTGCCTTGGTTTCAGCAAGGAACACCAAGGTGGGGCTTTTTGATCTCACCTCCTCTGTGAGTAAACGAATTGCCAGAGATGACCCCAGACCCTGACAATTCCACGCTAGTACGCTCATTGGGCTCGACGGTGCTGACTCGCAACCACCACCACACCGCCATCCACTCTGTTCTCCTCATTTGAAGGTTTGCTTTCCTTGCACTTTCCTTTACTCTTCTTTAAACTCAGAATATTAGGGTCTAACTCCTGTAAGGGCATGGGTCCTTCTCTCTTTATACCGGCTGGACATACCTTCTTACTTGGGCTTGTTTCTTTTGTTTATCTAGCTAGTCTCTTCCAGTGCCTGCTTCTTGGGCCTAGTTCCTCCGAAGTCCGGCCCTTATTCTGATCAAAACTCATTGCAATTGGGCTCATGTTTTCCTTGGCCCAATTTCAGTTGACACCAACTTCAGAGGCCTCTTTGTTGGTGAGATTTTTTATTTCTTTCAAATCTTCTTTGCCGTCATGCATTACTATCTCCCACTGCATCCCCACGTCTATTTCTTCATATCTCATTGTTTCATCCAAAGTCACCATACTATGTTTATCTATAATGCCTTCTTGCTTTTCCTCCTGACTTTTGACTTTGCCATTTTCATGTTTCCCCTTCAGACTTTCCCCCGATGCTCCTGACATCTTGTCGCTTGGACTTGGACTATTATCCTTGGCCGACCTGTCCCTGTAACAAGTTTTCCACCTACCTTTGTTTTCTGATTCGGCTGTATATTCTTTTTTGGTTGTATCCTCAACTCCCTATATTTGTTGCTCGACCCACTGCTGTCCTCCATTCTATCAACTTCTCTGCTAAATCATCTCCCCGATTCACCTCTTAGCCATGGCCTATACTGCACACTTCCCCTCCCACCACTATCCTCCACCTGCTCCTTCTCTAGACATTCTTTTTCACCATGGTCGAGCATGCCACACTTGTAGCAAAAGTTGGGGAGTCGCTCATATTTAAAATATACCCATCTACCATCACCGCCCTCAATGTTGACCTTCTTCACTCTAACTAGCTTCTTTGATGTATTGATGTTTACTCATACCCTAAGATACTTCCCCCATTGCACCCCTTTCTTAGGAGCATCTACCTCCATAACCTACCCAATCTTTGCCCCAATATCATAGCCCGTCCCGCTAGTCATACACTTTAGAGGAAGATTATAGATTTGTATCCAAAACGGGGACCATTTGAGGGATATCTCCTTCGGAACCAGCTCCCCTTCAAACTCCTTCATGAGAACTAGCAGTTTTTCATAGCTCCATGGTCTCATTTCCATCACCTTTTTCCTATCCTGACTATCTCCGAACTTAGCGAGTTATAGGTTGTCTTCAATCTCCGAAATCTGTATCCCCTTGTTTGGTTTCCACAACATTCTCATATTTTTCTTCAATGCTTCCACGCTAATGCTTTGTTGAGTTAGAACTTTCATCACAATGCAGTTTTTCCCAACTTCTTTCGCTACTTTTGTACTGTTGCTTCCCAGAACTATATCTTCATCCTCTTCTTCAGTAAACGTCAGTTTCTTCCACAGTTCCTCAAGCTCTTCTGCCATGGTTAGACAGCCCACTCTCGCCCTGGCTAGTGAGGGGGTACTGGCCACACTCATAGGAAAACCACACAACTTTGGCTTTGTTTCGCCACAGCTGCCAAGGTAGACCAACTCAGTCTACATTTAACTGCAGCTATTGATTTTAGCATTTCAGATGCATACTCTAATGCATACCTGTTGCCTCAGCATCTCTACACCAACGAGTTTGTTTCTGAACTGTTCTCTTGCTTCTGCAAAATTAAGCCTAAGGGATTGGTGCGTTGGAGTTCTCTCACACGCTTGGTTATTAAGCTATCCTCATTGTGCGAGGATCCCATAAGGAAAGTGTTAATGGGTTGCCCTAAACTTAAATACTTGAAATTGGATAATTGTTGTCAGGTTAATCGGTTGGATATAGTTTCCGAGAGTCTGAGAAAATTGGTCATAGATAACTATTTTATGGTAGGAAGTGACGATCCTGTGTTCGAATTGGAAATTGTGGCTCCAAAGATCGAGTCTTTGGAAACTTTGGGGTATTTTTGTATGAAGAAGTGTCGGATAAAGGAAGCATTGTCATTGGTTGAGGCTAAGCTTGATTTCAGCATGTCAATGCGTGGTGAAGTTGGAGAATACAATACTTATAAGAAGTCTCAAGAAACTGTGAGAGAACTTCTTCAGAGTGTGCATCATGTCAAGGAACTCACTATTGGCAAATGGTGTCTCTTGGTTGGTTTTTCTTGATAGCTCTCTCCGTGTTAATTTTTTGATTCTTTAGGTCAAATGTTGTATTCAAAACTTGATGTTAATTATAGCTTTATATTGTTAGGACTCCTCGCTTGGCTATTCCCTGCATATAGAATAATGCTCAGCATCTAGTGTTCTTTTGTTTAGCTAATGCTCAGCATATAGAATAATGCTCAACGATCGCTGCACATACAAAGATGCACAACATCTACTTTTGGCACAGATTTACCTCATGGTTCGTTTCTCCTTAGTTTGTCATATACAAAACTACCTGTTTTTATTTATTGCCAATGTTGATTTCCTCATTATAATGTATCAAGATTGTAGCTTTTTATTGTTGGTAATTGGTACTCTCAATGTGTGGCTAATACCTGCATATAGAATAAATGAATAATGCACAAAATCTAATGTATTTTGTTTTTCACTTAATATAGTATACACGTTGAACTTGATATGATGTCTCTTTGAGGCTGATTTGTAGATTTAAGGTGTATTTATTTTTTAACTTACAACTTATTCTCACAATTTTTTAAACTTCATAGGTTCTGTTGTGCTTTTATGGAACTTGTTTTTTCAACAAATAAGCTCATCCAAACATAGTCTTAGTGAGAAAGTTAATGTCCAATTTGATTTTGCTTTAAAAAATTTATTTTACCCAATTTTATACATATATACATTTTACCTAAATATATGTTACACACCCATGGATCTTAAATCCAAGACCTCATCCTCCATTGACCACATTTATGGGGAGGAGATGTTAGTTGAACTATAATCGTTAGCAAGAAAAAGAAAAAGAAAAAAAAGAAGTGATTTAAATCATTTTGTAGTCAATCAATAATTACAGAACATAATATTATTGGAAAAATAATTGTAGCAAAATTGAAAACTAAAACTGAAACTGAAAATTAAAAACACTGTAGCAAAATAATTTTTAAATATGTGAATAGAGCCATGGGACCTATTTTTAATATTTTTTCTAAATAAAGTGGTTGTGGGTCTCATGAACAGTGCTGCTATAGTGCGTAAATAGTGATAATTGTCCCCCTAAACCAAAATGCGTGAAAAAAAAGAAAAGAAAAGAAAAAAAAGAAGCAGAAAATGCAAAACGCAAATGCAGCAATAATTCCTATCCAAACACTCACATAGTAGTATTGGAAAAAGGTGATACTCTATTGTGAGCAGAGTCCAAATCTTCTGTCTCACTTTTCCTAGTGGCCACATATTCACCTAATTAATTAAATACTACCATTAATTAATAATGATAATATTAATAAGTCAATAATGATAGTATTTAATTAATTATGTTAACACATGGCAAGCTTTCATTAGTGAAGTATAGAGTGGAGCAGGAAAAGTGGGACAGAAGATTTGGATTCATACTAATTGTCTATTGGATCTTATTTTTGTTTTTATTTTAGTTTAGTTATTTAGTTTGGACTTCATGGTAAAAGTCCATATTCCACAAGGAATAGGTGCTTCGAAGTTTATTATTTCTCTTTAAATTTTTAGCAACTCGAAACCTAGCAAATAGGCATTGATTTCTCACCTTTAAAACCCTAAAATTCAAAACTTTAAAGCCCTAAGGACCTGTTTGGTAGGAGTATTTTTATTTTTATTTTCAAACTGGTATAAAAATAATTTTCAAAAAATTGAAATTGAAACTAGTCTTCAGATAAACACTTTTCATAATGCTGAAAAAAAAAAAAAAAAAAAAAAAAAAGATGTTTGGGAGACCAATTCTATTTTAAGTTTTTTTTTTTTAAAAAAAAAACAAAAAATAACGTGTAGAATTTGTAGATTGCTTTTTTTTTTTTTTTGGATAATGATAAAGGAATAGAGCTCATATACTTTTTTTTTTAATTTTAATTTTAAATTTAAATTTAAATTTAATTTTATATAATGATAAGTTTCAAATTTGAAGCATAAGAATCTTTTTTTTTTTAATGATAAAGATAAGCTCCTTAATTTAAGACATAGAAAAGTTTGGACAAATATGTGGGGTCCACTATTTACAATTTATTTACAAAATATGTGCTTTAGTAGACAAATCTGTGGGGTCCACTAAATCTTGCTATGATTTTCCTTTTAGTGCTTTAGCTTCAGATGTCATGTACTTATGTTTCTTTGTGACGTTAAGCTTGCCATTTGATATAGTAATGATCAATGACAATGGTTATGTTGCTCATCAAGTTTTGGATTTGATTTTAATCCCTATGCAATTTCGAATTTCCAATATCCTCTTGTTATTTTTTATTACCAAATGTTTATAAATTGATATGACAATGCATGTAATTGTTGCCACATCAACAACATAATAAATAAATGCTAATTAATTTTTTGTTTGTTTTGAGTATAAGAGTTAAGATTTTTCTTAGTAAAATGTTTATAAATTGATATTGTGGTGCCCAAACCTAGGAGTGTTGCTTTCAAGGACAAAGGACTTGGGCCCCTAATTTATTTGTTGGTGGGTTTCCTTGCACTTCTACTGATTGTTGCCTCAAACGCTGCCTTGATAGCCCAATCCCCTTACCTTTGTTGTTCTAAGCCCATTTCTCACCTACCCTTTAGTTTTTCTTCTCCCTCGAAGTACCTCTCTCTCTCTCTCTCTCCCTTTGAACTTTCACGCTCCCTTTTTTTTTTTGTGGTCTTTGTCAACCCCCTCTAGAACCCGCTTACCTTTTGTCCTCCCTTCTCTTTTATAGTCTCCCCTTAGTGGGGTTCAAATTATTACTTTTTCATCAGTTCCCACACAATCTCACTTATGACTAGAATCCCAAGGAAAGATGATTCCTTCTAAGGATTCTCTTGAAACTTGTTTTAGACGCCAAATAGCATTTGATAGCGAACTTCCTAAAGGCACTAATAGTGCTTGGGGATCGACCTAAATTTGACTGTCCCCTCATTAGCCTTCCCTTGGCTTGTTAGTCGGTATTGGGCCTAACTTGGCTCGAGCACAATAGGATTCCCCTAAATGCTAATCCTTAGACCCTTACATATTTGTCATTAGACTGGGACTATCCCTACAGTGTTGGGGCAGTTTCAATTACTTGGGGATGGCCTTTATTACCCGAGCCAGTCTTGGACCTTGATTACATGGGCCGTATTTGGTCACCCGGGCCCAAGCCCCTACAAATATGATAGTGGATGTGTTCTTAATGTTACGTCAATAGCATAATGTGAGAAACTGTTATAGTCATATCAATTTAAACAAACCCCAAAATTAATATATATATATATATATATATATGCAAAAACGAGGTGGCGAAGAAGAAAGAGAGCTGAAAAGTGGTCAAAGTCAAACAAAGTCAATAGTTGATCAATCAAAGATGATGCTGATCTTTCATGGAATGCTAACATGGCTAGTTGACTTGGACTCGAACACTGATGTGGCACGGAGATATGTCACTGTGTTGACATGACAACGCTACGTTGCACAATGTGACATGCATTATAAATATAAATAAATCTAAATGACTCAATAAATAATGTGAGCTACAAAAGAGATTATATATATATAAACAAAATGTCCAAAAAACCAATTATCCTGTTCGTCAAAAAAAAAAAAAAAAAAACAAATATCCAAATGAAATTTTGCAGAAATTATTCATATAAAAGAAATTAGAAATACCCATTGGCAAATGCAAAAGATAACTAATTAAATTAAATCAAGGCAAATTCATAACAATGTGGCAGTAATCACTTGTTGATTTTCAAGGACGGATCCAGAATTTTAAACTAAAGGAGTTCAGAGTATAAAGAAAAAAAATTCCAAATAGGCATCTATATGGTATTAACAAATTATAAATATACAAAATCGTTATTTTTTAATACATTAAGATGCAATCATCTACCAACAAAGCAAAAAAAAAAAAAAAAATATATATATATATATATATATATTTTTTTTAATACTAGGTTGGTTAGGTTTTATTTTTATTTTTATTTTTATTTTTGAAGTTAGAGCATTTACCGTAGTAGTGATAAAAATTTAGCTTTTAACATATCAAAAAGCTAATTTATCTATTTTACCACTTCACTTTACAATACACTCAATATTAAATGTTCAATTTTTTTTACCACTTCATTTAAAATAATATAAATAACTCATTAAGATAATAAATGAAGAGAGAGAATTTGAGTTTTTTAATTGAAGGTAGAAAGATAATCTTAATAAAATATTGTATTTTATTTTTAACAACTTGCTACTTTTATTTTTACCAGTTTACTATAGTTGCAAAGAAATTAGCTTTAGTTTCTACAATAACGCATGGTTTTTTTGTTGGTAAAATAGTTTCTTTACTAAAATATAATTACCATTATGAATATTTTTATTGTTCTTGTTAAGTTTTTGGGTTGGATAGTTACTAGTTGGAGGGAACCTAAGGTTTTGGAAGGGGGGCAACTACAAAAATTATATATATATATATATATATATATATAATAAGTATAAAAAAATAAAATAAAAATTGGACCAGGGAGGCTTGGGCTCCCTTGGGCCTCAACCTGGGTCTGTCCCTGTCCATATTCATGACATACATGAACCAAGGATTATCAATCCAATTCACAAGACTACCAAAATGACATTTTGCTTAGGCATAGTAATTCACAAGACTACCAAAATGACATTTTGTTCTTGCTCCTCAGTTTTACATTAAATCCCTTAGAGCATTAGCATCTGCTTTCTTCAAACTATTCTACTTTACCATTTCAAAAACTACTTTATTTATTATACCATAATATTTTATAACATACTCAACATCCCAACTTTTATTTTCTAATACAACACATTAAAATAATATATTTACACAATAAAATAGATTTCTCTCTAATTTCTATCTCTCTTTCTCTCTCTCTCTCTCTCTCAACTACTCATCACCTCCAATCACCACCGTGAAGACCTAAAAACCCCAAAACATAAACTCTTCCCAAATCGCAAACAAACCTAGCATAGAAATTCAACCCAACCATCAACAACCCAACCACCACCCACCACATCACAGTGCCACCACTGAAACCACCAAGCAAACATACTAGAGCCACTAAGCAAACCCACCAAACACAAGAGCCACAACCGAACTTAGCCCTAACCCACCATGCCACCATGACCCATGGCCCACCACACTGATCCACCACAATCCTTAACCCCAGACCCACCATGACCCACACTAATCCACATACGACAGTAAGTCCTCAGCCCGATCCACACCCACCACATACGACGACAAATCCTTAGCTCGATCCATATACACCGAACCACACCTACCACATCGATCCACATACACAAATCTAGCCCCAGACCCACTACTAGAGAGAGATTTTTGTTTAGCCAAGAGAGAGAAGCAATAGAGGTCATAAGAGAGACCTGAAGCAATGGAGAAGAGAGAGAGGCTTGACGTTGAGCTTTGGCAAGAGAGAGGATGAGAGACTTTGAGGAGAGAGAAAAAGAAGAAGAGGATTTGGGTAATAAAATAATGGGCAATTAAGTATAGTACTTAGGTGCTGTTCCTTAAGTCTTCCTTTTAAAATTATTCCATGTGGATTTTTCCTAATGAGATAAAGGTGTATTTTTTAGTTAAGTAGCCACATGATTGAATTTTAAGAGGGGAATCTTAGGAACATCACCTACGATATTGTACTTAAGTTTTGTCCTAAAATAATATATAACAGGTACTTTTGGTGCTTTTATACTAGAATATACCAACATATGGCATTTGAGAGACTGAATACTGATGCTCTTATTACCAACAAAAAAAAAAAAAAAAAAGTAATGAAAAGCCATCCTCACATTTTGTGCATATCCATCGATGATTGTGTTACATTACATGATATATATCCTACAATAATCATTGAATTTCTTGATAATTTATTTAAGTTTTTGTTGAAAATGTATTAAAGTATACTTATACTTTGAAAAAGTAAAAAATAGTAAAATAAAAAATGTGAGATTTTAAAACATAAAAGACAAAAATTAAAAATTGAGCTTATAAGACATATCTTTTTTAGGCGTTTTATCAAATATTTAGGTTTTTTAGGCATAAGTACTTACGCAATTAAGTAGAACCCAAATTTTAACATACTCCAAAATTTGAAATTTCAAGAAGAAATTTTATGAGTTCAATTTTTTTTTTAAATAATTTTTTTCAGTAGAAATGAAATGAGTTCAATTATATGCCCAAATAGATGTGCACCTACAAGTCTAGAACAGGAATTTACGTACTTTAAGCTAAATGTGAAGCAAAACTAAACCTTAATGACTCAATAAATAATGTGAGCTACAAAAGAGAAAATATATATTAAAAACTTGTTTAAAAAATATAAATTGTATATATATACACACACATACTAATATAGAAAAAACTTTTTGTTAATAACCACATAATAATAATCCACTTTTGTATAAAGAGTATTTATAGGAGTAAGATTTCTCTTGCATGTTTTAGGAAAATAAATAATAAACATACTTCTACTTGGAAAAAAGAAAAACAATTTAATTATGAAAAGGAAGATAAATAAAATCCTAATTAAACTAGGAAAAGGATATTAACTCAAGTTGAAAAAGCAAATAAATTCTAATTCCACTAGGAAAGAGAAAACAACATAAAATATTAAAAATACCATATTCTCCTTTAACCTATTTGCATCACTTTTAGAATATAAAAGAAAAAACTACTGCCAAGGATTATCAGTCAAATTCACAAAACTACCATACACATTGGCTGGAAATGGCATTTTGCTCATACTCATTGTGATTGTGTTCCACAACATGATGTAGGGATGTACAACGAATCTGTTGATCTGCCAAAATCGTTGGTGGGTTGGATTTGATTGTTATTTATTTATTTATTTTGTTATGGTGGGTTAGGAACGAGGTAGGTCAATAGATTCACAAATTTGTCAAACCCGACCCTATCTACTTATATCTAATATATATTTTAAAAAATATATTATATACTTTTTTATAGGTATATTATATAATTTTATTATTTACTCTTTTGTTTATCAACTGAATTGGGATAGAATTATATGATATATTACTAAATTTGAAACTCTAATAAAATAATTTGTGTTGGTTTGGTGCTATGCTAAGGTTTTTTAGGATATAAATTTTCTCTTATTTGTATTAGTGTTGTTCTATTACTCAACTAATTAAAAAAAAAATTGTTCAACTCATGGGTCCAACCTTACCTAGGTTCTCCAAAAAAAAAAAAAAAAAAAAAAAATTTATCCAGATGAGTTGGATTGGGTTGGATTGAAAAAACCGCTCACCCATTTACACCCCCTACTTAGGTGTCTTAGGCCAACGGTCAAATAATTTAAATTAAATAAATTACAAAATATTAACCAATCTTAGAAGAATTTTTCCCTCTCTACAATATTAAATATTTAATGATCTAAAAATTCGTAGTACGAGAGCTAGAGGTACAAAATTACAAATGCAATAGTGTAAGGACACCTGTTAAACGTCACCCTAAGAAAAAGAATCCCAATCTAAAGAAGAATAGATTCAATAGAATAAAGAAGCTCGAATTTTTTTTCTAAATGACAATAAATATTAACAAATTTAGTTAATTGTCACATTTCAAAACAATATTAAAAACTAGCATCTCGAGTATTTTAAACTCGAGTTCTAAGATAAAACTCGAGTTCCAAACCTGGTACTTATACAAATATTTTTTGCAGAAAAACACCGCTATAGGTATTTAAAACGTCATTGTAAGGCATAAAAAACGCCACTATAGGTGAAAATTTTTTTTGCATGAAACTCGAATCTTAAAGACTCGAGTCCTAATGTGAATCTCGAGTTTTATGTTACTTTTCTTAAATCTTTCAATCCGTTCCTAACTTACTATTTTGAATCACTGTTCACATCTATTATGCACAAAACCTCTCACATCTGAAAATGAAGGAAGAAAGCCAAAGCCATGGTTCAATCGATGGTGAAACTGAAAGAGGCCCAACTTCCAACACTGACAGAAACCCGATTTCTGAAGAACAAGAAGAAGAAGAAAGAATCAAGCGATGATCATCGAACCAAGCGTCGCAAACATGCACCAATCTTAGAAGAAGATCGAATCAGCACCTTACCAGACTCCATCCTCCTCAGCATCCTCTGCTTCTTGCCCACCAAAGACTCTATCAAAACCGGCGTTTTATCCAAAAGATGGTCCTATCTTTGGACCTCCGTTCCCTCTCTCAGTTTCGAAGACGGTTCCTTCCAATGCATCGACGATTTCACCAGTGCCGTAGATCATACCCTGCTCCTACACAGAGCTCCGAAGCTCAGAAATTTCTTTGTCCTGTTCAACTACGAGACACACTTAAAGCCTTGTCTCGATCTCTGGTTTCGTTTCGCCACAACTGCCAAGGTAGACCAACTCAGTATACTCTTAACTTCTACTGATTTTTCGGGTTCTGAGGCGTACCCATTGCCTCCGCATCTCTACACCAATGAGTTTGTTTCTGAATTGGTTTTTTATTTCTGCAAAATTAAGCCTAATGGGGTAGTAAATTTGAGTTCACTCACGCGCTTGACTATTGGGTTCACTGCGTTGTGTGAAGTTGCGATAAAGAAAGTGGTAATGGGTAGTCCTAGACTCGAATACTTGGAACTGGATAATTGTTGTCGGGTCAATCGGTTGGATTTAGTGTCCGAGAGTCTGAGAAAATTGGTTATACACAGCTATTTTATGCGTACTTCAGTGGGAAGAAGCCCCGACCCCGTGTTCGAATTAGATATTGTGGCTCCAAAAATCAGGTATTTTGATGAAGAAGTGTCGGATTAAGGATGTATCGTCGTTGGTTGAGGCTAAGCTTGATTTCAATTGTGAAGTTAAAGAGGAGGATCAAGAAAGTGCTTATAAGGTGTATGAACAAACTGTGAGAGAACTTCTTGAGAGTCTGCATCATGTTAGGGAACTTACTGTTGGCAAATGGTGTCTCATGGTTGGTTTTACTTGATATCTCCCAAATTGTTGTATGCAAAACTTCATGTTTTTATTCATTACTAATGTTGATTCCCATTTGCACAGACATGAATGTATCAAATATTGTAGCTTTTTATTGTTGAAAGTTATTGTTTGACTAATCCCAGCATATAGAATAATGCACAGCTTCTACTGTTGGCAGATGTTACCTCATGGTTGGTTTTTCTTTTGTTTGTCATATACAAAATTATGTTTTTCTTTTGTTTGTTATTTGCAGAGACATTATAATGTATCAAGATTATTGCTTTTCATTGTTGGTGCTCTCATTGTTTGGCTAATCCCTGCATATAGAATACTGCACAACATCTAGTTTTCTTTTTCATTTACTACAGTATTTACACATGAACCCAATATCTTTTCTCTTTGAGGCTGATTTGTAGATTTTGGGTATGTTTATTTTTAACTTGAAGCCCACCTTATTCTCACAAGTCACAACTTTTTAGAACTTCACAGGTACTGTTGTGCTTTTACACAAATTATTTTTTAACAAAATAAGCTCATCCAAACATAGTCTTTAGTGAGAAGTTATAGGTAAGTTATACATGCACCCAATGGGTCTTGCACCTGTAACCTCACGTTCCATCCAACCCTTGCATGGGGAGGAGGTGCTGGTTGAGCTTGAGTTCATTGGAGAAAAAAAAAATTGAGGTTTTAATCATTTTGTAGTCAATCAAAAATTATAGGGTGTATTCTTTTATTTTTATTTTGATAAGTAAGAAATATTTCTATTGAAAAAAAGACTACTTTATGCAAAAAGGCACGAAGCAGTCAAGAGGAATACAAAGGAAGCAATTATTAAAGGACTAATATTATTGGACAAATTATATCATAAGAAGACCATATTTACCAAATTTATATTATTACCCAAAGGAAAAATTATTTTGTGATTTATAAGAGTATTGGAAAATGATGATACTCTATTGTGAGCTGGACTTTTTCTCCTGAACATTTTGATTTTAATCCACATTGTAAGGACATAATATTATCGTTTCAATTTCATGAGTTGAACTAGTGAGTTATAGACACCTGCTTTTGGTTGTATGATAAGGGGTAGGGCACTTGTTTTTCTGCCAAATAATGATTCATCGTTATAATCTGTTAACTCTAAATCAAGGTATTGGTTTTCCAAAATGGCCTCTTTTTTTTTCTTTTTTCATTGTCTGCATATGGGATATATTAACATTTATGTAAATTAGTATTCTGTAAAACATGTTAGCTAAAGTGTTAACTGGTGATGTATTTTACCTAGGGCAAATGGTTGTGTTATTTGTGCTTACATTCACTTTACCTTATTGTGCTTTGATTCTTGCTCTAATGGATCTAGGTTCTATCTATTATGTCACTGAAGCAACTGCCTTCTCCATTGTTAAAGTGTAAATGTTTAACAATGAAAACAAGCATGAAGAAATGGGACATCCATGGCATAGCAAGGCTTCTTCAAAGTTCGCCTTATGTGGAGACATTAGTTATTGACATATCCTTCTACAACATAAAGTTAGAGGTATGTTTTTCTGGGACCAATTCCCCGAATGTCATATCAAAGGAGCTTTAATGAAGGATTACTCCTAATTATTATCTTTTTCTTTAGATCAATGTGTCTAACTATTTATGGTGTCAAAATGATTCCCTTGAGGAGTTTGGGCCCCCTTTAATTTCTTGACATAAAGAGGTAATTGTTGATTATCATCTTTTTTTGAAGTGGTCATTTCATGGACTGTTTACTCAAAACCTTCTCATTTACAACAATGACAGCAGTAGTAGATTTTTGGAAATTGGTTTGTTTGAATAAGAGGTCGTTCATTGCAAAGTTACTATCTAGAACTCCTAGCCCAGGCATGCAATGACAAGCCAATTTCACTTGAATTTAATTTTTTATTTATTTTTAAGTGTTGGGTAATTATTTAATTTTCTAGTTTTGGACATGGGCTATGCTAATTGTTCATTGGGTCTTATTTTGGTTTTATTTGAGTTTATTTATTTAGTTTGGGCTTCATCGTAATTGTTCTTGTTCCACAAGGCATAGGTATTACTGTCTTATTCATCTATTTACATGGGTGTAATGCTTTCTATACTATACAAGAAGTTTTTTAAATTTTAGAAGCTATGGATAGCTTGTTTGAAGTTTGTGTGATACAATTTTTTTCTTGATGTGATGCCTACAAGTTTCATCTTTAAATTTTGAGCAACTTGAAACCTAGCAAACACAGATTGATTTGTCACCATTTAAACCCTTAACTTTAAAACTTCAAAACCCCATCAAATAGCCCCAAATACCTCCTTAAGTGGCAAAATAATGTTCTCGAGTTACTGTTCATATCCCTAGGACAGCAACCCAAATATTAGTTTTTCCCCTTTGTTGCATCCCCAAATCCTACTATTCCTTTACCCATTAGAAACCCTATAATTTTACTTTTCCTACATTTTTTACACCAAAACCTAACCCTAAATCCTCAAAATCCAAGTTGTTCAAAGCTGACTCAGGAATTCCAAATCTGATTTGGCTTTGGTCCCTTCCTACGTCAACTCTATAACAGCATGACAAAGTATCAATAATCTAAAACTGAACTTCAAATGGGCTAATGTAATTTTATTCTGCAGTTTCTAGAAAGGCAATACCTCCATTATTGCAATTATGATGACATGAGTCATTGGAAATCAAAGGAGATTTATTTCAAGTTTTTGTTGCTATGCCTCAAGACTACCAAAATTTTTGGTTTTGGAGAAAGTTTGTTCCACATAAAGGCAGTATTCTTTTTGTAGGGAATTTAACCAAAAATTCCTAACCTGTGAGAAACAAAACAAATAGAGAAAACACATGTCAAAGAAAATAATCACACGCACAAGACAATATTTACGTGGTTCGGCAATTTGCCTACGTCCACGGAGTTGCAGGGATTTCACTATTATCAGGGAAAATACAATAGTGCACAAGAACACTCTCAAGAAACCCAAATCCCAATTACACCCTAGCACTCTCTCACAGAAAAAATAAGAATAGAAGCTGGCTGCCTCTCTTTTCTCTATTTTCTCTCATGTGGCTGCTCACTAGGTTAATTAGGATTTCTCTCTTTTAATCTCACGGCTACACATTTTTCTTTTCAAAAACCTAATATATATATATATATATATATATATGTCAAAGTCGGCTGGAGCATTCCTTTTACAACTAGGATTCTATTTATGTTGACTTGGGCTTGGCAATTAAAGTCATACACACGGCCCATTTCAACAAATCTCCACCTTGACTTGAATTGATCAAGCTACACGAGCAAACTCCTCCATCAGCTCCACCTTAGCCCTTAAGGGCTCACAAGCTGCAAACATCAGCCACAATCCTCCATAACACAATCCCTCATCCTTGCAACTCGTCCTCCTGTCCTCAAGCTAGAAGACCAATTGAAGCTGCGCATAGCTTCAACTTCTCAATAGTGACACCCTTAGTCAACATGTCTGCCGGGTTCTTAGATCCACAAATTTTCTCAAGTATTACCAGCTTATCTTCAACAAGATAACGGATAAAGTGGTATTTTGTCTGTATGTGCTTCGACTTTGAATGAAAAGCCGAATTCTTGGCAAGAAAGATTGCACTCTGACTGTCACTGTGTAGAATGCCCACCTCCTGCTTCTTACCCAATTCATCTAAGAAACCATGTAGCCAAATCATCTCCTTTCCAGCTTCAGTTGCTGCAACATACTCAGCTTCTGTACTAGACAAAGTAACAATCTTCTGTAGATTTGAAGCCCATGATATAGCTGTACCACCCAGAGTAAAAACAAACCCAGTAGTACTCTTTCTACTATCAATATCACCAGCAAAATCAGCATCTACATAACCCTGTGTTTGCAAACTTGCACCTGTGAAGCAAAGACATGTATCTGATGAACCCTTCAGATATCTCAGAATCCACTTGACTGCCTCCCAATGCTGCTTTCCAGGCCTACTCATGAATCTGCTCACAACTCCCACTGCATGTGCAATGTCTGGCCTTGTACACACCATAGCATACATCCAGCTGCCAATAGCTGAGGCATAGGGCACCTTGCTCATATGGTCCCTTTCTTCTTCTGTCTTCGGTGATTGTTCTTTGCTTAGTTTGAAATGACTACCCAAGGGTGTACTCACTGGTTTAGCTTCATTCATGTTGAACCTGCTGAGAACTTTCTTCACATACTCTGACTGTGAAAGCTTCAATGTACCATTAGCCTTGTCTCTAATGATTCTCATACCAAGGATTTGCTTTGCAGCTCCCAAATCCTTCATTGCAAACTGTTTGGACAATTGCTTCTTCAGATTATTAATCTCTTCAATGCTAGACCCTGCAATAAGCATATCATCCACATACAACAGTAATATGATGTAAGAATTGTCAAAAAACTTAACATAGCAACAGTGATCAGCTTCACATCTCTTGAACCCAATTCTGTGCATAAAACTGTCAAATTTCTTGTACCACTGTCTAGGAGCTTGTTTTAGGCCATACAAGCTCTTTCTTAGTTTGCAAACTAAATTCTCTTGTCCTTGAGCAATGAACCCTTCTGGCTGAATCATGTAAAGATCTTCCTCCAAGTCACCATGAAGGAATGCTGTCTTCACATCTAACTGCTCAAGATGTAAGTTTTCTGCAGCCACCATTCCCAGTACTAGTCTGATTGTTGACATCTTCACAACTGGAGAAAATATCTCTGTGTAGTCAATGCCTTCCTTCTGCTGGAATCCTTTAACAACTAATCTGGCCTTGTAACGTTTGCTACCATCATGCTCATTCTTTATTCTGTATACCCACTTGTTGTGCAAAGCCTTCTTTCCTACTGGCAATTCAGTCAGTTCCCATGTTTGATTCCCCAACAAGGAATCCATCTCATCCTTCATGGCTAACTCCCACTTGCTTGAGTTTTCATCTTGCAAGGCTTCATCATAACACTCTGGCTCACCACCATCAGTCAACAGGAGATAATTTAAAGTGGGTGAATAACGCTGTGGAGGTTTAATGTTCCTGGAAGATCTGCGGACTTCAGCTACAGGTGTACTCAGATCTACCTGTGAATTTACATTCTCCTTATCTTCTTCACCCTTTTTCTGGACAGTACCTTCAGTCAATTCATCTAAGTTGACAAACTCAGATTTCTTTTGATCCATCTCTGTAACATCTGACACTACAGTTGACCTGTCCTTGTACATAACCTGTTCATTAAATATCACATTTCTACTTCTGATGATTTTCCTGTTTTGTTCATCCCAAAACCTATAGTCAAATTTCTCATCACCATAGCCAATGAAAAAACATATTTTAGACTTTGCATCAAGTTTACTACGAGCATCAGAATCAATATGAACATAAGAAACACAACAAAAAACTTTTAAGTGTGAAAACTTTACCTCTTTACCGCTCCAAACCTCCTCAGGAAGTCTGAACTCCATGGGAACTGAAGGTCCTCGGTTTATCAGGTAAGCTGCAGTGCTAACAGCATCAGCCCAAAAAGTTTTTGGTAGTCCAGCATGCAACCTCATACTCCTAGCACGCTCATTGAGAGTTATGTTCATGCGCTCAGCCACACCATTCTGCTATGGTGTCCCAGGAATGGTCTTCTCCATCCTAATTCCCTGTGCAGCACAATACTCACTGAACCCTCCATCTATGTACTCTCCTCCATTATCTGACCTCAAACATTTTACTTTTAAACCTGTTTCTGTCTCAACCATGGTCTTCCACTTCTTAAAGGTTTCAAATACATCAGATTTATTTTTCAGAAAATAAACCCATACCTTTCTGCTTGAGTCATCAATAAAAGTGATGTAGTACCTTGAACCTCCAAGGGATGCAATCGGAGAAGGCCCCCACAAATCAGTGTGTACTAACTCCAATTTTTCAGCCTTCGGTGTCCTGCCAGTTTTCAAGAAGCTCACATTTTTCTGTTTTCCTAAGATGCAACTTTCACACATGTCAAAATCAATGGACTTCAATTCTGGTAGTTTTCCTTTTGACAGCAGCATCTTCATCCCTTTCTCACTCATATGACCAAGTCTGCGGTGCCATAGGCTTGTATCAATACTTGCATCAGCAACTGCAATTGTGTCTCTTGGACTTGAGGTCATGTACAGAGTACCAGTCTTCTTTCCACGAGCCAATACCCTAGCTCCCTTTGTAACCTTCCAAGTACCACCAACAAATAGTATTGCATGTCCTTCATCATCAAGTTGTCCAACAGAAATCAGATTCCTCCTCAGGTCAGGAATATGTCGAATCTTCTCCAGTAACCAAACAGACCCATTGGGCAATAATATTCGAACATCTCCCATACCCACAACATCCAAGGCTGAACCATCAGCTAAATACACCTTACCAAAATCACCTGCAACATAATTCTGTATGATTTCTCGGTGTGGAGTGGTATGAAACGAAGCTCCTGAATCCAAAACCCAATCATCAAGTGGACTGTCTACTGCAAGAAGTAATGCATCCTGTACCTCTTCTGTTACAGCATTAGCAGAATCATCTTCATTCTTTTTCTTAGGACTTTTACATTGATTCCTAAAGTGACCTGTTTTCCCACAATTCCAGCATTGTACTTGTTGGCCTGATCTAGATTTACTTCTGTTCCGATTAGAATTTCTGGATTTTGATCTGCCTCGATTTGAATTTTTGTTATTACCTCTGCCTCTTGTCTCAAGGTTTAGGGCAGAACCAGATCTTGAGGATTCACCTGCATCTCTTCTGCGAATCTCCTCAGCCAGAATTAAATCTCGTATATCATTGTACTTGAGTTTTTCCTTTCCTGTAGAATTACTTACTGCCATCCTCATTGCCTCCCAACTGTTTGGCAAAGAAGCCAAAACGATCAGTGCACAGATCTCATCATCAAAATCAATTTCTACAGACGACAATTGATTTGTGATAGTGTTAAATTCATTCAGATGTTGTGCTACTGATGCATTCTCTGCCATCTTCAGATTGAACAGTTTCTTCATCAAGTGCACTTTATTGTTTGCTGACGGCTTTTCATACATACCAGACAAAGCCTTCATCAGATCTGCTGTGGTCTTCTCCTTTACAACATTGTGTGCAACAGACCTAGATAGAGTTAACCTGATAACTCCTAGTACCTGTCTATCAAGAAGAGCCCATTCCTCAGCCTTCATAGCCTCAGGTTTTGTACCTAAAAGAGGCAGATGCAATTTCCTCCCATATAGATAATCTTCAATCTGCATCCTCCAATACGCGAAGTTTGTGCCATCAAACTTTTCTATTCCAGACGCCTTTCCTGCTTCCTCTGCCATTGCTCCCACTCAAACCTAACCCTAGGCTCTGATACCAGTTGTAGGGAATTTAACCAAAAATTCCTAACCTGTGAGAAACAAAACAAATAGAGAAAACACACGTCAAAGAAAATAATCACACGCACAAGACAATATTTACGTGGTTTGGCAATTTGCCTACGTCCACGGAGTTGCAGGGATTTCACTATTATCAGGGAAAATACAATAGTGCACAAGAACACTCTCAAGAAATCCAAATCCCAATTACACCCTAGCACTCTCTCACAGAAAAAATAAGAATAGAAGCTGGCTGCCTCTCTTTTCTCTATTTTCTCTCATGTGGCTGCTCACTAGGTTAATTAGGATTTCTCTCTTTTAATCTCATGGCTACACATTTTTCTTTTCAAAAACCTAATATATATATATATATATATGTCAAAGTCGGCTGGAGCATTCCTTTTACAACTAGGATTCTATTTACGTTGACTTGGGCTTGGCAATTAAAGTCATACACACGGCCCATTTCAACACTTTTCAGTGGTACAATTTCTACTTAAGAATGCAAAGGTGATGGAGAAGATGGTTATCACTAAACCTCAGGTTATGCAAAATGAGAAGGGTATGCTACCTGTATTTCTACAGTGGCTCAAAAGTTGTTAAGCTTCCCTAGATCCTCTCCTCATGCAGTGATTATGTTCCCATATTAGTAAAATCATTTTAAGTTATTCCATCCTCTTAAACCAGCAGATTCTCATAAATACACAGTAGTTATGAGGTTAG
The DNA here is from genome assembly GCF_932294415.1 of Quercus robur. Taxonomy (NCBI): domain Eukaryota; kingdom Viridiplantae; phylum Streptophyta; class Magnoliopsida; order Fagales; family Fagaceae; genus Quercus; species Quercus robur. The sequence continues at coordinate 83,474,300 of NC_065538.1, read as the reverse complement.
AGGTTCAAAGCACTAAAATTGTACTATGAATTTGCTTTAGCTTCTGTTGTCATGTACTTATGTTTTCTTAGTGTTATTAAGCATACCTTTAGACGTATTCATGGTCAATGAAAGTGGTTTTGTTGCTTATCAAATTTTTAATTTGGTTTTAATCACTTTGCAATTTTGAATTTTGAATGACATTGTCAGTCATTCCTAATTTCCTTCTGTTCTTAATTTTTTATTTTTTGAAGACTTTACTTGGTAAAATGTTTATAAATTGATATGACAATTAATGTGATCTTATTGCTACACCAACTACATAATATGTAAGACTTAGTAAAATTTTAGTTTTGTACCATTACTAGCATCATTGATAAGATCTATATCAATTGCTTTGCACATATCCAGATTTGAATCAAGCATGCTGAAGTCTTTAGAACTTGATCCTCCAGGCCACAAACATCACTTGAATACAAACTTGCTTTTGAGTATTTGATTATCTGGTCTGAAACAAAAGAGAAGTACGAATGCGCTTGTTTTGATTGTTTGAACTTTGAAGAAAAGGAATTAAACTTGGAAATAAATCTCTTATTTTGGTTCATTTAAATATACCTGCTCATTATTTAATTTTGTGGGAAAAAAGAGGAAAAGTCTTGAAAGCATGAACCAAAAAGAACAAAAATTCATTATCTTTTAATTTATGTCTGTTTAGTAAACAAAGAGTCATTCTTTTTGCATGGAAGAGAAATATAAAGGAAAGCACCACATAATCTGATAATCTCAGCAAGAACTAAGAACTAAAAGAAGCTATGGTTCTATCGATGGTGAAAGAAGCTCACCTTCCAGAGAAGACAGCTTCCCATGATCATGGAACCAAACGCCTCAAACATGCATCCATCTTAGAAGAAAATCGAATCAGCACCTTACCTGACTCCATCCTCCTCACTATACTATCCTCTTTTCCCATTAAAGATGCTATCAAAACAGGCGTTTTATCCAAAAGATGGGCCTATCTTTGGACCTCTGTTCCCTCACGCAGTTTCACAGATACTTCCTATGAAAATGCGGCTGCTTTTGCCACTGCCGTGGATGATGCCCTGCTCCTACACAGGGCTCCCAAACTCACAAATTTCTCCCTAGAATTCGAGTACAGGGCCTACAGGCTAGAGCTAAAGCCTTGCGTCAATCTTTGGCTTTGTTTCGCCACAACTGCCAAGGTAGACCAACTAAGTCTATGTTTATCAGCTGCTAGTTGCACACCTGTAGAATACACATTGCCGCAGCATCTCCACGCCAATGAGTTTGTTTCTAAATTGGATTTTGGTAACTGCATAATTGAGCCTAATGGGTTAATAGGTTGGAGTTCACTCAAGCACTTGTATTTTGGGTTCACGTCCTTGACCGACGATGTGATAAATGAAGTGTTATTGGGTAGTCCTAGACTTGATTCCTTGGAATTGCATGATTGTTATGATTTTTATCAGCTGGATATAGTGTCCGAGAGTTTGAAAAAATTGGTGATAGATTCTTATTATTCAGGCTTAGATTGGTACTTTCCGTTGGAATTGGAAATTGTTGCTCGAAAGATCAAGTCTTTGGAAATTATAGGGTATTTTTTTTATATGAGGAAGTGTCAGATAAAGGACGTGTCGGCATTGGTTGAGGTTAAGGTTGATTTTGAAATACAGATTGACTTAGTAAGTGAAGAGGAGGAGGAGGATCTTTTTAAGGCTTGTGAAAACATTGTGAGAGAACTTTTTGAGAGTTTGCATCAAGTCAAGAAACTTGTTGTTGGCGAATGGTGTCTCATGGTTAGTTTTTCTTGATTAACTTTATCATGTTTTTTCGTTGTTTCACTTCATGTTCTTCTTGATTGCTAATGTTAATTTCCATTTGCAGAGACATGAATGTATCAAGTGGTGCGGACACGAGGTACAAGCCCCCAATTACACACACATATAGGAGGAAAAGCAAAAAGAAGACGGCCCAACCTGTGGCCTTATGGATGGAACCTATTAGTTATTGGGCTTGAGACTAAGCAAGCCCAAACATTTAATAATTAGGGTTCCTTTAGGGTTTCTTTATGCATTTTTATTGTTGGCTATTTAAACAACTTTTTGGGATTATTGTAAGACAGTTTTGAGAATTATTAAAAAAATGTGTGTTTTCTTTCACTAGTGCCGACTCCAGTTTGCTTGGTGCTGACTCCAAGCAGCCCTTAGGTGCTGACTCCTAGGGTTTATCTTTTGTTCTATTGTTAGTGTGGTTGTCCTACGTCAGTTTTGGTATCAGAGCAAACTTCCAGTCCATACAACACAACCGTAGACAACCAATAGAAAGCAAAACCATCAAAAGAGCCAGCCAGCCAAATATGACACTACCTTTCAAGTTTTTGCCCCATGAGATCTTGAACAAGCCCAAACCAGCCCCAGCAATCCGTGTATACCCCGCAGCCCCACATGAGTTTTTCATCCCCAAGGCAACAGAGAAGCCAGTGATGCCTCCCAAGTCGGTGACCAATATCCGTGCCCGCCTCTGATCACAGAACCCTCACCCACAAACCCAAACCAAAAAAAAAAAAAAAAAAAAGAAGAAAAAGAAGAAGAAGAAGGTGACCCACGGTAAGCCCATTAGCCACCACCCACCGGTAGCCACAAATTAACCCTCACCGCCGCAAGACCCAGCCACCGAAACCCATTGTCGACCCACACCAAAAAAAAAAAAAAAAAAAAAAAAAAAAAAAAGAAGAAGAAGAAGAAGAAGAAGAAGAAGGTGACCCATGTAAGCCTATCAGCCACCAGCCGCTGGTACCCACAAATTAACCCTTATCGCTGCAAGACCCAGCCGTCGAAACCCATTGTCGACCCACCACTGTTGAGATCAAAGAGCAACTGCCGCTGCTGAGATTGACGAGCCACTGCAGCTGCCAAGATCCGAGACAAGCAGCCACCCGCCACTGTCTGCGCCTCCTTCGCGCCGCCATCAGACATCAGTCTCCTACACCGGCAGAAGACTCTCATCGCAGAGAAATTTTTTTATTTTTTATTATTATTATTTTTTTCTTTCAGTTCTGAGTTCGTTGTTTATTTCTTTAGTTACTATAGCCTCTTTTAGTCTGTAGCTTCTTAAGTTTTAAGTTCGTGTACGGGGAATTTGGGTAACTAATTTAGTTTTCCTAACTATCTAGTTAGTAGGCCAACTTTTTAAACTATATAACTTAGTAGCATCTCGAGCCTAAAAGGCTCGACTTTGGGCTTATAAACCGAGCCTCTGAGGCTCGACTTTTATGTTTTGAGGCAACCTGACGTGGAACCTTTTCCACGTGGAAATCGAGTCTTATAGACTCGATTTTCATATTGAGCCTCAAAAGCTCGATTCCTGTGGTCTAATATTCCACGTAGAATTTGAAACCGAGCCTCAGAAAACTCGATTTTTAAATTGTGGTCAGAATGTAGGACACGTGGCTGATCATGTTTGGGTCCCTATAGATCTGATTTTTTTTTACTGGGTCTCTCGGGGCTGACTGAAATACACTTTCACATGTGCACTCCCTCTCTCTCATACAATCCCAACACTTAATCAATTCTTCCCTCCCCTCTCACTCTCATACAATCCCAGCACTCACATTGCACATCCTCATGTCAGGTAAGGGTCTCACTCTCTAGTTGGTTATTTGTTGTTTGGTTTTGATATTTGTCTATAATTTTTTTTTTTGCTTGAGTATGAAATTATTATAATCATTGATTGTATTTGGTGATGTAATTGCTTCATTTTGGTTTTGCCATAAAAACTTTTTAGCTCCATTATGTATTGGTTCCCATCAGAAATGTTGTTGTAGTAGAAATATCAAATGTTGCCATGAGTAATGAAAATGGGATTGATCTGCTAAAAATATCAAATGTTGCCATGAGTAATGAAATGGGAAGTTGAGCCCCTGGTAGATGAGTTTACAAAGAAAACTTAGCAAGCATGCTCCTTTGTTTGCTTTATAGTCATACAACTATTTACTTCAATTGTGTCCACAGTACATTGAGATCAACATTATTCATACTATTCCTAGTATGCACTTCATCCATGAACCAGATCCACCAATTGCACTTTACCATCACACTTACTAAGTAAACCAATACACAAAACATATTTTTAATTATTGGAACTCATAACTTCTAAATGAGCCATATCTTGGCGCAAGATTTCAAGAAATACTAATCAAATTCACAAAAATTCCAAAAACCAAAATTTGAATATGAGAGAGAGATCCATACTTGGGTGCTAGAAAGAACGGCACAATTCATAACAAACACATACACAATTTTTATATGGCAGTTGTTACCAAAAACATACTTCTTAGATGTTAATTTATTTGAAAATAATTAATTTCCTCCTTTTCTTTTCTCCCCCACCCCTTCTTTTAATAACAAGTTAGAATCCTTTTCAATTGAGTTATACATGTATCTTGACATTGATATGGCTTGAATATGGAGTTGTTGTCAACTTGTCATCATGGAACTGGTTGAAAATCTTAAGGTAAAAAATTATGTTGTTTCTTGAATTGTTGTTGGCCTTGATAAAACATTGTCCTCAAAATTGTTCACCTCATCGTTAATATCCTTTCTATAGGGGCGGAGCTACACTTAGCCAAAATTTTTAAAAGAACTTTATAAGGTATATATATTTTGCAAATTTTTTAGACACTAGACCTTAAAATTGATAGTTGGCCCCTCCAAAAAATAAGAGCTGCCCCTTGCAAAAAAGTATTAAATAACTACTTAAACGTTGGGTTCTAAAAAATAATTGTTAAGAACAACAAACTATCCGCATTGTAAAAAAAAAAAAAAAAAAAATATATATATATATATATATATATTTATATCTATATTCTTTTTAGTTTTTTCCTCTCTTATTAATTGGTAAGTTTTGGCTGTTGAGTTCAAATAATAAGTTTGTAATAAAATAAATTTCTTGGTAGAGTTTATTTTTTTATTTTTTATTTTTTGGGACTAAGTCTTTCGTTGTTGTTGTTAATTTTCGAATTGTTTGTCAATACTTGATTTAGTCACAAAATGTTAAATGAAAAAAACTATAAAACCAATGTCGTTTGTAAATTTTATTTATTTATTTTTTTGAGACAACCAATGCATATAAATTACTACTAGAGGTTTCTATTTAACCAAAAAAAAAAAAAAAAAAAAAACTACTAGAGGTTTTCGTCAAAGCAATGCCTTTTTCCCAAATAATAATTAAAAAGAATCGCGGAAGGAAAAAGAAACGATTGGTGCCAAAGGTGATGTTTTATGCTTCCACAATATTGCAAGCCACAAAATTTAATTAATTACCCACAATGTTGCAACTTGCAAGTCATGAACCTTAATCTAACAATAAATCTAGGATAAAACACACAAACGACCCTAAGATTTAGGCTAGCTAATACTAAGTATTATTAAGACTTTTTAAAAATATCAAATTTTCTCCCTAAGGCTCTATTTGGTTAAAGGATGAAAAATATTAAAAAGATGACAAAAAATAGATGGATGAAAAACACATTTATTTAGTTGAGAATAAAATAAAATAACAGAAAATGTAGTTTATAAATTTATCAATGGTATGTATCATGAATTTATTTTGTTGTGTGGTTTGATTTTTTTCTTTAGTTTTTATTTTTTGCTTGAGTATGAAAATCATTGAGTATTGTTAGGTTTTTATCATGGGTATGTATCATGAATTTCTTTTGTTGTTTGCTTTTTTTTTTTTTTTTTTTTTTTTTTTTTTTTTTTTTGCTTTAGTTTGAAAATCATTGAGGATTGTTAGGTTTTTATCATGGGTATGTATCATGAATTTCTTTTGTTGTTTGGTTTGATATTTGTCTTTGATTTTTTTTTGCTTGAGTATGAAATAATGATTGATATATTTAAGATGTATTCTTGGTATATTTGTATTGTTAGGTTTTTAATGATTGTATTGTTGTTTGGTTTGATATTTTTATTTATATTTTTGTTAGAGCTGATTTGAAATTTTGTAATGGGGGTGAGTTTTGTCTTTAGATTTTTTTTCTTTGAGTATGAAATGATAATGATTGTGTGTTTGTACGTGATGTGGGCTGAGTATATGCAAATGTGGGGTGACAAGTTGTAATTTTTGAACTTTGAGTAGATAGAATAGGTTTTGCAATTGATGTTAAATGAAAGAGATAAAAATATGTCACTAACATATTATTATACTTGACTCTAATAGGTTCACAATTTCTGAAGAATATTGATATAAATGTATACTACGGTGGACCCCTTGACAATCCTGGAGAGATTAACGGATTCCCATTTAAAGGGCCGGGTATCGAATGCTACTACATGATGATATGCCGTAAGACCAAGACGTTAAATGATTTGAAGAAGAAAATAATGGAAGGATTGAATTTGAACCCTGCTTGTTATGACATAAAGATTATTTATCGTTACCCACAAGAAGTCCTTCATGAATGGATAAATTACGAGTACATGGCGATCAAAGAAGACAAACATGTAAAGATCATGTTTAATAGGATCCATAAAATGCCCCAAGTAAATGCTGCTGAGTTGTACATAAGTTCGGAGCTGCTTGTAGAAGTTGATACTGATGAGGTGCAACAAACAACTACATCTTTACAATTTACAACCCTAGATTATGGATGCACTACAATGGGAGGCTGTACAATGGGAAGTTATGCGCTCCCATCTTAAGATCATGCTGCCAATACTGGTGAAACACTCTAACCTTAAGAGACACATTTAGGGGAGGAAGACGAAGTCGAAGATCATGCTGCGAATAATGGTGAAAATATTGATGATATGGATGAGTACGAAGAGAGAATTGAGCGAGGCGACTTTGAGAGGGACGTGGATGACCATGAACTCGTTCCCAATTTTGAAGAGAAAAATATGGAGTACCATGATGAAGGTGATGAAGACGATGATATTGGCATCCAGTATGATACAAATATGACCACTGCCTACACACTTCCTAGCGAGTCATTCTGCGCAAATACTTGGGAAAATATGGTTGATCCTTCACGTTTTCAGATACCATTTATTTTTACTTAGGAAAATGGGATGCATTTTAGTAAAGGGTTGACTTTTGTAAATAAAGAGGCGGTGAAGCGTGCATTGATAATATACACAGCAAATGATAATAGAAATTTTATTATCCGAAGGTCGACCAAAACTAAATTGTGTGCCGCATGCATTGACACCAACTGCAAGTGGTATGTTGGGGCATTCAAGAAGTCTAAACTTAATGGTCTGTGGATGGTCACGTCTTACGTGGGTCCACACAGTTGTATACCCTTTGGCTTGCGAATAAACAGTAAAATGATGGATTCTAATTTTGTTGCATCAGAAATTGTGGGAAAATTGCGACAAAATCACACTGCTCGTATTCATGAGCTATGGGAGATCATACATATTAAGTATATGCATGAGCTTTCTTACTATAAGGTATGAAATGCAAAACAAAAGGCAATTGCTAAGATACATGGGGATTGGGAGGAGTCTTACCAAAGGTTGCGAAAGTTGTTGTTGGCATTTTTGGATCAAGATTCGGGTACCCAATACAACTATTACACCATACTTAGGGGCATAGATGGTACTACATTACTACGCTATGTATTTTGGGCATTCGCTCCATGCATTGCTGCATTCAGATATTGCGGGCTAGTGATCAGTATTGATGAGACTCATTTGTATGGTAAATATTGAGGGGTGTTGATGATTGCAATGGCAACCGATGCGTACCAAAAGGTTTTGCCTCTCGCCTTTGCTATTGTGGACAAGGAGTCAGGGCCTAGTTGGGGATGGTTTTTAGAGTGTCTCAAGAGTTCGATAGGGCATGTGATACCTGACGAGGGCATTTGCATTATTTCTGACCGACATAAAGATATCAAATGTGTCATTGCAGAGTGGCCTAGACAAGATGATGGAAGCCCACAGGTATTTCACCGATATTGCCTTTGACATGTTGCTAGCAACTTCAACACACTTTGATGACCCGACTCTAAAGGCATTGGCCTTGAAAGCTGGATATGCGACTCATGAAGCTAAATTTGAGTCCATAATGCAAACCATTAAGGACGTCGAGATTAATGCACTGAGGGGTGTAGAACCTGATGATCCCAATATTACACACTATATGCCATACACATATCTAATGAGTTCGGATTTGGACAAATGGACCCAGACACATGATGGTGGAAGACATTACGGGGCAATGACAACCAATATCTCTGAGTGCTTTAATGGGGTACTTAAGGTGTGGAGTGATTATGCAATCGAGATCTATATCAAAAATGAGCAGAAAATTTCAGGACACACTCTGAGGAATTTTAATCATGAACTTGGTGTATATCAAGTGGTTACCCCGTACAACGACCATAGAGGTGGAGGGGGAAACCACAGTCATGACGTACGCGTATTTGCTAGAACATGTGGTTGTAGAAAGTGGCAAAACATTAAGATCTCTTGTTCATATGCAATTAAAGTTCTTCAAGGTCTGCACCTCAATGCCACCAGCTATATTGACCCATGTTATGGTTTGGAGAACGCCATTCACACATATACACATCAATTTGTGGTGCCAAAGTCAGAGTCATTGTAGAGGGACGTTCGCGGACCACGGTGGGTGCCTAACCCAAAGCTGTTGCGGGGCAAAGGTCATCCTGTGAAGTCAAGAATAAGGAATGAAATGGATGGGGTACGGCGAGAACCGGGAAGTTAGAGGGAAGATCCAGACTTGAGGGCGATTCAACCGAGGCAGCAATGCGGAGTGTGTCATAAAGAGGGGCATAACCGCAGAAGATGTCCCAATTCCCGTGGGGCTTTGACAAGTGGTTCCCATGGGGCTTCGACAAGTGGTAGTGCTACAAACTAGGCAAGTGCTGTCACTGTTTTTATATAATATGCTCAGAATTTCATTTGGTTTTTGTTCTTTGCATTTAGGAACTAACGACCGTACAACAATGTTTGTCAGGTGAGCAGCGACTCGATTTTGGAATGGCATTGTACGTGGGACTTGTGGTTCTCTTCTGTATGGACAAGTGCTAGGCGACTATGTAGACTATGTTGTATCAATATGGACAAGTGCTAGGCGACTATGTAGACTATGTTGTATTGACTTAGTTGTTATTTTGTTTATTGCTGAATGTTGTTGTAATTGAACTATTTGCTATCCATTGTACTCGTTACATTAGTTGTGTTGTGCAGCTTTTGCCTATAATGCTAGCAATGATATTACTTTGGCATTAGTAGCTACTACTTTGGCAAGTTCAACCACAGGGCCCTCCTTTGAAGCGATGATAGCTAGTATTCCAACTGCTTTTGTGTGTTAAGAGGGCAACTATAATGCCCATGAATAGTAACTGTTTTAATCCGGTTGTTTGCATCTGATGTACTCTCCCTTTGACCACTATCATATGCTTGTATCTAGTTGTTTACTGCCCATGTGATGTGTTCTGGATCTAGTTTACTGCTGCAGGGGAAGGGAAAACTAATTCTGGTTTACTACTGCAGGAGTAGCTGCAAAAAAAAAAAAAAAAAATTCCCAGTAGAAATCGAGTATTTAAAACTTGATTTCCATTTAAGGAAATTGAGTTTCAGAGACTCGATTTCCATGAAATCGAGTATTAGATACTCAAGTTCTACTGGAATATATATATATATATATATATATATATATTTTTTTTTTTTCCAATTTGAGAACTAATTTCAGAACTCTATAAATAACAAAATTTTTTTCCTTTTTACAATTTCATCAATGTAATGTGTAATGAATACCCTGTACCAATTCAAACAAATATTCACATTAGGTAAATATTATTTGTCTCCACATTTGTCCAATATAAATCCTCATTTTCATTGGACATAGAAATTAAACTTCCATAATTTTTCTCAAAATAGTTTTGGTTTTCTTTTTGAGAGGTACGTTAATTTTCAAAATATTATGTTCTTTTAAAATATTTTGTTTAAATTTTATGTATGCGTTTTCACTTATGTAGCATTTAGTATTTAGGCTTATTTTTTCATATTATGTGCTGATCTATATTTTGGATATTTCGTATGATGCATATACTTGGTAAGGATTTGTTTTTGCCTGCTTTTAGTTCAGTTAAAATTTGTAGGTGACAATGTGAACCGTGTGATTTGGTGACATTTCTTGATTGCACGAATTAGAAGAATTTTCCCCCAATGTATTTAGTTTAAATTTAGTTTTAGTGTAAAGTTTCATAGATTAACTGTGACTAACAATAATAATATTCATAAAATCAATAAGACATAAATAATTTATTACAAAATCTATCAATAATAGTATTCATAAAATCAATAAGACAAATTATTTCTTACAAAATTTATCAAAATACACCGCGCATTGCACTGGATACCGGCTAGTTAATTACAAAAGAGGAAATAATTCTACTTCATCTTAATTAGATGATTGAAACTACAGGGATCATATTTTATTATATAATTTTAAAAAATATTGTAAAATTTGTAATAATGCTTCGAGTTCTTGGACCACTTTGACAGCTTTTAATTACCTAGGAGCCATGGTCTGATCCTATGGCCATGGTTTTTTTTTTGAATAGGAAAGCAGCTGGGTGGAGGTGGTAAATGAACATACCTACTCTTTTTCATTTGTGCATTAATTACTCTTTTGAACATAACTGAACCATTTCAAGCAATTTTTCCTCATCTTTTCATCAATAAGGATCACCCCATCTTTATTCTTTAAGCAAATTTCTTCATTTAAAATATTATATTTCTATGTATTTGTACTTATCCATTTTTAGAACATGTACTTATTAACAACCTAATATTCAGTATCAGGCATAAAGATAAATCTAGGTTCATCATTCATAGATCATATTTTCACAAATTACCACCAAATAATAATAATAATAAAAGCCTTACTTCTATCTGCGCTCAATCTAAAAAGGCATATATTGCAAGGAAAAAATAATGAAATTATAGACTAAAGATAACCACACCAAGTCTAAAAGCTCAAATTTGAAATTTGTTTACTTTCTCTCATTTGAATTGCAAGTTACACCACCAATTTCAAGGTTCAAAATAGCTTTAAAGGAATGCTATCAGTATCAAGTACACAAATTTCAATTTGTTAATTTGCAATTAAATTACTAAACCAAACATTATTCCACAAAAATTGAAGTCTAAAAATAGATGTTAACTTCAACCCCCAAAAAGAAACCCTGCTGCCTGATCTTCAAATAAATGTTAATTTCAATTTGTATGACTGCTTCCTTCCAAACCCTAGCTCAACAAGCTTTGCCACTTTGGCTTCAAAATCAGGTCCCTGCAGCCATAGATATCACATGAAATCTTCAGATCAATCAAATACAATTAATAAATCTTGTTCGTTAATCAACGTAACACCCATTCTTTAAAAAGTCCAGATCGATAGGGTCAACTATCAATAAGATGGCAAACCGTGACAACTTGTCAGTGAAGATATTGCAACAACCAAGCCTTAGTCCCAAAAAGTCAATCACTTCTCAATAGTTTAACCAATTTCACAATACAGCAGAGACTTTTTTTTTTCCCTACAAGGAGGCTAAAAGAAAGCTGAGACAGTTCTTAATAACAGGAGAGAAACAAACAACTAACATCATAGCGAAAAAAATGAGTAATTAAAACAGAAGGAAGGGAATTCATACCACAGTAGTAAGTACTTAAACACGTGCATCAGGAGCATAAGCATGAATCTCACTAGCCATTTTACGAATGGAATCATATTGTTCCAAGTTTAGAGGCTGTCAAAAATTAATGCAGGCACATCAGCTCATCAAGCAAATCATAGAGAAAGGCATTGCTTCAGGAACCATCATCAATATTGAGATTAAGCAATAACACAAGTCAAAGCAATACAACAAGAAAAAAATGATAGTATTTCATTGTGCATTCTGTCAAAGTGCGAATAAGTGTGAAAATAATCTCTACACCACTGTACATTTGTGAAAACAAATAACTGCGTATCGTCTAAGGAATTGTTTATCTTTTGGCCAAAAATTACATATGTTACCAAGGCATAACAACCAACATCACTCCTTTGCTGTCATTTTACAACAGTGGTCATACCTCATCCGACAAGTAAAAATAAGCCTTCTTCCAATGATTCTTTGTCCTCAATATCTCAATTTCTTTCAGCAAGTAATCCTTCGCTGCATCACTTCTGTTGCATATCAACAAGTGGGTGGAAACTCATCAGTTTTCATTGAAAATATACTGACAGTTGCGTGAACATGGACAACTGACTGTATACCAGAAGACAGCTTTACTATATGGTACGGCATATGCCGCTAGTCCCGGGTCTGAAAAATATTCATCTGATTTTGGATGGTCGGCTAGAATAACAAAAACGAAAATTACAAAAGATTCAGCACGTCTATTTTCTAAAACTATTCTGATTACAACAAAGACAGGACAGGTTTTGAATAAGAAATACTGTCAATAATGACCTAAGGGAATTTTTTGCCTTGATTCAGTAAATTACCTGGACATGGGCTGGTGTATGTCAAGACACGCATGCTGTCACCCCATCTGCAAAAATATGGGCTGATTCAAAATTGCAAAAGCCATTTGAAATGTTGGTCCAATGCCTCATACGGTCATACCACTCTTGAGTCCCGTGTTCAACACCAAAACGATCCCCAATTACAGTATCAGATATCTAAAATATAGTTGAAGGGCACAAGCAAACACTTCAATTAAATCTTTTGTCTTCATTAAGACATGTCCATTAATTTACAAGCTTCTAATGGACTAGTGTCTTATTTTGGCTTGAACTCCACCTTGTATAAAACTTTACTGATTGGTTTGCTTAGATCTCCTTTATTAACTGGACTTGTGTGAGACTTGAATACAATGTATAACAAAAGCAAAGTTTAACTTCCCAAATACTTAATTTAAAACATATAGGATACACCAAACACCGCAGGAAGAGACGGAGTTACAGGCAGAATGAAGTCCCAAACTGTCAAATTTAACTTCACAGGTACTGAAAGGTTTGAAATAGCATCTTCATCCATTATATCAACTGGCCCATTATCTGAAAAGAATTCAGAAAAGGATGGAGACAGAAGAACTCTTCTTAAAGATGTACTGGCAGATTTCACTCTTTCTACCTAAAAAACAAATGCTCATATGAACAGCTTATATATTGCCAAGATCAACGGAAAAATTAAATTATATGCAAAAATAGATTCAGAAACCCACCACTTCTTCCAGTGGTTTTCCATCAATGGGCTCCACAATGTCAAGACAGCTCCTAAGTTCACTGTAAAGTTGATGCTTCTCAGCTTTGCCCATGTATTGTGATGGAGGTCTGCAAAAGTCAGAATAGATAACACAGATAACTTCATGTCCATATTTTGAAAACAAAAATCACCCATGTGGTATACTCTGAAAACATGAAGCTACCATGTGCCTTATTTTGTGACACTTACTCCCCTGTGGTTTGCTCTATGAGGCATTTCTGCTAAATTAAATGAAATTTGATGGAATGGAAAATGCTAACATGACCTACTGAGAAAGAATTGAAGAAAAATATCATTTCTATACTCACATTTTTGGTTTTCTATCTATCTTTCTTCTTCAATCCTCATTTGTGTTTATGGCTATTCACAAGGCATAAGCTTTTGTTGTGCAGATAGCACCCCAGAACTCAAATCAATAACAGTAAATAAGCGGAAATCAAATAACAAGCACACACAAAGAACACAAGAATTTACGTGGTTCGGCAAACTGCCTACCTCCATGGAGACGACGAAGAAATTTCACTATAAAAATAGGGAGATACAATAGTGCACAAGAACACTCTCAAGAAACCCAAATCCCAATACACCCTAACTCTCTCTCACCCACAAGACAAGAAAACACTATTCTTCTTCTTATGCGGCTGCTGCTAGGGTTTTTGGAATTACTCTAATTCTCTCTATGTATTTTTATTCAACCCGAACCTAATATATATATATATATATATTATAGGCCGGCTATTACTAGGAATTATATTCCTAGTTGTATTTGGTTTCCTAATACTACTTGTATTTGATTTAGAAAACCAAATTGGGCTTTGGCAATTCAAGCCACACGGCCCACATCAACAAATCTCCACCTTGGCTTGAATTGATCAAGCTATACGAGCAAACTCCTCCATCGCCTCCACCTTAGCCCTTTAGGGCTCACAAGTTGCAAACACCAATCAAGTCCAAGTAACTCTTGAACTTATCTGTTGGAACTAACTTTGTCAACATACTAGAGGATTCCCAAGTCTTATTCTTCTATAGTGACCCCATCTCTTCTACATCCCTGTAAGACAATGGATCTCCACTGCTAGTTATGAGAGCAAAACTAACCATGTCTTCAAAGCCATATCTCTGTGGTGCTTTGTGAACCCGCTTCTCTCTACCTTTAGCAATTGAATAAGACTCTTCTTGTTGCTGTTGTGGATCAATCTCAACAATACCCTTATCATTAGGTGAACTATTCTCGTCAAGCTCCACCTCAAAATTTAATTTCTCCTGTGGACTATCATCACATGTCTCTGCTTCATTCTGTTTCAACATAAAGGCTTCATCAAATATGACATCTCTGCTGGTCACCGTTTTCTTTGAGATTGGATCCCAAAGCCTATAGCCTTTAACACCTTTTTCAAAACCAAGAAATACACATTTTCTTGACTTCGAATCCAATTTAGAACGCTCTCCACTCTGCACATGCACATAAGCTGGACAACCAAAGATTTTTAGACTCGAATAATCAATTGGTTTACCTGACCAAACCTCTTTTAGAATCTTGAAATCAATGGCTGAAGATGGAGATCTATTAATAATGAAGCTTGCTGTGTTAACTGTCTCTGCCTAGAACACCTTAGGCAACCCTGCATTCAATCTCATGCATCTGGCTCTTTCTGCTAAGGTTCTGTTCATTCTCTCTGCAACCCCATTCTGCTGTGGAGTTCCTTTAACTGTGAAGTGACGAGTAATGCCTTCTAATTCACAAAATCTTATGAATTCTTTATCTTTATACTCTAGTCCATTATCTGTTCTAAGGTATTTTATTTTTCTGCCAGTCTGATTTTCAACCTGTGCTTTCCACTTTTTAAATATGCCAAACACATCAGACTTATGCTTCATAAAATAAATCCATACCTTTCTAGAGTAGTCATCAATGAAACTGACGAAGTACTGAGCACTGCTATAAGAAGAAACTAATACTGGACCCCAAATATCTGAATGAATGTAATCAAGAACACCCTTACTTGTATGAGAGCCTGTCTTGAAACTGACTCTATGCTGCTTCCCATACACACAATACTTGTAGAAGTCTAGCTTGTATGTCTTCACCCCTTTCAATAAATTTCTCTTGTGCAACTCTAACATACCACGTTCACCAATATGGCCAAGTCGCATATGCCATAATTTTGTGTCGTCAGTGCTGGACTCCACCGGAGTGGTGACTGCAACTCTTCCTACAACTGTGTTCCCAATCAATTTGTAAAGCGTGCTTATTTTCTGTCCCTTCATCACCATCAAAGCACCTTTGGTAATCTTCATGATTCCACCCTTTGATGAGTATGAATAACCCAAATCATCCAACACTCCTAAATAAATTAAATTCTTTCTAAGATCTGGAACATGTCTGACATTACTAAGAACTCTCACAACTCCATCAAACATCTTGATTTTCACGGTACCAATCCCAATAACCGGGCATGTAGCATCATTAGCCATTTGGACCATACCACCGTTGTAAGGCTTATACGTGTCAAACCAATCTTTCTTTGGAGTCATATGATATGAGCATGCTGAATCTAAAACCCAAGATTCCAATAAAACATTGTTACTTGATGAGACTGAAAGTAAATCTGCACCAACTTCACTGTCATCTGATGTTTCTTCAGCAACACTAGCTGATTCTAGGGGCTTCTTTCCATTCTTCTTCTCCTCTAAATGCTCTTTCAACTCTTTACACTGATTCTTATAGTGCCCTTTCTTGTGACAATAAAAGCACTCTACGTCTTTCTTTGCACGTGATTTAGACTGTGATCTGTTCCTGTTGGAGTTCCGTCCTCTTGACCTGCTTCTACCTTTATTGCTTGACTCAGACTTTACAATAAGTCCATCAGCCTGAGAACCATTACCATCTTGCTTCATCTTTATATGTGACAAGAGAGTACTAGTCACCTCCTCAAGTACTATAGTCTCTTTCCCGTACATCAACGTAGTCACTAGATGATCAAAAGAAGTAGGAAGCGACGCTAATAAGAGTAACGCTTTATCTTCATCCTCATAATTCACCCCAAAACTTGACAGTTGGGTGTTCAACATGTTAAACGTGTTGAGATGCTCCAACAGATCTGAACCTTCCTTCATATGCAAACTATACAGTTGCTTCTTCACGTACAACTTGTTCGTCAGATTCTTTCTCATATAAAGACCTTCTAGTTTTTCCTAAACTTCCTTTGCGGTCTTTGCTTCTAGGATGTTGTGAATGACCTCATCACCTAGGTTGAGACGAATAGCACTAGCTGCTTTCTCATCCATCTCTACCCATTCTACATCCTTCATTGTTTCCGGTTTCTTCTCCTTCCCAAGCAAGGCCTTGTGAACTCCTTGTTGAATTAGGAGATTCTTCATCCGCCTTTGCCAAAGAGAAAAATTTCCCTTACCACAAAACTTCTCTACATCATACTTTGTACTTGACATCTTTATTGTATTCAAAGGATTGAATCCTAACCTTGCTCTGATACCACTTGTTGTGCAGATAGCACCCCAGGACTCAAATCAATAACAGTAAATAAGCGGAAGTCAAATAACAAGCACACACAAAGAACACAAGAAAATTTACGTGGTTCGGCAAACTGCCTACCTCCATGGAGATGACGGAGAAATTTCACTATAAAAATAGAGAGATACAATAGTGCACAAGAACACTCTCAAGAAACCCAAATCCCAATACACCCTAACTCTCTCTCACCCACAAGACAAGAAAACACTATTCTTCTTCTTATGCGGCTGCTGCTAGGGTTTTTGGAATTACTCTAATTCTCTCTATGTATTTTTATTCAACCCGAACCTAATATATATATATATATATATATTATAGGCCGGCTATTACTAGGAATTATATTCCTAGTTGTATTTGGTTTCCTAATACTACTTGTATTTGATTTAGAAAACCAAATTGGGCTTTGGCAATTCAAGCCACACGGCCCACAGCTTTAGAGTAGAATTAGGAATGGCAACGGGTCGGGTTCGGACCGGGTTTTTCCATACCCGGACCCGACCCGCGGGGCAAGACCCGTGGCCCGGACCCGGCCCGTTTAGGGAACCGGGTTTTTTCCCGGGGCCCGGACCCGCCCCAGCCGGGCCCCGTGGGTCCCGCGGGCCCCGTTTAGGGCTTGGGCCTAGTTCGTGGCCCAACCAAAAAAAAAAAATAAAAATTTAAGCCCAGATTTATTTTTTCTTTAAGTTCAAGCCCAGATTTATTTTTGCCGTTCAAGCCTGCATATTCCAAATAAAAAAATTTAACCCAAATACATTTTTGCCTACATTCAAACCTACATATTCAAATTCAAGCCTAAATAACGTGACCCAAATGCCAAATCATAAACTACTAATCATAAATCAATAAATTACCTGTTAATTATAAATCTATAAATCAATAAACCATAACTAATATCATAATCATAATTCAATAAATCATAACCAAGATTTTAAATCAATAAATTACATAGATCATAACTAAAATCACTAGCTAAACATAAAAATAAAATAAATCAAACAAGTCCAAGAAATAAGTATCAAAAGTTTGTTGGAAGAACACAACGTTTGTTGAAAGCACCAGGAATCAACCTCTCCAAAAACAAATTGGGGGTAAGGCTACATACCAATCACTTCTCCTTGACCCCACAAAAGAAGTAATTTCGTGTCGAAAGCAAGAAATTCTATGCATTATTTTTGGCAAACCAACAAGAATAAATGTGAGCATATTGATTAAGGTGTATTACATAATCGATTCCTCATTACACGCATATGTCTAGGAGTGTAAAGGACCCAATCCACTCAATTACATAATCAATTCTTCATCTTTCACACCCAATGCACTCAATTTCTCAAAATTCTTCATCTCCTTCCCATTATACAGCAGCTGCTGTTGCTGAAGAGGCACACTTGTCAGCCCACATACAAAGCCAAATCAAATTTAACATTCATAAATCCATACTCAAATTTAACTTTCCAGACCTCAATACCCCGTTTTGTTCCTCAGACAACTAAGAAACAACTGACCCCAAATACATATAAAAATTTTAAATTTCACAATCAAAGTTTACAATCCAATAGTATCAAACTGAAATTGAGCAAAAAATATTGATGAAGCAGAAGGAAATCTAGAAAGTAAAAGCTCAAAACTTCAATCTATTCCCTTCCTTCCCTGAGTTACCCCACCAACCAAAACAGCACAATAGGAAAGATTATGAAAGTTGCTGACCTTCTTCATCAAAATCTCCATTTTTGGAGGCTAGCAAGCTGTTCACAAAATCATGATCCTCAAGCTTGGAAGGAGAAGTTCTGGAAGAGTTACTGTTTCATCCATCCTTCTTTCTAAGATGGTGAGGCCCTATGAGCTTCATCCTCAGTTTACTTGGAGAAATTATACCAGTCTGCAATTAAGAAACCAAAACACTATAACCTGTCAATCTACAGCTCATTTAGAAAGTTCTGAAGCCAAAACTTTTAACAAAGCAAACCCAATAATTACTTAAACCATCTTAAGTCATTTCATTTCTGTCCATTTCAAATACCAAATTTGATTTCTTGAGGCTTACTTTTGTGGTAAAGCAGAGTAATAGTTTGCCAACCAAATATAAAAGCAAAAATCAGTTTTAAATTTTTTTTAATAGGATTCACAGCCATGTAGTATGCATAAAAAGAAAATATAAAAGAAAATTTATGACAAGATAAACTATGTCATTCACAAAAAAAGTTAGAAAAATTAAACAAAAAAAAAGGCCAAATTTATGTAGAATTCAAATGTACATAACCAAATTCCACAAAGCCATCATTGAGAAAATTCTACTATCCATCCACACAGACACTCTAAACTAATAAAAAATATAAACTAGTTATAAAAATGCCAAATTGTTCAAAACCTTTTGAGGACAAAATCAAGTGCAATTCTGTCATGTTTAATGCCCACATTCAACCATTTCCATTCCACACCCCATTACAGTTCCTATTAATATATAATTCAATACATTATTGCATCTGTTCCAACGACGTTGTCAAGAATTCACATACCTTGTCTGTGCACGGTTCACCCTTTGAGATCTTCCTCTTGCTGGTGCAACTTCAATAGTTTCTTCAGTACTGGCAGAAGTAGAAGCAGAACCCGAATTTTCTTCATTTTCAGTCACTTCACAAGAAACTAATTATTAGTCTTGTTGAATCTCAAGTGGAAATTTTAGTTGGAATAACACATGGAAAATTTGCTTCGGCTGTACATTACAGTATTTCGTTCTCTTATAATTGATTTTATGAAGAATAATAGAAACACAATTTCTCACACAAGATCATATATTATCCGGTTTGCAAACAATATCCCCATATCATCCACTATAATTTTTCTTACATTACAGCTGAGTTGTGTAAAGATCATAATAAATAGTGTAATGAAATATAATAATATAGCATTTACCGGCTGATTGATTAGGAGATGAGCCGACGTTATAGGCAGCAAGTCGTTCTTTAAGCTGAAGCACATCGTTGTCGTTGTCATCATCATTCAAGACTAAAGTTTGCTTTTTCGGCTGAAAAGAAAAGGTAATATCAAGATGAGTTCTAGAGAAATCCTTTACAAGGAAAAATAGAACATAGTAACAGAAACAGAAACAGACCTTAGCAGGAGCTTTCCTAGAGACTTCTCTGCCTTTGGGTTTTGCTGCCTCAATTTTATGTTTCTCTGGTAAATCAAGCAGATGTAAACCAAAAATCAAACAAAAACTAATACATATAATAAACATAAAATTGTTTGACACTTACCAATTTCCATTACAGCCATAGATGATGAGACAACTTCTGCAACAGATGCAAAGTCATTTTGCCTTCTTATTATTGTTCTTCCGTGGGTTCCTGGGTGCTTGTCTAGTAGAGTTCATAGCAGCTTCACCCCTTGCTTTGCCTCTCATTTTCTTTCTTAACTCCTCTCATTGAGCATCACTTTTCTCAAGCTCCTAAATGACATAAAACTAAACAGTCAAGAATCAGAAAGACACAAAAATAAACAAATCATCACAAGGAATTGTTAATTTTTCAGTCATACATCAAGTTGCCCCTCCAGAGCATCAAGATCTTTCCTCCAAAAGGACTTTGGACTTTGGAGTTTCCTTTCTCAAATCATCAACCTCCTTATTGAGCTTATCCCCTTCAGCACATAGCTCCTGAACCTTCTCAATGGTCAAGCCTTCTTGCTATTATCCTTTTATTGTATCGATAATAGCAGACCACCAAAAAATTTGGCAAACAAAAGATTTTAAGCCACCCCCATCCTCTCTTTTCAAATATATCTACATTTATTTTTGAGAATTAAAGCTGTGGGATTCAAGAGAAATTTCCAGGTCCAAAATCTGCACTAACCCGAGCATGATATACATTAGCAAGAATCTAACACTCATAAAACTTGGTCAATCATCTTCCCCATTTTTCGTAAAAAACTAATACATGGATAGCCTCCATGTCCTTCAGAAAGTGGTAATAAATGGCATAATAATTTTCCCATGTTTCATAGGCAGTAGCTGAAAGTCTGAAATAGTAAGTTCTGATTTAAAAAGAAGGGAAAAACATTAAATGCTTTAACACACATGACTACTTATCAAGATTTAGCTTCAAATTCAGTATGTTCAGGAAATTTTCTACAATGTAAGCCATTCTCCAAACTTGTTACATGCTAAGTAGGTCACAAAGAATAACTTCACGCGCTTGATTAGGTTTACTTATAACCATCATTTGAGGACCAATAACAACAATGTGATACTAAGGATATGAGAGCCTTCCCAATAAACATGACACTAACCATCCAAGGTGAGTATAAGTGGAGTAATATATGCAACCTAATATAATTAAATCAACTAAAATCGAAAATGCCTGAAGACTCTGCTGACTACATTCTGAAAGAGTTGAGGCCACATGAAGTTCATCACAATTCTGGTTCAAGAATATCCAAACAAAAACCGTAATTTGGATATAAACTAGCCATATAAACGTTAAACCAACAGTCTTCAAAATCATCTCCCAACTTGTGATTGAGCAAACCCTTAGTCCAGTTGGTGCATAAAAGGAGTGACAAGTGAGTACATCTAGGTTTCACCCCAACAATAAGCAGTACTATGCAATTATAACAGAGGCCCACAAGAAGGACAAAGAGGGAGAGGATAATTTTATTTTATTTTTTTTAAAGAAGAGGGAGAGGAGATTAAGAACTTTATAGTTCAATTTTTTCAGTAAAACTTTATCCAAAAATAAGATGCAAACATAGCAAACATATTCAACAAAGGGAGAAAAATTCACTTAAATAATTTGAAAGAATTGTTAACTTCTTTTCATTTTTGACAATTCGATTTCAACCCAAAATTAAATGCATATATAAAGATAAAATTTTCAATATTTTTCGAATAGAAATCTCGTTATGCTAATTCAAGGTTGCAATATTTGGGAAACAAGCATACCTTTTTTTTCAATAAAGGTATTAAAACCTTCATTCAGATCAGCTCCAACATCTTCAGAAACTGATTCTTCAAGCTCCATTTTCGTGGACATCAGAGGTAGGGTCCAAGGAAACTGATGAAAAGGTTGATGAGGTTCTAAAGTTGGATATTTTGGATTGTTGGACTCCAGAAAATCACTCTCAATGGTCTAAATCTAGAAATGGTTAACATTTAGATTTAGACCATCGATAGTGATTTTCTATAGTCCAACAATCCAAAATATCCAACTTTAGAACCTCATCAGCCTTTTCATCAGTTTCCTTGGACCCTACGTACAGAGCAAAGTTCAAAAATAGATAAGCCCCTGATAAACAACATAATCATAGAGCACATTTTCAAACTCCCCAACTTCATGAGGCTTAGCCCCTCTAACTGGCCGCAGTTAAATACATCACAAATGAATAAGTTAGAATCATTACCAGCCACTTCAAAATCAACCAAATCCGCCCTCTCCAAGCTTATTGGCATTAGAAAAGTTATTTGTTGCTGCTTTTATTGTGCTGAACTTGAATTTCAGTGCTTCCAGCCTTTTCATAGCATCATCATCTTGATGAAAGTAACAAGTGAACAAACCATAATAATTAAGTAATTTCCATCGGAACAAAGAATGCTTTTTAGTTGCTCATATATTGTAAAATAAACTTTGAAAAGGTATCATTTGAGTTACCTTTTTTGGACCTTATGTCGTCTCGTATAATGAGGAGGAGGTCTTGCATGTCCTTCGTTAGATGCCTCGGGACTAGCGTTGTGTCCATGTTTGTGCCCCCCTGTCCCACAAGCTGGTGTCTATGATATGCGTTTCGGTCGACCTTCTAGTTGAGTAGGTAACCCAACAGCCTGCTCAACCTGAACATGGGGTGGGTCGATGGCTGATGAAGGGCCAATAGACGTATTGTGGGAGGGTGGCTCCTGCTGCATGTCAAGTGGGGTTGGATGAATACCCAGGTCAAAGGATGGAATGGGTGACACCTTGAGAAATGACCGTGGGATGGGTGGACGAATGTCAGACCCAGGACAAGGATGTGGAGTGGGTGGAGGGATGGTGGGGCGAGGAGATGAATGTGGGATGGGTGAAGGGATGGTGGGGCTAGGGGATGGATGTGGGGTGGATGAAGGGATGGTAGGGCTAGAGGATGGATGTGGGGTGGATGGAGAGGGATCGGGGGTAGGGACAACCCAAGGGGTAGCAATAGGTAGACGAGAGGGACATCCGGCCGGAGCTGTGCTCGTGCTTGGGCCCTCAGTAGTGCTTGGGCCCGCAGGAGTAGCTGCCTCCTCATTCGGGGCCTCAGGCATGGGAGGTTGTACACGGTCAAGGAGGTGCACTGTCGTCAGCACATCAGTAATGTCCATGTGGTCCTCCGTGCCCACTGGGTGATGCCTCAACAAACGGTTGACAAGTGAAACCTGCACATAGAAAACCCACACATATTAGTAATGCCTAAATCATCAACAATGCCAATTGATAATAAAATAAATGTTGGTTCTGAATTGGTTCTGTAAGAACCAAGTATAAGACTTCTGGGCCTTAGATCACTTGGGCTCACAATTTATTTGTAGTGGGCTTGAGGATTTCCTACAATGGGTCGTTCTCGGTAGAGAGACTCAAAGCAACACTCAGTTGATACTCTCTCCTTGACTGTTTTCTCTCAATTTTTCTGAACCCTTTCTTCTCCCAACTTTCTTCTATTTATAGCCAAGGTTAGTGGGGAGATTATGATTACAGTCACCGTTAGTGCTACTGAAGGTCCAATATTATCTGGTTAAAGTGGATGTTTAGGTGAGAGGGCGGTGCAGCATTTATGATCTTGGAACTTGGTTCCATTTTGACCGATTATGTTCGGCAACTCAGTTTCCCGTGCATATCATGATTTTCCCGGACACGGCTCATACGCTTGACCGGGAAAGTTTAACCGGTCAACTCTTGGAACTCAATACCCAAAACTTGTTTTTACACTAAGGCAGTTTCAAGAAGGGCATAAGGTAACTGTACCTTTCTGTTGGGCCTGCGCCCAAAGCCGGTATGGGCTTGGGCCCGGGGCCTATATGGGCCTGGGCCCAAGGCCAGTATGGGCTTTGGGATCTTGGTGCCGTACAATAGCCCCCCTTGATTCATGCTCGATCGCCGAGAAGAATCAAGGAGCTGTTTGGACCTTTTGACC
Organism: Quercus robur; assembly: GCF_932294415.1. Classification (NCBI taxonomy): domain Eukaryota; kingdom Viridiplantae; phylum Streptophyta; class Magnoliopsida; order Fagales; family Fagaceae; genus Quercus; species Quercus robur. Next base: position 83,450,355 of record NC_065538.1, on the reverse strand, counting down.
TCGGGACTCTTATAACCTGGGACTCATGACCGTGGCTTATCATTAATATTTATCTCAAAAGACGCACCGTTTCGCGACGCCAGGCGCAGTCGCCATTATTGCCTGACGGTTCGTGAACCGAAGCGGCGCGCAAATCGGTTACGTTTGGCATTCGCTGGGTCGCTCGTAAACTGTGCCCATTTATTGCTTGATTAAACGTTTCTTCTTCCCCCATCTCTTTTTGGCTCTATAAATAGTCCCCCTCTGAACATTATTTCATTTTTCCTTCGCCTCTGGTCTTTTGTGCTTACTCTCTGCCGACCACATTTCTGTGCGCTTACTCGCTTGCCCAGTGTTCTTTTCCTCCTTAGAACCCAAAGTAAGTTTTTCTTCCCCTTCCTGTTCCTTCAGCTTTATTTCTTTAAGTTCCCTTTTGTAGTTTTAGGCGTTATAGATGGGTTACTCTTACCTTTTAGAATCCCCGGCTGCTTTGGCCACCTTTAGGAGTAAATTTAATATTCCCGATGACGTGGATGTGGCTTACTGCCATGAGAGTGATATTGAACTCCACCGAGGGCGGGGCACAGCCTTCTTTCCTCTGATGTCAATTTTAGAAGGTGGGGTTAGGTTCCCCGTGGATCCCCTCTTGATAAACACACTTACCTACTACGGCCTGTGTCCTGACCAGCTTCCCCCCCAACTTTTACCGGGTAGTTAGCTGCGTCAGTAAGTTGAACCACACCTTTAACTTACAGTTAAACCACCACGACATTAACCAAATGTACAACCTCTGCGGAAACAAATCCACCAACTATTACTTAAAGACAAGAGATACCCGGGTACGGCTGATATCATGCCTGCCTGATTCGAACAAGAACTCCGCCGGGGAGTTTGTTAGGGTGCGCGGCAACTGGTTTGCCGGGGACGTCCCTTGCCCCCTTTCACGGCGTGAAGTGGGTTCGTACCATCCCCTTGATATAATTGCTTTCCTCCACTCCTCCTTTTCTTCTTATTGAAGTAAATTCTTATTCTTAGAGACTAACGCGACACTTGCCTTTTTTGCAGACGGTAAAGTGTTTGTTCAGGACATCAGAGCCGTCCACGCTAAGGACTTGAACTTCATCCTCCGTTCCGAGATATACGTGCATTGGGACGGACAACTTCGGGCCTCGCACTTGATCCTCAGAGTAGAGCCAGTTTACTCTACCTGGCAGCCCTTCAAGCAGGCACTAATAGTTGACAGCCCCCTGCTATCATGTATAGACGTCCGGTACGTAAACTTTCTGCCGCCAAAACTTACAACCGGGGAGGCAAGGGAATTTGGTCGGCGGTTTACTTGCTCGGACGAGTTAGCTCCTTTGCGAGACGAGTCCGCGGAACGGGTATCTCGGCGCCTCAGGGAGAGAGCCCACGAAGCCATACAGCAAGAAGACCAAGTCTCAGAGCAACCCGACCTCGAGAATCCGGCCGCCGAGCCTCAACAACAAGCGATAGAAGCGGCTGCCCTGCTAGCTGAAGCAATCCAACCTGGTGGAAGGATGGTATCCAGGAAGGTCATGACAATAGACCGGTTCGTGCCTGGTGCCCGGCAACCCAATCAGCCCCCACCTTTTCAGGGTCGGGGTCAAGTGCCTCAGCCTCCACCCTCTTCACAGGCCGGACGGGCCCGTAAGAAACAGAAGGTCACCGATCAACCCTCCACGGGCCCGGGAGATGCCGCTGTCCAGACTCCTCCCCGACCAACAGGGGGAATCGTTATTAGTGAGCCGCCAACTGAAGCTGGCACGGGAGTTGCGTCCTCCTCTCAGGTGGCTCCAGCGTGGAAGCCAAAGTTCCTGTTGGACGGCAAGCCATTGCCCTTAACCGCATGTGTTCGTATGTGGGAGAAGGGCGAGGGCGGCCGTATTGCCCAAACTTTGGCTAAAGCTCTTCTTCTTCCCGAGGATGTGCATGCCTTTGAGGAGGGATCTGGGGAGTCTGTGGGGCACCGGTTAGAGTGGCACGCCATTGCGGTAATTCTTTTGTCTATCTACTCCTTCATACAGATTTCCTTTTGCTTCTTTTCTAACCTTTGTGCTTGCTAGGCCGCTCAAATGGCACACATTGTGGCTGCCCGGGCACGGGATCTTGCCGAGGAAAATGAGCGCGAGAGGGGGGCGCGGGAGTCAGCGGTGAAATCGGCTAAGGAAAAGCTGAAAGCTGCTGAGTCTGCTGAGAAAAAGGCTGCTGTTGCGGAGAAGAACCGGGCATTGGCCGAAAAGAGGTATGCGGAGCTCCTGACCAAGCAGAATGAGACGGAGGTCAAGCTAGCCGAAGCCATCAGCCTTAACACTTCCAACGCCGATGAGATAGCCGACCTCAGGGCAGGCTTGGCGGCCGCGGAGCAAAAGTGGTATGACGTAGGTTTCGCTGATGCCGAAAATTCTGCAGAGCCGGTGGTGGCTCGGGCTCGGAATATGGGTTTTGAGGCCGGGTGGTTTGCCGCTCTCCAAGCGATGGGAGTTCCCGAAGATTCGCCTCTGAGAGACCCCGGCCAAATTCCATTCCCGAGCCCTGTACCTGCCGCCCAGGACGCTTCGGTTGCTATTGACGAGGAGGAGACGGCCAGTATGAGGGAGTTGGTTGAACAAATCGATGCTCACGCCGAGCCCGAGGAAATGGAAGCCACCAGCATCCCGACTGTGCAGGAGCTTCTCGGTGAGGACCCGCCTTTCCCCCTGACCGTCCAGCAGGAAGTGACCCCGCCGACCCAACCTCCCAGCTGATTTTACTTTTATTTATTATCTTATTTTTATTTTGTTGGTTTTATTTGCCTACGTCACCGGGATGTGGTGACTGAACAATTGCCTTTATTTGTTTAATTGATAGACTGCTTTCTTTTCCTGTTTCAATCTGCTGAATGACTTTATATCTATTTGTATGTGTTGCTTGAATCATGCCAGCGCTCTGGCCGCTTAATGGAATGATACCCTCAAAACCTGTTGTGCAGTGCTTTGGGGATTTCGAGAGCACTAGTGGACTTTGCATTTGTAGAGGGTTAGGTTTTCATCATGCTTGGTGATTTTAGTTTAACCGAGAATCATGCTTTCGTCCTTAGAACATTTAATTATAAGATTCAGACATGTTCGGTGATTTTAGTTTAACCAAGAATCATGTTTTCGTCCTTAGAACATTTAATTATAAGATTTAGACCTGTTTGGTGATTTTAGTTTAACCGAGAATCATGTTTTCGTCCTTAGAACATTTACTTGTAAGGTTTTCACCTGCTCGGCAATTTTGATTGAGCCGATGGTCAGGTTTCTGTCCTTAGAGATTTATTTGTAAGGTTCTCACCTGCTCGGCGATTATGATCGAGCCGAGGGTTAGGCCTCTGTCCTTAGAGTTTCATTTGTAAGGTTTCCACCTACTCGGCGATTTTGATCGAGCCGAGGGTCAGGCTTCTGTCCTTAGAGTTTTGTTTGTAAGGTTTCCACTTGCTCGGCGATTTTGAACGAGCCGAGGGTCAGGCTTCTGTCCTTAGAGATTTATTTGTAAGGTTTTCACCTGCTCGGCGATTTTGATCGAGCCGAGGGTCAGACTTCTGTCCTTAGAGATTTATTTGTAAGGTTTTCACCTGCTCGGCGATTTTGATCGAGCCGAGGGTCAGGCTTCTGTCCTTAGAGATTTATTTGTAAGGTTTTCACCTGCTTGGCGATTTTGATCGAGCCGAGGGTCAGGCTTCTGTCCTTAGAGCTTTATTTGTGATTCTCTTGGTGTGCGGTTACGGAGTCAAAGACAGCATATACAAAAAAGTTCATCATGCTCTTAATTTCAATGGAATACAAGTTCTGGCTTACACGGATGATTATGCGTAGAATTTCTTCAAGTTGTTGGCGTTCCACGGTCGGGGGAGCGGCCTCTCGTCAAGGTCTTCCAAGTAGTAGGCCCCTGCACCCGCGATGACTGTGACTCTGTATGGTCCCTCCCAGCTCTGAGCAAGCTTCCCTGCAGCCATGTCCCGCATGTTCCCCACTACCCTTCTTAACACTAGTTCCCCGGCACTGAATTCCCTCCCCTTTACATTTCGGTTGTATCTTTGGGCCAGCTTCTGCTGATACTCGGCGAGCCGTACGGTCGCGGCCTCCCTGCATTCTTCTAGCCAATCCAAATGCTCCATCATCAGGTCGGCGTTCTGGACGGGGTCAAACCCGGCGACCCGTGCACTGCATAAGCTCACCTCGGTTGGTATCACTGCTTCTGCTCCGTATGTCAGAGAAAACGGGGTTTCCCCCGTGGATCTCCTAGGGGTCGTGCGGTAAGCCCACAATACACTGGGTAGCTCCTCTGCCCATCTTCCTTTCGCCCCATCCAACCTTCTCTTGAGCCCGTTCAAAATAGTCTTGTTTACTGCTTCAGCTTGGCCGTTGCTTTATGGGTATGCCGGGGTTGAATACTTGTTCTTGATGCCGAGCTCGCTGCAGAAGGTCCGAAAAGCGTTGCTGTCGAACTGTAGCCCATTGTCTGTTACTAGCGAATTCGGCACCCCAAACCTTGTAACTATGTTTTTCCATACAAACTTTTTCACATCTGTATCCCGGATATTAGCCAAGGCTTCGGCTTCAGCTCACTTCGTAAAGTAATCTACAGCCACCAATACAAAACGGCGGTTCCCCATTGCTTGGGGGAATGGCCCGAGGATGTCAAGCCCCCATTGTGCGAACGGCCACGGGCTGCTGACAGGGTTTAGACGTCCTGCAGGCTGATGGATCATTGGGGCGTGCTTTTGACACTGTTCGCAGCTCCGAACGTATTCAGCGGCATCCTTCTGCATCTGTGGCCACCAAAACCCTTGTGTCATCGCTCTGTGTGCTAAAGATCGTCCCCCAGCATGCCCGCCACACACTCCCTCATGTAGCTTGGTCAGAAGCTCTTTGACTTTTTTGGGATGTAGGCACAAGAGGTAAGGGCCTGCGAAGGACCTTCGGTACAACTTTCGGTCCGCAGAGAGCCAGTATCGGGGAGCCATCCGGCGAATCTTGTTGGCCTCGGCCTCATCCTCTGGAACTTTATCTTCGGCAAGGAAGTCTATGATCGGGTTCATCCAACATGGACCAGCCACTGCTACCTGCGCAACTTCTACTCCGGCCTGGTCGGGAACACTCTTCATATAGATGCTTGGTTCCCTTATAAGTTCTATCGTGATAAGCCGCGGCGTGTCTTCGGTGGCCGATGAGGCTAACGTGGCAAGAGAGTCAGCGTGCTTGTTTTGTGACCGAGCCACCTGGGATATCTTTACCGTTCCAAACTGACCGATAATCTGCTTTGTCGTACTTAGATAAGCCTTCATTCGGGGGTCCCGAGCTTCGAAGCCCCCAGTGATCTGATAAACAACCAGCTGAGAGTCTGAGTAAATCTCAACATCCTTTGCGCCCAGATGCAATACGGCCCTCAATCCGGCCAGTAGGGCCTCATACTCGGCTTCATTGTTTGAGGCTTTGAACCCCAATCTGAAGGAGTGTTCCAGTCGTATACCCTCAGGGGTGATTATCACAACACCAGCCCCGGGCCCCATAGCATTTGATGTGCCATCCACAAATACCCTCCACGGGCGAATCTCCGCACTACAGATTACCTTGCCTTCGTTCTTGGGTGTGAATTCTGCGATGAAATCAGCGAGAACCTGTCCCTTCACCGAGCTTCTAGGTCGGTATCTTATGTCAAACGATCCCAACCGAGTCCCCCATTTGGCAATCCGACCTGTGAAGTCAGACCTCTTTAACAGTGACTGCAATGGATACTCGGTGAGGACGAACACCGTGTGTGCCTGGAAGTAATGTGGCAACTTCCTCGTCTCGGCATCTACCAAGGTTTTGCTCACGTAATACACTGGCATTTGTACTCCCCGGTCCCTTAGTAACACAGCACTTACGGCATGTTCGGTGACTGCAAAGTACATAAACAGATCCTTCCCGGGCTCCGGGGCCGTCAACCTCGGCGCCTTTGCCAAGTATTCCTTTAGCTCTCGAAAAGCCTCATCACAGCTCTCGTCCCATCGAAACCCCTTCCACTTTTTCAGAAGTTGATAAAACGGCCGGCAGCGATCGGCAAACTTGGAGATAAATCGGTTCAGGGCGGCTAACATTCCAGTGAGCACTTGCACCTCTTTAGGATTGCTTGGTGGTTTGAGGCGGTTCACGGCCTCTATTTGGTCGAGGTTAGCTTCTATTCCCCGAGTAGAGATCAGATATCCCAGGAACTTACCAGCCCCCACTCCGAAAGTGCACTTCTCGGCATTCAGGCGCAATTTGTGCCGTCGTAGTATCTCGAATACTCCCAGGAGGTCTTCGGTGTGCTGTGACTCGATCCTGCTTTTTACCACCATGTCGTCGATATAAACTTCAACTGTGCATCCAATTTTTTCTCGGAACATTCTCGTCATCATTCGCTGATACGTGGCCCCGGCGTTCTTCAATCCAAACGGCATGAGCTCGTAGTGATAGTTTGCGTTTGGGGAGATAAATGCTGTCTTTTCTCGGTCTTCGGGTGCCAAGGCAATCTGGTGGTAGCCCTGGAAGGCATCTAGGAAGCTCATCCTCGGGTGCCCGTATGTTGCATCTACTATCTGATCAATCTTGGGCATCGGGAATGGGTCCTTAGGACATGCCTTGTTCAAGTCTGTGAAGTCCACACAAACTCTCCATTTGCCGTTCTTCTTCTTCACCACGACAGTGTTTGCCAACCACTTCGGGAAGAATATCTCCTTTATGACTCCGGCCTCCTTCAGCCACTGTACCTCCAGGTTTACTGCATCGACGTGTTCTTTTGACGCTCTTCTCGGTTTCTGCTTCTTCGGGGGGAATAATGGATCCACATTGAGTCTGTGGACAATGAACTCGGGATCTACGCCGGGCACTTCATACGGGTTCCATGCGAAAACATCTATGTTCTGCAACAGGGACAACAACATTTCTACCCTTTCCCGGTCATTCATGCTTGTACCTATCTGGAAATATTTGTCAGTATCTGGAAGAATTCTTACCTTCAGCACCTCCTCGGCAACGTCCGTCCCAGTTTCCCCCTGGGGTTTCTGTAATTGCTATGAAGTCTCTTTCTCGGTGTGCTCAGCTTGACCGAGCTGTTCCTTTTCCCACCTGACCGCGGCTACAAGGCATTGCCTTGCCACCTGTTGGCTCCCCCTTACCTCTGCAACTCCATACTCGGTAGGAAATTTTACTTTCACGTGAAGGGTGGACGGAACAGCCTCCATGGCGTGAATCCAAGGCTTTCCCAGGATTGTGGTGTACGGTGCAAATGATCGGACTACTATGAATGTAACTATAACTCCCTTGCCTTCCATGTCCACTGGGAGAGAGATTTGCCCCTCGGGAATTACAACTCTCCCGTCAAACGAGACCAACGGCGTGTCATACTTCGCCAAATCCTGGGTCTTTAACCCGAGCCTTTTAAAGAGGTTCAGGTACATGACGTCAGCCCCGCTACCTTGATCAATCATCACCCTCTTCACCAGGAATCCACCTATCCGGGCTGTCATCACCAAAGCATCGTCGTGAGGTTGGACCGTTCCTTCCAAATCGTCTTCTCCGAACGAGATGGCCGGCCGTCCAACTTTCTTTTTCTTCTTGGAAGATTCTTCCCCCGCGCAAGCCACTGTCAATACCCTTTTCGCCGCTGCTGCTCTTCTTGGTGCGGCATGGATGACTTCGATTATCCCTAGGGGTGGTGGAAGGGGGTTCCTTCTCTGTTGGGCACCCTGCCCGGCTTCTCGGTCAATGGAATCTGCTACAAACTCTTTCAGGTACCCTGCCTTCACTAGCTGTCTGAGATGATCTTTTAACACCCGACACTGCTCGGTGGTGTGTCCCTTGTCTTTGTGATAGGTGCAGTATAGGCTTTGGTTCCTCCGAGATGGGTCGCCCCCCATTTTGTTTGGCCACCTGAAGAATGGCTCGTTCTTGATCCGTTCCAAGATTTTGTGCACGGGCTCTTTAAACGCCACATTAACCCCTTCGATTTGCAGCTCTGGTTCCTGCATTCTGAATTCTCTTTTCGGTTTCGTCGGCAAAATGCTTTGCCGAGATCTCCCCACTAAAGGAGCTTTCCCCCTGCTCTGCAGTCGGTCATCCTCCAGGCATTTGTACTCCTCTATGCGTCTCATCAGTTGCCTCATATCCTCGGGGGGTCTTTTCGTCAGCGACTCCCGTAATTCCGAATCTTCGGGGAGCCCCATCCTGAAGGTGCTTGCTGCAATTTTCTCGTTTCCTCCACCAATCTCGTTGTAGAGTTCCCAGTATCGGCTGGCATAACTCCGAAGGGTTTCTCCGACCCTCATTTTCATGGAAAGTAGTGTGTCAACTAGCTGTTGCACTCGGCTGCAGGTCACGAACCTGCTGCCGAACTCTTGAATCAGCTCGGCGAAGCTGTGTATAGAACCTTTCCGCAACCCATTGAACCATCTCAGTGCAGTAGAGCCGAGACTAGAGGGGAATACCTTACACATCAGTGCGTCATTGTGTGCATGCAAAGACATCATGTGGATGTAATGGCTAACATGTTCCATGGGGTCTGTCCTTCCCTCATACGAATTGAACGGCGGTCGCGTGAATCTGCTCGGCATTGGGGCCCGTTCAATTTCATCGGAGAATGGAGACCGGGCCGCCATCCGCAAGGCTCGGCTCATGGCGTCCATGGTGGCATTGTGGTGCAGTCGCTCCTCCGGCGATTCTGATCCTCGGTCATCGTAACCATGCGACCGTGAGCGGTTCCGTCGAAGACGTGGTTCCCGTGGTTACCGGTGTGACTCTTGGGAGTGTGATCGGTCTCGGGATCGTTGCGTACTGGATCAGCTGGAGCCCTCGCCCAGGTTTCTCCTTTGCTGGGGGTTGCGATTCCTTTCATGTCGCCGACCCCTTGCTTCCAGCTCTAAATCCATTACCAGTCTGCGTAACCGCTCCAGCTCTCGGTCTCTATCATCATGCTGCTGATGCGCCGAGACGCCTGAAACCGTCCGGTGTGTCTGGGCCGATCCTTCTCCCAGTCCGGACCTTTCCTCCCCTCTTGGGTGCTCCCTATCTTCCCGCCGTTTCTGCCTTCTCTCCCTCCACGTTGATCCCCGAGAAGATCCTATGGAGCCGCTCGATGCACGCTCTCCTGAACGCTCCTCAGACATTCCCCTCGTTTGAGTCTCAGTCGAACCACAGCTTCGTAGGAGAGCCCCACGGTGGGCGCCAATTGTAAGAACCAAGTATAAGACTTCTGGGCCTTAGATCACTTGGGCTCACAATTTATTTGTAGTGGGCTTGAGGATTTCCTACAATGGGTCGTTCTCGGCAGAGAGACTCAAAGCAACACTCAGTTGATACTTTCTCCTTGACTGTTTTCTCTCAATTTTTCTGAACCCCTTCTTCTCCCAACTTTCTTCTATTTATAGCCAAGGTTAGTGGGGAGATTATGATTACAGTCATCGTTAGTGCTACTGAAGGTCCAATATTATCTGGTTAAAGTGGATGTTTAGGTGAGAGGGCGATGCAGCATTTATGATCTTGGAACTTGGTTCCATTTTGACCGATTATGTTCGGCAACTCAGTTTCCCGTGCATATCATGATTTTCCCGGACACGGCTCATACGCTTGACCGGGAAAGCTTAACCGGTCAACTCTTGGAACTCAATACCCAAAACTTGTTTTACACTAAGGCAGTTTCAAGAAGGGCATAAGGTAACTGGACCTTTCTGCTGGGCCTGCGCCCAAAGCCGGTATGGGCTTGGGCCCGGGGCCTATATGGGCCTGGGCCCAAGGCTAGTATGGGCTTTGGGATCTTGGTGCCGTACAGGTTCTACTAGTAAAAATTGCAAATTATAGGGAGAGCAAGTGCTAAGCAGAAAATGTAGTAACATATATCATGTTATGATGACAATGGTTTCATGCTAAGAAGTACGGTAAGATGTAGAAGACATGGAGAACTTACCATTATAGTCAATTTAGCACCGGGCCTATCGATAAGCCTCTGAGTTACCCTGTTGAACTAGCCGAAGTACTCATGTTGTGGAGGCATATCACCAAGCACTACTTCAAAACTCCGTTGAAGGCGATTACCCCAGTCGAGTATATGCATCGCATGTTTCCGCATCCAATTGACACTGACCTTCCCCCTCAAATCAATTTTATGAAGGACCTCATCAGTATTAACATCACGGGGAATTTCTTAGATCATCCCAAATTGACGAACGACACGATCCAGTGTATGTTTCTCTATTATGTGGAAACATATAAGTGGCACCATTGCCGTCCACACTGCCCTCCCTGCAACGCACCACGGCGGAAGGTCCTCTAACTTAACTTCATATGGCTGCCACAGCACCTACAACAGCCAAAAAACAAGTACACAACACATTAGGCAACAATGTTTATATTTCAAAATTTACCAAACCTATAAGATTGTTCCTAAACATGTAAAACAGGGCATTTTCATACCTGGCCTGGCAACATTGAAGCTATTTGCTCGCGATACCTATCCCTGAAGATGTGGGCAGGCCTATTTTTCTCGTTTGGGACCCACAACCACCTACAACAATCAAGAACAAGGGATCAATATCTACAACTTTCCTACTAAGATAATGTTATGATTAAATCTATAATGTAATCACATATAACAACTAAGATAATCTTATAGATATTTACTCAATTAATAATATCACTAGAACAACTTCAACAGTCCTTATAAAAAACAGAGCACATACAAGCCACATGACAGTCACAAAATTAGAGACACTTTGATTTGATTTGAACCAACCAGGTGTGGAACCTACCTACAACCATATGTTTGTTTTTTAATCAGATCTTTTACATACATGCCACTTTCATTATCTCATTGGCCCTGTGAATAAGTATGTAAGAAATAAGTATGTTTTTTCAATTTTTTTTAGCACTTTCTCAACCTATGCAAATGAAACATGCATAGCAGCCCTAATTCTTTGAACATCTAGAAGAGTGCTAATTATTTGGATTGAAATGTCTGAAGTTTGGGAGAACTATGTGAAAAATTCATTCACTTTCTCCCCTTATAGTGTAAGAAAGTCAAGTTCAAATTACTTCGATCTTTTAATCATTTTATCACCTGGTTCCCCACAGTTTTATAGTAGTATATCAGTGACCTTATTTGTCTAATTTTTCATTTATCAGCATTTGCGCAAGTCATGCATTAATAATAAATTGTGATTATGCTCCTTAGTTTTTTGCTTTCAGGTGTTAATCTTGGTTGTCTATGAGTTCATGTCATTTTTTAGTGGCATTGAAATACGTTAGCAGTGTTTTTACACCAAGTGGATGAGCCTATATGGTTTATCGTCAGGTTTTTCAACAGGAAACCCTCCCCCCCTTCCTCTCCTTTCTCTCTTATTTGTGTTGTCTCCATATCATAATGCCTATCTACTGCTAAAACAAGATGTAAAACCTAAAGTGAAATAATTTGAATAAATTTTATGGGGGTGTCCATTGTACTCCTTAACAAATTGAAAATCTTCCTCACAATCAGGGTTTAGTAGGCTTTCCTAGGAATCTTTTTATTTTTTATTTTTTGATGAGTCTAGGAATCTTATTCTATGACTTCCTTAGTTGTTTGGCTACACTTCTTTGTCCAGATAGTACTAAAATTTGTAAAGATATATTTGGATGTGGTGATTTAGGGAATATAAATTGAAGCCTAGCATGCTACAAGAGTGCAAAAAGTTTCTTGTTTGTGATTCGTGTGTAATTCATTTACTTTTGGTATATTTATGTCTTTTTCTCCCCAAGGGTTTATCTCTTCTAAAATTTATAACAAGGCATAGTCTTCAATAAAAATTAAGTTTTTAGCTATTACAAGATACTTCAACCACTTTATCATTTTAAACTCGATATCCACTATTCTTATTGTTGTGTGTTCTAGCCCTGTCCTCTATAATTTGAGAGGCCTATGAAAATGTTACTTTTGAGGATATCGAGAAATCAATGGCCCAATTGTTAGATTTGTGCCAGCTAACTCTCTTCGATTGGTCTTGGTGTTGGGATCTTTCGGATTGTTCTACTATTATTGATTTTCTTTTGTCTCTTAGAATAGGATTTTGATTCCTAGTAGTGTTTTGTTGCTATGATGTTCTTTGTTCACTACCGTGAACTTTGATTAAGTAATGTTATTCTTTTCTATTAATAACACTAGCCGCAGACCCACGCTATGTTTGGTAATATTATTAATGATCATTTGTAATTAAACTTATTTAAAAGTAAAAATTTTGTAATAAAAGTTCTTTAAGGAACATTTTGTGAATTGCCAAAAGAAATTTCTTACGGCATAAGTTAATCAACTACCATTACTAAAAAAAAATAATCAAAGAAATATAACACAACTTATCAAATTATTCAAATTTTGTCAAGAAATCATTCGAATCAGCCATCAAATAGTATACCCTAGAAACTTCATAATTAAATATAGTGTAGAGTAAACATAGATTTTACAAATATTAAATAATGAATTCAAATTGAGATGATAAAAAAAAAAGTTGAAAAATGAAAAGAAGAATCATGGTGTAAATTTTTGTGCTATTGAATATTACTCTCATACTTGTAGACTATATATTTATATATAAGAATGTAACTATTATAAGAATGATTATTGTGATTTATTGATAATATTAATAAAAAAAAATTAAAACCTAAAACATTTTTTCCTTTGATATAATGGAGAAGACAATTTATTGTCATTTAATTTAATTAAAACAATAAAGAATATACTCATATAATCATACATTTGTATTATTACCCAAGCAAACAAAGAGTCATTCTTAAAATAATTGATGACTTCTATATCAAATGAACCATTTTAGAAAAGACTTTGATTATTATTATTTTAATGCATTAGAGTCACAAAATATTTAGATAGTTTATTCAAATATGATGTGGATAATAAAAATAAATACGCTACGTGAATTAGAGAACAACATGATTATATCCGCTAAGCGTGAAAACGTAGAATTGGACAAAGAAACTCCTAGTCTTAGCCCCCAACAACTTTTTAGTACTCTTCATATTATTCGGAGGCACAATAACCATCACTCTTTTAGTCTACATTTAGGGAGAATTTTGTTTGCTGTGATGTTACATTGCACCGTAATATTACATTATTATAATCTTACATTAATTTATTCTCAATACAAGAATACAACATTACATTGTTTAGGAAGGTAATGAAATTAAGGTGATGTAATATATATTTTTTATTTTAGATTATGATAATGTTAGAAAAAAATAAAATAAACTAACAAACCTTAATATCACATCAAAGACACATCACAAGGAACCAAACACTTTGCGTGTTGATAAACCAATACTTCGTCACAAAATTATGTTGAGGGTAATGAGGACTATAATGGGGGCATTGGAGGAGTCATATCATATTGAGGATAATGAGGACTATAATATAATGGGGCATTGGGGGAGACAAACATGACGATTCTCAAGAAGGATCAGTGATGTTGCTGAGAATGCAAGTAATTCTCGCAACACATTTGATCTGAGGGATCTGTGGAATCAAGTATAGAACTCTTTATGGCTATTGGCATCTAGAGATGTGGATCGAAAATAACTCTCTTCATGAATGCCAGAAGAAGTATTACATTAAATTTAGAGAAAGCAGCAGATTATGGCCATTGTATAATATGTAGTTTTTCATTTTATGGGAATTATTTTCCTTTTTTTTTCCTTATCCCTCCTATGAATATATTTTTATGTATTGGCATATTTGAAATTAAAATGCATTTTATATGTATTTGAGTCTTAATTTCTACAAGTCAAAGCAATTACCATGCATACATGCACATATCTAGCTAATGCAAAATCATGGGACCATCCACTTGGAGCCTTAGCCAATTGACTAAGTGGCCCAGTGGGAGAATCAGCCATGTTCGACATGAGTAGTTCACAAAATATCACAAAGATTGGCAGGCTAATTAGAGATGATCAAGCAGCAGCAATTTGACATTTAAAGTTAGAAGGTAACTTTCTGAGGACATTTAGAATACAAGAGACTTTTTAAGTAAACCAAGAAAAAAACGCCATTTTGAAAAGAGACTATACTTGGATAATCCATCCTTTAAAAAACAAAAAAGCTAATTCATTAATTAATTCAGAAGTCCTATTTTTCTTAATAGAAATTTCAACACCAACTAATATTATCATGATCACCGACAATATCATCTAGCTTGTTACAGCAACAGAAGCCTAAAGTAATGATTAATGAAGGATACATATTCATGTGAGCAAAAGCCTAAAGTAATGAGTAATATGAAGGATACATATTCATTTGAAAAGGGTTGGTCAAAACTAATTGCTTACAGTCACTTGTGATTCACTGCTATCCATATGTAGATGTGAAGAGTAACCGATTGCATTTGGATTCTCCAATGAGGACATGAACTTGTGAAGCCGATCATTTAGACCATCTTGGATTACATGAGGCATAGCAGTTCTATCCTTTCGAGAGCTCTAACTGCAGAGCTCCCTACAAGACTAATTTGTGCGGAATTTTATAGGGACAGTGGCAACTGAATAGGTATGAACTGGTTGAGTTCAATGAGGAGAGGAAGAGGCAAGAAAGAGGAAAATAGAGAGTCTCAGGCAATTAAGAAATTATATGGGAAGTTGAAAACAATGGAGATAAAAAGTCATGGGTGTTATGGAAGCTGAAGTGGGAATTTATAAAACACTAATAGAAAAATAATGAAAATAAAATATTTTTTTTATTAATGGAAATAATGACGTGGTCGCTGACGTGGCTTAACAGGAGCGTAGCAACATTAAATGCTACGCTTCAACTTTTAGATATATAAAGATTACTTTCTTACCTATAAAAAAAAAAAGTCTTGTTATCATATCCATGACTGACCTAGTCAAAAAGTTAGGACTAAGGCTCTGTTGTTGTTGTATTACTACTACTCAAGCTTATGTAATTTTATCATTACTGGACAGTCAAACTTGGTGTTGGGGGCTTCAGTATGGTTGTTGCAACTGCACTCTATTCTGCTATATGCCTTGTTTCAGGAAATTATGGGAATGGAAACCTTTATCTTGTCAATCTAAGCGCAATTGTTGGTCTAAGTGGCTGGCTCCCATGTTCAAGGTTTGGCTTCTATCATATATATGTACACTGAAAAACACGTAACACACCAAGACACCAGCTTGTATACTCAATCATCCACATGCTCTTTTGTTAGTAAGCAATATATTCAGTGTATCAGCTAATGTTTTCTAGGTACTTGAGGAACCGAATGGAGGGATCACATGAGGCAGCAAGGCGTGCAGCATCATTACCCATTTTTCTCTGCCATGGCCTAGGTATACATATTCATCTATCAGATTTCTGTAATATGGTTTCAATTCATTTTTTAATTGGAATTTTTTTATACTATTTTTTGTTAATTCATGGTAATGGAAACACTTAAGCTAGCCATTCCTACCAGTTATAATTTTACCACCACATCTGTAACAATACCAAGTAGACCAGTTGTGCAATGTTCTTATACAATGCCCTATAAAATTCAAACAAAGTTGTAGAAGTTATCAGTTATCACTAAACAAATATTAAAAATACTATTTTTTCATAGCCAAGCACATTTTCACAGCTTCCAAACCTCTTCAAACATTTTTCAATTCATCAAGGGTTGCCCAAAAATGCCTTTATAAAAAACAATTAGTTGCCTAGTCCACCGAAAAAAAAAATTCACCAAACAATAATAATTAGTTAAAAATAGGGTGGAGTGGGTTTTCGAAGAGAGGATGTAGTCTGTCCAAAATGAAGGGAGTGGGGATGGGATTCAAGAGAGACTTACTTCAGCGCCAGTGGACCACGCACTGGAGGACCGTAAGCACCCACTGGCGGACCACGCTCAACTACCGGGCACAAATAAGGGAACCTGGCCCATGCCCAATACTGAACCAATAGTAAGCACCCACCAATCTGACTGGTGCCTCTATCGCTTGCCCTGCATAACTCTTGGTACAACCATGCAAGGCAAGCACTTCCCCAACTGTACATTTCTGGGTTGCGAAGGTCTTCCAATTGCTGTACCCACATTAGATGCACTCTATTGCCGGATTTGTCCTCGAATATTGTGTCCCCCAGTAGCGCTAGGATGTAGAATCGTGCGTACTTATGCAGGTCATCCTCTTCAGCATTAGGTGGCAATGGACCAGCAACTTGCTCCAAAAGTCGGCTGATGAGAATCCTCTGACCAGTGAGTTGCTTATGTGCCTCTTGATTTATAGGTTGAAACCTAAGGAAGTCCCAGCATACCTCTGTCCAGGTTTTCTGCGTGCTCCCTGTTATAGCGTGACCATGAACAGGAAGCCCGAGAAGAACCTCCATATCCTACAATGTGATGCTGACCTCACCATGTGGCATGTGGAAGGTGTGAGTCTCGGGCCGCCATCACTCCATTAAGACCATTATCAGGCCATGGTCAATCTCTTTACCTGGAACCCAGAGGAGTCCCTCCAAACCAAGTGCCTTAATGATGTTAACGACTCAGTCGTCCACCATTGGCTCTCTATTGGAGAACTCTGAACTATGGTTGCGGCAGGTAAGGGTCCCTGGATCCTGCACAGAACAGAACCATGGATTAATATATGACAGCTGCAGCATGTACATTGTATGAATTAAATGCATGTACATTAGTTAAAGATTTAGTGTTGCATTTTACCTGCCCATTCCAAATAGTTTCGGACCGATGGTTGGGCTACTGTGTCAACACCGACGTGTCAATAGGTCTAGGCTCTATATAGTTAATCCGTCTAGCATTTGCAGCAACCATACTGCACAAAAATGATAAGCAGTTAGCACGTAATAGATATTATTGAAAACAAAAACAAAAACACTCAAAAAAAGATTCTCAACGTAACATTCCAACTAATTTCAGTTCATTCATCCACTTCATATTAGTATTCAGACCACTTTGGTCTATTCTAGACCATTCGGTCTACTTTGGTCTATTTCAGTCCAATGCTCTAAATATCATTTCAAAAGCCATTCCAGTTTGCCCATTGGAATGGAACATTCCAGTATCAGTCATTTCAAGGTACCATTTCAAAGTTATTGCTAAAGTTTGTACACCCCCTTCTAATTAAATTTGCATCACACGATACTATATCATATCAAATTATTAATTCAAAATCAAATAATATGCATACTTAAAATTATTATTATATAACATAAGTATATAACATGTCATATTTGAGTATATTAATGAAGAAAAAAACTATGTCATAAGTGAAGTAAACAAGAAAAATACATTATATCACTGCACATCCTTGGTATGATAGTCACTTCATAAGTATAAGCGCTTGTAGGGTGTGGAGGGCAAGGGTCAAGGTTCAAGTCTCCAAGAGGGAGTTTCATACATATATACACTTAGATTAGGCTAGAGTATAATTTTTATCTTGTATATATATATATATATATAATAAAATAAAATAAAAAATAAAACAACAACAATATTATTAATGGGAAAAATAAAAAAGCTATGTACATCTTCACTCCTTGAATCTGCACTTGTTCCTTACTCTCAAGATAGACCAGGTAGAGGGAAAAAAGAAAATTTGCAATGGAATGAAACTATTTTGTTTTTAACAAAAAAAATAAAATAAAATACAAGATTTGATATAATTTCTTCGGTGATGTACCTTAAGTTCTTTCACTAAATTCAACCATATAACTTATTGGTCAATACAATCACATAAATGTTTATGGGGGAAGATAACTCTTTTTCTTCTTCTTTTTTTGAGAAAGAAGGTAACTCTTTTCTATTGCTTTTTTGTTAATGCAACCATATAATTGAATTTAATTGACAAACCTAAATTATATACAATCACATAAATGTTTGGAAAAAAAAAAAAAAAAAAGAACTTGTTGCATAATTTATTGATTAAACTTTCACTTATTAACAAAAATCTTTGTTAATAACCAAGGAATGGTCCTAGGTTATCACCGCCCATGTTTGGCAGAGTGGTACTTCCCCAAGCCTTGAAGGCTTATGGGATTTGAGGACCCAAGTTCGAGTGGTCCTATGTGTGAAGGGGTGGGGGTAGTACATTAGGTTTATTAAATTAGGATTTCTATTTGAGCTCAAAAAAAAAAAAAAGGAAAAATACAAAAAAAAAAAGAAAAAAAAAAAGAAAAGAAAGAAGAGTGGTCCTAGGTTCGTAGAGAGCACAAGTGTTGATTCCTAGGTTGTTTTTATTTTTCTTATTAATTCAGTATTGCATTTTTTTTTTTTTGATAAGTATTAATTCAGTATTGCATTAATTTTATTTTTTGTCCTGCATCAAATTTTGAGGTTTTATTTAATTATTTTTTTATCCTTCTCCAATGGTCTAATGCTAAATGCTACTTTCGTCAGGAACTTGCTTTGTCAAAAACTATTTCACGGAAGCTGTTTACCTGCTAGATATTCTGAATGCCTTATAGCAGGATCAAAAGCTTACCATTATGATTAACTATCTCTCAACCCCTTCATCTAGTAGAAAACTTGAGTAAAACAGATTATAGAAAGAATCAATAGATTCAATATCCCAATCAGTTTGTACAATACTAATATTAATATCCCCCCATCTGGTCACCTTACCATCTGTAGCACCCAACAAATTATAAATAGAATTATCATCCTTATCCTCAGCTATCGAAAGCAAACCAGAAACTAACTCTGTTAAGGCACTCCCTGCAAACCACTCATCATGTCAACCTTCTATGTTAGTGTCTTAAATCACAATTCTAACCAAACATATTACAGGACAGTTTCTGAGGAAACCGAACTATATAGTAGCATCTTCGTAACAGCCCCTGCAACTCAAACTATTTGCAGGGATTTCGTAGAGCTTGCATATTTGACATGTATCTACAACTCAAAAATTCAATTAATACAGCAATACAAGAAGGCAGTTGGGTTCAGTGTAGGCTTAAACCTAACTAGCTCCAAAAAGGACCTTATTTTACAATACTTCAAAAGGAAAATTCCATGCATTAAAAACAAGGGGCAAAGTTTAAGTAGCCATGATATAGAACCAGTTATTCTTAGAACAAAATGTCGATATCATGCATTCAGGATAAAAACAAGGTTGTGTAAATTCAAGGTAGCATAACCCCCATGGTGATGAAGTCCTAGGCTTTCTACGAAGAGGTTATGTCTTCATTAGCGTTCTCATATATCCATTCCTCCAGATCTCTTCCTAGGGTAACTTAACATTTTAACTAGTTCAACAGTCACCTATTTCACATTATAACGAAAAACAATTTCTAAGATTTCTAGAGAATGTGTTGAGTCGGTTGACTATCTATTCACCTGCTGTTAAGGTAATTTTATTAATTCAAAAATTAAAATACTTTGCAGAACTCCAATCATCAGTTTCATTGTATTACCAAAATAACTGCTTATAGTCTTGTGGCCAATGAGCTTTGGTTCAAATGGCATTTCCTCCTCTTGCAATAATGGGTGAAGGGTGAGGTTGTAGTTTCAAAACCCATGGGGTGCATGGGTAACTTATCAACTTGGGGGAACATAAAAAAAAAAAAAAAAACAAACAAACAAAACCCAGCTTGTAGTCTTTTTATGTGCGTGTGAAGAGAAATGATAACCCACAGGCTACAAAGAATGCTTAAAAAGGAATGGTTTCAGCAACAAGCTCACTTGGACAGATATACTGGCAAAATAACATGATTTGTATCGTGCTTCAGTACTTCTGGTACTACATAACTTCCCCCCTCCTTCAGCATCCTACTTCGCCTTCAAATTGACATTAGTATTACTTGACGCAGCCAACAAAGAGTTCCAAGAAAAACCATTATTAATAATTATTATGAGTCCTAGTCTTTCTAGAAAATGGTAATTTAGGAGGTTTAGTCCTTCTATGAATGTTATTACAATAGCCTAAGTATTTAATAAATTATAGAAATATAAACATTGAATTCAATAACATTTCAGCCCTTCATTTTAATCTTAAAGGGTGTGTTTACATTCTTTTTCCTAAGTGTGATTGGTTTGCCTACAATTTATCTTACGTTGTGTCTTTTTCTATTCACTATTTTGACACCAAGTAGCCATCAAATGGGGGTATCGCTACAAAGCCCCTGTTTGGGTAGTCTATCCCTGGCTAGTCCATCAAAGCACCAGTGGTTATTTGGCAGAAATTGGTCTGATTCCTTCAAAGAATCCCTCTTCAGGCTTACATTTGTTGGTTAGCTATGTAGGACAGATTAATTACCAGTGATAGACTAGCAAAATGGGGTGGTTATGTATTGGAAAGGCAAGAGCTTACTTGCTATGTCTTGTAGGCTGGGGCTTAGTGTTGTGATTTTTCATGTATAGAGGCAAAGAAATGCAATCTTGCTTGGGCATAAAGTCAGCTCAGAGGAGCAGCTCGTTGTTGTCATTAGAAAGAATGTGAAAGTCAGAATTCAATTCAAAGGCCCTTCCCTAATATTAGAAATCTGCAGATTTGCAATGGATGGTAAACTCCATCACAATTAATGATGTAGGATTTGCTAAACACATATGAAATGACTTAATTTTAATTTGTAATGTATAAGATGATGATTCCCATGTAATATAATGACACTAAACTCTAAGTGGAAGACAATTGTATGTAGCAATTGAAATTTCATGGGATTTCAAAATAGCCTTAATGAATGAACAAAAAAAACTAAAAAAAAAAAACTAAACAAACAAAGTGAGGGACTGAAACTTCAACACAATCACATGACAGAAAGTTTTATGAAGCAGAGATTTTTATTACCGCAACAGCAACCGGTAACAATGACCAGATTAGTAGCATAAGTAGCAAAAATAATTGCTAGACCATGAACGTTTCAATGCTTTGACACCAACCCAACTCCTCCACCAACAATCCCAGCCCAAATCCAAAAAAAAACAGGTCAATTTCTCAAATTGTCAACACCAAATAAATTCCTTTACTTTGAGCCTAAGTCCCTAAACCCAACTGAACCCAGTATAGCAAATTGGTTTAGAAATGTTTCACTTGTTTTCAAGTAAACAAAAATATAAAAATTAAATTCAATACCAAATAAACTCCCTTTAATCTCAGCCTGATTCCCTAAATCCAATGAACCCAGTTTAGCAGTAAGATACAAATAATTGGTTTCACTTGTTTTCTGGTAAAAAGCACCAAAAATATTTCATTTACTCTGAGCCTAATACCCTAAACCCATCTAAACCCAGTATCGCAAGTTGGTTTAAAAAAAAAATAGGTTTCACTTATATTCAAGTAAACAGAAACATAAAACTTAAATTCAATACCAAATACACTCCCTTTACTATGAGACTCACTCCCCAAACCCAATTGAACTATAGCAAATTGGTTTAGAAATAATGGGTTTCATTCATTTTCAAGTAAACAGAAACATAAAACTTTAAATTCAATACCTACACTTCCTTTACTCTGAACCTCACTCCCCAAACCCAACTGAACCCAGTATAGCAAATTAAATCCTCAGCAAATATAAACAAACCAAGAAACATAATCCGATTCCACAGCAAATATAAATAAACCCAGAAACCAAAGACATAATCCGATCTCAAAAAACAACAAAGTTTCGATCTTTTTTAACACTTCTATTAGAAATTCAAAACAGAAACCAAAATAGAAAAAAACGAATTGAAACCAAAGTTTCTTTGATTTTTCCCACTGTTTCCCGGCAACCAAACGGTGAAAGTGAAACACACTTTGAAGCAACTCACCTTTTATTTTAGTTTTGAGAAACTGCGTAGATTGAGGAACTCAAAGCTTTGTGAGTGAGAGCGGAGACTTTATCAAACCTCTGTACACCTCGCTCTGCTTTATCAAATCTTTCATGCTAGGTGATGAATGTCAAATGGATTGAGTGAGAGAAGAGGGTGATCGGCGAAGTGATGAATGCTTGACGAAGTGGGAGAAAAGGGTGAGTGAGAGATGCGCTGAAGTGTGAGAGGGAGAGGGTGAGACTGGTCTGGTCTGTGTGAGAGAGACGGTGAGTGAGAGAGTGGATACTTTAAGAGTGAGGTGTTAATTTTAAAAAAACCCCTATTTGAAACCGAGTCTCTAAGACTCGGTTTCCTGGTCTTCCACGTGGTTCAACCACGTCACAGCAGATTGCCACGTGGACGCCACGTGGGAAATCGAGTCTCTAATACTCGATTTCCACATGGCGTCCACGTAGACCTCCTGCCAGGTCATGTCTGATCAAAACATAAAAACCGAGTCTTAAAGACTTGATTTATAGGTCCAAAATCGAGTCTTTAAGACTTGAGATGTTACTTAGTAATATACTTAGCGAACGAAACCTACTACCTAAATCGTTGGGAAATTATGGCTAATTACCCATTTCGTCGTCCGTGTACTGTACTCTATTATATTTCATTAAAAAAAAAAAAAAAGTAAGTATTGTTGCTATGAACCCATTGCATGTATTGGGCCTTAAATTGTTCTCCACAGCTTCACTTGTCCAAGTCAGATCCATTTACTTGAGGAGCTAAGCCCATGACTATCTAGTGCAAAAAGTTGGCCATTGACTAGGGTACAACTCTTACTCTCTTTTGGTGGATTCAATTTTGTCCCATTGAAAAATATTATCTTTATATTTTTTATGTGCATATCCCACCATACCCCATTGGCCTACCCATTTTGTGCTCAAGTTAGCTATTTTATTATTTGTTCTTTCTTTCAGTACCCATTCTAAAATTCCAAAAAAAAAAAAAAAAAAAACAATTTCTTTGAAATATCTGATTCTCATTATCAATTATGGAGCTTATTGGAAATTGACTTTTATTTGAGCTATCTTTCAATATTGTGAACCCTGTCACTACTTGACTGCAATTTACTCCTTTGATTCATTGATCTAATCTCTACATGCACTCTTGCTTGACCTTAATTTTACATTGAGAATTGGTTACTTGAACTTTTGTGAATCTCAATTGCATTCATAAATATAGTGTGCATGCATTTAAGTAGTGGTTGCATCATGTCAAACTCTGAACATCAATCCACTTCTGAACCTAGGCCCTCCTTAGAGCAAACCATAGAAGACCTAGCAAAAAATGTCCGTAATTTACTGGGGGTTGAGCAAATTGAAGCATCTCAAAGAGAGACCATTAACCATGAAGGAGATAACATGCTTAGGCAAAATCACCACGGTTACTTTAATAGGGCTCCAAACTTTGAACATGATCACTATAATCACAATGACCCTACGGATTTTGACAATAGGATGTTCAAGGAAAAGATAGAAGCACCCACCTTTAATGGCTGCCTAGACCCATGGGTTTTCACTGATTGGTTACGTCAGATGGATAAATTCTTTGACTACTACCATTGGGCTGAGAATAAGAAAGTGAGGTATGCCAGGATGAAGTTAATTGGAAGAGCCAACCTCTTCTAGGAGGAATTTGAGGATACCCTTAGGCGACGGCATGAACCCCCCATTACTGATTGGCTTAAGATGAAAGGTGTACTCTCAAGGAATTATCTTCCTTCAACTTCTAGGAGCTCCCTCCTTGAGGAATGGGATCGCCTAAAGCAAGGCACTGCTCCTGTGGCTGAATATATAGAGAAGTTCAAGGAGTTCAAGAGGCGAATTCGAATAGTCTAGGAAGAGGTTGTCACACTCAATAGGTTCAAGAAAGGTTTAAATGCTAACCTACTAGGCGAGATTATCACTCGAGGAGTCACTACCTTAAGAGAAGCATATGACCTCGCTAGGAATTGTGAATTAGCATCCAAATCTATCTTTTGGCGACGTTCTGAGCTTCGAAGTGTTCCCACCAACCCTCAACCTTTTGGTAGCAAACCTAGACTTGCCTTACCCCCTAAGACCAATCCCAATAGCACCCTAATAGAAAAAGAGGACAAGGGAAAAGGTGTGGTCAATGAGCCTTCAAGATTAGGCTCTCGCCTCCAATGCTTCAAATGCAATGGGGTTGGACACATCGCAGCTAGATGTCCCTCTAGGACCCTTGTCATTCAAGAGGATGATGAAAAGGTAGAAGATGTTAAGGAGCTGGTGTATGATCCAAATGTTGAAGAAACCCAAGATGTTGAAGCAAAATGGGAAGATGATCTTATCTACCTCGCATGCATTAGAGCCATTTCTCCCCTGGTTGATGATTTCAAGAACTTTGGTGTCCCTAGAGTGAATGTGGTAAGGTGTGCTTTGGCAGAGCAAAGAGACACTGATGATTGGCGAAGGAGTGCCATCTTTCAAACTTACACTAAGTGTGGAGACAAAACTTGCAAGGTTCTCATAGATAGTGGAAGTTGCATTAATGCAGTGTCTTCTAGCGTTGTTTCCCACCTAGGCTTGAAATTGACCCCACACCCTAACCCATATAAAGTTTCTTGGGTAGATACCTCCTTCATAGCCATAAAAGAAAGATGTGTTGTTCCACTTCAATTCCTCACCTACAAGGCTGAAATATGGTGTGACGTAATTCCCATGGATGTAGGGCATATCATCTTAGGTAGACCTTGGCTTTATGATTTGGATGTCACCCTTCATGGACGATCCAACTCTTGCTCATTTCTGTTTGAAGGTAAGAAAATTGTGCTTAATCCTTTGAAACCCAAGCCAATCGACATGAGCAAGAAGATAGAAGCACCAAAGGCGAAGGGCTTGAACATTATAAGCCCAAAGGCATTTGAAAGGGTAGCTATCCAAGAATCTATTATGTTTGTCTTAGTTGCTAGGGAACTTCATGGAGAGACCCGTAAGGAGCAACCTGAAGAAGTGAAGTCAGTGCTCCAAGAATTTAAGGATGTTTTCCCTGAGGAACTCCTCGATCATTTATCACCCATGCGTGACATACAACACGCCATAGATTTTGTGCCCGGAGTGACCCTACCTAACTTGCCTTACTATAGGATGAGCCCTGTAGAGCATGCCGAGTTGCAAAGGCAAGTAGAAGAATTACTTAGGAAGGGTTTTGTTCGTGAAAGCATGAGTCCTTGTGCAGTCCCTGCACTCTTAACTCCAAAGAAAGATGGAACTTGGAGGATGTGTGTTGATAGTCGTGCCATCAACAAGATCACTGTGAAATATCGTTTTCCTATCCCTCGATTGGATGACATGTTGGATATGATGGCTGAAGCAACGATCTTCTCTAAGATAGACTTGAAAAGCGGCTATCATCAAATTAGGGTTCGTTCTGGTGATGAGTGGAAAACTGCCTTCAAGACGAAGAATGGTTTATATGAGTGGATGGTCATGCCTTTTGGATTGTCCAATGCTTCTAGTACCTTTATGAGAGTGATGACTCAGGTGCTCAAGCCTTTTATGGGGAAATTCTTGGTTGTGTACTTTGATGACATCCTCATCTGTAGTAAGTCTAGAGAGCAACACTTCGACCACCTAACTCAAGTTTGTACTACCCTTAGGAAAGAGAGTTTATATGGTAATCTCAAGAAGTGCTTTTTCTTCACCAGTAGAGTCGTCTTCCTAGGTTTCATAGTATCCTCTGAGGGAGTTTCTGCCAACCCCCAAAAGGTTCAAGCGATTATGGAGTGGCCCGAGCCCAAAAATATCCATGAAATTCGAAGCTTCCATGGGCTTGCTTCCTTTTATCGCCGATTCATCAAGGGGTTTAGCACCATTATGTCCCCCATCACTGGCTGCATGAAACAAAGGGAGTTTGTTTGGACTAAAGCTGCTGCTAAGGCTTTCAATGAGGTAAAGCAAAAGACGACTGAGGCACCTGTCATGCGTCTCCCTAATTTTACCAAGCCTTTTGAAGGGGAATGTGATGCCTCAGGTATCGGTATAGGGGGAGTACTTAGTCAAGAGCGTCACCCAATTGCTTATATCAGTGAGAAGTTGAATGACGCTAAGCAAAAGTACTCCACATATGACAAAGAGTTTTATACCATTATTCGAGCTTTTTGGCATTGGCGGCATTACATGTTGTTTCAAGAATTTGTTATCTACTCTGATCATGAAGCTTTGTGCTATCTCCATTCCCAAAAGAAGCTGAATTTTAGGCACAGTAGTTGGGTTGAATTTCTGCAATTCTACCACTTTGTAGTGAAGCATAGGGCGAGAGTTGAGAATAAGGCTGTTGATGCACTAAGTCGAAGGGTGTCTTTACTATCCATCATGAGTGTTAAGGTTACTGGGTTTGAATGACTCAAGGATGATTATGAGTCATGCCCAGATTTTGGGGAGCTCTACACTAGCCTAAGTAATGCCCCACGACTAATCTTGGATGATTATACCCCTTAAGATGGTTACTTGTTCAAGGCTAACAAGTTATGTATCCCTCGGTCTTCAGTGAGAGATTTCCTAGTTTGGGAGATACATGCGGGAGGCCTTGCAGGTCATTTTGGCCGAGACAAGACAATTGAGGAAGTGGAACGTCAATTCTATTGGCCTGGTCTTAAGAGGGGTGTTGCCAAGATAGTTGGTCAGTGTTGTACATGTCAACTAGCCAAACATCGTAAGCAAAACACTGGTTTGTACACACCTCTACCTGTGCCAGATCGCCCGTGGCAGGATGTGAGTATGGACTTTGTGTTAGGTTTGCCCCGCACCTTTAGGAAGCATGATTCCATTCTAGTAGTTGTTGATCGCTTCTCCAAGATGGCTCATTTCCTACCATGTTCTAAGACCTCTGATGCTTCTAAGATTGCAAAGCTCTACTTTAATGAGATTGTCAAACTTTATGGTCTGCCCAAAACCATAGTGTCTGATAGGGATGTTCGCTTCATGAGTTATTTTTGGAAGACCTTGTAGCATTTAGTGGGCACCAAATTGAAATTTTCCACGGCATTTCATCCTCAAACTGATGGTCAAATTGAGGTGGTTAATCGTAGTCTAGGCAACCTTCTTCGATGTCTAGTGGGTGAAGCCAATCGAAATTGAGATTCAATTCTTCCTGTAGCCCAACTTGTATATAGTAGCTCTATCAATAGGTCTATAGGCGTTAGTCCTTTTGAGGTTATGCATGGATATACACCTAGGAAGCCTTTAGATCTTTTGCCCAAGTCCCCACATGTTAGGATTTCTGAGTCTGCTGAGGCATTTACACGACATATTCATGATTTGCATAATGAGATTCGCAAAAAAATTCAGGCAAGTAATTCTCAATATAAAATTCATGCTGACACTCATAGGCGTCATGTAGAGTTTCAGGTAGGGGATTATGTCATGATTCGGATTCGACCTGAATGGTTTCCCTCTGGGACCGTTAAGAAATTACAGGCTCGTAGTGCCGGACCATTCAAGGTATTGAAACGAATGGGCCCAAATGCATATGTCATTGACCTTCCTCATGATTATGGTATTAGCTCCTCCTTTAATATTGAGGTTCTAGTTGCTTATAAAAGCCCCACAACTATTCCTGATACCCCTTTTGATGAGTCTTTGCCTAATCCTATTGATGCCCCTATTCCCACCCCTTTACCCTTAAATTTTCCTTATGCACATAAAGAATCTATTGATGCTATTTTAGATGAAAAGATTGTTTCTACCAGGGATGGAGGAGTTCATCGTTTCTTAGTTCGGTGGCGAGGGCGACCAGATTCTGATTGCACATGGATTACTCGAGATGAGCTGCTGCGACTGGACCCTAACTTGCTGGAGTACTATCAGAGCTCTTTAGATTTCCACTCTACGAGGTCGAGTTCTGCTCACCCGGGGGGAGTTGGTGCGGACACGAGGTACAAGCCCCCAATTACACGCACATATAGGAGGAAGAACAAAGAGAAGATGGCCCAACCTGTGGCCTTATGGATGGAACCTATTAGTTATTGGGCTTGAGACTAAGCAAGCCCAAGCATTTAATAATTAGGGTTCCTTTAGGGTTTCTTTATGCATTTTTATTGTTGGTATTTAAACAACTTTTTAGGATTATTGTAAGACAGTTTTGAGAATTATTAAAAAAACGTGTGTTTTCTTTCATTGGTGCTGACTCCAGTTTGCTTGGTGCTGACTCCTAGGGTTTATCTTTTGTTCTATTGTTAGTGTGGTTGTCCTACGTCATCAAGATTGTATCTTTTTATTGTTGGTAGTCTCATTGCTTAGCTAGGTTTAAATATAGAATAATGCACAGCACCTAGTGCTAGTGCTTTTTTGTTTTTGAGAGTGCAAGTTATTGTACAATTTGAATTTGCTTTAAAGAATTCATATTAGCTTATGGTGCAAACACAATAATAATGAAAAAAATACAAAAAGAAACTGAATAATGTTAATTTATATTAATACCAAAATGAAAAATAATTTTGTGATCTATTAGAATATTGGAAAATTTTCGTACTCTCTATTTTGAGTTGGGTTTAGCCGACCTTAGAAATTTGATATAGCATGGTGGGTTGTTGTTGTGAGTTGGGTTTTTCTGCTGAGCATCTTGATTTTAATACAAGTTGTAGTCAATCAATAATTAAAGGAAATGATAGTATTGGTCCAATTTAGTTTCATGATGAGGTGTGGGGCACTTGCTTTAGTGCCGAATAGTGATTCGTCATGATAATTTGTCAACTCTAAATCAAGGTTCCAAAAAGGCCTCTTTTATTTCATTGTCAGCATATAGGATATATTGGCATTTATGCAAGTTAGTGTTCTGTAAATCATGCTAGCTAAATTGTTTTCTGGCGATTTATAGTACAATTGTTCGTGTCATTTATTCTAATTTTCACTTTACCTTATTGTGTTCTGCCCGTTGCTTTGATGGACCAAAGATACATAGCATGCATGGTCCTCCACGAATTCAATCATGGCTCATTGTTAATTAAGCATAACAAGCCAAACAAGAGAACATTTAAACCAACAAAGCCAAAGATCCACCAAGAAAACTCATAACTGCGGCACTACCAAACATTAAGGATGCGTTTGGATACTGCTTATTTTGCTGAAAACTGAAAACTGAAAACAATAAAAAAATAATTTTCAGATTACTATTCACACAAAAAACACTGTTTATTTGTCTTAATGCACTATTCATGTCCCATGAACAGTGCAAAAGGTGCTGGTAAAAAAAAACAAAAATACGTCGGTGTGAAAACGCAGACGCAATCCAAACGCCACCTAAATCTTCCACAAAAGATTTAGATAAATAATTTTAAAAGTCATGAACTATTGCCATTATCATCTTGCACAGAAATCAACAAATACACCAATTCATAAAAAACCCGTAACAGCCAAAACAATCAAATAAGAAAAACTGTTTTCATTGGTCCTGGAAAAAAGATTATGCCGAAAGGAAAAACATGGCACTGACACATACAAATGAATCTTTCAAAAGATTGCCCAGTCCATTTTGTAAATAAAGGAAAATGAAATGGTCTTAAGCACTTTCCTTTAACCGAAATTAATAGTCTCAATTAAATACAAACTTCTTTAATTCTAGTGCCAAACTAAAGGCAAAACAACTGAGATACCTCATTCGTTCTCAATGCCCACCGGAGTGCAAGAAAGACAAATCACCGAAAGAACAATTATTCACACAAATATGATAGAAATCGGTATACTTAGAATTCTCAGAAATATTCATTTACATATATCACAAGAATAAATTATGAAACAAAAAATCTGCTTTAAGATTGTTGGATATATTTCAACAATTTACTTTTGTGATTAAGTAAAAAGGAACAACATACATCTAATTATAAGCAATAACATAAATAGATGTGATAGACAAAAGTAATAAATAGATACTGTATAAATAAGAAGAAATATGCAAATAATTAAAAACTCACAGACCAAATGCGTGAAGGATAAATGAATCAGATCAAGTCTATATAGATTTTGCCCCTCACACAATCTGTGGTGTTTTGAGACCCATAGACATTTGCCCCCCAGGATAAAATGATCTACAGCATGGAGAAGAAGCACACAAGGTCCGTACTCTGTGAACTACTCTATGTCTCTTTCTCTCTCTTTGACTCAAATGAATGCACAAAAAATTTTCTCTTTGAAAGAGTTTCTCAAAAAAATTAATTTTCATGAATGAGGGACTATGCATATATACATTACTGAACAGACACACTGTTTCAGAAATAATTGCTGTATATAGACTTACTGACTCAAAAAATAAAATAATAAAATATTATTATTATTATTTGGACAAGAGGACCCGGTCCACACACGCCTAAAGCCCAACCCAATGTCCAACCCATGAGCATATAAACCCATGTTCTCTATCATTTCCTATGTGGGACTTAAGGATTCTCATCACTTCAATATTATGTTCAAGTGGACACATTAGGAGTCAATTTCTTATTCACTCCATGTTGATGTTGGGCCCCGTGTGGCTTGAATTGCCAAAGCCCAATTTGGTCATCTAAACCAAATACAAGTTGTAATAGGAAACCTCTTCTGCCGACTTTAATATATATATTGTATTAAGTGCAGCCGTGTGAATTAGAGTAATTCCAATTAACCTAGTGAGCAGCCGCATGAGAGAAAATAGAGAAAAGAGAGGTAGCCAGCTTCTATTCTTATTGTTTCTGTGAGAGAGTGCTAGGGTGTAATTGGGATTTGGGTTTCTTAAGAGTGTTTTTGTACACTATTATATTTTTCCTGATAATAGTGAAATCCCTGCAACTCCGTGGACGTAGGCAAATTGCCGAACCACATAAATATTGTCTTGTGCGTGTGATTGTTTTCTTTGGCATGTGTTTTCTCTATTTGTTTTGTTTCTCAAAGGTTGGGATTTTGATTAAATTCCCTACAACTGGTATCAAAGCCTAGGGTTAGGTTTGAGTGGGAGCAATGGTAGAGGAAGCAGGAAAGTCATCTGGAATAGAAAAGTTTGATGGCACAGACTTTGCGTATTGGAGGATGCAGATTGAAGATTATCTCTATGGGAGAAAATTGCATCTGCCTCTCTTAGGGACAAAACCTGAGCCTATGAAGTTTGAGGAATAGGCTCTTCTTGACAGACAGATACTAGGAGTTATCAGGTTAACTCTGTCTAGGTCTGTTGCACATAATGTTGTAAAGGAGAAGACCACAATAGATCTGATGAAGGCTTTGTTTGGTATGTATGAAAAGCCGTCCGCAAACAACAAGCTGCATCTGATGAAGAAATTGTTTAATTTGAAGATGACAGAGAATGCTTCAGTAGCACAACATCTAAAAGAATTTAATACTATCACAAATCAATTGTCGTCTGTAGAAATTGGTTTTGATGATGAGATTCGTGCTCTAATCGTTTTGGCTTATTTGCCAAACAGTTAGGAGGTAATGAGGATGGCAGTAAGCAATTCTACAGGAAAAGAAAAGCTGAAGTACAATGACATACGAGATTTAATTCTGGCTGAGGAGATTCGCAGAAGAGATATAGGCGAAACCTCAGGATCTGGTTCTGCCCTAAACCTTGAGACAAAAGGAAGAGGTAATGACAGAAATTCAAACCAAGGCAGATCAAAATCCAGAAATTCTAATCGGAACAGAAGCAAATCTAGATCAGGCCAACAAGTACAATGCTGGAATTGTGGGAAAACAAGTCACTTTAGGAATCAATGCAAAAGTCCTAAGAAGAAGAATGGAGATGACTCTGCTAATGCTGTAACAGAAGAGATACAGGATGCATTACTTCTTGCATTAGACAGTCCACTTGATGATTGGGTTTTGGATTCAGGAGCTTCGTTTCATACCACTCCACACCTAGAAATCATACAGAATTATGTTGCAGGTGATTTTGGTAAGGTGTATTTGGTTGATGGTTCAGCCTTGGATGTTGTAGGTATGGGAGATGTCCAAATATTGTTGCCCAATGGATCTGTTTGGTTACTGGAGAAGGTTCGACATATTCTTGACCTGAGGAGGAATCTGATTTCTGTTGGACAACTTGATGATGAAGGGCATGCAATACTATTTGTTGGTGGTACTTGGAAGGTTACAAAGGGAGTTAGGGTATTGGCTCGTGAAAAGAAAACTGGTACTCTATATATGACCTCAAGTCCAAGAGACACAATTGCAGTTGCTGATGCAAGTACTGATACAAGCCTATGGCACCGTAGACTTGGTCACATGAGTGAGAAAGGGATGAAGATGTTGCTGTCAAAAGGAAAACTACCAGAATTGAAGTCCATTGATTTTGACATGTGTGAAAGCTGCATCTTAGGAAAGCAGAAAAAGGTGAGCTTCTTGAAAACTGGCAGGACACCGAAGGCTGAAAAATTGGAGTTAGTACACACTGATTTGTGGAGGCCTTCTCCGGTTGCATCCCTTGGAGGTTCAAGGTACTACATCACTTTCATTGATGACTAAGCAGAAAGGTATGGGTTTATTTTCTGAAAAATAAATCTGATATATTTGAAACTATTAAGAAGTGGAAGGCTATGGTTGAGACAGAAACAAGTTTGAAAGTAAAATGTTTGAGATCAGATAATGGAGGAAAGTACATAGATGAAGGGTTTAATGAGTATTGTACTGCACAGGGAATTAGGATGGAGAAGACCATTCCTGGGACACCACAACAAAATGGTGTGGCTGAGCACATGAACAGAAATCTCAATGAGCGTGCTAGAAGTATGAGGTTGCATGTTGGACTACCAAAAACTTTCTGAGCTGATGCTATTAGCACTGCAGCTTACTTGATAAATCGAGGACCATCAGTTCCTATGGAGTTCAGACTTCTTGAGGAGGTTTGGAGCGGTAAAGAGGTAAAGTTTTCACATTTAAAAGTTTTTGGTTGTGTTTCTTATGTTCATATTGATTATGATGCTCGTAATAAACTTGATGCAAAGTCTAAAATATGTTTTTTCATTGGCTATGGTGATGGGAAATTTGGCTATAGGTTTTGGGATGAACAAAACAGGAAAATCATCAGAAGTAGAAATGTGATATTTAATGAACAGGTTATGTACAAGGACAGGTGTAGTGTCAGATGTTATAGAGATAGATCAAAAGAAATCTGAGTTTGTCAACTTAGATGAATTGACTGAAAATACTGTCCAGAAAAGGGGTAAAGAAGATAAGGAGAATGTAAATTCACAGGTAGATTTGAGTACACCTATAGTTGAAGTTCGCAGATCTTCCAGGAACATTAGACCTCCACAACATTATTCCCATGTTTTAAATTATTTCCTGTTGACTGATGGTGGTGAGCCAGAGTGTTATGATGAAGCCTTGCAAGATGAGAATTCAAGCAAGTGAGAGTTAGCCATGAAGGATGAGATGGATTCCTTGTTGGGGAATTAAACATGGGAACTGATTGAATTACCAGTAGGAAAGAAGGCTTTGCACAACAAGTTGGTATACAGAATAAAGAATGAGCATGATGGTAGCAAACGTTACAAGGCTAGATTAGTTGTTAAAGGGTTCCAACAGAAGGAGGGCATTGACTACACAGAGATATTTTCTCCAGCTGTGAAGATGTCAACAATTAGACTGGTACTGGGAATGGTGGCTGCAGAAAACTTACATCTTGAGCAGTTAGATGTGAAGACAGCATTCCTTTATGATGACTTGGAGGAAGACCTTTACATGATTCAGCCAGAAGGGTTCATTGTTCAGGGACAAGAGAATCTAGTCTGCAAATTGAGAAAGAGCTTGTATGGCCTAAAACAAATTTCAAGACAGTGGTACAAGAAATTTGATAGTTTTATGCATAGAATTGGGTTCAAGAGATGTGAAGTTGATCACTGTTGCTATGTTAAGTTTTCTGACAATTCTTACATCATATTATGTTGTATGTGGATGATATGCTTATTGCATGGTCTAGCATTGAGGAGATTAATAATCTGAAGAAACAATTGTCCAAACAG
Organism: Quercus robur; assembly: GCF_932294415.1. Taxonomy (NCBI): domain Eukaryota; kingdom Viridiplantae; phylum Streptophyta; class Magnoliopsida; order Fagales; family Fagaceae; genus Quercus; species Quercus robur. The sequence continues at coordinate 83,416,609 of NC_065538.1, read as the reverse complement.
TTTGCAATGAAGGATTTGGGAACTGCAAAGCAAATCCTTGGTATGAGAATCATTAGAGACAAGGCTAATGGTACATTGAAGCTTTCACAGTCAGAGTATGTGAAGAATGTTCTTAGCAGGTTCAACATGAATGAAGCTAAACCAGTGAGCACACCCTTGGGTAGTCATTTCAAACTAAGCAAAGAACAGTCACCGAAGACAGAGGAAGAAATGGACCATATGAGCAAGGTGCCCTATGCCTCAACTATTGGCAGCTTGATGTATGCTATGGTGTGTACAAGGCTAGACATTGCACATGTAGTGGGAGTTGTGAGCAGATTCATGAGTAGGCCTGGAAAGCAGCATTGGGAGGCAGTCAAGTGGATTCTGAGATATCTGAAGGGTTCATCAGATACATGTCTTTGCTTCACAGGTGCAAGTTTGAAACTGCAGGGTTATGTAGATGCTGATTTTGCTGGTGATATTGATAGTAGAAAGAGTACTACTGGGTTTGTTTTTACTCTGGGTGGTACAGCTATATCATGGGCTTCAAATCTGCAAAAGATTGTCACTTTGTCTACTACAGAAGCTGAGTATGTTGCAGCAACTGAAGCTGGAAATGAGATGCTTTGGCTACATGGTTTCTTAGATGAATTGGGTAAGAAGCAGGAGATGGGCATTCTACACAGTGACAGTCAGAGTGCAATCTTTCTTGCCAAAAATTCGGTTTTTCATTCAAAGTCGAAGCACATACAGACAAAATATCACTTTATCCGTTATCTTGTTGAAGATAAGCTGGTAATACTTGAGAAGATTTGTGGATCTAAGAACCTGGCAGACATGTTGACTAAGGGTGTCACTATTGAAAAGCTGAAGCTGTGTGCAGCTTCAGTTGGCCTTCTAGCTTAAGGACAGGAGGATGAGTTGCAGGGATAAGGGTTTGTGTTATAGAGGATTGTGGTTGATGTTTGCAGCTTGTGAGCCCTTAAGGGCTAAGGTGGAGGCGATGGAGGAGTTTGCTAGTGTAGCTTGATCAATTCAAGCCAAGGCGGAGATTTGTTGATGTTGGGCCTCGTGTGGCTTGAATTGCCAAAGCCCAATTTGGTCATCTAAACCAAATACAAGTTGTAATAGGAAACCTATTCTGCCGACTTTAATATATATATATATATATATTGTATTAAGTGCAGCCGAGTGTTCTTGTGCACTATTGTATTTTCCCTAATAATAGTGAAATCCCTGCAACTCCGTGGACATAGGCAAATTGCCAAACTACGTAAATATTGTCTTGTGCGTGTGATTGTTTTCTTTTGCGTGTGTTTTCTCTATTTGTTTTGTTTCTCACAGGTTGGGATTTTGGTTAAATTCCCTACACTCCATACTATTTTTCCAACACCTAGGTGCTATCAATAATGTCAGTGAAATATCGGCCTTCTCCGTTGTTAAAGTGCAAATGTCTGACAATTAAAACAATTAAAACAAGAATGAAAAGATGGGATCTTCCTGTCATTGAAAGCATGCTTCAAAGTTCGCCTTATGTGGTGACATTGGTTATAGACATCATATCCGGCCACATAGAGTCAGACACAGAGTTAGAGGTATGTATTTCTGGGTCTGATTTCCTGAATGGCATATTAAAGGAAATTTAATGCAGAATTAATACTAATCATTACTCAAGCTTCTCATAGAAGATACATCTTTCTTTTAACAACAAAGAAGTCAGTAATAGACTTTTGGAAATTTGTTTGTTTGAATAAGAGGTCATTTATTGCCAAGGTTACTATCTAGAATTTCTGGCCCCTGGCAACAAGAAGCCAACTTCACTTTAATTTTAATTGTATTTAGTTTTTAAGTGTCAGGGGCAATTCTGTAAGTTTTTAGTGTTTGGACATTGGCTATTCTAATTGTCCATTAAGTCTTATTTTGTTTTTATTGTTGTTTAGTGATTTAGTTTGGGCTTTGTAGAAAAAAAGTTCATAATGTTCCACTAGCAATAGGTATTGGTCATTTGTGCAGGAGTTTCTTCTTTATCTTTAAATTTTTTTCAGCAACTTGAAACCTGGCATTCATACATTGATTAGGACTTGGCTTAGGTCCATTGCTCCTGTGCACTGAACCTATCAAGATCATGACATGTGGCCAAACTGCAGTCATCCTATTATTCATTTTCTCATTAGAAACCCTTATAATCCTTATTTCTTACTATTTTCTAGCATTTTTCCTTCCAAACCCTAATCTTAAATCTTCAAAATCCAAGATGTCCAAAGCTGACTTAGGAATTCCAAATCTGATTTCTTAAAATCCAAGATGTCCAAAGTTTTCTCAGGAATTCCAAATCTGATTTGGCTTTGTTCCCTTCTCCTACATCAACTGCATTATAATATGACAAAATATCATAATTTAAAACTAAACTTCAAAATGGGCTAATGTGACTTTTATATTGCAGTATCTAGAAAGAAGTTATGATGAAGTGACACATGGGAAATCAAAGGTTATCTTTTTCAAGAGTTTGCTACGACACCTCAAGACTCGAGGTCTTTGGTTTTGGAGAATTTTTCCACACAAATGAAGTATTCATTTTAGTGGTACAATTTCTACTTAAGAATGCAAAGGTACTAGAGAAGATGGTTATCACTAAACCACAAGTTATGCAAAATCAAACTTGTAATATGCTACGTGAATTTCTACAAGTGGCTCAAAAGTTGTTAAGCTTCCCTAGATTTTCTCCTCATGCAGTGGTTATGTTCCCATACGAGTAAAATCATTTTAAGTTGTTCGATCCTCTTAAATGATCAAATTCTCATAATACATTGTAGTTATGCAGATTAGTTTGGTTCAATGAACTAAAATCTTGTTATAAATTGCTTTAGCTTTCGATTTCATGTACTTATGTTTGCGTTGTGATGTTAAACCTGCTTTAGGATATATTCATGCTTAATTTCAATGGTTATGTTGCTTATAAATTTTTTGATTTGATTTTAATCACTTTGCTCTTTCATACTTTTAATATCACCGTCAAAGATTTCCAATATCTTTTGTTTCCCTTTTTCTACTAAATACGTATAAATTGACACCATAGTAGATGTGATTAGTATCACATTAATAGCATAATAATAAAAAAGTTTCAATTTATATATAACACACACATGTTCACAAGTTGAGATATAAGTTTGTAGGGCTTATATGCAATAAATTTTGCAATAGTACTCCTAGTATTTTTCAAAAGATTTATATAAAATGTAATAGCCTCCAAAAAAAAAAAAACTTTTCTTTTCCTTTCTTTCAATCTCATTTATATACCCTTTTACAAAAATAGATTGGAATTTTTGATAAATTAATATTTGGGGTGGGGGATATGAATCTTCCATGTCTCTATTGGAACATTAGACGGTACCAACTAGTTGAGTTACAAGATTGGAATTAGGTTTAGAACTTTAGGTATAGATATTATCCATATGCTATCTTTAGACTTATCTATATTTTATTTAAAATTGAGCACATTTGACTTTAGGTTAACATCATGAAATTTGGAACATAACCTTCACAATTTTAACATATCCTTATTTTATGTTAGAGTTGGGTTCAAGTTACACTTGGTGTAACTCTAAGCAATATTATACCACTTAATAACTTATTATTAGATGTGAATTTTGATAAATCTACCGTTGGATTACTTTATATTCATATACTCTCCATGCTTTCAAAAATTCACGGTGATCAAAGATCAATAGTCATGTTATCAATCAATTGTTTAAATTCAAGTTTTTGTAATTTAAAATAATACATAAAAGATGAGTTTATGGATCACATGGTAAATAAAATCCAATTGGCATGAAAATTGGCATGCATGTTAAGCACATATAGAACATGTAGTTCAACGGTGTGATTCTTAAAATATGAATTTAATAACAAGTTATTGGGTGGTGTAACACTACTTAGAGTTACACCAGGTGTAACTTGAACCTAACTCTTTAAGTTGAGTTGAGTTCAAGTTATACTTGGTGAAACTCTAAGCAATATTATATCACTTAATAACTTATTATTAGATGCGAATTTTGACAAATCTATCGTTGGATTACATTATATTCATATACTCTCCATGCCTGCAAAAATTCACGATGATCAAAGATCAATAGTCATGTTATCAATCAATTGTTTAAATTCAAGATTGTAATTTAAAATAATACATAAAATATGAGTTTATGGATCACATGGTAAATAAAATCCAATTGGCATGAAAATTGGCATGCATGTTAAGCACATATAGAAAATGTAATTCAACGGTGGGATTCTTAAAATATGAATTTAATAACAAGTTATTGGGTGGTGTAACACTACTTAGAGTTACACCAGGTGTAACTTGAACCTAACTCTTTAAGTTGAGTTGGGTTCAAGTTATACTTGGTGTAACTCTAAGCAATATTATACCACTTGATAACTTATATTTTATACTAGCCTCTAAGCACGCGCATTGCGTGTACTCAGATGCTTTTTTTTTTTTTTTGGTAAAGACTAATAATTTGCACCTATTATAATTTGGAAATATATTTTTTATTTTTCAAACAAATAAAAAGGTTAAATTTTACAAATAAGTGCTAACTATAATTTCTTTTTTGAATGTAAGTTTGAAAGTGGTATAGTGATATGGAGAAAAGTTTGGGTAGGAAAAATAAGACGAACTTGAGGGGAAAGAAGGCTAAATTTTAGGAGTTCTCTTAGTTTTTTATTTTTTTATTTATTAAATTGGGGGTGTTTTACTTTTATTGGATGAAAAAGGAATAAAAAAGGCTAAATTTTGGGGAATAAAAAGATGGACGTGAAGGGAAACAAATCCTAAATTTTAGGAGTTCTCTATTTTAATTCAAAATGAAATTTGTTATTTGACATTTATGACCTTATTTCTAAGAGAAGTTACTCTTCATTAATAAGGCTATTTTTAAACTACATAAAAGTCCAGTCCAAAAAGAGGAATCCTCTTATAGATAATATAGATAGTTCAATATTCCATTAGAATCTTGGAAAATCTTCAAATGATAAATGGATTTTTTTGCATATACAAAACACAATCATAACAAATACATATTAATAATTATCATAATAATTAAATTTCAAATTTTGCTAAAAATTTTTTAAAAAAATTATATTTTGTTAAATTTTCTTATTCATTACTGTCATTACATGGATTATTGATTAATTTATTTATTTTATTGAGATAAATTAATTATTATGCACTAAGCTTTTAGTTACATCCCTTGCTCAAAAGAAGGTTACTTTTGTGTGTTGGTTTCTTTAAAAAAATTAAAACAAAAAATTAAAAAAATAAAGAAGAAGGTGACTTGGTTAGTTGGTTGTCTAAGGTGAGTTTGGTTTAGTTTTCTGAAATTGAACTTTTCGAAAAAATGATGGTTTTAAAAAGTATAGTATGAAATTGAGATTTTTGAAAAAGTAGATTGTTTGATAAAATTTGTTATTTTTATTTTTTTTTTTGGGAAAAAGATGAGTGTTTGGTTAGTATTTATTAAAATTGTGATTTGAGGAGTAAATTGCCAAAAAGGACAATATATTTATAAGGGAATTATTTCATATTATGGTTTCCTTGTAATAATAATAATAATAATAAATTATTGTTATAATAGTTTATGTCTCAGTTATTATGGTTCTACCTTAATAAATTCTTATTTTTTAGATTAAAATTTTCTAATCTTTAATTTTACACTTTAAACTATAAAATTCTTAATGTAAATGGAAATTTATTTTCATAAAAATAATAATAATAATAATTTCACACTAAAGCCTTAAGAATACTTACCTAGAACATTTTTTATTTGTAAGTTTAAAAAAACCAAAAACGAAGCAATTGTCACCCACTAATGCATGGGTGGAGTAGTTTTGCTTTTGTATAGAGTGCCTATGGCTTAACTCCTACGCTTATCAAATTAAAAATAATAAAAAGCTCAGTTGCTTGAGTGCTTCACAGATCACACAGTCACATATATTCTTTGGAGCATCTTTCTTAGCGCAGAAATAGAAGGTCTAGACCTCCCTCCCTCACCCTTTGGCATCATAGTGGCACACCAAACGCATAAATTTGCGCGAACGTATTTTTTGGCCTTAGGATCCGTTTTGTTAGAGAAGTGGAGAAGTGGGAGGATAGAAAATGGTAGAATGATAGAAAAAATTTTAATTTCCCTCATTTTTGTTTGGTTGAGAGGGGAAAACTAGAGGGATGAAAAAAAATGAGTTTGTATAAATTTACTCATATATATTTGTTAAAAAATGATGCTCAATTAAAACAGAAATCTGGGGTTTAATCACCGCCGACACCAAAAACTAATTGGAGTCTTAGTTTGATAATAAAGAGTTATCATTATGAGGCAAGAGTAAACACCATATGCTAAAACTCTAAAAAAAGAACACAAAAGTGACAAACTAGCAAAAAATAACAATAATAATAATCAACCAAATTTATTAAAAAATAAAAATCATGTCAAAAAAAAATTACGTCTTGTTAAAAAAATAAAAAATAAAAAAAGAAAGAGAAGGAGAAGAAGTAAAACAAAGCAAATCAATGTCATGCCCATGCCCAAAAAAAAGGAAAGACAAAGAGGCAGCGTATCTTAAAAAAAAAAAAAAAAAAAAAGAAAAAGAAAAAGAAAGAAAGAGGAAGAGCCAACTTTGCCCAGGAAAGCAAAAGCTTAAAAAAAAGCAATTGTGGGCCTTTTTGTTAATCAAGTAACAGTGTGTTTGGAAAGGTTGGAGGAGAGAGAAATAGAAGAGAAATGAGAAGAAATGTAGTCATTTCCTTTGTTTGGATACCATGGAAAAAATAAAAAAGAAGAAACCATTTTCACTGGGCCCACATATTTGCAATCTGTCCAAATTGGGCAGATTTGAAGGGTCCATTTTGTTGAAGGGGTGGAAAAGTGGGATGATAGTAAATGTTCGGAGGATGGAAAAGTGGGATGATAGAAAATGTTTTAATTTCCTTTCTTTTTGTTTGGTTGAGAGTGAAAAAATAGAGGGATAAAAAAAATGAGTTTGTATAAATTTACTCATATATCCTTGTTAAAAAAAGATGTCCAATTAAAATAAAGATTTGGGGTTCAATCTCCATTTACACTAAAAACCGATTGGTACCTTGATTTGATGATAAGAACTATCATCAGGAGGCTGGAGCGGACGCCATAAGTTAAAACTTTAAAATAATAATAATAATAATAATAACAAACAAGCAAAAAATAATAATAATAATCACCCAAATTTATTTTTTAAAAAAATCATGTCTAGAAAAAAAATTGCTTCTAGTTAAACAATAAAATAAAGAAGAAGCAAAACAAAGCAAATCACTATCATCCCCCCCCCCCCCCCCCCCAAAGAAAGAAAAAGAAAAAGGAAGAGGAAGAGTAGCGTGTCCCTGGAAAGCAAAAGAAAAAGAAAAAAAAGAGAAAAAAAGAAAAAGAAAGGAAGAGCCAACTTTGCCCACAAGAAAGCAAAAGCTTAAAAAAAAAAAAAAAAAAAAAAAAAAAAAAAAAAGCAATTGGGGGCATTTTTGTCAATCAAGTAACAGTGTGTTTGGAAAGGCTAGAGGAGAGAGAAAGAGAAGATAAATGAGAAGAAATGTAGTCCTTTCCTTTGTTTGGGTACCATGGAAAAAATAAAAAAGAAGAAACCATTTCCACTAGGTCCACATATTTGCAATCCGCCCAAATTGGGCAAATTTGAAGGGTTCGTTTTGTTTAAGAGGTGGAAAAGTGGGAGGATAGAAAGAATTTTAATTTCCCTTATTTTTATTTGGTTGAGAGTGAAAAAATAGAGAGATGGAAAAAATGAGTTTGTATAAATTTACTAGAGTTTGTATAAATTTACTCATATATCATTGTTAAAAAAATATGCCCAATTAAAATAATGATCTGGGGTTCAATTTCCGCTTACACAAAAAACTGATTGGTACCTTGATCTGATGAAAAAAAAACTATCATCAAGAGGCTGGAGAGGAGGCCATAAGTTAAAACTTAAAAAAATAAATAAATAAAGTGACAAACAAGCAAAAAAAAAAAAAAAAAAACAAAATAACAACCCAAATTTATTAAAAAAAAAAAAAAAATCATGTCTAGAGATTAAAAAAAAAAAAAGCGTATAGTTAAACAAAAAAAAAAAAAAAAAAAAAAAAAAAAAAAAAGAAGAAGAAGAAGGGCCAGAGTGTCCCTAGAAAGCAAAAGAAAAAAAAAAGGAGAAAAAAAGAAGAAAGGAAGAGCCAACTTTGCCCATAGAAAAGCAAAAGCTTGAGAAAAAAAAAAAAAAAAAGCAATTGAGGGCATTTTTGTTCATCAAGTAACAGTGTGTTTGGAAAGGCTGGAGGAGAGAGAAATGAGAAGAAATGTAGTCCTTTCTTCTGTTTGGTTACCATGGAAAAAGTAAAAGAGAAGAAATCATTTATACTAGGCCCACATATTTGCAATTCTCCTAAATTGGACAGATTTGAAGGGAGACAATGGTTATAAAAAAAATGGGCTCTCATAAATAATATAACATGACATAAAGTTACATATTTACCCATAACTTTTATGCATTTTTTACATTTATGTGCGCATAAAAGTTAAAAAAACATATATTTTTATTTCATTTCCTTTCTTATTGCAAACCAAACAAAAGAAAAAGAAATACCTTCTTTTCCTTTCTTTTTTCCCTTCTGAGTTCTCACCTTGTTTCCAAGCATACACAAGATAATTGATTTCTTTTCTTTTCTTTCTCATTTTCTTGCTATTATTCATTTCTTTTCTCTTCTTTTTCCTCCTTTGTAACCAAGCAAAGCCTAAATCACACTCTTCTCTAATTTTGGTAGGCCCAAACAAAGTCTAAGCCACATTTTTTTTCTTCTCCCCCCAACCAAACACCTTGCAAAAAGCTTTCCTAACATTTTTTTTTTTTTTTTTCTTTTCATCCTCCCTAAAATTCACCCCCACAGCCAACGTACACTAATTCAAGTTTCACACCCAATAAATTGACCTTTGATGGTCAATCTACATCCCTAATTAATTGCTTGTCTATTACAAAAAAGAATAGAAGGTAAAGGATCTTACATCACTATTCACTACTGTTGAGTTCAGAATGGAGGAGGAAGAAAGCTCTGGTTCAATCCACAGCTCCTCTGACCGATACTATCCCACCAGTAATTCTGAAGAAGAAGAAGAAGAAGAAGATGAAGATCATCGAACCAAAAGCCGCAAACACGCACCAATCTTAGAAGTAGATCGAATCAGCACCTTACCTGACTCCATCCTCCTCAGGATCCTCTCCTTTTTGCCCACTAAAGACGCTGTCGAAACAGGCGTTTTATCCAAAAGATGGGCCTATCTTTGGACCTCCGTTCCCTATCTCCTTTTCGACTTTAATCACTTCGAATGCACCGACGATTTCGCCAGTGCCGTAGATCATACCCTGCTCCTACACAGGGCTTCCAAACTAACGAACTTCTCAGTTCGATTCAAGTACAAGAAAGACCTAAAGCCTCGCGTCGATCTTTGGGTTCGTTTCGCCACAGCTGCCAAAGTAGATCAACTTAGTCTAGATTTTTCACCTCCTTGTTATATCGATCTTGACGGATACCAACTGCCTCAGCATCTCTACGCCAATGAGTTTATTTCTGAACTCAATCTTAGTTACTGCAAAATTTTCCCTAATGGGTTACTACATTGGAGTTCACTCAAGCACTTGTGTATTGGGCAATCGCCCTTGCATGAAGATGTGATAAGGAAAGTGTTAATGGGTAGTCCTAGACTTGAATCCTTGGAATTGCATGATTGTTGGGAGTTTAATCGGTTGGATATAGTGTCCGAGAGTTTGAAAAAGTTGGTGATAGATGGCTATTTGATGGGTATGTCGAAAAGATATGCCCCTGTGTTGGAATTGGAAATTGTGGCTCCAAAGATCCATTCTTTGGAAATTCTGGGGAATTTTTATTACACGACATGTCGGATAAAGGATGTGTCGGCGTTGGTTGAGGTTAAACTTGATTTCGACATGCGGCGTAGATATCATAGTGAGGAGGATAATTATATTAAGGAGGTGTATGGTTATAAGGAGTACCGGGGTATTGTGAGAGACATTCTTCAGAGTGTGCATCATGTCAAGAAACTCACTGTTGGCAATTGGTGTCTCATGGTTAGTTTTCTTTTATTAACTCTCTTTGTTTCGTTTGTTTTTCTTGATTGATAATGTTGATTTCCATTTGCAGAGATCAAGGTTATATCTTTTATTGATGGTAGTGTCATTGCTTGGCTATATAAAATAATGCACAGCATCTATTGCATTTTTAATGACAAGTTATTGTACTATTTGATTTTGCTTTAAAGATTTTATATTAATACCAAAAGGAAAAATCACCATACTCTCTAATCTCTATTGTGAGTTGGGCATGGGGACTAAGGCCGTTGTTGTTGTGAGTTAGGCTTTTTCTCCGGAGCATCTTGATTTTAATCCAAGTAATAATCAATCAATAATTAAAGGACCTGATATTATTGTCCAATTTAATGGGTTCAACTTTTGAGTTAGAGACACCTACTTTTAGTTTCATGATAAGATGTAGGGCACTTGTTTTAGTGCCAAATAATGATTCATCATGATAATATGTCAACTCTAATTCAAGGTCTTGGTGCATAAAGTATATATAGACATTTATGTAACTTAGCGTTCTGTAACACATGTTAGAGAATTTGTTCTGCTGACGTATTTTACAATTGGTCGTATTATTTCTTAGATTCACTTTATCTTATTGTGTTTTGCATCTTGCTTTGATGGACCTAGGTTGTGTCTTTAATAATAGCGAAACATCCGCCTTCTCTGCAAAAAAAGTGCATATGTACAACGGAAACAAACATGGAAAATTGGAACTTATTGACAAAGTGCCAATGTTTAACAATGGAAACAAACATGGAAAATTGGAACCTTCCTGGCATTGCATTCCTACTTCAAAGTTCACCTTACTTGGAGACATTGAATTTTCACATCCCACCCTTCTGCCGTATAGGCACAGAGGTATGTTTTTCTTGGACCAGTTTTCTGAATGTCATGTCAAAGGAACTTTAACGAAGGGTTAATTCTAATCATTAATATATATAAATTTTAGTTCAATGTGTCTAACTATTTATGGGGTCAAAATGATCCAGTGAGTTCTTGACATAAAGAGTAAATGTTGATTGTTGACTTTTTGAACTTTGAAGTGGTTGTTTTGTGAACTATTTACTCGAAGCCTTCTCATTGATAATACATCTTCCTTCTTACAGCAAAGACATCAGTAATAGTATCGAGTAAAAGTCATTCATGGCCAAAGTTTTTTCCCGGATTTCACTTTTCAGGCATAGACAACCAGAAGACTTTTTCACTTCAATTTATTTTATTTTATTTTTAAGTGTCAAGAGGCAATTCTCTAAGCTTCAAGTTTCTGGACATTGGCTATTCTAATGGTCTATTGAGCCTTATTTTGGATTTATTTGAGTTTAGTGATTTAGGTTGGGGTTCGTAGTAAAAATCCATGTCCCACTAGGAATAGGTATTGGTTAATTTGTTTGCTTTCTATTCAAGAATTACTATTATTATTATTATTTTTCTTTTTCTCTTAAGTGGTGAAGCGTCGTTTGAAGTTTCATAGGAGGTGTGATGCTTAGAAGTTTCTTCTTTATCTTTAAATTTTTTCAGCAACTTGAAACCTAGCATTCATACATTGATTAGGATTTGGCTGGGCTCCATTACTCTTATGCATTGGATCCGTCAAGATCATGACATGTGGCCAAAAGTAAAAACGTATCATAATAAAAACGTATCATAATCCTTACGGGTCCACTGCGTAGGAGTATTGGACTCAATCTTTACCCATTGATGTATCACCCTTTAAACCCCAAAATCCAAAATCACCTATCCATCAAAATAGCCTCAATTACCCCATGAAAAGGCTAAATACTATGCACGAGTTAGTCTTCATAGCAACCCAAGTTTTAATTATTCCCCTTTATTGGATCCCCAAATCCTACTATTCTTTTTCTCATTAGAAACCCTTATAATAATTTTTTCTTACTTTTTTCTAGCCTTTTTCCTTCCAAAACCTAATCCTAATTCCTTAAAATCCTAAATGTCCAAAGTTGATTTAAGAATTCCAAATTTGATTTGGCTTTGTTTCCTTCTCATATGTCATCTCCATTATAACATGAGAAGATATCATAATTTAAAAGTGAACTTCAAAACGGGTTAATGTAATTTTATTTTGCAGTATTTAAGATGGAGCTATCATGCAGGGAACCATTGGGAATTAAAGGATACCTATTTTAAGTTTTTGCTACTATGCCTCAAGTCTGTCAAGATTCAAAGCTATGGAGGATTAATGGGCAAGAAGGAATTAAATTTTGTGGTACAATTTCTGCTTAAGAATGCAAAGGTGCTGGAGAAGATGGTTATCACTCCACCACGAGCTTGGCAAAATCCAACTCATGATATGCTACGTGGATCTCTACAAATGGCTCAAAAATTGTTAAGCTTCCCTCGATCCTCTCCTCATGCAGTGGTTATATTCTCATATCTGTAAAATCATTTTAAGTTGTTTAATCCTCTTATTAAACAATCAAATTCACATAAATACATACTAGTTATGTAGATTAGTCTAGTTCAATGAACTAAAATCTTGCTATGAGTTTGCTCTAAGTTCCTATATCATATACTTATGTTTTCTTAGTGATGTTAAGCTTTCCTTTGGATATATTCATGGTTAATGTCAATGGTTATGTTGCTCATAAAGTTTTTGATTTGATTTTAATCACCTTGCTGTTTCAAACTTTCAATAACATTGTTTGATATACTTACTTTGATACTCCATAAAATTGAGTGATGCTTGAAATACTAGTACAATTTTATTACATAAGTCTTAGAAATGACACACTTTTAACATGCTACTACAAGTTTTAGTGTTTTACTATAAAAAAAATTAATGTGGTAAGAATATAATTGGTGGCACTTAAGCGTATAATAAATGAATGTTTGAACCATTTTTATTTTTCAAATTGGTGACATGTCAATTCGCAAGAGGTTTTTTTTTTTTTTTTTTTTTTTTTTTTGAGAAACAATTTGCAATAGTTATATGGTAAAATTTGTAGTATCTCTAACATTGCTCAAGTGAATTAGTCATATTAAAAAGTAAGAATAATGTATTTTAAATAAAAAAAATTAATATATATATATATATAAATGAACTAAATTGATGTAAAAAAACTCAATATTATTTCAGAAAGGCACATTTAAAGTATAGCCCTTAGGCCTCAAATTGTGCCCTGAATTATTGCTTAATGAATGTTGCTATGGCTACGGGTAATACAATTTTTACTACATTGTATTTATAAACTGATATATCACCGATCACAACAAAACAATTTACACATTCTTAAATGAGATAGTTGAAGCTTATAAACCACAAATAATGCCACACTAGTTTATAAGCTTTTATGTTGTAAAACTTGTAGTACATTATTCATTTTCCTTAGATCAATTAATTTTTTATTGAGATAAATTAATTATTATTTTTACTAGCCGATATCCCCACTTGGTGCATTTTCAAAAATTTTGTAAGAAATTATCCTATAACCCATTGGGTAAATCAATAATATTATAAGCCGTAATTATAGTCTATGTAAATTACTCCATGTGATAGAAGGTAATGTAATCTATAATCACTTTTTCGCTTAGTGGGATACTGGGATGACTTACCAATACTGTTATTTTAAAAAACCAATCAACATTTAGAGAAGCCAACAACTAAAGGGAGAAGAAGACAAACCATGGGGCTGGGAAAGTGTAGTTGACATGTTGAAATTAAAGGACATCATTCTTGATGTGGAGAATTTCATGTGAATTTGATATGAGATGGCATGAAGGGCTAAATAGGTGTATATAAAGGATGAGAAGCCTAACAGGATAAAACCAAAGTGTTGTTTAGTTTAGTGAGAAAAAAAAAAAAGAGAGGAAAAGTCATGAAAATATGAAAAAATAATAATAATAAAGAGTTATTATTATCTTTTATTTGATGTTTAATCTTAAAATGATTGAAAGCTCGGATTTGTGTGAAACCACAAGAGTTTGTTTAGACCCCCAAATTAAAAGATTACGGCTAGATTGTTTTTACTCTAACTTATTTAAGTGCGGAACAAGAGTAAATGAGGCGCAATAAACCGATAACTACTCTAATGCAAAAACATGAACAACAAACAATAAAAGTAAAGCACAAGAGTAAGGGAAGAGAGATGCAAACACAAGATAACATGCCGATGTGTTATTGAAGAGGAAATTGAAGAACTCAGCGAAAAACCTCTCTGCCACCCTCCAAGCGGTAAATTGATCCACTAGACAATAAGTTGGGATACACGAATAGCAAGAGACCCTTCAAGCCTAATCTACCCAGTACACCTAAGCCCTCCAAGCTCCTACTCCAACAAGGCTTCTCGGAACTGTGTCTTGTCTAACTTTCCAGATCCCGCAATGCGCCCAATTGCATCCGCTAAACCTCACCGGCTTCTTTTGGCAAATCTTCAAAACTTCCCAAGCTCCAAAACACTCTTTACACTCTGAAAAAGGTGTGAGTTGTGTTTAGGTAAAAATCTTCTCTCAAGGTATGACAATAGAAGAGGGAAGGAGAAAAGGCTAGAATGATTTCTCACTAAGGATGAGTAGCTCTCTCTCTAAAAGATAGGTGTGTGTGTTATAGAAAACCTATTTAGGGTTTTTCTCTCTAAATGGCCTCTTTTACTTTTGTGGGTAATGAGAGTATATATAGTATGAGTGAAGGGTAAGAAAGTCACACTTAAAAATCCTTCAGGCAAAGAGTTTCGTGGGTATCTCGTGGGAAGGCCTTACTCACTAGACACTTGCAAAATCCTCCAGGCTGGCATGACTCTTCAGCTTCCAACATGTGCTTCACACGTGGCTCTTTCGCAGGTTAGCTTCTCGTGAGCTTCTCATGAAATCCACTTGTTCTTCAATTCATGCTCAATTCTTCACGAACTTAATACTAAACCTAATACAATAAAATCCCACAAAATACAAGGAATAAAATTAAAGCAATTACAACACTTTTTGTTATGGAATAAAGCCAACATAAAACATAGCTGTAAATCACAACTTTACAATGATGAACCAAAGAATACAGAGAGTCATTATCTTTTAATTTGTGTCAGATAATTTGTGTCTATTTAGTAAACAAGAAGTTATTATCTTTGAATGCGAGAGAATTCTAAAGAAAATTCCCACACCTTTTGCATTTTAAATTAAAGAATAGAAGGCAAGAAGTAAGAACTAAAAGAAGCTATGGTTCAACTTCCAGAGAATACAACGTACCTTATTCGCCTGCGAAAGAAGAATGAAATATGCTGTATTAATCCTAGCAAATATTCAGAACCCTAAAGCAAGCTTTTACGGCTAAGTTAATTTTAACACTAAACTAAACAATATAGTCCAAGTGTAAATGGCTTAGGGCTTGTTTAGATAAGCTGTTTCAAAAGGTGTGTTTTAAAAAGAGCGTTTTTAAAACGTGCGCTTTGTAAACACCATTTTAAAATTTTCCTCTCTTTCAATCTCATTTATACCCTTTTACAATAATAGATTGGAATTTTTCGATAAATTAATATTTGGGGTGGGGGATATGAATCCTCCATGTCTCTATTGGAAACATCAAGTGGTGCCAACCAGTTGAGTTACAAAGTTTTTGGCTATAGATTGGAATTGGGTAGAATTTAATTGGTTTAGGATTAATAGACTATTATTACATACATTAAAAAATAACTATTATAATCCTTTTAGAGAATAATGAAATCTATTCATCAGATTAGGTTTAGAATTTTAGGGGTAGATATTTTCCATAACGAAAATACAACCATAAGCTACCCTTTTAACTTTTTGTGAAATATTAAAGTCTGTGTTGTGTATCCAAGAGTTAGGCCATTTTGGATATATACTACTGTAAGTTTCTTTAAAAAAACCTTCTTCCTATTTCTGTGTGTGTGTGTGTGTGTTAAAAATACTTAGTATTCTCAAAAGAAAAACTAGTGAGTTAATCCCACATTGAAAAATGAATGTGAGTTAAAGAGCTTTAAAGTCTGTGTTGGGTATCCAAGAGTTAGGCCCTTTTGGATATGCACCACTGAAAGTTTCTTTAAAAAAAACCTTCTCCCCCTCTTCCTGTGTGAGTCTATGTTAAAAATATTTAGTATTCTAAATAAATAAATATATAAAACTTTTTGTGAAATATGTTGTCTTTAGACTTATCTATATTATATTTAAAACTGAAAACGTTTGACTTTTGGTTAATATTATGAAATTTAGAACACAAACTTTTGATGCTTCACAATTTTACATGTCCTTATTTTAATACATTATTTTTAGTTAAGTTTAAATTATATTATATATTTCAACCTCCCAGATCTTCAAAAGATAGAATGGATAGTTTTGCATAGGTAACAAAACACAAATTTAAAAAATGCATATTAATAATTATCATAATTATTAAATTTCATATTTAGCTATTTTTTTTATAAAAAATTATTTATAGATTATTGATTAACTAATTTCTTTTATTATGTACTATCCCTGAATATTGTTGCTCCAAAGATCGAGTCATGGTTAGTTTTTCTTGATTACTCCCTTTATCATGTTTTTCCGTTGTTTCATTTCATGTTTTTCTTGATTGCTAATTTTGATTTCCATTTGCAGAGACATGAATGTATCAAGAATGTATGTTTTTACAGTTAGAAGTCTCGCATTGCTTTGCTAGTACTCTTATTTTTTTTCTTTTTTAACTTTTTATTTATTTATTTATTTTTTTGGGTGGTAAAAAGCTAGTACTCATTGATTTACAAGAGTAATGGAAAATTACCATACTCTCTATTGTGAGTTGGGCTTAGCCGACCCCAAAAAATTTGAGATTATGGTTTAGTTGTTGTTGTTGTGATTTGGAATTTTTCTGCTGAGCATCTTGATTTTAATACAAATTTTAGTCAATCAATAATTAAAGGACATAACAGTATTGGTCCAATTTCATGAGTTGAACTAATAAGTTATATTCACCAGCTTTCAATTTCATGATGAGGTGTATGGCACTGGTTTTTGTGTTAAATAATGATTCGTCATGATAATTTGTCAAACTCTAAATCAAGATTCCAAAAATGCCTCTTTTATTTCTGTAGGGTTAAGGGCTTAGAACCATGCATTGGGCCTTGGGCTTTGTCCGAGTACGTTTAGGTGATCCGAGGTGGAACGAATAGTTTTAAGAAATTCCAATTTGAAAGTTTCACAAGGAAGGAACGAATGGAGTGTGGTCCGAGGAGGAATTCCTCCTCGGACCTAATCAACACAGCTCAAGTACGTATTCTAGCCGCTAAAACGGCCCTCTAGGAAACTCCATTGATGAGAACATACCACACGAGCATACCAGAAGAAAGGAAACCCAAAATATCTAAGAAAAGGATGCTACCATCACATTAAATGCATTACAGCTGCTTTTCTGACAGCACTTATGCGGAGAAGACCTCTGAACAATGCTGTCTTGGCTACCGCAACTCACAGAAAGCTAAAGAAGGTGTTTGATGGGACAAGCACTCAAGTAATAGCTTAGATGATCAACAAGTGTAGGATCAAGATGGTCCTCGAAGAGCTATATAAAGTGAGAGACCTTCCACGAAGAAAGGATGGGAAAAATAGAAAGAGAACATTGTAGGAATAAAAATTGCACTTGTACCATGTTTAGTTGATTTATATGAATACTTGTCTCCTCGGACATGAATATTTGCCTCCTCGGACAGTGAACTCATTCAATTCTATGTTCCTTATTCTTGCTTAATCATCTTCTACATCCATATTAGCCGCTGTCCAATTTATTAGGGCCTAGTTCTTTGACCCATTCTCTACAAATTCATTGTTTTGAGCTTTTTGGACCTAAGTCCATTCTTCCTGGACTAAGCCACAAATTTGGTCCTTACAATTTCATTGTCTGCATATAGGATATATTGATATTTATGTAAATTAGTGTTCTGTAAACATGTTAGTTAAATTGTTCTCTGGCGATGTATATATTACAATTCATATCATTTATTCTAATTTTCAATTTACCTTATTGTGTTCTGCCTTTTGCTTTGATGGACCTAGCTTCTATCTATAATGTCAGTGAAACATCTGCATTCTCCATCGTTAAAGTGCAAATGTCTAACGTTGAAAACAAGCATGGAAAGATGGGATCTTCCTGGAATTGCAAGCCTGCTTCAAAGTTCGCTTTATGTGGAGACAATGGTTATAGACATCATATACTCCCATCGCATAGGGTTAGAGTTAGAGGTATATTTTCCTTGGTCCAATTTCCTGAATTTCATGTCAAAGGAACTTTAATGAAAAATTAATAATAATCATTATATATATATATATATATATATATATTTTTATATATATATATAAAATGTTATTTAGTTTATTATGTCGATTAAGGAAGCAATAGAATTAATGATTTTGGATAGAATAAAAATGAATCTAATCCTAACTAATCTTATTTAAGATCCATGGCTGACTCCAAAAACTTTAGGACTAACACTTTGTCGTCGTAGTAGTAGTTAAATCTGTCTATTTATTGGATCAAAATAATTCCCTTGAGTAGCTTGGCCCCTACTCAGCTTCCTCATTGACGATATATCTTCTTCTTTTTCTTTTTCTTTTTTTAACAAAAAAGGCGTCAAAAATAGAGTTTTAGAAATCTATTTATCTGAATAAGAGGTCATTTATTGCCAAAGTTACTATCTAGAATTTTTGGCCCCGACAACAAGAGCCAATTTCACTTTAATTTTAATTTTATTTAGTTTTAAGTATTAGGGGCAATTCTGTAAATTTTTACTGTCTAGACACTGGCTATTCTAATTGTCCATTAAGTCTTATATTGATTTTATTTGAGTTTAGTGATTTAGTTTGGGCTTCGTAGTAAAAGCTTATAATTTTCCACTGGCAATAGGTATTGGCCATTTGTGTAGGAGTTTCTTCTTTATCTTGGAATTTATTTTTCAGCAACTTGAAACCTAGCTTTCATACATTGATTAGGACATGGTTTTGGTCCATTGCTCCTATGCATTGGACCCATCAAGATCATGACACATGGTCAAAAGTGAACACATATCATAATCTTGATAGTGCACTGGACTTAATCTTTGCCCATTGATATATCACCCTTTAAACCCCAAAATCCAAAATCATCTAACGAATAAAAAGGCTAAATACTGTGCATGAGTTACGCTTCATAGTCCAGGATTAGCAACCCAAGTTTCAGTTATTCCCCTTTTGTTGGATCTCCAAATCCTGCTATTCCTTTTCTCATTAGAAAACCTATAATCCCTATTTCATTCTATTTTCTAGTATTTTTCCTTCCAAAACCTAATCTTAAATCCTCAAAATCTTAGATGTCCAAAGCTGATTTAGAAATTCCAAATCCGAATTGGCTTTGTTCCCATCTCCTATGTCAACTCCATTATAACATGACAAGAACTTATCAAAAAAAAATTTTTGACAAGATATCATAGTTTAATAGTGAACTTCAAAACGAGTTATTGTACTTTTATTTTGCAGTTCCTAGTTAGAAGTTATAATGCTGTGAACCATTGGAAATCAAAGGAGATCTATTTCAAATCTTTGCTACAACGCCTCAAGACTGTCAAGGTCTTTGGTTTTGGAGAAATTTTCCACCCAAATGATGTATTCATTTTAGCAGTACAATTTCTACTTAAGAATGCAAGGTACTGGAGAATATGGTTATCACTAAACCACTGGTTATGCAAAATCAAACATGTAATATGCTACATGAATTTCTACAAGTGGCGCAAAAGTTATTAAGCTTCCCCAGATTCTCTCCTCATGTAGTGGTTATGTTCCCATATCTATAAAATCATTTTAAGTTGTTCGATCTGATCCTCTTAAATGATCAAATTCTCCTAAATACATAATAGTTATGTAGATTAGTCCGTTTCAATGAACTAAAATTTTGCTATAAGTTTGCTTTAGCTTCCAATTTCTTGTCTCAGTAAGTTTTCTTGTGATTTTAAGATTGCTTTTGGATATATTCATGGCTAATGTCAATGGTTATGTTGCTTTAGAGTTTTAATTTGATTTTAATCGCTTTGCTATTTCAAACTAAACTTTCAATAACATTGTTAGATACTTCCAATATCTTATTGTTCCTTTTTACTACAAAATGCGTAGTAATTGACATGATAATAAATGTAATTGGTATCACATCAACAACATAACAAACAATTTATTTATTTATTGTTTTGTATTTACAAGTTAAGATAATAGTTTGTAAGGCTTAAATATAGTAAAATTTGTAATAATACTCCCAATATTATTCATAAGATTTATATTAGTTGTAATATGAACCCTATATGTTTCCATTAGAAATAGCAAGCGATGCTAACTAGTTGAGTTACAAAACCTTTGGCAATAAATTGAAATTAGGTAGAATGAAATCGGGTTTAGGATTAATATACCTTTATTACCAAGGACAGACCCAAGATTTCAAGCTGGTGGGGGGGGGGGGGGGGGGGGGTCGGAGATAAGCGAATTTTTTTTTTTTTTTTCAAATACGCATCTATATAGTATTAATACATTATCAACCAAGACAAATACCCAAAAATCATTGGAATAGCAAAATACGCATCCACATTTTCTAGAATTGGAATAGCAACATTAGTTGTTGGCAATCCCACGTTGACTTCGGAAGAATTTGAATATTTTCTTTTGAATCCCACAAACGGTTGATGTTACTAACTAAAGACAAATACTAGAATCTAGATAATATGCATGATGCATTTAATTATAAATATAGTATTTCTCACTTCTTTTCATTTTATAAATTTATCTAATTTAGCATTATGAATTAACAATAGGCACAAGTGAATCACTGTTATTTTCTTAAATTTTTGTAACAATTTTCTATATTATATGATTTGTTTTTTTCTTTTTGTCTTTGGTCTACCTTTATTTATCTATTTGTCTTTGTGTTGCACTGATCCACTAATCCAATCCCACTACGGACACTATAAATTTGTTTTGCACTATTAACAAAAACTTTTCTTAACTTTACCTTTTTTTTTTTCCTTTTTCTTTTTTTTTTGTGTCACTTGTCCCTATTATGCCCAACTACTGGACAACAAAGAACAAACAGTCAAACACTGTCTACACTAATATATTCTCTAATCTGAGTAATCTCTACAAAACTCTACTCTCTCTCTCTCTCTCTCTCTCATCTATATAATACAAGAGAGAGAGTCACAAACACAGAGTGACAGAGAGTCACAAAGCCAAAAAGCCAAAAAAAAAAAAAAAAAACACCATAGGCAGCACAGATTCGATTCACAATCACCAACATCAGTTCATCACTCATCAGTAAAAACACAAACACCAAAAGTCCACAAGCACAGATTATTAGATTCTGAGATTCACAAACATTTTATTAGGATTTGAAGGAAAGGATAGATTAAATACCTGTGAACTGTGAAGGCTGGAGCAGTGGAGCAACGAAGCTGGGCTGGGCTGGGCAGATGGAGCAATCGGCGGCGGCGGCAAGATGGGTCTCGGCGTCTTGCGTGGTGGTATGGATAGCTCTTTTAGTCTCGGCGATAGGACAGCTCTCTCAATCTCGGTGTGGGCGTGGACAGCTCGCTGGGTTGAGCAACGGCGTCATGGCGTGGGCGGCGGGCAGCTGCGTCACGGCGTACAGTCTCTCACCTCTTACTTTCTCTGTCTCACCTCTCCCTTTCTTTTCTTTTCTTTTTTCTTTTTTTTCCTTCGTTTTAGGCTTTTCCGTTTGGGCGTTTGGTTTTGGAGTCTTCGAGTCGAAGTTGGGTTTTTCTTTCTTTTTTTTCTTTCTTTTTTTTTTTTTAAGGTTTTCATGGGCTCTTGCCTTTGGGCTGGCTGGTTGGGTTGAGGTGAGGGGGGCTGAGCTAAAAACCATGGGGGGCCCGAGTTGAAAACCAAGGGGGGCCAAGCCCCCTTTTTTTTTTTTTGAAAAGTTTACGTACTAATTTCTTTTTCTTTTTTTTTTTTTGGGCCTAAGGGGGCCCAGGCCCCCTTAAGCCCCTACCTAGGTTCGTTCCTGTTTATTACCTACATTAAATAATAACTATTATAATCCTTTAATAAAAGAATAAAATCTATTCATCTGCTTAGGTTTAGAACTTTAGGAGGTATAGATATTATCAATAATGAAAATACATCCATAAGCTACCCTTATAACTTTTTGTGAAATTTTTGTCTTTAGACTTATCTATAACCTATATAAAACCAAAGATATTTGACTTTAGATTAACATCATAAAATTTTGCATGGGTAGTTTTGCATGTACAAAAAGTAGTGTGTATATATATATATATATATATAGGTTGGGTTCAAGTTACTTACACCTAGTGTAACTTTAAGTAATGTTACACCAATCAATATTTTTTAAATAGATGTGAATTTTAACAAATCGACTGTTGGATTATATTATCTTTGTATATTCTTCATGCTTGCAAACTTTCAAGGTGATTAAAGATTAATAATCATGCATGTTATCAATCAATTGTATAAATTCGAGTTTTTGTAGTTTAAAATAATGCATAAAAGTTGAGTTTATAGATGAATAGTAAATAACATCCGATTGGTATGAAAATTGACATGCATGTTTAGAACATATAAAACATATAATTCAACAGTGAAATTTTTAAAATATAAATTCATTAATAAGTTATTAGGTGGTGTAACATTACTTAAAAGTTACACCAGGTGTAACTTGAACCCAATCTTATATATATATATATATATATATATATATATAATTCCTCATTTATTACATGGATGGTTGATTAATCAATTTCGTATGTTTAGATAAATTAATTACTGTATTTTTTTTCTAATTTAATAACTTAAGCTTAGAAGGTGCAGCCGTAGTTGAAAATAACTAACTATAGTGGGCTAACCCAAGCTTGCTTGTCTATATGTTCTATATGTTTAGAACATATAGAACATGTAATTTAACAGTGAAATTTTTAAAATATAAATTCATTAACAAGTTATTAGGTGGTGTAACATTACTTAAAAGTTACACCAGATGAACTTGAACCCAATCTTTTATATATATATATATATATATATATATATATATATAATTTCTCATTTATTACATGGATGGTTGATTAATCAATTTCGTATGTTCAGATAAATTAATTACTGTATTTTTTTCTAATTTAATAACTTAAGCTTAGAAGGTGCAGCCGTAGCTGAAAATAACTAACTATAGTGGGCTAACCCAAGCTTGCTTGTCTATTATAAAGAAGAATAGAAGGTAAAAGAAGCTCACATAACCATCCTAATATTTACTGAGTTTGAGAATGGAGGAAGAAAGCTCTGGTTCTATCGACAACTTTAAAGACCGATTTGACTCCGACCGATACTATCCCACCAATAATTCTGATGAAGAAGATGGACCAAGCCGTGATTGTCGAACCAAAAGCCGCAAACACGCACCAATCTTAGAAGAAGAAGATGAAGATCAAATAAGCACCTTACCTGACTGCATCCTCCTCACTATTCTCTCCTCTTTGCACAAGTAGCTATCAAAACAAGCGTTTTATCCAAAAGATGGACCTATCTTTGGACCTCCGTACCCAGTCTTCGTTTCACAAATACTTTCTTAGGAAACCCTGCCTTTTTCGCCGCTGCCGTGGATTTGACCCTGCATCGACACAGACAGGGCCGGCTCAATAAATTTAGGGGCCCTAGGCGAAATCTTTAAATGGGGCCTTTTATTATATTTAATTATAAATTTATATATATTTTTCAATTAAAATTTATTTTTCTTGCTTTTTGAGAGGCAAAATTACTAATTAAATTTTTGCATTCAAGTTCCGCTAACATTTCCTTTTCAATTGGTAATAAAACCCCATTTCATTTCTTTCTCATGATGTTTTTGAAAAAACTAACTTCATTGATTGATGCAGAACATCTATTCCTTGATAGTATTTGTCGATACTTTCAAAGACATAGTTGATCTTAAATAGGATTTTATTAATTTTAATTTTGAAAAACTTATTTATGCGGAAGCAACTGTAACAGGTATATTTAGTAATATTCTGAAAGCAATACATGCATTTGGAAAAGATTCTAGCCTCTTTATATAATTTAGTACATTAATTGGAGAGTTTTCATTTATTTGCAAAATTTCTTTTAAAACTTTTAGTTCTGAAAATAAATCTAAGCCATCAATATTGGAATAAGTTTCATGTGTGAGAAAATATTCAAAATTAAGACAAATTTTTTTCAAACTATACAATTTTTTGATGGGATATTATATAATATATTATTACTATTTGGGGGGCCTCTTTATCAGTGGGGCCTTAGGCCACTGCCTAAGTGGCCTATAGCTTCAGCTGGCCCTGGACACAGAGCTCCGAAACTCACAAGTTTTTCGTCGAATTCAAGTACAAGCCAGAACTAAAGCCTAGCATCGATCTTTGGGTTCGTTTCGCCACCACTGCCAAGGTAGAGACCAACTTAGTCTACGTTTATCACCTTATGATTATATCCAACCTCAGAGATATAAGACGTTGTTAAACAACTCGTTTTTAGTTTTTAAACAACATTACACACATTTTTATGCACTTTTCACCCACACGTATTTCAAAAAACTATAAACAACATTACTCAAACTCCTCTAACAAACGGGCCCTAAATTTCCCCAGCATCTCTACGCTAGTGGCAGAGTCACATTGGGATCAAAGGAGCCTTGGCCCTACCAAAATATTTGGAAAAAATTAGTGTGCATATAATACATATAAATATATATATATATATATATATATTAAAGTTATTTTAATAAAAAAATGCTATATTTATAATATCTTTACAACAAATTCTAAGTGACAAATTTTTATTGCCTAATATGGGTGCGCAAAAAAATTGTTTAAGTTGTAGATTAAAATTAGAATTAGTAATAACTTACCACTTAAGATTCATTATGAAATTGCTATAAAAATATTGTGGACGTAACACGTGTGTGGTTAAAATCCTTCCTACAAAAGCGAGTGTGTAGCTGTGTAGCTACTCCCACTTTACCATGTACTTTTATTTTTATTTTTAATTTTGTTTTATTCGACTTTTTTCATATGTTTATTTGTTCTTAAAATATTAAAATAATCAATATATCATAACATTATAGATTTATATGATTAAAATATATTATTTTTGTCATTTAATTTATATATAAAATAATATAATATGTATTGGTTGTAGTTATTAGATTTTTTTTTTTAATATATATATTGAAATTTGAATGATTGTTTGTTTTTATTTAAAAATATTTAAATTATTAGTATTTTTTAAAAAAAATTTTGGTCATTATATTTAATGGGTGATAATTTAACTTGAAAAATCTAAGTTCAGGGACATGTTTAGGAGACGGTAATTTATAAATAATACACTTTTGGGTTCTGATTATTAAATTGTATGTACATTACTATTAGTATGGATATAATTAATACATACACAGAAAAATTAATTGTCTAATTTTAGGTTTCCCCCCCCCCCCCCCCCAAATATAAATTTTTGGCTCCGCTATTGCTCTACGCCTATGAGTTTGTTCTGAATTGCATTTTTGTTCCTACAAAATTAAGCCTAAGGTTGGAGTTCACTCAAGCACTTGTATTTTGGTCACACATCCTTGCCTGACGATGTGATAAATAAAGTGTTATTGGGTGGTCCTAGACTTGAATCCTTGGAATTGCATGATTGTTTTGGTTTTCATTGGTTGGATATTGTGTCTGAGAGTCTGAAAAAAATTGTGATAGATTCTTATTAGAAGATTTTATTCAATTATAATAGCCCCCGGGGATTTTTTTTTTTTTTTTTTCTTTTCCTCTCTTTTGGTCTCATTTCTATCAAATTTTTTTTATATATAATAATAGATTGGGATTTTTTATTATTAATATTTGGGTGGAGGAAATATCAACCCTACTTTTCCATTGGATATATTAGTTGAGTTACAAAAGTCTAGACAATAGTTTAGAATTAGGTTTAAGATTAATGGATTTTTTTCACCTACATTAATGAATAACTATTATAATCCTTTTAAAGAAGAATGCAATCTATTCATTGGCTTAGGTTTTAGAACTTTAGGGTGATAGATATTGTCCATAACCATAAGCTACACTTCTAACTAGTTGTGAAATATGTTGTCTTTAAACTTATCTATATCTTATTAAAAACTGAACACATTTGACTTTTGATTAACATCATGAAATTTGGAACATAAGCTTTTGATGCCTTACAATTTTACATGTCCTTATTTTAATATATTATTTTTAGTTAGTTTTAAATTATATTATATATTTCAACATTCTATTAGAATCTTGCGAAATCTTCCAATAATAGAATAGATAGTTTTGCATACATAATAAAACAAAATCATAAAAATTGCATATTAATAATTACTAAAATTTATATGTAGCTAATTTTTTTTAAAAAAATTATATTTTGTTAAACTTTCTTATACATTACATAGATTATTGATTAATTAATTTCTTTTATTATGCACTAAGCTTTTAGTTACATCCCTCACTAAAAAGAAGGTTCCTTTTTTTTTTGAATCTCAAAAAGATGGTTACTTGTTTGTTGGTTTCTTTTAAAAAAATAAAAATAAATAAATAAATAAAAAAAGAGGAAAGAAGAAGGTTAGTTGGTTAGTTGGTTTGGTTGTCTAATTCAACTTTCAAATCCAGTAACTTGGGCCAAGTTGTAACTGGGCCTAATTTGCATTCTGCAGCCCTAATTAATTGCTTGTCTATCATAAAGAAGAATAGAAGGTAAAGTAAAGAAGGCTCACGTCACTATTCACTACTGTTGAGTTGAGAATGGAGGAGGAGGAGGAACAAATCTCTGGTTCTATCAACAGCTTCTCATCACTATTCACTACTATTGAGTTGAGAATGGAGGAGGAACGAAGCTCTGGTTCTATCAACAGATTCTCTGACCGATACAATCCCAACTATGATTTCAGCCATGATACAAACCCCAATAATTACAATTAATGCCACATTAGTTTATAAACTTTTTATGCTGTAAAATTGGGGAATCTGGGTAACTGATTTAGTTTTCCCAACTATCTAGTTAGTAGGCCACAGTTTGAAACTTATTGATTTTTTAACATCTCGAGCCTCAGAGGCTCGATTTTTGGCTTATAAACCGAGCCTCTGAGGCTTGGTTTTAGTGCTCTTAGACTTCCAACGTGGCTGATTGTACACGTGGAAATCGAGTCTTATAGACTTGATTTTCAAAAACGAGTCTCATAAGCTTGATATTTGTGTTATAACATTCCACGTAGATGCCACATCGAAATCGAGTTTTAGAGACTCGGTTTGCTAAAAGTGAAACCGAGTCTCAGAAACTCGATTTTCTAATTGTGGTGAACAACTACTCCACGTGGCAATCATGTCTGGGTCCATATATTAGATCTAATTTTTTGTCTAGGTCTCATACGTATTCAGCAGGGGAAGCAACACTGATGTTTTCTCCTCTTTCACTCCTCTCTCACTCATACAACAATCTCAGCACATTTGCACATCCAAAATGTCAGGTAAGGGTCTGTTGATTGTTTAGTGTATATAGTATTAGTGGATTTTGCTAGTGTTAGTGTATATAGTGTTAAGATATATTTGTGTATCATGACTTTTGTTGTTTGATTTTGATATTTCTCTTTAGTTTTTGTTTTGTGCCCTTTCTCTATGTCTCTAGCAGTAAAATCACAGTCAATCCCAGTTGTGCCATATGGAGTACCATAGCAAACCCAATCCCCTTGTTTGCTCCTGTCACAATAGCCACAGTATGCTTTGACCACCACCTTCATGAAAAATATATATATATATATATATATATATATATATATGTGTGTGTGTGTGTGTTACACAAAATTTGTTACCATAGAAAAAGATTTGTGTGTGTGGCACCTTTTTCCTCTCCTTCTATACCCTCAAACAAGTAAGCACTAAACAATTTGAGAAGTGCCACAGAGCTACAACAAAAGTAAAGCAACCTTTGAATATAAGGACATTACACAATGAAAATTTTGAGAACAAGATCATAATATTCAAAATCCTATTAGCCAATTCAACTCAATTAGAAAGCTTATATTTATTTTAATGGTTGAGTAACAAAATTCGTTATTACTAAGAATTTCTAAAAATATCAAATTTTCTCCATAAGGCTCTATTTGGTTAAAGGATGAAAAATATTAAAAAGATGAAAAAATATTTGGAGTCTTGAAAAACTCATTTATTTAGTTGAGAATAAAATAAAATAACAGAAAATGTAGTTTATAAATTTATCATGGGTATGTATCATGAATTTCTTTTGTTGTCTGGTTTGATATTTTTCTTTAGTTTTTTTTTTTTTTTTTGCTTGAGTATGAAAATCATTGAGTATTGTTAGGTTTTTATCATGGGTATATATATATATATATATATATATATATATATTTTTTTTTTTATTCATGATCCAGGAAGTCTTTTTGCTAGCTTTCGGTGAAGTTATCTGCTTCCTTTTCTCCATAATTTAGAGTAAATTTGTACAAACCGAGTATATCACATCTGGTATATTTGACTGTATATTAATGCCTTGATTTTGAAATTAGATGATATGTCTAATTTTGATTGCTCATGATCATATTCACATTAGTGTTTTTTTTTTTTGGTCTAATGAACCCTACTCTATGTTATTTCATTCATAGTAGTGCAATAGGGTATGCCATGAATTTTCTTGCACTGGAATGATGATGTTACATAATTGCACTCATTCATTTGCACATCCTCATGACTTTTGTTGTTTGGTTTGATATTTTTATTTATATTTTTGTTAGAGCTAAGTTGAAATTTTGTAAGGGGGGTGAGTTTTGTCTTTAGTTTTTTTATTTGTTTGAGTACGAAATGATAATGATTGAGTGTGTTTGTATGTGATGTGGGGTGAGTATATGTAATTGTGGGGTGAGAAGTTGTAATTTTTGTACTTTGAATAGATAGAAAAGGTTTTGTAATTGATGTTAAATGAAAGAGATAAAATATGTCACTAACATATTATACTTGACTCTCTAATAGGTTCACAATCTCTGAAGAATATTAATATAAATGTATACTTCGGTGGACCCCTTGACAATCCTGGAGAGATTGACGGATTCCCATTTAAAGGGCCGGGTATCGAATGCTACTACATGATGATATGTTGTAAGTTGAAGACGTTGAATGATTTGAAGAGGAAAATAATGGATGAATTAAATTTGAACCCTGCTTGGTATGACATCAAGATTATCTATCGTTACCCACAAGAAGTTCTTCATGAACGGATAAATTACGGGTATATAGCGATCAAAGAAGATAAACATGTAAAGATGATGTTTAATAGGATCCAGAAAATGCCCCAAGTAAATGCTGCTGAGTTGTACATAAGTTCGGAGCCGCTTGCAGAAGTTGATACTAAGGTGGTGCAACAAACAACTATGTCTTTACAATGTACAACCGTAGATGATGGATGCACTACAATGGGAGGGTATACAATGGGAGGTTATACGCTCCCATCTCAAGATCATGTTGTCAATACTGGTAAAACCCTCCATCCTCAAGAGACACATTTAGAGGATGAAGACGAAGACGAAGATCATGCTACAAATGATGGTGAAAATATTGATGATGTGGATGAGTATGAAGAGAGAATTGAGCGAGGTGACTTTGAGAATTATGTGGACGACCATCAAGTCATTCCCAATTTTGAAGAGGAAAATATGGAGTACCATGATGAAGGTGATGCAAACGATGATATTGGCGTCTAGCATGATACAAATACGACCACTGGCTACAGACCTCCTTCCGACTCATTCTACGCAAATACTTGGGAAAATATAGGTGATCCTTCACGTCTTCAAATACCATTTGTTTCTACTTGGGAAGATGGGATGCATTTTTGTAAAGGGTTGACTTTTGCAAATAAACAGGCGGTGAGACGTGTATTGATAATATACGCAGCAAATGATAATAGAAATTTTATAATCCGGAGGTCGACCAAAACTAAATTGTGCACCGCATGCGTTGACGACAACTGCAAGTGGTACGTTGGGGCATTCATGAAGTCTAAACTTAATGGTATGTGGATGGTCACGTCTTATATGGGTCCACACACTTGTATACCCTTTGGCCTGTGAAGAGACGGTAAAATGATGGATTCTAATTTTGTTGCATCAGAAATTGTGGGAAAATTGCGACAAAATCACACTACTCGTATTGATGAGCTCTGGGAGAGCATACATACTAAGTATAAGCACGAGCTTTCTTACTATAAAGTATGGGATGAAAAACAAAAGGCAATTGCTAAGATATTTGGGGATTGGGAGGAGTCTTACCAAAGGTTGCGAAAGTTGTTGTTGGCATACTTGGATCAGGATTTGGGTACCCAGTACAGCTATCACACCATACCTAGGCCATTAGAAGGTACTGCGTTACTGCGCTATGTATATTAGGCATTCGCTCCATGCATTGCTGCATTCCAATATTGCAGGCCAGTGATCAGTATTGATGGAACTCATTTATATGGTAAATACAAAGGGGTATTGATGATTGCAATGGCAACCGATGCTAACCAAAAGGTTTTGCCTATTGCCTTTGCTGTTGTGGGCAAGGAGTCAGGGCCTAGTTGGGGGTGGTTTTTAGAGTGTCTTAGGACTTTGATAGAGCATGTCATACCTGACGAGGGCATTTGCATTATTTCTGACCGACATAAAGGTATCAAATGCGCCATTCGAGAGTGGCCTAGAGGTTAGGACGGAAGAGAACGGGTATTTCACCGATATTGCCTTCAACATGTTGCTAGCAACTTCAACACACACTTTGATGACCCGACTCTAAAGGCATTGGCCCTGAAAGCTAGATATGAAACTCATGAAGCTAAATTTGAGTCCATATTGCAAACCATTAAGGAGGTCGAGATTAATTTACTGAGGGGTGTAGACCCTACTGATCACCAGATTGCACATTATATGCCATACACATATCTAGTGAGTCAGGATCTGGACAAATGGACCCAGGCACATGATGGTGGAAGACGTTACAGGGCAATGACAACCAATATCTCTGAGTACTTTAATGGGGTACTTAAAGGTGCCTGCGGTTTGCCCATTGCTGCAATGGTTGAGTTCATTTGGTGCAAACTTGTTGCATATTTCCATGATCGACATAAACAAATTACTTCTGATCTCTCTTAGGTAAAAAGCACCAAAAATATTTCATTTACTCTGAGCCTAATACCCTAAATCCATCTGAACCCAGTATCGCAAGTTGGTTTTAAAAAAAATGGGTTTCACTTATATTCAAGTAAACAGAAACATAAAACTTAAATTCAATACCAAATACACTCCCTTTACTATGAGCCTCGCTCCCCAAACCCAACTGAACTATAGCAAATTGGTTTAGAAATAATGGGTTTCTCTTATTTTCAAGTAAATGGAAACATAAAACTTTAAATTCAATACCCTTTACTCTAAACCTCACTCCCCAAACCCAACTGAACCCAGTATAGCAAATTAAATCCTCAACAAATATAAACAAACCAAGAATCATAATCCGGTTCCACAGCAAATATAAACAAACCCAGAAACCCAGAGACATAATTAGATCTCAAAAAATAACAAAGCTTCGATCTTTTTTAACAGTTCTAATAGAAAACAGAAACCAAAATAGGAAAAAACGAATTGAAACCAAAGTGCATTCAGATTTTTCCCACTCTTTCCCGGCAACCAAATGGTGAAAGTAAAACACACTTTGAAGCAACTAACCTTTTATTTTTAGAAACTGCGTAGATTGAGGAACTCAAAGCTCTGTGAGTGAAAGTGGAGACTTTATCAAACCTCTGTACACCTCACTGTGCTTTATCAAATCTTTCGTGCTACGTGATGAATGTGAAATACACTGAGTGAGAGAAGAGGGTGATCGGCGAAGGTGATCGGTGAAGGTGATGAATGGTTGACGGAGTGGTAGAAGAGGGTGAGTGAGAGAGGGCGCTGATCTGTGTGAGAGAGAGTGGATACGGACGAGTGAGGCGTTAATTTTTTTTTAAAAAAAACCCCTATTTGAAACCGAGTCTCTAAGACTCGGTTTCCACGTGGTTCAGCCACGTCACAGCTAGGTCAGATTTCCACGTGGATGCCAGATGGAAATTGAGTCTTAGAGACTCGATTTCCAGGTAGACCTCCTGCCAGGTTAGATTTGAACAAAACATGCAAACCGAGTCTTAAAGACTCGATTTATGGGTCCAAAATCGAGTCTTTAAGACTCGAGATGTTACTTAGAAATATACTTTGCGAACCAGACCTACTAACTAAATGGTTGAGAAATTATGGCTAATTACCCATTTCGTCCTATAAAACTTATAGTACATTTTGCATTTTCTTTAGATCAATTAGTTTTTTTATCAAGAAAAGTTAATTATTACTGACTAGTTGTTATCTCATCCGGTTCATTTTCAAAAAATTTGTAAGAAATTATTCTATAATCTATTGGGTTCATCAATAATTCAATACCATTATAAGTTGTAATTATAGTTTATGTAAATTATGTGCTAGGAGGCTATGTAATCTATAATATCTTTTTCGCTTAGTGGGATGGCTTACCAATAATCAACATTTAGAGATGGCCACAACTAAACCATGGGGTTGGCAGGTGTAGTTGACAAGTTGAAATGGGTTTGGAGAATTTCATTTTTATTTGAGATGGGTTAGCATGGAGGGTTATGAGCAAATGAATGTAAAAGATAAGAAGCTTAGGAGGAAAAGTTTTGTAAGAAAAGAATGGAAAAGTTTTGAAACTATGAACCAAAGAAAATAATGAGTCATTATCTGTAATACTCGTAATTAAAAAAAAAAAAATTAAAAGGAGGGGTATTTAAGTAATTCTCTTTGTGGGGTCAATTTTATAATTTATAATTATAAGGGATTTTTTTTAGAAAATAAGGTTGAAACAAGTCAGTGTATATTGACAGATATTTTGAGAGAGGAAACTACCCAAAATACTGAAGTAGAGAAAGATTGACTACACATTTAAAGTAAGAGCCTAAGAAATCTCATTCTTTGTCAAATTTAGGCTTTATATGGAATTATTATATACTTTTATGTGAGTATTTTTGGCATTAGTGAGACTATTTAAATATCCAATAAGTTTGATGATGTAAACAATGAAGGGTTTAGATTTATATTTTCGGTACCTGCTAATTTTTCTATGCTCAGTGGTTAATCTTTTCTCTATGCCCTTAGTTGCGTTAAGTGTAGATATAATCTACAGATTTTAGGTTAATGAGTTAGGTTTCTGCACTGATTTTTCCTTAAGAAACAGTGCCCGAAGTGGGACTGGTTGAAAACAAAGAGAAGCCTAGAAATACAAATTATTTTACAAAAATTTTACAAATTACTGATGTGGTGAGTGATTAATAGTAAATAAAAAAGTGATATTAGTAGTGGACTTAGATGAAAATCACTAAGAGATTGACCGTATCAACATTTTGTAAAATAGTTTGTGTTCGTAGCATTACTCTCTCTCTCTCTCTCTCTCTCTCTCTATATATATATATATATATATAGACTACTTTTACAATTTTTTAGCATTTACAATCTCAAAACATTAATTTTACAATTTTAACACCTCGTTTTATAATATACCAAACATCAAACATTCTATTTTTTTTTTTACAACTTCATTTAAATATTCTTTCTTTAATATTTTTATTCATTTTTTTTATTATTTCTCACTCTCCCTCTGTCTCTCTCTCCCATTGTCTCTCCATCTTTCTCAACCCAGTCTAGAAGTTTCTCCCTCTCTCTGATATTCTGCTCTCAAAACCTCCATGGCCTTAGCTTTTCAAGCTCATCATTAGGGGTGTGTAGAAAACCCACCGACCCACCAAACTCGACCCGACCTGCTAGATTGGGTCGGTTTTTAGGGCTTAGTGGGTTGGGTTGGGTTGGGTTACAAAAAATTTTTTTATAGCGGGTCGGGTTGGGTTTGGGTCATAAAATTACAAACCCGCCAAACCCAACCCAACTCACCCATATTTAATATATATTTAAAATATATTATATATTTAATATTTTTTTTTAAACCAGCTGTAAGGAACTTATATATATATATATATATATTTAAATATATATTATATATTTAATAATTTTTATAAAAAAAGAAGCTATAGAGCAGCACTTCCTCGGTTCCTCCTACTAATACTAATTTAATATATATATATATATATATATATAATATTATATAATTAATAATTTTTTTAAAATAACCAGCTTTTCCTATTCTATATAAAAGCCAATTAGTTCACACAAACCCTAGTAAATTACTATTGTTGTTTAGTCATTAGTGTTATTTGCTTTTAAGGAGTAACATTGATACTAATATTTGGGTTTTTTAAATATATTAATATTTAAATTTTTTTTACTCAATTTAATAATAATAATAATAAAAATTTGTCAAACCCATGAGTTCAACTTGACCCATATGGGTTGGGTTGGGTTAAACTTATGTGATGGGTTGGGTTGAATTTTTTTTGACCCACCATGGTGGGTTGGGTCAAAAATTCTCCTCAACTCGACCTATGCACACCCCTACTCATCACCTCTAACCACGGCACTCAACAACTTCATTCTCTACTTTATCTCTGAATTCAAACCTAATCAAAGCCTAGACTTCGATCCAAACGAGGCAAAGCCTCCCTATTCCACCATGGAACCCAACCAACGCCAATACAAACCACCACACATGATCTCAGCAGTGGATTTGCAAGGATATTTTGATGGTTTTTTAGTGGTTTGTTGCTGGGTTTTGGGACTATTTTTGGTGGTGTGTACAGGTGAAGTTTTAGGATTGATTTTTTTGGGTTTTGGAAGCTATTTTTCTGTGTTATTTTATTTTATTTTTTAATTTTGGTTGTATTTTCTGGGTATTTTCAATGAGGTTTTGGGTATTTTTCTGTGCTGATTTTCTAGTTTTTTGGTTGGGTTTCTATGTGATTGCAGTGGATTTTTTTTTTTTCTGGGTTTCAAGTATGATTTACAAAGGGCAATTTGATGGTGTCTATGAGGTTTTTGTCGTAGAGTTTTTGGATAATTTGTTGGGATGTTTAGGTGTTTTTTGTGAGCTTTTTAGGAAGAAGATGGTGAGAGTTGGCTGAGATGGAGATGATGAGGCTTGTATGAGATGATGTGATGGAGGAGAAGTGAGAGAGGACAGAGAAGAGACTTGAGAAGGAGACAAGCACGAAAAAGAGAAAGAAAGAAACTAATAAAAAATGATAATATCTTACTACAGTGGCAAAATTTGCCAAATAGTGTAATTTCAGAAATTTTTCAATTGGGTAGCACGCGTTCAAACTTATATTGTAAGTTAGACTCTTTTTTGGAAGTCGATTTTAATATACTCAATTTCCAAGCAAATTCCAGCAAGTAAATAAGTCTGAAGTGGAAGTCGAGTAAACTCGACTTCCATTAAAAGTTGCTAATACTGAGCTCCGAATTTGCCTGGAAGTCGAGTTTATTAAAATCGACTTCCAAAAAAGAGTCTAACTTACGATATAAGTTTGAACGCGTGCTACTCAGCTGAAAAATTTCTGAAATTGTACTGTTTGGCAAATTTTGCCTACTACAGTGCACTCTTGCAACATAGCACTCTTAGCCAGCATCTTGCTCCAACCCCCTTGACAAAAGCAACGCCAGCATCTTTCTAATGTTGTTATTATTATTATTATTATTTTTTGGTAAATGCGGAATATTATTGAAGATCAACTTAGCACAGTATCACGAAGAAAAGGACATAGCCTATTACGATACAAACCCAAGCAGTCAAAAAGTAAAAGGGGGTTAACTTATAAAGCACGGACGCGACACCAGAGGTGCCGCACCCGTGTCCGACGTGACGATGCGCGAGGGACGCCGTTGCCCGCGGGTTCTGCCGCGTCCCGCCACGTCATGCCAAGTGGTTTTTTTTTTTTTTTTAGCCGACTCGCGCCGACGCAGCTCCGACTTGGGCCGATTCGCACTGAATCGGGCCAACTCGAGCCGTATCGGGCCTGAATTCAAAAAAAAAAAAAGTTGTGAAACTCACCGTTTGAGCCAAATATTAAACCCTACTTTTAGCTCACTTCACACAATCACACCAAACAAGCTCTTTGCCTCTCTCTCACTCCGTCACTCGTCTCTCACTCTGTCTGTGCTCTCTGCCTCTTGTTGATTGTCTTGTTGATTATCTTTTATTTTGTTTTAGTTTCAAACTTGTGAGTTGTATTCTAATTTCTAAATATCATGGAATGTTTTAGTTTCAATCTTATGGGTTGTATTTTATTTATGAACATCATTATTATCTACTATTGCTCTTAAATTTGATATATGTTTGTATAATGTGAAAAAGTATGCTTAGCAATATATTAAAAATATAAATAAAAATATTTTTAATAATTTTTTAATCACTGAGTCCTGCCGCACCCGCACCTACATTTTTCAAAAATTACTGAGTCCCGCACCCGCACCCGCACCCGCACCCGCACCCGAATCCCGAAACGCACCCGTGCTACACAGGGGTTAACAACAGAAGGGGGGGGGGGGGGAAACAAAACATGCTCCACCATCAGAGGCAACAGCTCCCATTTTTGCTAACGCGTCTGCACATAAGTTGGCCTCTCTAAAGTAGTGAGATTATTATTATTATTTGTTTATTCAGTTTGGTTGAGGCATATAGGGGAAGTCAGTAAGGTCTGACATAAGTGATCATGTAAATAAAAAAAATATAAAAAGATGAAAGGAAAGAAAGATAGAGAAAAATGGTGGCAGACCTAGGCATTAATTGTGGTAGAATAATATTACGATTACGTGGAATTCTGGTGTGAGTTAACAGTAAACAATTATTGGGCATTTTTAGTAGTTATTTTTTATTTTTTATTTTTATGATTGGGTACCTTAGAGCATTAGCATTGGAAAATTCTAATTCTACTCTATTTTACCATTTCAAAGAGCTACTTTATCATTATACCATATCATTTTACAATACCTCCCACATCCCAAAACTCTATTTTTATTAAAATATTATTTTTTAATCTTTCTTTATTATTTCTTTCAAACCGTCACTTTTTTTTTTCAGACTTGGCATGATTCCAACGGCTCCACCATCACCAATCACCACACCACGACCACCACACCACACCTCCACCTCTACAGCTCCACCATCATCAATCACCACACCACCACCTCCACGGCTCCACCATCATCAATCACCACACCAACACCACCAAAATGCTTCAGCCTCTCATCATACACATTACACAATTAGAAAACCCAAACCTATTTCAGTAGGCCCGCAGCCATTGATGAACGTAGAGGAACTCATGAACCCAGACACCGCCGATCAACCCCAATCACAATAAGAAAAAGAAAAAGAAAAAAAAAAAAAAAAAAAAAAAAAAAAAAAAAAA
The DNA here is from genome assembly GCF_932294415.1 of Quercus robur. Lineage (NCBI taxonomy): Eukaryota > Viridiplantae > Streptophyta > Magnoliopsida > Fagales > Fagaceae > Quercus > Quercus robur. The sequence continues at coordinate 83,379,058 of NC_065538.1, read as the reverse complement.
AAAAACCAGATCAACCTCGATCAAAACCCAAACACCGCCGCCACTGCTGTCGCTAGATCAACGTTTCCTCCATCGTTGATCAACCCAGATCAACGTTTCCTCCACTGTGATGTGTGATGTTGATGTTGGGAGGAGGATGATGTTTGGGTCTGAAGAGAAGAGAGAGCAGATGAGAAAGAGAGAAGGAAGAGAGAGAAGAGAACAGAAATAATGAGGGAGGAGAGAGAAATTTCGGGGGAAAACTAGCTTAAAATATTATTATTATTTTTACAATACTGTTACAGTGCAATTCTAAAGATAGAATTGCATTGTAGCAGTATTGCAAAAAAATTTGCAATACTTGCCTTTAGCATTCCATGATGCAGTACGTTTTGGAGCTTAAAATGCTAAATACACCTTACATATGGCATTAGCATTGGAGAATGCTAATGCTTTTATAAGTCTTTCTTAAATTATTTGATTATTGGGTAAAAATATTTGAAAAATTGTTTAGGAGATATCTAAGGATTTTAGAAGAAGAGTTAGAGAGAAAAATTTTGTGGTGAGTTAGTTAAGGTAAATAACCTTATTCTAATTAGTTTAATTTTGCTTATATTACTGTATTTTAATTATTGAAAATTACTTATAATTGTTACAATTTTATTTTAGTTGTATTACTAATTTAAAGTAATGAATAAAGAATTATCAAAATATATTTGATAATTGAATATATGATTTTATATATGTATTTGAATGAGATATATTTTTGTTTGAAATATGGGTTGATATATATATATATATATATATATGATTTTGGGCAATTTGACTATGTTTTGACTCTGGACCCAGCCAATGGGGGTTATTCATTGGTATTGAAATTAGTTCTATCTGGGGCATCACAAGCCTATCGTGTTTTTGGACCTTGATAGGGGAATATACATTAGCATGGAACTAGTTTCTTCTGAATCTAATGCCTAGTCATAGGGATATAGTGTGACCATTGTCAAATTGTATAAGATCATTGAGAATGTGAATATGTTTGAATTATGAATTATTTTTAAGTCTATGGAACCTCTTTAGTTTATTTTTGAAAACCCATAGTATATTATTGTGTCAATCTATATACTTGTTTAAACTAGTTTGGTATTTGGTTATTTATTGAGTTGTCAACTCACACCTCTCTTTCCCTTTTAGATTCTGATCAGGAAGAGTAGCATATGTTTGGACTTCCGTTGGGATGTGCGTATGAGTGAAGTTTAGGAATTTCATGGAATAGGATTGGATCTTTTATGTTTTAAATTATCACTTGTTTAAGATTTTTAATTTTAAAGTATTTAGTTTATTTTTCTTTTGATACAGGGCCGGCTCAACAAGTTTTGGGGCCTTAGGTGAAAATTTTAAATGGGGCCTTTTTATAATTAAATATTAATAAAATAAAATATATTTATATATTGAATTTTTTTTATTTAAAATCTATTTTTCTTGCTTTTTGAGATGCAAAATTACTAATTAAGTTTTTGTATTTAAGTTCCTCTAACATTTCTTTTTCAATTGATAATATAGCTAATCCACTTAATCTTTCTTGTGACATAGTAGACCTTAAATAAGATTTTATTAATTTTAATTTTGAAAAACTTCTTTCTGCAGATGCAACCGTAACAGGTATTGTTAGTAATATTCTATAAGCAATATATGCATTTGGAAAAGAATCTAGTCTTTTTAAATAATTAAGTACATTAATTGGAGTATTTTCATCTATTTGCACAACTTCTTTTAAAACTATTAGTTCTGAATATAAATCTAAGCCATTAATATCATAATAAACATCATGTTTGAGAAAACTTTCAAGATTAAGACAATATTTTTTCAAACTATTATCATCTAGTGCTTTTAGTTTTTCAAAATTAAATAAAAAACCAAAAATATCCTCATATATTTGAAATTGTTCAAACCTACTTTCAATTGATGAAATAGCTTGATCTACTATATATAAAAAATAATTAAGTCTAAAAGATTCTTCAGCAGATTGTGTTATCTCATCATTGACATTCTCATCAAATTGTTTTTTTCTACGAATTATACGTTTTTCATGAAATATAGGCTCTATTTCCATTTTGATTGCAATCTCTTTAGATGAAATCATAGCAGATGTAAATCCATCTTCTCTATATTTTTTTTAAAAAGATATGAGACCCTTTAGTTGATCTATGGCAACGTCAATATGCATGTCTTTTGATTGTAAATTTTTACTAACAGAGTTAACAGCAAATAATATATCATACCAAATAGTCATGCCTAACAAGAATTCAAAACTTTCAAGCTCATATGTTGCCAAACAATCAGCTTCACTTTTTGTTTTAGGATCTTCACTCATTTTTGCTAATTGTAACAAAGCATCTCTTATTTCTAAAGCTTGAAATTTTATTGCTTTTACACTTTCAATTCGACTTTCCCAACGTGTTTGTGACAATGGTTTAAGAGTTAAACTTGAAACATTATCTTGTAAAATTTTCCATTGCTTTGTGGAAGAAGAAAACAATGTATATATACGTTGTACTACTCCAAAAAAAGATATAGCTTTAGGACAAGAATTGGCCACATCGCATAGCACAAGATTAAGATTATGACAACCACACGGTGTGTAAATGCTCTAGGGTTTATATCAATTATTCTTTTTTGTACCCCTTGTTTTTTTCCTTTCATATTAGACCCATTGTCATATCCTTGTCCACGTACATCATTAATATCAAGTTCAAGACTTTTTATTACACTTACAATTTCATTAAAAAGACCTTTTCCAGAAGTATCATCTACTTTTAAAAATTCTACAAAATGCTCATCTATTTTTATTGGACTAGTTGAAATATTCACACATCGTAATACTAGAGTCATTTGTTCTTGATGACTTACATCTGGAGTACAATCAAGTATAATTGAAAAATATTTTGCTTCCTTAATCTTTTTAATAATTTTACCTTTAATTTCATTTGCTAACAATTGTATCAATTCATTTTGTATATTATGTCCAAGATAATGATTATGAATTGCACCATGTTGAATACGTTGAACATGTTCTTGCATTACTGGATCAAATTCTGCAATCATTTCAATTAGACTTAAAAAATTTCCATTATTTTCTTGATAGATCTTTTCATTTTTTCCTCGAAAGGCCAAATTATTTTTTCCAAGATTTTTTACTACAGCAATAATTCTTAACAACACTTTTTTCCAATGATCTTTCTCTTTGTTTACTTGTTCTTGGAAATTTTTATCAATTGTTTTATATTTCAATAATCTCATTTCTAAATCAATCCAAGCATTCATGTTAGTAACATGCTCTTTGCTTGTTTCATGACTTTTAATCTTATTGCTAATATTTCTCCAATCATTAGTTCCTTCATTAGTAAGTTGATTTGTACTATTACCATGTGTTGTTGAATTAAACAGCTTGCAACAAAAACAAAATGCTTTATCCAAATCTTTTGAATACACTAGCCATCTTCTATCAAATTTCTCCCCATTTGATAACCTTTTAAAATAAAATGTAGTAGAAAAATGTCTACGCTCTTTATCCAAAGGAAATTTTAGATCATTCTCTCTAATTGGACCCTTTTCTACTAATAAATCTCTTAATTTTGTATCAATATTTTCCCATTGACTTGGATCATAGATATTATTAGTAAGTAGGTTAGTCATTTTTTCATTTTCTTCTAAATTATTTTGTTTTTCATTATCAATTATTGTTACATCAGATGTTTCAACATTATTAGGACTATTTTCATTATTCTCTTTTTGTTGTATAATTTCATCATCTTCCAACTCTTTTTGATAAGTTTCTTGTTCATTTGTAATATTTTCACCCAAACTTTCTATTGTGTTTTTTTTTTAATACTAGTAACAAATTTATCCATAGATCCTTTTTGAGATTCAATTTGTTTTTCAATTTTTCTCTTTTTAAGAAGTTTTTCGTCTAGATAAATATTTTCTAGTAGACATTTATAATGAGAAAATATTTATAGATAAATAAGACACAATTTATAATTAAAAATGATAATTTAACTAAAAATAAAATTTAAAGTATAGAACAATAGAACCTGGTTATTGCAATTTTTCTAAAGCCGTGACCACTTGAAAGTTTAAACCTGCACAAATAAAAATTAATTTAATACATGGTATAATAAATTAGTGTCACTATAATACAAATGAGTTGATATGATATACATCAAATTATTAATTGGCATAATAATTTATAATGATAAATAAAGTGTCAGATTATAAATAAAAATAAATAAATAAATAAATAAATAAAAGGTTGAGAAATCGTCGGACCAAATAAGTGAATAACTGTGGTCTTTAACCAAAAAAAAAAAAAACTGTGGTCAGTGGTTTGTCATGTGACGTGACAGACCACTGACCACAGTACTCCTATTAAAAAAAATTGAGAACCATCCAGCCGGATCAGCCTTTTCTCCAATTTCTATGGCTAAGTTTTAAAGTAGAAAAAGGTCCATAGAGGGGCAGAACAAAAAACGTGTCCCATCCCATCAAACAGTTGTGTAGTGCGGTGAAAGGGTGAAACAAACTAAAAATATATATAATATAAGTTAAAGAAATAGAAGACTCTTGAGTCTTTATTTTCAGAAAGATAAAGAGAGAGGGGAAGAAAGAACTGAAGTAGAAGAATACCTTTTGTGACTGCCGGCTGGTGCCTGGTAGAGGGGTATGTAGGAATCAACAAAGAAAAATTTTAAGCTAGAGGGGCTGACTGAGTTGATGGAAAAAGATTAAAAATCAAGATGAAGATGAAGAAAAGAAAGGTAAAACCGTAAGAATATAGATGGAGAGGCAGAGAGATGAGAGGTTTTTCTTTTGTTTTTGACATTTATAATCTCTATTTTAGACAATTACGTTATATTATTAATGAATTTGTCTGCTATGAATTTTAATTTTAGCATATTTCAAGAATGAGTTAATACATCTATCTCCTAAAATTTAATTGTGTTAGCTGAACTTTGGCATTTTTTTTTTCCTTTTTAATCTTTTGCATTTTAGGATACAATGGGGCATTTTTTATGCATTTTATTGACCAATAAAAATGCTTAAAATTTTTTTTAACTAAAATATATAAATAAATATATTATATATAAAATTTTTTTTTACAAGTGGGGCCTTCTTTTATTTGGGGGCCTTAGGCGATTGCATCTCTTGCATCTACTGTTGAGCCGGCCCTGTTTTGATATTGGAAGATTATTATTATTTGGAGATCTATTGAGAATTGCACTATTGAAGATATTTATGGATTATTGGTGAACTTTTATTGAGGACAATTCTAAGCTTTTTTTAGAAGGCCTTTCACACTTGTAGGGTGTAAATTTTATAAGCTTGTGGTTGTTGTCACGTGCCTAGCTTCTATTTGAGTTCAAGGTGTGACATTATCTTTTATATATCTATATCTATACTATTATTTAAGGGGCTTTTCCTGTTTGGATTCCTCATTTTTTAGTTCAAAAATACCCCTATACCTCTATGTTTAAGTAGAGACAAAACTAAAGAACAATTTGGTAAAAATGCAATTCTAACCCCCACTAAAACATTGCATAAAAAATATGACCACTCTCTAGTTAATTTTCAAATTACTTTATCTACTTAAGTGACCCTATTTTTTAGACAATATTTTAGTGACAGTTAGAGTTATATTTTTACCAAATGTACTTTAGTTTTGTCTTTATTTAAAATAAAAATTATATATATATATATATAAAATAAAAACACAAAATTTCTTTTTCTTTTGCTTAAAAAAAGTTTCATCACATGTCCGAAGTACATGTGACGAGGCTAGTTTCATTTAATTTCGTGAGAAAAGAGAGGGAAAGTCCAAAAAAAATGAACTAAAGAAACCAAAGAGTCTTTTAAAGTGCTCTTTTAATTTTGTGAGAATAAAAAAAAGAAAAAAGAGAAGAAGTCTTGAAAAATGAACCAAAAAAATCAAAAGTTCATTACTCCCTCCGTCCCACTTTATTTGTTCTGTTTGAAAAGTCAAATCTTTTAAGGGAACATCATTTATTGTTTTGTCTACCTTTTAAAAATGTATAAGTTTCCAAAACTACCCTTAAATAAATTTATTAAAAAATTGAATTAGTAAATTAATAAGGGTATAATAGGAACATTAGTAAATTAATGACTTTTATTTTTAAAAATAGGACAATATTTTGGGACATTCCAAAATGGAATAGAGGACAAACAAAGTGGGACGGATGGAGTATCTTTTAATTTGTGTAGTAAACGAGGAATCATTCTCTTTGAATGGAAGAGATAAAGGAAAACGCCACAGAATCTCAGCAAGAAACTAATAAGAACTAAAAGAAGCTATGGCTCAACTACCACAGAAGACAGCGTCCCTTATTCGCCTAGAAGAATCGAGCCATGATCATCGAACCAAACGAAGCAAACACGCAGCAATCTTAGAAGAAGATCGAATCAGCGCCTTACCTGACTCGATCCTCCTCAGCACCCTCTGCTTCTTGCCCATTAACGACGCTATCAAAACGGGCGTTTTATCCAAAAGATGGGCCTCTCTTTGAACCTCCCTTCCCTCTCTCAGTTTCGACTCCGTTTCCTTAGAATACTTGGACGATTTCACCAGTGCCGTTGATAATACCCTGCTCCTACACAGGGCTCACAAACTCACAAACTTCGATATTCGATTCGAGTACGACTACGACACAAAACTAAATCCTCGCCTCGATCTTTGGGTTCGGTTTGCCACAAATGCCATAGTAGAAAAACTTAGTCTACACTTGTGGAGTCCTGATTGTCTCCATCCTGACAGATACCAATTGCCTCAGCAACTCTACGCCAACGAGTTTGTTTCTGAATTCAATTTTAGTTGCTGCAAAATTTTACCTAATGGGTTACTACGTTGGGGTTCACTCAAGCGCTTGTGTATTGGGCACTCGGCCTTGTGTGAGGATGTGATAAGGAAAGTGTTAATGGGTAGTCCTAGACTTGAATTCTTGGAATTGCATCAGTTTTGGGGGTTTAATCGGTTGGATATGTTGTCCGAGAGTTTGAGAAAATTGGTGTTAGATAGCTATTTGCAACATATGTTTGAAAGTGAGGAGCGTAAGTTTGAGCTGGAAATTGTGGCTCCAAAGATTGAGTGTATAGAGATTTTGGGGTGTTTTTATATGAACAGGTGTCGGATAAAGGATGTGTCGGCATTGGTTGAGGCTAAGCTCGATTTCTACATGCGGAAGGGGTATGATAGTGATGAGGAGGAGGGTGCTTGTGAGGAGTTCCAAGACATTGTGAGAGACATTCTTGAGAGCGTGCATCATGTCAAGAAACTCACTGTTGGCAATTGGTGTCTCATGGTTAGTTTTCCTTAATAACTCTCTTTGTTTTGTTTGTTTTTCTTGATTGCTAATGTTGATTTACATTTTCACAGATCAAGGTTGTATCTTTTATTGTTGGTAGTGTCATTGCTTGGCTAGGCCCTACACATACAATAATGCGCAGCATTTATTGCATTTTTAGTGACAAGTTATTGCACAATTCAAGGTAGTCGAAAGGCCACCTTAATGGGCCAAGGCCTTGTATCGCCAAATTCTTAATATGTTTATTATGCATTTAGAAAGATCATATGCATTCAGTGTACTATGGTACTATTTGATGACAATGGTACTATTTGATTTTGCTTTAAAGATTTTATCTTAATACCAAAAGGAAAACTCACCATACTCTCTGTTGTGAGTTGGGCTTAAAGACTAAGGCTGTTTTTGTTGTGAGTTAGGGTTTTTCTATGGAGCATCTTGATTTTGGGTATGTTTATTTTTAACTTGAAGCCCACCTTATTCTCACAAGTCACAACTTTTTAAAACTTCACAGGTACTGTTGTGCTTTTACACAAATTATTTTTTAACAAAATTTATTTCATCCAAACATAGTCAAGAAGTTATAGGTGAAAGTTACACCTGCACCAAATAGGCCTTGCACCCATAACCTCATGCTCCATCCAACCCTTGCATGGGGAGGAGGTGCTAGTTGAGCTCGAGTTCATTGGAGAAAAAAAAATTGTGATTTTAATCATTTTGTAGTCAATCAAAAATTAAAGTACGTATTATTTTATTTTTATTTTGATAAGTAAGAAAAATTTCTATTGGAAAAAAAAGACTACTTCATGCAAAAATGCATGAAGCAGTCAAGAGGAATACAAAGGAAGCAAAAATTAAAGGACTGATATTATTGGAAAAATCATATTATAAGAAGACCATATATACCCAATTTATATTATTACCCAAAGGAAAAATCATTTTGTGATTTATAAGAGTATTGGAAAATGATGATACTCTATTGTGAGCTGGGCTTTTTCTCCTGAGCATTTTGATTTTAATCCACGTTTTAATGACATAATATTATTGTTCCGATTTCGTGAGTTGAACTACTGAGTTATAGACACCTGCTTTTGGTTGTATGATAAGGTGTAGGGCACTTTTTTTTCTGCCAAATAATGATTCGTTGTGATAATCTGTTAACTCTAAATCAAAGTATTGGTTGTCCAAAAAGGCCTTTTTTTTTTCTTTTTTCTTTTTTTTCATTTTTCTTTGTTTGCATATGTGATATATTAACATTTATGTAAATTAGTGTTCTGTAAAACATGTTAGCTAAAGTGTTAACTGGTGATTTATTTTTCCTATGGCAAATGGTCGTATTATTTGTTCTTACATTTACTTTACTTTGTTGTGCTTTGATTCTTGCTCTAATGGATCTAGGTTCTATCTATTATGTCACTGAAGCAACTGCCTTCTCCATTGTTAAAGTGTAAATGTTTAACAATGAAAACAAGCATGAAGAAATGGGACCTCCTTGGCATAGCAAGGCTTCTTCAAAGTTCGCCTTATGTGGAGACATTAGTTATAGACATATCCTTCTACTACACAGAGTTAGAGGTATGTTTTTCTTGGACCAATTCCCCGAATGTCATATCAAAGGAGCTTTAATGAAGGATTGCTCCTAATTGTTATCTTTTTCTTTAGATCAATGTGTCTAACTATTTATGGTGTCAAATGATTCCCTTGAGGAGTTTGGGCCCCCTTTAATTTCTTGACATAAAGAGTTAATTGTTGATTATCGACCTTTTTTTTTTTGAAGTGGTCATTTCATGGACTGTTTACTTAAAACCATCTCATTTACAACAATGACTGCAGTAGTAGATTTTTGTCTGAATAAAAGGTCATTCATTGCAAAATTACTATCTAGAACTCCTAGCCCAGGCATGCAATGACAAGCCAATTTCACTTGAATTTAATTTATTTATTTATTTTTAAGTGTCAGGTAATTATGTAATTTTCTAGTTTTGGACATGGGCTATACTAATTGTCCATTGGGTCTTAGTTTGGTTTTATTTGAGTTTATTTATTTAGTTTGGGCTTCATCGTAAATGTTATTTTTCCACAAGGCATAGGTACTAATGTCTTATTCATCTATTTACATGGGTGTAATGCTTTCTATACTATACAAGAAGTTTTTTAAATTTTAGAAGCTATGGATAGCTTGTTTGAAGTTTGTGTGATACAATTTTCTTCTTGATGTGATGCCTACAAGTTTCATCTTTAAATTTTGAGCAACTTGAGACCTAGCAAACACACATTGATTTGTCAACATTTAAACCCTTAACTTTAAATTTTCAAAGCCCCATCAAATAGCCCCACATACCCCCTTAAGTGGCAAAATAATGTTCTCGAGTTACTGTTCATATCCCTGGAACAGCAACCCAAATATTAGTTTTTCCCCTTTGTTGCATCCCCAAATCCTACTATTCCTTTACCCATTAGAAACCCTATAATCTTTACTTTTCCTACATTTTTTACACCAAAACCTAACCCTAAATCCTCAAAATCCAAGTTGTTCAAAGCTGACTCAGGAATTCCAAATCTGATTTGGCTTTGGTCCCTTCCTATTCAACTCTATAACAACATGACAAATATCAATAATCTAAAACTGAACTTCAAATGGGCTAATGTAATTTTGTTCTGCAGTTTCTAGAAAGGCAATACCTCCATTATTGCAATTATGATGACATGAGCCATTGGAAATCAAAGGAGATTTATTTCAAGTTTTTGTTGCTACGCCTCAAGACTATCAAGATTTTTGGTTTTGGAGAAAGTTTATTCCACATAAAGGAAGTATTCTTTTCAGTGATACAATTTCTACTTAAGAATGCAAAGGTAATGAAGAATATGTTTATCACTAAACCTCAGGTTATGCAAAATGAGAAGGGTGTGCTACATGTATTTCTACAAGTGGCTCAAAAGTTGTTAAGCTTCCCTAGATCCTCTCCTCATGCAGTGATTATGTTCTCATATTAGTAAAATCATTTTAAGTTATTCCATCCTCTTAAACTAGCAGATTCTCATAAATACACAGTAGTTATGAGGGTAGAGGTTCAAAGCACTAAAATAGTACTATGAATTTGCTTTAGCTTCTGTTGTCATGTACTTATGTTTTCTTAGTGTTATTAAGCATACCTTTAGATGTATTCATGGTCAATGAAACTGGTTTTGTTGCTTATCAAATTTTTAATATGGTTTTAATCACTTTGCAATATATTTTGAATTTTCAATGACATTGTCAGTCATTCCTAATTTCCTTCTGTTTTTTTTTTTTTTTTTTTTTTTTTTTTTTTTTTTTTGAAGACTTTACTTGGTAAAATGTTTAAAAATTGATATGACAATTAATGTGATCTTATTGCTACACCAACTACATAATATGTAAGACTTAGTAAAATTTGTAGTTTTGTACCATTACTAGTATCATTGATAAGATCTATATCAATTGCTTTGCACATGTCCAGATTTGAATCAAGCATGCTGAAGTCTTTAGAATTTGATCCCCCAGGCCACAAACATCACTTGAATACAAACTTGCTTTTGAGTATTTGATTATCTGGTCTGAAACAAAAGAGAAGTACGAATGCGCTTGTTTTGATTGTTTGAACTTTGAAGAAAAGGAATTAAACTTGGAAACAAATCTCTTATTTTGGTTCATTTAAATATACCTGCTCATTATTTGATCCTTTGATATTAGAAACTAGGAACACACGGAGATGAATTAATATTTGATACATACAGAGCCCTAGGATAGGTATATAATATCAAGGATAAATTACACTAACATCCCTAAGCTTTTTATATTATCATCCTAAGATCTCTTTATCGGGTAAATTATTTGAACTTTTTATTTATCGCACTAAGATCTCTTTATCTTCGTTTCTTCTTTGTTAATTTGATACACTTATATTGATACTCTATCAAGTTGAGTGATGTTAGAAATACTAGTAAAATTTTATTACATAAATCTTAGAAATGCCACAGTTCTAACATGCTACTACAAGTTTTACTATAAAAAAATTAATGTGGTAAGAATATAATTGGTGGCACTTAAACAATAAAATAAATGTATGTTTGAACTAATTTTATTTTTCAAATTGGTGACTCATCAATTTACAAAAGTTATTTAATAAAATTTATAGTATCTCCAACTTTGCTTAAGTGAATTACTCATATTAAAAAGTAAGAATAATGTATTTTAAATAAAACAAATTATAATATAAAAATTAACTAAATTGATGTCAAGTAAACTAAATTTTTATTTAAGTGATGTTTGAAAATAAAAAGGCACATTTAAAGTTTAGGCCTTAGGCCTCAAATTGTGCCTTGATTATATTCTATATTTTGTTAAACTTGTCGAATGATTGATTAATGAATGTTGCTATGAGTACTACAATTTTTTGTGCTTACAAACTGATATGTCACTAATTATGACAAAACAATTCAAATATTCCTAAACGAGATAGTTAAAGCTCACCAATCATAATCAATACCACATCAGTTTGTAAGTTTTTATGCCGTAAAACTTGTAATACAAGCATTTTTCTTAAATCAATTAATTTTTTATTGAGATAAATTAATTATTATTTACTAGCCAATATCTTGCACGTTTCATTGTCAAAACTTTGTAAGAAATTATCTTATAATCCATAGGGTTCGTCATTACTATTATAAATTGTAATTATAGTTTTTGTAAATTATGTGATAGGAGTGATATGAGGCTACACTTAGTGGGATTATTTACAAATACGTTATTAAAAAAAAAATCAATGAACATTCAAAAAAACGTGACAACCAAAGAGAGAAAAAGGCGAATCATGGGGATAGGTAGGGGTAATTGACAAGTTGAAATTGAAGGACATCCTTCTCGTTTTGGAGAATTTCGTGTGTATTTAAGATGAGATTACTTGGAAGGGCTAGAGGTGTATATAGAGGATGAGAAATCTAATCTAAGTGGATAAAACCCAAAGCGTTCATTTAATTTTGTGGGAAAAAAGAGAAGTTTTGAAAAGATGAACTAAAGAAGACAGAGCCATTATCTTTTAAAGTCTTCTTTTAATTTTGTGAGAAAAAAGAGAGTTTTAAAACATGAACCAAAGAAATCAAAGAGTCATTATCTTTTAAAATGTTCCTTTAATTTTGTGAGAAAAAAGAGGAAAATTCTTGAAAGCATGAACCAGAAAGAACAAAAATTCATTATCTTTTAATTTATGTCTGTTTAGTAAACAAAGAGTCATTCTTTTTGCATGGAAGAGAAATATAAAGGAAAGCACCGCATAATCTGATAATCTCAGCAAGAACTAAGAACTAAAAGAAGCTACGGTTCTATCGATGGCGAAAGAAGCTCAACTTCCAGAGAAGACAGCTTCCCATGATCATGGAACCAAACGCCTCAAACATGCATCAATCTTAGAAGAAGATCGAATCAGCACCTTACCTGACTCCATCATCCTCACTGTACTATCCTCTTTTCCCACTAAAGACAAAACAGGCGTTTTATCCAAAAGATGGGCCTATCTTTGGACCTCTGTTCCCTCACTCAGTTTCACAGATACTTCCTATGAAAATGCGGCTGCTTTTGCCGCTGCCGTGGATAATGCCCTGCTCCTACACAGGGCTCTGAAACTCACAAATTTCTCCCTAGAATTCGAGTACAGGGCCTACAGGCCAGAGCTAAAGCCTCGCGTCGATCTTTGGATTCGTTTTGCCACAACTGCCAAGGTAGACCAACTAAGTGTATGTTTATCACCTGCTAGTTGCACACCTGTAGAATACACACTGCCGCAGCATCTCTACGCCAATGAGTTTGTTTCTATATTGGATTTTGGTAACTGTATAATTGAGCCTAATGGGTTAATAGGTTGGAGTTCACTCAAGCACTTGTATTTTGGGTTCATGTCCTTGACCGGCGATGTGATAAATGAAGTGTTATTGGGTAGTCCTAGACTTGAATCCTTGGAATTGCATGATTGTTATGATTTTTATCAGCTGGAAATAGTGTCCGAGAGTTTGAAAAAATTGGTGATAGATTCTTATTATTCAGGCTCAGATTGGTACTTCCCGTTGGAATTGGAAATTGTTGCTCCAAAGATCGAGTCTTTGGAAATTATAGGGTATTTTTTTTTAAATGAGGAAGTGTCAGATAAAGGATGTGTCGGCATTGGTTGAGGTTAAGGTTGATTTTGAAATACAGATTGACTTAGTAAGTGAAGAGGAGGAGGAGGATCTTTTTAAGGCCTGTGAAAACATTGTGAGAGAACTTTTTGAGAGTCTGCATCAAGTCAAGAAACTTGTTGTTGGCGAATGGTGTCTCATGGCTAGTTTTTCTTGATTAACTTTATCATGTTTTTTCGTTGTTTCACTTCATGTTCTTCTTGATTGCTAATGTTAATTTCCATTTGCAGAGACATTAATGTATCATGATTGTATCTTTTTATTGTTGGTAGTCTCATTGCTTAGCTAGGCTTAAATATAGAATAATGCACAGCACCTAGTGCTAGTGCTTTTTTGTTTTTGAGAGTGCAAGTTATTGTACAATTTGAATTTGCTTTAAAGAAATCATATTAGCTGATGATGCAAACACAATAATAATGAAAAAAACACAGAGAAACTGAATAATGTTAATTTATATTAATACCGAAATGAAAAATAATTTTGTGATCTATTAGAGTATTGGAAAATTTTCGTATTCTCTATTTTGAGTTGGGTTTAGCTGACCTTAAAAATTTGAGATAGCATGGTGGGTTGTTGTTGTGAGCTGGGTTTTTCTGCTGAGCATCTTGATTTTAATACAAGTTGTAGTCAATCAATAATTAAAGGAAATGATAGTATTGGTCCAATTTAGTTTCATGATGAGGTGTGGGGCACTTGCTTTAGTGCCGAACAGTGATTCGTCATGATAATTTGTCAACTCTAAATCAGGGTTCCAAAAAGGCCTCTTTTATTTCATTGTCAGCATATAGGATATATTGGCATTTATGCAAGTTAGTGTTCTGTAAATCATGCTAGCTAGTTTGTTTTCTGGCGATTTATAGTACAATTGTTCGTGTCATTTATTCTAATTTTCACTTTACCTTATTGTGTTTTGCCCTTTGCTTTGATGATGTCAGTGAAATATCGGTCTTCTCCACTGTTAAAGTGCAAATGTCTAACAATGAAAACAAGAATGAAAAGATGGGATCTTCCTGGCATTGAAAGCGTGCTTCAAAGTTCGGCTTATGTGGAGACATTGGTTATAGAAATCATATCCGGCCATATAGAGTCATACACAGAGTTAGAGGTATGTATTTCTTGATCCAATTTCCCGAATGTCATATCAAACGAACTTTAATGCAGAATTAATACTAATCATTACTCAACCTTCTCATAGGTATTGGTCATTTGTGTTGGAGTTTCTTCTTTATCTTTAAATTTTTTCAGCAACTTGAAACTTGGCTTTCATTCATTGATTGGGACTTGGCTTAGGTCCATTGTTCCTATGCACTGGACCCGTCAAGATCATGACATGTGGCCAAAACTGAATTCATTCTATTATTCATTTTCTCATTAGGAACCCCTTATAACCCTTATTTCTTACTATTTTCCAACCTTTTTCCTTCTAAAACCTAATCTTAAATCCTCAAAATCTAAGATGTCCAAAGCTGACTTAGGAATTCTAAATCTGATTTCTTAAAATCCAAGATGTCTAAAGCTGACTCAGGAATTCCAAATCTAATTTCTTATAATCCAAGATGTCCTAAGCTGACTCAAGAATTCCAAATCTGATTTGGCTTTGTTCCCTTCTCTTACATCAACTCCATTATAATTGGACAAAATATCATAATTTAAAACTAAACTTCAAAATGGGCTAATGTAATTTTTATATTGCAGTATCTAGAAAGAAGTTATGATAAAGTGACACATGGGAAATCAAAGGTGATCTATTTCAAGACTTTGCTACGACACCTCAAGACTGTCAAGGTCTTTGGTTTTGAAGAATTTTTCCACACAAATGAAGTGTTCATTTTAGTGGTACAATGTCTACTTAAGAATGCAAAGGTACTAGAGAAGATGGTTATCACTAAACCACTGGTTATGCAAAATCAAACTTGTAATATGCTACGTGAATTTCTATAAATGGCTCAAAAGTTGTTAAGCTTCCCTAGATCCTCTTCTCATGCAGTGGTTATGTTCCCATATGAGTAAAATCATTTTAAGTTGTTCGATCCTCTTAAATGATCAAATTCCTATATGCAGATTAGTTTGGTTCAATGAACTAAAATCTTGCTATAATTTGCTTTAGCTTCTTGTTTCATGTACTTATGTTTTTGTTGTGATGTTAAACTTGCTTTAGGATATGTTCATGCTTCATATCAATGGTTATGTTGCTTATAAATTTTTTTATTTGATTTTAATCACTTTGCCCTTTTATACTTTTAATATCACCGTTAGAAATTTCCAAGATTTGGTTAATTTTTACTACAAAATACATATAAATTGACACTACACTAAATGTGATTAGTATCACATTAACAACATAATAAAAAAAAGTTTTAATTTATATAACACACATATATATGTGTGTGTGTGTATATATATTATTTTGTTTACAAGTTGCGATACAAGTTTGTAGGGCTTATATGCAGTAAATTTTGCAATAGTACTCAGTATTTTTCATAAGATTTATATATAAAATGTAATAGCCTCCAAAAAAAAAAAGAAAAAAAAAAAGAAAACCTTTTCTTTTCCAAAAAAAAGAAAGAAAGAAGGTGACTTGGTTAGTTGGTTGTTTAAGGTGAGTTTAGTTTAGTTTTTTGAAATTGCACTTTTTGAAAGAAAAAAAAATGATGGTTTTAAAAGTATGGTATGAAATTGAGATTTTTGAAAAAGTAGAGTGTTTGGTTAGCACTTATCAAAATTACCAAAAATGACAATATATTTATAAGGGAATTAGTTCATACTTATGGTTTCACCTTAATAATAATAAAAATAAAAATAAAATTATTGTTATAAGGGAATTCTTTTGTAGTTGCACGATTTTCCTGGCCCAAACCCTATTGATTAGGCCTTGGCCCAAGGCGCAACCCACAATAAATATTTGTAGAGGATGGGTCAAAGAACTTAGCCTCAGTGAGCTTACTCGGTCTGATGCATGGACAATATTGTTGCAGGAACAAGAACACAAGGATGGATATCTAACAGAAGATTCTATTTATTCAGTTCCGAATACATTTCTCCCCCCCCCCCCCCTTCTTTGAGGGACTTCACTACATTATATAACTCTCTTATTCTTATCTGAACCTTACACTTGTTGATCATCTAAGCCTCCACTTGAGCACCTGTCCCATCAGACACCCTTATCACTCCTTTGTGAGTTGCAGTGGCTAAGGTAGTACTGTTCAGGGGTCTTTTCCTCATTAATGCGGCCAAGAGGGTGGTTGTGGCACATTTAATGTAGTGGTGGCAGCTTTCCATGAGATATTTTGGGTTTTATTCTTTTTATATGCTGGGAGGGTGAACTGCGATGGTTGGGGCGAGATCTTTGACCGGACTTCGTAATGTCCGAGGAGGAGTTACTCCTCGGAAAGGTTTCTTTTATCGCAATTGGGCTTGAATAATGCTTTATCTGTGACTTCTCCTCGGACAGGATGCTTCTCGGACAGGCCTGAAGTTAGACTAGCCCATTATTTTGGGCCGGGCCCCACAATAGCCCCTCAAAACTCCGGTTTTTATCTCCTTCCGAGGAGAAAAGCGGAGTTTTGATGTTAGTGAGAGGATGGAAGTAAGGAGAGCTTGGGGCGCGCGTGCGGACAGTTACTTTGGACGCGCTACAATTTACGAGGCGCGGCCATTTACTTCTGGAGGCTTTATGTCCCCCTCATCCAACAGTGTGGCGTGGATCGAACGGCCATCGTCTTTTTCTCGTATTTTTAGGTAGGAGCGATCTTTTCTCTCTCCTCCCGGCTATATAAGACGTCAGAGGGGTTCAGTTTTTCTTTTTATCTGCATCTCATAAACCTCAGAGGATTCCAGAGAACTCCATCGAACTCCAGAGATCTACGAATACTTGCGTCCGCTAAGCCACCGTAGCCGTTTTTCGTGAAGCGTCTCCTCCAAGAGAGATTTCTAGGCATCTCATTGAGCGTTTTGTGAAGGTACCAGTAAATTTCGTTCATTTCGCCATTTCGATTCCCTCCTCGGACTTTACTTTTCTTCTCGGTCTTTATTTTCATTCCCCCAGTTCAGCTCAGATGGGTAGATTCGAAAAATTAGTAAAAACTTCGGCCACTATGGAGGCCTTTAGGGCAAAATACCGCATTCCCCCAAGGGTGGGGCTGCAGTACTGTCCTCTTGAAGGAGTATTGACAGATAGAGGCGAGGGAGAAGTTGTTATCCCCATGATTGCTTTTATAGAGGGAGGGATGACACTTCCCATGCGTAGGATTACTAGGGAATATCTGTTCAACCATAGGTTGACGCCGCATCAGTGTGCCCCGAGCATGTTCAAGATACTAGGCTGCGTAGATGTCCTAGACGAGCGGATGAATCTAGGCCTTACCTGGCACGATGTGGCTTATCTGTACGAGTGTCACCACATCGAGAACGGAGGGTATTATCTTAAATCCTGATCCGAGGTCGTTAGGTTGATCTCTTGTCTCCCAATATCCAATAGGACCGTGAAGAACGATTTCCTTATTGCTTTGGGGAAGTGGTTTGATGGTATCCATTGTCCAACTCGAGAAGGAACCCCAGGTGCGGCGTCTTTAGGGCCAATCCTTTTCGGGAAAGGGTTTAGTATTGGGGGGTTGTTTTTCTCGCTTTCTTTACAATTGGAAAATTTCATGAATTAATCCCACTTTTCTTGGGCGTTTGCAGATAAAGTTCATGTCGCTCCTCGGATAAACCTCGTGAATGTGCCGGCGTTGAACTACCTTCTAAGGTCGGAGATTTACGTTACTGAGGACGGACAGTTGCGTGCGGCCCATCTGGTTCTGGGCTATCAACCTCTGAGTCGCTCTTTCCAAGCTATCGGTTACGCCATAAGGGCTGGCAGTCCGAGATTGGCTAGGATTGACGTGTCTAAGACGAGGTTCCTAGCTCAACGTGATCTACCACCAGTCGTGCTACCCGATGTTCGAGATCCTTACTTAGCAGAGCAACTACCTCCGCCAAACGAGCTTGGCGTTGCTGTTCTGGTTGAAGAGGAATCTGAATCATCTCGTCTTTCCCTTGAGGAAGAGATAGACGAGTTTTATTTTGAGGAGGAGGTTCAGCAAACCCCCTTGGTTGAGCTTTCTGATCCTGAAGGAGAGCAGGACCAACACTCCGCAGTTGGTGTTCCTTCAATCATCATCTGCTCGGACGATCCCTCGGACGAAGAGACAGAGCCCATGGCCGGGAAGGGAAAAACTTTAAGGGAGTTGATGGCCTCCCGAGAGAAAGGTCAGTCATCAAAAGGTCAGTCATCAAAGGGACCAACTCAGTCACAGGCCCAGACCCTTCCTCCTGTGGTCCCTCAGGACCCCTCGGACCTCGGCCTTAAGGTTAATCCGGACCTGAAGAAGAAAAGGCCGGTTGACACTCCTGAGGAGGGTGAGGTGGTTGCCCAGCCGACCAAGCAGCAAAAAACCACCCGGGCGCCAAGGAGCAGAAGGGGTAACTCCGCGGAAAGCCGAGATGAGGAGAACCTTGCTGAGATGCGCACTACCCCGCGTACATGGAGCCCCTAGTTGGAGCTAGATGGAGTTGCCATCCCCTACAATTCGTCGGTTCGAGAGTATAACCAAGGCCGAGCAGGGTACGTGGCTGATGCCTTGGAGCAACCCCTACTCCTCCCTCGGGATATGGAGGCCTATAGGCGGTTCTCTCAGCCCGAGATCTTCCTATCCCTCAAAAGGGATCTCGCGATGGTGAGTAATCCTTTTACTGTTTTATTAATTTATTTAACCCTGTTAAATTTTTAAACCAATCTTGTTTCTTTCGCAGATTACTCAGCAGGTATTTGTGGCTGAGGAATTTTTTCGTGATAACCGCAGTCGGGCTGAGGCTGAGACCCAGTTTCGGACGAAGATGGAGAAAACCTTGGGGTCCCTCAAGCACGATCACCTTGAACTCACGGAGAAGTTCAAGGAGTCGGAGAAACGGCGCAAAAGTGCAGAGGCTGGTTTAAAAAGTGCTGAGACCCAGGCAGAGGACCAGCGCAAAGAGCTGTACTCGACCCAGATCAACCTTGCCACCGAGAAGCAGGCAGTGCTGGATCTCAAGACTGCTCTGCAAAAAGTCGAGGATGAGCTGCGGCGGGTCAAAGAGGAGGCTCAGCTGATCCGAGAGGCCACAGAGGCTGAAAAGAATGCTTCTCGCTAGCTCGGGGTCCAAGAAACAGAGGCCAGGCTATCCGAGGAGATTCCCGAGGTGTGCAGGGACTACTGCAGCATCTCATGGGCTCATGCCCTTGATGCTGCAGGAGTTCCTGCGGATTCGGCGCTAAGACTGCCCGAGAACATCTTCTATCCTCAGGAGATCCGAGAGAATCCCGATGGCGCCCAAGAGGCTTCGGAGCAGAATCTGGCGGTGCTTGATGCCGTCCCTGTGCCTGATAAGGCGAAGGATCCTGCCACGGACCCTGCCATCGAGGTTCCTCCTCCTCAGCCCGAGCCAAAGGAAGATCCTCCTGCTAAGGCTTAGCTTTTAGGCTTTTAATATTTGCATCCCCTTCTTTTTTTTTTTGAATGAGAGTCGTCCTGTTTTTGCGCTCTTTTGTAAGGACCTCTCTCTGTATTGTCCTCGGAATATTAATATAGAATGTTTGCTTTGCTTTCTGTGGATGTATGCTAGTACCGCTTCCTCTTTTTTTTTAAACATTTGCAACGACATAAATAAATGTAAATGGTCAAGATAAAAAGGATGCTGGGCAGTGAATTTGGATGGGGGTTGCAATGGTGCTAGATCGCGCGCACGCCTTAAAATGATTTCCCTTAAGTAATAATTTACCAATCTGTCATAAGTAATAATTTCCCCTAAGTCTGTGATCCGAGGAGCCATGCAGGACTTAGGTTCTGTTTAAAACTTGTATAAATTGTCATGAGTAATAATTTCCCCTAAGTCTGTGGTCCGAAGAGCCATGCAGGACTTAGGTTCTGTTTAAAACTATGAATAGTTGCCATAAGTAATAATTTCCCCTAAGTCTGTGGTCTGAGGAGCCATGCAGGACTTAGGTTCTATTTAAAACTATGAATAATTGCCATAAGTAATAATTTCCCCTAAGTCTATGGTCCGAGGAGCCATGCAGGACTTAGGTTCTGTTTAAAACTTGTATAAATTGTCATGAGTAATAATTTCCCCTAAGTCTATGGTCCGAAGAGCCATGCAGGACTTAGGTTCTGTTTAAAACTATGAATAGTTGCCATAAGTAATAATTTCCCCTAAGTCTGTGGTCCGAGGAGCCATGCAGGACTTAGGTTCTGTTTAAAACTATGAATAGTCGTAAATAGAACAGTAGGCAGAGGATAGTCACGAAACAAAACATGGGCTAAGCCATTTTCATTAATAACAATATCTTCTGAGGTTATTTACATTCCATGGTCGAGGTACAGTTTTTTCGTCCAAATCTTCTAGGTAGTAGGCGCCTATCCCGGCCACGGATGTGACACGGTATGGTCCTTCCCAATTGGGCCCTAACTTGCCCCAAGAGGGGTTTTTTGCGCTGCCGAGAATCTTCCTCATCACGAGATCACCCGGACCTAGAGGTCGCAGTTTAACATTGGCATCATACCCTTGTCTCAGCTTCTGGTGATAATAGGCCATATGAATCGTTGCTTTTTCCCTTCTTTCCTCGGCTAGGTCTAGACTTCTTCCCAATAACTCGTCGTTACCGTTTGGGGTAAACGAGTTAGACCTCAGCGTGGGAAAGTTGTTCTCGATTGGGAGCACGGCCTCAGCCCCATAAGTCATCGAAAAGGGGGTCTCACCGGTTGACCGTCGCGACGTTGTCCGATAGGTCCATAAGACGTGCGGGAGCTCTTCTACCCACCTCCCCTTTGCCTCATCCAGTCTTTTCTTCAGTCCGTTCACTATGACCTTGTTCACGGCCTCGACTTGCCCATTTCCTTGGGGGTAGGCGGGGGTGGAATATCGGTTAATGATCCCAAACTCGCGGCAATACTCCCTAAAGTTCTTACTGTCGAACTGAAGACCATTGTCGGAAATGAGTGTACGTGGAGTTTCGAAGCGGGTGATGATGTTCTTCCAGATGAATTTCTGGGCATCCACGTCCCTAATGTTGGCCAAAGGTTCAGCCTCCACCCATTTAGTGAAGTAATCAGTTCTGACTATTATGTATCGCTTGTTCCCCGCAGCTTTGGGGAAAGGTCCGACAATATCAAGGCCTCATTGTGCGAACGGCCATGGGCTAAAGAGGGGGTTGAGAACCCCTCCGGGTTGGTGGATATTCGGGGCGAATCTTTGGCACTGATCGCACTTCTTAGAGTATTCTTGGGCCTCTCTTTGCATGTTCGGCCACCAGTACCCTTGGGTGAGTGCCCTGTGCGCCAGCGACCTTCCTCCGGTGTGACTTCCACAAATCCCCTCGTGTAACTCCTCAAGTAGAGACTTGGATTCTTCTGGATGTACGCAGAGTAGGTACGGTCCAGAGTAGGAGCGCCGATATAGTTTGTGGTCCTCTGATAGCCAGAACCGAGGAGCATTCCTACGTATCTTCTCGGCTTCCAGTTTTTCCTCCGGTAAGATGTCGTTTTGGAGGAAGTTCTTTATGGGGTCCATCCAGCTGGGACTTTTTCTGATCTGATGGACTTGGGCCGGGTTTCTGCTGATGGGACTTGCCTGGACTAGATCTTCAACAAGGATCATTTGCGGCAGATTATGCGCCGAGGACGTGGCAAGAGTGGCCAGTGAGTCTGCATGGGTGTTTACACTCCTGGAAATGTGCGTCAGATTGAAGGATTCAAAACTCATCTGTAGCCGTTTGACTTGTCCCAGATACTCTTGCATCCTAGCATCTCTGGCTTCCAGCTCACCCATCACTTGTCCGACAACCAATCTGGAGTCCGAGAATGCTTCTATTATTCTTCCACCCAATCTTTGAACCATCGTCATCCCTTGAAGTAAGGCTTCATATTCGGCTTCATTGTTCGTAGCCGAGAATCCGAGCCTCAGTGATTTTTCAATGGCAGCACCGTCCGGCGATATTAAAACTATCCCAACTCCAGATCCTCTCTGGTTGGCCGCGCCATCCATGTAGACCTTCCAATGCAAGGTCCCCCCTGCTGAAATTGCACCAACCAATTTTCCATCCATGTCTTTCTTCTCGGTTATTGTTTCTATAGAGGGTTCAGCAAACTCCGCTGCCAAGTCTGTGAGGACCTGTCCTTTGATGGAGGATCTGGGCATATATTTAATATCAAAGGCCCCCAAAAGCGCACTTCACATGGCGATCCTTCCTGTGTAGTCAACGCTTCGAAGCACTGCTCGAAGAGGAAGCTGAGTTAGAACGATGACCGTATGCGCCTGAAAGTAATGAGGGAGCTTCCGGGTGGCATGTACTATCGCCAGGATTGCCTTTTCTAGAGGTAGGTATCGCACTTCGGCCTCATGTAATGATTTGCTCACATAGTAAACCGGTCACTGCACCCCATTATCATCCCGTATTAGTACCAGGCTTACAGCATGGGGAGCTACGGCGATGTATGCAAACAGCACCTCGTCTACCTCAGGGCTGGACATAATGGGTGGTCGTGACAGGTATTCCTTAAGTTGCTGGAAAGCCTGAACGCAATCCTCCGACCATTCAAACCCTCTCCATTTGTTTATCAGGAGGTAAAAAGGTCGACATCGATCCGCTGATCGCGATATGAACCGGTTTAATGCCGCAATCATGCCGGTGAGCTTCTGCACTTTCTTCAGATTCCGAGGAGCCTGTAGGCTGTTAATTGCTTTGATTTGATCGGGACTTACTTCTATTCCCCTGTGGGTTACCATGTACCCTAAGAATTTCCCAGACCCGACCCCGAATGAACATTTGGAAGCATTCAGCCGCAACCGGTGCTCCCTTAGGATGGCGAAGATTATTTTGAGGTCTTTCACGTGCTCGGACACCCTTTTACTCTTCACAACCATATCGTCTATGTAAACCTCAATGATCTTGCCCAGCTGTGACTCGAACATCCGGGTCATCATCCTTTGGTAGGTTGAGCCTGCGTTCTTCAGCCCAAACGGCATCACCTTATAGTGATAATTTCCGATGGGCGTCATGAAAGCCGTCTTCTCTTGGTCTTCTAGCGCAAGGGGTATCTGATGATAGCCCTGGAAGGCGTCCAGGAAGCTCATTCGAGGGTGTCCCACGGTTGCATCTACCAATCGGTCGATTCGGGGTAGAGGGAACGGGTCCTTTGGGCACGCCTTGTTCAGGTCCATGAAGTCCACGCAGACCCTCCACTTCCCTGTCTTCTTCCTTACCACCACCGTGTTTGCCAACCATTCAGGGTAAAAGACCTCTTTAATAGCCCCTGCTTTTTTCAGTTTTGCCACTTCGTCTCTTACGGCACTAGCATGTTCCTTTGAAGGGCGTCGGGGTGGCTGCTTCTTCGGAGTGGAAGAAGGGTTGACGTTCAGGTGGTGACAAATAAGGCTAAGATCAACTCCCGGGGCGTCGTAGGCGTCCCATGCAAACACATCGACATTTCCTCTGAGAAATCTGACCAGTTCCTCTTTTTCTTGAGAAAGCAACTCAGAGCCGACCTGAAAGAACTTCTCCGGGTCGTTGTTGACAGCGATCTTATCTAAACTTTCACACCTTATCTCCTCGGCCAGCCCATCGCCCTGCCTTGCCGAGGTGGCTGGTTGCTATAAGCTCTCTGGGGCCGAGGACTCGGCACGGGGTCGATGTAAAATGGCGGCCACCATACATTTCCTGGCCACGGCTTGATATCCTCGGATCTCTTCTACTTGTCCTCTGGATGGGTATTTTACTTTTTGGTGAAGTGTGGAGGATACGGCTTCTAGGGCGTGGATCCATGGCCTGGCAACTATTGCGGTGTAGGGTGAGTAAGCGTCGACCACGATAAAATTCACCTCCACCACCTCTGACCCAGTCTGTATGGGTAGTCGGATCTACCCCTTCGGCGTAACAATCTTCCCTTCGAAGCTGAGAAGGGGGGAATCATAAGCTGCCAAATCTTCCGGCTTCAAGTTCAGCCCCTTGTACAGATCAGGGTACATTATCTCTACCGCACTTCCCGAGTCTACTAACACCCTTTTTACATCAAAGCCCCCAATTCTTAACGTAACCACCAAGGCATCGTCGTGAGGTTGAATAGTTCCTCTCTTATCCTCGTCCGAGAATCCTAGTATCAAAGAGCTTCCTTTTTTTGACCTTTTGGGTCCCCTTTGCCTGTCCTCGGAGGGGAGCCGATCAACAGCTAGTACCCTGGGGAGGGGTGGCCCAGTTCTTCCTGGTGCGGCGAGGATGACATGTATCGTTCCGGTGGGGGGTCTTAAGGACACATCCTTTCGAGACTCTTGTACTGCTTGACCGGGATGGCCGCTCGAGGGGTGCAGAAGGTGACGCAACTTCCCTTCTCGGACCAACTTATCTAAGTGATTCCATAGATTCCTGCAATCCTCAGTGGTATGCCCATGGTCCTGATGATAGTGGCAGTACAGGTTCTGGTTACGTTTGGAAGGGTCTCCAGCCATCTTTCCCAGCCACCTGAAATATGGCTCGTTCCTTACTTTCTTCAGCACCTGTTGTACTGGCTCCCTGAATACGACATTCACTGTCTGCGGGTTGCTCTGTCCAGCCTGTCGCGAAAAATCTCTCCTCGGCTGGCTAGGGTTATACCGTTCCGACCTAAAATCATTTACTTTGGGGGGGATGACCTTCTCCTTTCCCCTTCCTTGCAGCTGATCTTCCTCCACCCTTTTGTACTTGTCGATCCTATCCATCAACTGATGAACGTCGGCAACTGGTTTACCAGTGAGGGATTTCCTTAAGCCATGCTCGGTGGGGAGACTGCTTTTGAACGTACTGATAGCAACATCATCATGGTTGTCATCTAAGTCGTTATACACCTCCCAATATCTATCCGAGTAGGCTTTTAGGGTTTCTCCTTCGTGCATGGATAAGGACAACAGCGAACTGAGGGGTCGAGGAACTCTGGTGTTCGTGATAAAGCGGGAACAGAAAGCCTGAGTGAGCTGCTTGTAGGAGCCTATGGAATTTGTCTTCAGGCTATTGAACCACCTCATCGCCATTGATCCCAAGCTGGATGGGAAGATTTTGCACATTAGGGCTTCATTTTGTGAGTAGATCGCCATTTTTTGGTTAAACTGACTCACATGCTCTACCGGGTCTGCTCGGCCGTTATAGATGGCGAACACCGGTTGGTTGAAGCGTCTAGGCAGCTTAGCCCCTTCGATTCTATACGTGAAGGGTGACCTTGAAACCTGGTCCAACGCCTTCTTCATAGCATCGTTCCCCGAACCCTTGCTGGATGGGCTCTCATACTTCCGTACAGGGCGTGGTTCCCTTTCGTAGGAAAAGGTTTCACTTGGGGGGGTCCTTGACCTCCGTCGGTAACTCGCATCCTCCGCATTAGAAGACTCGCCTGAGTCAGAGGGAGATCGTTTTCGCTGCACACGTCGTAACTTCCTTTTCAGGTCATCTATCTCTCGCTGCATGACCTGGTGACTATTTCGCCTCTGGGACACGTGACTACCTATCTGAGTGTGACTCTGGCTCGTCCGGATAGTATGCACACTTCCCTCACGATTCCCCCTGCCACCTGGGTTGGTTAGGTTATTTTGCCTCTAGGACTCGGCGGGTTGTGTCTGTTGGGAGTTAGCCTGGTGAGGATCCTCCTGGTGTGGACCTAGTTCTGCCATGCTCGACCGTTGTGCTAGCTGATGCCTTAGTTCTTCCCACAGACGGCGCCAATTGTAGTTGCACGATTTTCCTAGCCCAAACCCTATTGATCAGGCCTTGGCCCAAGGCGCAACCCACAATAAATATTTGTAGAGGATGGGTCAAAGAACTTAGCCTCAGTGAGCTTACTCGGTCTGATGCATGGACAATATTGTTGCAGGAATAAGAACACAAGGATGGATATCTAACAGAAGATTCTATTTCTTCAGTTCCGAATACATTTCTCCCCCCCCCCCCTTCTTTGAGGGACTTCACTACATTATATAGCTCTCTTATTCTTATCTGAACCTTACACTTGTTGATCATCTAAGCCTCCACTTGAGCACCTGTCCCATCAGACACCCTTATCACTCCCTTGTGAGTTGCAGTGGCCAAGGTAGTACTGTTCAGGGGTCTTTTCCTCATTAATGCAGCCAAGAGGGTGGTTGTGGCACATTTAATGTGGTGGTGGCAGCTTTCCATGAGATATTTTGGGTTTTATTCTTTTTATATGCTGGGAGGGTGAACTGCGATGGTTGGGGCGAGATCTTTGACCGGACTTCGTAATGTCCGAGGAGGAGTTACTCCTCGGAAAGGTTTCTTTTATCGCAATTGGGCTTGAATAATGTTTTATCTGTGACTTCTCCTCAGACAAGATGCTTCTCGGACGGGCCTGAAGTTAGACTAGCCCATTATTTTGGGCCGGGCCCCACATCTTTCATACATATGGTTCCACCTTAATAAATTATTATTTTTTAGATTAAAATATTCTAATTTTTAATTTTCACTTTAAACTATAAAATTCTTAATGTAAATGGAAATTGATTTCCATAAAAAATAATAATAATAATAATTCACACCAAAGTCTTAAAAATACTTACCTAGAACATTTTTTATTTGTAAGTTAAAAAACAAAAAAAAAAAAACAAAAAACAAAAAAAAAAAAACAAAAAACGAGATTCTCAAGGGTTGTTTGGTTTGTGTTTCCAAACAACCATTTTTAGTTTTTAAACAGAATTTCACACATTTTCACATACTTTTTCACCTACACGTATTTCCATAAATATTTTTAAACAATAATTTTCAATTTTTAAACACATGTACCAAACGGACCCTCAGCATTTGTCACCCACTAATGCATGGGTGGAGTACTTTTGTTTTTGTATAGAGTGCCTAAGGCTTAACTCCTACGCTTATCAAATTAAAAATCACAAAAAGCTCAGTTGCTTGAGTGCTTCACAGATCACAGTCACATATATTCTTTGGAGCATCTTTCTTAGCGTAGAAATAGAAGGTATGCACCCACCCTCCCTCATCCTTTGGCATCATATTCGCACGCATCAATTTGCGTTTCAATAACGCGAACGTACTTTTTTTCTTTTTTGGGCCTAAAAGCTTAACCAGCGGGAACTAATTCAAGTTTCACATCAAGTTTCACACCCAATATATTGACCTTAGATGGCCAATTGTAACTAGGCCTAAACTACATCCCTGATTAATTGCTTGTCTATTACAAAGAAGAATAGAAGGTGAAGAATCTCACATCACTATTCACTACTGTTGAGTTGAGAATGGAGGAACAAAGCTCTGGTTTTATCCACAGCTTCTCTGACGGATACTATCCCACCAATAATTCTGAAGAAGAAGAAGAAGAAGATGAAGATCATCAAACCAAACGCCGCAAACACGCACCAATCTTAGAAGAAGGTGAAGATCGAATCAGCACCTTACCTGACTCCATCCTCCTCAGCATCCTCTCTTTCTTGCCCACCCAAGAAGCTATTAAAACAGGCGTTTTATCCAAAAGATGGGCCTATCTTTGGACCTCCGTTCCCTCTCTCAGTTTCGAACTCAAAGACTGTCACTCCGATGGATATTACGACAAACGCTTCGACGATTTCACCAGTGCCGTAGATCCCATGGACGATTTCATCAGTGCCGTAGATCACACCCTGCTTTTACACACGGCTCCTAAACTCACAAACTTCTCGGTTCGATTCAAGTACAGGACAAGCCTAAAAGCTCGCCTCGATCTTTGGGTTCGTTTCGCCACTACTGCCAAAGTAAACCAACTTAGTCTACATTTATTTTTAAGACATATTACTGATATCGGTCTTGGCGGATACCAATTGCCTCAGCATCTCTACGCCAATGAGTTTGTTTCTAAATTCAATTTTAGTTACTGCAAAATTTTCCCTAATGGGTTACTACATTGGAGTTCACTCAAGCACTTGTGTATTGGGCAATCGGCCTTGTGCGATGATGTGATAAGGGAAGTGTTAATGGGTAGTCCTAGACTTGAATCCTTGGAATTGCATGATTGTTGGGAGTTTAATCGGTTGGATATAGTGTCCGAGAGTTTGAGAAAGTTGGTGATAGATAGCTATGTGATATATATGTTGGAAGGTAATGTCCGTGAGTTGGAATTGGAAATTGTGGCTCCAAATATCCATTCTTTGGAAATTCTGGGGAATTTTGAAAAGATTAAGTGTCGGATAAAGGATGTGTCGGCATTAATTGAGGCTAAACTCGATTTCGACATGAGGAAGATTCAATATTGTAATTTCGGGGATGATTACCACGCCGAGTATATTAATGAGTATTATGAGGAGGAGGAAGGTTATAAGGAGTACCAAGACATTGTGAGAGACATTCTTGAGAGTGTGCATCATGTCAAGAAACTCACCGTTGGCAATTGGTGTCTCATGGTTAGTTTTCTTTAATAACTCTCTTTGTTTCGTTTGTTTTTCTTGATTGCTAATGTTGATTTCTATTTGCAGATATTAAGGTTGTATCTTTTATTGTTGGTAGTGTCATTGCTTGGCTATATAAATTAAATAATGCACAGCATCTATTGCATTTTTAGTGGCAAGTTATTGTACTATTTGATTTTGCTTTAAATATTTTATATTAATACCGAAAGGAAAAATCACCACACTCTCTATTGTGAGTTGGACTAGGAGGCTAAGGCTGTTGTTGTTGTGAGTTAGGCTTTTTCTCTGGAGCATCTTGATTTTAATCCAAATTGTAATCAATCAAAAATTAAAGGACCTGATATTATTGGTCCAATTTCATGGGTTCAACTTTTGAGTTAGAGATACCTAGGGCATCTGTTTTAGTGCCAAATAATGATTCATCATGATAATCTGTCAGCTCTAAATCAAGGTCTTGGTGCATAAAGTATATATTGACATTTATATAACTTAGCGTTCTGTAACACATGTTAGATAATTTGTTCTGCTGATATATTTTACAATTGACCATGTTATTTGTTCTTAGATTCACTTTAGCCAATTGTGTTTTACATCTTGCTTTGATGGACCTAGATTATATCTATAATGTCAGTGAAACATCTGCCTTCTCCATTGTCAAAGTGCCAATGTTTAACAATTGTAACAAGCATGGAAGAGCCTTCCTGGCATTGGAATCCTACTTCAAAGTTCGCCTTACGTGGAGACATTGAATATTGGGCCTTGTTTGGTTTTTATTTTTTTTTTCATCACTTATCACTCATCACTCATAACCCATCACTTAAAAATACATAACTTGTTTGGCACCATCACTCAGTTCCATCACTCAATATTTTTCACATTATTTATGGGCCCCATTCCTGCCAAATGGTCAGAGCAAACTGTTTTGTTACCTACGGAAGGCTTTCCTCCCCATCTTTTTCTCTTTTCTCATTTTCCCTTTCCCCTTCAGCCCTGTCACTCTCACAAAGCACAAACCCGAACCCATAAAAATTTCTCGTTGCATTTTGAAGGTCATCAAAGTCCCTGAAGGCTTTGATTATGAACTCTACAACCGCAACGATATCAACAGGATTCTGGGTCCTAAAGCTTCTTGCATTTCCTTCAAAGACTCAGCTTGTCGTTGCTTTGGCTACATGGTGTCCAAGAAGAAGTATATCTACACAATTGACGATGACTGCTTTGTAAAGTTCTTTCCTTTTTCCCTTTTCCTATCTGGGTTTTGCTTTTTGTTTTTTTCTGGGTGTTATTGATTTTGAATCTGTTTATATTTTGCCTTTTGATTTCATATTCTCTGCTAATTCTGTTTTTGTAGTGGCGGCATGGATCTGATCTGCATGTTTTTCAATTTAGCTTTTTTTATTTTTTTTGTTACCGATCTGCAATTTTTGAATTTTGAGTATTAGATACGAGTCATGCATCAAAATTATTGTGTAGGTTTGTTTATAAATCAAATCTGAATTCTATGGACTTCAATTCTATGAATCTGATTATACAACAAAACTTCAATTTTTTTTTAAAAAACATTTCCATAGATTTGTGATTCAAAATGCAAATTGGTTGCAGTCTCCATTTTAGTTTCCCCATTGCATTCTGGTTTCCTGTTTATACTTCCTCCATTTAGATAGTGGTCCTTTAGTGCAAAAATTATTAACAGGATTGATAGAACAACATACATCAGACTCCAAATTTTTTTTTTTCACAGATTCTTAAATCTTTTTTTTTTAATACAACTCCAAAAGTTTTGGAGTCTTTTGGAGACCAGACTCCAAAATTATTACAACACTAAAAACCAAAACGTTTTATGCCATTTATATGGTTCACATAAGTTCTATTTTATTTATATTTTGGAGTAATTGGAATGGTCCTTGAAGTTCTACCCTTTTTTAATACAATACTAAAATTCAGAGAAAAAAATACTGGTCTTTTACAGATGCATACCCCAACTATTTTCATAAACAGGATATCTTTATTTAAAAACAAAATAATGTTTTTAAATATTTTATTCTAAAGAAGGAATTGGCCAGCAAAAACGGCAGGGAACTTATTATCATACATTTACCGATCAGTCATCTTGTCAAGACTACATACCTTGGAATTCTATATGGGTCACTGACACAGCTAATTTCTTTAAGAGCTTAGTTTTACTTGATGTTGGAAAGTTTGTTTTCTATCTAATTTGTGGAAAGATTAAGACAACATTGTGTTTTGTTTTTTTTCCTATTGTTACAGACTTAAAAGTAATGTTTTGATATGCCAGGATAAATTTTATTAAACAAAAAAGAACCCTTTCAGTTGTTATGGCTATTATTTGGCATCAAGTTAACAATTGAAATTGGTTTCACCTATAAATTTGGTACTTAGTTTTCTACACACCTTGTTGGATATCATGCTTTGATTCTGTGGCAGCAAAAGAGTATTTCCTATAGACGTTACATTTTCTGTGTTGGCTCAATTGATTTCTCCCCCCCCCCCCCCCCCCCCCCCAAATCTTTATAGTTTTTTTTTGCTAATTTATTTGTCTATCTCTTAAGCTGGCAAGCATATGTAGAACTATATGAATAGAATAATAAACTATTGCCTCAACTAACTCAGCCTTACATTCATTAACCCAAAAATTTCCTCAACTATCTTTCCTTGTTAGTCATAGTCATCTTTCCTTGTGAAGCATTTATTGGCAGACTGGGTGCAATTTTACACTGCAGGTCTATAGCTCACCTGAGATGGTTTTGACTGGAGCAGTGGGTCAGTGACAAACTTGTGTGACTCGATGGGTTTCGCTTTTGGAACATGCTTGGACAAACATGAGATAAAAAGAAAAAATATACTGGGTTATAAAAGTGGGGTGGGTTTGGCTAAAATAGAAGACTGCAACATAATATGGGCTTTATTTCTATTTATTTTTGTAATGGTGGTAAAAAGTGCTTTAGTTCTTGTCAACTTATAGAGTGCTATTGTTTTATGTATAGGATTAATTTTTGTATTCTGTGGTATGACCATCCGGTGGTATTTGAATATGACCATCCAGTGGTATGTATGACATTGTATGGTATGACATTAATTATTGATATAGGTTAGCAGCCAATGTAATATCTGTTCTAAAGAGTCTCTAGTTCAAATATTGCATTGTTTTTTATCCTGCCAGTTCTGTGGACTAGAAAAAAAGTCATCCATTTTGATGGAAACAAAATGGATTTTATTTCATGCATGGAACCATATGGCTCACTGATTATAGGATTAAACTAAATGAAGATGCTTGTTATGAATGTACATTACTGATCACACTGCACTTGGTATTAGAAATTTTCCTTTGTTAGTTTAACTGGAGTAGCCTGTATGTGTTCTTTTTTGAGATAATTGACCGATTAATGTTGTAAGTAACAGTAATCGTAGTGTTCAATTGCATTGTCTAAAGTGGATGTGAAATGGCATTTTGCATTTACTCTTTCCTTCCTTATCTTATCAGCATCACAGTCTGTAAAGAAAATCATTGAATGATATCCTTACATGCTTGGCACTATGGCTGGAGGAGCTGCTGACTATCAATTTTGGCACAGAAATCTGGGCATTAAGGTAATTTAATAAAATGTTTATGCTGTTTTCCCCAGATTTAGAATGTATTTTTTTCAGGCATGTTGGCTACAATTAATTTTGAGTCCGTGAGTGTATAACAATTATGATATGTTAGTATCGTTAGCTTTATGCTGTATACTTTGTGGTGTTGATGTTATCAGGAAAAGTCTAATGTGTTAAGCGAACCTTTTTAGTATAGTGAAGCTGATGTCTCAATGCTTTGCATGTACATTAGGCAGCTAGAAATTGGTGTAGTGGTGGTGGTTTCTACATACTGGGTTATCTTGACTAAAAAAAAAATTACTTATTTTCATTATGACACTTATTCCTTAGTTCTTTTTGAAGATGGATAATTGAAGTGGTAGAAATAATAATAATCCCTCCCAAAATGGAAAAAGAGTGTGATTTGTTAAATAGTCACTTCTAATTTGATTGTTTATGCAAAGCCAGTTAGGCCTTTTACTTAATCTTTTAGGTGGTGGCTAACTCAATGCCCAATTAAGAAACCATATGCTTACCATAGAAAATAGTTTGAACTCCTGGCATGCCCTGTTGTGAATATGTCATTACAGGCAGTGCCCACTTCTTTAGTATATGGAACCTTTGTTTTTGATAAGTAGTATATGGAACCTTTACAACCCAATATTATGTGTTTTCCTTCTTTTGTCACTGCCTAATTGACACTTTCTTGGCATTATTTAGTGCCGATTGCACGGATTGGCAAACAAGCGCAGAATTTCAGTCACAGGGGCATCAAAGCTGTTGGCAAACATTTTGTACTCTTACCGTGGAATGGGTCTGTCTGTTGGGACCATGATTGCTGGATGGGATGAGATTGTAAAGACACATGACTGTACCATGTCATCTTATTCTGTACTCTTTTAAGCAGACTCTTGTAATTTGTATTTTCTATGGGTTGTAGATAGTATTACTTTCCTTTAAATATCAGATATAAGAGCAAGAATTAGGGACTGAATTGTAGGACTGAATTGAGGACTGAATTTGTAATTTGTATTCTTTACTCCTCCTCCCTGCTTTCTGCCCAGGTTTATGGATGTATGGGAGGACTGAATTGAGGGCTAAGCATTGAAATTTGGTGCTTTGTTTTTAAATATTCTGCACTCCATCAAGTTATATATAGCAATTCTCATGTACAGGATGCATGAGAATTGTGGTGTAAGTTTGTCAGGCCAGCCTCCATACTATTTAGGAACTTGGCTAAACAGGCCAGCCTCACTCATTTCTTGTACATGCACAATTTGTACTTGTATGACTTCCATAAGCACAGGAGCATGCTGCCTTATCCTACTTTTCCATAGTCCATAAGCATAGGAGCATGCTGCCTTTTTTTCATTACCACTACTATCCAGTTATGCCAAGTACAGTGGAATAGGAAATGGTTGACGTAGCCGGGGCATAGAGCTCATGCTGAACTTGGACACTCTACTATAGATGTTCTCTCCTTTAAGAGATGGATTCCAAGACATACTTACAAGGCCTAAAATCCTTTAAGCACATGCATTTCCAGTTGGTCTTTGAAACTATTTATAGATAGACTTGTCTGTAAGGTTATCACTTACTAGAGCCCTATGATTCATGACTCTGTAGTTTTGTTAGGCGGCCATTTTTGTCATTGATTGTTCAAAATAATGCACTAACGTTATTAAGCACATGCATTTCCACTTTTGTCATGTCATTCCAAAATAATGCACTAACATTACAAGTTAAAATAAGTTATACATCCATTTACGTAAATAATATTTTCGTCACATATTATAGTGCCAAAACAATTATGATGCAAAGCCATAGCATCTACATTGCACATTAGTAAATGGTCAATTGCCATTTTCAACATATAATCATCTCACATTGCCATGGGCAACATAATCATCCCACATTGTGTCAGTGATATGGTCCCTAAATTGGCCCATCGCTCTCTTCGATGCACTTGACATTTCTAGTACATGCCTTTGGGTTGCTGAGCTTGTTGATGCTCTAGC
Source organism: Quercus robur (assembly GCF_932294415.1). NCBI lineage: Eukaryota > Viridiplantae > Streptophyta > Magnoliopsida > Fagales > Fagaceae > Quercus > Quercus robur. Next base: position 83,344,473 of record NC_065538.1, on the reverse strand, counting down.
ATGGCCATTGCCTTCGCCATCGCCACTGCCTTCGCCATCACTCTCCCCTATTGTTCTGAACAATTCATCACTCCGATTGTTCATACGTATGAAATTATGTAGAGCACAGTACACAACAATCACATAACGCTGCCTAATTGGCTTGAAGTTTGGCATTAAATTCAGAATGGGGAAACAGGCCTTCAGCACTCCAAAAGACCGCTCAATAACCATCCGCAAGGATGAGTGCCTGTAGTTGTACAACTCTTTCTTTAATGTTATCCATCTACCGGCCGAGTGGAATTCCTGTGCATGGTACCTAGTTGACTTGTGAGGGGGGAGAAGACTAGTGCTAATTGGTAGACCCAAATCCACCAAGTAGTATGACCCTACACACACACAACCAGCCAGCACATAATTATTTCGTTCATAAATATACTACTTAGACGTGGAGGATAAAATAACTTTAGTTAAAGTCACAGAAATGTATAGTACCTGTTGGTGGCCATGGAAATCCATGCTTCCGGTCACTGGTCGCTTCCTCGAAAACTCTTGAGTCATTCGCACTGCCTTCCCACCCAGCATGGACAAATGTGAACTGCATGTCCATGTTACACACACACAACACATTAGTTGTTATAAGGCTCTTGCGGTCCCTGTGTGTTTGAGTCTCATTTGCAGGAGGTCGGGTACTCACATGCGTTCCATCCATTGCTCCTACACATCTCTACACATGAAAGTTTTCATTAATCATAGCAAGCACATATCAAATATCATATTATTTTACTATTATACAAAGTTAGTTAAGTAATGGAATGTTTTGTACCTCAAACCATGGCCAGCACTTGTTCACTTGAAGATGTTCAGGGAGGCCTGTGACATTCTGATCAGGTTTAATTAAATGCTTCGCATAGTGGTGGACAACCCGCAATGCCTTACGAAAATGTCGACACACGGTTTCTGTTGAGTGTTGAAACCTGTCTGCAACACATCTAAAGCGGGTGTTGTGTCCAAGTACGTACAATAACATGGCCACGGCCTAAGTGGCATTCACCGAACCCTGTCCGTCCCTCAAGTAACCATGTTGAGCCAACTCGTCCACTAAATGTAACAGCAATGCAGGTGTCATGCAGAACATCTCAAAACACTTACCTTGATTACCTTCAGTGACCTCGTCCATATACGCCTTGCCGGTCAACGCACTTGTTCGCATTGGTTGTTTATCATAATGCCGCTGCATGTACGCATATATCTCCTCGATTATAGGATTCACTAAATTAAACTCTGCTTCTTCTTCACGTTCGAACTCCTCATCGGTCTAGTCATCATCATTATCTTCATCTACATTGCTGGAACCAACGTCATTGAAGTATGCATCATTGAAGTCATACTCTTGGAACGCTCGTGACCAGTCATTTTCGGATGCCATAAGTGACCTACACATTGGCACAAACACACTATTCAGGTGGGTTATGTAAAGAGAGAGATTTCTAGTAAATATTTTATTCTTAACAGTCTACACCTCAGCCTGTAGTCCAACAAAGTGATGAGACCATCAACATAGGAAATAGAAACCTATCAAATAGTCCTACTAATAACATCAACCATAGATTGTAAGAAGACAATAAATAATAATTAAAATAAAAAATAGCATAATATCAACGTATAATATAAACACCTAATTCAACAATCACAATTATAAACGTATAAAAATCAACGAACCCAAAATCCAAATCCATAGCATAATAAAACACAAACCATACAAACATCCCAAGTTTGTAAATAACATAAACCTTCGTATTATCCATATCAACGTATAATATAAACACCTAATTCAACAATCACAATTATAAACGTATAAAAATCAATGAACCCAAAATCCAAATCCATAGCATAATAAAACACAAACCATACAAACATCCCAAGTTCGTAAATAACATAAACCTTCATATTATCCATACAAAACAAAAGCAAGTAAATAGAACAACCCGAATCCATAGTATGTAAAAACCAAATAGCTTAGACTTAATGCAACACTGCTCTCCCTACTAACCAAATACAACTACAACTAAGTACTAAATAATAAGCATGTAAATATGTCAATCCTCCTCCGGGTTTAGGATGTCCTCAATCCAAGTCTTCCTCCTATGCTCCGGCATACCCATAAACACTACCCTATTATCCTTTTGTTGCAAAACCTTTGACACCTTGACATAGGCCTTGTTACTCAGATCCTCATATGAATTCAGCAACTGAATTGCATTGCCAAGTGAACAAGGATCACCCCCTACGCCGGATTGGGCGAACTGCTCTAATGAACTGCTGGACTTGCTGAGTTTACCACTGAACCTATCCTTCGTCATTGAGGTGTAGTCCTTTAGGGCCACAGTCAGTTCACTTAGCTTATCCGACTTCTTCAAGACTTTCTTACCCTTGCCACTTGCATCTTGCACAGGACATTTTTTCGCCCGTTGGGTTACCTCCTCAACCTCAACATCCTCCACATTTTGCGGGAAACTATCAAAGTTAGGAGTGTAACAGTCATCGTCCACATTGATGGGTGCACTTGCATTGGCATTGGCATTGGCAAGCTCTTCCTCTAGGGCACCCTCCTCATCACTATTCAAGGGAGGAGTGTTTGAGGAGATCTGTAGGTTCCCAGTCGCAGTACTAGGGGCGAACAACTGCTACAATGATGGGTAGTCTAGGCATCCCTGTTTCCTTAAGTTAGCTGCACCATGATTGCCCTGCAATGTCCTTGGAAACATTAGCACACTAAACGCACCAGTTCATATATTACCAACTTAAAGGAAACTTGCATAAATAAATAAAGGCAATAACTAATATACCTAAAAAAAAACGCACCAGTTCATATATTACCAACTTGGAGGCAAATTGCATAAATAAATAATTGCAATAAGTTATATAAATAATAAACAACAGTAAACATACTGCAATCACATTCTGCCACACCTCGTCATCACAAGTAACTGTTTGGGTCTGCTCATCCCACCCCAACCCTGTGTGTCTTAGCAATTGGCTCCACTTGCGTTGTTTAAGTCGAAGCCTATTATGCTTCTGTTGAACTTGCTTAAAGATAAAGTCTTTCCCGGTCCTTTGGTTAAGTTTAGTTGTAATTGATGCCCACGTAGGACCCTTGAACACACCATTTGGCATGTTACCCTTAAGTTGTTCCTCCAACATGGTCTCAATAAAAATATGTTCTACATGGGGAGGCCACTTCTTCTCATCCGTTTCTTGTGATTCATGTGCCATCTATTTGAAATATCTCACGTGGTAAGCTCATGACAAATAATAATTGTAAGAATTGATTAATAGGACTATAGGATTCATGTACCACATAGGTTTAAGAGGTCCAAAAAATGAAAAATATTCCACAGTTAAATCAACATAGATAAGAAAAAGCATGCACGGAATGTAAGAAACAGTGGTAATATATAAGAAATAGTGGTAATATATAGATCCTTCATCGAGGTTTACCACACATACAATGTGACCAGATATACAAAAGATGGAAGTCGAAGCAATGAGTTAGTAAACTAAATAAGGGTCACAAATTCATCACTAGGTTAGTGCATGGTTAAGTACATGGTAATCCATAAGAAAGTACGCTACTGAACATAATGAGAACAAAATATGTCAGCAGATCAAAAGGGACATGCACTAAATTGCTTCGACTATGCATCCGCCTCTTACTGAGGTGGGTCATCAGACAATCGGTCTGGAGAGGCCACATGGGAATCGTTGGGCCGAAGAGATCTAGTACGCACCCCCATTGCTTTGCGATAATTCCGATGAATACGCTTCCACCTCCTAGTTACCCGCCTCACAGTAAAGGCCTTCCCTAAGTGGGCATTAAGATTGTCTGTGATCTCCTCCCACACTGGCGCATTGGCATGATAAGGACGCAAATTCCCACAACAATAGTGTCCGAGTATAGAGTCACACAACAGATCCTCACAATTGGCATCCCATGTTTTCAACTCCACAGCCATCTTAAAGAACAACACACACATCTCATACACAATCATATCACAAGTACAATAAAGATATCCCAGTATTTTTAGAGGAACAAATATTGAGCATAGGATCCCTATTAATATGCATATATTACTGCAATGACATGTACTGAATCATTCTTATGAAATTCATAAACAGTATTAAAGATATAAGCAAATCAAGAAGACACAAATATTCAACAAAACATTACACTTTTATAGAGTAGGTTTTTTTTATTTTTTTTTTTTGTTTGATAAGTACTTTTATAGAGTAGTTTCTAAGTCCCATACAAACTCAACTAACAAAGACTTCTGACAATTTGTAGTTAGATACAAAATCTATGCAATTAACATTGTTAAATATTGATCACTAACTGGATGAACATTGTCATGCCAAGAACACAATGACAATAAAATCAAGCATGATTCACAGAGCCTATTTTTCAAGTCATATTCCAACCTGTTACCAATTTAAAAAGGACAAATTCCATTGTAGGTCATAGCAGGACAATAGACTACAAGCCATACAACACTAAAATGGAAACAATCTTGGTCTAAGATTGGTAGATTACCCAATTTAGGCCATATTGTCTAATTATTAAAAGAGAAATCAGAGAGTTCCATTCACATGCAACACAAAGCCAAAAGCAAGTTGAAGCAATTCCCAAGGGCAAACACTTTAAAGGAAGAATCTGGCGAGGAGAATTACTTGTCTAACCTACATAGATAACTACTAATGAAGTGGGGAACCATAGAAATGCCTACATAATGATGAAACCATGCTCAACCACTTAACTACAACCCAAAATGTAGGTGGACTCAATCACAGTATCCAATTATCCAGTTAAGGTGAAATAGTGAAAACAATATTGAAGAGTCATTGAATGTCAATTAGCCACTAACACTTTATATTGCTATTGTTGCTAATAATAAAATCTAGTAGAAATTAATAGTCTTTTGTAGAATTTGTTGATCTTTTAAAATCCACAATGCAATTTTTTAGGAGTTTCTCTAGTATGCTTCTAGTGTATTAGAGTAAACTTCTCCAATGATCCTATCAATAAATTGATCTTTGCTTATCAAAGAAAACAATATCAGGTTGCCAATGAGCATTAACTCAAATGGATGGTAAGGTCACGGGTTCAAAACCCACTAAGTGTGAATTAAAGCATGTAAATATGTAAATTTGAGATAATATTAGACTTTATGGCTCTCTCTCTCTCTCCCCTTCGTTTACTGCTAGGATCACTCAAATCCAATGTTACAGTAAACCTACCATCCTTGGCCTTCCCAAAGATATAAAATTTACTAATTCAATTTTTTACTTTCCAAGAATTTTCTCAGTTATCAAACAGACAGCAATTAAAAATAATAGTAAAAAAATTCCAAGAAATCAGCTTTAGAAAACATAGTACAGTAACAGAGATTTCATATAATACCCATCAAGAAAAACAACAATGCCAATAATTCTACAAAATTATAAAAACACCCACTTCAACAAAGAACCAAAAATATTCAAATTTTTTTAATAAAAATTTATTAAAAAAATAAAAACAGAACCTGGGGAAAAATTTTCATAGTCGTATTCTCTCTGGGGAGGCCTTGGAGGCAGTTTTTTCAGATGCTTACCCAAACATCAAACAAAGAAAAAAAAGAAAAAACAAAAACAGAGAAGCACAGGTTCAAATCAGATGCTTACCCAAACATCAAACAAAGAAAAAAAAAAAAGCAGAGAAGCAAACTTTCATCACCACAGTTGAAAACCCATCACCACGGCGAAAACCCAAACATCAAACAACGAACAAAAAGGAAAAAAAAAACAGAGAACCAAAAGATGAGAAATACCCAATCCTTGATTTGGATTTACAAGATGCGAAATACCTTCGGATTTCTGTGGAAAAAGCTGAGAAAGAGTTCGGTCGTTGGCGTGTGAAGCACTGCGTTACCGTGACACGGCGGGGCGGGTTGGCTGAGCTCGGATCGGTGAGGGCAATGAGAGCTTCTTTTAAACTTGTGGTGTTACTGGAGTGGAGATGAGGTTTGATTTGAGATGAGAGCTCTGTTTACTGAAGAGAGAGGTTTTGATTTGAGATGAGAGAGCTCGGTTTGATTTGAGATGAGAGATCTCTGTTTACTGAAGACAGAGGTCTGAAATGAAAGAAGAGAGTCATTGAAGAGAGCATCAAAAGGCGCGCTGCACGTTAATTGCTCTAACTGTGGGACCGGGTATGTAGAGTTATTTACGAAAATGCCATTGAAAACAGAGTTATGGAAATTGAAAACAACAATTTTGTGTTTTCAGTTTCCATAACTCATCACTCAAAAATCAGAGAATTGAGTAATGGAAACAGAGTTTAGAAATCCAAACAACCTTTTGAGTTATGGGTCCCACCATTTTTGAGTTATGAGTTATGGAAACAGAGTTATGAGTTGTGGAAACAGCAAATCCAAACACCCCCTTGACTTCTCACTCTCAATGACACCGTTAGCAGTATGTTTTCTTGGACCAGTTTCCCAAATGTCATATTAATAATGAAGGGTTAATTCTAATCATTACTATATATATATATATATATATATGGCGAAAAGCCACTTTTAGTCCCTACATTTTCAGGTGATTCCCATTTTAATCCCTACATTTTATTTTTACCGCTTTTAGTCCCTATCCTGAAAAACGCTTCTCGTTTTGGTCCCTGCCGTTACATCAGAAACGGAGAAAGCTGACGTGGCAAACGGCAAGAATAAATAATAATAAATTAATGTCCACATGGCCTAAATTAATAATAAAAAATGCCACGTCAGCATCTAAATTAAAAAAAATTAATTTATTAATTTTAACTAATTAAAAAAATTAAAAACAGAATTAAAAACTAAAAATCATATGAATTGAGATCTAGGTGTGTCTTGAACAAGAATAACAAGAACACAAACCCAGATCTAAGAACACAAACCCAAAAATTAAAAAAGAAAGAAAAAAGAAAAAGAAAAAGAGAGAACAAACTAGACATCAAGAGATTGAACTAAGAAGATGAAAGATCTGGGTTTTAATCAATTTTTTATTCCCAACATTTCTTCTTTTCCCTCTCCTCTCTCACTTCTCTGTTCTCTGCTTTCTTTTCTCTCTCTGCCGTGACATGTGAATGTTCTTGGTGGTTTCGTGGTTGTGCTTTGGCGGTTCGTGGGTCTGATTTGGTGGGTGAGGTCATGAGGCACGGTGGTGCTGAGTCGCTAGTTGCCGTGGATGGCTCATGTGGTGCCGGGTTACTGGGATTCATGGGTTTTTGTTGGGTATCGGATTCATGGGTTTATGTTGGCTGTGATAAGGGTTTGAATTTTGTGGTGGTCAGATTCGTGGGTGAGGATGTGCTCGATGGTTTCGCTGTCGATTTGGCTGTGGGTTGTGGGTGACTGTGCTTCAATGGTTCTGATTGGTTCATAGGTCTGATTGGTTCGTGGTTCATGGGTTTTTTGGCCGTGGATCGTGGCTTATTTGGCCGTGGGTTGTGGCTGATTTGGTTGATTTGGTGAGGACGTGCTCGATGGTGTCGCCGTCGGTTTGGCCGTGGGTTGTGGGTGACTGTGCTTCAATGGTTCCGATTGGTTCATAGGTTCGATTGGTTCGTGGTTCATGGGTTTTTTGGCCGTGGATCGTGACTTATTTGGCCGTGGGTTGTGGCTGATTTGGTTGATTTGGTGAGGACGTGCTCGATGGTGTCGCCGTCGGTTTGGCCATGGGTTGTGGGTGACTGTGCTTCAATGGTTCCGATTGGTTCATAGGTTTGATTGGTTCGTGGTTCATGGGTTTTTTGGCCATGGATTGTGGCTTATTTGGCCGTGGGTTGTGGCTGATTTGGTTGATTTGGTTCATGGGTTTTTTTTTGGCCGACTCTGTGATTAAAACCCAGATCTTTCATCTTCTCAATTCAAGTTCATTCCCTCTCTTTTTTTTTTCTTTTTTTTTTTTTAATTTCTGGGTTTGTGATCTTGGATCTGAGTTTGTGTTTTTGTTGTTCTTGTTCAAGACACACTTAGAACGCAATTCATATGATTTTTAGTTTTTAATTCTGTTTTTAATTTTTTTTAATTAGTTAAAATTAATAAATTAATTTTTTTAATTTAGATGCTGATGTGGCATTTTTTATTATTAATTTAGGACACGTGGACATTAATTTATTATTATTTATTCTTGCTGTTTGCCATGTCAGCTCTCTCCGTTTCTGATGTAACGGCAGGGACCAAAACAGGAAGCGTTTTTCAAGATAGGGACTAAAAGCGGTAAAAATAAAATGTAGGGACTAAAAGTGGTTTTTCACCTATATATATATATATATATATATATATATATACTTTAGTTCAATGGGCCTATCTATTTATGGGGTCACAATGATCCAGTGAGTTCTTGACGTAAAGAGTAAATGTTGATTGTTGACTTTTTGAACTCTGAAGTGGTTGTTTTGTGAACTATTTACTCAAAACCTTCTCATTGATAATACATAATCTTTCTTCTTACAACAAAGACATCAGTAATTGTATCAAGTAAAAGTCATTCATGGCCAAATTTTTATCCCGGATTTCAGGCATAGACAACGAGAAGACTTTTTCACTTAAATTTAATTTAATTTATTTTTAAGTGTCAAAAGGCAATTCTCTAAGCTTCAAGTTTCTGGACATTGGCAATTCTAATGGTCTATTGAGCCTTATTTTGGATTTATTTGAGTTTAGTGATTTGGGTTGGGGTTCGTAGTAAAAATCCATGTTCCACTAGGAATAGGTATTGGATAGTTTGCTTTCTATTCAAGAATTATTATTATTATTATTCTTTTTCTCCATGAGCGGTGAAGCTTTGTTTGAAGTTTCATAGGAGGTGTGATGTTAGAAGTTTCTTCTTTATCTATAATTTTTTTCAGCAACATGAAACCTAGCATTTATACATTGATTAGGACTTGGTTGGGTCCATTGCTCTTGTGCATTAGACCCGTCAAGATTATGACATGTAAAGTGAACACGTATCATAATCTTTACAGGTCCAGTGCATTGGAGTATTGACCCAATCTTTTCCCATTGATGTATCGCCCTTTAAACCCCAAAATCCAAAATCACCTATCCATCAAAATAGTCTCAATTACTCCATGAAAATGCTAAATACTATGCACAAGTTACTTTTCATAGCAACTCAAGTTTCATTAATTTATTCCCATTGTTGGATCTCCTAATCCTACTATTCCTTTTCTCATTAGAAACCCTTATAATCCTTTTTTCTTACTTTTTTCTAGCCTTTTTCCTTCCAAAACCTAATTATAAATCCTTAAAATCCTAGATGTCCAAAGCTGATTCAAGAATTCCAAATTTGATTTGGCTTTGTTCCCTTTTCTTATGTCAACTCCATTATAACATGACAAGATATCATAATTTAAAAGTTGACTTCAAAATGGGCTATTGTACTTCTATTTTGCAGTATCTTGTAAGTAGATCAGATGAAGTGAACTACTGGAAATCAAAGGAGATCTATTTCAAGTTTTTGCTACGATGCCTCAAGTCTATCAAGATCAAGTTTCTTCTTTTTGAAGGACTCCACACAAAGGAATTCATTTTCTTGGTACAATATCTACTTAAGAATGCAAAGGTGTTGGAGAAGATGGTTATCACTAGCGCAATGCCTATGCGAAATCCAACGCCTTATATGCTACCTAAATTTCTACGAGTGGCTCAAAAGTTGTTAAGCTTCCCTAGATCCTCTCCTTATGCAGTGGTTATGTTCCCATATTAGTAAAATTATTTTAAGTTGTTCAATCCTCAAAAACGATCAAATCTGCATAAATACGTAGTAGTTATGTAGATTAATCTAGTTCAATGAACTAAAATCTTGCTATGAGTTTGCTTTAAGTTCCGATTTCATATACTAATGTTTTCTTAGTTAAGTTTTCATTTGGATATATTCATGGTTAATGTCAATGGTTATGTTGCTTATAAAGTTTTTGATTTGATTTTAATCACTTTGCTATTTCAAAACTTTCAATAACATTGTTTGATATACTTAATTTGATACTCTATAAAATTGAGTGATGTTAAAAATATTAGTACAATTTTATTAGATAAGTCTTAGAAATGCTACACTTTTAACATGCTACCACAAGTTTTAGTGTTTTACTATAAAAAAAATTAATGTGGTGAGAATATAATTGGTGGCACTTCAACATATAATAAATGAATGTTTGAACTAGTTTTATTTTTGAAATTGGTGACATGTCAATTTGCAAGAGTTATATGGTAAAATTTGAAGAATCTTTAACATTGTTCAAGTGAATTAGTCAAATTAAAAAGAAAGAATAATGCATTTTAAATAAAACAAAATATAATATATAAAAAAGAACTAAATTGAAGTAAAAAATAAAAATAAATATTATTTAAGTGATATTTGAAAATAAAAAGGCACATTTAAAGTATATTGCTTAGGCCTCAAATTGTGCCTTGAATTATTGCTTAATGAATGTTGCTATGGTTACGGGTAATACAATTTTTACTACATTGTGCTTATAAACTGATATGTCATCAATCACGATAAAAAAATTTACACATTCTTAATCGAGATAGTTGAAACTTATCAATCACTATTAATGCTACACCGGTTTATAAGCTTTTATGCTGTAAAACTTGTAGTACATTTTTCATTTTCCTTAGATCAATTAATTTTTTATTGAGATAAATTAATTATTATTTTACTAGCCAATATCCCCATTGGTGCACTTTCAAAAATTTTGTAAGAAATTATCCTATAACCCATTGGGTTCATCAATAATATTATAAGCTGTAATTATAGTCTTTGTAAACTACAAGTGATTGAAGGTTATGTAATCTATTATCTCTTTTTTCGCTTAGTGGGATTCTGGGATGACTTACCAATACTATTATTTTAATACACCAATCAGCATTCAGAGAAGCCAACAACTAAAGGGAGAAGAAGACAAACATTGGGGTTGGAAAAGTGTAGTTGATATTTTGAAATTAAAGGTCATCATTCTCGATGTGGAGAATTTAATGTGAAATTGAGATAAGATGGCATGAAGGTTTAAACAACTATATATAAAGCATGAGAAGTGTAAGAGCATTCTCATCAAAGATTTTAAAAAATTTAGCATTTAGTATCTTAAAAATTTACTTTATCAATTTTAACAACTCACTTTACAATATATTCAATATCAAAGATTTTATATTTTTTACCACTTTATTAAAATATTATTTTTTTATTCTCAATCTCATCTCTTCCACTACCAACAAACCCATTGCCACTGCCAACACCCACCACCACCACCACCACCCACAACCTTAACCCCCAACCACAAAAAAAAAAAGAAAAAAAAAAAAAAAAAAAAAAAAAACCCCAAAAAACCCAAAAAACAATCCCAAAACCCCTACAATTGGCCACCACCAATGGAGGAAAAAAAAAACACAAACCGGAACCACAAAAAACCCACAAATTGGAACTTTCGCTAGCCACCAGCCATGCTCACCACCACCAACACCACTATGGTAACCACAACCCACTGCAAAACCCCAAAACAACCACCATTAGCCCCCACTACCACCATTGTGGCAGCCACAACCCACGACAAAAAAACCCAAAACAAAACCACCACCACTGTCATCAACAACCCACCACAAAACCCATTAAAATAGACCAACACCACCAGCTAAAACGACCACCATCAGAATCACAGGTTACCTCCAAAAAAAAAAAAAAAAAAAAAAAAAAAAAAAAAAAAAAAAAAAACTTCAGCACCACCACTACCACCGTGATTTTTCAGTTGTTGATGCTAGTGAAAGAAGAAAAGAGAGAAGAAGTTAGACCTGTGAGAGAAAAAGAAAGTAGAAAAGAAAGAAGAGAATAGTGAGAGAGATCAGAGAAGGAATAAAAAAATATTTTTTTTTTGTTTACAATTTAGCTACCGTGAGCTGTTACTGGTAACCAGATGGCCTCAGTCGGCCTTTTATTTGTACATTTCTGCATTTTAGTTCAGAGCCCAGTCGCTTGAACCCCTGTACTTGTAACTTAACCCCTTTTGGTATCAGAGCCAAGTTGGCCGGTAATAGTTTGTTGTAAGTTACATTTTATTTTCAATCAAGTTGGCAGGTTCTACCGCCATAGTTATCAATTATTTTGAGCATTATCATTATTTTGATTATGTTATCTCCTACAAGTTTTATCTTATTTTACATCTATTTCCTAATAACTCTTTCATTACCATTCATCGTCTTCTACATTTATTATCTCTTTTTTGTGATCTATCATTTGGTAGGCTGAGCCTCCTTCTTAACCTTTTGTTTATTATTCTGTGTTATCTATTCAAGCTAATCCTTCATTTCCCAGTTACCTGCTTTTCTTATTTCTGTGTTTAGCCCCACCATTTGTTGCAGATGTATACTGTTGAGACAAGTAAGTCCAGGATCTGTGCCTTTTGACAACCCAGTTAGTCCTAGTATCCTATCTAGGTTGTGTTGGTCAACCCATTTTAGCTGGAGAGAAAGGCGCTTAGGGTGGTCCTGCAAAGGTGAGGATTGTGATAGCAAGAGGTTGTAGTTTGCATTAGGAAAGGCTATTGTCCCTGTGTGAATACCCTGTTTCAGATCTAAGGTTTGATCCAAAAATTTGAAGATAAAGGTGATTAGGTTGTGATTGTGTTATCTTAAGCTTTTGATCCAGAATTATGAATAGGTTGTTCAGAAGTAACTCTTCTACCAGTTCTAGATCTTCAATTCCCCCCTCCATTCCAGACAGCGATGGATTTTTAAATTCTGAAGAGTATAGTATATCAAATGTTGACCTTAAGATAGGAGATTGGAACATCCCTAAGGTTCCCACCAGTGAGATCTACAAGTCTTCATGGTCTTTAAAGAATGCCTTTAAGACCGATTACGATGTTAAAACCATAGAACAGGTCTATGGAATTAACAAAGAATATGAGACATGTTACTTGCTTAATTCAGCTACCATTAAAGCACACAAGAAGCAAGGACATAACTTTTTGCACATAGGTTTAGTCCAAGTTGGAGTTAAACCCCTCATCAGAAAAGGGTTAAACAGTTCAATCCTTATGGCCGTCAAAGACACCTGTCATATAAGGTTTAATGACAGTCTTTTAGGAACCATAGAAACCAATCTTAGTGGTAGACCAGTTCATTTTGACTGTTTCCCTAATTTTAAAATTCACCTCCATGACCCCCATGTCATGAAAGCCCTCACTTTAAATATCAAGACCCATGGAACCCTCATGGTGTAGGGTACTAATCATATTGCCTTGATATACAGAGTTTATTACAAGTGCATGAGAACAAATTTCAATGTCCAAACACTTGATAAGAGAAAACGAGGAGAAACTACTCTCATTTAGACCACTGATCCTAGGTCCAACATCCAGGTGCCCAGAACCCTGATATGGTCAGATGTCACCTTCCCTGAAATTGGACTCTAGAGAATGAGAATTACCCTCTCCAGATCCAAAACCCATCCCATAATCCAGACTTAGATTTTGTCCAACAACTAGCCGATGGAACGGTTAGACTAAGTTTTGACCAGTCTAGGTTTAGATCCCCAGTTGATCTACACTGTGATGATCCCCGGTTTAGATCTCCAATAGATCTACCCTAACCTAGTAGGCAGCCGCCTATCCCAATTAGAGATAGACCTACATCCCAGTGTAGCTCATCCAGACCTCTTGCACCTTTCCCCAAGTCTAGGAGAGACTTAGGTCTAGAACTTCAAGGAGTCAAGACCCACTCCCAGGTTAGTACCCCTTGCTACACAGACAAATAGGACTCAGTTGTTGATGAACCACCAGTTAACCCTTACAAAGGTCTTATGGTCATCAAGAAAGAGTTCACCCCTGACCTAGTAGCCTTAGGCAAAGAGATTGACCTAGAAAAGAATAGTGCCAAACGAGAAGCTTATAGAGCCAACCATACCCTTGAACAAAAGAAAGAAGTTTTGGAAAAATGGAAAGCATTCATGAAGGAGATATCCAACAATGTCCCTTTCTTTGAATACTTTGAGAACCATTTTGAATGGCACAAAAAGTCTTGTGTTGTTACCAAAACAAATTGGACGAAGGAAGAAACCAAGGAAGTTGTTCGGTCCAGTTACCCACCCTTGGAAAAGATAACCTTCAAGCATAAGAAAACTGATGTAGTTGCTTCACCTTTCCAGCATCCTACCAGTGAGGAAGCCATAGTCAGCAAGGTCATAGCACAAAACAACTACACCAACCAGTGTCTACATGTCATAGGTAAACAGCTTGATAGGATAGAAGAAAAGGTTGAGAACAAGGTTATCCTCCAACCAAGAAACCCTAGCAAACCTACTCCAGCCCTAGAAAAACCTTTAGTCAAGCTCCTTACCACTAGACAAACCAGCCTTAAGTCTAAGGACCAAACAACCTTAGAAATTGTTGTACAAAAGATGGAAGAACTAGTGAAGAAGGAACCAGTCACCTGTTCACCAGACATCACTTCATCTAGCAGACTTATTGTCCTAAATGCCCGCACAGCCTCTAGCAGTTCTAGTAGAACCTCCTCCGAGAGTGAAAAGGAGATTGAGAAGCTAGAAAACCAGTTTCGAGGTTTAGAGGTGAAAAAACTTCACCAACCAACCCCAACTACCTTAACCAAGAATTGGTATCCCAGACCAACGCCCCTTGACCTCCAATTTGAGGAAAGGAAAAGCAGTCAATTCTCAGTGTCTTCTGGTAAACTCTATGAGTGGAACATAGATGGTTTAGCAGAACAAGAAATCCTAAACAAAATCCAGCATATGACCATGGTAGTAAACAATTACCTAAATGAAGGACGCCTCCATACAGAAGTCATAGAGCTTATGACCCTAGGATTTACAGGAAAACTTTTGCAATGGTGGAACAACTACCTAACCGAAGAGTCTAAGGAAGACATTAAACATGCAGTCCAAAAAGATGAGGAAGGAACCCCCATCTTTGATGATGGAGTCAATACCTTGATCTATACGATCATGAAACACTTCGTAGGAAAACCTAGCAACATCACATCTAGGATTTATGACCAGTTGAGTAACCTTAGATGCAAGAATCTTGGCGAATATAGGTGGTATGAAGATGTCTTTACCACCAGAGTCATGCATAGAAGCGATTGTAACTCTCCATTTTGGAAGGAGAAGTTTATCAGTGGCTTACCCAGATTGTTAGGTGAGAAGGTCAAAGAAACCCTTAGCACTCCCTTAGGTGTCATAGATTATGATAACCTAACCTATGGAGATATCTCTAGCACTATCCGGAGTGAAGGGATTAAGATGTGCAGAGATTTGAAAATCCAAAGCCAAGCTAGTAAGAGCAAAGCCAAGTACGAAGTAGGAAACTTCTGTACACAGTATGGCTTACCCTCTGTCATCCCTAAAAGGAAATCCAAATTCTGAAAGGAAGGTTCCTTTGAAAGACCCCACAGGAGAAGAACAGCAGCCAAGTATTATAGAAAAGAGAAGTTTAAAGTTGATGATTTCTATAAGAAAGGAAAGTCCAAATCCACAAGCTAACCCATATCCAAAGCATCAGAAAAATGCTTCAATTGTGGTAAAAGAGGTCATTTCAGGAAGGAGTGTAAACAGAAGGCCAAGGCCCTTATCAACACTCTTGTTAGTAACCAAACCAACAAAGATGAGATCTTCAAACTCTTAGAACTTGACCACACAGATAGTGAGTCTTCCAGTAGTTCTAGTGACCATATGAAATCCATCAGATATACCAGTCATCTTCTAAACCCTCTAGAGCCTCCTCTAGATCCTCAAGTGGCCCAAATGTTGGTATGGCATGCAAAGATAGTTGTTGTAGGAACAAGACTATCAATGTCCTTAGTAAGTATGAAGAGCTTATCTTAGATCTCATAGAACAAATCGAAGACCTAGTCCCCCTTAGGTTGTGATTGTGTTATCTTAAGCTTTTAATCCAGAATGATGAATAGGTTGTTTAGAAGTAACTCTTCTACCAGTTCTAGATCTTCGATTACCCCCTTTTGGTATTAGAGCCCAGTTGCCTGAACCCTGAAACCCTGTACTTGTAACTTACCCCCTTTTGGTATCAGAGCCAAGTTGGCCGGTAATAGTTTGTTGTAAGTTACATTTTATTTTGAATCAAGTTGGCAGGTTCTACCACCATAGTTATCAATTATTTTGAGCATTATCATTATTTTGATTATGTTATCTCCTACAAGTTTTATTTTTATTTTACATCTATTTCCTGATAGCTCTTCCATTACCATTCATCGTCTTCTACATTTATTATCTCTTTTTTGTGATCTATCATTTGGTAGGCCGAGCCTCCTTCCTAACCTTCTATTTATTATTCTGTGTTATCTGTTCAAGCTAATCCTTCATTTCCAGTTACCTGTTTTTTCCTGTTTCTGTGTTTATCCCCACAATTTGTTGCAGATGTGTACTGTTGAGACAAGTAAGTCCAAATCTGTACTGTCGTACAACCTGGTAAGTCTTCAGGTGTCCTAAGCCGAGTGGCCGTTTAGCCGGAGAGAGGCATTGAGGCTAAAAAGTTAGGACGTAGAAACTGTGAGAGGTGTGTAGTTTGTGCAGAAGAGGCATTAGTCTTCAACTGTTCACCCTATTTTAGATCTAAGGATAGATCCAGAAGTTTGAGGATAAAGATGATTAGGTTGTGATTGTGTTATCTTAAGCTTTTAATCCAGAATGATGAATAGGTTGTTTAGAAGTAACTCTTCTACCAGTTCTAGATCTTCGATTACCCCCTTTTGGAGGGATAGTCTGGGGTTGCAAACCTTGAAACCTATTTTCTAGATTTGAACCACCAGTTAACCCTTACAAAGGTCCAATTAAGCCTGAATAGGTCTTATTTTCCTCAAAAATCAGCCTCTTCTTTACAACCCTTAATCTTGTAATCAGATGGCAACCCTAGTTTGCATTTGTAACACCCCAGTCAGTGTTTACACTGGTAACCAGATGGCCTCAGTCGGCCTTTTATTTGTACATTTCCGCATTTTAGTTCAGAGCCCAGTCGCCTGAACCCCTGTACTTGTAAGTTACCCCCTTTTGGTATCAAAGCCAAGTTGGCCGGTAATAGTTTGTTGTAAGTTACATTTTATTTTGAATCAAGTTGGCCGGTTCTACTGCCATAGTTATCAATTATTTTGAACATTATTCATTAATTTGATTATGTTATCTCCTACAAGTTTTATTTTATTTTACATCTATTTCCTGATAGCTCTTCCCTTACCATTCATCGTCTTCTACGTCTATTATCTCTTTTTTGTGATCTATCATTTGGTAGGCTGAGCCTCCTTCCTAACCTTCTATTTATTATT
The DNA here is from genome assembly GCF_932294415.1 of Quercus robur. Lineage (NCBI taxonomy): Eukaryota > Viridiplantae > Streptophyta > Magnoliopsida > Fagales > Fagaceae > Quercus > Quercus robur. The sequence goes on along the minus strand of NC_065538.1, from coordinate 83,327,131 downwards.
CTGTGTTATCTGTTCAAGCTAATCCTTCATTTCTAGTTACCTGTTTTTTCTTGTTTTTGTGTTTATCCCCACAATTTGTTGCAGATGTGTACTGTTGAGACAAGTATGTCCAAATCTGTACTGTCGTACAACTCGGTAAGTCTTCAGGTGTCCTAAGCCGAGTGGCCGTTTAGCCGGAGAGAGGCGTTGAGGCTTAAAAGTTAGGACGTAGAAGCTGTGAGAGGTGTGTAGTTTGTGCAGAAGAGGCGTTAGTCTTCAAGTGTTCACCCTGTTTCAGATCTAAGGATTGATCCAGAAGTTTGAGGATAAAGGTGATTAGGTTGTGATTGTGTTATCTTAAGCTTTTAATCTAGAATGATGAATAGGTTGTTTAGAAGTAACTCTTCTACCAGTTCTAAATCTTCGATTCGCCCCTCCATTCCCGACAGCGATGGATTTTTAAATTCTGAAGAGTATAGTATATCAGATGTTGACCTTAAGATAGGAGATTGGAACATCCCTAAGGTTCCCACCAGTGAGATCTACAAGTCTTCATGGTCTTTAAAGAATGCCTTTAAGACCGATTACCATGTTAAAAACATAGAACAGGTCTATGGAATTAACAAAGAATATGAGACATGTTACTTGCTTAATCCAGCTACCATTAAAGCTCACAAGAAGCAAGGACATAACTTTTTGCACATAGGTTTAGTCCAAGTTGGAGTTAAAACCCTCATCAGAAAAGGGTTGAACAGTTCAATCCTTATGGCCCTCAGAGACACTCGTCATATAAGGTTTAATGATAGTCTTTTAGGAACCATAGAAACTAGTCTTAGTGGTGGACCAGTTCATTTTGACTGTTTCCCCAATTTTATAGTTCACCTTCTTGACCCCCATGTCATGAAAGCCCTCACTTTAAATATCAAGACCCATGGAACCCTCATGGTGTAGGGTACTAGTCAGATTGCCTTGATATACAGAGTTTATTACAAGTGCATGAGAACAAATTTCAATGTCCAAGCACTTGACAAGAGAAAACCAGGAGAAACTACTCTCATTCAGACCACTGATCCTAGGTCCAACATCCAGGTGCCCAGAACCCTGATATGGTCAGATGTCACCTTCCCTGAAAATTGGACTCTAGAGAATGAGAATTACCCTCTCCAGATCCAAAACCCATCCCAGAATCCAGACTTAGATTTTGTCCAACAACTAGCCGATGGAATGGTTAGACTAAGTTTTGACCAGTCTAGGTTTAGATCCCCAATTGATCTACACTATGATGATCCCCGGTTTAGATCTCCAATAGATCTACCCCAACCTAGTAGGTAGCCACCTATCCCAATTAGAGATAGACTTGCATCCCAGTGTAGCTTATCCAGACCTCTTGCACCTTTCCCCAAGTCTAGGAGAGACTTAGGTCTAGAACTTCAAGGAGTCAAGACCCACTCCCAGGTTAGTACCCCTTGCTACACAACCAAACAAGACTCAGTTGTTGATCAGGAAGACAGCAACAGTCGCAAAACCCCATCTCCATCCCATACAGATATGGAAGCACCCGAAGAACCTGAAGATGAACCACCAGTTAACCCTTACAAAGGTCTCATGGTCATCAAGAAAGAGTTCACCCCTGACCTAGTAGCCTTAGGCAAAGAATTTGACCTAGAAAAGAATAGAGTCAAAAGAGAAGCCTATAAAGCCAACCATACCCTTGAACAAAAGAAAGAAGTTTTGGAAAAATGGAAAATATTCATGAAGGAGATATCTAGCAATGTCCCTTTCTTTGAATACTTTGAGAACCATTTTGAATGGCACAAAAAGTCTTGTGTTGTTACCAAAACCAATTGGACGAAGGAAGAAACCAAGGAAGTTGTTCGGTCCAGTCACCCACCCTTGGAAAAGTTAACCTTCAAACATAAGAAAACCGATGTAGTTGCTTCACCTTTCCAGCATCCTACCAGTGAGGAAGCCATAGTCAGCAAGGTCATAGCACAAAACAACTACACCAACCAATGCCTACATGTCATAGGAAAACAGCTTGATAGGATGGAAGAAAAGGTTGAAAACAAGGTTGTCCTCCAGCCAAGAAACCCTAGCAAGCCTATTCCAGCCCTAGAAAAGCCTTTAGTCAAGCTCTCTACTACTAGGCAAACCAATCTTAAATCTAAGGACCAAACAGCCTTAGAAGTTGTTGCACAAAAACTGGAAGAACTAGTGAAGAAGGAACCAGTCACCCCTTCACCAGACACCACTTCATCTAGCAGGCTTATTGTCTTAAATGCCTGCACAGCCTCTAGCACTTCTAGTAGAACCTCCTCAGAAAGTGAAAAAGAGATAGAACATCTAGAAAATAGGTTTCAAGGTTTGAAACCCCAAACTATCCCTCCCAAAAGGATATCCAAATATAGAGGAAAGGAATCCTCTGAGATATTCCATAGGAAAAGAATAGCCTCCAAGTATTATAGAAAGCAGAAGCTCAAAAATGCTAATAGTCTCTATAAGAATGGATAGCCATCCACACCAAAAGCATCAAGTAAATGTTTCAGATGTGGAAAAAGAGGACATTTCAGAACAAAATGTGACAGTAAGACTAGAATTCTTACCGACACCGTTGTTAGTAAACCCCATGAAGATTTAGTTAGTACATCAGAACCAAAGTTTCAGATACCTAAAGTTGATCCTGATGTCAAAAATACTAAATCCAAAAAGGAAATTACTGTTAACAACCTTCAAAAAGAAATCAATGAGACCAAGTCTGAAGTTCAATCCCTTAGAGAAAACTTAGCCATTCTTAAGGTTAACCACAATTAGAGATTGAAACATTTGGAAAATGCTTTTCATCAAGGTAATGAGGAAGGAACCTCATTTCAGAACCTTTCTGATGAAGAAGCTGGTGAAACAATGAAACCTAAGGCAAAAATAGTTCAAGAAAAATCCAGTCAAAAGTTCCTTGAAACCATCAATAGGATCAACTTCCAAAAATGGCATTCCAAAGTCAGAATCGTTATTAGCAAAGATTTTGAATTTGAGGTTATAGCCTTAATGGATTCAGGTGCTGATTTCAATTGCATCCAAGAAGGAATCATTCCCTCCAAGTACTTCAAAAAAACTAGGGAAAGATTAACTTCTGCAAGTGGCGAAAAAATGCAGATTGAATACAAGATCCCCAAAGCCCATGTGTGTCAGGACAACACATGTTTCAAAACCACATTTGTCCTTCTGTCTCCAAAACCTTAAACCTTCTAACTACCAAAATCTCAAAAAATTACAATCAAGCCTAGAACCTTGATTCTTTTGCATCCACCACCTTTTCTTCAGTTGTTGATCTTTTTAGCCCAGAGCATTCCCAAAATTCATCACAACATATTCATCATAAAAATATTTGTTTCTTATCATCTCATGTTTTTAATAAATGCATCTTTCAAAATCCATGGAAAGTTCATTTTGCCTTTCTAAACATGTCTTGGCAAGAAGAAAAGCAAATAATTCAAAAGACTAGCCCCACCGGTGAGTGGAAAATGGCTTCTTCAAAAAACAAAGGAAAAACACCTATACAGGGCTATTCTCAAGAAGAAAGACTACCATCAATGGGATAGTCTTTTAAAATGCATGAAGGCGCTTCTTCTGGATCAGAACCCAGAAAAGCAACATCCTTTCAAGAATTTGCCCCAGCTAAAGTAACATATTCCAATGGTACAATGGCTATCACTTTACAAGAAGTTTTATCTAGGACTTTACAGTTCAGTACTAGAGTGTACTCAGATTTACCACCCTCCATCAAAATCCTCCTTGATAACCTTCAAAGAGCCTATACCAGAAGTCACCATGAACTTTTCCAAAGAACCCTCAAAGCACTAGAAATTTACCTAGTAAACCTTGAGGCAGGAAATGCAGTTCTCACTAGTCAACTCTTTGGCAAAGAGGATATCCATTCAATGGATAGAATGACTATCATGGGTACTAATTATGCAAGGCTTAGTCTTAAGACTCAAGCTACTCTAAGAAGTGTTGTTGCCAACTTGCCTACTGATATACAAGTTCGTATTTTGGAAAGCAAGGCTATGTTTGAATCATATGAGCAATGGTTCGAGCATTTCAAATTATTGGTCACCACTCATTTCCCAGTTTTTGGTGAGGATTCAGACGATATAAACGATGTCTTTGTCCTAACAAAGTGGGAAGATTACTTTGGGAGCAGTCTCAAAATTTATGAAAAGAAACATCTTTTTCTTGGTCTCATAGTTAATTATGAAGATGGGACAGATGATGAGGACAGAGACCCGAGCTGGCTTTCAAGAATGTTTGAATATGGCTTTATCAGACTCATCAAATTAACCAGCCATAATCAGATCAGCCAGTTCCCCCAGATCATTCAACAGGTGGTCACAAAAATAAACAGTCCATTCGTCTCTATCAGATGTTGGAGCACCCTCCCACAGTGGGACAATAACATTTGGATGACTGTTTAGCCTGCTCACCACCTTGTCCTTATTAATGGATATACCCACAATGGCCCCTGGTATGAAGGAGATTCCTACCTATCTCACAGAGATCCATATGCTCTTGCAGATTGTTGGAGGAATTACTTCAATAATGAAATTCTCGATGTTACTAGTGAACTCTGGACTAATTACCATTTTATTGGTAATACTGGCTGAATTTCAGTATTCACTTGTAGGCCCTATTCTGAAGCTATCAACCTCTAGAGAATCAATAATCGGAATTCCAGGCGTTTCACAAAGAAGGACCCATATTATGAAGTAGTTTTATACTGTGGTTTCTGCAACCAGTTTGCTAAGTGGCGTGACCATGGTTGTGACTATAACCCACCTTGGGATCCTTATGATGGGTATCCATCTAATGCTGCCAGCATAGAATAAACTTCCAATTCAGAGAGCCATTGCTCACAATACAAGGTCTTAGTCTAGCCTAGACTCCGTCCAGATCACCGGAAAATCTAGCAAGCAACTAAAAGATCTTGCTCAGCAATTGCTCCTCCAGTCAGAACAATTAGAGTCAGAAGAAAAGAACTCTCCTGCCTCTTCAGAAGCTTCAGTAAGTCACTATCCAAACAACCCATTATTCCAGGATTCCTAAGATCCGTATGATGGCTACATTTTAGACAGTGATTAAATCATTTTGGATAGCACCAGTCACCATTCAGAACAGTTTTTAGCTCCGGTTACTATTCAAGTATAGCACCAGTCACTATGCATGAACAGTACCCACACTCAGCAGGATTCCAGACAGATCACTATTCATCCACAGCACCAGTCACTGTGCAATGAACAGTATTCCAGAAAAGCAATGCTACAGTGCCCGACACAATAATCAGAAATTACTATTCGCTTTCAGCGGAAAAGGTTTTCACCCCAGTAAATGCATTTTACTCTCCATAATTTCAGCAATCTCCTGAAGAATCCAAGGCTTCTTCCAGTCTATATAAGGAACCCTCAGTCTCATTCTTCGGCAGGTTCAATTAAGCCTGAATAGGTCTTATTTTCCTCAGAAATCAGCCTCTTCTTTACAACCCTTAATCTTGTAATCAGATGGCAACCCTAGTTTGCATTTGTAACACCCCAGTCAGTGTTTACACTGGTAACCAGATGGCCTCAATCGGCCTTTTATTTGTACATTTCTGCATTTTAGTTCAGAGCCCAGTCACCTGAACCCCTGTACTTGTAACTTACCCCCTTTTGGTATAACAGCTCACTGTAGTTGAATGCTAAAATATTTAGCATTTAGCATCTTTATTGTAGGTATGTTTTTATGATTTGAGGTATTAAAAATGCCAAATGGCATTTAGCATTTTTAACACCTTTGATGAGAATGCTCAACAGAATAAAATCAAATTGTTGTTTAGTTTAGTGAGAAAAAAAGAGGAAAAGTCACAAAACTATGAACAAAAAAGAGAAAGAAAGAGTTATTATTATCTATTAATTGATGTTTAATCTTAAAACGATGAACCAAAAAATACAAAGAGTCGTTATCTTTTAATTTGTGACTATTTAGTAAACAACGAGTTATTATCTTTAAATGCGAGAGATTTCTAAAGAAAAGTCCCACACCTCATGCATTTTAAATTAAAGATTAGAAGGCAAGAAGTAAGAACTAAAAGAAGCAATGGTTCAACTTCCAGAGAATACGACGTCCCTTATTCGCCTGGGGAAGAAGAAGAAAGAAAGAAGAATCAAGCGATGATCATGGAACCAAATGATGGCCGATGGGCCTATCTTTGGACCTCCGTTCCTTCTCTCAGTTCCACAAATACTTCCTTTGAAAATACAGCTATTTTCGCCACTGCCGTGGATGATACCCTGCTGCTACACTACACAGGGCTCCCAAACTCACAAATTTCGCTGTCCTATTCGAGTACGAGCCAGAGCTAAAGCCTCGCGTCGATCTTTGGGTTCGTTTCGCCACAACTGCCAAGGTAGACCAACTTAGTTTACGTTCATCATCTTGTAGATACAAATTGCCTCAGCATCTCTATGCCAATGAGTTCGTTTCTGAATTGGATTTTATTTACTGCAAAATTAAGCCTAAAGGGTTAATAGAGTTCACTTAAGCACTTGTATTTTGGGTGCGCGTCCTTGTCCGACGATTTGATAAATAAAGTGCTAATGGGTAGTCCTAGACTTGAATGCTTGGAATTGCATGATTGTTCTGATTTTTATAGGCTGGATATAGTGTTTGAGAGTTTGAAAAAATTGGTGATAGATTCTTATTACAGAGAGCCAGAGTGGGATGACCTGTTGGAATTGGGAATTGTTGCTCCAAAGATCGAGGTTAAGGTCGATTTAGAAATACCGATTGACTTTGACCATGAAGATGAGGAGGATCTTTTTGAGGCCTGTGAGAACATTGTGAGAGAAATTTTTGAGAGTCTGCATAAAGTCAAGAAACTTCTTGCTGGTAAATGGTGTCTCATGGTTAGTTTTTCTTGATTACTCCCTTTATCATATTTTTTCGTTGTTTCACTTCCATGTTTTTCTTGATTGCTAATGTTGCAGAGACATGAATGTATCAAGAATGTATGTTTTTACACAGGGATGGAGCCAGGACTTGGAGTTAGGGGGGGAAATTCTATTGCTAGCTGTGTACGGCGTCTCCAACATTTGAGTCTACTGTTTTATTACTAAGGATTTTTGCTTAAAATTTTTTAAATGGCCAAGTTGTTTGTTTTAGGTAAAATAAATTAATTGGACTTAATTTTTTTATTTTTATAATTGGTAATTTTTGTTGTTGAACTAATTTTTTTGGGCTTGTATATTTTGTTTTAGATTTAATCTATTAATTTTTTATATTCTTTAAAAGGTGAAAAATGCTAAAACTACAAAATTTTTACAAATTGCTAATGTGGTGAGTGATTATTGATAAGTAAAAAATGATGCAAGTGTATGAACCAATAAGAATTTGCTACCTCAATAGTTTGTATAAACGTTGTAAAAATGTTTGTGGCTATAATATTACTCTCAAAAAAATTGATGGCATTATTAAGGGGGGGACAAAGTGTAATTTTTTTGAACAAACCCTAGTCCAATAACAGCTCTGCCCATGTTTTACAGTTGGTAGTCTCTCATTGCTTTGCTAGTACTCTCCTTTTTATTTTTCTTTTTTTGGGGGGGGTGGGGGGGGGGGGGGGGGGTAAAAAGCTAGTACTCTTTGATTTACAAGAGTATTGGAAAATTACTGAAAGTTCACTTGGTGTATAAAACACTAGTGAATGTTTAGACCCCCAATTTTAAAATAACCAATACAAGCTTATACTCAAACAATAAATGTGCAGAATGATAAGTACAAGCTATACCCAAATAAATAAACTACTCTAAACCATAATTAATCACATCCACAGCAGTAATTAAAAGGCAAGAGTAAGGGTTAGAGAGATGAAAACACAAAAATAACACTAGCACGTGTTATCGAAGAGAAAATCGAAGAATTCGGCGAAAAATCTATCCGCCGTCCTCCAAGCGGTAAAATGATCTACCAGAAAATCAGTTGGGATACATGAATAGTAATAGACCCTCCAAACCTAATCTACCCGTTGCACTTAAGCCCTCCAAGCTTCTTGCTCCAACAAGGTTAAGCCTAACCGTGTCTTCTCTAGCTTTCCGGATCTCGCAATAAGCCCATTGCATCAACCAAATGAATTGGTCCTCTCTGAACTGCTTCCCAAGCACCAAATAACCTTCTCACTGATATGGATATGGTGAGATAAGGATTTGGCTAAAGGTCCTCTCAAGGGTATGTCAATGGAGAGGGTGAGAGTAGAGGAATTTGGAGAATCAAATGTCTAAGATTGTGGATGAGTCAATCTTGTTTTTCTCTATTTATCTCTCAAAATTCTTTCTAGAAACTCTTTACATTTTGTGGCTATAAGGGTATTTATAGTAGGGTATGTGAGGAATGTGAAAAGTCATTTTTTTGCAAAACAAGGGATTCTGGTGACTCACTCGTGACTAGGACAAGTTGAGAGTTCCAGTCGCGAAATAACTAACTGGCTAAACTATCATTTTTTGTCCTATAGTGCTCCAACTGTCGTGACCCCTAAGCCTCTTGCATGCTTCACACGTGTGGCATTTTGGCGAGTCATCAGTCACGAGTCACTCGCGAGTTCTAGTCGCAAGAATGCTCTTGGATGCACACACACTTGAATTCTTCACACTCTCTCACACACAACCCTTACATGATTCCCATCTAAATGCAAGGTATCTAATTGCTGAATTACAAGCAAATTTAGTAAGGAATAAAGCCAACACATGGTTCAAAAATTCAACCTTACAATTACCATACTCTCTATTGTGAGTTGGGCTTAGCCGACCCTAAAAATTTGAGATTATGGTTTAGTTGTTGTTGTTGTTGTGATTTGGGATTTTTCTGCTGAGCATCTTGATTTTAATACAAATTGTAGTCAATCAATAATTAAAGGACATAACAGTATCTCTCCAAAAATGAAAAAAGAAAAAAAAAAAAAAAAGGACATAACAATATTGGTCCAATTTCGTGAGTGGAACTAATAAGTTATATACACCTGCTTTCAATTTCATGATGAGATGTAGAGCATTGGTTTTAGTGTTAAATAATGATTCGTCATGATAATTTGTCGAACTCTAAATCAAGATTCCCAAAATGCCTCTTTTATTTCATTGTCTGCAAATAGGATATATTGATATTTATGTTAATTAGTGTTATGTAAACATGTTAGTTAAATCGTTCTCTGGTGAACAGTTTTACTTAATGTAGAAATTAAATTCATATTTTGAAATTAAAATCTCTATATTTTACAATGCTTCTATTTAAATAAATAAAAACATAAAAAAAAGCTACTTATTTTTATGTTTATGTTTATTTGTCAATAATCCCCCCCCAAAAAAAAAAAAAAAAAAAAGTTATAAGGAACTCGAGCTTGTTGAGCTCGAGTACCTTAGAAATAAATAAAAAACAGCATTTTGTTATAAAATGGTACTCGAGCCTGGTATACTCGAGTATTGTGTTGCATGGTACTCGAGTTTACCATGCTCGAGTACCACATAATTTTTTTTAATGGCACAATTTCCACCTCAGCAGTGCCATGGTGGCAAAACTCCTAGGAACTCGAGTTTAAGAAACTCGAGTTCCATAAAAAGTGGTACTTCCCTATATAGTTCCGAAACAGTGTTTTTTTACAAAATATTTCAAAAATTTGTGGTATTTGGCCATTTTGGCCTCTTTCTTTTAACAACAAAGAAGTCAGTAATAGACTTTTGGAAATTTGTTTGTTTGAATAAGAGGTCATTTATTGCCAAGGTTACTATCTAGAATTTCTGGCCCCTGGTAACAAGAAGCCAACTTCACTTTAATTTTAATTCTATTTAGTTTTTAAGTGTTAGAGGCAATTCTGTAAGTTTTTAGTGTTTGGACATTGGCTATTCTAATTGTCCATTAAGTCTTATATTGGTTTTATTGTTGTTTAGTGATTTAGTTTGGGCTTTGTCAAAAAAAAGTTCATAATGTTCCACTAGCAATAGGTATTGGTCATTTGTGCAGGAGTTTCTTCTTTATCTTTAAATTTTTTTCAGCAACTTGAAACCTAGCATTCATACATTGATTAGGACTTAGCTTAGGTCCATTGCTCCTATGCACTAAACCTGTCAAAATCATGACATGTGGCCAAAACTGCATTCATCCTATTATTCATTTTCTCATTAGAAACCCTTATAATCCTTATTTCTTACTATTTTCCAGCCTTTTTCCTTCCAGACCCTAATCTTAAATCCTCAAAATCCAAGATTTCCAAAGCTGACTTAGGAATTCCAAATCTGATTTCTTAAAATCCAAGATGTCCTAAGTTGAATTAGGAATTCCAAATTTGATTTGGCTTTGTTCCCTTCTCCTACATCAACTCCATTATAATATGAAAAAATATCATAATTTAAAACTAAACTTCAAAATGGGCTAATGTGACTTTTATATTGCAGTATCTAGAAAGAAGTTATGATGAAGTGACACATAGGAAATCAAAGGTGATCTGTTTCAAGAGTTTGCTACGACACCTCAAGACTCGAGGTCTTTGGTTTTGGAGAATTTTTCCACACAAATGAAGTATTCATTTAATGGTTCAATTTCTACTTAAGAATGCAAAGGTACTAGAGAAGATGGTTATCACTAAACCACGGGTTATGCAAAATCAAACTTGTAATATGCTACGTGAATTTCTACAAGTGGCTCAAAAGTTGTTAAGCTTCCCTAGATTTTCTCCTCATGCAGTGGTTATATTCCCATATGAGTAAAATCATTTTAAGTTGTTCGATCCTCTTAAATGATCAAATTCTCATAATACATTGTAGTTATGCAGATTAGTTTGGTTCAATGAACTAAAATCTTGCTATAAATTGCTTTAGCTTCCGATTTCATGTACTTATGTTTGCGTTGTGATGTTAAACTTGCTTTAGGCTATATTCATGCTTAATATCAATGGTTATGTTGCTTATAAATTTTTTGATTTGATTTTAATCACTTTGCTCTTTCATACTTTTAATATCACCACCAAAGATTTCCAATATCTTTTGTTTCCCTTTTTCTACAAAATACGTATAAATTGACACCATAGTAGATGTGATTAGTATCACATTAACAACATAATAATAAAAAAAGTTTTAATTTATATATAACACACACATGTTCACAAGTTGAGATATAAGTTTGCAGGGCTTGTACACAATAAATTTTGCAATATTACTCCTAGTATTTTTCATAAGATTATATAAAATGTAATAGCCTCCAAAAAAAAAAAAAAAAAATTCTTTTCCTTTCTTTCAATCTCATTTATATACCCTTTTACAATAATAGATTGGAGTTTTTGATAAATTAATATTTGGGGTGGGGGATATGAATCTTCCATGTCTCTATTGTAACATCAGACGGTACCAACTAGTTGAGTTACAAAATTGGAATTAGGTTTAGGACTTTAGGGATAGATATTATCCATATGTTATCTTTAGACTTATCTATATTTTATTTAAAATTGAGCACATTTGATTTTTGGTTAACATCATGAAATTTGGAACATAAGCTTCACAATTTTACATATCCTTATTTTAAGTTAGAGTTGGGTTCAAGTTGCACTTGGTGTAACTCTAAGCGATATTACACCACTTAAAACTTATTATTAGATGCGAATTTTGACAAATCTACCATTGGATTACATTATATTCATATACTCTCTATGCTTGCAAAAATTCACGGTGATCAAAGATCAATAGTCATGTTATCAATCAATTGTTTAAATTCAAGTTTTTGTAATTTAAAATAATACATAAAAGATGAGTTTATGGATCACATAGTAAATAAGATCCGATTGACATAAAAATTAGCATGCATATTAAGCACATATAGAACATGTAATTCCACGGTGGGATTCTTAAAATATGAATTTAATAACAATTTATTGGGTGGTGTAACAATACTACTTAGAGTTACACTAGGTGTAACTTGAACCTAACTCTTTAAGTTAAGTATATATTATATTTTATACTAGCCTCTAAGCATGCGCATTGCGTGTGCTCAGATGCTCTTTTTTTTTTTTTTTTTTTTTTCGGTAAAGATTAATAATTTGCATCTATTATAATTTGGAAATATATTTTTTATTTTTCAAACAAATAAAAAGGATGAATTTTATAGATAAGTGCTAACTATAATTTCTTTTTTGAATGTGTGTTTGAAAGTGGTATAGTGATATGGAGAAAAGTTTGGGTAGGAAAAATAAGATGAACGTGAGGGGAAAGAAGGCTAAACTTTAGGAGTTCTCTTAGTTTTTTATTTTTTATTTATTAAATTGGGGGTGTTTTACTTTTATTGGATGAAAAAGGAATAAAAAATGCTAAATTTTAGGGAATAAAAAGATGAACGAAAAAAAAATCCTAAATTTTAGGAGTTCTCTATTTTAATTCAAAATGAAATTTGTTATTTGACATTTAGAACCTTATTTCTAAGAGAAGTTATTCTTCATTAATGAGGCTATTTTTAAATTTCATAAAAGTCCAGTCCAAAAAGAGGAATCCTCTTATAGATAATATAGATAGTTCAATATTCCATTAGAATCTTGGCAAATCTTCAAATGATAAATGGATTGTTTTGCATATATAAAACACAATCATAACAAATACATATTAATAATTATCATAATAATTAAATTTCCAATTTGCAAAAATTTAAAAAAAAAATTATATTTTGTTAAATTTTCTTATTCATTACTGTCATTACATGGATTATTGATTAATTAATTTATTTTATTGAGATAAATTAATTATTATGCACTAAGCTTTTAGTTACGTCCCTTGCTTAAAAGCATAGTTTTCAGAACCGGACCGGACCTGGAGGTTGGACCGTGAAAACTGGAAACTGGGATGAAAACCTGTTTTTTAAGCCTAAAGAACCGAATTTTTTGTTAATTCTGTGAACCGCTAAAACCGGGGTTGGACCGCACGAACCGGTGAGAACTGTAAGGTCCAACCCCTAGCAACTTTTTTTTTTTTTTACAATTTTATTCTACTTAATTAAATTATCCATCTCTTACAAGGAATAAAAAAAATTATAATTAAAATCCTTCAAAGATATTCAAATTTACTTCAAAAATTAATCATAAATTTTAATGTTTTCATGGTTATTATTTTATTTTATTAACTTTCTTATTTAATTATTAAATATATGCTTGAAAATCATTAAATTTCCCTCACATATATAGATATATTGTCAATTTTGCTAGTTTTATAAATTTAATATCTATATTTAGGCTTTAATTAATTATTAAATTAATTATGACGTCATCACGGTTCGACCCCGTTTCGACCTCAAAAACCTTAAACCTCTCCTTTTTACGGTTCAATGAACGGTCCGGGTTTGAAAACCTTGCTTAAAAGAAGGTTACTTTTGTGTGTTGGTTTCTTTATTAAAAAAAAAAAAAAAAAAAAAAAGGAAGAAGGTGACTTGGTTAGTTGGTTGTCTAAGGTGAGTTTGTTTTAACTTTTTGAAATTGAACTTTTAAAAAAAATGATGGTTTTAAAAAGTGCAGTATGAAATTGAGATTTTTGAAAAAGTAGATTGTTTGATAAAATCTTTTTTATTTTTTATTTTTTATTTTATTTTTTAAAAGATGAGTGTTTGGTTAGTATTTATAAAAATTGTGATTTGAGGAGTAAATTATCAAAAAGGACAATATATTTATAAGGGAATTATTTCATATTATGGTTTCCCCATAATAATAATGATAATAAATTATTGATATAATAGTTTATGTCGCAGTTATTATGGTTCTAAATTCATAAATTCTTATTTTCTAGATTAAAATTTTCTAATCTTTAATTTTACACTTTAAACTATAAAATTCTTAATGTGAATGGAAATTTATTTTCATAAAAAAAAATAATAATAATTTCACACTAAAGCCTTAAAAATACTTACCTAGAACATTTTTTATTTGTAAGTTTAAAAAAACCAAAAACGAAGCATTTGTCACCCACTAATGCATGGGTGGAGTAGTTTTGTTTTTGTATAGAGTGCCTATGGCTTAACTCCTACGCTTATCAAATTAAAAATAATAAAAAGCTCAGTTGCTTGAGTGCTTCACAGATCACACAGTCACATATATTCTTTGGAGCATTTTTCTTAGCGCAGAAATAGGAGGTCAGCACCTCCCTCCCTCACCCTTTGGCATCATAGTGGCACACCAAACGCATAAATTTGCGCGACCGTACTTTTTGGCCCTAGGGTCCATTTTGTTAGAAAAGTGAAAAAGTAAGATGATAGAAAATGGTGGAATGATAGAAAAAATTTTAATTTTTCTCATTTTTGTTTGGTTGAGAGTGGAAAATTAGAAAGATGGAAAAAATGAGTTTGTATAAATTTACTCATATATACTTGTTAAAAAATGATGCCCAATTAAAACAGAAATCTGGGGGTTTAATCACCTCCTACACCAAAAACCAATTGATGTTTTGGTCTGATAATAAAAAGTTATCATCAAGAGGTAGGAGCGGACACCATATGTTAAACTCTCAAAAAAAAAAAAAACACAAAAGTGACAAACAAGAAAAAAAAAAAAAAAAATCACCCAAATTTATTAAAAATTAAAAATCATGTCAAGAAAAAAAAAATCACGTCTTGTTAAACACAAAAAAGAAAAGAAAAGAAGAAACACAAAGCAAATCATTGTCATGACCAGCCCCCCCCCCCCCTCCCCTCCAAAAAAAAAAGAAAGAAAAAAAAAGAAAATAAAAACAAAGCAAATCATTGTCATGCCCATTCCCCCCCCCCCCCCCCCCAAAAAAAAGAAAGAAAGAAAGAAAGAAAAAGCAAAAGAAAAAGAGGCAGTGTGTCCCCGGAAAAGCAAAAGAAAAAAAGAAAATGGAAGAGCCAACTTTGTCCAGTAAAGCGAAAGCTTAAAAAAAAAGCAATTGGGGGCATTTTTGTTAATCAAGTAACAGTGTGTTTGAAAAGGCTGGAGGAGAGAGAAAGAGAAGAAAAATGAGAAGAAATGTAGTCCTTTCCTCTGTTTGGGTACCATGGAAAAAATAAAAGAGAAGAAACCATTTTCACTAGGCCCACATATTTGCAATCTGTCCAAATTGGGCAGATTTGAAGGGTTCGTTGAAGGGGTGGAAAATTGGGAGGATAGAAAATGTTGGGAGGATGGAAAAGTGGGTGGATATAAAAGATTTTAATTTCCCTAATTTTTCTTTGGTTGAGAGTGAAAAAGTAGAAGAATGGAAAAAATGAGTTTGTATAAATTTACTCATATACCTTTGTTAAAAAAATATGCCCAATTAAAATAGAGATCTAAGGTTTAATTCCCGCCTACACCAGAAATCGATTGGTGCCTTAATCTAATGATAAAGAGCTACCATCAGGAGGCTGGAGCGAATGCCACAAGTTAAAATTCTTTTAAAAAAATAGAAAAGTGACAAACAAGCAAAAAAAAAAAAAAAACAAAATAATCACCCAAATTTTATTAAAAAATAAAAATCATGTCAAGAGAAAAAAAATTGCATCTAGTTAAAAAAAAAAAACACAAAAAAAAAAGAAACACAAAAAAAGAAGAACAAAAACAAAGCAAATCACTGTCATGCCATCCCCTCCCTCCACTGCCCAAAAAAAAAAAGAAAAGAAAAAGAAAAAGGAAGAGGCAGCATGGCCCTGGAAAGCAAAAAAAAAATAAATAAATAAATGAAAGAGCCAACTTTGCCCATAGGGAAGCAAAAGCTTAAAAAAGAAAAAAGAAAAAAAAAAAGGCAATTGAGGGCATTTTTGTTAATCAAGTAACAGTGTGTTTGGAAAGGCTGGAGGAGAGAGAAAGAGAAGAGAAATGAGAAGAAATGTAGTCATTTCCTTTGTTTCGTTACCATGGAAAAAATAAAAGAGAAGAAACCATTTCCACTAGGCCCACATATTTGCAATCCGCTCAAATTGGATTGATTTGAAGGGAGACAATGGTTATAAAAAATGGGCTCATATAAATAATATAATATGACATAAAGTTACATATTTGTCCATAACTTTTATACATCTTTTACATTTATGTGGGCATAAAAGTAAAAAAAACATATATTTTCCTTTCATTTCCTTTCTTATTGCAAACCAAACAAACAAAAAAGAAATACATTCTTTTCTTTTCTTTTTTCTTTTTGAGTCCTCACCCTGTTTCTAAACATACACAAGATGATTGATTTATTTTCTTTTCTTTTCATTTCCTTGCTATTATTCGTTTCTTTTCTCTCTTCTTCCCTCATTTGTAACCAAACAAAGCCTAAATCACAGGTAATTCTTACATGCTTTAGGTGTGCAATGCTCCCTCTTCTTATATGAGGGGTGGACCCTATGGTGAGATCTATGCATGAAACCCACCTTTTATATGAGAGGAGGAAGTATTGTTTTTGGAACACTTAAGTTTTTTCCCTAAATCACACTCCCCTTATTTTGGTGGACCAAGGGAAAAACACTAGGCCTCACCACTTTTTTTTCCTCCCCTCCCCCTGACCAAGCACATTACAAAATGCTTTCAAAAAGCCGAACCAAACGGGCACTGGTTCAAGTTTCACACCCAATCAATTGACCTTAGATGGCCAATTGTAACTGGGCCTAATCTGCATCCCTAATTAATTGCTTGTCTATTACCAAAAAGAATAGAAGGTAAAGAATCTCACATCACTATTCACCACTGTTGAGTTGAGAATGGAGGAAGAAAGCTCTGGTTTTATCCACAGCTTCTCTGACCGATACTATACCACCAATAATTCTGAAGAAGAAGAAGAAGAAGAAGAAGATCATCGAACCAAAAGCCGCAAACACGCACCAATCTTAGAAGAAGGTAAAGATCGAATCAGCACCTTACCTGACTCCGTCCTCCTCAGCATCCTCTCCTTCTTGCCCACCAAAGAAGCTATCAAAACAGGCGTTTTATCCAAAAGATGGGCCTATCTTTGGACCTCCGTTTCCTCTCTCAGTTTCGAACTCGAAGAATATTACTCCGAAAGTTGTCTCGTCAAAAGCATCCACGATTTCACCCGTGCCTTTGATCCCACCAGTGCCGTAGATCCCATCGACGATTTCACCAGTGCCGTAGATCACACCCTGCTTTTACACAGGGCTCCTAAACTCACAAACTTCTCAGTTCGATTCAAGTACAGGACAAAACTAAAGGCTCGCCTCGATCTTTGGGTTTGGTTCGCCACATCTGCCAAAGTAAGCCAACTTAGTCTACATTTATCACCTCCTTATTATCTCGATTTTGATGGATACCAATTGCCTCAGCATCTCTACACCAATGAGTTTGTTTCTGAATTCAATTTTAGTTACTGCAAAGTTTTCCCTAATGGGTTATTACATTGGAGTTCACTCAAGCACTTGTGTATTGGGCAATCGGCCATGTGCGATGATGTGATAAGGGAAGTGTTAATGGGTAGTCCTAGACTTGAATCCTTGGAATTGCATGATTGTTGGGAGTTTAATCGGTTGGATATAGTGTCCGAGAGTTTGAGAAAGTTGGTGATAGATAGCTATGTGATAGATATGTTGAAAGGCAATGTCCGTGAGTTGGAATTGGAAATTGTGGCTCCAAAGATCCATTCTTTGGAAATTCTGGGTAATTTTGAAAAGATTAAGTGTCGGATAAAGGATGTGTCGGCATTAGTTGAGGCTAAACTCGATTTCGACATGCGGAAGAGTAGTGAATGTTATTTCGATGATGATTACTACTCCGAGACTTATAAGGAGTATTATGAGGAGGAGGAAGATTATAAGGAGTACCAAGACATTGTGAGAGACATTCTTGACAGTGTGCATCATGTCAAGAAACTCACTGTTGGCAATTGGTGTCTCATGGTTAGTTTTCTTTAATAACTCTCTTTGTTTCTTTTGTTGTTCTTGATTGCTAATGTTGATTTCTATTTGCAGAGATTAAGGTTGTATCTTTCGTTGTTGGTAGTGTCATTGCTTGGCTATATAAATTAAATAATGCACAGCATCTATTGTATTTTTAGTGACAAGTTATTGTACTATTTGATTTCGCTTTAAATATTTTATATTACTACCAAAAGGGAAAATCACCATACTCTATATTGTGAGTTGGGCTTGGAGTGCACTAGCATCCGAGGATGCAAAAAAAAAAGAAAAAACCTATTTTGCAACATTAAAGGCTCAAACACTACTTTATTTATTTTACCAAATCATTTTAAAATTCACCCTACATTTCAGTTTTTATTTTTACATATAACCCAATAAAATAAGGACAAAACTTAGATACAATATTTTAGGTGCTATTTCTTAGGTTTCCCACTTAAGATTGAGCCATGTTGTTACTTTAAAAAAAAATACACTTTTATCCCATAAGGAAAAATTCACATGGCAGAATTTTAAGTATTATAGCCAAGTCTTGCCCATAAAATAATATAAACTACCTAATAAAATAATAAAACGTATTCCTCTCTCTTTCTTTCCTCCCATTATCTTTTTCTCTCACACACAACTACAAGATTAAATATTATTGTGAGTTAGTTTTTTTCTATGGAGCATCTTGATTTTAATCCAAGTTGCAATCAATCAACAATTAAAGGACCTGATATTATTGGTCCAATTTCATGGATTCAACTTTTGAGTTAGAGACACTTACTTTTAATTTCGTGATAAGATGTAGGGCACCTGTTTTAGTGCCAAATAATGATTCATCATGATAATCTGTCAGCTCTAAATCAAGGTCTTGGTGCATAAAGTATATATTGACATTTATGTAACTTAGCGTTCTGTAACACATGTTAGATAATTTGTTCTGCTGATGTATTTTACAATTGACCATGTTATTTGTTCTTAGATTCACTTTATCTTATTTGTTCTTGCTTTGATGGACCTAGATTGTATCTATAATGTCTGTGCAAGATCTGCCTTCTCCATTATCAAAGTGCCAATGTTTAACAATTGTAACAAGCATGGAAAAATGGAGCCTTCCTGGCATTGGAATCCTACTTCAAAGTTCGCCTTACGTGGAGACATTGAATTTTGACTTCCCATCCTCCCGCCCCCCGTTAAAGGTATGTTTTTCTTGGACCAGTTTCCCGAATGTCATATCAAAGGAACTATATATATATAAAATTTAGTTCAATGTGTCTATCTATTTATGGGGTCAAAATGATCCAGTGAGTTCTTGACATAGAGAGTAAATGTTTTTTTTTTTTTTTTTTTTTGAGAACTGGTCAGGAAGTAAATGTTGATTGTTGATATTTTGAACTTTGAGGTGGTTGTTTTGTGAACTATTTACTCAAAACCTTCTCATTGATAATACATCTTCCTTCTTACAACAAAGACATCAGTAATAGTATCGAGTAAAAGTCATTCATGGCCAAATTTTTATCCCAGATTTCAGGCATAGACAATGAGAAGACTTTTTCACTTAAATTTAATTTAATTTATTTTTAAGTGTCAAGAGGCAATTCTCTAAGCTTCAAGTTTCTGGATACTGGCTATTCTTATGGTCTACTGAGCCTTATTTTGGATTTATTTCAGTTTAGTGATTTGGGTTGGGGTTCGTAGTAAAAATCCATGTTCAACTAGGAATCGGTATTGGATAGTTTGCTTTCTATTCAAGAATTATTATTATTATTATTATTCATCTTCTTTTTCATTTCCTCCATAAGTGGTGATGCTTTGTTTGAAGTTTCATAGGAGGTGTGATACTTAGAAGTTTCTTCTTTATCTCTAAATTTTTTCAGCAACTTGAAACCTAGCATTCATATATTGATTAGGATTTGGTTGGGTCCATTGCTCTTGTGCATTGGTCCCGTCAAGATTATGACATGTGGCCAAAAGTGAACACGTATCATAAATGTTATGGGTCCAGTACATAGGAGTATTGGCCCCAATCTTTACCCATTGATGTATCACCCTTTAAACCATCCAAAATCACCTATCCATCAAAATAGCCTCAATTACCCCATGAAAAGGCGAAATACTATGCACGAGTTACTTTTCATAGCAACCCAAGTTTCAGTTATTCCCTTTTATTGGATCTCCAAATCCTACTATTCATTTTCTCATTCGAAACCCTTATAATCCTTTTTTCTTACTTTTTTCTGGCCTTTTTCCTTCCAAAACCTAATATAAATTCTTAAAAATCCTAGATGTCCAAAGCCGATTCAAGAATTCCAAATTTTATTTGGCTTTGTTCCCTTCTCTTATGTCAACTCCATTATAACATGACAAGATATCATAATTTAATAGTGAACTTCAAAATGGGCTAATGTACTTTTATTTTGCAGTTTCTAGTAAGTAGATATGATGAAGTGAACCATTGGAAATCAAAGGAGATCTATTTCAAGTTTTTGTTACGATGCCTCAAGTCTATCAAGATCAAGCTTTTTTATTTTGAAGGAATCCACACAAAGGAATTCATTTTCTTGGTACAATTTCTACTTACGAATGCAAATGTGTTGGAGAAGATGGTTATCACTAACGCCCTGCCTATGCGAATTTCAACATCTAATATGCCACTTAAATCTCTACAAGTGGCTCTAAAGTTGTTAAATTTCCCTAGATCCTCTCCTCATGCAGTAGTTATGTTCCCATATCAGTAAAATCATTTTAAGTTTTTTTATCCTCTTAAACAATCAAACTCGCATAAATACTACGTATTTGTGTAGATTATTCTGGTTCAATGAACTCAAATCTTGCTATGAGTTTGCTTTAAGTTATGATTTCATATACTTATGTTTTCTTACTGATGTTAAGCTTTCCTTGGGATATATTCATTGTTAATGTCAATGGTTATGATGCTTATAAAGTTTTCCATTTGATTTTTATCACTTTGCTGTTTCAAACTTTCAATAACATTGTTTGATACACTTACTTTGATACTCTATAAAATTGGGTGATGGTAAAATTACTAGTATAATTTTATTACATAAGTCTTAGAAATGCTACACTTTTAACATGCTACAAGCTAAGTTTTACTAAAAAAAAAAAAAATTATGTGGCAAGTATATAATTGGTGACACTTTAACATATAATAAATGAATGTTTGAACCAATTTTATTTTTCAAATTGGTGACGCACTAATTTGCAAGAGTTTCACGGTAAAATTTGTAGTATCTTTAACATTGTTCAAGTGAATTAGTCATATTAAATGTAAGATTAATGTATTTTAAATAAAGCAAGTTATAATATATAAAAATTAACTAAATTGATGTAAAAAAAAACTAAATATTATTTAAGTGATATTTGAAAATAAAAAGGCACATTTAAAGTTTAGCCCTTAAGCCTAAAATTGTGCCCGGATTATATTCTATATTTTGTTAAACTTTCTAGTATATTAATGAATGTTGCTATAGCTACAAGTAATACAATTTTTACTACGATATGCTTACAAATTGATGTGTTATTAATCACGACAAAACATTTTACACATTCTTAGTACATTTCACGACAGTACATTTGACACATTTTTTTATACAATCTAAGGGTCTCTTTGAGATTTGTTTATTTTGCTAAACTGAAAATTTTTGTTGAAAGTATTATAAAGGTAAAAGTTAGTTGAAATAGCACAGTGAGACTCATGAATAGTATCAAAAAGTGCAGTGTGACCTATTAATAGTAGCAAAAATAAGCTGAATAGTAAAATAAGCTAACTTTTTAGAGCATGATGATGTGGCCATAAGTACTTTCAAGGTTGGTCTTCCAGCTGAGCATGATTTAAGGAAATCTCTAACTAGTAAACCTGTTACCAGTGTACACCAATTGATGGATAGGATTGACAAGTACAGAAGAGTAGAAGAAGAACAACTTCAGGAAAAAGGAAAGGCTAAAGTAATCCCTCAGGAGATGAGGGATTTCAGGTCGGACCGTTACAATAGTAACCAACCTCGGAAAGACTTCGTTGGGCAATCAGGTTCTACTAATACCCAGGTGGTTAATGCAGTGTTTCGAGAGCCAGTACAGCAGGTATTGGAGAAGATAAAGAATGAGCCCTTTTTTAAATGGCCAAACAAGATGGCAGGAGAGCCTAAGAGACGCAACCCGAACCTTTATTGCCACTATCATCAGGATCATGGGCACATGACAGAGGATTGCAGGAATTTATGGGACCATTTGGAGCAGCTGGTCCGAGAGGGGAAATTGAAGCAACTCTTGCATCATTCCAGTGGTAGGGTAGGCCAAGTAGGCTCAGAGATGCGTGGGGACGCTTCTTCAAGACTCGGCACAATAAACGTTATTTTTGCTGCCCCAGGGAGGACTGGATCTTGTCCTTCCAGGGTACTGTCGGTGTTTCGACCTCCGGCCGAGGATCATTGCCAAGCGTCAAAAAGAGCCAGGGTGGACATCCCCCTGATTTTGGGCTTTTCGGATGAGGACAAGGTTGGAACCATACAGCTCTATGATGATGCTCTGGTGGTCACGCTGAGAATTGGTGGGTACGATGTAAAAAGGGTGATGATTGATCAAAGTAGTGCTGCTGATATAATGTACCCAGATTTGTATAAGGGGCTAAGATTGAAGCCTGAGGACTTAGCAGCCTACAGTTCCTCTCTGGTGAGTTTTGAGGGAATGATGGTCATTCCAAAAGGACAGATCATACTACATGTGCAAATCGGTATAGATGTGGTGGAGGTGGACTTCATTGTTGTAGATGTTTTCTCTCCATACACGGATATTATGGACAGACCTTGGCTTCACACCCTAGGAGCAGTCTCATCTACTCTACATCAGAAAGTGAAGTACCCATCTGGGGGCCAAGTATTGGAGATAGTAGGAAGCCAGGTTGCAGCTCGGTAATGCCTGGTAGCAGCTATACAACATCGGCCAGAGGCAGAGACCTCGGCTACCGCCGATAATGGATTATAGCAATTAAAACCCCTAGCATTACCCTTAGATGGACCAGCTGACGAGGTAAAGTGTGAAGATTTGGAGAGGGTAGTTTTTGCTGATGATCCGGAAAGATTTTTCCAGGTTGGGGCTAAGCTGCCTTTGCAAGAGAAGGAGCGATTGCTGGAATTCCTCAGAGAAAATGTAGATGTGTTCGCATGGAGCCCATATGAAGCCCCAGCTGTAGATCCGAACTTCATTTGTCATCGACTCAACGTGAACCCTTCTGTTATTCCCAAAAGACAGCCGCTTCGTCGACCATCGAAAGAGCACGCCGAAGCTGTCAGAAGTGAGGTGGCCAAGCTCAAGCGGGCTGGGGCTATCAAAGAAGTTTTTTACCCTCAATGGTTAGCCAATATGGTGGTGGTGAAGAAAAATACAGGAAAGTGGCGAGTGTGCGTAGACTTCACGGATCTTAATAAGGCTTGTCCCAAGGATCCTTTTCCCATGCCGAAGATAGACCAGTTGGTGGATGCAACTGTTGGTCATTCTCGGATGAGTTTTTTGGATGCCTTTCAAGGATACCACCAAATACCGCTAGCGTTGGATGATCAAGAGAAGACGGCATTTGTCACCCCTGTTGGAAACTATCATTATAAAGTGATGCCTTTTGGTTTGAAAAATGCAGGATTTACCTATCAACGGATGATGACTAAAATGTTCGAACCGCAACTGAGCAGAAACATTGAAGTCTATATCGATGATATGGTAGTGAAGAGTAAAGTGGTGTCTGAGCATGTGGAAGATCTTACGAACATCTTTGGAATACTGAGAAAGCATAAGTTGCGTTTGAATGCTTCAAAGTATTCCTTTGGTGTAGGCTCCGGGAGGTTCTTGGGATACATGGTGACTCATAGAGGAATTGAAGTGAACCCAGATCAGATTAAGGCCATCAACAATTTACAAACACCTCGGAATTCAAAAGAAGTGCAGAAACTGACTGGAATGACTGCTGCTTTGAACCAATTTATCTCCAGGTCGGCCGAGAGGTGTCGTCCTTTTTTCCTTCTACTGCATAAGTGGAAAGGATTTGAATGGACCGAGGAGTGTGCTGTGGCGTTTCAGCAGTTGAAGGAGTACCTGTCCAGGCCGCCTATCATGTCTAGTCTTGAGGTGGATGAGGTGCTGTTTGCTTATCTGGCAGTTGCCCCTCATGCAGTTAGTTTTGTCTTAATACGAGAGGACAACGGCGTCCAAAGACCATTTTATTACGTAAGTAAGTCCCTTCATGAAGTCAAGGTGAGATACTTATCATTGGAAAAGGCCATCTTGGCGGTGGTCCATGCAACACACAAACTTCCACATTACTTTTAGGCCCATACTGTTGTTGTCTTGACTCAGTTACCTCTCAAGTCCATACTTAGAAATGTAGATTACACTGGGAGAATTGCTAAGTGGGGCACAATTCTAGGTGCTTTCAACATCAAGTATATGCCTCTAACCTCTGTGAAAGGTCAAGTCTTTGTCGATCTGGTAGCTGAGTTCGCCAAGTGTCCAGAAGAAGCTAACATGAAGCAAAGTGACATGGATGAAAAATCTGTTGGTCTAATATCCACACAAGGCGGTTCCTCTTGGAGGGTATATGTGGACGGAGCAGCAAACCAATGGGGGGGCAGGATTGGGGCTAGTTTTGATATCCCCTGAAGAGGTCATCATTGAGAAATCCTTAAGGTTGGGATTCTCGGCAACTAACAATGAAGCGGAATACGAAGCTTTGTTGATGGGAATGAGTATGGTCCAGAAAATGGGTGGAAAGGTAGCAGAATTATTCTTGGATTCAAGATTGGTAGTCGGCCAAGTGAAAGGAGAACTGGAAGCCCGAGATCCAAGAATGCAGGGGTATTTGAGTCAAGTTAGGCATATGCAAACGAAATTTGAATCTTTCGTCTTGTCGCATATCCCCCGAGGTGAAAATACCTATGCCAATTCCCTGGCAACCCTTGCCACCTCTTCAACACGGAGTTTTCCTCGGGTGATAATCGTCGAAGATTTGTATACACCCACCCCACCAGAAAAGGATGTATGACAGGTTCATCAAATCAATCTATCGTCGAGTTGGATGGATCCCATATTGAAATTTCTCGAAAGTGACATCTTGCCCGAAGAGAAAATAGAAGCTGATAAAATACGGAGGAAAGCTCCTCAGTTTTGGTTATCCGAGGACAAAAAGTTATACAAACGGTCATTTTCTGGGCCGTACCTACTTTGTGTACATCCCGAGATGTCAGAGTCACTCCTAGAGGAGATGACAATCATGCAATTCCAAGGATTCAAGTCTAGGACTACCCATTAACACTTCCCTTATCACATCATCGCACATGGCCGATTGCCCAATACACAAGTGCTTGAGTGAACTCCAATGTAATAACCCATTAGGGAAAACTTTGCAGTAACTAAAATTGAATTCAGAAACAAACTCATTGGTGTAGAGATGCTGAGGCAATTGGTATCCATCAAAATCGAGATAATAAGGAGGTGATAAATGTAGACTAAGTTGGCTTACTTTGGCAGATGTGGCGAACCAAACCCAAAGATCGAGGCGAGCCTTTAGTTTTGTCCTGTACTTGAATCGAACTGAGAAGTTTGTGAGTTTAGGAGCCCTGTGTAAAAGCAGGGTGTGATCTACGGCACTGGTGAAATTGTCGATGGGATCTACGGCACTGGTGGGATCAAAGGCACGGGTGAAATTGTGGATGCTTTTGACAAGACAACTTTCGAAGTAATATTCTTCGAGTTCGAAACTGAGAGAGGAAACGGAAGCCCAAAGATAGGCCCATCTTTTGGATAAAACGCCTGTTTTGATAGCTTCTTTGGTGGGCAAGAAGGAGAGGATGCTGAGGAGGACGGAGTCAGGTAAGGTGCTGATTCGATCTTCACCTTCTTCTAAGATTGGTGCGTGTTTGCGGCTTTTGGTTCGATGATCTTCTTCTTCTTCTTCTTCTTCTTCAGAATTATTGGTGGTATAGTATCGGTCAGAGAAGCTATGGATAAAACCAGAGCTTTCTTCCTCCATTCTCAACTCAACAGTGGTGAATAGTGATGTGAGATTCTTTACCTTCTATTCTTTTTGGTAATAGACAAGCAATTAATTAGGGATGCTGTAACGACCCAAGGAAAAGCGCTAGCCACATCTGCGCTATACCTTAAAAGGACTAGTCACAATTGAGGCTCCTTGAAGTTGTTAATAAAGCCTAGTTCAACCCAGTAAATACCCGATGTGAGACTCATTACACACCCACACACATCACACAATCAATCAAATTGGGGCATCACAATCTCCCCCACTTAAATCCCTAACATCCTCGTTAGGGCCCAATTTGTGGGGTAGTGTCTCTGAGCTCACACAGGATTACCGGGCCGGCTCTGATACCATATGTAACGACCCAAGGAAAAGCGCTAGCCACATCTGCGCTATACCTTAAAAGAACTAGTCACAATTGAGGCTCCTTGAAATTGTTAATAAAGCCCAGTTCAACCCAGTAAATACCCGATGTGAGACTCATTACACACCCACACACATCACACAATCAATCAAATTGGGGCATCACAGATGCAGATTAGGCCCAGTCACAATTGGCCATCTAAGGTCAATTTATTGGGTGTGAAACTTGAACCAGTGCCCATTTGGTTTAGCTTTTTTAAAGCATTTTGCAATGTGCTTGGTCAGGGGGAGGAGAGGAAAAAAATGTGATGAGGCCAAGTGTTTTTTCCTTGGTCCACCAAAATAAGGGGAGTGTGATTTAGGGAAAAAACTTATGTGTTTCAGGAAATTCGCATCTCTACGAGTTGCTCTAAAGTTGTTAAATTTCCCTAGATCCTCTCCTCATGCAGTAGTTATGTTCCCATATCAGTAAAATCATTTTAAGTTTTTTTGATCCTCTTAAACAATCAAACTCGCATAAATACTACGTATTTGTGTAGATTATTCTGGTTCAATGAACTCAAATCTTGCTATGAGTTTGCTTTAAGTTATGATTTCATATACTTATGTTTTCTTACTGATGTTAAGCTTTCCTTTGGATATATTCATTGTTAATGTCAATGGTTATGATGCTTATAAAGTTTTCCACTTGATTTTTATCACTTTGCTGTTTCAAACTTTCAATAACATTGTTTGATACACTTACTTTGATACTCTATAAAATTGGGTGATGGTAAAATTACTAGTATAATTTTATTACATAAGTCTTAGAAATGCTACACTTTTAACATGCTACAAGTTTTAGTGTTTTACTAAAAAAAAAAAAAAAAAAAAAATGTGGCAAGTATATAATTGGTGACACTTTAACATATAATAAATGAATGTTTGAACCAATTTTATTTTTCAAATTGGTGACACGTTAATTTGCAAGAGTTTCACGGTAAAATTTGTAGTATCTTTAACATTGTTCAAGTGAATTAGTCATATTAAATGTAAGATTAATGTATTTTACATAAAGCAAGTTATAATATATAAAAATTAACTAAATTGATGTAAAAAAAAACTAAATATTATTTAAGTGATATTTGAAAATAAAAAGGCACATTTAAAGTTTAGCCCTTAAGCCTAAAATTGTGCCCGGATTATATTCTATATTTTGTTAAACTTTCTAGTATATTAATGAATGTTGCTATAGCTACAAGTAATACAATTTTTACTATGATATGCTTACAAACTAATATGTTACTAATCACGACAAAACATTTCACACATTCTTAGTACATTTCACGACAGTACATTTGACACATTTTTTTATACAATGTTAGCGTCTGTTTGAGATCTGCTTATTTTGCTAAACTGAAAATTTTTGTTGAAAGTATTATAAAGGTAAAAGTTAGTTGAAATAGCACAGTGAGACTCATGAATAGTACCAAAAAGTGCAGTGGGGCCTATTAATAGTAGCAAAAATAAGCTGAATAATAAAATAAGTTGACTTTTTAATTTTGAGCCAAACATACACTTAGTACATTTATATTGTAAAACTTGTAGTACATTTTTCATTTTCCTTAGATCAATTAATTTTTTATTGAGAGAAATTAATTATTATTTACTAGCCGATATCCACACCTAGTACATTTTCTAAAATTTTATAAGAAATTATCCTATTAACCCATTGGGTTCATCAATAATATTATAAGCTATAATTATAAATTACTAGTGTTATAATATCTCCTAATTTAAGAAATATATCCTAACAAATAAAAACATAATGTTAATTAGATGATAAATATTATCTAAATTAAATTTTTGTATGTTAAATATTATCCCTTAATTTAAGAAATATATCCTAACAAATAAAAAAAATAATGTTAATCTAATTTTATTTAATGATAAGAATGAATTAGAGTCATGGTAGTATACTATTAATTTTTAGTTCTTTAAAAATCTAAAAATTTAATAAAATTTCTACAATTTGGTGAAGCCACGTGGCGCAAACACAGCGTCTAAACTCAACTTTTATTATATACTAGTTATAGACCTGTGCGTTGCACAGTTTTATGAAAAAGCTTATAAAATAAATGTATAAATAATTATATATTTTAATATATTCAATAAAGATAAAAGAAAAAATTATCAAATGTAAATAATTAACTCACAAAAATAAGGGGTAAGATTTCTTCCTAAAACTAAATTAAATTGACAATTCCAAATTGAATTTTAAATTGATAATTATTTTTAAAAAAGTACTAAACAATTGATAAATCTAAAATTAATATAATCTTGATAATATTATAAATTAAAATTAAAGTTGATAATTCAATAATACACGTGTAGAACATCTTGATAATTTGATGTAACATAAAAATCAAATAAGAAAATTGTTAAAATTAATCTATTAATTCTAACCATATTTAATCATTAATCCTAAGAACCTAACCCTAAGCATATAAATTAGATCAAAGCTAAGAACATTAGTTTAAACAAAAGGCAACCAATACACAAAACCTAATCAATTTAAAAAAAAAAAAAAAAAAAAAAAAAAAAAACAAAGAAGGAGCCTTTAGAAACTTGACAATATTTTCGAATGTTTTGAATTTATTAATTAAAATCACATGAAGACAAAAAACCAATAATAACACTAAAGAAAATAAACAAAATGAAAATAATAATAATGCATACTTGCATTGTTATGAGATTTAGGCATTCATATATTGAAATAAGCTTCACTCCAAAAATGATATATAGGGTTATATATATTGGTAGAGTTCCATTTGAAATATAATTCATTTAAATCTTATTGAAATTAAAGATATCTAATCAATGTGTTTGTTTTTATCCCATAAAAATTGGAATTAAAAAAAGGTCATATGAATAGAAAAAAAAAAAAAAGTTGATTCAACATAACGTAACATATAAAAAATTAAAATTTAAAACAAATTAAAAAAAGAAAAAAAAAGAAAAAAGAAAGAGTACGTGGTTGATAGCTATAAGGAATTTTGATATATAAACTGTTTTTTGTCATCAACGTAGAAATTATCAAATTAATGGAGATATATACTGTTTTTTGGAATAGATAGAGATTATCAAATTATTGAAGATATATATTGTTTCTTCGGATAGATTTATATTAATCACCTCTTGAAGAATTTGGATTGTACTTATCCCTTAATAATCAAGTTTTGTAACTTGATATTCTGATAAAATAATATTAATTTAATAATATTAAAATTTTGAAAATTTAGATGATAAAAACTATCTAAATTAAATTTTTGCATGTTAAATATTATCCTCTAATTTAAGAAATATATCCTAACAAATAAAAAAATAATGTTAATTAGATGATAAATATTATCTAAATTAAATTTTTGTATGTTAAATATTATCCCCTAATTTAAGAAATATATCCTAACAAATAAAAAAATAATGTTAATTAGATGATAAATATTATCTAAATTAAATTTTTTATGTTAAATATTATCCCTTAATTTAAGAAATATATCTTAACAAATAAAAAAATAATGTTAATCTAATTTTATTTAATGATAAGAATTAATTAGAGTTCTGGTAGTATATTATTCATTTTTAGTTCTTTAAAAATCTAAAAATTTAATAAAATTTCTGCAATTTGGTGAAGCCACATGGCACAATCACGGCGTCTAAACCCAACTTTTATTATATATATATATATATATAATATATAATATGATATAATATAATTTATTATATATAATATGATATGATGTATGTAATCTATAATCTCTTTTTCGCTTATGGGATACATGTTATTTTAGAAAACCAATCAAAATTTAGAGAAGACGACAACCAAAGGGATAAGAAGATGATCCATGGGGTTGGGAAGGTGTAGTTGACAGGTTGAAATTAAAGGACAACTTTTCCGAATTTCTTGTGTATATAAGATAAAATGGCATTAAGGGTTAAGTAGAAACAGGATAAAACCAAAGTGTTGTTTAGTTTAGTGGGAAAAAGAGAGGAAAAGCCTTCAAACTATAAACCAAAGAAAACAAATAATCATTTTTATCTTTTAATTGATATTTAGACTTAAAACCATGAACTAGAGAATACAAAAAGTCATTATCTTTTGATTTGTGCCTATCTAGGAAACAAAAAGTTATTATCTTTTAATTGATATTTAGTCTTAAAACGATGAACCAAAGAATACAAAGAGTTAATATCTTTTAACTTGTGCCTGTTCATAAAAATTAAAAAAAAAAAAAATTTGGAGAAATAATTACAACATATTACTAACCTCGCAGCTCAAACATTTTCCCCCCAAAACCCCACAAACATTTTGTATATAGAGAGGTATCAATTCAACTACAAGAATTTGTACCTATCAACAGTTATTATCTTTTAAAGATAGAGAATTCTAAAGAAAAGTCCCACACCTAAAAGAAAAGAATTTCGTGGTTCAACTTCCAGAGAAGACAGCGTCCCTAATTTGCCTGGGTAAGAAGAAGAAAGAAGAATCAAGCGATGATCATGGAACCAAACGTCTCAAACGCTAGTATTTTGGGTACACGTCCTTGCCTGACGATGTGATAAAGAAGGTGTTATTGGGTAGTCCTGGACTTGAATCCTTGGAATTGCATGAATGTTATGATTTTTATCGGCTGGATATAGTGTCCGAGAGTTTGAAAAAATTGGTGATAGATTCATATTATGGAGAGGAGGGATGGGAAGAGGAGTTGGAATTGGAAATTGTTGCTCCAAAGATCGAGTCTTTGGAAATTATAGGGAAATTTTATAATATGAAGAAGTTTCAGATAAAGGACGTGTTGGCATTGGTTGAGGTTAATCTCGATTTTGAAATACCCGAACCCGATGAAACTGGAATTGACGAGGACGGGGGCGATATTTGTTAAGGGCTGTGAAAACATTGTGAGAGAACTTTTTGAGAGTCTGCATCAAGTCAAGAAAGTTATTGTTGGCAAATGGTGTCTCTTGGTTGGTCTTTCTTGATTACTCTCTCTACAATTTTATTTCCCCGTTGTTTCTTTTGTTGAATACAACACTTGATGTTTTTCTTGACTGTTAATGTTGATTTCCATTTGCAGAGACATGAATGTATCAAGATTGTATCTTTTTACAGTTGGTATTGTATCTTAGAAATAATTCACTTTAATTTTAATTTTAATTTAGTTTAAGTGTTAGGGGCAATTCTGTAAGTTTCTAGTTTATGGACATTGGCTATTCCTTTTTTTTTTTTTTTTGAGGAACTGGACATTGGCTATTCTAATTGTCCATTAAGACTTATTTATGGTTTTATTTATGTTTAGTGATTTAGTTTGGACTTTGTAGTAAAATTTTATCATGTTCCACTAGCAGTAGGTATTAGTCATCTGCTTAGGAGTTTCTTCTTTATCTTTAAATTTTTTCAAAAACTTGAAACCTAGCATGTATACATTGATTAGGACTAGGCTTGGGTCCATTGCTCTTGCGCACTGGATCCATCAAGACTATGACACATTTCTAAAAGTGGACACGTATCATAATTTGATGGGTCTGATGCACAAAAGCACTGGACCTAATCTTTGCCATTGATTTTTCACCCTTTAAACCCCAAAATCTAAAATCACCCATCCATTAAAATAGCCCCAAAAACCCCATGAAAAGGCTAAATACTGTGCACGAGGTCCTGTTCTTAGTCCTGGAACAGCAACCTAAGTTTTAGTTATTCACCTTTGTTGGATCTCCAGATCCTACGATTCCTTTTCTCATTAGAAACCCTATAATCTTTATTTCTTACTATTTTCTAGCCTTTTACTTCGATAACCTAATTCTAAATCCTAAAATCTAAGATGTCCAAAGTTGACATAGGAATTCCAAATCTAATTTGGCTTTATGTTCCCTTCTCTGATGCCAACTCCAATATAATCTGACAAGATATCATAATTTAAAAGTGAACTTCAAAACAGACTAATGTACTTTTATTTTGCAGTCTCTAATAAGATGCTATGATGAAGTAAAACATTGGAAATTAAAGAAGGTCTATTTCAAGTCTTTACTACAACTCCTCAAGATTGTCAAGATTTGTGGTTTTGGAGAAATTTTCTACGCAAATGAAGTATTCATTTTAGTGGTACAATTTCTACTTAAGAATGCAAAGGTACTGGAGAAGATGGTTGTCACTAAACCATTGGTTATGCAAAATCAAATACGTAAGATGCTACGTGAAACTACAAGTGGCTCAAAAGTTGATAAACTTCCCTAGATCCTCTCCTCGTGCAGTGGTTTTGTTCCCATAACAATAAATCATTTTAAGTTGTTCGATCCTATTAAACGATCAAATTCACATAAATACATAGTAGTTATGTAAATTAGTTTGGTTCTATGAACTAAAATCTTGCTATGAGTTTGCTTTAGCTTTTAATTTACTTATGTTTTCCTTGTGCTGTTAATTTTGCCTTTGGATATATTCATGGTTAATGTCAACGGTTATGTTATGTATAAAGTTTTTGATTTGATTTTAATCTTTCAACTTTCAAACTTTCAATAAAAATTTTAGATATTTCCAATATCTTATGGTTCCTTTTTACTACAAAATACATATAAATTGACATGACAATAAATGTGATGAGTATTACATCAATAACATGATAAACAAATTTTTTTTTTTAATCAATTTTTGCTTTTGTTTTATGTTTAGAAGTTGAGATATCAGTTTGTAAGGCTTATATGTGGTAAATTTTGAAATATGTAGTATTCCTAGTATTATTCATAAGATTTTAATCAATTATAATAGCCCCTGGGGGAAATTTTTTTTCCTTTTCCTCTCTTTCGGTCTCATTTCTATCATTTTTTACAATAATAGATTGGAATTTTTGGTACTTTAATCTTTGGGGTGAGGGGATATCAACCCAACTTTTCCATTGGATAAATTAGTAGAGTTACAAAACTCTCGACAATAGATTAGAATTAGGTTTTGGATTAATGGAATTTTTCCCTACATTAAAGAATAACTATTATAATCCTTTTAAGAAGAATGTAATCTGTTCATTGGCTTAGGTTTTAGAACTTTAGGGTGATAGATATTGTCCATAACCATAAGCTCCTCTTTTAACTATTTGTGAAATATGTTGTCTTTAGACTTATCTATATCTTATTAAAAACTGAATACATTTGACTTTTGGTTAACATCATGAAATTTGGAACATAAAGCTTTTGATGCCTTACAATTTTACATGTCCTTATTTTAATATATTATTTTTAGTTAATATTAAATTATATTATATATTTCAACATTAGAATTAGAATCTTGCCAAATCTTCAAATAATAGAATAGATATTTTTGCATATATGATAAAATACAATCATAAAAATTTCATATTAATAATTATCATAATTATAAAATTTTATATTTAGCAAATAATTTTTTGCTATCACAAATTTCATATTAAAAATTCTCTTCTTTTCTTTTTCTATGATAAACTCACAAAGTTCGATATTCGATCCGAGTACGACCCGGACCACATTCCTCGCCTTGATATTTGGGTTCGTTTCGCCACAAATGCCAAAGTAGACCAACTTAGTCTACGTTTATCATCTCCTCATTATTCTCTCGATCCTATCGAATACCAATTGCCTCAGCATCTCTACGCCAACGAGTTTGTTTCTGAATTCAATTTTAGTTTCTGCAAAATTAAGCCTATTGGGTTACTACATTGGGTTTCACTCAAGCGCTTGTGTATTCAGGAATCAGCCTTGCGTGAAGATGTGATAAGGAAAGTGTTAATGGTTAGTCCTAGACTTGAATCCTTGGAATTGCATTATTGTTATGATTTTCATCGGTTGGATATAGTGTCCGAGAGTTTGAGAAAATTGGTGGTAGATAGCTATTTGATAGATATGTTAGAAAGTGAGGAGCGTAAGTTGGAATTGGAGATTGTGGCTCCAAAAATTGAGTGTTTAGAAATTTTGGGGTGTTTCGATAAGAAGTGTCGGATAAAGGATGTGTCTGCAGTGGTTGAGGCTAAGCTCGATTTCAACATGCGGAATGGATATGATAGTGATGAGGAGGAGGATGCTTGTGAGGAGTACCAGGACATTGTGAGAGACATTCTTGAGAGTGTGCATCATGTCAAGAAACTCACTGTTGGCAATTGGTGTCTCATGGTTAGTTTTCCTTAATAACTCTTTTTGTTTCGTTTGTTTTCCTTGATTGTTAATGTTGATTTCCATTTGCAGGGATCAGGATTGTATCTTTTTATTGTTGGTAGTGTCATTGCTTGGCTAGGCCCTACATATAAAATATTGCACAGCATCTAATACTTTTTAACGACAAGTTATTGTACTATTGATTTTGCTTGATACCAAAAGGAAAAAGCATTTTGTTGATTTATATTAGTATTGGAAAATTACCATACTCTCTCTTGTCAACCCCAAAAATTTGGGACTAAGGCTTCGTTGTTATTGTTATTGTTGTTGTTGTTGTGAGTTGAGATTTTTCTCCTGAACATCTTGATTTTAGTCCAAGTTGTAAACAATCAATGGTTGAAGGACCTGATATTATTGGTCCAATTTCATGGGTTGAGCTTTTGTGTTAGAGACACCTACTTTTAGTTTCATGATAAGATGTAGGCACTTGTTTTAGACTTTTAGTGCCAAATAAGGCCTTCTTTTATTTCATTATCTGCATATATTGACACATGTTAGTTAAATTGTTCACTGGCAATGTATTTTACAATTGGTCATGAACTTTGTTCTTGTCATTCACTTTCCTTAATGCGTTTTGCATCTTGCTTTGACGGACCTAGGTTGTATCTATAATGTCAATGGAACATCTGCCTTCTCCATTGTCAAAGTGCCAATGTTTAACAATGAAAACAAGCATGGAAAAAGAGAACCTTCCTGACATTGCCCGCCTACTTCAAAGTTCGCCTTATGTGGAGACATTGAATATAGACATCACATTCACACCCTCCTACTATATACGGTCAGAGCCAGAGGTATGTATTTCTTGTTCCAATTTCCTGTATGTCATATCAAACAAACTTTCATGAAGGCTTAATTCTAATCACTATTTTTTATTTTTTATTTTGTTACTTTTTTAGCTCTATACGTCTAACTATTTATGGGGTCAAAATGATCCTGTGAATTCTTGACGTAAAGAGTAAATGTTGATTGTCGACCTTTTTGATCTTTGAAGTGGTTGTTTTGTGTACTATTTACTCAAAACATTCTCATTGACAATATATCTTTCTCCCTACAGCAAAGAAATTAGTAATAGATTTTTGGAAATCCATTTGTTTAAGTAGGAGGTCATTCATAGCCAAAGTTAATATCCAGAATTTCTGGCATAGGCAACCAGAAGACTTTTTCACTTTAATTTAATTTAATTTATGATCTGTTTGGATTGAGGAAGAGGGAGGGGGAGTAGAGTGGAGTAGAGTTGATTTAGCACAAAATTAGCTTATTTTTAGCCAACTCTACTCTACTCTACTCCCCTCCACTCCCCCTCCTTTCCCCCTCCATCCAAACAGGCCATTAATTTTAAGTGTCAATGACAATTCTATAAGTTTCAAGTTTCTGGATATAGGCTATTCTAATAGTCTATTGAGCCTTTTTTGGTTTTATTTGAGTTTAGTGATTTACTAGGAATAGGTATTGGCTAGTTGCTTTCTATTCAAGAAGAATGAGTTTTATTTTATTTATCAGAAGTTGTGAAGCTTTGTTTGAAGTTTGTGTGATATAAGAGGCATGATGCTTAGAAGTTTATTCTTTATCTTTAAATTTTCAGCAACTTGAAATTTAGCAAACACATTGATTTATCAGCCTTTAAACCCTAATATCCAAAACTTTAAAATCCTATGTCACCTATCCATCAAATAGCCCCAGATACCCCATAAAAAAGCAAAATAATGTTCACAATGTCACAACCTTAGAACGGCAACCCAACCCAAGTTTTAATTATTTTCCAACATTTTTCTTACCAAATCCTAACCCCAAATTCTCAAAATCCAAGTTTTCCAAAGCTTACTCAGAAATTCCAAATCTAATTTGGCTTTGTTCCTTGTCTTACTTCTACTCTATTATAACATGACGAAATATCATAATTTAAAACTGAACTTTCATACTAATGTACTTTTATTTTGCAGTTTCTAAATAGACGTTGCTACTGCTCTTACCGTGATGAAATGAAACATTGGAAATCAGGAGAGATCCATTTCAAACAGTAATAAACAGTAATTTTTTTTTTTTTTTAATTGTTTTCAGTTTTCAGTCAAATAAGTTGTATCCAAACGCACACTAAGCTTACCTTCGGATTATCTACCTGTCTTAGTGATATTAAGCTTACATTTGGGTTTTCTACTTGCCTTAGTGATATTAGGATTATCTACATGTCTTAGTGATACTAAGCTTACATTTGGATTATCTACTTGTCTTGTAGAGTAGTCTAGTTCAAAGAACTAAAATCTTTCTATGAATTCATTTTTCGCTTTGAGGTTTCAAACTTTCAATGACATTGTTATGTTTCCAATATCTTCAATTCTTTTTTGCTACAAAATAATAATTAATTAAGTGACAATAAATATGACTAATGTCACATCAACAATTTAATAAGCATTTTTTTAATTAATTTTTTGTTTTGTGTATACAAGTTGACATGTCAATTTTTTTTTTTTTAATAAGATTTATCTATGACTTCCTCTCTATAAAGATTATTTTTTTTTTGTTTGTGAAATAATCTACTTACACAAACTTAAAGAAAAGAGAAGAGACAATATAACACAAGAAATTTTACGTAGTTCAACAATAAGTCTATGTCCATGAGAGGCAAATGAAATAAAATTTCACTATAATTTGGAGATTACAATAAGCTTGAAGGCATTCTCATAAACCCAAACTCGGTTCTCTTTTAAATAAATAAATACAAAACATCCTATTGTATTTGGCCAAAAGTTGTAGCAGAGGTTCTTACTCTTTTTCTCTATGAAACTCATGTCTCTACCACTATGCTCTTCCCTCTTGCTCACCCTTGATTTATTATAACTAAAAGTTCTCAAGCTAAAGCAGAAGAACAAAATTTCTCTCAAAACTAGTTTGGAGAGAGATCTTATAAACTTCTCATATATTTTTATATTGAGTATGAATTTTAAAAATCTAATCGTTGAATTGTATATTCTTATTATATCCTTCGTGCTTACAAAATTTCAAGAAGATCAAAAATTAATTGGTATGTCATTAAACAAATGTTAAAATTTCAAGTTTTGTAATCTAAAATTGTGTGTAACAAATAAGTTTATTGATTGAATAGTAAATAACATATAATTTGAACGAAATTTGATTTGCATGTTAAGAACATAAGTGATATAAAATTCAATGGTTAGATTTTCGAAATTCGCTCACACAAAAAAGATATATAAGTTCTAGTTTGTAGAAAAACTTTGTTCGAAGCAAAATTGCTACACAAGGAGATCAACAATTTCGGCAAAGTATCCATGATTCCATGTAACAAATCTTCAACATCTATTGCGTGGTGTACCCGTGTAGGTGTGATACGCATGCTTCTTGTTGAATTGACAATCTTTGGAGTGGTTGAATATCAAGCCACACTTTTTGACAAATGCATGTAAATATGTGCCTTAGCTTTTTTTAATATTATCTCTTTTTGACCCAAAAAAAACTAAAAAATTTAAATTATACAAGTTTTTTTAAGAAAGAAATTATACAAAATTTAATAGAGTGATAACTTGAATATTTGCTACAATTGTGAGTTGAGTTGCTAAGGAGAGCAAAATTATTGCCACTACAAAGCCAAAAAGAGTATAACTGTCATTACCATCAAGGAGAACTAACAACCACAATATTTTGCTTGGTACCATTTTTTAAAGAAAAATGAAATTAGAGATTATTTTTATTTAATAGATTGAATGAGCTACAAATTTGAATGATTAGTGATTTTATTTATTTATTTTATAATAGGTATTTTGTTGAATAATTTGTTCACTTGTTGTTGTTTGGTCTTGTCTTGTTTTTGTTTGATTTTTTTTTTTTTTGATGCGGTTTTTGTTTGTTATTATTTGGGCTAATATTTATTATTGTTATTTAAGCTTTTATTTATTTCATATATACATATATAAATTAAAGGGATTAAAGATTATGTTTGGGGGTAGAATTAATTATGGAGTAATGCTACATCCACAATATTTTTACAATAAAATTTATGCAAAAATTTTTTATTGGTGGATAAGAAAGTAAGGTCAAAATGCAAAACTCACTCTCTAAGTTTCACTATTTTTCATTTCAGTCCTCTAAATTTGCATTTTATCATTTTAGTCCTCTAAGTTTTGAACTTTCTCAATTCAGCTTTCTGTTAACTCACCATCCATATTTGCCATCAACTATCCAAAATTACACTGTTTTGGCTGTAATTTAATATTTATTTTTATTTTATTATTTATTTCTTAACTAAGAAAAACCCCATAAATAATTTCCTAGTTCTCTTGTGCTCTCTGTTTTGTTTTGTTCGAAAAAGCAGTTTTGAACTCTCAGCCATGGATGTGAGTATGACGAAGCTGGATTACTATGAGGACAAGTTGAAACTTCATTCCAACGCTACACTCCTCTCCTACATCAAGGTCAGTCATCACTGTTTTTTTCTTAGCTTCCCAAACACATCCTTAAAAGAAAATTTAAACAATTTTTTTTTTTTTTTAATTTGAAGGGCGAAGAAGATGATTGACACCCTTTAATACTAGAGTCAACGATCTTTCACCCACAAGGTGGAGGTCAACCTGCCGACACTAGCTTCATCCAATTAGCCGATTTCGATTGTGAATTCATTGTTCAAGATGTACGCTCCAAAGACGGAATTGTTCAAGATTTACTAGGAAATCTCTCGCTTTTCTTCTCACTCTGGGTCTCTCCTTATCTGGTTAGGCTAGGATTAAAATTGTACATCTTCAGATGAGGTGGGTGGGTCTAACATGGGTTATTTTAGTTTTTGAGGTATTTTTTTTAATTAATGCTTTTTTAAATAAAAAATAAAAAAATTAAATTATGGCTAAAACAGTGTAATTTTGGGTAGTTAACGGCAAATATGGACAGTGAGTTAATAGAAGACAGAATTGAGAAAGTTTAAAACTTAGAAGACTGAAATGATAAAATGCAAACTTAGGGGACTGAAATGAAAAATGGTGAAACTTAGAGGGTGAGTTTTGCATTTTAGCCAAAAAATAATATCAGTATTGAGCTCAAATTAAAATCAATAACAGCTTATCACATTAGATTTATTGTAAAATTATTGTGAAAATATTTAAAATATAGCATTATTCTTATTTTTGTTGAACCAAATTTTTTTAATTCTTAAGTCTGGGTGTTCAAAATTTTAATTAGAGTGGTCACAATAGATTAGTTTATGATATAATATTTTTTTGGCAAGTGTATATATACACTTTTTTACAAGTGGGTAGTCCTATAATTGCTATACAACTTACATCCAATGCATTAGATATAATAAGATACTGATAACGCTTTAAAATGTATATTTGTTATATATTTATATGGGCGTTATCTCCTTATTATTATGCTTAATTTGTATAATTAAGCTATGATTTGCATTAGTCCATATTATTTATTTTTATATAATTTCTTGAATAAAATGCTATTCATTGTGTGTAATTTTTTACTTTCAGGAAATTATATGAGAAAGATGAGTTTACAGGAATTTGTGAGAGAATGGAGGCCAAACTAGAATTAAAGTGGAGCTAAAGGACCATGCTTAAATGTCTAAGAAGGTGCAGCTGGAGTGCTTGGATCGTCTACCATGATTGGAAGTTTCAAATAAGGAAAGAAATCAAAGAAGCAGAATTTGAAAAGGAAAAATTTGATTTGAGCATTGATCATTATTTTGGGCGTATCTCTCTCCTCAAAAATCCAATTGACACAAGGCCAAATGGGTTGGAACCGTGACTTAAATATCTACAACTTTCCAGTTTTGAGTTTTTCGAAATTCTCAATTTTTGAAGGCCGAAATTAACTCACAAGTTATCATTGTAAACCTGGACGGAAATTAAAATAGTAAATGTTTTATTTTCTTGGGACACTTAGACATTAGGGTTTTGAAGGAAGGCTGGTAGAACGAATTTTGGCAGAGAAAACTTTGTATTTTTCTTTCTCTAATGGCAGCCTAAACTCTTTGCTAGGGCTAAGGGTTATATTTCTTCTATACGGTATGAATATTTAATGTGATTCTTTCTAGGATTTTATCATCGACATATTTGATTGTTCAATTAGATTTCTTTTAATGTATTAGTTCTTCCATGCTTTCAATAAGTTCAATCATGTTTTTCTTATTGTTTAGATGAATTTCTAATAGTTTCAAATAGAAATCAGGATTTAAAGTGAATGAGTTTTTCTGAAAACTTTTCTAACCGCATTATCAATCGAGGTTATCATGCGTTCTTGAATTGTCTCAGTTCAACCGAATCATAAGTTTTTAATTGTATAAGAACAATCAATTATGAAATAGATGTTTTCTTAGATCACAAAGAATTTCATATCGATATAGGGAAACACCCCGATGCCCTAGTATTTACATTATTGATTAAAATCAATTTTTATTATTATTCTTATTAACAATCACCAAGCAAAAATATTTTTCTTCTTTACCCAAATTTTTTGTTTAATTATATTGTCTTTGAATCTATCCTGCTCCTTGTGATTCGACCTCGGTACTCCGAGAATTATATTGCTACGATCTCCTGCACTTGGGAGTGAGCAAGCAGATACAAACACCTAGGGCACGTTTGGTAGACTGTAATAGACACTGTAATGTAATAGTTATTCATATGGTTTAGCTATTCAATAGTTTGGTTATGTTTTTATTACAGGGAATAGTCATTCCTTATGAATAGCTATTCTTTAAAATGAGGAATAACTATTCCTCTCTAAAAGGGTTGTAATAGTTATTCCTTAGTAGATGTAATAATTTTTAATATTAATATATTTTCAAATAAATAAACTTTCCATATCCACCTAACAATTATGGAAATAAAAAATCATCAAAAAATAACTCATCTCTCTAAAATTTAAAATATATTATTTTCTAGGAAATATATTTGTATGAATGAGACATTTCTTAAAATAGATCATAAGTTTTTTTCTAATGTTACAACTTACAACCAAACTAATGAATAGATTTAGTTATTCTATTACAAACACATTTTATTCCTGGTAATAAAGATTACCATTCCTGTTGTAATCCACATTCAGTGTACCAAACGTACCCTTAGTAATAAATTAACCTATATCCCGTATTCCCGTGCACTAGACACGATACCAATACTTAATAAATTGACCTACAGTGCATTAGACACAATAATATGTCAAACACTCGATAAATTGACCTTAGAAGGGGCAACCGTAGCCCAATCTAACTAACTGGGCTAATCCTGTTAAAAAATAAGAAGAAAAAAAAAAAAAAAAAAAAAAACCCTAACTGGGCTAAAATGCAGCCATAATTAATTAAACAAATCCAAGCTTGCTTGTACATTATAAAGAGAAATAGAAGGTAAAGAAGCTCACATATGCACTAGACATGATATGGATATTTAATAAATTTACCTACATCAATTGACCCACATCCCTTGCATGGGACATGATACAGATAATAAATTAAACTACATCCAGTGCATTAGACATAATACGACAATTGTTCTACATAAATTGACCTATATCTTGTGTGCTGGACACGATATAGATATTTAATAAATTAACCTATGTCCAATGTTTTTTTTTTTTTGAGAATCAATGTCCAATGTATTAGATATGATACGATGAGATCTATAATAAATTGACATTAGGTGCGTTGGACATGATATAGATATTTAATAAATTAACCTATATCCAATGTATTAGATATGATACAATGAAATCCATAATAAATTGACATTAGAAGGGCAACCGTAGCCCAATCGAACTAAATTGGGCTAATCTTGTTGTTGTTGTTGTTGTTGTTTTTTTTTTTTTTTTTAACTAACTGGGCTAATCTGCATAATCTATATATATATATATATATATATATATATAACTGAAATCTCTGAAACTCTCACAATTTTCCACGTCAGCACAAATATTTAAATAAAATTATTATCTATATATATATATATATATTGCGAGGACACGATTTGTAACGACCCGTAATAGTTTTGGGTTCGCACGTAAAAAGGCCCAAACAATATCATTTATAGAGCATGGATTTGAAAGGTTAGGCCTTGGTCACAAGACAGTGGGTTTTTCGTGATGTTCATACGTAATTAAAATCGTGATCGCCGTAGGAGTCTTTCTCCTGGAGGTGGGCTGGGAGGCTCTGGTTTTTGGCCATTTTTCCCAGCCCCTTTCCTCGGATTGCTTACTTTTCCTTTTATACTAGCCTGTATCCCTTATCCATCGTCCACGTGTGGGTTCGATTTTCCAGGACTGATACTTGTCCCATCAGCCCATACCCAGAGTGGTAGGGGGTGGTTGTAAAAAACTGAAGAGTATGGCTCTGTCAGGTGCAGAGTATTGAATGGCAGTAAGGGCAGCTTTCCCTTTGTCCTTGGTCGTTAAACTATCCAGCGTATCCTTCCCTATTGACATAGATATTTTTAGATTTTTTCCAAACTGTTCCTATACTGTTTTTGTCCTTCCTTCCAGGGGGACCTCGGACATGCCGAGGACTGAATCGTCCTCGGCTGTGTCCCAAAACTATTTTGCACTTGTATTACCGATCCTAGGCTATAACCTTCCTCGGCTCGGGCCTTGGGCCCTAATGAATAAATGGGATAGGGCCACAAATTATTGGGCCCCACAATAACCCCTCAAAATCCTGCTGTCCGACCTCTTGGTCAGAGAGGAGGGTTTTGGTAATGCCAAGCCTTTATTACGGCTCGTTTAACTCTGTCCTTCATTAATGTTGGTGTCTCTTCATCTACCCAAGAAACGTACCGGGCTACGAGACATTCCTCTGAATTCATTTACAATGCGTTCCTGCCGTTTGATTATCCAAAACGCGCCTTTAATGATTTCCCTTTACGAGACCATTTAACTTCGACGGTTATTAACGGTGTGGGGAAGTGGAACGGGTATATTCTCGTTTACAGATTTTCTTAGAAATCTGGACAGATTAAATACCTTCCGTTTTGCCATTCATATAAGAAGAAAAGCAAGAGGTTATTTCTCTTGTACAGAGACCCTTTTAATCCTTCTGAAATCTGAAACCCTTAGCCTCCTCCAGAGTTTACTTTATTCGCTAGTTACACCTTAAATTGTGATACGTTTGAGATAGGAGTAAGTAATGAAGGAACCATACCCTTCCCAGAAATACCATGTTCTTATGAAGCTCAAAATGGCTCGGTCAGGGCAGGGATGGCAGAGACTCAAGATCCTTCTTACCCTCCTTTCAGCCAAAATCCGAAGCAGGGGCTCGTTGCGTCAAACTTTTGGCACGGCTGAGCTGGGGTCACCCATTATCAGTACCAGCCACTCTCTTATGAGCATAGCTAACATGGCACCGGCGTGTTAAGAGTCAGGACTGAGGCAGGGACAAAGTATCCCTGCTTCTTCCTCTCTTCCTTCACTGGTGCCTCCTTTTACCTCTCTTTCTTCTTCTTTCCACCACCAGATCCATCCTGGTGCTTTTCCTTCTTCCTCTTCTTCTCCTCTTCCACCAAGGAAGGTCCTCCTCTCAATATGGATGCTAATGGAGCAGAGTTTGGAAAGACTTGGGAGCAGAGTTTGAAAAGATTTCTAGCTATTCGTTTGTTGTTGTTGTTGTTGTTGTTTTTTTTTTTTTTTTTTTTTTTTTTTTGGTTTTAGTAACTCGTTTTCTATATAGGCTTGTTTAATCCCTTCTTTGTACACTGTAATACCCCTTTATATTAATAAAAATCATCATTGCTTTATTTCGTATGTTCTATCTCTTCTTTTTGGAATGGATATGTCGTAAATAGACGCGCTACTTTGCGACTTCGTTTTTATTTCTATACTTTGAACGATGCTTAGGGCCAAAATCCCAGTTAATAAAAAGATCTTGCTCTGTGCTTATTGAAACTATCCGACTTAATAATACTGAATCAAACAAATGATACTTAGGGCTGAAATCCTTATTAAGGAGAAAAGGGAAAGATATTATGATGAGTTTATTAGGGCTGTCTGGCACAATAACGCCGACCTGAGAAAACAATACTCAGGGCCGAAATCCCTTACCAAGAAAAAAGACGTTATCATGAACTTACGAGAACTATTCGGCACAATAATGCCAACTTGAACAAATGACACTTAGGGTCGAAACCCTTGCTAAGGAAAAGATATTATTATGAACTTAATATAGAGTTGTTTGGCACAATAATGCCGACCTGAGAAAACAATACTTACCC
Source organism: Quercus robur (assembly GCF_932294415.1). NCBI lineage: Eukaryota > Viridiplantae > Streptophyta > Magnoliopsida > Fagales > Fagaceae > Quercus > Quercus robur. The sequence continues at coordinate 83,282,470 of NC_065538.1, read as the reverse complement.
CAAAATAGCCGAGATGATAGCTGAGTGCTCGGTGTGGTGTAGAAGGTAATCATCCGAGGACATATAACCCAAAAATCAACAGCCCCTACAGGTTGCTGAGTAATAAGGTGTCTCACCATCTTCCTAATAACTTTCATAGCTTTAACCTCTTATGGTATTTGATCCGAGGATTGAGCAACTTAGAATTTTTATTAAGTAGCTGACCTTTCCATAGGTTTGAGTCCGAGGACCATGCAATACCTTGGTTCTGTCCAAAACTTGATTTCTATAAGTAGTTGGTTTCCCCATAGGTTTGAGTCCGAGGACCATGCAATACCTTGGTTCTGTCCAAAACTTGATTTCTATAAGTAGTTGGTTTCCCCATAGGTTTGAGTCCGAGGACCATGCAATACCTTGGTTCTGTCCAAAACTTGATTTCTATAAGTAGTTGGTTTCCCCATAGGTTTGAGTCCGAGGACCATGCAATACCTTGGTTCTGTCCAAAACTTGATTTTTATAAGTAGTTGGGGGAATTAACCCCTCGGCTATGGCATGGGACCTTGGTTTACGGGGAATTAGCTCCTCGGCTAAGCCCCTAGAACCATCTGTGCTGCTGACGCTACGAAGCGCAGCCCCTAGTAAAGAAACTTAGCCCCTAGTGGAATTTTACGCTAGAACACTACAACCGGCTATTAGAAATGATAAGGGGACTGTCTCGACCTACCGCCTGTGCCAACACACAAACCTTCCCCACAGATGGTGCCAATTGTGAGGACACGATTTGTAACGACCCGTAATAGTTTTGGGTTCGCATGTAAAAGGCCCAAACAATATCATTTATAGAGCGTGGGTTTGAAAGGCTAGGCCTTAGTCACAAGACAGTGGGTTTTTCATGGTGTTCATACGTAATTAAAATCGTGATCGCCGTAGGAGTCTTTCTCCTAGAGGCGGACTGGGAGGCTCTGGTTTTTGGCCATTTTTCCCAGCCACTTTCCCCGGATTGCTTACTTTTCCTTTTATACTAGCCTGTATCCCTTATCCATCGTCCACGTGTGGGTTTGATTTTCTAGAACTAATACTTGTCCCATCAGCCCATACCCAGAGTGGTTGGGGGTGATTGTAAAAAGCTGAAGAGTATGGCTATGTCAGGTGTAGAGTATTGAATGGTAGAAAGGGCAGCTTTCCCTTTGTCCTTGGTCGTTAAACTATCCAGCGTATCCTTCCCTATTGACATAGATATTTTTAGATTTTTTCCAAACTGTTTCTATACCGTTTTTGTCCTTCCTTCCAAGGGGACCTCGGACATGCCGAGGACTGAATCGTCCTCGGCTGTGTCCCAAAACTATTTTGTACTTGTATTACCGATCTTGGGCTATAACCTTCCTCGGCTCGGGCCTTGGGCCCTAATGAATAAATGGGCCCGGGCCACAAATTATTGGGCCCCACATATATATATAAAAAAACCGAAGCCTCTGAAACTCCCACAATTTTCCACATCATCACTATTTTCTTTTTATTTTTATTTTAGATTCTTTTTATTTTAGGTTTTATATCTTATATATTTATTATTTCTCTTCAATGTGTAATTATCTTATCAAGTGTTACAATAGTTTAGTTTAAATAAAATTCTATTAGATATATGGTTCAAGAGCTTGAAAATTCTAATTCAACTAAAATTCTATAACAAAAATTTCAACAAATATAAACCCTTGCCAAGGTCAAAACTCTTCATACTCACTAAAATTTTCACAAAGAAAACACACATGGCAAATTAAAGCCATGGTAGGAAGCACGAAGGTTCAGAAGAAATAGAGAATTGAAAGAGATAATGACAAAGACGAAGACGACATAATTGAAGGTTCATACTCTTATGATTTCCATGTTTTTTTGTTTTTTATTCTACACTTTTTTACTATAACGTATTATAAAAATCAGTGCTCAAAAACTGTTTTCCTCATAATTTATATATAGATAAGCAAAACTAACTTTTAATTATTTTAAGTTTAATATGCATTCACACAACCAAACGTTAACCATTGTTTTCAAGCCACTCCAAAAATTGACCTGTTCAGGTGGTTTTGTAGGCTTGGTTTTTAGTTTTTAAGTACTGTTTTTAATTTTTTTTAAATATAATCCTCAACCACAACAACTAAATCATGATCTAATATATTTTTTGTGGTCGGTTATAGATCTTTTAAGATATTCGTTAGGATTGATCACATATATATATTCGTTATTATCATTTTATTTAAATAAAATTATTTTTGTTTAGTCAAAACTTAATAAGGAGTGAAACTCTATCTCTTTAACAAGTCCAACTTAAACTCAAACTCATCATTATCAATTTTTTAAAATAAAATTATTTTTGTTTAATCAAAACTTAACAATAAGTAAAACTTTATCTTTCTAATAAGTCCAACTTAAATTCAAACTCAAACGTTGATAATCTATATAAAAATAAAGATTCTGATAAGACTCAAAAACAAAAGTTCAACTTTCTTCTTTGATTTATGAATTTTATGTCAAATTTGTTTATATTGTTATTATTAATAAAATTTCAATTCAACATATGTGGATATTTGTTTATATTGTTATTAATGAATTTTATCTTTTATGTTGAATTTTTTATTTGCTTTCATATGTGCCTGTGATTTTCTTTCTATCTTATTCTTTTGTTATATTTAGAATTAATTTTCTTTCATATGTTGATCTTAATTCTTCACCTTAAATGCTTTTTATTTAGGTTCATGTGATTTTTTGTTTTCTTATTAAAAGCTATGATTTTTGGTTGATTAATTATTTGTTTGGATTAATTGCAATTAATTATTTGTATGGATTCAACATAAAGATAATGGAATTAGGTATTATAATTTTGAATTGTCTATATTGTTATTACTACGAGAAAGTTGTATTGCTACTCAAATTTGAAACTTGGTGTATCTTCCTCATATCATGGCATTTGTTTATATATTTGTAGTTTATATTAGTTTTAAGTGTGTGTATATATAACTATTGGAAGTTTTACTTTATTAATTTAAGAATTGTAAATTACTTTGTAAGTTTCAGTAACTATGCACTTGCAACTCAATAACGTTCAATGTTAGACAACACTTTTAAATTATAGAAAAGTATAGAAGGTAAATATTTCTTCATTTTTTTCAGAGTTAATAGTTTTTCCGTGCATCGCACGGGTTAGCGACTAGTTTTATATATAACCGAAACCTTTGAAACTCTCACAATTTTCCACGTCAGCACAAATATTTAAATAAAATTATTATTTTATTTAAATAAAATTATTTTTGTTTAGTCCAAACTTAACAAGGAGTGAAACTCTATTTCTCTAACAAGTCCAACTTAAACTCAAACTCAAACATTTATATTATTATTATTATCTCTCTACTTCACTAACGTGATATTTTATGATAGGGTGCAAACTTATAGCCATGGATTATTCTTTTGAATGTAACCCAATCTTTTTTTTTATTATATATTTTTCTATTTTTTAGTCATATATATTTTGTTTTGTTTCAATAATTTCTAAGCCGTGAATCATTTGATTCTTTAATATCTTTTGGTCTTTCAGAAGTTTTAATATCTGAATTTTTAAGTTATTTTTTTCAATATCTGAAATTGTCTGACAAATTTTCTGTAAACCGTTGCACGTTCAAGCAATGACTTCTTTATCAAATTGTAATACAAATTGAAGTCATACAAGAGCAAATCATGTAATCGTGTAGTTTCTTAATCAATTTAAGATTTTATAAAATTATTTTAGTCTACCTCACAAATAGGTAGGTTCCCGTGTAAGCCATTGCAAGTTCAAGCAATGACTTCTTTATCAAATTGTAACACAAATTGAAGTCATACAAGAGCAAATCATGTAATGACGTAGTTTCTTAATCAATTTAAGATTTTATAAAATTATTTTAATCTACCTCACAAATAGGTAGGTTCCCGTGCATAGCACGGATTAGCGACTAGTCTATAAATATATATATATATATATATATATATATATAAAACTGAAACCTCTGAAACTCTCACAATTTTCTACGTCAATACAATATTTAAATAAAATCATCATTTTATTACCGAAACCTCTGAAACTCTCACAATTTTCCACGTCAGCACATTATTTAAATAAAATTATTATTTTTAGTTTAAATTTAACCAGGAGTGAAACACTATCTCTCTAATAAGTCTAACTTAAACTCAAACTCATCATTATCATTTTTTTAAAAAAAATAAAATTATTTTTGTTTAATCAAAACTTAACAAAGAGTGAAATTCTATCTCTCTAACAAGTCCAACTTAAACTCAAACTCAAATGTTGATAATCTATATATATAAAGAAAAATAAAAGGACTAACGTTGAAAAAAAAGAGACTCACTTTGGTTTTTGGGTTGAAATTTTTACTAATTATTTTTTTTTATTGTACATGGCAGATAAAAATCTCTATTTTTTTGGAGAAAAATCAAAGATGTAACCTATGTCTTCCAGCCTAGAGAATGATAAATTTTTATTTGGTATGTTATATATAAATTTGTTGAATTTGGTTTGGTTCTGAAGTATAATTTGAGAATTCTATAAATTTTGAAGTTTTAAGTCTTGAGGGTTATGGTATTGGCATATCAGTAGGTTGATCTTAAATTTTCACCTTAAATTTTTTTATTTAGGCTCATGTGATTTTTTGTTTTCTTATTAAAATCTATATTTTTGGTTGATTATTATTATTATTTTTTTCTGAATGTCTATTTACTTCTTGTTGAATTTTTTTGTGAGAAACAATAGTTTTTTCATGCATTATAAAACAAACCCAAGCTTGCTCATCTATTAAAAAGAAGAACATAAGGTAAAGAAGTTCCCAAAGATCCATTCTTTGGAAATTGTGGGGGATTTTTTTAGGAAGAAGTGTTGGATAAAAAATGTGTCGGCATCGGTTGAGGTTAAGCTCCAATTCTACTCAACAAGTGATTTTAAAGATTTTGGGGAGGAGGATGCTTGTAAGAGGCATGAAGACAATGTGAAGAAACTTCTTGAGAGTCTGTATCATGTCAAGAATCTTACTGTTGGCAAATGGTGTCTCACGGTTGGTTTTTTTGGATCCCTTTGTTATTATATATTATTATTATTATTATTATTATTATTATTTTTCTTTGTTTCGTTTGTCCTATGCAATACTTCATGTTTTTCTTGATTGCCAATGCTGATTTCCATTTACAGAGACATGAATGCCTCAAGATTGTGTCTTCTTATTGTTGGTATTACCATTGCTTGGCTAGGTCCTACATATAGAATAATGCACATCATCTAGTGCAATTTTTAGTTACAAGTTATTGTTATTGTACAATTTGATTTTTGCTTTTAAGGAATTTACTTTAGCTAATTTACATTAATACCAAAAGGAAAAATCATTTTGTGATTTATAAGAGCATTGGGAAATTACTGTACTTGATTCGGCTAACCTCAAAATATTTTGAGACTTAAGGATTGGTTTTTGTTGTTGTGAGTTGGGATTTTTCCTGAGAATCATGATTTTAATCCAAGTTGTAGTTAATCAATAATTAAAAGGATCTAATGTTATTGGTCCAATTTTATGAGTTGTACTATTGACTTATAGACACCTGCTATCAGTTTCATGATAAGAGGGCACTTGCTTTAGGCTCCGCTTGGGAGGAGGGAATGGAATGAAATGGAAAGGAATAAAAAGAATAATTTTAGAATATTCTTACCTTCTCTTGTTTGGGAGTTTTAATGGAAGGAATAAAAAGTCAATTACCTTATTTTGGAGTTTAAGTGAGAGGGAATGGAATGGGTAAGAGAGAACACTCATTCCTTTCTATTCCCTTAAAACCTCAAATTTTCATTCCCTCCGAAATTGGGAGGAATGGGAGGGAATAAAATTAGATTTAATAATTTTTTTACTAAAACTCTCAAAATACCCCTATATATTCAACCCTTTATTTTAAAATAGAGGTCTAATAGTAATATTGTCATAAAATGATTTCATTCCATACTCTCCATGTTGCTCCCAAATAGGATTACTTACATTTTATTCATTTTCATTCCTTTATTTTAAAACATCTAATCAAGGTTACTTAATTCCATTCCATTTCATTCTTTTTCATTCATTTCCCTTACTTAAATACATTCCATTCCATTTCATTCATTTCCATTCCCTTATGACCATCTCATTCCATTCCATTCCATTCTCTTATGAACTCCTAAGCGGAGCCTAAGTGAGAGGGAATGGAATGGGTAAGAGGGAAGACTCATTCTTCTCTATTCTCTTAAAACTTCAAATTTTCATTCCCTCCGAAATTGGGAGGAATGGAAGGGAATGAAATTAGATTTAATAATTTTTTTACTAAAACTCTCAAAATACCCCTATATATTCAACCCTTTATTTTAAAATAGAGGTCTAATAGTAATATTGTCATAAAATGATTCCATTCCATTTTCTCCATGTTGCTCCCAAATAGGATTACTTACATTTTATTCATTTTCATTCCTTTATTTTAAAACATTCAATCAAAGTTACTTAATTCCATTCCATTCCATTCTTTTTTATTCCTTTCCCTTACTTAAATATATTCCATTCCATTTCATTCATTTCCATTCCCTTATAATCATCTCATTCCATTCCATTCCATTCTCTTATGAACTCCCAAGCGGAGCCTTAGTGCCAAAGAATGATTCGCCATGATGATCTGTCAACTTTTAATCAGGTCTTGGCTTTCCAAAAGGGCTTTTTTATTTCATTGTCTTCATATAGGATATATTGACATTTATGTAAGTTAGTGTTCTGTACAACATGTTAGCTAAATTGTTCACTGGCGATGTATATTACGATTGATTTTGTTATTTTTTCTCACTTACTTTACCTTATTGTGTCTTGCTTCTTGGTTTGATGGACCTAGGCTCTATCTATAATGTCAGTGAAACATCTGCCTTCTCCATTGTCAAAGTGTAAATGTTTAACGATACAAACAAGCATGGGAAAATGTGATCTTCCTGGCATTGGAAGCCTCCTTCAAAGTTCACCTTATGTGGAGACATTGGTTATAGACATCACATCCTGCAACTACATGTGGCCAGCGGTGTGTATTTCTTGGATCAGTTTCCCAACTGTCATATCAAAAAACAATGAAGGACTAATTTTAATCATTACTTCTTTTTTTCAATTTGGTTTAATGTATCAATTAAGGAAGTAACAGAGCCTATGACTTCGATAGAGTAGGATTGTGGAAAAGAATACATGTGGCCGACTTTAAAGGATCATGGCTTTTGTTGTTTTTGTTGTAGTTCAAGGTGTAAGGGCAATTATGTTAGTTTCTTGTTTCTGAAAATTGGCTATTCTAATATATAGTCCATTAAGTCTTATTTTGGTTTATTTCAGTTTTGGGATTTAGTTTCAGCTTAGTCATCTGCTTTCAATTCGAGAAAGTTTTTTTTTTTTTTTTTTTTTTCCCCCAAAAGTTATGATGCTTTGTTTGAAGCTTGTGTGATATAAGAGGTGTGATGCTTAGTAGTTTATTTTTTATCTTAAAATTTTTTCCATTTTGAAATCTAGCATACACACATTGATTTATTGTCCTTTAAACCCTAAAATCCAAAACAGCAAAATCCTAAAGCGTTAATTACACTTTACTCATTTGTGCTATGTGCCATTTTAATGTTGTCTACTCGTGATTTAAAAATGTCTCTTTATCCAACCAAAGTTATCTATGTTATGTAGCGGTTCCCCACCTCATCACTTTCATCATTGAAAATAAGCAAAACTTATGAAAAACAAAGAAATTAATTAAGATCTGAAAAGGGTATTTGTAAAGATTGTCAAAGTTAATTAAAAATTTCATCTTTCCCTACCTTTCTTTGACTAAATGATCTTTGAATTGATTTTTCCCCCGAATTGAAACTTGGCTTTAAAGAAACTTGAAGATTTTGTTGAAGTTTCTTCCTTCCTCACCGCTTCTGCCTACGTTGATGGCATCCTCAACTTTGATCTTCATTTGTCTAAAAGCAGCAACTAATTCCTTCCACAGTGAAATATAATCCCATCCCAATCTTAAAACAGTAACAAAGTCAATGCCTATCAATAACATAAAAATTGAATAGAGTCCCTAACTCCCTATCACAATTGGCGACTCTTTATTCAAGAATTCGAGATTTATGTTTATTCTGATCTGATGCCTTAATGAACCAATCCCAGACACGGTTTGGTCTTATTTTCCTTCCACACTCAAACCCATTCGATCCTTAACTAGGAAATTACTTCAGCAAACACGTGTTCAAACTTAGCCTTATAAAAAACCCATGATGGTATGAATCCTTCATTAAGCACCCTAGTTTCAAGCCCTTGAACATCCTGTATCACATATCTATCAAACCCCAATCAAATTTTTATCGCTCCTTGGCAAAAATTGATTTCAAAAAATTGGATGTTTGCATAGACCTACTCGAAGATTCAAAGTTGAGTTAGCATCTGGCATCTTCAAAACAATCTGTGCCTTACCCTGCACATCAAATTATTATTATTATTTTTATGATCTGCCCTGCACATCAAATTAGATCTATGAAATTTGGACACAGACACAACACAAGTGTTATGTTTCAGCTTGGACAAAGCATGTTAGAGACAGCAACTAGTTAAAATTCAGACCATACATATGTCGCAGGACCAGCATACTTGGTACAAAGAAAACGCATTTCTTTTTGTTGATTGGTAAGTGAAAAATAGAAAAGGCATTTCTTATACATTAGTTAAGAAACTCTTCTAGTCTTGGTACAAAGAAAAGGCATTTCTGGGTCAATTTCTTTTGGTCTTGTCTGTGATTTTAGATTCATGAGGGGAACAAAGCATGTTGAGTGAGGATGAGATTCATGCAGGTGAACCATTTTTTTTTTATATGAATAATGTTCTTGAGGCAAAGCATAAATAACTTTCACAATTTTTACAATAACCCTTTCAGATCTTATTTCTTTGACTTTTTATGGGTTTTTATTATTTTTATTATTTGTTTTTAATGTTTTTAATGGTGGAAGTGATGAAGTGGGTAATGGTTGCATAACGGAGCCAACCTTGGGTGGGTAGATTGACACTTTTAAAACAATGAGTAAGCAACATTAAAACGACCCAAACCATAGGTGGACAAAATGTAAGTAACCCAATCCTTAATCACCTATCTATCAAATAAACTCAAATGCCCCCATAAGATACTCTGCATGGGTTATTTTTACAGCCTTGGAACGGCAACCCACGTTTTAGTTTTTCACCTTTGTTGCATTCCTAAATCCTACTATTCATATTCTCAGTGGAAACCCTATAATATTACTATTTTCCAGCCTTTCTCCTACCAAAACCTAACCCTAAATCTTTAAAATCTAAGTTGTCCAAAGTTGACTCATGAATTCCAAATCTGATTTGGTTTGTTCCCTTCTCCTATGTGAACTCCATTATGGCATGATAAAGTATCATAATATAAAAGTGAACTGCAAAACATGCTAATGTGCTTTTATTTTGTAGCTTGAAAGAGACTATGATGTAGTGAATCATTGGAAATCAAAGGAGATTTATTTCAAGTCTTTGCTACTACAACTCAAGTCTGTCAAGATTTTATGTTTTGCAGAAACCTTCCACAAAAAGGAATTCATTTTAGTGGTAAAATTTCTACTTAAGAATGCAAATGTGTTGGAGAAGATGGTAATCATTGAACCACGGACTAAGCAAAATCCAACACATAATATGTTACGGAAATCTCTACGAGTGGCACAAAAGTTGTTAAGCTTCCCTAGATCCTCTCCTAATGCAGTGGTTATGTTCCCATATCAGTAAAATCATTTTAAGTTGTTCGATCCTCTTAAATGATCAAATTCTCATAAATACATTGTAGTTATGCAAATTAGTTTGGTTCAATGAACTAAAATCTTGCTATGATTTGCTTTTGCTTCCAATTTCAAGTACTTATGTTTCTTTGTGACGTTAAGCATGCCTTTGGATATATTCATGGTTAATATCAATGGTTATGTTGGTTATTAAGTTTTTGATTTCATTTTAATCACTTTTCAGTCAATAATATATTTGGATGCAAAATGAATAAGTCGATGCAAGAAATTTTTTTTTTTTTTTGGCTTTTGGATGAACAGTATAATCTATTATGCCTCTTTATGGCTTAAGCATAAGCCATTGGGAATTCTCTTATGCAAAGACACATTAAGGTTTTTCACTGAGTATTTGATTATCTGGTCTGAAACAAAAGAGAAGTACGAATACGCTTGTTTTGATTGTTTTTTTTTTTGACAGTAAAGCGATAGAAGTATATTAAGTCTAAAAAAATAAATACAACGATTTTAGCACCTGAAGTATATTAAGGTTGTTTTGATTGTTTGAACTTTGAAGAAAAGGAATTAAACTTTTTTTTTTTTTTTTTTTTTTGAGAAGGAAGAAAAGGAATTAAACTTAGAAACAAATCTTCTTATTTTGGTTCGTTTAAATATACCTGCTCATTTGATCATCAGATCATTTGCTATTAGAAAGTAGAAACACACGAAGATTAATTAATATTGGACACAAACAGAGTCCTAGATTAGGTAAATAACATCAAGGGTAAATTACACTAAGATCCCTTAACTTTTTATATTATCACACTAAGATCTCTTTATCCTCGTTTCTTCTTTGTCAATATGATATACTGACTTTGATACCCTATCAAATTGAATGATGCTAAAAATGCTAGTACAATTTTATATATAAGTCTTAGAAATGCCACACTTTTAATATGCTACTACAAGTTTTACTATAAAAAATTGATGTTGTTAAGAATATAATTGGTGGCACTTAAAACTATATAATACATGAATGTTTGAACTAATTTTATTTTTCAAATTGGTGACATGTCAATTTGCAAGAGTTTTTTATTTATTTTTTTATTTTTTTTATATGAGATATAAATTTACTCTAGCCTAAACTAAGTATATATGTGTGTATAACTCCCTTTTGGAGACTTGAACTCTAGCCTTTGCCCCTTCTCGCCCACCCTACAAGAACTTATACTTGTGAAGGGATTGTCACGGCAAGTGTGTACGGTGATCATTTGCAAGAGTTATATGGTAAAATTTGTGGTATTTCTAACATTGCTCAAGTGAATTAGTTATATTAAAAAGTAAGAACATTGTATTTTCCATAATACAAATTATATTATAACAATTAACTAATTGATGTCAAATAAACTAAATATTATTTAAGTGATATTTGAAAATAAAAAGGCAAGCTTAGGCCTTAGGCCGCCTCAAATTGTGCCTAATTATATTCTATATTTTGTTAAAATTTCACGTATATTACTTGAATTATTGATTAATGAATGTAGCTATGAGTACTACAATTTTTACCATATTGTGCTAATAAATTGATGTGTCACCAATTATGACAAAACAATTCAAACATTCTTAAATGAAATAGTTGAAACTCACCAATTACAATCAATGCCACATTAGTTTATAAGTTTTTATGCGGTAAAACTTGTAGTACAGTTTGCATTTTCCTTGGATCAATTAATTTTTTTTATTAAGAAAAGTTAATTATTACTTACTAGTTGATATCTCGTCGGGTTCATTTTCAAAAATTTTGTAAGAAATTATCCTATAATCTATTGGGTTCATCAATAATTCAATACTATTATAAGTTGTAATTATAGTCTATATAAATTATGTGATAGGAGGCTATGTAATCTATAATATCTTTTTCGCTTAATGGGATGGCTTACCAATGATCAGCATTTAGACCATGGGGTTGACAGGTGTAGTTGACAAGTAGAAATCGGTTAGGAGAATTTCATTTGTATTTGAGATGGGATAGTGTGGAGGGTTATCGGCAAATGAATGTAAAAGATAAAAAGTATAATAGGAAAAGTTTTGTAAGAAAAGACAGAAAAAGCCTTGAAACCATGAACCAAAGAAAATAATGAGTCATTATCTTTTAAAGTGTTCATCTAATTTTGTGAGAAAAGGGAGGGAGAATCTTAAAATGATGAACCAAAGAAATCAAAGAGTCTTATCTTCTAAAGTTCTCTTTTAATTTTGTGAGAAAGAAGAGAAAAAGTCTTAAAAAATGAACCAAAAAGATGAAAAGTTCATTATCTTTTAATTTGTGTCGTAAACGTAGGCCTCGTTTGGGAGGAATGAATAGAATGGAATGAAAAGAATAATTTTAGAATATTCTTCCCTTCCCTTGTTTGGGAGTTTTAATGGGGGGAATAGAAAGTTCATTATATTGTTTAGGAGTTTAAGTAAGAGGAAATGGAATGGGTAAAAGGGAACACTCATTCTTCTCTATTCTCTTAAAACCTCAAATTTTCATTCCTCCTGAAATTTGGAGGAATGTGAGGGAATATAATGGAATGGAAAGGAATGAAAAGAATAATTTTAGAATATTCTTCCCTTCCCTTGTTTGGGAGTTTTAATGGAGGAAATAGAAAGTTCATTATTTTGTTTAGGAGTTTAAGTAGGAGGAAATGGAATGGGTAGAAGGGAACACTTATTCTTCTCTATTCCCTTAAAATCTCAAATTTTCATTTCCCCTGAAATTGGGAGGAATGTGAGGGAATAGAATTAAATTTAATTATTTTTTTGACCAAAACTCCCAAAATACCTCTATATATTCAACCCTTTATTTTAAAACAGGGGTCTAATAGTAATATGGTCATAAAATGATTCCATTCCATTCCCTCCATGTTGCTCCTAAACAAGATTACTTACATTTCATTCATTTTCATTCCTTAATTTTAAAACATCCAATCAAGGTTACTTAATTCCATTCCATTCCATTCCCTTATTATCATTTCATTCCATTTCATTCCCTTATGAAGTCCCAAACAAAGCCGTAGAGTTATTCTCTTTGAATGGAAGAGAAATATAAAGGAAAGCGCCACGAATCTTTGAAATCCATTCCTTCTCTCAGTTTCGCAAATACTTCCTTTGAAAATGTGGCCGTTTTCGCCACTGCCGTGGGTCATGCCCTGCTCCTACACAGGGCTCCCAAACTCACAAATTTCTCCGTCCTATCCGAGTACGAGCCAGAGCTAAAGCCTCACGTTGATCTATGGGTTTGTTTCGCCACAACTACCAAGGTAGACCAACTTAGTCTACGTTTATCACCCTTTTGTTCTTATTCTATCCTATATAAGAGATACAAATTGCCCTAGCATCTTTACGCCAATGAGTTTGTTTTTGAATTGGATTTTCATTACTACAAAATTAAGCCTAATGGGTTAATAGGTTGGCGTTCAGCAAGCACTTGTATTTTGGGTACACGTCCTTGCCCGACGATGTGATAAATGAAGTGTTAATTGGTAGTCCTAGACTTGAATCCTTGGAATTGCATGACTGTTATGATTTTTATAGGCTGGATATAGTGTCCGAGAGTTTGAAAAAATTGGTGATAGATTCTTATTCTTATTATGCAAACTTCGATTTGTACTACCCGTTGGAATTGGAAATTGTTGCTCCAAAGATTGAGTCTTTGGAAATTATAGGGAATTTTTATGATGTGAGGAAGTGTCAGATAAAGGATGTGTCAGCATTGGTTGAGGTTAAGGTCGATTTTGAAATAGAGATTAACTTTGAAAGTGAAGAGGAGGAGGGGGATCTTTTTAAGGCCTGTGAAAACATTGTGAGAGAATTTTTTGAGAGTCTGCATCAAGTCAAGAAAATTGTTGTTGGCAAATGGTGTCTCATGGTTAGTTTTTCTTGATTAGTCCCTTTATCATGTTTTTCTTGATTGCTAATGTTGATTTCCATTTGCAGAGACATGAATGTGTCAAGATTGTATCTTTTTATTGTTGGTAATCTCATTGCTTAACTAGGCTTAAATATAGAATAATGCACATCATCTAGTGCTTTTTTTGTTTCTGTGAGTAGAAGTTATTGTACAATTTGAATTTGCTTTAAATAATTCATATTAGCTAATTTATATTAATACCAAAATGAAAAATAATTTTGTGATCTCTAAGACTATTGGAAAATTTTCGTACTCTCTATTGTGAGTTGGGCTTAGCAGACTCTTAAAAATTTGAGATATCATGGTGGGTTGTTGTTGTGAGTTGGGTTTTTCTTCTGAGCATCTTGATCTTAATACAAGTCGTAGTCAATCAATAATTAAAGGAAATGATAGTATTGGTCCAATTTAGTTTCATGAAGAGGTGTGGGGCAATTGCTTAGTGCCAAATAGTGATTTGTCATGATAATTTGTCAATTCTAAATCAAAGTTCCAAAAAGGCCTCTTTTATTTCATTGTCTGCATATAGGATATATTGGCATTTATGCAAGTTAGTGTTCTGTAAATCATGCTAGCTAAATTGTTCTCTAGTGATTTATATTACAATTTTTTGTGTCATTTATTCTAATTTTCACTTTACCATATTGTGTTATGCCCTTTGCTTTGATGAACCTACGTTCTATCTATAATGTCAGTGAAATATCGGCCTTCTACATTGATGATGCTGAAAATCGTCAGTAAACTACATGGTCCTCACGTGCTCTAGACAAGATCTACACAACACAAAAACAAGAAGAAGACCCTATGAAGAGTACTGGTGTGGTATCGGCCAAATACCCTTCGAAGGTCAAGTTAGAGAACATTCACAACTCTAGAATGCAAGAGTTAGGGTGAATTATGCGTACCTTGGTTTGTGAGGGTTTTGGGGTTTTTATAGTAGCGTAGGGTTGACATCCGTTTCTTGGCAGAGAGAGTCTTTCCTTGTAGAGAAGATCCTCATTGATACGCGTATATTGCAGAATCCTTGCCTTGTGGGGACCCTTGGATTAGGGTTAACCGTGGGGCGCAAAATGTTTCCTTATATACACATTCGTGGAGGTCAAGCAAAGTCATGCTGGACCCGTCATTGGTTTCCTTCAACCCGTCACATTTGTGGAAGAAAGGTAGGCACCTGTTCGTTGCCCTTGATACAAACCTATTCAGTGCAGCTACCTTGCAGTTGAGGCTTTGTACCTCTTTCATGTTCCTTGGTAGTGCCATCTCCACTATGGCTCGGATCTTGTCTGGGTTGACTTCGATACCTCTCTAAGACACCATGATCCCTAGGAACTTTCCAGTTGTCACCCCAAATGCACACTTACTCGGATTGAGCTTTATGTTGTAGGAGCGAAAGGTGTCGAAGGTTTCCCTAAGGTCGTCCAAATGATTGTCCTCCCTTCGGCATTTCACCAACATGTCGTCAATGTAGACTTGGACATTTTTTCCAATCTGATGTGCAAATATCTTGTTCATGAGCCTCTGATATGTTGTGCCCACGTTTTTTAGATCAAACGGCATCACTTTGTAGTAGAAGAGGCCTTGGCTGGTGACGAATGAAGTCTTCTCTTGATCAACTTCGTTCAGTTTGATCTGGTTGTAGCTGGAAAAAGCGTCCATGAAGTTAGTAACTGGTGTCGAGCTATAGAGTCTACTAGGACGTCAACCTGCAAGAGGGGGTAGCTATCCTTGGGGCACGCTTTGTTCAGGTCCATAAAGTCTACACACATCTTCCATTTCCTGTTGGCTTTCTTGACCGTCACCATGTTGGCCAGCCAGTCAGGGTAGTAAACTTCTCTGATGAAGTCCGCCTCTTGCAACTTGTGGACTTCTTCCACTATAGCTCGGTCTCGTTCTTGGGCGAACACTTGCTTCTTCTGACGAATAGGTGGAAAAGTAGGTGACACATTCAACCTATGCACCATGACTGAAGGGTCAATCCCGGGCATGTCTTCATGGCTCCAGGCAAAGACATCCTGGTTCTCCTTGAGAAAAATCGTGAGTACTTGGCTAGTCAGTGGACTGGCGAGGGTGCCGATCCTAGTCATTCGATCGGGTTTGGAGTTGTCGAGAAGTATCTCTTCAAGTCCTTCAACGGGCTCCGCCACCATCCGCTGTTCTTCTATGTTCATGGCATGTAGATGGTCGTCCATCTCCAACATCGCTATGTAGGTCTTCCACGAGTTAAGGGTGGGTTATCCTAGAATGGCATTATAGGAGGACGAGCAATCGACCACAAGGAATGTTACGTCCTTAGTGATCTGTTGAGGGTAATCGCCAACCATTACGGGTAATGTGATTACACCAAGGGGATATACTCTTGTTCCTCCAAACCCAATGAGTGAGGCGTTGGTGGGAACCAGCCGTTTTCTATCAATCCTCATCTATTGGAACACTAAGTAGTCAAGGATGTCAGCGGAGCTTCCGTTGTCAACCAGGACCCGGTGTATGTTGTAGTCCCCTACCCACATGCTAACAACAAGTGCATTGTCATATGGGTGGTAGAGACGTCAAGCATCTTCCTCTGAGAATCCAATGACGGGGTTGTCAACACGTGCCATCTTTGGGATAAAGCCCATGAGCTAGATGTTTTGAACCATCCTTAGGTATGTCTTACGGGTCTTTTTAGATGAGCAAGAAGCTGTACTTCCTCCCACGATCATTCTTATGTCTCCTAGGGGCGATCTAGGACATTCGTTCTCCTTTCCGATAGTTTGTTCTTACGGTGCATTCGTTCTTTCCTTGCTGATGAACCTCTGCAACTTTCCTTGTCTGATAAGAGCTTCTATTTGTTGCTTCAAGTTGTAGCAGTCAGATGTGTCATGACCGTGATCATGGTGAAAACAGCAGTACTTGTCTCTAGACCTCTTACTGGGGTCTCCTTTCAGCTTACCAGGAAATGTCAAGGCTCCTTCATCCTTAATTTGCATTAGGACTTGATCAATCGGGGCATTTAGCAGGGTGAAGTTTGCGAACCTTCCGGTGGGGGGTTTGAAGCGGCTATCCTCCTATTGGTCTCCAGTCCTTGTTGTCTTTCATCCCCTATCCTGTCGTGTCTCCTCCTGTCTTTCCCTCTTCTTAAGCTTCTCTTTTCGGGCTAGCAATGCGTCTTCCGCATTCATGTACTTAGTTGCCCTGTAGAGTACATTTGACATAGTCTTTGGGTCGTTTTTGTATAAAGAAAACAAAAGCTTACCCTTCCGCAACCCGTTGGTAAACACAGCCATGAATATTTTGTCGTCAACTTCATCAATTGAGAAGGCCTTTTTGTTGAAGCGGGTGATGTAAGATCTTAGCATTTTGTCCTCCCATTGTTTGATGTTCAATAGGCATACAATGGATTTCTTATACTTGTGCCCCCCAATAAAGTGCGAGGCGAATTGGGCGTTTAACTCCTTAAAGGTACTAATGGAGTTTGGCGTCAACCTGCTGAACCAAACCCTTACGGGGCCCTTCAGTGTAGTGGGGAAGGCCCGGCACATAATCTCGTCTGCCACTCCTTACAGGTGCATTAGAGTTTTGAAAGACTCTAGGTAATCTAAGGGATCCTTAGATCTGTCATAGGCCTCTACCTGTGGCATGCGGAACTTCGATGGAAGGGGAAACGAAGTGACGGATGCAGTGATGGTGAATCAGTTCGATGGACCAACTCCTCGAGGTCACTAGACACTCGTCCTCTGAGGGCGTTCATCATGAAGTCCATCCATTCCTTCATCATCCGCATCTCTGCGACCATGTGTGGTGGGGCCATATCTCAGGTGGACGGATGGCTTATATCCTGTCGCTCTTGTCTGGTTGGGGCGTTGCTGCCCTCCGACCCTTCTTGGTCCTTTCTCTCAGTGCTGTTACCTTCCTAGTCCTCCTCTTGGGTGTTAAGCGTCGCGTTATTTTGGTGCAGTTGCTCCTCTAGGTCATGATTTTTCTTGGTAAGGCGTTCTACGGCTGCTGCAAGAGTCTAAACCTGTCTTTCAGGGCGGTGGTACGTGGTTCATCCCCTTGATTGTTGTTGGTGGTCACCATCAAGTGAGTAAGTACCATGCAACATTTTGTCTGGGAAGTGGTAGTATGGCTTACAACCTTTCCCACAGACGACACCAACTGATGGTGCCGAAACTCGTCAGTAAGCTACACGGTCCTCACATGCTCTAGACAAGACTTGCACAACACAAAAAGAAGAAGAAGACCCTATGAAGAGTACCGGTGTGGTATCAGCCAAATACCCTCTAAAGGTCAAGTTAAAGAACTTTCACAACTCTAGAGTGCCAGAGTTAGGGTGAATTATAAGTACCTTGGTTTGTGAGAGTTTTGGGGTTTTTATAGTAGTGTAGGGTTGACATCTGTTTCTTGGTGGAGAAGGTCTTTCCTTGTAGAAAAGGTCCTCGTTGATACGTTTATATTGCAGAATCCTTTCCTTGTGGGGATCCCTTGGATTAGGGTTAACTGTGGGGCACAAGATGTTTCCTTATATACACATTCGTGGAGGTCAAGCAAAGCCATGTTGGACTCATCATAGGTTTCCTTCAACCTGTCAGCTTCTTTCTGTTGGCCTCTTTATCCCATTTAGGCATTTTGGTCGTCTCACACAGATGTTGTCGGGCATTGAGGTGGAGTCGTCAGCTTATGATTCTGTCATTCTCGTCTTCACTGAACGCATAAGTAAAGCTGACGGGTTCGTCAGCTTTTTATAGGACCATCGGCTGCCCCCTACTCTATGTGGATGAGTTCGTTAGTTTCACATGTGGACGGATTCAAACTGATCCAAAAATTACCCTTATCATACATTGTTAAAGTGCAAATGTCTAACAATGAAAACAAGAATGAAAAGATGGGATCTTCTTGGCATTGAAAGCCTGCTTCAAAGTTCGCCTTATGTGGTGACATTGGTTATAGACATCATTTCCGGCCGTATAGAGTCAGACACAGAGTTAGAGGTATGTATTTCTTGGTCTGATTTCCCGAATGTCATATCAAAGGAACTTTAATGCAGAATTAATACTAATCAATAATCATTACTCAACCTTCTCATAGAAGATACATCTTTCTTTTAACAACAAAGAAGTCAGTAATAGACTTTTGGAAATTTGTTTGTTTGAATAAGAGGTCATTTATTGCCGAAGTTACTATCTAGAATTTCTAGCCCCCGGCAACAAGAAGCCAATTTCACTTTAATTTTAATTTTATTTAGTTTTTAAGTGTTAGGAGCAATTCTGTAAGTTTTTAGTGTTTGGACATTGGCTATTCTAATTGTCCATTTTAGTCTTATTTTGGTTTTATTGTTGTTTAGTGATTTAGTTTGGGCTTTGTAGAAAAAGATCATAATGTTCCACTAGCAATAGGTATTGGTCATTTGTGCAGGAGTTTCTTCTTTATCTTTGAATTTTTTTCAGCAACTTGAAACCTGGCATTCATACATTGATTAGGACTTGGCTTAGGTCCATTGCTCTTGTACATTGGACCTGTCAAGATCATGACATGTGGCCAAAACAACATTCATCCTATTATTCATTTTCTCATTAGAAACCCTTATAATCCTTATTTTCTTACTATTTTCCAGTCTTTTCCCTTCCAAAACTTAATCTTAAATCCTCAAAATCCAAGATGTCCAAAGCTAAGGAATTCCAAATTTGATTTGGCTTTGTTCCCTTCTCCTACATCAACTCCATTATAATATGACAAAATATCATAATTTAAAACTAAACTTCAAAATGGGCTAATGTAACTTTTATATTGCAGTATCTAGAAAGAAGTTATGATGAAGTGACACATGGGAAATCAAAGGTGATCTATTTCAAGAGTTTGCTACGACACCATAAGACTGTCGAGGTCTTTGGTTTTGGAGAATTTTTCCACACAAATGAAGTATTCATTTTAGTGGTACACTTTCTAAATAAGAATGCAAAGGTACTAGAGAAGATGGTTATCACTAAACCACAGGTTATGCAAAATCAAACTTGTAATATGCTACATGAATTTCTACAAGTGGCTCAAAAGTTGTTAAGCTTCCATAAATTCTCTCCTCATGCAATGGTTGTGTTCCCATGAGTAAAATCATTTTAAGTTGTTCGAACCTCTTAAATGATCAAACTCTCATAATACATTGTAGTTATGCAAATTAGTTTGGTTCAATGAACTAAAATCTTGCTATAAATTGCTTTAGCTTTCGATTTCATGTACTTATGTTTGTGTTGTGATGTTAAACTTGCTTTAGGATATATTCATGCTTAATATTAATGGTTATGTTACTTATAAATTTTTTGATTTGATTTTAATCACTTTGCTCTTTAATACTTTTAATATCACCGTCAAAGATTTCCAATATCTTATGGCTCATTTTTACTACAAAATACGTATTAATTGACACCACAGTAGATGTGATTAGTATCACATTAACAACATAATAATAATAAAGTTTTAATTTATATATAACACACACACATGTTAACAAGTTGAGATATAAGTTTGTAGGGCTTATATGCAGTAAATTTTGCAATAGTACTCCTAGTATTTTTCATAAGATTTATATAAAATGTAATAGCCTCCAAAATTTTTAATATAAATTTTTTGATTTTATTTTAATCACTTTGCTCTTTCATACTTTTAATATCACCATCAGAGATTTCGAATATCTTGTGGTTCATTTTTACTACGAAATACGTATAAATTGACACCACAGTAGATGTGATTAGTATCACATTAACAGCATAATAATAAAAAAGTTTTAATTTATATATAACACACACATGTTTATAGGTTGAGATATAAGTTTGTAGGGCTTATATGCAGTAAATTTTGCAATAGTACTCCTATTATTTTTCATAAGATTTATATAAAATGTAATAGCCTCCCAAAAAAAAAAAAATTTTCCTTTCTTTCAGACTCATTTCTATACCCTTTTACAATAACAGATTGTAATTTTTGTTAAATTAATATTTGGGGTGGGGGATATGAATCTTTAACATCTCTATTGGAACATTAGACGGTACCAACTAGTTGAGTTATAAGATTGGAATTAGGTTTAGAACTTTAGAGATAGATATTATCCATATGTTATCTTTAAATTTATCTATATTTTATTTAAAACGGGGCACATTTGACTTTTGGTTAACATCATGAAATTTGGAACATAAGCTTCACAATTTTACATATCCTTATTTTAAGTTAAGTATAAATTATATTTTATACTAGCCTCTAAGCACATGCGTTGCATGTGCTCAAAGGCCCTTTTATTTTTTTTTGGGTAAAATTAATAATTTACATTTATTATAATTTGGAAATATATTTTTTATTTTTCAAACAAATAAAAAGGATAATTTTTACAGATAAGCGCTAACTGTAATTTCTTTTTTGAATATGTGTTTGAAAGTGGTGTAGTGATATGGAGAAAAGTTTGGGTAGGAAAAATAAGATGAACCTGAGGGGAAAGAAGGCTAAGTTTTAGGAGTTCTCTTAGTTATTTTTTTTTTTATTTATTAAAATTGGGGGTGTTTTACTTTTATTGGATGAAAAAGAAATAAAAAAGGCTAAATTTTAGGGAATAAAAAGATGAACGTGAAGGGGAAAAAAATCCTAAATTTTAGGAGTTCTCTTTTTTTATTCAAAATGAAATTTGTTATTTGACACTTATGACTTTATTTCTAAGAGAAGTTACTCTTTATTAATGAGGCCATTTTTAACCTACATAGAAATCCAGTCCAAAGAGAGAAATCCTCTTATAGATAGTATAGATAGTTCAGTATTCCATTAGAATCTTGGCAAATCTTCAAACGATAAATGGATTGTTTTGCATATACAAAACACAATCATAACAAATACATATTAATAATTGTACGTGCAAGTTAGCTTTGAGTTTATTTATGGAAGTGAAGTAAGTTATCTAACAGTACATTTACATGAGAAAGCCCAAATAGATGTAAGCTTTGACATGATACTCAACAAGAAATAAAGAAAGTGATCGTAGGACATGAAAAAGACGCACATTTAGACAAGAACAAGAGGATGATTATCAAATAACACAGGATGTAAGTGGAAAACAGGGATAAAAAACCACAGTTTGAGCAAGAACGTAACATTCTTGCTCGGCTCAACTTGTATTATGTATCAAAAGGAGATCAGTTTACAATAAAGTTGCCTTTCTTTCCTACCAATTCTCCACTTTCATCTAAAAATATCTAGTTAGGTTCTTGCCCTAGAAGTTTAGCTACATGTTCCTTTTATACTCTAAGGAACATGGCTGAGTACAAAGACAGGTGTTAAGTCATCATATTCTATCTATTAAGATCTTTTTTACAGTTGTGATGTTATCTGCTGACTAAGGGATAAGGACTACACCAACGTGGCACTAGGACTCGTGGGTGGGTAGCGTTGCTACTACGTGGGAGACAAGTCTTGAACATTGAGAGGGACATCAGGAGTATTGTGATTGATACACGTGTTCCCAAGGTGACTCACGGTGCACTCAGCCAATAAGGTGTTAGGATATGTGCCCTTTAAATCCTATTGTATAATGCTATGTATGACATTATGTATAACATTGTGTTGTGATTTAATAAGTTGTTTTATTATTATCTAAAATAATAGTAACATGAATATTTGGACATTATCATATAGTTCACAAGTTCTTTGTAAACTCAGAATTTTTAGTTCGTAGTCGGTGATGAAATTGGGCATTTCATCTGCAAAGACTATAACATATCAATTAAGATGATTTGTCTTGATCATGGAAGTGGAGACTTCTAGTTGATATGTTTTAATTGTTAAGACATATTGAATTAGACTGCTATGAGATATATTATTCTACTAACAATTGTCAAATGAATGATAAATCTCACGACTTCTATTTACATTAACTCTTAATCCTGAAAGAATAATAAACATGATCATGAAGTGTAAGTTGCTTTGATATATTAGAAGTGAGATCCAAAGTCACAACTAAAATCTCAATACGTTGGACAGCCACATTTAGTGTTGAAGAAACATATTTTTTCACTATGGAATTCATAATCTTTTAATGGAGATATAAAATATTTCCTTGAGATAAGTTTAATGAGTTTGGTTATTCAGAGTATTAGGCCTAACCACTTTAGTAAGGAGTTACTAAAGTATATATTTATGAAATTAGATTTCATAAATATATGATGAATAACTTAAAGGATTAAACTGGATACTCAAGGATTAAGATGTAGTAATCTTCAAAGTGGTAGTCAATATTTATGACTTTGTATTACTATGAATATTTTATGAAGGGGTTGAATGTATAATAAAGTCTTAGGATATAATTTATTAATAAAACCTAGAGTGCAACTATATTTATATAGTAGTATTAAATATAATTAATGGTAATTTTGGGCTTGTCAAGAGTTGACAGAAAAGGTCAAAATCCATTGGAGCTAGTGTCTTATTTGTCCCTTTTGGTCCCACTCCAAGCCACATAGTAAAGCCCAATTGGAATGGCCCAAAAGGCTAACCCAATTATATAATCAGTTATGTATAAGGAGAGAAATATACAGAATTTTATAAGAGATATGATATGTATGAAATGGTGTGTATGTGAATGTAAGCCACTCTCTTATTCTCCCTTGAACTGATTGAGAGACCACATTTCTTAGGCATAAGTGGAATTAGAGTGAAGATTAAAAGTGTTTCCAAGTACTTCTATTTTTTTTTTTTTTTTTTTTGAATTTCACTACACCAAGGTATGCTTTCTTGTTCTTAAATTCTGAAATTTACATAGTATATGTTATCAATTGCGAATGAAATAGATTTGTTAATTTTTCGTTGCGTATGTTTTGTATGCGATACAAACATGTGTTTTTAGGGCATATCCTAACAATCTCCCACTTACCCTAAAGACCAAGGTTGTCAAAATTGGGATCCTACGTAGGATCGTTGAAGGTAGGTGGGATCGTAGATCGTAGAATTGGATCGTTAATCATAAGATCCTACATATTTTCAGATTTAAAGCAAAAAACACATTGATAATGACTTTGTATGTTGAATAATCATATAAATTATAAATTCATCCATAAAAAAACTAAGATTTGCATATCATATGATGTAATTTGCATGTCATACATCACCAAGTCTATACTAACTAGTCGCTAACCCGTGCGATGCACGGGATAGTTAAATAAAATTTATACACATTCACTTTTATTGGTACAATCATTTGAAAATAATTCTAACTAATACCCAAATGTAAGAGACACATTGACTTATTATTTAAAATAGCCTTCTGAAGAATTTACACATATTGTGCAACTGAGCCTTAATTTCTCATCAACAATAAAAACATGGAAAGAAAATAAAAATTACAACAATTAATTCCATTATCTTTCATGCTATACTTTGTAATTGTACGAAATTAAGTCAACTCAATTTAAGTAGTTGTAATAAAATTGGCTTCTACTATTCTCTATTCTATAGAGATATGAACATATTGGATTTCTCAAACAATTACCGGTATTGCAATAAAATGATTTATTATTGAAAATAAGAAACAAAGAAAATCTGTCTATAGCTTAAGAAACACAATATAATAAAATTAAAGAGATAAAATTTTTGGAGGACAAAATATTATAGATAATTTTAGAAACAGATTATACACTTAAAAGGGTTAGTAATTTATAGCACTTACCCCCCCACTATTAGTATACAGATACCAAGTGCAGTCGTCGTAACCCTTTGAAAGAACCTTCCCCAATTGGACCCTATCAAAAAAAAAAAAAAAAAACACCCAATTAACAAAATTGATCCAAAAGGGTCTAAAAAGCACACAAAATCAATTCAAAAAACAAAAATATGAGACAAAGTAATTACTTTCCGCTGCCAATGAAATCGTCTTTTGTATTGCTGTTCCAAACTGCAACACTTATCTCTCTAAGGCCTTCAATTAACGAAAACACAAACTTTCTTGAAATACCAGAGTATTATGACCATCTAAACACACACACAAAAAAAACAAAATCAGCATAACTCACTATAACTCTATAGAAGCCTCAAAAATATAAAGAGAAATTAAAGGGGTTGAATTTGATATTTACGTTTGGAGAGAGAGAGTTTGCAGAAACTGTGGCTTTATATTTCTTAACTTGAGAGAGGGATAAGGTTGCTAGGGTTTTGAGGGTAAGGTTGCTAGGGTTTTGAGGTGTTATAATGTTTTTGTTTTTATTTTTTATTTTTTAAATATTGTGCTGACGTGGAAAATTGTGGTGCCAGCAGAGGCTTCGGTTTTATATATATATATATAGAATATTGTGCTGACGTGGAAAATTGTGGTGCCAGCAGAGGCTTCGGTTTTATATATATATAGAGATGAAACAAATATATTTAAGTTTTGACCCAATGTATCTAAAAAGTTCCATAAATGTTTAATTAGCAACAAAATATCAAAATATTTATCAAAACGCGCGTATGGAAAATATTTTCTAAGTTCTAAGTTTCAAGTTTGAAATCCAAAATAAGTTAGCAAATGGAAACTAGCTAACTACAATATGAGATCCAAAAGGAAGATGAATATTATGGTGAAGTGAATATTTAATTATTCCTATTCTAAGGTTCTTATAACCACTGTCCTAAATTCCTAATCATCATCATCCATTTCATCGTCTATGTAGACATTATATATTTGTATACTAGAGTTGCAAAAGACATCAAGATACAATTTTACACTCAAATATTCAAGTTATACCACTCAGCAACAATTAAAGAACATGCTCAAAAAATTCAATCAATCAATATACAAATACAAACATAACTGATAAAATTATATATAAAAAATATTTTAGTAATATTATAACACAAATTAGTATATTGATCAAACAAATTTAACAACATTATAGCTTAAAAGACACAAAGCTAACATCAAAATTTTCATGTAGAAATGTTGAAGCATTTATTCATTTTGATTACAAGTGAACTAGAAATTAGAAAACATTTGCTTAGATTAATATAATTTTATAAAAATAAAATAAAAAGTCATACCATCACAACATGAAAAATTAAAAACCATTAAAGCTTCATCAAAACAAAAAATTTATCCCACAAAAAAAACCAAAATATTTTGTTTTTGGTAGAATCAGTAGGATCCCATACGATCCGATACAATTCTACATGATCCTACCATTTTTACGATTCTAGTGCAATCCTAAACATTTTGGTGAGGTGAGATCGTAAAATCGTGCGATCCTACGATCCAGATCGCAATTTTGATAACCATGCTAAAGACTATTATGCACTAATCTAACTCCCATCCCCTCCAAATGTGACTTAAAAGTCCTTTGGGGCAAGGATTTGGTAAAGGGATTTGCTAGATTATTTGCACTATCAATTTTTGCTAAAACTGCATCTCCTTGAGCAATAATGTCTCGAATAATGTGGTACTTTCTTTCTATGTGCTTTCCTTTCTTGTGATTCTTTGGATCTTTGGATTGTGCAACTGCTCCACTATTGTTGCAAAGCAATGTGATAGGAACTTGCTCAATTCTCACAACACCAAGATCAGAAAGGAATTTCTTGAGCCAAACAGCTTCCTTTGCCACTTCACAAGCAGCAACATATTCAGCTTCCATGGTGGAGTCAACAATACAAGATTGCTTAACACTCCTCCAACTTATGGCTCCACATCCCAAGGTGAACACACAACCTGAAGTAGACTTTATGAAATCAAGATCTTACTGAAAATCTGAATCTATATAACCAATGGAAATCAAATCCTCACTATGGTAAACAAGCATATAATCTCTTGTTCTCTTTAGATACTTGAGAATATGTTTTATAGCTTGCCAATGTTTAAGTCCTGGATTTGATTGATATCGGCTGACCATGCCAACTAAATAACAGATATTTGGTCTAGTACAAAGCATGGCATACATGAGACTTTCCGCTACAAAAGCATAGAGAATTTGTCTTATCATATTTTCTTCCTCAAGAGTCTTAGGTCTTTGGTCATCAGATAGAGGAACTCCATGTCTGAAAGGAAGTAGTCCTTTCTTGGAATTTTGCATGCTAAACCATTCTAAAACCTTATCTATATATCTAGATTGTGACAAGCCTATCATTCTATTCTTTCGATCTCACCAAAGCTTGATCCGTAGAATACAGTGTGCTTCGCCTAAGTCTTTCATATCAAATTAGCTTGACAACCAAATCTTTACTTATGACATTACTCTTACATCATTTCCAATAAGTAGAATATTATCAACATAAAACACTAGGAACATTACTACTTTATCTTGATGTCTTTTGTATACACATAGTTCATCAAGATTTTGTTCAAAACCAAATGAATTGATTGCTTGATCAAATCTAATGTTCCATGTTCTCGATGCTTGCTTAAGTCCATAAATGGACCTTTTCAACTTGCATACCATATGCTCTTGGTTCTTTGCTATGAAACCTTCCGGTTGCATCATATAGATTTTTTCTTCAAGATTGTCATTAAGAAATGCAGTCTTGACATCCATTTGTCAAATCTCATAATCATAATAAGCAATAATGGATAAGAGAATTCTGGTAGATTTAAGCATTGCTACTGGAGAAAAGGTTTCTTCATAATCAATACCTTACTTTTTTGTATACCCTTTTGCCAGCAGCCTTGCTTTAAAGGTTTCAACCTTTCCGTCTATCCTTCTCTTCCTCTTGTAAACCCATTTGCAACCAACATGTTCAATGTTGTTAGGCGCCTTTACAAGATCCCAAACTTGATTGGAATAAATTGAATCTAATTCAAATTTCATAGCTTTGACCCAATGACGTGCATCTATATCTTTCATTGCCTTCTCATAAGTGTAAGGATCAGATTCAGCCTCTTCTGAGATAGCTTTATAATTTTCTCGCAGACCTATAAATCTTATAGGTGGTTGAACAGTTCTCCCACTATGACGAGTCACTTGTGTACTAGTCATCTCATGAGTAGAATCTTGTGGTGTATCTAATACAGCCACATCATCCCTAGTTTCATCCATTGGTTGTTCAATTACAAGTTCATCTATTTCAACCGAGACAACTTTACTTCTAGGAATAAATTATTCACACAATCATCTTTTGAAAATTTGGCATTGGTATTAACAAACACTTTGTTATATTTATGATTATAGAATAAATAACCCTTAGTTTTTTTTTGAATACCCTAAAAAATGCATACTTCTGTTTTTGCTTCCAACTTATTAGACTTCCTTTTTAGCACATGTGTTGGACATCCCCAAATGTGGAGATATTTCATACTAGGCTTACGCCCACTCCATAATTCCTTAAGTTTGTTAGGAACTGATTTTGATGGAACTAAGTTTAAAATATGCATTGCAGTTTTTAATGCATATCCCCAAAAGGAAATTGGTAAAGTTGAATAACTCATCATGGACCTAACCATTTCTAAAAAAGTCATGTTTCTTCTTTTTGCTACACCATTTTGTTGAGGAGTTCCAAGTGTAGTCAACTAGGATACAATTCCATTTTGAATTGAGTAATCCTTGAAATCCCCAAGAAGGTATTCGCCACCTTGATCAGATCAAATGTCCTTTATGCGTTTACCCAATTGATTCTCAACTTCAGCCCTAAACTCTTTGAACTTTTCAAAGGCTTTGGACTTTGGTCTTATTAGGTACATATAACCATATCTTGAGTAATCATCCGTAAAAGTGATGAAGTACTTATAACCTCCTTTTGCTTAGGTTGACATAGGACCACATACATCCGTATGAACTAATTCAAACAAATCTTGGGCTCTTTTACCTTTTGCATTAAAAGGTTGTTTGGTCATTTTGCTCTCCAAACGAGATTCACAAACTGGAAACCCATCAAAGCCCAATGGCTCTAAGAGTCCATCTTTTATCAGTCTTTGAATTATGTTTAATATGACCCAAACGCAAGTGCCAAAGATATGCATTATTAGTAGAAGAAAACTTTCTCTTTAATGATTTTACATGAGAGTTATTATCTAAATCAAAATTGTATAATTCATGTTTATTAGGAGTTAAAATATAAAGACCGTCAATAATATTGCCATGACAGTTAAACACTTTATCATTCTTTATTACAACATTGTCTTTCAAGATAACATAATATCCTTGTTTACCTAAATAAGTTGTAAAAATTAAATTCCTACGAACATTAGGTACATACAAACAGCTTTCAATATTAAAACTCTAGATCCAAAACACAAATTAAACACTCCAACAGCTACAATTGGAATTTTGGTCCCATCAGCCAAAGTAAGAAACAATTCCCCTTCATTCAGCTTTCTGGTCTCCCAGAATCTCTGCAAAGTATTGCAGATATGATTAGTACAACCTGAATCCACACACCAGGAATCCATGGGATTTTGTACTAAACATATTTCAAGAAGGAATGAAATTTTCATACCCTTAGTCTTGGCAGCTATGAAATTTGGACAATTCCTCTTCCAATGACCTTTCTCGCCACAATAGAAACACTTTCCTTTGGCATAGTCCTTTTTCTTTCCCTTGTTGGCAACTCCTAAGGCAATTTGTTTGCCATCTTGCTTGGTGAAGTCCTTCTTCATCTTCTTTTTACCCTTGCCTTTCGACTTAGGTTGAGAAGAAGAAGCTTCAACCATTTTAGCACCAACACTGGATGTACCAAGAATGTCTTCCACTGCCACCAATTCATTCATTAATTTAGACAATGTATAAAACTTTTTGTTCATGTTATAATTAAGTCTAAATTCTTTCAATGATTCTGGCAGTGATTGGAGTATCATATCTGCTTGGGATTCTCCATCAATGTTGGCACCTAAAACTTCCAGTGTATTCAAAGGAGAGATCATCCTAAGACAATGCTCCCTCACTGAAGTACCTTCATCCATTTTGGTATTATAAATTTGCTTCATAGTTTCTTGTCTAGTAGAACGACCTTGCTCACCAAACATCTCCTTCAGACTTAGATTGTGTCTGAAGCTAGTTCTACATCCTGCATTTGATGCTATAGAATATTTGAGATAGATGTCAGGATATAGCACTTGGCCATCTCATTAGATTTTTGCCAATGATCATATCGCTGTTTTTTCTCAGGAGGAGCATCTAATGATGGGAAGTTAGGACAAGGTTGACTAAGCACATACTTGTGCTCTTCAGCAGTTAGAACAATGTCTAAATTTCTTTTCCAGTCAACATAATTGGATCCAGTCAGTTTGTTTTGATTAAGAATAGCAACAAGTAGGCTAAATGATGCCATGATTTAAATCTGAAAATAACAAACACGAATATAATAAGTAAACCACATTATCAATTTAGTATATAAACATATGGTATGAAACCTTAATAAAACCATAACATAAAATATGCAACGACAACCAATCTATGTCTATAATTCCTTGGTAGCAAGTATATTATAAACATCATGATTGATTGAGAACTATTCTCATTATTAGTGCTATCATGATAACTCTTATCAAACACTAATAATATGTCGTATTAACTTTAGCCTCTAAGTAAATAATGACATAGCTCCTTTGGGAGGTTAACATTACACTTAGTCTAGTGTACACCATTATCTAGAATCATGTGTAGTCACATTTCATCTCTCTTATAGTGTTTAAACTTGTAGTACCATGAAACAAAACACCCTCCTTTGGGATTGCGAGGCATACACGCCAAGACAAGGTACTTGTTCACACTACTTTAAACGGGTAAGTTCAATCTTGTAGTTCTATGAAGTAAACACCCTCCTTTGGGATCGCGAGGCATATACGCCAAGACGAGGTGCTTACCCACACTATTATGAACCGATAATGGAGGCTGTGAGATCCAACCCTTGTATCTCTCTCCCACTAGATATTTTAAAAGAAAAGTTTTTAATTAGAAATCATGTGTAATCTCATCACACATAGCCTTGCACTTTTAAATGTGAAAACACTTAGTGAAAATTCAAAATTCTCATCTTTCGATCGATCGAATGTATTGCTCGATCGATCGAAATTATGAAGAAAATCTTAATAAACTTTTTTGATGTCTCAATCGACTCTCGATTCCTATTCGATCAATCGAAAAGGCAAATTCGATCGATCGAAAGGAATTCTCGATCAAACGAAAATTTAAATTAATTCATCATAAAGTCTCGGGTTAACTTGATTGATTCTCAATTCTTGTTCGATTGATTGAAAGGAACATTCGATCGATCGAAGGCAATTCTCGATCGGTAGATACTCGTGAAACTCAATTTTCCAGAATTTTCACCAAATAGTTTTCAAGGGTTTTTCATGAACAAACTACCAACATATGAACATAATAGATAGAGTTTGAGATCAAAACTGAATTCCATTGATGCTATAGCCTTAAAGTTCAATCTAACACACTTAATATCAAACTTAAACAACATCATAACATCAATATCAGTTTTTATCAAACAATAATTTCAATAACCATGTAAAAAATTTGATTTAAAATCTTCTAACAACATGAAATTACTATCGTTGATTCCAAAACTCACAAAACATGTTATACAAATTCAAAAATGAAGACCGCTCTGATACCAATTGTTGGAAAAACACATGTTTGTGTCGCATACAAAACATACGTAGCGAAAAATTAGCGGATCTACTTCATTCACAATTGATAACATGTACTATGTAAATTTCAGAATTTAAGAACAAGAGAGCGTACCTTGGTGCGATGAAATTCAAAACAAAAGATTAGAAGTACTTGGGATCACTTTTAATCTTCACTCCAATTCCACTTATGCCCAAGAAGTGTGGTCTCTCGATCAATTCAAGGGAGAATAAGAGAGTGGCTTACACTTACATACACACCATTTCATACATATCATATCTCTTATAAAATTATGTATGTTTCTTTCCTTATACATAACTGATTATCTAATTGGATTAGCCTTTTGGGCCATTCCAATTGGGCTTTAGTATGTGGCCTAGAGTGGGACCAAAAGGGACAAATAAGACACTAGCTCTAATGAGTTTTGGGTTTTTCTGTCAACTCTTGACAAGCCCAAAATTACCATTAACTATATTTAATACCATTATAGAAATATAGTTGTATTTTAGGCTTCATTAATAAATTATATCCTAAGACTTTATTATACATTCAGCCATTTCATAAAATATTTATAGTAATACAAAATCATGAATGTTGACTGCTACTTTGAAGATTACTATATCTTAATCCTTGAGTGCCTGGTTTAATCCTTTAAGTTATTTATCATATATTTATGAAATCCAATTTCATAAATATATACTTTAGTAACTCCTTATTAAAGTGGTTAGGCCTAACACTCTAAATAACCAAACCCATTAAACTTATCTCAAGGGAATATTTTATATCTCTGTTAAGAGATTATGAATTCCATCTTGAGAATATATGTTCCTTCAACACTAAATGTGACTGCCCAACATACTGAGGTTTTGATCGTGACTTTAGATCTTACTTTTGATATATTAAAGCAACTTACACTTCATAATCAGGTTCATTATTCTCTCAGGATTAAGAGTTGATATAAATAGAAGTCGTGAGATTTATTATTCATTTGACAGTCGTTAGTAGAATAATATATCTCACAGTTGTCCAGTTTAATATGTCTTAACACTTAAAACATATCAACATATCAACTTGAAATCTCCACTTCCATGATCAAGACAAATCATCTTAGTTGATATGTTATAGTTTTCGCAAATGAAATGCCCAATTTCATTATCAACTACGAACTAAAAATTCTGAGTTTACAAAGAACTTATGATTTATATTTTCTATGATTAAATCACATACATCACATACTATGCATCTCATGGACTATATGATAATGTCCAAATATTCATGTTACCATTATTTTAGATAATAATAAAACAACTTTATTAATCACAACACAATGTCATACATACCATCATATAATAGGATTTAAAGGGCACATACCCTAACATAAAGGGTGTCCTCATAGTGTTTGACCTTAAAAAGTCATCATCTCCCTTTTGGTGAGTGCTTGAGTACCATGTTACGTGTAAATCTTACTTCCTTCCCAAGGCAATCACGCCTTTATCACTAACCAAGACAAAGTCTCTTAGCCAACACCTACTCTCCCTTCCCTCATAGCTACTCCACATGTGAGGTCCGGATTCAACCACTCATGCATTCTCCCATGCCTTAGTGGTGTTATGTACAATAATTATCACAACAATTAAATTTACAAATTTTGCTAAAATTTTTTTAAGAAAATTATATTTTGTTAAATTTTCTTATTCATTACTGTCATTACATGGATTATTGATTAATTTATTTATTTTGTTGAGATAAATTAATTATTATGCACTAAGCTTTTAGTTACATCCCTTGCTCTAAAGAAGGTTACTTTTGTGTGTTGGTCTCTTTGAAAAAATTAAAAAAAAAAAAGAAAAGAAGGTGACTTGGTTAGTTGGATGTCTAAGGTGAGATTGGTTTAGTTTTTTGAAACTAAGCTTTTTGAAAAAAGGAAGGTTTTAAAAAGTGTAATATGAAATTGAGATTTTTGAAAAAGTAGAATTTTTGGTAAAATCAATTAAAAAGTTTTTGATTTTTTTTTTTTTTGAAAAAAAAGAGTGCTTGGTTAGTATTTATTGAAATTGTAATTTGAGGAGTAAATTACCAAAAAGGATGTTGAGGGAGAAATTGATGCCTCTATCTAAGATGTTGGGTAGCCAAGCCGAAACTCGACTATGGGCTCTTGAGATGGTACCCAAAGGCTTTCGGTGTGATGACAAAGCCTATCCAAGCAAGAAATAAAGGCTGCACATCACAAAACAGCAACAAAAGCTCAATGAAAAATACGTTACAATACTTAATTAGTACATTAATGGTCCTGGCCTGATAATTCAAATCAGTCCTCTAGTGGTACGGTATTATCTCCAATAGTAAGGTAATTTCAGGTTAATAAGTGTGTTTACATGGTAAAAATCATATTTTTTTTCCTTATTATTATTAAGTCAACATGAGAGAGAATTTCCATAGTTTCCAAAACATTATGACTTTCATCATAATAATAATAATAAATAATGATTAAATGCTCCATAGTTACAAATAAAAGAGGAAAAATTGGGTGAAATGAAGGGAGAGAAAAATCCCCAGCTCAGTGCAGCAAGTATTAAACTAAGATTTTGGTGAGCATGTGTGCATAAGGCATGAATAAGGTAAATGTGGGCTATTTTGAGTGAGTGAGATAGGATTAATACTGAGATTAAAGCTTTTTGTGAGTAATGGGTTGTTTGTGACTAGTTGGAGGACATTTTTGAGCTGTGATTGTGTAAAGGGAGGAGAAGAATATCTGAGATTAAATGAGTATAGGCTAAAGATGATGAGTGGTGAGCTTAAGGAGAGTTAAACCACCAGCAAAAATGGCAAACGAACCCCAAAGTCTCAGAGGGGGGTGGCTGTTCCCTTGTAGGCTGAGGTGCTTATGCTTTTATAATGGAGTTTAGAGAAGCATTAATTAACAAGCATCCAAAAAAAACGTAGGTCTCATTCAGGGGAGCAGGTTAGCTGAATTAATAACCTGGATTTGGCCTAAAAATGGGAGAGTTGCTTTTGGGACTGTTTTGCTTCTTTAGGCAAGGTAGTATTTAGAGTAATCTTGCATTAAATGCTAAGATTGCTGAGATTGTGTTCAACCAATGGGATTAAGGCAAGTATTAAGGAAGAATCCTAGTGCTGCAACTAAGATTTTGACCATAGGAAGTAGGATTCAACACCCTAAGCCAGGTGTCAAAGTTTAAGCCCACTTCAGAGGGTTTCGCTAGAGATCTCTTTATGCCTTCCAAACCACATGTTCCCAATTTTTTCCCCTTTAAGATTCATGGTCTTGGCACATGAATCATGTCTTGAACATTTTTTAACATCTATAGCATCAATTTGTTGAAGTTTGTATAATTTGCTTTCAGCTCCCCTTCTGCTGGAGGTGCAGTCTTGAGGAAGATGATGGAGTCCCTTCATCCTTTTGACTTCAGTTGATATGACAGCCCTTGGGCACTGTTCACGTCAGGTAGAGGGTGGCAGAAAATTGATGGGACAGCCCTTAGTCCATTCTTAGAGGCTTGGTTCCCTTGTATGAGTCCCTAGTTGCTTTTTTTTTTGTTAGGAATGAACAAGGGTTGTTTGCCCACTCTCCTTTGCCTCCTGCTGGTGCTTTTTGCTTGGGCTTGCTCACATGAGTTGGATTGTGTGCACATGTTGCCATGGGTTTTCATTCCTCATGGACTTTTATTAGTAAATATTTTTGGGTTTTCATAAATACTTGC
Organism: Quercus robur; assembly: GCF_932294415.1. NCBI lineage: Eukaryota > Viridiplantae > Streptophyta > Magnoliopsida > Fagales > Fagaceae > Quercus > Quercus robur. The sequence goes on along the minus strand of NC_065538.1, from coordinate 83,247,460 downwards.
AATGGGCCTTTGGACAATTAGTTGTAATATTCGAAATAATAGGACAAATTTCAAAATACTTTTGTAAATAATATTTACTTTGATGAATTCCATGTTGCAATAATGTTTATGGTTTCTAATAATTGCATCATAACTTAAGTGATGATCTTGTGGGTTTGAATGTTTACCATGAGTGTCGAAGGCATATATTATGGATGTCGCAATGTAAATGACGTCCATGTATTTCATGGGCTTATAATATGAGAACATAATTTTCAAGATAACTCCCAATGAGTTTTTTTATAAGACGATTGCCATGCTTTTTACCATGATACTTTTTCTTTGCCAAGTATTGATAATCTTGGGCTCTTTTTTGACAAAATAGCGCCAATGAAAATTGGGTTTTGATATTGCCAATGAGAATTGGGCTTTGATGTTGCCAATGAGAATTGAACTTTTGATATTGCCAATGTGAATTGGGTTTTGATTTTGCCAATGAGAATTGGGTTTTTGGATAGATAAATTGCCATGGGTTTAAATCATGGGCTTTGATTATGAATTTGAATTCCATTGATAAAATTGTTTTGCCATGGACTTGAATCATGGGTTTTTCAAATATTGCCAAGCATAAGTATTCTTGGGCTTTAAATAGAATAGGATGTGTGTATTTGAAAGTAAATAGGTGGTACTTAAATAAAATTAGGTGTAAAAAAAAAAAAAGTACCCTAACAAAGGACAATATATTTATAAGGGAATTATTTCATATTATGGTTTCACCGTAATAATAATAATAATAATAATAATAACAATAAAATTATTGTTATAATAGTTTATGCCTCAGTTATTATGGTTCCACCTTAATAAATTCTTATTTTTTAGATTAAAATTTTCTAATATTTAATTTTACACTTTAAACTATAAAATTCTTACTGTAAATGAAAATTTATTTTCAGAAAAAAAAAAAAAAAAAAAAAAAAAATTCACACTAAAGTTTTAAAAATACTTACTATAGGGACACGATTTGTAACAACCCATGAATGACGTTGGGCTCGTATGCAAAGGGCCCCAACAATATGATTTGTAGAGAGTGGGCTTGTAAGGCATGACCTTGGGCATAGGTGGGCGGTTTAATCGTGGCTTCTATGGAAGCTCTTATATGGGCGGGCTTGGCTTGACTAGCTAAGCCCTCCATTAGTACGGGTTGTAGGATTTAAGTCCTCGGACGGCGTCCGAGGAGCCTTGTACCCTTCCTTTTCTCCCTTTTGCGGGGGGAGCCAGCCGGCCTTTCTTCTGGGGGGTTTTCCCTTTTATACTAGTGTTCCTTTTCCCTTTTAGAGTCCACGTGTAAGTTTTACTTTCTGGGGTGCAGACTTGTCCTGTTAACCCATACCTAGAGTGGTTTGGGGTCGTTGGAAAAGTTAAAGGGCATGGTTTAGAGTATGGGCTTGTCAGATACAGGGTTTTGTATTATGATGTTGGCAGCTTTTTCCCTTGCCCTGCCCCTACACTAGGGGTGTGCATGGGTCGGGTTGGGTCGGGTTAAGGGGATTTTTTGACCCAACCCACCATGGTGGGTAAAAAAAAACCCAACCCAACCCAACCCATCACATAAGTCCAACCCAACCCAACTCAACCCACTTGGGTCGGGTTGGGTCAGGTTGAACCCATGGGTTTAAAATTTTTTTTTTTATTATTAAATTGAGTAGAAAAAAAAAATTAAAATATTAAAAAAACCTTAAGATTAGTATCAATGTAACTCCTTAAAGGCAAACAACATTAATGACTAAACAACAATAGTAATTTATTAGGATTTGTGTGAACTAATTGGCTTTTATATAGGATAGGAAGAACTGGCTATTTAAAAAAATTTATTAATTATATAATATATTTTATATATATATATTAAATTAGTATTAGTAGGAGAAACTAAGGAAATGCTACTCTACAACTATTTTTTTTTAATTATTAAATATATAATATATATATATATATATATATATAAAAGTGTCCTACAATTGATTTAAAAAAAATTATTAAATATAAAAATATATTTTAAATATATATTAAATATGGGTGGGTCGGGTTGGGTTTGGCGGGTTTGTAATTTTATGACCCAAACCCAACCCAACCCGCCATAAAATTTTTTTTTGTAACCCGACCCAACCCACCAAGCCTTAAAAACCGACCCAACCCGGCGGGTCGGGTTGGGTTGGGTCGGGTTTGGCGGGTCGGTGGGTTTTCTGCACACCCCTACCCTACACTCAGTTTGCTCCTTTCTTTAGGCATTTAGTGAAGTGTCGAGCATGAGGTCATCCTCGGCAATGACTCTCCTCGGCTTGGGCCCTGGGCCCTAACATAGAGTGGGCCTGGGCCGCGAATTCTCTGGCCCCACAATAGCCCCTCAAAATCCTGCTGCCCGACTTTTAGTTGGGGAGGAGGGTTTTGATAATGTTGGGCTTACATCATAGCTTGCTCAGATTCTGCACTCTATTAATATTTGTGTTTTTCCATTTACATGGAAGACGTGCCAAATTAAAGAGGCATTCCTTTACCCACTCACGTGGAGTCCTTGGACGCTTCTATACTCGAGGCGCGCCTTCACGAGGATCTTCAGATCCTACGGTTATGAATGGCATTGGAAATTGAGCCAACTCTTCCTTGTCCGTAGCATTCCTTGGAAAGCTACATGAATTGAATGCCACCACCTTACCCTTTATATGAGTAGGATAGGAGGTTGTTCTCCTTACATACAAACCCTTCGGCTCTCTTCAAAATCATAATCCTTTAGCCATAATCACAGTTTTCATACTCAGTGTTATCCACCCCTTGTGCAATATGCTTGAGACACGGACAGGGGTATTGGAACTACATTCGCCACAGAGGCGCCGGGTCCTTCCGAGACTCAAGGTGGCGTGGTCTGGACAGGGGAGGCACAGATTCAAGATAATCTTCTGCCTTGACAAGGGGGAAATGGCATTTCTCCCTCTTTCAGTCAAAATCCGAAGCAGGTACTGGTCGCACCAGATGCTTGGTGCGTCAAAAGTAAGGTTTTTCGCCATCAGCGCCGTCTGCTATATCGCAAGCGTGGTTACGTGGAGGCCCATCAACTTCCGGCTGCCTGCACCTTTTCTCCAACGGTGCTGGCCTCAAGTTGGGTTCCCGGCACCTTTTCTTCAGCTGTGCTAGCCTGAAGTCGAGCTCTCTGCACCTTTTCTTCAACGGTGCAAGCCCCGAGTTGGGCTCTTTTGCTGCCTGAGTTATAGGCATGTAAAAGTATTGAGGAATGGCTTCCTTAGACGAAATTTTGAAGCGGCAGCACATCTCTTCTCGGCACCTCTTCTTCGGCTTTTCTTCATTCCCTTGTATCTTTTCTTTTCGCTTGTGTAGTTAGTTTCAGTATGAGCTTATTTAAGCTCTTTCATTGTACTCTGTACTGTTTCTTTGTCTTAATAAAAGATGAATTTATTCATTTTTAAATATTTTTCCTTTCTGCAACAATTATTTTGTGAATGGGTGTGCTACATGTGTGTTTTCCTTTAATGATACTTAGAGTAGGAAACCTTGAAACAGAACCCTACTAATTTTAATTTATCAACATTACTAGGCATAATAATGATAATTCCCAGTAGATTAAACTCATGAAACTAACCGAGATAACAGATAAATACTTTGTAATGCATGCAAGGCGACCGTCCGAGAACGATAAACTCGAAATAATTCATCCGAGAGGGTAGTCGAGCAGTGAGGGGCTTTGACTGTGTTTTTGACAACGTATGGCCTTATATTGCAGTTGCACCAATTCCTTTGGTATTGAGGATCCGAGGGTAGGCTGGGGAATCCATGCAGTTTTGGGATTAGCCCAACTATCAATGGGGAACTCTTTCTCGGAGTAGATTCTAAGGGCCATATAACGTCCAGGTCGTGTCCAAACCCCGTATTGTCTCTTCTAAGTAGTTGGTTTCCCCAGAGGCTTGAGTCCGAGGACCACGCAAGGCCTTGGTTCTATCCAAAACTTGTAGTTTTTCGTCTAAGTAGTTGGTTTCCCCAGAGGCTTGAGTCCGAGGACCATGCAAGGCCTTGGTTCTGTCCAAAACTTGTAGTTTTTCGTCTAAGTAGTTGGTTTCCTCAAAGGCTTGAGTTCAAGGACCATGCAAGGCCTTGGTTCTGTCCAAAACTTGTAGTTTTTCGTCTAAGTAGTTGGTTTCCCCAGAGGCTTGAGTCCGAGGACCATGCAAGGCCTTGGTTCTATCCAAAACTTGTAGTTTTTCGTCTAAGTAGTTGGTTTCCCCAGAGGCTTGAGTCCGAGGACCATGCAAGGCCTTGGTTCTATCCAAAACTTGTAGTTTTTCATCTAAGTAGTTGGTTTCCCCAGAGGCTTGAGTCCGAGGACCATGCAAGGCCTTGGTTCTGTCCAAAACTTGTAGTTGTTTATTTATTGATTTATTTTCCAAAGGTTAGCCCCTTGATCAAGGTGGGGTGGGGGGTTTAGCTTGATGTTGGAAGCCCCTAGAATTGCCTGTGCCCTTGGCACTGCCAGGCATAGCTCCTAGTGGAAACTTATGTTGGAACAATCAACAGCATGTCGCCGGAAATGGAGGCACTCTCGCAGTCCTTTACTTGACGAAGGCTCAACTCCACCGCCACCTGAGCCAATGCGCAAGCCTTCCCCACAGACGGCGCCAATTGTAGGGACATGATTTGTAACAACCCATGAATGACGTTGGGCTCGTATGCAAAGGGCCCCAACAATATGATTTGTAGAGAGTGGGCTTGTAAGGCATGACCTTGGGCACAGATGGGCGGTTTAATCGTGGCTTCTATGGAAGCTCTTATATGGGCGGGCTTGGCTTGACTAGCTAAGCCCTCCATTAGTACGGGTTGTAGGATTTAAGTCCTCGGACGGCGTCCGAGGAGCCTTGTACCCTTCCTTTTCTCCCTTTTGCGGGGGGAGCCAGCCGGCCTTTCTTCTGGGGGGTTTTCCCTTTTATACTAGTGTTCCTTTTCCCTTTTAGAGTCCACGTGTAAGTTTTACTTTCTGGGGTGCAGACTTGTCCTGTTAACCCATACCTAGAGTGGTTTGGGGTCGTTGGAAAAGTTAAAGGGCATGGTTTAGAGTATGGGCTTGTCAGATACAGGGTTTTGTATTATGATGTTGGCAGCTTTTTCCCTTGCCCTGCCCCTATACTCAGTTTGCTCCTTTCTTTAGGCATTTAGTGAAGTGCCGAGCATGAGGTCGTCCTCGGCAATGGCTCTCCTCGGCTTGGGCCCTGGGCACTAACGTAGAGTGGGCCTGGGCCGCGAATTCTCTGGCCCCACACTTACCTAGAACATTTTTTATTTGTAAGTTTAAAAAAACCAAAAACGAGAATCTCAGGGCCTGTTTGGTACATGTGTTTAAACACATGTTTTTAGTTTTTAAATAACATTATACATATTTTCATACACTTATTTACCCACACGTATTTCAAAAAAATACAAACAACGTTACTAGAACAATGTTACCAAACAGGTCCTCAGCATTTATCACCCACTAATGCATGGGTGCAGTAGTTTTGTTTTTGTATAGAGTGCCTATCACATAACTCCTACGCTTATCAAATTAAAAATAATAAAAAGCTTAGTTGCTTGAGTGCTTCACAGATCACACAGTCACATATATTCTTTGGAGCATCTTTCTTAGCACAGAAATAGAAGGTCAACACCTCCCTCCCTCACCCTTTGGCATCATAGTGGCACACCAACTTTTTGGCCCTAGGGTTCGTTTTGTTACAGGAGTGGAAAAGTGGGAGGATAGAAAATGGTGGAATGATAGAAAAAAAATTTAATTTCTCTCATTTTTGTTTGGTTGAGAATGGATGACTAGAGGGATGAAAAAAATGAGTTTGTATAAATTTACTCATATATACTTGTTAAAGAATGATGCTCAATTAAAATAGAGATCTGGGGTTTAATCACCACTGTAGGGTCGGTTTTTGAGGCCCAGGCCCAGCAAGTGAGTGGTTCTGGCCCTAAAGTCCCCAGACAATGAATTTGTAGAGAGTGGGTTACAGAGCTAGGACTAGACGAAGTGAACGTCAGTTAGATGTACGCCATGCAATACGCTGAACGTAAGAATATTCCATTTTCGTTTGATAAGATATCGGTCTGAGGAGACGTATAAGTGCACCTCTTGCTCTGTTTATAGACTATAGAATTCTTTTACCTTTCTCTCTCTCTCTTTTTTCCTAATTCTCCGATCCCCTCTTCATGGTGATCTCCTTCTCTTATATAGCCTCCTTGAATTGATAAGAACCTTACACTTGTTAGTCATCTGGACCTTCACTTGAGTGCCTGTCCCATCGGTCATCTCCCTTATCCTTCTGTGAGTTGCACTGATCAATGGAACACTGTTCGCCTGTCTTCTCCACATTAATGCGGCTGAAAATGTAGCTTTCTTGCATTTAATGCGGCAGTTGTGGCTTCTCCCTGATGTCTTACATTTTCCTCTTTCCTGCTGCATGAGGCTCACCCTTCTACCCACGTTCGCCTGGATGGGTTCTTCACTGTGGAGGGGACGCTTACTGGGCCCATATTTGCGTGTCCGAGGAGGCATTCCTCCTCGGACGTCTTCTAAAGCGAACCAGGCCCAACAGGGTTGGGCTAGAAGTCATTTGGGCCCCTATTCCCCATTAGGTCATGGTTAGGCTTCGTGTGGGTTCCCAGGCCCACTGTTAGTTTTGGGAATTTCACCCCTACAATAGCCCCTCAAAATTCCGGTCCCTTCTTTCTTGTCCGAGGAGGAAGGGCGGGATTTTGACATTCATGGGATTATCTACTGTGGGTCCCTGCTTCACTTGCGCGGAAGTGTGCTTCTCACGTGCCTCATTTATGACAGGGGTGGTTGATGACTCATGCGGCGCTAATTATTGCTTTTGGCGGTTCTATATATTTTGATCCGACGGTTGGACGCTAGATCAACGGTTGGGATAATTTCCGTTTCCCTAGGCGAGAGTATGTCTGTCCGGCTTCTCCTGGATACATAAGATTTTCAAAAAGCACTCCCTTCTCATTTTTTTGACAAGCACTCACGCACTCAAAGCATTCTCGCACTCATCCTTTTAAAGCGTTCAAGCCCTCGCAGTCGTCCCCTTGATGATTTCCTGCAAATTCCTCACCCGTAAGTGTACATTCCTTCTCCATTGCCTTTTTCCCGCATTACTCCTTAAATAAATCGTCTTCGCGTCACCTAGGATTAGAGGGATGGGTAAACTTGACAAATTGGTAAATTCCCCGGCCGGTATGGAGGGCTTCAAGGCCAAATATTGTATTCCGCCGGAGGTAGGTCTAGAGTATTGTCCTCTGGAGGAGGTCATAATCAAGAGGAAAACGGGGGAGGTCGCCATTCCAGTGATAGCCTTTGTGGAAGGAGGAATGACCATCCCTATGGGGAGGATAACTAGGGATTATTTGCGTGGTCATAGGTTGGCCCCTCACTAGTGCGTCGCGAATATGTTCTGGATCCTGGGGTGCATAGAGGTCCTGAACAATCAGATGAATCTCGGCCTTACATGGCATGACGTGGTTCATTTATATGAACTGCACAGCCTCGGCGACTCATATTACTTGAAGTCCAGGTCCGATGAGGTGAGGTTGATATCCTGCCTCTCCAAGTCCAACAAAGGCTTGAAGGACGACCTCTTGATCGTCTCCGGACGGTGGCACGACGGTCTTCACTGCCCAGTCAAGGCAGGAGAACCAGGTGGGGCACCATAGAGTTAGATCCCTTGGAAAGGATCTTAGTTTTGATCTTTTCCCCTTTTTCCTTTTTTATTTCAATTCTGACTTTACTTGTTTGCCTCCTCGGACTAACATATCCCTCTCTTCGGATTTTGCAGACAAGAAGCATACGACTCCTCGGCTTAGTTTGGTCAACGTCCAGGCACTCAACTTCCTTCTAAGGTCGGAGATTTACGTGAGTGCAGACGGGCAATTGCGATCGGCGCCTCTGATTTTGGACTACGTGCCCCTTACTCGTGCTCTAGTGGAGCCCGGCTAAGCAATTAGGGCAGGTAGTCCGCTACTAGCACGGATAGACGTCTCCGTACCAGGCTTCCTTGCTTCGAGAGATTTACCCCCCGTCCAGCTGCCTACTTAGCGCGCCTTTCCCGCAGTAGTTATCCCGGAGGAAGAAGCCGGTTCTTCGCACTCGTCTTTGGAGGATCAGATAGACCAGTTTCACTTTACCGAGGAGGGAGAGGTGTCGGCCAAGATAATAGAGCTCTCAGATTCTGATTCAGATCTAGATCGCACCTCGGCAGCCCCTGACTTGGGTTTAGTAACTGCATAAGTTAGTACCAGCCAAGAGCCTGAGGAAGAAGAAGGAAGGGACCTGAGACAAAGGTCTGGCCTCAGAGGCCTCCTGGCCAATAGGAACAAAGGGCAGTCCTCCAAGGATGCCCCAAAGGAGCAGCCGACCTCCAAGGCTCCTCTTCCTCCTCCTCCCACATCGGATGTGGCGTTGCAGCCTATGCCCAATTTAAGGCGCAAGAGGCCTGTGGGGGAGTTGGAGGAGGGTGAGGTTGGCCAAGAAAAAGCCAAACCTCAGAAGAAGGGCAAAGAGACCAAGGAGCCCAAAGAGAAGAGGACCAAGTCCATTGACAGCCGAGACGAGGTGGCTATTCGGAGGGAACAACGGATATGGTCGCCGCGGCTCGAACTGGATGGCGTTCCAATTTCTTCGGATGCAACCTTGTGGGAATCCCAACGACGGGATGCGTCATTCTTGGTTGAGGCCCTGCAGCAGCCTCTTCTTTTGCCTCGTGACATGAAGGGGCTCCGGGAAACTCAGCAACCAGAGCTCTTCATGTCGCTGAAGAGGGACATGGCCATGGTAAGCAAAAACTTTTACTATCTTGCTCTCTGGTTACGCGTCCATTTATTCACCATTCTTTTTTATTAAGCTTTTATTTTCCTGGTGCAGGTTACTCAGCAAATCTTCATTGCTGAGGAGTGGGCCAAAAAGGCTCGTGAGGACCTTCATAATGAGGTCCAATCCCGCCGCATTGCCGAGAGGACTACTGGCGACCTCAGGAAGGAAAACGATAGCCTGAGCCATGAGGTAAAGGAGGCGAAGAAAGGGCGGGACAGCGCGGAAGCCGGCCTCAAAAATGCCACTAAGCAGGTTGAGGATCTGCGCCTACAGCTCCGCCAGTCCGAAGAAAATCTTAGGGCAGAGAAGCAGGCGGTCTCAGATCTTAAGGCCGAGCTTGCAAAGGTTAAGGGGGAGGCCTGCCTGGCCAGGGAGGCGGACGAGAAGGCAGTGGCAGCCTCTTATGAATGCGGGATTAAGGACACTGAGGTCAGGCTGGCCGAGGAGGTGGCTACTGTATGCAGGGAATACATTACCCTGTCTTGGGGTGTGGCCTTGGACCCGGCAGCAGTCCCAGCGGATTTTGATCTTAGGAAAATTGAGAACATCTTTTTTCCTGAGGACGTTCGTGAGATTCCTGACAAGGCTGCGACTGAAGTGCCTCTCCCCACGAAGGCTTTAGCCTCGGACTCCGCTGTGCCTGAAATTGAGGATGCGCAACCGGCCGTGAAGGGCAAGTTGCCCGAGGACGGTTTTTCAATCAGGGAGGTTGTTGCACAAGCTAAAGAGACTGTTCCGGGGCCACAGCCAGCAGACGACCAAGCTGGGCCTGCTCAGGGATCAGATTTAGGAAAATAGTGTAGGATCTTTTTTGTTAGATCTTTCATACTTTGTTTTGTTTAACGGTTGTAAACGGATCGTTTTTGAGGATTTTAATGAAAGATGTCATTTCCTTTTCCTCTATTTGTTTGACTTTCTCTTCTGTTTTTATCATAAATGGATGTTTATTCTGCCCTTTAACTGCTGAAAACCAAGCGTGAATGAATGAACGTATAAAGAATGATAGTCAATAATTTAGACAGAATTGCTGCGAGGCTAATTTCCCCCAAGTCTGTTTAAAACTTAGGAAAAATTGTTGCGAAGTTAATTTCCCCCAAGTCTGTGGTCCGAGGAGCCGTGCAGGGCTTGGGTTTTGTTTAACACTTAGTGAAAACTGTTGCGAGGTTAATTTCCCCCAAGTGTGTGGTCCGAAGAGCCATGTAGGACTTGGGTTCTGTTTAACACTTAGTGAAAACTGTTGCGAGGTTAATTTCCCCCAAGTCTGTGGTCCGAGAAGCCATGCAGGACTTGGGTTCTGTTTAACACTTATTGAGAATCGCTTCGCGATTAATTTCCCCCAAGTCTGTGGTCCGAGAAGCCATGCAGGACTTGGGTTCTATTTAACACTTATTGAGAATCGCTTCGCGGTTAATTTCCCCCAAGTCTGTGGTCCGAGGAGCCATGCAGGACTTGGGTTCTGTTTAACACTTATTGAGAATCGCTTCGCGGTTAATTTCCCCCAAGTCTGTGGTCCGAGGAGCCATGCAGGACTTGGGTTCTGTTTAACACTTATTGAAAATCTCTTCGTGGTTAATTTCCCCCAAGTCTGTGGTCCAAGGAGCCATGCAGGACTTAGGTTCTGTTTAACACTTATTGAAAATCGCTTCGTGGTTAATTTCCCCCAAGTCTGTGGTCCGAGGAGCCATGCAGGACTTGGGTTCTGTTTAACACTTATCCCAAATAGCTGTACAGTAACACGGCGTCAAGCATGGTGTCTTTCATTAATGACAGTACCTTTTTAGGTTATTTACATTCCACGGACGTGGTACTACATGTTCGTCCAAGTCTTCCAAAAAGTATGCCCCAATGCTGGCTACGGACGTGATACGGTATGGGCCTTCCCAGTTTGGTCCAAGCTTTCCCCATGCAGGGTTCCTCGCAGTGCCCAGGACTTTCCTTAGCATTAGATCCCCGGGCGCCAAGGGCCTTGACTTCACCTTGGCGTCGTAGCCCTGTTTGAGCTTTTGCTGATAATAAGCTAGGTGAACCATCGCACTTTCCCTTCTCTCTTCGAGGAGATCCAGGCTTTTTTCCAGAAGGCTGCTGTTAGCAATGGGGTTGAAGCCAGTAGTCCTCTGGGTTGGGAAGTTTATCTCCAGTGGGATGACAGCCTCGGCTCCGTAGGTCAATGAAAAGGGGGTTTCTCCCGTGGACCTGCGAGGCGTGGTGCGGTATGTCCATAAGACGTGGGCTAACTCTTCAACCCACCTCCCTTTCGCGTCGTCCAACCTCTTCTTCAGTCCATTCACTATGGTTTTGTTGATGGCTTCTGCCTGTCCATTACCCTGTGGGTAGGCCAGTGTGGAGTATCGGTTGATAATCCCCAGCTCATTGCAATATTCTCTAAAGGCTTTGCTGTCAAATTGGAGGCCGTTGTCCGAGACCAGGGTGTGCGGAGTCCCGAACCTAGTGATAATATTTTTCCAGACAAATTTCTTGACATCGACGTCCCTGATGTTTGCCAGCGCCTCAGCTTCGACCCACTTCGTGAAGTAGTCGGTGCTGACGAGAAGAAACTTCTTGTTCCCAGCCGCTTTGGGGAATGGCCCTAGTATGTCTAGGTCCCATTGTGCGAATGGCCAAGGGCTGGACAACGGGTTAAGTACTCCGCCCGGCTGATGTATGTTCAGTACGAACCTTTGGCATTGGTCGCACTTCTTCACATATTCCAGAGCCTCTTTATGCATGCTCGGCCACCAGTAACCCATCGTCATGGCCCTGTGGGAGAGGGACCTACCCCCCGTATGGCTTCCACAGATCCCTTCGTGTAACTCTTCCAGTATGAGCTCTGTAGTCTCTGGGTGCACACACAGCAGGTATGGCCCCCAGAATGAGCGTCGGTAAAGCTTGGAGTCCTCGGACAGCCAGAATCGAGAAGCTTTCCTCCTGATCTTGTCAGCCTCAACCTTATCGGCCGGCAAGGTGTCGTGCTTTAAGAACAGCACCAGAGGGTCCATCCAGCTAGGTCCTGCCCCGACGTTATATACCCAAATTCCATTAGCCTTTTCTGTTGTTGGGCGGCAGAGATCTTCAACTAAAATAACCCGCGGAAGGGGCTGAGCCGAGGAGGTGGCCAGCGTTGCGAGAGAATCAGCATGGGTGTTCCCACTCTTGGGTATATGCGTCAAACGGAAGTCATCGAAATAGGTCTGCAGGTGTTTGGCCCGGGCCAGGTACCCTTGCATCCTATCATCCTTCGCCTCCAATTCCCCATTTACTTGTCCCACAATGAGTCTCGAGTCCGAGAATATGCTTGCGCATTTTCCACCTAATTTCCGGATCATTGACATCCCCTCCAACAGTGCCTCATACTCGGCTTCATTATTCGTGGCAGAGAATCCGAGCCTCAACGACTTCTCTATGGTTACCCCTTTGGGAGAGACTAGGACGAGCCCCACCCCTGAGCCCCTTTGGTTTGCTGCACCATTTATGTGTGCTCCCCACCAATTGTGTTCATGCTGAGAGATCGTGCTGATCAGTTTCCCATCAGCGCTTGGTGACCCCAACATTTCCACCCCTTCTATGGTGGGCTCCGCAAATTCAGCTACTAGATCGGCGAGGACCTGACCTTTTATGGCGGTGCGAGGCATGTATCTAATGTCGAAAGCGCCCAAGATTGTTCCCCACTTAGCTATTCTACTTGTGTAGCCGGCGCTGCGGAGGACTGATTTCAGTGGAAGTTGAGTTAGCACAACTACTGTATGTGCCTGAAAATAATGGGGGAGCTTCCGCGTGGCTTGTACGATGGCCAATATAGCTTTTTCGAGGGGGAAATACCGGGTTTCTGCCTCCTGCAACGATTTGCTTACGTAGTACACGAGCCGCTGCGTGCCGTTGTCTTCTCAGATTAGCACTAAGCTCACCGCATGAGAGGCTACAGCGATGTATGCGAACAACACCTCGTCGGCATCGAGACTGGACATGATCGGTGGTCGGGCGAGGTATTCCTTGAGCTGTTGGAAATCTAAAGCACACTCTTCAGTCCACTCGAAGCCCTTCCACTTGTGCAATAGGAGGAAAAAAGGCCTGCATCTGTCCGCTAAGCGGGAGATGAAACGGTTTAAAGCAGCTATCATGCCGGTAAGCTTCTGGACCTCTTTGGGATTTCGAGGAGGCTGCAAGCTATGAATGGCTCTTATTTGGTCAAGGTTAACTTCAATTCCTCGGTGGGTCACCATATAGCCCAAGAACTTCCCTGATCCCACCCCAAATGAACATTTGGACGCGTTCAGTCGTAGCTTGTACTTTCTCAGAATTTGAAACACTTCACCAAGGTCTCTGATGTGGTCGGCCACCAATTTGCTCTTTACTACTATGTCATCTATATACACTTCAACGATTTTACCCATTTGCTGTTCAAACATCCTAGTCATCATCCTCTGATAGGTCGACCCGACGTTCTTCAGGCCAAAGGGCATAACCTTATAATGATAGTTGCCAACTGGGGTGACAAAAGCGGTTTTTTCTTGGTCTTCAACAGCCAGGGATATCTGATGGTAGTCCTGGAAAGCGTCCAAGAAACTCATTCGGGGGTGTCCGACAGTCGAATCTACCAGTCGGTCTATCCGCGGCATTGGGAAAGGATCCTTCGGACAGGCCTTGTTTAAGTTCGTGAAGTCTACGCAGACCTGCCATTTCCCGCTCTTCTTCTTTACCACGACTGTGTTTGCTAACCATTCGGGGTAGAATACTTCCTTGATAGCCCCAGCTTTCTTCAATTTTGCGACCTCTTCTCTCACAGCGTCTGCATGTTCCTTTGATGGTCGCCGAGGAGGTTGCTTCTTTGGTGTTATGGTCGGGTTAACATTAAGGTGATGGCATATGAGTTCTGAGTCAACCCCAGGGGCTTCATAGGGATCCCAGGCGAATACGTCCTCATTCCGTCGAAGAAAATCAACTAGCGCTGACTTCTCCTGTGCTGGTAATTCTGAGCCAATCTGAAAAAACCTCTCAGGGTCTGATCCGACAAGTACTTTCTCCAGCTCTTCACAGTCCACCTCCATGGTCGGTCCTCCACTACCCGCAGTTTGGACCGGGGTCATTGATTGCTATAAGCCGCTCTCGGCTGAAGTGGAAGGTTCCCCATTTGGTTGTCGTGAGATTGCCGACACCATGCATTGCCTAGCCATTCCTTGATTCCCTATTATTTCTTTAACTTGGCCTCCTGACGGGTACTTCACTTTCTGGTGCAAGGTTGATGATACAGCCCCCAGTGCATGAAGCCACGGCCGGGCCACAATAGCTGTGTAGGAGGAGTATGCATCTACGATAATGAAGTTCACCTCTACCACGTCCGAGTCAGTTTGCACAGGCAACCTAATCATGCCTTTCGGGATGACGATCTTTCCTTCAAAACTGACCAGTGGGGAATCGTATGGCGATAGGTCTTCCTGCTTTAAGTTCAACCCCTTATACAAATCCGGGTACATTACCTCCACGACGCTGCCTTGATCAACTAACACCCTTTCTACGTCATAACTTCCTATTCTGAGTGTCACGACTAGGGCATCGTCATGGGGTTGAATAGTTCCTTGCTTATCCTCCTCCGTGAACCCAATCAATGGCGTGGTACTCACTCTGGCTCTCTTGGATTCCCTTTCGTCTGGCTCCGTCGGGAACCTACCCACTGACATCACTCTGAAAGGGCTGGAACCGGTCCTCCCAGGTGTGACAAGAATGACATTTATTGTGCCAATGGGTGGCCTCAATGTGCCTTGTCTGGTTTCGACATTTGAATGTTCAGGGCGGTGCAATAGATGCCTCAGCTTTCCTTCTCGGACAAGCCGATCCAAATGGTTTTTCAGACTCCTGTAATCGTCGGTGGTGTGACCGGGCTCCTGATGGTACGCGCAATATAGATTCTGATTGCGTTTTGAGGGATCGCCTGCCATCCTGTTCGGCCACTAAAAGAAGGATTCGCACTTCACCTTCTCCAGGATTTTGTGCAATGGTTCTCGGAACAAAGCATGGACTGCTTGAGCCCCAGTAGGTCCGGACTGGTCCACGTAGTCTCTTCTCGGCCTGCTATTGCTGTTATAGCGGTCCGACCTGAAGTCCCTCTTATCCTGAGGGACAACCTTCGCTTTACCCTTCCCCATTTGCTGGTCCTCTTCGACCCTTTTGTACTTGTCTATTCTGTCCATGAGTTGGCGCACGCTGGTGACTGGCTTCCCAGTGAGGGACTTTCTCAAGCCGTGCTCTGTCAGCAGGCCCCTTTTGAACGTACTAATGGCGACGTCATCGTAATTTCCTTCTATCTCGTTGTACATCTCCCAGTATCTGTCGGAGTAGGCCTTCAGCGTTTCTCCTTCCCGCATGGACAAGGATAAGAGTGAATCGAGGGGCCGAGGGACTCTAGTGCTGGTGATGAAGCGGGAACCAAAGGCCTGTGTCAGCTGTTTAAAAGAATCTATGGAATTCAGCTGGAGGGCATCAAACCATCTCATCGCCATGGGTCCCAAGCTGGATGGAAACACTTTACACATTAGCGCCTCGTCCCTGGAGTGGACGGCCATCCTCTGGTTGAATTGGCTTACGTGTTCCACTGGGTCAGTTCGACCATTGTATATGGCGAACGTCGGTTGATTGAACCGTCGAGGAAGTACTGCCCTCTTTATTCTACGCGTGAATGGCGACTGAGAGATGCGATCCAGGGCCTTGCTCATGGCGTCATTGGCTAGGCCTTGGTAAGACGGGCTCTTGTGGCCGCGTTTGCGAGGTCGCTCTTCCTCGTAGGAAAAAGTCTCACTCGAAGGGGTTCTTGACCTTCGCCTGTATTCGCCATCTTTATCACTGCTAGTGTCCGAGCCAGGCGAAGGACGTTTTCGCTGCGCTCGACGTAGCTTCTTCTTCAAATCATCAATCTCTTGCTGTAGAGCCTTTCGCTCGTTCTGCTTATGGGGCGCATGCTCTTTCCCCTTTGAGCGGCTCCTACTCGTGTGAGAGGTGTTCACACTGCCCTCTTGTTGATTATCTTGGTCCTTCCCTTGTTCAAGATTTAAAAAGTTGTCCTGTCATTGAGATTCTGCACGTCCGGTTTGGCGCAGACCTGATCCTTCCATCTCTTACTATTTCACTTGTCGAGACACCAGTTCTCCCCACAGCCGGCGCCAATTGTAGGGTCGGTTTTTGAGGC
Organism: Quercus robur; assembly: GCF_932294415.1. Taxonomy (NCBI): domain Eukaryota; kingdom Viridiplantae; phylum Streptophyta; class Magnoliopsida; order Fagales; family Fagaceae; genus Quercus; species Quercus robur. The sequence continues at coordinate 83,231,399 of NC_065538.1, read as the reverse complement.
CCAGGCCCAGCAAGTGAGTGGTTCTGGCCCTAAAGTCCCCAGACAATGAATTTGTAGAGAGTAAGTTACAGAGCTAGGACTAGACGAAGTGAACGTCAGTTAGATGTACGCCATGCAATACGCTGAACGTAAGAATATTCTATTTTCGTTTGATAAGATATCGGTCCGAGGAGATGTATAAGTGCACCTCTTGCTCTGTTTACAGACTATAGAATTCTTTTACCTTTCTCTCTCTCTTTTTTCCTAATTCTCCGATCCCTTCTTCATGGTGATCTCCTTCTCTTATATAGCCTCCTTGAATTGATAAGAACCTTACACTTGTTAGTCATCTGGACCTTCACTTGAGTGCCTGTCCCATCGGTCATCTCCCTTATCCTTCTGTGAGTTGCACTGATCAATGGAACACTGTTCGCCTGTCTTCTCCACATTAATGCGGCTGAAAAGGTAGCTTTCTTGCATTTAATGCGGCAGTTGTGGCTTCTCCCTAATGTCTTACATTTTCCTCTTTCCTGCTGCATGAGGCTCACCCTCCTACCCACGTTCGCCTGGATGGGTTCTTCACTGTGGAGGGGACGCTTATTGGGCCCATATTTGCGTGTTCGAGGAGGCATTCCTCCTCGGACATCTTCTAAAGCGAACCAGGCCCAACAGGGTTGGGCCAGAAGTCATTTGGGCCCCTATTCCCCATTGGGTCATGGTTAGGCTTCGTGTGGGTTCCCAGGCCCACTGTTAGTTTTGGGAATTTCACCCCTACAACCACCTACACCAAAAACCAATTGGTGTCTTGGTATGATAATAAAGAGCTATCATCATGAGACAGGAGTGAACTCCATATGTTAAAACTCTCAAAAAAAAAAAAATACAAAAGTGACAAACAAGCAAATAATAATAATAATAATAATCACCCAAATTTATTAAAAAATAAAAATCATATCAATAAAAAAAAAATTGTGTCTTGTTAAACAAAAAAAAAAAAAAACAAAAAAAGAAAAGAAAAACAAAGCAAATCAATGTCATGCCCATGCCAAACAAAAAAAGAAAAAGAAAAAGAGGCGGCGTGTCCTAGGAAAGCAAAAGAAGAAAAAAAAGAAAAGAAAAGCAGTTTGGGGTATTTTTGTTAATCAAGTAACAGTGTGTTTGGAAAGGCTGGAGGAGAGAGAAAGAGAAGAGAAATGTAGTCCTTTCCTTTGTTTGGGTACCATGGAAAAAATAAAAAAGAAGAAACCATTTCCATTGGGCCCACATATTTGCAATCCGCCCAAATTGGGCAAATTTGAAGGGTTTGTTTTGTTGAAAGGGTGAAAAAGTGGAGGGATAGAAAATGTTGGGAGGATGGAAAAGTGGGAGGATAGAATAGATTTTAATTTCCCTCATTTTTGTTTGGTTGAGAGTGAAAAAGTAGAGGGATGAAAAAAATGAGTTTGTATAAATTTACTCATATACACTTGTTAAAAAAAAGATGCTCAACAAAACAAATCACTTTCATGCCATCCCCTCACCCCCTACACCCCAGCGGCGTAAAAAGAGAAAAAGAAAAGAAAAGAAAGAAAAAGAAAAAGAAAAAGGAAGAGGCCATCCCCCCAAGGGAAAAAAAAGATAAAAAAAGAAAAAAAGAAAAAGGAAGAGGCAGCGTGTTCCATAAAAGCAAAAGTGGAGAAAAGAAAAGCCAAGGAAAGCAAAAGCTTAAAATGAAAAAAGCAATTGGGGGCATTTTTATCAATCAAGTAGTTTGGAAAGGCTGGAGGAGAGAGAAAGAGAAGAAAAATGAGAAGAAATGTAGTCTTTTCCTCTGTTTGGTTACCATGAAAAAAATAAAAGAGATGAAACCATTTTCACTAGGCCCACAGATTTGCAACCTGACCAAATTGGGCATATTTAAAGGGAGACAATGGTTATAAAAAAATGGACCCACATAAATAATATAATATGATATAAAGTTATATATTTGCCCATAGCTTTTATGCATCTTTTACATTTATGTGGGCATAAAAGTAAAAAAAACATTTCCTTTCATTTCCTTTCTTATTGCAAACCAAACAAAAGAAAAAGAAATACATTCTTTTCTTTTCTTTTTCCCTTATGAGTTCTCTCCCTGTTTTCAAACATTAATTGATTTCCTTTCTTTTCTTCCTCATTTCCTTGGTGTTATTCATTTCTTCTCTTTTCTCTTCTCTTCCCTCATTTGTAACCAAACAAAGCCTAAATTACACTCTCCCCTCATTTTGGTTGACCAAGGAGAAAACACTTTAACCCAACCACATTTTTTTCCTCTTCCCTCCCACCCAAACAGTTTGCAAAAAGCTTTCAAAAAGCTGAACCAACGGGCACTAATTCAAGTTTCACACCCAATAAATTGACCTTAGATGGCCAATTGTAACTGGGCCTAATCTACATCCCTAATTAATTGCTTGTCTATTACAAAGAAGAATAGAAGGTAAGGATCTCACATCACTGTCCACTATTGTTGAGTTGAGAATGGAGGAAGAAAGCTCCGGTTTTATCCACAGCTCCTCTGATCGATACTATTACTATCCCACCTATAGTTCTGAAGAAGAAGAAGAAGAAGAAGAAGAAGATGATGATGATGATGAAGATCATCGAACCAAAAGCCGCAAACACGCACCAATCTTAGAAGAAGGTGAAGATCGAATCAGCACCTTACCTGACTCCGTCCTCCTCACCATCCTCTCCTTCTTGCCTACCCAAGAAGCTATCAAAACAGGCGTTTTATCCAAAAGATGGGCCTATCTTTGGACCTCCGTTCCCTCTCTCAGTTTCGAACTCGAAGACTATCACTCCGATGGATATTACAGCAAACGCTTCGACGATTTCACCAGTGCCGTAGATCGCATGGACGATTTCATCAGTGCCGTAGATCACACCCTGCTTTTACACACGGCTTCTAAACTCACAAGCTTCTCAGTTCGATTCAAGTACAGGACAAACCTAAAGGCTCACCTCGATCTTTGGGTTCTTTTCGCCACAACTGCCACAGTAAACCAACTTAGTCTAGATTTATTTTTACGACATATCGATCTTGAAGGATACCAATTGCCTCAGCATCTCTACGCCAATGAGTTTGTTTCTAAATTCAATTTTAGTTACTGCAAAATTTTCCCTAATGGGTTACTACATTGGAGTTCACTCAAGCACTTGTGTATTGGGCAATCGGCCTTGTGCGATGATGTGATAAGGGAAGTGTTAATGGGTAGTCCTAGACTTGAATCCTTAGAATTGCATGATTGTTGGGATTTTATTCGGTTGGATATAGTGTCCGAGAGTTTGAGAAAGTTGGTGATAGATAGCTATGTGATAGATATGTTGGAAGGTGATGTCCGTGAGTTGGAATTGGAAATTGTGGCTCCAAAGATCCATTTTTTGGAAATTCTGGGTAATTTTGAAAAGATTAAGTGTCGAATAAAGGATGTGTCGGCATTGGTTGAGGCTAAACTCGATTTCGACATGCGGAAGAGTCATACTTATTATTTCGAGGATGATTATCACGCCGAGTATATTAAGAAGTATTATGAGGAGGAGGAAGGTTATAAGGAGTACCAAGACATTGTGAGAGACGTTCTTGACAGTGTGCATCATGTCAAGAAACTCACTATTGGCAATTGGTGTCTCATGGTTAGTTTTCTCTAATAACTCTTTGTTTCGTTTGTTTTTCTTGATTGCTAATGTTGATTTCTATTTGCAGAGATTAAGGTTGTATCTTTTATTGTTGGTAGTGTCATTGCTTGGCTACACAAATTAAATAATGCACAGCATCTATTGCATTTTTAGTGACAACTGATAAGTTATTGTACTATTTGATTTTGCTTTAAAGATTTTATATTAATACCGAAAGGAAAAATCACCACACTCTCTATTGTGAGTTGGACTTGGAGGCTAAGGCTGTTGTTGTTGTGAGTTAGGTTTTTTCTCTGGAGCAACTTGACTTTAAACCAAGTTGTAATCAATCAAAAATTAAAGGACCTGATACTATTGGTCCAATTTCATGGGTTCAACTTTTGAGTTAGAGATACCTAGGGCACCTGTTTTAGTGCCAAATAATGATTCATCATGATAATCTGTCAGCTCTAAATCAAGGTCTTGGTGCATAAAGTATATATTGACAATTATGTAACTTTAGCGTTCTGTAACACATGTTAGATAATTTGTTCTGCCGATGTATTTTACAATTGACCATGCTATTTGTTCTTAGATTCACTTTAGCTTATTGTGTTTTACATCTTGCTTTGATGGACCTAGATTGTATCTATAATGTCAGAGAAATATCTGCCTTCTCCATTGTCAAAGTGCCAATGTTTAACAATTGAAACAAAAATGGAAAAATGGAGCCTTCCTGGCATTGGAATCCTACTTCGAAGTTCGCCTTACGTGGAGACATTGAATATTGACTTCCCGTCCTCCCTCTCCTGTACACCGTTAAAGGTATGTTTTTCTTGGACCAGTTTCCCAAATGTCATATCAAAAGAACTTTAAATATATATATATATATATATATATATATATATAAAATTTAGTTCAATGTGTCTATCTATTTATGGGTTCAAGATGATCCAGAAAGTTCTTGACATAAAGAGTAACCCGTTTGGTAGTAGTGTTCAAGAATTGTAAGTGTTGTTTAAATCACACAGAAACACGTGTTTGATTTTTATAGAAAAACATGTGAGAAGTGTTATTATTGTTTAAACAGTGAAAATTGTTGTTTAAACAATACTACCAAACAGGATAAATGTTGATTGTTGACTTCTTGAACTTTGAAATGGTTGTTTTGTGGAGTATTTACTCAAAACCTTCTCATTGATAAAAGTCATTCATGGCCAAATTTTTTTTCTAGGAATTCAGGCATAGACAACGAGAAGACTTTTCCACTTAAATTTAATTTAATTTATTTTTAAGTGCCAAGAGGCAATTCTCTAAAAGCTTCAAGTTTCTGGACATTGGCTATTCTAATGGTCTGTTGAGTTTTCTTTTGGATTTATTTGAGTTTAGTGATTTGGGTTAGGGTTCATAGTAAAAATCCATGTTCCACTAGGAATAGGTATTGGATAGTTTGCTTTCTATTCAAGAATTATTATTATTATTATTATTTCTTTTTTTTTTCTTTTTTTCCATAAGTGGTGAAGCTTTGTTTGAAGTTTTGTAAGGAGGTGTAATGCTTAAAAGTTTATTCTTTATCTTTAAATTTTTTCAGCAACTTCAAACCTAGCATTCATACATTGATTAGGACTTGGCTGGGTCCATTGCTCTTGTGCATTGGACTCGTTAAGTTTATGACATGTGGTCAAAAGTGAACATATATCATAATCCTTCGGGTCTAGTGCATAGGAATATTGGACCCAATCTTTATCCATTGATGTATCACCCTTTAAACCCCAAAATCCAAAATCACCTATCCATTAAAATAGCCTCTATTACCCCATGAAAAGGCTAAATACTATGCACGAGTTACTTTTCATAGCAACCCAACTTTCAGTTATTCCCCTTTGTTGGTTCTCCAAATCCTACTATTCATTTTCTCTTTAGAAACCCTTATAATTCTTTTTTTTTTTTTTCTAGCCTTTTTCCTTCCAAAACCTAATTATAAATCCTTAAAATCCTAGATGTCCAACGCTGATTCAAGAATTCCTAATTTGATTGGGCTTTGTTCCCTTCTCTTTTGTCAATTCCATTATAACATGACAACATATCATAATTTAAAAGTGAACTTAAAAATGTGCTACTGTACTTTTATTTTGCAGTTTCTAGTAAGTAAATATGAAAAAGTGAACCATTGGAAATCAAAGGAGATCTATTTCAAGTTTTTGCTAGGATGCCTCAAGTCTATCAAGATCGAGTTTCTTAGAATCCACACAAAGGAATTCTTTTTCTTGGTACAATTTCTACTTAAGAATGCAAAGGTGTTGGAGAAGATGGTTATCACTGAAGCATTGCCTATGCAAAATCCAACGCGTAATATGCTACTTAAATTTCTACGAGTGGCTCAAAAGTTGTTAAGCTTCCCTAGATCCTTTCCTCATGCAGTGGTTATGTTCCAATATCTTTAAAATTATTGTAAGTTTTTCGATCCTCTTAAACGATCAAACTCTCATAAATACGTAGTAGTTATGTAGATTAGTCTGGTTCAATGAATCTTGCTATGAGTTTGCTTTAAGTTCTGATTTCATATACTTAATGTTTTCTTTGGATATATTCATGGTTAATGTCAATGGTTATGTTGCTTATAAAGTTTTTGATTTTATTTTAATCACTTTGCTGTTCAAACTTTCAATAACATTGTTTGATATACTTACTTTGATACTCTATAAAATTGAGTGATATCAGAAATATTAGTACAATTTTATTACATAAGTCTTAGAAATGCTACACTTCTTTTTTTATTAGATAGAAATTTTACTCTAACCTAATTTAAGTGTATATGTGTGTACCCTCCAGGAGACTTGAATCCCAACCCTTACCCCCCATACCCTACAAGCACTTATATTTGTGGAGTGACCATCACACTAAAGGTGTGCAATGGTAAAATGCTACACTTTTAACATTCTACCATAAGTTTTAGTGTTTTACTAAAACAAAAAAAATTAATGTGGTAAGGATATAATTATTGGCACTTTATAATAAATGAATGTTTGAACTAGTTTTATTTTTTAAATTGGTGACACGTTAGTTTGCAAGAGTTATATGGTAAAATTTGAAGTATATCTAACCTTGTTCAAGTGAATTAGTCAAATTAAAAAGTAAGAGTAATGTATTTTAAATAAAACAAAATATAATATATAAAAAAGAACTAAATTGATGTAAAAAAAAAATATATGTATATTATTTAAGTGATATTTGAAGATAAAAAGGCACATTTAAAATATGAGTAGTTCTAGAACCATAACTTTTTCCACAATTTTTTTGCCATAACTTTAACGTGGTAGATTGTTAGTGGTTAATTATTACTTACACATGGACCCACCATTTTTTCTTTATCAATCACACTCTACCACATCACAATTGTGGCAAAAAGTTGTGAAAATTTATGTGTCCTAGATTTTTTCTTAAAATATAGCTCTTAGGCCTCAAATTATGCAATGAATTATTGCTTAATGAATGTTGCTATGGCTACGGGTAATACAATTTTTCCTACGTTGTGCTTACGAACTGATGTGTCATCAATCACGATAAAACAATTTACACATTCTTAATTGAGATAGTTTAAACTTATCAATCATAATCAATGCCACATCAGTTTATAAGTTTTTATGTTGTAAAATGGTAAAACTTGTAATACATTTTTATTTATTTTTCTTAGATCAATTCATTTTTTATTGAGATAAATTAATTATTATTTTACTAGCCGATATCCCCACTTGGCGCATTTTCAAAATTTTTGTAAGAAATTATCCTATAACCTGGGTTCATCAATAATATTATAAGTTGTAATTATAATCTTTTTAAATTACTCCATGTGATAGAAGGTTCTGTAATGTATATTCTCTTTTTTGCTTAGTGGGATACTGGGATGACTTACTAATACTATTATTTTAAAATACCAATCAGCATTCAGAGAAGCAAACAACTAAAGGGAGAAGAAGAAGACAGAAATTGGGGTTGGGAAAGTGTAATTGACATGTTGAAATTAAAGGTCATCCTTCTCTATGTGGAGAATTTAATGTGAATTTGAGATATGATGACATGAAGGGCTAAACTAGTATCTATACTATTATTTAAGGGACTTTTCCTATTTGGACTGGAATTTTTTGTTTTAAAATACCCCTACTTCTCTATGTTTAAGTAGAGACAAAAATAAGGACAATCCGGTAAAAATACAACGCTAACTCACATTAAAACATTGCCTAAAAAATAAGGTCACTCTCCTATTAATTTTCAAATTTCTTTATCTACTTATAAATTAGATTATCAAAATAAAAATTATATATATATATATATATATATATATAGAAAACAGGTTTCTTTTTTTTTGCTTCAACCACTAAAAAAAAAGTAAAGCCTTCTGCAACCCCCAAAGCCACTAATCTCTTTGCAGAAACTTCAGAATCTTTGGGGAATTGTGCAAAGTGAGAAAGACATTCTCTTAGATTCGGAGGCAAGTCTTTTCCATTTGTTTCCCAGTTGTCTATCCATGGTGTCTGGTAAGGATTGATATGTTCAAGCACCCTTGACAACTCCCCAGTAGTGACAAGCCCCAACATCTTCTTACAAAGTTACCATTTTTTCTGCCACTTTTTTCAAATCTAGAGAGAGTCGAGGCTGAGGCACCGTCTGTCTAAACAAATTCCAGCTCTCCTCTTTAGTTCGTAGTCGAAGTCTGTATGGGTCACAACTTGGGTCAGCATGTGAAGCTACCCTCTTGTCTCGTGTGATGAGCAAAATTCTGCTCCCATTTCTGTTATCCGGGAATGCTTCTTTTACAGTCTCCCAGGTTTCCTTTCTCATGATATTGTCCAGAACTAGAAGGTACTTCTTGACCTTCAAGAAATCTTTCACCTCCTTGAACGAGTAATCTTTTTCCTTCACTTGTAAGAGACTATGATGTAGTGAATCATTGGAAATCAAAGTAGATCTATTCCAAGTCTTTGCTACTACAACTCAAGTCTGTCAAGATTTTATGTTTTGCAGAAACCTTCCTCAAAAAGGAATTCATATTAGTGGTAACATTTCTACTTAAGAATGCAAAGGTGTTGGAGAAGATGGTAATCATTGTACCATGGACTAGGCAAAATCCAACACGTAATATGTTACGGAAATCTCTACGAGTGGCACAAAAGTTGTTAAGCTTCCCTAGATCCTCTCCTAATGCAGTGGTTATGTTTCCATATCAGTAAAATCATTTTAAGTTGTTAGATCCTCTTAAATGATCAAATTCTCATAAAAGATCAAATCATCAAGTTGCTGATATATATATATATATATATATATATATATATAGAGGGTCATGCTAATGAGTGCTCTTAGGGCACTCGTTAATAATCCATTTTAGGAAAGTTTTAATACCACTTTAATAGGAAATGAAAAAAGCTATCAAAATATTAATTACTTTTTTTTCATTTCCTGTAAAAAATTTCTTTAAATGAATTATTAACGAGAGCCCTAAGGGTACTCATTAGCATTTCCCATATATATATATATATATATATATATATATTTTGGGATGAAAGTTGTTGAAAAAATTTAAAGATAACAAAAAAAACTCCTAAACAAATGACTAGCACTAGACCCAATCTTTACCCATTGATTTATCACTCTTTAACCCCAAAATCCAAAATCACCTATCCATCTAATTAGCCCCAAATACCCCATGAAAAGGCTAAATACTGGGAACAGCTACTTAAGTTTTAGTTATTTCATTTTGTTGAATCTCCAAATCCTACTATATTCCTTTTCTTACTGAAAACACTATCATCTTTATTTTCTTACTATTTTCTAGCCTTTATACTTTCAAAACTAATCTTAAATCCTCAAAATCCAAGATGTCCAAAGTTGACTTGGGAATTTCAAATTTGAATTGGCTTTGTTCCCTTCTCCTGCATCAACTCCATTACAACAATAGGCCAAAAAAAAAAAAAAGCTCCATTATAACAAGACAAGATATCATAATTTAAAAGTGAACTTCAAAATGGACTAATGTACTTTTATTTTGCAGTTTCTAGACAGATGTTATGATGAAGTAAACCATTGGAAATCAAAGGAGATCTATTTCAAGTCTTTGGAAATTTTTTACACACAAAAGAAGTATTCATTTTAGTGGTACAATTTCTACTTAAGAATGCAAAGGTACTGGAGAAGATGACTATCACTAAACCACGGTTTATGCAAAATCAAACTTGTTTTTGGGGTCGTGAATTTCTACAAGTGGCTCAAAAGTTGTTAAGCTTCCCTAGATCCTCTTCTAATACAATGATTATGTTCCCATATGAGAAAAATCATTTTAAGTTGTTCGATCCTCTTAAATGATCAAATTTTCATAAAAACATAACTACTTATGCATATTAGTCTGGTTCAATGAACTAGAATATTGCTATGATTAGCTGTTGATTTCATGTACTTATGTTTTTCGTTGTGATGTTAAACTTGCTTTAGGATATATTCATGTGTTAATGTCAATGGTTTTGTTGCTTATAAAGTGTTTGATTTGATTTTAATCATTTTGCTGTTTCAAACTTTCAAAAACATTGTTAGATATACCCAATATCTTATGGTTCTTCTTTGCTACAAATATGTATAGATTGACACGAAATAACATGAAAATAAATGCAATTAGTATCACATTAACAACATAATAAACAAATTTTTGTAATATATATATATATATATATATTTATTTATTTATTTATTTGCGTTTTCAAGTTGACATATAAGTTTGTAAGGCTTATATGCATAAAATTTTGTAATAGTACTACTCGAACTATTCATAAGATTTATATAAATTGTTATAGCCTCCAAAAAAAAAAAAAAAACCCTTTCTTTTCCTCTCTTTTAGTCTCATTTCCACCCTTTTACAATAATAAATTGGAAATTTCGATACATTAATATTTGGGGTGGGGGATATGAATCCTCCATGTCTTTATTGGAAATATCAGGCAACACTAACTAGTTAAGTTACAAAGTTCTTAGTTATATATTGGAATTAGGTAGAATTTAATTGGTTTAGAATTAATAGATTTTTTTTCTTCTTTTTTACCTACATTAAAGAATAGCTATTAGAACTTTAGGGGTAGATATTATCCAACCATAAGCTATATATATTTTTAGCTATTTGTGAAATATGCTATCTTTAGACTTATCTATATTCTATTTTAAACTAAACACATTTGAATTTTGGTTAACATCATGAAATTTGGAACAAAGCTTTTGATGCCTCACAATTTTATGTGTCCTTATTTTAATATATAGTTAAGTTTAAATTATATTATATATTTCAACATTCCATAAGAATCTTCCCAGATCTTCTTCTTCTTCTTCTTTTTTTTTTTTTTTTTTGATATAGTTCTTCCTAGATCTTCAAAAGATAGAAAGGATAGTTTTGCACATGTAACAAAACAAAATCGCAAAAAATGCATATAGGGTTAAGGGCCCAAATCATATATTGGGCCTTGGGCCTTGGCTGAGAGCGGGAGTGGTCCGAGGAGGAACGAATAGTAATGAATGATTCAGGCTCAGGATTTAATGAGTAAGATGCAAATGGGAAGGTTGTCCGAGGAGGAATATCTCCTCGGATACAATAAGTACAGCTCAAATATGTATTCCAATAATCAGAGTGACCTTCCATGAATCTCCAATGATAGGGACGTGCATCAAGAACATACGAGGAGAGGAATCCAAAAATATTTTAAGGGAAAGCTGCTACCACCGCATTGAATGCATTGCAGCTACTTTTCTAACCTCATTTACGTAGAGAAGACTTCTGAACAGTGCTGTCTTGGCTACTACAACTCACAAAAAGTCAAAGAGGGTGTCTGATGGGACATGTACTCAAATAAGGGCTCAGATGACTAACAAGTATAGGATCAAGATGGTCAAAAAGGAGTTATATAATGTAAGGGACCTTCCTTGAGGAAAGGTTCGGAAAAACAAATAAAGAATACTGTAGCAATCAAAATTGTACTTGTACCAAACTGTTATTGATTTGTATGACAGAATACCTCCTCGGATAGTAAATTCATTCAGTTCTATTTTCCTTGTTCTTGCTTGATCATCTTTTAAATTCATACTAGCCGTTGTTAAATTCATTAGAACCTAGTTCTTCGACTTACTCTTTACAAATTTATTGTACTGAGCTCATTGAGCCAAGATCTCATACATCTTGGGCTTAGGCTACAAAACATGTCCCTACAATGCATATTAATAATTATCATAATTATTAAATTTCAAATTTAACTAAATTTATTTAAAAAATTATATTTTGTTATACTTTCTTGTACATTACATAGATTATTGATTAATTAATTTCTTTTATTATGCACTAAGTTTTTACTTACATCCCTCGCTAAAAAAAAAAGTTACTTGTGTGTGTTGGTTTTTTTCTTTTTTAAAGGAAAAGAAAAGAAGAAGAAGAAGAAGGAGGAGGAGGAGGAGGAGGAGGAGGAGGAGGTTACTTGGTTTAGAATTAATAGTTTTTTTTTTTTTTTTTTTTTTTTTTTTTTTTTTTTTTTTTTTTACCTAAATTAAAGAATAGCTAGAACTTTAGGGGTAGATTTTATCCGACCATAAGGTTTCCTCTCTTCCTTTTTTTTTTTTTTTTTTTTTTTTTTTTTTTTTTTTTTGTGAAATATGTTATCTTTAGACTTATCTATATTCTATTTAAAACTAAACACATTTGAATTTTGGTTAACATCATGAATTTTGGAACATAAGCTTTTGATGCCTCACAATTTTACGTGTCCTTTTTTTAATATATTATTTTTAGTTAAGTTTAAATTATATTATATATTTCAACATTCCATAAGAATCCTTCTAAAAAAAAAAAAAAAAAAAATCCATAAGAATCTTCCGAGATCTTTTTTTTTTATTTTTTTTATTATTATTTTTTTTAATATAGTTCTTCCTAGATCTTCAAACGATAGAAAGGATAGTTTTGCACATGTAACAAAACACAATCATAAAAAATGCATATTAATAATTATCATAATTATTAAATTTCAAATTTAACTAAATTTATTTAAAAAAAATTATATTTTGTTATACTTTCCTGTACATTACATAGATTATTGAATAATAAATTTCTTTTATTATGCACTAAGTTTTTACTTACATCCCTCGCTCAAAAAATAGGTTACTTGTGTGTGTTGGTTTTTTTTTTTTTTTCTCAAGGAACATAAAAGAAGAAGGAGGAGGAGGTTACTTGATTAGTTGGTACTTGGACGGTTGGATATATACCACTGTCAGTTTATTTAAAACTTTTTTCATTCACTTCATGTGTATTAAATTCATTCTCAAAAAAAGAAAAAAAAGAAAAGAAAAAAATGGGCCAATTTTTTACTGGGCCTAATCTGCATTGTGCAGCCCTAATTAATTGCTTGTCTATTACTATAAAGAAGGAATAGAAGGTAAAGTAAAGAAGCTCAAATCACTATTCACTACCGTTGAGTTGAGAATGGAGGAGGAGGAGGAACAAATCTCTGGTTCTATCAACAACAACTTCTCTGACCGATCCAACTATAATTCCAGCCATGATACAAACCCCAATAATTATTATTATGATGATAAAGAAGAATCATCATCATCGAGCCATAATCATCAATCCAAACGAAGCAAACACGCACCAATCTTAGAAGAAGAAGAAGATCGAATCAGCGCCTTCTCTGACTCGATCCTTCTTAGCACTAGACCCAATCTTTGCTCATTGATTTATCACCCTTTAAACCCCAAAATCCAAAATCACCTATCCATCTAATTAGCCCCAAATACCCCATGAAAAGGCTAAATACTGGGAACAGCTACTTAAGTTTTAGTTATTTCCTCTTGTTGAATCTCCAAATCCTACTATTCCTTTTCTTACTAAAAACACTATCATCCTTATTTTCTTACTATTTTCCAGCCTTTGTACTTTCAAAACTAATCCTAAATCCTCAAAATCCAAGATGTCCAAAGTTGACTTGGGAATTTCAAATTTGAATTGGCTTTGTTCCCTTCTCCTGCATCTCCATTATAACAAGACAAGATATCATAATTTAAAAGTGAACTTCAAAATGGACTAACGTACTTTTATTTTGCAGTTTCTAGATAGATGTTATGATGAAGTAAACCATTGGAAATCAAAGGAGATCTATTTCAAGTCTTTGCTACGACACCTCAAGATTGTCAAGATCTTTGGTTTTGGAAATTTTTTACACACAAAAGAAGTATTCATTTCAGTGGTACAATTTCTACTTAAGAATGCAAAGGTACTGGAGAAGATGACTATCATTGAACCATGGTTTATGCGAAATCAAACTTGTTTTTGGGGTCGTGAATTTCTACAAGTGGCTCAAAAGTTGTTAAGCTTCCCTAGATCCTCTCCTAATACAATGATTATGTTCCCATATGAGAAAAATCATTTTAAGTTGTTCAATCCTCTTAAATGATCAAATTTTCATAAAAACATAACTAGTTATGCATATTAGTTTGGTTCAATGAACTAAAATATTGCTATGATTAGCTGTTGATTTCATGTACTTATGTTTTCGTTGTGATGTTAAACTTGCTTTAGGATATATTCATGTTTAATGTCAATGGTTTTGTTGCTTATAAAGTGTTTGATTTGATTTTAATCATTTTGCTGTTTCAAACTTTCAATAACATTGTTAGATATACCCAATATCTTATGGTTCTTTTTTGCTACAAATATGTATAGATTGACACGAAATAACATGAAAATAAATGCAATTAGTATCATATTAACAAAATAATAAACAAATTTTTGTAACATTTATATATATATATATATATATATATATTTGTGTTTTCAAGTTGAGATATAAGTTTGTAAGGCTTATATGCATAAAATTTTGTAATAGTACTACTCGAACTATTCATAAGATTTATATAAATTGTTATAGCCTCCAAAAAAAAAAAAAAAAAAAACCAAAATACCCTTTCTTTTCCTCTCTTTTAGTCTCATTTCCACCCTTTTACAATAATAGATTGGAAATTTCGATACATTAATATTTGGGGTGGGGGGATATGAATCCTCCATGTCTTTATTGGAAATATCAGGCAACACTGACTAGTTAAGTTACAAAGTTTTTAGCTATATATTGGAATTAGATAGAATTTAATTGGTTTAGAATTAATAGATTTTTTATTTTTTTTTTTTTTTTTTTTTTTTTTTTTTTTTTTTTTTTTACCTACATTAAAGAATAGCTATTAGAACTTTAGGGGTAGATATTATCCAACCATAAGCTATTTATTTTTTTAACTATTTGTGAAATATGTTATCTTTAGACTTATCTATATTCTATTTAAAACTAAACACATTTGAATTTTGGTTAACATCATGAAATTTGGAACATAAGCTTTTGATGCCTCACAATTTTAGGTGTCCTTATTTTAATATATTATTTTTAGTTAAGTTTAAATTATATTATATATTTCAACATTCCATAAGAATCCTTCTCAAAAAAAAAAAAAAAAAATTCCATAAGAATCTTCCGAGATCATTTTTTTTTAATATAGTTCTTCCTAGATCTTCAAAAGATAGAAAGGATAGTTTTGCACATGTAACAAAACACAATCATAAAAAATGCATATTAATAATTATCATAATTATTAAATTTCAAATTTAACTAAATTTATTTTAAAAAAATTATATTTTGTTATACTTTCCTGTACATTACATAGATTATTGAATAATAAATTTCTTTTATTATGCACTAAGTTTTTACTTACATGATTACATCCCTCGCTCAAAAAATAGGTTACTTGTGTGTGTTGGTTTTTTTTTTTTTTCAAGGAACATAAAAGAAGAAGGAGGAGGAGGAGGTTACTTGGTTAGTTGGTACTTGGTTATTTAAAACTTTTTTCATTCTCACATTCTCAAAAAAAGAAAAAAAGAAAAGAAAAAAATGGGCCAATTTTTTACCGGGCCTAATCTGCATTCTGCAGCCCTAATTAATTGCTTGTCTATTACTATAAAGAAGAATAGAAGGTAAAGTAAAGAAGCTCAAATCACTATTCACTACTGTTGAGTTGAGAATGGAGGAGGAGGAGGAACAAATCTCTGGTTCTATCAACAACAACTTCTCTGACCAATCCAACTATAATTCTAGCCATGATACAAACCCCAATAATTATTATTATGATGATGAAGAAGAATCATCATCATCGAGCCATAATCATCAATCCAAACGAAGCAAACACGCACCAATCTTAGAAGAAGAAGAAGATCGAATCAGCGCCTTCTCTGACTCGATCCTTCTCAGCATCCTCTCCTTCTTGCCCATTAACGACGCTATCAAAACGGGCGTTTTATCCAAAAGATGGGCCTCTCTTTGGACCTCCCTTCCCTCTCTCAGTTTCGACTCCGGTTCCTTCGAATCCTTCGAAGATTTCACCAAAGCCGTGGATGATACCCTGCTCCTACACACGGCTCACAAACTCACAAACTTCGATATTCAATTCGAGGACGATTACGACACAGTACTAAATCCTCGCCTCGATCTTTGGGTTCGGTTCGCCACAAATGCCAAAGTAGAAAAACTTAGTCTACACTTGTGGAGACCTGATCGTTTCGATCTTGACAGATCCCAATTGCCTCAGCATCTCTACGCCAACAAGTTTGTTTCTGAATTCAATTTTAGTTGCTGCAAAATTTTACCTAAGGCGTTACCACATTGGAGTTCACTCAAGCGCTTGTGTATTTGGAACTCGGCCTTGTGTGAGGATGTGATAAGGAAAGTGTTAATGGGTAGTCCTAGACTTGAATCCTTGGAATTGCATCAGTTTTGGGGGTTTACTCGGTTGGATATAGTGTCCGAGAGTTTGAGAAAATTGGTGATAGATAGCTATGTGCAACATATGTTTGAAAGTGAGGAGCGTAAGTTGGAACTGGAAATTGTGGCTCCAAAGATTGAGTGTTTAGAGATTTTGGGGTTTTTTTATATGAATAGGTGTCGGATAAAGGATGTGTCGGCATTGGTTGAGGCTAAGCTTGATTTCGACATGCGGATGATGGAGGGGGAGGAGGATGATGGTTTGGAGGAGTTCCAAGACATTGTGAGAGACATTCTTGAGAGTGTGCATCATGTCAAGAAGCTCACTGTTGGCAGTTCTTGTCTCATGGTTGGTTTTCCTTAATAAATCTCTTTGTTTCGTTTGTTTTTCTTGATTGCTAATGTTGATTTACATTTGCACAGATCAAGGTTGTATCTTTTATTGTTGGTAGTGTCATTGCTTGGCTAGGCCCTACATGTAAAATTTTAATCGAGTATCTATCTATGCACCTAGATAGATATACTTATATACTTATAAGTATATCTATTGTTGGTAGTGTCATTGCTTGGCTAGGCCCTACATATAAAATTTTAATTGAGTATCTATCTATTCAATTTTGTTCGAAAATGCCCCTAGGTCCTACTAGCCAAGAATTTTGAACGGAATACAATTTCGGCATTTCGGTGCAGCATCTATTGCATTTTTAGTGACTAGTTATTGTACTATTCAAGGTAGTCGAAAGGTGACCTTAAGGGGCCAAGGCATTGTATCGCCCAAGGTGAAGTGCCAAATTCTTAATATATTTATTATACATATAGAAAGATCATATGCACCTAGTGTATTAAAATATTATAATGAAGTGTTTTTCAATGTGTTTCATGAATAAATTAGGTCTATCAAATCATTTCAAATAGGATTAACATGGTTTAGGCTCTATTAGTTATTCTAACAATAGGTTTTACAACGAGCTTCTATATATCAATAAGTTTTACAACAAATTTTTGCAAATTAAGTTAAATAACAATAGGTTTTATAACATTCCTTTTTTAAATTAATATCTAATAGTAGATTCACAACAAACTTCTACAAAAAAAAATTTTAAATTACAATTAAAAAAAAAAAAAACTTGAGGTTCTCACCTTAGCGCCTTTTTCATGGCTTAAGGCAGTAGCCTTGCTCGCTTAGGCTCTAAAGGCGAGCGCCTCACTAAAGCCTTGCCTGTGCCTTTGACTACATTGGTACTATTTGATATTGCTTTAAAGATTTTATATTAATACCAAAATGAAAAATCACCATTCACTGTTGTGAGTTGGGCTTGGAGACTAAGGCTGTTGTTGTTGTGAGTTAGGCTTTTTTTTGGGAGCATGTTGATTTTAATCCAAGTTGTAATCAATCAACAATTAAAGGACCTGATATTATTGGTCCAATTACATGAGTTCAACTTTTGAGTTAGAGACACCTTCTTTAGTTTCATGATAAGATGTAGGGCACTTGTTTTAGTGCCAAATAATGATTGATCATGATAAAGTATATGTAACACATGTTTGATAATTTGTTCTGCTGATGTATTAGAGACACCTGCTTTTAGTTTCATGATAAGAGGGCACTTGCTTTAGTGCCAAAGAATGATTCTTCATGATAATCTGTCAACTCTTAATCAAGGTCTTGGCTTTCCAAAAAGGGCTTTTTATTTTTTATTTTTTATTTTTATCATTGTCTGCATATGGGATATATTGACATTTATGTAAATTAGTGTTCTGTAAAACATGTAGCTAAATTGTTCACTGGCGATGTATATTATGATTGGTTGTGTTATTTTTTTCTTACATTTACTTTACCTTATTGTGTTTTGCTTCTTGCTTTGATGGACATAGGCTCTATCTATAATGACGGTGAAACATCTGCCTTCTCCATCGTCAAAGTGCAAATGTTTAACGATAGCAAGCATGGGGGAATGGGATTTTCCCAAAATTTTAAGCCTACTTCAAAGTTCACCTTATGTGGAGACATTGGTTTTAGACATCACATCCTGGGGCTACATGTGGCCAGCGGTATGTTTTTCTTGGACCAATTTCCCGATTGTCATATCAAAAAACAATGAAGGGTTAATTTTAATCATTATTTCTTTTTTTAATTTTGGTTTAATGTGTCAATAAATGAAGTAACACAGCCTATGACTTTGGATAGAGTAGGATTGTGGAAAAGAATACATGTGGCCGACTCTAACTAATCTTGTTGAGGATCTATAGCTAACCCAAAAAATTTGGGATCATGGCTTTTGTTGTTGTTGTAGTGCAATGTGTCTAAATATGTAGGGGTCAAATGATTCCCTCGAGGAGAGTTTGGCCCCCTTAAGTCCTTGACGTAAAGAGTTAATGTTGATTGTCAACCTCTTTTAAGTGGTTGCTTTGTGGACTATTTACGAAAAACCTTCTCATTGACAATGCATCTTTATTTTACAACAAAGACTTCAGCGATAGATTTTTGAAAATCTGTTTGTTTGAAGAAGAGGCCATTCATTGCTAAATTTACCATCCAGAATTCTTACTTATAAAAAAGAAAAAAAAAAAAAAATGCTATCCAGAATTTCTAGCATAGGCAATGAAAAGCCAATTTTACTTTACTTTAATTCATTTTTTAGTGTAAGGGCAATTATGTTAGTTTCTTGTTTCTGAAAATTGGCTATTCTAATAGTCCATTAAGTCTTATTTTGGTTTCTTTTAGTTTAGGGGTTTAGTTTCAGCTTTAGTCATCTGCTTCCATTTTGAGAATGTTTTTTTTTTCTTTCCAAAAGTCATGATGCTTTGTTTGAAGCTTGTATGATATATGAGGTGTGATGCTTAGAAGTTTATTTTTTATCTTTAAATTTTTTCCAACCTGAAATTTAGCATACACGCATTGATTTATCACCCTTTAAACCTTAAAATCCAAAACATCAAAATCCTAGAGTGTTAATTATACTTTACTCATTTGTGCTATGTGCCATTTTAATGTTGTCTACCAGTGGTTTGAAAAGTGTCACTTGCCCATTAGAGGTTAGTTTTGTTATATAGCGGTTACCCACCTCATCACTTTCATCATTAAAAACATGCAAAACCTATGAAAAACAAAGTAATTAAGATCTGAATAGGGTATTTGTAAAGATTGTGAAAGTTACTTTAAAAATTTCATCTTTCCCTATCTTTCTTTGACTAAATGATCTTTGAATTGATTTTGCCCCCAAATTGAAACTTGGCCTTAAAGAAACTTGAAGATTATGTCAAAGTTTCTTCCTTCCTCACCGCTTCTGCCTACATTGATAGCATTTTCAACTTTGATCTCCGTTTGTCTAAAAGCATCAACAAATTCCTTCCACAGGGAAATTCAATCCCATCCCAACCTTAAAACCGTAACAAAGTCAATGCCTATCAATAAGGTAGTGGACATAACAATTGAATAGGGTCCCTAACTCCCTATCACAATTGGCAACTCTTTGCTCAAGAATTTGAGATTTATGTTTATTCTGATGCCTTCATGAACCAATCCCAGATCCAGTTTGGTCTTATTTTCCTTCCCCACTCAAACCCATTCGATCCTTGACTAGGAAATCACTTCAGCGAACATGTGCTCAAACTTAGCCTTATAAAAAATCCATGATGATATGAATCCTTCAGTAAGCACCCTAGTTTCAAGCCCTTGAACATCCTGTATCACATATCAAACCCCAATCAAATTTTTATTGCTCCTTGGCAAAAATTGATTTAAAAAAATTGGATGTTTGTGTAAAAGTCTGATATGAGTAGCAGGATTCGAGGTCAGCTAGGCCTCCTAAAGAATAGAATAGAATTGAGAAAGTAAGGAAAAAATGAAAGGAATACAAGTTTGTTCTTATTGCCTGCAGATTCAATACAATCAATAGCTATTTATACAAGTTTACAAATGCTCACTGCCACTAACTAACGACTGCCAGCTGTAGTAACTAACTCTACCAGCTGTCCCTTCATCATCAACTAACTAACTAACATCCAACTGCCATAACAGCTACACTAATCTCCCTAATTAACAGTAATCATGATCAACTGAATTAATGCTGAATTTATGCCTAAGCTGAACTAATGCCCGAGCTGGTCTCTTAACAAATTCCCCTCCTTTAGAACACCTTGCCCACAAGGTGAGGGAAGTGCAGCTGAAGCTGATATAAATTCACCCAAGTAGCATCCTCTTTAGTTCCTCCCTGCCACTGAATGAGAGAACCTGTGTGAAGTCCCCTATTTCTGAGCTGATGGTACCTTTCCTGCAATACAGCTATTGGCTCTGGACTAAGGGTACCTTCGGAGTTCACTGATGGAAGGGTGGAACATGGTGTCACCTGCTGGCCAAGCTTTAGCCTTAAGGCATGAAACATGAAATATTGGATGAATTTGAGAACCAGGAGGTAAGTCTAGCTTGTTGGCAACTGCCCCTATCTTCTGCAGCACCTGGAATGGACCATAAATCCTTGGAGACAACTTACTAAAGGCCTTATGAGAAATGGATTTCTGCTTATAGGGCTGTAACCTCAAGTACACCCAATCCCCCACAGAGAATGATCTTTCTGATGTGTGCTTATCAGCATGCAACTTCATTCTTTCCTGAGCACTGATAAGATTGGACCTGAGTAAAGAAAATAGCTCCTGCCTGGATTTCAATTGAGCATCTACTGCCTCAACTAACAACTTTAGTTGTGCCAGGCATATAATCAAGCAATCTTAGAGGTGGGTAGCCATATAGGACTTCAAAGGGAGTGAGATTAGTAGAAGTATGGAAGTTGGTATTAAACCAATACTCTGCTAATGGAAGCCACTCCACCCAGCTGTGAGGCTTGTCAGCAGCAAAAACCATGAGATATTGCTCCAAGCTCTTATTCCCCACTTTAGTTTGGCCATCTGTCTGAGGGTGAGAAGCAGAAGAAATGGCTAATTTCACTCCTTGCAGCTTCATGAATGCAGTCCAAAAATGTGAAGTGAAAATTGGATCTATATCACTCACAATTGAAGAAGGCATTCCATGAAGCTTGAAGACAAACTCCATGTATAAGGCTGCTACCCTTGAGGCTGTATAAGGGTGTGCTAGGGGAATGAATTGTACATATTTAGAGAACCTGTACGCCACTACCAAAATGACATCCTTCTGTTGAGATTTAGGTAAACCCTCCACAAAATTTATGCTAATGTCAAGCCATGGTCTTACTGGAATAGGTAAGGGCTGCAGTAAACCAGCTGGTTTACAAGTCTCAGTCTTCACCCTTTGGTAAGTATAACACTCCCTAATGTGTTTCTTCAAATCCTTTTTCATTCCTGGCCAGTAGAAGTCCTGTTGGAGTCTGTGTAAAGACTTAAAGTATCCTGAATGTCCCCCTAAGGGTCCATTATGGATCTGGTGCAACACAGTGGCTTTAAGATCACCTTGAGTTCCCACATAGAGCCTTCCCTTGTACAGCAAAAAACCATTCTACAAGGAGAAGCCTTTGGAAGCTTGTTCCCCACTCTGTAATGACTGAAGTAATCCTTGCACCCTCTGGTCAGTTTCATAACTAGTCTTCAAGTCTGCAAGCCAAGCGGGAGTAGGAAAGGAAATGATGCAACAAGTGCTCACTAGACCAGAATAGGTATCATCAACTTGTAACAAGATAGCATCTCCCTCTGAAGTGGCTGTGTCCCTTCTAGACAAGGCATCTGCCACCTTGTTCTCCTTGCCCTTCTTATATTTTACTATGAAATCATAACCAAGCAACTTGGTGATCCATTTTTGTTGTGTTGGTGTACCAATTCTCTGCTCCAATAAGTACTTCAAACTTTGTTGGTCAGTCTTAACATAGAAAGGTTTGCCCCAAAGATAAGTTCTCCATTTCTTTATTGCAGTCACCAAGGCTAGCAATTCTTTTTCATAAGTAGATAAGGAAAGACTTCTTCTCTTCAAAGCTTGACTGTGTAAGGCAATGGGCCTCTGATCTTGCATTAGGACAGCACCTAAGCCTTGGCCAGAAGCATCACATTCTATAGTAAATGGCTTGTTGAAATCTGGTAAAGCCAGCACTGGGGGGTTAGAGACAGCTAACTTGAGTTGAACAAATGAGTGCTCAGCCTCATCAAACCATGAAAAGTAATCTTTCTTCAGCAAGGCTGTTAATGGAGCTACAATTTGACCATAACCCTGCACAAACTTCCTGTAATACCCAGTGAGACCAAGAAATCCCCTCAAGGCCTTAACATCAGTAGGGGTAGGCCCATTGCTGCATAGCAGCAGTCTTCTTAGGGTCAGCCTTCACACCTTCACCAGAAATAAGAGGTACTCTACCTCCAGACAAGCAAACATGCACTTGGATCTCTTTGCATACAAATGATGTTCAGCTAATATGCTCAAAACAGTTCTGAGATGGTTAACATGATCAACCAAAAAATGACTGTACACCAAAATGTCATAAAAAAAAAGTACAAACCTCCTAAGATATGGCTTGCAAATATCATTCATCAAGGACTGAAAAGTAGAAGGGGCATTGGTCAAGCCAAAGGGCATGACCAAGAACTCATAATGCCCTTCATGAGTCCTAAAGGCTGTCTTAGGAATGTCATCTTCCCTCATTCTGATTTAGTGGTAACCAGACCTCAAGTCCAAGTTAGAAAAAAAAAAGCACCATGGAGTTCATCTAACAATTCATCTATGACAGGTATTAGGTATTTATCTTTAATTGTTTCATGATTAAGTGCTCTATAGTCTATGCACATTCGCCAAAAACCATCTACTTTCCTGACCAGCAAAACAGGAGAGGCAAAAGGACTTTGGCTATTCTTGATTTGGCCAAACTCCAATAATTCTTTAACAATCTATTCTATTTTAGCCTTTTGATAGTATGGATACCTGTAGGGCCTCTGACAGATGGGTTGTGCTCCATTCTTCGAGTTGATTTGGTGCTCATGCCTTCTTAAGGGAGGTAACCCAACTGGTGTGTCAAAAACTCCACTGAACTCCAGCAATAGAGCTTCAATCTCTGCTGGATAAACACTCTGCTGTGCACTTGCAGTAGGCCCTTGCACTGAAATGTGAACTAACAATCCTTTCTTGGGTGGTTCTTTTAAGAAATTGTCACCATCTTGTAAACTGGAATCTGCAGCCTACATGCCTTGTAACAGAACTGGATGACCACAATACATAAAGGACATAGTCAAGAGCTTAAAGTCCCAACTAATAACCCCAAGAGTACTGAGCCATTGTGTTCCTAAGACCAAATCACATCCATCCAAGGACAGGGCATGCAATTGAACATAAAATTTTTGGCCTTGTATCACAACTAAAACATCACTACAAAGACCATGAGTTTTGATTATGGTTCCATTAGCTACTTTTACATCAAGAACTGGAGTAGTATCCACTGGAATGTGTAGTTTAGAAAGCAATGAAACATCAATAAATTTGTGTGTACTACCAGAATCTAAAAGAATTACTAACCCTTCTTTTTCAATTCTGCCGCTGACCCTCATGGTTCCTGGAGTAGGATTACCAATGAGAGCATACAAGGTAATTTCTGCTTCCTCTCCACGACTGTCTTGCAGCACTGCTTCTGCTTCTAACTCTCCATTCAATTCTGTAATCACCTTGGTTCAGTTTTGGTCCAAAATCTAACCCTTCCAACAAAAAACAACTTAGCCCCCTTACATTTATGTTCTGGAGACCACTTATCATTACAGTTGTAACACAATCCCTTCCTTCTTCTTTCTTCCACTTGAGCTGGAGAAAGCCTCTTAATTGGCAGCCTGATCTTGGTTTCATTGCCTGCAGTCAGTTTAGGGGCCCCAAGAATAGAGGGTCTGATCTGTTCTTGGACATTCTTGGAATTCTTCTTGTTTGCTAGCAAAAATTCTTCTTGAATCTTAGCCAAACCAAAGGCTGCATTCAAGGTAGGAGGATTCAACATCTTCACTGGTAGCCTGATTTCATCCCTCAATCCACTCAGAAAGCAACTGAGCTTGTGCCTTGGAGACGATTCCTTGATTCTGTTTGATAAAGCCTCAAATTCTGACTTGTATGCAACCACTGTTGTTGATTGCCTCAATCTTGTTAAAGCTTCCATAGGGTCATCATAGGCTGTTGTCCCAAACCTGATCTGTTGAGCTTCAATCAAGGTTCCCCAATCTTCAAACAACCCAGTGTCTTCACCTTCTTGGAACCAACACTAATGCCTCCCCATCCATATGAAATGAAGCCAATAGCAATTGCTCATCGAGAGTTGTGTTGTAGTACCTGAAATACTGATTGGCCTTATAAACCCACCCAGTAGGCTCCTCTCCTGAAAATCGTGGAAATTCTAATCTCAAGGGTTTGGAGATAGCAGGAATTGTTGAAGTGTTTGATTGAATTTCGTGGTTTCTTGGGGTCTGCCGTTGCCTAGTTGCTTCTAAAGAGTTCAGCTTTTGCAGAATTGCATTGAGTTGCTGATTCATTTTATTTAATGTGCGAGTATGGATGTGGGTGATCTTGTGGATTTCCTCAATATCTTTGGCATGGTGATCTGAGGCTGTGCAAGAGAAGCAATGGATTCATTGAGGACAGCTTGAGATTGTGTTTCTGCCATTGATTGCAGGATGGACCTGCTCTGACACCAATTGTAAAAGTCTTATATGAGTAGCTAGATTCGAGGTCAGCTAGGCCTCCTAAAGAATAGAAGAGAATTAAGAAAGTAAGGAAGAAATGAAAGAAATACAAGTCTGTTCTTATTGCCTGCAGATTCAATACAATCAATAGCTATTTATACAAGTGTACAAATGCTCACTGCCACTAACTATCTACTTCCAGCTGTAGTAACTAACTCTACCAGCTGTCCCCTCATCATCAACTAACTAACAAACATCCGACTGCCATAACAGCTACACTAATCTCCCTAATTAACAGTAATCATGATCAACTGAATTAATGCTGAATTAATGCCTAAGCTGAACTAATGCCTGAGCTGGTCTCTTAACAATTTGCATAGACCTACTTGAAGATTCAAAGTTGAGTTAGCATCTGGCATCTTCAAAACAATCTGTGCCTTACCCTGCACATCAAATTATTATTTTTATTTTTATAATCTGCCCTGCACATCAAATTAGATCTATGATATTTGGACACAAACACAACCCAAGCGTTATGTTTCAGCTTGGACAGAGCATGTTAGAGACAGCAACTTGTTGAAATTCAGACCATACATATGTCGCTGGACCAGCATACTTGGTACAAAGTGAAGGCATTTCTTTTTTTTTGATTGATAAGTGAAAAATAGAAAAAGGCATTTCTTATACATTAGTTAAGAAACTCTTCTAATCTTGGTACAAAGAATGCTCTGTGGTTTTAGATTCATAAGGGGAAGCTCATTTGAATGATTGTAGGGGACGAGCATGTTGAGTGAGGATGTGATTCATGGAGGCAAACCATTTTTTTATATGAATAGTGTTCTTGAGTCAAAACATAAATAACTTCCACAATTTTTACAAATAACCCTTTTAGATCTTATTTCTTTGATTTTTTCTGGGTTTTTTATTTATAATTTTAATGTTTTTGATGGTGGAAGTGATGAAGTGGGTAACGGCTGCATAACGGAGCCAACTTTGGGTGAGTAGATTGGCTCTTTTAAAACCACACGTAGACAACATTACAACGACCCAAACCATAGGTGGGCAAAGTGTAAGTAACCCAATCCTAAATCACCTATCTATCAAATAGCCTCAAATACCCCCATAAGATACTGTGCACGAGTTATTGTTACAGCCTTGGAACAGCAGCCCAATTTTTAGTTTTTCACCTTTGTTGCATTCTCAAATCCTAGTACTCCTTTAGTCCTTTTCTCATTGGAAATCCTATAATATTACCATTTTCCAGCCTTTTTTCTACCAAAACCTAACCCTAAATCCTCAAAATCTAAGTTCTCCAAAGTTAACTCATGAATTCCAAATCTGATTTGGTTTGTTCCCTTGTCCTACGTGAACTCCGTTATGATATGTTAAAATATCATAATTTGAAAGTGAACTGCAAAACATGCTAATGCGCTTTTATTTTGCAGCGTGTAAGACAACACTCTGATGTAGACTATGTAGTGAAGAAATTAAAGGAGATCTATTTCTATTTCAAGTCTTTGCTACTACACCTCAAGTCTGTCAAGATTTTATGTTCTGCAAAAACCTTCCAGAAAAAGGAATTCATTTTAGTGGTAAAATTTCTACTTGAGAATGCAAAGGTGTTGAAGAAGATGGTTATCACTAAACCATGGGCTATGCAAAATCCAACACGTAATATGCTGCAGGAATCTCTGCGAGTGGCACAAAAGTTGTTAAGCTTTCCTAGAGCCTCTCCTAATGCAGTGGTTATGTTCCCATATCAGTAAAATCATTTTAAATTGTTCAATCATCTTAAATGATCAATTCTCATAAATACATTGTAGTTGTGCATATTAGTATGGTTCAATGAACTAAAATATTGCTATGATTCCGATTTCAAGTAGTAATGTTTCTTTGGGATGTCAAGCCTGCCTTTGGATAAATTCATGGTTGCTTCTCAAAAAAAAAAATTCATGGTTGATGTCAATGTTTATGTTGCTTATCAAGTTTTTGATTTCATTTTAATCACTTTGCAGTCAATAATATATTTGGATGCAAAATGAATAAGCTGATGCAAGGTTTTTTTCATTTATTTGTTTATTTATAGCTTTTGGATAAACAATATAGGGTGAGTTTGGTTCAGCTTTTTGAAAAAGTGCATAATGAAAAAGTAGAGTTTTGTAAAAGTGCATAATGAAAAAGTGGAGTTTCAAAAAGCTGAGTGTTTGGTAAAAGCTGTTAAAAAGTGCATAATGAAAAAGCTGAGTGTTTGTCTAGCACTTATAAAAGTGGCTTTTTGAGGAGTAAATGACCAAAAAGGACAATATATATATAAGAGAATTTATTTCATACTTTTTTTTTTTTTTATGTGAGTTTGTTTCATACTTAAATCAATTACTTCATCATACTTAAATCAATTTTTCTCTTTCTAAAAAAATTATTATTTTTTTACCAATATTAGCTAATAATAACCTACTACTTAAGATTTATTGTGAAAGTATTGTAAAAATATTGTAATAAAAATTGATAGTAATTTTAATTTTAACATACTATTAAAATTATTTTTTTTTCTTTCTAAAAAAATTATTTTTTTCTCACCAATATTAGCTAATAATAGCCTACCTTAAAATTTATTGTAAAAATATTGTGAAAATATTATGATATAATTTCTTTTTTCTCTCTTTTTTTTCTCTCCACACACGCGGCTCTACTTCTTTTTTTTTTTTTTTTTTTTTTCTCCTCTTTTTTTCTCATCCACCCACGTAACCACACTCTTTTTACACTCTTTTCTTTTCCTTTTTCCTTCTTTTCTCTATCAGTCCGGAACATTCCCATCTCTCTTTCTTTCCCATCTCTCTTTCTTTTCTTTTTTTTTCTTTTGCCTCTTAGCACTTCGGTCCAGAGCTGCTCTGCTTCTTCTTCTTTTTTTTTTTTTTCCTCTTAGCAGTTCGGTCCAGAACACAGCTCTGCTTCTTCTTCTTCTTTTTTTTTTTTTTCCTCTTAGCAGTTCGGTCCAGAACACAGCTTTGCTTCTTCTTCTTTTTTTTTTTTTTTTTTTTTTCCTCTTAGCACTTCAAATCGGAACACATCGGAACCATCGCCAGAACTCATCCTTTATTCTTTTTTTTTCACACTCCAAAGAAGAAGATGATGATGATGATGATGATGATGAAGATGAAGATGAAGATGATTAAAACATAAGGATTTTGGGATTTTGGGTTTTTTTTTTCTATGGATTTTGGGTTGATTTTGAGTTGGGTTTGGGATGGGTTTTCCGGATTTGAGTTGATTTTCAGTTGTTTTTGTGTTGATTTTGAGTTATTTTTGGTTTGGTTTTGTTCATTCTGTGTTCGGAATATCAAAGGTTGAAATGGGTTTTGTTGATTGTGGGGGTAGACCGGTGAAGAAGCAGAGGAAGACGAAGAAAAAAGACACAGATGAGAGATGAGGGCGTGAGAGAACTGATGGGTATTTCGGTCTTTTTGGTTATTGCAACGGTAATATACAAAACGCGCATAGCGCGTTTTGGATTATGGACCGCTGAAGGTCCATTTTCTATGCGCGTTTTGTCTTCAGCTTTTCTAAAAGTTCAAAACACAACTTTTATAAAAAAGTTGCGTTTTGAACTTACCAAACGCAGAGACAGGCCTGGCTTTTTTGAAAACGCCCGTTTTGGGCTGAAAAAGTGGAACCAAACGGGCTAGTAGTTGAACAAATCCATGGGGATGTGTCTTTTACTACCTCATCTACAAAGGCACAATTTAAGCTAAAACATTAAAAAAATAAATAAAAACAAAAACAAAAACACACACACCAATCAAACATGCATTATGGTATGATTTGGTCATTTGAATTTGAATTTAGGGATTAAAATCTAAATATCTTATTTGGATAGTTTTAAAATGTTAAGGATTTGAATTTGATAATTCCACAATAAATTTAAAACTTTGAAATCATTAAATTTTAAATAACACCTAAAATTAATAAATTTTAAATTAAGACATTTTAAATCCACTAATTTAAAATTCAAGTCCAAAATGCTTTCAAAAAAAAAAAAAAAAAAATTCATGTCCAAAATCTAAGTTTTAAAACCCAAATCTTAAGCCCACAATACATTAATACATTATAGTAAATTAAATCCAAGTCCACTGTCAAGTTTTAAAACCCAACCTTAAGCCCACAATACATTAATACCACATTATAGTATCTTACATCACCTTTCATAGAATCACAAATACTACTTGAGCTGAGTGAGAATGGAGGAAGAAAACTCCGATTCTAGCGAAAGAAGCTCAACTTCCAGCGAAGACAGCGCTCCCTATTTCCCTCACTATTCTAGCCATGCTACAAACCCCATTAATTCTCAAGAAGAAGAAGAATCAAGCGATGATCATCGAACCAAGCACCAATCTTTAAAGAAGATCGAATCAGCACCTTATCTAACACCATCCTCCTCAGAATTCTCTCCTCTTTGCCCACCAAAGACGCTATCAAAACAGGCGTTTTATCCAAAAGATGGGCCTATCTTTGGACCTCCGTTCCCTCTCTCAGCTTCACCGCCGTGAATGAGGCTCTGCTCCTACACAGAGCTCCAAAACTCACAAATTTCTCTGTTCTGTTGGTGTACGAGTCAGAACTAAAGACTCGCCTGGATCGTTGGGTACGTTTTGCCACAACTGGCAAGGTTGACCGACTTAGTCTACGTTCATCATCGAGTTATATCAAACCTTATGGATACACATTGCCGCAGCATCTCTACGCTGATGAGTTTGTTTCTGAATTGGATTTTCATTTCTTCGAAATTAAGCCTAATGGGTTAGTGGGTTGGAGTTCACTCAAGCGCTTGTGTATTGGGTACACGGCTTTGTCTGAAGATGTGATAAACAAAGTGTTAATGGGTAGTCCTAGACTTGAATTCTTGAAATTGCATAATTGTTATCAGTTTAATCGGTTGGATATGGTGTAGGATAAAGGATGTTTCGACATTGATTGAGGTTAAGCTCAATTTCGAGCTGTTGGTGAAATATGAAAGCGTAGAGGAGGATGCTTGTAAGGAATACCGAGATATTGTGAAAGAACTTCTTCAGAGTCTGCATCATGTCAAGAATCTTACTGTTGGCAAATGGTGTCTCATGGTTGGTTTTAATTTCTTGAATCTCTCTGTTAATTATTTTTCTTTGTTTCGATTGTCATATGAAACACTTCCATGTTTTTCTTGATTGCAAATGTTGATTACTTATTGAGAATCTGCATCAAGTGAAGAAACTTATTGTTGGCAAATGGTGTCTAAAGGTTGGTTTTTCTTAATTACTCTTTTCTCTGTATCATTTTTTTTTTCCGCAATACTTCATGTTTTCTTGACTGCTAATGTTGATTGCCATTTGCAGAGACATGACTGTATCAACATTATATGATTTATATCTTTTTATTGTTGGTAGTCTCATTGCTTTGCTAGGCCTGAGTAGAGAATAAAACACAGCATCTGGTGCTCTTTTTAGAGACAAATTAGTGCACAATTTGATTTCGTTTAATATTGTTTGGTTGCATTAGTTAATACAACTATATAGGTAGTTAAATTCACCTCACTATACCTAAATTTTGCCATTCTTTTAATATATTTCAAGAAGAGAGCGAGTTGATGAAGAGGACCCTCTTTGCATATTCTACTTTTATAGTTGTTCTCTTTTTCTATGTATTTAGGCATGTTTCTAATTAGTGAGATAAGAATTGTATCTCAGCCTGTAATGTATAAAAGAAAAATGGTCATGGTGACATTGACAGTATGATTCTTGAAATGGGAAAATATATAAAACTACACTTTAAATTCTTCTCTAATAGTGAACTGCCTAGAAGAGCCTGGTATCCATGGCATTTTTGTTTTCCTGTCGTTGTTTGATTTGGAGAATTTTTAGTAACTTTTATTCTTTTTTGAAGTTGAGCCTTGATTTGATGGCAAGTGTTTTCCACAAAAAGGGTATTGGGTTTGATTTCGGGAGTCATCTACTTCTATGAATTGGTATAATGATTGTTACCTTAACCTCTCTTAAACCTGTGCAAAAGTGGAAACTCTGTTTATTGAGTAAGACCTTTTTAGTGACTAAATTTTTTTAAGGTGTGTATCACTTTTTGACAATTCCATCTAGTTGGGTTATTTGATATAAGATTTGATACCCCAAGTTATGTTACAGTGGGAATTTGGTGATGGTTTAGGCTTGTAACCTTCCGAATTTGGTAGCCAGTGAGTATATATAGATCAATGTGCAAGCTAACTATAATGGCTCTCTTCGTTGATAAGTTGAAAATATTTTTTAACGTACTTGTCTTAGTAGTTGAGTCACACCCTGTCATAGAAGAAACTAAACTGTATCAGCCCCATGGTTTAATTAGTAAGTAAAAAACAAAATTTCATACCACGTACACTCTTGTGGCAACTAATAATTAATGGTACAAATCATGCCATCAGGTCTTTTCTATTTTCCTTTTGTGGCAGCCTGGGAGGACGAGTGTCAAGGAAATTCAAAAAATCCATTCTCTCAACTATTAATGAAGAAAAATTATTGAATACTTTGGAAGTACTATAAATGCGTACTCCTCTCTCTCTAACATCAATTGAGTCTCATTATTATGTGTGAGAGAGAGAGAGTGAGAGAGTTGAGTATGCATTTATGGTATTCCGGAAGTATTCTATAATCACCCATTAATGAAGCCCATTTGGCCATTATCCCACCCTTTGCTATGAACTATCAATATCGTCTATACATGATATGAAAACATACTTTCTCAATCATTTGAACTTACCAATGCTAAACTGTCTTACTCTCTTGCTTCTCTCTCTTGATGTTGTAAGGTATTAACAATATCAGAAGTGAGAACTTGGCCATCTCCATTGGCAAAGTTCGTATAAACTTCAGTATTTTTCCACTTCTATTTGATCTATCTCACCTTTAAAATACCCAATTTCAAATGGAAATGATTTTTTTTTTCTTGTCAAGCCTTATTTCCACTTGCTTTAAGATATACCCATTTATATTTTACAAAGGAAATTACGTTGCAAATTCAAATATGTATCCCCTGACTTAATGTTTATCTGTAGCTGGAGTTTACCCTAGACTTTACCATTGACAATAACTTTGATCACGAGAAATACTGGAAATCGCAGAATAGGGCATTTGGGTGTTTGTCTCGGCATCTCAAGACTGTTGAGATTGTTGGCTTTGAAGCAAAGTGTTTTGGGTTGAAATGTTTAACTGGACTTGTACAATTTCCGCTTAAGCATGCAAGGGTGCTTGAGAAGGTAATATATGGAAAAGCTAAGGCTAGTAATCAAACCCCAACTCTTTTGGAGGCATGCAGATTACTTAAGGTCATTTACTGTTTTATCATACCAATTAAAGATCCTCTCCAAATGCTGTGGTTGTGTTCTCCTGGGGCTCTATTATAACTCTCATAAACAACAGTTTCATAATTACTATTGCTACAATTCATGCTTAGAAATTTTCCTTCTTTTAAGAGGACTTTATGACCAAGCTTTTCAATAGCCTACGCTCAAAATGTTGTAATGTCATCTTCTTGGTATTAAATTATTAATACAGCATCCAATTCATGGATATATGTTACAGTGATACCATTTTCTCTTGTCTAATCTCTTTGCTTTTGAAGTTGGAGTAGTTTGATTCAAAGTTCTTTGAACTAAATATCAATCGAACTTTTGGTTTGAAACTTTGAATGGCTTGTGCCTTGTTGAACGGATCAAACAATAAAATGACTTCAACAAACTAGAAAACGTTTGTTATAGACTTATAATCAAATGCTATTGTTATTCGTGTAAATGCTTTGATTGGATGATATGAAAAGCTTTAGGAAGAGGGAAATAGGGAATCATTTCTCATCTCAAGGATCCAATTTGGCATTATCACTCAGTTCCATTCTGATTTCCGTCCCTTTTTTCAATATGAATGACTACTTAACTTATGTAAACAGTTCACTAATAGAATTAGAGATCGGTTTTTTTTTTTGGTCAATTGGTAACATGACATGCTGTTCTCCAATATTTTCAAAAAAAAAAAAAAAAAAATCTTTTACATGTTATAAAATTGTTTGTTAAAGTATTCTGCCGTAGAATCGTGCTATTTGATTGAAGCATGATTAAGTCTTTAGAACATGAATTTCAGGACCAAAACAGATCACCTAAATGCAATTTTTTTTCCTCTTTTTGAGATGAACCTGAATGCAAACTTGGTTATTCACTGAGTATTTGTTATTTGGTACTAAACAAATAGAGAATTAAGAAGACGCTTGTCTTGATTGTTTAAAGAAAAATAAATAAAGGAAGAGAACAAATCTTCTTATTTTGGTTCTTGTAAATATACCAAGTCATTTGGTGATTGATATTAGAGACAGAAATGAATTAGTAATTGATATTTGACACATACAGAGTCTTGTAGTAAATAAGGGTGTCCAGACCCGACTGCGACCCGCTGGACCGACCAACCCGCCCAATCTCCACCCTAGTTCAGCTCGAATCGACGCTCCCGTCGGTCGGTTTTAGGTTTCCTTGCCTAAGGCCCAACGCCAGCGGGCTGAGTGGCGGGTTTTCTTCTCCAAAACCTGAACCACCCGACTCGAAAGAGGTTATATACAAATCCGACGAAACCAAGCTCAAATCCAAGGAGATCCAGCGAGTTCTCAACCATATTTGGTGAGATTTAGCTAGATCTGGCCATTCCCAGTAGATTTCAGCGATTTAGGTGCAGATTTTGACGATTTTGATGCAGATCTGGTGAGTTTTTACATTTTTCGGCGATATTTTGCAAATTCTGGCGATGATTTTGCAGATTCGGCAATGATTTTGTAGCCCCGGCGACAACCTGAAATTGACCAAACAAACCCGATCTCCACCCAAACCCTCAACCAACTGATGCCGGCGGTCGGTTTCAGGTCACTCTTCTTTCCACCCGACTCCGACGGGTCGGGTTCGGGCTAGGTCGAAAACCGACTTGACCCGACCCGTGGACACCCTAGTAGTAATCTTGGTATCACATATAAAATTTTATCAATTGCTTTGCATGTATTCTTAATTCAAAGATATTCCCCTATTATTAATTTTTTTTCTTATATGATACCGTTTGAACTTTTAGTATTTTCTCCGTTATATATGGGTTTTTATTTTTTACCCTTAAACAAAGATTTTTTTTTCTACCATTAAAGTCAAAAAAAAAAAAAAATTCTTTTCATTAGAACCAAATTGTTTAATAATCTTACTCCTTTGCTTACTATAAACACCATATTTTACTTGTAAATCTTCATTCATTAATGTTAAGCAAAATTCTTAGTCTATTCTTATCTTTTTTCCCTCATTTCTCCACTTCCTTCTCTTGGAGGTTTGGCTACCCCAAATTAGCCATATACTTCCTCTAAAAAAAAAAAAAAAAAAATAAAAATAAAAAAATAAAAAAAATTAGCCATATGCTTCACAATCCCAGGAAAGGATCCCCTCCCATTCTAAATCCTCCAAATTTTTTATTAAATTTTTATTCACTTATAAGACATGTAATATTAAAAAAAAAAAAAAAAATCTATGCAAACCATAAAAAATCAAACAAATACTACATGTCTTACTTCTATCTAAATAATGGAACTAATCCCCTAAAACCCCAAGCAATCTAGTTTTGAACACTCTCTTGTCTCCTATAGGATAGGTTGACCTCATCTCCCCTCTTTTCCCCCTCCCCAACCTCCCCCCCCCCCCCCACCCCCCTTCCCTAAAACCCCATCCACCAAAAAAAAAAAAAGTGTTAAAGACAACTTCAAACTCATGTTGGATAAAGTGAGGCCAACTTGATATTAGAAACCAACTCATGAAATCATCAAAGTGGATGAGGCTTGGTGGAGATATTAGTTAGCTAATCTTGTGAGTAGGCAACTCATAGCTGTAAATTAAGTACCTTGAAGCAAATGATCATGAAAGAAGTGGTAATCAATCACAATATGTTTAGTATGCATATGAAAGACATCATTGTGGGTATCTTAACAGCATTTCAATGGTCACAGTGGATTGAGGTCTCTATTAGACAATCAACTCCAAGATCTTGTAGGAACCAATGCAACCAAAGAGCTTGGTTGTGGACTTGTGTTGCTAGCAAGTGCATGATATTTTGCCTCAATACTAGAAAGAGTAATGACAACTTTTTTCTTGTTGTGCAAAGAGATGAGGGAATCACCAAGAACTAAGCAATACCCTATAGTGGCCAATGGTCAGTGGGATTGCCTATCCAATCTGCATTTTAGTAAGCTGGAGAGTCAATGGAGAATGATAGGAAAAGTGAAATTTATGGAACATGGTGTCTTTCAAATACTGGAGGACTCTGGGAACATCAGCATATTGAGAGGACCGTTTTGCAACCATGAATTGACTAACATTCTAGATTACATGGGAAATATCTAGGCAATGAGATAGATTAGACTCCCAACTAGCTATCTATAGAGGGTAGCATGAAGAAGAGGTTCTCCACTAAGTATGCCATGTTAAAAGATTGAATTTCTTATTGTATAAAATAGCATAAAATATTATACAAGGGACTATTTTATAAAGAAAGAGGTTCTCCAATGTGAGTGTAATAAAAGTAAATGTAATACAATAATACAAAAATCTCAAAGCCCGTTGAGCTTGTATTGTAACAAAATGTATCTTATTTATCCATTTGTTACTCTTTTATTCTCCTTTTAAGAGCTTAGAGGTTAGAATAAATAATTCCACTATCATCTCTAGAATCCCCATTAAAGATCAAGGAACCCAATCTATATATTACTAAAAGCTAAAGCATAGCGTTTAATACTGCTGCCTGCTGTTCTCACGTTGCGTCACATCAGTTGTCACGTCATTCTTTTTTTTTCTTTTTTTTTAAATATAATTTTTCCTACAATTTTAAAATAATTTTTACAATTTTCACCGTTTTAAATGCTGTCCACTACTTATTTATTTACTTCCACTATCACCCTATAATAAATCTGTATAATTAATCTAGCCCATTTCTTATTTATTTAGTTTCCCTATCAGGCCCATCCCAAAGCTTTTTCAGTTCAGTTTTAGGGTTTTGTGTGAACCTTTTCAGCTTAAAGGAAAAAAAAAAAAAAAAAAAAAAAAAAAAAAAAAAAAAAAAACCCTAAAGCTTTTCAAATTTTCTTATAATTGTTTTTAACATTTTTTTTTTAATATTTACACTTCTCCAACCTTCCTCTCTCCCTTACCATTTCATCTCCTCACTACTTCTTCAATCTTTCTCCCTCCCTTACATTTTCATCTCCCCACTACCCTCTACATTAATATCATTCTTCCTCTTTCCCTTCATCTTCCTTTATTTTTGTCTCTTCTTATTCACACCCTC
The DNA here is from genome assembly GCF_932294415.1 of Quercus robur. Lineage (NCBI taxonomy): Eukaryota > Viridiplantae > Streptophyta > Magnoliopsida > Fagales > Fagaceae > Quercus > Quercus robur. The sequence goes on along the minus strand of NC_065538.1, from coordinate 83,195,005 downwards.
TTACTATAAATTTGATATTATCTCTTCTATTCTATGCATAATTTTCCCTCACAAAAAAAAAAAGGCTCTCTCTCTCTCTCTCTCTCTCTCTCTCTCTCTCTCTCTCTCTAAATTTTTTGGTGGATTTTTTTTAAATTTTTCTTGCATTTCTACTTTAGGTTGATAATTTTTTATATTCTTTAAAACTCTATTTTGGGTTAATGCAATTTAGTTTTTTTTTTTTTAAATTGTTGTTGTTGTTGTTGTTGTTGTTGTGTTTTTTTTTTTTTTTTTTCCTCTTTGATTGTTAAATGTTATCCTATTGCGTTCTAAAGAATTAAATATAGCATATAAAAATATAATATTATTCTATTACATAGCATGATTTGGATAATTCGGTATTTATTCTGTTACATAGCATGATTTTTTATAGTGCTCAATTTAGATGTTAAACTATGAGACTTTACTAATTTTTGTTTATTTTCTAATCCTTTTTGGTGGACAAAGTACTCTTAATAATTGTATTAGAAGTACTCTATAATGCCATTTATTTAAAGAAAAGCAAAGGTTAGCCAAATGAAAATAATCGGATAGGCAACAAATTTTAACTTTTGCAATTTTATTTTTATTATTATTATTTTATAACAATGCATGTATAGAAATTTAATTCTTAGATTTTGCTAATAATTTTTTATTTGATAATTGTTTATTTGATAATCTATTAAGGTTATTTTCTTTGTAAAAATTATAATTTTGGCCGCCCAAAAAATATTAAAACAAAATTTTATCCTAATATTGGTTCAATTAATCATTGTTAAGTTTTATTAATTGTTTTTAGTTTACAATTTTTTAGTGTTTTGGATTGTTCCTATATTACATCTATGATTGTTCCTATAATAAATAAAAATATAATTACGAAATACATTTCTCATTATTAGATTAGTTTAAATGGTAAAAAAAAATTTAATAAAACCACCATAAAAATAATTATCACGCGCAACGCGCGGGTTCGCGACTAGTAATAATAACTTAAAAGTGCAGATACACATACATATAATTGTATGTATATTGTTATTAATATTTATTCATATCAATAGAGAGTATTTAGCGTCTAAGATAATTTATTACATTAAGGGGAAGATGAGATGATGAAGGTGGTGCCTACAGATTGAAACTATGGCTGTTGAAATGGAAGATTGGATGATGGCGTTGTCTCCTAATATTTTGTGACCTGATTTCTTTAGCAACACTTGTCTGAAGACTTGGAGGACCGCACACAATAACACCAACATCAACGTAGCCCCATTTCTCTGATATATCCCCAAAGATATTTGCAACATGACAAAGGAAAGGAAATCAAGAAAGCCGCTGGTGTAGTACAATTAAAGAGATTAAACTTTGTTATTAAGATTTTTTTTTTTTTCATGTTTCTTTTAGTTTTACTCCATCCATTTATGTCAAATATTTTGTCACAGGTTATCCTAAGCTTGGTAAATAGAGGAGGGTTGTGGTAGATTGATGACTTATGTGAAATTTAGTCACTATAGACATGTACACATTAAGGTGTCCCTTACAAGTAAAAATACATGTGTCCAACCTTGACTAGTCTATTGTTGCTGTTGGGACTAAATTTGGTTGTCGTCATCATCATTGTTGTTCTTGTTGTTATATTATTCTTTTAATTTATGTTTTGAACAAAAGTTAAGATGCAATACCTTTGAAGTCTGGTCTCGAACCATAATAAGTATTGATTGAACTTGCATGTTTTTGCTGATATGAATCTGTGTGAACTACAATTTCATTATGTTGCATCTTCTCAACCATTATCCTATTATCCTTGCATGCCTCCTTTGTTGCATTTCGTCTTTCCCAAAGATGCCACAAACCAACCACAACACCCCCAAAGATAAAGACACTTGCAAGCATGCAGATTAAAAGGAGAAGCCCTTTGTACCACCAAGGAAATATGTCATAAGGGTTTATGTAGAAAGTATCCAGTAAATACAGTAAGATAACAAAGCCTAGTGTAGATGAGATAACATATAGTCCAGACCATATATTATTTCCTGTACCAACCAAAACTGACATGCTGCAACTGTTAGACATAGGAGGAGGAGAGTTTGTAGCCTCGTGTACTTGACCCTCTTCCTGCAAATAAATAACAGCTATTAAAAGTCACAACATGAACATGATAACTTTAAATACAAAATGAAATAACAAGGGTTTGAGAGCATTACTAAGCATACCAGTGGAGGTTGTGATTCTTGAGTGACAAAAATGTGAATCTCAATATTTAGTTTATCCAAAAAAAATGGACAAATTAATTCCATATCATTAGTAGAAAGAAGAGGAAGCTCGTTTGATCTTTTCATAGCCCAAACAATCAAGATGTTTTGAGGCAAACAAGGTTTTCCTTCCCTAGTATGATGGAGAATGTCACTCAAGATAGCCAAAAAAGGTGAAATTCCTACGCCACCTGCAACTAAAATAAGGTTTTCATACCTAGAGAATCAAATGGTGAAGTTAGTTCTTAAAATAGAAGATAATATGAAACTTAAAATTAAGCTTGATATCTAGTAAATTCTAGTGAAATTAACCGTTTGGGTGCATACATCAAGTGATATGGTAATTCATGCCCATAAGGCCCCTCAACAGATGCTGTTATCCTTGTTCGAGGCCGAAGATGCAGGTCAACTTCAGAACTATTCAAGATATTTTCTCTGAGCTTTTCTGTCCATTCCCCAATAACCTTAATGAGAACGGATAGATGATATTTACCATCCAGAGGACTAGATGAAACACTGAAAGGATGCCACTGCAGCCAAGATAATTCCCGAACTTGAAGGAAAATAAAACTAAGGGCATTGTACTGCAGATCTACATCATTGAGGAAAAGTGTCACAGCTATGGTAACAACATAAAAACAAGCAAACTACAAATTTATGGGAAACTAGTATTACTTGCAGGTTTTAGAAGCACCAATTCCACAGTTCCACAAGGAAGGCACTTGATTGAAATAATATCAATAGTCTTTCGTGATTGGCAGAATCTCAGAAAGCGGTCTAGAATGAAAATAAATATTCCTCCGGCAGATACACAGAACAAGAAATGCCCAACATGCAAAGCTAAAAAGATAATAAAGATTACATATAGTTGATGAGTGTAGAAGAATAACTCAAACTTCTTCTTTCTCATTGGATGAAGTGATGTCATCCACATCAGTAAACCAGCTGCCAGACTTATAACACCTGGAAAATGAGAAACACCGAGATCTACCCACTGAAACATCTGCATCAAACAATTAGCGTCATCTTCATATGACCTTATATTTCTTTCCATGAAGGTATTCTTAGATACATTCTATGAAGGAAGAAAAAGCATAAGGTTTAGGACATTGACAAGGGTTACAAAGGAGATGGGTTTCTTGTCTTTCTTTTGTGATGCTACTCAATGACTTAACTTACCTTTCATTTAAGTCTTGAAGAAGATGATGAAATTAGTTACAACCTAGTTCTACACAATTTAGAAATGGCTTGGACGGAAATTGGAACCAATTTTGTGTGATGAGCATCAAATTAATTAGAGATACATATAAACCCATATCAGCTTGGCTTCTTCCAAAATCAAGGAAGCATTCTGATCCATGCATGCATACAAAAATACCAAGCACTACATAAGCTAAAAGATTATGACTACAAGCCAAGACTAAGGGTGCGTTTAGATATCACTTATTTTGCTAAAAACTAAAAACTGAAAACAATAAAAAAAATTACTGTTCACTATGAGGTTATTGTTCATATGCCTTGATGCACTGTTCATGTCCCATGAACAGTGCACCAGGTGTTGGCTCAAAAAAAAAAAAAAAAGGCTAAAACGCATCTACATAAAAACACAGACGCAATCCAAACGCTTTCTAAAGGGACTCACTTCTATGCTCATGTTTTTATATATTTATTTTTATCATGAACTAGTTAGAATCATGAATGTTTTGTCATGTGAATAAGACAACATGGACAGAAGCCAAAGGCCATCAAACAAGTCAGGTCAATGACTTGTAAATTAGCAGTTTGCTTTCATAGTTTGTGTGTGCTAAGTAATTATTAGCGGCCATATGATTGAATCAAGAAGAAGATATATTAAAAGGAAAAAAATGAAGAAGATATTTGTAGCAACAACCAATATACAATCACTAGAAGGCCTTAGCAAGAATATCAATATGATCTATCCAATGATTAGGAGTTGTTGAAGTAGAAGAATTTGCATCATAACATAAAGGTTGTCAATAGGTATTTTAACCACAAAACAATCACAAAATCCCATTCTAGAATTGTATAGTGTTGTGCTTGTGTCTTTGAACAATCACTATGTTATCTATATTTATATATATCGAAAAACTGAAGTATAGTATTTATTATTACTATACTCTAATTAAGCCACATCAGCAGTCATATCATTAACATTTTTTTCCCAATTTTTATATGATTTTTTAACATTTAAAGTGAATTTAAAACCCTATCAAATACAATCAAAATATCATATTTATCTTATTTTTAACTATTCTTATTTATTATTAAATTTTCAATTCCATTTTACCTTTTCATATCCCCACTACTCTCTACCTTAACTTTCTTCAACCTTTCTCATTCCATTTTAACTTTTCATATCTTTACTACTCTCTACTTTAATATCACTATTTTTCTATCCCTTTATCTTCCTTAATTTTTGAATCTTCTTATTTTTATTCTTATCCTCATACTATACATTTGTCATTCTTTTTCTCACATATTCCATGCATAATTTTCTATTTTTTCTACACACAAAAGGCTCTCTCTCTCTCTCTCTCTCTCTCCCCTTTAGGTTGATGAACTTTTGTATTCTTTAGAATTCTCCTTTGTGTTGATATGATTTAGTTTTGTGTTTTATGTTGTAATCTTTTTTTAGTCTCATTGATTGTTAAATGTGATCCTATTGAATTATAAAGATAGTATTTAAAAATATAATGTTATTTTATATAGCATAACTAAAATAATTTGGTGTTATTTCTATACATTTCATTTTTACTATTTTTCTTCTCATCTTATTTTATTCAAATATTTAAATTCAGCAACATCCTCTGTATCATTAAATTATTTATATTTTTTTTTCTCATTTTTGTAAAATTAAACATATAATATTTTATTTAAATTCAAAAAATAAAAAATTTTCTTATAAAGTCTTCCCATGAGATGTTACAATGTATCAATGGAAAAATGAAATACAAAACAAATTCCAATTTTGAAACACTAAATTAAAAAAAAAAAATTATATATATGAAACCAAACATAATATGAAAAAACTAATAGTTATGGATATACTAACTTAATGGAAGCAAAATAGAGTGAAAAAAAAAAAAAAAAAAACGTTATAGTACATATTTAGTACATTAAAGTTATCATCAAGTTTGGAAAAACAATAAGATGCCAATGGAGAGAGAGAGAGAGAGAGAGAGAGAGAGAGAGAGAGAGAGAGAGAGAGAGAGAGAGAGAGAGAGAGAGAGAGAGAGAGAGAGAGAGAGAGAGAGAGAGAGAGAGAGAGAGTGTCTGTGTGTGTGTGTGTGTGTGTGTCTATTTGTAACCGTTAATTAGAAAACAATGAGACTGACAAGAGGAGTAGAGAATAAAATAGAGAACCTTATGGAGGACATCAAAAACTTTACTTTTACTTTTATTTTGGTCTTTTTTTTTTTATTTTTTTTTTTTTTTTTTTGCATCTCTTCTTTAGGCTAATGAATTTTTGTATTCTTCATAATTCTACTTTGGGTTGATACAATTTATTGTGTTTTAAGTTGTTATCTTTTTTATTCTCTTTGATTGTTAAATGTTATTCTATTACATTATAAATATAGTATATAAGAATATAATGTTATTCTATTACATAGCATAACTAAAATAATTTAGTGTTTATTGCTATACATTTCAGTTTTACTATTTTTCTTTTTATCTTATTTTATTCAAAATTTAAATTCAGCCATATTCTCCATATTATTACATTTTTATCATTTTTTAAAAACTAAAAATATATAATAATTTACTTAAATTCAAATATATATATATATATTTCTCATAAATTCTTCCCATAAAACGTTACAATGCATTAATAGAAAAATAGAATCCAAAACGCATGCTATTTTAGAAACACTAAATTTATAATAATAATAATAGTAGTAGTAGTAATAGTAGGAGTAGAAGTAGAAGAATATCAAACCAAACATATCATACAACAAACTAATAGTTATGGTCCTAAAAAAAAAAAAAAAAAAAAAAAAAAAAAAAGCCTAATAGTTATGGATATATTAACTTCATGGCAGCAAAATTGAATGAAAAAAAATAAATAAATAAAGGTTACAGTGAATATTTAGTACATAAGTATTATCATCAAATTTGAGAAAACAATAGGATGTTAACGGAGAGAGAGAGAGAGAGAGAGAGAGAGAGAGAGAGAGAGAGAGAGAGAGAGAGAGAGAGAGAGAGAGAGAGAGAGAGAGAGAGAGAGAGAGCATCAAATGTTTTTTTTTTTTTTTGAGAAACAAGTGTCAATTGAATAAATTAATTAGTAACCGTTATTTAAAAAACAAAGAGGCTGATAGTTGAAGGAGTAAAAAATTAATTAAAGATGACCTTACGAATGTCATTAAAAACTTTATAGTGCAAATAAATAAATTGTTAAATTCATTTAATTAAATCATATAATCAAAAATTAAATACAATCATACAAAATTTAAACCTAAAACTAATCAAACTCTAATCTAGAAAACCATATTTATTATCAAACCTAAAAGGAAGATATTCTTCAGTAATAATAGAAATACATAAGAAATAAAGATTGAAAATTTCAAAATCCCTTTTTTTGACATCTCATTTAACATTATTTATATATAATAAAAATATTAAAAAAAAATCCTTAAATGGTTATATTCTTCACACAACATGACTTTTTTTTTTTTTTTTTTTTACAAGATAAAAATTCTACTCTATCCTAATTTAAGTATATATATGTGTGAAACTCTCTCCTAGAAACTTGAACCCCAGCCCTTTCCCTCTACAAACCATGACTTTTAATAACCTAATAAAATGTTCTAAGATTTTACCTCTCATTTAATGCCTCTGTTATGCAAATCATCAGCCAATAAAATATAATAATGGTAAAAACTGTTATGAATGAGATCATGAAAAAACTAATTAGTCACTATTATTATGGAATACATGTCTTAGTTTTTTATGCATCTAAGGAAATGGAATGTATAGAGTTTACTTATTAAGGTATATGTAAAGATTCACGTTAAAAAAATATGTAAAGGTTTTTTTGGAAAAAAAAAAATATATGTAAGGTTTTATTAACTTAAAAGACAATAACCACTTCTTAATAACTACAATAGTCGTTACTCTATAAATCACACACAACACTATATTTAATACCCTAAACAACTTATAAATTACAACCCCTGAAAGAGAATCGTCAAATTTTTTAGACAACATCAAAATAAGGTATAAGAATTTTAATTTTTAACTTCTATAGAAAAAAAATATTACCCACATTATTTTAACCTTTATGGAAAAGAAGGTTTATATGTAGAATGCAAAATGTGTTTAATTGACTTAGAGATGTAAAAACTAGTCAACCCACTATGATAAATTCAAGGTTTCAAAATTTAAATAAAACAATTCTACAATAGTAAAAAAATTATTTTGCAATGAATATGATTATGAAATGCATTACTCTTCATTAAATTAGTATAATAATAATAATAATGACCATGACTAGTTTGTATAATAAGAATGAATAAAGGCAGCCACCACATAACCATATTTTATAAGCCTGCTTTAGTTCCACTCAAAAACCTTAACTCTCTAGGTTGCATAGCTATATTTCACCCCGAAACCAACATGTTGCACCATCTCTGACCTCAAGCAGAACTGCTCAAGAATAAATCTATTTTTAAAACTCCCACCTAGTCCATCTTCCGTCAGGCTTCTGATCGAGCAACCGCTTCAACAAGAGCAACATGAAGGCCCAAGGCCGTTCTGTGAAACTACAGCCAATCTTTATGGAAGTCAAATAGCTATCTCTTCATTCCCATTATTTCTGTCCATAACTTAAAATTTTATTTCACTACTCTTGCATTGGAAACTGGCAATTCATGGTAATTTGTGCATATGAATAATAAATAAAATTTTTAACCAAAGAATTATGAATAAAACAGCCAAACCAGAAGGTAGCGGCATAAAGGATACCAATTTCAAAGAGGGTCAAATCAAATTAACAAAAATAACAGTTATTACTGATGCACAGCAGCTCCCCATCTGTAAGTCTTGAAACTCTTTGCTTTATTAAATAATTTCTCTAGTCTTCTTGTCATTCCCATTTTTCCAATTCAATTGCTGTTTCCCTTTCCTTTGCATTCTTTTTGCGTGTTTTTGTGTGTGTGTGTGTGTATATATATATATATATATATTTGTTTGCTTGCTAAAAGAAGAATATATTATATATATAAGGAAAAGAGAAACACATATGTATAAATATGGCTATGCACAAGAAAAAGAATTACACCATTAGCACTCACCTCGTCTAGGATGTGTTCCTCAATTGTCCATGCAATTGCATAGAATAGTCCATGGAGAGTAAACAATAGCATAGTGAGATGTCCAAGCCACACATGATATCTTGTTGCTTGCTCGAAAGGGATATCTATAAGGCGGAGAAGAACTGATCCCCTTGCAACCGGAAGAAACAAAAAAGCCAAGCAATATAATCCGATAGTACTAAAGCGAAGTCCCAGTCTTAACATGATGAAACAACTGAAAATTTCAAAAAAACTAGGAATCTCAACCAGTGAAACCAATTTTCATGTACTGAAGAAAAAGAGCTATAAAAAATTTAAAAGGAAAATGCACACTCTAAAGAATTTAAATTTTTCACTTTGCCCACTTGAGATAAGTTCCATTTGTCTCTTATAACCCACCTCCATTAAAAAAACAAGGGTAAATATATACATTTAATTTGCACCTCTATAACTTTTATCTTAGTTTCTTCAATACCTCATACAATCTGGAGACTTTATGATTAGGCCAGGTTTTGGATTTAATTCCTTTTGTTCTTCTTCCACATTTTTTTTAAATTATAAATACCACTTTTTGATTTCTTTTTTTATTTATGTTTTTTATGTTTTTAATTGTGAAAATAGAGAAGTGGGTCAGAGCATCTGCAATAGGCTCTTTAAAGCCTTTTTTGGAGAGCAAACACACCAAAAACACCCTTTAATAGCCTCTCTAACTCTAATTTTTTTTTTAGAGTTGCTATAGTAGCTTTCTTCAAGAAGAGAGCACTGTAGCAAATACTGTAGCAACTCCAAACATTTTTTTTCCCTCACTCTCTCTTTCGCTTCTCATTAGAAAACAAAGTTAGATGAATGCCAACTCTCTCTCTGCCGGCTGTGTGTGTGAAGTGAGCAAAGAGGAAAGAAAATAAAAACAGAAATGTAGACATAGAGGAGAAGTCAGAGAGTGGCTAGCTGTGTGTGTGTGAAGTGAGACGAAGAGGAAAGAAAATAAAAACAAAAATTTAGACACAAAGGAGAAGTCAAAAGATGTGTGGAGGAGAAACAAAAATGTAGATACATAGGGGAAGAGTGGGGTACGTGTGTGGAGGAGAAAAATGTACTTGAAAAAGTAAGTCGGTATAAGATAATTGTAACTGTTCACTCTCTAAATAGTACAAAATTTTGGAGAAACTGCTAGAGATGCTCTTATAGATGTTTAATGGAGATTATCTCAGGTGGGCAAAGGAAGGGAGTCAATTTCGTACTCGAGACCGTTTCAGTTTGGCCTAAAAAATGATATATTTCGATACCGGTCAACACCGGTGCACTGTTTCAGAATTACCGCTACATATTATTTATATATTTATTAGTCAAATTTTATATAATTTATTAACAAAACTTAATAGTTTCTTAAAATGTATGAAGATCTAATTACTACTTAGAGCATTCCTATCAGGTGTGCCAAATGCCAAATATTTGGCATTTGGCACACCAAACACTAAAAATAGACCATCATGAGGTGTGTTAAATGCCAAAAAATTTTGAGACATGTTACAATACAATCTCATTTTTGACATGGTATGGATGAAAATGACATTTGATTTTTATTATTTTTTATTCATCTTTCTCCCTCATCTCAAATAAAATTTCTCTTCATCTACACTTTCAGCCACACATTCACTGCCACACATTTTGTATTTTTTATATTGTTAGATTTTTAATGTTATTTTAATATTTGTAATTTTAATGTATAAAATTAAAAAATAGAAGATGTGATGTATGGTGAATTGTAAAATGTTATGTTAAAATAATAAAATAGCCTTTTTGGTATGTTAAAATAACATATTTATAGAACACCTAATGATAATGCTCTACTTATAAGAATAATAATCTCTTACATTGATTATAATATTTGTATTAAGAAGGATTGGAATCCAGTGCAATTCACCCAAGTCCCTCACTATTTTTTTTTTTTTTTTTTTTATCTTTACTTATTTACTTTTTATTATTTTTTATATTTAATGGTTGAGATTTAAAGTTACTTTTTGCAACTTTGAATCTCAACCATTCGTACCAATTGAATCAGGTGCACTGTCTCAATCAGTACTAGGAACATAGGACAACGTTTAGCTACAAAATTTGTTGTACCTTAAGGCTATAAACTCACTCAATAATATAAATACTACAACATATTTCGAAAATCTAACCGTTGAATTGCATGTTCTTTACGCCCTTAATACACATGTTAAATTTTGTGTCAATTGGATATCATTTACTATATGATCTATAAGATTATATTTTGTGCATAATTTTAAATTACAAAAACTTGTAATTGAAAAAATTTATTGATGAACTATTGATCTTTAGAAAAGGAAACATTTGAACAGTGAAGAAGCGGTGGCAACAGCAACTGGGAGTGGGTGATCGGCGCTGGGTTAGTGACTGGATATATATCAGTGAGCTGTGAGGATGACAGTGCAAGTTAACTTTTGAATTAATATTTTTTTTGGTGTTAACTTTTGAATCATGGATAAACAAGGTAAAAAGGAGGGGAAGTGTCAACTCTTAAATCAAAAGTAAGAAAGATGAAAACAGGCCTAATTTTAGGTGAGTTTAGTGTAATTTCTCTAAAAGTTTTGTAAAGATGACACAACTACAAAAACTGCTGAAGTGGAATGATCAACAGAAAACTAAGCAATATAAAAATAGTATATGGTTTCTATTTAAAAGCTATACAATAAAGTCATAAACAAAGTGGCACCCATTCAGCAAAAAAAAACCTTAGTAACACCCAACCCAACAAAATATCGTACCACAGATCTTAAGGGGATCCATGTCATCGGTTAATGTTCCTAAGATCACCGCAGTATAGACATAAACATCCCAAAAAACAAACACGATAAAGAGGATTATGCCAATCAATTCAGCAGCGGAAACAACCCCAAGTGGGCCATCCACAAGAACGGGAAAAGTCCACAATCGGAATCTTGGAGTCTTCTTCCTGAAATAGACGAAGTTTTTATGTGACTCCAATTTAAGCAAATATATTATGGGCAATATTATATTATTCCTTTTGCAGCTAACTATCGTATATCGTAAAAGCAAAATGAAAACATGTAAAAGGAGTGCATAGATTAAAAAAATACATACTCTTGTAGTTGTAGTTGGTCTTCCCCAGAGATTAGAAGATATTGAACAGCAAGAAAAGCAATAATGATAATTGGGCCGCTGTATAGCAGCAAATAACTCCCTGAAAATGCCCATTTTTAAGTCGAACTAATTTGAATGCGACAACGAGGTTGAAGTGTCCTTGCATGGGTTGCTCTCCTTTTTGTCATTCCTACAGGCTTTCATTCGTTGCACCAATCCAGTCAGCATAGAGTTCACTCCCGAAGTCTGTAGGAATGACAAAAAAGAGAGCAACCCATGCAAGGAATTAGGAATACAATCCACATGGTAAATTTAAGAACCCATTTAGCCAATGATACAAAGTTGATGTTTTTCTTGTTGTTGTTGGCATGAGCTACATTGGAATGAAGAAGAGGGTGAGAAGTGTGTAAAATGTCATCGACGGCCATGACTATGGGAACGAGGAAAAGGAATCAGCAGCGCGCAAAGCAGGGTGATGTTGTTATTGGAGATGATGATGGCCATTTTCATATGGAATTGTAAATATATATAGGCGAATTCAATTATAATTTTTAGGGTAAATTGTAAAGTAGACCCCTAATGTTTCGGGTTATTTGGATTTTACGTCCTGAAGTTTGAAAAATTAAATTTTACACTCTGAAATTTACTTCTAATAGTAAAATCAGCACATTCATTAGTGGGTTGTTGACATGTCTGTTAAGTGCCACATAAGCTAATGAAATATACTAGTTGATCCAATTAAAATATGACATATGGATAAAAAAAAATCCTCATCAGATAGATAACTTAAAAACTTTAAATAAATAAAATAAAAACTTTTTAAAAATAATTAAATAAAAACTTTTTTTAAAATAAGATAATTAATTTCCTTAGCAACTATCTACTGGGTTTCTTATGGGAATTATTCACTTTCTTAATGTCTTCTTTCCTTCCATTAAACTTAAGCCTTTGCTGGTAGAAGAGACGGCCCAACGAACTTTGAGATCTAAGGCGATATATTTAAATGGGGTCTTTTTATTATTAATTAAATAATATTTAACTAGTTTTCAATATCATAATTTTTATATAACAAAAATGCATTCTTTTTATCTTGTAATTTTTTTTTTTTTTTTTTTTGGGGAAGAAATGCTAAAACTATAACAAATTTTATTAAAAAAAACATACAAATGTTGTAGCAATGAATGTGATTAATGACACTTCAAGAAGTAAGAAACAAGTATGTGAATGAATGATGTTAGAGATATTATAAATTTTACAACATGATGCTTATAAAGATGTATCACTAAGTAATTTAAAAATGTATTTAATATGTTGCTGACGTCTACAAATCATATTAATTGTCATATCAATTTGTATAAAGGTTTTAAAGTAAACTTTATAATATTTTCTTATCTAAATTATTTCTTATAATTAATGACACATATTTGTAAGCCCTGTCTATTTAAAATTGTAATATTTCTAACATTACTTAATTTTTTTATACTTCTTAAAAGTAAAAGAGAAATATAAAACTAATTTTTTACCTCAATATCTCAAAAAAAAAAATTTAAAAAATATCTCAATTTTTAGGCTTTTCTCTGATAGGGCCATAGGGGCCCTAGGTGATTGCCTAAGGCCTAAGCCTAGGGCCGGCCTAGCTAGAGAAAATATTAGAAAATGTTCATTGAAATTTTATGAACATCAAGTACTTCTCATACAGCAACAATCAAACCAACAAAATATTAATAAAACACAAACTGATGTGTTCATCAAAGACAGAGGGAGAAAGTGTAGAGGAGATTAAGCCAGCGGCGGAGTAGAAAATAAAAAAATTTTAGTTATTTTTTGGTGAAAGAAGAAAAATTTTTTTAGTTGTCAACAAAAGGTCTTAATATTTAGCTGTCAACAAAAGGTCTTACCAGCACTCTTTTAGCACATAGCACAGTACCATTTTGCACAGTTTCACAGGCTGCATAGAAATAATATCTCCATCCCATTTTTTCCAAGGAAGTACCAAAGTGAAAAGACCAAAAAAGCCTTAAGTTGATGAAACTTATAAATGCTTTAAAGGGTAAAAAAGTGACTTCACAACCTATAGCACCACACACTTTTATGGGTATTAACCAAGCAACAAAATCAGAAGACTCTACAAAACCACCATCCAAATTAATGCAAAACAAAACCACTCAAACTCTATTCATTTATTTTTTTTCTTAATTTATAGTACACATAAAATAAGACATAGGTTCAACGACTTCTTGTATTGTAGTGTTTTTCAGGCCCACTGGCAGTGTTCGTAACAAGGAGATATGGTTGGCATCTCCCTGACAGGGACGGGGACGTCGGTAACGGCTTTCGAGCTTACGTGTACCTTCAGGACCACTAGGCCACTAGTGTTTTTGGACTTTTCTTCTGTCAATTCAACATTTAAAAATCGATTCGTGCCCGTCCTGCTAGCTGAAAACAGTCGCACACCGACAATGTTATTAACTGCCATGGTACACCTAACCTTAATAAGTATGGACAAAAAAAATAAATAAATAAAAAGTCATGCTAACGACTATCTTTATAGCACTGATTAATAATTTATTTTAGGAAAGTTTTGATACAACTTTTATAGGAAATGAAAAAAATTGTTTCATTTCCTATAAAAACTTTCTTTAAATAGATTATTAACCAGTGTTTTAAGGATACTCATTAGTATTTTCCGTAAATAAGTAGGGACAAAATAAACCCGTGTCTAACATGGAGAAAATTGAGTCTTGGGTCTCACATAATAAAAAATTGAGTAAATTAGAGAAAAAGCATGACATGACTTGTAAGAAAAAATTGGACAAATTTATCCTCTTAATATGGGACATGGTTGGCAGTGGCTGGGGGCCTTTTTTTCCCTTGGATAAAATTGCTCTCTTGACATATTTTGCTCTTTTTTCAATTTTTATTTTCTACCAAATTTTATTTTACCAATATTTTACTATCCATTTTCTTTTATTTTATCAATATCAAACTAAAATTTTGTGATAATTTGTTGTATTATAATACAATTTGTAATTTTTATTTGAGTTAATTACATATTGCCCACTTGTGGTTTAGTCCAAATTTAAATTGCTTATTTATGGTTTAAAAATTGTCACTTTATTACTTAAAGTTACCTCCGTTAGACTACCGTAACCCACCTCTGATACTTCTGTTAGAAAAACACTTTTTTATGTGAAAATAAAATACAAAATGAATCAAAAGGTTAGGGTTTGAAATTTTTTGCAAAAATGAATGAACAATTGTAAGACGCATGAAATTTCCAATTATCTAGGCTATCTCTCAAAAATGGCTTTCACAGCCACCTCCTCTCCTCGTCCATCCTTAGTCCTCACCAATGTTTTACACCCATCTCCAAACTGGCCACCACCACCAGCACCATAAAAAAAAAAAAAAAAAAAAAAAAAAAAACCAATGTGGAAATACAACCCTTGAAGGAGAAGTTGCATGCTTGATTTGAAAACGAAAGACAACAAGAGAGTGCTTTTGGAGACCTGAAGATCAGCCAAGCATGAAGAGTGATGGATATACCCATCTGTTTTTTCTCTCTCTCTCTAGGTAATTTTCAGCCATACTACTCCATCAACTACTGGCCAAATCCATATCGTTGTAGTCCTTTAGATAGGAGCGTAGCCAGAAATTTTTGGTTGGAGGGTGAGGTAATATTATCATATTGATTTGTAATTCAAGAAAAATACAAAGTATGACATATATACATATCTTCTTGCATTAGTTTTAGAAAAAAAAAAAAAAAAAAAAAAACATAAAATCTAACCAAAATTAGACTATATTTACAAGAAATAATATTTATAGAAATTAAATATAACAAAGTCACTGGAAGCAACTATAAAATAAATAGCAGTTAAACTCAACCAAATTAGACTACTATAGTCAAAAATAAATTCAAAATCAATTTCGTTCATGTCAACTAAATTCAAAATCAATTTCATTCCTACTAATATTCTAATACTGTATCCTCTCTCTACTCTCTAATGATAATTTCCACACCAGTACAGTATAGGACTTTGAATAGCTATGAGACATAGCCTCACTCAAGAAAAAAATGTGGGATATGGCTGACATGTCTTAGAGAATGAAAGGAAAAGTCAAAAAGATGAAAAGTAGGAATTTGGGGTGGGGCATTTTTATGGCTACGTATTGGAGGAGGGGCCATGTTTTTCTCACCAAGGCATAACGTGCCTCCGCCCCTGCCTCTAGATACGCTTCCTTGCTCTTTTCACAAAATCAAGAGGCGGACCAAAAGCTTCAAGCAATTCCAAAAAATAAAAATAAAAATAAAAATTTCTGCAAAAAGTTTTCCTAAAGTGCAAATCAGGATTATTATCGTTGGGTCCTTTATGGTCTTCTTAATTTTTTTTTGGCTTCCTACTGTTCGTGGATCTACTTATAGTTGTGCCTCTGGCCTTGTGTTGTGTCTAACTCATCTTCCCCTTCTAAGTTTTCTTCGGTTATTTTGAAATTTTTTGTTCAAATATTTATCAGTTAACAAAAATCATCTTATCAAACAACTTTCCCAGAATGGGAGCAAAAATTGTTTGATTTTGTTGCATTCTTGTAATTGTTGCATTCTTACAAAACCCTCACTTTTTTATCTTATTTTCACTTTTTTTTTTTTTTTTTTTCTAGTTTTGGAAGGAGAGAGACATAAAATAGAAGAAAAATACAAATTTACCATTATTTTTAACAGAAGCGGGTTATGGAAGTTAAATGAAGTGAATGTAAATCAAACTAAACTACACGTGGGTTTAGTGTAATTACAGATTTTTATTTTGTAAAATTCCTTTCATGATGAACACGTATCCCATCAAGCCATCTTTTTACTTTTATTTATTTATTTTTACTTCTCCTTTTTTTTTTTCTGTTTTTCTCAACCACACATTTTGTTTCACCCTTACACTTATCTTCTCCCATCTGCCTGCTTCTCCTTTTTGCTTATCCTTTCTCATCTTTTAAAATTTTTATGTTCTCCCATATCAAACTCTTGGCTCAACTTCCTTGTCCTCTATTTTTTTTTTCACAGCTTTCTTTTCTAATTCAGTTCTTCTCCTCCTTGATTTCCCCTCCAGCAACCCAGTTCGTCTCCCTCAAAAAAAATTTATGTTCTCTCATATGTTCTTATGGGTTTTTTTTTTTTTTTTTTTTTTTGGATATACTGATGTTGGTTGTTTTTCTGTGATATGGTTTTTTTTTTGGATGTATTGATGTTGACTGTTTCTTGTGAGATGGGTTTCAAATTTTCCTGTGTGAGACGCTTGACTAATGGCCTATTTGGAAGTTTATAGAGGGAGGAGAGTAGAGGGGAGTAGAGGAGAGGCGAGTAGTGGGGAGGAGAGTAGAGAGAAATGATTATTCTCCACCTTGTTTGGATGTTTTTAAAATTAGTAAGGGGGAAGGGAGTAATTAGCCCTTCCTCTTGTTTGGATGTTTTAAAAATTATGAGGGAAATGAGAGAAAATTATTTAAATAGACAAATTTACCCCTATTTTAAAAATGGACTTACAATTTTGATTTATGATTAATTTATTAGATTAAATAATTATTTAATCAACATTTTAATTTCATCAAATACTACTGATAAAAGTATAAAACTATTATTATAAAATAATTTTTATTACCTCAAAATAAATTCTAACAAAAATAAAAATAAATTCAAAAATTCATTGAATCTTATTAATCTGTTTGGTCAAGAATGCCAAGCACGATATCATTGACGTAGCAAAACCCAGAAGCCTCAGGCTTCTTCGCATGGTGGAGCCCACCGACCCAGTTGAAAGCGATATCGGCGTCGCCACGGTTGAGCTTAACGGTGACGCTGATAGACCCGCTAGCGGAGGATTGACAGAATCCGAACAAGTTATGGGCCATGCGGATCCGGTGGGGTTTCAATGGGTGACCTTGGCCGTAGTAGTAGTCGCCGATGCTCGGCTCGTAGAAGTAGCTCATGCGCCGCTTCTTCGTGTCGGGTCCCGATGGGAGCGACGCGCCACCATGCTTTCTTCCATCACCGAAAACCCAAATCACTCACTCTTCTCTCTTTTCTTCAAGTTGAGGACGTCAAACAAAGGTAAACTTCCACCCATGATTTCGTCGAAGATGAACGCCGACTCGTTCGGATCGAAGATGGAATTGGAATCGGATTTGGAGGAGCGTGGTTTTGGTGGCGTCGGGATCACTGATGAGGTTTAGGCTTTCGCGAGGAATATGAGGATGCATCCAGAGATGGGGTTGGATTTTCCGATTGATGAAGAAGAAGACTTGGACTAGATGTGGGTTTTTTTTCTCAAGAAACAAACAGAAAGTCAATGCTTAAATTTTCTCAGGAAACAATCAAACATTATTTATATAATCTGTGTGTAATTTTGTTAATTTAGAAAGGATAAATTAGGGAATTTACTTGGACAATAATTTATCTACTCTACTCTCCCTCCAAATCTCTCCAATTTGGGGGAATTAAAAATGAGGGGTTAGAGGAAGTTGAAACTCCTCCAAACTCCTCCCCCTCCTTCCTTAAAAAACTTCCAAACAAGGTAATTGGATTACTCTCTCTCTCCCTCTACTCTACTCCCCCTCTTTTTTTGACATCCAAACAGACCATAAGGCTTGAGTTGGTGAGAGACGTGAAAAAGGGTATTTTGGTCTCTTTGTTCATTTTTCTTTTTTCCTATAAAGCTGACCCACATTTGATAAAAAGACACATAAAGCTGTGTAAAAGACTACAAAAAAAATCTGAGTTACGATGTTGGTTAACACTGCCCCTTCTTGTATTGTAGTGTTTTTCATGCCCACTGATTAGATATAATTTATTTTTACTGAAAATTGAAAATTAAAAATATTGTAGTAAAATAATTTTTAAATATGTGAATAGTACCATAGGATTCATTTTTAATATTTTTAAATACATGAACAGTTTTGCTATAGTGCGTGAACAGTGCTACTACAGTGCATGAACAGTGATAATTGTTTTCTATACAGTAAATTCATGTGATTTTACTGTTCATGTGAGAAAAAAAAAAAAAAAAAAAAAAAAAAAAAAAAAAAAAAAGTGAAGTAGAAAACAGTCACACACCGACACCATTACTATTATTAACTGCCATGGTATACGTAACATTAATTTTGCATTACTGTTGTTAGCAGCCCATGGTCAATGTGACATAAATTATTTTGAAAGAATGGTTACTTTCATAATATTTTTACAATAAATTTTAGATGATAAGTTATTATTAGTTCTAATTTAGACTTTTTTTTACCTACCAGTAACAGCTAATAATAATCTATTACTTAAAATTTGTTGTGAAAGTTAATATTATGAATACCATTCCGGATCCCATTTCGATTTGTTTAGTGGAATAAAATATTTCAGTACCAGTCTATTTCGGCGTACCATTTTAGAGTGTTTCAGAGTTTCTAAAAAAAATTAAAAATAATATATATTTATATTTTCTTATACAACATAAAATTATTTATCCAAATATGTAAACCTCAAATAATACAAATCATTTAGTTATTACATAACAATTATTGTTTTAGAATATTAGAACATAAATATGTAATTAAATAATGAAAAACAACTAAATAGTACAATAACAGTGTATATATATATATACATGGGATTGAGATCCACGTGACACCCCCCATCTTCTGCCTTTTCTTTGTTCTTTTCTCTCTACCTTTCAGCTATCCAAAAAAACAAAACTCTCTCACACCATTGTAGTGTGGTGTTGTCTTTGACATTAGTCCAGAAATTATTTGCTTGGTCATGAACTCATGATGTATGCTAAAAAATCATTATGAAATTTCTCCTTTTTTTTTTTCCTAATTTTTTTTTTAGGTATCTGCTCATTTTCTAAATTTGAATTGACTATGCAGATGGGTATTTTACTAGTGTATAGTATATTTTGTTTCTTGAAATTCATTTTAAAGATATAAACTGTGGCTCTTTTTGGTTTCTTGTGGACAATATTTGCAGTTTTGGTTGCTTGAATTGTTACCAATCACGCCTAACAAGTTTAGCCCAAATTTTTAAGTTTATATGTTAAGGCCTTCCAAAATATTTTGGTGATGCTATTTTGGTTCTAAAGAATGTTTGAAATTTTGGTGATGCTATTTTTCATTTAATAAAAAAAATTTGAATTAAAAAAGAAGTTAACGTGTGTAAGGAAGAATAGTCTCCTCATTGAGTGGTTTTGTCTAGTAAGGGTCCGTTTGGATACAGTTTATTTTGTTGAAAACTGAAAACACTATAGCAAAATAATTTTTAAATGTGTGAATAGTACCGTGAGACCTATTTTTAATTTTTTTTTCCTGAATAAAGTGGCAGTGGGTCCCGTAAGCAGTATGTAAACCTTGCATGGGACCCATTTCTCATCACAATTATAACACAAGCCTTGTTTTCTTCTCTCCTCCATTTGAGCATTAGTTAGCTTTTGCAATGGAATCTTAACCTTTAAATCATTTTATGTTATTATTCAATGAATCCATCTGTAACCACCCATACTCATCTTATACATCAAGTCTCTAACTAACTAACCAACTATATCCAACTGACACTAACTAACTAATTAGCTTCAGATGTAGTGCACACTCATACGTAGACACTTGCACACTTACATGCACAGCCTTGCAGTAATAAACACACCCCCCATCGTCAGTACACGCACACCCCTGCATTACTAAGTGCATACCCCTGCACTAACACACACACACACTCTTGTACCCAAATACACTTATACAATAGAGATGCCTAACAAAGGGTTTAATAAAACTTGACAGACAAGAAAATATATTCTAAATAACTCCTTATTAATACCTAACCATAACAGGAACCAAATTTGACCTAAAAAACATTAAAAACACCTAAAAACAAGGAAATAATAACCCCAAACCTAATATAACGTTTTTTACATAAAAATACCAAAATTAAATAATTACAAAAATTAATTGTAGATTCTGTCCTACATCAGGCCCCTCCACTTGAAACAAACTCGTTCTCAAGTTTGTTTTTGAAATCTGAAATCTTCCATGCCAAGAGAACAAATACTTTAAATACTTCATCTTCTTTGTACTCTTACCAAACTTGAAAGTCATCAACTGGGTAACTTGAACTTCTTGTCCCTTGATCTTCATGCAATTGAAAATATTCACCAAATAAGAGTCAACGATCAAATCAAATCTTTCCATCCCAATAAAATCAATAAAATTTGTTTCGATGTCTCCCACCAAAATTATAGTAGCTTGAATTTTACAATCATCTAATTTGACTTCATTGAGATCGTTGACAACTTCCTCTATATTTTCTTCTTTAATGGTCTCTACTATCTCGATCTCAAGATTATTCTCTATAATAGGGTCTTCATTAATCTCCTCCACAATCTTGATTTTAGTTTCTTCTTCCATAATAAGATCTTTATGAACTTCCTCATAAAATTCTATATTTTCTTCAAGAAAAATGTGTTGTTCAACAAACAATTCTTCTCTTAATGGCAGAATATATGGTTCTCCATTATAATTCAAGTGTGAACTTCTTGGCCAAAAAAACAATCTTGTATTGTATACAACAGAAGTTTATCACAATCCAAAGGATACAATTTAATAGCAAGCATCTTTTTCATCCTTGACCATGAACGAATTTTGTCTTTATACCTTGTCAGATTCTATCAGTTTGTATTCATTCCCACCAATGTAATGCATACTCTCTAAGTTTATAAAAAGCAATTTTAACTTTTTTCTCATCACAAATATTCTCATAGTCAAATAGATCCTCTAAATCAAGTAACCAATCAAGAAAATCTTCTTTATAAAAATAACCATTAAAACTTTAAATTCTTTTATAAGGCCTATATGAAATTTGCTTACCAATAAGTTGCCCGTGAGTATTGTCTCTGCAACAGTTATCCCTATTATTTCCATGCTCCAACGACGGCATCCTAGCAAAGATATTTGTGAGTGCTAACTGTACGTCATGTAATTCTTGCTAAGTTTTCTGTCACCGGAATTGCTACCGTCTTATACTTAGCCACTAGACCAAGATAAATCAAGGCTCTGATACCAACTGATGCAGGAACGTGGAAGTATCAAGAAGCAGAATATGTCTACTTCTAGAAAAGAAGAAACAAAACACATTTGCTTCATAAAATAACCTCAAATCCACAAGGGTTCCTTGATAGAAGCAAACACAAGATAACACCACGATGTATTATCAAAGAGGAAAACTGAAGTGATTCGCGTAAAAACTTCTTTACGGCCCTCCAAGTTGAATCAATCCACTAGTAAATAAGTTAAAGTACAAGGATTACAATATAGACTCTTCAAGTCTAGACTACCCTCTATACTTAAACCCTCCGAGTCTCTGTTACCAAAGGGCTTCACTAAGCCTTGTCTTTATTAGTTTTCCAGATCCCACAAGTATCACCAATTGCATCCACCATAGTATGGCACAACCCAATGTTTCCCAAAAGCTTTAAAGCAATTCACAACACTTAGAATAGGTGTGATTTTTCTTTGGGCTAAGAACCTCTCAAATGATATGAAACTAGAGAGGGAAGAGAGTGAAGAAAACTAAGAGAAATGCGTAGAGAATTGTAGGTATGCAATCTCTAAATCTCCAATGTATTTCTAGGGTTTTCTCTATGATACTCTTCTTAAAATTTCATGGATAATGTGGGCTTTTATAATGTGGGTAAAGAAATGAGGAAAACACACAAAATAGCCTGTCAATGCATCTTGCGAGTCATCTGGTGGGTTTGCCAAGTTGCGAGACACTCGCGAAATACACCTGACATTTGAGTCGTTTAAATTTCCATATGTGCTCCTCATGTGACCTTTCGAGGGTTGCACGAGTCACTAGTCAATCGCAAAATGCTCTGTTCTTCACAGTTCTTCGCCAATTTCCACACTAAACCAATTACATTTATCCCACAAAGATATAGGGAAATGATTGAAGAATTACAATTAAATTTAACACAAAATTAAAGTCAAAAAAACAGAATTGAAAATTACAACTTTATAGACGTTTTTTTTTTTTTTTTTTTTTTAAATCCTCTATATTATTTTTGTATATGCATTTGCCTCAAATATGAAATATCATAATAGTAATGTATGTCCACATCTTCAATAAACTTTCACAACAAATCTTGTGTTGTAAACTGTTATTGGTTCTAATATGAACTCACCATTGATATCAATTTTATTACCAACCAATAATAACTTGCTACCTATGATTTGTTGTGAAAATATCCTCTCTCTCTCTCTCTCTCTCTCTCTCTCTCTCTCTCTCTCTCTCTCTCTCTCTCTCTCTCTCTCTCTCTCTCTCATCACAATTGTAACTTAAACAAATTGAAGGTTCAAAACCTGAACAAACCCAGTGTTCAAAACCATAAAAACATAGACCAGCATGTGGCCAACCTAATCTACACTTCTAAAAACTGTCACTAACAAATTGGCAAGATTAATATAAGAACTCAACTAGAAGAACCAACACCATATTTTATGATTAAGGTTATATGTGCATACTTTATGATTAAGGTTGTGGTACTTATATTGTTCAATTTCAAGGACAAGATATGATGCTAGTTTGACGAAGCAAATTAAGAAGATGGAAGTCAACCAGTATAGCAGATTAATCTAACGAGAGAGAAAGTTAGGGATTTGATTTTTCCTCCAAACTTTAACTCACGTGAAAATTTCTTTTTTTTTTTTTTTTTCTTTCTCTTTTTTCATAAAAAAATATGATGTGGCTATACAGTTGGTAGTTGATGGACAAGTAAATCATTTTTTTAATTTTTCCATTTGACACGTTAGATTTGTCTATCCAAGGGATAATGGCAGGAACTAAATTGATACATCATTGAAAGTTAGGGATCAAATTGACACAATTGAAAGGTTAGGGACAAAATTGAAATATGGTGTAAAGGATAGAGATCATTTATGTAGTTTACCTATGAATTTTTGTTATTATGGGTTGTAATTAATATTTTTTTTGTTGCATTAATCACAGTTAGTGGGATTATAAGTCAACAATTAAGTAAATTGGAAAAATTAAATGGAACTAATTAAATTTGAAAAATTAAACAGAGTAAGTTATTGAGTTTGGCATTCCAGCTCAATAACTAGAGCTCATTGGCCTTCAGAAATGCTACATACAGCTGCTAACGACTTTATATTTTCTCCGTTTTTGACTAAAATGATTATAAGTTCTACATATAGCTCGCCAGTATATGTTCAAACTTCAAAGACCCCGTTAAGTCCTTAAACTTATTAAGTTTTGTTGAACTCAGGATGCATCACTCTTTCAAAATTTCAATTGGGGCTCGGAGATTAGGAGTGGTTAGTGGATTAGTTTTTTTTTTTTTTGAAACCAGAGGAGGGGTAGTTAAACACTTTAAACTAATATAATTGAGAGCAAAAGACTATAAGATCCTCACAATTTTTTTTTTAGCCCATCGATATCTCTAGACAAGAGGTAACATAATATTTCCATCCCATTTTTCAAAGGAAGTACCAAAACAAAAGGACCAAAAAATCATAAGTTTATATAACTTATAAATGCTTTTACGCGTAAAAAAGTGACTTCATAACATATAGCACCACACACTTTTGTTGGTCTTGACCAAGCAACAAAACCAGAAGAGACTACAAAACCGCCATCCAAATTAATGCAAAACAAAACCACTCAAACTTTTTTTTTTTTTTTTTAATATATGGTACACATAAAATAAGAAATAGTACAAACTCTCGGTGAAAATAGCTAAATATCACGTTTTAGCAAAATTTGTGACAAACTAACACTGTTTTGGAAATATCTAGCAATCTGTCACTTTTTTAGTACTCAAGTTCAGTAAATTCGAGTTCTTAGGTAAGTCACCAGCATGGCACTGCTAACCTAGAATTTGAGGGATTAAAAAAACAATATATATATTTTTTTTTCTACTTTTTGTTTCATACAAAACTTTTATTTATTTCATCTTCAACCTTGTGATCATTGTGTCCATCATGTTGAGTGCATCATAGCAACGTGGGTCCATCCCACACTTGATAAAACACCTCATTAAAGAGGTGATTGGACAAGCCACAAAAGTCAGCCTATTTTGTTGGACACGTTGAGGAGAAAAAGAAGAAAAGAAAGGGGCTGATACATTAAGGCTATTCGGCCTAAGGGAGAGCTGAAGGAAAAAGGAAGTGGCTGAAGGAAAAAGGAAGTGGCTAAAGCAAAGTCAAGGCAAGTGAGTTGCGTTTATTGTGATTTGTTGTCAAGAGTGTGAAAGGAAGAAAAGAAGGAAAAGATGAAGAAATAAAAGGAGAGGCCATTCAGCCAGTGAGTAAGAAGTGAAGTCCCAGAGAAAGTAAGGACTAAGTGCAGTCTTGAAGAACTTGTGGATACAATGAAGATGAAATAAGTAAAAGTTTTGTACGAAACCAAAAAAAAAAAAAAAAAAAAGCACTCAACTTTGTTAAGCTCGAATACTATAAAGAAGAACTCAATTTCTGTAATATCGAATACCATATTACTTTTTTAATTACTTATATTTTAGGTCAGCAGTGTCACACTAGCAACTCACTCAGGAACTCGAGTACTAATTGGAACTCAATTTTGTGAAAGTCAAGTACTAAAAAAGTGATAAATTGCTAAATATTTTTAAAACAATGTTAGTTTGACACAAATTTTATCAAAACATGATATTTGACTATTTTCGCCGCAAACTCTTTCAAGTCCCTTTAGTACAGGAACAAATTGGTTCAACTTCCTTCTTGTGTTGTAGTGTTTTTCAGGCCCACTAGGCCACTAGTGTTTTTGGATTCTTTTTTGCGTCAAATCGTGCCCGTTCTGGTGAAAACAGTCGCACACCATTACTGTTATTACAGTATAAGTATTGGGGTTGTAAAACTCCCTCATATGGTAAATGCAAAATATTTTATAATTTTGCCATCTATTCTATATCTATATTTAAGAATATTGTAGATATCGTTATTGCATGTATATACATAAATTAGGTTAGAAGGTTAGAGAAGAATTTCTATCTTGTATAAAAAAAAATATTGAAGATTTATTTTCTGATTCTTCTTCCTTCTCTCTCTCTGTCTCAGATCGGCATGGAGATGATGCTATGGAGATTGGCCTGTGGTGGCGTGGATGGTTGATTGACAATGGTGGGTCTATGGGTTTGGGTGTTGTGTGTGTGTGTGTGGGGGGGGGGGGGGGGGGGGGGTTTATTGGTTAGGGCATTATGTGTGGGTATGGGTGTTGTGTGCGTGTGGTGGCTGATGTGGGTTGTGGTGTTGAGATCGGTGTGTGGTTGTGGGGGAGATCGGTGTGTGGTATTGAGATCCTGTGATATTTTAACTCCTAGGGATGTGTACGTATCTGGGTTTTTCAAGAAGTCAACAACTCCTTGTAACAGAATTTTTTTTCTAAATAACAATAAATATTAAAAAATTTAGTTAATTGTCACGTTTCAAAACAATGTTGAAAACTAGCATCTCGAGTGTCTAAAACTCGAGTTCCAAGATAAAAATCGAGTTTTTAAGTCTCGATTTGTAAGTGGATTAGTGTAAAGTTGAAAAAAATTAAGCTGAAAATCGAGTTTTAAAGACTCGAATTCCATAAATTGAATAAAAACGCCGCTATAGGTCTATAAAACGTCACTATAGGGCTTAAAAACGCCACTATAGGACTCCATAAATCTATACTTATAAAAAAAAAATTTCCAGAAAAACGCCGCTATAGGGCTTTAAAACGTCACTGAAAGGCTTAAAAACGCCACTATAGGTGAAATTTTTTTCACATGAAACTCGAGTCTTAAAGACTCAAGATCTATGTGGCCTTTTTGTAATATGGATCTCGAGTTTCTAAAACTCGAGATGCTACTTTCCTTTATTGTTTCAAACGTTGCCTAACTAACTATATAGAATTCTTTTGCATTGCTGTTTTACACATTACCTCCCTTGTAACATCTAGGAACCTTGATTTGGATCTTTCAAAATCCATTAGGCCATCGATCCCACCAAGTCCACGGGGTCCCACCTTGACTCTTGAGGTTGGCGGAAGAAAAAGAAAAGTCCAGTAAAAGCAAGAAATAAGAACAGAAGATTACCAATCAACACCTTTTAGTGCAAAAGCAAGGAAATTGAATGGGTTTTAACAGGGGAAAAAAAGAGTTACAGATGGCTGTTAAAGCAGTTTGCAAACTTAAATAATCAACACCCTTCTGGGTTTCTGTATTTTTTATTTTTTCAGTTGTCAGTGACTGGTGCGTAGAAGAAGAGGAAGAGAGAGATATAATAAAAAAAGAATATTTAAATAAAGTGACAAAAGAAATAGTGTTTGAGAAGTGGGATGTGTTGTAAAGTGGTATACTATAATAAATATGAGTCTTTTGGATTAATATTGCAAAATTTGAACTTAATTTGCGTTATAGGTATTGTTATAGGTACTGTTTGAACTTAATTGGGGAATTGAGGAAAGAGAAAGAATTTCGGCAACAGTGTTGCCGAAATTCAACAAAAGTAGGAGAGAAAGAGAAAAAGTTGGAGAGAGAAAGAAGAGGAATTTCGGCAACGCTGTTACCGAAATTCCTCTGCCCAAATTCATGCCCGGTCCTGTGTAAAAAAGCAATTGCGGCAATACCATTACCGAAATAGGGAAAAAAAAGAATTTTTTTTTTTGGTAATTGTGGCAATGGCATTGCTGAAAATGGGGAAAAAAATTGAATGGAATTATAGCAATGTCATTGCCGAAAATGAGAGGAAAAAAAAAAATTGTTGCCGAAATATGGGAAGAAATTTTTAAAAAAGTGTTACGTTCACAATATTTTTATAATACTTTCACAACAAATCACAGGGGATTAGTTATTATTAGTTCAAATTTGATTTTAATACTGAGATTGCTTTTTTAATCTAATAATAACAACCTGCCATTTAAAATTTGTTGTAAAAATATTATAAATACCTATCATTTCTTAAAAAAATAAATAAATAATAGAATTGTGGCAATGGGATTGCAGAAATAGGTGTAAAAAATTTTCATCTATGTCGGCAATCCTATTGCCACAATTCTAAAAAAAAAAAAAAAAAAAAAAAAAAAGAAAGAAAGAATTGTGGCA
Source organism: Quercus robur (assembly GCF_932294415.1). Lineage (NCBI taxonomy): Eukaryota > Viridiplantae > Streptophyta > Magnoliopsida > Fagales > Fagaceae > Quercus > Quercus robur. The sequence continues at coordinate 83,167,171 of NC_065538.1, read as the reverse complement.
ATGGGATTGCTGAAATTCCCATTGCCACAATTCAAAAAAAAAAAAAAAAAAGAGAAGAATTGTGGCAATGGGATTTGCCGAAATTCCCATGGCCACAATTCTTCTCTTTTTTCTTTTTCTTTTTTTTTTTTCCTCACATTTTCGGTAATGGCATTGCCGAAATAGGTGAAAATTTTCTACACCTATTTCGGCAATCCCATTGCCACAATTCTATTTTTTTTTTTTTTTTAAGAAATGATAGGTACACACAATTTTTACAATATTTTTACAACAAATTTTAAGTGGCAGGTTGTTATTATTAGATTAAAAAAGTAATCTCAGTGTTAAAATCAAATTTGAACTAATAATAACTAATCACCTGTGATTTGTTGTGAAAGTATTATAAAAATATTGTGAACATAACACTTTTTTTAAAATTTCTTCCCAGATTTCGACAACAACATTTTTTTTTCTCTCATTTTCAGCAATGACATTGCCATAATTCCATTCAATTGTTTTTCCCATTTTCAGCAATGCCATTGCCACAATTACCAAAAAAAAAAATTTCTTTTTTTTTTCCCTATTTCGGCAATGGTATTGCCGCAATTGCTTTTTTATACAGGACCAGGCAGGAATTTGGGCAGAGAAATTTCGGTAACAGCGTTGCCGAAATTCCTCTTCTTTCTTTCTCCAACTTTTTCTCTTTCTCTCTCCTACTTTTGTTGAATTTCAGCAACACTGTTGCCGAAATTCTTTCTCTTTCCTCAATTCCCCAATTAAGTTCAAACAGTACCTATAACGCAAATTAAGTTCAAATTTTGCAATATTAACCCAAAAGACTCAATAAAATAGCTTTTGAAATGGTAAAATTATTTTGTAAAAATCATATAGGTAACATTAATTTTGCATTATATTACATTAATTATTTTAAAAGAAGTGTTAAGTTCACAATATTCGTAACATTTTTACAATAAATCTTTGATGATAAATTGTTATTAGTTTTAATTTAAACTTATTTTACTCACTAATAACAGCTAATAATAATTTATCACTTGGAATTTGTGGTGAAAGTACGGTAAAAACATATAATTTTTCTAACAGATCTAGACTCTCCTCTCAAATCTAGAAATTTCCGGTAGATGGAGTTCCAGTTCTGAGATGAAATGGCTTTCCTCAAATAGTGTTGCATACAATCTCATTATAATAACATTCCAGAGAAGGGTTTATTTTGTTTTGCACAAAAAGATAAATACAACTGGGTTTTTTCTAACTACCTCAGCGGCATGACAAATGGAGGTCTTCTCTGAAGAAATCATAAACAATAACTGAGGTATGCATTCATAACATTAATTTCCTCTTTAAGTTCCTTAATTTTTCTATCTTTTTATATAATTTTCTCCTTATTTATCTTACCGATATCATCTCTTTTTATTACCCTAGCAGACTTACTGAGTTAGGTATAGCTAGTTCACCTCTATCTAGATCCTGCAGCAAGAACATCATAGGCGTGTACTGACAAATTTTGTTTAACTTACCTGTAATGGTGTCCTTTTGCCTTGAAACAAAGTCCTCTTGTATTGAGGATACGATTTAAAATTAGCATATTGGAAACAGTGGTTTAATTAACGTCATTTTCATACGTACCTATTTTAGGTAAGTTAAATTAAATTGCTTTCGAAAGTTAGTGCCCCTTTTTGCTTTGAAATAAAGTCCTCTTGCATTGTTTCCCAGAAAAGAGAAAAGTCCTCTTGCAAGCTGTGATTTAATTAACGTCATTTTCATACCTACCTATTTTAGTTAAGTCAAATTAAATTTATCTGTAGTAGTAGGCCAACATGCAAGCTGTGGTCTGGTGATGGGACTTACATTGCAAACTGAAATAATGACCCTGTAACAATTAGTGCAAACTGAAATAATGGCCCTGACATAAAAATAAGACCACTGTTTTGCTATCAAAAATAAAATAATAATAATAAATGAGACCACTGTTCTAGATCTGCCAATGGTACGATGATGCACGTTTCCGTTGTTTACGGCTGATTGGCAGAGATTATCATTTTGATTTTAGAAAAGTAGTCTAATTGCATTGATGATATGATTCAAGAGATTGAAAAATAGCTGCTTTAAAAATTAAATTAAATTGCAAACCCTCAAACTTAAAATTAGATTCCAAATCTAGGCAAGTGAATTTTATCTGCCAATCCAAGCATTTCTTTTGACCATTTCCTGGAAATTATTGGATCATATGCATCTTTAATTGTATTAGAACTTTTTTTTTTCTTTTTTTTGAGAAACTAATTGTATTAGAACTTCATTCACTCTCTTTTGTGTGTATTTCTTTTTCAAAAGGAAATAATTAATTTTTAATAAGTAAATATAATTTTTTTTTTTTTTTTAGAGTTTCAATCTGTGACATCCATTTTTTATGATTATGATCTTTATCAACAAACCAAGACATCAAGTCAAAATCTATTATTCAATTATTAGAGATTTTACTAGTTGAGCTAATTAGAACCTACTGTAATTTGCCTACCCACCACTATTTTTTATAAAATACACACATACATATAATTTAATTAATGGCCTCTCAAATGTTGGAAAAAAATTGTATGACCATACATTTTTATTTTCCTCTTATTACTTGTATATCATACATAGTTTTTTTTTTTTTTTAATTATTATGGGAGTATATCATACATAGTTCAAATAATCCATATGTATTGATTACATATATTCCTAAAATAGATAAAATTATATAAAAATTTATTTATTTATTATTACACTTATAATATTAGTATATATCTCATTACCGTAATATTCGAGAAATATATTTCTAGAAATAGATAAATAAACTTCTTTAATAGAAATCTTCTTTATTTTACAAAAAGAAAAATTTAAAAAAAAAAATTGCTTTCGGAGAATTAGAGATGCGAAAACTCTGTTTTTATTATTATTTTTTTTTTAGAAGAAAGGACAAAATAATAGATTTTGTGGTTAGAAGTTAGCTAGAGATCCTTATTGTGTTTGTTATCTTTGAAAAATAGGGGTCTTCATTAGTTTATGATATTGTTATTTTTTCTTATATTGATTTGTTTATGTTTAGGTAAATAAAATGAAGTTTATTATTTGAATTAGTTAAAACTGACTAAATTTTCATATGTTTCATGGTTTTTAAAACTATCAATATACTCTAACTGTTTAATTTTTAATGCTTTCAATAAAAGACTTGATCTGAAATGAATAAAGAATATTAATCCTAAGCAATAATATTTAAAAGATAATTCATAGTTTATGAATGACTAGATAAATATAAATTGTTTTAACTAATACAAATTCAATTTGATGTTAATATTTTGCTTATATATAAGAAAATAGTGTTTGTTAAGAACTTATAAGCATATTATATGTATATATGTGTGTGTGTGTGATGTGTGCGCAGTGCGCACGTGTCATATTCTTTGGATTTAAAATTTTCTAGATATACTTAACTTGGCCTTCCTAAACAAAAGATTATGGGTTTGTTGGTATTGACAGTTAGACGTGCACCTTTTGCTAACCAAGATGCAATGGTCAAAATTTTTGTTTAGAACCTTAAATCCTTGGAGTAACACGGTTATTCCTCGGCTTGTTGGGTTATTTTTTGGGGGTTTGGGAAATAGTTTGAGGGAGTGTGAGGATGGATGACTTGGCTCAATCGTGGAATCGGCTTACTCTTTCAGATAGAGAGGGGCTAGGTTGTTGTTTGCTTGATGATGATAGAGCTGTTGATTTCTCCATTGCTACGAAGTTTTTAACTAAGCAAGCCATCAATATGGAGGTTATAGCCAAGACTTTTACCCTGCTATGGAGAGCTAGAAATGGCTTCAAGATTTAGAATTTTGGAGACCAAAAAATTCTTTTCACCTTTGACAATAAGGAGGATGTGGATCAAATCTTAGGAAGCGAACCATGGAGTTTTGACAAACACCTGGTGGTAATGAGTCGATATGAGAATGAGTTTTCGTTGCAAGATATAAAATTTGATAGGACCACGCTATGGGTTTAGGTTCATGGAATTCTGATTAAATACATGACAATTGAGGCGGCGAAGAAAATTTGTAGTGTCATGGGGGAGGTCTTTAGGCCAACTAATCCAAAACTCTATGATGGTGGTCACTTCATACGTGTTCAGGTATCTATTGATTTGTCCTTGCCTCTGTGCCGTGGAAGATTAACCTTTGTAGGGGAAGGAAAGCAGGTGTGGATCTCTTTTAAGTACGAAGGCTGCCAAATCTATGTTACTGGTGTGGTCGGCTTACTCACGATGATAGAGACTGTGAGCTTTGGATTGACAGTGAAGGCATACTTACACTAGAATAGCGTGAGTTTGGACCCAACTTGAGAGCACTCCCATTCATTGCTACAAGGAAGAGTGTGATCAAGGTCCCTGGGTTCTATGTTGCAAAGAAGAAGTTGAGCTCAGGTACCTCGGTAGACTGCAATCCATTCCGAAAATTTGATTCTGGGAAAGGAAAAGCATCGGAGCAATCACAAAATGTAACGGCTAGCAATGTAGACAGCAGTGACGCTGAAAATATTTCCCCATTAATGCGTAATGATTTTGGTGGAGTAATTAAGGAGGAAATGATATTCCAAAATCAATCAGATGTGGTCATTATTGAGGAAATAAAGTCTTCTTCTAAAGTCGAAGTTGAATTGAAAGCCAATAATGAAGAGCTAAGTTTGGGTAAGGAGTTTGGTGCAGCTAAGTTTGTTGGAAATAGGAAGGAGGATTCGGGTTTAAAAGCCAAAGTTAATGAGGAAATAATGGTGGAATTAAACGAAATTAATGAGACCATATTTGATTTGGAAATAACAATGGAATTAATGAGACCGTATATGATTTGGAAGCAAATAATAAGGAAGTTTGTTTGGCTAAGGAGTTTGGGGCGGCTACACTTTTGGGGGCGGCCAAGAGAGCAACAAAAAACCCTACCTCACGTGACAATCTTAGTGGTTTATCTCAACTTAAAAAATCACGTGACTTCCTAAAAGCTAAATCTCTCCATTCAGAACCTAATCATGTAGCTTCTACTTGGACACGCAGAGAAAGAAAAACAAAGGGCAACATGGTAGGGACTTATCAACCTCCTGGAAAAAAGAGAGTTACAAGAACATAGGCAGACCTACCTACAGTGTCAACAAAAAGATTTCAGGTTGACCCCAGGAAGGAAAAATCACCTTCAGTAGTGGCGAGAGCTGTTGTTCAGCCTCACCAACAGCAATGAGTTGTTTAGTGTGGAACTGTCGCGGGCTTGGGAACTTACGTACAGGGAGGGAGCTTGTTGAAATCATACGGGCAAAAGATCCTGCTATGGTGATTTTAGCCGAGACACTTAGAGATGGTGCAAGGCTAGAGTTTGTTTAGAGTAGGTGGGCTGATCGTGGAATATGGAATTTCAGGTCTGAGGTAGAATTTATGGATGTCAAGGAGTTGTTGTCTTGAATGATTGTAGAAGGGAAGTCACTAGAACTGTTTGCATACACGGCTTGGATGGTGTGGAATCAAAGAAATAAAACCCGACTGCACTCACAAGCTATTTTGTTTCATCAAGTGGCAGAACGTGCAAAGGAAGTGTTGGCACAGTACCGAGAGAATTTTCAGGTCCCAAATGTCCTAAGTAATAACCAATGGCAGTGGAGGGACGAGGTGGAGATGCCCGCTAGCTGGGTTGGTGAAAATAAATTTTGATGGTGCGGTTTTTGGTGCATCTAATATGTCCGGTATTGGAGTGGTGATACGGGATAGTAATGGGGCTGTTTTAGCTTCTTGCTCACAAAAAATCCCACAAGCATACAAGGCTGAAGAGATTAAGGTGCTGGTAGCCCTCAAGGCATTGTCTTTTGCGTTTGAGTTGGGATTTCAAAGTGCTATCCTTGAAGGTGATTCTCTTGGACTGATTTAAGCTTTGAAGTCAGAGGAGCATAGCTTATCACCAACGGATTTACTGATTGAAGATGTGAAAGTGTTTGCTAACAATTTTGTAAGATTGTTGTATTCTCACATTAAGAGAAACAGCAATACAGTTGCTCATAATCTGACTAAAAATGCATTATGCATACCAGATTTAAAAGTATGGATAGAAGATGTCCCATCACATTTTATTTCGATTTTACAATTGGATGTAGTTGAATTACATTAATAAAATCCATTAGTTTCCTTCTCAAAAAAAAAAAAAAAAAATGTTAAATAGTATTCGTGTAGTTATCAATAGATTGTTAAGTTAGAGCATCGCCATCTGGAAATGTCATCCTATCCTATTTTACCATCCCAAAAAGCTACTTTATCAATTATATCATACCATTTTACAACACACCTAATATCCCAACTTTTATTTTCCTATTCTACTCATTAAAATAATATATCTACACAATAAAATATATTTTTTCCTTTTTTTCCCCAATTTTCTCTTCCACACGCGTATACATCTTCCAGAATTTTCTTTACTTTTCACCTTCTTCCAGACTCCTCCATTCCTTTATCTTCCATCTTCATTTTTGTTTTTTCTTTCTCTGTGTTTTCCCTTTCCTTTATCTTCTATCTTCATTTGTTTCGTCTAACCATACCATTTCTTTCTTCTTCTTTTTTCTTTCTTTGTGCTTCTCTTTGGTTCTCACTCACTCTCAGTTCCTCATCAACAACTTGTCACCGCTAGTATCAGTGGATCTCACAAGCTCACAAACTCCCTCAACCTCAAGCACCACGCCTCCACTGCCCAATCACCACTACCGTGCCTCCACCATGACCACCATGCTACCACTACCCACTGCCCACCAAAATACCATCGGAACAAAAACCCATATTAAAAAAAAAATAATAATAAATAAATAAATAAAAAACCTAGATCAACCCCGATCAAAACCCAGACAGTTGTTGAGCAAATCCTTGGCCAAACCCACATCGTACCGCCCCGACTAGATCAACGTTTCCTCCATCGTTGATCAACCCATCGTCAGTGAGAATCACAACGTCACAACAGGAGAAGAAGAAGAAAAAAAAAAAAAAAAAAAAAAAAAACTTTAAAACCCAGAACACAAAACATGACCTGAACTGCAACCCACAAGAAAAAATGAACCACTGTGATGTGGTTTTGCCTTTGAATCAAGTTTTGCTATTTCAAAACTAGGTTAGGTTGCTATCTAGTGTTTTGTCTCTAATGTGGTTTTGTTTAGGTTTGATCATTGATGTGTGATTTTGGATTTAGGAGGAGGATGGAGTTTGGGTCTGAAGAGAGGAGAGAGCAGATGAGAAAGAGAGAAGAGAAGAGAAATAATGAGAGAAATGAGAGAGAAATTTTGGGGTATTAAAAAAGTATTATCCGTACATACCATTTAACTACAGTACCATCATATATTTACGATGGTATTGTAGCACTATGCCAAAAAAATTTACACTTTTCCATGAGTAGCCTTTCGGATGTAGAGAGTTATTGGGCCTGAAGGCTAAATTTTGGTTACATTTGGCATATAGCCTTCCGGATGGGGATGCTCTAAGAGAAAATGAAAAGTGTATGTTCATCTATGATAGCCTTTTTGTTTTAGGGTGCTTTCTTATATAATTGAGGAAATGTTGTTCTAACCTTTGGCCATCGTATTTCATTTTCTAATAATGAGATGTAATGAAAACCTTATAGATTGATAATGTGATGGATAAAACTTAGAACTTTTAAGTTTACAACACTTCCTTTAAGTCCATTGAACGCATTATCCAAATGTCCTCGAAGAGCTAGTTTTATGGGGTTTGATCTGGCACGCATTATATTTAGTAGGCAGCAGACTTTTACACACACACACCATGATCCATGACTGTTTGAAGGCAAGTCCACCGTCATTAGGGGTGGAACTACTCACATGAGTGGGGGGACTACAAAATTTTTATAAATCTTTTTATAGTATGCTATGTAATTCTATTAAACAATTTAAAGATTTAACTAACAAGATTCTTAAAAAAAAAAGATTTAATTGACAAAAAAATGTAGTTGCCCATCAAATATTTGAGCCAATGGTGCCCTTAAAAATATATGTTAAACCGTATAATTTTGGTGTGCCAAAAATAAACCTTATCATTTCAAAAATTACATATTTTCAAAAAAATAAAAATAAAATAAATGTAACAAATTAAAACCTATAATTTCAAAAGTAATAATTACACTCTTAAATCTTAAAAAGTAACAAAATTAAGGTCAACCCATTATGTTTGAGGTTTTTGGGGGGGTTGCATTTGTTACTTTTTGAAACTTCAAGATTTAATTTACTACTTTTAAGCTAAATTTCATACTATATTTCTAAAGTTTGGAGGTCTTTGGATTTTATATCCTAAAGTTTCAAAATTTAAATTTTACCCCTTGAAATTCTATTCCATTTGCATTAGCAGTTTTTTAGTCCATATTTTTCATTAAGTGCCACATGAACCCTCCATCCAGTTCTTTTTTAATGGTAGTTTATTATGCTATGCCATTTTCATTCATTTAATTTTTTTAGGCTATAAAAATGATGTGACATCATTATATAAGATAAACTAAACATGCGTGGTAAGTTTATGTGGCAATTAACGAACAATATAGAGAAGGGGCTGCTGATACAAACGGAATAGAACTTCAGGTGGGAAAGTAACAAAATTAAGGTTCAACCCATTATGTTTGAGGTTTTTGGGGGGGTTGCATTTGTTACTTTTTGAAACTTCAAGATTTAATTTACTACTTTTAAGCTAAATTTCATACTATATTTCTAAAGTTTGGAGGTCTTTGGATTTTATATCCTAAAGTTTCAAAATTTAAATTTTACCCCTTGAAATTCTATTCCATTTGCATCAGCAGTTTTTTAGTCCATATTTTTCATTAAGTGCCACATGAACCTTCCATGCAGTTCTTTTTTAATGGTAGTTTATTATGCTATGCCATTTTCAATCATTTAATTTTTTAGGCTATAAAAATGATGTGACATCATTATATAAGATAAACTAAACATGTGTGGTAAGTTTATGTGGCAATTAACGAACAATATAAAGAAGGGCTGCTGATGCAAACGGAATAGAACTTCAGGTGGTAAAATCTAAATTTTGAATTTTCAGAGTGTAAAATCCAAACACCCTCAAACTTTAGGGAGTAAAATCCAAATTCTGAAAACTTTATGGTATAAAATCCATATACTCTCAAACTTCAGGGGTGTAGTTTGCAATTTAGCCTTACTTTTAAAACTATAGAGTTTGATTAATTCGTTACTTTTTAAAACCTTAGATTTTAATTTGTTACTTATCAAACTATAATGTTTAATTCATTACATAGTTAAAATGAAATTTCTCAAAAGAGAATTGGCCAATTGATCTAGTAGTTACAGAGACAATAAATTTTTTCCTCAATTTATTGTTATTTTTATTTTCGTAAACCTTGCTCTTGTAAATCTATTACAATTTTGCTTCATGCCTTTGAATACTCCATTGGTTCAATTAAAATTTTGATGTTCACTTTGATAGACAAGTTGAAAATTTATATTGAAAATAAAAATGTTAAAAAATTCATTATGAAAATGGTCAAAGATAAATTTTATTCTATGAAAGATTGTGAATGAGCATAGTTTTGATCAGAGTTGTTGGTGTTATTATTATTATATTGTACATTTCTAACATCAAATTATATAACTTTTGTAAACTTATTGGAGTTTAAAATCTAAAAGCACAAATAGTCGTTTTCTTTAGAAAGTTTTTACCACACACAGGTTTTATTATAGGATTTTTGTAAATTTTTCCTCCAAAATACAACTAAGCCAAGATTTCTACAAATAGGAAATTTGGAAAAATTTTGTGAATTTATTAAAATTTGTATAGAAGTATTTAAATTCTGAATATGAAATCACTATTTATAGATAAGGGGTTATGACCCTTCAAAAGGTACTTTAAGGGAGTTACCATGATTTATTTTGCCATTAAGAACTGAAATATAAGCATTTGAGATAAGGCCAAAAAAAAAAAAAAAAGCATAATTGGGAATATATATATATATATATATATATCAAATGGTACGAGTTAGCTTTATATTGGTTTTTTTTTTTATTATTATTATTATTTTTTATAATCACAAGTTAAGACACAAAAATGAAAAACTCATAAAATATCTTAACATTGAATAAAAGCCTAAAAGGCCTCTATTCTTTTTCCTTTTTTGCTGAATAAAAGTCCCCTATTCAGAAAAATGTCACAAGCCCACTATCTCAGTTCATTAACTCTCCCGGGCCTGATCTTCTACTGGGCTTTGTCTTGCTAATTTCTTTCATTTTCTGCTCTTGGGCTTGGGTTCCTTGTTAGGTGAGGACCCACAATTTAGAAATAAAAAATCAGGCTCATGCCCTTGCATAGTGTTATCAGGCCCATCTAAGCAAATTATATTCTGTGCCTTGTACCCATTAAACAGTTGTTGAAAAGAATGTTTGAAATCAATTCATACTCTTCTACTCTTTGCAACAATATATCATGCCTGTTAAAGGACCAAGATCCATTCACTAGCACCGGTTCCCAATCTGCAAATGAGGCAAAAGTGAAAAGCATCTTATTGTCCCCCATATTGCGGATTTGAAAACCTGTTAAGCACTTCCTCTACTTTGCTCGGTACACATAACACAATTGCTCGGCATCCCAACCCCCCCCCCCCCCCCCCCCCCCTCTACACACACACACACACACACACACACACACAAAAACCAAAAAAAAAAAACTTGGGATTGGGGATTTATAGGTGATAGGGAGCTCCTCTCCCCAGGAAAGGGGCATTGGGCTGGGGTATTTATAAGCAACAATATGTTTATATATTGAACATAATTGAATCGAGAATATTAAGATTGATGAATGCAAATACCCAAAAAGATAGGATATAAAATTATGTAATTCAATTAAAAAAAGAGTGGCTCTCGTTGAAGAAAAGAAGAAGGGCAATTGATTGAGATAGTTTGGTATGTGCAAAGGAGAATTATTAATGAACCAATGAAAAGTAGTAATTTGATTCAAGTCAAGGGAACAAAAAAAGTTAGAGAAAGACATATAAAATAACACTAGTAATAGTACTTAAATAGGATAGAATGACAGGAAGAAAAAAAATGTGAACGCTATTGATTAGTATATATGGATTCACAGTCAACTCCAAATGTAAGGATTAAGTATTAACTTTGGTTTGGTAATTATCTCATAATAAAAAAATAAAAAATAAAAAAAAATAAAAAAGAAGAAGAAGAAGAATAAGAAGAGAGATCTTGTATCGTTTTTGACTGACCTTGATTAGTGAGTTGTTAAAATAAATACGCCAACACTAGGCCCAAATCCATAGCTAACCCCAAATTGTTTCTCTGTAGGGAGGTCTTTATGTGAGGGCTAGGAGCGTTAATGCTTTTACTTGCTCCACTAGTGCACCAGTCTCGTGTTCTACTTACAAATTTTAAGATGCATTTTAGTATTGTTTGTCTCATTGTTAGCCAAGAATCATCTCTTAAGAGAAATTAGCCTGTGCCTTAAAGGCGGATACTATATGCACAACACCAAGCAATCTATCGGATCCATGTATTGTTCAGCACATAAAAGGAAGTAATTTGTTGATGCATGTCTTCCGATCATGCATAAATGTTTCTATTAACAATAGATTTTATTGGCTATAGATACAGAACAGAGCTAGTCAATAAGGAGCTAGTTGTGGTAAGCTAGACAAGTTTCTCATCGAATTTGAATACACAGATCGTTACTCTTCTAACGTGAACAGGTGGGTTCGCTTCACAACAACCCACAAAGTCGAAAACCTCTATTTAGAATTTTATGGCACAGAGAAGCCAATACGTCTTGTCCTAGTTATTTGTTGCCTCGACTTCTATGCACTAATTCGACGTTAAAGTTGCTGTCTCTAAGGTTTTGCGACTTTGCAACAAAACCCATTATTTGTTGGACTTCGCTTGTAGGGCTATGGATTAGTTGTGCAAGTTTGACCCATGATATGATGCAGAATATTTTGTTGGCTAGTCCCGCTCTTCAGAGTTGAGATTGTATAACTTTGTACTTCAAGGTGAGAACGACTTTGCGTTTCAAGGTCAGAACGTGGTCATAAATTCTACAAGGCTGAAAAAACTAGAGCTAGGTGGAGATAAAGATCGTGCCAAAAATTATGATTATGCTACAGTAGAGATTTCAGCTCCTAATCTTCTGTCGCTAAGCATTTCCGGATTTATGTATAAAAGGAAATTCCAGTTGACGAATGTATTGTCTTTGGTCGAAGCTAAACTTAGTTTAATTTTGAATGTAAAAGTGATGATTATGGAAGAAAGTCTAGTTATTTAATCTATCAAAATGATTTAAGGGAACTTCTTTTGAAGCTTCTTCATGTTCCTAAACTTACCCTATCAACTTGGTGTCTTCAGGTAAGGTTTCTTTCGAGGCAAAAACTTAGGTACAATGCACAAAAATTAACTGTATCTTAGATTCCTCAATTAAATTTAATAATGTGGTTATATTGACTTATGAACAATTTGATTGATTTTAATTGTTATTATAAAAGATAACATTGTTTGGTTGCATCAGTTAATACAACTAAGTTTTGCCATTCTTTTAATATATTTGAAGAAAAGAGAGTCGATGATGAAGAGCTCCTTATTCTTTGCACATTCTACTTTTATAGTTGTTCCCTTATTCTATGTATTTAGGCATGTTACTAATTAGTGAGATTGGAATTGTAACTCAGCTGTAATGTAGAAAGGAAAACGGTCATGTTGACAGTGACATTGACCGTATGATTCTTGAACTTGGAAAACATATAAAACTATGCTTTAAATTCTTCTGACTGCCTAGCTTGGTGTCCATAGCATTTTTGTTTCCCTTTGGTTGTTTAATTTGGAGAATCTTAGTCATGACTTCTTCCTTTTAGAGGTTGAGCTTTGATACATGACAAGTGTCTTCTACAAAAAATGACAGATTGTAGGTTAAAGTTCGGAAATTATCCTCTCCTATAAATTGGTGATAAAACTGCTACTATGATATCTTTTAAACCTTGTGCAAAAGTGGGAACTTATTTTGGTGTCTAAATTTTTTTCAAAGGTGTGCATCACTTTTTGACAATCCCATCAAGTAGGGTTATTTAATATAAGAGCTGAAAACCAAGTTATGTCACCATGGGAATTTGGGGAAGGTTTAGGCTTGTAAACCCTTCCAAATTTGGTAGCTAGGGAGTATTATATAGATCAATGTGCAAGCTAACTATAAATGGTTCTATTCGTTGATAAGTTGGAAATTTTTTGTAATATACTTACCTTAGTAGTTGAGTCAAACTCCTGTCATAGAAGAAACTAAACTGTGTCAGTCCCACGATTTAATTAGAAGAAAAAAAAATCATACCATTCTTGTGCAACTAATAATGCCATTGGGTCTTTTCTACTTTCCTTTTGTAAAACTTCATTCTATCAACTAGTAATGAAGTCCATTAGGCCATTATCCCCTCTTTGCTAGGAATGATCAATATTCTCTATACATGATATGAAAACATACTTTCTAAAGTCATTTGAACTTATCAATTCTAAACTGTATTGTTCTCTTGTTTCTCTCTTAACAATATTGGAAGTGAAAACTTGGCTATCTCCATGGGCAAATCCCAAATCTTTGGTTTTGGACACAGAGCTTGACAAATGAGACCTTTCTTGGAGTAAAGGTAAAGTTTAGCTACAAAATTAGTTGTAGTCTAAGACTATAACCTTACTCAATAAAATAAATATTACTACATATTTTGAAAATTTAACTGTTGAATTGCATGTTCTTTATATTCTTAATACACATGTCAAATTTTGTGTTAATCGGATATTTTTTACTATATGTTCTATAAGTTTATATTTTATACATAATTTTAAACTACAAAAACTTACAATTTAAATAATTTATTGATGACATGGCTATTATTCTTTAATTCTTTAGAAATTTTGTAAATATGGAGGATATAAAAAAAAAAGGTAATTCAATGATAGATTTATCAAAATTTACCTTCTATAAAAAAATACTAAATAAAATTGTAGTTTAAGATTATAACCAATTTTATAACTAAATTAAATCCTTTAGAATACTTTATAAATATCAATTGAACTTTCAGTTTGAATGGCTTGTTGAACAGGTCAAAAAAATAAAATGACTTCAAATCTTACTCTCTTGTCAAATGCTACTGTTGGGTCCAGCTCACTCTCTTGTCAAATCTCATTAATGAGCTTGTCTCTTATGGCTTGTTTGGAAGTTTAGAGAGGGAGGAGAGTAGAGGGCAGTAGAGGAGAGGAGAGTAGTGGAGAGGGGAGTAGAGGGGAATAGTTATTTTTTACCTTGTTTAAATGTTTTTAAAATTAGTAAGGGGGAAGGGAGTAATTAGTCCTTCCACTTGTTTGGATGTTTTAAAAATTAGGATAGACAGGAGAAGAAATTATTTAAATAGACAAATTTACCCCTATTTGAAAATGCTTAATTTAATTCCCAATTTCCGATGATTTTAATCTTCAATACTTATTTTGCTCAAATAAATAAATTAATTAATAAATAAATAAAAACTTATTTTGCTATGTGTTGACTCTTCTCGCTTACGTGGCAGCTACTGACAGGACAACCTTAAAACAACAATATGAAATATAAAATGAAAAACCTGCAACACAGAATAGGATTATGTGAGAGTTACAGAAAGAAATGAGGAATTGCAATGGAAAATCAAATCAACAATGAGCAAAATCAAAAGAATTACTCAACCTATTGTGAAAATATAAGCTACGCCCACATAAATTTCAGCCAACGTAAAGTAAATTTAAGTTAGAAATTCATTTCTGAGGCATAAAGGCACCATGTTTGGTTACCTAGAAAATGACGAAAAGTAGAGAAAAACCAAACACAAATTAGTCTAGGTAGCAAACATGTTTTCAGTGATCATTACATTAGCGTTAGCAACCAGATGGGCCAAAATTGTGGTTGTTCCTTGAGATAAAGAATATGTTTCTTCAAGTACAAGGATTTTTAAATATGTTTTTCCATTTCTGCTTTGTTTGCTTGTTAAATTTGGGTTTTGATAGAGAAATGTGAGTCTAATGTGAACTTATTTTATATAATAGGTTTGTAATTTTGTTAATTTAGAAAGGGTAAATTGGAGAATTCATTTGGTCAATAATTTATCTGTTCTACTCTCCCTCCAAATCTCTCCAATTTTGAGGAATTAAAAATGAGGAGTTAGAGGTAATTGAGACCCCTCCAAACCCCTCCCCCTTCTTCCTTAAAAAACTTTCAAACAAGGTAATTGAATTACTCTCCCTCCTTCTACTCTACTCCCCCTCCTTTTTTAAACATCCAAATAGACCATTAATTAAATGTCCCCAAAGTCAGACTTCTCTAATAGAGAAGTGGTGCAAGGCATGTGGAACACGCTGATGTTGGCTAAAGGGAAATTGATAGCCACACAAATTGAGAAATAAAAGCTGCACGTGTGGGTTTTTTAAAGTTTAAGGTCTGTCTGTTTATTTCGTAGAATTGAAAATTTTTTATTAAAAGTATTATAAATAATGGTAAAAGTTAATTAAAATAGTATAAGAGGATTCTTAAAAAAAAAAAATAGTATAAGAGGACTTAAAAATAGTACTAAAAAGTACAATAAAACTCATATATAGTAGCAAAAATAAACTTAAATAGTAAAATAAGATTGCAAATTCCATCCATGTCAAACGCACGATAATTCAAATTGAATAGACAAAAGAGAGGAACAAAGACTATTCGGCCATTTTTGAGAGAAAGAGCTCAAGTAAAAGAGAGACAAGCGGAGAGGGCTAGAGAAGCAATACAAAAATATAAGAGAGAAGAAACACAGTGAAACTGAGTTAGTGTATGTTTGGATAATGCTGAAATGATTTTGTAAGCTGCGTCCAGCATTTTGGTGTGGGTTAAGTGCACTGTTCACGGGACCTACAAGTACGGATTTTAGCAAAATCAATTTTAAAACTGGGTCTCACAGCACTATTCAAACATTTAAAAATTATTTTATTACATTATTTTCAATTTTCAACAATAAGCAATATCCAAACACACCCTTAGAGTGAAAAAGAAAAGGTGACTTTTTTTTTCTTCGCTCAAGCTACACATAAGAAGGAACATAAATTGGTGGAGTTTTCTTAGAGTTATTTTGGATACTACAACCACAGAAAGTTGAAGTAAGTTTTTAAAGGGAAGGTCTTTTCTACTATCTTTGTTGTATCTCCAATTTTATTGTGAACTCAAGTTTGGCATAGACTTGAGAGTTACAGTCTCTATTTTTTATAGTGGATTTTTTGGAGCTTTTTCCCGGGAGGGTTTTCCATGTAAGATTTGTGTGGCTGTATTTCTATGGTGCATGCCAGAAAAATTTTATTTCAATAATATTGATATTACTTGATAGTCTTCTATATATATAATAATAGGTAAAACTGAGAGAAAATTCAATTAGATTTCAAATTTGAATTTAATTAGAGTCTAATTTTGCACCACGTGTCCCACAAGTAAGTTAATTCAATGTAAAAATTGGATTTCAGTTAGAGTTTAATTTTACGACATGTGTCCCATCTAATTTAAATTTTTTAATTTTTGTACCAAATGAGTTAATTTAGTGTAAAAACGAGAAGTCCAATATAAGTAAACTATTAAAAAAAAAAAACAATATAATTTTTTAATGATTTTTATATTTATGAGTTTTTTTTTTCTTTGGTAGAACTAAAAACAATTTAAGTTTATAAGCCATCTATATATATATATATATATATATATATATATAAAGCTGAGAAAATTCCAATTAGATTTTAAATTGGAATTCAATTACATTCTAATTTTGCGTTACGTGTTCCATCTAATAAAAAAGTTTAAAATTTTGAACCAAGTTAGTTAGTTCAGTGTAAAAACTAGATTTCAATTAGAGTTTAATTCTAGGGCACGTGTTCCATCTAATTGAGGTTTTTTTTTTTTTTTTTTTTTTTTTTTTTTTTTTTTAATTTTTGTGTCAAATGAGTTAATTTAGAGTAAAAAACGAGGAGTGTAATATAAATAAACCATAAAAAATATAATCGTACATCTAACACTATATATAAAATTAGAGGAAGAGAGAGTTTAAATGATTTTATATTTATGAGCTTTTTATATAACTAAAAACAATTCATTTGGCACAAAAATGATATATATATATATATATATATATATACACATTTATATATATATATATGTAAAACTTAAAGAAAATCCAATTAGATTCTACAATTGAAGTCCAATTTTCGACGTGCCCTAAATTATTTATTTTAGAAAGAGTTTTATTTCTTAATTTTGGAATGTGGGACCATATCATAAATATCCATTAAAATGAATTATTGTGTACAAAAACCAAAGAGTCTAAAATTAATGAAAATAAAAATATTTAAAAATTGATAATTTACATTTTCTACCTAATAACATTCTTACAAAACTTTTTAAAGAGTTAAAAAATATATATAAGAATGACCATCAATAATATTTAAATTATATATGTAAGATTATTATACTATGCATCTTAATATGTATCTTTTAAATATATCCATGCATATGCATAGGATTACAAGTTAGTTTATTTTAATTCATATATACATACAGTTATTGACATGGACACATATATATTTAGATTAGGCTAGAGTATAATTTCTATCTTGTAAAAAAAAAAAAAAAAACATTGCATGGACTAGTGGTTAATTAGTAGTATGCACTAAGCTTTTTCATACATCCCTTACTCATACGAATATTTTTCACATAAATTAAAAAAAAGAGTTTAATACCCATTATAAAAATCTACTTTTATATTTTATTTTATTTTTTTATCTTACCTATTTTCTCTTCAAAAAAATTCATGTTATATTATTTATTTTATAATACATTTTATTAAAATATCAAATTTTCTTGATTATTTTTTTAATTATTCTTCTTTCTTCATTCAAAACAATCATAATCTACTCTCTTTCTTCATCTTTCGAAAAAAAAAAGAATAAAAAACTAAATACAAA
Organism: Quercus robur; assembly: GCF_932294415.1. Lineage (NCBI taxonomy): Eukaryota > Viridiplantae > Streptophyta > Magnoliopsida > Fagales > Fagaceae > Quercus > Quercus robur. The sequence goes on along the minus strand of NC_065538.1, from coordinate 83,149,135 downwards.
ATAAATAATACTAGTATAAATTTATCGTAGCAAACTTGTGAATTAACACAATTATATATTGATTTGGTTATTTTTGGGCAAAATTGTGTAATTTTACAACTTCTTTTTTCTATTATACCCAAAATGAGTGCTTTACGGCTTATAGGGAGGAAGAATAATTTCAGGGAACTGAGAAGTCTCGGCGTCTCACCATTCACTATTGAACTGAGAGTGAGAATGGAGGAAGAAAGCTATGGTTCTAGCGAAAGAAGCTCAACTTCCAGCGAGGAGAGCGCTCCCTATTCCACTGATAATTCCAGCCATGCTACAAACCCCATGAATTCTGAAGAAGAAGAAGAAGAAGAAGAGTCAAGCTCAAGCGATGATTATCCAAGCAAGCGCCGCAAACATGGACCAATCGTAGAAGAAGAAGATCGAATCAGCACCTTACCTGACTCCATCCTCCTCACCATTCTCTCCTCTTTGTGCACTAAAGACGCTGTGAGAACGGGCGTTTTATCCAAAAGATGGGCCTATCTCTGGACCTTCGTTCCCTCTCTCCGTTTCACAGATTATTACCTCCGACACGCCGCCGATTACGCCAGTTTTGTGGATAATGTCCTGCTCCTACACAGAGCTTCGAAACTCACAAATTTCTCCGTCGAAGTCGAGTACAATCCAGAGCTAAAGCCTCGTGTCGATCTTTGGGTTCGTTTCGCCACAACTGCCAAGGTAGACCAACTTAGTCTACTTTTATCATCTTGTTTTTACAAATTGCCCCAGCATCTCTACGCCAATGAGTTTGTTTCTGAGTTGGATTTTAGAGCTTGCGAAATTAAGCCTAATGGGTTAGTACGTTGGAGTTCACTCAAGCGCTTGTGTCTTTGGAATGTGGCTTTGCCCAAAGATGTGCTAAATCAAGTGTTATTGGGTAGTCCTAGACTTGAATTCTTGGAATTGCGTAGTTGTGATAAGTTTAATCGGTTGGATATTGTGTCCGAGAGTTTAAAAAAATTGGTGATGGATTCTTATTGTGAAGACGGGTTGGAATTGGAAATTGTTGCTCCAAAGATCGAGTCTTTAGAAATTATAGGGGAATTTTATGGTATGAAGAAGTGCCAGATAAAGAACGCTTCGGCATTAGTTGAGGTTAGGCTCGATTTCGAAATAACGATGGAATATGAAGAGGAAGAGCAGGAGGAGGATCATTATAAGAACTGTGAAAACGTTGTGAGGGAACTTTTTGAGAGTCTGCATCAAGTCAAGAAACTTATTGTTGGCAGATGGTGTCTCAAGGTTGGTTTTTCTTGATTACTCAATCAAAATTTTTTTTTTTCTTTTAATTCTTTGGTTTGTCATATGTACCACTTCATGTTTTTCTTGATTACTAATGTCGATTTCCATTTGCAGAGACATGACTGTATCTAGATTGTTTTGGTTGGTGGTCCCATTGCTTAGCTAGGCTTGAATATAGAATAATGCACAGCGTATAGTGCTCTTTTTAGTGACAAGTTATTAATACCAAAAGGAAAAATCATTTTTTAATTTATAAGAGTATTTGAAAATTACCATACTCTATTGTGAGTTGGGCTTAGCCAACACCTTAAAAATTGAGATTATGGCTTGGTTTTTGTTGTTGTCGGTCTGACTTTTCTGCCTAACATCTTGATTTTAACATGAGTTGTAGTCAATCAATAATTAAAGGAAATTATAGTATTGGTCCAATTTCATGAGTTGATCTATTGAGTTATATACACTGCTTTTAGTTTCATGATGAGGTGTAGGGCACTTGCTTTAGTGCCAAATAATGATTCTTCATGATGATTTGTCAACTGTAAATCAAGGTTCCTAAAAGGCCTCTTTTATTTTATTGTCATATAGGATATATTGACATTTATTTAAGTTAGTGTTCTGGAAAACATGTTAGCTAAATTGTTCTCTGGCAATGTATATTACAATTGGTCGTGTGGTTTATTCTATTGTTCACTTTACCTTATTGTGTTCTTCCTTTTACTTTGATCGACGTAGGTTCTGTCTATAATGTCAGTGAAACATCTGTCTTGTCCGGTGTTAAATTGCAAATGTCTAACGATGAAAACAAGCATGGAAAAATGGAATCTTCCTGGCATTGCAAGCCTGCTTCAAAGTTCACCTTATGTGGAGACATTGGTTATAGATATCATATTCTCCAACCACGACTCAGAGGTTTGTTTTTCTTGGTCCAATTTCCTAGATGTCATATCATAGGAACTTTAATGAAGATAATACTAAAATATATATAAAATTTTGTTTAATGTGTCTATTAAGGAAGTAATAAGGACCATGATTTTAAATAGAATAAGATGAAGGAAAAGAATACATGTGACCCTTCAAGATCATGACACAGCCAAAAGTGGACACGTATCGTAATCCTGACGGGTCCAGTGCATAGAAGCACTACACCCAATCTTTGCCCATTGATTTATCACCCTTTAAACCCCAAGATCCCAAATCACCTATCCATGAAAATAGCCTCAAATACCCCCATGAAAAGGCTAAATACTGTGCATGAGTTACTCTTCATTGTCCTGGAACAGCAACCCAAGTTTTAGTCATTACCTTTTGTTGGATTTCCAAATCCTACTATTCCTATTCTCATTAGAAACCCTATAATCCTCATTTCTTACTATTTTCCAGCCATTTTCCTTCCAAAGCCACCTAACCTTAAATCCTCAAGATTGAAATGTCCAAAGCTGACTCCCTTTTCCTGCGCCAACTCCTTTATAACATGACAAGATATCATAATTTAAAAGTCAACTTCAAAATGAGCTAATGTACTTCTATTTTGCAGTTTCTAGACAGAATCTATGATGAAGTGAACCATTGGAAATCAAAAGAGGTCTATTTCAAATCTTTGCTACAATGCCTCAAGACTGTCAAGATTTTTGGTTTTGGAGAAAGGTTCCACACAAAGGATGTATTCATTTTAGTTGTAGAATTTCTACTTAAGAATGCAAAGGTACTGGAGAAGATGGTTATCACTGAACCATGGGTCATGCAAAATGGAATACATAATATGCAACTTAAATTTCTACAAGTGTCTCAAAAGTTGTTAAGCTTCCCCAGATCCTCTCCTCATGCAGTGGTTATGTTCCCATTTTAGTAAAATCATTTTAAGTTGTTCGATGCTCTTAAATGATGAAATTCTCATAAATTAATTGTAGTTATGTAGATTAGTCTGGTTCAATGAACTAAAATCTTGCTATGATTTGCTCTAGCTTCCAATTTCATGTACTTATGTTTTCATTGTGATGTTAAACTTGCTTTAAGATGCTAAATATCAATGGTTATGTTGCTTAATTTCCATCTCAATTAAAGGCACTTCAACATGTTTGGTTGTGTTGGCAGAGGAACTGACCAATGCATATCTTTTTGGCTAAATACCAATACATCTCATTATCAATACAAAACGAAACACAACGAATTTAGATTAGCTGGAGGTGCTGCCTGTGCTTGTTGGAAGTCTTGCAGTAGCTGCATTTTCTTTTTTCACTGCTAAGGTAGACCGACTTAGTCTATGTTTATCAGCTCCTCATTTAAACCCTTATGGAAATGATGGATACACATTGCCGCAGCATCTCTACGCTGATGAGTTTGTTTCCGAATTGGATTTTCATTTCTGCGAAATTAAGCCTAAAGGGTTAGTGGGTTGGAGTTCACTAAAGTGCTTGTGTATCGGGTACATGGCCTTGTCTGAAGATGTGACAAATAAAGCGTTAATGGGCAGTCCTAGACTTGAATTCTTGAAATTGCAAAATTTTATTGACTTTAATCGGTTTGATATATTGTCGGAGAGTTTGAGAAAACTGGTGATAGATTCTTGTTATTAGAAATGCCATGAGCCGATAGAATTGGAAATTGTGGCTCCAAAGATCGAGTCTTTGGAAATTCTGGGGAATTTTTATGGTAAGAAGAAGTGTGAGATAAAAGGACGGGTCAGCATTGGTGGAGGTTAAGCTTGATTTCGAAATATCGATAGATTATGAAGTTGACGAGGAGGAGGAAGTTCGTAAAGACAGCGTAGAAGTTGTGAGTGAACTTTTTGAGAATCTGCATCAAGTGAAGAAACTTATTGTTGGCAAATGGTGTCTAAAGGTTGGTTTTTCTTGATTGCTCTTTTCTCTCTTATCATTTTTTTTTTCCGCAATACTTCATGTTTTTCTTGAATGCTAATGTTGATTACCATTTGCAGAGACATGAATGTATCAACATTATATGATTTGTATCTTTTTATTGTTGGTAGTCTCATTCCTTTGCTAGGCCTGAATATAGAATAAAACACAGCATCTGGTGCTCTTTTTAGAGACAAATTACTGTACAATTTGATTTTGCTTAATATTGTTTGGTTGCATTAGTTAATACAACTATATAGGTAGTTAAATTCACCTCACTATACTTAAATTTTGCCATTCTTTTAATATATTTCAAGAAGAGAGCGAGTTGATGAAGAGGACCTTCTTTGCATATTCTACTTTTATAGTTGTTCTCTTTTTCCATGTATTTAGGTATGTTTCTAATTAGTGAGATAAGAATTGTATCTCAGCCTATAATGTATAAAAGAAAAATGGTCATGGTGACATTGACAGTATGATTCTTGAAATGGGAATATGTACAAAACTACACTTTAAATTCTTCTCTAATAGTGAACTGCCTAGAAGAGCTTGGTATCCATGGCATTTTTGTTTCCTTGTGGTTGTTTGATTTGGAGAATTTTTAGTAACTTATTCTTTTTAGAAGTTGAGCTTTGATTTGATGGCAAGTGTTTTCCACAAAAAGGGTATTGGGTTTGATTTCGGGAGTCATCCTCTTCTATTAATAGGTATAATGGTTGTTACCTTAACCTTTCTTAAACCTGCGCAAAAGTGAGAACTCTGTTTATTGAGTAAGACCTTTTTAGTGACTAAATTTTTTTAAGGTGTGTATCACTTTTGGACAATTCCATCTAGTTGGGTTATTTGATATAAGATCTGATACCTCTAGTTATGTTCGAGTGGGAATTTGGTGATGGTTTAGGCTTGGAACCTTCCAAATTTGGTAGCCAGTGAGTATATATAGAGCAATGTGCAAGCTAACTATAAATGATTCTCTTCGTTGATAAGTTGAAAATATTTTTTAATATACTTGTCTTACTAGTTGAGTCACACCTTGTCATAGAAGAAACTAAACTGCATCAGCCCCATGGTTTAATTAGAAAGTAAAAAACAAAATTTCATACCATGTACGCTCTTGTGGCAACTAATAATTAATGGTACAAATCATGTCATTAGGTCTTTTCTATTTTTCTTTTGTGGCAGCCTGACGAGTGTCAAGGAAATTCAAAAAATCCATTCTCTCAACTATTAATGAAGGAAAATTATTGTATACTTTAGGAGTACCATAAATGCATATTCCTCTCTTGCTTACATGAATTGTGTCTCACTATTATGTGAGAGAGAGAGAGAGTTGGGTATGCATTTATGGTATTTCGGAAGTATTCTATAATTACTCATTAATGAAGCCCATTTGACCATTATCTCCCACCCTTTGCTATGAACTATCAATATCGTCTATACATGATATGAAAATATACTTTCTCAATCATTTGAACTTATCAATGCTAAACTGTCTTGCTTCTCTCTCTTAATGCTGTAAGGTATTAACAATATCAGAAGTGAGAACTTGGCCATCTCCATTGGCAAAGTTCGTATAAACTTTAGTATCTTTCCACTTCTATTTGATCTATCTCACCTTTAAAATACCCAATTTCAAATGGAAATGATTTTTTTTTTTCTTTCTTTCTTGTCAAGCCTTATTTCCACTTGCTTTAAGATATACCCATTTAAATCGCAGAATAGGGCATTTGGGTGTTTGTCTCGGCATCTCAAGACTGTTGAGATTGTTGGCTTTGAAGCAAAGTTTTTTGGGTTGAAATATTTAACTGGACTTGTACAATTTCCGCTTAAGCATGCAAGGGTGCTTGAGAAGGTAGTTATATATGGAAAAGCTGAGGCTAGTAATCAAACCCCAACTCTTTTTGAGGCATGCAGATTACTTGAGGTCATTTACTATTTTTATCATACCAATTAAAGATCCTCTCCAAATGTTGTGGTTGTGTTCTCCTGGGGCTCTATCAGAACTCTCATAAACAACAGTTTCATAATTACTATTGCTTCAATTCATGCTTAGAAATTTTCCTTCTTTTAAGAGGACTTTATGACCAAGCTTTTCAATAGCCTACGCTCAAAATGTTGTAATGTCATCTTCTTGGTATTAAATTATTAATACAGCATCCAATTCGTGGATATATGTTACAGTGATGCCATTTTCTCTTGTCTAATCTTTTTGCTTTTGAATTTGGAGTAGTTTGATTCAAAGTTCTCTGAACTAAATATCAATCGAACTTTTGGTTTGAAACTTTGAATGGCTTGTGCCTTGTTGAACGGATCAAACAATAAAATGACTTCAACATACTAGAAAACGTTTGTTATAGACTTATAATCAAATGCTATTGTTATTCGTGTAAATGCTTTGATTGGATGATATGAAAAGCTTTAGGAAGAGGGAAATAGGGAATCATTTCTCATCTCAAGGATCCAATTTGGCATTATCACTCAGTTCCATTCTGATTTCTGTCCCTTTTTTCAATATGAATGACTACTTAACTTATGTAAACAGTTCACTAATAGTATTAGAGATTGGTTTTATTTTTTTGGTCAACTGGTAACATGACATGCTGTTCTCCATTAAAAAAAAAAAAATCTTCTACACGTTATAAAATTGTTTGTTAAAGTATTCTGCATCGTGCTATTTGATTGAAGCATGATTAAGTCTTTAGAACATGAATTTCAGGACCAAAACAGATCACCTAAATGCAATTTTTTTTTTCTCTTTTTGAGAAGAACCTGAATGCAAACTTGGTTATTCACTCAGTATTTGATTATTTGGTACTAAACAAAAAGAGAATTAAGAAGACGCTTGTCTTGATTGTTTAAAGAAAAAGAAATAAAGGAAGAAAACAAATCTTCTTATTTTGGTTTTTGTAAGTATACAAGTCATTTGATGATTGATATTAGAGACAGAGATGAACGAGTAATTGATATTTGACACATGCAGAGTGTAATCTTGGTATCACATATAAAATTTTATCAATTGCTTTGCGTGTATTCTTAATTCAAAGATATTCCTCTATTATTAATTTTTTTTTTCTTTTTGTATACGATATTGTTTGAACTTTTAGTATTTTCTCCATTATATATGGATTTTTTTTTACCCTTAGACTAAGATTGTTTTTTACCATTAAAGTCAAAACAAAATATTTTTCTTTTCATTAGAACCAAATTGTTTACTAATCTTACTCCTTTGCTTACTATAAATACCATATTTTACTTGTAAATCTTCATTCATTAATGTTAAGCAAAATTCTTAGTCAATTCTTATCCTTTTTTTTTCCTCATTTCTCCACTTCCTTCTCTTGGAGGTTTGGCTACCCCAAATTAGCATATACTTCTTCTCAAAAAAAAAAAAAAAAAAAAACAAAACAAAACAAAACAAACAAACAAACAAATTAGCCATATGCTTCACAATCCCAGGAAAGGATCCCCTCCCATTCTAAATCCTCCAATTTTTTTTTTTAAATTTTTATTCATTAATAAGACATGTAATATTTAAAAAAAAAAAAAAAAATCTATGCAAACCATATAAAATCAAATAAATACTACATGTCTTACTTCTATCTAATAATTGGAGATAATCCCCTAAAACCCCAAGCAATCTAGTTCTGAACACTCTCTTGTCTCCTATAGGACAAGTTGACCTCATCTCCCCCCCCCCCCCCCCCAACAAAACCCCATCCACCAAAAAAAAAAAAAAAAAAGTGTTAAAGACAACTTCAAACTCATGTTGGATAAAGTGAGGCCAACTTGATATTGGAAACCAACTCATGAAATCATCAAAGTGGATGAGGCTTGGTGGAGATATTAGCTAGCTAATCCTGTGAGTAGGCAGCTCATAGCTGTAAATTAAGTACCTTGAAGCAAATGATCATGAAAGAAGTGGTAATCAATCTCAATAAGTTTAGTAAGCATATGAAAGATATTATTGTGGGTATCTTAACAACATTTCAATGGTCACGGTGGATTGAAGTCTCTGTGAGACAATCAACTCCAAGATCGAGTAGGAACCAACGCAACCAAAGAGCTTGGTTGTGGACTTGTGGTGCTAGCAAGTGCATGATATTTTGCCTCAATACTAGAGAGAGTAATGCCAATTTGTTTCTTGTTGTGCTAAGAGATGAGGGAATCACCAAGAAATAAGCAATACCCTGTAGTGACCAATGGTCAGTGGGATTGCCTATCCAATCTGCATTTTAGTAAGCTGGAAAGTCAATGGAGAACAACAGGAAAAGAGAAATCTATGGAACATGGTGTCTTTCAGATATTGGAGGACTCTAGGAACATCAGCATACTGAGAGGACCATGTTGCAACCATGAATTAACTGACATTGAGGATTACATAGGAAATATCTAGGCAATGAGATAGACTAGACTCCCAACTTGCTATCTACAAAGGGTCGCATGAAGAAGAAGTTCTCCATTAAGTATACTGTGTTAAAAGATTGATTTTCTTATCGTATAAAATAGCCTAAAATATTATACAAGGGACTATTTTATAAAGAAAAAGGTTCTCCAATATGAGTGTAATAAAAGTAAATGTAGTACAATAATTCAAAAATCTTAAAGCCCGTTGAGATTGTATTGTAACAAAATGTATCTTATTTATCCGTTTGTCACTCTTTTATTTTCCTTTTAAGAGCTTAGAGGTTAGAGTAAATAATTCCACTATCATCTCTAGAATCCCTATTAAAGATCAAGGAACCCAATAATAATAACTTAAAAGTGCATATACACATACATATAATTGTATGTATATTGTTATCAATATTTATTCATATCAATAAAGAGTATTTAGCTTTTAAGATAATTGATTACATTAAGGGGAAGATGAGATGATGAAGGTGGTGCCTACAAATTGAAACTATGGCTGTTGAAATGGAAGATTGGATGACGGCGTTGTCTCCTAATTTTCTGTGACCTGATTTCTTTAGCAACGCTTGTCTGAAGAGTTGGAGGACCCCACACACAACAACATCAACATCAATGTAGCCCCATTTCCCTAATATATCCCCAAAGATATTTGCAACATGACAAAGGAAAGGCAATCAAGAAAGCCTTTGGTGTAGTACAACTAAAGAGGTTAAACTTTGTTATTAAGAATTTTTTTTTTCCTGTTTCGTTTAGTTTTATTCCATCCATTTATGTCAAATATTTTGTTCACATCTTGTCCTAAGCTTGATAAATAAAGGAGGGTTGTGGTAGATTGATGGCTTATGTGAAATTTAGTTACTATAGACATGTACACAATAAGGTGTCCCTGACAAGTAAAAATACACGTGGCCATCCTTCACTAGTCTATTGTTATTGTTGGGACTAAATTTGGTTGTCGTCATCATCATTGTCATTCTTGTTGTTATATTATTCTTTTAATTTATGTTTTGAACAAAAGTTGAGATGCTATACCTTTGAAGTCTGGTCTCGAACCATAATAAATATTGATTGAACTTGCAAGTTTTTGCTGACATGAATCCGTGTGGGCTAAAATTTCATTATGCTGCATCTTCTCAACCATTATCCTCTTATCCTTGCATGCCTCCCTTGCTGCATTTTGTCTTTCCCAAAGATGCCACAAACCAACCACAACAGCTCCAAAGATAAAGACACTTACAAGCATGCAGATTAGAAGGAGAAGCCCTTTGTACCACCATGGAGATATGTCATAAGGGTTTATGTAGAGAGTATCCAGTAAATACAGTAAGATAACAAAGCCTAGTGTAGACAAGATAACATATAGTCCAGACCATATATTATTTCCTGTACCAACCAAAACTGACATGCTGCAGTTGTTAGACACAGGAGGAGAAGAGTTTGTAGCCTCGTGTACTTGACCCTCTTCCTGCAAATAAATAACAACTATTAAATGTCACAATATGAACATGATAACTTTAAATACAAAACAAAATAATAAGGGTTTAAGAGCATTACTAAGCATACCAATGGAGGTTGTGATTCTTGAGTGACAAAAATGTGAATCTCATGATTTAGTTTATCCAAAAAAAATGGACAGATTGATTCCATATCATTGGTAGAAAGAAGAGGAAGCTCGGTGATCTTTTCACAGCCCAAACAATCAAGATGTTTCGAGGCAAACAAGATTTTCCTTCCCTAGTACGATGGAGAATGTCACTCAAGATAGCCAGAAATGGTGATACTCCTACGCCTCCTGCTACTAAAATAAGGTTTTCATACTTAAAGAACCAAATGGTGAAGTTAGTTCATAAAATAGAAGATAATATGAAACTTAAAATTAAGCTTAATATCTAGTAAATTCTAGTGAAATTGACTGTTTGGGTGCATACATCAAGTGATATGGTAATTCATGCCCATAAGGCCCCTCAACAGAAGTTGTTATCTTTGTTTGAGGCCGGAGATGTAGGTCAGCTTCAAAACTATTCAAGATATTTCCTCTGAGCTTTTCTGTCCATTTCCCAATAACTTTAATGAGAATGGATAGATGATATTTACCATCCAGAGGACTAGATGAAACACTGAAAGGATGCCACTGCAGCCAAGATAATTCCCGAACTTGAAGGAAAATAAAACTGAGGGCATTGTACCGTAGATCTACATCGTTGAAGAAAAGTGTCATAGCTATGGTAACAACATAAAAACAAGGAAACTACAAATTTGTGGGGAACTAGTATTACTTGCATGTTTTGAAAGCACCAATTCCACAGTTCCACAAGAAAGACACTTGATTGAAATGATATCAACAGTCTTTCATGATTGGCAGAATCTCAAAAAACGATCTAGAATGAAAAGAAATATTCCTCCAGCAGATACACAGAACAAGAAATGCCCAACATGCAAAGCTTAAAAGACAATAAAGATTACATATAGTTGATGAGTGTAAAAGAATAACTCAAACTTCTTCTTTCTCACTAGATGAAGTGATGTCATCCATATTAGTAGACCAGCTGCCAGACTTATAACACCTGGAAAATGAGAAACACTGAGATCTACCCACTGAAACATCTGCATCAAACAATTAGAGATATAAGCTGCGTCATCTTCATATGACCTTATATTTCTTTCCATGAAGGTATTCTTAGATACATTCTATAAAGGAAGAAAAAGCATATGGTTTAGGACATTGACAAGGGTTACAAAAGGAGATGGGTTGCTCGTCTTTCTTTTGTTATGCTACTCGATGACTTAACTTACCTCTCAATTAAGTCTTGAAGAAGAGGATGAAATTAGTTACAGCCTAGTTCTACACAATTTAAAAATGGCTTGAACGGAAATTGGAACAGATTTTGTGTGATGAGCATCAAATTAATTAGAGATACATATAAACCCATATCAGCTTGGCTTCTTCCAAAACCAAGGAAGCATTCTAACCCATGCATGCATACAAAAATACCAAGCACTACATAAGCTAAAAGATTATGACTACAAGCCAAGACTGAAGGGACTCACTTCTATGCTCATGTTTTTATTTATTTATTTTTATCATGAACTAGTTAGAATCATGAATGTTTTGTCATGTGAAAAAGACAACATGGACAGGAGCCAAAGGTCATCAAACAAGTTAGGTCAATGACTTGTAAATTAGCACCATGCTTTCATAGTTTGTGTGTGCTAAGCAATTATTAGCGACCAAATGATTGAATCAAGAAGAAGATATATTAAAAAGAAAAAAAGGAAGAAGATATTTGTAGCAACAATCAGTATACAATCACCAAACAGTCTTAGCAAGAATATCAATATGATCTATCCAATGATCAAGAGTTGTTGAAGTAGAAGAATTTGCATCATAACATAAAAGGTTGTCAACAGGTATTTTAACCACAAAACAATCACAAAATCCCATTCTAGAACTGTTTATAGTGTCGTGCTTGTGTCTTTGAACAATCACTACATTATCTATATCTATATATATTTAAAAGTTGAAACGTAGTATTTATTGTTATTATACTCCAATTAAGCCACATCAGCAGTCATGTCATTAACATTTTTCTCCCAATTTTTATATGATTTTTTAACATTTAAAGTGAATTAAAAACTCTATTAAATACAATCAAAATATCATATTTATCTTATTTTTAACTATTCTTATTTATTATTAAATTTTCAATTCCATTTTAACTTTTCATATTCTCACTACTCTCTACCTTCTTCAAACTTTGTCATTCCATTTAAAATTTTCATATCCCTACTACTCTCTACTTTAATATCACTATTTTTCTATCCCTTTATCTTCCTTAATTTTGAATCTTCTTATTTTTATTCTTATCCTCATACTATACATTTGTCATTCTCTCTCTCATATATTCCATGCATAATTTTCTATTTTTTTCACAAACAAAAGGCTCTCTCTCTCTCTCTCTCTCTCTCTCTCTCTCTACTTTAGGTTGATGAACATTTGTATTCTTTAGAATTCTCCTTTGGGTTGATATGATTTAGTTTTGTGTTTTATGTTGTTATCTTTTTTATTCTCATTGATTGCTAAATGTGATCATATTGAATTATGAAGATAGTATATAAAAATATAATGTTATTTTATTGCATAGCATAACTAAAATCATTTGGTTTTATTTCTATACATTTCATTTTTACTATTTTTCTTCTCATCTTATTTTATTCAAACAATAAATTCAGCAACATCCTCCATATCATTAAATTATTTATATTTTTTTCTCATTTTTGTAAAATTAAACATATAATATTTTATTTAAATTCAAAAAATAAAAATTTTTCTTCTAAAGTCTTCCCATGAAATGTTACAATGCATCAATGGAAAAATGAAATACAAAACAAATACCAATTTTGAAACACTAAATTAAAATATATATATATATATATATATATATATATATATATATATATATGAAACCAAACATAATATGAAAAAACTAATAGTTATGGATATACTAACTTAATGGAAGCAAAATAGAGTGAAAAAAAAAAAAAAAAAAAAAACCGTTATAGTACATATTTAGTACATTAGAGTTATCATCAAATTTGGAAAAACAATAAGATGCCAATGGAGAGAGAGAGAGAGAGAGAGAGAGATTTACGGGTAATAAAGTGTAGATGGAGAAAGAAAAAAAAAATCAAGTGTCAATTTGTAACCGTTAATTAGAAAACAAAGAGACCGACGGGAGGAGTAGAGAATAAAATAGAGACAACCTTATGGAGGACATCAAAAACTTTACTTTTACTTTTATTTTGGCCGATTTTTTTTTTTTTTTTTTTTTTTGCATCTCTTCTTTAGGTTAATGAATTTTTGTATTCTTCATAATTCTACTTTGGGTTGATACGATTTATTGTGTTTTAAGTTGTTATCTTTTTTATTATCTTTGATTGTTAAATGTTATTCTATTACATTATAAATATAGTATATAAGAATATAATGTTATTCTATTACATAGCATAACTAAAATAATTTAGTGTTTATTGCTATACATTTCATTTTTACTTTTTTTCTTTTCATCTTATTTTATTCAAAATTTAAATTCAGCCACATTCTCCACATTATTAAAAAAAATTTATCATTTAAAAAAAAAATATATAATATTTTACTTAAATTCAAAAAATAAAAATATTTCTCATAAAGTCTTCCCATAAAACATTACAATGCATCAATAGAAAAATAGAATCCAAAACACATGCTATTTTAGAAATACTAAATTTATAATAGTAGTAGTAGTAGTAGTAGTAGTAAACATATCATACAACAAACTAATAGTTCTTTAAAAAAATAATAATAATAACAAAAACAAAAAAATAAAACTAATAGTTATGGATATACTAACTTCATGGCAGCAAAGTAGTAGTAGTAGTAGTAGTAGTAGTAGAATATCAAACCAAACATATCATACAACGAACTAATAGTTATGGTCCTATCAAAAAAAAAAAAAAAACTAATAGTTATGGATATACTAACTTCATGGCAACAAAATCGAATGAAAAAAAATAGAGGTTATAGTGAATATTTAGTACATTAGAATTATCATCAAATTTGAGAAAATAATAGGATGTTAACGAAGAGAGAGAGAGAGAGAGAGAGAGAGAGAGAGAGAGAGAGAGAGCATCAATTTTTTTTTTTTGAGAAACAAGTGTCAATTGAATAAATTAATTAGTAACCGTTAACTAGAAAACAAAGAGGCTGATAGTTGAAGAAGTAAAAAATTAATTAAAGATGACCTTACAAATGTCATTAAAAACTTTATAGTGCAAATAAATAAATCTTTAAATTCACTTAATTAAATCATATAATCAACAATTAAATACAATCATACAAAATTTAAACCTAAAACTAATCAAACTTTAATCTAGAAAACCATATTTATTATCAAACCCAGAAGGAAGATGTTCTTCCGTAATAATAGAAATATATAAGAAATAAAGATGAAAAATTTCAAAATTCCTTTTCTTGAAATTTCATTTAACATTATTTATATATAATAAAAATATATTTTTTTAAATCCTTAAATGGTTATGTACTTCACGATTCTATAGATCAATGTGCAAGCTAACTATAATGGTTCTCTTCGTTGATAAGTTGAAAATATTTTTTAATGTACTTGTCTTAGTAGTTGAGTCACACCCTGTCATAGAAGAAACTAAACTGTATCAGCCCCATGGTTTAATTAGAAAGTAAAAAACAAAATTTCATACCACGTACGCTCTTGTGGCAACTAATAATTAATGGTACAAATCATGCCATCAGGTCTTTTCCATTTTTCTTTTGTGGAAGCCTTAGAGGACGAGTGTCAAGGAAATTCAAAAAATCCATTCTCTCAACTATTGATGAAGGAAAATTATTGAATGCTTTAGAAGTACCATAAACACGTACTCCTCTTTCTTTCACATGAATTGTGTCTCATTATTATGTGAGAGAGAGAGTTGTGGTATTTCGGAAGTATTCTGTAATTACTCATTAATGAAGCCCATTTGGCCATTATCCCACCCTTTGCTATGAACTATCAATATCATCTGTACATGATATGAAAACATACTTTCTCAATCATTTGAACTTATCAATGCTAAACTGTCTTGCTCTCTTGCTTCTCTCTCTTGATGTTGTAAGGTATTAACAATATCAGAAGTGAGAACTTGGCCATCTCCATTGGCAAAGTTCGTATAAACTTCAGTATCTTTCCACTTCTATTTGATCTATCTCACCTTTAAAATACCCAATTTCAAATGGAAATGACTTTTTTTTTTTCTTGTCAAGCCTTATTTCCACTTGCTTTTAAGATATACCCATTTATATTTTACAAAGGAAATTATGTTGTAAATTCAAATATGTATCCCCTGACTTAATGTTTATCTGTAGCTGGAGTTCCCCCTAGACTTTGCCATTGACAATAACTTTGATCACGAGAAGTAATGGAAATTGTAGAATAGGGCATTTGGGTGTTTCTCTCGGCATCTCAAGACTGTTGAGATTGTTGGCTTTGAAGCGAAGTGTTTTGGGTTGAAATATTTAACTGGACTTGTACAATTTCCGCTTAAGCATGCAAGGGTGCTTGAGAAGGTAGTTATATATGGAAAAGCTGAGGCTAGTAATCAAACCCCAACTCTTTTGGAGGCATGCAGATTACTTGAAGTCATTTACTGTTTTTATCATACCAATTAAAGATCCTCTCCAAATGCTGTGGTTGTGTTCTCCTGGGGCTCTATCAGAACTCTCATAAACAACAGTTTCATAATTACTATTGCTTCAATTCATGCTTAGAAATTTTCCTTCTTTTAAGAGGACTTTATGACCAAGCTTTTCAATAGCCTACGCTCAAAATGTTGTAATGTCATCTTCTTGGTATTAAATTATTAATACAACATCCAATTTGTGGATATATGTTACAGTGATGCCATTTTCTATTGTCTAATCTCTTTGCTTTTGAATTTGGAGTAGTTTGATTCAAAGTTCTCTGAACTAAATATCAAACGAACTTTTGGTTTGAAACTTTGAATGGCTTGTGCCTTGTTGAACAGATCAAACAATAAAATGACTTCAACATACTAGAAAACGTTTGCTATAGACTTATAATCAAATGCTATTGTTATTCGTGTAAATGCTTTGATTGGATGATATGAAAAGCTTTAGGAAGAGGGAAATAGGGAATCATTTCTCATCTCAAGGATCCAATTTGGCATTATCACTCAGTTCCATTTTGATTTCTGTCCCTTTTTTCAATATGAATGACTACTTAACTTATGTAAACAGTTCACTAATAGTATTAGAGATTGGTTTTATTTTTTTGGTCAATTGGTAACATGACATGCTGTTCTCCAACTTTTTCAAAAAAAAAAAAAAAAAATCTTTTACATGTTATAAAATTGTTTGTTAAAAGTATTCTGCATCGTGCTATTTGATTGAAGCATGATTAAGTCTTTAGAACATGAATTTCAGGACCAAAACAGATCACCTAAATGCAATTTTTTTTCCTCTTTTTGAGAAGAACCTGAATGCAAACTTGGTTATTCACTGAGTATTTGATTATTTGGTACTAAACAAAAAGAGAATTAAGAAGACACTTGTCTTGATTGTTTAAAGAAAAAGAAATAAAGGAAGAAAACAAATCTTCTTATTTTGGTTCCTGTAAGTATACAAGTCATTTGATGATTGATATTAGAGACAGAGATGAACTAGTAATTGATATTTGACACATACAGAGTGTAATCTCGGTATCACATATGAAATTTTATCAATTGCTTTGCATGTATTCTTAATTCAAAGATATTCCTCAATTGTTAATTTTTTTCTTTCTGTATATGATACTGTTTGAACTTTTAGTATTTTCTCCATTATATATGGTTTTTTTTTACCCTTAGACTAAGATTGTTTTTTACCATTAAAGTCAAAACAAAATATTTTTCTTTTCATTAGAACCAAATTGTTTACTAATCTTACTCCTTTGCTTACTATAAATACCATCTTTTACTTGTAAATCTTTATTCATTAATGTTAAGCAAAATTCTTAGTCTATTCTTATCTTTTTTTTCCTCATTTCTCCCTTCCTTCTCTTGGAGGTTTGGCAACCCCAAATTAGCATATACTTCCTCTCAAACAAAAAAAAAAAAAAAAAAAAAAAAAAAGACAAGCAAACAAACAAACAAATTAGCCATATGCTTCACAATCCTAGGAAAGGATCCCCTCCCATTCTAAATCCTCCAAATTTTTTTTAAAAAAAATTTTATTCATTAATAAGACATGTAATATTAAAAAAAAAAAAAATGTGCAAACCATATAAAATCAAATAAATACTACATGTCTTACTTCTATCTAAAAATTGGAGCTAATCCCCTAAAACCCTAAGCAATCTAGTTCTAAACACTCTCTTGTCTCCTATAGGACAGGTTGACCTCATCTCCCCTCTTCTCCTCTTCCCCCCCCCCCCCCCCCCCAACAAAACCCCATCCACCAAAAAAAAAAAAAAAGTGTTAAAGATAACTTAAAACTCATGTTGGATAAAGTGAGGCCAAATTGATATTGGAAACCAACTCATGAAATCATTAAAGTGGATGAGCCTTGGTGGAGATATTAGCTAGCTAATCCTGTGAGTAAGCAGCTCATAGTTGTAAATTAAGTACCTTGAAGCAAATGATCATGAAAGAAGTAGTAATCAATCTCAATATGTTTAGTATGCATATGAAAGATATTATTGTGGGTATCTTAACGGCATTTCAATGGTCACGGTGGATTGAAGTCTCTGTGAGACAATCAACTCCAAGATCTAGTAGGAACCAACGCAACCAAAGAGCTTGGTTGTGGACTTGTGGTGCTAGCAAGTGCATGATATTTTGCCTCAATACTAGAGAGAGTAATGCCAATTTGTTTCTTGTTGTGCTAAGAGATGAGGGAATCACCAAGAAATAAGCAATACCTTGTAGTGACCAATGGTCAATGAGATTGCCTATCCAATCTGCAATTTAGTAAGCTGGAGAGTCAATGGAGAACGACAGGAAAAGAGAAATCTATGGAACATGGTGTCTTTCAGATACTGGAGGACTCTGGGAGCATTAGCATACTGAGAGGACCGTGTTGCAACCATGAATTGACTGACATTGTGAATTACATAGGAAATATCTAGGCAATGAGATAGACTAGAGTCCCAACTTGCTATCTATAGAGGGTTGCATGAAGAAGAGGTTCTCCACTAAGTATACCGTGTTAAAAGTTTGATTTTCTTATCATATAAAATAGCCTAAAGTATTATACAAGGGACTATTTTATAAAGAAAGAGGTTCTCCAATATGAGTGTAATAAAAGTAAATGCAGTACAATAATACAAAAATCTTAAAGCCCGTTGAGACTGTATTGTAACAAAATGTATCTTATTTATCCGTTTGTCACTCTTTTATTTTCCTTTTAAGAGCTTAGAGGTTAGAATAAATAATTCCACTATCATCTCTAGAATCCCTATTAAAGATCAAGGAACCCAATAATAATAACTTAAAAGTGCATAAACACATACATATAATTGTATGTATATTGTTATCAATATTTATTCATATAAATAGCGAGTATTTAGCTTTTAAGATAATTGATTACATTAAGGGGAAGATGAGATGATGAAGGTGGTGCCTACAGATCAAAACTATGGCTGTTGAAATGGAAGATTGGATGACGGCGTTGTCTCATAATATTCTGTGACCTGATTTCTTTAGCAACGCTTGTCTGAAGACTTAGAGGACCACACACAATAACACCAACATCAACGTAGCCCCATTTCTCTGATATATCCCCAAAGATATCTGCAACATGACAAAGGAAAGGCAATCAAGAAAGCCTTTGGTGTAGTACAACTAAAGAGGTTAAACTTTGTTATTAAGATTTTTTTTTTTCCTGTTTCTTTTAGTTTTACTCCATCCATTTATGTCAAATATTTTGTTCACAACTTGTCCTAAGCTTGGTAAATAGAGGAGGGTTGTGGTAGATTGATGGCTTATGTGAAATTTAGTCACTATAGACATGTACACATTAAGGTGTCCCTTACAAGTAAAAATACACGTGGCCAACCTTGACTAGTCTATTGTTATTGTTGGGACTAAATTTGGTTGTCGTCATCATCATTGTCATTCTTGTTGTTATATTATTCTTTTAATTTATGTTTTGAACAAAAGTTGAGATGCTATACCTTTGAAGTCTGGTCTTGAACCATAATAAGTATTGACTGAACTTGCAAGTTTTTGCTGACATGACTCCGTGTGAGCTAAAATTTCATTATGCTGCATCTTCTCAACCATTATCCTATTATCCTTGCATGCCTCCGTTGCTGCATTTCGTCTTTCCCAAAGATGCCACAAACCAACCACAACACCCCCAAAGATAAAGACACTTGCAAGCATGCATATTAGAAGGAGAAGCCCTTTGTACCACCATGGAGATATGTCATAAGGGTTTATGTAGAAAGTATCCAGTAAATACAGTAAGATAACAAAGCCTAGTGTAGACGAGATAACATATAGTCCAGACCATATATTATTTCCTGTACCAACCAAAACTGACATGCTGCAACTGTTAGACACAGGAGGAGAAGAGTTTGTAACCTCATGTGCTTGACCCTCTTCCTGCAAATAAATAACAACTATTAAATGTCACAACATGAACATGATAACTTTAAATACAAAACAAAATAATAAGGGTTTGAGAGCATTACTAGGCATACCAGTGGAGGTTGTGATTCTTGAGTGACAAAAATGTGAATCTCAAGATTTAGTTTATCCAAAAAAAATGGATAGATTGATTCCAAATCATTGGTATAAAGAAGAGGAAGCTCATTTGATCTTTTCACAGCCCAAACAATCAAGATGTTTCGAGGCAAACAAGATTTTCCTTCCCTAGTACGATGGAGAATGTCACTCAAGATAGCCAGAAATGGTGAAATTCCTACGCCTCCTGCTACTAAAATAAGGTTTTCATACCTAGAGAATCAAATGGTGAAGTCAGTTCATAAAATAAAAGATAATATGAAACTTAAAATTAAGCTTGATATCTAGTAAATTCTAGTGAAATTGATTGTTTGGGTGCATACATCAAGTGATATGGTAATTCATGCCCATAAGGCCCCTCAACAGAAGCTGTTATCTTTGTTTGAGGCCGGAGATGTAGGTCAGCTTCAAAACTATTCAGGATATTACCTCTGAGCTTTTCTGTCCATTCCCCAATAACCTTAATGAGAACGGATAGATGATATTTACCATCCAGAGGACTAGATGAAACACTGAAAGGATGCCACTGCAGCCAAGATAATTCCCGAACTTGAAGGAAAATAAAACTGAGAGCATTGTACTGCAGATCTACATCGTTGAAGAAAAGTGTCATAGCTATGGTAACAACATAAAAACAAGGAAACTACAAATTTGTGGGGAACTAGTATTACTTGCAGGTTTTGAAAGCACCAATTCCACAGTTCCACAAGAAAGGCACTTGATTGAAATGATATCAACGGTCTTTCGTGATTGACAGAATCTTAGAAAGCGATCTAGAATGAAAAGAAATATTCCTCCAGCAGATACACAGAACAAGAAATGCCCAACATGCAAAGCTAAAAAGACAATAAAGATTACATATAGTTGATGAGTGTAAAAGAATAACTCAAACTTCTTCTTTCTCACTGGATGAAGTGATGTCATCCACATCAATAGACCAACTGCTAGACTTATAATGCCTGGAAAATGAGAAACACCGAGATCTACCCACTGAAACATCTGCATCAAACAATTAGATATATAAGCAGTGTCATCTTCATATGACCTTATATTTCTTTCCATGAAGGTATTCTTAGATACATTCTATGAAGGAAGAAAAAGCATATGGTTTAGGACATTGACAAGGGTTACAAAAGGAGATGGGTTGCTCGTCTTTCTTTTGTGATGCTACTCAATGACTTAACTTACCTCTCAATTAAGTCTTGAAGAAGAGGATGAAATTAGTTACAGCCTACGTCTACACAATTTAAAAATTGCTTGAACGGAAATTGGAACAGATTTTGAGTGATGAGCATCAAATTAATTAGAGATACATATAAACCCATATCAACTTGGCTTCTTCCAAAACCAAGGAAGCATTCTGGCCTATGCATGCATACAGAAATACCAAGCACTACATAAGCTAAAAGATTATGACTACAAACCAAGACTAAAGGGACTCACTTCTATGCTCATGTTTTTATTATCATGAACTAGTTAGAATCATGAATGTTTTGTCATGTGAATAAGACAACATGGACAAGAGCCAAAGTTCATCAAACAAGTCAGGTCAATGACTTGTAAATTAGCACCATGCTTTCATAGTTTGTGTGTGCTAAGAAATTATTAGCGACCATATGATTGAATCAAGAAGAAGATATATTAAAAAGTAAAAAAGGAAGAAGATATTTGTAGCAACAATCATTATACAATCACCAAACGGCCTTAGCAAGAATATCAATATGATCTATCCAATGATCAAGAGTTGTTGAAGTAGAAGAATTTGCATCATAACATAAAAGGTTGTCAACAGGTATTTTAACCACAAAACAATCACAAAATCCCATTCTAGAACTATTTATAGTGTCGTGCTTGTGTCTTTGAGCAATCACTATGTTATCTATATCTATAT
The DNA here is from genome assembly GCF_932294415.1 of Quercus robur. NCBI lineage: Eukaryota > Viridiplantae > Streptophyta > Magnoliopsida > Fagales > Fagaceae > Quercus > Quercus robur. The sequence continues at coordinate 83,127,412 of NC_065538.1, read as the reverse complement.
ATATCAAAAAGTTGAAAAATAGTATTTATTGTTATTATGCTCCAATTAAGCCACATCAGCAGTTATGTCATTAACATTTTTTTCCCAATTTTTATATGATTTTTTAACATTTAAAGTGAATTAAAAACTCAATTAAATACAATCAAAATATCATATTTATCTTGTTTTTAACTATTCCTATTTATTATTAAATTTTCAATTCCATTTTAACTTTTCATATCCCCACTACTCTCTACTTTAACTTTCTTCAAACTTTCTCATTCCATTTTAAATTTTCATATCCCTATTACTCTCTACTTTAATATCTATATTTTTCTATCCCTTTATCTTCCTTAATTTTGAATCTTCTTATTTTTATTCTTATCCTCATACTATACATTTGTCATTCTTTCTCTCATATATTCCATGCATAATTTTCTATTTTTTCCACAAACAAAAGGCTCTCTCTCTCTCTCTCTACTTTAGGTTGATGAATATTTGTATTCTTTAGAATCCTCCTTTGAGTTGATATGATTTAGTTTTGTGTTTTATGTTGTTATCTTTTTTATTCTCATTGATTGTTAAATGTGATCATATTGAATTATAAAGATAGTATATAAAAATTTAATGTTATTTTATTGCATAGCATAACTAAAATAATTTGGTTTTATTTCTATACATTTCATTTTTCTATTTTTCTTCTCATCTTATTTTATTCAAACATTTAAATTCAGCAACATCCTCCGTATCATTAAATTATTTATATTTTTTTTTCTCATTTTTGTAAAATTAAACATATAATATTTTATTTAAATTCAAAAAATAAAAATTTTTCTTATAAAGTCTTCCCATGAAATGTTACAATGCATCAATGGAAAAAATGAAATACAAAACAAATACCAATTTTGAAACACTAAATTAAATATATATATATATATATATATATATATATATATATATATGAAACCAAACATAATATGAAAAAACTAATAGTTATGGATATACTAACTTAATGGAAGCAAAATAGAGTGAAAAAAAAAAAAAAAAGTTATAGTACATATTTACTACATTAGAGTTATCATCAAATTTGGAAAAACAATAAGATGCCAATGGAGAGAGAGAGAAAGAGAGAGAGATTTATGGGTAATAAAGTGCAGATAGAGAAAGAAAAAAAAATCAAGAGTTAATTTGTAACTGTTAATTAGAAAACAAAGAGATTGACGGGAGGAGTAGAGAATGAAATAAAGACAACCTTATGGAGGACATCAAAAACTTTACTTTTACTTTTATTTTGGTCGATTTTTTTTTTCTTGCATCTCTTCTTTAGGTTAATGAATTTTTGTATTCTTTATAATTCTATTTTGGGTTGATACAATTTATTGTGTTTTAAGTTGTTATCTTTTTTATTGTCTTTGATTGTTAAATGTTATTCTATTACATTATAAATATAGTATATAAGAATATAATGTTATTCTATTTCATAGCATAACTAAAATGATTTAGTGTTTATTGCTATACATTTCATTTTTACTATTTTTCTTTTCATCTTATTTTATTCAAAATTTAAATTCAGCCACATTCTCCATATTATTAAAATTTTTTATCATTTAAAAAAAATAAAAATATATAATATTTTACTTAAATTCAAAAAATAAAAATATTTCTCATAAAGTCTTCCCATAAAACGTTACAATGCATCAATAGAAAAATAGAATCCAAAACACATGCTATTTTAGAAATACTAAATTTATAATAATAATAGTAGTAGTAGTAGCAGCAGCAGCAGTAGTAGTAAACATATCATACAACAAACTAATAGTTCTATAAAAAAATTAAAAAAAAAAAACAAAAAAAAACTAATAGTTATGGATATACTAACTTCATGGCAACAAAATCGAATGAAAAAAAAATAAAGGTTATAGTGAATATTTAGTACATTAGAATTATCATCAAATTTGAGAAAATAATAGGATGTTAACGGAGAGAGAGAGAGAGAGAGAGAGAGAGAGAGAGAGAGAGAGAGAGAGAGAGAGAGAGAGAGAGAGAGAGAGAGAGAGAGAGAGAGAGAGAGAGAGAGAGAGAGAGAGAGAAACAAGTGTCAATTGAATAAATTAATTAGTAACCATTAATTAGAAAACAAAGAGGCTGATAGCTGAAGGAGTAAAAAATTAATTAAAGACGACTTTACGAATGTCATTAAAAACTTTACAGTGCAAATAAATAAATCTTTAAATTCACTTAATTAAATCATATAATCAAAAATTAAATACAATCATACAAAATTTAAACCTAAAACTAATCAAACTCTAATCTAGAAAACCATATTTATTATCAAACCTAGAAGGAAGATGTTCTTCAGTAATAATAGAAATATATAAGAAATAAAGATGGAAAATTTCAAAATCCCTTTTTTTGACATTTCATTTAACATTATTTATATATAATAATTTTTTTTTAAAAAAAAATCCTTAAATGATTATGTTCTTCACACACCATGACTTTTTATTTTTTATTTTTTTATTATACAAGATAAAAATTCTACTCTAATCTAATCTAAGTATATATGTATGCAAAACTCTCTCCTAGAAACTTAACCCCCGCCCTTGCCCTCCACACACCATGACTTTTAATAACCTAATGAAATGTTCTAAGATTTTACCTCTCACTTAATGCCTTTGTTATGCAAATCATCAGCCAGTAAAATATACTAATGGTAAAAAATGTTGCAAATGAGATCATAAAAAAACTAATTAGTCACTATTATTATGGAATACATGTCTTAGTTTCTTATGCATCTAAGAAAATGAAATGTATAGAGTTTACTTATTAAGGTATGTGTAAAAATTCACATTAAAAAAATATGTAAAGGTTTTTTTGAAAAAAAAAATATATATGTGTAAGGTTTTTATTAACTTAAAAGACAATAACCAATTGTTAATAACTACAATAGTCGCTACTCTATAAGTCACACACAACACTATATTTAATACCCTAAACAATTTATAAATTACAACCCCTGAAAGAGAATCGCCAAATTTTTTAGACAACATCAAAATAAGGTAAAAGAATTTTAATTTTTAACTTCCATAGAAAAAAATATTACCCACATTATTTAAACCTTTATAGAAAAGAAGGTTCACATGTAGAATGCAAAATATGTTTAATTGACTTAGAGATGTAAAAATTAGTCAACCGGCTATGGTAAATTCAAGGTTTCAAAATTTAAATAAAACAATTCTACAATAATAAAAAAATTATTTTGCAATGAATATGATTATGAAATGCATTACTCTTCATTAAATTAGTTCAAATGACAAAATAATAATAATAATAATAATAATGAGACCATGACTAGTTTGTATAATAAGAATGAATAAAGGCAGCCACCACATAACCATATTTTATAAGCCTGCTTTAGTTCCACTCAAAAACCTTAACTCTCTAGGTTGCATAGCTATATTTCACCCCGAAACCAACATGTTGCACCATCTCTGACCTCAAGCAGAACTGCTCAAGAATAAATCTATTTTTAAAACTCCCACCTAGTCCATCTTCCGTCAGGCTTCTGATCGAGCAACCGCTTCAACAAGAGCAACATGAAGGCCCAAGGCCGTTCTGTGAAACTACAGCCAATCTTTATGGAAGTCAAATAGCTATCTCTTCATTCCCATTATTTCTGTCCATAACTTAAAATTTTATTTCACTTCTCTTGCATTGAATAATAAATAAAATTTTTTAACCAAAGAATTATGAATAAAACAGCCAAACCAGAAGGTAGCGGCATAAAGGATACCAATTTCAAAGAGGGTAAAATCAAATTAACAAAAATAACTGCTATGCTGATACACAGCACCTCCCCATCTGTAAGTCTTGAAACTGTTTGCTTTATTAAATAATTTCTCTAGTCTTCTTGTCATTCCCATTTTTCCATTTTCAATTGTTGTTTCCCTTTCCTTTGCATTCTTTTTGCGTGTACGTGTGTATGTATATGTATATAAATATATATATATATATATTTGTTTGTTTGTTTGAGAAAAGAAGAATATCTTATATATAAAAAGAGCCAATGCCTGCTACTGTGCTTCAATACTGTGCACTCAGTGTGTTTACACTTATAAACACTGTAGCAGTAACAGTACTTTGTTGAGGCACTTTTTTTTTTTTTTTTTTTTTTTTTTTTTTTTTTTTTTTGGGTTTTGAACATTAGCTACAGTTCCAGGCGGCACTATAGCTACAGTAGTTACAGTTTTTTTTTTCTTCCGTTTATACTTTTTTTTTTTCCTTTTATATAAATATATATATATATATATATATATATATATTGTTTTACTACACAACAAATTTCACAATATTTTTATAATTATTAAAGTGTCAATTTTTTATAAGTCAAAATAAAATAATAAAATATGAAACTGTGACCAATCACAACTGAAAATAAATGTTTTGTGAAAATATTGTGACACTTGTTAGGTGAATGTGTAAAATCTACCGTACTTTTGGTTTGTTCAAGTGGCACAGTAACTACAGTAGCTATAGAGTTTTTTTTTTTTTTTAGTCTTCCGTTTGTACTTTTTTTTTCTTTTAAATATTTATAAGAACCTGCATATATATTGTTATATTGACACAATAAATTTCACAATATTTTCACAATTATTAAGGTGTTAATTTCTTATAAGTCAAAATAAAATAATAAAATATGAAACTGTGACCAACTACAACTGAAAATAAATGTTTTGTGAAAATGTTATGATACTTGTTAGTATAGTATTTTTGCACTGTAGCTACAGTACCAAGCGGCACTAGAGCTACAAAGCCTAATTTTTTTTTTTTTAGTAATTTGTTTGTTTTTTTTTTCCTTTTAAATATTTATGTAAGCTAGTATATATATTGTTATACTGACACAACAAATTTTACAATATTTTCATAATTATTGACATGTCAATTTCTTATAAATTGAAATAAAATAATAAAATATGAGACTGTGACCAACCACAGCTAAAAATAAATGTTTATAATAAAAGTGTGAATGCGCACATAGTGTCTTGGCACTGTACATCCAGTATTTTTGCACTATGCAGCACTGTAGCTACAACAGTGCTTTGGTTTAGTTAGTCTTTTTTTTTCAGTAATCGGTTTGTGTTTTTTTTTTCTCTTTTAAATATTGATGTAAGCTGATATTTATATTGTTATACTGACACAATAAATTTCACAATATTTTCACAATTATTGACGTGTCAATTTCTTACAAGTCGAAATAAAATAATAAAATATGAGGCTGTAGCTAACCACAACTGAAAATAAATATTTAAAAAAAATGTTACAACACTTATTGTTATCACAATATTTTCACAATTGTTGAAATCTCAGTTTCTTATATATATAAAAAAAAAATGCTAAATCCACAACATTTTAACATTAATTTCATAACAAATCATAGGTAAGCTATTATTGATGAATAGCACTAAAGCTACAGTGCTTTTGGTTTAATCAACTGGCACTGTAGCTACAATGTCTAAAGTTTTCAGTGACCAACCACAACTGAAAATAAATGTTTTAAGAATAATAATAACAATGTTATCAGTTTAAAACCAATAATAAATTTTCATTTAGAATTTGTTCTAAAAATGTTATGAATGTAGCATTTCTCTCAAATAAAATAAAAAAATATCTATTTAGATCCTAAAAATGAAAATATTGTGATATTTTATTGTATACTTAAATTTCTTTTTTAATATAATCAAATTAGGTGAGCCAAAATTCACGATTTCACACACAAAATTTATATTAATTTTCTCACTACCGGGGCAGCACATGCCTTGCACGTGCAGCCAACGCCAGTATAATATATAAGGAAAAGAGAAACACATATGTATAAATATGGCTATGCACAAGAAAAAGAATTACACCATTAGCACTCACCTCGTCTAGGATGTGTCCCTCAATTGTCCATGCAATTGCATAGAATAGTCCATGGAGAGTAAACAATAGCATAGTGAGATGTCCAAGCCACACATGATATCTTGTTGCTTGCTCGAAAGGGATATCTATTAGGCGGAGAAGAACCGATCCCCTTGCAACGGGAAGAAACAAAAAGGCCAAGCAATCTAATCCGATAGTACCAAAGCGAAGTCCCAGTCTTAACATGATGAAACAACTGAAATTTTCAAAAAAACTAGGAATCTCAACCAGTGAAACCAATCTTCATGTATTGAAGAAAAAGAGCTCTAAAAAATTTAAAGGGAAAATGCACACTGAAAAATTTTAAATTTCTCACTTTGCCCACTTGAGATGAGCTCCGTTTGTCTCTTATAACCCACCTCCATTAAAAAAACAAGGGTAAATATGTACTTTTAATTTGCACCTCTTTTATGTCTCTCTCCTCACAACACAAAAAATAAAAATAAAAATAAAAATAAAAACACAAAAAATAGATCAAACAAGGAATTTTGTAAATAAACAAGCTATGTGTCAAAACACTCTCATCGACTCTCTCTTAAACTTCTATCGTCTCTATAACTTCAATGCCAAAGGTGAATTTTGCAAAGAAAAAAATGGAAAAGGAAGAGAGAGTGATGGGCTTTGGGGTCTCTATAACTTTTATCTTAGTTTCTTCAATACCTCATATGATCTGGAGACTTTATGAGTAGGCCAGGTTTTGGATTTAATTCCTTTTGTTCTTCTTTCACATTTTTAATTTTTTTTTTTTTTTTTTTATAAATACCACTTTTTGATTTCTTTTTTTATTTTTTATTTTTTATGTTTTTAATTGTGAAAATAGAGAGGTGGGTTAGAGCATCTGCAATAGGCTCTCTAAAGCCTTTTTTGGAGAGCAAACACACCAAAAACACCCTCTAACAGCCTCTCTAACTCTAAATTTTTTTTAGAGTTGCTATAGTAGCTTTCTTGAAGAAAAGAGCACCGTAGCAAAAACTGTAGCAACTCCAAACATTTCTTCCCTCACTCTCTCTTTCGCTTCTCATTAGAAAACAAAGTTAGATGAATGCCAACTCTCTCTCTGACAGGCTCTGTGTGTGTGAAGTGAGCAAAGAGGAAAGAAAATAAAAACAGAAATGTAGTCACAGAGGAGAAGTCAGAGAGTGGCCAACTGTGTGTGTGTGAAGTGAGATGAAGAGGAAAGAAAATAAAAACAAAAATTTAGACACAAAGGAGAAGTAAGAAGATGTGTGGAGGAGAAACAAAAATGTAGATACATAGGAGAAGAGTGGAATACGTGTGTGGAGGAGAAAAATGTACTTGAAAAAATAGGTAGGTATAAGATAATTGTAACTATTCATTCTCCAAATAATACAGAATTTTGGAGAAACTGCTAGAGATGCTCTTATGGAAGTTTAATGGAGATTATCTTAGGTGGGCAAAGCAAGGGAGTCAATTTTGTACTCAAGGCCGTTTCAGTTTGGCCTAAAAAACGATATACTATGGTACCGGTCAATACCAATGTACTGTTTTAGAATTACCGCTACATATTATTTATATATTTATTAGTCAAATTTTATATAATTTATTAACAAAACTTAATTGTTTTTTAAAATGTATGAAGATCTAATTACTAGTACTAAGAGCATTCCAAATATTTGGCATTTGGCACACTAAACACTAAAAATAGACTATCATAAAGTGTGTTAAATGCCAAAAAATTTTGAGACATACTACAGTACAATCTCATCTTTGGCATGGTACGGATGAAAATGACATTTGATTTTTATTATTTTTTATTCATCTTTCTCTCTCATCTTAAATAAAATATCTCTTCGTCTACACTTTCGGCCACACATTTACTACCACACATTTTGTATTTTTTTTTTATTGTTAGTTTTTTAATATTATTTTAATATTTGTATATATTATTTTAATGTATAGAATTAAAGAATAGAAGATATAATGTATGATGAATTGTAAAATGTTATGTTAAAATAATAAAATAATTTTTTTGGTATGTTAAAATGGCATATTTATAAAACATCTAATGATAATGCTCTAACTAGTTTGCTACTAATAACAATAATAATTTCTTACATTAATTACAATATTTGTACTTAGAAGAATTGGGATCCGGTGCAATTCACCAAAGTCTCTCACATTTTTCTTTATATATATTTTTTATCTTTTTTTATATTTAATGGTTGGGATTTAAAGTTACTTTTTGTAATTTTAAATCCCAACCATTCGTACCAATTGAATCGGTGGACTGTCTCAATCAGCATTCGTACCAATTGAATCGGTGGACTGTCTCAATCAGTATTAGGAATATATTCAGTTCGCATCTCGTAAATGTTTCTATCCTTTTAATAAAATGATAAATATAATAATAATAAAAGTACCAAGTCATGTGATGTCAAAAAGACAATTTGAAAAGTTAACTTCAGTGAGCCCATTTAAACGTCATTCATTCACATTGATTAGACTATCCTAGGCGGACAAAACAAGAAAAGTATACAGAGAAGAGAAAACATTTATGCTGGGTGTGGGTGATCGGCGCCAGGTTAGTGACTGGAGATATAACAGTGAGCTGTGAGGATGACAGTGTAGGTGATTAATATTTTTTTGGTGTCAACTTTTAAAATCATGGATAAACAAGGTAAAAATTAGGGAAAGTGTTATCTTTTGAATCAAAGGTAGGGAAGATAAAAACGGGCATAATTTTAGGTGAGTTTATTATAATTTCTCTAAAAGTTTTGTAAAGATGACACTAAACTACAAAAACCACTGAAGTAGAATGATCAACAGAAAACTAAGCAATATAAAAATAGTATATGGTTTCTATTTAAAAGTTATACAATGAAGTCATATAAACAATAAACAAGGTAACAACCATTCAGCAAAAAAAACCAAAGTAACACCCAACCCAACAAAATATCGTACCACAGATCTAAGGGGTCCATGTCATCGGTTAACGTTCCTAAGATCACTGCAGTATAGACATAAACATCCCAGAAAACAAACACGATAAAGAGGATTATGCCAATCAATTCAGCAGCGGAAACAACCCCTAGTGGTCCATCCACAAGAACAGGAAAAGTCCAAAGTCGGAATCTTGGAGTCTTCTTCCTGAAATAGATGAAGTTTTTATGTGACTCCAATTTAAACAAATGCATTATGGGCAATATTATATTATTCCTTTTGCAGCTAGCTATCATATATCGTAAAATCAAAATGAAAACATGTAAAAGGGGTGCATAGATTAAAAAAATACGTACTCTTGTAGTTGTAGTTGGTGTTCCCCAGAGATGAGAAGATATGGAACAGCAAGAAAAGCAATAATGATAATTGGGCCACTGTATAACAGCAAATAACTCCCTGAAAATGTACATTTTTAAGTCGAACTCTTTTGAATGCGACAACGAGGTTGAATTAAGAAGTAGCTACCTGTGTATCCAAATAGGCTTTCATTGGTTGCACCAATCCAGTCAGCATAGAGTTCACTCCCGAAATCTGTAGGAATGACAAAAAACAGAGCAACCCATGCAAGGAATACAATCCACATGGTAAATTTGAGAACCCATTTAGCCAATGACACAAAGTTGTTGTTTTTCTTGTTGTTGTTGGCATGAGCTCCATTGGAATGAAGAAGAGGGTGAGAAGTGTGCAAAATGTCATCGACGGCCATGACTATGAGAACAAGGAAAAGGAATCAGCAGCGCGCAAGAAGCAAGGTGATGTTGTTATTGGAGATGATGATGGCAATTTTCATATGGAATTGTACATATATATATATATATATATATAGTGAGCGTTTGGGGTGGGAGTATGGGCGTCTGCGTTTTTTCAGTTTGCGTTTTCAGAATTTTTTTTTTCTCCTGCGCGCGTGGAAAGTAACATCACATAGGTTGACTGTGCAGGAGACAAAAATCATTGTTCATAACTATAACAGCACTGTTCATACATTAAAAAAATATTAAAAATGGGTTCACAGTACTATTCACACATTTAAAAATTATTTTGTTACAATGTTTTCAGTTTTCAATTTTAGCAACAATAAGTTTAATCAAAACGGACCCATAGGCGATTTCAATTATAATTATTAAGAATAGGGCATGTTTTCTCGGGAAAAAGAAAAAAAAAAAAAAGAATAGTACATATTTGTTTGGCCTCTTATTTGTACTTTAGCGCATTAACAATTTCACTAGAAGAAAATTTTTTAAGATGTCAACAGAAGGTCTTACTAGTTATTTATTTTATTTTTTATATACAAGATAGAAATTATATTCTAACCTAATCTAAGTGTATATGTGTAAGAAATTCCTTCCTAAAGACTTGAACTAAGCCCTTACTGCCCATACCCCACAAGCACTTATATTTGTAGTGTGACCATTTCACCAAGGATTTGCAGTGGTGGTCTTACTAGTTTTAGGCAGATGTTGAAAGCTCTATGTAATAAATACTAAAGTGATCTACTCAATTTTTTGGTTATGGCTAGATTGCTTTTAATCTACTCAATTAAATGCGGAAAGAGAGCAATTGATGCACAATCAATGATGCGGGAATACGGAAACGTCAAGAAAAGAAGCAAAACACGTTTATTTTAGAAAATAACCTCGAATCCACAAGGGTTCCTTGAATCTACAAGGAGAAAGAGTCTGGAATCCACCAAAGAATAGAAAGACAAAAGTCTGAATTTTATTGATTGAATAATTGTTAAAAAAACGTGTATAGACTTAGGAGTCTATTTAAGGGTGTTAAGATTTAGGGAATAAGGGAATTGAATGGTAGATCACTTCGAGGGGATTTAGGCCTGCAAGAACATAGTATGAGAAGAAATGAAAGAGAGAGAGAGAGAGAGAGAGATTCAATCTGATGTTATTATTCAATGAATCCATTTGTAATCACCCATACTTCAAGTCCTTAACTAACTAGCCAACTATATCCAACAAACAGTATGTGTTCAAACTTCAAAAACCCCATTAACTCCTTAAACTTATTAAGTTTTGTTGAACTCAAGATGCATCATTCTTTCAAAATTTCAATTGAGGCTCGTAGGTTAGGAGTGGTCAGTGGAGTAGTTTTTACTTTTTGAAACCAGAGGAGGGGTATTGACCAAGCAACAAAACCAGAAGGCTACAAAACCACCATCCAAATTAATGCAAAACAAAACCACTCAAATTTTTTATTTTTTAAATATATAGTACACATAAAATAAGAAATAGTACAAACTCTTTCACGTCCCATTAGTACGGGAACAAAATAAACATTAGTTTCCCATAAAAAAATAAATAAATAAACATTGGTTCAACTGCCTTCTGGTGTTGTAGTGTTTTTCAGGCCCCCTAGGCCACTAGTGTTTTTGGACTTTTTTTGCGTCAAATTGTGCCCGCACACCATTAATAATTATTACAGTACTGGCATATCAAACGTGCAATGAGAGTTTTTTTAATATACCTATTTTGTAGAAAAAAAATGTGTTTTTATTTTTATTTTATATATATAATTTTTAATTTGAAAATTTAATTTATAAGTGGGTAAAGTAATTTGAAAATTTACAGAAAAGTTGTCCTATTTTTTAGACAATATTTTAATGGAAGTTAGAGTTGCATTCTTATCAGAGTGTCCTTTAGTTTTACTTCTACTTAAACATAAGAATATAAGAGCATTTTTGAACTAAAAAATGAGAAATTCAAATAAAAAAAAGCTCTTTAAATAATAGTATAGATTAGAATTGGGGTAAATATACAGTACACATAAAATAAGAATTAGTACAAACTCTTTCACGTCCCTTTAGTACGGGAACAAAATAAACATTAGTTTCCCATAAAAAAAAATAATAAATAAACATTGGTTCAACTGCCTTCTTTTCTTTTTTTTTTTCTTTTTTAATTTTTTTTTATAGAAGTTCAACTGCCTTCTTGTGTTGTAGTGTTTTTCAGGCCCACTAGGCCACTAGTGTTTTTGGACTTTTTTTGCGTCAAATTGTGCCTGCACACCATTAATAATTATTACAGTACTGGCATATCAAACTTGCAATGAGATTTTTTTTTAATATGCCTATTTTGTAGAAAAAAAAAAGGTGTTTTTTTATTTTATATATATAATTTTTAATTTGAAAATTTACAGGAAAGTTGTCCTATATTTTAGGCAATATTTTAGTGGGAGTTAGAGTTGCATTCTTATCAGAGTGTCCTTTAGTTTTACTTCTACTTAAACATAAGAATATAAAAGTATTTTTGAACTAAAAAAATGAAGAATCTAAATAAGGAAAGCCTTTTAAATGATAGTATAGATTAGAATTGGGGTAAATATACAGTACACATAAAATAAGAAATAGTACAAACTCTTTCACGTCCACTTGGTACGGGAACAAAATAAACATTAGTTTCCCATAAAAAAATAAATAAATAAACATTGGTTCAACTGCCTTCTTTTTTTTTTTTTTTATGATAGAAGTTCAACTGCTTGCTTGTGTTGTAGTGTTTTTCAGGCCCACTAGGCCACTGGTGTTCTTGGACTCTTTTTTGCGCAAATTGTGCCCGTTCTGGTAGTTGAAAACAGTCGCACACCTTTACTGTTATTACAGTATTAGTATTGTGGTTGTAAAACTCCCTCATACGGTAAATGCAAAATATTTTATAATTTTGCCATCTATTCTATATCTAAGTCGGCATTGTAGTAGGATTGTATAATAAAATATTATAGATTATCACTATTTCATAAGTATAAGTGCTTGTAAAATGTAGAGAATTAAGGTTAGAGTTCAAGTTTCTAAGAGAGAGTTTCACACACATATATACTTAGATTAGGCTAGAGTGAAATTTATATCTTGTATAAAATATATATATATATATATTGAAGGTTTATTCTCTCTCTCTCTCTCTCTCTCTCTCTCTCTCGGCATGGAGATGATGCTATGGAGATTGGTCTGTTGTCTATGGGTTTGGGTGTTGTGTGTGTGGGGGTTTATTGGTTTGGGCATTGTGTGTGGGTATGGGTGTTGTGTGTGTGTGATGGCTGATGCGAGTTGTGGTCTTGAGATCGGTGTGTGGTTGTGGAGGAGATCCATGTGTGGTGTTGAGATTCTGTGTTGAGATCAGTATGATATAATAAATATAACTTTTGAAATAGTAAAATTAGATATTTTGTAGAAACCGAATACTAACGCTCTTAGCTGCCATGGTATAGGTAACATTAATTTTGCATTATTGTTATTAGCGACCCATGGTATACATGACATTAATTATTTTGAAATAAGTGCTAAGTTCACAATATTCTCAATATTTCTATAATAAATTTTAGATGGTAAATTGCTATTAGTTCTAATTTAAACTTGTTTTTACTCACTAATAACAGCTAATAATAATTTATCACTTAGAATTTGTTGTGAAAGTACAGTAAAAAAAACATATAATTTTTCTAGCAGATCTAGGCTCTCCTCTCAAATCTAGAAATTTCCGGTAGATGGAGTTCAGTTATGAGATGAAATGGCTTTCTTCAAATAGTGTTGCATACAATCTCATTATAATAACATTCCAGAGAAGGGTTTCTTTTGTTTTGCACAAAAGATAAATACAACTGTTTTTTATTTTTTTGGAAATGCTAATAAGTGTCCTTAGGGCACTGGTTAATAATCTATTTAAAGAAAGTTTTTATGAGAAATGAAAAAAATGTAATTAATATTTTGACAGCTTTTTTCGTTTCCCATAAAAGTGGTATAAAAAATTTTCTAAAATAGATTATTAATAAATGCCCCAAGGACACTCGTTAGCATGACTTTTTTTTTTTTTTTTTTAACTAACTAACTCGGCAGCATGACAAATGGAGGTCATCTCTGAAGAAATCATAAACAATAACTGAGGTGTGCTTTCTAACATTAATTTCCTCTTTAAGTTCCTTAATTTTTCTATCTTTTTATTTATTATTTATCTTACCGATATCATCTCTTTTTATTACCCTAGCATACTTACTGAGTTAGGTACAGCTAGTTCACCTCTATCTAGATCCTGCAACAAGAACATCATAGGCGTCTACTGACAAATTTAATTTAACTTACCTGTAATAGTGTCCTTTTGCCTTGAATCAAAGTCCTCTTGTATTGAGGATATGATTTAAAATTAGTATATTGGAAGCAGTGGTTAAATTAATGTCTTTTTTATATGTACCTATTTAAGGTTAGTTAATTTGCTTTTGAAAGTTAGTGCCCCTTTGCTTTGTAACAAAGTCCTCTTGCATTGTTTCTCAAAAAAGAAAAAAAAAGTCCTCTTGCATTGAAGATATGATTTAAAATTAGTATATTGGAAGCAGTGGTTAAATTAATGTCTTTTTCATATGTACCTATTTTAGGTTAGTTAAATTAAATTTGCTTTAGAAAGTTAGTGCCCCATTGCTTTGAAACAAAGTCCTCTTGCATTGTTTCTCAAAAAAGAAAAAAAAAGCCCTCTTGCATTGAAGATATAATTTAAAATTAGTATATTGCAAGCTGTGATTTAATTATCGTCATTTTCATACCTACCTATTATAGGTAGGGTAAATTAAATTTATCTAGGCCAACATGCAAGCTGTGGTCTAGTGATGGGACCTACATTGTGAACTGAAATAATGGCCCTGTAACAATTAGTGCACACTGAAATAATGGCCTTGACATAAAAATAAGACCACTGTTTTGCTATCAAAAAAAAAATAATAATAATAATAAATAAGACCACTGTTAGTGCCCCTTTTCTTCGAAACAAAGTCTTCTTGCATTGTTTTTCAAAAGAATGGTTCTAGTGTCACAATTCTGTGCACAATTTTGTGCACAACTTACCCACGTGGTGAATTATGGTTGGTGGAGGGGTGATGGTGTCACCCTCCACCAACCACAATTCGCCACGTAGGTAAGTTGTGCACAAAAATTGTGTCACCAGAATTTTCCTTCTCTAAAAAGAAAAAAAGTCATCTTGCATTGGAGATATAATTTAAAATTAGTATATTGCAAGTTGTGATTTAATTAACATCATTTTCATACCTACCTAGGTAAGTTAAATTAAATTTATCTAGGCCAACATGCAAGCTATGGCCGGGTGATGGGACTTACATTGCAAACTAAAATAATGGCCTTGTAACAATTAGTGCAAACTGAAATAATGGCCCTCACATAAAAATAAAACCACTGTTTTGCTATCAAAAATAATAATAATAAGGGTCATGTTAACGAGTGTCCTAAGGGCACTAGTTAAGAATCCACTTTAGGAAAGTTTTGACATCACTTTTATGGGAAATGAAAAAAGCTGTCAAAACATTAATTTTTTTTTTTCCCATAAAAATTTTATTTAATTGGATTCTTAACCAGTACTCTTAGGACACTCATTAGCATTTCCCTAATAATTATAATAACGCCCCTTTGCTTTGAAACAAAGTCCTCTTGCATTGTTTCCCAAAAAAGAAAAAAAGTCCTCTTGCAAGCTGTGATTTATTAACGTCATTTTCATACTTACACATATATAAAGTTGTGATTTACAACTATATTTTATGTTGGCTTTATTCCATGACAAAAAATGTTGTAATTGCATAAGTATGTTTCCTTGTATTTTTGTGGGACTTTATTGTATTGTGTTTAGTATTAAGTCGGTGAAGACTCAAGCTTAATTGAAGTTTAAGTGGATTTCGCGAGAAGCTCGTGTGAAGCTAACCCGCGAAGTAACCATGTGAGAAGCACATGACCGGAAGCTTAAAAGTCGTGCTAGGCTGTCAGTTTCGCCAGTGTCTCGCGGGTAAGGCCTTCCCGCGAGGTAGTCGCGAAACATTCTGTCTGGAAGATTTTTAAGTGTAACTTTCTTACCCTTCACCCATACTATATATACCCTCATTACCCACAAATGTAAAGGAGGCCATTTAGAGAGAAAAACCCTAGATAGGTTTTCTACAACATATACACCCATCTTTTAGAGAGAGAGAGAGCTACTTATCCTTAGTGAGAAATCATTCTAGCATATTCTCCTTTCCTCTCCCATTGTCATACATTGAGAGGAGATTTGTACCCAAACACAACTCACACCTATTCAGAGTGTAGAGAGTGTTTTGGAGCTTGGGTCGCTTTGAAGATTTGCCAAAAGAAGCCGGTGAGGCTTGGCGAATGCAATCAGGCGTATTGCGGGATCCGAAAAGCTAGATAAGACACGGTTCTGAGAAGTTTTGTTGGAGTAGGAGCTTAGAGGGCTTAGGTACATTGGGTAGATTAGGCTTGGAGGGTTTTTTGCTATTCGTGTATCTCAACTTATTGTCTAGTGGATTGATTTACTGTTTGGAGGGCGGCGGAGAGGTTTTTCGCCGAGTTCTTCGGTTTCCTTTTCGATAACACATCGCCATGTTATCTTGTGTTTGCATTCTTCTTTCCTACTCTTTTAGCTTTCATTTTACTGTTGTGTTTTGATGAATATGGCTTAGAGTAGTTTTATTGTTTGTTCGCTCGCATTTACTCTATTCCACACTTAGTTTAAGATAGAGTAAAATCAACCGAGCCGTAACTTTTAATTTGAGAGTCTAAACAGCTCTTGTGTTTTAACACATAATTGAGCTTTCAATTGGTATCAAAACAAGTACACTTGTTTTGGTTTCATTACTTAATTGTGATCCTTGACCCCTTATGTGTTTTGCCATGGATAGTATTTTATATGCTTCTATGGATGTTTTAGATGATGTTGATTATAACATGCCATGTGTTTATGAAAATGCCTTTATGAGTTTTAATCCTCGTGCTTATGATGACATGTTACATGAATCTATGGGTGTTGTTGATATTCTAAATGTCAAACTCTTGAAGAAAAAGGCTAAGAAGTTTCATGAGAATTTGAACAAGTTCTTTTGTTAAAAATATTATTTGATTGCTAAACTTAATGAATCCAACAAATTGGTTGAAAAGTATAAGAAACTTGTTGAAAATTCTCTTGAAAAACTAAAGGAGTTTGAGTGTCTGAATATGGACTTGGATGCTAAACTTGTTTTGTCTAACAAACTTACTGATGAGCTAAAATGTGAAAATGAATCTCTTAAGATGCATGCCAAGTGTTTGATTGCTGAACCTATTGCTAAAAAGGATGAAAATATTTGTTGCAATCATCTTATGGTATCCGATTTTGTGCCCATTGTGTGTTCTACCTCAAAGGACAAATCGGTGTACATTACTCCACACAAAAGAAATCAAAAGGTGGAGAGAAAGGCTCTTAAGCCAAAGCCTCCGTTTAGGTCTCAATCTAAGGCTTTGGATGGATCTAAGTTTATTCCAACTTGTCACCATTGTGGTGTGATTGGCCATATAAGACCTCAATGTCCAAAGTTGAGAGAACAAAATCATGTTGCTAGATTCCTTTCCAAAAAGCCTAGTGGACCTAAACACATTATTTGTCACCATTGTGGTGCCTTTGGTTATCTAAGACCTCATTGCTTTAAGTTTCAAGCTCTTAAAAAAAAAAAAAAAACTTGAGCTTTTTGGAAGTAGTGCTATGCAAGATAAACCGGATTTGATGGAAAATGGTAAGTTGTTGAAGAAAGTTTTTAATGTTCTTACCTCCTTGTTTATGTGCATCTCCAATTCTCATTCTTCCAACCCTCATCTCACTTCTCACGAGACACTCATTCCAAACAATCGTTCCGTTTGGATGAGGAAGGGTTCCTACGGTTGAGCTTTTGCTCTTTTGATCCTTAATCTAATTCTTTCGATCTTTGTTGGATCCTTCATGCATTGATTGTCATATCTTCATGCATTTTGTACATCTTGCATTTATTTGTATGCATTGTTTTTGTTGTTATCTTACTTTTATGCTTTTGTTTTTGTGTGAGTAAAAATCCAAAACCACATAAAAAGTGAAAAATTTCGAAAAGTTTGATCGTATTTGTTTGAGCACATTTCACATGTGAGTTTGGCCTAATACCTTCGTACTAATGGCGTAGTGCATTTTTTAGCTTAGCTTGTTATGTATGCACATATATCTTTGTGAGAAAATTCTTGAAATCTATGTGTGATTGTTGTAAATCGATCTTCAAGCTTGTCATGAATGATTGGTTAATAGTCTTGATGGTGTTAATACATGCATAGACTTGTGCCTATATATCTTTCCACATTTTTATGTTTTTGCTTAAAGAGCTCAACAAATGTAAATCTCAAAATGAAAAGAGATAATGAACTGCAAAAGTCGTCGCACATACTAATATTTAACTAGAAAAAAGGGAAAGCGACTTGTATTGAAATGTATGTTGCCCAAAAAGCGAAAGACTTATTCTCAAAAATGAAATATTAAAAGTATAGGCATCAATCTCAAAATGAGATGTATTGTTAAAAAATGATCAAATGTTTTGTATTGTAAAGAAGTCAAATGAAAAAGCTTCAAAGTTATGTAATCATTTTTGTGGGAGGTCATATATGTTCATTTCTATAATTAAGATAGATCTCTTGACCTAGTACCAGTTGTGTGTGACTTGATTGAATTGATCATTGAAACTTCACTTTGGACTATGAGTCATTCCACATTTGATACTCACACACAACACACAAGACTTTTGTTGAACAAATGCTTATTTCATTTGTGTGTTTGTGCATACTCAAATGTGATGTGTGTGTGCTCAATCATATGTGGATCAAACCAAAAAGATTTTTATTCTTTTTGTTTGCTTTTGGAAATGATTTGTATCACCCATGTTTTTCAAAATTTTTTAAGTTGTTTTTGTGAGAAAAACATGTGTTCTGGGTGTTTTTCATGACTCATTTCATGAGTAAGCTCTACTGGGAGTTAAATGGTTCAATTCTCAAGTTTTTCAACTTTCGACAAAGAGTTTCATGACTATTTCGAGAGTAAGGCTTACCCACGAAAATTCCCAGCTTCTCGCGAAAATTTTCAGATTAGCTTTTTAAAGGGCATTTCGTGGGACATTTGTTTTAAACTTCTCTCATCTTCCCCCAAACCCCTATTTTCATGCTTCTACATCAAAGCCCAACTAAATTCAAATGTTTTTCATTCCATAAACATCTCTAAGGTAATTTTTAACTCTTTTCATTAATTTTGATCCTCAGATTATGTTTTTGGGGGTTTTATGTTCATAGTTGGGATTTTCTCAAATGGAAGTTGGAAAACTTAATTTTTGTCAATCTTTTTGATTAGGTTTTGTTTTAAATGTTGATTTGCTTTGGATGTTGGCCCCTTGTGGCAAAAATAACATGTATTTAGGCAAGATTTTCATATGTTCATGCATTGTTTATTTTACATGTGTAGTGTGTGCACTCTAAGTGTTTGATAAAATGCTCAAATGACATTTTCTCATTGTTTTGGACTCCAATGAGTACCAAACTTTGGGGAACACCATAATTATTCATGTTTATCATCTTTTGATCATTGATTGTGTGTTTTATACATTTTGCCCCTTAAGTGCTTGCTCATGCATTAGTTATACATCACACATGCAAACTAGATGCACACTGGATGCACCTTTGCTACATATACTTGATCACTTGACATGTTTTTACATTCACTCATGCTAGTTAAGTCTTTTTAGACCTTTTAACTCATATAACATGTTCTCATGTCTATGTCATGCCTTGGTCTATACTTTGTTTCATCATCCTTAGCATGTCATGTTTACTTTAGACTTTGTAGCATTCTTTGTTTTTGTCTTTTGTTTGACCTTCATTTTCTCATTTATCTTGCAACCATCATGCATCATCTTTTACCCTTGTTCATATCTTCTTTTCTTTCCTTCTTTCCCCTTAATTCATTTGTCTATTCGTGACAAAAAGGGGGAGAGTATACTAGAGAGTATACCAGACTATATCGTCATTTCTATATGACTCTTGTGCATATTCTTAGGGAGAGAAATGCTACCTCGTCCACATTTGTAGGGGGAGAAAGCCATAGGGGAGATGCAAATACCAAGGGGGAGAAGACATTTTGTTTTAGAAAACCTTGTTTTGTTTTGTTTTGTTTTACTTTATGCTTATTTTCTCGTTGTTTTATGGTGCTTTGAGTTATGTTTAGTATCTATACTTTGTTACTTTCATCGCATCATACTTATGTGTTGGACATGCATACATCCTTATGCTATTGTGCTTTATTGGTTGCATATTTGGATAATCATTGTAGTCATTTTCATATGACTGTTTTGTGTTTGATCAAGTTGTTCATATGTTTCACAACATGTTTACTTGATCGTATTTTACTTGTTATATTATACTTGTCCTTTTATTACTTGCTTTACCTTGAGAGTCTAATGCGTTTTGTGCAAGTGTTTCAGGTTACAAGTATACATGTTCCAAGTGCTTCACAGCTTCTAGATTTAGGTGTGAGTGAGTTTTTCCATTGTTTCCAAACTCACGTTTAAGTCTAGAGTCTATTATAGGGTGTTTTGTCACGGAATAGCCAAAGGGGGAGATTGTAAAGTTATGATTTACAACTATGTTTTATGTTGGCTTTATTCCATGACTAAAAGTGTTGTAATTGCATAAATTTGTTTCCTTGTATTTTTATGGGACTTTATTGTATTAGGTTTAGTATTAAGTTGGTGAAGACTCAAGCTTAATTGAAGATCAAGTGGATTTCGCGAGAAGCTCGTGAGAAGCTAACCCGCGAAGTAGTTACATGAGAAGCACATGACCAGAAGCTGAAAAGTCGTGCCAGGCTATCAGTTTCGCGAGTGTCTCGCGGGTAAGGCCTTCTCGCGAGGTAGTCACGAAACATTCTGCCTAGAGGATTTTTAAGTGTGACTTTCTTACCCTTCACCCATACTATATATACCCTCATTACCCACAAATGTAAAGGAGGTCATTTAAAGAGAAAAACCCTAGATAGGTTTTCTACAACACATACACCCATCTTTTAGAGAGAAAGAGAGCTACTCATCCTTAGTGAGAAATCATTCTAGCCTCTTCTCCTTCCCTCTCCCATTATCATACCTTAAGAGGAGATTTGTACCCAAACACAACCCATACCTATTCAGAGTGTAGTGAGTGTTTTGGAGCTTAGGAAGTTTTGGAGATTTGCCAAAAGAAACCAGTGAGGCTTGGCGGATGCAATCGAGTGTATTGCGCGGGATCCAGAAAGCTAGACAAGACACGGTTCCGAGAAGCGTTGCTGGAGTAGGAGCTTGGAGGGCTTAGGTACATTGGATAGATTAGGCTTGGAGAGTCTCTTGCTATTCGTGTATCTCAACTTATTGTCTAGTGGATCAATTTACTGCTTGGAAGGCGACGAAGAGGTTTTTTGCTGAGTTCTTCGGTTTCCTCTTCGATAACACATTGCCATGTTATCTTATGTTTGCATTTTTCTTCCTTACTCTTTTAGCTTTCATTTTACTACTGTGTTTTGATGAATATGGCTTAGAGTAGTTTTATTGTTTGTTCGCTTGCATTTGCTCTATTATGCACTTAGTTAAGTTAGAGTAAAATTAATCAAGCCGTAACTTTTAATTTGGGGGTCTAAACAACTCTTGTGTTTTAACACATAATCGAGCTTTCAATATATATTCCTAAAATAGACAAAATTTATAAAAATTTATTTATTATTACACTTATAATATTAGTATATATCTCATTACCATAATATTCAAGAAATATATTCCTAGAAATAGATAAATAAACTTCTTTAATAGAAATCTTCTTTATTTTACCGAAAGCAAATTTAAAAAAAAAAAATTGCTTTTGGAGAATTAGAGATGTGAAAACTATGTTTTTATTATTTAATTTTTTAGAAGAAAGGACAAAATAATAGATTTTGTGGTTAGAAGTAGCTAGAGATCCTTATTGTGTTTGTTATCTTTGAAAAATAGGGGTTTTCATTAGTTTATGATATTGTTATTTTTTCTTATATTGATTTTTATATGTTTAGGCAAATAAAATGAAGTTTATTATTTGAATTAGTTAAAACTGACTAAATTTTCATATGTTTCATGGTTTTTAAAACTATCAAGATACTCTAACTGTTTAATTTTTAATTTATTTAATAAAAGACTTGATCTGAAATGTATAAAGAATATTAATCCTAAGCAATAATATTTAAAAGATAATTATAGTTTATGAATGACTGGATAAAACTAAATTGTTTTAACTAATATAAATTAAATTTGATGTTAATATTTTGGTTATATATAAGAAAATAGTATATGTTAAGAACTTATAAATATATTATATGTATGTATATGTGTGTGATGTGTGCACAGTGCGCACGTGTTATATTCTTTGGATTTAAAATTTTCTAGATGTACTTAACTTGGCCTTCCTAAACAAAAGATTATGGATTATGGCTTTGTTAGTATTGACAGTTAAACGTGCACCTTTTGCTGACCAAGATGCAATGGTCAAAATTTTTGTTTAGAACCTTAAATGTTTGATGTTAATTTTACTTGTTTATGTTAAATAGCATTCGTGTAGTTATCAATAGATTGTTAACTAAGAGAAAATGAAAAGTGTGTGTTCATCTATGATAGTCTTTTTGTTTTTGGGGTGTTTTCTTATATAATTAAGGAAATGTTGTCCTAACCTTTGGCCAAAGTGTATATATATATATATATATATATATATATTGGGCTGTGGGCCCTGTCCGAGGACACCTAGTGGTCCGAGGACGGGTAAACGTTATCACGGAAGTCCGCATTAGTGAATGAAGAAAGGGGTCTGGTCATGAGGGTTCAGGAAAGTGGTCCGAGGAAGAATGCCTTCTTGGCTAAGCAAAGCAGAGGTCAAACGATGTGGTCTTCCATTCAAAGCAACGTTCAGGGAGATTCTATTGATAAGAATACACATCTTGAAAGCACAGGACAAAGGGAAGCTATGAAATATCTAAGAGAAAACTGCTACCACCGCATTGAATGCTCTGCAGCTAACTCTTTGACTGCATTAATGTGGAAGTGATACCTGAACAGTAATTTTCAGTCTTATAACTACTCCCAAAGACTTTAGGAAGGTGCTGATGAAACAAGGATCAAATCCAACAACTTGGTCTACACGTGGAGGGTGGAGATGAAAGAAGGAGGATAGTATAAAAGAGAAAGAAGACCTTGAAGGAGAGGGATCAAAGAATTGAGGGAAAAACACTGTAATGACAGGAACTAGACTTGTAATCAAATCCAAAAGAAATATATACAAGAACTAATCTCCTCAGATTGTGCTGAGGACGATTTTCTTTGGGTAAAACTAGTTTTTCTTTGCTTTCTCGTCATTTGGATCCACTATAATTGTTATCCAACTCATTAGGGCCTAGTTTTCTAACCCACTCTCTACAAATTCATTGTATTGGGCTCTTTGGGCCTAGATCCTATTACCTTTTGGGTTAAGAACCAAATTGTGCCCGAACAATTGGCACCATCTGTGGGAAAGAACTCTTGTGTTGTAGTAAGTTTAACGTTCAGTTATGGTAGGTTCAGGTCCGAATTGAGGGGAGTCCGTTGGTTCCCAACGTCAAGACCAGTTTTTCAACCTTGAGCGGAGAAGGGACTGAGAGGTCAGTGTGCATACCGCGCATACTAGTAGGAGCTAATCTCGAGGTGGGAGTCACGTCTCTCATAAAGAGAACACTAGGAGCATGCAACTGGAGATTGACCATTTGTAAAGGAGGTTGCGCCGCGATCGACGGAGAAGGACTCCTTCAAATTTTGACTTTTCTTCTAATAATGATGGAGATGGCAGTTACAGGCCCAGGTCGAAGACTCCCCCCAGTGAGTCTTTCTCTTGTGATGAGGATCACCACCATGAGCGTGGACACAAGAGCCTGCCTTATAAAGGCCTAGGAAATGACTCTATGAGCAGGGCGTTAAACTAAATTTCCAAATCACCTTTTACACACAGAATTGAAGGAGGAAAACTTCCTCGACATTTTACTCAGCCAATATTCACCATGTACAATGGTCGAACGGATCCTGTAAAGTATGTAAGCCACTTTAACCAAAGAATGGTTGTTCACTCCAAGTACAAGACCTTGATGTGCAAGGTGTTCCCATTTAGTTTAGGGCTTATGGCAATGAAATGGTTTGATGGCCTGGGAGCAGGTTCTATTAGTTCCTTCGAGGAATTCACTCAGGCGTTCAGATCTCGTTTTGTTACTTGCAATAGAGTTCCTCGGCCTTTGGACTCTTTGTTGTCCATAACCATGCGAGAGGGGGAGACCCTAAAAACATACTCTGACAGATACTAGGAGATGTTCAATGAGATTGATGGAAACTTTGATGACGTAGCTATAAGGACCTTCAAGGTTGGCCTACCTGCCGAGCATGATTTGAAGAAGTAATTGACTAGGAAGCCTGTTAGGAGTGTACGTCAGCTTATGGACCATATTAACGAGTATAAACGAGTCGAGGAAGACCAACAGCAAGGGAAAGGGAAAGGGAAAGTTAAGGTTATCCCTCAAGATAGGAGGGATTTTAGGTCTGACAGATACAACAATAATTGGCCCCGAAGAGACTTTGCTAGGCAATTTGGGTTTACTGCTACTCAGGTGGTTGGCACAGTGTTCCGGGAACCAGTGTGTAAAGTTGTAATTTACAACTATGTGTTTTGTTGGCTTATATTTCGTGCCAAATTTGATTGTAATTATATTCAATCTTTTGTATCCTGTATTTCATGTGGGATTTATATGTAAGGGATGTGTGTGAGAAAGAGAAGGTGTGAAGACTCAAGGCATTGAAGACTGAAGTGTTTTCGAGGGTAGCTCGCAAGTAAGCATCCCGCGAAGTGATGCATGTGCCCTACACATTATTGGAATGTGAAGAGTTAGGACAGGATAGAGACAGCTGGTTTTCGCAAGTATCTCGCGGGTAAGGCCTTCCCGCGAGACACCAGCGAAACATTCTGTTTTGCCAGACTGTCATTTCTGATACACACTTTCTGTACCTACACTATTTATACCCATATTACCCACAGATGTTGAGGAGTGCTTCTGAGAGAAAACCCTAGTCACAAACATTGAGAGTTAGAGATTGTTATACCTATAATTCTCTACACAATTGTTTGTGAATTTTCCTCAACTCCTACCTTTCCATTTCCATACCATTGAGAGGTTGATAGCCCAAACACTTACCACACCTTTTCAGAGTGTTCAGTGAGGTTTTGGTGTTGCTGGTAAGTATTGGAAGAAGCCAGGCTTTGGCGGTTGCAATCGGTCGTATTGCGAGATCCGGAGAGCTAGACAAGACACGATTTCAAGAAGCCTTATTGGAGTAGGAGCTTGGAGGGCTTAGGTGCATCGGGTAGATTAGGTTTGGAGGGTTTCTTGTTAACCCATGTATCCCAACTGATTGTCTAGTGGATCAATTACCACTTGGAGGGCGGCGGAGAGGTTTTACGCCAAGTGCTTCGGTTTCCTCTTCGATAACACATCGGCATGTTATCTTGTGTTTGCACTCTTCTTCCCTACTCTTTGAGCTTCCATGTTACTGCTGTGTTATATTGAATATGGTTTAGAGTAGTTTGTTTCTTTATCCGCTCGCATTTACTTTATTCCGCACTTAGTATAAATTAGATTAAAATCTATCGAGCCGTAATTTTTAATTAAGAGGTTTAAACAGCTCTTATGTTTTAACACATTTTTGAGCATTCACAGTGCATCAAGTCTTGGAAAAGATTAAGAATAAGCCATACTTTAAATGGCCAAATAAGAAGGGAGGAGACCCTATGAAGAGCAACTAAAGCCTTCATTGCCAATACCACTAGGAGTGAGGACACACCACAGAAGATTGTAGAACTTTGTGGAGCCATCTGGAGTAGTTGGTCAGAGAAGGAAAGTTAAAGTAATTTTTATATTAGCCTAGTGGGCAAAGGGGCCAGGCAGGATTGGGATTTTAGAGAGATGCTTCTTCGAGAGCTCCTTTGGGCACAATTAATGTTATTCTGGCTGTTCCGGGGAGGACTGGTTCTCATCCCTTTTGGGTATTGTCCATAGCTCGACCACATGAAGAGGACTCCACCCCTGAGCCGAAAAGGTCTAGGATGGAGGTCCGACTAGTGTTGAGTTTCTCGAATAAGGACAAGGTTGGAACCATACAGCCATATGATGATATCCTAGTGGTCACCCTCAGGATAGGGGGGTATGATGTGAAGAAGGTGTTGGTGGATTAGGGTAGTGGGGCAGAGATTATGTACCCTGATTTGTATAAAGGGCTAAACTTGAAATCTAAGGATTTGACAAGTTATGATTCACCTTTGTTAGGCTATGTATGTGAAGTTCCCTCCTGGAGACTTGAACCGCGACCCTTGCCTCTCAGACCTCACAAGTATTTATATTTATGGAGTGACCATCGCACCAAGGGTGCATGGTGGTTAAGGGTCATATTTCTAGCGTAAAAAACATGTGATGTAAGTAGAGCGAGGGGAATTGTCTCCCAGCCACACCAAAATTCACCCTGATGTTATATTTTGTTACTTTTTTTTTTGGTATATATTTATAAATAACTTTAGAGAGAGAGTATTCACCTTTTTGTACGAGCAAAATATGGATTGAATAGAAGAGAAAATAGCAAAATTTATAGTAAATAAAACAGGAGAAGAGCAGTCAAAATAAAAAGAAGATAAAAGGATGGATGAATTGTAATATTACGTTATAGAGTAGTGGGGAGATGAAATGTAAAAGTGCGTGAGGGGGAAATATTGGAGAAAGTGTAATTGTAAAGTGAGAAATTAATAAAGAGCAAAATTGTTAATAATAGGAGAGAAAATGTTAGAAATATGTGGATGGTATATGATTGCTGATGTGATTCAATTGGAGCATAGTAACCAAAGTTTTGAATTCCGTTTCGGAGACCGTTTGGGATTGGTCATGGGAATGGAATATTCCAATATCGGCATGTGCCAGTACACCGTTCCGAGGTTACGCACCGGATATATATATATATATATATATATATATATATATATATATATATATATATATATATATATAAACCACAAATGCATAAAAGAAATATTGCACTTAAAAAAAATACTAGGCCCATAAAACCTCATTCTATCATCCTAAAAAGTCCATACGTCATAACATCTCATACATGATTAAACAAAAAAGAATTCATAACGTCTTATACATAATTTAAACAAACCATATGGAAATACTTAATTTAAACAAACCAAACAGAAAGCCATCTAAGAAACTAACCCCGCTGGTTTAAAAAAAGAAAAAGAAAAGAGAAACTAACCCCGCTCGATCAGTATCAATAAAAAGAAAATCATTAAGGTCAGGGACATTGGTCATGGCAACATCATCATCATCAAAAACAGGACTTTCATCATTTTCTATAGTTAAAGGAAAAGGAAAAGATTTTCAAAACCAAAAGAGAGACCTGTGATTAGAGACCTATGAGATAGAGAGTGAGAGTGAGCTGAAGTGGTAAAGTGTTGAGCAGCCGTGAGGGAGAGTGAGATGGAGGCTTGGAGAAAATGGAGAGTGACAGTAAAAGTGAGATTGGAGGCCAGAGAGATAAGCACGGAGAGATTGAGAAGAATTTAGGGCAACTAAGAGAGTAAATTGACTAAAAAGGGCATGCAACTTTGCTAAAATTTCAGTATATTTTATTGATGTTAATTTCCGGACCGGAACACCATTTTCAGCTAGAGCGCTGGAATTTCAGCCGAACACTGGAACAGGCCGGAATGGGCTGGAATTTGAGGCAAAACGGAACGGGGGGCCAACTGCACCGAACAAGGCACCAGAATGGAATATTCTAGCCGTTCCAGCCGAAATGGAACGGAATTCAAAACTTTAGTAGTAACAATATAGATAACTTACGTATATATGCCACTTGTAAAATATTAAATTGTATACACACATATTCAATTTGAGACAAGAAAAACTTATCCCTATCATTTCCCCTTTTGGACTTAGAAAAACCTATATAAAGGAGAGCTGATAGGCCTCCCTACACTCAATTAAGATTAATAAGCGATTAATAAGTTTTAGACGCAAGTTAATGTTTACTTAGTAAATTTACCAATCATTCCAAATTATGCCAGTTAAACTATTATGTGAAAATTATATGAAGCAAATGATCACACGAGTCAATCATATGAACATAGCTTAACTATTTCTAAAAGCCTTGTAAATAAATAATATTTACTATTTTTAAATAATGAATTCCATGGTTTTTGTTTAGAATAGCATATGTATAATGTTTACGATTCTGAACAAGAACCAATAATCATATCATGATTTTAATTTGAGCTTGTAGGATGAAGAATGACTATCATAGCATAATGAAAGTGAAATGAATAGTGACCATAGAATCAAAAAATCATTATTTCCCATGAGTTTAGGAAATACATAAGTAATTTCAAGTTCTCAAGCTTTTAAATCAATTGCAGTTATGGGCATAGGTAATTTAATCATATGGTATTTTCCAAGTATTAACAATATTGGGCTTTTTACTAAATAGTGCCAATATGAATTGGGCTCTTAAATATCGTCAGTGAGAACTGGGCTTTTTGATGTTGCCAATGAAAACTAGACTTTTAATATTGCTAGTGAGAATTGGGCTTTTAATGTTGCCAATAAGAACCGAGTTTTTAATGTTGCCAATGAGAGTTGGATTTTTTGATATTGCTAGTGAGAACTGGACTTATTGATAAATAATTTGTCATGGACTTGAATCATGTTTTTTGATCTTGAGATTTGAACCCCTTCAATAAAATAATTTGGGCATGAGTTTGAACTATAGGCCTTACGAAATATTGGGTTTTATAATATTTTATATTTGTGACACAATTTTGTGGTGGCACGGAGTATTGCTATGGGTTAGCATGATAATAGGGTAAAAAGAATATATATAGAGGGGCTCAATACTTTATTGGCGATGTTTCAACATACATAGATGGTATTTAAATAAAAATAGGTGTAAAAACATGTACCCTAACAACGTATTACAATAAGAGACAAACCCAATTAATTATAAAGTGACTTCAATTATTATATTGTATAGGTACTAACGAGCAAAAAAAGATCCCTTACCTTTAGATAAGGTAGGGCGCCTTTACTAATATTAGAATATTAAGGCACTTCATTCAGCAAAAAAAAAAAAAAAAGAATATTAGAGCATCCACATCCGGAATTCCTATCTCATCCTATTTTACCATTCCAAAAAGTCACTTTATCAATTATACAATACAATTTTACAATACTCTCAGCAACCCAATTTTTATTTTCCTATTCTACTCATTAAAATAATATTTTCACATAATAAAATAATATATCCCTAAACCCAAATAAAAACAAAAACCCAAAACCCAAGACCCAAATCACAACCACCTGCTACTACAACATTCCCAAACTGTTGCTTGAAACCCCGGCCACAAACTCCGGCAACCACGGCAACCCACAATCAAAATCAAAATCAAACCAAACCATGGCAACCCCCAACTCCACCACCATGAACCCACCAAAAAAAAAAAAATCATACCAATTCCTTTAAGCACCGATCACAGCAACAAAAAAAAAAAAAAAAAAAAAAAAAAAAAAACCAATCCAGAACTCAGAGAAGACGATCCAATCCACGGCAACCCCCAACTCCACCACCATGAACCCACCAAAAAAAAAAAATCATACCAATTCCTTTAAGCACCGATCACAGCAACAAAAAAAAAAAAAAAAAAAAAAAAACCAATCCAGAACTCAGAGAAGACGATCCAATCCACGGCAACCCCCAACTCCACCACCATGAACCCACAAAAAAAAAAAAAAATCAAACCAATGGCAACACAGCACAGCCAAATCCAGCCAAATCAAAATCAAAACCAAAATCAAAATCCAAAATCAAAATCAACATCCAAAATCAAACCCATCTGTTCTCACCAAACCCAAACCCATCTGTTCTCACCGGCAGCGATGGCGAGAGAGAGAGGGTCGCCCGTCGCTGGATTCATCCCAAACGCCAAACGCCAAACACCACCCCAACGCCAACCCAAACACCACCCCAACGCCACCCAAATTCGACCCTAACGCCGAAAACCCACGACCTCCACCACAGCTTTTCTGATCGAGCCTCACGCCGTTGGCCCCATTCCGTTGAAGAAGAGAGAGCAGGAAGAAAGAGAGAGCTTTTCTGATCGAGCCTCACGCCGTTGCCCCCATTCCGTTGAAGAAGAGAGAGCAGGAAGAAAGAGAGAGCTTTTCTGATCGAGCCTCACGCCGTTGGCCCCATTCCGTTGAAGAAGAGAGAGCAGGAAGAAAGAGAGCAGGAAGAAAGAGAGAGAAAAGAAACTGATAAAATGAGAGAGGAGAGAGAAATTTACCGGGATAAATGGATGAAGAGAGAGAAATGAGATTATTAAAAAATTATTTTTTTTTATAACATTCAGCTACAGTACCATCTTACATTTGAGATGGTACTGTAGCTAAATCCCAAATTTGACATTGGCATATGGCATATAGCCTTCCCATTGTTGAGTAGTTTTGGGGCTTGAATGCCAAATGTTTCTAATATTTGGCATATAGCCTTCCCACTGCTGATGCTCTTAAGGCACTTCATGCTTTAAAAAGATTGCAGAGGTACGTTAGCATCCTTCCTTCAGTTGGCTACAACCTATCTATTCATCTCTTTTTCCAAATGCGTATTTAGGGATCTCACTTGCTCATAGATCTTGAAAAAGATCAATATCCTTTATGCAATATTTCTTTCTACCTATTATATGGTTGCTATATTAAAAACTTCAATAAGAACAAAATCTGCCGTGGTTGTGTCTCAACTCTTATTGTTGTATTTATATTTAAAACAAAAAAATTGAGAACGCTTCTTATGAAAGAAATTTTTTAGAAATTGAAAATATTTATAGGAATCTTTTTGTAGATAGCAAATGAAAGTGGGGAAAGATCTCTATTCAAAATCTTGATTTTGTTTGCTCAACTTTACTTCATCAATCCTTTAAGGTGGAACCGGAATGAAGTTGACAAAAATAAAATTTGAAATAATCTTTACCCAAAATAACATTAGAGTGGTGAAGTTCAATAAGTGTGAGTAAAATAATTTTTGTTTCTGGTGTGTGTATAAATATGCTTGAAATACATATGTTTATAAGTATATAGTTAGGACAAAATTTGGTTACAAACTTAGTTCTTGCCTAAGAATACAACTCTCTCAAAAAAAAATTAGCATAGTTACATTTTTTTAATATCTAACCATTAAATTGCATGTTCTTTATGTTCTTAACACAAATGTCAAATTTCATACCAACTGGATGTAATTTACCATTCAATCTATAAACTTATTTTTTATGTATTATTTTAGATTGGCAAGACTTGAAATTTAAACATTAGATTGATGACATCGCTATTAATTTTGATTTCCTTGAAATCTTACAAACATGAAGAATATAAGAAGAATATAAAATACAACAGTGGATTTGGCAAAATTCGCATAAATAAAGAGATATTTAGTATAATTGTAACCTTAGGTTACAACTAAGTTTGTAGTCAAATTTTGTTAATATGATTATATGTCTTAAATGTGTTTATCAATTAGTAAATTCTTTGTGTTATGGAGAAATACTATCCACAAATTTCGTAACAAATCATAGGAGGTTAATTAGAAGGAATTGTTACATTTGTATGATAATTTAAAAATTATACCGCCTATTTTCTTCTTCAATATAAATAATTGCTAAGAGCTCCTCTTTCTTTATTTTACTAAATGATGTCGATAAAAGAGGGTTTTTTTTTTTTTTTTTTTTTTTTTTTTTTTTTTTTCTCACTAACCATCTTCTAAATATTTGAGATCGAAACCACTACCAAGATATTGCTGAGGAACCCTAAGGCCTCCATTAGAAGGTAAAAGAGCACGTGTAATTGAATTATAGGAAATCTAGGAAAGGAAAAACTTGTAAGGTTTACAATTGTTGTTTTTAACCATTGTTATATATATATATATATATATATATATATATATATATATATATGTGTGTGTGTGTGTTTGAAATTTTATTTTAGATAGCAATTGAAAGGAAGAAAGTGATCCCTATTTCAAAGCTAGATATTTTTGCTCAACTTTACTTTATCGTATAAGGTAGAACCCACAATGTTATAAGTGAAGTTATAGAAATAAAATTTTAAAATAAAAATTACCCAAAATAACATCATAGTGGGTGAAGTTGAATAAATATTTGAATAAAATAGTTATTGTTGCTTATGTTTATAAAGATGTTTAAGATATATATGTTTATAAGTATGTTTAAAATTAAAATGGGTATATGTCTATAAATATGCTTATTATTTAGTAAATACTTTGTGTTATGAATAAATTTTGCCTATATATCAGCCCTTTATACGACTCCATTCTCGACCACATCCTCTCCTTGGGCACAGAAGCCGCCATCAGAACCAGCGTTTTATCAAAGAGATGAAACTGGTTATGGACTTCTGCCTATGACTTATACTTCTATAACCTTCCTAGCGTAGCACGTGCCCCTGATTTCGTTGCCTTCCTGTGCAAAACTCTAGAGCTATACAGTTCTTCTGGTAAGTTAGAGAAGTTTCTCATTGACTTCGAATACAAAACTAGTTACGCTTCTGAAGTGAACAAGTAGGTTTGCTTCGCCACAACCCACAAAGTAAGAAAGCTCTATTTAGAATTCGAAACATCTGGTTCGAGTTACTTGTTCCCTCGACGTTTATGCACAAGTTCGACGTTAAAGACCTTGTCTCTAAGGTTTTGTCACTTTACAAAAAAAACTACTATTTGTTGGGGTTCGCTTAAAGTACAATGGTTGGTTATGCAAGGTTAATTAAGCCATGATATGATGCAGAATATTTTGTTGGGTAGTCTTGCTCTTACAGAATTGAGATTGTATAACTTTGTGTTTAAAGGTTACAAAGTGATCATACCTTCACAGGCCTGAAAAAATTAGAGCTAGTTGGAGATAAAGTTCTTGCCAATAGTGATGATGATTCTGCTATTGTAGAAATTTCGGCTCCTAATCTTCAGTCGCTAAACATTTCTGGGTTTATGAACAAAAAGAGGTTCCAGTTGACACAATTACTGAATATGGAAGAAACAGCTGTTACATGATCGATCAGATTGATTTAGTGCGTCTTCTTTTATAGCTTCCTCATGTTCCTAAACTTAGGATATCAGCTTGGTGTCTTAAGGTGAGGTTTTACATACTTTCTTGGCCCATTATTTAATACACAAATTCTTTTGTATGTTTTCTTTGAAGGCTAAAACTTAGGTAAAATGTATAACACCTAACTGTATCTTAAGTTCCTCACTTATGGCTTGTTTGGAAGTTTAAAAAAGGAGGGGGAGTAGAGTAGAAGGAGGGAGAGTAATTCAATTACCTTGTTTGGAAGTTTTTTAAGGAAGGAGGGAGAGGAGTTTGGAAGGGTTTCAACTATCTCTAACCCCTCATTTTTAATTCCCCCAAATTGGAGAAATTTGTAGGGAGAGTAGAATAGATAAATTATTGATTAGATAAATTTCTCAATTTACCATTTCTAAATTAATAATAGACCAATATTGCAAGTCCATTTTCAAATAGGGGTAAATTTGTCTATTTTAATCATTTTCTCTCATCTCCATCCTAATTTTAAAACATTCAAACAAGGGAAATGGAGTAATGTCCTTCCTCCTTACTAATTTTAAAAACATTCAAACAAGGTAGAGGGGAACCATTCCCCTCTACTCCCCTCTACTCTCCTCCCTCTCTAAACTTCCAAACATGCCATTAAATTGAATAATATAGTTGTATTGACTAACCAGGAAATTTGAATTTAATTGTTATTGTAAAAGATATATTGTTTCGTTGCATTAGTTAATACAACTATGTACGTAATTAAAGTCACCAAAGTAACTGCACCTCAATTTTGCAATATAAGATCTTATACCCAAGTTATGTCACCTTGTAAATTTGAGGATGTGCAATCATGTCATTAGGTCTTTTCTATTTTTCTTTGGTGGCTACCAAAGAAACTGAGAAAGGTCAATTGCTTCATTGTATCAACCAGTAATGAAGCCCACTAGCTTCCTCTTTGCTAAGAATGATCAATATTCTTGTCTGTACATGCTATGAAAACATAATTTCTCAATCATTTGAAAAGTTATCAATGCTAAACTCTCTTGCTTCTCTCTTGATTTGCTAAGATCTTAACAATTAATATTGAAAATGCAAAGTTGGCCATCTCCGTTAGCAAAGCTCAAAACTTTGGTATTGGACACAGAGCTTGGTAAGTGGGACCTTCCCGGAATAAAATTAGCTATAAACCTCGTGCCCTCCTACGGCTCCAAGGTGAGTTTTTAATTTTTAGTCAGAACTTCCTTTTTCTTTTCCAGTGCTATATTTTACAATACAAAGTTCATAAAAACTTTAGTATCTTACCACTTCTATTTGATCTATCTCACTTTATTTGTTAAAGTGGTTTTTAAAATGTCCAATTTCAATTGGAATTTTTTTCCCTTCTGGAGCCTTTCCAGTTGCTTTAAGATATACCCTTGTACTTTTTTTAAAGGAAATTACATAGCAAATTTCAATATGTATCCCTAACTTATTGTCTATCTTTTAGTTTGAGTTTCCCCCAGACTATACAGACAGTAACTTTGATCATGAGGAGTACTAGAAATCGCAGGACATGACATTTGGGCGTTTGCATCTCAAGACTGTTGAGATTGTTGGCTTTGGAGCAAGGTGTGTTGGTTTGAAATTTGTAACTGGACTTGTACAATTTCTGCTTAAGCATGCAAGGATGCTACGTAGCACCCTTGCATGCTTAGCACGGTATTCCGTGCTAAGAGAAGATAATTATATATGGAAAAAGAGAGGGTAGTACTACTTCAGGTCACTCAACTATTTTTATCATAACAAAGATCCTCTCCAAATGCTGTGGTTTTGTTCTCCTGAGGATTTATCGGAATTCTCTTAAGCAACAGATTCATTAATCACTATTACATTAATTCATGCATAGAGGTTTTCCTTCTAGATTAGAATTTTATGACCTAACTTTTCAATAGCCTATCCTAAAAATGTAGTAATGTCATATTTTTCTTGCTATTAAGCTTGTTTTAATGAACTATCCAATTCGATGGTACTTGATAAGTGCAATTGTTGTACTTTGCTTTTGAATTTTGGAAAATTTCCTAGTTCTTTGACGGTCCTGAATATCGATTGAACTTTTGAATTCAATGGCTTGCTGAATGGACCAAAAAATAATACGAATTCACAAACTTTAAAAAGTTGCTATGATCAAATGCTTTTGTTCACTGTACTTGATTTTTTGAAAATCACTTCACAGTCCACACTTTAAATACTAATTATTCCACAATCTACACTCTAAATACTAATTACCATCTCAAAAAAAAAAAAAAAAAAAGATAAAAGAAAAAGATAAATCACTCCACAATCTCTTTATTCGAAGTGGATTCTTTTACAAAAGAAAAAAAAATGTGAAAAAAAAATTACCTAGTATTTGATTTCTTGAAAGTATAAAGTACCATAAAAAAAAAAATAATAAAAAGATAGATCACACTACAGTCCACACTCTAAATACTAATTACTATCTTAAATGTTTATAGTCTACTACTTAATAATATAAAATTTTAGCTAAATTGACTTCATTATGCTTTCATGTAACAAACTATTAGGAGATATACAATAGATTCTTGGGTATTATTTGTAATTGCACATGGGTCGAAATGGCAATTTTGCCCTGCCCAATTTGACTTGCTCCTTCACGGTTTGCCTTGCATAGGAGCCTTGCAAAGGTGGTGGGGTGAGGGTGAAGCGAGATTTTAGCCCCGTACCACAGGACGGGACGAGGATAAGTTTAGACATTTTAGACCCACCTCGCCCAATCCCCATCCCTGCCTTGCCTCCCGTTGACAAGGGTTATAATAGTAAACGCTTGGATAATATATTTTAGTTTTTGCTTAAAATTAATTGAATTTGATGGGATGAATTTAGTTCTAATTTGTTGAAGTATATATTTATGAATGAAGTAGGTTTTATTGAAAAAAATTATAATATTTGTAAGACTAATTAACAAAAAGTAGAATTTTATAATACAGGGTGCGGAGCATCGTAAGCTCCAAGGGATAGAGATGGGGCAGAAAAATCATTCGACCCGCCATACCATTGTCATCCCTAGGTGGGCATACTCATAAGCTCATGAATTTTGCAAGTACTCACAGCCCACTTTACAAAATCCATCTCTTGGCCCATACGTAAGCTGTAAGCTTAAATGGGCTCTTCTCTCCATATATGCCAGAGAGGCAGATACCACATTATCACATTCCTTCAAAATTTTCTATAATTAATAGATCACCAATTTTCTAGGGAAATTGGTGATCTTCAAAATACTGGCTTACTATTTTTTTTTTTTTTGAGAACCTTAGAAGACTTTTGGGTCATGGAAGAAAGAAGCAATAGCAATTGTGTGTGTACCAAAAGACATAACCTTGACCGTATCAGCGACTTACCAGACTCCATTCTCCACCACATCCTCTCCTTCTTGCCCACAGAAGAAGCTATCGAAGCCTCATACTTATCAAAAAGGTGGAACTGGTTATGGACTTTTGCCTCAGGCTTATCCTTCTATGACCATCAAGATTCAGAGCATGTCACTGACCTCGCTGTCTCCGTGTGCAAAACCCTACCCCTATACCGTTCTCACAAGTTAGACAAGTTTCACATCACCGACTTTAGATACACACCACGTTTCGAGTGTTATGTGGACTACTGGGTTAACTTCGCAACAACCCACAATGTTGAAAACCTCTATCTAGAACTTGATAGTACAGAGATGCCCTATTATGATCAATATAGGTTGTCTCAAAGTTTATGCACTCACTCGTCGTTAAAGACATTGGCTCTAAGATTTTGTAAGTTTGAACCAAAACCTTGTATTCGTTGGACTTCGCTCAAAGTATTATGTATTGCTTATGCTAGGTTGACCCGTGATATGATACGTAAGATTTTGTTGGGTAGTCCTGCTCTTACAGATTTGAGATTGTATAACTTTGAGTTTCAAGGTAAGGTAGGTAAGAATGTGGTCACTATTAATTCTACAAGCCTGCAAAAATTAGAGCTAGATGGAGGTAAAGATCTATGCAGTGAAGACTTTTCTGTAGTAGTAATTTTGGCTCCTAATCTTCGGTCGCTAAGTATATCCGGGTTAATGTATAGAAGGAGGTTTCGGTTGAGGAATGTATCATCTTTGGTTGAAGCTAAACTCAGTTTCGAGAGGACAATGACTGATCATGAAAGAGAATCTTGTTACTCAAAGAATCGGAGTGTGTTAACGAAACTTCTTGTATCGCTTCTTCATGTTCCCAAAATCACCATATCAACCTGGTGTCTTCAGGTAAGGTTTATACTTAAAAAATCGAAGTTTATTGTATGTTTTCTTTTCAAGGCTAAAACTTAGGTACAACCTGTACCTTAGGTTTCTCACTTAAATTGATCAATAATGTTATTGCATTGATCAATGAATCATATGATTGAATTTAATTGTATTTTGGAAAACATAACATCGTTTTGGAAAAGATAACAGTTTATAAGTTTTTTCCCCTTTCTTTGAATGCATATAAGAAAACAAAAGAATATATTTGAAGAAGAGAGTTGATCAAGAGGACCTTCTTGATTCTTCAGCAAATTCTACCTTCATAGATGTTCTCTTATTCCATCTATTAAACGTTTCTAATTTCTGTGATTAGCTTTTAATGTATAAAGGATAATGGCCATGGTGACATTGATGATATGATTCTGGAAAAGGTTCAATCTATGAACACAAAAAATGGTTATCTTCACTGATAAGTTGGAAAAAAATTTATAATATAGTTGTCTTAGTCGACGACTCAAACCCTGTAATAGGAGAAACAGCTAACTAAACCTGTAATAGGAGAAAGTACTAATTAAACTATGTCAGCTCACAGTTTAATTAAAAAGTTAAAAACAGAATTCTCTGCCATTCTTGTGGCAACTAATAATTAGTAATGCAAATCATATTTTCTATTTTCCTTTGGTGGCAATCCGGGAAGGCACCTGTTAAGAATGTTCAATAACATCATTTTATCAACTAGTAATGAAGCCAATTTCCTTTCTCTTTGCTAAGATTGATCATTCTTGTTTGAACATGGTATGAAAGCATATTTTCTCAG
The DNA here is from genome assembly GCF_932294415.1 of Quercus robur. Lineage (NCBI taxonomy): Eukaryota > Viridiplantae > Streptophyta > Magnoliopsida > Fagales > Fagaceae > Quercus > Quercus robur. Next base: position 83,089,420 of record NC_065538.1, on the reverse strand, counting down.
GCATTTGAAAACTCATCTATGCTAAGCCGTCATGTTGTTTTTGTTTTTGTCTGAATGTGCTAAGGTCTTGAGTCTCTTGACAATATTGGAAGTGAAAGCTTTGCCATCTCCATTGGCAGAGCGCAAATGTTTGGTCTTAGACACAGAGCTTAACAAATGGGACCTTCCAGGGATCACTAACCTGCTTCAAAGTTCACCTGATTTGGAGAAACTGGTTGTAAACTTGGTACCCTCCTGCAACTCTAAGGTGAGTTTTTTATCAGAACTTCCTCCCCTTTTTTCCCTAGTGATATTTTACAATACAAAGTTGATATAAACTTAGCATTTTACTTCTTCTATTTGATCTCATCCCACCTTATTTGTCAAAGTGATTTTTAAAATGTCCTATTTTCCCGGGACAATCCAAGAAGGAACAATTTTGGGGGTTGGAATGTGCACTATGCAAGTAAGTCAGACTCCCTCCCCAACAGAACAAGATCCTTTTCATCAATTTCACGACTATGAATTTTTTCCCTCTTATCTAATTGAGTGTAGAGTGCCAAGTCATTTAATATTAAATAACTTTTTTTTTTTTTTGAGGGGATAATATTAAATAACTTGACACTAGATACACAATTAGATTTGCAGTATCTTATTTAAACAATGAATTTGGTCCGTTTCAAATGGAGATGATCCTTAAACTTCTAGAGCCTCCTTTTCACTTGCTTTAAGATATATACTTATATTTTGGACAAAGGAATTAACATTGGAAATTTCAACCATCTATCCCTTAACTTAATGTTCATTTGCAGTTGGAGTTTAAGCCAGAATTTATCAACGATTATAACTTCGATCACGAGGAGTTTTGGAATTCGAAAAGGACATTTGAGTGTTTGTCTCTGCATCTTAAGACGGTTGAGATTGTTGGTTTTGAAGCAAAGTGTTTTGGGTTGCCATTTGTACTTGGGTTTGTACAGTTTCTGCTTAAGCATGCAAGGGTGCTAGAGAAGATGGTTATATATGAAAAAAGAGAGGCTACTAATCAAACCCCGACTCTTGTGGAGGCACGTGAATTTCTGCAGGTCACTCAACTAATTTTATCATACCAAAAATCCTCTCCAAATGCCGTGGTTATGTTCTCTTGAGGATCTGTCAGAATTCTCATAAACAACAATTTCATAGATTACTATCACATTAGTTCATATATAGAGATTTTCCTTCTTGAACATAACTTTATGATCTAGCTTTTTCAATAGTCTGTCCTCAAAATGTAGTAGTGTCATCTTCTTAATATTAAGCTTGTTCTATTACACCATCGAATTTGTGGATGTATGAAAGTGGTGCCATTTTCTCTTGTCTAATCTCTTTGCACTATACTTTTAAATTTGTAATAGTTTAATTTCCAAGTTTCTGACTCATATATCGATTGAACGTTCGGTCTGAGTGGCTTGTTGACGAACCAAACCAAAAAAATGACTTCAACAGGCTAGAAAAAGTTGCTATAATCAGATGCTATTGTTAATCAATTTAAAGATCATGTAAGTGCTTTAATTGGATGATTTGTAAAGCTTAGGAAGTCTTGGATGTTTGAGTTTGACACCTTGGTCGAAGAGGGAATCATTTCTCATCTCAAGGATCCCATATGGTGTTGTAACTCCAACTCTTATTCTGAACCCCCTTTTTTCAATATGAATACATAACTTGTGTACACAGTTTACTGCTAGTTATAGAGATTTTATTTATTTATTTTAATTTTATCAATGATTAACATGACATGCTGCCTCCTGATACTTTAAAAAATCTTTCACATGTTATAAAATTGTTTTTAATGTATTTTGTCATAAAATCATTTATTTGATTGAAGCATGATGGGGTCCTTAGAACAAAAATTTCAAGGCTAGAAACATCACCTGAATGCAAACTTAATTATCACTGAGTATTTGATTATCTGGTTCTAGAGAGGGAGAGAGAGAAAAGTAAGAATATGCACGTTTTTATTTTTTAAAGAAAAAGAATTAAAGTTAGAAACATATAGCTTACTTTGGTTCTTGGAAAATTTCAATATGTCCCTAATGACTCTTTTGTAGTACAAAGATAACATTTCTGCATGTGTCAAATATCAGTTATCAATATGAATGACTCTATTGATGATTTGATATTAGGGACATAGAGATGAATTGATAACTGATAGTTGACACATGCAGAGCCTTATGGCTCTAGGTATACAGCACCAAAACCTTCTTTTTAACACATTTATAACTCGAGCTATCAAATTTCAAACTCAACCAACTGTTTTATAATGGAGATCAGTAGCCACAGCCATGATTCTTAATTTCCTATGAATCTAACAGAACCCATTACACGCTCTGGATCTGACAATCAAGTCAGTGATATCATCCATAAGAAACTTTATCCATAACATTCCACCACCCAAATGGCCCTAGGACTCAGAGAGAAAACAAAGAAAAAAAAAGCTCCAAAGATTTCTAAGAAGACATCTTGATCGGTTTGTCATCAACATTTTCTTTGACTTTTTAGCTTACTTGTTTATATGCAACTTTTTTTAATTACAGTTACATTTTAACATACTATCAGCAAATAACAAATAAGCCATCAATAATAAGCTGCATCAAAATGCAGAGAGTCATTGTCTGCCTAGGCAGTCCTCTATTTGTTGTTGCTTACTTAGTGGTGTTGGTATATTGGAATTATCATTATGTTGCACTGAATCCGCTTTCATTTTGTCATAATTCACTTGGTTTTCTAAGAAACATGACTTTCCCCAATATAAATATTAGTTGTCAAGGTCCAAATACTTAAAAGAGTTAAAAAGGATCAAGGTCCAAATACTTAAAAGGCATGCCCAGAAGTCATCGTCCTATAGTTTTAGTTGCTTTGTGTTTGTTATACAACATGGAAAGTGGAGACCTCCAAAACAAGAGGCCAAAGTAACCAGTATTTGAGGATTGTGATTAGGGCCCTCACTCGGTTGTGCACTAGATACGTGGAATTTAAACATATAACGTTAGTTCTATAGTTATTGCTCTTATCATCATGCTAAGATACGAATTGGTTTTTGATATAGACATGGTTTGAATCTCAAATCTCTTATTTAATGATAACAAACTTTACTAATCGAGCATTTGAGCTAACTGGAACTCATTGGTACGGCTAGGAAGTCTCAAATCCACTGAAACTTCAAATAAATGAACCAAACACTATAAATCCACAAATAAGACAATGAATTTTCATATGGATCACCATCCAATAAGAATGGAAAAGGCACCGGACCTAGACAAGTAAAATTGTACACTATATAATAATGAGTTGCAACAATTTTCTCTAAACAAATACAAGAGATTAGAACAACATCAAGAAAAGATCCCATCAACTGGATCTTATATAGCAGCAAATTCTTGGCGCATACATATAAAGTTGAGCTTCTTACCATTTCTTATGTTCAGATTAATGGGGTAAGAGCCTAGCAGAGAGTTCAAAAAGAGAGTTAATAATGTCGCTAATAAATCCAAGACCTCATAATCTATTGAAAATTTTCTTAAACCAAATGCACTTAAACATATAAAGTCCAGAAAGTATATGGCCATGACAAAATCTCCTGTTTTTAGTTGTGAGGAATCCGGGTGTACTTTATTTTATTTTGACTTTTGGTGGAATATCATCTTAGTTTATGTGAATATTTTGCGATTTTGTTGTGGCCATAAAAAAAACTCTATGAAGTGGCCTCAACATGTGATTTAGTTGCACATAAGAGATGATATTCTCATTTCTATATCCTCTTTTTTCAACATGTGAGATGATATTCTCATTTACTTTATGTTCTATGAATATCATCTCATTTCTGTATTCTCTTTTTTCAATAACTTTGTTTGGAAGTTTATAAGGAAATGAAATGGAATAGAATGATCATAAGAGAATGGAAAAAAATGAAATATATTTAAGTAATGGAAATAATGGAATGAGGTGGAATTAAGTAGCCTTGATTGAATGTTTTAAAATAAAAGAATGAAAATGAATGGAAATAAAATATTATTATTATTTGGACAAGAGGGCCCAATCCACATATGCCTAAAACCCAACCCAATGTTCAACCTAAGTGCATATAAACTCATATTTTCTATCATTTCTTATATGGATCTCAAAATTCCCACCACTTCAATATTATATTCAAATGGACACATTAAAAGTCAATTTCTTATTCACTTCATAATATTCTTCTAACATGAGCATTAAGATTCCTTTGCCAAATGTCGAAAGAATATATGAATTTTTTTTTTTTTTTTGAGAAATGGAAAAATATATGAAGATGAAAGCAATAGTCTTGATCCTGGCTTCTTGGATTATGCGAGCTACTTGAGGTAAAATACAAAGTTAATAAATATTTTCTCACTTTTCTCTACTCCCCTACTAAAAAACAAACTTTAAAAATTTTTATGTACAATTTTTTTGTTTATTTAATTTACGTATAACTTTTTAATTTCTTATTTAAAAATCTATATCCTTGATTCAGCTTATTATCTAAGCAAAATCAACCAAAAGTCTATATATATATATATATATATATATATAAGCTCTGAAAGCCCAATCAACTAGGCCCGTGAAAATAAACTCTCCCTCTGCTAATCTTCATCTCGGTCATTTGGGTCACCGGCTTGCTCTTGTGGGTATTTTTATTATTTATGTTGACGTGGCATATCCTCAGTGGAATATACTTAAAGAATTGCACGAGCAGCTACAACCCGGTAATTTTCTCAGCCAATTCCAACGGAAACGGGAAAGCAAATCTCGCTTTGGTCTCTCCTCAGGAAAAGGAAAAGGGAAAGGGAAATCTCAATTCCAATACAAAACACAAACACTCTTTTCGTGCTTCACCTCAGTAAGTCACTGAATTGATTCTCAGAACTTTTTCCACGCATATCAGTTCCTAAGGTTTCTCTTTTTCTCTCTCTCTCTTTTTATTCCGACCACATTTGCTCCTTCTGCCCCCTTTCTTGTTGCAAAACTTTTGGAGAATTGTAAAAACAAGATTTTTATTGCTATTTGAACCTGCGTGCGAGAGACTTTATCAGTTAAACTAACTCGATTTCAGTATGAATAAGAAGTTAATCTTATGTTAATGTTTGTTATTTTTTGTGAAATATCAAATGGGTCCAGCCAGGGGGCAGAAAAATATAGTTTTGAACTATCTTTGTATCAATACCCATAACATGAATTGTGCTATGGCCTATGTGATGGTTCAATTGGGTGATCTTTATAATTTTGAGTGAATAAAATTGTAGGGATTGTTTTCTTTCTTGTATGTATGACAAGGTGTAGCTTAAGAGTTAGTTGAGTTGTGTAAGATTTGGGTTAAGAAGAGATGGTGAAAAAAAAAAAAAAGTCGAATATCGAAATACTGTCATGAATTGGTTCATTTTGTTTTCAACCGTGAGATGTTAGTATTAGATTCTTGCTGATATTTAATGGGTTCTTATCTCAATTTCATATATATTCCAGAAATGGGAGCATAGCTGTAACTGGAAGATTTACTGTTAAAATGTCAATTGTGAAGCCATTAAAGAAGTTAGCATCGTGTGTTATCCTTGATTTGGATGGGACGCTTATTAATACAGGTTAGTTTGTGCTTTTAACATTGTTAAATTTTTAATTTTTTTATTTTCCATTATGTTATGTGTGATGAGCACTTTGCTGATTTGTTGAAAGTTGGTTAAAGTATAGTTGTACTTAGAAAAAAGGAAGCTTTAAAACCTCTACATATGTAAATAAGCTAAAATGGCAAATAGACACTGATTGATGTTTAGATATTTTCATGAGCAAAGTCCAGTGAAGTTTGGTAAACAAAGAATAGGATTTTTCTTGAATTCCTGAATTTCACCATCTGTTTTTACCAGACACTATTGATAAGAACGTTCAGAAATGGTCCTACTTAATAGAGGGTTGCAATCTCTATTTGCATGTGGCCGTCATATTCAATATATTCAGTACTTATCTTGATTCTTATTGTCCTATACTGTTTGCAACCATATTTTCATAAATTAGTTGATTGCTTTCAATTCATATTGGTGATTGTTTTCTTAATTCGTCATAATTTGTATTTTTAAATTTGATGACAGATGCCCTTTTAAGTGATGTTTTAGGCGGTTTCTTGAGTAAGTATGGAAAGCAATGGGATGGGAGAGAAGTTCATAAGACTTTAGGAAAGACACCACTTGAAGCTGCGGCTGCTATTGTGGAAGCTTATGATCTTCCCTGCACTACAAATGAATTTATTTCAGCAATCAACCCACTTTACTCTGAGAAGTAATTATCTATTGCACTTTTAAATTATGGTTATTAAATATGTAAAGTTTTTCCAATTGAGGCAAGTAATATTGCCCTTGAATTTCAGGCGTAAATTTTATTTCAAATTAATCAGCTTTTATTTTTTAATGGTAAGATGCATGCATGAATATAGTATTGAATCCACAACCACACCCTCAAGGCCTCAACCCTGTACTTATGGGGGAGGAGATGCTTTTTCAGGTAGAGCTCATTGGCCTTTTTTGACTTTTCTATTTTCATCTGCAAAGGTACAACATTACCAATTGCAATAATCTGGGGATTCCACTGGAAATAATAAGCTAAGACACAGAGTTTCTTATATAGTTATTTTTCCAGTTTTCGTCTTAGAAAATTGTTCTGCTATACAATCTATAAGCCATGTGCTCTATAGTTTGTAGAATAAATGGTTTTTTGTTTATAAACGCCAATGAAAATTTTTAATGTGAGAATTCCAATCGGAACTTCAGTTCTCGTCTGTTTAACACATACTCAAAGGGTTTCTTTGCAAATTTGGCAAGTTACTGATATGAAAAGCATGCTAACATGTCACCAGGCTATGTAGTGTTGGAATCTTGGCAATTTTCATCCCTATAAATGATGACTTATCTTTTTGTTTTTGTTATTACTTTCATGGTTTTTGTATGACTAGGCTGTTCTGCTATATAGGTCCGGGCTCTCATAAAGCATTTTGACTTGTTTTCATTAATATTTAACTATACAGGATGTACTTTGTGCCATTTGTTTGTCACTAGGTTCCTTGATGATATAAACCATAGCTACTCATCTACTCATTGTTATGTGTTTAAAAATTTGAATTTTTGTGCCAAAATTTTGAGTGTCATTTTACTGCTGTTGTTGTAGGTGGTGCAACATCAAAGCACAGCCGGGTGCCAATCGTTTAATTAAGCATTTTGGTGGTCATGGGGTCTCAATGGCATTGGCTTCAAACTCTCCAAGGGTAAATATAGAAGGAAAAATTTCTTTTCATCAAGGTAAATCTTAAACCACTTACAACTTGATCGAGATATTGACTTGCTAACATGCAGCAAGGATATCATTTTTTGTGATTTTAATTTCTGAGATTCTTATTCAATATTTTCCAATTATAGGATGGAAGGAATCCTTCTCTGTCATCATTGGTGGTGATGAAGTGGCATCTGGGAAACCATCTCCTGATATGTGAGATGCAACAAATAGTTTTTGATTTTGACTTCTTTATTGAGGTTTTTTTTTTTCTTTGGTCTTAAGTGTAAAAGTCCATGTTTGTCTGTTATTCTAACTCCATGGTTCACTGTTTAAGATATCTTGAAGCAGCTAAAAAGCTAAATGTTGAACCCTCCAGCTGCCTAGTCATTGAGGATTCTATGTAAGCGACCTGACTTTTAACTCTTGAAGTTCCGAAATTGTCCTTTCATTGTATTATTCTGACCATAGCACCTACTGAGTATCGCATTGGGGAGGGGATGGTGATTTTCCCTTGCATGATTATTGATTTGCCCTTGTATACTTGCACTTTATAGTATCAACAGCCACTTATATTTAAGTCTTCGATAGAACATAAAAGAGTTACATATTGCCATGTGCTATATTGGAATAAAAATATATTCAAAAATATTGTCTTCTTTTGTCTTTATACTTGTTTTTTATTTAGATTGGTAAGAAAAGAAATTTGTGATAATAGAAATACCACCTAGATCACTTGGAGCTCTGTATTATAAATCCCATGAGTCCATTAAGCTCCTCAAGCCTGTGTGCATTCCTCCATCATAGTCCATGTCATTTACCCTTGACGCAGAATCAATTCATTTCTATTGAAGTACAATACTAACTAATTATTTGTTGCAGCCATTTTAATTTTTTCTAAATATTGCTAAAATTCTTAATGTCAGGGATTTTTTTAAAACTTAACCTTTTAGTTTTCTGAGACTAAGGTTGCAGAAATTCAGCCCTATAGAAGCATAACTTTTTCATATATCTGTTATCTCTCAAGGCATTAACTGTGAATTTATTCAATTTCCATTCTATTGTGAAACCTCCAAGTTTGAAATATTTAGCCCAAAACTTGTATATAGCTCTGAAAATTACTTTGTATCAACATTTCAGGATTTCTGAATATTAATTCTTAATTTAATCGTTTTATTGCTAGAAGATGTACAATTGTGCATGGACTAAATTGATGGAGTTGCATCTTTCACCCGTGCCTAATGTAGGACAACCTAGGCTTCCCACCTAGATTAGTCCTACTGAAGAACCTTAGGCTTCCCACCTAAGGTGTTTGGAATCACCACCAAACAAATAATATGCAATCTTTGCAAATAATCTCAATAATAATAATAGTCTGTAAACTACAAAAGGAACCATCTGGAGCTTTATATACAGCTTCCAGAAATCATAATGATAAAGATAAACTCTCCTAAACAAATCCTAAACAATCTCAAATACTAATCCAATACTAAAGATAAACCCAAATAAAGATAACATAAATGATAAAGATAATCTCCACAGATGTGCCATCATGTGGTGTCCGCACCAGTGCCTTTGTTAGATTCATGACTCTATTTATTTATTTCTTTTTTGATAAGCTTCAATTTCATTAAACTAAAAGGAAGACAGAGCAGGGGGGATGTCTGCCTTACATGACTCTCTATTTCTTGTTTTCTAAGTTTGCTCTTCTTCTTTTTTTTTTTTTTACTTTTTTTCAGTTCTAGCATAATTTTTCACTAAGGGATAAAGGAGTCTATTCCACTAATATTACTGTCTTATGAAAAGCTGTCATGTAATGCTATTTAATATCTTAGTGATTGATACTTGATGTTTCACACAAATCCCTGCGTTCAACCATGGTCCATGGGTATATGTATTGCCCGTTTGGTATAGGTTATTTTTTCAGCTTTTCGAAAATGGGTTGTCTGAAAAAGCTGTACCTAGAAAATTTGAGGTTTAAAAATCTGTACTTTGAAACAGTTCGGTTTCAAAATGGGATGCCAAATGGGCATGTGGCTTGTTCACATTTTGGAGGGTTGACCATATTGTTATCCCTCAGTGCATGAATTACTTGAAATGGATTCTAGATATAGTTTTATGTGTTCGTCTAGTGATGACAAGTTTTTTTCTGTCTTCCATCAGATGAGCATGGTTATTTATTTGTAAGGGTTAATATGATGAGGATTTCTGTAATAATTTCTTAGGTTTTTTCTTAATGCTTGTATATTTGGTTGTCAGACCAGGTGTTACCGCTGGTAAGGCTGCTGGAATGGAAGTAGTTGCTGTACCATCCATTCCCAAACAATCCAATCTTTACACTTCAGCGGATGAGGTGATCAACTCTCTGCTTGATTTGAAACCTGAAAAGTGGGGCTTACCTCCATTTCAAGATTGTAAACCCCTCTCTACCTTTGTTTCAACCATGTTAAGTCAGTTCTATATGTATCAACCATTTTTAACAGAGCTATTGATTTGTTTTGCAGGGGTAGAGGGTACTTTGCCAATAGAATCTTGGTACATAGGTGGACCTGTCATTAAGGGGCTTGGTCGGGGCTCAAAGGTACTTGGGATTCCTACAGGTATGTAAAAATCCCCCAAGTTTCTTTTTCTTTTTTTGGATGAATGAGAGACTTTTTTTGCAAAAAGAATAGAACATTTAGTACAAAGGCTCATGGAAAACAAGCAGCAGTAAAGAAACAACGAAAACCACAAGAAAACTACTAGGTATTAATATCCCAAGCTACTTTCCAATTACAACAGATGCTTCTATTCCTTATAAATTTGGGATATTCTAGAAAATACCAATCTAAGCTTGAATATCATCTTTGATCTCCTTCAACAACTTTTCATCAGTTTTCACCTGTTTGTTTTAGACACTTGCACATCTTTGAAGTCAAATATTGTAAACAGTAGCTACAAAAGCAAGTTTACATGCTAGCAGTCTAAGTGTGCGTTTGGATACCGCTTATTTTGCTGAAAACTGAAAACAATAAAAAATTAATTTCCGGTTATTGTTCACATGAACAGTGCAAGAGGCGCTGGGTCAAAAAAAAAAAAAAAAAAAAGCCAAAAATGCAGATGCCAATCCAAACGGAGCTTAAAGCTTTTTACTTTAACTCTTGTACACTTCCCGATGTACTCGGGTTGGCTTTATTTTTAATAATATTTTATGTTACCTATCAAAAAAAAAAAAAAACTCTTATACACCCCAAAGCATAATGTAAGGCCAAGAACAAACATGTCTAATAAAAAGACATAAAGAGAGAACTAGTTTCCACACTCTCCTAGTGAAGGAGCACCCAGAAGAATAAACGATCTCTGCATTCCTAGTAATTTCTGCAGTACACACACTATACACCACCCTTATATCCCCATCTGGCCAGTCTATCACGAGTAGAATGTCCATCCTTGATAGCAAGCCATAATATGGATTGCTTAGCAATTCCAGATTATGGCTTGCTTAGCAATTCCAGCACTAAACCAAACCAACCTATACCAATGCAGTAGTTGATGATTTCCCCTATTCTCATTCCAAGCTGAGTTGCAGGTAAATTGACCTGAAGGCTTAGGGAACCACCTTACTGAATCTTCATGCTGCAAAGTAACTTGAAAAAGGCCCACTTAGATGGTGACCAAGGTCTCTGATCTGGCAGGAGGCCAATGCCACTGACCATCAGCCAAATCATCAGAAACTTTAGCATTTAGGGAGCTGCCAGCACCCTAAGTCACTTTTTAGCCATATATCAGCAAAAGAGCTCTATCAGGATGCACTTTTTGTCCTGAGCCTACTGCATGTTTTATGAGAGGTCTTATTACACCTTTCAGAGTACCCTTAGTGAATGTTGATGGACCAAAAACCCCCCAAAATTTCTCTTCCTTTGTCTCATTAAGCTAGAATTATTATGCACATTTCTTGACTTTTGAATACCTATTTGCTTTGAAATCAGTATTAATTTTACTTTCAGGCCACTGATGTGGTCTATAGATCTGTCAGTTTCTCATAGTTAGCTGGTTTTGTGGTTTCTCCCAATGTATCCTTCAACTCCTACTTTTGCTCATTGAGCTTGAGAGTTTTGGGATATTATTCAGGTTATAATTTATTCTTCTTTTTCACTTGATAATTTGTTCCATTTTGTTAATGTAATAACTTCTTTATTTTTCAGCTAATCTATCTACCGAAGGTTATTCAACTGTCCTTTCAGAGCATCCCTCGGGGGTATATTTTGGTTGGGCTGGATTATCAACCAAAGGTGTTTTTAAAATGGTCATGAGTATTGGGTGGAATCCATATTTTAACAACCCAGAAAAGACCATAGTGAGTGTGATGAGACAAATGATAGACTCTTGAATTTTTTTCCTCTTGTCCATTCCCTTGTTAAAGCTAGTTTACAATGCAGGAGCCATGGTTGCTTCATGACTTTGCTGAAGATTTCTATGGAGAGGATTTGCGTCTTGTTATTGTTGGTTATATACGACCTGAGGTATTATCATATATGATTGCTTTTTGCAACTTTTTGGCCCCTTGCTCATTCCAGTCAAGCTCTTCTTCCCTTTTTTCATGCTAAATTTGGGTGTGGAATGTGATAGGCCAATTTTTCGAGCATTGAGAGCCTGATAGCAAAGATTCATGAGGACGGAAGAACTGCAGAGAAAGCTCTTGATCTTCCAATATATTCAACTTACAGGGATGATCCATATTTGAAAAGCTGTGTCAAGGATAGCAGTAATTTATAAATTTCGTGAAATATATTATGCCAACCCCATTGGCTATAATGGTAATGGAGCTGTTTCCCCTTCATTTGATAAATAAAAATGATAATGGAGCTGTTTTTTCTTCATTTGATAAAGAAAACCGACTGTAACCCTGATATTCTTTTATTTTGATGAGGTTCTTTGCGAGTCCCAAGAACACAAATGGGTCTAATGTACCGTGGGAAAACATCATTTCAATGTATTGTTACAATTCATATATGAGTAGCAACAAAGAAAAATAATCATTTAACTGATAGGCCCATGGTCCTGTTTCATTTTTCGGAATGGTTACTAAAATTTTCTTCCAATTAAAAAAAAAAAAAAAAAAAAAAAAAAAAGCATTTCTAACTTAAACAGTAGAAACACAAAACCCCACTAACGTAAGAAGCATTAACCATTAATGATTTTGCATATGTTAAAACCCATATCATGGTGTAGTATTGTTCCATTATAAATTCTGATCACATATGTGATACGACGTAGTTTTATTGGACTCACGACGTAGTTTTATTGGACTCAAGTTTCATCGACGACAATGAATGGACTTATAATTTCATTGGCGACAATGAAAGGAAGGATCAACTTGACAGAAATGTTAAAGTTTAAGATTTGAATGACAATTCATCTAACCAAACATAAAGGTGTAATTTGAATTTCAACCTTACTCCCTAATTTCTCTCAAATTGCTCACTTTGGTTAGATCCACCCATTCACTTTTCACATGCACTACATAAATTTTATTCCCCAACCTCCAACTCAAGAAAAACAAACAAAATCTCACAACTATTCTCCCCCCCCCCCCCCCTCCCCCTCCTTTGCTCCTCTCTCTAGAAATTTGACCTATGTTGGAAGAAAATCTAGAGGCAATATAGTAGGATTGGTGACTACAACTGTATTTGCCAATATTGAATTAGTTTTTTTTTTTTTTTTGGGGGAATTGATGTTCACTTTTCACATGCACTACATAAATTTTATTCCCCAACCTCCAACTCAAGAAAAACAAACAAAATCTCACAACTATTCTCCCCCCCCCCCCCCCCCTCCTTTGCTCCTCTCTCTAGAAATTTGACCTATGTTGGAAGAAAATCTAGAGGCAATATAGTAGGATTGGTGACTACAACTGTATTTGCCAATATTGAATTAGTTTTTTTTTTTTTTTTTTTTGGGGGAATTGATGTTCGATCAACTTCTCCACAAATAATATAGTAAATCCACTATTGCCATTTTTGCATTTTTTGTGCTTTTACTTTCACTTTCACTTACAGTTCTCTTGCTAAAAATCGACCAAATGGAAAAAAATCTCCGAACGATTTCTTTGAAATTTTAGCATTGTCGATAGGCCAATTTAGAAGCCGACTCTAAATTAAAACAACATAAAGTGCATCCACCCCCCCCCCCCCCCCCAAAAAAAAAAAAGCAAAATGAGCTCTTGAAGTTAAAAAAAATAATCCTCTTTATTTGTTTATAAATGAAGACAGGGTACATTTTATGATGAGAATTTGGTAATTTTTTTTTTTTGAGGAAAGAATTTGGTAATTGACAAATCAAAAAATAAATATAATACCATACTATTTAAAATTAACTATTTTTCTTATTTGGTGGAATAGAATTTTAAAGGAAGTAACACCAATGTTTTTATATTTTTTTTTATAGGAAGTAACACTAATATATTGTTTTAATATTGCATAAATTCATATTTCTTCTGTTTCATTCTTAAGTTCTAAGAAGTTCATTTTTTTTTTTTTATTCTTAAACCTTTTAATGAGTTTTTTTTTTTTTTTAATTTAGAATAAATAAATAAATAAAATATTATTTTTTAATAAAAAAATTAGGATAAAAAAATCTAGAATTTAAATCTCTCTTAGTTATCAAATTATAAAAAAAAAAATAATTAATTAAAAATAGTGTAACATTTTTTCAATATTTTAAGAACCATAAACGAAAATCTCCAAAAGTTTAGGGGAAAATGTAATTCATAGAAATTTTAAGGAGGAAACAGTATTTTTCTTAACCTTAAAAAAAATAATAAATAAATAAATAAAAACGTCTCCTCTTTGTAAAGAGCAAAATTGAGCGGAACCTCACTAAGCTCGCTAGTCAGTGGTGAAAATGTCTGTAACAGAAGCAATGGGACAAGAAGAAGAAGAACAAGAGAATCACAATCACAATAACAATCACGAGTCCGAGTCCAAGTCCAAGTCCAACTCGCCCTCAGAAGTGGCAGAAATTACAGAACCAACCAAGGACCAGGAGGAGCAGCAACAACAAGAGTACAGTTGGCCTGTGATTCGGTTCGATGTTCCGCCTCATAGAACCTACCATTTCTACAACCAGTTCAGGAACTCTCCAAACCCTAACAACTTCCTTAAAGCCATCAAATGGTACTTTTGTTTTTTTTTTTTTTTTTGGGTGTTCCTCCCATGTTGTTTTTACTCTTTCACAAGCTTTAATTTTTAACTTCTTTCTTGTTTTTGTTTTTTTTTTTTGTTTCTTTGGTTAGATTTTGAACTTTGGGGCTTAATTTTGTCTTGTTTTTGGAGTTTTAATGTAGGTCTCCAGATGGGTCTTGTTTTCTTACAAGCTCTGAGGACAATACTCTTCGTGTGTTCACATTGTGAGTTCCTTATATTTTTAGATGCTGTACTTTATGTTTTTTTAATTAAATTCAACTATGTGGTACATATAAAAAAAAATTAGATAAATGCAACCATGTTGTTGTGTTGACCAATCACTCTCTTAGGCCTTGCAAAAATGGGAGTTTTATGCACTGAGTACGACCTTTTTAAGAATGTGATTGTATCAACCAATGAATCACGTAATTGAATTTAATTGTCTTTGAAAAAGATAACACTAGTTTGTATGCATTGGTCAAGACAATGAATTCAATTAGGAAATCTAAGCTTAAGCACCAAAAGAATTGTATCTAAGTTTTAGCTTATGGTTTTAGAAGAGAGTTTAAAGTTCAAACAGGGCAATGCAAGTGGTATATTGAAAAAAGAAAAGGAAAGAAAGGATGCTCTTGGATACCATTTTGGAATTACTTTTCTTGCTTTTGAAATATAGATTTAATGCAGTTTGTGATTTCAAAAGCAAAACCTGCACTTTAACAACCCAATATTGATAGTCACCTTTTTGTTACTTATATTTGTGTTGTGGCCTCAATTTTTTTTTTAATGCATTTAATGACCTTATGAAAAACACTCACATACGCACAAACTAATGTTGTAGCTAGGAAATTATTGGTGTTAAAACCATATAAAATTTCTTTGTAATTCATTAGGACTCTGTCATGTGTACGTCTGAAATGGATCAGTTTCATGGTTTGATTAAATATTACAAATCTAAAAGTGTATTTGGTGCCACGTTAATTAAAACTGTTCAATGACTTGACACTATATACATTGTCAGATGGAGAAAATAAAATGACATTCCTTTCCAGAGGGACAGAGTGATCCGCAAAATAGGATTGGGAAAATTACAATAACTTCCATTAACACATAAAGAAATGATAGAGTGGCCAGCAAAGTTTTGCAAAAAATGACAGTCCTTTCTAGAGGCATGTGATAAACATAACATATACAAAAAAATACCTATTTTACCCTTGAGTTACTCAATTAAGCATGCATAATTTTTGGTAATTGGGTGAATCAAATAACTCAAGGGAAAAATAAGGACTTTATCAATAAAGCAAGGGAAAATTAGGACATTAACCAAGAGCAAGTTAGTCCACAAAAATAAGGTAACTCAAGGACAAAATAGGTGTTTCTTTTTATGTTTTATATTTATCACTACAATTAGGGAGGGGAGTGTCAACTTTTGCAAAACTTTAGGGGGTCATTGTCATTTTTATTTACCTCAAGGAAAGTTGTGTTATTTTCCCCATAAAAAAATTCTTATAAAAAACTGGGTAAAACTAATGCTTTTGTTTATGAAAGCAAGGTGTTTTAATAATGCTAGAGAAAAATTATTTACGTGGTTCAGAAAATGATACTTTGTTTGCATGCTCCTATTTTCACTGTTATGTCACTTTGATGCATTAATGTGTCCATAAGAACTTTACCATAATAAGTATTTTGTTCTTCAACAGACCAGATAATGGAAGTGGTGGTGATATCAACACTTGTTCAATAGCTGCCGATGAAGGTAAGTTTATATTTAAGCGTTTTTGTTTATTACACTATACCATAACCATTAACTCTCTCCAAAGATGATTTCTTGTGAGAAAAGAATGAAGGGGCAGTAGTGTATGCCCGAAACTTCTCTTTATTGAGAATGATTCAGAACAAGAATTTTAACTAGTTTGCATCGATATATAGAAGCTAATTTTGGGTTCTTTGTATCTAAACTTGTGAAGCTCACTTGCTTTATTCAATCATTATACATATACTTATGGTTTAACTTTTAAAAAAATGCAGATTCCTATGCTGCAAAACTTGTCATGAATGAGGGAGAGTCAGTATATGACTTTTGTTGGTATCCATACATGTCTGCTTCAGGTGCTTCAATAATCTCCCTTGTCCTTGTGCTGTGACTCTTATGCTTTCAGTTAAATTTGGATTGATTTTGTGATTGATTGATGGTATTTCTAAATGGAAGTTTGATCCGAGGATTGATTGACATTTCAGATCCAGTTAGTTGTGTTTTTGCAAGTACGGCTCGTGACCATCCAATTCATCTTTGGGATGCTACTTCGGGAGAGGTGCTGAGCTCTTATTGCTGAAATGCTTTTTGTTAATGAGATTTGTGTTTTATTAAGCTCTAAGACTCGAAAATGGCTTTGTAATATACAGTATACGGGCCTTTCCATGGGTACACCTCTCTTTCCTACATTATGAAGGCATGGTGGGTCCCACCCTTAACATGCGCCATGTGTATATTCCAGCTCACCATTTCTAAACTCTATGTGCTCATTCATAGACTTTCTACGAAGCTTGTGCACTGCATTTGTGGTTTCCTTATTACTATAACTGGTTGGTGACCATTTCCTTCTGACTGAAAATTTCAGCTGCGCTGCACATACCGGGCTTATGATGCCATGGACGAAATAACTGCTGCCTTTTCAATTGCATTCAATCCCACTGGGACAAAGTAAGTAAGGTTTTTCAAACGATTCATAATTTGCACGCGCTGCTATTTTAGCCTTTCGTATTAGGATTAAAAAGGACACTGTTCTCAGAATAGTAGATGCTGTTTATTTATATATCACCTTTAGCTCTAATGTGATGCTAATACTTTATAATGAAATGTGGTTTAGTGCATTATCTGAACCATTTATATAACTGCCTCTATGTGTTGTCATCTAACTAGGGTTTATGGATAGTGCAGGCATGGTATCTGGGTGCCAATTAACAGATGATCCATTGATGTTTATACTTTTTTTGTCATGCAGAATATTTGCTGGATACAACAAAGCTGTTAGGATGTTTGACATACATCGCCCTGGTAGAGATTTTAAACAACATTCTACACTTCAAGGGAATAAAGAAGGCCAAACAGGTGCGTGTTCTTATTTTAATCACCTGAGTAAAATTTTCTTTTGGTCAATGAAATAATGAAGCACATATCCTCATCTTTTTTACTGTCTACAGGTATTATATCTGCACTGGCTTTTTGTCCAACTCATACTGGATTGCTAGCTATGGGTTCTTACAGTCAGACCACTGCAATATATCAAGAAGATAACATGGAACTCTTGTATGTTTTACATGGTCAAGAAGGTGGGGTTACACATGTAAGTCTGTATTCCCCATCATTTACTTCATTCTGATATTGTATCAATAAATAAAGGCAAAAATTATTTCTTCAGGTCCAGTTCTCGAAAGATGGAAACTATCTATATACAGGAGGCCGGAAGGTAACTATTTCTACTTTTTTTTTTTTGGTGAGCGTTGAGAATGGGATTGGATGTGGTAATGAACTTTTTTCTTGGAGACCATATATTCACTTCTTGCGATCAATTTATACATCTATGTTTTTCCTATTAATGGCCGACTAAAGACAAAATATGCAAAACAAAAGCTAGAAAAATTTCCGGGCTATCCAAAGTTAAATAAATATATGTAGTTTTCCTATTAGTATTGTATATTAGATTATAAATTAAAACATAAATGATAGTTTTGCTATTATAAAAATTAATGTTTAATAGTAAAATCAAAGGTTATGGGAGGGTAATTTGTTTTCCAATTAAGCCAGTTGTCAAGAGGTTGGGGTATAATTTTTTTGCCTGCTCCAAACATACTAGCTGACATGATGCTAAAATGTAATATGTGGTTTATTCAGTTCACCTTCAGATTTTCAAATATATTGCAATGATGATTTTTAGTGTTAAGTACACTGTTGTGAAGTTCAACTAGTACGGTCATGACCTGGCGGGTGGGGGTGGGGTGGTCGTTGTGGGTTTAGGCAGTGCCTCTTTTGTACCACATAATATTGTGCCCCTAAAATAGAACAAAACAGAAAAGAATTATTGTTTCTTTCTTCACCTTATGTTTGCCAACTTGCCATTGATATTTCTTGCACTAGAGTCATTACTTCCTTAAGGCCTTATTCTTCTGGGGATTTGGCAAAGTTGCTCTCTCTTTTTGCATTCTTGTATGAACTTCTGTGTAATTCAGCCATGTTGTCATTTTCTGATGGACTTGGAAAGTTCAAATATGGTGCATTTTCTTATGCTAACATTATGTGTACATGTTTTCTATCCACCTGTATAAAATTCGCATTTAATTTTCTTGAAGGACCCATATATACTATGCTGGGATATACGCAAAGCTGTTGATGTTGTGTACAAGTAAGTAGTTTTATCTCATCTGGAGAAGCTTTCCTTCTTCTTCTTTATATATATATATATATTTTACAATAATATGCTAGTCCATCACACAAGGAGGTGTACACACAAACAACTGAACATTTACAAGAAAGAGACTCTTAAAGATATAATAACCAATGTATTGGGCCCCACTTATAAAGGGAGAGTTTAGGCCCACAAGTGAGGGAGAGTATTAGAATTACGATTAAATGATTGAATTCACCTTTTCCTAATAGTTTAAACTTTTGGGAGAATTGGTAATTTAATACATAGCAACACCCAATAAATATTATGAAAATTCTAAAACCAAGTATTGACAATTTCCCAAATCATGTGCCAATAAAAGTGTATGAGTATGTACTTGGCAATTTTCAGTTTCAATTAATATCTAATCTTCGCATATGGTTCTTAACATTAATAAAAGTGTTCCTTGTCATTTTCCATTGACTTAATGACTACCAAAAGGAAAATCTAACGCCATTAATAAAAACTTATGGTATCTATTAATGCAAGTTTGTTTCTTTCATTCATTAAAATAAGGCAATATTGAAGTGTGACCAATTTTATATATGTGCCTTGTATTAGGTTATACAGGTCATCAGAATCTACCAACCAGCGAATATTGTTTGACATTGAACCCTTGGGCCGACACCTTGGTACAGGTGGTCAGGTATTGTTTTAGTTTCAATTTATCTCTGTGGCCAGATATTATGCCATAGCCAAACAAGAGTTACCATTTCAATTAAGTTATTTGTTTGTTATTGCACTTTTGGCTTCAGGATGGTTTTGTTCATATATATGATCTTCAAACTGGGCATTGGGTATCAAGTTTTCAAGCTGCATCAGGTATTAATGATATTTCATATCTGTTAAAGATGTGGCTGGTTGAATTTTGCATATATCCTTATCTCTTTGATAATTAATTTTTTTATATCTGTTCTATTGGCTATACAGACACAGTAAGTGGATTCTCTTTCCATCCATTTCTGCCAATGGCTGCCTCCTCTTCAGGGCACCGAAGATTTGTAGTTCCTGATGATCTCTATGAGGATGTGCCTTTGAGTGGTATCTCCAGTAACTCAGCTGCAAACTTTGTTCTTTTGGAGATGTTTTGTAACATTTGCAATGTCTTTCCTTCCAATATCAGTCTTGTTGAATTGTGTCATTGTTTTTGGTTATACTGCTTCTTCGCTCAATGGTATGACTATTTGAGTGTTCTGGCCATTACTTGCTGCTTAGGGTGTTATTGTTTTGGTTCAAAGGGTAATGCAATATACTTGGGATTTGTTTTAAGTTTAAATGACTTTAGAAAAAAGGTTTTAAAAGTCAATATCTTTATTGTGATGTCTGGGTAAATACATCTAACTGGATTTTGGCTGAACCCAGAAAATACAACAAGAGAATGTAAATAAATAAAATAGTTAAGTTGAAGTTCAATCTAATCTGATGAACTACAGCTTCAGGTTTCTTGAGTCACAAGGTAGTAACATTAAAAGCATAATGAAATTGGTATTTACATATTTATTTGTTTTCAGCTTCTCAAAGTTTTAGATTGTAGGGCTTCTATGTATTCGTACTGCATTTACTTTATTATGGAATTGCAGAATTTAAGATTGTTTCATTGGAATGGAAGAGCTCTGTAATTTCATTTTTCATTTCATTGCTAAAGAAAATTTTTAGGCGGCAAAAAAACAAAAAACATCAGAATGGAAGAGGGTACCTGTGTTTATGGGATTTTATGAATTGTTTTGTTCTTGTAGATGAATCTATTCCTATTTAAATTTTGTTTATGTTTCATGTAGGCAATGAAAATTGTGCTTCTGTGTGGAATTTCTCTGTTGCTTCAGTGGAGAACGATACTGAATTGAATGGCAACGATTTTAACAATCTATCTGAACATGAAGAGCTGCACCAGGGTCCTTGAGTCATTTGCCAGAGCTTTGTATATATCAAGTTTCTGGATAAGCTTTTGTTACAATTATGATTCAAACGGTTATCATGTGCTTAATTAATACACATTGTTTGATTGAATCAGTGGTAACAGAAGTCTATCAGAATTTGTATTGAGCCTTAGTGCCTGTATGTACATTCCATGTTTTTGGGCTGAAATTGGACGGATTTTTCATGAATTGCTCAGTTACAGAGGTTTTGGGATCTCATCAATTGGTTTTATGGATTTTTATTTATTTATTTTTGTGCTGTTACTGGTTCATGACCTGTACAATAACAGCAGTCCATCTATGCCTATGGCTGTTAAATGGGCGGGTTAGGCCAAGTCAATCGGGTTGTGGGTTAAAACAGGTCATTTTAAGCGGGTTAAAGATGGGTTCGGGTTAATCAGGTTACAGGTTGGGTCGGGTTGAACCGTATTTTTCACATGAATTTTTTTTATAAAGAAAACATGTATTTGCTATTTAGAAAGTCATACAACAAATTACATGATATAAAATGCATTACTTTGAATTCACCACTTATATCAAGAATGAATTACACTTATTAATATTTATTTAATAATTTTAAAATTATACAAATCCTAATATTGCTATCTAAACAAAATACCACAAAGATAAGTAAAACAAATACACAAGTTTAATTTCTACACAATATCAACATCTCAAAATATAAAACAAAAATTACAAATGACTTATTAGATAATTCATTTGACAAAGAATAAAAACATATAAGAAATTTACAATTTTGAAAATTAATTTTATAATATATTGTCAATTGTGATTGACACTCTATTTCAATTTGAGAGATATATTAAAGTTTGATTGTTTACTTATTTATACATGATTTCTTTTATGAATATCATATCATTGTTAAACAACACAAGCTCTAGGAAATATCATAATTTGTTTTGAAAAACCGTTTATTTTGGATATAAATTGTTAAAAAATAGGTCTAAGCATTCATAATTTATGTTAATTTGATACTTTGGCTTCACTATTTTCACACTTGTAAATATTTCTCACACATGTCTATAATTTTAAATCTATTTTTTTAACTATAATGTAACGAGATTATCTTGACATGCACTTTGCTATTTGATATCTAAAAATCTTTACTTATTACAAAATGTTCAATCATTCATCTTTCAATTAATTTGCATACAGTTATATAAATGTCTCAATTATTTCCTTAAAGCTCACAACGAACGATTAAACCAATATTGTCTTTATTTTATTTTATTTTTTACCCAAAAAAAAGTTTTAAAAAATGGTTCGGGTTCAGGTTGATCCACAAAAAACACAGGTCAGGTCACAGTTCAACTCGTTTTTGCTTTAGGTCAAAAAAATTGGGTTCGAGTCAGGTATTTTTTGGGTCGGGTTGGGTCGAGTCAAATTTTTTTGACCTATTTTGCCATGTCTACCTATGACTAATGCAACAAAAATAGCAATAATGATAATGCGCTTAACCATTCATGGAGTACAGAAATAGAGCAAATACTATATGGGCTGATTTACCCTGAAGCATATTTTGCAACTCAAGATAGAATGCACAGAGAGTTGACATATATAAAGCACTAGATTTTATGAAAAATTCCCTTTGTTCCCAAATTTTCCACCATTACAATGATATTATTGAAAAAGTATTGTGGATGGTGGGTGAAAAGGCAAGGGTATTATGGTTAACTTCACGTTGTCACGCCTGTAACATGATCAATGTTGTCCCTCAAAATGATACCATAATTTGTCAATGTCAAGGGGCTATACCAAAGGACTCACTGGTGGCGAAGCTAGAAAATATTTCTAGGGGGGCCAAGCTAAATATTATTAAAAAAAAAAAAAAAAATTATTTAGGACTTATCCAAAACCCAAACAATTGAACAATGTATAAAACTTGAGTTCTAGACTAATTCAAAAGGATTGAGGAGTTAAAGGCCTAAATTCTAAAATCTAAGGGGGGACAATAACTACATTTTTCTATAATTTGTAATTTTTTATTATTTGAATACTATATATAATTGAAAAATCTAGGGGGAGCCACGGCCCCTTAGCTTCGCCTATGGGACTCGCCAGTCTAAATCACATTAAATGCTCCACTAACCCATAACCAGACTTTTCCCTTAGCTTTAAATGCAATGTGGCATCCCCCCCCAAAACACCAATTCCCAACAAGCATTGCAACCATTTAGGAGGAGCACCTAGGTTGGTGGAGCCGACATAGCCAATCACATCCAAACAAAAGTAGTGTAGCAGTCATGATGATCCTATAGTATGAATTAAACACTATAGGCTTATTAGTTCAAAAGCAAAAGGTCAAGATTACCACTCACTAGTTACATTCTCTCATTACAATGAAGGGCAAACTAGACCTTTCAACTCTATAGTATTAAAGTGGTATCGAATTATTACTTAAACATCAAGATTCAGGAATGCATAAAACTTATCACCGCACACCCTTCGTGCAATGGTCACTTCACAAGTATAAATGCTTGTGGGATGTGGTGGGTAAGGATCAGGATTCAAGTCTCCAAGAAGGAGTTTCACACATATATACACTTAAATTATACTAGAGTAGAATTTCTATCTTTTATATATATATATATATATATATATATATATATATAAATCCCTAATAAATTCAAATACATAATTGCATTGCATATAATTGTTCTTGGAAATAATGAAACTATTTGTGTTTTAATTGTCAACAAATTCAATACAACAAAATATTTGAATTTAATTGAGAAATCCAATGTAGTGTGACTAAGATACTGTTTTTAAGTCTCCAGGATGAAGTTTTACATATATATACACTTAAATTAGACTAGAGTAGAAATTCTATCTTATATATATATATATATATATATATATATATATATATAAAACTTAGACATAGAATACAATATTAAATCCCTAATAAATTCAAATACATAATTGCATTGCATTTAATTGTTCTTGAAAATAATGAAACTATTTGTGTTTTAATTGACAACAAATTCAATACAACAAAATATTTGAATTTAATTGAGAAATCCAATGTAGTGTGACTAAGATACTGTTTTTAAGTTTTATCAGTTTATGACTATCCTAATTAGCTACCATACAAAGGAATCAAACCAAGGAAGTCAATATTGTATTGGGAAAATATATTGCACTAGCCATTAAATTGGTACCAGTACTCCTTCAAAATGACAAAATGTACCAGATATAATAGAGGGTTATACCGGGATATTTTGAGTGTTTAGGCCGGTAAAATTTGTGTAAAAAACATGTTATTTAAACATATATATTGGGTTAATGTACTTGGGCTAATATTTAGGCTTATAGAACATGTAAATTAAAAATTTTATGTTGAATAACATCAAAATTAATAAATTCATACTTACATAAATAAATACAAAAATACATATATGTATAAAAATATATAAATAATCGTAATCCAGAAACGATACACTAGTATCAATCGATACAGAAATATTTCGTTCTCTTGGCCAAACCGAAATTAGCTCTGGTACAAAATTGACTCTCTTGAAACAAACACATTGAAACAGTCATGTACACATTAAACTACCGATCCTAAAACGACACCAATTTCAATTATATCTCATGATGTCACAAACCTTAGCTTTTAAAATCTTGAGTTTCATTAAGTCACTTCCATTTTTTTCAAAATATAGTCACTTATTATATTACCATTTATAACTTATAAATTATAACTTCAAACTTGACTATAATTACAATGCCATGAAAAATAGAATTAAAAAAATTCCAATTTATGGGATGTTTAAGTTGGAAAAGTAGAATGCATAGAGAGTTGACATATATAGAACACTAGTTTTATGCAAAATTCACTTTGTTCCCAAATTTTCCACCATTACAAAGATATTATTGAAAAAGTATTATGGGTGGTGGATGAAAAGGCAAGGGCATTATGCTAACTTCACGCTATCACGCTAGTAACATGAACGATGTTGTCCCTCAAAACAATATCATAACTTGTCAAAGTCAAGGGGCTATACCAAAGGACTCATCAGTGGCGGAGCTAGAAAATTTTTCCAAGGGTGCCAAGCTAAATATAAAAAAAATTATTTAGGAGTTATCCTAAACCCAAACATTTGCACAATGTATAAAACTTGAGTTCTGGACTAATTCAAAAGGATTGAGGAGTTAAAGTTCTAAATTCTAAAATCTGAGAGGGGTCCATAACTACATTTTTCTATAATTTTTACTTTTTTATGATTTGAATACTATTTATAATTAAAAATTGAAAAAGCTAAGGGGGACACGGCAGTCTAAATTACATTAAATGCTCCACTAACCCACAACTAGACTTTCTCCTTTGCATTAAATGTGATGTCCCTCTCAATGAGCATCGCAACCAATTGGGAGGAGCACCTAGGCCGACGGAACTAGCATAGCCAGTCACATCCAAACAAAAGTAGTGTAGTAGTTATGATGATCCTATAGTATGCATTAAACACTCCAAACTTATTATTGAGACTTACTTCTTCTTCTTCTTGCCAACAAGGGCTTGGCTCAGCTGGTAAGGTTCGTTCGCTCCGCATAACCAGCCCAGGTTCGATTCCCGCTGCCAGCGGGCTCTTGTTGGTGGGCTGCTGTGTGAGGGATTTAAGGGGAACACAGGTTCGAGCCTTGGTAGGTATCTCGGTGGTCCTTGTGGGTCCTGTCCCTCATATGGTCTATACTAACCTGGGTGGCATAATACAACCATAAAGGCCCCCATTTTTGTCTAATAAAAGCCCAGCCCAAATTTGGGTCTGGTTTCTCAAAAAAAAAAAAAAAAAAAAAAAAAACTTCTTCTTCTTCTTCTTTTTATTATTTTTTTTTTTTATTAACTCAAGCTTTGAAGTGATCTTTACCACCCAAGAGAGGTATCTTGCTTTGCTAGGACCTTTTTTTTTATAACGAAACACCAATTTAGTTCAAAAGCAAAAGGTTAAGATTACCGCCTCACTAATTACATTCTCCCATTACAACGAAGGGCAAGCTAGACCTTTCAACCCTATACAATTAAAGTGGTATCGATTTATTATTGAAACATCAAGATTTAAGAATGCATAAGAAATTCACACACACATATATATATATATATATATATATATATATATATATATAGATTAGGTTAGAATAGAAATTCTATCTTGTAAAAAAAAAAAAAGAGAAAGAATGCATAAAACTTTTGTACATGGCCTTAAACATAGAATGTTATTAGGTTTC
Organism: Quercus robur; assembly: GCF_932294415.1. NCBI lineage: Eukaryota > Viridiplantae > Streptophyta > Magnoliopsida > Fagales > Fagaceae > Quercus > Quercus robur. Next base: position 83,063,374 of record NC_065538.1, on the reverse strand, counting down.
TAATTAAATTCAAGTACATAATTGCATTGCATTTAATAATTTTTAAAAACAATAAATTTATTTATGTTTTACTAATTAATACAACCAAATATTTGAATTTAATTGAGAAACCCAATGGAGTGTAACTAACATACTGTTTTTAAGTTTTATTAGTTTATGACTCTTAAATCAGCTACCATACAAACCAAACAAACACACCGAAACTGCCATGTACGCATTAAACTACCGGTCCCAAAACGACACCGATTTCAATTATATCACATGTTTTAGACACCTTGGCTTTTAATACCTATCCATTGACCCGGTAACATAGTAAACGTTACTGCCAGGTCACTACTTTGTCGTTGCCTCACTTCACTGATCAGCTCACTGGTTCAGTCCTCCTAGGAATGCCACAAAAGGTAAACCAGCCACAAAGCTAAATTTTCTCTAACAGCACCAAATACATAAACAAATAGTTAATATAAATTCAAAAAATCATTAACTTCCCAAACACCAATTCAATTTGTTGTTGTTTTTTCTCTTCATATATTTTTCATTGTTTTATGCATAAAAGAAAAACCAGAAAAAACCCAGCACTTTACTCTCTCTTTGTTATTTTTCAATGGCTGCACCAAAAAGAGAGAACCAAACAGGTTCACAATCACCACAAAAGAGAACCAAGAAGGTTCACAATCAGCACCAAAACAATCTTATTAGTCACATAGATGGTGTTAGTTCAAATCCTAATCGTTCAGGGAACCTTCCTGACGATATTCTTGATAGGATTTTCTCGTTCTTGCCAATCAAACAAGCGGTGGAGATCGGAGTTTTGTCACCAAGGTTTAAGAAATCTTGGCTTTTCAATCGTAAAATACTGTTTGACAGAGAGTTTGCTAGACATCATGATCGTGAGGAGTATATTCACATAGTAAACCATGTTTTCAATTCTCACGTGGGTTCGAGAATTCAAAGCCTAAGTTTGTGTTTTGATCCCACAGCTAAGGAACACATGATTGAGAGATGGCTCAAAATATGCGCTGAAAAAGGCATTGAAGAGCTTGATTTAGATTTTTTTCAAGGGAGAGATGTTTTTAAGATTTCACAGTTTCTTGACATCAAATCATTGACAACATTGAAACTAGTTTACTGTGAAGTTGATCTTTCACCACAGTTGACAGGTTTGAGTTTCTTGACCACTCTCATCCTTAAGAAAGTCGATCTCAACACTGAAACGATGGAAACCTTGTTTTTCCATTGTTTACTCCTTGAGACTGTGGACCTATGGCAGTGTTGTAATATTCAACATTTGAAGGTTTGTGCTAGGAGCCTTAAGAGGTTTAAGGTCTTGAAAGTTAGGCATTGCACTGAAATTTTGAGCATTGATATCGATGCCCCGACTCTATGCTCAATTTATTATATTGGGAATGTTGTTAAATTTCAATTTGCTGAGGTCTTGCACTTGGATGAAGTGTTGCTTAATTTCTCTCCTTCTAGATGTTTTGCAAAGGCCTCTCTAGTGGAAAATTTGGTATCTGATCTCTCTTATGCTAATGTTCTGACTACAACTAGTGCATTTCTTGAGGTATGTATTTATTTTAATGGATTTTGGTTGTTAAATTCTTTCCGTTAATATCGTTAAATTACTGACTGTTCTAGCTTAAATTTTTAGAAGATGGTGAATTTATTGTCATTAATGGTTGTTCATTTCTTTTCGTTAGTATTGTTAAATTCCGAATTGTTCCAAAAATTTAAACTTCTAGAAAATAGTGAATTTATTGCCAGTGAGTGGAGGCTCAACACGTGGAAGATTAAATGGAATGTGAGGCGGTGATAGGAGATTGAACCATAACCTTTTATTCTAATATCATATTAAATTATTGATTTTCTCAAAAATTTAAGCCTTTAAGAGATGGAGAATTTATTTCATTTAATCTAACAAGTATTATTTGAGGGACACCCAAGTGGTTTCAACATTCAACACTCCTCTTATGGTGCTTGATAGTAGGGCTCAAATCTCACCGACGTATACCCCCTCCCCCTATTTACCTATAAAAATTAAAAAGTATTATTGAATTAAATAGAAATATATAGCAAATCCTGATGAATGTAATTTCTTGGTTTAATTTTGTGGTTTGTTTGTTGGTTTTGTACGGTTTAGGGCTTGACAACAAGAATTCGAGATGGAGCTTTTCGAGATTTGCAATTCAGATTATGGAATTTGAAGGAATTTCAGTTATTCATGGAAGGTACAAGCTATTGCAATCTTTTTGATATTGCTTCTTTTCTCAAGAATTGCCCGAGCCTAGAGAAACTGTTTCTTGATGTGAGTATATTCAACTCAACCAATTGTACAAATTGTGACTTTGTTCTTAGTAACATAGCCTTACACTTAGCTAGCTAGTCTTACTCTACTTATTATTGATCATACTTGAAACTATTGCAGCTCAATGATTTTTCTTTTGACTGCGGGTTTTACTGGGAATTACATCAGAAGCAACTACTTCAGTACTTCCCTCACTTCTTCACTGGTCTCAAATTCATTAAAGTGAAAGGTTTCAAGTTTCAAAAGCATGAACTAGAGTTGGTGAGGTTTCTCCTAGGGAAGGCAGTATTCTTGGAGACTCTAGTTCTAGTCACTCCTAGAACTGGCCGTGTAAGAATATATGAACCTGCAGATGCAATAAATTACAAAAGACTTATTTTCTCTTGGAGAGCGTCTCGAAAAACCAATATAGTTCTACTTGATCATTATCATGACAAGGGTCCTGTTCAACCAAAAGTTTCACAGTTTGGATAGTAATCAAGTAGGGCAATATACCCTTATATGTGCTTAAAAGATTTAGGGACATAAGGGAACTCAAAAGTTTCAAATCATGTGACAAAATTTGCAGCACTCCTTTGGATTTGTCTATCACATTGATAATGGAAATGGAAAGAACAAGAATACAGGTCAAAATTTTATATTAGGTTCAAAGAGTTTAAAGGTTCAGAAAGACAGAAAGGCATTGGATTTGTGGTTCTATCTTCCATTTGTTTTTGAAATACTTTCTTATAGAATATTATCTGCATTGTGTTGTATCATGTATGGTTCTTACTTATAGAAATTAATTATACTGTTTTGGAAATATCATGTACCTTCACTGTAAATGTGATTGGTTAACTATGGGATGACATTGATATTATTCCAATTCCAACATTTGAGCTTCCATCCGAAAGTCAATTACATCATATGAAAAAGTACATTACGAACTGATCTAATGAGGTATTTCTCTTACAGCGTATGTGGATGAGTGGATCCCACATGTGTAGATCACCCTATATATATGATGTGAGAGGGTGATCTCATGACAATATAAACTCCCAAATCTTTAGGAATTTATTGGTTGCACTATCATCCTTGAAAAACCACGAATTATTCACCGAGATATATTTTTACAGAAGTGAACTGGATTGAACTATGGACCTAGGCTCTTTAGCTTAATAGAATGGAGAAAGCTGGTCATGCTCTGCTTTCGATGGAGTCATTTTAATTTTCCATTTTCTATAACCATACGTATCCATTTGGCAAAAGCAAAAACATTTCCTAAGGAAAACTATCATGGGAACTTTAAAGTTTAAATCACCTCCCTCGCTTCTATGAACTTGCAATGCAAAATTGATTTTGAGTTTGAAATTTTAAGAGAGATCCTGAGTTTTGATTGATGCACCTTAGCCTTTCATTCACTTTCTCATATATTATGGATCACTTCCTTTCTCAACTTCATTTACTTGTTCTTTTATTTATTTATAATTATTAAGTGATTGGTCGATCCTAGTCTATTGAGAACCTATCAAAAATTCTAAAAATCACTAATTTTTAGGAGTATTATTAAGATAGTTTAACTTAGGTTAAACTCAATTGCCAATAGTTTACTTTACCTAAACTTTATTATCTAAATTTCACTAAATTTAAATTAACTACCAATAATATATTCCACATAAAAATCTACTACTTAGTTTTAAGAATTTGAAACTCTACTCCAACTAAAATTTTATTATTACAAAAAAGTTTCAAGTCATTTTTAAATAAAAAAATTAATTGTTATTTTTGATTGCAAAATGATTGATGCAACCACACTATCCCAACGTTTCTTCTACCTTGAATGGGCTACTAAACGTAATGAATCAGTAAGCCTCAAACTTATGGGCTTCGGTTAACAAAAGATACAAATAAATTTTTGGCTATAGGCCCAGTCCAAACCCAACAAATACTATTTCTCTTCTGTAGCTCGAGTGCATGAGCCAAAAATTAAGATCGGTGCACCACCAATTGTCCCACTAGCTATACAGCAGTACCAAAGCTCTAGTTTCAAGCCCAATATATTCTATTAAGACCCATCCACCATAAATCTATGAGGCAAAACATCATATGTTGGATCCACTGGCCCAACCATGGTACGAATAAGCGGGTTGTTAGCAAAATAAACAGTTGGGCCTGGCTAAGCCGCTCTACCAATAACTCTTTAATGTGGACTATGACCATTTGCTTCTCTGTCTCTGTCTCTCTCAACATTGTTTCTACCTTAACTTGGTTCAATAACGTATTGGTTCACTTAATATTGTAGGTACCAATTAGGTATGCTGTATCTGTGCAGAGGTCTTATGAAGTTTGAGTTTTGAACTGGGCAAATATTCTTACACCCACGTTAATGTATATTTTATATACAGAAATGTTCATAAATATAATACAATGTGTTCACATTTTTAAGAATGTTCACATTTAACACATGAAATGAGTGATGTGTATGAATGATGTACACTAACGAGTGTGCAATAATCAGTGTCTTTTAAATTTTAGAAGGCTTCTTACTTATGAAATTTCACTCATAAGAATATATATTTAGGCTTTAGGCTATGGATATTGTTTTTTCTGTGAGAGAATTTGAGTTTATGTTTGTAAAGGATTTCATACAAATGTGTTTTTCACAAATAAAAAGATAAGCTTTAGGCTATAAGTCCAATTTATAGGAATATGCGTGTACCTAATTTTTTAGCTTGTTAACCTAATAATTAGTGCCCAAAGATAGGTTAACAAGAAAATTAGGTATGAAATCCTAATTATAAGTCCAATTTATAAGAAAATTATAACCTAATAATTATAAATTTAAAACTAAGAGAATTAGAGTACATCCAAAGATATATAATTGTTTGGTTAAAGAAAAGAGTTTAGCTCCAGGTTTGGAGCAATCTTCCTCCAACTCACTATATAACAATAAAGACATCATTTATAAATTGCCACGGAGTAGATTGTATCAGATAGTTCTTAATGAATTTGGAGCTAAATTTTTTTCTCTTTGGATGTACTCCAATTCTCTCATTCCTTCAAAAAATAACTCAAAAAATTGGAAATAATAATAAAATAAAATAAAAAAAACTAATGATTAGGGTAAAAACCTAAAAAATTAGGTCAATATTCCTATAATTTGGGCCCATAACCCAAAGCTTAAATATTTATCTTTTTATGAGTGAAACCCGTAAATGGATAAAATCTTTGAAAATGTAAACTCAAATTCTATCCATAAAAACAACACCCATAGCCCAAAGCTTAAATATATCTTCTTACAAGTGAAATCCAAGAACAATCCTCAATCTAATAGCTAGATGATATGTTATGCTTAGTGTGAATTTGGATATCGCTTATTTTGCTGAAAACTAAAAACCGAAAACAATAAAAAAATAATAAAAATTATTGTTCATGCTTGAAAGTACTGTTTATATGCCTGATTGCACTATTCATGTCCCATGAATACTGCAATAGGCACTGGTTTAAAAAAGAAAAAAAAAAAAAAAAAGATAAAGAAAAAAGAAAGCTAAAAACGCAAATAATCTATACGTGGATGTGCAAACCAAACCGACCCTTAATCTTCATTTATTGGAAGAAGGATGTAATCCTTTTATAACAATAAATGCTAATATTATTATAAAAAAAAAAGAAAAAAAAAGTGAGATTTGGTTTCAAATTTCTAAAGATGGCATGACTGTGTATAAACTAGTAATAAATTGAAGTGTTCACTTCAAGTAGCTTTATCAACAAATCATGCAGTAAAGGCTAAAAAATTAAAGGAATTATTAATAGTTGGATGATGTTGTATCAATTTATCAAAATTGTTGTCTTTCTTAGATATATTACATATCTCAAAATTATGTGCTTTTCTAGTTTTTATTTTATTTTATTAAATATTTTAACATTTTTTTAATAAATTAATTTTAAACCCATGTAAAAGATATGTCAAAAGATGACAAATTGTTATTGATTTTTACATGAATTGACCATTAACACTACTTTATATTATTTGGTCATCAAAAAAACTGTGTATATAAACAAAGTTTTTTTTTTTAAAAAAAAAAAAAAAATTTATTTTAAGGAAGTATATAAACAAAGTTATTGATAATTTCTTTCTCAAAAAAAAAAAAAGTTATTGATAATTTATAAATCCATCAATTTAGAATCAATTTAACAAATACTTTAAACAAATGTTACGTTTATATTATTTTTATTACAATTTCACAATAAATCATAAATTGCATGTTATTACTAACTATTACTGGTAAATAAAAAAAATATTTTTCATATTTATGATCCAAGATTAGAACTAATAACAATTCCCAATTTATAATTTGTAAAAAATAAAATAAGAGTGGTGTAAAAGCTAGTTAAAGGTTAGTCAAGCTACAAGTCCAACTTGTTTTTGCCGCGCAGATTCAAACCATGCAATCAAAGAGATTTTGGAGGGACCATCTTAAAGCTAAGAATCATGGTCATTGACGTGTTCTTCTTCTTCTTTTCTTCTTCTCTTCTCCCAAAAAAAAAAACGAGTCTTTGACGTGTAGTTGACGGTGAATTTGGATTATCATCATCAATCTAAAACCATCAAACCCACCTCAGCCGCCGATTTAGAATACTTTAAAATAACAAGTCAAAACAAAACCAAATTGGCCACGCCAGTCAACCACCACTCACCTTCTCATCCTGCGTAATTTCCCCCCCAATCCCCACCGTTCAAATAAAACCATCTACACGTGTCACATAACTAAGCGCTCTGGTGACGATCACAATAGCCAAACTTCCAGAACACGGTAGAACCACGCAACGTGCTCAATAAGATTAAAAAGCCAGCCGACTTAGACCGACCATATCGCCACGTCACCACCCAGGTTACTTCCCTAATTCCTCTCAATCATCGCCACGTGTCTCCCAACTCAAACGGCTAGTTTTCAGCCATTTTAACTCTTTAACCGCCAACCCACACGAAGTAACGAAGATTTTTCCATAGAAAACTCCAGTAGATTCCTCAAAACGCGTAGATATATTAATTAATTATTTATTTAATTTTTTTTTACTGTTTGTACTTTTTTTTTATTAATTCAAAAAGCACTCTCTCAAAAAATTAAAAATTTAAAAAGCAAGCAAAACACTATCTTCTCCTCCCTCCTTTATATATAAGGGAGTGATAGAAAGGGACACGACAATTTTTTAAAAGCAACTCCGTAGTTGAAGAAAGGCGGTTCTAAGTTTCCATTTTTTTCACAGCAACAGAAATAGAAACAGTTATCCAAAAGAGTTTAAGAGAGTTCGTTTTGTTTTTATTTTCAAAATTTGCTTTCAAAAACAGATTTGTTTTTCGAAACAATTTTTTCTTTTTGAAAAATATGGCGTTGGGAAAGAGATGCGGCAGTTCTTTGAAATCGAAGCGCGTGGTCGGCGGTGAGGAGCTAGGGCTAGGGTATGTGAGGTACACGAGAGCATTTGGGAGGAAGAGGATTTTAATTTCGAATCATTTTGAGGGTTTGGCGATCGATTCGGCTCCGAAAACGCCGTCGAAGAAAATGTGTGGCGAGAGATTGGGTTTGGATTCTGAAAGGTCTCTTCTCGAAGCCTTGCCTCAGGATATTCTGGTTAGTACCAAAATTTTCTCATTCTCGAAGCTTTGATTCTGTTTCTGAATCGAATTGAAACTGTTTTTGGTAGTGAAATTGGAATGGAAAATTGACATTTCTGTCTTTTTTTTTTTGGCTGAGCAGATTAGGGTTTTGTGCGGTGTGAATCATGAGGATTTGAAGCAGCTATTCCACGTTTCGAAATCGATTAGAGAAGCTGTGAGTATATTTATTCATAAATCAATCTTCAATTTTTTGTTTGATAATGTGAATAATGGATATTGATTTTTAATTTTTGTGTATTTAATTGCAGACTCTGATTGCAAAGCAATGGCATTTCGCGTATAGCACGCCATCAAAGACTCAAGCTTTTCGAAGCGCGATTGATTTGGAGAATCCAAGCGAGTTAGATGATGAAATTGAAGCTCCGAATGCTCCAAAACAGTTGAGGCCTCGTCGGTCGCTGCTGCCGGAGAAGAAGCTGGCCGATATATCAGTGGCATTGTTCGCTTCTCCAGACGAAGAGCATTGGCCGAGAAAAGCACTATTTATGGAAACAGAGATATGAATGAGAGAGGCTTTGAAGGTTTTTGTAAATAGATTTGGTGTTGTATTTTGTAGTTGGTGTTGTTGATGTTGTTGTTGTAAATTTGGTTGATTTTGTACACGTACTTGTAAAGAAATCTTTGCAAGCCAAATCTTCAAAAGCTTTCATTGAAGGTGGGATTGGCTTGGCTGTATTTTTTTTTACACGAAATTAGTGAGGGGAAAGAGATAGAGAGTCCAGGATTTTAGTTCAGGGGGCAAATCTTGAACCCCTTCTTGTGTCATAAAAATTTGAGTGTGTACAGTTGATTCTGTATACTCTTCTTTGAGCTTAATAAAATGAGAAAATTGTTTCTATGTACTTGTTCTGTTTTGGAATCTGTATATGCATTTTTCTTTTGTTTCAATGTGTTGCTTGCTAGAGATTAGACCTTTGTTTATTATGATATGCAGCACACTAAAATGTGTTATTTGCAATGAAATGTCCCTGTTTTGCACTTATATAAGAATTCGACATAAACGGGGTTTTAGTTAACTTAATTGGTAAAATCTTTTACCTTTAAATTATGTAAACTCATGGATATCTTGATTTGATTATAAAAGGCAATTATGATGGAACGGACCTCATAGATTCCAAATCTCCTATCAAATCTATAGAGTTTGATATTGGAGTCTTGAATGAAATGCTGATTATACTGATATGGGAATGTTTTAGGAATGGACTGTGTGTGAGAAAATGCCTACATTGCTAGGTGCACTGTGCACATATTAAAAAGAACAATTGGCGTGCTCGTGTTTTACAAGGCACAGACAAGCACATTGCAAAAAGTCATTATTTTACACGGTTGGAATTTGGTGGAAAGGGGAAATGTGAACAAATACAGATTGACATTTTGATTTTGTTGGGAATTGACGGGACAGAATGTTCTATTGAAAATCTAATCAAGTACAGCTATTGGGGGATAGTGTCTTACTTTTCCCAGCTGTACTGTACGCGGTTTACAACTCCAGAAAGCCTATGCAGTAGCTCATGTACATTTAAGAATCTCTCTCTCCTATTGTGTATTTTTTTTTTTGCTAAAACTCTCCTATTGTGTAATATGTGTTAAATGTCTGTACACTGTTATTAATAGCAACCAAACCTGTAGGGGAAAAAAAGTTCGTATATTCTTGTAACTGAAACTTGATTGAGAAAAACTAGAGAGGACCATGATTTCTGATTTTCCATCATTGAGTCTTTGAGACCTGTTTTCTGCAATTCTTTGAGTGGATCTATCATCTATATTTTGTGAAATTTAAATGGATATGGAAATTGGAAGGATTGGGAGTCACCTATGGTGCTGTTACATCTTTATTTATTTCAGGAGATTTTTTCCCATATATAAAGATGAATGTCCCTAAATTTCGGCTCTTTCTCCAAGAATGGTAAAAACTTGAGGGGAAAGAAAAACTTTGAACAAATCATTTATTTCTGGCTGATATATAATAAATAACTTCTGATCCAATATATAATATTATGTTCTGTTAGGAACTATCTTTATAACTGTATTCATTAGATTAATTTGTTTGGTAGCAAAAATTATCTTGAGTGACAGGCTCACAGTACTTGAGTTTCATTTTCGTTGGTGTGTGGAGCCCATAAAATGCGAAAAGAGCATTCTATAAGAAGATTGTCTCATAAAATACTTTCTCCTAAAGGCCATATTGTTTCCTAGGCAGTCTTTGTTCAACGGCGGTGCCACTGTGTCTGTATTTCTTCCTACTACAGCTTATTTGGTTTCTGTGTATGGCCATTGGAATTCGCTTCTCTCACCTCCCCTCCCCTTAAATGAAAGTAGGGGTGAATTAAACATAAGGAGTTAAGGGTGGCATACAATTGTAAACTGGAGAATCCACGGCCCTGCTAATATGCTGTCAGTAGTTGAGTCTGTGCCACAACTTTAACTTACACTCGGTTTGTTAAATCCCACTACTCATCATTAAACCAAAGCACAAAGCATTGTCTTCAAGATATCTACATTCATTGGGTTTTATATTTGGTGAATATGAAGCCCAAGGTCATAGTCCACTTGCTTACTGATTTGGTTTTTTTTTTTTTTTTTGAGAGAGAGAGAGTTTCAACCTATGATATTTGTTATGATAGCTCTTTATCATTAGACCAAAGCACTAATCAGTTTTTACTATAGGTAATGATTAAATCCCAGATCTCTTATATAACCATAAAAAATTTTATTAGTTGAGTTAACTAGAACCCACACTGATTTAGCTTTTCTTAATGTGAAATAAAAGTTGAATTCTTAATGTGTGTAGGGGCCTTTTTTTTGCGTATTGTGTGTTGGGCTGGGTTGCCTCCTATGGTAATGGGCCTGAATGTTTCTGAGTAAGGGAGTTGAGACCGGTCCAACTGTAACTCAACTTGGGCCGGTTTGCGCACAAACTATGCCTCGTCTGCCAAGAGTAGGCTTATAGCAAGCAGAATTGTTTCAGATGAGTTACGGCAGACAAATATAATAATAATAACAAAATAGAGTACTCTGACTATTTAATAACAAATGGCCAAGTAATCTCTACTTATAAAACATAATTACAGTCGTGATAATGTCATTTACAAAAAAAGTAAAGGAGAAAGAAAGTAATATGAACTAATCAATAATGGGCATAGAGTCAAGTTTTAAGTTTGGTCCACAGAAGCAAAATCAAAGAGGGGAGAACGCTTCCTCTCAATGCAAATAATATCCCAGAAAAAGATCCTGCCGTGGGGATTAATGGTTTTGAGGGAGTCGGACCTGAATGGTTAATGTCTAAAAGGAATCCTTGTTATGTTTTGGAAGAGAGCAGGATTTGAATGGGGAGAGAGGGAAATTGGCCTACTGGTGCATGCCCATTGTATTATCTCTCTTTTTTCCTCAATTTCCTCTCTTCTTTCCTCTATTTTCTCTTTTATCTTTTTCTTTTCTTTCTCTTGTTTTCTTTTACTCTGCTTTCTTTTACTCCGTGAATACCCTTTATTTTTCGATCCCTTTTTCAGGGCACGGTAAGGGTCCTTTTATAGTGCTTGCCGTGGCCAGTTTTTTACCACTTTGCCCCTTAACCGCCTTTGTCTAGTCTGGGCGTACTTGCCAACCACCAAAGGGTTCGTTGTGACACTCACCCTTGCCAGACAAAGACAGGTTTGTTTCATTCGTCAGTCCACCGTAGCACTCTTACCTGCCACGGCATAAATGCTTTCTTTCTCTTTCCCTCAAGGCATGCACCTAACGGTTCCCCCCTTAACCTTGCCTCTTTTGGGTGGTCTGTCATCTCAGTAGGACGTACCTCCCAAAAGGGCTTGGGCAGGAGCCGCAAAATAGGTCTTTTCCTCTCTCCCTACCACCAAATCATACCCTCTTTACCTCTTACCTCTGGCCCATGACCTCACCACATTTCATATTGGCTGGGTACAGGCTGGTGGTGCCTAGGCCTTGCGCGTGCTTTCCTTTCAGATATGTCCAAAAATTTGCCTACTGCACATGCGTTTATCGTGATCTGGAAGCTCGCCGTCCGTGTTTTTTGACTTCTTATGTGGGTTTTTCTTTGTTTTCCCGCTCCATTCAAGAGCTGGACTTTGTCTGATGATGGATCTTACATTTCTTTGGCCCACTCTTGATTTTCTTTATTTCTTACAATGTTGTACTGTTATTCCTGCCGTAATAACTTAATCCTGTTGGGCCTCTTTTGGGCTAGCCGTTTATTCATTCTCTCAGTGGCTTATCATGGCCACTGTTTTGTTTTTACTTATGGGCTCCTATGTCCATTTGGGCTTTCCTTTGGGCATCTACGGCCCGTTTGCTTTCTTTGGGCTTTCTCGGCCCATTTACTAATTCCACACTCCCATGGGTTTTTTACTAACTTCATTGGGCTTCCCTGACCCAATAACCTTATTCTCATCCTTGGGGTTCATGGGCTTGCCATAAACCCCTTACTCTCTTAGTTTGCATTATCTTGGGCCTGCGGCGGCCCTTCCTCGCTTTTCTACCTCATACACTGCCCATGGGATGCTACTTCTTTCTTTCCGGGCTTCTTTGAGCCCACTTGCCTCTTCAAGACTCATTTGTTTATTTCTTGGACCTGTGATCCATTATTCCTGCCGCTTGGGCCTAATGGTTTTTTGCTGTCTATTTTGTCAATTCCTTGTTGCCCTTATTATTGGGCTTTCTTTCTTTCTGCCTGGGCTCTCACAAATGGCCCTCAACAATGTGTAAGAAAAACTTATTCCTTAATATAAAAAGGACAAAGTTTAGTTACAAAATTGATTGTAACCAAAAGTTACAATCTTACTTAATATCTTTTTATTGGAAGTGAATTTTGAGAATTCCACTATTGGATTACTTCTTCTTTTTGTATCCTCCATATTTGCAAAATTTCTAAAAAATTAAAGATCAATAGTTATACCATCAATAAATTGTTTAAATTACTAGTTTTGTAGTTTTAAATTATGCATAAAATATAAATTTATAAATCATATAATATATAATATCCAATTGACATAAAATTTGATATGTGTATTAATTGAATTCATAAAATTTGATCATAAAATTTGAGTAGTGGTACACTCATGGTTGCTCTAAGGGCTTATAAGCCATGAGTGGGGCGCATCTCCAACCGATGTGGGACAAAGGTGTCAAGCCAAAATGGCTACAAGGCAAAGCCCTTGGCCTGAGGTGAAAATCCTGGACTTCCATACTCGGGGACGAGAAACAAAACCTTGCGGGCTTGGCTCCCCAAAGAGGACAATAAGCTTGCGGAGGAAAAATCCCCCACAATATTCATTCCCCAATTCTGGAAAATGTCGATGTTTTAATCTCAAGAAATATTCATTCCCCAATTCCAGAAAATGCCGATATCCCAAATCCGGAAAATAACCATATCTCTCAAACACAATTTCAAAAAGTTGATAGTTGATTAAGAAACAATGATTTTTTGGGTATTTGTTTTGGTTGATAATTTATTAATACTATATGGATGTGTATTTGAAAAATTTTTTCTTTGCTTATCTCCGACCCCTCTAGTTTGAAATCCTGGGTCCATCCCTGGTCATGAGTGACCTATATAATACTCATCACTATACCTTTTCATTAAAATATTTCCAACAACATATAATTTGGCCACTATAGTTTAGAAGACCAGTTCCTATTTGGCAAAGTGGGTGCTTAAGACCTCTCTTTGTAATTTAACTTCAAAACTTAGATCAAGAGTTCTAGATAGTGCATCCTTGTACTTAGGACCAAGACCTTGTAACTTTTGAAGTTAAATTACAAAGTGAGGTGTTAAGCACCCACTATGCCAATGATTCAATGAAGAATGTAATTTCAAATTCAATGAATCAAGGAAGCATGTATTATTTATAAAGGTTTTATTTTTTTTCCATAATTAAATAAGTAATGACTCTATTATGAATCCATGATTTAGGGGGAAATGTGTTTTCAAGTGGGCTTTCCATTTTAAGGGACACGATCACAAACTTACCCATTCACGTGGGTTTGGCCTGATTAGAACCAATTGGCAGGCCAAGATCACGAGGCTATGTAAATGATTAAGAGGAGTCTTGATTGTAACATGACGAATTGTTTTGGAATATAACACAAGTGTGGCAAACACTTTCCTCATGTCATGACATATTAATGGTAAAACCCCTCTCATAATCCATTTCTTCCAAATCCTTATTTATAGGAGCCAATTTTCAACTTTCATAGAATTTGGCTTCCCCTCAAAAGAGTTAGATTTCTATAAAGCCCTTTAGTAACAAAATAGGCCAAGTTATCAAACACTCACTTAAAAAACCATTAAACATATAACCATATTAATTTTAAACTTACTTATAAACAAATAAATCCTAACCATATTTATAATCATACCAATATCTACAATTATTTATTCAATTTTTTTTTCAACTCTTCCCATCCTAATGTTTACTATGTTATATGAAAAGGTTAATGTGAGCACTAAATACTGCTTAAGTGATAGTATTTGGGCCCTCAATTAATTTCTACGTGGGCTATATCATGATCCTACTAATAGGGCTCTAAACTTAGCCTGGTGTGTCTTCTCCAAGCCTTAATCCAAGACCCTCTTCCTGATTTCCCTCAGTTCGCCAGTGTTTCCCTGTGTTTCTCTCCTTGTATCTCACTTCACCGAAATTTTCCAACCCCCATGCCCTTACCATCTTCCTCCTTTTATAGGTTCTTGTGAGTGGGAGGATCATCATTATTTTCCCACTTCACACACATTCCTATGTTCATCAAAATCCCAAGGGGATCCTCACGACTTTAGAGGATTCTCTTGGAACTTATTCCAAACATCGGACAATGTTCGAGAGTGGTTCCCCAATGACACTATCAGACCCTGACCACCATCCACTGGGTGCGTGTTGCACCTCGACTGTCTCGTTACCGACCAATTAAGAGTCTCACGAGTCATCTTCCCCTCGATCACCATCGTGATCTCGGGGTTAGGCCTTTCATGACAAGGCCCAAGTCCGACTCTCTCCTAGTGTACCAAGCCCAATTCGTTTGGTGGGCCTCGGGCTTCAGGTTGGACTTTAACCAAAGGGACAAACATGGCCGCTCGGGCCCAACTCACCCACAGTTAATAAGTGAGATAATACCAATATTTTATATAATAGCCCTAAACACAATTATAGACGTATAAATCTTAGATATATTTATCTAAAAAATTGAACATATGTATAAACATATATAAACAATGAAAATTATTTTGGGTTAAGTTGAACAAACAAATTCTAGATTTGAAATAGAGCTCCCCCCAACACCCCCTCAGTAGACCTTCTTTCAATTACTATCTAAAACAAAACTCTAAAGAAATATGTAACTATTGAAACAAAATCTCTAAAAAAATCATTAAACTTATGCTCCGAAATCAACAGCAATTATAATGATGTCAAATCTACTCATGGACTAAAACCATTAAACTAATCTAAGTGTGTTTTTCTTACCACCCAAGCCATACTTGGTTGAACAACACTAAAAAATAGTTCGATAATTATAAATGTGATGATAAAATGTAAAAGACTAGGAATGATTGAATCAGTTTTTTAATAATACTAAAAATATTTAATATGTTTGTAAAAAAATATAAAGTTACATAAATTAGAAACAAAACACTATAGAAAAGTCCTAATTAACCTAATGTGGAATATATAAATTACAACGGAAACTTTTGAACCTATTCAAAATAAAAATGAGCTATAACCCTCAATTCAAAAGAAACAAAACCTCTTAAATTCCTCTACTTTCCTAAAAAGTCAAGGCTAAACATAATTTAAATAAGTAATTGAGTTGAAACGTTTATGGACTAAACTAACTAAATGACAACAACAAATTAAAAATACCTTTACCTATTCTTGCAAGATATGTCATATATCAAACACTTGCTTAAAAAAACCATTAGACATATAACCATGTTAATCATAAACATACTTATAAACAAATAAATCATAATTGTATTTATAAATAAACATATAAGCAACAATAATTATTTAATTCATCTAATGTTTACTATGTTATATGAAAAGGTTAATTGGTTATATAATATCAATATCAACTCAATATTATATATATATCTACACACACACACAGAATACCTCATTTAGGGGAAAAAAAAACATATAAATAAAATAAATTATATCTTAAATAAGAAAATGTTTTTAAAACACTCATCTTGAAACCTTTCATTTAGAAAATCAATTAATACGGATTGTTTCAAGTTCTTTGAGAATCCCTTGTCATACCTCCAAACCTTTATTTATTATTTTTTTGGAAAGTGATTGATGGAGTATAAAGTGAAACACAAACAAGTTATTCATAAGATTTTTATTATTTAACTCAAAACTTGTAACATATGACTAACAACAACAACATACATTATTTTTGGGTTGAGCTACACTTTGAAATAATATGGGACTGATGTAGTTATTCGAGTGGGCTGAACATCACCTCAAAACTATAAGTTTCTTATTTGTTCCCAAAGTTGTACTAATTATCTGCAAACCAATAACAACAACTATGCCATCCCCTTTAAACATTTGTATATGACATCTAAGCTAATCCATATCATGTGTTACACAATTCATAGTATGGAATTAAAGATGAAAAAAACGAATTTTCGATTTGAAATAAAACTATCTTTTCCCCTTTCAATGACTATCTAGATCAAAATCCTAAATATAAATATATATATATATATATATATATATATATACACCGAGAACAAAATTTGAAACAACTTTTATTTTAAACCTCTAATAAAACCATAAATTTAAAGTTCGAGATCAACATCTATAATAATGATGCCAAAAAGGTAGTGCTAAACATAATTCTAGCAAATAATTGAGTTACAATTTCACTAAAGGATTAAAAAGGATCATAGAGTTGAATTTTGGGGTCATTTATTTATTAATTTTTATCGCCTCTGTGTCTGAAGTTGTTAAGATAACTAGTATGGATTTTTTAGTGCTAAAGGGATGGTCACAAAGACAATCGAATTTCAATAGAATATGTAAATCTTCAACTAGGTCGTTGATTTGCTTCCTCCAACTTAGAATTTCACTATTAGTATGAGCATGACCCATGTGATAGAGGCCCCTGATACAACTGCTTTAAACCATAATTTGTTGTTAATGATTTTATCAGTAAAATACATGAAAACACTCCAAATATTAATTAAAAATATATAGAACACCAGTAAGCTATCAACTTACTTCAATTTTTGTTGCTTCTTTGATATTTGGTGCTAAGAAGATGGAAATGAATCTTGGGAACCACGCTAGAAACGGTAATAATAGGGTTTTTGAAGCATTTTCATATAGGGCACCTTCCGGCTGCATGAGAAAGGAGGTGCTTAAGTCGATGTAGCCAGTAAAAAGAATAGGTATTAAATGTGTGAATTTGAAGAAACAATTGAATTAAATAATTATTGTTGCTAATATGTTTATAAATATGGTTGAGATTCATTTCTTTATAAGGACTAGATATAGGCATGTGCGTTGCACAGTTTTATTTTTATTTTTATTTTTGTTGTTGTTGTTGTGTTGCATGAGAACTCTTTCAAGTAGAAGTAAGAAATTGTGAATAACTAAAACAATTAAAAATAAACAAATAGACATTAATAGTGAAACAATAATAATATTTAACTCTATTATTTGAGTGAATAAGGTTGTGTAAAAATCCATAGAACTCTCCTTATACATAATATAATAACATTATGTTTCAATATCTTGGAATAGTTTTGGTATGCAAATTTTGTGGACCCCATGGGTCTGGTTTTCTAGCTGTAGCTTGGTTAGGCCATGAAAAAATGTTTTATGGTTCTTTGGTGTTGGTGGAGCATGTCAAGGTAATAGTTTGTAGAAGGACGGTACAGCTCACCAAAAAAAAAAAAAAAAGTATAGGAAGTTATCTTTGAAAGGGATACAAAAATTATGATTAACAAATAAATCTTTTAATTATATTTATAAACATATCAACCATAATAATTATTTAATTCAAATGTTTCTTCAAATTCACCCATTCTAGTGTTTATTATGTTATATGAAAAAGGTTAAACGATTAGATAATACCAGTACAAACTTAGTATAAGAAGGTAACGATTGAATGAGATGAAAGGTAAAACAAAGTGAAAGTTGAAAAAAAAAGAAAAAAAAGAAAAAAAAAAGATTTATTGATTTAAGGGTTTTGGTTCTTACCTTTTGGGTTTAGTATCAAACTCTAACTAAACCCCAATGGAGCAAAAATAGTCTACCATGACCTTTGTAGCATTTCAAACAATTTTCAATGGCATTCGAGTCAGTAAAATCCACAAGTATGAGTTTTCTATGTGATGTTTACATGTTAAGACACATGACTTTGATGATGGAATCTTGAGAATAGAGACAGTCTTAATAAGAATGTGTCTCTCTTATTTTCTGAATGCACACTTAAACATAAATTTAGGTGTCTTTTATAGATCTGGGATTTTGTGCTCTCTTATATTTGTGCACACCAAAAAACCCTGTTGCAATGGGCTAGCCACATGGGCGCTTACGAGTCTAAATGATAACATCATCAAGAGCTTCGCAAAATTAATTGCGAAGCATTTGTTATTAATAAGTACACATATAGCTTCAGGGGCAAAGGGAGGGGGGCTAGGGGGCCATGGCGCCCCTCTACTTTTCAAAAGTCCTCAATCCCTCTTGTAGTTTTGGTAAAAAAAATAATTGTGTACATAATTTTGAATAATGGCCTCCTATATTTTTTTTTTCTAAAAATATCTAATGCATTTATATAGTTGACCAATTCATTTTTTTTCTCTCAAATTACTTTTATATCATACATAGCTCATTAAATTAAAGTGTAATTAATGTATACGGTACATAATTTAATTATATTATTTTTATTAAATTGACTTGTACATTTTTTGACACGTTAAAACTTACTTTTGTTGTTGCACTAATAATTTGAAGTAGAATTTAATCTTTTATGCCTAACCCTAAAAGCAAGAAGAAAAAAAATTCTACTTCAAATCCAATGTAGGGGTGAAAAGGAGGATATTGTGGCAAAATCAGGAATCTTTTAGGACCATTGTTGGTAAAATCTCCATGGACACTTGCTGATGGTTTCAATGTTGTGAGGGGTCCCAGGGAGAGGTTTGGAGGTAAAATGGTCTGGATTTGAAGTAGAATTTTTTTTTTCTTGTTTTTGCAATATCTTACTAGTTTTAAGTCTGATTTGGATTCATAAGCAGTCATTATGAAGGGAATTCAATTGACTATCTATCACTGGGCTAAAAAATATTTATCTCAATCAGCCGATTTTTTGGTCAAAAAAGAACATTTGGTCATTTTGACTCTTGATCCCTAATATTGTTTATTCCGACACTTTTTTTTTTTTGAAAAATTTTAATTCGACACTTAAGTTAATTTTTGACATTCTCTTGATCCCAAAAGTGGAGAACATGATTTTTATAAATTTTGAACTAGAATTTGGATTCTTGCGAACCCTCAGGTCCGGTGGCCTTGCCTGGCCTTTGGGCCAATCTTGGCCAATTGGGCTTGTGGCAATTTGTTGGGCCCAAATATATTAAGTTTATTTTGCTGTACTTATTTAACCGTTAACATCATGGCCCGTAGATGTAGGGAAAGAAAAAATTGTCATCAACAATAGTTATTATAGGGTTGAAAGAACACGAATGAATGGGAGTTATGTAAGAGAGAGTGAGCATTGTAAAAGTACTAATCTCAAATTAGTATAGTGGATTCAATCTATCTTTTCATGTAGAAATGTTTGTGTGTGTGTGTTTGTTAATCTATATGAATTTAATTTAATTTTGTAAAATAATAAGAAGCTACAATCATGCACACACATCACCCTCAAGTGTTACACACAAGTCACGCAGAAGATCCTTTCTTAGTCTAGTGTGTTGAAAACAAAGAACAGGGACATGAAACGCAGTAGTTTACGAGCTCATTAAAGCCAGACTCCAAAACGACAGCGTTTGATTTAAGTAAAGAACTAATGAGTTTTATACATGCGGCACCGTTTTGTAGTTGCTTTGCTGATTTTATTGATGCGGCGCCGTATCACTTAAGTTCTTCAACCCCCTGCTTAACGGTTCCCTGGTAACTAATTTTTCCATGTGTCTGTATTTCATTGGTAGTTAGTCCAACAAACTTTCCCGGTTATTTCAGATTTAGTTTAGTTAGTTTCTTTCTTTCTTCTTTGTAGATTGTATATATTAGTCTGGACTATTGTATTTATTTCTTAATTCTGAGATTTTTTTTCTTCATATCAATTAGTGACAACGGACATTCCCTTGTTGAGACGCTGACAGTTTGGTATTTCGCTTTGGATTTCCATTCATGGCATTATTTTTGAAATCCTCTTCACGTCTCATAACCTTCTTGACTGACTATATAATTTTCAAACTTCCTGCAATGATGTTATGTAAGATCCTTTCATTTAGGGCTTTCGGAATTTGCTCGGTTCCTTAGCCCTTAGCCACAATTGGGAGCAAGTAAAGCAAGATGACTCAATAAGTTTAGTGGCATACTAATCCATTATCATGTTCCTCTGCATTAAGTTTGCATACTCATGCTTTTTACGTTTATCTACAACATTAGGGATGATGCTGTCATAGAATACTTTCTTGAACATTTCTCATGTGATGCCCTCGATTGTGTGGATTTAATTATAAAAATGTGTTGTGTAATGTATTGAGTCCCACATTGTGCATTTGTCGAACAAAACTATATAAGCAATTTCGAGAAACCCTAATTATAACTTATCCAGTTAGTTTTGAGTATAATGCAGATTTAGCTAATACTTTTCTCGAGCTATGAGAAATAGTATCATAGCTTTCTTGATTAATGCTTTATGACTTAGGGCAATACATCACAATGCAAGTTCTAATGAGAATGTCAAGATTTTAAGTCGTGTGGATTGTAGTACCCAATGTTGTATGGACTTGACCGTATGAATGTGTATTGTGTAAACTACTTATTTTATAACCTATATTTAATCTCATCTAGAGACAAAATGGTCACTACCCCAAGGGCAAAATCATAATTTGAACCATTAGATATTAGATTACTTTTCACAAAATGAATCTAGAGAATTTAACAATTAAAATGACATGTCATAGGCCTCAATCCGACTATTCAATCACATGATATCGCAACATCAAATTTCGATTGCTAGTATACATTTGTATGATTAAGGCTGAATTATATATAATTATTAGCAATTAGTTTTAATTGGACCATCAAAATATTAATTTGAAATTAATTTCATGTCAAAATACTTTTGGATAAGGCTAGAAATAATTATGTGGATATATAGACAAAAAAAAATTTCTTATTTAAATATTAATAATCCTAAATGGTTGTTAATTAAAATAATGATTTGGAATTAATTAATTTTAAAAGTAATCATTTTTTTTGCTGGAAATTAACCAAATCCTGAAGATTTTAATGTGCAAAAATATGGAATCTAATCCATTAGCCATTAGAAGTTCAAAACTCTGGATCCAAGTGCCAATCCCATAATGAAATTTTATGCAAAAACCTTAAATCCCTTTTATATTTGAATTTAAAACTTGACAGCTATGAACCCGCACTGCTCAAGAGGCTCCACCCTCTTCTAAAGCCTTCTTTTCCCCTATAAATAGAGGGAGACAACCCCATTTAAGGCACCCATCTGGCCATCCCCTAGCATCTTAGAGGATATAGAAGCTATTTTTCATACTTTTTACAGCCAAGATTCTGAGTGTGTAAACAACCTTTTTTGCTTTCTCTCTAAGACCCTATAATAGTTCCTATAGAGTTCTAGAGGAAGCAACAAAGTTAGGCATACATGATCATCTTCCTATTTAATTATATGCAGGTAATTTCTTTCATAATTTTGTTGTAATGTTATAATGCTTGTGTGTGATTATGATGCTTATATTTTTATGATATTTAAGTTGTTGTAATTGCTATGGTGTTTGTGTTTTCATGTTCAAATTGCTTTGCCATGCTAATTAGGATCTAAATAGGAAACTTACACATTCTCTTTATAATCTTATGCTAGATCTCTGTTCTAAGGTAAAATCATATGAAACTTTGCTCGTTTTTTGCATTTTCTTTATTTTTTGTGATGTTAGATCTTAATTTATTAATAATTTCATATGAAATCACGTTTGTTCTTGCATGTTCTTTATTTGCCAAATGCTCATACATTGTTCATGCTTAATCCTAGTCACATGTAAAAATTTATTTTTCCTCTCAACATTTTTTTTATACTAAACTTAAAATTTTGTTTATTCTTACCATGTTTCAATCAATTTGTTATGTTGAATACAAAAGGTATATCAAAAATCTAGTCAAATTTGTTTTTCCTTTAACTCCCTCAAAATAAATTCGTGTTTTGTGCTGTTCATACTTCATATGTTCTTTTCAAAATCCAAATTTTATTTTTCAAATTTCAGAATTCATATTTCCATGTTCCAAATTCATATTTCAATTCATCCAAAATGATGGTATGATATGCTTTATGATTTTACATATTTGTCTGGTGGGACATGTGTTGGTGTGGGTGTGTTTTTGAAACACTTTTGTACGCTTTTAGACCCCTTAAAATACAATCAGATTAACCTAGTTAATTAGCAAAGTGATTACTTAGTCAAATTATTCAAATCTAGGTTAACACAAATATATCATATCATTGTAAAGTGCGGAAAATAAATAACACAATGATATGATAACCTAGGAAAACCAAACCGGTAAAAAATCTGGGAAGGATTTAACCTAGCTATCCTCAAGGTAAAATAGATTCACTATGAAAGAATTGAAGTTTACACAATAGCGACTTAGACCACTAACATCTTATTGCTACCTCAAGTAGGAAATTTACTATCACGACCACGTGACAGCTCCAAGTTCACAGATTACTTCTTTCTTGGATTCACAGCAACCATAAGTACTCCTACTTGTGTTTTCTTTAAGCTCTTTATGTAGCAACTGAAACGATCACTAAGCTCTCAACATCAATCTTGAGATTGGAAACTCTAAGTATGTATAAAGGTAAACACCTCTAGATCTCACTAGAGATTCACACACACAGCATAAACAACAACATTAAAATGTGGCTAGGGTTTTTCCTTTTATACTTAAAGCAAAACATAAAACCCTACACGTCAAACGGGCTTGGGTTGAGTTAGAAAATTTTGTAGAAAAACAATCTGTACGAGCTTCGATCGATCGAGTCTAATTCTCGATGAATCGAGCCAGGTAGATTTACACAATAAATCCTGTAGTACACTCAATTCCAACTTTACACATAAACATACTTTAAGCAAGTCTAAAACAAGACTAAACGTTTTAATCATGGTTTACCAACATTGCAAAATGAAGTTCTAATACATTTAAACCTAAAGTTTTAGAACCCAACAAACTCCCCCTTTAGCAATCCGTGACAAAACACAAAATAAAGAAAATGCTCAAAGTTTACAAAAACAGCCCATTACAATAACATTGTCAAACAAAAACAAATTCAACCTAACTACTATCTATCAGTTGCAAGTGTAGACAGCAGCACGACTGAATCAACCTGTATATTCCTGTAACACTTAACAAACACATAAACACATGTGTACGACACCGAGGTCCCAAGACCTAAATGGGCCCTGGGCTCCGGCCCAATGGCATGGCCCCATCACTTTAAATTCTGCTTGAAACTACCTTCACAAACTACGAGTTTTGAGCCTCGACCCCTAACCGATGCTCGGCATAAATTTCCCGAACAATCAATGAAACCTTGTCCAGACGTACCATAGGATGCTCGGTAGTTCAGGAAACATCACTATCGAGTGTATTAACTTGAGTTGGAACCAAGTTCCAAAGCCATAATCGCTGCATTCCACTCTCACCTAAACATCCACTTATAACAGATAATATTGGACCTTCAAATGCACTAACAATGGCAGTAATCATGATCTTCCCACTAACTCAGAGCTATAAATAGGAGAAGCTGGGGAAGAAATGGGGGTTCAGAAAAAAGGGAGGAAAAATAGTCATTCAAGAAGGGAGAGAGGATATTACTTTAAGTCTCTATGCCGAGAACGACCCAAAGTAAGAAATCCTAAAGCCCACTTTTAAATAAGTTGTGAGCCCAAGTGAGGTTAAGCCCAACAGTCTCATTTCTGGCGCGCACAATTGGCGCCCACCGTGGGGCTCTCCTACGAAGCTGTGGTTCGACTGAGACTCAAGTAAGGGAAATGTCCGAGGGGCGTTCGGGAGGGCGCGCCCAGAGCGATTCGATAGGATCTTCTCGGGGTTCCACATGGCGGGAAAGAAGATAGAAAGGGCGTGAGGGTAGGGAGCGTCTGCAAGGAGAAGAAGAATCTGGCCTAGGAGAAGGATCGGACCAGACCCACCGAACGATGTCGGGTGCCTCGGGACACGAGGAGCATGATGAGAGGGACCGAGAGTTGGAGCGGTTGCGCAGACTGGTAATGGATTTAGAGTTGGAAGCAAGGGGTCGACGCCAGGAAAGGGACTGAAACCACCGGCAAAGGAGAGATGATAGCATGGGAAATCGAGGCGAAGAGGGCTCTAGCCAATCTAGTACCCAACGATTCCAAAACCAATCACCCTCTCGAGAATCACGCCGGCGCAGGAATCAGTCACACTCCCGAGAGACACGTCATCGCCGGAACCGTTCACGTTCGCATGAATACGACGACCGAGGATCGGATTCACCAGTGGAACGGCGACCCCACAATGCTGCCATGGACGCCATGAGCCGAGCCTTACGAAGGGCTACCTGGTCACCATTCTCCGATGAAATTGAACGGGCCCCTATGCCGAGTCGATTTACACGACCACCATTCAATTCTTACGACGGGAAGACGGATCCTGTGGAGTATGTCAGTCATTATATCCACATGATGTCCTTGCATGCATACAATGATGCGTTGATGTGTAAGGTATTCCCCTCTAGTCTCGGCTCCATGGCCCTGAGATGGTTCAATGGGTTAGGAAAAGGTTCCATTCGCAGCTTCGCCGAGCTGATCCAAGAGTTCGGCAGTAGATTCGTGACATGCAGCCGAGTGCCGCAGCCGGTGGATGTGCTACTTTCCATAAAGATGAGGGTTGGTGAAACCCTTTGGAGTTACGCTAGTCGGTACTGGGAACTATACAACGAGATCGGGGGGGGGGGGGGAAATGAGAAGATAGCGGCAAGCACCTTCAGGATGGGGCTCCTAGAGGTTTCTGAACTACGGGAGTCGCTGACGAAAAGGCCTCCCGAGGATATGAGGCAACTTATGAGGCGCATTGAGCAGTATAAGCGCCTGGAAGATGATCGGCTGCAGAATAAGGGGAAGGCCCCGTTACTCGGCAGATCTGATGGGGCATTATTCCGGTAAGACTGAAAAAAGATTTCAGGATGCAGGAACCAGAGGTGCAAATTGAAGGAGTTATTGTGGTATTTAAAGAGCCTGTGCACAAAATTCTAGATCGGATTAAGAACAAATCGTTCTTTAGGTGGCCGAACAAGATGGGGGGTGACCCATCTCAGAGGAATCAAAACTTGTATTGCACATACCACAGGGATAAAGGGCACACCACCGAGCAGTGTCGGGTACTAAAAGATTATCTCGCGTAGCTAGTAAAAGTAGGGTATCTGAAAGAGTTCGTAGTGGACTCCGTAGACCGAGATGCCGGCCAGGGTGTTCAGCAGAAAAGGAATCCCCTCCTACCCCTGCTGGGAGTGATCGAAGTCATCCACGCTGCCCCGAGAGATGCGGCCGCAATTAAGGGAGTACTGACAGTGGCCTGAGCGGAGGAAGAATCACCCGAGAAAAGGATGAAAGTTGGTCGGCTGACAATCTCTTTTGACGAGGAAGACTTGGAGGAGACGATCCAACCTCATGATGATGCGTTGGTAGTAACAGCTTGGATAAGCGGGTTCTTGGTGAAAAGAGTGATGATAGATCAGGGATGCGGAGCTGACGTAGTGTACCCGGATTTGTTCGAAGGGCTTGGATTAAAGAGCCAGGACTTGGTGAAATATGATACACCACTGGTCTCGTTTGACGGAAGAGTCGTGATCCCTGAAGGTTAGATTTCTCTCTCGGTGGACATGGAAGGCAAGGAAGTAATGATGACCTTCATAGTAGTCCGATCATTCTCACCGTACACTGCAATCTTGGGAAGGCCGTGGATTCACGCAATGAAGGCTGTTCCGTCCACCCTACACGTGAAAGTTAAATTTCCCACCAAGTATGGAGTCGCCGTGGTACGAGGGAACCAACGAGTGGCTAGGCAATGTCTTGTCGCCGCGGTTAAATGGAAGGGTGAACAGATTGGACAAGCAGAGGCCACCGAAAAAGAAACTTTATAGCAATTACAGAAGCCCCGAAGGGGAACAGGGGCAGACGGTGTCGAGGAGGTTTTGAAGGTTAGAATCTTTCCAAACACTGACAGGTATTTCCAGATAGGCACGAGCATGAATGACCGAGAAAAGGTAGAGATGTTGTTATTCCTTTTGCAGAATGTGGATGTTTTTGCTTGGAATCTGTATGAAGTGCCCGGCGTAGATCCCGAGTTCATTGTCCACAAGCTTAACGTGGACCCATCATTCCCCCCGAAAAAACAAAAACTGAGAAGAGCATCGAAGGAGCATGTTGATGTAGTAAACTTGGAAGTCCAGAGGCTGAAGGAGTCAGGAGTGATAAGAGAAGTATTCTTCCCGAAATGGTTAGCAAATATGGTGGTAGTAAAGAAAAAGAACGGTAAATGGAGAGTTTGTGTGGATTTCACAGACTTAAATCGGGCATGTCCTAAAGATCCGTTCCCAATGCCCAAGATTGATCAATTAGTAGATGCCACGTATGGATACCCGAAGATGAGCTTCTTGGATGCTTTCCAGGGGTATCACCAGATCGCCTTGGCGCCCGAGGACCGAGAAAAGACAGCATTTATCTCCCTAAGTGCAAACTATCACTATGAAGTCATGCCGTTTGGGTTGAAGACGTCGGAGCCACGTACTAGCGGATGATGACGAGGATGTTCTGAGAGAAAATTGGGTGCACAGTAGAAGTATACATTGATGACATGGTGGTAAAGAGTAGAAAGGAGTCGCAACATACAGAAGACCTCCGGGGAGTATTCGAGATACTTCGGCAGCATAAGTTACGCCTGAACGCCGAGAAGTGTACTTTCGGTGTGGGGGCTGG
Organism: Quercus robur; assembly: GCF_932294415.1. NCBI lineage: Eukaryota > Viridiplantae > Streptophyta > Magnoliopsida > Fagales > Fagaceae > Quercus > Quercus robur. The sequence goes on along the minus strand of NC_065538.1, from coordinate 83,036,182 downwards.
CAAGTTTTTAGGTTATCTGATTTCTACTCGGGGGATAGAGGCCAACCCCGACCAGATAGAGGCCGTGAATCGTCTCAGACCGCCGAGCAATCCCAAGGAAGTACAAGTGCTAACCGGGATGTTAGCCGCCCTAAACCGATTCATCTCCAAATTCGCTGATCGCTGCAGACCATTTTATCAACTTCTAAAGAAGTGGAAGGGGTTTCAATGGGACGAGGAATGTGACAAGGCTTTTCGAGATCTGAAGGAATACTTGGCAAAAGCGCCCATGTTAACGACCCCGGAGTCTGGAGAGGATTTGTTTATATACCTCTCGGTGTCCAACCACGCCGTGAGTACTGTGTTGCTAAGAGACTGAGGAGTGCAGCAGCTAGTGTATTACATAAGCAAAACCTTAGTAGATGCCGAGACGAGATACTTGCCCCTGGAGAAGTTAGTGTTGGCATTGGTGCACGCCACGAGGAAGTTGCCGCATTACTTTCAGGCTCATATTGTGTTCGTCCTCACCGAGTATCCCCTGCAGTCATTGTTAAAAATATCAGACTTCACGGGTCGAATAGCCAAGTGGGGAACTCGGTTGGGTTCCTTCGACATAAGGTACCGGCCGCGGAGCTCGGTGAAGGGACAGGTTCTTGCTGATTTCATTGCGGAATTTACCCCTAAGAACGACGGGAAGATAATCTGCAATGCAGAAAGTCGTCCGTGGAAGGTGTTTGTAGACGGCGCTTCGAATGCTATGGGGGCCGAAGCCGATGTTGTCATAACCACCCCGGAGGGCATACGACTAGAACACTCCTTCAGATTAAGATTCAAAGCCTCAAACAACGAAGCCGAATACGAGGCCTTTCTAGCCGGATTGAGGGCCGTATTGCATCTGGGCGCGAAGGATGTGGAGATTTATTCAGACTCTCGGCTGGTTGTTTATCAAATCCTAGAAAGCTTTGAAGCTCGGGACTCTCGGATAAAAGCCTATCTGAGTACAGCTAAGCAAATCATTAACAAGTTTGGGACAGTGAAGGTGGCCCAAGTAGGTCGGGCACAAAACAAACACGTCGACTCGCTGGCCACGTTGGCCTCGTCTACTACCGAGGATATTCCTCAGCTCGTCAAAATAAAACTTATAAGGGAGCCAAGTATTGATATGAAAAATGATTATAACCCGGCCAGGGTTGAGGTGGCCATGGTGTCAGTGGCCAATTCGTGCTGGATGAACCCGATCATAGATTTCTTAGCCGAGGATAAAGTTCCGGACGATGAAAAGGAGGCTAAAAAGATTCGTCGAGTGGCTCCCCGGTATTGGCTGTCGGCAGATCGCAAATTGTACTGGAGGTCTTTCGCAAGCCCTTACCTTTTATGCCTACATCCCGAGAAAGTAAACGAACTTCTGATTGAGTTGCATGACGGAGTGTGTGGTGGCCATGTTGGGGGGTGGTCTTTAGCACACAAGGCGATGACCCAGGGGTTTTGGTGGCCACAGATGCAGAAGGATGCCGCGGAATATGTCTGGAGGTGTGAACAATGCCAAAAACACGCCCCTCTGATCCACCAGCCAGCAGGTCGTCTAAACCCCGTCAGCAGCCCATGGCCGTCTGTATAATGGGGGCTGGACATCCTCGGCCCTTTTTCCTGAGCAATTGGTAATCGTCGGTTTGTATTGGTGGTAGTTGATTATTTCACGAAGTGGGCAGAAGCCGAGGCCTTGGCCAATATCCGGGATATCGATGTGAAAAAGTTTGTATGGAAAAATATAGTCACAAGGTTTGGGGTGCCAGACTCACTGATATCAGACTATGGGCTACAGTTTGATAGCAAAGGTTTCCGGGCCTTCTGCAGCAATCTCGGCATTAAGAACAAGTATTCTACTCCGGCATACCCTCAAAGCAACGGCCAAGCTGAGGCAATGAACATGACGATTTTGAACGGGTTGAAAAGAAGGCTGGACGGGGCAAAGGGGAGGTGGGTTGAAGAGCTACCTAACGTTTTATGGGCTTACCGTACAACTCCCAGAAGATCCACGGGTAAGAACCCTTTCTCTTTGACGTATGGGGCAGAGGCCGTGATACCGACCGAAGTGAGCCTGTGCAGTGCACGGGTCGCAAGATTTGACCCCATCCAGAACGCCGATTTAATGATGAAGCGCTTGGACTGGTTAGAAGAATGCCGAGAGGCAGCAACCATACGGCTCGCGGAGTATCAGCAGAGACTTGCCCAAAGATACAACCAAGATATAAAGGGTAGGGAATTCAGTGCCAGGGAATTGGTGCTAAGAAAGGTCATGGGAAACATGCGGGACGTAGCTGTAGGGAAGCTTGCTCAAACGTGGGAAGGACCGTAAGAGTTACTGCCATCGCAGGCGCGGGGGCTTACTACCTAGAAGACCTTGACGAGAGGCTGCTCCCCCGGCCATGGAATGTCCACAACCTAAAGAAGTTTTATCCGTGACCATCCATACACTGAAATGTAAGTCGAAACCTTGTACTTTGCTAAAATCAAGTTAATGACGAAGTTACTTGTCTAAGCTGTTTTCGATTCCGTTATTGCACTTTAAGAAAATTACATGCTTTGTAAAAAAAAAGAAAAGAAAAAAAAAAACCTAAGGACAGAAGCCTCATCCTCGGTTCGATCAAAATCGCTGAGCAGGTGGAAACCTTATCGTTACAAAAAAAAAAAAAAAAAAATAAGGACAGAAGCCTCATCCTCGGTTCGGTCAAAATCGCCGAGCAGGTGGAAACCTTATCATTACAAAAAAAAAACTAAGGATAGAAGCCTCATCCTTGGTTCGATTAAAATCATCGAGTAGGTGGAAACCTTATCATTACAAAAAAAAAAAAAAAAAAAAAAAAAAAAAAAAAAAAAAAAAAAAAAACTAAGGAAAAAAACCTCATCCTCGGTTCGATCAAAATCGCCGAGCAGGTGGAAACCTTATCGTTACAAAAAAAAAAACTAAGGACAGAAGCCTCATCCTCGATTCGATCAAAATCGCCGAGCAGGTGGAAACCTTATCATTACCAAAAAAAAAAAAAAACTAAGAACAGAAGCCTCATCCTCGGTTCGATCAAAATCGCCGAGCAGGCGGAAACCTTAACACCCTTACAAATACTAAGGACTGCAATTTCATTCACAGATCATCCAAAATCGCCGAACAGGGGAAAACTGTGCACCAAGTTTTGAGGTGTCATGCCACTTACAGTCGGGGAAACTAACACCCGTTGTATGAATGCGATATATTGGGGCATGATTTAACCCACCGTGCAGGTAGCTCTTGGCCCAACTTGCTACAGAATAAATAATCACAAAAATAGATAAAGAAAGACGGCATAGAGGGTCAAAGTGAAGTGTTCGCAGACATAATCCAAGCAAACACACAATGAACAGAACGTCATCCAAAAAGTTAAAGGCAGAATTGAAAGTAGAATTAATGTCTCATCGCCAAAACTCGGAAACCGTTTACGGGTCACCCCCGCGAAACAAGGAAATTGTTCAGTCACCACAACCCGGTGACATAGGCAAATAAACCAATAAAAAAAAATGCAGTAAAAAGAAGTAAAAGAATAAAAAGAGCTGGACGGCAAGTAACTTAGTCAAGTGGAAGGCCTAGTCGGATCTGTTGCTTCAGGCTGCCGCTGGTCGGTCACGGGAAAATGCAGGTCCTCACTGAGCAGGTCCTGTACAGTCGGGATGCTGGTGGCTTCCATCTCATCTGGCTCTGCATGAGCATTAATCTGTTCCACCAACTCCCTCATGCTTGCTGTCTCTTCCTCTTCAACGGGCACTGTCGGCGCTTGCACGGCAGTATCGGGGCTCGGAAAGGGAATCTGGCCAGGGTCTCTCAGAGGGGAATCCTTGGGAACACCCAAAGCTTGCAGGGCGGCAAACCACCCAGCCTCAAAACCTAGCCTTCGAGCTTGGACCACCACCGGTTTTGCAGATTTCTCGGCATCCGCAAACCCTTCGTTATATCATTTTTGCTCACAGGCCTCCAAAGCTGCCCTCAGGTTGGTGAGTTCCTCGATTTGGGAGGTGTTTAGGCTAATTGCTTCAACTAGCTTGATGTCTGTTTCGTTCTGTTTAGCCAAGAGCTCCAAGCACCTCTTCTCTGCCAACGCTTTATTCTTCTCCACTGCAGCAGCCTTCTTCTTGGCAGAATCAGCTGCCTTCAATTTTTCCTTCACCGTTTTGGCAGCTGACTCCCGTGCCCCCCTCTCACGATTAACCTCCTCGGCAAGATCCTTTGCACGGCCAGTCAGGATATGAGCCAATTGAGCAGCCTGACAAACACAGAAATTAGTACAGAAATGAAAAGAAAGGAATGGTAAGTAATAGACAAATAAAGAGTTACCGTAATAGTATGCCACTCTAACCGGTGCCTCACGGACTCCTCTGACCCATCCTCAAAAGCATGCACGTCATCGGGAAGAAGAAGACCCTCGGCCAGGGTTTGAGCAATGCGACCCCCTCACCTTTCTCCCACATCCGCACACAGGCGATTGAAGGCAAAGGGCTTGTCGTCCAGTAAAAACTTAGGCTTCCACGCTGGTGCGGCTTGGGAGGAGGATGCAACGCCCGGCCCGACCTGGGTTTGCGGCTCGTGAATGACAATACCTCCTGTTGGCCAGGGAGGAGTCTGGATGGCTACGTCTCCCGGACCCGTAGGCGGTTGATCGGTAACCCTTTGCCTTTTCTAGGCTCGTCCAGCTTGAGAAGGGGGTGGAGGGGGAGGCACTTGGCTTCGACTCTGAGAAGATGGGGGCTGGGTGGCCTGCCATGCGCCGGGCACGAAACGATCGATGGTCATGACCCTCCTAGTCACCATGTCTTCGTCGAGACGAGTATCGGTAGCCGACAAGTTGGTTGCTTCAAGCGCAAGATGCTCGGCCTCCACAACAGGGTTCTCAGGTTCAACGGGGTTCTCGGGCTGAGCGGGCTCTTGAATAAGGGCTTCTTCTTGAATAGGCTCGTGAGCTAACTCTCGAAGACGCCGAGACACGCGCTCCGCAGACTCGTCCCGCAAAGGCGCTAGCTCGTCCGAGCTGGTGTAGCGCTTTTCGAACTCCCTTGCCTCTCCGATCGTAAGCTTCGGCGGCAGAAAATTCGAGTACCGAACGTCGATGTAGGACAAAAGTGGACTGTCAACTAACAGTGCCTGTTTAAAGGACTGCCAGGTGGAATAAATGGGCTCTACTCTGAGGATCAGGTGCGAGGCTTGGAGCTGTCTGTCCCAGTGCACGAATACCTCAAAACGAAGGATAAAATTTAAGTCTTTGACGTGGACTGTTCTAATGTCCAGAACGAACACTTTGCCGTCTGCAAAAGAATGAAATGCTATATCAACAGCCAGTAATGAAAAGCTACTTCAGTAAAGAGAAAATAAAAGAGGGGGGGGGGGGAACGGTTAAGTCAGAGATTGGTACGAACCCACTTCATGCCGTGAAAGAGGGCATGGGACCTCCCCGGAAAACCAGTTGCTGCGCACCCGGACAAACTCCCCGGCCGAGTTCCTATTCGAATCAGGTAGGCATGATATCAGTTGTACCCGATTATCTCTAGTTTTTAGGTAATAGTTGGAAGCTTTGTTCCCACAGAGACTATACATGTGGTTAATGTCATGGTAATCTAACTGTAAATCAAAGGTGTGGTTCAACCTACTAACGCAGCTAACTACCCGGTAAAAGTTGGGGGGAAGTTGGTCGGGACATAGCCCGTAGTACCTAAGTGTGTTAATCAAAAAAGGATCCACAGGGAACCTGACCCCACTCTCTAGAATTGCCATTAAAGGAAAAAAAGCTATACCACGCCCTCGGTGGAGAGCAATTTCGCTCTCGTGGCAGTAAGCCACTTCCACGTCATGGGGAACATTAAACTTCTGCCTAAAGGTGGCCAAAGCCGTCGGGGCCTCCAGGAGATAAGAGTAACCCATTTTTGAAACTTAATACTGTGAAAGGGAACTCGTAGAAAGAAGTTGAAAGAATAGGAAAGGGAAGAGAACTTACTTTGGGTTCTAAGGGAGAAAGGAACTCTAGGCTGGTGAGTAAGCGCACAAAGAAGTGATCGGCAGAGAGTATGCTCAAGAAATCAGAGGTGAAAAAGTAAAAGAATGTTCTAAAGAGAGCTATTTATAGGAGCAGAAGAGGGCATGGGAACGTTTAATCAGTAATAAATGGGCACGATTCACAAAAGACCCTACGAATGCCAAAGATAACTGACACGTGCGTCGCTTCGATTCACGAACCGTCAGGCAATAATGACAACTAAATCTGGCTCCCCGAAATAGCGCATCTTTTGAGAAGAGCATTAATGAGAAGCCATAACCGCATGAGTCCCTGGCCGTAGGGCTTTCAAAACCAAAAGGCTTGGTTGGTTCCTTGATTCTTCCCGGCAGCCGGGTATGAATCAAGGGGGGGCTAATGTACGGCACCGAGGTCCCAAGACCCAAATGGGCCCTGGGCTTCGACCCAATGGCATGACCCCATCACTTTAAATTCTGCTTGAAACTACCTTCACGAACTACGAGTTTTGAGCCTCGACCCCTAACCGATGCTCGACATAAATTTCCCGAACAATCAATGAAACCTTGTCCGGACGTACCATAGGATGCTCGACAGTTTAGGAAACATCACTACCGAGCGTATTAACCTGAGTTGGAACCAAGTTCCAAAGCCATAATCGCTGCATTCCACTCTCACCTAAACATTCACTTACAACAGATAATATTGGATCTTCAATTACACTAACAATGGCAGTAATCATGATCTCCCCACTAACTCAGAGCTATAAATAGGAGAAGTTGGGGAAGAAATGGGGACTTAGAAAAAAGGGAGGAAAAACAGTTATTCAGGAAGGGAGAGAGGATATTACTTTGAGTCTCTGTGCCGAGAACGACCCAAAGTAGGAAATCCTAAAGCCCAATTTATAAATAAGTTGTGAGCCCAAGTGAGATTAAGCCCAACAGTCTCATTTCCGACATGCACAACATGTGGAAAATACAAGTAAAAATAAATAAATTCTTGATTTCATATAATCATATACTACAAGACATATATCATGAATAACCTCATAAATATAAATCAATAATCAATGTAGCACAATGTGAAACAAGAAACAAATATAAATACATCATAGTATCTCCCCCTATCATATACAACTCAAATAAAACAGAAATACATCATGAGCCAAAAAATATAAATACAAGATGAAGCACCTAGATACAATCTAAAGCTCCAAAACAACAAAAATCTCCCCCTATCAACAAAATCTCCTATCCAAATGTACTCCCCCTTTTTGTGAAGAATTGCCAAAGGACAATCACTCATCATCAAAAGGAGGTGGTGAAGGTGACCGTCTAAAGCTCGCCAAATCTACTCTCAAGGCCAGAAGCTTGGAAAGCATGTCCACCAAAAGCTGACCATGAACCACCTGAATGGTCATGATAGTGTCCAACGTACAACGAATGCTAGAAACATTCGAAGTAGAAGGTGGAGGATCAACAACAACAATTGGATCAACGAACGCATCAGCAGCCAGATCACCTGAAGAAGAAGAAGCAAGAGGAGGAGGAGGAGGAGAAGGTGCACCAGAGGAAGACTCAACTCTAGGGCGTTTAGAGCTAGCTTACATCTGAGTAGCCCTCTACCTAAGAAAGGTGGCACCTATAGGAGTTATGATATGAACAGGCTCAGATGCCGGAAACTCCTCTAAACCTAAATGTAACAGAATCCAATGAATAAAAACGAGGAAAAATAGACCATGAGCAGTAGAACTACTCCTATGAACCTCAACCAAAGAACGAATGAAAAGATGAGGAAAACTCATAGAAGTGTCTGTGACAAGAGTGTACAAAAATGCACATCTCTCTAAAGAAATAGTATGCAAATGAGAGATGAGCCAGATCGAATGGCAAGAAATCTGAAAAAAGAGATAATGAATCTCGGTCAACTCGTGAGAGGTGATCTGAGGATTAGAACCGCACTGGATAGAAGTTCCAGTAAGATATGACATGATTTTATCAAGGGGAGGAGACTCATCGTAAGGATATACGGGATGTTGGACCTTAGACACCCTAAGAGTAGAGGCCACTACCATAGGAGTAATGGTGTACTCTTCACTCCATATCCAACTCTTCACATACTAAGTGTTGGAATCATTGGAGTGGACAGAGAGGTATGAGTAGAACTTTCTGATCAAGGTTGTCGGAGGAGGATGATCAACATCCAATAAAGGCAACTAGGCCCTATGCTCAAAGTTTCTCCAAATTTCCGGGTCAAGCTCATCTAAAACTACCTTCCGCTTAGCCCACACATTCCTAAGAATGTTCAACTTCTCATACGTCTCTTGGTTTTTCTCACCATGATGCTAAAGAGCAAAAAGGACAGACAGAAAAGAGACAAAACACAAAAACACAAGAGAAAGAAAAAAACAAGGGCAGACTACATCAGACACAGTTAGAGCAAAAAAAATATAGAAAATAACAATCTATATGATGCATGAACAGAATTAATGTATGATGCATGCTCTAATGCATTGAGAATAGTCCAATAACACTTTAGAAACACAAAATTGGCTTGAACATAGAGATTATACCAAAACCCTCAAATTTTGAAAACCCACTTTCAAAAATCACAACAAATTGACCAATTGATCATTACACAAGTTAGATAACAGAATATAATGACCAAATCAATCAATCAAACAAGCCAATTTAATCAATTAATGCTCAATTGAAAAAAAGCTCCAATTCGGGTAGTTTCAAGCCCTAGAAAATTCAAATTTTCCCAATTCAACAAATTGATCAAATTAAACCACAAAGATCAGTTTAATAACATCCTATAACAAAAACCCAATGATCAATTTTGAAAGAATTGATTAAAAACACCAAAAACCCCAATTTTCCAAGGGTTCGAAATTCTCCCCAAAATGCATGAAACATGAAAATAAATGAAAACGAAAGGGTAAAAGGGTCTTACTGGCTTTAGATGACAAAAACCCTTGAAATATTTTGAGGGAAAACGAAAAAAATCGTGCTTTGAATCTTGACCGATCAAAGAGAGAGAGAAAGAACTTTTGAAAAAGTTTGAATAGTGATAAAACATGTGAAAACTTATGATTTTTAAAAAAATTCTCTGACGATTTTCGATTGATTGAAAAACAGATTCAATTGATCAAAAATTACATTCGATTGATCCAGAACCAATCGAGCCAGGCAAATTCAAAACAGATTTTTAATCACAATTTTGATCGATCGAGAAACAGGTTTGATCGATCGAAATTTTTGAAAAAACAAATTTTTGAAAAAAATGAGCATTTTAATTCAGAAACTCCTCAAAGCACAATATAATATGAATAAAATGCTTGAGTATGAGGTGAAATGTTTTTCAAAAACACTTGTATTGAACCCAAATCTCCCAAAAATAAGATTTTCAATCAATATTTCCTTAAATCTCAAACTTCAAATACATTTTACATTAAAATTAAGAAATTTTCAATGTTGGATGGCCACAACAAAATCACACACAATAACATGTACAAAGTTTAGCAAAGAGTAACTTGTGTAGTGTGTATAATTAGCAAAAACTTGAGATACATGTGAGGTGATATGTGAATAGTAAGCAATCACAATTTCTACAAAATTCATCACATAAATTTGAAAAAGACTATCACCTAAAGAGTTACATCATATAACTCCCACATCTCGTAGAAAACAAGTTTACAATCATGTAAGTTTCTTGATTTGCCTCATAATGTACACACCAATTTTATTTGATCAGAAACTTATTAAAATAGTCAAGATAAGGTACATAACAATTTTATTTGATTGAATTAATCATAGTCCAATAATGTACATACCAATTTTAGCCATTAAATCGAGGTTATACCTTATGTTCTTTTTGTGCATGTGACACACTTTCTCGAGTACAAAATCTTATGATATGCACTAAGGTGTTCATGATTGGCTAGTAAACAGTGGTGAGATTGTGATTTATGCATTTCTCAATAAGTTCAAGTCCAACAATTAATAGCATGTGATAAAAAGATCAAGATCAAGTGATCAAAAACTATAAACATCTTCCCACACAACATGCACTACAAAGCTCAAACTAGTAAAGTGCAATAAATAAGCTCATCCAAGCTAAACAAGGTACATAGACAAGTTATGTAAAAATAATATGGCCAACCTTGATTACAAATCCAAGAAAAATAATGCAAAACAAATTTTGCTTCCCTTTTCCTCTTTTTTTATTTATTTTTTATTTATTTTATTTATTTTTTATTTATTTTTTATTTATTTTTTATTTTTTAAGTTTTGAAAAGAAATAACAAAAACAACCTAGAATGAAATGCATGAATGTTATGCAATGCAAATCCTAGAAAAAAACAAAGAAGGCAAAAACATAAAAAAGGAATGGTCACAAAGAAAAGAACGATGAAGCATAAGGACCATGTCAGAAAGACTCAATTAGATCGAACCTTTTGCATCCAAAAATTTTTAGATGCAACTCTTGCATTGGAGTTATTATTCACATTAAAATACTAAGCAACTCCAAAATTGAAATAAAGGTTTTAAACCTTTACCAATTCACCAATGAGTACTATAGGATCTTGTGCTTGAGGCACAGGTACTTTTAGCTTATTTGCTCACTTAGCAGCTTGCAACTTGAAATAATTTGGACGAATGTGCCCAGACTTTCCACAAAATTGATAAACCTATGCAGGTCTATCATGCATCTTGTCCTTAAAAGGGTTAGAAGTCTTAGGTTTAGACTCTTGAAGATCAACCTTAATCTTCCTAGAAAGTGTAACTTCTACAGGTTTGACAACCTCACTCACGGGGGGATCAGAAGAAAAAACAAAATTTGTGGAATGAGTTTCAGACACAGAGATGCTTTCTACAAAACCTAAACCAATTTTGTCTGAGGGAGACTTTTGAACACTCAGCATGTGATCAAGTTTGAAACTAACAGATGTATTTGTCTGTTCTCTAGAAACAGATAATTCGAATTCCAAATTCTTAACTTTATCAAGCAAAAGTATGTTCTCAGTCTTTACATTACTTAACAATTCATTAGCATCAAACAGTTTCAAAAGCAAAATTTTCTTGTCAAGTTCAAGAGATGCAATTTTCTTTAAGCCTAAATCAATACTCATAGCATCCTTTGTAGCAACTTTGCAAAGTTTATTGTAGGCTTTTTGCAAATCTGCATCCTCAAAGAGTTCCCTATCAGAAGGAATCTCCTCAACAGCAACACTTTCATTAACTTCAGTTAGAAGTCTTAGGTTTAGACTCTTGAAGATCAACCCTAATCTTCCTAGGAGGAGTAACTTCTACAGGTTTGACAATCTCACTCACGGGGGGATCAGAAGAAGAAACAAAATTTGTGAACTGAGCTTCAGGCACAGAGATACTTTCTACAAAACCTAAACCAGTTTTGTCTGAGGGAGACTTTTGAACACTTAGCATGTGATCAAGTTTAAAACTAGCAGACCTATTTGTTTGTTCTCTAGCAACAGATAATTCGAGTTCCAAATTCTTAACTTTATCAAGCAAAAACATGTTCTCAGTCTTCACATTATTTAACAATTCATTAGCATCAAACAGTTTCAAAAGCAAAATTTTCTTGTCAAGTTCAAGAGATGCAATTTTCTTTAAGCCTAAATCAACACTCATAGCATCCTTTGTAGCAACTTTGCAAAATTTATTGTAGGCTTTTTGCAAATCTGCATCCTCAGAAAGTTCCCCATCAAAAGGAATCTCTTCAACAGCAACACTTTCATTAACTTCAGTAGTAACTGTGAAAGTAATGAAGTTTCCATCCTCATCACTATTAGACTCATTGTTAGAAACTTCATCATCACTAAGGGTTACAACCATAGCCTTACCCTTAGACCTCAAGAATGTAAGACATTCTGATTTCACATGACCATACCTTTGACATCCAAAACATTGTTGACCCATAGAATTATTAGGGGTTTGACCTACTTTCTCTTTAGATTTTTTAGTATTATTCACCTTAGTGAGATCATTCCTCCTAAAATTTCTAGGTTCAGTATTGTTTTTACCTCTTACCTTTCTGTTATTGTACCTAAGAAAATTTCTAAAGTTCTTGGTAAGGTTAGCAATCTCTGTAGTAGAGAGCTCATCATCAAATTCATTCACATCAACATCATCAACAGACTTAATAGCCCTTAATTTGGATTTGCTTGTCTTAGGTAGGTCCAACTCATAGGACTGAAGAGATCCTACAAGTTCATCAACAGGGATGGAGTCCACATCCTTGCTTTCAGTGACGGTAGTTACTTTGGGTCTAAAGTCCTCAGTCAAGGATTTAAGAATCTTCCTAACAATTTTAGGTTGATCATAGATTTCACTCAGATTATAAGCAGAGTTACCAATATCATTCAATTTAGCATAGAATTCATCAAAACATTCATTGTTAGACATTCTAATACTTTTAAATCTAGAAGTTAGCTGCTGCAGTTTGTTAATTTTAACTGCCTTTCTGCCTTCATATACAGTTTGGAGAATATTCCAAGCAGTATGAGTAATCTTAACATTAGAGATTTTCTTGAATTCCTCCATAGAAACAGCATTAAAAATAGCATTCATGGCTTTGCTATTAAAAGCCGCTGCTTCTTTCTAAGAAGTTTGCTACTCACTAACTAGAGTAATGGGCTTCTCCCATCCATATTCAACGGAGTTTCAAATTCTCTCATCAATAGATTTCAAGAATATTTTCATCCTTACTTTCCAGCAAGTATAGTTATTCCCATAAAAGTGAGGTGGGATCACAAGAGAGTGATTGTGTTTCATGACAGTAGGGATCAAGGATCAACTCTTAGATCAAATGATCTAAATGCTAGAGCTACCCTGCTCTGATACCACTTGTACGTTTTTAGACTCCTTAAAACACAATCAGATTAACCTAGTTAATTAGTCAAGTGATTACTTAGTCAAATTATTCAAATCTGGGTTAACACAAATATATCATAGCATTGTAAAGTGCAGAAAATAAATAACACAACGATATGTTAACCCAGGAAAACCAAACTGATAAAAAACCTGAGGAGGATTTAACCTAGCTATCATTAAGGTAAAACAGATTCACTATGAAAGAATTGAAGTTTACATAATAGCGACTTAGACCACTAACATTCTATTGTTACCTCGAGTAGGAAACTTATTACCACGACCACGTGATAGCTCCGAGTCCACAGACTACTTCTTTCTTAGATTTACAGTAACCACAAGTACTCCCACTTGTGTTTTCTTTAAGCTCTTTATGCAGCAACTGAAACGATCACCAAGGTCTCAACATCAATCTTGAGATTGGAAACTCTAAGTATGTATGAAGGCAAACACATCTAGATCTCACAAGAGATTCATACACACAGCATAAACAACAACATTAAAACGTGGCTAGGGTTTTTCCTTTTATACTTAAGGCAAAACATAAAACCCTACACATCAAATAGGCTTGGGCAGAGTTGGAAAATTCTACAGAAAAACAATCTGCACGAGCTTCAATCGATCAAGTCTAATTCTCGATCGATCGAGCCAGGCAGATTTACACAGTAAATCTTATAGTACACTCGATTCTAACTTTACACATAAACATACTTTGAGTAAGTTTAAAACAAGACTAAACGTTTTGATCATAGTTTGCCAACATTACAAAATGAAGTTCTAATATATTTAAATCTAAAAGTCTTAGAACCCAACAACTTTTATTATTTTTTATTTTCTAGCCATTGGGAATTTATGTTGGGTAATAAAGGATAAAATAGTTGTTGGGCAATTATGAGAAAAATAGTCGTTTAACAATAATGGGTAATCTCGCCTTTGGGCTTTTATGAGTTTTAGCGGTGGTGCTATGGTTACTCCACAAGTATAAGTGCTTGTAGGGTGTGAGGGGCAAGGGTCGGGGTTTAAGTCTCCAGGAGGGAGCTTTACACATATATACCCTTAGATTATACTAGAGTAGAAATTCTATCTTATATTAAAAAAAAAAAGAAAAAAAAGAACTCTATGATATTATTGTCATGAATGGCTTATATAATTCTCATCGCTATACCATTTCCTATAAGTCATTTTTTACTCTATATTTCCATATACACAATTTCTATTCTCTTTCTATCCCATATATTTTTTTCTACAATTTTAACTGTTTTAAGGAAAAGCAATATTAGAAGGTTGTTCATGAACCTTCATGAGTGGAAGTGTGTCCATCAGAAAGGTTAACGCTATATTCTAATCTTCGTGGCTTGTTTGGTCAAGAAATTCAATCGCACCAAGTTTCACTCTGAGTGGCACAAATCAACATTTAAGGATATTGTTTTTGCGGCGTGATTCTATAGCATTGTGAGATTGTTCTAAACTTATTTTTATTTTATGTTCCAGCAAATTGTTAGAGTTATTATCTATTGTATAAAAACTTTTTTATTCACTAAAATATTCCCAATATCATGTAATTTGGCCACCTTGATCTAGAAGACCAGTTCCTATTTGACAAAATGGGTGCTTAACACGTTCTCACTTTGTAATTTTACTTCAAAAATTAGATCAATAGATAGTGCATACATGTAATTTTTACATTTAATAGAATGTAACTAGGATTAAAAAAAAAAAAAAAAAAAAAAAAAAAAAAAAAAAAAAACAGTGTACTAATTATCAAGGCTTTATAATTTTTTCAATAAGTTTACTAACCATAGTTAGTGTATAATTAGTTTAGGATTTAGCCTCTTATATATACATATGTTATGTAATTGTAACATAGGATTTGTACTACACTTTCATATATTAAAGATGGTTTTCTCTGTATACGTTGGTCATAAGGCTAAACCACACAACCCTCGTACACATGTTATTGTATTGCTTTATTTTATATTTTTTTTCTTTTGCATCTATTTTAACATATTTAATATGGTATGTAGGGATAAGGGCCCAAAATCACATATTAGGCCTTGGGCTTTGTCCGAGGACGTTGAATAATTTGAAGAGGGACAAATAGTTATGAGGGGTTCCAATTTAAAGTCTCATGAGTAAGGAACGAATGGAAGGTGGTTCGAGGAAGAACTCTTCATCGGATATGATGAATACAGCTCAAGTATGTATTCCAGCAATTAGAGTGACCCTCCAAGAAGCTCTAGTGATAGGGACGTGCCTCATGAACATACGAGAAAGAAGAAAATCCAAAAATATCTAAGGGAAAGCTGCTACCACCGCATTAAATGCACTGCAGCTACTTTTCTGCCCATATTTATGTGGAGAAGACCTCTAAACAGTGCTGCCTTGGCTACCACATCTCACAGAAAGCCAAAGAGGGTGTCTGATGGGATAGGTACTCAAATAAGGGCTCAGATGACCAACAAGTGTAGGATCAAAATGGTCCGAAGGGAGCTACATAATGTAAGAGACCCTCCATGAGGAAGGGATCAGAAATTCATTAGAGAGTACTGTAGCAATCAAAATTATATTTGTAACCAGTTTAATTGATTTATATGGAGATAGACCTCTTCAGACAATGAATTCATTCAGCTCTATGTTCTTTGTTCTTACTTGATCATCTTCTGAAACCATCCTAACCGTTGCAAATCCATTAGGGCCTAGTTCTTCGACCCACTCTCTACAAATTTATTATATTGGGCTCACTGGGCCAAGATCCCATACATCTTGAGCTTGGATTGCAAAACGTGTCCCTACATGGTATATCAATGCAAATATTTAAGATAGATTAGTAAATGAATTCATTCATTTTTTAAGTTAAGAACCCCACAACTTCACTAATCTCTAGAAATACACTATCTAGGATTTTGAAAATTTAGGAATTTGGCATTTTGGGATGTTCTATGCCAGTTGAGTATCTTCTACTTTTTTGATCTTGCACTCTTTCTTATCAAAGATCTCCCTTTGTCAAGACCAAAACTTACCAACCATCATCTCTCATTGCATTCAACCGTTTGACGATTTTTTTTTAATTGAAAACACTCATAATTTTTGAGTTTGTTTCTACTCGACTTTAAAAAAAATTGAAAATGTATATTAAAGAAACTTATTTTCTAAATTTTCTAACAAAAATATGAATATGTATGTTAAAGAAACTATAGCAAGAAGTTTCAATTACTCATTAATTTTATTTGTTTTTTATTTTTATATCTAATATTCTTTAGCCATTCATATTACATGAAAATGCTAAAATATTTATAATGTAAAAATTTACTATTTATATAAAAAAAAAAAATTAAATCTGTCAAAGTTATTTTTATATGGAATTTGTATAATATGTTTTTAGTGTTTAATTATTTTCTGTAATAAGATGTTATTGTCTTTTTAAAGCTCTTTTTAAATATTTTTGAATTACATGGCTTAAACAAAAACTGTATTCCTATGCAATCCATACATAATCTTACCATGATTATTTATTATTTGGTAAAATTTAAAATTCTAGTTATTATTCTTGTGGGGACCGGCCCAGAATAATAGGTTGGCTGGGCCCTGGGCCCGTCCGAGGACCAGTCCGTCCGAGGAGACATCGTGGCCTAGAATCCTTATTTAGGCCCACTGGGCAAAGAGAACATGTCCGAGGAGTAATTCCTCCTCGGACATTCCAAAATCCGGGTCAAAGGTGCGTCCCAGCTACTGTAGTCCTCCCTCAAAGTACGTAAAAAGAAAGGAAACCCAAAATATCTCATCAAATGCTGCCACCACCACATTAAATGCACCACAACTACTCTCCTGGCCGCATTAATGAAGAGAAGACCCCTGAATAGTGCTACCTTGACCACTGCAACTCACAAAGAACTGATAAGGGTGTCTGATGGGACAGGTGCTCAAGTAGGGGTTTGGATGATCAATAAGTGTAAAGCCCAGATGATAGGAGAGGGCCTATATAATATGTAAAAGTCCCCCAAGGGGGGGGGGGGGGGGACGAAGAAAGACGGAGAAAAAGGGAGAAAAGAACACTGTATAGAAATTTTATTGGCATGAATCTGTGCCCATTAATCAAGTTGGAGACCTGATCATTTGAGAAGGATCTCTCTTCACCGTTATCTCCTTTTGTTCTTGTTCCTGTATCCCCTGAGCCCATGCAACAAACCGTTTAGGCTAACTGAAACCAAGTTCTTTAGCCCATACTCTACAAAAAATTCATTGTGTGGGACTTTTTGGGGCCAAGACTTGACCAATAAGGGTCGAGTCAACTAAAATCGTGTCCCTACAATTGACGCCGTCTGTGGGAAAGAACTAAAGTGTCAGTAAGCACAACGGTTGAGCATGGCAGGACTAGGTCCACACCAGGAGAATCCCCATCAGGCTAACCCTCAACAGACAGAACCCATTGAGTCTCAGCGACAAAATGATCCTGCCAACCCAGGCAACAGAAGGAATCATGAGGGGAGCGTACATACTACCCAGACGAGCCAAAGTCACACTCAAATAGGTAGTCACGTATCCCAAAGGTGAAACAATCATCAGGCCATGCAGCGAGAGATAGATGACCTGAAAAGAAAGTTGCGACGTGCGCAGCGAAAGCGATCTCCCTTCAGCTCAGACGCATCCTCTAACGAGGAGGACGTGAGTTATTGACGGAGGTCGAGAACACCCCCAAGTGAGAACTTTTCTTACAAGAAGGAGTCTCACCCTGTGCGAAGGTATGAGAGCCCGTCCAGTAAGGGTTTGGGAAATGATGCTATGAACAAGGCATTAGATCAGATCTCCAGATCACCTTTCGCGCACAGAATCGAAGGGGCTAAATTACCTCGACGCTTTAATCAACCAACATTTGCCATCTACAACGGCTGAGTAGACCCGGTGGAGCACGTAAGCCAGTTTAACCAAAGAATGGCCATCCACTCCTAAAATGAGGCTCTGATGTGCAAATTCTTCCCGTCGAGCTTGGGGCCAATGACGATGAGATGGTTCAACAGCCTAGAGACAAATTCCATAGGCTCCTACAAGCAGCTCACTCAGGCTTTTTGTTCTCGCTTTATTACGAATAGCAGGGTCCCTCGACCCCTAAGTTCGTTATTGTCTTTATCCATGCGCGAAGGAGAGACCCTAAAGGCGTACTCGGATAGATATTGGGAGATGTATAACGAGCTAGATGAGAACCACGATAACGTCGCTATCAGCACGTTCAAAAGCGGTCTCCCCACCGAGCATGGCTTAAGAAAATCTCTCACTGGTAAACTCGTTACCAACATTCATCAGTTAATGGATAGGATTGACAAGTACAAAAGGGTGGAAGAAGATCAGCTACAAGGAAAGGGAAAGGAGAAGATCGTTCCCCCCAAAGGAAATGATTTCAGGTCGGAACGATATAACCATAACCAGCCGAGGAGAGATTTTTCGAGACAGGCTGGACAAAATAACATGCAAACGGTTAATGCCGTGTTCAGAGAGCCAGTACAACAAGTTTTAGAGAAAGTCAAGAACGAACCCTTCTTCAGATGGCCGGGAAAAATGGCTGAGGACCTTTCGAAACGTAACCAGAACCTATATTGGCACTATCATCGGAACCATGGACATACCACTGAGGATTGCAGGAATCTATGGAATCACCTAGATCAGTTGGTCCAAGAAGGAAAGTTACGTCACCTTTTACACCCCTCAAGCGGTCATCCGGGCCAGGCAATGCAAGAGCCTCGAAAAGATGTATCCTTAAGACCCCCCACAGGAACGATCTATGTCATCCTCGCCACTCTAGGGAGAACCGGGTCACTTCCTTCCAGGGTGCTGTCTGTGGCTCGGCTCTCTGCCGAGGACAGGGAAAGAGGATTTAAGAGGTCTTAAAAGGGAGGCTCTTTGATATTAGGATTCTTGGACGAGGATAAGAAGGGAACTATCCAACCTCACGATGATGCCTTAGTAGTTACGCTGAGAATCGGAGGCTTCGATGTGAGAAGGGTGCTGGTAGACCCGGATAGCGTAGTAGAGGTAATGTACCCTGATCTATACAAGGGGCTGAACCTGAGGCCAGATTTGACGGCTTATGACTCTCCCCTTATCAGCTTCGAAGGGAAGACTGTTACGCCAAAAGGGCAGATCAGACTACCCATACAAACTGGGTCAGTGGTGGTGGAGGTGAACTTTATCGTGGTCGATGCCTACTCGCCCTACACAGCGATAGTAGCCAGGCCATGGATCCATGCCCTAGAAGCTGTATCTTCCACGCTTCACCAAAAGGTAAAATACCCGTCCAGAGGCCAAATAGAAGAGATTCGTGGAGATCAGGCCATGGCCAAGCAGTGTATGGTGGCCGCCATCTCACGTCGGTCTAATGCCGAGTCCTCGGCCTCTAAGAACTTATAGCAACCAGCCGCCTCGGTAGGGCAAGTTAATGAGCCAACCGAGGAGATAAGGTGTGAAAGTTTAAAAAAGTTTATCGTTGACAATGACCCGGAGAGATTTTTCTAGGTCGGCTCCGAGTTGCCTCCTTAAGAAAAAGAGGAACTGGTCGAGTTTCTGAGAAGAAATGTCGATGTGTTTGCATGGGACGCATACGATGCCCCGGGGGTTGACCCTAGCCTTATTTGTCACCACTTGAATGTTAACCCATCTTCCATTCCAAAGAAGCAACCATCCCGACGTCCCTCAAGGGAACATGCCAGTGCCGTTAGAGACGAAGTGACAAAACTGAAAAAGGCAGGGGCTATCAAAGAAGTCTTTTATCCCGAATGGCTGACAAATACGATGGTTGTAAGAAAGAAAACGGGGAAGTGGCGAGTCTGCGTAGACTTCACAGATTTGAACAAGGCATGCCCGAAAGACCCGTTCCCGTTACCCTGAATAGTCCGACTGGTAGATGCGACTGTAGGCCACCCTAGAATGAGCTTCCTGGATGCCTTCCAGGGCTATCATCAGATACCTCTGGCATTAGAGGATCAAGAGAAAACGGCGTTCATGACACCCGTCGGAAACTACCACTATAAGGTGATGCCTTTCGGACTAAAGAACGCAGGGTCAACGTACCAAAGGATGATGACCAGAATGTTTGAACCACAACTAGGCAAAGTTATTGAAGTCTACATAGACGACATGGTGGTGAAAAGCAAGGTGGTGTCCGAGCACGTGAAAGACCTAGAGATCATTTTTGGCATCTTAAGGGAGCACAAGTTGCGGCTCAATGCTTCCAAGTGTTCATTTGGGGTCGGATCTAGGAAATTCCTAGGCTATATGGTAACCCACAGAGGGATAGCAGTAAGCCCAGATCAAATCAAAGCGATCAAGAGCCTACAGGCTCTTTGGAATCCGAAAGAAGTGCAGAAACTCACTGGCATGGTTGCGGCATTGAACCGGTTCATATCACGATCTGCAGACCGATGCCGACCTTTCTACCTATTAATGAATAAGTGGAAAGGGTTTGAGTGGTTGGAGGATTGTGTCCTAGCCTTCCAGTAACTCAAAGAATACTTGTCGCGACCACCCATTATGTCTAGCCCTGAGGCAGACGAGGTACTGTTTGCATACATAGCGGTAGCCTCTCATGCTGTAAGCCTGGTACTGTTACGGGATGATAATGGAGTTCAGCGACCAGTGTATTACGTTAGTAAATCGTTACATAAGGCTAAAGTGCGTTACTTACCACTGGAGAAGGCAATTCTAGCAGTGGTGCATGCCATGCGAAAACTCCCCCATTACTTTCAGGCACACACGGTCATCGTTCTAACCCAACTTTTGCTTCGATCGGTGCTTCGAAGCACCGACTACACAGGAAGGATCGCTATGTGGAGTGCACTTTTGGGGGCCTTTGATATCAAATATATGCCCAGGTCCTCTGTCAAGGGTCAAGTCCTCGCGGACTTAGTCGCAAAATTCGCTGAGCCCTCTGTAGAAACAATAACCGAGAAGGAAGACATGGATGGAAAATCGGTTGGCACAATCTCAACACGGGAGACCTTGCGTTGGAAAGTCTACGTGGATGGAGCAGCCAACCAAAGAAGATCTGGAATTGGGCTAGTTCTAATATCGCCTGAAGGGGCGGAAGGGCAATGGAAGCGTTCTCGGACTCCAAATTGGTCGTTGGCCAAGTGATGGGTGAGTTAGAAGCTAGAGATGCTAGAATGCAAGAGTATCTCGGACGAGTCAAACGCCTGCAGTCGGACTTTGAATCCTTCAATCTGACACATGTTTCCAGAAGTGGGGAACACACATGAAGATTTGCTGGCCATTCTTACCACGTCCTCGGCGCATGGTCTGCCGCGAATGATCCTTGTTGAGGATCTAGTCCAAGCGAGTTCAATTAGAAGAGACCCAGCTCAGGTCCATCAGGTTAGAAAGAGTCCCAGCTGGATGGATCCTATAATGAACTTCCTCAAATATGATACGTTACTAGAGGGAAAACAAGAGGCCGAGAAGATACGAAGGAATGCTCCTTGGTTTTGGTTGTTGGAAGACCACAAGCTATACCGGCGTTCCTATTCTGGGCCGTACCTATTGTACATACACCCAGAGGGGTCCAAGTCCTTGCTTGAAGAGCTACATGAGGGAATTTGTGAGAGTCACACAGGAGGAAGATCGCTAGCGCACAGGGCACTCACCCAGGGATACTGGTGGCCAAATATGTAGAGAAATGCCCAAGAATATACGAAGAAGTGTGATCAATGCCAGAGATTCGCCCTAAATATCCACCAACCTGGAGGAATCCTTAACCCCCTCTCCAGCCCTTGGCCGTTTGCTCAATGGGGTCTTGATATTGTCGGTCCTTTCCCTAAAGCAGCAGGGAATAAGCGATACATAATAGTCGGCACCGACTATTTCATCAAGTGGGTAGAGGCTGAACCTTTGGCCAACATCAGGGACGTGGATGCCAAGAAATTCATTTGGAAAAACATTATTACACGCTTCGGAACTCCTCACACCCTCATCTCGGACAACGGTCTTCAATTTGATAGTAAGAATTTTAGGGAATACTGCAACGAGTTTGGCATCACCAACCGATATTCCACTCCTGCCTATCTCCAAAGAAATGGGCAAGCTGAGGCCGTGAACAAAGTCATACTAAGCGGTCTGAAAAAGAGGTTGGATGATGCAAAGGGGAGATGGGTGGAAGAGCTTCCGCATGTTTTATGGACCTATCGAATGACACCGCGATGGTCAACAGGCGAAACTCCCTTTTTCAATGACTTATGGGGCCGAAGCTGTACTCCCAATCGAGAACAGCTTCCCCACATTGAGGTCTAGCACTTTTACCCCAGAAAACAATGACGAGTTACTGGAGAGAAGTCTAGACTTAGCTGAGGAAAAAAGGGAAAAAACGATGATCCATATGGCCTATTATCATCAGAAGCTAAAACGGGGATATGACGCCAATGTAAAGCTGCGACCTCTAAGTCTAGGCGACCTCGTAATGAGGAAAATTCTCGGCAGCGCTAAGAACCCTTCCTGGGGCAAGCTGGGACCCAACTGGGAGGGACCGTATTGCATCACATCTGTGGCCGGAATAGGTGCCTATTACCTAGAAGACTTAGATGAAAAAACTGTACCTCGCCCATGGAATGTAAATAATCTAAGAAGATATTATTACTAATGAAAACAGCTCTACCTATGTTTCGTTCCATGATCATCGCATTGGTCCATTTCCATCTATCCAAGTTTTAAACAGAACCTAAGTCCTGCATGGCTCCTCGGACCACAGGCTTAGGGGAAATTAATAACTTATGGCGTCTATCCAAGTTTTAAATAGAACCTAAGTCCTGCATGGCTCCTCGGACCACAGGCTTAGGGAAAATTAATAATTTATGGCATCTATCCAAGTTTTAAACAGAACCTAAGTCCTGCGTGGCTCCTCGGACCACAGGCTTAGGGGAAATTAATATCTTGAGACATCTATTCAAGTTTTAAACAGAACCTAAGTCCTGCATGGCTCCTCGGACCACAGACTTAGGGGAAATTAATAACTTAGAACTCTTGTGCAATTTCAAGGTACGTGCGTAGTTCAGCATAATTACAACTATCATTCTAAATTCGCCGCACGGAATTCCCTTTTTCTTATTTGTTTATATTGTTGCAAACGTTGAATGGAGGAACAGTATTAGTAAACATCAGAGAATAAAAAAAAAAGAAAAAAAAGAACATTCTATATTAATAAGCCGGGGACAATACAAAGAGAGGTCTTTACAAAAGAACAAAAATAAGACAACTCTTGTTCAAAAAAAAAAAAGTACAGGAATTAAAAACCTAGAAGCTAAGCCTCAGCAATAGGATTCTCTTTCTGCTCTGGCTGAGGAGCAAGAACCTCGGAAATGGACTCCTTGGCAGGATCTTTGGCTTTATCAAGCAGGGGGATGGCGTCAGGAATGGCCATGGCCTGCTCAGAAGCTTCAGGAGCACCGTCAGGAATCTCCCGGATCTTAGGGGGGAAGAAGACCTTTTCAGGCAACCTCAATGCCGAGTCTGTAGGGACCCCTGCAGCATCAAGGGCATGAGCCCATGAGATGCTATAGTAGTCCCTGCATACCTCTAGAATCTCCTCAGAGAGCCTGGCTTCAGCCTCCTCAGCCCCAAGCTGATAAGAGGCCTTTTTTTCAGCCTCGGCTGCTTCCCGAGGTAGTTGAACCTCTTCTTTAGCCAGCCGGACCTGCTCCTCGGCTTTTTGTAGCGCGGCCTTGAGATCCAGCACTGTTTGTTTTTCAGTGGCAAGGCTGGTCTCGGTCACGTACAATTTTTGGCGCTGGTCCTCTGCTTGGGTTTCAGCGTTCTTCAAGCTGGCCTCAGCACTCCGGCGTTTTTTCTCCGCCTCTTTGAACTTCTCCGCATGTTCAAGGTTCTCTTGCTTGAGGGACCCCGCGGTTTTCTCCACCTCTGTCTGAGATTGGGCCTCAGCTTCAACTAAGCTGCGGTTGCTGAGGCAGAACTCCTCAGCCACAAATACCTGCTGAGTGATCTGCCAACAAAACAAAATTGTCTTAGAATGCAACAATGTCTAATGATTTAACAAAAGGGTAGAAGAGTTACTTACCATTGTAAGGTCCCTCTTAAGGGATAGAAAGAGCTCGGGCTGAGAGAACCACCTGTAGGCCTCCATATCCCGAGGGAGGAGTACTGGTTGCTCCAAAACCTCAGCTATGTACCCTGCTCGGCCCCTATTGTATTCTCGAACTGAGGCAGTGTAAGGGATAGCAACCCCATCAATCTCCAACTTCGGGCTCCAAGTGCGTGGTTGAACACGCACTTCAGCTCGGTTCTCCTCCTCTCGGCTTTCTACGGAGGAAGCCCTTTTATTCTTTTGCCCCCAGGTGGTTTTTTGCTGCTTGCCCTGGCGGGGCACCACCTCGCCTTCCTCAGGGATTTCAGCCGGCCTTTTCTTTTTTAGGTCTGGGTTAACCTTGAGGCCGAGGTCAGAAGGAACCTGAGGAGCGACTGGAGGAAGGTCCTGGGTCTACGACTGAGCAGGCACCTTCGAAGATTGACCTTTTCCTCGGGAGGACATCAATTCTCGTAAGGTTTTTCCTTTGCCGGCCATATTGTCTACCTCCTCGTCTGAAGAGTCGTCCAAGCAGGCTATGATAACTGGAGCGCCGACTATGGAGTTTCGATCCTGCTCTCCTTCAGGGTCTGAAAGCTCAATCAAAAGGGCTTTATGAACCTCCTCTTCAAAATAGAACTCGTCTATCTCCTCCTCAAGAGAAAGTCGAGATGATTCGGTCTCTCCTTCAACTAGCACAGCAACTTCAAGGTTGTCTGGCGGAGGCAATTGCACGGCTGGTGGAGGATTCCGAACGCCAGGTAACACGAATGGTTTGAGATCTTGTCGGGCCAAAAACTTGGGCTTGGATACGTCAATCCTAGCCAATTGTGGACTACCAGCTCTTATCGCGTGGCTAATGGCTTGGAAAGAGCGGGTTAGTGGTCGGTAGCCCAAAGCCAAATGAGCCGCGCGTAGCTGCCCGTCCTCGGTAACGTAGATTTCTGACCTTAGAAGATAGTTCAAGGCCTAAACATTCACGTGGCTCAGCTTGGGAGCAACTAGAGCTCTATCTGCAAAATAGCCGAGAAGGAAATTAGAGTTAAGCTATAATATTTTTGATGCTTAAAGAAAAAAAGAGAATGAACCCGAAAAGCTAAGCCCCCTCCCTAAAGGATTGGCCCTAAAGGCGCCGCACTTGGAATTCCTGCCCCAGTTGGACAATGAAAACCATCGCTCCACTCTCCTGAGGCAATGAGGAAATCATCCTTCATAGTCTTATTGGATATGGGGAGGCAGGAGATTAGCGTAACCACCTCGGACCGAGATTTAAGGTAATACCCTCCCTTTTCGACGTAGTGGCACTCGTACAGGTGAACCACATCATGCCAGGTCAGGCCTAGACCCATCCGCTCGCTCAAGACATCTATATAGCCTAATACCGTGAACATGTTTGGAGCGCACTGATGCGGTGCCAACCTATGGTGGAACAAGTAGTCTTGGGTTATCCTGCGCATGGGGAGTGTCATTCCTCCTTCTATAAAGGCAATCATAGGAATGACAACTTCACCCACGTCTCTATCTGTCAATACTCCTTCTGGGGGACAATATCGTAAAACCACCCCCTGCGGGATGTGGTATTTTGCCCTAAAAGCCTCCATGGCAGCTAGAGTGTCTACTAGGTCCTTGAATCTACCCATCTAAGTTGAACTGAAGGGACATGAATAAAAACCGAGGAGAAAAGTGAAATCCGAGGAGAAATTCGAAGCAGCAAAACGAACGGAACTTACGAGTATCTTCACAAACGACTAATAAGATGCTTGAAAATCTCTTCTAGGAAGGACGCTTCGCAGAAACGGTTATGGAAATTTGAAGAACGGAAGTGTTCGTAGATCTCTGGGCGCTGGAGTTCTCTGGAGTTCTCTGGACTTCTGATATGCAGATAAAAAAGAAAAAATGAGCCTCTCTAATGCTTTATATAGCAAGAGGGAGAAAGAGAAAATCACTCTCGCTCAAGAATTCAAGGAAAAATGCTTGCCGTCAGATCTACGCCTCGCCGTTGGATAAAGGAGACATAAAACTACCTGGAGTAAATGGCCGCGCCTCGTAAATTGTAGCGCGTCAAAAGTGACTGCCCACACGCGCGAACCAAGATCTCATTAATTCCATCCTTTGTAATGTCAAAACCCTGCTTTTCTCCTCGGAAGGAGATCAAAAACCGGAGTTTTGAGGGGCTATTATGGGGACCGACCCAGAATAATAGGTTGGCTGGGCCCTGGGCCCGTCCAAGGACCAGTCCGTCTGAGGAGACATCGTGGTTCAGAATCCTTATTTAGGCCCACTGGGCAAAGAGAACATATCCAAGGAGTAATTCCTCCTCGAACATTCCAAATTCCGGGTCAAAGGTGCGTCCCAGCTACTGTAGTCCTCCCTCCAAGTACGTAAAAAGAAAGGAAACCCAAAATATCTCATCAAATGCTGCCACCACCACATTAAATGCACCACAACTACTCTTCTGGCCGCATTAATGAAGAGAAGACCCCTGAACAGTGCTACCTTGGCCATTGCAACTCACAAAGAACTGATAAAGATGTCTGATGGAACAGGTGCTCAAGTAGGGGTTTGGATGATCAACAAGTGTAAAGCCCAGATGATAGGAGAGGGCCTATATAATATGTAAAAGTCCCCCAAGGGGGGGGGGGGGGGGACGAAGAAAGACGGAGAAAAAGGGAGGAGAGAACACTATATAGAAATTTTATTGGCATGAATCTGTGCCTATTAATCAAGTTGGAGACCTGATCATTTGAGAAGGATCTCTCTTCACCGCTATCTCCTTTTGTTCTTGTTCCTGTATCCCCTGAGCCCATGCAACAAACTGTTTAAGCTAACTGAAACTAAGTTCTTTAGCCCATACTCTACAAAAAATTCATTGTGTGGGACTTTTTGGGACCAAGACTTGACTAACAAGGATTGAGTCAACTAAAATCGTGTCTCTACAATTTTATTGACTTTATTTCTTATTTTATATATGGATAAAATTTAGCTATAAAATTGGTTATAGTCTAAGGCTACAACTTTACTCAATATCTTTTTATTAGAGATGAATTTTTAAAAATCCACCATTTGATTGCATCTTCTTCTTATATCCTCATGTTTGCAAAATTTCTAGAAAATTAAAGATTAATAGCTATGTCATCAATAAAATATATTTAAATTGCAAGTTTGTAATTTAAAATTATGCAAAAAATATAAGCTTATAGATCATATAGTAAATAACATTTGTGAAAGTTCAAAAAACGTGTACAAAAACACTTTTGAACGTTTAGACCCCCAAAAATTAACTTAACCAACACAAGCAATATGTTAAACAACAAGTGTGCGGAAACTTAACATATACTATAATATGAAATTGATTAAACAACTATCTAAGCCACAACAAAATAAACCACAGCAGATAATGTAAAGGCAGAGATAGAGAGGAAGGAAGATGCAAACACAGCGATAACACCAGATATGTTATCGAAGAGGAAACCGAAGACCTCGGCGAAAAACCTCTCCGCCGCCCTCCAAGCGGTAATCAATCCACTAGAAAATACAGTTGGGATACAAGGACAGCAATAGACCCTCCAAGCCTAATCTACCCAATGCACCTAAGCCCTCCAAGCTTCTTGCTCCAACGAGGTTGCGCCGAACCTTTTTCTTTTCTAGCTTTCCGGATTCCGCTACTACACCGTAGCATCAACCAATGAATATTGGCTCCTTCCTAACTGCTTCCCAGAACTCCAAACGACTGTCTCACAGAGATGATAATGGTGAGAACCAGGTTTGGTATAAAGGCCTCTCAAGGATTTGACAATGGAGAGGAAGAGAGTGAGGGATTTTGATGAGACTCTAAGGTAGAGATTGTGGGTAAAACAATCTGGTTTTTCTTTAGGGTTTCTCTCTCAAAATTCTCTCTGGAAGCTCTCTTTCAATCGTGGGTTAAAAGGGTATTTATACTGAAGAGGAGTGGAATGCGAAACGTCAGGTTTTTCCAAAACAGGGGTGGCTCGCGGCTTGACCTCGCGGCTTGACTAAGTCGCGAGTTCCAGTCGCGAGTTAACCGTATGGCCAGTTGTCCTGTTTTGTCCTGTAGTGCTCCAGCTAGCATGACTGTTCATCTTCCAGCATGCTTGGCACGTGTGCAGATTCTGGCGGGTTGAAGCCGCGAGTCCAGTCGCGAGTCCCAGCCGCGACTCTCTGTTTTCTTGCACACTCTTGAGCAATCTTCACACTATCTCACTCACTACCCTTACAACAATCCCACCTAAATACAGGGTTACTAAATGCTGAATTACAAGCAAATTTGGCACGGAATAAAGCCAATTAGATGGTTGAATAAATTCAACCTTACAATTTGATTGACACAAAATTTGACATATGTATTAAGAGCATAAAGAACATGTAATTCAACGGTTAGATTTTCAAAATATGTAGTAATATTTATTTTATTGAGTAAAGTTGTAACTTAAGGTTTCAACCAATTTTGTAACTAAACTTTGTCATTTATACATTTATGTATTATTTCAAGTCTTTGTTCTTTTTTGTTTTTATTAGAAATAAGATCAAAATTAAAAAGAATATGTTTAAACTTTTTTTTAAATTTTTTTTAATTTTTGCAACAAACAAAAATACAGGTAAATCCGATTTGTGAAAGATCGAATATAAGTGTTATTAAAGCCCATTTAGGCTTAACTTGTTTTTGCTCTAAACCCCACTGGATCAAACCTAAACTTGGTTGATCCAAACCATTTACCAAGATTAAGTCTATCCATTTATTGCAGATGGGGTGGCCCCATCATTAATGTACCCTTTATATAGGTTACCCACTCGTCTAATAACTACTATGTGAACATCGTCAAAATTGTTTGGAAGCTTTGATTTCAACAAGTGGAAAAGTAATGACACAAGTTAGAGGTAGATGCTTGGAAAGAAAATCTCCCAATCCCATCCAAAATATTACTCCACTTTAATGGGAAATTATTTTGAACGCATCCTTATCCAAGTGAGGACAATGACCATTCATAAAAACAATAATCAGTAGTCACATATATAGTGTATGCATAAGAAATGGGCAATGGGATGACTGATTAAAGGCTAGTCTAGCCTTTGGTGGCCAGAGAAGAGAACAGCTATGATGAAAATAGTTTTCTTGGTGTTATTTGAGTGAAAAGATCTATGCATATAGAATGCAATGGACGAAAAAAAAAAGACACAATAATTTTACAATATTCCCAAATTAACATGCCACATAATTTAAATTAGAAATTATTGTAACTTTTTGTTATATCTATTGTATTACTCATATTGAAGTGAGAATCAACAACAAAAACAAACATTTCAAAAGATGAATACCATAATAAAATATGCGATAAAAGTTGAGGATTAAGCATGTGTTTAGGATCAATTTAGATTTTCAAAATACGTAGTTATGTTAATTTTTTTAATGGAAGATATAGCCTTAGGTTACAACCAAATTTGTAGCTAAATTTTGTTCCAGTTTATTTAGCTTTTTGCTATTTTTTTTTTACTTAATGTGTGCTAAAGTATGTTTGTATTTTGAAAAAAATTTATAAAAAGTGAAGAAAAATTTTTTTTTTTTTTTAATGGAAGTTATAGTCTTAGGCAATAACCAAGTTTGTAGCTAAATTTTTTTCCAGTTTATTTAACTCTTTGCTATTTTGTTTACTGAATGTGTGCTAAAGTATGTTTGTATTTTGAAAAAAAAGTTATAAAAAGTGAAGAAAAAGTGAGTTTTAAAAATTTGCACATTTTTTTTTATAGAGTATCAACTTATGACGTTTGTTTCTAATGAATCTGCTCTTTATCATCAGACCAAGACATTAATCGGTTTTGGTGTAGGCGGGGATTGATCCCCATATCTCTTATTCAACTATTAGATACTTTACCAATTGATCAAATTGGAACCCACTAAATATTTGTACATAAAATCTAAAAACTAGCTGAAAAGCTAGACCAAAACAGGCAATAAATGTATAATTAAACTTTAATTTTATTCTGATTCATCATTTTTAAATGTAATGTAAAGAGTTCTACTATTATAATAAAAAATCTCACATTATGTTTTCAACAAGTTGAGATGTTAATTTACCGAATGTTAATAAAATATAATAAAATTATACCCCAAACTCACAACCATTCAAAATAAGATTATTGTAAAGATATTGTGAGATTTTGTTGTGTTCATGAAATTTATCTAATAAAAAAACCTAGCTATTTATTTATTATATTATTGATCTAACATTAATCACATTTATTGATATTTTGATTTAGGCTCTGATCATTTCGTATTTAACAATATCCATACACTTTCACATTTGTGTTCATGACGGGTGATGTTTATTATACACACCCTAATATATATACTCAAGTTTACACACACTCATAAAATGCACTAAAATTGTAACTCACGATTTCAATGGATATTAGAGATGTGTATAATCTTGTGTGTGACAAAATGTGTGTAATAGTATTTATATTACCTAATATACAACTATCATGTGAAACATTTCACATCAAGAAACGGGATGGCCAGGGCTGTCCAAGCAAACCGACAAACCGACCCACCGCAGCCCAATTTGACGCCTCCGGCGGTTGGTGCCAGTTTTAAGCCTTTGAAATTGACTCCGACGAGTTGAGTGGCGGTTTCCTCTTCTAAAACCTAAGCCCACCCGACCCGACCAAGAAACCCATCAAACTAAGGTTGAATCCACCCAAATCTGGCAATGATAAGGCCTCCTCCGCTTAGATCTGGCCAAATTTGGCACAGATCTACTAAGATCCAGCCATGTTTGGTATAGATCCACTAAGATTCGGCCACGTTTGGCACAAATTTGGCTAGATTCAACCACGTCGATATCTTCTCAGCTCAAATTCGGTGATATCATTCTCTTCTCTGCTCAGTTTAGACAAAGTCTTGCTCTCCTCTACTTAGATCGCCACCACCACCACTTCTTAATCGGTTTCACCCAAATCAACCGATCGTCTACCTAAGCTCAATCCAACTCGACCTGTATTAATTGGTAGTCAGTTGTAGGTCCTGTCATCTTCCACTCAACTTGAGCTCGTTGGTTTCGGGTTGAGTTCAAAACTGACCCAAATCAACTTATGTATAGCCCTACGAGAAACAACTAGTATTTTTTAGTAAATAATAATATTTATTAGAACACACACAAAAAATAATAATAATAGTATTTTAAACTGAGTTTATAATAGAAAAAAAAAATTGATATTTAATAAAAAGATAATATCACGTACGCTTAGCACATACATTATTTTTCCCATGATAGATCTATGAATCTGTGACCGCACACCACATGTTGAGATAGATAGAAAAAGGCATCAGCCCATTGGAAAAGTATTGAGGCTTCTTCTTGGAACTAGTAGAGAGTACAAGTTATTATGCATAGTCCGTGATTGTGGATGTGGTCCAGGTTCTTGTCTCCTACAAAAGTCTCCAAGATTGTGGGTCCAGGTTCTTTGTCCCATTGAAAGTCTTTTTTTTTATTTTTTTTAGTCCCCTTGAAAAGTCTTGGCTCCTACCACACGAGTTTCTCATCCTTTCATTTTGTCTCGTGCTGGTCTTGACGCATTCAAATGTCTCATCTCTGAACCATGCCCCATTATTGTGGTCACGGTTTGGTTTTTTCTTGCAGAAAAGTCTCTGAATATATAAATAGATAGATAATTAGGTGCCTGTTTGGTTCAGTTTTGTAGTCCAAAAGGCACGTTAGCTAACTCAAAAAGTAAAATGGTGTGTTTGGTATTATATATATATATATATATATATATATTGGTAATTTACATATTAGCCGACACTTCTATAATTGCTAGTCAAATTTTCAAGTTTTTCAGAATTAAAGGTTCATACTGACTTCGTTATAGGAACCATAGCAAATATTAAACATAGAAGAAATTACTGTACATATTTGAATCATTTACTTAATTGTTGTTTTATAATTTATTTAATTAAAAATGTTAGCAAATAAATGTAGATGTCTTTTTTTTTCTTTTTCTTTTTCTTTTTTTTTTCTTTTTTTCACTAAAGGTCAATTAATTGTCCCCCAATCTTAATTTCAACTCATTTAGAGAAAAATCTTTGGTAATCTACTGTTACTGAAAAAGCAAAAGGAATTTTTTTTTTTGACTTCATATATATTATTTTATTTTTTCCATAACAATAAGTCAATTATCACACCATATCGTAGTTATTCACTATAGAAAGACACAATAATAATTACAAAGCTTAAGAACTACTGTTTTTAGTGCCTGAGGAGACATCTTCACTTGTGATACTAATAGTAACAGAATCAAGACTATGGTAACTTAATCCAGTATTGATCGTACTTAACTCAGTTCCACTATTCGACTCCAACACCTGTCCATGGTAAAAATTGTTGTACCAAGGAGCTCCATTAGCAGTGGCAACACAGAATGATACCACTTCTGAATTAGTATCTTTGGTCGCTTCTGCTTGCTCTTGGAGCTCTAATGCAAACTCTAGCTTTTCCATCACATCATTCATTGTGGGCCGTTGGATACCATGATCACATATACAACTTTCTGCAAGTTCCACGTACACCTTTAAACACTCTGGCACTATCTCGTTCGTCAGATACGGATCAATGATCTTGCTTATGGTCCCTCTATCAATGCATTTCTGAGCCCAACTAGCCAAATTTCTCTGCTCTTCTTGGAGTTTTGGATTTAGTGCCTTCCGGGCACACAACACTTCAAACATCACTACACCAAATGAGTACACATCGGATTTCTCTGTCAATTGCTGGCATCTTGCACAATCTGGATCCAAATACCCCCATGTCCCTTTTACTAGGGTACTAACAGCAGTGTTATCCAAACCCATTTTGGACAATCCAAAATCTGACACCTTGGATACCCATTTCTCGTCCAATAGAATATTTGTTGTTTTTACGTCACGGTGGATAATAGGATGCTTTGTACATGTGTGGAGGTGGTGCAAACGACGTGCTGCTCCAATGCATATTTGGAGCCTTTGTTTCCAAGTGAGGGGGTCGTTAGGTGTGTCATAGAGGTGGTGGCGTAGGGTACCATTTGTCATGTACTCATAAACAAGTATCATCTCACCCTCATCATCACAATATCCAATGAGAGACACAAGGTGCACATGACGAAGTTGAGAAAGCATTTTGATCTCTGTCATAAACTCAAGAGCACCTTGTCGAGACTCTTGTTTCATGCGCTTGATTGCCACCATCATATTACCTGGAGGATGAAATATTGTTTTATTGTGTTTTTAAAAACCCAATAAATGTGACAATAAATATGATTGATGGATTTTAATAACCTATAAGGACATATGGGTTTGTAAGTTTTATTTAATAAAACTTGCACTAACCCTAGCTAACACCACTCGGTCCACTCTTATATTATTGTGTGTAAACAAAAATATTTACGACTTATGTCTAATTTCTATATTATTTTGGAAACCATAAGATGCAAAGACTTGTCCTAAAATAGTATCAATAATCTTAATTATATGCAGTTAGAAATCCCGGTGTTACTGCAATTAGGAAAAGTTCAGGAAAAAACTAAAAATAAAAAGATAATCATGGTATTATACATTACCTTGCTCAATCATACCCTTATAAACATTTCCAAAGCCACCTACACCGATAATTAGATCTTCATTGAAGTTGTTGGTTGCTGTTTTGATTTCATCTAGTCTGAAGTAGTGGCATTGTTCTCCAGGCAGTGATGAAGCTGTTCTCCTTGAGAACTCTCTTCTGTAGGGGTCAGGCCTAGACCACCACCACCACTTTGCTAATGGATGGTAAGAACCATAGTGCTTGGTCTTCTTCAGTTTACAGAGAACCATGCAACAAACTAGAGTGAGCACGACTAAAAAGCCCAAAACACTTCCAATGGCAATGAATATTGTTGTATTCTTTGACTTGGACTCGTTGGATGCCCCAGAAGGTTGTTGATCAAGCAATGTGAAAGTTCAAAAACGTGTACAAAAACACTTTTGAACGTTTAGACCCCCAAAAACCAATTTAATCAACACACGCAATATGTTAAACAACTAGTGTGCGGAAACTTAACATATGCTATAACATGGAATTGATTAAACAACTATCTAAGCCACAACAAAATAAACCACAGCAGATTAATGTAAAGGCAGAGATAGAGAGGAAGGAAGATGCAAACACAGCGATAACACCAGATATGTTATCGAAGAGGAAACCGAAGACCTCGGCGAAAAACCTCTCCGCCGCCCTCCAAGCGGTAATCAATCCACTAGAAAATACAGTTGGGATACAAGGACAGCAATAGACCCTCCAAGCCTAATCTACCCAATGCACCTAAGCCCTCCAAGCTTCTTGCTCCAACGAGGTTGCGCCGAACCTTTTTCTTTTCTAGCTTTCCGGATTCCGCTACTTCACCGTAGCATCAACCAATAAAGATTGGCTCCTTCCTAACTGCTTCCCAGAACTCCAAACGACTGTCTCACAAAGATGATAATGGTGAGAACCAGGTTTGGTATAATGGCCTCTCAAGGATTTGACAATGGAGAGGAAGAGAGTGAGGGATTTTGATGAGACTCTAAGGTAGAGATTGTGGGTAAAACAATCTGGTTTTTCTTTAGGGTTTCTCTCTCAAAATTCTCTCTGGAAGCTCTCTTTCAATCGTGGGTTAAAAGGGTATTTATACTGAAGAGGAGTGGAATGCGAAACGTCAGGTTTTTCCAAAACAGGGGTGGCTCGCGGCTTGACCTCGCGGCTTGACTAAGTCGCGAGTTCCAGTCGCGAGTTAACCGTATGGCCAGTTGTCCTGTTTTGTCCTGTAGTGCTCCAGCTAGCATGACTGTTCATCTTCCAGCATGCTTGGCACGTGTGCAGATTCTGGCGGGTTGAAGCCGCGAGTCCAGTCGCGAGTCCCAGCCGCGACACTCTGTTTTCTTGCACACTCTTGAGCAATCTTCACACTATCTCACTCACTACCCTTACAACAATCCCACCTAAATACAGGGTTACTAAATGCTGAATTACAAGCAAATTTGGCACGGAATAAAGCCAATTAGATGGTTGAATAAATTCAACCTTACAATCTCCCCCTTTGGCTATTCCGTGACAAAACCCTAAAACAGACTCTAGACTTAACATGTGAGTTGGGAACAGTTGATCAAAACTCACTCACACCTAATTCTAGAAGCTGTGAAGCACTTGAATCATATGAACATAAACTCCTGAAACACAACAATACACCATGATCATTGTAAGCAGAAAATTATAAATGCATATGAAACAGGCAAAGAGAGATCAAGCATAAGATGGAGTTAATGAACAAACCATGGCTTGATCAACCAAGTGAACACCACAAAGTAGTGATCACAGTGTTCATTCACACTTGGAATGAACACAAAGACATACAAGTTAACAAGCACAAGGCAAGACACTTGTATGCTCAACACTCAACCAATGCATAGCACACATGGCATATGCATCTAGGAACAATCCTACAAGGGCACAAGAGTGACAGTACATAAACCACAATGTTGAACATTTAGATTTAAAATACTGATTTCACATAGCATAAAGGCTGCACTTAAGCATGGTACAAACCACAAGGCCTACAAACTATGCATAAAACATAAACCCTCAAAGCTTACAAAAGCATATGGGTACAAACTAACAAATACCTGAATAACATCATCAAACATATATAAAAGTTTATCCAAGAGTATATGAAAAGAGTTAGAAACAGTTATACACCAAAACCCAGTGTATTAAAAAACATAAAAAACCATAAAAACACTAATTACTCCCCCTCAACAAATAACTCCCCCTCAAGAGCTGCTTTTCTGCTTCAATTATTAATGAACTTTCTCCCCCTTTTTGACATGGAATGGCCAAAGGGTCACTGGTCATGCTGAGTTGTGAAGCTGTCAAGTGTAGCAGCCAAGACATCAATCTGGTCTTGCATGGCTCTCATTCTGTCAGAATGCTCAGTCTGGACTGCCCTGATCCCATCAAGCCTTTCCAGAATGATCTGGAAAGCATCTGGAGGTGCATCTGCAGAAGTTGAAGCTCTGGACCTCTTGCCACTCCTCCTTGGTGTTGAGGTGGATGCATGCCCTGCTGCCTCTACATCAGTCTCCATTGGGACTTCCTCTCCTTCATCACCTTCATCTTCTTCTCCTGGAAGCCTAACACTGATCCTTTTGCAGGTAAGTTTGTTGATTGCAGAGGGTGTGGACATGTGACTGATGTCTTGAGGAATTTGAACACCCTTCCTTCGAAATATCCTCATTAGGAGACTGGGAAAGATCAGTTTTGGTCTAGATGTTGTTCTTGTCTCATCCACAATGATGTCAAAGATGTGGGAACTTATATCTATGAAGTTCTTCTCTTTGAGATCCATCAGAAAAATTGCTCTAGCACAATTGATTGTGGTCAACTTCCTAATAGGATAAAGGTTAAACATCATGATTATGGTTAGAACCCTCATGTCCACTGGAAAGGCAGTGGTATTCAAACACTTCCCTTCTCTCTGCCCACCTATTCTCTGTTGAACTGTTTCAATAGAGACACTCCTATCCTTGAAATTGACAAACTCCTCATCATCCAAACCCTCAAGCCCTAGTACATCATCTATGACATGTGCATCCAAGATGAATTCTTTCCCTCTAACCCAGCAATTTAACTCATTCTCCTTTATCACAGCATTTGAATAAAATTCTCTAATCAGAGGTTCACACACCAAAGGGAAATCACTTAAAAGTTTGTCCCATCCTCTTCCTTCAAAACAACTGGGAATAAAAGTTTGCCTTAAATCATCCAAATCCACAAATCTCTCTTGAATGATTCCTGCATTCAAGAAGTTATCCTTGTATCTCTCAAAATGATGAACTGACCTAAACAATCTAGGATCCATCTTAAGTCTTTTGTCAGCCTTCTTCGCAGTAGATTTCTTCTTCTGAGGTGAAGGAGCCATCTGTGAACAATCAGAAAAGGCCACAACAACATATAACAATATATGCGCATAACTAGTCAGTACCATGTAGTTAACAGAGAGAGATATCAATCAAACAAGTGAACTTCAAACACTTAAACAGCAAGTAATTTAGTTCAAACATATGGATAAACCAAGCCTAGGATAGGAAACACATGAACAACATGGTGAAGCTATCCAGAAGGCAGATGAAGGACATTGAGGCAGATTTAAGAAAAAAAATGATATTACAAACAAACAATATATTGAACCTAACAGAGTCTTCCCACAGATTATCAAACTAAGACATGCGCATCTTGCAAAGGAAAAACTCACAACCTCAACAGAACCAATAGTAACATCTCAACAGCTCAAAGTTCAGATTGAAATGAAAGGAATACTTAGCTAAGCATAAGAGCAATATGACAATGACTATCATTAACACAACCTATAACAACAGAATCCACAAGCTAAGCAAGAACAAAGAGCAGAGACCGAACCACAAACCCATTTCAAAAACACAATCAAATGCGAAAAATCAAGGGTAAAAGCACAAAATCAAGTAGAAAAGAGTGAAAAACAGAAAACCCATACCTGGAACTCGACGATTTTGGGCTGTAAGGATGCAACACAAGAGATTGGAAAAGGGAGCACGGAGTGTTTGGGAGGGAGAGTGTTTAGAGAGAAGATGAACAGTCAAAAAAATTCGAGGGAAAAACTGAAAAAGTTTAAAAACTGCTCCTGTTTCTGCAAAACACGCGATTTTCGCGACTGGTTCAAGTCGCCACACAGTCGCCAGCTCAAGCCGCCAAAGCACTCAAGAGGAAAATTTTGAAAAATTTTTTCTAAGTGTTTTTCGCGACTGGAAGGTCTACCCGCGAGTGAGTCGCGAGCTGAGCCGCGAAAATCTCTGAGTGAATCTCGCGACTGGACCTTCCACTCGCGAACAAGTCGCCAAAACTGACCAGCGAAGATGCGACTGAGGCTCGCGACTTGACACACCCGCGACTGAGCCGCCAAAACAGGGCAAAACTGTATTTTTGAAATTTTTCAGATTTTTCAGCAAAACACTTTCCAAAAACACCTAAAACACTCAAAAATCTTTTTGTGCTTGAATTAACAAAGATTGAGCATGTGAAAACACATTTTATCAAGTACAATCACACAAATGAATACGGCATTTATCAAACATAAACTTGTGTGTTGTGTGTGGATATCAACAATGAAATAGTCCTTTGTCTAATGTGAAGCTTCAATGATCAATTCAACCAAGGCATACACAATTAGCACTAGATCATGTGACCAATCTCAATTATAGAAATATGAATATATGACTTCCCACACAACTTGATAACATAACTTGGAGCCTTTCATTTTACTCCACTTTCAGCCATAACATTTGATCTTTTGAGGCAATCATCTCTCATTGTGAGAGGGATATATA
The DNA here is from genome assembly GCF_932294415.1 of Quercus robur. Lineage (NCBI taxonomy): Eukaryota > Viridiplantae > Streptophyta > Magnoliopsida > Fagales > Fagaceae > Quercus > Quercus robur. Next base: position 82,997,815 of record NC_065538.1, on the reverse strand, counting down.
ACATTTTTCTTTGAAGAATAGGCCTTTGGCCCTTTTTGAAAGAAATTTCACTTTTAATATAAAGTCGCTTACCCTTTTTCCTAGTCAAATACTAGAATGTGCGACAGGCTTTTGCAGCTCAATATCTCTTTTCATTTGGAGATTTACATTTAGTGAGCTCTTTTTAGCAAAAAAAAAAAAAAAGGTGGGAAGAGATATAGACACAAGTCTATGCAAGTTTCAAGATCAACATAACCATTCACTAATCATTCATGACAAGTTTGAAGATCTATTTACAACAATCACATAGATTTCAAGATTTTTCCCAAAGTGATATGAGTGCATGAAAACAAGCAATGCTCGAGAATGCACAAAGCCATTAGCACAAAGGTACACGGCAAAACGAGTTTTAAGACAAAACTCAACAAAGTCAATCAAGCTTTTTGATTTTCAAATGTTTATGTAATTTTTGGATTTTTGACTCAAGAAACAAAAAGATTGATAAAACACATTTAACACAATTAAGAGATATTCACAAGAAGACAGACAAGCAAACGAAATCAAAACCAACAAGCATACCAAACAAACATAGTCACAAAGCATAGGAAATATTAATGCATGGACATGTTGTAATGCTTATGCATGAGTACCCCTTTTCACCCATACGACACTTGCGTTTGGGGTGATTTCCTTAGAGGATTGGGTACGGGAGTTAGGGCTTTCAAACCTTCGTGAGAAGCTTTCCAAGCAGTTGGTGAATGCACCAATCATCTTCATCACGTCCATCATTCCGGGATCTCCATTTTGCTCTCTAGGTTAATCCCCTGCCCAAGTTCTCCTATCAGTTCTTGGTCCTCCTGACCTTTGAGGAGTAGCACTGTTCATTGCCCTCAGCTTTTGGCAATTTGGTCGAGTGTGCCCTTGAAGTCCGCAATAATGGCACACATACATTCCTCTAGGACCTCTTTGTGGTCGTGGACGTGACTTGGCACGAGACTCGGACCTGCCCATAGACTGATTCCGATGATTCAGCATCCGTTGGTCCACCACATTCTTCTTTTTCTCCACCTCGAGGTTCACACTCGTAGAGTCAGCTACAACTGGATCTTTGGACTTCACAAACTTCACTTCTTTGGTGACATTTCCAGTTGAGCTACTTCCTCCGGTATATCCCAGTCCGGATTTGTCTGAGAAGCTCTTTTGAGATGATATAACATCATCAAGCTTCTTGGTGGTGACCCTCTCTATTTTTGCATTTGCTTGAACAACCTCATTCTCAAGGAATCTCACTTTAGTGTAGGCTTCGGACAGCTCACCATTAAGGGTTTCAATCTCGCATTTGGCCTCCCTATACCGGATTAGGAGACTTTTGTAGTCCTCCTCAGCCTTCTTCATCTTTCTCACAGCAGCCTTGGCCACCCTTGTGTATTCGCCAGATTTCTCCAACAGTGAATTGTAATTTTCTTGAAGAGTAGCTGTGCTTTCTTCTTCTTCAGCTTCTGATTCTTCAACAATTCCTAGTGAGTCATCCTCACTATGTTCTCCAAGGTCTTGAACAAGCAAATTCAATTCATCCGAAGACTCAACATGAGCAATAGTCATGAAAGCTGAGTAGTTCCCTTCTCCATCACAGCTCTCCTCAGATTCTGAGTCGGACGAATCTGAATCACTCAAAGTCGTGGCGTACACCTTGCCTTTTGATTTCAAATAGTTAGGACATTCCCTCTTGAAGTGTCCATGCCCGTTGCATTCAAAACAAGTAACACCTTGTGTGGATTGGGATTCTTTTCCATCTTTCCTCTTGAAATCCCTCTTCTCCCTTCCAGAATTTTGGAAATTTCTCTTATCATCAAATTTTCCATTGTTTTTGAATTTCAAAAACTTCTTGAAATTTTTAACAAGATAGGCTACATCCTTGTCAACCATATCTTCTCCCGAAGAGCCTTGATCTTCCACCTTCTCATTAACAGTCTTTAGAGCAATGGATTTACCCTTCCGTTGATTTGGCAGCGACATTTCATAGGTTTGTAGAGAACCAACCAGCTCCTGAACCTTGATGTCGTCAAGATCCTTGCTCTCTTCAATGGCTGTCACTTTGGCACGGAAGCTTTCCGGCAATGATCGAAGGATCTTCCTTACAATCTTAGAATCCTCCATCTTCTCCCCCAAGTTAAACTTGCTGACAACCACTTCATTTAACTTCCCATAGAACGAGTCGAAAGACTCATCCTCACTCATCTTGAGCTCCTCAAACCGAGTGGTCAGCATTTGTAACTTGGTATCTTTCACCTTCTTCGTGCCTTCATAAGTTGTTTCCAGAATCTCCCATGCATCTTTGGCAATAATAATGTGAGAAATCCTGTGAAATTCATCTGGAGACACACCACAGAAAATAGCATTTAGTGCTTTACTGTTAGCATTAGATGCAGTAAGTGCTGCCTTATCCCATGTGGATTTGGCTGCTTCAGGTTTGGTCCAACCCATCTCAACAGCATCCCACACGGATTCATCAATAGAGCATAAAAAGGCTCTCATACGAACCTTCCAAAATGCATAGTTACTTCCATCAAAATATGGAGGTGCATTAAGGGATTGAGACCTATCCATCTCAAAAGAAAGGGAGTCAAGGATCACACAATGGTAATAAAACCAAACAGATGTGTACCCGCTCTGATACCAAATGAAAGTTCAAAAACGTGTACAAAAACACTTTTGAACGTTTAGACCCCCAAAAACCAATTTAATCAACACACGCAATATGTTAAACAACTAGTGTGCGGAAACTTAACATATGCTATAACATGGAATTGATTAAACAACTATCTAAGCCACAACAAAATAAACCACAGCAGATTAATGTAAAGGCAGAGATAGAGAGGAAGGAAGATGCAAACACAGCGATAACACCAGATATGTTATCGAAGAGGAAACCGAAGACCTCGGCGAAAAACCTCTCCGCCGCCCTCCAAGCGGTAATCAATCCACTAGAAAATACAGTTGGGATACAAGGACAGCAATAGACCCTCCAAGCCTAATCTACCCAATGCACCTAAGCCCTCCAAGCTTCTTGCTCCAACGAGGTTGCGCCGAACCTTTTTCTTTTCTAGCTTTCCGGATTCCGCTACTTCACCGTAGCATCAACCAATAAAGATTGGCTCCTTCCTAACTGCTTCCCAGAACTCCAAACGACTGTCTCACAAAGATGATAATGGTGAGAACCAGGTTTGGTATAATGGCCTCTCAAGGATTTGACAATGGAGAGGAAGAGAGTGAGGGATTTTGATGAGACTCTAAGGTAGAGATTGTGGGCAAAACAATCTGGTTTTTCTTTAGGGTTTCTCTCTCAAAATTCTCTCTGGAAGCTCTCTTTCAATCGTGGGTTAAAAGGGTATTTATACTGAAGAGGAGTGGAATGCGAAACGTCAGGTTTTTCCAAAACAGGGGTGGCTCGCGGCTTGACCTCGCGGCTTGACTAAGTCGCGAGTTCCAGTCGCGAGTTAACCGTATGGCCAGTTGTCCTGTTTTGTCCTGTAGTGCTCCAGCTAGCATGACTGTTCATCTTCCAGCATGCTTGGCACGTGTGCAGATTCTGGCGGGTTGAAGCCGCGAGTCCAGTCGCGAGTCCCAGCCGCGACACTCTGTTTTCTTGCACACTCTTGAGCAATCTTCACACTATCTCACTCACTACCCTTACAACAATCCCACCTAAATACAGGGTTACTAAATGCTGAATTACAAGCAAATTTGGCACGGAATAAAGCCAATTAGATGGTTGAATAAATTCAACCTTACACAATGGAGCTGCAATATTGGCTCCGGCAAGATTGTTGTCTGAGTCACTCAATTTGAATACTTCCACGCCGTTTAAAATGGCATCGATCAAATCAGCATCTAATCTAGAGTGTAGATCAATGGAAAGCAGATGTGTGTCATTACCCTTGTTTTTTATCATCACCACGAAGTCCTTGTAGTAAGGCGTATCGTTGTCGTCAGTCCACAATAGTACATCTGCTCTTTCTTCAGCCAGCTGATAGTCTATATAGATATAGAATTCCCTTGTCCCACTGGCATGTATCTCAGACTCTATTTCGCAGAAATGGAGCCTCACCAGATAATTGAATCCTGTATCAACAGGTAAGCCCCATGTCAAATTAGACTGCTTGTTCTTAGTTCTGTCTGGACCCATTGATATTGCAGACTGATAGACCGCATCAGGTGCAGTGTAATTTGGTATTTTTGTGTATTTTGGCTTCAAAGATGGATCGCGAGGCACAAAGCCTCCAGACAACAAATAATCTCCCTCTGACCATTTTCTGAACATGCCTGTGTCGTCCTTTGCTTGTATCGCGCTTCCACCCACGTTTAATCGATAAACCATTTCGAGAGCCATGCTGTAGTCTATGTAGATCGGATTAGGTTGGCCGACATAAACTGGGACGAATTCTTCACCTTTAATGACATCTTGTGGCTTGTAGTATAGGTCCATAGGCATGGAGACAATCTCAATTCCGTTGATGAAAGCATGGTAATTCATAGAAGTACTTGTAAAAGGGATGAAGGTTAAGTTCAATTTTTGATTCTCATCAACATTGATGCAGAACTCTTTATAAATATCCTTTCGGTCCAATGAATCAGTATAAATGGAAGCACTGAAGTTTCTAAGTAAGGTGAAGGAACCTGCTTTAACAGTGAAAAAGTCCTTAGAACTTTCAAAACCTGAGTAAACAGCGGAGTAGAAGTACAACCTGACGAATTTCGGTCCAGGAGTGACCGGAAACACGTATGTGAATTGCCTATAAGATAAACGGGCAGCCATGTAGGGGACAGTCTCGACGGAGACTTGGTGTTGGGCTTCAGAGGCTTTAGATTTGTGATCAGGTTCTTCTGTTGGAGCGAACTTGGAGCCTTTGTCTCCGATCCAGTCACGGTCATCATTCCCCTTCAAGCTGCCAGGGGAGCCACAGTTAACGACAATATTTTCAACAGGCTTGTAAAGAGGTGTAGAAGTAGCAATTGTTAAATAAGAAAGAAGGAAGAATAAGCAGCAGAGGAATAAGATAGGTGTGAGCATAGGGTGGCTTCATGAGTGCAAGAGGTCAGTGACTGTAACAAAGCAATTTGAGAAAAATTATTGAACTAGAGCAACAATGAGTGGGAGTGAGTGAAGACTGCCAAGTTGCTTTATGCTTGTGATGAGATCCATGTGAATATCAATACATAATAATATAACTATATTCAATCCTAACTACTATCCATCAGTTGCAAGTGTAGACAGTAGTTCAATTGAATCAACCTGTATATTTCCTAAAACACTAAACAAAATGCATAACCGCATGTGTGGAAAATACAAGTAAACAAAATAAATTCTTGAGTTCAACCAACTCAAAATAAAGACATATATCAATGAATAACTCATAAATATAAATCAATAAGCAGTTGAAACAAGAAACATATAAAGCAATAAAAGTATCTCCCCCTAACATGAATAGCCCAACAAAAAAATATGGCAAGAGCTAAAAAAGGTAAAATACACTGTGAAGCACCTAGATACAATCTAAACTCCACAAGCTCCAACCAACAAAAAAGCTCTCCCCCTGAAAACAAAAACTCTACAAGTGCTCAAAATGTAAATGTACTCCCCCTTTTTATGACGGAATGCCAAAGGGCAATAAAAATCCATCATCAAAAGGAGGTGGCGATGAGGAACGTTGAAACTGTGCCAACTCTGCACTCAAAGCACGGATCTCATCGAGCACGTCCACCAAAATCTGTCCATGAGCCACCTGAATGGTCAAGACATGATCCAACATACGTCGAATGTCTGAATCATCCGAAGTAGTCGGTGGAGGAACATCAGCATCAGCAGCAGCAGCACTAGACGCCTCAGCAGCATCAGTACCTGTAGAAGAGGGAGGAGGGGGAACAGCACCAGATGACGAACCTCTAGGACGCGTAGGACCAACTCTCAAGTGAGCAGCCCTCTGCCTAAGGAATGTGGCAACTATGGGAGCAACAACATGAACGGGCTCACCGGCAGGGGCAGGAAAATCAGCTAGACCAAGAAACAACAAAATCCTATGAATGAAAATAGGATGAATAAGAGCATGCACTACAACAGAACTCCTATGAACTTCGTTCAAAGAACGAAGAAACAGATGTGGAAAGCTGATAGACGCACCAGACATAAAAGCGTACAAAAGCACACATCGCTCAAGAGGGATGGTGTGGAGATGAGAAATAGGCCACAAAGAATGACACGCTATCCTAAAGAAGAGATAGGCAGTCTCAGTAAGCTCAGCATACGTGATTCGAGGATCAAAACCCCACTAGATAGAAGACCCAGTGATGTATGACATAACGTCATCTAAGGGTGGAGACTCCTCATAGGGATAGACAGGCGTGCTACGTCTGTCGGGTTGGTTCAGCCGTCATCTTTGTCTGACGGTTCGTAAACTGAGGCGACATGCGTGTGGCAAGTATGATAAGGATTCGTAGGGTTTCCCGCCCCTCAATTATTATAGGTCATTTATTTCCCCTTTTGACCTCTATAAATAGCCATTTCTAAGTCTTTTCTTCAGTTTTGCATTCTCTGTTTTCCAAGCTTTCACTCTGCCGAGCATACACTCTGTGCATTTGTCTTCTAGCCCAAAACATCCTTCTTCTTTAGAGCCTTCAGTAAGTCCCTTTTCCCTTTCCTTCTATTTATTTTATTTCTTTCTGTTCTATCGTAATCTTAGTTCTAGGAATCTTACCTTAGAAAATGGGCTATTCTCATCTCCTTTCCTCAGAAGCCCCCTTGGCTACCTTTAGGGCTGCCTATAACGTCATTGAGGATGTTGATATTGCCTACTGTCACGAGGGTGATATCGACATCCAAAGGCGTCATGGTATAAATACAGTTTTCTTTCCTTTAATGGCAATTATTGAGGGTGGGATTAGGTTCCCCGTTACCCCTTCGTCATAGGTACACTTAGGTTTTATGGTCTGTGTCCCGACCAATTCCCCCCTAACATTTACCGAGTGGTGAGTTGCGTTAGTAGGCTAAACCAATTGTTCAACTTGCACCTGGACTACCATGACATTAATTACATGTATAGATTGTGCGGCAATATCGATTCGAACTACTACTTGAAAGCCAGAGATATGAGGGTAAGACTTATTTCATGCCTGCCCGACTCGAATGGGAACTTAGCTGGAGAGTTTGTATGGGTGAGCAGCAACTGGTTTGCCAAGGAGCTCCCCTGCGCGTTCTCACCACATGATGTTGGTCGGTCCCGTACATATTTTCTTAATTTGATTTTATAAATCTATCAATTTTGAGTTGATCAGGCAATTACTAATCAATTCTTGTACTGTTTTCGTGTAGAGAGTAAAAGGTTCAAGAAGGATCTCAGAGTAGTGCACGTTTGGGACCTAAATTTTGTGCTTAGGTCAGAAATTTTTGTACATTGGGACGGACAACTCCGAGCATCTCATTTAATCCTCGGCGTTGATCCCGTGTACTCTACTTGGCAAGCGTTCAGCCAGGCTTTACTGGTTGACAGTCCCCTCCTTTCATACATCGACGTACGACATGCAAATTTCTTTCCCTTGAGGCTCACAGTAGGCGAAGCCCGTGATCTTGGTCCGCAGTACACATGTTTGGATGAACTTGCACCCATACGTGACGAGTCAGTTGAACGCGTGTCTCATTCCCGCCGTGAACAGGCACACGTTTCTGTGCAACTTGAAGCCCTCGTTCAACCCGAGGCCCCTATCGAACCCAAGGAACCCGTCAAACCTGAAGCACCCGTTCAGGAAGTCGAGGAAGAAGCAGCCGAACATATTGGCTCTGATACCGAATCCGATCGAGGTGAAGACATAGTGACGCGAAGGACAATGACAGTTAACCATTTTATGCTCGGTGCCTGGTCATCCGTGTAGCAATAGCCACCTCAAGGCCATGGTCAAACTTCCCCTCCTCCCCCTCCTCCTTCCGGATGAACCTGAAAGAGGCAAGGCACTACCAAGTAAACCCCCATCGGCTCGGTTGAAGCGCCCTCCGGGACTTCACCCCGGCCATCAGGATGCATCGTAATCTAGGAGCCACCGACTCAAATCGAGACAAATGTGGCATCCACCTCCCGAGCGGCGTCGGAGTGGCAACCCACATTTCAGCTGGACGACAAGCCCTTTTCTGCGACCGCGAGTGTGCCTGTGTGGGATAAAGGTAAAGGAGGCCGTGTCGCGCAAAGTTTAGTGCACAGCCTTCTTTTACCCAAGGATGTGAATGCTTTTGAAGAGGGCACAGATGAGTCCATGGGAAGGAGGTTGCAATGGCATACTATTGCAGTAATCTCTTGTTTTTCAATTTACCATTAACTTCTACGCGCATTCTTTTTGTTTTCGTACTTATCATTGTTGCATCATCAGGCCACTCAATTAGCTCATATACTTGACGGGCGGCTGAAGGATCTGGCTGAAGGATCTGGCCGAAGATGCCGGTCAGGAGAAGGCCCATAAAGATGAGGTCGTAGTGACTGCGAAAGATAAAGAGAAGGCTGCTGCAACCACGGAGAAGAAGGCTGCCGCGTCCGAGAAAGCCAGGGTGGTGGTAGAAAAAAGATCAATAGAGCTGGAGGTTAAGTTGGGGGTGGCCGAACAAAAACTAGCGGAGGCGGCGAGTTTGAATACTGCATGGGAAGGGGAGTTGGCTGACTTGAAAGTAGCTCTGGAGGCCTGTGAGAACACATAGTATAATGAGGGATATGCTGACGTTGAGAACTCTACTGAGCCTATCATCCTAGAAGCCCAGAAGCTTGGTTTCGAGGAGGGTTGGTTAGTTGCCTTACAGGCCTTGAAGGTCCCTGAGGACTCCCCTTTAAGGAATCCTGGTCAGATCCCTTTCCCGAGCACTGATGAAGAGGAGACGGCGAGCATGAGGGAGCTAGTGGAGGAAATTGACTCCCACGTGGAGCTGGTTGATGTGGAAGTCTTTAGTAACCCCCATGTTGGCGACTAGCCCGGTGAAGACCTCTAGTTTCAGTCCTTCATGACGAATCAGCAGCCACTCGAGACCGCCACCCAGACACAACCTGCAGACCCTTCAGCATAATCCTTGAACCAGACTATTTCTGCTTACCTTTATTTTCTCGTTATTTAAGTAATTTTTTTTCTTCGGTAAATTTTCCTATGTCACCGGGTTGTGATGATTGAACAATTATTTTTGTTGGGTTAAGTTTTCTGTAGTCACTGGGTTTTGGTGATGAGACATTAATTTAATTTTAACGTGTTGGCTATATTTGATTAAAGCTTAATTCCTTTGGTATATTCTTCTACTTTTCCTGAATGTGTATATGTTTATTATCTAAATGCTCAGGAAAGATGATTTTCGGGCATGCATGATGCTCGGGATGGGTCTGGAGAGGGGAATAAATTATTTCCTCGGCAATGGAAACCCTATTTAACACGCGTCACTATTCCTACCTTTTAGGGAAGAGTATAGGGCATGGACAATTGAGATGTTGGTCCCCGTTTCTAGATAGTTTTCAACCTTTAGGAAACATTCCTATGGGGTTCTCACCTGCTCGGTTGTTAGAATCGAACTGAGAAACAGACTTCTGTCCTAACTTTTTGTAAGGTTTCCACCTGCCCTATGGCAATGATCTAACCAAAAAGCAGGTTTTTATCCTTAGTTTTTAGTAAGGTTTCTACCTGCTCGATGACAATGGTCGAACCAAAAAGCAGGCTTCTGTCCGTAGTTTTTAGTAAGGTTTCCACTTGCTCGGTGATAATGGTCAAACCGAGAAGCAGGCTTCTGTCCTTAGTTTTTAGTAAGGTTTTCACCTGCTCGGTGACAATGGTCGAACCGAGAAGCAGGCTTCTATCCTTAGTTTTTAGTTAGGTTTCCACTTGTTCGGTGACAATGGTCTAACCGAGAAGCAGGCTTTTGTCCTTAGTTTCGAACAAATGGCCTAAGTCTTCTTAGCTTTCCTATTTTTGCTGGCTGGGGTTGATGGATTAACGGTAATGGAATTGAATGCACCTGTATGGATAAACATCACTTCATATTAGTTAAAGTATATGTAAAAGTTTACACTAACTCTACACTCCTGTGTACAACTGATTAGTGATAAAACTTCTTTAAATTATGGATGTTCCATGGCCAGGGAAGTGGCTTCTCATCTAGTTCCTCCAAGTAGTACGCACCCACGCCCGCGATAGCAGTAACTCTATAAGGCCCTTCCCAAGTAGGGGCCAGTTTCCCAACATTCGTATCTTGCATGTGCCCTACCGCTTTCGGTAGCACTAAGTCCGCAGCACCAAATACCCTCATCTTGACATCCCGGTTATAACGCTGAGCAAGCTCCTGCTAATACTCAACGAGCCTTATGGTTGGCGCTTCCCGGTATTCCTCCAACAGATCCAAATGCTCCACCATCATTCCTTCATTTTGGATGGGATTAAATCCTTTGACTCATGCACTGCATAGATTTACTTCGGCCAGTATCACAGCTTCTGCCCCGTACATTAAAGAAAATGGAGTTTCTCTTGTAGATCTCTTGGGCGTTGTTCGATATGCCCATAACACACTGGGCAGTTCCTTGGCCCACTTATCCTTCGCACTGTCCAACCTCTTCTTCAACCCATTCACAATTGTCTTGTTAATGGCTTCGGCTTGTCCATTGCTTTGAGGATATACCGGGGTAGAGTATCTGTTCTTGATGCCGAGATCACTGCAAAACTCGTGGAAGACCCTGCTGTCAAATTGCAACCCATTGTCGGTTATAAGGGAGTCCGGCACCCCAAATCTAGTGACTATATTCTTCCACATGAACATCTTAACATCCATGTCCCGAATGTTGGCTTCTCGTCTAGTTCTGGTTAATACTTGCACCTCCTTTGGATTGCTCGGTGACTTAAGATGCTTCATGGCTTCAATCTGGTTGGGATTGACTTCGATTCCCTGGCAAATGATCAAATACCCTAAAAACTTACCAACTCCTACCCTAAAAGTTCACTTCTCTGCATTAAGGCGCAACTTATGTTGCCAAAGTACTTCAAACACCCCCTGAAGATCCTCAATGTGTTGTACTTCTTGCTTGCTTTTTACCATCATGTCATCAATGTACACTTCAACTGTATGCCCAATTTTGTCCTAAAACATACTCGTCATCATCCACTGCTACGTTGCCCTGACATTCTTTAATCCGAAAGGCATCATGATGTCGTGGTAGTTGGCATCAGGAGAGATGAATGCCATCTTCTCCTAGTCCTCGACAGCTAGGGCGATTTGATGATAGCCCTGAAAGGCGTCTAAGAAACTCATCCTCAGGTGCCCGTAGGTAGCATCCACCAATTGATCGATCTTGGGCATAGGAACGGGTCCTTTGGGCATGCTCAATTCAAATCCATGATGTAAGGTTGAATTTATTCAACCATCTAATTGGCTTTATTCCGTGCCAAATTTGCTTGTAATTCAGCATTTAGTAACCCTGTATTTAGGTGGGATTGTTGTAAGGGTAGTGAGTGAGATAGTGTGAAGATTGCTCAAGAGTGTGCAAGAAAACAGAGTGTCGCGGCTGGGACTCGCGGCTGGACTCGCGGCTTCAACCCGCCAGAATCTGCACACGTGCCAAGCATGCTGGAAGGTGAACAGTCATGCTAGCTGGAGCACTACAGGACAAAACAGGACAACTGGCCATACGGTTATCTCGCGACTGGAACTCGCGACTTAGTCAAGCCGCGAGGTCAAGCCGCGAGCCACCCCTGTTTTGGAAAAACCTGACGTTTCGCATTCCACTCTTCTTCAGTATAAATACCCTTTTAACCCACGATTGAAAGAGAGCTTCCAGAGAGAATTTTGAGAGAGAAACCCTAAAGAAAAACCAGATTGTTTTACCCACAATCTCTACCTTAGAGTCTCATCAAAATCCCTCACTCTCTTCCTCTCCATTGTCAAAACCTTGAGAGGCATTATACCAAACCTGGTTCTCACCATTATCATCTCTGTGAGACAGTCGTTTGGAGTTCTGGGAAGCAGTTAGGAAGGAGCCAATCTTCATTGGTTGATGCTACGGTGTAGTAGCGGAATCCGGAAAGCTAGAAAAGAAAAAGGTTCGGCGCAACCTCGTTGGAGCAAGAAGCTTGGAGGGCTTAGGTGCACTGGGTAGATTAGGCTTGGAGGGTCTATTGCTGTCCTTGTATCCCAACTGTATTTTCTAGTGGATTGATTACCGCTTGGAGGGCGGCGGAGAGGTTTTTCGCCGAGGTCTTCGGTTTCCTCTTCGATAACACATCGGGTGTTATCTCTGTGTTTGCTTCTTCCTTCCTCTCTATCTCTGCCTTTACATTATCTGCTGTGGTTTATTTTGTTATGGCTTAGATAGTTGTTTAACCAATTTCATATTATAGCATATGTTAAGTTTCCGCACACTTGTTGTTTGACATATTGCTTGTGTTGGTTAAGTTGGTTTTTGGGGGTCTAAACGTTCAAAAGTGTTTTTGTACACATTTTTGAACTTTCACATGAAATCTACACAAACCCTCCATTTGCCATTCTTTTTCCTGACTACCACGGTATTCGCCAGCCACTCCAGGAAGAAGACTTCCTTTATCACCCTGGACTCCTTTAACCTATTAACCTCCATTTTAACTGCCTCGACGTGCTCCTTGGCTTCTGTTTCTTGGGAGGAAACGACGGGTCTACATTAAGCCTGTGGACTATGAATTCGAGATCCAACCTGGGCACCTCATACGGATTCCAGGCAAAGACATCTATATTTTGAATGAGAAACAACAACACCCCTACCCTCTCCTCATCTGCCATACTTGTCCCTATTTGAAAATATATGTCAACATCCGGTAATATTTTAACCCTAATCAGTTCCTCGGCACCAACAACCCCCCTTTCTCCTCGAGGCTCCTGTAATTACTATAAAGTCACTTCCCTGGTGGTTTCCTCCTGGTCGGCCCATTCATTCTTCTAATTAATTGCCGTGACTAGGCACTGTCTAGCCACTTGTTGGCTTCCTTTCACCACAGCAACACCCCGTTCGGTGTAGAACTTAACCTTAACACGCAGGGTTGATGGAACGGCCCCCATTGCATGAATCCACAGACTTCCCAAAATCGATGTATAAGGAGAAAAAAAGGCTACCAATATAAACGTTACAACTACCTCCTTACATTCCATATTCACGGGGAGGGAAATTTGCCCCTGGGGAATCACTACCCTGCCATCAAACTTGACCAGAGGCGTATCATACTTTAAGAGGTCCTCCTTTTTCAACCCAAGCCCCTTGAACAGGTCGGGGTACATCACGTCAGCTTCGCTCCCCTGATCTATCATCACCCTCTTTACTAGGAATCCACTTATTCGAGCCGTCACCACCAACACATCATCATGTGGCTGGATCGTTCCCTCTAGGTCATCATCGTCGAAAGTAAGGGGTTCCCAAGCAAATTTCATTTTCTTTTCTTGGGGTTGCTCATCCGAGTAATTTTTTACAGGTTCAATAGTCAATACCCCCTTTCTTGTCACCGTCGTACTCCTCGGCGCGGCATGGATGACTTCAATCACTCCCAGTGGGGGTGGGAGAGGAATTCCTCCTTGCTAGGCTCCCTTCTCGGTACCCTGGTTCTCGGAATCCACCACGAACTCCTTCAAATACCCTGCTTTCACCAACTGCCCTAGATGATCTTTCCACACCCGGCACTACTCGATGGTATGACCCTTATCTCTGTGATAGGTACAATACAAGTTCTGGTTCCTCCGGGATGGGTCTCCCCCCATCTTGTTCGACCATCTGAAGTAGGGCTCGTTCTTAATCTGGTCTACGATCTTGTGCACTGGCTCCTTGAATGCCACGTTCACCTCCCCCATTTGTACTTCCGGCTCTTGCATTCTCAAATCCTTTCGGGGTCTTGGTGGAAAAGCACCCTGCCAAGGACAATTTACCAACAGAGCCTTGCCTTTGCTCTGTAGCTGATCATCCTCGAGGTGTTTATACTCTTCAATGCACCTCATGAGTTGCCTCATATCCTTGGGAGCCTTTTCGTCAATGACTCCCGTAGTTCAAAATCCTCGGGCAGCCCCATTCTAAAAGTGTTTGCTACAATCTTCTCGTTACCCCTTCCAATCTCATTGTAAAGCTCCCAATACCGACTGTAATAACTGCGAAGTGTTTCATCGACCCTCATCTTCATAGATAGTAACACGTCCACCGGCTGTCGCACCCGGTTGCACGTTACAAACCGGGCACCGAATTCCTGAATCAGCTCGGCAAAGTTGTGAATGGAACCTTTTCGCAACCCATTAAACCATCTTAATGTCGTGGGCTCGAAGCTTAAGGGAAATGCCTTGCACATCAGCGCGTTGTTGCGTGTGTGTAGAGACATCATATGGATATAATGATTGACATGCTCTATCGGGTCCGTTTTCCCATTGTAGGAGTTAAATGGTGGCCGAGTGAATCTGCTCAGCATTGGGGCCCGTTAAATTTCATCCAAGAATGGCGACCGAGCGGTTTTGCGTAAGGCGCTGCTCATAGCATAGCGGTATTGTGGGACTGTCGCTCTTCTGGGAAGTCTGAACCCCAGTCGGTATACTCGCGTGAGCGTGAACGGTCCCTGTGTCTACGTGACTCTTAGGAATGGGAATGGTCTTTGTGTTGACGAGACTCTCGTGAACGTGAATGGTCCTGACGTCAACGGGAACTGGATTGATTGGACCCCGCCCCATATCAATTTCCCCCACTATCAACTCTCGTTTCTCGGTCATCTCGGTCCCTTCTTTGGTGCCTACCTCTCACCTCCAACTCCAAATCTCAAACCAGTCTGTGTAGCCACTCTAACTCCTCATCTCTTTCGTAGAATTGCCCGTGCCTCGAAGCACCTGATATTGTTCGGTGAGTTTGGTGTGACCCTTCTCCAAGGCTGGACCGTTCTTCCTCTGGTTCACGATCCCTATCTTCACATCTCTTGTGCCTTTGTTCCCGCCAGGTGGATCCCTGAGAAGACCCCACAGAACCACCTTCAGCGTTGCCTCTCGAAGGTTTTTTAGACATTTTCCCGAGTATGGGTCTCAGTCGAACCACAACTTTGTAGGAGATTCCCACAGACGGCGCCAATTGTGCGCGCCAAAAACGAAGTTAATAGGTTGGTTCTCAATTGGGCTAACAATCTATTTGAGATATGGGCTTTGGATTTCCTACTTTGGGTAGTTTCTAGCACAGAGACCCAACACAGTAACCTCCCTTAAGAATTCCTCTTCTCTCACTACAACGTCTTTTCTATTGCTCACTCTACTCCCTGTTTCTTCTCTCAACCATCCAACCCCTTTTCATCCTCAGCTTCTAATATTTATAGCCTAATAATTAGTGGAGAGACTATGATTACCTCCAACGTTAGTGCAATAGGAGGTCCAATGTCGTTAATTGTAAGTGGGTGTTTAGGTGGGAGTGGGGTGTAGTGAGAATGGCTTTGGAAATGGTTCCCACTTCAGTAGATATGCTCGGCAGAGATATTCAGCAAGGCACTTCTCGGTATACAAGAGATGGTGTCCTCGAGTGCCTTTCTACTTGCTCGGGAGGTTTGCCGAGCAATGCCTAGGTGGAGGAAGAGGGTGCGTGCTAATTGAAATTATCCACTCCTCAGGCTTTCGGGCAATGTGAGGCCTGGGGTAGTGACTTTTGTGGGCTCGGGCTGGGGCCTTAGGAAGAAAGAGTTTGATGCCATGGGCCACACTGTTGAGTCAGGATCCAAGGCCCAGCTGGGCCTGGGTATCACAGTGCTGTACATTTACATATTCACAATTTCTATTCTCTTTCTGTCCCATATATTTTTTCTACAATTTTAATTTTTTTAAGGAAAAGCAATATTAGAAGTTCAATCCCTCACCCACCCAACCCCAAATTATTTTGTTATAAATTTTGGGCAATGAGTCAAGCTAAAGGGTCGGGCTAATGGGCTGGGCTAACGGGCCGGCCCATCGGGCGCCCATGGGTAAAGAAACCAACCCATAGCCTGTTTCATTGGGCTACTGGGGTGCCCACGGGCTTCAATATTACCGGGCCGGGCTGCCCATTAGCCTGGTGGGCTAGCGGGCTACTGGGCCAGCCCATGGGTCATGGGCTATTTGATGACCGTTACCAACATCATGTAATTTGGCCACCTTAATCTAGAAGACCAGTTCCTATTTTCCAAAGTGGGTTCTTAACACGTTCTCACTTTGTAATTTAACTTCAAAACTTAGATCAATTGTTACATTTAATAGAATGCAATAACTAGGATAAATTTTTTTAAAAAGAAAACTATGTGCTTTTCATAAATTGTAGTTACGACCAAGGCTTTATAATTTTTTCAATAAACCTACTAACCATAGTTAGTGTATAATTAGTTTAGGATTTAGCCTCTTATATATACACATGTTATGTAATTGTAACATAGGATTTGTACTACACTCTCATATATTAAAGATGTAACCATTAAGGGTTTTTTCTCTGTGTACGTTGGCTGTAAGGCTGAACCACACAACCCTCATATACATGTTATTGTATTGCTCTATTTTATACTTTAGCTTTTGCATCTATTTTAACATATTTAATATGGTATATCAATGCAAATATTTAGGATAGAGTAGTAAATGAATTTATTCATTTTTTAAGTTAAGAACCCCACAACTTCACTAATCTCTAAAAATAAACTATCTAGGATTTTGAAAATTTAGGAATTTGGCATTTTGGGATGTTCTATGCCAGTTAAGTGTCTTCTACTTTTTGATCTTCCACTATTTCTTATCAAAGATCTCTCTTTGTCAAGACCAAAACTTACCAACCATCATCTCACATTGCATTCAACCGTTTGAGTCGTTTGTAGATTTTTTTTTAATTGAAAACACTCATAATTTTTGAGTTTGTTTCTACTCGAATTTAAAAAAAAAAAAAAATTGAAAATGTATATTAAAGAAAATAATTTTCTAAATTTTCTAACAAAAATATGAATATGTATGTTAAAGTAACTATAGCAAGAAGTTTCAATCACTCATTAATTTTATTTTTATTTTATTTTTATATCTAATATTTTTTACCCATTCATACTACAGGAAAATGCTAAAATATTTATAATGTAAAATTTTACTATTTATTAAAAAAAAAAAAATTGTCATAGTTATTTTTATATGGAATTTGTATAATATGTTTTTAGTGTTTAATTATTTTCCGTAATATGATGTTATTGTCTTGTTAAAACTCTTTTTAAATCTTTTTGAATTACATGGCTTAAACAAAAACTGTCCTATGCAATCCATACATAATCTTACCATGATTATTTATTATTTGGTAAAATTTAAAATTCTAGTTATTACTCAACTAACTTTATTTCTTATTTTATATATGGATAAAGTTTAGTTACAAATTGGTTGTAGTCTAAGACTACAACCTTACTAAATATCTTCTTTATTAGAGATGAATTTTGAAAAATCTACCATTGGATTACATCTTCTTCTAATACCCTTCATACTTGCAAAATTTCTATGTTAGGACATATGTGTTTCACTTGTTAGGAACATATGTCACTATTTTATGTAATTGGCTTATCCTTTGACAAAACGCACTTTACTTGTATTTGGGTAGATTTAGGATGTGTTTAAATTCTTCAAGAAACCATGTTTCAAGATAAAGTGTTGAAGCCTTCAAGTCTGTCCAAGAAAACAAGCTGAAAGTGCAAATTCATTAAAGCTCGAAAGCTGCATCTATGGAGCTTAAGAAAGCTGTTCAAGCCCCGTGTGCTTGACACCTGCTCGACACCTACTATCTATTGAGGTTTAAGAATTTCATAATTCTGATCTAATTTTCTTGGGATTTGTGAATATGTCTTTGGGCTTTCTTTTCTCCTAACCCTGGACATATAAAAGGATTGTTTTAAGGGCCGTCAAACAGTTCACAAGTTGCACAAGCATTGAGCAAACTTCGTTCAATCAAATTGTGACCGGAGATGAAGTTCTTGCCCTAGTTCATCTCTTTCTCTTGAAGAAGTTGCTGTGTATGTGCACCGTAGGGTTTTGTGACCAAGCATCTTCTTGATCTTCATCGTGTGGATGAACTTAAGAACTTTGCAACCAACAATCTTCTTAGTTGGTGATTGAAGTCACGTATTGGGCTCCGCGCAATTGGTTAGTCACGTACTTTGGAGTCGTGCATCAGAAAGGGGAACTGTCACTACAGACCAAGTCTAATTGGGTATTGGGGTAAGGGTTCAACTATAGGTTGGTAAGGTACTTGGGATTCCTTTACTTGTAACCGCTTGTTGTGATAATAGTGGAGTTTCGGGAGTGGTGACCTGAAAATCACCTGGTGGGGTTTTTGCCGTTAGGTTTTCCTTATTCGTAAACAAATCACCGTGTTAATTATTTTCCGCTGCATAATTAGTTTATTGGTGATTTGTTTGTGCTACCACACGTTTGCATGATAAATTGATTAATTAATAACTTGGCTAATTAATTAATTAATTTCTATCACAAGGGGTCATTCAGTTTGTGGCCTATCAAGTGGTATCAGAACAGGCACACTCTGATTAGGATTTAATCTTTACTGTGTTGATCCATTGACCCCTGTTTGTCATGGATAGAGGACAGTCATTAATCATACCTCCTTTATTTGATAACACTAACTATGCATACTGGAAAGTACGCATGAGAGCTTTCTTGTAGTCTTTAGATGAGAAAGTGTGGCAAGCTGTGGAGATAGGCTGGACTAAGCCTACAGAAACGCCAGCCGATTGGGATGATGCCAAGATTAAGGCAGCAAACTTCAACAGCAGAGTATTGAATGCGTTGTTCAGTGTAGTCACCAATGAGGAGTTCAAGAAGATATCCTCAACTGAAATTGCCAAGGAGGCTTGGACCATCCTCCAAACAACTTATGAGGGTACAAAGGCTATCAAAGATTCAAAACTTTAGAGGCTCACTACAAGCTTTGAAGAGATAAAAATGGAGGAGGATGAGTCATTCGATGAGTTCTATGCCAAGCTAAAGGACATAGTGAACTCAGCCTTCAATCTTGGGGAAACCATTCCTGAACCCAAGATTGTAAGGAAGTTGCTTAGATCTCTACCCGAGAGATTCCATGCCAAGATCACGGCAATAGAGGAATTAAAGGATATTGATAAGATTCCTTTGATTGAGCTGGTTGGAAACTTGCAGACCTACGAGTTAGGATTGACAAGGATTGGCAAGACGGGTAAAGGCAAGAGCATGGCACTGAAGGCCAAGAGCAGTGAGACAGATGAGTCTTCTGATGATGAAGATTCCAAGATGAAGTCCTACATCACCAGACAGTTTAAGAAGTATATGAAGAACGCAAATGGAAAGGGTTTCGACAAGGACCGCAGGCAATCCAGTTCTTCTCAATTTAAAGGCCAAGACAAAGGGAAGAAAGATGCAAAGGAAGGTGGTTAGTACACTGTTCCTGCAGGACCTAAGTGCTTTGGGTGTCAAGGCTTCGGTCACATGAAACATGAGTGTCCTACATATCTTAAGAGCATTAGGAAGAGCAAGGCACTTGCTGTTACCTTGAGTGACACCGAGCCTAAGGATGATTCCGACAATGAGGATGGCAGAATCTTAAATGCCTTCACAGCCACTGTTAATCCTATTGATGGGATTGTCGAAGTTGTGGTTGAAGAAGAGGAATTGGTGGAATCTAAGTTTGAAAAGATGGATGATCAAGATGACATTCTTACAGCCTATGAAAAACTGTACAAGCTTTTTGAGAAGCATGAGAAACTGTATAGGCTAACCACCAAGAGGCTCGGTGATGTGGAACTTGACCGTGAGGAGCTTTCCATAAAGTTTGATGAGGCTAATCAGAATATTGGAGTACTGAGGTTTGAAAACAATTTCTTGGCTGAGAAGACCAAGAAGCTTGAAGCAGAGCTGTTTCAAGTCAAAGCTCAATTGGAAAGGACTTCAAGCGTAAAGCTTGATGAGATGCTCAGCATTTAGAAATCTGCTTCAGATCGAACAAGCTTAGGGTATGGTCTTTCTTCCTCTAATATTGCTTCTTCTAGTACTACTGTTTTTGTTCCTCCTGCTAATAATGTTAAAATTGAGAACAATGAGATTAAAACTGAATTAGCTAGTGAGAACATAGACAAGGGTAAATCTATCTTAGGAGCACTCCTTAAGCTTGAGAAGAAAGATGTTAAAAACCCTAGGGCTAAGAAGGCTAACTCTTAAAAGCCTAACTCTTAAAAGCCTAAACAAAAGAAGCAGTATCTCTGTCATCATTGTGGAGCTGCCGGTCATACTCGACCAAATTGCTACAAGTGGCTTACCACTCAACAAAGCAACGGCATGATAGCATCTGGGAACTAGAATAAGCTTAAATCCTCTCTTGCTCCCCTTGGAGATCTTCTCAAAGCCCTCATGTTCTTCTCAAACTTGAACGGTTTTAATTCTTCCCCTTCACCGTCGATTCAAGGGTATAATCAAAGGAAAGGTTCTTCCAGGGTGTGGAAGGAAAAAGACTCCAAGTGATTCTATCACTTTTCTCTTTTACTCTCTCTCTTCTTGTTTTTGTGTGTGCATTGCTAATGTGTTTTGCTTTTAAGTTTTGAGTCAGTCTAGTTTTTATGCTTTGGTTGTTTAACATGTTTTTATTTGGTTATTTTTCAGTTATTTTTCAGTTTTGCTGTGTTTTTTTTTTCATATAAAAATAAAAAAAAAAAATTTTTTTTTTTTGAAAATCAGAAAAATGCAAAAACAATGTGTGTTATGTGTACATTGGTACTTGTGTACTTTGGATGGCCATTGAAACTAAGTCTTCTAAACTTTGTATCATTTGTACCTTAGATGAGAATCTCAATGCACAACTAAGCAAGTGAGTTTTGTGGCTCTTGTTAGTAATGAGTAAGATTAAGTTATCTCTTGTACTTAACACTCGTATCACTCTTTTTGACGGGAAATACTAAAAAATCCTAAGAGAAAGGCATTAATAACCATCTCACCACTGTTGCCCGCCAATCATAATATGACACCTGTATGCTTCGGTATAGCAAAAGTGCAGTGTCAATGACATTTGTGTGCTTCGACATAGCAAAATTGGAATGTCAAAAGCTTAACATAATTGGGTATTTCTTTTCTATCCCTTATATGCTCATGCATGATTTGCTTAAAAAGAAAAATATGCAAAGAAAATAAAAAGCAAAAAGATAAAAAATGCTTTAAAAATGATTGCAAGTGTGTATTCTAGGAGATGTGGGAGTTATAGGATGTACCTCGAAGGTGATAGTCTCCATCAAGCAGTTATGTTTGTGTGTGAGTTAAAGTGATTTTCTCATATCTCAAATCGTCATAAGATGTATACACTTATGCAATCTTGCGATGTTTTTCACACACAAAACATGCAATATTCTTTACTACTCTTGATACATGTGCAGGTACAATGTGATTTGACCATCACAAGGTTTTACATGTATTAATGTATGCTCACTAAGCTGTCTTGACTTGTTTTTGAAATATAAAATTGGTTAGACTTGTTTAGTGTGTGTGTGTGTGTGTGTGTGTTTTTGAAGATCCATGTGCTTAAAATTTTTTATTAAGAGATGATTTTGAGAGCTTAATATGTTGATTGGATCTTTGGTTTAGTTGCATGTTGGATTGCATTCATGTCTGTGTTTTCCACATCTCTAAAAACTACTTTTAAAAAGCTAGCTCGACACCTCCTCAATACCTCCTCGATACTTGTTGTCTGTCGAGCTTCTTCAGCTTTTTCTTATCGTAATCCTGACAGTTTCTCTATACCTGGTGGATCGATCGAGAATGTTTCTGCATCCTCGATAGCATCTCAACACCTGGTGGATTGATTGAGAATGTTTCTACCTCCTCAATAGCATCTCGACACCTGGTGGATCGATCGAGCTTCTGTTCTTGTATCTGATGATTTGTTCCTCGACACCTCCTCGATACCTGTATCTGTCAAAGAACATTTTTCTCGATACCTTCCTCGACAGATGTCTCGACACCTCTCGACACCTTCATCTATCGAGATTTATTGATGCACTATTTAATCTCCCTGTGCGATTCAAACCTCATTTTGTTCAATCTCTCTCTCTCGATACTTCTCTGTTTTCTCTCCCAAACTATCTCATCTCACTCCAATCTTTGTTCCTCAAGGTTTCTTCAAGCTTTTTCAAGATTTTCTTCACTTGGTAAGCTTCTAATCCTTTCATATTCATGCATTTCATGTTTTGAAACCTAGGTTTTGGGGTTTTTGAAAACTTTGGGGTTTTTCAAAATTGATGAGTTATTATTGAAATTTTGGGATGGGTTTTCACTTAAATGAGTTTAAAACCTCATACATTGCATCACATTAGCATTATAATAGTATTGTCATACATTTAAATGTGTGTTATCTGTTTGTGTGCTGATAGGGTTGGATTGGGCTAAACCTATGATGAAATTTCTTTTGCATGTCACTTGTTCATGCATTTCCCATGCATACGTACTCTCTTTTCAATATACTTGTTATATTTGAAATTGCTTGGGACTTTTTTTATTGTCTTTTTTTTTTTCCCTCTCTTTCTGTTTACGATTAGTCGTGTCTATGGCACCTCAGCGTAAATCTACTCCAGCTCGGAACCCTCTTCGTTCCGACGCTTCTTCATCCTCTGATCGTATTCTGTCTCATATTTGGTTCCGTGATGGTGAAGCCTTCAAGGCGTTCTCGGAGAACTTTTCTAGACGAGGCATTCATTCGGAACGCCAAGTCATTCTGTCAGGCTTTGCCGACACCGACCTTCCCACTGTCATTCAAAGTCAGGGATGGGAGTCACTGTGTGACGTCCCAATCACCTGTCCTCTTGTGCTTATCCAGGAGTTTTACTCCAACATGCACGGGATTGATCGTTCAATACCTTTTTTCTTCACTTGCATTTGAGGTACGCGCATTCCTATCACACCGTAACTTGTTACGGATGTGCTTCGGGTCCCTAGGATAGTGTTTCCTGACTATCCTAGTTGTGAGCGTTTGAGGACTGTGTCCAGGGATGAGCTCATGTCTGCTTTCTGTGAGTGCCCTTTTGTTTGGGGTGAGCGCCAGTTTACACCATGTAGACCTTTTGCTAAAAGTCCTAGATTCATGAACATGGTGATGACCTTTGTTTTGCATCCACTCTCTCACTATAATTCCATTACAGAGCCTCGTACTTGATTTTTGCTATCTCTTCTTGAGCATCTTACTATAGACTTCCCTTCTCATTTCATTCTTTCTATTATAGATATTCATCTAGATTCGGCGTCTCGTGATAAGCTCATCTTTCCTTTCGCTATCACGAGGATCTTACGCCACTTTTTTGTTCCTTTTCCCTCTTCTGACCATTTCACCATCATGTGTGCCATAGATTATGCTACCGTTAAACGTAATGAGGCCCAGTTTTGGTCGAGGCAATCGGATTCAGCAGCTCCTCCCTCCCATTCAGCTCCATCCCGTTCTACTCCATCCACATCCGCTCCTTCCTTTTCTTCGGTCGATGTGACTTTAGGAGACATCATGGCGCAGCTGCAGCGCATGGATGCTCGCCTAGATACACTCTCTACGGAGTTGTATCAAGTGAACGTTCATGTAGGTCGTATTGCATGGCGACAGGCGTCCATAGGTGGTTTTGCTTCTGAGGCTTCTCCTCCACCACCTCCTCCCGTGACTTTTGATTCTGAGGATGAGGATGATGATGATGGTGATGACGATGATGCTGATGGAGATGCTAGCTCTACTGATGAGATGTCTACTTGACACTCTTACCCTTTGTCACTCGTGACAAAAATGGAGAGTAGTTTTGGATACAAAAGTAGTCATTCTTAGGGGGAGAGTTAGTATAGGACCATTTTGTTAGGGGGAGTGTTGATATGTTTTGAGGGATGTAGTGAGGATAGTATGTATCTTTTCTTTTCTTTCTTTTTAGATACATTATTCTTGTACATGAGATCTTGTGACCATTTATAGACATACATTGTACTTTACTCCTATTATATTGATGTATGTTTTTCTTTCACCTACCCCTTCATGTGTTGTTTCTTTTCTCCCTTTATACAGATGCTTCTTATTACTTGTATGCAATCTATTATTTCTATTTCTCACAAAGATGCCGTGATGAGTTTTGTTTAAAGTGTTTCAGAAATACAGGTTGTCAAAGTCTACTTGCCACAAACTCTCTTCTTGCAAAGTTTTTCAAGAGTTTGTGTTAGGATAGATTTTATTGTATTCAACAAGTGAATATGAGTTGAGTGATTTATGACTTCTCTCATATGTTCATTTGTTTGTTGTGGTTTTGTCATGGATTGCCAAAGGGGGAGATTGTTAGGACATATGTGTTTCACTTGTTAGGAACATATATCACTATTTTATGTAATTGGCTTATCCTTTGACAAAACGCACTTTACTTGTATTTGGGCAGATTTAGGATGTGTTTAAATACTTCAAGAAACCATGTTTCAAGATCAAGTGTTGAAGCCTTCAAGTCTGTCCAAGAAAACAAGCTGATAGTGCAAATTCATTAAAGCTCAACAGCTGCATCTATCGAGCTTAAGAAAGCTATTCAAGCCCCGTGTGCTCGACAGCTGCTCAACACCTACTATCTGTCGAGATTTAAGAATTTCAGAATTCTGATATGATTTTCTTGGGATTTGTGAATATGTCTTTGGGCTTTCTTTTCTCCTAACCCTAGACATATAAAAGGATTGTTTTAAGGGCTGTCAAACAGTTCACAAGTTGCACAAGCATTAAGCAAACTTTGTTCAAGCAAATTGTGACCGGAGACGAAGTTCTTGCCCTAGTTCATCTCTTTCTCTTGAAGAAGTTGCTGTGTATGTGCACCGTAGGGTTTTGTGACCAAGCATCTTCTTGATCTTCATCGTGTGGATGAACTGAAGAACTTTGCAACCAACAATCTTCTTAGTTGGTGATTGAAGTCGCGTACTGGGATTCGCGCAATTGGTTAGTCATGTACTTTGGAGTCGTGCATCAAAAAGGGGAACTGTCACTACAGAATAAGTCCAATTGGGTATTGGGATAAGGGTTCAACTGTAGGTTGGTAAGGTACTTGGAATTCCTTTAACCACTTGTTGTGATAATAGTGGAGTTTCGAGAGTGGTGACCTGAAAATCACCCGGTGGGGTTTTTGCCGTTATGTTTTTCCCATTCGTAAACAAATCACCGTGTTATTTGTTTTCCGTGCATAATTAGTTTATTGGTGATTTGTTTGTACTACTACGCGTTTGCATGATAAATTGATTAATTAATAACTTGGCTAATTAATTAATTAATTTCTATCACAAGGGGTCATTCAGTTTGTGGCCTATCATTCTAGAAAATTAAAGATCAATAGCTATGTTATCAATAAAATGTTTAAATTGCAAGTTTTTGTAGTTTAAATTATGCGTAAAATATAAGTTTATAGATCATATGGTAAATAACACCTAATTGATACAAAATTTGACATATGTATTAAGAGCATAAACAACATGCAATTCAACGATTAGATTTTCAGAATATATAGTAATATTTATTTTATTGAGTAAGGTTGTAGCCTAAGGTTACAACTAATTTTATAGCTAAAATTTTGTCCTTTATATATTTATGTATTATTTCAAGTCTTTGTTCTCTTATTTTTATTAAAAGAAGATAAAAATTAAAAAAGAACATGTTTAAACTTTTTTTTTTAAATTTTAATTTTTGCAACAAACAAAACTATAGGTAAATCCAATTCGTGAAAGATCGAATATAAGTGTTATTAAAGCCCATTTAGGCTTAACTCATTTCTGCTCTAAACCCCACTGGATCAAACCTGAACCTAGTTTATCCAAACCATTTACCAGGTTTAAGTCTATCCATTGATTGTAGATAGGGCGGCCCCATCATTAATGCACCCTTTATACAGGTTACCCACCCGTCTAATAACTACTATGTGAACATCATCAAAATCGTTTGGAAGCTTTGATTTCAACAAGTGGGAAAGTAATGACACAAATTAGAGGTAGATGCTCGGAAAGAAAATCTCCCAATCCCATCCATAATATTACCCCACTTTAATGGGAAATTATTTTGAACCCATCCTCATCTCTTTTTTGTTTTTAAGCTCTGAAAGCCACTCCTGCCAAGTGAGGACAATGACCATTCATAAAAACAATAATCAATAATCACATATATAGTGTATGCGTAAGAAATGGGCCATGGGATGACTGATTAAAGACTAGTCTAGCCTTTGGTGGCCAGAGAAGAGAACAGCTATGATGAAAATAGTTTTCTTGGTGTTATTTGAGTGAAAAGATCTATGCATTTAGAATGCAATGGATGAAAAAAAACAAAAACCAAAAAAAAAAAAAAAAAAAAAACAAAAACAAAAACAAACAAACAAAACAAAACAAAACAGAAAAACAAAAAAACAAAAAAACAAAAAACAAAAAAACAAAAAACAAAAAAACAAAAACAAAAGTTACGATAATTTTACAATATTCCCAAATTAACATGCCACATAATTTAAATTAGAAATTATTGTAACTTTTTGTTATATCTATTGTATTACTCATATCAAAGTGAGAATCAACAACAAAAATGAAACATTTCAAAAGATGAATGCCACATTAAAATATGCAAAAAAGTTGAGGATTAAGTGTGCATTTGAGAACAGTTTAGATTTTCAAAATATGTAGTTATGTTAAATTTTTTAATGAAAGTTATAATCTTAGGTTACAACAAAGTTTATAGCTAAATTTTGTTCTAGTTTATTTAGCTTTTTGCTATTTTGTTTACTGAATGCATTCCAAAGTATGTTTGTATTTTGAAAAAAAGTTATAAAAAGTGAAGAAAAATTAATTTTTGTAAGGTTGAATTCACTCAATCATGCGTTGGCTTTATTTCGTGCCAAATTTGCTTGTAATTCAACAATTAGATACCCTATATTTAGGTGAGATCATGTAAGGTTTGTGTGTAAGAGAGTGTGACAAATTCGAGAGTGTGACAAATTCAAGTGTGTGTGCAATCAAGAGCATTACTCGCGAGTGACTCGTAACTGATGACTCGCCAAAGTGCCACACATGTGAAGCATGTAGGAAGTTGAAGAGTCATGACAGCTAGAGAACTACAAGACAAAAGTACAATCTGGACTTTTTAGTTATCTGGCGACTGGAACTCATGACTCATCCCAGTCGCGGGTCACTCGCCAGAACCCCCTGTTTTGTAGAAAAGTGACTTTTCACATTCTATCTCATACCCTACTATAAATACTCTTATACCCATGAAATGTAGAGAGATTCTAAAGAGAATTTTGAGAGATAAACCCTAGAGAAAAACAAGATTGACTCATCTATAATCTTAGACATTTGATTCTCCAAATTCATTACTCTCATCCTCTCCATTGTCATACTTTTGAGAGGATACTTAGCCAAATCCTTACCTAGCCATATCCATATCAGTGAGAATGTTATTTAGTGCTTGGGAAGCAGTTCAAAGAGGACCAATTCATTTTGGTTGATGCAATGGGCTTATTGCAGGATTCGGAAAACTAGAAAAGACACGGTTAGGCTTAACCTTGTCGGAGCAAGAAGCTTGGAGGACTTAGGTGCATCGGGTAGATTAGGCTTGGAGAGTCTATTGCTATTCATGTATCCCAACTTATTTTCTAGTGGATCATTTTACCGCTTAGAGGGTGTCAGAGAGTCTTTTTGCCAAGTTCTTCGGTTTCCTCTTTGATAACACTTGCCAGTGTTATCTTTGTGTTTGCATCTCTCTTCCTCACTCTTTTCCTTTTTAATTGTTGTTGTGGTTGTGATTAATTATGGTTTAGAGTGTTTTACCAATTTGGGTATCGCTTGTACTTATCATTCCGCACATATATTGTTTGAGTATAAGCTTGTGTTGGTAATTTTGAATTTGGGGGTCTAAACATTCACTTGTATTTTACACACCAAGTGAACTTTCAATTTTTTTAATAGAAGTTATATCCTTAGGCTACAACCAAGTTTGTAGCTAATTTTGTTCCAGTTTATTTAGCTTTTTGCTATTTTGTTTACTGAATGTGTGCCAAAGTATGTTTGTATTTTGAAAAAGAAGTTATAAAAAGTGAAGAAAAAGTGAGTTTTAAAAATTTGTACTTATATATATATATATATAGTTTCAACCTATGACGTCTGTTTCTAATGAATCTGCTTTTTATTATCAGACCAAGACATTAATCGGTTTTGGTGTAGGTGGGGATTGATCCCTATATCTCTTATTAAACCGTTAGAGACTTTACCAATTGATCAAATTGAAACCCACTAAATATTTGTACATAAATTTTAAAAAGTAGCTAAAAAGCTAGACCAAAATAGGCAATAATGTATAATTAAACCTAAATATTATTCTGATTCATCATTTTAAAACGTAATGTAAAGAGTTCTACTATTATAATAAAAAATCTCACAGTATGTTTTCAACAAGTTGAGATGTTAATTTACCGTATGTTAAAATATAATAAAATTATACCCCAAACTCGCAACAGTTCAAAATATGATTATTGTAAAGTGAGATTTTGTTGTGTTTATGAAATTTCTCTAATTAAAAAAAAAAAAAAAAAACTAGCTATTTATTTATTATATTATTGATTTGACATCAATCACATTTATAGATATTTTGATTTAGGCTCTGATCATTTCGTATTTAAAAATCTCCATACTCTTTCACATTTGTGTTCATGATGGGTGATGTTTATTATACACACCCTAATATACTTAAGTTTACACACACTCATAAAATGCACTAAAATTGTAACTCACGATTTCAATGGATATTAGAGGTGTGTATAATCATGTGTGTGACAAAATGTGTGTAATAGTATTTATACTACCTAATATACAAGTGTCATGTGAAAATTTCAAATTAAGAAATGAGAAGGCCAGGGCTATCCAAGCAAACCGGCAAACCAACCAAACCGACCCGCCATAGCCCAATCCAACGCCTCCGGTGGTCAGTGTTGGTCTCAACCCTTTGAAATCGACTCCAATGAGTTGTGTGGCGGTTTCCTCTTCTAATACCCAAGCTCACCCGACCCGACCTAGAAACCCATCAAACTAGGTTGAATCCACCCAGATCCGGCAAAGATAAGGCCTCCTCTGCTTAGATCCGGCCACATTTGACCCTCTTCCACTAAGATCCGGCCAAATTTGGCATAGATCCACTAAGATCCAGCCATGTTTAGTACAATTCCACTGAGATTTGGCCACATTTGGCACAAATTTTTCCAAATTCGACCATGTCAATCTCTTCTCAGCTCAGATCCAGTAATATTGTGCTCTTCTCTACTCATTCAGACAAAGTCGTGCTCTCCTCTGCTTAAATCGCCGCCACCACCACTTCTTACTCAGTTTCGCTCAAATCATCCAATTGTCTACCTAAGCCCAATCCAACTTGACCCATGTTAATTGGTAGTCAGTTGTAGGTCCTGTCATCTTCCACTCGACTTGAGCTCGTTGGTTTCAGGTTGAGTTCAAAACTGACCTGAATCGACTCATGTACAGCCCTATAAGAAACAAATAGTTGATACATAATAGAGAGATAATATCTCATGCGCCTAGGGCATACACTATTTTTCCCTTAATAGTTTAATGAATCTGTGACCGCACACCACATGTCAAGATGGATACAAAAAGGCTACGGCCCATTGGAAAAGTATTGAGAGCTTCTTCTTGGAACTAGTAGAGAGTACAAGTTATCATGCGTAGTCCATGATTGTGGATGTGGTCCAGGTTCTTGTCTCCTACAAAAGTCTCCAAGATTGTGGGTCCAAGTTCTTTGTCCCATTGAAAGTCTTTTTTTCTTTTTAGTCCCATTGAAAAGTCTTGGCTCTTGCCACTCATATGTTTCTCATCCTTTCATTTTTGTCTCACAATGGTCTTGATGCATTCAAATGTCTCATCTATGAACCATGCCCCATTATTGTGGTCACGGTTTGGTTTCTTCTTGCAGAAAAGTCTCTAAATATATAAATAGATAGATAATTATGTGCCTCTTTGGTTCAGTTTTGCAGCGCAAAAAGCACGTTAGCTAACTTAAAAAGTAAAACGGTGTGTTTGGTATTATATATATATATCTATATATATATATATATATATATATATATATATATATATATATTTATATATATATATATTAGTAATTTACATATTAAAAGACACTTTATAAGTGCTAGTCAAATTCTCAAGTTTTTCAGAATTAAAGATTCATACTACCTTCGTTATAGGAACCATAACAAATATTGAACATCCAAGAAATTACTATACATATTTGAATCATTTACTTAACTGTTGTTTTATAATTTATTTAATTAAAAATTTTAGTAAATTGATGTAGATGTCTTTTTTTTTTTTCTTTTTTCTTTTTTCTTTTTTTACTAAAGCCACAAGTCAATTAATTTTCCCCTAATCTTAATTTAAACTCATTTAGAGGAAAATCTTTGGTAATCTACGGTTACAAAAAATGTAAAAGGAAATTTTTTTTTTTGACTTCATATTATTTTATTTTTTCTAGAACAATAAGTTAATAATCACACCATATCGTAGTTATTCACTATAGAAAGACACAAAAATAATTACAAAACTTAAGAACTACTGTTTTTAGTGCCCGAGGAGACATCTTCACTTGTGATACTAATAGTAACAGAATCAAGACTAGGGTAACTTAATCCAGTATTGATCGTACTTAACTCAGTTCCACTATTCGACTCCAACACCTGTCCATGGTAAAAATTGTTGCACCAAGGAGCTCCATTGGCAGTGGCAACACGGAATGATACCACTTCTGAATCAGTATCTTTGATCGCTTCTGCTTGCTCTTGGAGCTCTAATGCAAACTCTAGCTTTTCCATCACATCATTCATTGTGGGCCGTTGGATTCCATGATCACATATACAACTTTCTGCAAGTTCCACATATACCTTTAAACATTTTGGCACTATCTTATTCGTCAGATACTTATCAATGATGTTGCTTATGGTCCCTTTATCAATGCATTTTTTAGCCCAACTAGCCAAATTTCGCTGCTCTTCTTCGAGTTTTGGATTCAGTGCCTTCCGGGCACACAACACTTCAAACATCACTACACCAAATGAGTATACATCGGATTTCTCAGTCAATTGCTGGCGTCTTGCATAATCTGGATCCAAATACCCCCATGTCCCTTTTACTAGAGTACTAACAGCAGTGTTATCCAAACCCATTTTGGACAATCCGAAATCCGACACCTTCGATACCCATTTCTCGTCCAGTAGAATATTTGTTGTCTTAACATCACGGTGGATAATAGGATGCTTTGTACATGTGTGGAGGTAGTGCAAACCACGTGCTGCTCCTATGCATATTAGGAGCCTTTGTTTCCAAGTGAGGGGATCATTACCTGTGTCATAGAGGTGGTGGCGTAGGGTACCATTTGTCATGTACTCATAAACAAGTATCATCTCACCCTCATCATCACAATATCCAATGAGAGACACGAGGTGCACATGACGAAGTTGAGAAAGCATTTTGATCTCTGTCATAAACTCAAGAGCACCTTGTCGAGACTCTTGTTTCATGCGCTTGATTGCCACCATCATATTACCTGGAGGAAGAAATAGTGTTTTATCATGTTTTTTAAAACCCAATAAATATAACAATGAATGTGATTGATGGATTTCAATAACCTATAAAGACATTGAATTTGTAAGTTATATTTAATAAAACTTGCACTAACCCTAGCTAACACCACTCTTTTATTATTATGTGTAAACAAAAATATTTACGACTTATGTCTAGTTTCTATAATATTTTGGAAATTATAAGATGCAAAGACTTGTCCTAAAATAGTTATAGTATCACTAATCTTAATTATATGCAGTTAGAAATCCCGGTATTACTGCAATTAGGAAAAATTCAGGAAAAAACTAAAAATAAAAAGATAATCATGGTATTATACATTACCTTGCTCAATCAGACCCTTATAAACATTTCCAAAGCCACCTACACCGATAATTAGATCTTCATTGAAGTTGTTGGTTGCTGTTTTGATTTCATCTAGTCTGAAGTAGCGGCATAGTTCTCCAGGCAGTGATGAAGCTGTTCTCCTTGAGAAGTCTCTTTTGTAGGAATCTGGCCTAGACCACCGCCACCACTTTGCTAGTGGATGGTAAGAACCATAGTGCTTGGTCTTCTTCAGTATACAGAGAACCATGCAACAAACTAGAGTGAGCACGACCAATAAGCCCAAAACACTTCCAATGGCAATGAATGTTGTTGTCTTCTTTGACTTGGACTCGTTGGCTGCCCCAGCAGATTGTTGTTGATCAAGCAATGGAGCAGCAATGGCAAGATTGTTGTCTGAGTCACTCAATTTGAATACTTCCACGCCGTTTAAAATGGCATCGATCAAATCAGCATCTAATCTAGATTGTAGATCAATGGAAAGCAGATGTGTGTCATTACCCTTGTTTTTTATCATCACCACGTAGTCCTTGTAGTAAGGCGTATCGTTGTCGTCAGTCCACAATAGTACATCTGCTCTTTCTTCAGCCAGCTGATAGTCTATATAGATATAGAATTCCCTTATCCCAGTGGCATGTATCTCAGACTCTATTTCGCAGAAATGGAGCCTCACTAGATAATTGAATCCTGTATCAACAGGTAAGCCCCATGTCAAATTAGACTGCTTGTTCTTGGTTCTGTCTGGACCCATCGATATTGCAGACTGATAGACCGCATCAGGTGCAGTGTAATTTGGTATTTTTGTGTATTTTGGCTTCAAAGATGGATCGCGAGGCACAAAGCCTCCAGACAACAAATAATCTCTATCCTCTGACCATTTTCTGAACATGCCTGTGTCTTCCTTTGCTTGTATCGCACTTCCACCCACGTTTAATCGATAAACCATTTCGAGAGCCATGCTGTAGTCTATGTAGATCGGATTAGGTTGGCCGACATAAACTGGGACGAATTCTTCACCTTTAATGACATCTTGTGGCTTGTAGTACAGGTCCATAGGCATGGAGACTATCTCAATTCCATTGATGAAAGCATGGTAATTCATAGAAGTACTTGTAAAAGGGATGAAGGTTAAGTTCAATTTTTTATTCTCATCAACATTGATGCAGAACTCTTTATAAATATCCTTTCGGTCCAATGAATGAGTATAAATGGAAGCACTGAAGTTTCTAAGTAAGGTGAACGAACCTGCTTTGACAGTGAAAAAGTCCTTAGAACTTTCAAAACCTGAGTAAACAGCGGAGTAGAAGTACAACCGGACGAATTTCGGGCCAGGAGTGACCGGAAACACGTATGTGAATTGCCAATAAGATAAACGGGCAGTCATGTAGGGGACAATCCCGACGGAGACTTGGCTTTGGGCTACAGAGGTATTAGATTTGTAATTAGGCTCTTCTGTGGGAGCGAACTTGGAACCTTTGTCTCCGATCCAGTAACGATCATCATCCCCCTTCAAGCTGCCAGGGTAGCCACAGTTAACGACAATATTTTCAACAGGATTGTAAAGAGGTGTTGAAGTAGCAATTGTTAAATAAGAAAGAAGGAAGAATAAGCAGCAGAGGAATAAGATAGGTGTGAGCATAGGGTGGCTCTTCATGAGTGCAAGAGGTCAGTGACTGTAACAAAGCAATTTGAGAAAAATTATTGAACTAGAGCAACAACGAGTGGAAGTGAGTGAAGACTGCCAAGTTGCTTTATGCTTGTGATGAGATCCATGTGAATATCAATACATATTAATAATACAACTATATTTGTCCTTGCTCGGGTCTAAGTAGGGGACCCATGGTTGCTTTTGGACTCGGTCAAATTCTAGAGAGAGTTTCTACTTCTTCAAGTGTTTCTGCGAAATGCCCAAACTCTAGCCACCCCTAAACTTGGATAAATATTTGCAGAAAGAATATATATATATCTATGTGTGTGTTTGTGTTTCATTAAACTGATTATTAATAATATTTACAGTAATCAAAATATATAGAATCAAGTGGAGTGAGATTAATTAAAGTTGAAAGAATTATTTTCTTGAGCTTTCGCCTTCCCATTGTGATATTGAATGAATCCGAACTTAAAAGGGATGCATTGTAAACCCTTTATAGTTTACACTTTCCAATACTGCCATGTCATCAAATTTTTACAAAATTCTTTCTCAATATCTCTATGTTTCAGAAAATCAACTCCGATCAAATTAAAACATAAATACCACTGCCTCCAACCATGCAAAGACGCCAGCGGAGATGATGCCATGAATTCCAAGAAAACAGATCAGAATTTCTGTTTCTTTCTTAAACCTCGATAGATAGGAGGTGTCGAGGGGAAAGAAATTTGCTCGATCGATCGACCTAGCTATCGAGAGGTGTTGAGATTGCGATAAGAAGCAACTGAAGAGCTCGACAGATAAGCCAGGTGTCGAGAGGTGTCGAGCAGCTATCGAGTTTTAAAATTCAGCACTTTCTCACTTGATTCTTAGATAGACTTGCATGGCTTTAACACTTGAACTTGAAACAAGATTTCTTGAAGTATTAAACACATCCTAGATCTATCCAAATACAAGTAAAGTGTGTTTTGTCAAAAAATTAGCCAATTACATAAAATAGGGACATGTTCCTAACAAGTGAAACACATATGTCCTAACATTAATAATACTAAAAACTATTTAATATGTTTGTAAAAAATATATAGTTACGTAAATTAGAAACAAAACACTATAGAAATGTCCTAATTAACCTAATGCGGAATACATAAATTACAACCGAAACTTTTAAACATATTCAAAATAAAAATGAGCTATAACCCTCAATTCGAAAGAAACAAAACCTCTTGAATTCCTCTACTTTCCTAAAAAATCAAGGCTAAACATAATTTAAATAAGTAATTGAGTTGTAACGTTTATGGACTAGACTAACTAAATGACGACAACAAATTAAAAATACCTTCACCTATTCCTGCAAGATAGGTCATATATCAAACACTTGCTTGAAAAAACCATTAGACATATAACCATGTTAATCATAAACATACTTATAAACAAATAAATCATAACTGTATTTATAAATAAACATATATGCAACAATAATGATTTAATTCAAACGTTTCTTCAACTTAACCGATACTAATAATCATCTAATGTTTATTATGTTATATGAAAAGGTTAATTGGTTAGATAATATCAATATCAACTCAATATTATATATATATATATATATATACACACACAAAATACCTTATTTAGAAAAAAAAAACATATAAATAAAATAAATTACATCTTAAATAAGAAAATGTTTTTAAAACACTCATCTTGAAACCTTTCATTCAGAAATCAATTAATATGGATTGTTTCAAGTTCTTTGAGAATCCCTTGTCATACCTCCAAACTTTTATTTATTATTTTTTTGGAAAGTGATTTGATGGAGTATAAAGTGAAACACAAACAAGTTATTCATAAGATTTTTATTATTTAACTCAAAACTTGTAAAATATGACTAACAACAACAACATACACTATTTTTGGGCTAAGCTACACTTTGAAATAATATGGGTCTGATGTAGTTATTCGAGTGGGCTGAACATCACCTCAAAACTATAAGTTTCTTATTTGTTCCCAAAGTTGTACTAATTATCTACAAACCAATAACAACCATGCCATCCCCTTTAAACATTTGTATATGACATCTAAGCTAAGCCATATCATGTGTTACACAATTCATAGTATGGAATTAAAGATGAAAAAATGAATTTTTGATTTGAAATAAAACTATCTTTTCCCCTTTCAGTGGCTATCTAGATCAAAATTCTAAACAGATATATATATATAAAACTATACCGAGAACAAAATTTGAAACAACTTTTATTTTAAACCTCTAAATAAAACCATAAATTTATAGTTCGAGATCAACGTCTATAATAATGATGCCAAAAAGGTAGTGCTAAACATAATTCTAGGAAATAATTGAGTTACAATTTCACTGAAGGATTAAAGAGGATCATAGAGTTGAATTTTGGGGTCATTTATTTATTAATTTTTATCGCCTCTGTGTCTAAAGTTGTTGTTAAGATAACTGGTATGGATTTTTTAGTGCTGAAAGGATGGTCACAAAGATAATCGAATTTCAATAGAATATGTAAATCTTCAACTTAGTTGTTGATTTGCTTCCTCCAACTTAGAATTTCACTATTAGTATGAGCATGACCCACGTGATAGAGGCCCTCGATACAGTTTTTTTAAACCATAATTTTGTTGTTAATGATTTTATCAGTAAAATACATGAAAAAAGTCCAAATAGTAATTAACAATATATAGAACACCGGTAAGCTATCAACTTACTTCAATTTTTGTCACTTCTCTGATATTTGGTGCTAAGAAGATGGAAATGAATCTTGGGAACCATGCTAGAAACAATAATAATAGGGTTTTTGAAGCATTTTCATATAGGGCACCTTCCGGTTGCATGAGAAAGGAGGTGCCTAAGTTGATGTAGCCAGTAAAAAGAGTAGGTGCAAAATGTGTGAATTTGAAGAAACAATTGAATTAAATAATTATTGTTGGGGATATGTTTATAAATATGGTTGAGATTCATTTGTTTATAAGTACTAGATATAGGCATGTGCATTGCACAGTTTTATTTATTTTTTATTTATTTTTGTTGTTGTTGTGTTGCATGAGAACTCTTTCAAGTAGAAGTAAGAAATTGTGAATAACTAAAAAAATTAAAAATGAATAAATAGACATTAATAGTGAAACAATAATAATATTTAACTCTATTATTTGAGTGAATGAGGTTTTGGTAAAAATCCATAGAACTCTTTTTATACATAATATAATAACATTATGTTTCAATATCTTGGAATAGTTTTGGTATGCAAATTTTGTGGACCTCATGGGTCTGGTTTCTAGCTGTAGCTTGGTAGGGCCATGAAAAAATGTTCTATGGTTTTTTGGTGTTGGTGGAGCATGTCAAGGTAATAGTTTGTAGAAGGATGGTGCAGCTCACCAAAAAAAAAAAGTATAGGAAGTTATCTGTGAAAGGGGTACAAAAATTATGATTAACAAATGAATCTTTTAATTATACTTATAAACATATCAACCATAATAATTATTTAATTCAAATGTTTCTTCAAATTCACCCATTCTAGTGTTTATATGTTATATGTAAAAGGTTAAACGATTAGATAATACCAATACAAACTTAGTATAAGAAGGTAACGATTGAATGAGATGAAAGGTAAAACAAAGTGAAAGTTCAAAAAACAAAAGAAAAAAAGAAAAAAAAAGAAAAAAAAAAGAAAAAAAGAAAAAAGAAAAAAGAAAAAGGAAAGGATGTTGATGACGTGGTGCATGAAGGAAAAACATACAAACATGTTCTCATGTTATAGATTCAAGGGTTTTGGTTCTTACCTTTTTGGGTTTAGTATCAAACTCTAACTAAAGCCCGATGGAGCGAAAACAGTCTACCATGACTCTTTCCATGACCTTTGTAGCATTTCAAAAAAATTTCAATGGCATTTGAGTCAGTAAAATCCACAAGTATGGGTATTCTATGTGATGTTTACATGTTAAGACACATGACTTTGAGAATGGAATCTTGAGACTAGGGATAGCCTTAATGAGAATGTGTCTCTCTTATTTTCTGAATGCACACTTAAACATAAATTTAGGTGTCTTTAATAGATTAGGGATTTTGTTCTCTTATATTTGTGCACACCAAAAAACCCTATTGCAATGGGCTAGCCACATGGGCGCCTAGGTGTCTAAATGACAACATCATCAAGAGCTTTGCAAAATTAATTGCGAAGCATTCGTTATTATATATAGTACACATATAGCTTCAGAGGCAAAGGGAGGGGGGCTAGGGGGCCACGGCTCCCCTCTACTTTTCAAAAATCCTCAATCCCTCTTGTAGTTTTGGTAATAAAAAAAAAAAAAATTGTGTACATAATTTTGAATAATGTTCCCCTATATTTTTTTCTAAAAACATCTAATGCATTTATATAGTTGACCAATTCATTTTTTGTTCTCTCAAGTTACTTTTATATCATACATACCTCATTAAATTAAAGTGTAATTAATGTATACCATACATAATTTAATTATATTATTTTTATTAAATTGACTTGTAAATTTTTAGACACGTCAAAACTTACTTTTGTTTTTTTGTTTTTTTTTTTTTACAAATATGAAAAGACTTAATTGATATAAATATTTTTTTTTTGTAAAAAAAATATATCATATGTTAAATCAAAATTACAAACATTTTTCATGTGCAAGCAATAACCATCATAGACTTTACCAGTTTGAGCTAACTGGAACCCACCATCCTCCTTATTATTGTAACTATTGAATTATAATTTAGGATAATAATTCTTTCTATTTGTTTTTAAAAATCGATAAATATCATTATGCCCAACACATTAACCTCCCTTAAGAATTCCTTTTCTCTCACTACAACCTCTTTTCTATTGCTCCCTCTACTCCTCGTTTCTTCTCTCAACCATCCAACCCCTTTTCATCCTCAGCTTCTCATATTTATATAATTAGTGGAGAGATTATGATTACCTCCAACGTTAGTGCAATAGGAGGTCCAATGTCATTAATTGTAAGTGGGTGTTTAGGTGGGAGTGGGGTGTGGTGAGAGTGGCTTTGGAAATGGTTCCCACTTCAGTAGATATGCTCGGCAGAGATATTCAGCAAGGCACTGCCCGACATACAAGAGATGGTGTCCTCGAGTGCCTTTCTACTTGCTTAAGATGTGGTTTGCCGAGCAATGCCCAGGCGGTGGAAGAAGGTGCGTGCTAATTGAAATTATCCACTCCTTAGGCTTTCGAGCAATGTGAGGCCTAGGGTAGTGACTTTTGTGGGCTCGGGCTGGGGCCTTAGGAAGAAAGAGGTTGATGCCATGGGCCACACTGTTGAGTCAGGATCCAAGGCCCAGTTGGGCCTAGGTATCATAGTGCCGTACATTAGCCCCCCTTGATTCGTGTCCGGCTCTCGGGAACGAATCAAGGAACCCAAGAGGCAATAGCCATCCGAGAAGCTCATCGGGTGGATATTGGGCGGTTGAAAAACTCATTAATGTGCCCTCAAAAGGCGCGCTACGTTTGTCGGGTTGGTTCAGCCGTCATCTTTGTCTGACGGTTCGTAAACTGAGGCGACATGCGTGTGGCAGGTATGATAAGGATTCGTAGGGTTTCCCGCCCCTCAATTATTATAGGTCATTTATTTCCCCTTTTGACCTCTATAAATAGCCATTTCTAAGTCTTTTCTTCAGTTTTGCATTCTCTGTTTTCCAAGCTTTCACTCTGCCGAGCATACACTCTGTGCATTTGTCTTCTAGCCCAAAACATCCTTCTTCTTTAGAGCCTTCAGTAAGTCCCTTTTCCCTTTCCTTCTATTTGTTTTATTTCTTTCTGTTCTATCGTAATCTTAGTTCTAGGAATCTTACCTTAGAAAATGGGCTATTCTCATCTCCTTTCCTTAGAAGCCTCCTTGGCTACCTTTACAACTGCCTATAATGTCGTTGAGGATGTTGATATTGCCTACTATCACGAGGGTGATATCGACATCCAAAGGCGTCATGGTATAAATACAATTTTCTTTCCTTTAATGGCAATTATTGAGGGTGGGATTAGGTTCCCCGTTACCCCTTCGTCATAGGTACACTTAGGTTTTATGGTCTGTGTCCCGACCAATTCCCCCCTAACTTTTACCGAGTGGTGAGTTGCGTCAGTAGGCTAAACCAATTGTTCAACTTGCACCTGGACTACCATGACATTAATTACATGTATAGATTGTGCGGCAATATCGATTCGAACTACTACTTGAAAACCAAAGACATGAGGGTAAGACTTATTTCATGCCTGCCCAACTCGAATGGGAACTTAGCTGGAGAGTTTGTATGGGTGAGCGGCAACTGGTTTGCCGAGGAGCTCCCCTGCGCGTTCTCACCACATGATGTTGGTCGGT
Source organism: Quercus robur (assembly GCF_932294415.1). Lineage (NCBI taxonomy): Eukaryota > Viridiplantae > Streptophyta > Magnoliopsida > Fagales > Fagaceae > Quercus > Quercus robur. The sequence continues at coordinate 82,957,862 of NC_065538.1, read as the reverse complement.
CCCGTACATATTTTCTTAATTTGATTTTATAAATCTATCAATTTTGAGTTGATCAGGAAATTACTAATCAATTCTTATACTGTTTCCGTGTAGAGAGCAAAAGGTTCAAGAAGGATCTCAGAGTAGTGCACGTTTGGGACCTAAATTTTGTGCTTAGGTCAGAAATTTTTGTACATTGGGACGGACAACTCCGAGCATCTCATTTAATCATCGGCGTTGATCCCATGTACTCTACTTGGCAAGCGTTCAGCCAGGCTTTACTGGTTGACAGCCCCCTCCTTTTATACATCGACGTACGACATGCAAATTTCTTTCCCCCGAGGCTCACAGTAGGCGAAGCTCGTGATCTTGGTCCGCAGTACACATGTTCGGATGAACTTGCACCCATACGTGACGAGTTAGCTGAACGCGTGTCTCAATGCCACCGTGAACAGGCACACGTGTCTGTGCAACCTGAAGCCCTCGTTCAACCTGAGGCCCTTATCGAACCCAAGGAACCCGTCGAACCTGAAGCACCCGTTCAGGAAGCCGAGGAAGAAGCAGCTGAACATATTGGCTCTGATACCGAATTTGATCGAGGTGAAGACATAGTGACGCGAAAGACAATGACAGTTAACCATTTTATGCCCAGCGCCTGGTCATCCGTGTAGCAATAACCACCTCAAGGCTGTGGTCAAACTTCCCCTCCTCCTCCTCCTCCTTCCGGATGAACCTGAAAGAGGCAACGCACTACTAAGTAAACCCCCATCGGCTCGGTTGAAGCACCTTCCGGGACTTCACCCCGGCCATCAGGATGCATCGTAATCTAGGAGCCACCGACTCAAATCGAGACAAATGTGGCATCCACCTCCCGAGCGACGTCGGAGTGGCAACCTACATTTCAGCTGGACGACAAGCCCCTTTCTGCGACCGCGAGTGTGCCTGTGTAGGATAAAGGTGAAAGAGGCCGTGTCGTGCAAAGTTTAGTGCATGGCCTCCTTTTACCCAAGGATGTGAATGCTTTTGAAGAGGGCACAGATGAGTCCATGGGAAGGAGGTTGCAATGGCATACTATTGCAGTAATCTCTTGTTTTTCAATTTACCATTAACTTCTACGCACATTCTTTTTGTTTTCGTACTTATCATTGTTGCATCATCAGGCCACTCAATTAGCTCATATACTTGACGGGCGGCTGAAGGATCTGGCCGAAGATGCCGGTTAGGAGAAGGCCCATAAAGATGAGGTCGTAGTGACTGCGAAAGATAAAGAGAAGGCTGCTGCAACCACGGAGAAGAAGGCTGCCGCGTCCGAGAAAGCCAGGGTGATGGCAGAAAAAAGATGGGGGTGGCCGAACAAAAACTAGCGGAGGCGGTGAGTTTGAATACTGCACGGGAAGGGGAGTTGGCTGACTTGAAAGTAGCTCTGGAGGCCTGTGAGAACACATAGTATAATGAGGGATATGCTGACGTTGAGAACTCTGCCGAGCCTATCATCCTAGAAGCCCAGAAGCTTGGTTTCGAGGAGGGTTGGTTAGTTGCCTTACAGGCCTTGGAGATCCCTGAGGACTCCCCTTTAAGGAATCCTGGTCAGATCCCCTTCCCGAGCACTACCCAAGCCGTGCAGAATCCCCCCGGGTAAACTGATGAAGAGGAGACGGCGAGCATGAGGGAGCTAGTGGAGCAAATTGACTCCCACGTGGAGCTGGTTGATGTGGAAGCGACTAGCCCGGTGAAGACCTCCAGCTTCAATCCTCCATGACGAATCAGCAGCCACTTGAGACCGCCACCCAGACACAACCTGCAGACCCTTCAGCATAATCCTTGAACCAGACTATTTCTGCTTACCTTTATTTTCTCATTATTTAAGTAATTTTTTTTCTTCTGTAAATTTTCCTATGTCACCGGGTTGTGGTGATTGAACAATTATTTTTGCTGGGTTAAGTTTTCTGTAGTCACTGGGTTTTGGTGATAAGACATTAATTTAATTTTAACGTGTTGGCTATATTTGATTAAAGCTTAATTCCTTTGGTATATTCTTCTACTTTTCCTAAATGTGTATATGTTTATTATCTAAATGCTCAGGAAAGATGATTTCCGGGCATGCATGATGCTCGGGATGGGTCTGGAGAGGGGACTAAATTATTTCCTCGGCAATGGAAACCCTATTTAACACGCGTCACTATTCCTACCTTTTAGGGAAGAGTATAGGGCATGGACAATTGAGATGTTGGTCCCCGTTTCTAGATAGTTTTCAACCCTTAGGAAACATTCCTATGGGGTTCTCACCTGCTCGGTTGTTAGAATCGAACTGAGAAACAGACTTCTGTCCTAACTTTTTGTAAGGTTTCCACCTGCCCTGTGGCAATGATCTAACCAAAAAGCAGGTTTCTATCCTTAGTTTTTAGTAAGGTTTCTACCTGCTCGATGACAATGGTCGAACCGAAAAGCAGGCTTCTGTCCGTAGTTTTTAGTAAGGTTTCCACTTGCTCGGTGATAATGGTCAAACCGAGAAGCAGGTTTCTGTCCTTAGTTTTTAGTAAGGTTTTCACCTGCTCGGTGACAATGGTCGAATCGAGAAGTAGGCTTCTGTCCTTAGTTTTTAGTTAGGTTTCCACTTGTTCGGTGACAATGGTCTAACCGAGAAGCAAGCTTCTGTCCTTAGTTTCGAACAAATGGCCTAAGTCTTCTAAGCTTTCCTATTTTTGCTGGCTGGGGTTGATGGATTAACAGTAATGGAATTGAATGCACCTGTATGGATAAGCATCACTTCATATTAGTTAAAGTATATGTACAAGTTTACACTAACTCTACACTCCTGTGTACAACTGATTAGTGATAAAACTTCTTTAAATTATGGATGTTCCATGGCCGGGGAAGTGGCTTCTCATCTAGTTCCTCCAAGTAGTACGCACCCACGCCCGCGATAGCAGTAACTCTATAAGGCCTTCCCAAGTACGGGCCAGTTTCCCAACATTTGTATCTTGCATGTGCCCTACCGCTTTCGGTAGCACTAAGTCCCCAGCACCAAATACCCTCATCTTGACATCCCGGTTATAACGCCGAGCAAGCTCCTGCTAATACTCGACGAGCCTTATGGTTGCCACTTCCCGGTATTCCTCCAATAGATCCAAACGCTCCACCATCATTCCTTCATTTTGGATGGGATTAAATCCTTTGACTCATGCACTGCATAGATTTACTTCGGCCAGTATCACAGCTTCTGCCCCGTACATTAAAGAAAATGGAGTTTCTCCTGTAGATCTCTTGGGCGTTGTTCGATATGCCCATAACACACTGGGCAGTTCCTTGGCCCACTTATCCTTCGCACCGTCCAACCTCTTCTTCAACCCATTCACAATTGTCTTGTTAATGGCTTCGGCTTGTCCATTGCTTTGAGGATATGCCAGGGTAGAGTACGTGTTCTTGATGCTGAGATCACTGCAAAACTCGCGGAAGACCCTGCTGTCAAACTGCAACCCATTGTCGGTTATAAGGGAGTCCGGCACCCCAAATCTAGTGACTATATTCTTCCACATGAACTTCTTAACATCCACGTCCCGAATGTTGGCTTCTCGTCTAGTTCCGGTTAATACTTGCACCTCCTTTGGATTGCTCGGTGACTTAAGATGCTTCATGGCTTCAATCTGGTCGGGATTGACTTCGATTCCCTAGCAAGTGATCAAATACCCTAAAAACTTACCAACTCCTACCCCAAAAGCGCACTTCTCTGCATTAAGGTGCAACTTATGTTGCCAAAGTACTTCAAACACCCCCTGAAGATCCTCAATGTGTTGTACTTCTTGCTTGCTTTTTACTATCATGTCATCAATGTACACTTCAACTGTATGCCCAATTTTGTCCCAAAACATACTCGTCATCATCCACTGATACGTTGCCCCGGCATTCTTTAATCCGAAAGGCATCATGATGTAGTGGTAGTTGGCATCAGGAGAGATGAATGCCATCTTCTCCTAGTCCTCAGCAGCTAGGGCGATTTGATGATAGCCCTGAAAGGCATCTAAGAAACTCATCCTCAGGTGCCCGTAGGTAGCATCCACCAATTGATCGATCTTGGGCATAGGGAACGGGTCCTTTGGGCATGCTCAATTCAAATCCATGAAATCTACACAAACCCTCCATTTGCCATTCTTTTTCCTGACTACCACGGTATTCGCCAGCCACTCCGGGAAGAAGACTTCCTTTATCACCCCGGACTCCTTTAACCTATTAACCTCCACTTTAACTGCCTCGACGTGCTCCTTGGCTTCTGTTTCTTGGGAGGAAATGACGGGTCTACATTAAGCCTGTGGACTATGAATTCGAGATCCAACCTGGGCACCTCATACGGATTCCAGGCAAAGACATCTATATTTTGAATGAGAAACAACAACACCCCTACCCTTTCCTCATCTGCCATACTTGTCCCTATTTGAAAATATCTGTCAACATCCGGTAATATTTTAACCCTAATCAATTCCTCGGCACCAACAACCCCCCTTTCTCCTCGATACTCCTGTAATTACTATAAAGTCACTTCCCTGGTGGTTTCCTCCTGGTCGGCCCATCTATTCTTCCGATTAATTGCCGCGACTAGGCACTGTCTAGCCACTTGCTGGCTTCCTCTCACCACAGCAACACCCCGTTCGGTGTAGAACTTAACCTTAACATGCAGGGTTGATGGAACGGCCCCCATTGCATGAATCCACGGCCTTCCTAAAATCGATGTATAAGGAGAAAAAAAGGCTGCCAATATAAACGTTACAACTACCTCCTTACCTTCCATATTCACGGGGAGGGAAATTTGCCCCTGGGGAATCACTACCCTGCCATCAAACTTGACCAGAGGCGTATCATACTTTAAGAGGTCCTCCTTTTTCAACCCAAGCCCCTTGAACAGGTCGGGTACATCACGTTAGCTCCGCTCCCCTGATCTATCATCACCCTCTTTACTAGGAATCCACTTATTCGAGCCGTCACCACCAACACATCATCATGTGGCTGGATCGTTCCCTCTAGGTCATCATCGTCGAAAGTAAGGGGTTCCCGAGCAAATTTCATTTTCTTTTCTTGGGGTTGCTCATCCGAGTAATTTTCTATAGGTTCAATAGTCAATACCCCCTTTCTTGTCACCGTCGTACTCCTCGGCGCGGCATGGACGACTTCAATCACTCCCAGTGGGGGTGGGAGGGGAATTCCTCCTTGCTGGGCTCCCTGCTCGGTACCCTGGTTCCCGGAATCCACCACGAACTCCTTCAAATACCCTGCTTTCACCAACTGCCCTAGATAATCTTTCAACATCCGGCACTACTCGATGGTATGACCCTTATCTCTGTGGTAGGTACAGTACAAGTTCTGGTTCCTCCGGGATGGGTCTCCCCCCATCTTGTTCGGCCATCTGAAGTAGGGCTCGTTGTTAATCTGGTCTACGATCTTGTGCACTGGCTCCTTGAATGCCACATTCACCTCCCCCATTTGTACTTCCGGCTTTTGCATTCTCAAATCCTTTCGGGGTCTTGGTGGAAAAGCACCCTGCCAAGGACAATTTACCAAAAGAGCCTTGCCTTTGCTCTGTAGCTGATCATCCTCGAGGTGTTTATACTCTTCAACGCACCTCATGAGTTGCCTCATATCCTTGGGAGCCTCTTCGTCAATGACTCCCGTAGTTCGAAATCCTCAGGCAGCCCCATTCTAAAAGTGTTTGCTACAATCTTCTCGTTATCCCTTCCAATCTCATTGTAAAGCTCCCAATACCGACTGTCATAACTGCGAAGGGTTTCATCGACCCTCATCTTCATAGATAGTAGTACGTCCACCGGCTGTCGCACCCGGTTGCACGTTACAAATCGGGCACCGAATTCCTGAATCAGCTCGGCAAAGTTTTGAATGGAACCTTTTCGCAACCTATTAAACCATCTTAATGCCGTGGGCTCGAGGCTTGAGGGAAATTCCTTGCACATCAGCGCGTTGTTGCGTGTGTGTAGAGACATCATACGGATATAATGATTGACATGCTCTACCGGGTCAGTTTTCCCATTGTAGGAGTTAAATGATGGCCGCGTGAATTTGTTCAGCATTGGGGCCCGTTAAATTTCATCCAAGAACGGCGACCGAGCGGCTTTGCGTAAGGCGCTGCTCATAGCATAGCGGCATTGTGGGACTGTCGCTCTTCTGGGAAGTCTGAACCTCGGTCGGTATACTCGCGTGAGCGTGAACGGTCCCTGTGTCTACTCGACTCTTAGGAATGGGAATGGTCTTTGTGTTGACGAGACTCTCGTGAACATGAATGGTCCTGACGTCAACGGGAACTGGATTGATTGGACCCCGCCCCATATCGATTTCCCCCACTATTAACTCTCCTTTCTCGGTCATCTCGGTCCCTTCTTTGGTGCCTACCTCTCACCTCCAACTCCAAATCTCAAACCAGTCTGCGTAGCCACTCTAACTCCTCATCTCTTTCGTCGAATTGCCCGTGCCTCGAAGCACCTGATATTGTTCGGTGAGTTTGGTGTGACCCTTCTCCAAGGCTGGACCGTTCTTCCTCTGGTTCACGATCCCTATCTTCACATCTCTTGTGCATTTGTTCCCGCCAGGTGGATCCCTGAGAAGACCCCACAGAACCACCTTCAGCGTTGCCTCTCGAAGGTTTTTTAGACATTTTCCCGAGTATGGGTCTTAGTCGAACCACAGCTTTGTAAGAGATTCCCACAGACGATGCCAATTGTGCGCGCCAAAAACGAGGTTAATAGGTCCTCAATTGGGCTAACAATCTATTTGAGATATGGGCTTTGGATTTCCTACTTTGGGTAGTTTCTAGCACAGAGACCCAACACAGTAACCTCCCTTAAGAATTCCTCTTCTCTCACTACAACCTCTTTTCTATTGCTCACTCTACTCCCTGTTTCTTCTCTCAACCATCCAACCCCTTTTCATCCTCAGCTTCTAATATTTATAGCCTAATAATTAGTGGAGAGACTATGATTACCTCCAACGTTAGTGCAATAGGAGGTCCAATGTCGTTAATTGTAAGTGGGTGTTTAGGTGGGAGTGGGGTGTAGTGAGAATGGCTTTGGAAATGGTTCCCACTTTAGTAGATATGCTCGGCAGAGATATTCAGCAAGGCACTTCTCGGTATACAAGAGATGGTGTCCCCGAGTGCCTTTCTACTTGCTCGGGAGGTTTACCGAGCAATGCCTAGGTGGAGGAAGAGGGTGCGTGCTAATTGAAATTATCCACTCCTCAGGCTTTCGGGCAATGTGAGGCCTGGGGTAGTGACTTTTGTGGGCTCGGGCTGGGGCCTTAGGAAGAAAGAGTTTGATGCCATGGGCCACACTGTTGAGTCAGGATCCAAGGCCCAGCTGGGCCTGGGTATCACAGTGCTGTACATTTACATATTCACAATTTCTATTCTCTTTCTGTCCCATATATTTTTTCTACAATTTTAATTTTTTTAAGGAAAAGCAATATTAGAAGGTTGTTCATGAACCTTCATGAGTGGAAGTGCATCCATCACGAAGGTTAACGCTATAGTCTAATCCTTGTGGGTTGTTTGGTTAGGAAAATCAGTCGCACCAAGTTTCACTCTGAGTGGCACGAATCAACATTTAAGGACAATACTTTCGTAGGGTGATTCTATAGCATTGTGAGATTGTTCTAAACTTTTTTTTTTTTTTTTTTTTTTTTTTATGTTCTTGCAAATTGTTAGAGTTATTATCTATTTTATAAAAACTTATTTATTCACTAAAATATTCCCAACATCTAGGCCTCGTCAATGGGCTGGGCCCGTTTTTACTTGGCCCATGGGTCTAATGGGCTGGGCTTAACGGGCTGTTGACTAGTCAATGGGCTGGGTCGGGCTGGGTCGGGCTGGGTTGGATGGAAAAACCCTAGCCCATGGCCCTACCCATGGGCAATGCACATTTGGGCTTTAGCGAGCTAGGCTAGTAAGGTGGGTTTAATGGGTTACCCATGGGCATTTTAACAAGTCATCAATGGGGTTATAAAAATTTAACCAAAAAAATTATAATTATATATTATTACAAACTATCAAATTGAACAATTAAATCTTCTAAAAAGATTCTATTAAAAAATACTAAGACATACCTCTTAAAAAGGTACTAAAATAAGATTAATTAACTTATATTGATAAGAATAAATAAGTACATTGAATTAAATATCAACTCTTAAAGGAAATATTTGAAGAATAAAATATCAATTCTTAAAGGAAATATATGAAGAATCAAATATCAACTCATTAAGGAAAGAATTTCTTCCAACCAACGGTAAGCTTTTTTTTTTTTTTTTTTTTTTTTCCTTAAAAGGAATTTCTTCTATAATTGTAACTTGTAAGGAAAGAATTGGAATTTATCAAAGGAAAGAATGACTTTCTTTCCAAAGGCACAGAGGTAGGGCAACAATCGTCTTAGTAACTTTGTTTTAAAAATCAAAGCTACTAGACTAATACCAAAATATATATTTATTATGCATATTGTATCACAATCATTCCAAGTATTTAGTGGTTAGGTGTGTGGTCTTAAAGTTTTTATAATGTCTAAAGTTCAATCCCTCACCCACCCAACCCCAAATTATTTTGTTATAAATTTTGGGCAATGAGTCAAGCTAAAGGGTCGGGCTAATGGGCTGGGCTAACGGGCCGGCCCATCGGGCGCCCATGGGTAAAGAAACCAACCCATAGCCTATTTCATTGGGCTACTGGGGTGCCCACGGGCTTCAATATTACCGGGCCGAGCTGCCCATTAGCCTGGTGGGCTAGCGGGCTACTGGGCCAGCCCATGGGTCATGGGCTATTTGATGACCGTTACCAACATCATGTAATTTGGCCACCTTAATCTAGAAGACCAGTTCCTATTTGCCAAAGTGGGTTCTTAACACGTTCTCACTTTGTAATTTAACTTCAAAACTTAGATCAATTGTTACATTTAATAGAATGCAATAACTAGGATAAATTTTTTTAAAAAGAAAACTATGTGCTTTTCATAAATTGTAGTTACGACCAAGGCTTTATAATTTTTTCAATAAACCTACTAACCATAGTTAGTGTATAATTAGTTTAGGATTTAGCCTCTTATATATACACATGTTATGTAATTGTAACATAGGATTTGTACTACACTCTCATATATTAAAGATGTAACCATTAAGGGTTTTTTCTCTGTGTACGTTGGCTGTAAGGCTGAACCACACAACCCTCATATACATGTTATTATATTGCTCTATTTTATACTTTAGCTTCTGCATCTATTTTAACATATTTAATATGGTATATCAATGCAAATATTTAGGATAGAGTAGTAAATGAATTTATTCATTTTTTAAGTTAAGAACCCCACAACTTCACTAATCTCTAAAAATAAACTATCTAGGATTTTGAAAATTTAGGAATTTGGCATTTTGGGATGTTCTATGCCAGTTAAGTGTCTTCTACTTTTTGATCTTCCACTATTTCTTATCAAAGATCTCTCTTTGTCAAGACCAAAACTTACCAACCATCATCTCTCATTGCATTCAACCGTTTGAGTCGTTTGTAGATTTTTTTTTAATTGAAAACACTCATAATTTTTGAGTTTGTTTCTACTCGAATTTAAAAAAAAAAATTTGAAAATGTATATTAAAGAAAATAATTTTCTAAATTTTGTAACAAAAATATGAATATGTATGTTAAAGTAACTATAGCAAGAAGTTTCAATCACTCATTAATTTTATTTTTATTTTATTTTTATATCTAATATTTTTTACCCATTCATATTACAGGAAAATGCTAAAATATTTATAATGTAAAATTTTACTATTTATTAAAAAAAATAAAATTGTCATAGTTATTTTTATATGGAATTTGTATAATATGTTTTTAGTGTTTAATTATTTTCTGTAATATGATGTTATTGTCTTGTTAAAACTCTTTTTAAATCTTTTTGAATTACATGGCTTAAACAAAAACTGTCCTATGCAATCCATACATAATCTTACCATGATTATTTATTATTTGGTAAAATTTAAAATTCTAGTTATTACTCAACTAACTTTATTTCTTATTTTATATATGGATAAAGTTTAGTTACAAATTGGTTGTAGTCTAAGACTACAACCTTACTAAATATCTTCTTTATTAGAGATGAATTTTGAAAAATCTACCATTAGATTACATCTTCTTCTAATATCCTTCATACTTGCAAAATTTCTATGTTAGGACATATGTGTTTCACTTGTTAGGAATATATGTCACTATTTTATGTAATTGGTTTATCCTTTGACAAAACGCACTTTACTTGTATTTGGGTAGATTTAGGATGTGTTTAAATACTTCAAGAAACCATGTTTCAAGATCAAGTGTTGAAGCCTTCAAGTTTGTCCAAGAAAACAAGCTGATAGTGCAAATTCATTAAAGCTCGAAAGCTGCATCTATGGAGCTTAAGAAAGCTGTTCAAGCCTCGTGTGCTTGACACCTGCTCGACACCTACTATCTATTGAGATTTAAGAATTTCAGAATTCTGATCTAATTTTCTTGGGATCTGTGAATATGTCTTTGGGCTTTCTTTTCTCCTAACCCTGGACATATAAAAGGATTGTTTTAAGGGTCGTCAAACAGTTCACAAGTTGCACAAGCATTGAGCAAACTTTGTTCAAGCAAATTGTGACTGGAGACGAAGTTTTTGCCCTAGTTCAACTCTTTCTCTTGAAGAAGTTACTGTGTATGTGCACCGTAGGGTTTTGTGACCAAGCATCTTCTTGATCTTCATCGTGTGGATGAACTTAAGAACTTTGCAACCAACAATCTTCTTAGTTGGTGATTGAAGTCACGTACTGGGATCCGCGCAATTGGTTAGTCACGTACTTTGGAGTCGTGCATCAGAAAGGGGAACTGTCACTACAGACCAAGTCTAATTGGGTATTGGGGTAAGGGTTCAACTGTAAGTTGGTAAGGTACTTGGAATTCCTTTACTTGTAACCGCTTGTTGTGATAATAGTGGAGTTTTGGGAGTGGTGACCTGAAAATCACCTGGTGGGGTTTTTGCCGTTAGGTTTTCCTTATTCGTAAACAAATCACTGTGTTATTTATTTTCCGCTGCATAATTAGTTTATTGGTGATTTGTTTGTGCTACCACACGTTTGCATGATAAATTGATTAATTAATAACTTGGCTAATTAATTAATTAATTTCTATCACAAGGGGTCATTCAGTTTGTGGCCTATCAACTGGTATCAGAATAGACACACTCTGATTAGGGTTTAATCTTTACTGTGTTGATCCATTGACCCCTGTTTGTCATGGATAGAGGACAGTCATTAATCATACCTCCTTTATTTAATGACACTAACTATGCATACTGGAAAGTACACATGAGAGCTTTTTTGTAGTCTTTAGATGAGAAAGTGTGACAAGCTATGGAGATAGGCTGGACTAAGCCTACAGAAGCGCCAGCCGATTGGGATGATGCCAAGATTAAGGCAGCAAACTTCAACAGCAGAGTATTGAATGCGTTGTTCAGTGTAGTCACCAATGAGGAGTTCAAGAAGATATCCTCAACTGAAATTGCCAAGGAGGCTTGGACCATCCTCCAGACAACCTATGAGGGTACAAAGGCTGTCAAAGATTCAAAACTTCAGAGGCTCACTACAAGCTTTGAAGAGATAAAAATGGAGGAGGATGAGTCATTCGATGAGTTCTATGCCAAGCTAAAGGACATAGTGAACTCAGCCTTCAATCTTGGGGAAACCATTCCTGAACCCAAGATTGTAAGGAAGTTGCTTAGATCTCTACCCGAGAGATTCCATGCCAAGATCACGGCAATAGAGGAATTAAAGGATATTGATAAGATTCCTTTGATTGAGCTGGTCGGAAACTTGCAGACCTACGAGTTAGGATTGACAAGGATTGGCAAGACGGGTAAAGGCAAGAACATGGCACTGAAGGCCAAGAGCAGTGAGACAGATGAGTCTTCTGATGATGAAGATTCCAAGATGAAGTCCTACATCACCAGACAGTTTAAGAAGTATATGAAGAACGCAAATGGAAAGGGTTTCGACAAGGACCGCAGGCAATCCAGTTCTTCTCAATTTAAAGGCCAAGACAAAGGGAAGAAAGATGCTAAGGAATCTTAAATGCCTTCACAGCCACTGTTAATCCTACTGATGGGATTGTCGAAGATGTGGTTGAAGAAGAGGAATTGGTGGAATCTAAGTTTGAAAAGATGGATGATCAAGATGACATTCTTACAGCCTATGAAAAACTATACAAGCTTTTTGAGAAGCATGAGAAACTGTATAGGCTAACCACCAAGAGGCTCGGTGATGTGGAACTTGACCGTGAGGAGCTTTCCATAAAGTTTGATGAGGCTAATCAGACTATTGGAGTACTGAGGTTTGAAAACAATTTCTTGGCTGAGAAGACCAAGAAGCTTGAAGCAGAGCTGTTTCAAGTCAAAGCTCAATTGGAAAGGACTTCAAGCGTAAAGCTTGATGAGATGCTCAGCATTTAGAAATCTGCTTCAGATTGAACAAGCTTAGGGTATGGTCTTTCTTCCTCTAATATTGCTTCTTCTAGTACTACTGTTTTTGTTCCTCCTGCTAATAATGTTAAAATTGAGAACAATGAGATTAAAACTGAATTAGCTAGTGAGAACATAGACAAGGGTAAATCTATCTTAGGAGCACTCCTTAAGCTTGAGAAGAAAGATGTTAAAAACCCTAGGGCTAAGAAGGCTAACTCTTAAAAGCCTAAACAAAAGAAGTAGCATCTCTGTCATCATTGTGGAGCTGTCGGTCATACTCGACCAAATTACTACAAGTGGCTTACCACTCAACAAAGCAATGGCATGATAGCATCTGGGAACCAGAATAAGCTTAAATCCTCTCTTGCTCCCCTTGGAGATCTACTGAAAGCCCTCATGTTCTTCTCAAACTTGAACGGTTTTAATTCTTCCCCTTTACCGTCGATTCAAGGGTATAATCAAAGGAAAGGTTCTTCCAGGGTGTGGAAGGAAAAGGACTCCAAGTGATTCTATCACTTTTCTCTTTTACTCTCTCTCTTCTTGTTTTTGTGTGTGCATTGCTAATGTGTTTTGCTTTTAAGTTTTGAGTTTGTCTAGTTTTTATGCTTTGGTTGTTTAACATGTTTTTATTTGGTTATTTTTCAGTTTTACTTTGTTTTTCTTTTTCATATAAAATAAATAAATTTTTTTTTTTGAAAAATCAGAAAAATGCAAAAACAGTGTGTGTTATGTGTACATTGGTACTTGTGTACTTTGGATGGCCATTGAAACAAATTCTTCTAAAATTTGTATCATTTGTACCTTAGATGAGCATCTCAATGCACAACTAAGCAAGTGAGTTTTGTGGCTCTTGTTAGTAATGAGTAAGATTAAGTTATCTCTTGTACTTAACACTCGTATCACTCTTTTTGACGGGAAATACTAAAAAATCCTAAGAGAAAGGCATTAATAACCATCTCACCACTATTGCCCGCCAATCATAATATGACACCTGTATGCTTCGGCATAGCAAAAGTGCAGTGTCAATGACATTTGTGTGCTTCGACATAGCAAAATTGGAATGTCAAAAGCTTAACATAATTGGGTATTTCTTTTCTATCCCTTATATGCCCATGCATGATTTGCTTAAAAAGAAAAATATGCAAAGAAAATAAAAAGCAAAAAGATCAAAAATGCTTTAAAAATGATTGCAAGCGTGTATTCTAGGAAATGTGGAAGTTATAGGATGTACCTCGAAGGTGATAGTCTCCATCAAGTAGTTATGTTTGTGTGTGAGTTAAAGTGATTTTCTCATATCTCAAATCGTCATAAGATGTATACACTTATGCAATCTTGCGATGTTTTTCACACACAAAACATGCAATATTCTTTGCTACTCTTGATACATGTGCAGGTACAATGTGATTTGGCCATCACAAGGTTTTACATGTATTAATGTATGCTCACTAAACTGTCTTGACTTGTTTTTGAAATATAAAATTGGTTAGACTTGTTTAGTGTGTGTGTGTGTGTTTTTGAATATCCATGTGCTTAAAATTTTTTATTAAGAGATGATTTTGAGAGCTTAATATGTTGATTGGATCTTTGGTTTAGTTGCATGTTGGATTGCATTCATGTCTGTGTTTTCCACATCTCGAAAAACTGCTTTTAAAAAGCTAGCTCGACACCTCCTCAATACCTCTTCGATACTTGTTGTCTGTCGAGCTTCTTCAGCCTTTTCTTATCGTAATCCTGACAGCTTCTCTATATCTGGTGGATCGATCAAGAATGTTTCTGCATCCTCGATAGCATTTGACACCTGGTGGATTGATCGAGAATGTTTCTACCTCCTCAATAGCATCTCGACACCTGGTGGATCGATCGAGCTTCTGTTCTTGTATCTGATGATTTGTTCCTCGACACCTCCTCGATACCTGTATCTGTCAAAGAACAATTTTCTCGATACCCTCCTCGACAGATGTCTCGACACCTCTCGACACCTTCATCTATCGAGATTTATTGATGCACTATTTAATCTCCCTGTGCGATTCGAACCTCATTTTGTTCAATCTCTCTCTCGATACTTCTCTGTTTTCTCTCCCAAACTATCTCATCTCACTCCAATCTTTGTTCCTCAAGGTTTCTTCAAGCTTTTTCAAGATTTTCTTCACTTGGTAAGCTTCTAATCCTTTCATATTCATGCATTTCATGTTTTGAAACCTAGGTTTTGGGGTTTTTGAAAAATTTTGGGGTTTTTCAAAATTGATGAGTTATTATTGAAATTTTGGGATAGGTTTTCACTTAAATGAGTTTAAAACCTCATACATTGCATCACATTAGCATTATAATAGTATTGTCATGCATTTAAATGTGTGCTACCTGTTTGTGTGCTGATAGGGTTGGATTGGGCTAAACCTATGATGAAATTTCTTTTGCATGTCACATGTTCATGCATTTCCCATGCATACGTACTCACTTTTCAATATACTTGTTATATTTGAAATTGCTTGGGACTATTCTGATTGTCTTTTTTTTTCCCTCTCTTTTTGTTTACGATTAGTCGTGTCTATGGCACCTCAGCGTAAATCTACTCCAGCTCGGAACCCTCTTCGTTCCGGCGCTTCTTCATCCTCTGATCCTATTCTGTCTCATATTCAGTTCCGTGATGATGAAGCCTTCAAGGCGTTCTCGGAGAACTTTTCTAGACGAGGCATTCATTCGGAACGCCAAGTCATTCTGTCGGGCTTTGCCGACACCGACCTTCCCACTGTCATTCACAGTCAGGGATGGGAGTCACTGTGTGACGTCCCAGTCACCTGTCCTCTCGTGCTTATCCAGGAGTTTTACTCCAACATGCACGGGATTGATCGTTCAGTACCTTTTTTCTTCACTTGCATTCGAGGTACGCGCATTCCTATCACACCATAACTTGTTACGGATGTGCTTCAGGTCCCTAGGATAGTGTTTCCTGACTATCCTAGTTGTGAGCGTTTGAGGACTGTGTCCAGGGATGAGCTCATGTCTGCTTTCTGTGAGTGCCCTTTTGTTTGGGGTGAGCGCCAGTTTACACCATGTAGACCTTTTGCTAAAGGTCCTAGATTCATGACCTTGGTGATGACCTTTGTTTTGCATCCACTCTCTCACTACAACTCCATTACAGAGCCTCGTGCTTGATTTTTGCTATCTCTTCTTGAGCATCTTACTATAGACTTCCCTTCTCATTTTATTCTTTCTATTATAGATATTCAACTAGATTCGGCGTCCCGTGATAAGCTCATCTTTCCTTCCGCTATCACAAGGATCTTACGCCACTTTTCTGTTCCTTTTCCCTCTTCTGACCATTTCACCATCATGTGTGCCATAAATTATGCTACCGTTAAACGTAATGAGGCCCAGTTTCGGTCGAGGCAATCGGATTCAGCAGCTCCTCCCTCCCATTCAGCTCCATCCCGTTCTACTCCATCCACATCCGCTCCTTCCTCTTCTTCGGGCGATGTGACTTTAGGAGACATCATGGCGCAGCTGCAGCGCATGGATGCTCGCCTAGATACACTCTCTACGGAGTTGTATCAGGTGAACGTTCATGTAGGTCGTATTGCATGGCGACAGGCGTCCATAGGTGGTTTTGCTTCTGAGGCTTCTCCTTCACCACCTCCTCCCGTGACTTTTGATTCTGAGAATGAGGATGATGATGATGGTGATGACGATGATGCTGATGGAGATGCTAGCTCTACTGATGAGATGTCTACTTGACACTTTTACCCTTTGTCACTCGTGACAAAAATGGGGAGTAGTTTTGGATACAAGAGTAGTCATTCTTAGGGGGAGAGTTAGTATAGGACCATTTTGTTAGGGGGAGTGTTGATATGTTTTGAGGGATGTAGTGAGGATAGTATGTATCTTTTCTTTTCTTTCTTTTTAGATACATTATTCTTGTACATGAGATCTTGTGACCATTTATAGACATACATTGTACTTTACTCCTATTTATATTGATGTATGTTTTTCTTTCACCTACCCCTTCATGTGTTGTTTCTTTTCTCCCTTTATACAGATGCTTCTTATTACTTGTATGCAATCAATTATTTCTGTTTCACACAAAGATGCTGTGATGAGTTTTGTTTAAAGTGTTTCAGAAATACAGGTTGTCAAAGTCTACTTGCCATAAACTCTCTTCTTGCAAAGTTTTTCAAGAGTTTGTGTTAGGATAGATTTTATTGTATTCAACAAGTGAATATGAGTTGAGTGATTTATGACTTCTCTCATATGTTCATTTGTTTGTTGTGGTTTTGTCATGGATTGCCAAAGGGGGAGATTGTTAGGACATATGTGTTTCACTTGTTAGGAACATATATCACTATTTTATGTAATTGGCTTATCCTTTGACAAAACGCACTTTACTTGTATTTGGGTAGATTTAGGATGTGTTTAAATACTTCAAGAAACCATGTTTCAAGATCAAGTGTTGAAGCCTTCAAGTCTGTCCAAGAAAACAAGCTGATAGTGCAAATTCATTAAAGCTCGACAGCTGCATCTATCGAGCTTAAGAAAGCTATTCAAGCCCCGTGTGCTTGACAGCTGCTCGACACCTACTATCTGTCGAGGTTTAAGAATTTCAGAATTCTGATATGATTTTCTTGGGATCTGTGAATATGTCTTTGGGCTTTCTTTTCTCCTAACCCTAGACATATAAAAGGATTGTTTTAAGGGCTGTCAAACAGTTCACAAGTTGCACAAGCATTAAGAAAACTTTGTTCAAACAAATTGTGACCGGAGACAAAGTTCTTGCCCTAGTTCATCTCTTTCTCTTGAAGAAGTTGTTGTGTATGTGCACCGTAGGGTTTTGTGACCAAGCATCTTCTTGATCTTCATCATGTGGATGAACTGAAGAACTTTACAACCAACAATCTTCTTAGTTGGTGATTGAAGTCGCGTACTGGGATCCGCGCAATTGATTAGTCACGTACTTTGGAGTCGTGCATCAAAAAGGGGAACTGTCACTACAGAATAAGTCCAATTGGGTATTGGGATAAGGGTTCAACTGTAGGTTGGTAAGGTACTTGGGATTCCTTTACTTGTAACCACTTGTTGTGATAATAGTGGAGTTTCGAGAGTGGTGACCTGAAAATCACCCGGTGGGGTTTTTGCCGTTATGTTTTTCCCATTCGTAAACAAATCACCGTGTTATTTGTTTTCCGTGCATAATTAGTTTATTGGTGATTTGTTTGTACTACTACGCGTTTGCATGATAAATTGATTAATTAATAACTTGGCTAATTAATTAATTAATTTCTATCATAAGGGGTCATTCAATTTGTGGCCTATCATTCTAGAAAATTAAAGATCAATAGCTATGTTATCAATAAAATGTTTAAATTGCAAGTTTTTGTAGTTTAAAATTATGCATAAAATATAAGTTTATAGATCATATGATAAATAACACCTAATTGATACAAAATTTGACATATGTATTAAGAGCATAAACAACATGCAATTCAACGATTAGATTTTCAAAATATATAGTAATATTTATTTTATTGAGTAAGGTTGTAGCCTAAGGTTACAACTAATTTTATAGCTAAAATTTTGTCCTTTATATATTTATGTATTATTTCAAGTCTTTGTTCTCTTATTTTTATTAAAAAGAAGATAAAAATTAAAAAAGAACATGTTTAAACTTTTTTAAAAAAATTTTTAATTTTTGCAACAAACAAAACTATAGGTAAATCCAATTCGTGAAAGATCGAATATAAGTGTTATTAAAGCCCATTTAGGCTTAACTCATTTCTGCTCTAAACCCCACTGGATCAAACCTGAACCTAGTTTATCCAAACCATTTACCAGGTTTAAGTCTATCCATTGATTGTAGATAGGGTGGCCCCATCATTAATGCACCCTTTATACAGGTTACCCACCCGTCTAATAACTACTATGTGAACATCATCAAAATCGTTTGGAAGCTTTGATTTCAACAAGTGGGAAAGTAATGACACAAATTAGAGGTAGATGCTCGGAAAGAAAATCTCCCAATCCCATCCATAATATTACCCCACTTTAATGGGAATTTATTTTGAACCCATCCTCATCTCTTTTTTGTTTTTAAGCTCTGAAAGCCACTCCTGCCAAGTGAGGACAATGACCATTCATAAAAACAATAATCAGTAATCACATATATAGTGTATGCGTAAGAAATGGGCCATGGGATGACTGATTAAAAACTAGTCTAGCCTTTGGTGGCCAGAGAAGAGAACAGCTATGATGAAAATAGTTTTCTTGGTGTTATTTGAGTGAAAAGATCTATGCATTTAGAATGCAATGGACGAAAAAAAAAAAAAAAAAAAAAAAAAAAAAAAAAAAAAAACAAAAACAAAAACAAAAACAAAAACAAAAACAAAAACAAAAACAAAAACAAACAAACAAAACAAAACAAAACAGAAAAACAAAAAAACAAAAAACAAAAAAACGAAAACAAAAGTTACAATAATTTTACAATATTCCCAAATTAACATGCCACATAATTTAAATTAGAAATTATTGTAACTTTTTGTTATATCTATTGTATTACTCATATCAAAGTGAGAATCAATAACAAAAATGAAACATTTCAAAAGATGAATGCCATATTAAAATATGC
The DNA here is from genome assembly GCF_932294415.1 of Quercus robur. Classification (NCBI taxonomy): domain Eukaryota; kingdom Viridiplantae; phylum Streptophyta; class Magnoliopsida; order Fagales; family Fagaceae; genus Quercus; species Quercus robur. The sequence goes on along the minus strand of NC_065538.1, from coordinate 82,938,764 downwards.
GAAAAAGTTGAGGATTAAGTGTGCATTTGAGAACAGTTTATATTTTCAAAATATGTAGTTATGTTAAATTTTTTAATGAAAGTTATAATCTTAGGTTACAACAAAGTTTGTAGCTAAATTTTGTTCCAGTTTATTTAGCTTTTTGCTATTTTGTTTACTGAATGCATTCTAAAGTATGTTTGTATTTTGAAAAAAAGTTATAAAAAGTGAAGAAAAATTAATTTTTGTAAGGTTGAATTCATTCAATCATGTGTTGGCTTTATTTCGTGCCAAATTTGCTTGTAATTCAACAATTAGATACCCTATATTTAGGTGAGATCATGTAAGGGTTGTGTGTAAGAGAGTGTGACAAATTCAAGTGTGTGTGCAATCAAGAGCATTACTCGCGAGTGACTCGTAACTGATGACTCACCAAAGTGCCACACATGTGAAGCATGTAGGAAGTTGAAGAGTCATGACAGCTAGAGAACTACAAGACAAAAGTACAATCTAGACTTTTTAGTTATCTAGCGACTGGAACTCACGACTCATCCTAGTCGCGAGTCACTCGCCAGAACCCCCTGTTTTGTAGAAAAGTGACTTTTCACATTCTATCTCATACCCTACTATAAATACCCTTATACCCATGAAATGTAGAGAGATTCTAAAGAGAATTTTGAAAGATAAACCCTAGAGAAAAACAAGATTGACTCATCTACAATCTTAGAAATTTGATTCTCCAAATTCATTACTCTCATCCCCTCCATTGTCATACTTTTGAGAGGATACTTAGCCAAATCCTTACCTAACCATATCCATATCAGTGAGAATGTTATTTAGTGCTTGGGAAGCAGTTCAAAGAGGACCAATTCATTTTGGTTAATGCAATGGGCTTATTGCAAGATTCGGAAAACTAGAAAAGACACGGTTAGGCTTAACCTTGTCGGAGCAAGAAGCTTGGAGGACTTAGGTGCATCGGGTAGATTAGGCTTGGAGAGTCTATTGCTATTCATGTATCCCAACTTATTTTCTAGTGGATCATTTTACTGCTTAGAGGGTGTCAGAGAGTCTTTTTGCCAAGTTCTTTGGTTTCCTCTTTGATAACACTTGCCAGTGTTATCTTTGTGTTTGCATCTCTCTTCCTCACTCTTTTCCCTTTTAATTGTTGTTGTGGTTGTGATTAATTATGGTTTAGAGTGTTTTACCAATTTGGGTATCGCTTGTACTTATCATTCCGCACATATATTGTTTGAGTATAAGCTTGTGTTGGTAATTTTGAATTTGGGGGTCTAAACATTCACTAGTGTTTTACACACCAAGTGAACTTTCAATTTTTTTAATAGAAGTTATACCCTTAGGCTACAACCAAGTTTGTAACTAATTTTATTCCAGTTTATTTAGCTTTTTGCTATTTTGTTTACTGAATGTGTGCCAAAGTATGTTTGTATTTTGAAAAAGAAGTTATAAAAAGTGAAGAAAAAGTGAGTTTTAAAAATTTGTCATATATATATATATATAGTTTCAACCTATGACGTCTGTTTCTAATGAATCTGCTCTTTATTATCAGACCAAGACATTAATCGGTTTTGGTGTAGGTGGGGATTGATCCCTATATCTCTTATTAAACCGTTAGAGACTTTACCAATTGATCAAATTGAAACCCACTAAATATTTGTACATAAATTTTAAAAAGTAGCTAAAAAGCTAGACCAAAATAGGCAATAAATGTATAATTAAACCTAAATTTTATTATGATTCATCATTTTAAAACGTAATGTAAAGAGTTCTACTATTATAATAAAAAATCTCACAATATGTTTTCAACAAGTTGAGATGTTAATTTACCGTATGTTAAAATATAATAAAATTATACCCCAAACTCGCAACAGTTCAAAATATGATTATTGTAAAGTGATATTTTGTTGTGTTTATGAAATTTCTCTAATTAAAAAAAAAAAAAAAAAAAAAAAAAAAAAAAAAAAAACTTGCTATTTATTTATTATATTATTGATTTGACATCAATCACATTTATAGATATTTTGATTTAGGCTCTGATCAATTCGTATTTAAAAATCTCCATACTCTTTCACATTTGTGTTCATGATGGGTGATGTTTATTATACACACCCTAATATACTTAAGTTTACACACACTCATAAAATGCACTAAAATTGTAACTCACGATTTCAATGGATATTAGAGGTGTGTATAATCATGTGTGTGACAAAATGTGTGTAATAGTATTTATACTACCTAATATACAAGTGTCATGTGAAACATTTCACATTAAGAAATGAGAAGGCCAGGGCTATCCAAGCAAACCGGCAAACCAACCAAACCGACCCGCCATAGCCCAATCCAACGCCTCCGGTGGTCAGTGCTGGTCTCAACCCTTTGAAATCGACTCCAATGAGTTGTGTGGCGGTTTCCTCTTCTAATACCCAAGCCCACCCGACCCGACCTAGAAACCCATCAAACTAGGTTGAATCCACCCAGATCCGGCAAAGATAAGGCCTCCTCTGCTTAGATCCAGCCACATTTGACCCTCTTCCACTAAGATCCGGCCAAATTTGGCATAGATCCGCTAAGATCCAGCCATGTTTAGTACAATTCCACTGAGATTTGGCCACATTTGGCACAAATTTTTCCAAATTCGACCACGTCAATCTCTTCTTAGCTCAGATCCAGTAATATTGTGCTCTTCTCTACTCATTCAGACAAAGTTGTGCTCTCCTCTGCTTAGATCGCCACCACCACCAGTTCTTACTCAGTTTCGCTCAAATCATCCAATCGTCTACCTAAGCCCAATCCAACTTGACCCATGTTAATTGGTAGTCAGTTGTAGGTCCTGTCATCTTCCACTCGACTTGAGCTCGTTGGTTTCAGGTTGAGTTCAAAACTAACCTGAATTGACTCATGTACAGCCCTATAAGAAACAAATAGTTGATACATAATAGAGAGATAATATCTCATGCGCGTAGGGCATACACTATTTTTCCCTTAATAGTTCAATGAATCTGTGACCGCACACCACATGTCAAGATGGATACAAAAAGGCTACGGCCCATTGGAAAAGTATTGAGAGCTTCTTCTTGGAACTAGTAGAGAGTACAAGTTATCATGCATAGTCCATGATTGTGGATGTGGTCCAGGTTCTTGTCTCCTACAAAAGTCTCCAAGATTGTGGGTCCAAGTTCTTTGTCCCATTGAAAGTCTTTTTTTTCTTTTTAGTCCCATTGAAAAGTCTTGGTTCTTGCCACTCATATGTTTCTCATCCTTTCATTTTTGTCTCACAGTGGTCTTGATGCATTCAAATGTCTCATCTATGAACCATGCCCCATTATTGTGGTCACGGTTTGGTTTCTTCTTGCAGAAAAGTCTCTAAATATATAAATAGATAGATAATTATGTGCCTCTTTGGTTCAGTTTTGCAGCGCAAAAAGCACGTTAGCTAACTTAAAAAGTAAAAAGGTGTGTTTGGTATTATATATATATATATATATATTTATATATATATTAGTAATTTACATATTAAAAGACACTTTATACGTGCTAGTCAAATTCTCAAGTTTTTCAGAATTAAAGATTCATACTACCTTCGTTATAGGAACCATAACAAATATTGAACATCCAAGAAATTACTATACATATTTGAATCATTTACTTAACTGTTGTTTTATAATTTATTTAATTAAAAATGTTAGTAAATTGATGTAGATGTCTTTTTTTCTTTTCTTTTTTCTTTTTTTACTAAAGCCACAAGTCAATTAATTTTCCCCTAATCTTACTTTAAACTCATTTAGAGGAAAATCTTTGGTAATCTACGGTTACAAAAAATGTAAAAGGAAATTTTTTTTTTTGACTTCGTATTATTTTATTTTTTCTAGAACAATAAGTTAATAATCACACCATATCGTAGTTATTCACTATAGAAAGACACAAAAATAATTACAAAACTTAAGAACTACTGTTTTTAGTGCCCGAGGAGACATCTTCACTTGTGATACTAATAGTAACAGAATCAAGACTAGGGTAACTTAATCCAGTATTGATCGTACTTAACTCAGTTCCACTATTCAACTCCAACACCTGTCCACGGTAAAAATTGTTGTACCAAGGAGCTCCATTGGTAGTGGCAACACGGAATGATACCACTTTTGAATCAGTATCTTTGATCGCTTCTGCTTGCTCTTGGAGCTCTAATGCAAACTGTAGCTTTTCCATCACATCATTCATTGTGGGCCGTTGGATTCCATGATCACATATACAACTTTCTGCAAGTTCCACATATACCTTTAAACACTTTGGCACTATCTTATTCGTCAGATACTTATCAATGATGTTGCTTATGGTCCCTTTATCAATGCATTTTTTAGCCCAACTAGCCAAATTTCGCTGCTCTTCTTCGAGTTTTAGATTCAGTGCCTTCCGGGCACACAACACTTCAAACATCACTACACCAAATGAGTATACATCGGATTTCTCAGTCAATTGCTGGCGTCTTGCATAATCTGGATCCAAATACCCCCATGTCCCTTTTACTAGAGTACTAACAGCAGTGTTATCCAAACCCATTTTGGACAATCCGAAATCCGACACCTTGGATACCCATTTCTCGTCCAGTAGAATATTTGTTGTCTTAACATCACGGTGGATAATAGGATGCTTTGTACATGTGTGGAGGTAGTGCAAACCACGTGCTGCTCCTATGCATATTTGGAGCCTTTGTTTCCAAGTGAGGGGATCATTAGGTGTGTCATAGAGGTGGTGGCGTAGGGTACCATTTGTCATGTACTCATAAACAAGTATCATCTCACCCTCATCATCACAATATCCAATGAGAGACACGAGGTGCACATGACGAAGTTGAGAAAGCATTTTGATCTCTGTCATAAACTCAAGAGCACCTTGTCGAGACTCTTGTTTCATGCGCTTGATTGCCACCATCATATTACCTGGAGGAAGAAATATTGTTTTATCATGTTTTTTAAAACCCAATAAATATAACAATGAATGTGATTGATGGATTTCAATAACCTATAAAGACATATGAATTTGTAAGTTATTTTTAATAAAACTTGCACTAACCCTAGCTAACACCGCTCTTTTATTATTGTGTGTAAACAAAAATATTTACGACTTATGTCTAGTTTCTATAATATTTTGGAAATTATAAGATGCAAAGACTTGTCCTAAAAGAGTTATAGTATCACTAATCTTAATTATATGCAGTTAGAAATCCCGGTATTACTGCAATTAGGAAAAATTCAGGAAAAAACTAAAAATAAAAAGATAATCATGGTATTATACATTACCTTGCTCAATCAGACCCTTATAAACATTTCCAAAGCCACCTACACCGATAATTAGATCTTCATTGAAGTTGTTGGTTGTTGTTTTGATTTCATCTATTCTGAAGTAGCGGCATAGTTCTCCAGGCAGTGATGAAGCTGTTCTCCTTGAGAAGTCTCTTTTGTAGGAATCTGGCCTAGACCACCGCCACCACTTTGCTAGTGGATGGTAAGAACCATAGTGCTTGGTCTTCTTCAGTATACAGAGAACCATGCAACAAACTAGAGTGAGCACGACCAATAAGCCCAAAACACTTCCAATGGCAATGAATGTTGTTGTCTTCTTTGACTTGGACTCGTTGGCTACCCCAGCAGATTGTTGTTGATCAAGCAATGGAGCAGCAATGGCAAGATTGTTGTCTGAGTCACTCAATTTGAATACTTCCACGCCGTTTAAAATGGCATCGATCAAATCAGCATCTAATCTAGATTGTAGATCAATGGAAAGCAGATGTGTGTCATTACCCTTGTTTTTTATCATCACCACGTAGTCCTTGTAGTAAGGCGTATCGTTGTCGTCAGTCCACAATAGTACATCTGCTCTTTCTTCAGCCAGCTGATAGTCTATATAGATATAGAATTCCCTTATCCCAGTGGCATGTATCTCAGACTCTATTTCGCAGAAATGGAGCCTTACCAGATAATTGAATCCTGTATCAACAGGTAAGCCCCATGTCAAATTAGACTGCTTGTTCTTGGTTCTGTCTGGACCCATCGATATTGCAGACTGATAGACCGCATCAGGTGCAGTGTAATTTGGTATTTTTGTGTATTTTGGCTTCAAAGATGGATCGCGAGGCACAAAGCCTCCAGACAACAAATAATCTCTATCCTCTGACCATTTTCTGAACATGCCTGTGTCTTCCTTTGCTTGTATCGCGCTTCCACCCACGTTTAATCGATAAACCATTTCGAGAGCCCTGCTGTAGTCTATGTAGATCGGATTAGGTTGGCCGACATAAACTGTAGGAATGGCAATTTCGGCCCGACCCGCGGGTACCCGGTCCGGCCCGACCCTAATGGGCCGGGTTTTACCCGGTCCGATTAAGGATAGGGTCGGGTATGGATTTTTAAAAAAAAAACCCGAAACGGGTCCGGGTCGGGTCCGGGTTTTATTGAAAAAACCCGAAACCCGGCCCGAAACCCGCCCCGTTTAAAACCCGGTATCCTAAATTACTAAAATGCCCTTTATATATATAAACCTATAATTCTAACCTAAATCCCTAACCCAGTAATCCCCAAATCTGAAATCACTCAGCCTCCAGCCCTTCCTCACGCAGCTCTCCCTCACTCCCTCACGCTGTCACGCAGCTCTCCCTCACTCCCTCACGCAGCTCTCCCTCACTCCCTCACGCAGCTCTCCCTCACTCCCTCACGCAGCAGCAGCACATAGCACGCAGCTCTCCCTCACTCCCTCACTCCGACTGGCTCTCTTTTACTCCGTCGCCCATCTCCAGTCACACAGCTCTCCCTCACTCCCTCACGCAGCTCACGCAGCCCTCCCTCACTCCCTCACGCAGCACGCAGCACGCAGCTCTCCCTCACTCCCTCACTTCGCAGCTCATCTCCAGGTTTGTGTCACCGGTTCTTTTTTTTTTTTTTTGGTTGTTGTAATGTGGCTGACCATCGACCCACAGGTCCGGCTCTCCCTCACTCGGCAGCTCATCTCCAGTCACCGGCTCTCCCTCACTCCGCAGCTCATCTCCAGGTTTGTGTCACCGGTTCTTTTTTTTTTTTTGTTGTAATGTTGTTGAGCTTCATTGTTTTTGTATTTTTAATTTTAAGTTTATGGGAGTTCAAAATAAATAATAATATGAACTGGGTTTTATTATTATTTTTTTTAATCAGCTTGGAGTTCAATAGGGTTTGGATTTTTTAAAAATGGGTTTTATGTTGGCTAACGTTTCTTGTCTCTGTTGTTTTCTCTGTACAGATTTGTGTTGGTTAGTGTGGACTGAGGCTGCTTGTGGTTTTGGGATTCCAATTAAATCCATTCTTTCTTCACATAAGGTAAGGAAGCTGAATCAAAATTTTGTTTTATTTTGTTCTTTCTGTTTCATTTATCAATTTTAGATGTACTATTTTTTTGTGAGGAGGAAAACTCTCTCATACAACTATTTGGTTAAAAAATAATTCTGTCTTTTGACCATCATTTTGCCTCACATATTGTCTGTGTATATGTTGGTTCTGTTTATTTCACTTTTTGCTTCTTTGCTTGCGTTGGTTATATTGGTTCTGTCTTTACCTGGATGCAAATTTCTACTTAGTATGAACCGGATTTACGAAACACAAAAGATTGAATCTTGTCGGATTTATATTGGTTATATTGATTAGCATTAAATGATTGATGGGCAATCTGGTTTTTATCAAAATAGTAGAAGAGACCATTTTAACTTTTAATGGTTGTTGGATCCCAAATTTATTTTCCAAGGAAACTGAGGTTACTACCTTTTGCTTTGCTGGTATTAAGTTTCGATTTGCTTCTCAAATGTGTTGCAATTGTTGCTTATTACTATGATCTCGATTGTTTATGTCATTGGGAGTAGGAGATAATCATAATGCATAAGACAACATAATATGACTTGTTGGCTAGATTATCAGTGGCTTTTAAGGTAATTCTTTGATGCTTTGATTTCTAGCTCTTCAGGCAAAGGTTTCAGACTTACTCTGTCACATAGGGTGTGTTGTGTAGTTAATGAAAAGGCTGATAAAATTTTGTGAGTAGGGGATTGGGATTGGGTTTGGATTGGGTTTGGTTGCTTTTTGGTGTTATTTACTTTTGGAGCTAAAATTTAGTAATTTACATGAATTGTTGTTGCTTTGAGGAGCAAGAAAGTGTTTCAAAGGGTCAATGCCATAGGGATTTGTGACTTTGTTTCATGTGATAACTTTGGTGTTTTCTTCATTTCTGCATAGTTTGTTTAATGGAAGAAATTGTTTGTTTTTTGTGTTTGTTGGGAATGCAGATCCTAAAATATAGATGGAAGACACAAACAAATCTGGTTCTTCCTCGCCAAGTGGTTCTCCCTTGAGAACCGGACGTTGTCCCTTGCCGACTTTGCGGTCTCCTTCGCCATTTTCACGGTCACCCTCACCATTGTCACCTGGCAGTTCACCCTCAGGATCACCATTAAATGAGTAAGTGTTTGAATTTGTAGTTAATCAATGAGTATGTGTAATAATAAATTTGTGATAATTTGTTTTGATTCTAACTCCCAAACTTTTGAACCAATTAGGAATCCGAAATCTCCGACGGTGGACTTAGTAGGAGAAGACTTAGAGGTAGAGGAACAAGAAGGGACAGAGGGAGAGCAAGAGCCTACAAATGAGGACTTGGATACAAGTAGAAAAATAAAGACTACCTCAGATGTTTGGTCTCACTTTACAAGGAAGAAAGTTGACGGAAAAGTTAAAGCCCAATGTCATCATTGTAACAAACTTTACTTGGGTGAGTCTAGCCAAGGTACAACTCATTTACGTAATCATTTAGCAAGATGTCCACGAATGAAATTTAAAGATATAAGGGATATGAGACAACAAGTTTTGATCAAACAACAAAATAAGGTGGATGGAACCATGAGTTTAAGTACTTATCAATTTGATCAAGTTAGAGTGAGGAATAAGCTTGCCCGTATGGTCATCCTACATGAATATCCTCTTTCAATGGTTGACCATATTGGGTTTAAAGAATTTGTGGCCGATCTTCAACCTATGTTTAAACTTGTCACAAGAAATACTTTGAAGAGTGACATTTTTAAGATCTATGATAATGAGAGGGAGAAAGCTTTGAAGATGACGGACAAGAATGGAAGTAAGATGGCCATTACAACCGATATGTAGACTTCAAGTAACAAAAAGAGAGGGTTTATGGTCATTACCGCTCATTTCATTGATCATACTTGGATGTTGCAAAGCCGGGTTCTAAGGTAATTTTTTTATCTATAAATTGAATGTTAAAGACTTTACATTTAGAATGATTTTTGAATTATGTTATAATTATTCATATTATTTTTCTAGGTTTGTTTATGTTCCTTCTCCACACACAAAAGAAGTTCTTGCTGAAGTCCTTGTTGATTGTTTTTTAGAGTGGAACATTGATAGGAAGTTGTCTACAATTACTGTTGATAATTGTAGTACTAATGATGCCATGATTAGACTTCTTTTGAATAAGCTTGATACTAGTTCTCTTATGTTGGGTGGGTCTATGTTGCATATGAGGTGTGCTGCACATATTTTGAATTTGATTGTTCAAGATAGGTTGTCTCTTATTGGTGATGGTATTGAGAGGATTCGTGATAGTGTGATTTATTGGACTGGATCACCAAAAAGAAGGCAAAAATTTGAAGAAAATGCACGTCAATTGCGTGTTCAATGCACCAAAGAGTTAGTCTTAGATTGTAAAACTCGTTGGAATTTAACTTACTTAATGCTTTCTACTGCGTTGATTTATAAAGATGTTTTCTCACGTTTGGCTAAACGTGAAATATCTTATACTTGTTTACCATATGATTATGATTGGGAGTTAGCCAAAGATATTTGTGGGAGGTTGGAGTTGTTTCATAGTGCGACTGAGTTTTTCTCTGGTCGTAAGTACCCCACAACTAATATGTATTTTAATGTGGTGTGTGAGTTGAAAATTGCATTGAATGAATGGAGTGTGTATTCAAATGAGATGATAAGTACGATGGCGGAAAGTATGCTTGCTAAGTTTAATTCTTACTGGGCTAATGTTAGTGTTGTTATGGCTATTGCTGCTATCTTAGATCCAAGATATAAGATGAAGTTATTAGAATTTTATTATCCTAAAATTTATGGTGATAATTCTAATTTGGAGATTGAAAAAATTAAGAATCTTTGTTATGATTTACTTGATGAGTATGGAGATATAAATGAGTCCTCTATAGATAATGAAGGAAGTTCCCATGTTCCTGCTAGTACTTCAAGCCCTGTGGCACAAATGAAATTTAGGTTGAGTGGGGCAATGTCATCTTTTGATGAGTTTGTGAATAATAGTTCAAGTAGTTCAAAGAAACATGGGAGTGCTAGAATGGAATTTGATCATTTCATTGATGAGGGAGTGTTGAAGAGGAGTGAAGATTTTGATATTTTGGGATGGTGGAAAAGTAATGGTTTAAAGTATCCTACTTTACAAAGGATTGCAAGAGATATTTTAGCCATTCCTATTACAACTGTTGCTTCAGAATCGGCCTTTAGCACTAGTGGGAGACTTTTAAGTCCACACCGTAGTAGGCTACATCCCAAGACTATAGAGGCAATGATGTGTGCTCAGAATTGGTTATGGAGTGAAATCAACGGTTAGTAATTGTCTAATTTCTATTTATAAAATTAAAATTGTAGTTTTATATTTGCTAGTTACAATTTGGTATTTCATTCTTTAATTCATTGTTATTGTAGGTTCTTCAACTATGTCCGGAGATTGTACCGTTCAAACAATTCTTGATGATGGGGAGCCTAATGAAGAGGATGGGAGTTGTGTCACAATTATGGATGATTAGACATTTTGTAATAATTTAGTAGCCTTTTTAATTTCTTAAACTTGTTGGATTAATTTGTTGGTTTGTAATTATTTTAAGCCTTTTTAGCATTTTGTAATTTTTTAGCCTTTTTAATTTGTTGGTTTGTGGAGGATAAGACATTTTGTAATTTCTTACACTTGTAGGATTTGTTTTGTAACTTTTTATTTTTGAATTTCTTGAACTTGTTGGACTTTTGATACTTAGTTCTTGGACTTATTGGATTTATTTTATTTTTATGTTTAGTTGGTGATTTTAGTTATTGATTTATAGATGTATTGATGTTTGGTGATTTATTGATTTATAGTTATGATTTATTGGCTGCCCAATGAATGGGCTTGAATTGGCTACCTTATTGATGTTTGGTGATTTATTGATTTATAGTTATGATTTATTGGCTGCCCAATGAATGGGCTTGAATTGGCTGCCTAATAATGCCTTGAATGGGCTTAAATTGGCTGCCCAATGAATGGGCTTGAATGGGCTGCCTAATAATGCCTTGAATGGGCTTGAATTGGCTGCCTAATAATGCCTTGAATGGGCTTAAATTGGCTGCCCAATGAATGGGCTTCAATCTGGCAAAAAAAAACTCAATGGGCTTTAAAAAAAAAAAAAAATTAGTTGGGCCAGATTTGGGCCCAACAGGTTAAACGGGGCCCGCGGGGCCCGGCGGGGCGGGTCTGGGCCCCGGAAAAAAAACCCGATTATTATTCGGGCCGGGTCTGGGTTTAGGGTCTTGGCCCACGGGTCGGGTCCGGGTATGCAAAAACCCGGCCCGAACCCGACCCGTTGCCATCCCTAATAAACTGGGACGAATTCTTCACCTTTAATGACCTCTTGTGGCTTGTAGTACAGGTCCATAGGCATGGAGACTATCTCAATTCCATTGATGAAAGCATGGTAATTCATAGAATTACTTGTAAAAGGGATGAAGGTTAAGTTCAATTTTTGATTCTCATCAACATTGATGCAGAACTCTTTATAAATATCCTTTCGGTCCAATGAATGAGTATAAATGGAAGCACTGAAGTTTCTAAGTAAGGTGAACGAACCTGCCTTAACAGTGAAAAAGTCCTTAGAACTTTCAAAACCTGAGTAAACAGCGGAGTAGAAGTACAACCGGACGAATTTCGGGCCAGGAGTGATCGGAAACACGTATGTGAATTGCCAATAAGATAAACGGGCAGTCATGTAGGGGACAATCCCGACGGAGACTTGGCTTTGGGCTACAGAGGTATTAGATTTGTAATTAGGCTCTTCTGTGGGAGCGAACTTGGAACCTTTGTCTCCGATCCAGTAACGATCATCATCCCCCTTCAAGCTGCCAGGGTAGCCACAGTTAACGACAATATTTTCAACAGGATTGTAAAGAGGTGTTGAAGTAGCAATTGTTAAATAAGAAAGAAGGAAGAATAAGCAGCAGAGGAATAAGATAGGTGTGAGCATAGGGTGGCTCTTCATGAGTGCAAGAGGTCAGTGACTGTAACAAAGCAATTTGAGAAAAATTATTGAACTAGAGCAACAACGAGTGGGAGTGAGTGAAGACTGCCAAGTTGCTTTATGCTTGTGATGAGATCCATGTGAATATCAATACATATTAATAATACAACTATATTTGTCCTTGCTCGGGTCTAAGTGGGGGACCCATGGTTGCTTTTGGACTCGGTCAAATTCTAGAGAGAGTTTCTATTTCTTTAAGGTGTTTCTGCGAAATGCCCAAACTCTAGCCACCCCTAAACTTGGATAAATATTTGCAGAAAGAATATATATATATCTATGTGTGTGTTTGTGTTTCATTAAACTGATTATTAATAATATTTACAGTAATCAAAATATATAGAATCAAGAGAAGTGAGATTAATTAAAGTTGAATGAATTATTTTCTTGAGCTTTCGCCTTCCCATTGTGATATTGAATGAATCCGAACTTAATAGGGATGCATTGTAAACCCTTTATAGTTTACACTTTCCAATACTGCCATGTCATCAAATTTTTACAAAATTCTTTCTCAATATCTCTATGTTTCAGAAAATCAACTCCGATCAAATTAAAACATAAATACCACTGCCTCCAACCATGCAAAGACGCCAGCGGAGATGATGCTGCAGCAGCCTTCACGTGGTGGTTATGACCATCAAACTCACCCCTTCTGTTAATAATAAGGGGTATCAAAACCCCTATTTTTCAAACAAATCAAACCATCGAGCCTCCAACCAGCCATAAACGTCACCAGTCACCTAGGAAGATACTTGGGAATCTGGAAAATACTTGGGAGCCGCCGTTTGTGTTGTGGTCACTACCGGCAAACCATCGATATAAAACCCAAAATCCAAAACGAAAGATAGAAAAATAAAATAAATAAATAAATAACCAAAAGAAGAAATCAAATGAGAAAGATGATTACCCTTCTATTGTTGGGATAGAAATCATTGCTAGATGGCTTATTGGTGGTAGGAAAATACCATTTTCCCATCTATCTCGCATTGCTTCTAATATGTGTGGATTTATACATTAATTGTTACCCAAAAAGTAATCTTTCTACAATTCTGCTTTTTTCTGTGGCCTTTAACACCTTATGTGAATAAAAAAAAAACATAAGAATAGATAGAGAGAGATGAGAGGACAGGCCGTCGTATGAGGTTTACAACTGACTTCCTGCTCAAGCTGAAGTTACTATGACGATGAAAATTAGGAATTGTTTGTTTACCAACAAAAAATACATTAATTCTCTAATACATGCATATACAGTACGTAAAACACAGATTCAGATATTTGTTTACCCTTTACAACAAGAAGGGAATCGTTATTGAATAATAATTCTAATATGAGAATGGATATAATAGAACAAGTGGACAGCCCAAAGGAAACACACTGGAACGATTCAAGATTTCTAGCAGCGGTAGAAACTATTGCGTTTACAACCATTGTCGTAGCATTTTTTATAAGGATCTCCTGGTTTGCCGCAAGTAAAGACTTGACTGGTAGCAATATTGGTTTTGTCTACGTTACCACTAGCAAGCATGCGTCTTACGTACGGGTCCCATTCATCCTCAATGATCAGGCATTCGCCAAGGCCGTCATTGCACGTCAAAGTGGTGCTGCCTTTAACTTGGACAGCAGAAGCATGACAATAGTATGCGTTGAGAATCAGCATCACTAAGAATGCCAGAAGATATACACCTCTCTTCATATTATAATCTTCCATTTCAGTGTTGCCACTCCCAAATGATCTCCCTCTCTCCTCCACTACTCATTCACATACATTGTCCACCTTGAGCGATATACTTATAGTAAATAAAAATAAAGAGGTGAGTGTGTAACAGAAAGAAAAGAGGATAAGCTCAAAAAAGTGAGTGATCTCCGTCCACAAACAGAATCACATGCATGATTCTAAAAAAAAAAAAACAGAATCACATGCATTGTGCTGAGCTGTCCTACTCCTGCTTATTGTTAACATGTGGACCTCCCGTTCAAACAAATTGCATTGCATTAGTGTCTGGTAGGGGTATTTTAATGACTGTTTTTATTGTCTAAATAATACAATATATATTTCTACAATATTTTCTCACTCACATGTATATTTAAAAAACTTAAACAATATTACTAGAACAATATTATCAAATGAGCCATTTTCACTAAAGTTATTTTTCCCAGTCCTATTATCCAAAAGGCCTATTGGATATATATATATATATATATATATTTCTCCTCTCTCAGAGTTAGTGGGTTTCACTCTTTAGAGGGACACACTGGTTATGTGAAAAAGAGGAAACAAATACTAGCTTTAGAGCATGTTTTTCACCTATTACATTGTCGTTCAAACAAAGGGTCTCCCTTAAAAAATTATTAAGTATTCCGAGAATATATTCTTTCCTTATCACATTGAGATGAGTCTCACGCAATGTTCTGGATTGGCAGGCTCATAACCCATTGTTTACTTAGAAGCCTAAAGAGTTTTTATATTTTAGAATTATTCTTATAACAAGTGGTGGAAGGAGAATTTGAACCTTAGTTTTTATTTTTTTATTTTTTATTTTTTTTTAAGAATACTAAGTATTTTAACGCGCACACATGAGGAGAAGGGAGAATGTTTTAAAGAAATTGACAGTGATGTATATTTAAAAGCACATTAGTTCTTTTAATAAAAGAAACCAATTAATGTCACTGAGTCAAATAGTTTTTATTATTTTTCCATAGATATAAATATATATTAACAACTTTAAAACCATTAATTCCTTGCAATATAATTAAAACTAACTATGAAAATGTTGTGTTGTATCTTCCACTTATTTCTAAATTTATTTATTATTATAGGATTTCAGATTAATAAGGTTAATATAATTTAAGTGAAAATCATTGTGCCTAGAAGTGCGGAAATGTATGATCCATGTCTAGTTGGCTACATTGTTAACCATATTGTTGAGTATTCAAACTAGGCACCTACCAACTTAAATTTTAATGCTCCAAGCTATACCACATCATTCACCTAATGTGAAATCTTCATACATTTTTTTCAATTATACATTAATGGGGAAAGTTTGGCTATAAACTTGGTTGTAGCTAATGTCTACAACTTCTATTGAAAAAATTAATATGATTACATATTTTGAAAATTTAACTATTGGAATGCATGTTCTTTATATATCTAGCAAGCGTGTCAGATTTTGTACCAATCTAATATTATTTACTATTTGATCTATAATTTTTTTTTTTTATGTATAATTTTAAACTATGAAAACTTGAAGTTTAATCATTAGATTGATAACATAATTATTGATTTTTTATCTTCTGGAAATTTTGCAAGCATTGAGGATATCAAAAGCGAATGTTATCCAATGGTAGATTTATCAAAATTCACATCCAATAAAAAAGATATTGAGTGAAGTTGTAGTCATTAGCTACAACCAATTAAATCAAAACTCTAGTCAAATTTGTTTTTCCTTAACTCCCTTAAATTAAATTCATGTTTTCTGCTATTCATATGTTTCTCAAAAAAAAAAAAAAAAATGTTCTTTTCAAAAATCATATTTCATGTTTCAAATTTCATAATTCAAATTTCCATGTTCCAAATTTCATAATTCAAATTTCCCTGTTCCAAATTCATAATTCAATTCATCCAATATGATTGTATGATATGCTTTATGGTTTTACATGTTTGTGTGATGGGACATGTGTTGGTGTGAGTGTATGTCCCAAACACTTTTATTATTCTTTATTTTCTAGCCGTTGGGAATTTATGTTTGGAAATAAAGGATAAAATAGTTGTTGGGCAATTATGAGAAAAATAGTTATTGGACAATAATGGGTAATCTAGTCGTTAGGCTTTTATCAAGAGGTTTTAGTAACCAACAACTATAGGCTATTATTGTTGTGAGTGACCTGCATAATACTCATCACTATACCTTTTCACTAAAATATTTCCAGCAACATATAATTTGGCCACAATATTTTAGAAGACTAGTTCCTATTTGGCAAAATGGGTGCTTAACACTTCACTTTGTAATTTAACTTCAAAACTTAGATCAAGAGTTCTAGATAGTGCACCCTTGTACTTAGGACCAAGGCCCTGTAATTTGTTGAAGTTCAATTACAAAGTGAGGTGTTAAGCACCCACTTTGCGAATGATTCAATGAAGCATGTAATTTCAAATTCAATGATTCAAGGAAACATGTATTATTTATAAATGTTTTTTTTTTTTTTCCTTAATTAAATAAGTAATGACTCTATTATGAACCCATGATTTAAGGGGAAATGTGTTTTCAAGTGGGATTTCCATTTTAAGGGAAATGATCACAAACTTACCCATTCACGTGGGTTTGGCCTGATTAGAACCAATTGGCAGGCCAAGATCACGAGGCTATGTAAATGATTACGAGGAGTCTTGATTGTAACATGAGGAATTGTTTTGAAATATAACACAAGTGTGGCAAACACTTTTCTCATGTCATGATATATTAATGGTAAAACCCCTCTCATAATCCATTTCTTCCAAATCCTTATTTATAGGAGCCAATTTTCAACTTTCATAGAATTTGGCTTCCCCTCAAAAGAATGAGATTTCTATAAAGCCCTTTAGATGAGATTTCTACCTCATCTAACACAACAAAACGCTCAGCCCAAATCTTACGCTTACAGTTCAGTTTCTCAAAGACCTCTCTGTTTTTGTCATTCTTAAACACCTCACTCCTAGAGGGAGACTCAGAAGAAGTGAAGGGGGTCCTATGGGCTCTAGTCTTCCTAGGCATGGTGCTAGGATAAGGACCAAGACACAAAGCAAAAGAAAAAAAAAAAAAAAAAAAAAAAAAAAAAAAAAAAAACCAAGGGCAGACTGCAAGTTAGCACAAAAAAATATAGAATAAAAATCTATATGATGCATGAACAAATTAAATGTCATGATGCATGTCCTAATGCAGTGCAATTAAGTTCAAATTAAGTTCAAATTCACAAATTTGGCTTGAACATAGAGTTTCTAACAAAAACCCCAAAATTTGAAAAACCACTTGTTCAATTTGTAATAAATTGACGAATTGATCATTACACAGGAGAGAAAATAGATAAAAGTGATCAATTACATCAAAACAAGAAGCCAATTTCGTTAATTAAATCTAATTTGAACAAAATTCCCAATTCAGGTTCAATACAAGCCCTAGAAATTTTAATTTTTCACAAAACCCCAAATTGATCAAATTAACCATTATAGATCAAGAATATATCATTATAGCAACAAAACCCATTGATCAATTTCACAAAACAAGGCTTGATTAATCAAAAACCCCAAATTATGCATAGTCCGAAAATTTGCCCTTAAAACATGAAAAAATGCATGAAAACATGAAAAACAATGCAAAAGGAAGGGTAAAATGGACATACCGGCTTATGGAGAGAGTAACCTTGCAAGAAAATAGGAGGAAAACAACAAAAAATTCGTTGTGGAGCCTTGCCGAGTCACAGAGAGAGAAAAAGTTTTGAAAAAGTGGTTTGAACAAGTTAAATATGAGTTTTTAAAAAACTTTATTCCCGAAATTCGATTGATCGAAACAGACAGAGACTCCTTAATAATTTTAAATGCAATTTCGATTGATCGAAAAACAGATTGGATCAATCGAATCAGGCAGAGACTCATACACAAAAAGAGTTTTGAAAAAAATTTTAGAAACAACTCAAAGCATTGAAATTGATGAACAACATGCATGAGTATGTGATGATATGTTTTTTTTTTTTCAAAAACAACAGTTTTAAGCCCAGTTTTCCCAAATTCAAAATTTCTTACATTCTCCATAAGTTTTCAAACATCAAATCTGTTTTGCATAAAAACTCAAAGTAATTGCAAACTTGGTTGGCCAGACCAAAGACACACACAGTAGCACGTACAATGTTTAGCAAAGAGTAACTCGTGTAGTGTGTGCAGTTAGTAAAAGCTTGAGATACATGTGAGGTGATATGTGTATAACAATTAAACACAAAGTCTACAAAATTCATCACATAGAATTTGAAAGAGACTATTACCAAAAGAGTTACACCATATAACTCCCACATCTCCTAGATCATAAGCTTGCAATCATGTAAGTTTCTTGATTTTGCATCATATTGTACACACAAATTTTAATTGTTCAGAAACTTATTAGAATAATCGGGATAATGTACATACCAATTTTATTTGATTTAAACCGAGGCTACACCTTATGATCTTTTTGTGCATATGCTACACTTTCTCGAGTACGAAATCTTACGATATGCACTAAGGTGTTCATGATTGGTTAGTGATCAGTGGTGAGATGGTTATTTATGCCTTTCTCTAAAGATTCAAGTTCGACAGTCAAAGACATGTGACTTCAAGATCAAGACAAAGTGATCAAAACCATAAACATCTTTTCCACACAACATGCACTACAAAGCTTCAACTAGTAAAGTGCACTAAGCTCATCAAAGGTAAACAAGGTACAAAAGACATGTTATGTGAAAATAATTGATCAACCTTGTTTTCAAAAACCAAGAAAATAGTGCAAAACACAATTAGCTTCCTTTTTTTTTTTTAATTTTAATTTGAAAATGATAAACTAAAAAACCTAGAATGAAATGCATGAATGTTATGCAATGCAAATCCTAGAAACAGAGAAAACAAAAACCGAAGAACAATGGTCACAAAGAATAGCAATGAAGCACAAGGACCATGTCAGAAAGACTCAATTAGATTGAGCCTTTTGCATATAAAACTTTTTAAATGCACCACGAGCATTGGAGTTCTTATTCACATGGGAATGATTACCAACTCAGGGATTGGAATAAAGGTTTAAAGCCTTTACCAATTCACCAATGGGTACCATAGAATCTTGTGCTTGAGGCACATGTACTTTTGGTTTGTTTGCTTTCTTAGCAACTTGCAGCTTGTAACAATTTGGACGAATGTGTCCAGACTTTCCACAAAAATGACAAACCCATGCAGGCTTATCATGTGACTTGTCCTTAGATAGGGTAGGCTGCTTAGGTTTAGACTCATTCAGATCAACCTTAATCTTCCTAGGAGGTGTAACTTCTAAGGGTTTAACAGCCTCACTCACAACCTCACTCACAGGGGGGTTTAGAAGAAGATGAAGGTACAAAGATAGTGGAATTGGGTACAGACACATTGATGCTTTCTACAAAACCTAACCCAGTTTTTTCTGAAGGAGACTTTTGAACACTCAGCATATGATCAAGTTTGGAACAAACAGACCTATTAGATTGTTCTCTAGCAACAGAAAGCTCATGTTCCAAATTCTTAACTTTATCAAGTAAAAGCATGTTCTCAGTCTTCATATTATTCAAAAGTTTAGTAGCATCAAATAGTTTAACAAGCAAATTTTTCTTATCAAGCTCAAGAGATGCAATTTTCTTTAAGCCTAATTCAACATTCATAGCATCCTTTGCAGCAACTTTGCAAAGTTTATTGTAGGCTTCTTGAAGATCTGCGTCCTCAGAAAGTTCCCCATCAGAAGGGTTCTCTTCAGCAGATACACTTTCATTGACTACAGCAGTAGCAATGACAACAATGAAGTTTCCATCCTTGTCACAACCAGATTCATCATCAGAAACTTCACCATCACTAAGGGTTACGGCCATAGCCTTACCCTTAGAATTCAAGTAAAGTAGGACATTTAGATTTCATGTGACCATACCCTTGACATCTAAAACACTGAGGACCCATAGAATTATTTGAAGATTGATCTACTTTTTCTCTAGGTTTATCAGTGTTGTTAACCGTAGTGGGATCATTCTTCCTAAAGTTTCTAGGTTCAGCAGTGTTCTTATCTCTTGCCCTTATGTTGTTGTTTCTAAGGAAATTCCTAAAGTTCTTGGCAAGGTAAGCAATATCTGTAGCAGAGAGCTCATAATCAAATCCACCAACATCAACATCATCAACAAACTTAAGAGCCATTGATTTGGATTTGCTAGTCTTGGGTGGGTCCAACTCATAGGATTGAAGAGATCCTACAAGTTCATCAACAGGGATGGAGTCCACATCCTTAGTCTCAGTGATGGCAGTCACCTTGAGTCTAAAATCTTCAGTCAAAAATCTAAGAATCTTCCTAACAATTTTAGGTTGATCATAGATTTCACCCAAGTTATAAGCAGAATTAATAGTGTCATTAAGTTTAGCATATAATTCATCAAAAGATTCATCATCAGACATCCTAATGCTTTCAAATTTAGAAGTTAACTACTGCAATTTGTTGATTTTGACAGCCTTTGTGCCTTCATGCATAGTCTGGAGGATATTCCAAGCAGTATGAGCAACCTCAACATTTGAGATTCTCTTAAATTCCTCCATAGAAATAACGTTAAAGATAGCATTCATAACTTTGCTATTGAACGCATCTGCTTCTTTTTGAGAAGTTTGCCACTCACTAACTGGAGTAGTAGGCTTCTCTCATCCGTATTCGACAGAGTTCTAGAATCTCTCATCAATTGATTTCTGGAAAGCTTTCATCCTTACTTTCCAATAAGCATAGTTATTCCCATCAAAGTGAGGAGGAATAACAACAGAATGTCCGTGTTTCATGATAATACGGGTCAAGGATCAGCTCAGTGATCAAGAGATCAACAACAAGAGAGCAACTCGCTCTGATACCACTTGATAGTTTTTAGGCCCCTTAAAACACAACAAAATTAACCTAGTTAATTAGCTAAGTGATTATTTAGTCCAAATTCCAAATCTAGGTTATCACAATCAAACAATCATATCATGCAAAGTAACGGAGAGATAAATAACACAATGATATGATCACCCAGGAAACCAAACCGATAAAAACCTGGGGAGGATTTCACCTAGCTATCCTCAAGGTAAACCTGAATCCACTATAAAAGAATCAAAGTTGTTCAACAGGACTTAGACCGCTAACATCTTATTGCTACCCACTAGTAGAAACTTACTGACACGACCACGTGCAAGCTCCGAAACCACGGACTCCTTCTTTCTTGGATTCTCCAGCAAGTACAAGTACACCCGCTTGTGTTTTCTTTAAGTTCTTATGGCAGCAACTGAATGATCATCAAGTTCTTGAACGAATCTCCTTCTTGATAATCCTAAGCTTGTGTAAAGAAAAGCTCCTCAAGATCTCACAAGAGATTTACACAAACAGCAATATGAGCAACACTAAAACGTGGCTAAGGTTTGCCTTATATACCAAGGGCAAAACATAAAACCCTAAACGTTTTAAAACAAACTAGGGCTGAGTTGGAATTCTATAGAAAACGCATCTGACCTGATTTTCGATTGATCGAGCCTAAGCTTCGATCGATCGAACCAGGCCGAAATGCATTATCAATCCTACATCAACTTCATTCCAACTTTACATAAATGAATCAACTTTGAGCAAGACTAAACACGACTAAACATATTGTTTTGATCATGGACATCTTGTTTTGATCATGGTTTGCCAACAATACACATTAGAGTTCTAAATACATAAAATCCTAAGTCTTTAGAACCTAACAATATTAATCTTAAACTTAATTATAAACAAATAAATCTTAACCATATTTATAATCATACCAATATCTACAATTATTTATTCAAAAAAATTTTTGACTCCGTCCATCCTAATGTTTACTATGTTATATAAAAAAGTTAATGTGAGCACCGAATACTACTTAAGTGATAGTATTTGGGCCCTCAATTAATTTCTACGTGGGCTATATCATGATCCTACTAACAAGGCTCTAAACTTAGCCTGGTGTGTCTTCTCCAAGCCTTAATCCAAGACCCTCTTCCTGATTTCCCTCAGTTTGCCATTGTTTCCCTGTGTTTCTCTCCCTGTATCTCATTTCACCAAAATTTTCCAACCCTTATGCCCTTACCATTTTCCTCCTTTTATAGGCTCTTGTGAGTGGGAGGATCATCATTATTTTCCCACTTCACACACATTCCTACGTTCATCAGAATCGCAAGGGGATCCTCATGACTTTAGAGGATTCCCTTGACACTTGTTCCAGATGTCGAACAATGTTCGAGAGTGGTTCCACAATGGCACTATCAAACCTTGACCACCATACCGCTGGGTGCGTGTTGCACCCCGACTGTCTTGTTACCAACCACTTAAGAGTCTCACGGGTCATCTTCCCCTTGGTCACCATCTTGGTCTCGGGATTGGGCCTTTCGTGACAAGGCCCAAGTCCAACTCTCTCCTAGTGTACCAAACCCAATTCGTTTGATGGGCCTCGGGCTGAGGGTTGGGTTTAACCAAAGGGGCAAACATGGCCGCCCAGGCCTAACTCACCCACAGTTAATAAGTGAGATAATACCAATATTTTACATAATAACCCTAAACACAATTATAGACGTATAAATCTTAGAAATATTTATCTAAAAAATTGAACATATGTATAAATATATAAAAATATATTAACAATGAAAATTATTTTGGATCAAGTTCAACAAACAAATTCTAGATTCGAAATAGAGCTCCCCCCCCCCCTCTCCCGGTAGATCTTCTTTCAATTACTATGTAAAACAAAACTCTAAAGAAATATGTAACTATAATAAGTGAAAACATTGAAACAAAATCTCTAAAAAAGTCATTAAACTTATGCTCCAAAATCAACATCAATTATAATGATGTCAAATCTACTCATGGACTAAAAACCATTAAACTAATCTAAGTGCATTTTTCTTACCACCCAAGCCATACTTTTCTGAACAACACTAAAAAATAGTTCGATAATTATAAATGTGATGCTAAAATGTAAAAGACTAGGAATGATTGAATGAGTTTTTTAATTGTTGGGAAATTTAGACCCCGGTTGGTAGAATTAACAAGTTTTAAACCCAAGTTGTTAATTAGATTTATTATGAATAAAACTTGTTAAAACAAACAAACATCAATATCATGTCAAAATCATGTAGTGAAAAAATAAATAAGACAAGATATGATGACCCAGGAAAACCAATGAAACAAACTAGTTTCACAGTAAAAAACCTAGGGGGAAACCTTCCCGAAAAGCAATCCACTATAGTAAAGAGAAGTTTCAAATCTAGTACAAAACCTTTGTCCCTAGACTCTACATTCCTCGTAGATGAACTCACAGCAGAAACCTTCTACCGCTTCAGAACCTCTGAACTTTTCAATATATGAGCGCCACCCTTTTTGATGCACGGATCCCAGTACGTGACTAACCAATGATGCACGAATCCCAGTACGTGACTCACTCACCAACTAGAAGAAGATGTTGGCTACAAAGTTCTTCACTTCATCAACAATGAAGATCAAGAAGCACTTGGTTACAAAATTCTAAGGCGCAAAGACGCAGTAGCTTCTTTCAAAGAGAATAAGGCATCGGTCACCTTTTGCATATGTTCTCCTTGTATTCTCATATGTGATGTCCTCTAAAATAAGCCTTATATAGGTCTAGGGTTGTGAGAAAAGAAATCCCAAAGACACATTCATGAATTCCAAAAAAACAGATCAGAATTTCTGTTTCTTTCTTAAACCTCGATAGATAGGAGGTGTCGAGGGGAAAGAAATTTGCTCGATCGATCGACCTAGCTATCGAGAGGTGTCGAGATTGCGATAAGAAGCAACTGAAGAGCTCGACAGATAAGCCAGGTGTCGAGAGGTGTCGAGCAGCTATCGAGTTTTAAAATTCAGCACTTTCTCACTTGATTCTTAGACAGACTTGCATGGCTTTAACACTTGAACTTGAAACAAGATTTCTTGAAGTATTAAACACATCCTAGATCTACCCAAATACAAGTAAAGTGTGTTTTGTCAAAAGATTAGCCAATTACATAAAATAGGGACATGTTTCTAACAAGTGAAACACATATGTCCTAACATTAATAATACTAAAAAATATTTAATATGTTTGTAAAAAATATATAGTTACGTAAATTAGAAACAAAACATTATAGAAATGTCCTAATTAACCTAATGCGGAATACATAAATTACAACCGAAACTTTTAAACATATTCAAAATAAAAATGAGCTATAACCCTCAATTCGAAAGAAACAAAACCTCTTGAATTCCTCTACTTTCCTAAAAAATCAAGGCTAAACATAATTTAAATAAGTAATTGAGTTGTAACGTTTATGGACTAGACTAACTAAATGACGACAACAAATTAAAAATACCTTCACCTATTCCTGCAAGATAGGTCATATATCAAACACTTGCTTGAAAAAACCATTAGACATATAACCATGTTAATCATAAACATACTTATAAACAAATAAATCATAACTGTATTTATAAATAAACATATATGCAACAATAATTATTTAATTCAAACGTTTCTTCAACTTAACCGATACTAATAATCATCTAATGTTTATTATGTTATATGAAAAGGTTAATTGGTTAGATAATATCAATATCAACTCAATATTATATATATATATATATATATATATAGACACACACACAAAATACCTTATTTAGAAAAAAAAAAACATATAAATAAAATAAATTACATCTTAAATAAGAAAATGTTTTTAAAACACTCATCTTGAAACCTTTCATTCAGAAATCAATTAATATGGATTGTTTCAAGTTCTTTGAGAATCCCTTGTCATACCTCCAAACTTTTATTTATTATTTTTTTGGAAAGTGATTTGATGGTGTATAAAGTGAAACACAAACAAGTTATTCATAAGATTTTTATTATTTAACTCAAAACTTGTAAAATATGACTAACAACAACAACATACACTATTTTTGGGCTAAGCTACGCTTTGAAATAATATGGGTCTGATGTAGTTATTCGAGTGGGCTGAACATCACCTCAAAACTATAAGTTTCTTATTTGTTCCCAACGTTGTACTAATTATCTACAAACCAATAACAACAACCATGCCATCCCCTTTAAACATTTGTATTTGACATCTAAGCTAAGCCATATCATGTGTTACACAATTCATAGTATGGAATTAAAGATGAAAAAATGAATTTTTGATTTGAAATAAAACTATCTTTTCCCCTTTCAGTGGCTATCTAGATCAAAATTCTAAACATATATATATATATATATATATATATAAAACTATACCGAGAACAAAATTTGAAACAACTTTTATTTTAAACCTCTAAATAAAACCATAAATTTATAGTTCGAGATCAACGTCTATAATAATGATGCCAAAAAGGTAGTGCTAAACATAATTCTAGCAAATAATTGAGTTACAATTTCACTGAAGGATTAAAGAGGATCATAGAGTTGAATTTTGGGGTCATTTATTTATTAATTTTTATCGCCTCTGTGTCTGAAGTTGTTGTTAAGATAATTGGTATGGATTTTTTAGTGCTGAAAGGATGGTCACAAAGATAATCGAATTTCAATAGAATATGTAAATCTTCAACTTAGTTGTTGATTTGCTTCCTCCAACTTAGAATTTCACTATTAGTATGAGCATGACCCACGTGATAGAGGCCCTCGATACAGTTTTTTTAAACCATAATTTTGTTGTTAATGATTTTATCAGTAAAATACATGAAAAAAGTCCAAATAGTAATTAACAATATATAGAACACCGATAAGCTATCAACTTACTTCAATTTTTGTCACTTCTCTGATATTTGGTGCTAAGAAGATGGAAATGAATCTTGGGAACCATGCTAGAAACAATAATAATAGGGTTTTTGAAGCATTTTCATATAGGGCACCTTCCGGTTGCATGAGAAAGGAGGTGCCTAAGTTGATGTAGCCAGTAAAAAGAATAGGTGCAAAATGTGTGAATTTGAAGAAACAATTGAATTAAATAATTATTGTTGGGGATATGTTTATAAATATGGTTGAGATTCATTTGTTTATAAGTACTAGATATAGGCATGTGCATTGCACAGTTTTTTTTTTTTTTTTTTTTTTTTTTTTTTTTTTTTTTGTTGTTGTTGTGTTGCATGAGAACTCTTTCAAGTTTTAGTAAGAAATTGTGAATAACTAAAAAAAATTAAAAATGAATAAATAGACATTAATAGTGAAACAATAATAATATTTAACTCTATTATTTGAGTGAATGAGGTTTTGTAAAAATCCATAGAACTCTTTTTATACATAATATAATAACATTATGTTTCAATATCTTGGAATAGTTTTGGTATGCAAATTTTGTGGACCTCATGGGTCTGGTTTCTAGCTGTAGCTTGGTAGGGCCATGAAAAAATGTTCTATGGTTTTTTGGTGTTGGTGGAGCATGTCAAGGTAATAGTTTGTAGAAGGATGGTGCAGCTCACCAAAAAAAAAAAAGTATAGGAAGTTATTTGTGAAAGGGGTACAAAAATTATGATTAACAAATGAATCTTTTAATTATACTTATAAACATATCAACCATAATAATTATTTAATTCAAATGTTTCTTCAAATTCACCCATTCTAGTGTTTATATGTTATATGTAAAAGGTTAAACGATTAGATAATACCAATACAAACTTAGTATAAGAAGGTAACGATTGAATGAGATGAATGGTAAAACAAAGTGAAAGTTCAAAAAACAAAAGAAAAATAGAAAAAAAAAAGAAAAAAAAAGAAAAAAAGAAAAAAGAAAAAGGAAAGGATGTTGATGACGTGGTGCATGAAGGAAAAACATACAAACATGTTCTCATGTTATAGATTCAAGGGTTTTGGTTCTTACCTTTTTGGGTTTAGTATCAAACTCTAACTAAAGCCCGATGGAGCGAAAACAGTCTACCATGACTCTTTCCATGACCTTTGTAGCATTTCAAAAAAATTTCAATGGCATTTGAGTCAGTAAAATCCACAAGTATGGGTATTCTATGTGATGTTTACATGTTAAGGCACATGACTTTGAGAATGGAATCTTGAGACTAGGGATAGCCTTAATGAGAATGTGTCTCTCTTATCTTCTGAATGCACACTTAAACATAAATTTAGGTGTCTTTAATAGATTAGGGATTTTGTTCTCTTATATTTGTGCACACCAAAAAACCCTATTGCAATGGGCTAGCCACACGGGCGCCTAGGAGTCTAAATGACAACATCATCAAGAGCTTTGCAAAATTAATTGCGAAGCATCCCTTATTATATATAGTACACATATAGCTTCAGAGGCAAAGGGAGGGGGGCTAGGGGGCCACGGCTCCCCTCTACTTTTCAAAAATCCTCAATCCCTCTTGTAGTTTTGGTAATAAAAAAAAAAAAAAAAATTGTGTACATAATTTTGAATAATGTTCCCCTATATTTTTTTCTAAAAACATCAAATGCATTTATATAGTTGACCAATTCATTTTTTGTTCTCTCAAGTTACTTTTATATCATACATACCTCATTAAATTAAAGTGTAATTAATGTATACCATACATAATTTAATTATATTATTTTTATTAAATTGACTTGTAAATTTTTAGACACGTCAAAACTTACTTTTGTTTTTTTTTTTTTTTTTTTTTTACAAATATGAAAAGACTTAATTGATATAAATATTTTTGTTTTGTAAAAAAAATATATCATATGTTAAATCAAAATTACAAACATTTTTCATGTGCAAGCAATAACCATCATAGACTTCACCAGTTTGAGCTAACTGGAACCCACCATCCTCCTTATTATTATAACTATTGAATTATAATTTAGGATAATAATTCTTTCTATTTGTTTTTAAAAACCGATAAATATCATTATGCCCAACACATTAACCTCCCTTAAGAATTCCTTTTCTCTCACTACAACCTCTTTTCTATTGCTCCCTCTACTCCTCGTTTCTTCTCTCAACCATCCAACCCCTTTTCATCCTCAGCTTCTCATATTTATATAATTAGTGGAGAGATTATGATTACCTCCAACGTTAGTGCAATAGGAGGTCCAATGTCGTTAATTGTAAGTGGGTGTTTAGGTGGGAGTGGGGTGTGGTGAGAGTGGCTTTGGAAATGGTTCCCACTTCAGTAGATATGCTCGGCAGAGATATTCAGCAAGGCACTGCCCGACATACAAGAGATGGTGTCCTCGAGCGCCTTTCTACTTGCTCAAGATGTGGTTTGCCGAGCAATGCCCAGGCGGTGGAAGAAGGTGCGTGCTAATTGAAATTATCCACTCGTTAGGCTTTCGAGCAATGTGAGGCCTAGGGTAGTGACTTTTGTGGGCTCGGGCTGGGGCCTTAGGAAGAAAGAGGTTGATGCCATGGCCCACAAATCTAGTGACTATATTCTTCCACATGAACTTCTTAACATCCACGTCCCGAATGTTGGCTTCTCGTCTAGTTCCGGTTAATACTTGCACCTCCTTTGGATTGCTCGGCGACTTAAGATGCTTCATGGCTTCAATCTGGTCGGGATTGACTTCGATTCCCCGGCAAGTGATCAAATACCCTAAAAACTTACCAACTCCTACCCCAAAAGTGCACTTCTCTGCATTAAGGCGCAACTTATGTTGCCAAAGTACTTCAAACACCCCCTGAAGATCCTCAATGTGTTGTACTTCTTGCTTGCTTTTTACTATCATGTCATCAATGTACACTTCAACTGTATGCCCAATTTTGTCCCAAAACATACTCGTCATCATCCACTGATACGTTGCCCCGGCATTCTTTAATCCGAAAGGCATCATGATGTAGTGGTAGTTGGCATCAGTAGAGATGAATGCCATCTTCTCCTAGTCCTCGGCAGCTATGGCGATTTGATGATAGCCCTGAAAGGCGTCTAAGAAACTCATCCTCAGGTGCCCGTAGGTAGCATCCACCAATTGATCGATCTTGGGCATAGGGAACGGGTCCTTTGGGCATGCTCAATTCAAATCCATGAAATCTACACAAACCCTCCATTTGCCATTCTTTTTCCTAACTACCACGGTATTCGCCAGCCACTCTGGGAAGAAGACTTCCTTTATCACCCCGGACTCCTTTAACCTATTAACCTCCATTTTAACTGCCTCGACGTGCTCCTTGGCTTCTATTTCTTGGGAGGAAACGACGGGTCTACATTAAGCCTGTGGACTATGAATTCGAGATCCAACCTGGGCACCTCATACGGATTCTAGGCAAAGACATCTATATTTTGAATGAGAAACAACAACGCCCCTACCCTCTCCTCATCTGCCATATTTATCCCTATTTGAAAATATCTATCAACATCCGGTAATATTTTAACCCTAATCAGTTCCTCGGTACCAACAACCCCCCTTTCTCCTCAAGGCTCCTGTAATTACTATAAAGTCACGACTAGGCACTGTCTAGCCACTTGCTGGCTTCCTCTCACCACAGCAACACCCCGTTCGGTGCAGAACTTAACCTTAACACGCAGGGTTGATGGAACGGCCCCCATTGCATGAATCCATGACCTTCCCAAAATCGATGTATAAGGAGAAAAAAAGGCTACTAATATAAACGTTACAACTACCTCCTTACCTTCCATATTCACGGGGAGGGAAATTTGCCCCTGGGGAATCACTACCCTGCCATCAAACTTAACCAGAGGCGTATCATACTTTAAGAGGTCCTCCTTTTTCAACCCAAGCCCCTTGAACAGGTCGGGGTACATCACGTCAATTCCGCTCCCCTGATCTATCATCACCCTATTTACTAGGAATCCACTTATTCGAGTCGTCACCACCAACACATCATCATGTGGCTGGATCGTTCCCTCTAGGTCATCATCGTCAAAAGTAAGGGGTTCCCGAGCAAATTTCATTTTCTTTTCTTGGGGTTGCTCATCCGAGTAATTTTCTATCGGTTCAATAGTCAATACCCCCTTTCTTGTCACCATCGTACTCCTCGACGCGACATGGATGACTTCAATCACTCCCAGTGGGGGTGGGAGAGGAATTCCTCCTTGCTGGGCTCCCTGCTCGGTACCCTGGTTCCCGGAATCCACCACGATCTCCTTTAAATACCCTGCTTTCACCAACTGCCCTAGATGATCTTTCAACACCCGGCACTACTCAATGGTATGACCCTTATCTCTGTGGTAGGTACAGTACAAGTTCTGGTTCCTCCGGGATGGGTCTCCCCCCATCTTGTTCGGCCATCTGAAGTAGGGCTTGTTCTTAATTTGGTCTACGATCTTGTGCACTGGCTCTTTGAATGCCACGTTCACCTCCCCCATTTGTACTTCCGGCTCTTGCATTCTCAAATCCTTTCGGGGTCTTGGTGGAAAAGCACCCTGCCAAGGACAATTTACCAACAGAGCCTTGCCTTTGCTCTGTAGCTAATCATCCTCGAGGTGTTTATACTCTTCAACGCACCTCATGAGTTGCCTCATATCCTTGGGAGCCTCTTCGTTAATGACTCTCGTAGTTCGAAATCCTCGGGCAGCCCCATTCTAAAAGTGTTTGCTACAATCTTCTCGTTACCCCTTCCAATCTCATTGTAAAGCTCTCAATACCGACTGTCATAACTGAGAAGGGTTTCATCGACCCTCATCTTCATAGATAGTAGCACGTCCACCGGCTGTCGCACCCAGTTGCACGTTACAAACCGGGCACCGAATTCCTGAATTAGCTCGACAAAGTTGTGAATGAAACCTTTTCGCAACCCATTAAACCATCTTAATGCCGTGGGATCGAGGCTTGAGGGAAATGCCTTGCATATCAGTACGTTGTTGCTTGTGTGTAGAGACATCATATGGATATAATGACTGACATGCTCTACCGGGTCAGTTTTCCCATTGTAGGAGTTAAATGGTGGCCGCGTGAATTTGCTCAGCATTGGGGCGACCGAGTGGCTTTGCGTAAGGCGCTGCTCATAGCATAGCGGCATTGTGGGACTGTCGCTCTTCTGGGAAGTCTGAACCCCGGTCGATATACTCGCGTGAGCGTGAACGGTCCCTGTGTCTACGCGACTCTTAGGAATGGGAATGGTCTTTGTGTTGACGAGACTCTCGTGAATGTGAATGGTCCTGACGTCAACGAGAACTGGATTGATTGGACCCAACCCATATCGATTTCCCCCACTATCAACTCTCCTTTCTCGGTCATCTCGGTCCCTTCTTTGGTGCCTACCTCTCACCTCCAACTCCAAATCTCAAACCAGTCTACGTAGCCACTCTAACACCTCATCTCTTTCGTCGAATTGCCCGTGCCTCAAAGCACCTGATATTGTTCGGTCAGTTTGGTGTGACCCTTCTCCAAGGCTGGACCGTTCTTGCTCTAGTTCACGATCCCTATCTTCACATCTCTTGTGCCTTTGTTCCCGCCAGGTGGATCCCTGAGAAGACCCCACAGAACCACCTTCAGCGTTGCCTCTCGAAGGTTTTTTAGACATTTTCCCGAGTATGGGTCTCAGTCGAACCACAGCTTTGTAGGAGATTCCCACAGACGGCGCCAATTGTGCGCGCCAAAAACGAGGTTAATAGGTTGGTCTTCAATTGGGCTAACAATCTATTTGAGATATGGGCTTTGGATTTCCTACTTTAGGTAGTTTCTAGCACAGAGACCCAACACAGTAACCTCCCTTAAGAATTCCTCTTCTCTCACTACAACCTCTTTTCTATTGCTCACTCTACTCCCTGTTTCTTCTCTCAACCATCCAACCCCTTTTCATCCTCAGCTTCTAATATTTATAGCCTAATAATTAGTGGAGAGACTATGATTACCTCCAACGTTAGTGCAATAGGAGGTCCAATGTCGTTAATTGTAAGTGGGTGTTTAGGTGGGAGTGGGGTGTAGTGAGAATGGCTTTGGAAATGGTTCCCACTTTAGTAGATATGCTCGGCAGAGATATTCAGCAAGGTACTTCTCGGTATACAAGAGATGGTGTCCCCGAGTGCCTTTCTACTTGCTCGGGAAGTTTACCGAGCAATGCCTAGGTGGAGGAAGAGGGTGCGTGCTAATTGAAATTATCCACTCCTCAGGCTTTCGGGCAATGTGAGGCTTGGGGTAGTGACTTTTGTGGGCTCGGGCTCGGGCCTTAGGAAGAAAGAGTTTGATGCCATGGGCCACACTGTTGAGTCAGGATCCAAGCCCAGCTGGGCCTGGGTATCACAGTGCTGTACATTTACATATTCACAATTTCTATTCTCTTTCTGTCCCATATATTTTTTCTACAATTTTAATTTTTTTAAGGAAAAGCAATATTAGAAGGTTGTTCATGAACCTTCATGAGTGGAAGTGCATCCATCACGAAGGTTAACGCTATAGTCTAATCCTTGTGGGTTGTTTGGTTAAGAAAATCAGTCGCACCAAGTTTCACTCTGAGTGGCACGAATCAACATTTAAGGATAATACTTTCGTAGGGTGATTCTATAGCATTGTGAGATTGTTCTAAACTTTTTTTTTTTTTTTTTTAATGTTCTTGCAAATTGTTAGAGTTATTATCTATTTTATAAAAACTTATTTATTCACTAAAATATTCCCAACATCTAGGCCTCGTCAATGGGCTGGGCCCGTTTTTACTTGGCCCATGGGTCTAATGGGCTGGGCTTAACGGGCTGTTGACTAGTCAATGGGCTGGGTCGGGCCGGGCTGGATGGAAAAACCCTAGCCCATGGCCCTACCCATGGGCAATGCCCATTTGGGCTTTAGCGAGCTAGGCTAGTAGGGTGGGTTTACTGGGTTCCCACGGGCATTTTTAACAAGTCATCAATGGGGTTATAAAAATTTAACCAAAAAAATTATAATTATATATTATTACAAACTATCAAATTGAACAATTAAATCTTCTAAAAAGATTCTATTAAAAAAATACTAAGACATACCTCTTAAAAAGGTACTAAAATAAGATTAATTAACTTGTATTGATAAGAATAAATAAGTACATTGAATTAAATATCAACTCTTAAAGGAAATATTTGAAGAATAAAATATCAATTCTTAAAGGAAATATATGAAGAATCAAATATCAACTCATTAAGGAAAGAATTTCTTCCAACCAACAGTAAGCTTTTTTTTTTTTTTTTTTTTTTCCTTAAAAGGAATTTCTTCTATAATTGTAACTTGTAAGGAAAGAATTGGAATTTATCAAAGGAAAGAATGACTTTCTTTCCAAAGGCACAGAGGTAGGGCAACAATCGTCTTAGTAACTTTGTTTTAAAAATCAAAGCTACTAGACTAATACCAAAATATATATTTATTATGCATATTGTATCACAATCACTCCAAGTATTTAGTGGTTAGGTGTGTGGTCTTAAAGTTTTTATAATGTCTAAAGTTCAATCCCTCACCCACCCAACCCCAAATTATTTTGTTATAAATTTTGGGCAATGAGTCAAGCTAAAGGGTTGGGCTAATGGGCTGGGCTAACGGGCCGGCCCATCGGGCGCCCATGGGTAAAGAAACCAACTCATAGCCTGTTTCATTGGGCTACTGGGCTGCCCACGGGCTTCAATATTACCGGGCCGGGCTGCCTATTAGCTTGGTGGGCTAGCGGGCTACTGGGCCAGCCCATGGGTCATGGGCTATTTGATGACCGTTACCAACATCATGTAATTTGGCCACCTTAATCTAGAAGACCAGTTCCTATTTGCCAAAGTGGGTTCTTAACACGTTCTCACTTTGTAATTTAACTTCAAAACTTAGATCAATTGTTACATTTAATAGAATGCAATAACTAGGATAAATTTTTTTTAAAAGAAAACTATGTGCTTTTCATAAATTGTAGTTACGACCAAGGCTTTATAATTTTTTCAATAAACCTACTAACCATAGTTAGTGTATAATTAGTTTAGGATTTAGCCTCTTATATATACACATGTTATGTAATTGTAACATAGGATTTGTACTACACTCTCATATATTAAAGATGTAACCATTAAGGGTTTTTTCTCTGTGTACGTTGGCTGTAAGGCTGAACCACACAACCCTCATATACATGTTATTGTATTGCTCTATTTTATACTTTAGCTTCTGCATCTATTTTAACATATTTAATATGGTATATCAATGCAAATATTTAGGATAGAGTAGTAAATGAATTTATTCATTTTTTAAGTTAAGAACCCCACAACTTCACTAATCTCTAAAAATAAACTATCTAGGATTTTGAAAATTTAGGAATTTGGCATTTTGGGATGTTCTATGCCAGTTAAGTGTCTCCTACTTTTTCATCTTCCACTATTTCTTATCAAAGATCTCTCTTTGTCAAGACCAAAACTTACCAACCATCATCTCTCATTGCATTCAACCGTTTGAGTCGTTTGTAGATTTTTTTTTTAATTGAAAACACTCATAATTTTTGAGTTTGTTTCTACTCGAATTTTAAAAAAAAAAATTGAAAATGTATATTAAAGAAAATAATTTTCTAAATTTTGTAACAAAAATATGAATATGTATGTTAAAGTAACTATAGCAAGAAGTTTCAATCACTCATTAATTTTATTTTTATTTTATTTTTATATCTAATATTTTTTACCCATTCATATTACAGGAAAATGCTAAAATATTTATAATGTAAAATTTTACTATTTATTAAAAAAAATAAAATTGTCATAGTTATTTTTATATGGAATTTGTATAATATGTTTTTAGTGTTTAATTATTTTCTGTAATATGATGTTATTGTCTTGTTAAAACTCTTTTTAAATCTTTTTGAATTACACGGCTTAAACAAAAACTGTCCTATGCAATCCATACATAATCTTACCATGATTATTTATTATTTGGTAAAATTTAAAATTCTAGTTATTACTCAACTAACTTTATTTCTTATTTTATATATGGATAAAGTTTAGTTACAAATTGGTTGTAGTCTAAGACTACAACCTTACTCAATATCTTCATTATTAGAGATGAATTTTGAAAAATCTACCATTGGATTACATCTTCTTCTAATATCCTTCATACTTGCAAAATTTCTATGTTAGGACATATGTGTTTCACTTGTTAGGAACATATGTCACTATTTTATGTAATTGGCTTATCCTTTGACAAAACGCACTTTACTTGTATTTGAGTAGATTTAGGATGTGTTTAAATACTTCAAGAAACCATGTTTCAAGATCAAGTGTTGAAGCCTTCAAGTCTGTCCAAGAAAACAAGCTGATAGTGCAAATTCATTAAAGCTCGAAAGCTGCATCTATGGAGCTTAAGAAAGCTGTTCAAGCCCTGTGTGCTTGACACCTGCTCGACACCTACTATCTATTGAGGTTTAAGAATTTCAGAATTCTGATCTAATTTTCTTGGGATCTATGAATATGTCTTTGGGCTTTCTTTTCTCCTAACCCTGGACATATAAAAGGATTGTTTTAAGGGCCGTCAAACAGTTCACAAGTTGCACAAGCATTGAGCAAACTTTGTTCAAGCAAATTGTGACTGGAGACGAAGTTCTTGCCCTAGTTCATCTCCTTCTCTTGAAGAAGTTGCTGTGTATGTGCACCGTAGGGTTTTGTGACCAAGCATCTTCTTGATCTTCATCGTGTGGATGAACTTAAGAACTTTGCAACCAACAATCTTCTTAGTTGGTGATTGAAGTCACGTACTAGGATCCGCGCAATTGGTTAGTCACGTACTTTGGAGTCGTGCATCAGAAAGGGGAACTGTCACTACAGACCAAGTTTAATTGGGTATTGGGGTAAGGGTTCAACTGTAGGTTGGTAAGGTACTTTGGATTCCTTTACTTGTAACCGCTTGTTGTGATAATAGTGGAGTTTCGGGAGTGGTGACCTGAAAATCACCTGGTGGGGTTTTTGCCGTTAGGTTTTCCTTATTCGTAAACAAATCACCGTGTTATTTATTTTCCGCTGCATAATTAGTTTATTGGTGATTTGTTTGTACTACCACACGTTTGCATGATAAATTGATTAATTAATAACTTGGCTAATTAATTAATTAATTCCTATCACAAGGGGCCATTCAGTTTGTGGCCTATCAAGTGGTATCAGAACAGGCACACTCTGATTAGGGTTTAATCTTTACTGTGTTGATCCATTGACCCCTGTTTGTCATGGATAGAGGACAGTCATTAATCATACCTCCTTTATTTGATGACACTAACTATGCATACTGGAAAGTACACATGAGAGCTTTCTTGTAGTCTTTAGATGAGAAAGTGTGGCAAGCTGTGGAGATAGGCTGGACTAAGCCTACAGAGGCACCAGCCGATTGGGATGATGCCCAGATTAAGGCAGCAAACTTCAACAGCAGAGTATTGAATGTGTTGTTCAGTGTAGTCACCAATGAGGAGTTCAAGAAGATATCCTCAACTGAAATTGCCAAGGAGGCTTGGACCATCCTCCACACAACCTATGAGGGTACAAAGGCTGTCAAAGATTCAAAACTTCAGAGGCTCACTACAAGCTTTGAAGAGATAAAAATGGAGGAGGATGAGTCATTCGATGAGTTCTATGCCAAGCTAAAGGACATAGTGAACTCAGCCTTCAATCTTGGGGAAACCATTCCTGAACCCAAGATTGTAAGGAAGTTGCTTAGATCTCTACCCGAGAGATTCCATGCCAAGATCACGGCAATAGAGGAATTAAAGGATATTGATAAGATTCCTTTGATTGAGCTAGTCGGAAACTTGCAGACCTACGAGTTAGGATTGACAAGGATTGGCAAGACGGGTAAAGGCAAGAGCATGGCACTGAAGGCCAAGAGCAGTGAGACAGATGAGTCTTCTGATGATGAAGATTCCAAGATGAAGTCCTACATCACCAGACAGTTTAAGAAGTATATGAAGAACGTAAATGGAAAGGGTTTCGACAAGTACCGCAGGCAATCCAGTTCTTCTCAATTCAAAGGCCAAGACAAAGGGAAGAAAGATGCTAAGGAAGGTGGTCAGTACATTGTTCCTGCAGGACCTAAGTGCTTTGGGTGTCAAGGCTTCGGTCACATGAAACATGAGTGTCCTACATATCTTAAGAGCATTGGGAAGAGCAAGGCACTTGCTGTTACCTTGAGTGACACCGAGCCTAAGGATGATTCCGACAATGAGGATGACGGAATCTTAAATGCCTTCACAGCCACTGTTAATCCTACTGATGGGATTGTCGAAGATGTGGTTGAAGAAGAGGAATTGGTGGAATCTAAGTTTGAAAAGATGGATGATCAAGATGACATTCTTACAGCCTATGAAAAACTGTACAAGCTTTCTGAGAAGCATGAGAAACTGTATAGGCTAACCACCAAGAGGCTCAGTGATGTGGAACTTGACCGTGAGGAGCTTTCCATAAAGTTTGATGAGGCTAATCAGACTATCGGAGTACTGAGGTTTGAAAACAATTTCTTGGCTGAGAAGACCAAGAAGCTTGAAGCAGAGCTGTTTCAAGTCAAAACTCAATTGGAAAGGACTTCAAGCGTAAAGCTTGATGAGATGCTCAGCATTTAGAAATCTGCTTCAGATCGAACAAGCTTAGGGTATGGTCTTTCTTCCTCTAATATTGCTTCTTCTAGTACTACTGTTTTTGTTCCTCCTGCTAATAATGTTAAAATTGAGAACAATGAGATTAAAACTGAATTAGCTAGTGAGAACATAGACAAGGGTAAATCTATCTTAGGAGCACTCCTTAAGCTTGAGAAGAAAGATGTTAAAAACCCTAGGGCTAAGAAGGCTAACTCTTAAAAGCCTAAACAAAAGAAGCAGCATCTCTGTCATCATTGCGGAGCTACCGGTCATACTCGACCAAATTGCTACAAGTGGCTTACCACTCAACAAAGCAACGGCATGATAGCATCTAGGAACCAGAATAAGCTTAAATCCTCTCTTGCTCCCCTTGGAGATCTTCTCAAAGCCCTCATGTTCTTCTCAAACTTGAATGGTTTTAATTTTTCCCCTTCACCGTCGATTCAAGGGTATAATCAAAGGAAATGTTCTTCCAGGGTGTGGAAGGAAAAGGACTCCAAGTGATTCTATCACTTTTCTCTTTTACTCTCTCTCTTCTTGTTTTTGTGTGTGCATTGCTAATGTGTTTTGCTTTTAAGTTTTGAGTCAGTCTAGTTTTTATGCTTTGGTTGTTTAACATGTTTTTATTTGGTTATTTTTCAGTTATTTTTCAGTTTTGCTTTGTTTTTTTTTTTTTCATATAAAAATAAAATAAAATTTTTTTTTTGAAAAATCAGAAAAATGCAAAAACAGTGTGTGTTATGTGTACATTGGTACTTGTGTACTTTGGATGGCCATTGAAACAAAGTCTTCTAAACTTTGTATCATTTGTACCTTAGATGAGCATCTCAATGCACAACTAAGCAAGTGAGTTTTGTGGCTCTTGTTAGTAATGAGTAAGATTAAGTTATCTCTTGTACTTAACACTCGTATCACTCTTTTTGACGGGAAATACTAAAAAATCCTAAGAGAAAGGCATTAATAACCATCTCACCGCTGTTGCCCGCCAATCATAATGTGACACTTGTATGCTTCGGCATAGCAAAAGTGCAGTGTCAATGACATTTGTGTGCTTCGACATAGCAAAATTGGAATGTCAAAAGCTTAACATAATTGGGTATTTCTTTTCTATCCCTTATATGCCCATGCATGATTTGCTTAAAAAGAAAAATATGCAAAGAAAATAAAAAGCAAAAAGATCAAAAATGCTTTAAAAATGATTGCAAGCGTGTATTCTAGGAGATGTGGGAGTTATAGGATGTACCTCGAAGGTGATAGTCTCCATCAAGCAGTTATGTTTGTGTGTGAGTTAAAGTGATTTTCTCATATTTCAAATCGTCATAAGATGTATACACTTATGCAATCTTGCGATGTTTTTCACACACAAAACATGCAATATTCTTTGCTACTCTTGATACATGTGCGGGTACAATGTGATTTGGCCATCACAAGGTTTTACATGTATTAATGTATGCTCACTAAACTGTCTTGACTTGTTTTTGAAATATAAAATTGGTTAGACTTGTTTAGTGTGTGTGTGTGTGTGTTTTTGAAGATCCATGTGCTTAAAATTTTTTATTAAGAGATGATTTTGAGAGCTTAATATGTTGATTGGATCTTTGGTTTAGTTGCATGTTGGATTGCATTCATGTCTGTGTTTTCCACATCTCGAAAAACTGCTTTTAAAAAGCTAGCTCGACACCTCCTCAATACCTCCTCGATACTTGTTGTCTGTCGAGCTTCGTCAGCTTTTTCTTATTGTAATCCTGACAGCTTCTCTATACCTGGTGGATCGATCGAGAATGTTTCTGCATCCTCGATAGCATCTCGACACCTGGTGGATTGATCGAGAATGTTTCTACCTCCTCAATAGCATCTCGACACCTGGTGGATCGATCGAGCTTCTGTTCTTGTATCTGATGATTTGTTCCTCGACACCTCCTCAATACCTGTATCTGTCAAAGAACATTTTTCTCGATACCTTCCTCAACACCTCTCGACACCTTCATCTATCGAGATTTATTGATGCACTATTTAATCTCCCTGTGCGATTCGAACCTCATTTTGTTCAATCTCTCTCTTGATACTTCTCTGTTTTCTCTCCCAAACTATCTCATCTCACTCCAATCTTTGTTCCTCAAGGTTTCTTCAAGCTTTTTCAAGATTTTCTTCACTTGGTAAGCTTCTAATCCTTTCATATTCATGCATTTCATGTTTTGAAACCTAGGTTTTGGGGTTTTTGAAAAATTTTGGGGTTTTTCAAAATTGATGAGTTATTATTGAAATTTTGGGATGGGTTTTCACTTAAATGAGTTTAAAACCTCATACATTGCATCACATTAGCATTATAATAGTATTGTCATGCATTTAAATGTGTGCTATCTGTTTGTGTGCTGATAGGGTTGGATTGGGCTAAACCTATGATGAAATTTCTTTTGCATGTCACATGTTCATGCATTTCCCATGCATACGTACTCTCTTTTCAATATACTTGTTATATTTGAAATTGCTTGGGACTTTTCTGATTGTCTTTTTTTTTTTGCCTCTCTTTCTGTTTACGATTAGTCGTGTCTATGGCACCTCAGCGTAAATCTACTCCAGCTCGGAACCCTCTTCGTTCCGGCGCTTCTTCATCCTCTGATCCTATTCTGTCTCATATTCGGTTCCGTGATGATGAAGCCTTCAAGGCATTCTCGGAGAACTTTTCTAGACGAGGCATTCATTCGGAACGCCAAGTCATTCTGTCGGGCTTTGCCGACATCGACCTTCCCACTGTCATTCATAGTCAGGGATGGGAGTCATTGTGTGACGTCCCAGTCACCTGTCCTCTCGTGCTTATCCAGGAGTTTTACTCCAACATGCACGGGATTGATCGTTCAGTACCTTTTTTCTTCACTTGCATTCGAGGTACACGCATTCCTATCACACCGTAACTTGTTACGGATGTGCTTCGGGTCCCTAGGATAGTGTTTCCTGACTATCCTAGTTGTGAGCGTTTGAGGACTGTGTCCAGGGATGAGCTCATGTCTGCTTTCTGTGAGTGCCCTTTTGTTTGGGGTGAGCGCCAGTTTACACCATGTAGACCTTTTGCTAAAGGTCCTAGATTCATGAACATGGTGATGACCTTTGTTTTGCATCCACTCTCTCACTACAACTCCATTCCAGAGCCTCGTGCTTGATTTTTGCTATCTCTTCTTGAGCATCTTACTATAGACTTCCCTTCTCATTTCATTCTTTCTATTATAGATATTCATCTAGATTCGGCATCCCAT
The DNA here is from genome assembly GCF_932294415.1 of Quercus robur. Taxonomy (NCBI): domain Eukaryota; kingdom Viridiplantae; phylum Streptophyta; class Magnoliopsida; order Fagales; family Fagaceae; genus Quercus; species Quercus robur. The sequence continues at coordinate 82,897,957 of NC_065538.1, read as the reverse complement.
GATAAGCTCATCTTTCCTTCCGCTATCACGAGGATCTTACGCCACTTTTCTGTTCCTTTTCCCTCTTCTGACCATTTCACCATCATGTGTGCCATAGATTATGCTACCGTTAAACGTAATGAGGCCCAGTTTCGGTCGAGGCAATCGGATTCAGCAGCTTCTCCCTCCCATTCAGCTCCATCCCGTTCTACTCCATCCACATCCGCTCCTTCCTCTTCTTCGGGCAATGTGACTTTAGGAGACATCATCGCGCAGCTGCAGCGCATGGATGCTCGCCTAGATACACTCTTTACAGAATTGTATCAGGTGAACGTTCATGTAGGTCGTATTGCATGGCGACAGGCGTCCATAGGTGGTTTTACTTCTGAGGCTTCTCCTCCACCACCTCCTCCCGTGACTTTTGATTCTGAGGATGAGGATGATGATGATGGTGATGACGATGATGCTGATGGAGATGCTAGCTCTACTGATGAGATGTCTACTTGACACTCTTACCCTTTGTCACTCGTGACAAAAATGGGGAGTAGTTTTGGATACAAGAGTAGTCATTCTTAGGGGGAGAGTTAGTATAGGACCATTTTGTTAGAGGGAGTGTTGATATGTTTTGAGGGATGTAGTGAGGATAGTATGTATCTTTTCTTTTCTTTCTTTTTAGATACATTATTCTTGTACATGAGATCTTGTGACCATTTATAGACATACATTGTACTTTACTCCTATTTATATTGATGTATGTTTTTCTTTCATCTACCCCTTCATGTGTTGTTTCTTTTCTCCCTTTATACAGATGCTTCTTATTACTTGTATGCAATCTATTATTTCTGTTTCACACAAAGATGCCGTGATGAGTTTTGTTTAAAGTGTTTCGGAAATACAGGTTGTCAAAGTCTACTTGCCATAAACTCTCTTCTTGCAAAGTTTTTCAAGAGTTTGTGTTAGGATAGATTTTATTGTATTCAACAAGTGAGTATGAGTTGAGTGATTTATGACTTCTCTCATATGTTCATTTGTTTGTTGTGGTTTTGTCATGGATTGCCAAAGGGGGAGATTGTTAGGACATATGTGTTTCACTTGTTAGGAACATATATCACTATTTTATGTAATTGGCTTATCCTTTGACAAAACGCACTTTACTTGTATTTGGGTAGATTTAGGATGTGTTTAAATACTTCAAGAAACCATGTTTCAAGATCAAGTGTTGAAGCCTTCAAGTCTGTCCAAGAAAACAAGCTGATAGTGCAAATTCATTAAAGCTTGACAGCTGCATCTATCGAGCTTAAGAAAGCTATTCAAGCCCCGTGTGCTCGACAGCTGCTCGACACCTACTATCTGTCGAGGTTTAAGAATTTCAGAATTCTGATATAATTTTCTTGGGATCTGTGAATATGTCTTTGGGCTTTCTTTTCTCCTAACCCTAGACATATAAAAGGATTGTTTTAAGGGCTGCCAAACAGTTCACAAGTTGCACAAGCATTAAGCAAACTTTGTTCAAGCAAATTGTGACCGGAGACGAAATTCTTGCCCTAGTTCATCTCTTTCTCTTGAAGAAGTTGCTGTGTATGTGCACCGTAGGGTTTTGTGACCAAGCATCTTCTTGATCTTCATCGTGTGGATAAACATAAGAACTTTGCAAACAACAATCTTCTTAGTTGGTGATTGAAGTCGCGTACTGGGATCCGCGCAATTGGTTAGTCACAAACTTTGGAGTCGTGCATCAAAAAGGGGAACTGTCACTACAGAATAAGTCCAATTGGGTATTGGGATAAGGGTTCAACTGTAGGTTGGTAAGGTACTTGGGATTCCTTTACTTATAACCACTTGCTGTGATAATAGTGGAGTTTCGAGAGTGGTGACCTGAAAATCACCCGGTGGGGTTTTTGCCGTTATGTTTTTCCCATTCGTAAACAAATCACCGTGTTATTTGTTTTCCGTGCATAATTAGTTTATTGGTGATTTGTTTGTACTACTACGCGTTTGCATGATAAATTGATTAATTAATAACTTGGCTAATTAATTAATTAATTTCTATCACAAGGGGTCATTCAGTTTGTGGCCTATCATTCTAGAAAATTAAAGATCAATAGCTATGTTATCAATAAAATGTTTAAATTGCAAGTTCTTGTAGTTTAAAATTATGCATAAAATATAAGTTTATAGATCATATGGTAAATAACACCTAATTGATACAAAATTTGACATATGTATTAAGAGCATAAACAACATGCAATTCAACGATTAGATTTTCAAAATATATAGTAATATTTATTTTATTGAGTAAGGTTGTAGCCTAAGGTTACAACTAATTTTATAGCTAAAATTTTGTCCTTTATATATTTATGTATTATTTCAAGTCTTTGTTCTCTTATTTTTGTTAAAAAGAAGATAAAAATTAAAAAAGAACATGTTTAAACTTTTTAAAAAAAAATTTTAATTTTTGCAACAAACAAAACTATAGGTAAATCCAATTCGTGAAAGATCGAATATATGTGTTATTAAAGCCCATTTAGGCTTAACTCATTTCTGCTCTAAACCCCACTGGATCAAACCTGAACCTAGTTTATCCAAACCATTTACCAGGTTTAAGTCTATCCATTGATTGTAGATAGGGTGGCCCCATCATTAATGCACCCTTTATACAGGTTACCCACCCGTCTAATAACTACTATGTGAACATCATCAAAATCGTTTGGAAGCTTTGATTTCAACAAGTGGGAAAGTAATGACACAAATTAGAGGTAGATGCTCGGAAAGAAAATCTCCCAATCCCATCCATAATATTACCCCACTTTAATGGGAAATTATTTTGAACCCATCCTCATCTCTTTTTTGTTTTTAAGCTTTGAAAGCCACTCCTGCCAAGTGAGGACAATGACCATTCATAAAAACAATAATCAGTAATCACATATATAGTGTATGCGTAAGAAATGGGCCATGGGATGACTGATTAAAGACTAGTCTAGCCTTTGGTGGCCAGAGAAGAGAACAGCTATGATGAAAATAGTTTTCTTGGTGTTATTTGAGTGAAAAGATCTATGCATTTAGAATGCAATGGACGAAAAAAAAAACAAAAAAAAAAAAAAAAAAAAAAAACAAACAAAACAAAAAAAACAAACAAAACAAAACAAAAAAACAAAAAAACAAAAACAAAAGTTACAATAATTTTACAATATTCCCAAATTAACATGCCACATAATTTAAATTAGAAATTATTGTAACTTTTTGTTATATCTATTGTATTACTCATATCAAAGTGAGAATCAACAACAAAAATGAAACATTTCAAAAGATGAATGCCATATTAAAATATGCGAAAAAGTTGAGGATTAAGTGTGCATTTGAGAACAGTTTATATTTTCAAAATATGTAGTTATGTTAAATTTTTATAATCTTAGGTTACAACAAAGTTTGTAGCTAAATTTTGTTCCAGTTTATTTAGCTTTTTGCTATTTTGTTTACTGAATGCATTCCAAAGTATGTTTGTATTTTGAAAAAAAGTTATAAAAAGTGAAGAAAACTTAATTTTTGTAAGGTTGAATTCATTCAATCATGTGTTGGCTTTATTTCGTGCCAAATTTGCTTGTAATTCAACAATTAGATACCCTATATTTAGGTGAGATCATGTAAGGGTTGTGTGTAAGAAAGTGCGACAAATTCAAGTGTGTGTGCAATCAAGAGCTTTACTCGCGAGTGACTCGTAACTGAGGACTCGCCAAAGTGCCACACATGTGAAGCATGTAGGAAGTTGAAGAGTCATGACAGCTAGAGAACTACAAGACAAAAGTACAATCTGGACTTTTTAGTTATCTGGCGACTGGAACTCACGACTCATCCCAGTCGCGAGTCACTCGCCAGAACCCCCTGTTTTGTAGAAAAGTGACTTTTCACATTCTATCTCATACCCTACTATAAATACCCTTATACCCATGAAATGTAGAGAGATTCTAAAGAGAATTTTGAGAGATAAACCCTAGAGAAAAACAAGATTGACTCATCTACAATCTTAGACATTTGATTCTCCAAATTCATTACTCTCATCCTCTCCATTGTCATACTTTTGAGAGGATACTTAGCCAAATCCTTACCTAACCATATCCATATCAGTGAGAATGTTATTTAGTGCTTGGGAAGCAGTTCAAAGAGGACCAATTCATTTTGGTTGATGCAATGGGCTTATTGCAGGATTCAGAAAACTAGAAAAGACACGGTTAGGCTTAACCTTGTCGGAGCAAGAAGCTTGGAGGACTTAGGTGCATCGGGTAGATTAGACTTGGAGAGTCTATTGCTATTCATGTATCCCAATTTATTTTCTAGTGGATCATTTTACCGCTTAGAGGGTGTCAGAGAGTCTTTTTGCCAAGTTCTTCGGTTTCCTCTTTGATAACACTTGTCAGTGTTATCTTTGTGTTTGCATCTCTCTTCCTCACTCTTTTCCTTTTTAATTGTTGTTGTGGTTGTGATTAATTATGGTTTAGAGTGTTTTACCAATTTGGGTATCGCTTGTACTTATCATTCCGCACATATATTGTTTGAGTATAAGCTTGTGTTGGTAATTTTGAATTTGGGGGTCTAAAAATTCACTAGTGTTTTACACACCAAGTGAACTTTCAATTTTTTTAATAAAAGTTATACCCTTAGGCTACAACCAAGTTTGTAGCTAATTTTGTTCCAGTTTATTTAGCTTTTTGCTATTTTGTCTACTGAATGTGTGCCAAAGTATGTTTGTATTTTGAAAAAGAAGTTATAAAAAGTGAAGAAAAAGTGAGTTTTAAAAATTTGTACATATATATATATATATATATAGTTTCAACCTATGATGTCTGTTTCTAATGAATCTACTCTTTATTATCAGACCAAGACATTAATCAGTTTTGGTGTAGGTGGGGATTGATCCCTATATCTCTTATTAAACCATTAGAGACTTTACCAATTGATCAAATTGAAACCCACTAAATATTTGTACATAAATTTTAAAAAGTAGCTAAAAAGCTAGACCAAAATAGGCAATAAATGTATAATTAAACCTAAATTTTATTCTTATTCATCATTTTAAAACGTAATGTAAAGAGTTCTACTATTATAATAAAAAATCTCACAATATGTTTTCAACAAGTTGAGATGTTAATTTACCGTATGTTAAAATATAATAAAATTATACCCCAAACTCGCAACAGTTCAAAATATGATTATTGTAAAGTGAGATTTTGTTGTGTTTATGAAATTTCTCTAATTAAAAAAAAAAAAAAAAAAAAAAAAAAAAAAAAAAAAAAACTAGCTATTTATTTATTATATTATTGATTTGACATCAATCACATTTATAGATATTTTGATTTAGGCTCTGATCATTTCATATTTAAAAATCTCCATACTCTTTCACATTTGTGTTCATGATGGGTGATGTTTATTATACACACCCTAATATACTTAAGTTTACACACACTCATAAAATGCACTAAAATTGTAACTCACGATTTCAATGGATATTAGAGGTGTGTATAATCATGTGTGTGACAAAATGTGTGTAATAGTATTTATACTACCTAATATACAAGTGTCATGTGAAACATTTCACATTAAGAAATGAGAAGGCCAGGGCTATCCAAGCAAACCGGCAAACCAACCAAACCGACCCGCCATAGCCCAATCCAACGCCTCCGGTGGTCAGTGCTGGTCTCAACCCTTTGAAATCGACTCAATGAGTTGTGTGGCGGTTTCCTCTTCTAATACCCAAGCCCACCCGACCCGACCTAGAAACCCATCAAACTAGGTTGAATCCACCCAGATCCGGCAAAGATAAGGCCTCCTCTGCTTAGATCCGGCCACATTTGACCCTCTTCCACTAAGATCCGGCCAAATTTGGCATAGATCCGCTAAGATCCAGCCATGTTTAGTACAATTCCACTGAGATTTGGCCACATTTGGCACAAATTTTTCCAAATTCGACCACGTCAATCTCTTCTCAGCTCAGATCCAGTAATATTGTGCTCTTCTCTACTCATTCAGACAAAGTCGTGCTCTCCTCTGCTTAAATCGCCGCCACCACCACTTCTTACTCAGTTTCGCTCAAATCATCCAATTGTCTACCTAAGCCCAATCCAACTTGACCCATGTTAATTGGTAGTCAGTTGTAGGTCCTATCATCTTCCACTCGACTTGAGCTCGTTGGTTTCAGGTTGAGTTCAAAACTAACCTGAATCGACTCATGTACAGCCCTATAAGAAACAAATAGTTGATACATAATAGAGAGATAATATCTCATGCGCCTAGGGCATACACTATTTTTCCCTTAATAGTTCAATGAATCTGTGACTGCACACCACATGTCAAGATGGATACAAAAAGGCTACGGCCCATTGGAAAAGTATTGAGAGCTTCTTCTTGGAACTAGTAGAGAGTACAAGTTATCATGCGTAGTCCATGATTGTGGATGTGGTCCAGGTTCTTGTCTCCTATAAAAGTCTCCAAGATTGTGGGTCCAAGTTCTTTGTCCCATTGAAAGTCTTTTTTTCTTTTTAGTCCCATTGAAAAGTCTTGGCTCTTGCCACTCATATGTTTCTCATCCTTTCATTTTTGTCTCACAATGGTCTTGATGCATTCAAATGTCTCATCTATGAACCATGCCCCATTATTGTGGTCACAGTTTGGTTTCTTCTTGCAGAAAAGTCTCTAAATATATAAATAGATAGATAATTATGTGCCTCTTTGGTTCAGTTTTGCAGCGCAAAAAGCACGTTAGCTAACTTAAAAAGTAAAACGGTGTGTTTGGTATTATATATATATATATATATATATATATTAGTAATTTACATATTAAAAGACACTTTATAAGTGCTAGTCAAATTCTCAAGTTTTTCAGAATTAAAGATTCATACTACCTTCGTTATAGGAACCATAACAAATATTGAACATCCAAGAAATTACTATACATATTTGAATCATTTACTTAACTGTTGTTTTATAATTTATTTAATTAAAAATGTTAGTAAATTGATGTAGATGTCTTTTTTTTTTGTTTTCTTTTCTCTTTTTACTTTTTTCTTTTTTTACTAAAGCCACAAGTCAATTAATTTTCCCCTAATCTTAATTTAAACTCATTTAGAGGAAAATCTTTGGTAATCTACGGTTACAAAAAATGTAAAAGGAAATTTTTTTTTTGACTTCATATTATTTTATTTTTTCTAGAACAATAAGTTAATAATCACACCATATCGTAGTTATTCACTATAGAAAGACACAAAAATAATTACAAAACTTAAGAACTACTGTTTTTAGTGCCCAAGGAGACATCTTCACTTGTGATACTAATAGTAACAGAATCAAGACTAGGGTAACTTAATCCAGTATTGATCGTACTTAACTCAGTTCCACTATTCGACTCCAACACCTGTCCATGGTAAAAATTGTTGTACAAAGGAGCTCCATTGGCAGTGGCAACACGGAATGATACCACTTCTGAATCAGTATCTTTGATCGCTTCTGCTTGCTCTTGGAGCTCTAATGCAAACTCTAGCTTTTCCATCACATCATTCATTGTGGGCCGTTGGATTCCATGATCACATATACAACTTTCTGCAAGTTCCACATATACCTTTAAACACTTTGGCACTATCTTATTCGTCAGATACTTATCAATGATGTTGCTTATGGTCCCTTTATCAATGCATTTTTTAGCCCAACTAGCCAAATTTCGCTGCTCTTCTTCGAGTTTTAGATTCAGTGCCTTCCGGGCACACAACACTTCAAACATCACTACACCAAATGAGTATACATCGGATTTCTCAGTCAATTGCTGGCGTCTTGCATAATCTGGATCCAAATACCCCCATGTCCCTTTTACTAGAGTACTAACAGCAGTGTTATCCAAACCCATTTTGGACAATCCGAAATCCGACACCTTGGATATCCATTTCTCGTCCAGTAGAATATTTGTTGTCTTAACATCACGGTGGATAATAGGATGCTTTGTACATGTGTGGAGGTAGTGCAAACCACGTGCTGCTCCTATGCATATTTGGAGCCTTTGTTTCCAAGTGAGGGGATCATTAGGTGTGTCATAGAGGTGGTGGCGTAGGGTACCATTTGTCATGTACTCATAAACAAGTATCATCTCACCCTCATCATCACAATATCCAATGAGAGACACGAGGTGCACATGACGAAGTTGAGAAAGCATTTTGATCTCTGTCATAAACTCAAGAGCACCTTGTCGAGACTCTTGTTTCATGCGCTTGATTGCCACCATCATATTACCTGGAGGAAGAAATACTGTTTTATCATGTTTTTTAAAACCCAATAAATATAACAATGAATGTGATTGATGGATTTCAATAACCTATAAAGACATATGAATTTGTAAGTTATTTTTAATAAAACTTGCACTAACCCTAGCTAACACCGCTCTTTTATTATTGTGTGTAAACAAAAATATTTACGACTTATGTCTAGTTTCTATAATATTTTGGAAATTATAAGATGCAAAGACTTGTCCTAAAAGAGTTATAGTATCACTAATCTTAATTATATGCAGTTAGAAATCCCGGTATTACTGCAATTAGGAAAAATTCAGGAAAAAACTAAAAATAAAAAGATAATCATGGTATTATACATTACCTTGCTCAATCAGACCCTTATAAACATTTCCAAAGCCACCTACACCGATAATTAGATCTTCATTGAAGTTGTTGGTTGCTGTTTTGATTTCATCTATTCTGAAGTAGCGGCATAGTTCTCCAGGCAGTGATGAAGCTGTTCTCCTTGAGAAGTCTCTTTTGTAGGAATCTGGCCTAGACCACCGCCACCACTTTGCTAGTGGATGGTAAGAACCATAGTGCTTGGTCTTCTTCAGTATACAGAGAACCACGCAACAAACTAGAGTGAGCACGACCAATAAGCCCAAAACACTTCCAATGGCAATGAATGTTGTTGTCTTCTTTGACTTGGACTCGTTGGCTACCCCAGCAGATTGTTGTTGATCAAGCAATGGAGCAGCAATGGCAAGATTGTTGTCTGAGTCACTCAATTTGAATACTTCCACGCCGTTTAAAATGGCATCGATCAAATCAGCATCTAATCTAGATTGTAGATCAATGGAAAGCAGATGTGTGTCATTACCCTTGTTTTTTATCATCACCACGTAGTCCTTGTAGTAAGGCGTATCGTTGTCGTCAGTCCACAATAGTACATCTGCTCTTTCTTCAGCCAGCTGATAGTCTATATAGATATAGAATTCCCTTATCCCACTGGCATGTATCTCAGACTCTATTTCGCAGAAATGGAGCCTTACCAGATAATTGAATCCTGTATCAACAGGTAAGCCCCATGTCAAATTAGACTGCTTGTTCTTGGTTCTGTCTGGACCCATCGATATTGCAGACTGATAGACCGCATCAGGTGCAGTGTAATTTGGTATTTTTGTGTATTTTGGCTTCAAAGATGGATCGCGAGGCACAAAGCCTCCAGACAACAAATAATCTCTATCCTCTGACCATTTTCTGAACATGCCTGTGTCTTCCTTTGCTTGTATCGCGCTTCCACCCACGTTTAATCGATAAACCATTTCGAGAGCCCTGCTGTAGTCTATGTAGATCGGATTAGGTTGGCCGACATAAACTGGGACGAATTCTTCACCTTTAATGACATCTTGTGGCTTGTAGTACAGGTCCATAGGCATGGAGACTATCTCAATTCCATTGATGAAAGCATGGTAATTCATAGAATTACTTGTAAAAGGGATGAAGGTTAAGTTCAATTTTTGATTCTCATCAACATTGATGCAGAACTCTTTATAAATATCCTTTCGGTCCAATGAATGAGTATAAATGGAAGCACTGAAGTTTCTAAGTAAGGTGAACGAACCTGCCTTAACAGTGAAAAAGTCCTTAGAACTTTCAAAACCTGAGTAAACAGCGGAGTAGAAATACAACCGGACGAATTTCGGGCCAGGAGTGACCGGAAACACGTATGTGAATTGCCAATAAGATAAACGGGCAGTCATGTAGGGGACAATCCCGACGGAGACTTGGCTTTGGGCTACAGAGGTATTAGATTTGTAATTAGGCTCTTCTGTGGGAGCGAACTTGGAACCTTTGTCTCCGATCCAGTAACGATCATCATCCCCCTTCAAGCTGCCAGGGTAGCCACAGTTAACGACAATATTTTCAACAGGATTGTAAAGAGGTGTTGAAGTAGCAATTGTTAAATAAGAAAGAAGGAAGAATAAGCAGCAGAGGAATAAGATAGGTGTGAGCATAGGGTGGCTCTTCATGAGTGCAAGAGGTCAGTGACTGTAACAAAGCAATTTGAGAAAAATTATTGAACTAGAGCAACAACGAGTGGGAGTGAGTGAAGACTGCCAAGTTGCTTTATGCTTGTGATGAGATCCATGTGAATATCAATACATATTAATAATACAACTATATTTGTCCTTGCTCGGGTCTAAGTGGGGGACCCATGGTGCTTTTGGACTCGGTCAAATTCTAGAGAGAGTTTCTATTTCTTTAAGGTGTTTCTGCGAAATGCCCAAACTCTAGCCACCCCTAAACTTGGATAAATATTTGCAGAAAGAATATATATATATCTGTGTGTTTGTGTTTCATTAAACTGATTATTAATAATATTTACAGTAATCAAAATATATAGAATCAAGAGAAGTGAGATTAATTAAAGTTGAATGAATTATTTTCTTGAGCTTTCGCCTTCCCATTGTGATATTGAATGAATCCGAACTTAATAGGGATGCATTGTAAACCCTTTATAGTTTACACTTTCCAATACTGCCATGTCATCAAATTTTTACAAAATTCTTTCTCAATATCTCTATGTTTCAGAAAATCAACTCCGATCAAATTAAAACATAAATACCACTGCCTCCAACCATGCAAAGACGCCAGCGGAGATGATGCTGCAGCAGCCTTCACGTGGTGGTTATGACCATCAAACTCACCCCTTCTGTTAATAATAAGGGGTATCAAAACCCCTATTTTTCAAACAAATCAAACCATCGAGCCTCCAACCAGCCATAAACGTCACCAGTCACCTAGGAAGATACTTGGGAATCTGGAAAATACTTGGGAGCCGCCGTTTGTGTTGTGGTCACTACCGGCAAACCATCGATATAAAACCCAAAATCCAAAACGAAAGATAGAAAAATAAAATAAATAAATAAATAACCAAAAGAAGAAATCAAATGAGAAAGATGATTACCCTTCTATTGTTGGTATAGAAATCATTGCTAGATGGCTTATTGGTGGTAGGAAAATACCATTTTCCCATCTATCTCGCATTGCTTCTAATATGTGTGGATTTATACATTAATTGTTACCCAAAAAGTAATCTTTCTACAATTCTGCTTTTTTCTGTGGCCTTTAACACCTTATGTGAATAAAAAAAAACATAAGAATAGATAGAGAGAGATGAGAGGACAGGCCGTCGTATGAGGTTTACAACTGACTTCCTGCTCAAGCTGAAGTTACTATGACGATGAAAATTAGGAATTGTTTGTTTACCAACAAAAAATACATTAATTCTCTAATACATGCATATACAGTACGTAAAACACAGATTCAGATATTTGTTTACCCTTTACAACAAGAAGGGAATCGTTATTGAATAATAATTCTAATATGAGAATGGATATAATAGAACCAGTGGACAGCCCAAAGGAAACACACTGGAACGATTCAAGATTTCTAGCAGCGGTATAAATTACTGCGTTTACAAACATTGTCGTAGCATTTTTTATAAGGATCTCCTGGTTTGCCGCAAGTAAAGACTTGACTGGTAGCAATATTGGTTTTGTCTACGTTACCACTAGCAAGCATGCGTCTTACGTACGGGTCCCATTCATCCTCAATGATCAGGCATTCGCCAAGGCCGTCATTGCACGTCAAAGTGGTGCTGCCTTTAACTTGGACAGCAGAAGCATGACAATAGTATGCGTTGAGAATCAGCATCACTAAGAATGCCAGAAGATATACACCTCTCTTCATATTATAATCTTCCATTTCAGTGTTGCCACTCCCAAATGATCTCCCTCTCTCCTCCACTACTCATTCACATACATTGTCCACCTTGAGCGATATACTTATAGTAAATAAAAATAAAAAGGTGAGTGTGTAACAGAAAGAAAAGAGGATAAGCTCAAAAAAGTGAGTGATCTCCGTCCACAAACAGAACCACATGCATGATTCTCTAAAAAAAAAACAAAAACAAAAAAAAAAAACAAAACAAAACAGAATCACATACATTGTACTGGGCTGTCCTACTGCTTATTGTTAACATGTGGACCTCCCGTTCAAACAAATTGCATTGCATTGCTTCAAGATATTAGCGCTGTTTGGTAAGAAATTTCTATTTAGGTTGTTTAAGTTTTGTGAAAATATATGTGGGTAAAAAAGTGTGTAGAAATATGTAATGTGTTTTGATGAATCCATAAAAATTATTAAAGTCGTCCATCTTAATGAACGGTCATTGAGTCATTAGTAGGCCATCAAAAATAGATGAGTAACCACCCAACACATTCAATAACGACCATCAAAGTCCTTAAACTCTCTCATCAAGACAAAGAACATTACAATTAAGGTAATAATCACCCTCATTTATGTCCAACAGCTACCTAAGTCACCTATAAAAAGGACAATCTGTCCATTTGCTAAGGACAATCTGTGGGAAGGTGATTAGCCATCTAGCTCTTCTTGCAACAAAGGGTTCACTCAGTTCAATGGAGAATCATCAACACCAGATCTAGAGTACCCCATGGATGATACTCAATGATCATCTCTTTACTCTGCACATATCCATTTCTTCAATGAAGTTATCTAAATTTAAATTGGTGCTGCAATGAGAAAGATAGAGGTATTACCAAGACACCATCATCATCAAAGCATGACTTGTCAACTATTCAAATGGACGATGATCCAAGGTCTCAAATATGTTGTCCTCTAATTTGAGGATTTGGTTGCAAGACGCCTCCTATAATCTAGATATTAAATAAATAGAAAGATCACTAAGATGCTGTCAACAATGAAAGTACGACTCCCAGCAGCAACACATGATTGGATTGGTCGTCGATGACGTAAGAACTTCACAACATGTGACCTTCAACTTGGGCAGACCTCAAAGGAATGGTCCAGCTCCTGGGTCTTAAGGTAAGATGAGTTTTTTCTCATCCTGTTAAATGGTTTTAATTACCACATCTTGTTAAAAGATCTAGAAGACTAGAAGTCTAAAAACATAATAAACTCGTCTAAAACTTTAGAAACATAACAGAGGAGTTTACTCTATTAAGTATCCTTTTGTTAAAAGAAAAAAAGAAGTGATTGAAGGTGGTCATATAATTTTCAGCCACCCAAGTCAAATATGATGAAATTACCATAGGAGAACTTTCCTTTCTTAGTTTCACCGATTCCCTATTGTTTTTAGTTTGCATGAAAGGTGGAACTAGACTTCAATAGAACATTATTACCTTACCAAAATCGTTTTTGCCATGAGATAAGTTTTCCTGATCTTCACAACTATGATTCCGACCAAGCTGATCCTTGATAGTTTTGTTGAATGGTTGAGAGAAAAGCGAAAGTAATTTTAGCACCTTTGGCCATCAGAAATCAATTCAGATAAATGGACTTTGCAAACTTTGAAGTAGGGATCATATCTAACAAACTATTTATACTGACAACATTGTTGAAGTTCGTTTCTCATTCAAACTGCAATTTTGTGATCTGGAGGTGCTTCAGGCATTCTTATTTTATTCTTGAGCATTGCTGTACTGTTTTTGTAACATCAATATTTTTACTTAGGTTTTCCCTTGCCCCGTTGACTGGTCAATAATAATTTTTTTAATTAGACCTTACCGAAATTGTAATCTTAAATATAGGCATTAAAAATAAATAAATAAATAAAAGGTAGTGAATACCTTTTTTTTTGAGGTAGTGAATACCTTAATTGTTATAAACTGCATCAGTCAAACCGGTCTCTTTGAGATCCTTGTCATTAAAGTCAAATATAATTATACATTATAGCCTAATTGATATCCTAATTATAGCCAAAAAAGGGTTTTACACCTTTATTACATTTCCTATTATAACACGAGGAGATCATTTTGTCTCTTTATAGCATTAAATAATTTGTATATTGATAGCATCTTGGTTGATATTCATATATTATACCATTAATTATGGCTTTTTATTTCACTACTTTTTCCTAATGCATCTTGCTAAGATTAAAAAAAAAAAGTGAAATATTATTGCACTGCCAAAGATAATAAATCTTAATTTTTGACGTTAGAGAAAGTTGAAGCCAAAATTTTGTCTTACCGAAATTATATCATAATTTTAGAATTTAGACACTAAAGAGGCTAAAGTCATATTCTACTATCTTACCAAATTTAGAAACACTAAATTTGGAAATAAGAGAAAATCCAATAAGCCTAGCTGGGCCAACCTAATCAGTATTAGGTAGGTGGAAGCCAATGATAATGAATATTCTATTTTTTCTGCTACAACTGCACCTTGTGAAAATTGTCATGATTTATGCATGATTTACGTATGTTAGGCAAAAAAATTATATATACATGTCCAAGAAAACTAATCTTGTAGTGGTCATCTATGAGATTGAAAACATTCACAAAAGAGATGTATAAAAAATAAAGTTGACTGTAAAACCACATATGGTGACAATGTGCGGTCTAGAGACGATGAACAGTTGTTAAAGAGAACTTGTCAAGAACCTACCAAAGAGGAGATCAAAGACGGAAACATTCTCTTCAAACCGGTATATTGCCCGAAATCCGTCAATTATATGGTCAGCTAAGGTTATGAATTTATGGTGCTTAAGTATTGCAATTAAGGACCATTTAAGGTAAAGGCTCTCAACCTCCATTATTTTTATCAAATTTAAATATTTTAATTTTCGTTATTAAGGAAAGTAAAGTCAACTTTAATTGCTTTGCCAAATATCAAAATCTCAATTTGGACATTTAAAAGCATGGAACCATATTTTATTGGGCTTGAATTCCATTTAACAAGAGATGTCTAATTATTTCTCTGAATTTAAGGAGAAATCTTACAAGCATATAAATTTACACATAATGTACATGACCCACTATTTTAAATTTTCCCAATCATACATGCTACTTTGACTTTGAGAAAGAACACGTTTTTGAATGTTACATATTATCATACAATCTACTTTCATAATAGTATCAAGGTATGTGCAAATGAGTTCATTAAACAACAAAGACATAGCATGTTATACCAAAATGGTTTGGCAATGTTATGCGTTGGGGTTTTGATTTTTCCTCCCGTATACTAGTCCAACATACTTTTACAATTGATGCATAAATCCCAACCACATGGTTTCATGAAATCTTTAGTGGTCTTTGTATGTTAAAGCATCATGCTTTCATCGAGCCACTACACTCCAGTGCTCGATCTAAACTAAATTACACTTCATTTATATAAAAATCAATATTAACCCCCAACGAATTTTATGCATTTGTGATTAATATTATTTGTGAATTTCTTACTTGAAAAATGTTGCTCCAAGTCTAACACTTTGCATAGTAAAAGTACTAAACTATTCACTAGTGTAACTAGAATAGCTTGATATGCACTTATTTCTTTCATTCTACTCATTTATTTTAAAGAGTAGTAGTGTCTTTTTGGGACCACTCTATAATCTCATACATAATTTGCTGTCATGAACAATTTACCTCATCGCTATCCATACATTGGTCTATAAGTTTCTAAATTTTGTTCTAATAAATTAGACATGAAATTTTATGAAGATTTCCATTTGGAACTAAGATTAAGCCCAGTTCTTGGTCCTTAAGGTCAGATTTAAACATTTCTTTTCCCTTTTAATTCTCCAAGTATTTGAACAACGATTGAAGTCATGTTAGGCGTAATGACAAATATCATTATTTCCAAATAAAAAACTTAGCTGTTTAAGAAATTTAAAATTGTTTACCATGATAAATATAATGACTGTTTATCATAATGGCAAATATCATTAAACACACCGAATTCCAACACTCTTGAAACACTTTACCAAGTGTTATTTAGTTGCACGAGAATAGGGTAATAGTTATGAAAATGATTGTTGGAAAGGCAAATTGCTAAATTACAAGATTAGTACAAACATGCACAATTGACACAAGAGGCTAGATAATTTCTTGCTAAAGTTAAAAGGCTTGACTAGTAATATCTGCTCTAGCTAGTGTGTCCTATTTTAGACTTTTGATCTCTAGCCGATCAAATGATCTTAAGTTCGTCCATTTCTTTTGCTATCTACTATTGCCAAAACAAAGAAAAAGGTGGAAACGGTTAAATTACCTATAGAGCATGCGCTTCATACATAAAAAGAAATTCCAAATTTTCTAAAGGGATGTCATAATTTGATGAAGAAAAACTCTCAAAAAGAAAATAGAGATATAGCTAAAAGTTGTGAAAATTCCATCTACATCACAAATGCCGAGTTTAACTCCTGTAAATTATGGGTTGTACAAATCCAACAAAGAAGAGCTCTATAAGTAAGAGTTCAATGACGAAGAGTTTGTCAAGAAGACTACAACAATGAAAAGACCGAGGTATGTACAAAATAGTATTGAGATTTAAGGTCTTCTATTGAGGTAACTCATTTCTTTCTTTATTTTTTATCCATGAGATCATTTTATTGAAACTAAATAAATATTAAGCTTGCATGATTATTACAAATGTGTATGTAGAACATGTTGAAAATATTGCTATAAAATTGTTACAGTTATCACAATCAATATGACTATATTATTAGTAGCACATGTTTCATTGTCATGAATCTAAGAAGTTCTATTAAGTTTCCTACACTTAAAATGCTTGATGATCGTGTTCACAATATGCTCATGAATTTAAGTCTCAATAAATTTCCGCTATCTCCATCAACTCACCAAAATCTTCTTAAATTGCTTTAAAAATCATATACGGTGCAAGCACCTAACAAAAACCAGTTTAAAGAAGCATATAGTCAAATAGCTTCAATTTCTATACTTCACTATGATTCATGTAGAATGCATTTTGTCTTGTATAGCATGCAATTGCATATTTGTACATTGTCATGTAGCTAGCACTATTGAAGTGACTTAAGCGTACAATAAAAGAAGGAAGAGGAAATTGCTATTACAAATGGCAATGACCATAGTCATCAAAGCGCGCCAAAAAAAAAAAAGGTTTCAATCGTGATAGACCATTCCTTTAGTCGTCAACAAACAAGAATTGTACTTTTCACGTATGAATGGAGGCAAAAATGTGGCCTAGTTTCTATGCCTTCAAAAAATTGAAGCAAAAGAGATCTAGACCTTAGACATGAAGTATCATGTTGAGCTAAAAATAAAAAAAAAATTTTAAAAATCTTGAAAAGAGAAGAGCTCATCATCTTAAAAAGGGAAGAGCTTGTCAAGAAGATCCCGTCAATAAAAAAATCAAGGTATGTGACAAAATTATATCGTCATTTAAGGTAACACATTTATCTCTGTCTCTTTTATATTCTTCTATAAAAATTTACACCTAGTAAGGTGTCATGCAAAAATGTATGCATTACTAGACAAATCACAAAAGAGGTAAAACTCTAGGATTACAAGAAAATAAGAAAAAAAGTCCACCTAGGCTATTGGTAACTTATTATTTATATATGAATTATTCTAAAATTATTGTTTATCAAGTCATGGCAAGTGCATGTGCTACTTAATGCAGATATCAACATGGCCTCAAGAAGGTCCAAAACGGCATAGCGTCAAGGAATCTTTCCAGCAACAAGTGACAAGATTCCTTAAATGGATGTAAGTCACCAAAAAATGGCTAAGTGACAAGATTCCGCCAAGACGGATGCAAATCACTAACGATGCCTAAGTGACAAGATTCCTTAAATGGATGTAAGTCACCAAAGAATAGCTAAGTGATAAGATTCCGCTAAGACGGATGTAAATCACTGACGAAGCCTAAGTGACAAGATTCCTTAAATGGATTTAAGTCACCAAGAAATGGCTAAGTGATAAGATTCCACCAAGACAAATGTAAATTGCTGACGAAGCCTAAGTTACAACATTCCTTAAATGAATGTAAGTCACCCAAAAAAAAAAAGGACAAGATTCCACTAGACCAATGTAAATCGCTGACGAAGTCTAAATGACGAAGCTCCGTAACTGGATGTAAGTCACCCAAAAGTGGCTAAGTGACTAAATACTCTTAGACGAGTGTAAGCACAAACGCAAGTCACACATAAATCAAGAATATCAAACATGACAACTAGAAAATGAATAAAAGAAGAAGCATCGAAGTTATCAAAAATGGTCGTCCAAAGAAATCACCTCGCTCTTCAACAGTGATAAAAAATGGTCGTCCAAAGAAATCACCTTACCCTTCAGCAGTGATAAAAAATGGTCGTCCAAAGAAATTAGCTTGCTCTTTAGGAGTGATAAAAAATGGTCGTCCAAAGAAATTAGCTTGCTCTTCAGCAGTGATAAAAAATTATCATCCAAAGAAATTAGCTCACTTTCAAGATCAAGCTATGATCTCTCGAACATCCGAAAAAACCTTCAAAAGGCAGATACTAAGAAGTCGTCACAAAAATACTACCATTCTTGAAGAAGAAAGTAGTTGAAGATAAAGAAGTCTGAATCTAAACAAATCAAGAATATTCCCAAAGCCTTACTAGCACAAAGCAAAATCAGACTTGGGAATGTGGGGCAACTGATGATTCCATTAAATTATTAAGGTCGTCCATCTTAATGAATGGTCATTGCGTCATTACTAGGCCATCAAAGATAGATGAGTAACCACCCAACACATTCAATAACGACCATCAAAGGCCTTAAACTCTCTCATCAAGACAAAGAACATTACAATTAGGGTAATAATCACCCTCATTTATGTCCAACAGCTACCTAAGTCACCTATAAAAAAGACAATCTATCCATTTGCTAAGGTATGTCAAAAAACTATTACAAAATGCTATCTACATACGAAATATATGGGCTAATAATAACTTGAGCATCGGAGGCTCCCCCACCGGTCAGAACCTGGTGATCTCTTCGATCAGTCCCTCCTTTATTTTGCAGGTCCTACAAGATTGTCAAGAGCTCCGGATTAGACGAGTGACCCAACTGACGATTTTGGCATCATCATGTTTAAACAACAGTTTTTGTTGTTTAAACACCTTTACCAAACTGGGCCTAGACCTTTCAGTAAAGTTATTTGTCCCGGTCCTATTATTCCAAAAGGCATACTCATATATGTTTCTCCTCTGTCACAGTTAGTGGGTCTCACTCTTTGGTGGTATGTGAGAGAGAGGAAATAAATACCTGATACAGGGCATGTTTTTCTCCTATTACCTTGTCATTCAAACAAAAGGTCTCCATTGAAAAGTTATTAGATATTCTGAGAATATATTCATTCCTTATCACATAAGGATGGGTCTCACGCAATGTTTTAGATTGGCGGGCTCACGGCCCATACTGAGAAGCCTAAAGAGCTTTTATATTTTGGAATAATTGTTACAACAAGTGGTAGAAGGAGAATTTGAACCTTAGTTCTTTTAATAAAAGAAATCAATCAATGTCATTGAGTTACAAGCTCTTGGTCCAAATAGTTTTATTATTTTTCCATAGATATAAATATATATTAACAACTTTACAACCATTAATTCCTTGCAATATAATTAAAACTAAAGATCAAAATGTTATGGTGTATCTTCGTCTGATTTCTAAATTTATTTATTATTATAGGATTTCAGATTAATAAGCTTAATATAATTTTAGTGAAAATCATTGTGCCTAGATGTGTGGAAATGTATGATCCATGTCTAGTTGGCTACATTGTTAACCATATTGTTGAGTATTCAAACTAGGCACCTACCAACTTAAATTTTAATGCTCCAAGCTATACCACATCATTCACGTAATGTGAAATCTTGATACATTTTTTTCAATTATACTTTAATGGGGAAAGTTTGGCTATAAACTTGGTTGTAGTCAATGTCTACAACTTCTATTGAAAAAATTAATATGATTATATATTTTGAAAATTTAACTATTGGAATGCATGTTCTTTATATTCCTAACAGATATGGTAGATTTATCAAAATTCGCATCCAATAAAAAAGATATTGAGTAAAGTTGTAGCTATTAGTTACAACCAAGTTATATCAAAACTCTAGTCAAATTTTTTTTTCTTAACTCCCTCAAAATAAATTCATGTTTTGTGCTATTCATATGTTCTTTTCAAAAATCATATTTCATGTTTCAAATTTCATAATTCAAATTTCCATGTTCCAAATTCATATTTCAATTCATCCAATATGATTGTATGATATGCTTTAAGATTTTACATGTCTGTGTGATAGGACATGTGTTGGTGTGAGTGTGTGTTCCAAACACTTTTATTATTCTTCATTTTCTAGCTATTTGGGAATTTATGTTTGGCAATAAAGGATAAAATAGTTGTTGGGCAATTATGAGAAAAATAGTTGTTGGACAATAATGGGTAATCTAGTCGTTGGGTTTTTATCATAAGGTTTTAGTAACCAATAACTATAGGCTATTATTGCCATGAGTGACCTATATAATACTCATCACTACACATTTTCACTAAAATATTTCCAACAACATATAATTTGGCCACTATAGTTTAGAAGACTAGTTCCTATTTGGCAAAGTGGGTGCTTAACACCTTACTTTGTAATTTAACTTCAAAACTTAGATCAAGAGTTCTAGATAGTGCACCCTTGTACTTAGGATCAAGGCCACGTAATTTTTGAAGCTATATTACAAAGTGAGGTGTTAACCACCCACTTTGCCAATGATTCAATGAAGCATGTAATTTCAAATTCAATGATTCAATGAAGCGTGTATTATTTATAAAGGTTTTATTATTATTTTTTTCCTTAATTAAATAAGTAATTACTATATTATGAACCCATGATTTAGGGGGAAATGTGTTTTCAAGTGGGCTTTCCATTTTAAGGGACACGATCACAAACTTACCCATTCACGTGGGTTTGGCTGATTAGAATCAATTGGTAGGCCAAGATCATGATCTCTCATAGTGTTGAGTCCCACATTAACTAGGTTGAACGAGGCTATGTAATTGATTACGAGGAATCTTCATTGTAACATGAAGAATCATTTTGGAATATAGCACAAGTGTGGCAAACACTTTCCTCATGTCATGACATATTAATGGTAAAACCCCTCTCATGATCCATTTCTTCCAAATCCTTATTTATAGGAGCCAATTTTCAATTTTCATAGAATTTGGCTTCCCCTCAAAAGAATGAGATTTCTATAAAGCCCTTTAGTAGCAAAAATAGGTCAGGTTATCAAACACTCACTTAAAAAACCATTAAACATATAACCATGTTAATCTTAAACTTAATTATAAACAAATAAATCTTAACCATATTTATAATCATACAAATATCTAAAATTATTTATTAAAAAGTTTTTTCGACTCCGCCCATCCTAATGTTTTCTATGTTATATGAAGAGGTTAATAAGTGATACCAATATTTTATATAATAACCCTAAACACAATTATAGACATATAAATCTTAGATATATTTATCTAAAAAAATTGAACATATGTATAAACATATAAAAATATATAAACAATGAAAATTATTTTGGGTCAAGTTTGAACAAACAAATTCTAGATTTGAAATAGAGCGCCCCAACCACCTAACCCTCCCCCCCCCCCCCCCCACGCCCTTCTTTCAATTACCATCTAAAACAAAACTCTAAACAAATATGTAACTACAATAAGTGCAAACATTGAAACAAAATCTCTAAAAAAATCATTAAACTTATACTCTGAAATCAACATCAATTATAATGATGTCAAATCTACTCGTGGACTAAAAACCATTAAACTAATCTAAATGTGTTTTTCTCACAACCCAAGCCATACTTGGTTGAACGACACTAAAAAATAGTTCAATAATTATAAATGTGATGCTAAAATGTAGAAGACTAGGAATGATTTAATGATTTTTTTAATAATACTAAAAAATATTTAATATGTTTGTAAAAAATATATAGTTACGTAAATTAGAAACAAAACACTATAGAAAAGTCCTAATTAACATAATGAGGAATACATAAATTACAACGGAAACTTTTGAACCTGTTCAAAATAAAAATGAGCTATAACCCTCAATTCGGAAGAAACAAAACCTCTTAAATTCCTCTACTTTCCTAGAAAGTCATGGCTAAACATAATTTAAATAAGTAATTGAGTTGTAACGTTTATGGACTAAACTAACTAAATGACGACAACAAATTAAAAATACCTTAACCTATTCTTGCAAGATAGGTCATATATTAAAAACTTGCTTAAAAAAACCATTAGCATATAACCATGTTAATCATAAACATACTTATAAATAAATAAATCATAATTGTATCTATAAATAAACATATAAGTAACAATAATTATTTAATTCAAACATTTCTTCAGCTTAACCGATTCTAATAATCATCTAATGTTTACTATGTTATATGAAAATGTTAATTGGTTAGATAATATCAATATCAACTCAATATTATATATATACACATACAAAATACTTCATTTAGAAAAAAATATATATAAATAAAATAAATTATATCTTAAATAAGAAAATGTTTTTAAAACACTCATCTTGAAACCTTTCATTCGGAAATCAGTTAATACAGATTGTTTCAAGTTCTTTGAGAATCCCTTGTCATACCTCCAAACCTTTATTTATTATTTTTTTGGAAAGTGATTAATGGAGTATAAAGTGAAACACAAACAAGTTATTCATAAGAATTTTATTATTTAACTCAAAACTTGTAACATATGACTAACAACAGCAACATACATTATTTTTGGGCTGAGCTATGCTTTGAAATAATATGGGTCTGATGTAGCTATTCGAGTGGGTTGAACATCACCTCAAAACTTTAAATTTCTTATTTGTTTCCAAAGTTGTAATAATTATTTGCAAACCAACAACAACAACCATGCCATCCCCTTTAAACATTTGTATATGACATCTAAGCTAAGCCATATCATGTGTTACACAACTCAAGTCTACGTTCAAACATATGTATAAACATATATATAATTATATTTATTTTTAGTTAGTGTTAATTCAAATTTTTGTTTCTTCAACTTTATTACTTCTAATTTATTGTGGATTCTACATTATAGTATGGAATTAAAGAAGAAAAAACGAATTCTTGATTTGAAATAAAACTATCTTTTCCCCCTTTCAATGACTATCTAGATCAAAATTCTAAACATATATATATATATATATATATATATATATATATATATATATAACGAGAACAAAATTTGAAACAACTTTTATTTTAAACCTCTAATAAAACCATAAATTTATAGTTCGAGATTAACGTTTATAATAATGATGCCAAAAAGGTAGTGCTAAACATAATTCTAGCAAATAATTGAGTTACAATTTCACCGAAGGATTAGAGAGGATCATAGAGTTGAATTTTAGGGTCATTTATTTGTTAAGTTTTATCGCCTCTGTGTTTGAAGTTGTTAAGATAACCGGTATGGATTTTTTAGTGCTGAAGGGATGGTCACAAAGACAATCGAATTTCAATAGAATATGTAATCTTCAACTTAATCTTTGATTTGCTTCCTCCAACTTAAAATTTCACTATTAGTTTGAGCATATCCCACATGATAGAGGCCCCAGATACAGCTGTTTTAAACGATAATTTTGTTGTTAATGGTTTTATCATTAAAATACATGAAAACACTCCAAATATTAATTAAAAATATATAGAACACCGGTAAGCCATCAACTTACTTCAATTTTTGTCACTTCTCTGATATTTGGTGCTAAGAAGATGGAAATGAATCTTGGGAACCATGCTAAAAACGGTAATAATAGGGTTTTTGTAGCATTTTCATATAGGGCACCGTCTAGTTGCGTGAGAGAGGAGGTGCTTAAGTTGATGCAGCCAATAAAAAGAATAGGTATAAAATGTGTGAATTTGAATAAACAACTTAATTAAATAATAATTGTTGCTAATATGTTTATAAACATGGTTGAGATTCATTTGTTTATAAGTACTAGATATAGGCCTGTGCAATGCATAGTTTTATTTTTGTTTTTGTTTTTGTTTTTGTTGTTGTTATGTTGTATGAGAACTCTTTCAAGTAGAAGTAAGAAATTGTGAATAACTAAAACAATTAAAAAAGAATAAATAGACATTAATAGGGAAACAATAATAATATTTAACTCTATTATTTGAGTGAATAAGGTTGTGTAAAAATTCATAGAACTCTCCTTATACATAATATAATAACATTATGTTTCAATATCTTGGAATAGTTTTGGTATGCAAATTTTGTGGACCTCATGGGTCTAGTTTTCTAGCTGTAGCTTGGTAGGGCCATAAAAAAATGTTCTATGGTTCTTTGGTGTTGGTGGAGCATGTCAAGGTACTAATTTGTAGAAGACAGTACAGCTCACAACAACAACAACAAAAAGTAGGAAGTTCTCCTTGAAAGGGATACAAAAATTATGATTAACAAATGAATCTTTTAATTATATTTATAAACATATCAACAATAATAATTATTTAATTCAAATGTTTCTTCAAATTCACCCATTATAGTGTTTATTATGTTATATGAAAAAGGTTAAACGATTGGATAATACCAATACAAACTTACTATAAGAAGGTAACGATTGAATGAGATGAAAGGTAAAACAAAGTGAAAGTTGAAAAAAACAAAAGGAAAAAGAAAAATAAAGGAAAGGATGTTGATGACGTGGTGCATGAAGAAAAAACATCAAACACGTTCTCATGCTATAGATTTAAGGGTTTTGGTTCTTACCTTTTGGGTTTAGTATCAAACTCTAACTAAACCTCAATGGAGCAAAAATAGTCTACCATGACTCTTTCCATGACCTTTGTAGCATTTCAAATGATTTTCAATGGCTTAAGCTTTCGAGTCAATAAAATCCACAAGTATGGGTTTTCTATGTGATGTTTACATGCTAAGACACATGACTTTGATGATGGAATCTTGAGACTAGAGAGAGCCTTTACGAGAATGTGTCTCTCTTATTTTCTGAATGCACACTTAAACATAAATTTAGGTGTCTTTAATAGATCAGGGATTTTATGCTCTCTTATATTTGTGCACACCAAAAAACCTTATTGCAATGGGCTAGCCACATGGGCACCTACGAGTCTAAATGACAACATCATCAAGAGCTTTGCAAAATTTATTGCAAAGCATCCGTTATTATATATAGTACACATATAGATTCAAGGGTAGAAGGAGGGGGGCTAGGGGTCCATGGCTCCCCTTTACTTTTCAAAAATCCTTAATCCCTTTTGTAGTTTTGGTAAAAAAATAATTGTGTACATAATTGTGAATAATGGTCCCCTTTTTCTAAAAACATCTAATGCATTTATATAGTTTACCAATTCATTTTTTGTTCTCCCAAATTACTTTTATATCATTCTCAAAAAAAAAAATTACTTTTATATCATACATAGCTCATTAAATTAAAGTGTAATTAATGTATACTATACATAATTTAATTATATTATTTTTATTAAATTGACTTGTACATTTTTAGACATGTCAAAACTTACTTTTTTTTTTTTTTGGCAAATATGTAAAGACTTAATTGATATAAATATTTTTGTTTTTGTAAAAAAAAAAAATCATATGTTAAATCAAAATTACAAACATTTTTCATGTGCAAGTAATAACCATCAGAGACTTTACCAATTTGAGCTAACTGGAACCCACCATCCTCATTATTATAACTATTGAATTATAATTTAGGATAATAATTTTCTCTATTTGTTTTTAAAAACCAATAAATATCATTATGCATTTCAAATTTAAATTTTGTAAAATTTAAAATATATATATGCTAATATGTTTACTAAACTTGATTAATATTTAGTTATTATCAACTTATCATCTCTTATTTGGTATGAGGAAATTTTGATTAATATGGTTCATCTAATACTTTAAATTTATTTTTATCAAAAAAAAAAAAAGCCGAAAATGCACTTTTAGTCCCTATATTTTGGGTTATTTCTCAATTTGGTCCCTAAATTGATTTTGCTCCTAAGTCAGTCCTTGACTTTTTAAAATCGTTTTTAAAATGGTCCTTACCGTCAACCCAGTTACGGAAAAAACTGAGGTGGCAAACGACGTGTCCTACTTGCTGACGTGGCAAACGGCATGTCCTACTTGCTAACATGGCGCTGACGTAGATATTAAAATATTATTAAAAAAAACTTATTTGGCATTTTTGAAATGCCACGTCAAATTTAAATTAATAAAAAATTAAAACAAAATCCAGGTTGGAAATTTTAAAATAAATAAATAAATAAACATTAATTTAATAAATACATTAAAACAAAATAAATTAATTGAATGTCTTTTTTTTTTTAATTCCTTTCTGTATTTTTTCTAAACATGTTCTTGTTCTTTGTGTTCTTCCCCATAATCAATCTCCAGAGTAAAGAACCAAACCTCAAACCCAAATCTCAACCAAACCCCAAATCCATATCTCCAGCACAACACAGCACACTCGCCACCCAAATCGACTCACCACCCTAACCGACTCCACTGCCTCCATTGAGAGAGCTATTTTTGGATTCTCTAGGAAACCCAAAAACTCAGTGGCTCCAAACCCAAAAGCTTGACTGCTTCAAGAAACCCAGAAACTCAAAAACTCCAAAAAACCCAAAAACTCGGTTTCTCCAGGATTCGGATTCTCTAGGGAAGCCAAAAATTCGACGGCTCCAAACATTAATTTAATTAAATTAAAAAAAAAAAAAAAAAAAAGCTTTTTCAGTTTAAATCTGGGTTTCGTTTGGATCCGTGATTGACCGAAGCTCCAGCAGTGTTGGTGTTTTGTTTGGGTCATCTTGCTTCAACGAATCATCAATCGATTAGATTGTGGTGGTGGCATGGCCATGGGTCTTTGTGGCATATGGGTTGCGGGTTGTGGGTTAGGTGTGTTATGGGTTCTGTGGCTGAGGTTTCTGCTAGGTTGTGGCGCGTTGGTGGCCCGATGGTTGTGGCGTGATGGTGGGTCGTGGTAGCATGGAGGCTGTAAGCTATGGGTTTTGATGTAGATCGGCAGTTGTGGCAGAGGATTTGGGTGGAGGTGGTTTGCTTCGATGTGTTTGTGTGGGTAAGGATGAGTTTATTGTTTTCTCCATTGGGTTTGTGTGGGTAAGAATGGGTTTGTTATTTTGGATTGGTGGGTGATTTGGATTTGTGGCAGATTCCGATGGATTTGTGGCTGTTACTTTTCCCAATTAACCCAAAAATTAGATTTAAGATTATATAATAAAAAAAAATAGATTTTTTTTTTTTTTTTTGGATAGGAACTCAATTTTTTAAACTGAAAAAGCTTTTTTTTTCTTAATTTAATTAAATTAATGTTTACTTATTTATTTATTTTTGATAGTTCCTTGGAAATCAGTAGGTTGAAGGTCTCGGGCGCTGATGATTTTAGGGCTTGATCCTGAAAACAAATACTAAGTCAAAGGGGATCGGCCAAAAGTCCTCCGATGATCAAGTCAGTGGATTTTTAATTCACTATAAAAAGGAAGTAATTTCTGAGAAAAAGTGTCTGAATGAATTACCTCTTCATAAGGGAATGCTTATATAGTGTACATGAAATGGTTACTTGTTTTAATAACCGTTCCTATCATCGAGAAGCCCAGAAGGTTCGGAGGTAAGTTCCATAACTGTTATGGAAGTTACCTCATTTGGACCTTCCATAACGGTTAGTGGAGGCCTTGGGTTGTCATGGTATAATTCACCCCTTACGTCTTGGTGAGAATCACGCTCGTCAAAAGCTCAATATGATCAGGGCCAATGGTCTCGTCCGTCTGTTATTAAGGACGGACGAGGTTACATCTGTCCTTTATTAAACACGGACGAGGTTATTAGAAACGAGCATGTTTCATGCGTCCCATCTCTCCAATCTTTTCTCATGGACGACCCATGTGGATGAAATAGGACTTGTGCATTTTCAATACACCATCAGTTGCCCCCTTGTCCATGGGTCGTCCAGGGAAATGTATGGCTTGACCTTTCTCTAGACATGTATATTGTTAATGGATTGGTATGATACGTGTCATGATTTCATTGATTGTAAATCACATCGATTCAATTGACCAAGGAGCGTGCCACACATCTTGTGGATTTGTTGTGTCGTTTCAGGTGTCAGGCTTTATTGTATATAAATAGTAGAATTCCCCCATTACCCTTCTCATTTCTAAAATTTCCTTCCTCGTCTTTCCTCGTCCTAGATCTTCATCTAGAAGTTTCCTGCGTCTATAGCCTTCCCTCGTTCTAGATCCAGGTATTTTCTTTATCCTCGTCTTTAGTTTTTTAAGCTTTCTTAAAAATGTCTGAGATTGTGTTGTCCTCATCTAGCGATAGTATGGATAAGGCTATAGACGAATACAGCGACCCTAGCAGTTTTAGTGGTTCAAGCGATAGCAATGTTAGTGATAGTGATAGTAGTGGCGAGGGGAATACTACAGACGAGTATGAGTCTGACGTCCCTGGGGTTCCTTTGGAAGTTATTCAGAGGGGCTCAGGACGAGATCTGAATTTGGCTCTAAGGCTGGTACGAGTGCTCCCTCGTCCACTGTCCAAGACGAGGTTGAGGTGGTTTACAGTTGTGCCATAGGAGTAGCCTCAAAGATGGACGATAGGAGGTTAGGTTTACTTAGGAAATGGTATCAAATCCCCGACGAGCTTAACCCTAGGTTAGCCGTCCATGGAGAATGGTGTTGTCAACCTCGTTTTAGAATAGGTATTTATGAGGCCTATCTTCTTGGGGGGCTTAGGTTACCTCTAAACTCTTTTGCTAGAGAATTATTGACTAGGCTAGGTTTAGGAATTTGTCAGTTTAATCCCAACACATGGAGATTAGTCATCTCCATGCAAGTTTTGTGGAGGGAGGTGTTTAAGGGGGACGGTCCTCTTACCGTGGACGAGTTCCTTTATTGTTATAAACCCTCCGAAATTAACCAATCCCTTAACTTTTATCAGTTCACAGCCAGAGGGAAAGATTATAGATTAATAAAATCTTTAGTCACCTCAGATAGGAACTAGAAGACGGAGTTCTTCTTCGTCTCAGGTTTTTGGGCTGGACGCCCTATTGAGGTTAACAGGGACTCATTTCCTCCTTACACAGGGGAGTTAGGGAACCTTCGTCCTAAAGGTATTGTCGTTCTGACTTTACCATTTATTGTCTTCATTCTCATTTGTAGTTGTTTAAAAATTCTAACTCTTCTTCTTTCGTCTCTCTTTTTGTTATAGGTGTTAGACGACCTTATTTGAGTAGATTTCATATTGAACATGTTCAAAAAGCTCGTCTATACACTGACAAGACCTTTCATTCTTTAGTTAGTCTTCGGCGCCTTGCCACCTGGGGTTTAGGCCCTGACCCTTCTGTTGAAGCTCTTGCACATGAGATTATCGTCCGTAGACGTAAGTTTTCTCTTTCTCTCCTCCCTTTTATTCGTCTATTACTATAATTGACGTCCTTCCTTTTAGGAATGGCGACGATGAAGGGAAACAAAGATAAGGAGGAGGTGGACGAGGTAGTTAAGCAGGGGGTGCAATCCCAGTCTCGTCCACCAGCAGGCGAAAAACGAAAAAATATATCATCAAGGGTTGACTTGGGTGATCTCCCAAGTAGGCGTGGTAGGGAGAAAAAACACAAGTCGTCCAAGTCTCAAGACGTCCAATCCATTCCTCTCGTCCCTGAACAAGAGTCCCCAATACAGATACTTGACTCGGAGCCCAAGGATCCTTCGTCTAAGAAGATCCCGTCCACAGTCCACGCACCCACCTCGTCTCAGCCTTCTAAAGAAGTTCCTCAACACCTTCTTGGGAACGAGGACCTGGCCTGGGAGAGGTTCACAGCGGCGGTGACGAACGCGGATGTGACAGCTTGTTACAACATGTCCTTGAAAGATTTTGAGCACTCTGGTGTTCATGATCTCTTCAAGGTAAGTTAAAAAAAATTTATATATGTCTCGTCTTTGTCAACGATGCAGAAATATGTATTTGTTTGGTTTTAACCAAATCTTGATCCTTGTAGGAAATGTCCAAGTTCATTGCTGCGTCCAGGCAGGCAACTGATCTAGACAAGACAAGGATCCTGCTGGAGAAGAGGATCAAGGAGGTGAAGGACGAGAGCAAGAAGTGGGCTGAAGTGGCTGCTAAGGCTAAAGACAAGGTAAAGGAGCTACGGAACCTTAATGAAGAGCTAAGGATCGACGCCCTCGAGAAGGACACTCGTCTTGACCATTTCCAGAAGAGGAACAACAAGATAAGCGCCCTTCTTGAAAAGGCCAAGGGAGACACAGTTGCAGAGTTTCAAGTGTCTGAGCAATTCACTGATCTGCTAGACAAGAACTATGCAGCTGGGTTTGAAGACTTCAGGCTAGATGCCATTGAGAACTTCCCTAGCCTTGACTTCAACTCTATAAAGCTCAACCTTGGTGCTGCTACAAGTTCCCTCATCCAGACGAGCTCAGAGGACGTTAATATTGAAGACGATGCTAGCACCCTTCCTCCTCAGGACGAACCTAAGGATAATGCCCCTTCTGCCTAAAGACAAAATTTAAGCGTTGAAGTTTCTCGTACTTTACAACTTTTTTTTTTTTACAAATGTAATTCAAGTACATTAAGCTCGTCCATGGTTTTAAGACGAGCTACTGAACAATTATTTTTGTAAAGGTGTTTGGACGTTGGTTGTCCGCCCTTAAACAATTGCTTTATTTTCTTTTTTACTATTGCATGGACGAGAGCTCTTTTTGATTTTAGCTTCAAATTTTTACTCATCCATAGAAGTAATTCCTTGTTGTACATACATTTTCTTGTCATACTTTTAATTTCACAAGTATAACTCATCTTTGTGAAATGGTGATTATCAGCATTACTCGTCCTTAAACTTAGCTGATTTTCACCTTTAATGAAGATTAGACGCAACTTTTCACTCGTCCATAGATTGGATTGTTCTAGTAGGCGTCTTAATCACATATGCTTATGCATTTCCTCGTCCATGGGTTGGACATGCATTATGCTTTGCCTCGTCCGTTATATAAAAAATCCTCTGAACTTGCTGTTTTGTTCAGGGAAGCTAAGGCTTTTACCTCGTCCTTTACTTGGACAAACTTGCTTTTGCTTTACCCTTAGGAAAGCTTATTGAGATTACATCTCCGCGTCCAGAGAATTTTCTCGTCTTGGGCTTTTCAGCCTTCTTATGGGTTAAATCGAACAAAAGTAGTATGAAAATCAGGAATTCACACAACATTATGTACATAGCATAAATATTGTTCATAGACGAGGCATGCGCTACAGAAGCTAATGCCTTATAAGGAAATAAATACAAGCCAAACCATAACTTCGTCCATAACTTCAACATAATAATAACAAAGCAATACTAAAAATATGTATATAAACAAGCTCCTTATGTAGATAGACAAGTAGATAAATGGTCTCCAAGCTTTTTCGGAATTATGCTCATCCAGGCTGGCATTTTATTGGTAATACCTCCTCAGGTACTCAACATTCCAAGGATGCTCCAATTTCCTCCCGTCTAGGGCCTCCAAGTAGTAGGATCCTTGTCTTTTACAATTGATAACTCTATAGGGGCCTTCCCAATTTGGTCCTAGTTTCCCATGAGCCGGGTTCTTGGTTGCTAAGGAAACCCTCTTTAAGATGAGATCTCCTATGTTGAACCGCCTTGGTTTTACCATTGCGTCATATTGCCTAGCCATGAGGTTTTTGTACTTTGTTGTCTTGTACTCTACGTCTGTCCTTTCCTCGTCTATTAGATCAAGGTTCAAACGAAGTTGCTCCTCATTATCCTTATCTTGATACATCATCACCCTGTGATTGGCCATATGCATTTCTGCAGGTATGACTGCTTCGCTTCCATAGGCTAGCTTGAAAGGAGTTTCCCCCGTAGGGGTTCTCACTGTCGTCCTGTACGCCAATAGAACACCTGGTAACTCATCTGGCCATACTCTCTTTGCCCCCTTAAGCTGAGTCTTGATGATTTTCAACAAGGATTGGTTTGCAACTTCAGCCTGACCGTTGGCTTGGAGATGGGCGGGAGAGGAATAATGATTTTGAATTCCGAAGTGTGCACAAAAGTCCCTGAAAAGTGCATTGTCAAATTGTCGTCCGTTGTCAGACACCAATACTCTGGGCACTCCAAACCAACACACAATGTTCTTCCACACGAAATTTTTAACATTCTGTTGTGTGATATTTGTTAACGGTTAGGCTTCCACCCACTTGGTGAAATAATCAATGCCCACCACTAGGAACTTCATCTGCCTTCTGCCCAATGGGAAGGGACCCAAAATGTCTAGTCTCCATTGTGTAAAGGGCCACGGTGCCATCATCGGGGTGAGGTACTCTGATGGTTGCCTGGGGACGTTGCTAAACCGTTGGCATTGGTCGCAGACCTTGACAAATGCTTTAGCATCAGCTTGCATATTTGGCCAATAATATCCCACACAGATGACCTTGTGGACGAGTGACTTGGCTCCTGAGTGATTGCCACACGCTCCTTCATGAACATCTCTCAACACGTAGTTCGCCTCGTCCGGAGCCAAGCATCTAAGATAAGGCTGAGAAAAACCTCTTCTATATAGAACTTCGTCCATAAGAACGTACCTGGTTGATCTTACTTTCAACTTTCTAGCCTCATCTTTCTCTTCTGGAAGTCGTCCGTCTTTCAGGTATGATACAATCGGGCTTATCCAATTTCCTCTGCTCTCTACCTGTTGTACTTCTGGGATATCTATACTTGGCATGTACTGAACCTCATCAACTTCATCCATGGACTCATTTGCTGAGGCTTCCTTCACTAAAGTATCTACTTCCATGTTCTCCTCCCTTGGGATTTGAACGAAGTTAGCTTCCTTGAATTTCTTCACAAGCCGTAACACTTTTTCTAAGTATTTTTTCATTCGTCCTTCCTTTGCCTCATATGTCCCATTTATTTGGCCCATGACTAGCTAAGAATCTCCCAGGACGAGTATTGACTTCACTTCCACAGACTTAGCCAGTTCCAACCCTTTAAGGAGGGCTTCATACTCAACTTCATTATTGGTTGCTTGGTATTGCAGACAGATCTTATGCTTCAACTTATCTCCTTTAGGGGATTGTAAAACCACTCCTATTCCTCTTGCATGTTGCGTGGACGAGCCATCCACATTGACGACCCATTTTTTACTGTCTTCTATTCCTTCTACGTCATCGCAGCTTGGTGTGAACTTTGCAATAAAGTTTGCCAAGGTCTGAGCCTTTATAGCATGCCTTGGTTGGTATCGGATGTCAAACTCACTGAGTTCAACAGCCCACTGGATCAATCGTCCAACGGCTTCCAACTTGTTCATGGCTTTCTTAAGTGAGTGGTCTGTCATAACATTGATTACATGGGCTTGAAAGTAGTGCCTCAGCTTCCTGGAAGCCGTGATAAATGCAAAAGCTAGCTTTTCTATTAGCGGATATCGTCCTTCCGCTCCCCTCAATGCCCTGCTAGTATAGTACACTGGCTTTTGTACTTTTCCTTCCTCTCTTATCAATGCTGAGCTCACGGCATGCGGGGTCACTCCAGGTATAAAAACAGCTCTTCCCCCATCACGAACGGACTCAGCAATGGAGCCGTAACGAGGTACGTCTTCAAGTTTAGAAAGGCTCTTTGGCACTCGTCTGTCCACTCAAATGCTTTCTTTAGAACCTTGAAAAATGGTAAAAACTTGTCAGTAGCTTTAGAAACAAACCTGTTGAGGGCAGCAACTCGCCCAGTAAGAGACTGGACTTCTTTGATACTTTGCGGAGGCTTCATATCTAGAATTGCTTTAATCTTTTCCGAGTTTGCCTCGATCCCTCTGTGTGAAACCATGAATCCAAGAAATTTTCCTGACGCTACTCTAAAAGCGCACTTGTTGGGATTCAACTTCATACTGTACCGCCTGAGTGTATTAAAGGTCTCTTGCAAGTCGTCCAGATGTTTTCCCTCGTCCAGGCTTTTCACCAACATGTCATCCACATAGACTTCTACATTTCGTCCAATCTGAGGACGGAACATGTGGTTGACCAGTCGTTGGTATATTGCTCCAGCGTTTTTCAAGCCAAAGGGCATTGCTTCATAATAGAATAAGCCTTGACTAGTAACAAAGGATGTCTTCTCCTGGTCGGCCTCGTCCATCCTTATTTGGTTGTATCCTGAGAAAGCATCCATAAAACTAAGTAATTTGTGGCCTGCGGTAGAATCCACCAGTTGATCAATGCGTGGCAATGGATAGCTATCCTTAGGGCAAGCCTTGTTTAGATCAGTAAAATCTACACACATCCTCCACTTGCCGTTCGCCTTTTTGACCATTACTACATTGGCCAACCAATCTGGATAGTACACTTCTCGTATAAACTTCGCCGCCATCAACTTCTGAACTTCGTGTTTAATAGCATTATCTCTCTCAGGGGCAAACACCCTTTTCTGTTGTCGCACTAGCTTGAAGGAAGGACATACATTTAGATGGTGGGTGATGACACTAGGATCTATACCCGACATGTCCTCATGACTCCAAGCAAACACATCAATATTTTTCTTCAAAAACTGGACGAGGTCCTTCTTAATCTTCTCTTCTAAATTTGCTCCAATCCTGGTACACCTCTCAGGGTTATTTTCATCCAAGGAAATATCTTCCAATACCTTGGTGGGCTCTGCCACAACTCTCTTTTCTTCAATATTCATGGTCTAAGCTTGTTAGTCCATAGCCAACATGGCCAGGTAACATTCTCTTGCTGCTAGTTGGTCTCCTTGTACTTGTCCTACTCCGTGTTCTGTCGAAAACTTGACTGATAGGTGGTAGGTAGATGTAACAGCCTTCCAACTATTTAAAGTTGGCCTTCCAATTATGGCATTGTAGGATGATGAACAATCTACCACAAGGAAGTTCACATCCTTGGTGATTTGTCGCGGGTACGCTCCCACTACCACTGATAATGAAATAGTACCCACAGTCTGTACCTTCATTCCACCAAAACCTACCAGGGGGGAGTTCACTGGACGGAGCTGGTCTCGTCTTAATCTCATCTGCTGAAAAGCTGGATAATATAAAATGTCTGCAGAGCTTCCGTTGTCCACTAGCACTCTTCTAGTTGTGTAGTCGACAATAAGCAAGGTGATGACGATGGCATCATCGTGAGGGTGGTGAATTCTCTCAGCGTCTTCGTCCGTGAAAGTGATCACCTGCTCGTCCGTGGACCTTGCCCTTGGTGATCGTCCAGAAAGTTGGACGCTCTGCACTACCTTCAAGTAGGCTTTCTTTGACTTGGACGACTGGCCTGTCGAATTTCCCCTTATGATGACTCTTATTTCTTCGAGCGATTGCTGCAATGATTCTTCCATCTTCCCTTTCAATTTCTTGTCCTTGTGGTCTCGTCCAAGGAAATTCCTCAACTTCCCTTGCCTTATGAGATTCTCAATCTGCTGCTTTAAATCAAAACACTCGTCTGTATCATGCCCATGATCCCTATGGAAGCGACAATACTTATTCCTATTGTGCTTATTGGGATCTCTCTTCATTTTCTCCAGCCACTTCAAGGAAGGATCATCCTTGATTTGCATAAGGACTTGTTCAAGTGGCGTGTTCAAGGGGGTATACTGTTGATTCCATGCTGAAGAGCTAGGCTGCTTCTTATTATCTCGGTCTTTCCTTTCTTCCATCCATCCCTTCTTTGGACGTGAGCCTTGCTCAGAATGATGATTGGGGTTTACTTCTATTCTCTCAGATCTCTTCCTCTTCTTAGCAATGATCGCATCTTCTGTGTTCATAAAATTTTGGGCCGAATGGACAAGTTCGACCATGGATTGAGGCTCTTTTTCATAGAGTTTATGTATGAATAAGTCCGAATTCACCCCATTATGGAAGGCCGCAACAAAAGCTTGTCATCTACCTCGTCCACGTTTAGGGCTTCTCTGTTGAAACGAGTGATGAATGACCACAGGCTCTCATTCTCTCCTTGTTCTATGGTTAGCAAGCTGGATGAGGAATGCTTGTGTCTTTATCCCCTAATGAAATTATTAACAAACAACTCGCTCAACTCTTCAAAAGAACTTACTGAATTCAGGGGTATTTTGCTGAACCAGACTCGTGTCGAACCTTTAAGGGTGGTAGGGAAGGCTTTACGCATGATTTCATCAGGGGCCCCTTGAAGGTGCATTGTTGTCTTGAAAGTAGCAATACGATCAAAAGGGTCACGCGTTCCATCATACGAATCCAAAGAAGGCAACTTGAACTTTGATGGTAAAGGGTGACCATTGATGGAAGCCGTGAAGGGGGGAATCAGTTCTGTGGACCAAATCTTCTATAGGATTCGCCCTTCTCATGTTCTCTTTCATTTCTTCCATGACTTTCTTCATTTGGTCCATCTCTTCTTTCAAGTGTGGTACCGTTCTTGAAGTGGTGCCTCTTAACTGACTTCCAATTTCAGTATTTTCTCTATCATCATGACTCTGTGTTTGTCCTCCTCCTTCATTTTCCTCACGTGTCTGCCTTCTCAGATTAATCTCCATTCTCAACTCTTGGTTTTGGCGAGTTAACTCCACCATTGCAGCCACCATAGATTGCACATGTTGGACAGATGAAGTCTGTATGACCGGTGCAGATTGACGATCGCGATGGGGGTTGCTTGAAGCGTCTCTGCTTCCCTGATGGCCTAGGCTAGTAGCCCTCAATATAGTCCGAACCATCCAACCTTTTGTCACTGAAAAGAAAACTGCAAAACAATCTCCTTTCCCACAGACAGCGCCAACTGATAGTTCCTTGGAAATATCAGTTGGTTGAAGGTCTCGGGCGTTGATGATTTTAGGGCTTGATCCTGAAAACAAATACTAAGTCAGAGGGGACCGGCCAAAAGTCCTTCGATGATCAAGTCAGTAGATTTGTAATTCACTGTAAAAAGGAAGTAATTTCTGAGAAAAAGTGTCTGAATGGATTACCTCTTCGTAAGGGAATGCTTATATAGTGTACATGAAATGGTTACTTGTTTTAATAACCGTTCCTATCATCGAGGAGTCCAGAAGGTTCGGAGGTAAGTTCCATAACTATTATGGAAGTTACCTCATTTGGACCTTCCATAACGGTTAGTGGAGGCCTTGGGTTGTCATGGTATAATTCGCCCCTTACGTCTTGGTGAGAATCACGCTCGTCAAAAGCTCAATATGATCAGGGCCCAATGGTCTCATCCGTCTGTTATTAAGGACGGACGAGGTTACGTCTGTCCCTTATTAAACACAGACGAGGTTATTAGGGACGAGCATGTTTCACGCGTCCCATCTCTCCAATATTTTCTCACGGACGACCCATGTGGATGAAATAGAACTTGTGCATTTTCAGTACACCATCAATTTTAAAATTTATGACCTGGATTTTTGTTTTAATTTTTTATTAATTTAAATCTATGTGGCATTTCAAAAATGCCAAATAAGTTTTTTTTAATAATATTTTAATATCCACGTTAGTGTCATGTCAGCAAGTAGGACACGCTGTTTGCTACCTCAGCTTTTTCCGTAACTGGGTTGACAGTAAGGTCTATTTTAAAAACGATTCTAAAAAATCAGGGACTGATTTAGGAGCAAAATCAATTTAGAGACCACATTAAAAAATGATAAAAAATATAGAGACCAAAAATTCATTTTCGTCAAAAAAAAATACTTTAAATTTATTAAAAGTTAAAACTACATTTTATGAACCCAAAATAAAGCCCATCTAGCCGCTAAGCTTAATGCCCACTCTTTTAAACGAAGAAATGAATGAATCAGTATATTACGCCCAGCCCAGCCCAGCTCAGACCTTTACGTCGGTTAGAGTGAGCATTTTTCACTCTATAAGTACAGCTTACACAGCACAAAAAATTACACTTTTTTCTCGTCCATTTTTATTTCGCGCTCTCTCTGTCTCTCTCTAATCAGTATCGCTCTCTGAAATTTCAATCCTCAATGGCTTCCTCCACCGAGAAACGCAAAATTCTCGAACAAGATGAAAACGAAGCAGCGAAGAAGACAAAGGTTCTCGTAGAAGATGATCACGAAGCAGCGAAGGAATCAAAGCCTACAGAGCGCGTGGTGCTCAACCCTGCTGACTGCAACTTAGGTATTTTCTTTTCTTTCTTGTAACTCTGTTTTGTTCGATAGGGTTTGAGTTTTCTTAAATATTTGCTAAATTTGCTTAATTTTGCTATATATTACCAATTTTCTTCTAGTATGTATATATAACAACAACAAACAAAGCCTTAGTCAGTGATAGAAACAAAGATTTACTCTTTTTGTTGTTGCTCTAATAATTTGAAGTAGAAT
Source organism: Quercus robur (assembly GCF_932294415.1). Lineage (NCBI taxonomy): Eukaryota > Viridiplantae > Streptophyta > Magnoliopsida > Fagales > Fagaceae > Quercus > Quercus robur. The sequence continues at coordinate 82,859,542 of NC_065538.1, read as the reverse complement.
TTAAGTCCTTTATGCCTAACCCTAGTAACTCTACTTTCAAATCCAATGATGGGGGGTGAAAAGGAGGATATTGTAGCAAAATTTGGAATCTTTTGAGAACATTGTTGGTAAATTCTTTGTGGATGCTTGCTGGTGGTTTCGATGTTGTGAGGAGTCCCGGGGAGAAGTTTGGAGGAAATATGGTTACTGGATTTGAAGTGGAATTTCACCAATGTGGAAATTGAGGATCATCTTGTTGTTTGGTGTTTTTTTTTTTCACATGGACTAACCGAAGGGAAGATAAGGGTTTTATTTGCAAAGAAGTTGGATAGGGTGATGATAAATAAGGAGTGGTTGTGTGTGTAGGTTTGAGCAATTTGTTGTTAAATAAGGAGTGGTTGTTGAACCCTAGGACGTTTTCGTTAAAAACACGTGCTAGTTGAGGTGCAAGGCTCTTGGTACAACAAGAAGAATTTTGGCCCTAAACCCTTCGAGTTATTTTAATTTCTTGTGTGAGCATTGGGATTTTATTGATTGGGTAATGGAAGCTTGGGTTATGGGGGAAAGGGGTACCCCTATGTTCATATTTTATAGGAAGCTGAAGTCTATCAAGGCAAAGCTTAAGGGTGTTTATAAGGATATTAATTGTGGGATTTTTCAATGAGTGGAATTGGCTAGAGCTAACCTTGAAGCTTGTGAAGCTAAATTGATGCAATGCTCATATTTGGTCAGGGTATCCAATATTGTGCAGCAATATCTTCATGAGTTTCTCACAATTAGCAACGCTGAATAGGTTTTCCTTAAACAGAATTCAAGGAATGGATAGCTTAACCTTGGGGTCAAAACAATTCTTTCTTTTATAATTTGGTGAAAGCACGGTAAGCAAGGAATGTTGTTAGAATAAGGGTAGATGAACCATCTAAAATCAAGCAGATGATGGTTGAGTACCACCAAGATCTGCTTGGCTCTCCTACTGAAATCAATGTAGATCTGATGGTTAATAAAGTCTCCACTCTATTCCAAGATCAATTGCCTGATGATATGAAGGCAAGGATGCAACAGGATGTGACTGATCATGAAATATAGCTGCCTTTACTTTACCTGGGCAATGAAAAGGCACCTGGTCTTGATTGCTTCACTGCCTTACTCCTTAAGAAGTCTTGGCATATTGCGAAGGATGATGTTATTGTTGCCATCAAATCTTTCTTCATGACTGGTAAAGCTGTTGAAAGAGGTGAATTCCACTATCCTTTCATTGATCCCTGAGGTCCCTAATCCTACCACAGCAACAAAATTTATATTCATTGCATATTGCAATGTGATATATAAAAGGTTGAGGGACTATCTTGAGATGTTGAAAAAAGCAAACCAAACAGCTTTTATTAAAGGAAGGAGCATTGCAGTAAATTTTCTACTAGCTCATGAATTAGTGAAGAATTATCAAAGGAGTAAAGGGCCTAGAAGATGTGCAATCAAGGCTGACTTTAGGAAAGCATTTGACTTAGTGGATTGGAATTTATATTGATGTGCCTATGTGCATCTGGGTTTCCTCCTAGATTTTTTAAAAGGGTAAGAAAATGCATTAGTAATTCAAGGTTCCCAATTGTCTTGATGGGGCACTTTAAAGGTGGCAAAGGGCTTAGGTAAGGGAATCCAATCTCTCCTTATCTTTTGTAATAGCTATGGAATCATTCACTAGGCTGATGAAAAACAAGGTACATGAGTTGTATTTTCTATAGGCTAAGCAGTGTCCATTAATTACCAATCTGCTCCAGGTTGTCTCATATAGGCTTTTGTTGTATTTTCTAGCCTAAGCAGTGTCCAGTAATTGTTCTTCCTACTTCTAGTCTAGGTTGCTTTTCTAGATTTGAATTATTCCATGGAATTGAGGTGCTTGAAGCCTCTCCTTTTCCAAATGTGTTATCATAGGTGTCTGTTGAGATTTATTGTGGTAAAGCATAGGTATTTTCAGTGTCATAAACCTAAGAAGTAGGTTGGGTATTTAAGCACCACTTAGAAATGACCATTTCTTTTGAATGCTTGTGGTTGTATATGTATGTATTTGTATGGATAAACCTAAGATCAAAACAAATGCATTTTAGAATTGTATGATTGCTGACTTGAATTTTTACCCTGTCTCTAGATTTCAATATTGAAGGCAATGGTCTCCAAGGATCTGCACTTTATGAGCAGGGGTTTTCTTATTGCTGGTCTGGTGTTCTTGCGAATGTTGGAATAACTCGAGGGAGATACTGTTTTGGTTGCAAAATTATTTCAGTGCAGCCAGTTGATATGGAGGACATTGCCCCTGACCAGCATCACGTTTGCCGTGTAGGCAGTTCTAGAGGGGATGATAATGTGGGGAACCTTGGGGAAACTGAACACAGCTTCGGGTTTGGGGGCTTAGGAAAATTTTCTAGTGCAAGGAAATTTATAGATTATGGTGAAAAGTTTGGGATTAGAGATACGATTGTGTGTGCTGTTAATCTTGAAGACAAACCATTGGCTTGCATTGGTTTCTCCAAGAATGGGAAATGGTTGGGCATTGCAAGGCAATTTAATGCTGGTCCAAAGGGTCTAGGAGTGGTGGACTCTCCAACGAGAAAGTTACAGTGGGAATCAGCACCTTTTCCCCATATTTTGTTGAAAAATGTTGTAGTAGAGTTGCAATTTAGTGTTGAAGAGGGACTCATTCCTGAAGAAGGTTACAAACCTTGGGCTTCTGCTCTTGAGGATGGCAATGCAATGATGGGCCCTACTTTCTCTAAGCCAAGTGATTGTGAACTGATTATGATGGTTGGTTTACCAGCTTCAGGCAAGACTACATGGGCAGAAAAATGGGTGAAGGAGCACCCCGAGAAGCGTTATGTTTTGCTCAGGACAAACCTTATTTTGGATCAAATGAAGGTTATTTAATTCATTCTTTTTTCTTTTTCTTTTTTTCAATGCCTTTGGCTAGATGTTCTAATGGCGCCATTCATTTTTTCTGCTCAATATTCTCATATCTTGAAGCCTTTTGCAGGTGCTAGGGTTACACGTAAGCAAAATTATGGGGAACGGTTTGATCGCCTAATGGATCGAGCTACTGCTATTTTTATTACCCTTTTACCTCGAGCAGCCAAAACACCTCACAAATGCATAATTGATCAAACAAATGTCTACAAGAATGCACGTAAATGTAAACTGAAACCATTTGCATACTTTCAGAAGGTAACTACAAAACCATGATATATTTATATGTTGGAAAATTGAAGGATTGCTTTCTTGGGGTATGCTCTCTGCCTGGATGTTTTCTACACACTTCTCCTCTCTTCCAAACACAAAAAACACATCAAAGTTTCTTGATTCTTCTCTCTTCACCAAAAATACAAGGTATTGTTCTTATATGCAATCTTCTTCTCCTTGGTTCTACATCTTGAATTTGGGGTTTAGGGGTGTGGATGTAACTTTCTAGCTACCGTTCACACCCCTAACCTTCTAAATCTTTTTCTAGCATTTATCTTGCTATTTTTGCTTGAATAACATGATTTATTATTTTCTTTAGCATGTTGCTTGCTTTATTTGTGTTTCTAGCCCAAATCTCCATGCTTTTTGTGCTTTTTGCCATGTTTCATGCTTAGATCTACATCCTTACATGCTTATATGTTTAAATCTATATGTTTTATACCTTATGCCATGTTTTCCTATGCTTTGTGCCCCTTTTTGCTCTATGTTGATGTTAGGGTTACATGTTCACATGTTTGATATCATGTCTATGGTTATGCCTTGCTTGGGTCTATGTGTCTATGTGTTTATTTCCATGCTATATGGTTAGATCCTCGTCTTCACATGCTTATATGCTTGGATTCATGTTCTTCCATGTTTATGTGCTAAGTTTCTACATGTTTACATGCATGTCTCTATGCCTATATGTCTAGATCTATGTTTTCACATGCCTATGTGCTTGGATCTATGTTCTCTACATGCTTTATGCTATCTTCCATACGCTTGTGCGCTCCATGCCATGTTTGTGTGCCTAGACCTAAGCTATGATTGTCATGCCATGTGCTATTGTAGCCCTTTTGTCGCTTTGTCTTTCTTTCTTGTGTTTTGGCCTAATGGTTAGGACCCGATCTAGACTCTATGGTCTTTGTCATCGTCCATACACCAAGGCCCACATAAAGGGGTTTGGATCATTCCTATTTGCATGTCTATGCTTGCTAGTTGTGAGCCAAGTTGCGAGATGCTCAGTCTTAACAGTTCTTCACCAATTTCACACACTGAACCTATTACATTAAATCCCACAAAAATATAAGGAAATGATTGAAGAATTACAATCAAATTTGACACGGAATTAATGCCAATGAACGTAATTGAAAATCACAACTTTACAAATACAAACAAAAGTTTAAGATTCTTAAAAAAGTGTTCAAAATGAATAAATAACTACAACATGATTATGTGAATAATACATGCCAACTATCGACCTTGAACCATTGTAACAGTAACATTGTTAACAGAGCATTTTGTTTGGAAGCATTTAGAGGGATTTGTATCTAATGCAATCAACTTTTCAATGAATGCTGGTTTCGTCGGAGGAGGCAGATTACCAATCTCACTTTTAAGCATGGAAACAACAATAGATACAGTTGGCCTATCTTGAGCAAATTCTTGCACACACAACAACCCAACTTGTATGCATCTCAAAATCTCTATTTCAAAGCAGGGCTCATATATCATTGGGTTTATTAATGCTATAGCGTTGTCTGCATTCCACAATTTCCATGCCTGGAAAAGTGAAAACATGACTGAAATTATCACCACCAATATCAGAAATTATTAAAGAACAAAAAGCAATGGACATTTAAAAAAAACAATGAGGCAGTGAAATAACTTACAAGTCCTAAAAGGCTTTGGGACTGCTCATCATTATAAAAGCTAGTGTTTCTTCTTCCATTAACTATCTCTAGTAACAACACTCCAAAGCTGAAGACATTCGATTTCTCTGAAAATCGGCGATCCATTGCATATTCAGGAGACATATAGTCACTAAATTTTAAAAAAAATACATCCAAAACTTGTCACCAACAATATTAGTATCAGTATCTAATTGAAATGGTCAAATGAAAAGTTACTAAGTTCCAACGACCCTATTAGTATTGGCTTGGTCTTCATTATTTCCAGAAATCCTGGCCATACCAAAATCTGATATTTTTGGATTTAGCTCTTTATCCAACAGGATGTTACTTACCTTTAGATCTCTGTGAATAATCCATAATCTAGAATCCCTATGAAGGTAGAGTAGACCTTGACCAATTCCTTCAATAATGTTAAAGCGTTTTTTCCAATCTAGTAGTCTTTCTTTGTGTGGATCTAATGAATTTAAACAAAAGAAAAAACAGAGAAAGAAAGTGCTGATTAAATCTACAAGGTGAATGAACATGAACTTTGCAAAATTTCTTTTGGTGGAAGTCATCAGAAAACTATTTCAAGTGAAGTACGTCCATAAAATTAAAAGAAGTAAAATATTTTTGTAATAAAAAATGGCATCAAAATTAACTAACCGAAGAGAAATGCATCAAGACTTTTGTTTGGCATGTATTCATATAACAACATCCTTTCTTCTCCTTCAACATAGCAGCCAAGGAGCCTAACAAGATTCCGATGTTGGAGTTTAGAAATTACTACCACCTCATTCATAAATTCTTTTAACGCTTGGGTGGAGGTTCTGGAAAGTCTTTTCACTACAATTTCTTGTCCATTTGACAGTTCTCCCTACAAAAAAACCCAAATCATTAACTATATATTCATAGTATTTGAAAATAAAACTTTAGAAGAGCAACCATTACCTTGTATACGGGACCAGATCCACCTTGACCAAGCTTGTTAGATAGATGGAAGTCGTTTGTTGCGCTCACCAGCATCTCAAAATTGAATAGTGGGAGCTCCTGGACTTGGTTCAGGTTGTCACTAGGAAAAAGTGTATGTGATTCCTCATTTCCTATTACTCTCCTTGCTCTCCTTGAGAACTCTCTTTTGTAGGGATTTGGCCTAGACCACCACCACCACTTTGCTAGTGGATGGTAAGAACCATAGTGCTTGGTCTTCTTTAGTATACAGAGAACCATGCAACAAACTAGAGTGAGCACGACCAATAGGCCTAAAACACTTCCAATGGCAATTAATGTTGTTGTCTTCTTTGACTTGGACTCGTTGGCTGCCCCAACAGGTTGTTGTTGATCAAGCAATGGAGCAGCAATGGCAAGATTGTTGTCTGAGTCACTCAATTTGAATACTTCCACACCTTTTAAAATGGCATCGATCAAATCAACATCTAATCTAGAGTGTAGATCAATGGAAAGCAGATGTGCGTCATTACCCTTTTTTTTTTCATCACCACATAGTCCTTCTTGTAGTAAGGCGTATCGTTGTCGTCAGTCCACAATAGTATAGATATAGAATTCCCTTGTCCCACTGGCATGTATCTCAGACTCCATTTTGCAGAAATAGAGCCTCACCAGAAAATTGAATCCTGTATCAACAAGTAAGCCCCATGTCAAATTAGACTGCATGTTCTTGGTTATGTCTGGACCTATTGATATTGCAGACTGATAGACAGCATCAGGTGCAGTGTAATTTGGTAATTTTGTGTATTTTGGCTTCAAAGATGGATCACGAGGCACAAAGCCTCCAGACAACAAATATTCTCCATCCCCTGACCATTCTCTGAACATGCCTGTGTCTTCCTTTGCTTGTATCGCACCTCCACCCACGTTTAATTGATAAACCATTTCGAGAGCCATGCTGTTGTCTATGTAGATCGGAGTAGGTTGGCCAACGTAAACTGGGACAAATTCTTCACCTTTAATGACACCTTGTGGCTTGTAGTACAGGTCCATAGGCATGGAGACTATCCCAATTCCATTGATGAAAGCAAGGTAATTCATAGAAGTACTTGTGAAAGGGATGAAGGTTAAGTTCAATTCTCAATTCTTATCAACACTGATGCAGAACTCTTTATAAACCTTCTTTTGGTCCGATAAATTAGTATAAGTGGAAGCACTGAAGTTTCTAAGTAAGGTGAACGAATCTGCTTTGACAGTGAAAAAGTCCTTAGAACTTTCAAAACCTGAGTAAACCTCGGATTAGAAGAACAACCGGACAAATTTCGAGCCAAGAGTGGCCGGAAACACGTATGTGAATTGCCAATAAGATAAACGGGTAGTCATGTAGGGGACAGTCTTGACAGAGACTTGGCTTTGGGCTTCAGAGGTTTTAGATTTGTGATTAGGCTCTTCTGTTGGAGCGAACTTGGAGCCTTTGTCTCCGATCCAGTCACGGTCATCATTCCCCTTCAAGCTGCCAGTGGAGCCACAATTAACGACAATATTTTCAACAGGGTTGTAAATAGGTGTAGAAGTAGCAATTGTTAAATAGGAAAGAAGGAAGAATAAGATGAATAAAATAGGTGTGAGTATAGGGTGGCTCTTCATGAGTGCAAGAGGTAAGTGTCTGTAACAAATTAGAGAGGAGGAAAGGGTACTTTCTGTTCCAGATATACCAAAGTATTTTGAGAAAAATTATTGAATGACTTGGATCATGCTAATCTACCCGAGTGTTTTGTTGGTTTGTAAGGGACGTACAGAAATGGTGCTTCCACATTTTCCTTGCTCAGTTCTTAGGCTGTGTTTGGTTCAATGGAAATGCTTTTCCGGGCATAAAATCATTTCAGGGGAAATTGTTTTCCCGTAAAGGAAAATGTATTCAAGCTGTTTGGCTGTCTCGGAAATCGTTTTACGGAAAATTAATTCCCATGTTTGGTTCGTTCAAACATTTTACGGAAAATAGAAGTCGTTTTACGGAAAATCATTTCCCATGTTTGGTTCATTCAAACATTTTACGGAAAATGAAATTAGTTTTACGGAAAATCAATTCCCATGTTTGGTTTGTGGATCATTTTACGAAAAATACAAAATGCCAATTCAGAACCTATGCATTGCCTAGACAAACCTGTAATAGTACAAAAATAATCATCCACTTCAACATTGAAATAATCATCCACTTCAACATCAAGAATAATCATCCGAATATACCCATAATATTTATATCAAAACAACCACATCAATCTTTCACCATTGACATTACATCTCCATGGTGTACAAAAATGATACCTACACGTAATATCTGAACAGTACAAATACATAATTTGGGCAATTGTATCGTCCCAATAATACAAAAGTCTACATATATAATACAATGGTAGGTGAATACTAGTACTACAACAAAAGTTAATCCCTAAAGCTACCGTCACATGTTATCATTAAACAGACAAGTCAGAGCTGTGTGAACAAAAAACTATCCATCCACAGCTTTCTCAGCTTAGCATTCTTGGCTAGGAATCCCCGTGCTGCCTTTTTATTTTCACAAAGATGGTCAAAGGCTCCAGCGAGCATATCTTCGCTATACCCATCTACCACCATAGCCATGACCTCAGAGTAAAGACCTGTGTAATCAACAGGCTCCCGGTTGATTTCTTTCAAAGCCACATCAATTTCCTTCAGCTGATCAGACAGATCAGTCAGCACACTATCATCAGAGGGAGGTGCACGCCCTCTTTTGCGGGACTTTGAAATTCTCGACCCAGTGGTGGATGACTCTACCGCATTCTTCCCTTTGTCCACCACACCTTCCTCCCCATTGTCCGTCACAAACTCAATACTGTCCCCATTGTCTGGCTCATTCTCAATATCCACATACGACTTAGAAAAGCTACCCGTGGCTGTATCCTTCCCCACTACAATAGCCAATTCATCATACATCTCAATCTTTTTGTTCAAAAAGTCCACATGCTTATGATGCGCCTGTAAGGGAGAAAAGAACGTATAATAACAATGCAATAATCACTTCACTCATAAATTCAATATTCAATTCAATATAGATGCCATTAGATGATTTAGGTCAATGATAAACAAAAAAATCTGTTAGAGAACAGGAGACATAACCCATGATTTTGAAGATAAGTACAACAGAAAATACAAATCCCATAATATTTAAGACCAGATTTTATAATAGATCCGCACATGAAAGTTATGTTTGAAAATTTGTAAAAGCAACGGAATCCTAAAAAGAATGACACTATAAATTTCATATAAATAGGGTACTTGAGCAGTTTTGTCTTGTTCTCAATTCATAGATTATAAATGCAAAAAACATGTATTATCATTTATATTAAGAAAATATAGTTGGAAGCCATACCATGACTTCTTCTTGATATGTCTTGGCATCGCATGTTATCATTTTTAGGTTATCGTCCCAACCGAAACCACTCTTCTTCCTAATGGTTTGAATAGTGGTCCACATAGTCCTCAAAGTCCGTAACTGATTCTCTACATAAGAGGGGTGACACTCGACCCCAAATTGCGCAGATATTTCCTTCGCTACAAAAGCAAAGGAGCCAGCCTTGAAGGTGCTAGAAGGCTTGTTGCCCTTTGCAGCCTTCTCGGCAAGTAGCTTAAGCAGAGTCGTGTGCATAGGGGGCAGCCACCTAAACTGCTTAGTGCCGCTGGTTTTCTCTTTTCCCTTCGACATTACTACATATGAAAATTGTATAGTGAGAGTAGCATTTAAAAATGAGAGTAGCATTTAGTAATTACGCTCGGAATATGAACAACAAATCAAACACACATACAACCACGCTTATAGATGTGCACAACAGAATAAAACATGCTAACACTGGAAATAACAATGTAATGCTGGAAATAACAAAGACATGCTGAAAATTCTTTTTCCTTACACCACCAGAAGTCAATAGTAAATACATTATCCTTACAGAAAAAAAAATACAGCACATATTACAATCATAGAAATCTAAATAAAGTACTACTCTCCACTCCTGGTATAATCAGACCACATAACTTGGCATATCTGATCTCTCTTAGCATTCCACACTCTACTGTCTTCAATGGAATCCCGACGTGACTGTGTTTCTTGTTGGGGGCCACTAGACTCTACTTGGTTCATTGCAGCCGCCATAAGATGGTCATTTGGTTCAACCCCCATAATGTGATTATGAATCACACAACATGCTAACACTACTTTCACTTGGGTTTCAAAAGATCAAAATGGTTCTGCATCCAACACTCGAAAACGTTTCTTCAACACTCCAAACCCTCGCTTAATGGTAGTTCTCAATGAAGAGTGTTGGAGGTTGTACAATTCTTGCTCATTCTCAGGATGACGATCACTAAACTCTTTCAAGTGATATCGCACACTCTGATAAGGTGACAAAATTCCATTTTTATTACCATACCCAGCATCACCAAAATAATATTTACCTACATATATTCAAAAATAAAACCAAATCACTACTATGCTTAGGAAAACACTCAATATTTATTAAACTAACAAACCAAAAAGGTGAAGTAATCCCATAATACCTTCGGGAATTGAAAATCCCCCTGGCCTAGCAAAATCATCATTTAACACATGTGAATCATGTGTACTGCCTTCCCATCCAGTCAATACATAAGTGAACTTTAAGTCAAAACTAATGGCAGCTAACACATTTTGCGTGGTTCCATCTTTGCAACCACGAAACCTTCCTTGTATTTCAGGTGGCACAGATGCACGAATATGTGTACCATCAATTGCTCTAACACAGTCCTAATTTTCGACAGACATAATGGTTTAAAATTACACAAATCTTCACAATTTACAAAAATACACAAGTCGCAATATTTACCTTAAAATATGGGTAGAACCTTTTACTATTCCTTATCTCTGGGGGTGTATCTTCGCTAGGCAGTCTTATTAGAGCTCTATATAATTTTAGGACCCCCCCTAAGGACGACCTTGAAGTATCTATGAACAGTCTCAGTCGATCTATGGAACCGACTACCAATTACACGAAATCTCACATTATGACCAATAATGTGACAGAAAATTAGCACTTGCTCCGTAACAGACATGTGAACAGTTGGGCATACGTGCTCCCCCTCAGTGAGGATGTGACATAAGTGGTGGAAAGCTATAGGTTTCATCCTAATTTGATTCACACAATGTCTCTCACTTCCATGCAAAACACTATTTATGTAATGCTCTCTTTCGGCTGCATGATTAACATAAGGCGCCCTAGGCAGTCGTCTACGTCGCAATTTCCTTAACAATGCAACCCCCACAAGGAGGACAGATGCAACTGAGGCAAGAATTGCGGCTTTGATTTTTTTCTTCATCTAAAAATTAACAAACTCAGTACTGTGGTTTAAAAGGTACGTAAACAAGCATGCTATTGATTACACAATATATAAAAACAGCCACAAACAAAAAACAGCAGAGCACAATCATATACCAACACAACAACCATGATCTCTAACACAATCAGTATATACAGTCATAAATGTTATAACAAGCCCAGTTCAAGATCAAGGGAAAAGACAACCACTGTGGCAATGTGTCCACAGTATTCACAAGGTGCCAAATACATTCAACCAACACAACACAAAATTTATATCAACACAGCATTCACATTGATATCAACCAACACAACACAAAATTTATATCAACACAGCAACCAACAGAACACAAAATTTATATCAACACAGAATTCACATTGATATCAACCAACACAACACAAAATTTATATCAACATTTATGCACATATATTTCTGTATAATTGTAACACCAACAAAAGTTACTTTCTTAAATCAATAATTAATAAATAAAAAATGGATAATTATAAAAAAATAAAAAAATATGTATTTAAAAAAAATAATAAATAAATATGGATTTAAATAAATAAATAAATAAATATATATATATATATATATATATATATATATATATATATATATATCGGACCCGAGATATCAATGGAGGGTGGATCGGATGAAATGGAGGGTGGATCGGACGGAAATGGTGAGTGTTGAAGGTTGATTTGTTCAAATAGTGTTCAGAAACTCACCGTGGGTAGATCGGTGGACTGTGGGTCGTTAGACTGGAGGACTGGATCGTCGGACTGGATCGTCAGACTGGAGGACTGGATCATTGGACTGTGGGTGCGTGTGAGAAGCAAAGTGTGTGAGTGTAGTGCGTGTGAGAAGCAGAAATTGATTTGAGGGTGTGTAGTGCGTTCAGTGCTGTCTTGCTCTGTGGAGCTTGTGAACTGAGCTTGGGAGTGTAGTGCTTGTGAGAAGCAGAGTGTGTGAGGGGTGTAATTGCTTTTACGGTAAAATAAAACCTGCATTGGTTTTACAGGCCTAGAGGGGTATTTTATGGTCAACGCGGAAATTGATTTCCGTTTGACCGAATTTTCAGTGCTTACCAAACAGCCTAGAGGGGTGTAAAATCATTTCCTGAAACCGTTTTCAGCCAAAACAAACACAGCCATAATTAGCGGGACCCATGCTTGCTTTTGGACTCAGTCAAATTCTAGAGGGAGTGTCTACTTCATTTTGTTTCTGCGAAATTGGTAAATTCAGGATATATATGTCGTTTTTTAGGCTAATAATGTATATACTCAATGCCCAAACTCTAGCCACCCTTAGATAAATATTTGCAAAAAGAAAAGAATATACATACATATATATATATATATATATATATATATATATATATATATATATATGTACAAGCAGAAGGGGCCCAATCATTTAAGAGCATTTAGTGAGTTGGTAATGGATGGTGGGGGCCGACCGGCCTTGCAATAACTATGGACCCATACAATCAAGATCAAATTCAATAATGTATTGAAGTTTACTGCTCCCCTAAAAATAAAAAGAATAAGAAGAAGAAGAAGGAAAGAAAAGAAAAAAGTGTTTGTCATTGCAGTGGATGATGGTGATTATTCATTATTTGTTTCTTTGATTGTTTCATCATTATAGGTTCTAATACTACTTGATAGCATGAATTGTTAAAATTCTGAATCATAGCATAGGATCTTCATAAAGCTGTTAAGCAATCTAGATGGTGTTGAGGGCCATCTGTGGAAGCCCAGCAGACAGGAGAGCCCAATGATGAGGGACACAAAGAATTGACAAGATAAGTAGCAAAAAAGCCCATTAGGCCCAAGCGGCAGGAATAATGGGTCACTGGCCCAACAAATATATAAATGGGTCTTGAAAAGGCAAGCGGACTCAAAGAAGCCAGGAAAGAAAGAAATAGCATCCCATGGGCAGAGTATGAGTTAGAAAAGTGAGAAAGGGTCGCCGCAGGCCCAAGGCAGTGTAAACTAAGAGAGTAAGGGGTTTATGGCAGGCTCATAAACCCCAAAGATAAGGATAAGGTTATTGGGCCGGGGAAGCCCAATGAAGTTAGTAAAAAGCCCATGGGAGTGTGGAATTAGCAAACAGGCCGAGGAAGCCCAAAGAAAGCAATTGGGCCATGGATGCCCAAAGGAAAAGTCCAAAGGGACATAGGAGCCCATGAGTAAAAGCGAAATAGTGCCTGTGATAGGCCACTGAGGAAAGGGATAAACGGCTTGCCCAAAAAAGAGGTCGAGCAGGATTAAGTTATTACGGCAGGAATAATGATTCAACATGGCAGGCAGTAATGAAAACCAAAAGTGGGCCTAAGAAATGTAAAGCCCATTATCATACGAGGCCCAACTCCTGAATAGAGCGAAAAAACCAAAGGAAAACCTACATGAAAGGCCAGGAAACGCAGACGGAGAGTCTCCAGGTCGCGGTAGACACATGAGCAGCAGGCAGACTCTTGGACAAATTTGAAAAGGAAGCATGCGCAAGGCTCAGGCACCACCAGCCTGTACCCAGCCAATATAGGACATGGTGGGGCCATGAGCTAGAGGTAAGAGGTAAAGGGGGTGTGGTTTGGTGGTGGGGAGAGGGGAAAAGATCTATTCACGGCTCCTGCCCAAGCCTCTTTTGGGAGGTACGTCTTGTTGGGATGATAGACCACCCAAAAGAGGCAATTTGAGAGGGAACCGTTGGGTGCATGCTTTGAGAGTGGAGAGAGAAAGCATTAAATACCGTGGCAGGAAGAAATGTCGCAGTATACAGAGGAACAAAACAAACCCGCCTCTGTCTGGCGAGGGTGGATGTCACACAATCCTGGTGGTCGGCAAGTACATCCAGACCAGACAAAGGTGGTTAAGGGGCAGGACGGTAAAACACTAGCCACAGGAGGCGCTATAAAAGGACCCTTGCCGTGCCCTGTAGAGAGGGATCGAAAACAGAGTACACTTTCGGAGTGAAAGGAAGAAACAGAGCAAGAGAGAAAAGAAAAAAGTTAAGAAAGAAAATAGGAAGAAAAGAAAGGAAAACTAAAAAAAAAGGGAGCTATTTCAAAGAGGGTATGCACCCATAGATCAGTTTCTCTCTCTCCCCCTTCAAATCTTATCTTCTTCAGAAAACGTAAACAATGACCATCTTTCTTTTGGAATAGCAACCATTCAGGTCCGACTCCCTCAAAGCCATAATCCCCACGGCAGGATCCTTTTCCTGGGAGGGTTATTTGCGTTAAGAAGAGGCGTTCTTTCCTCTTTGGCTTTGCTGCGGCAGACAGTTTTAAAAAACTTAATTTATGCCCATTTAAATTAGCCAGTATTATTCTCTTCATTTTTTCTCTGTGATTGATATCATTGTGATTGTAATCATGCTTTAGTAGCAGGGAACACATAACCGTTTATTTAAATAAGTCAAAGTGCTCTGTTTTAGTTATTATTATATCTGCCTGCCATAACTTGTCTGCGATAGTTCAGCCTGCCATAACTCGTTTGCAACAGTTCAGCCTGCCATAACTCGTCTGCTACAGTTCTGCTTGCCGTAAATTTGCTCCTGGCAGACACGGCATAAGTTTGTGCACAAACCGGCCCAAGTTGAGTTACAATTAGACCGGCCCCAGCTCCCTTACTCAGAAATACTATGGCCTATCACCGCAGGAGGCAGCCCAGCTCATTACCGCAGGAGGCAGCCCAATCCTGCCAAAAAGGCCCCTACAGATGGCACTAGAATCTTTAATTAGTATGATTGTGATAGGATATATATAAATTTAAATTATAGCTTTGGTCCCAAAAGATCTTAAATTTTGACATATTTATAGTGTTTGATTGGACATTTGAGTTCAATTAAAAAAAAATTATAAGACATTTTGTAACAAATTCACCATTTATCCAATATAAATACTTAGCCCCTCAATATTAGTATATATCAATAGTGGCTAGTGGAGAAAGGGCGAACTGCGAAGAAACTGAAAAAGAACTAATGAAAAATGTATTTCGCAATGAACTTGGTTTACAATTTGTTGTAAAAAAAAAAAAAAAAAAAAAAAAAAAGGAGTTTAGTAATTGTATAAGTGGAAAACGTGGTTGGCAAATTAAAAGCAATTTTTTAGGGGCGAAATGGTAAATCTAATCGGTTAAAAAAAGGGAAAAAATGATTTTGTTAATTAATAAAGTTGAAAACGTTCAATCATTAAAAAAATAAAAAGGAAGGAAAACTAACGTGAAAGAGAAATCTAGAGATAGGAGAAAAAATTGCTTTTTTATTTTTTTATTTAGTTAAAAATTAGGAGTTTTTCATTTAATTGATTATTAATAAAATTTACAGTTTTCAAATTATATTGGACCAAGCGGAGTGAGACTAATTAAAATTGAATGAATTATTTTCTTGAGTTTTGACCTTCCCATTGTGATATTGAATGAGTCCAAATTTGATAAAATTATCATGTCTTTGAGTTTTACAAAATTTCACAAAGTAACGTATAGAGTCCAGCACCATATACTTTCTCAATGTCTCTCTGTTTCAAAAAATCAACTCCGATAAAATTAAAACATAAATACCACTACCTCCAACCATGCAAAGATGCCATCGAAGATGATGCCGCAGCAGCTTTCATGTGGTGGTTACTGGTTATGACCATCAAACTCAGTTCTTTTGTTAATACAAGTATCAAAACCCCTTTTTTTCAAACAAACCAAACCAATCGAGCCTCCAACCTACCATAGACGCCACCTAGGAAGATGTCGGAGCCGCTGCAAGAATCTGGAAAATACTTGGGAGCCACCGTTTGTGTTGTGGTCACTAGCTACCCAAACCCATCGAAATAAAACCCAAAATCCAAAACAACCAAAAAAAAAAAAAAAAAAAAAAAAAAAAAAAAATCCCAAAAGAAGAAATCAAATGAGAAAGATGATTGCCCTTCGATTGTTGGGATAGAAATCATTGCTAGATGCGACTTATTGGTGGGGAAAACACCATTTTCCCATCTATCTCGCATTGCTTCTAATATGTGTGGATTATACATTAATTGTTACCCAAAAAGTAATCTTTCTACAACTCTGCTTCTTCTGTGGCCTTTAACACCTTATGTTAATAATAAAAAATAAAAAAAGAATAGAGAGAGAGATGAGAGGACAGGCCGTCGTATGAGGTTTACAACTGACTTCCTGCTCAAGTTGAAGTTACTATGACGATGAAAATTAGGAATTGTTTGTTTTCCAACAAAAAATACATTAATTCTCTAATACATGCATATACAGTACGTATATAAAACACAGATTCAGATATTTGTTTACCCTTTACAACAAGGAGGGAATCGTTATTGAATAATAATTCTAATATGAGAATGGATATAATAGAACAAGTGGACAGCCCCAAGGGGACACACTGGAACGATTCAAGATTTCTAGTGGCCGCAGTGGCGGTCGTAAGGACTGAGTTTAATACAACCTTTGTAGCAATAACCATTATGATCATTTTTTCTGCCGCAATTAAAGACTAGACTGGTAGCAATATTGCTTTTCTCTACGTTACCACTAGCAACCATGCGTCTTCCGTACGGGTACCATTCATCCTCAATATTGCACGTCAAAGTGGTGTTGCCTCTAACTTGGACAGCGGAAGCATGACAATAGTATGCGTTGAGAATCAGCATCACTGAGAATGCCAGAAGATATACAGCTCTCTTCCTATTACAATCTTCCATTTCAGTGTTGCCACTACCAAATGATCTCCCTCCCTCCTCCACTACTCATTCACATACATTGTCCACCATTTTTTTTTTTACATTGTCCACCTTGAGCGATATACTTACAGTTAAAAAATAATAATAATAAAAAGGTGAGTGCATAACAGGAAGAAAGGAGTATAAGCTCAAAAAAAAAAAAAAAAAAAAAAAAAGACTAGGGAACATTTATAAGATATTCTGAAAGTATATTATCTTCCTATCACATAGGCATAAGTCCCATGCAATGGTTCTTTCTCTCTCATTATGTTATTATAATTTTTAAAAGATATGTACGAAGTATTTAAATTGTCATGGTTTATAAAATAGAAGTTTTAAAATAAATAAAAAATTATTAAAAAATATAGATTGAATTCATCACTAATAGCAAACTAAGAGGTTATTATTATTATTTTCCTAAACTTATAAAAACAACATGAGGACAATAAAAAATGCATAGTTAATCCATAAATGTAGGCGTCAAGTAGGGCTATAAACAAACCAAGCCAATCATGAATAACTTGGGCTTGACTCGATAAAAAACTTATTCATGTTTGTTTATAAATAAGCTAAGCTTGAGCTATAGTTTTCGGCTTTTTTGATAAACAAGCCAAGTCCAAGGAAAAAAGTTTGTTCATGAACAAGCTCGTGAACAATAGCGTTCGATACAAAACAAGTCAAGCTTAAGCTCGTGCGTAGCTTGAAAAAATGCTTGATATATATTTACTAAATAAACTGATTATCATGACATTACACATATTTTAATAATGAAATGCCCCACACAAAAACCACTTACCATTATTCATTATCTTAATTTTTTTTTCTTCCCTCTAATTGTTTTTAACCTTCACTCTAAACTGACTAGGGGACATTATTAGCCAAAAAAAAAAAGACTAGGGAACATTTCTAGACTTAAGTTACATATATTTTTTAATCCAAGTGGCCCACGAATGGCTTTTCCCCCACCCAAAAATTTATAAAATACTATATGTTAGGAGTACTTAATAACTAGTAAGCCTTTCCCATTCAGTTACAAATATATAAGGGCCTAATTGGTAGGAGGGTTTTTGCTTTTGTTTTCAAAACAATATTAAAAAAAAAAAAATCCAAAAAATTGAACTTGAAAATAGTTTTCAGATAATAATTTTTATATTATATGTGTTTGGCTCTCACTTTTAAAAAAAAAAAAAAAAAAATCTAAATTCTAAAAACAAAAAATAATTGTTTGGGAAACCATTTCTATTTTTGAGATTTCTTTTTTAAAAAGAATATTTATAAAAAGTAATATGTAGAATCTGTAGATTACTTTTTTGTGGATAATGATAAGGGAATAGAGTTCATCATGAACTTTTTTTTTAATGATAAGTTTCAAATTTAAAGTGTGAGAATTCATTTTGTAATAAAAATAAGCTCCTTAATTTAAAAGATAAACGAATTTGGACAAATATGTGAGGTCCACTGTTTTCAATTTATTTACAACTATGTCGTCATTAAAAAGATTTTTTGTATCCTAAAAGCACCCTTTTAGCCGTTTTCAAAATCCTGTTCTAAACTAGGGAAATAAGATACAGTTTTTTAAAAACTATATTTAAAAAATATTAGTCAAACAATAAATTCAAATGTGGGATTCACCATTTTATGGATTACAAAACAAAAAATTATATTTAAATGCTTTTACCAAATAAGCCCTAAGTCTTTCTAGGCTTGAGACTTCGTAATTCACAAATACAAATTTAATAAGCATTTTTCTAGACTTTTCATTTCTAGTACTTCACACTTTTTCTAGACTTTTCAGTTTTCACTTCTAGTACAGTAGTACTTCACGCATAGCTTGGACACATGGACTTCACTATCTTAGGTGTCCTTCTATAGTCTTTTCCTATTCCTTTTCGTGTTACAATGTTAGTCATTTACTAAGTATCATTTCCCATCTAATTTTCTAAATAGACTATAACTTCACATGCAATTCTCTAGTTCCTTAATTTAGTTTCTTCTCTTTGCCCAAACTTCACAATTTAGTTCTATTATTCAACAAAACAAAAAACAATTCAGTTCTATTCAAATTGAGATTCTCACTTTTGGCTGTCACACAATGTCTATCTTCTGCAACCTAAAACTCTTAGGCTCTCTTGGAAAGACCGAAACTTCTTTGAGAAGCCTCAATCTTTCTCTCTTTTACCATCAGTATCACACCCCAAACCCGATATCCGGATTTGTGACCATGACCGACATGCATGCTAATATCAAGCCTAAACTTGGTATTAATAAGAACCAACTAAAACTTTTAACAAAAACTTCCCTCTTTCTTTTCATTCTTGTTTCTTTACTTTTTTATATAACTTTTTTTTTTCTTTTTACTTGATATTTAGAGCATCTACACTGTACTCAAGAATAACATAATCCACCAATTATTCAATATCAACACTTTCACATAATACATCTCTTAATACTTTAAGGTACACCACTTTCATTAGATCCTAAAATACACCATTCTACAAATCTAAACATCAAATTGCTAATTTAGGATCTATACACATAAAACTAAAACCAGCTCTTTCCAAAACTCGACTAAAGCTCCCCCTGCTCCAAAATAAAACCTGTTGACTGAAAGAGTGGAAGGGGTGAGCTACACAGCTCAATAAAGGTAAGATACATGAGAATTTAATAAGGATGCATGTAAATCAAATCATTTCATTCTATGAATATTTGAATAGGAGAACATCTTTTCATCCATAGTGTTTTATACTATTCATAATATTAACTTATACGCTTTTCATAGGAAAATAATTGTTCTCCCTTTCCTTATCAGAATAATATTACCAAAACCTTTCGGATTTAATTTCTTTCATTTCTTACAAAGTCACCAAATATAATATCAATTGTTTAAAATCAATATATATATGCATTCTCATTACAAAATAATCATTTTAACTTAAATTAGATAATTGGTAACTTTGTCTTAAACTAGAAACATCTTGCCGAATAAGAAAACTTTCTTTATAAACTTCTTTTCGTAAAATATTATAACTTTCATAGTCATAAAACTTAACGTTTCATAAAGAACAGATATCTTATAACTTTTTAACATAAACTTGTACTTTCAACAGAAGTTTTATCTTTTAAGCGTAACAAAACTTCAGAAACTCTTATCTTTAAAGAATAGCTTTTCTTTTCATCATAAACTTCTTTTCATGAGAGCTTTTAACTTTTCATAATGCATTTAAATAAAATCATTCTCTCATTATTAATAACATAATATAACTGTTCATTAATAATTTATTGATTAGTCCATATCTGATAAGTCTGTACAGAGAAGGCCTCATCACATTTGGGTGCCCTCATGTGCATGATATTATCCTTTTTGGGAGGCCTGATGGCACATCCCTCAAGGTTTTGTCCCTCCCTGCCATCCGTACACATTGGGGAGAAGGCTTTGTTCAGATTAGAGTTACGGGCAACCTCATTTCCTCTACTTTAAATGGCCAAATAGATAACATTTTCCATGGAAAGCCAGTAATTAACCCTTACTGGCTGAGTTCAAAACATAATAATAGAATAACCCGAAAGCTATATTTTTCTAATAACTATGCTTTTACATAATTATTTTATAATAGTAGCATATCCACTTCATTATTAAATATTATGTTCGTGATATTAGTAATAGCATCAATATACTTAAATCATATACATAAGCTTTCGAAAGTTCACGAACATATCTTTGTCTAAAATATGATTACATGTCATATCTCTAATAAAAAACCTTTTAATGCATAATACACTTTAAAATAACCTCATGACTTACCAAATGCTCATATAACTTATCACTTACCTGAAAGCAGAGGAACCAAGAGCCTATAGTCGAAGGAGCTTAGACCTAGAGAACTGGTAACACCTAAACCAAATATCAAAACTTATTACTTACTATCAATTATTCATTATCATAAACTTACACATTCATCTCAAAGCCTATCTCTTAAAATCAAGAAAGTCCTAATCCCACCTCAATGAGGTTCCCACAAACACAAAATACATTCATTAGACAACATGATGTACTAAACCATAGAGAAACCAACATTCTCACACTAATCTCATATTTCTAGAAGAGCTAACTTTATTTCAAAAGGTGCTTTGAGGTTAGAGCAATAATGCATGCATAAATATAAAATCCTTTAAGCATGGTCATGTAACTATATGCATTCATATGGTAATATACAACACGTCGGACAAAATAGCTTCATAAATACAACCGTTGCATGGTTTAGAACCCCTCCTTTGAGTACTAAACCTCAAACCAAGTTATACAAAATTAATCTATGATCTAGACATACCAAAAGATAAGCATATTAAATTATAGCTCAAAACATTCACCCTAATTTTAGAATTAAATCCACAAAGTCAGAGTTAGCATTTACTGTGTACTACTCATTTCAACAGCATATGCCTCATTTGTAAAATACAAATGGGCTATCTAAACACATCCAATTTTCATGCAATTTTACAGAGCAACTCCTCTGGATATCTAGTAAATACCATATCAGATCGGAGTCAAATCATCATAACGTGCTCAAATCTGTCCTGACAGAATTTCATGCAACTTAGAAATTAAACCATTATTTTTATATTAATCCAAATGCTGTGAGACCACTTTCATTACAACCATATGTGTCTTAGACTTCATAGGAAATATCCCTAGCATCCAAATTCACTGTATACAATTTAATATATAATTTATCATGCCTAAACACAGAATCTGTTACAGAGGCAGCTCTGAAACATTTTCTTGTAAATGATTGCAAATAGTCTTATTATCATATGAGAATTTTTATAGACTCATTAGACATGTTAGAAAACACTTACATACAATCATTTAACCATTTATAGCAAAATTACATACAACAAAAATCCCAACAGTAACATCAAAAGTACTCATCCTAACTTTTTCTTACTTCCTTAATAATATAAAATCATTAATTAGTAAAAACTCTAATCAACCTTCAACAAATCACCAACACAATTTCAAAGCTTCTTAAAACAGCATATATATATAAATTTACAAGTTCATAATTTCCTAATTTTATGAACCACAAATACCATTACTAAAATTTCTTTAGGAAATCATGGATTCTAAGATGAGAGTAGTTAAAACCCTAACCAAGTTTATGGTTCTTGAGGGGAAAATAGGAATAAAATCTCTCTTGCATGAAAGGATTTTCCTTTTTTAGTGGCTAGACCCAAAAGTATGAGAGGTAGAGAGCTTGAGAGAGTTTCCTTTCTTTTTTTAGTGTTGGACCCGTAGGCATGAGAGAGAGGGAGTTTCTTGATTGTTCTAGTTTCTTTGAGAAAATGTGAATAAGAAATGAGATGAGTCTTGTCTTTCTTTTAATGTGTGGACCCTTGGGTTTGACAAAGAGGACTTAAGAGAGCTTCCTAGCTCTTTCCTTAAGAAAAAAGAAAGTAAAGTTAGAGGTGAGAATTCAGATTTTGCATGGACCCATGGGAAATGGAGAGGTAAGGAGCTTCTTGGATGCTCTAGTTGCTTGAGAAAGTCAAAGAAGAGGTGAGGTGAAACTTGTTCATTGCATGGCCAAGTCTTGGTCTTTGGGGCTTATCAACATGCATGGTTCTTTGGCTTTACATGTGTTGGATTTCAATTAGTTGCATGTGGGTGGAATTTCCACTATAACATCTCATGCATCATGCTTAATTAAAACACCAACTATGTATCTAATAACTCAAACCACTTAATATAATTTTGTACATACTTAGTATATATTTAAAATGCCGATAGCCATTCAATTATTTATAATTTTTACAATTCTTATTCAAAGGTATTATAAAATAATATGCTTATTAAATACTCTTCTATTAATTATAAAAAGGAAAATAGCTTAAAATAATAATTAACCATTCAAACACATAGTTTAATTATAAAGTTGGGTCGGGGTGTTACAATCAGTTTCTTTCTTTCCCCAATTTTTCACAAAGAACTGAAAGAAGTAGGAACTAATCATCTCTCTCTCTCTCTCTCTCTCTCTCTCTCTCTCTCTCTCTCGTGAGGTCAATAAATTCCACCAAATCTGCCTTATATCTCTTTACAGCAAATGAATAAGTCCTAGATTTGGATGAGTTTGATCCTAGCAAAGAGGATTTAGAGTCCGGTGTTCACCGAATCACCATGTAATCTAAGGGTTCTAGTGGGTATGCGAAGAGCTCCAACAATAGCTCTAGATCTAGCGCAGTATTTGGCTTCACTACCATCTTCGCTCTGTACTTCCAAGACATTCACAGCCTTCTCTTAACTTAGGTAAATTTCCATGTTTAAAAATAGTTTTTTTGCATTGTAGTTTGTTTGATATTGCAAAATCATATTTAATTTGAGCAATTGCTAATCACAGGTGGAATTAGAAGCATGAAATGAGTATATTATTTTCCTATTTTTGTTTACTTGGAGATTTGAGTAGATGTAAGCACTTGATAATGCAATTTTGTTAGATCCCAAGCAAAAAAGCTTGACTTGAGCTCGAGTTTGAGCTTGATATTAAGCTCGAGCTTGGCTTGATTAATTTATCAAGCCAAGCCAAGCTGAGCTTAAGCTTTTTGGTTTTCCCATGAGCTCAAGTTCAAACATTGTATTTAGGCTTGTCTTGAGCCAAACTTGAGCATTTGATTTTTACTGATGAGCCAAGCCTAAACAAGCACTACTTGGCAAAGCTCGACTCGTTTACAGCCCGCCGTCAAGAGTTCGTAGTTTAGTGACATTGCAT
Organism: Quercus robur; assembly: GCF_932294415.1. Taxonomy (NCBI): domain Eukaryota; kingdom Viridiplantae; phylum Streptophyta; class Magnoliopsida; order Fagales; family Fagaceae; genus Quercus; species Quercus robur. The sequence goes on along the minus strand of NC_065538.1, from coordinate 82,835,864 downwards.
ACTCTCTTTTACGAGGAGAACCAAAATTCAAGTCTTTCATCCCCTTATTATTATAACTATCAAATTAGAATTTAGGATAATAATTCTCTCAATTTTTTAAAAAATAAATATATATCATTATGCATTGTAGATTTAAATTTTGTAAAATTTAAAATATATGTGATAACATGTTTATAAAACTTACAATTTAGTTACATCTCTTATTTTTGGTGTGAGGAAATTTTGAATAATATGGCACTAATCCAACTAATAGTTTAAATTTTTTATAGGGTAAACTACACCCCTAAAGTTTGGAGGTTTTTGTATTTTACACTATTGTTGATGTCGTATTTTGTCTGCCCTCGATTTGCATGCTAGACCTCGAAATATCCAAAAATATTATTTTCTCTCCATGGGGCTGCGAGAACATCCAGAATGACGTGGCATAACCTGTTCCGACACAGAAGCACCTAAAGTGCATTTTTCAGCTAAAATGACTAAAATGCCCCTAATCACCCTAGGGTTAACCAAATGTCAAACAATGTCAAAATCCACACAAAATAATACTTTTCATAGTTTTACATCAAACCTAAGCTTCTCGGAGATTTTTGGCCACTTTGGCTAAGTTTGACCAAGTTTAACCGTAAGTTGACTCTAGGTGGTCCCGTAAACCCTAATTTTGATCCGGCCGTCAGAACGGGTTGGAACCAACGCCATTGAGAAGATTATCAAATTTTCATTCCGATAACTATTCATGGGTTGAAATTGGAGTTAAAACAAACGAGATATCATGAAAACTGAGATAACACACTAATTGATGCACCACTAACTTTCGAGAGCCATAACTTTTGATCCGACCGTTGGATTTTCAAGTGCCATACCTTTTTAGAAATTGGAAGTCGAGATATTTTCAGAGGTTTCAAGATCAAACCCATCCGAGGAAGTTTGAAGGTGGTAGCCCTTGCCTCGAAAAGCGTGTCGAGGCTATAAAAGGCCCCAAGCACCCTTGAGACCAAAAATAAAAAGAGACTCCTTGGCCTTCTACTCTCTGCCTGGACGTTTTCTACACACTTCTCCTCTCTTCCAAATACAAAAAACACATTAAAGTTTCTTGATTCTTCTTTCTTTACCAAAAATGCAAGGTATTGTTCTTATACCCAATCTTCTTCTCCTTGGTTCTACATCTTGGATTTGGGGTTTTGGGGTGTGGATGTAACTTTCTAGCTACCATCCACACTCCTAACCTTCTAATTTTTTTTCTAGCATTTATCTTGCTATTTTTGGTTGAATAACATGATTTATTGTTTTCTTTAGCATGTTGCTTGCTCTATTTGTGTTTCTAGCCTAAATCTCCTTGATTTTTGTGCTTTTTGCCATGTTTCATGCTTAGATCTACATCCTTACATGCTCATATGTTTAGATCTACATGCTTTATACCTTATGCCATGTTTTCCTATGCTTTGTGCCCCTTTTTGCTCTATGTTGATATTAGGGTTACATGCTCACATGTTTGATGTCATGTCTATTGTTATGCCTTGCTTGGGTCTATGCGTCTATGTGTTTATTTCCATGCTATATGGTTAGATCCTTGTCTTCACATGCTTATATGCTTGGATTCATGTTCTTCCATGTTTATGTGCTAAGTTTCTACATGTTACATGCATGTTTCTATGCCTATATGTCTAGATCTATGTTTTCACATGCCAATGTGCTTGGATCTATGTTCTCTACATGCTTTATGCTATCTTCCATCCACTTGTGCACTCCATGCCATGTTTGTGTGCCTAGACCTAGGCTATGATTGTCATGCCATGTGCTATTGTAGCCGTTTTGTCGCTTTGTCTTTCTTTCTTGTATTTTGGCCTAATGGTTAGGACCCAATCTAGACCCTATGGTCTTTGTCATCGTCCATACACCAAGGCCCACATAAAAAGGTTTGGATCATTCCTGTTTGCATGTCTATGCTTGCTAGTTGTGAGCCAAGTTGCGAGATGCTCAGTCTTCACAGTTCTTCACCAATTTCACACACTGAACCCATTACATTGAATCCCACAAAAATATAGGAAAATGATTGAAGAATTACAATCAAATTTGACACGAAATTAATGCCAATAAACGTAATTGAAAATCACAACTTTACAAATACAAACAAAAGTTTAAGATTCTTTAAAAAGTGTTCAAAATGAATAAATAACTACAACATGATTATGTGAATAATACATGCTAGCTATCGACCTTGAACCATTGTAACAGTAACATTGTTAACAGAGCATTTTGTTTGGAAGCATTTAGAGGGATCTATATCTAATGCAATCAACTTTTCAGTGAATGCTGGTTTCATTGGAGGAGGTAGATTACCAATCTCACTTTTAAGCATAGAAATAACAACAGATACAGTTGGCCTATCTTGAGCAAATTCTTGCACACACAACAACCCAACTTGTATGCATCTCAAAATCTCTATTTCAAAGCAGGGCTCATATATCATTGGGTTTATTAATGCAATAGCGTTGTCTGCATTCCACAATTTCCATGCCTAAAAAAGTGAAAACATGACTGAAATTATCACCACCAATACCAAAATTTATTAAAGAACAAAAAGCAATGGACATTTAAAAAAAAAAAACAATGAGGTAGTGAAATGACTTACAAGTCCTAAAAGGTTTCGGGACTGCTCATCATTATAAAAGCTAGTGTTTTTTCTTCCATTAACTATCTCTAGTAACAACACTCCAAAGCTGAAGACATCCGATTTCTCTGAAAATCGGCCTTCCATTGCATATTCAGGAGACATATAGCCACTAAATTTTAACAAAAAATACATCCAAAACTTGTCATCAACAATATTAGTATCAGTATCTAATTGAAATGGTCAAATCAAAAGTTACTTACTAAGTTCCAACGACCCTATTAGTATTGGCCTGATCTTCATTACTTCCAAAAATCCTGGCCATACCAAAATCTGATATTTTTGGATTTAGCTCTTTATCCAACAGGATGTTACTTGCCTTTAGATCTCTATGAATAATTCGTAATCTAGAATCCCTATGAAGGTAGAGTAGACCTCGACCAATTCCTTCAATAATGTTAAAGCGTTTTTTCCAATCTAGTAGTCTTTGTGTGGATCTAATGAATTTAAACAAAAGAAAAAATAGAGAAAAAAAGTACTGATTAAATCTACAAGGTGAATGAACATGAACTTTGCAAAATTTCTTTTGGTGGAAGCCATCAGAAAACTATTTCAAGTGAAGTACGTCCACAAAATTAAAAGAAGTAAAATATTTTTGTAATAAAAAATGGTATCAAAATTAACTAACCGAAGAGAAATGCATCAAGACTTTTGTTTGGCATGTATTCATATAACAACATCCTTTCTTCTCCTTCAACACAGCAGCCAAGGAGCCTAACAAGATTCCGATGTTGGAGTTTAGAAATTATTACCACCTCATTCATAAATTCTTTTAACCCTTGGGCAGAGGTTCTAGAAAGTCTTTTCACTGCAATTTCTTGTCCATCTGATAGTTTTCCCTACAAAAAAAACCCAAATCATTAACTATATATTCATAGTATTTGAAAATAAAACTTTAGAAGAGCAGCCATTACCTTGTATACGGGACCAAATCCACCTTGACCAAGCTTGTTAGATAGATGGAAGTCGTTTGTTGCGCTCACCAGCATCTCAAAATTGAATAGTGGGAGCTCCTGGACTTGGTTCAGGTTGTCACTAGGAAAAGGTGTATGTGATTCCTCATTTCCTAATAATCTCCTTGCTCTCCTTGAGAACTCTCTTTTGTAGGGATCTGGCCTAGACCACCACCACCGCTTTGCTAGTGGATGGCAAGAACCATAGTGCTTGGTCTTCTTCAGTTTACAGAGAACCATGCAACAAACTAGAGTGAGCACGACTAATAAGCCCAAAACACTTCCAATGGCAATGAATATTGTTGTCTTCTTTGACTTGGACTCGTTGGCTGCCCCAGCAGGTTGTTGATCAAGCAATGAAGCTGCAATATTGGCTCGGGCAAGATTGTTGTCTGAGTCACTCAATTTGAATACTTCCACGCCGTTTAAAATGGCATCGATCAATTGAGCATCTAATCTAGAGTGTAGATCAATGGAAAGCAGATGTGTGTCATTACCCTTGTTTTTTATCATCACCACGTAGTCCTTGTAGTAAGGCGTATCGTTGTCGTCAGTCCACAATAGTACATCTGCTCTTTCTTCAGCCAGCTGATCGTCTATATAGATACAGAATTCCCTTGTCCCACTGGCATGTATCTCTGACTCTATTTCGCAGAAATGGAGCCTCACCAGAAAATTGAATCCTGTATCAACAGGTAAGCCCCATGTCAAATTAGACTTCCTGTTCTTGTTACTGTCTGGACCCATTGATATTGCAGACTGATAGACAGCATCAGGTGCAGTGTAATTTGGTATTTTTGTGTATTTTGGCTTCAAAGATGGATCGTGAGGCCCAAAGCGTCCAGACAACAAATAATCTCTCTCCTCTGACCATTTTCTGAACATGCCTGTGTCTTCCTCTGCTTGTATCGCGCCTCCACCCACGTTTAATCGATAAACCATTTCGAGAGCCCTGCTGTAGTCTATGTAGATCGAATAAGTTTGGCCGACAACTGGAACGAATGGCTTGTAGTACAGGTCCAAAGGCATGGAGACTATCTCAATTCCATTGATGAAAGCATGGTAATTCGTAGAAGCACTTGTAAAAGGGATAAAGGTTAAGTACAATTTTTTATTCTCATCAACACTGATGCAGAACTCTTTGTAAATATCCTTTCGGTCCAATGAATCAGTATAAATGGAAGCACTGAAGTTTCTAAGTAAGGTGAACGAACCTGCTTTGACAGTGAAAATGTCCTTAGAACTTTCAAAACCTGAGTAAACCGCAGAGTAGAAGTACAACCGGACGAATTTCGGGCCAGGAGTGACCGGAAACACGTATGTGAATTGCCAATAAGATAAACGGGCAGTCATGTAGGGGACAGTCTCGACCGAGACTAGGCTTTGGGCTTCAGAGGTTTTAGATTTGTGATTAGGCTCTTCTATTGGAGCGAACTTGGAACCTTTGTCTCCGATCCAGTAACGATCATCATCCCCCTTCAAGCTGCCAGCGGAGCCACAGTTAACGACAATATTTTCAACAGGATTGTAAAGAGGTGTAGAAGTAGCAATTGTTAAATAAGAAAGAAGGAAGAATAAGCAGCAGAGGTATAAGATAGGTGTGAGCATAGGGTGGCTCTTCATGAGTGCAAGAGGTAAGTGACTGTAACAAAGTAATTTGAGAAAAATTATTGAACTAGAGCAACAACGTGTGGGAGTGAGTGAAGAAGACTGCCAAGTTGCTTTATGTTGTGATGAGAATATCAATACATCTTAATAACACAACTATATATGTCCTTGTACGGTTCTAAGTGGGGGACCCATGCTTGCTTTTGGACTCGGTCAAATTCTAGAGAGACTTTCTACGTCTTCAAGGTGTTTCTGCGAAATGCCCAAACTCTAGCCACCCCTAAACTTGGATAAATATTTGCAGAAAGAATATATATATGTTTCATTAAATTGATTATTAATAATATTTACAGTTTTCAAAATATATAGAATCAAGCAGAGTGAGATTAATTAAAGTTGAATGAATTATTTTCTTGAGCTTTCACTTTCCCATTGTGAATGAATCTGAACTTGATAGGGATACAGTGTAAAGTAATACCCTTTATAGTTTACACTTTCCAATACTACCATGTCGTCAAATTTTTACAAAATTTTACAAAGCAATGAATAGAGTCTAGCACACCAAATTCTTTCTCTATATCTCTATGTTTCAGAAAATCAACTCCGATCAAATTAAAACATAAATACTACTGCCTCCAACCATGCAAAGACGCCAACGGAGATGATGCCGCAGCAGCCTTCACGTGGTGGTTATGACCATTAAACTCACCCCTTCTGTTAATAATAAGGGGTATCAAAACCCCTATTTTTCAAATAAATCAAACCATCGAGCCTCCAACCAGCCATAAACGTCACCTAGGAAGATACTAGGGAATCTGGAAAATACTTGGGAGCCGCCGTTTGTGTTGTGGACACTATCCGCAAACCCATCGATATAATTTCAAGCACCCACTGTGCCAATGATTCAATGAAGCATGTAATTTCAAATTCAATGATTCAAGGAAGCATGTATTATTTATAAAGGTTTTATTTATTTTTTTCCCTTACTTAAATAAGTAATGACCCTATTATGAACCCATGATTTAGGGGGAAATGTGTTTTCAAGTGGGATTTCCATTTTAAGGGACACGATCACAAACTTACCCATTCACGTGGGTTTGGCCGGATTAGAACCAATTGGCACGCCAAGATCACGATCTCTCATAGTTTTGAGTTCCACATTAACTAGGTTGAACTAGGCTATGTAAATGATTACGAGGAGTCTTGATTGTAACATGACGAATTGTTTTGGAATATAGCACAAGTGTGGCAAACACTTTCCTCATGTTATGACATATTAATGGTAAAACCCCTCTCATAATCCATTTCTTCCAAATCCTTATTTATAGGAGCCAATTTTCAACTTTCATAGAATTTGGCTTCCCCTCAAAAGAATGAGATTTCTATAAAGCCCTTTAGTAACAAAATAGGTCAGGTTATCAAACACTCACTTAAAAAACCATTAAACATATTACCATATTAATTTTAAACTTACTTATAAACAAATAAATCTTAACCATATTTTTAATCATACCAATATCTACAATTATTTATTCAAAAGTTTTTTCGACTCCACCTATCCTAATGTTTACTATGTTATATTAAAAGGTTAATAAGTGAGATAATACCAATATTTTACATAATAACCCTAAACACAATTATAGACGTATAAATCTTAGATATATTTATCTAAAAAATTGAACATATGTATAAACATAAAAATTATTTTGGGTCAAGTTGAACAAACAAATTCTAGATTTGAAATAGAGCTCCATAAACCACCCCCCCCCCCCCCCGGCGGGCGCATCCCTTCTTTCAATTACTACCTAAAACAAATATGTAACTATAATAAGTGCAAACATTGAAACAAAATCTCTAAAAAAATCATTAAACTTATACTCCGAAACCAACATCAATTATAATGATGTCAAATCTACTCGTGGACTAAAAACCATTAAACTAATCTAAATGTGTTTTTCTTACCACCCAAGCCATACTTGGCTGAACAACACTAGAAAATAGTTTGATAATTATAAATGTGATTCTAAAATGTAGAAGACTATGAATGATTGAATGACTTTTTTAATAATACTAAAAAATATTTAATATGTTTGTAATATATATATATAGTTATGTAAATTAGAAACAAAACGCTATAGAAATGTCCTAATTAACCTAATGCAGAATACATAAATTACAATGGAAACTTTTGAACCTATTCAAAATAAAAATGAGTTATAACTCTCAATTCAGAGGAAACAAAGCCTCTTAAATTCCTCTACTTTCCTAAAAAGTCAGGGCTAAACATAATTTAAATAAGTAATTGAGTTGTAACGTTTATGGACTAAACTAACTAAATGACGACAACAAATTAAAAATACATTTACTTATTCTTGCAAGATAGGCCATATATCAAACACTTGCTTAAAAAAACCATTAGACATATAACCATGTTAATCATAAACATACTTATAAACAAATAAATCATAACTGTATTTATAAATAAACATATAAGTAATAATAACTATTTAATTCAAACGTTTCTTCAACTTAACCGATTCTAATAATCATCTAATGTTTAATATGTTATATGAAAAGGTTAATTAGTTAGATAATATCAATATCAACTTAATATTATATACACACACACACACAATACCTCATTTAGAAAAAAAAAAAACATACAAATAAAATAAATTATAAGAAAATGTTTTTAAAACGCTCATCTTGAAATCTTTCATTTAGAAATCAGTTAATACGGATTGTTTCAAGTTCTTTGAGAATCCATTGTCATACCTCCAAACTTTTTTTTTTTTTGGAAAGTAATTGATGGAGTATAAAGTGAAACACAAACAACTTATTCATAAGATTTTTATTATTTAACTTAAAACTTGTAACATATGACTAACAATAGCAACATACATTATTTTTGGGCTGAGCTACGCTTTGAAATAATGTGTCTAATGTAGTTATTCAAGTGTGTTGAACATCACCTCAAAACTTTAAATTTCTTATTTGTTCCCAAAGTTGTACTAATTATCTGCAAACCAATTACAACAACCTTGCCATCCCCTTTAAACATTTGTATATGACATCTAAGCTAAGCCATATCATGTGTTACTCAATTCATTGTATGGAATTAAAGATGAAAAAATGAATTTTCAATTTGAAATAAAAATATATTTTCCCCTTTCAATGACTATCTAGATCAAAATTCTAAACATATATATAACTATACCGAGAACAAAATTTGAAACAACTTTTATTTTAAACCTCTAATAAAACCATAAATTTATAATTTGAGATCAACATCTATAATAATGATGCCAAAAAGGTAGTGCTAAACATAATTCTAGCAAATAATTGAGTTACAATTTCACTGAAGGATTAAAGAGGATCATAGAGTTGAATTTTGGGGTCATTTATTTATTAAATTTTATCATCTCTGTGTTTAAAGTTGTTGTTAAGATAACTGGTATGGATTTTTTAGTGCTGAAGGGATGGTCACAAAGACAATCGAATTTCAATAGAATATGTAAATCTTCAACTTAGTCGTTGATCCGCTTCCTCCAACTTAGAATTTCACCATTAGTATGAGCATGACACACATGATAGAGGCCCTCGATATAGCTGTTTTAAATGATAATTTTGTTGTTAATGATTTTATCAATAAAATATATGAAAACACTCCAAAACATCATCAAAATTGTTTGGAAGCTTTGACTTCAACAAGTGAAAAAGTAATGACACAAGTTAGAGGTAGATGCTAAGAAAGAAAATCTCCCAATCCCATCCATAATATTACCCCACTTTAATGGGAAATTATTTTGAACCCATTCTCATCTCTTTTTCATTTTTAAGCTCTAAAAGCCACTCCTGCCAAGTGAGGACAATGACCATTCATAAAAACAATAATCAGTAATCACATAAATAGTGTATGCATAAGAAATGGGTCATGGGATGACTTATTAAAGGCTAGTCTAGCCTTTGGTGGCCAAAGAAAAGAGCAACTATGATGAAAATAGTTTTCTTGGTGTTATTTGAGTGAAAATATCTATGCATATAGAATGCAATGGACAAAAAAAAAAAAAAAAAAAAAAACAATATTCCCAAATTAACATGCCACATAATTTAAATTAGAAATTATTGTAACTTTTTGTTATATCTATTGTATTACTCATATCGAAGTGAGAATCAACAACAAAAACAAACATTTCAGAAGATGAATACCATAATAAAATATGTGATAAAAGTTGAGGATTAAGCGTGCATTTAGGATCAATTTAGTTTTTCAAAATATGTAGTTATGTTAATTTTTTTAATAGAAGATATAGCCTTAGGCTACAACCAAGTTTGTAGCTAAATTTTGTTTCAGTTTATTTAGCTTTTCGCTATTTTGTTTACTAAATGTGTGCCAAAGTATGTTTGTATTTTGAAAAAAGTTAAGTTATAAAAAGTGAAGAAAAATTAATTTTTTTAATGGAAGTTATAGCCTTAAGCTACAACCAAGTTTGTAGCTAATTTTGTTTCAGTTTATTTAGCTTTTTGCTATTTTGTTTACTAAATGTGTGCCAAAGTATGTTTGAATTTTGAAAAAAAAGTTATAAAAAGTGGAGAAAAAGTGAGTTTTAAAAATTTGTACTTTTTTTATTTTTATTTTTTATATAGAGTTTCAACCTATAACGTCTGTTTCTTATGAATCTGCTCTTTATCATCAGATCAAGACATTAATCGGTTTTAATGTAGGCGGGGATTGATCCCCATATCTCTTATTAAACTATTAGAGACTTTACCATTTGATCAAATAGGAACCCACTAAATATTTGTACATAAAATCTAAAAAATGCTGAAAAGTTGGACCAAAACAAGCAATAAATGTATAATTAAACCTAAATTTTATTCTAATTCATCATTTTTAAACGTAATGTAAAGAGTTCTACTTTTATAATAAAAAAAAAATCTCACATTATGTTTTCAACAAATTGAGATGTTAATTTATCGTATGTTAAAATATAATAAAATTATACCCCAAACTCACAACAGTTCAAAATAAGCTCATTGTAAAGATATTGTGAATTTTATTGTGTTCGTGAAATTTCTCTAATAAAAAAAACTAGCTATTTATTTATTATATATATATTATTGATTTGACATTAATGACATTTAATAATATTTTGATTTAGGCTCTAATCATTTCGTATTTAACAATCTCCATACTCTTTCACATTTGTATTCATGATGGGTGATGTTTATTATACACACCCTAATATACTTAAGTTTACACACACTCATAAAATGCACAAAAATTGTAACTCACGATTTCAATGGATATTAGAGGCGTGTATAATCATGTGTGTGACAAAATGTGTGTAATAGTATTTATATTACCTAATATACAAGTGTCATGTGAAACATTTCACATCAAGAAACGAGAAGGCCAGGGCTATCCAAGCAAACTGGCAAAACGACCAAATTGACCTGCCATAGCCCAATCTGACGCCTCCGGCAGTCAGTGCCAGTCTCAACCCTCTGAAACCGACTCCGGCGAGTTGAGTGGCAGTTTCCTCTATTAATACCAGAGCACACTCGACCCGACCAAGAAACCCATCAAACTAAGGTTGAATCCACCCAAATCTGGCAAAGATGAGGCCTCCTCCACTTAGATCCAGCAATGTTTGACCCTCTTCCACTAAGATTTGGCCAAATTTGGCATAGATTCACTAAGATCCAGCCATGTCTAGTATAGATCCACTAAGATTCGGCCACGTTTGGCACAAATTTCGCCAGATTCGACCACGTTAATCTCTTCTCAGCTTAGATCCGATGATATTATGCTCTTCTCTGCTTAGTTCAAACAAAGTCTTGCTCTCCTCTGCTCAGATCGCCACCACCACCACTTCTTAATCGATTTCACCTGAATCAATCAATCATCTGCCTAAGCCCAATCCAACTCGACCCATGTTAATTGGTAGTCAGTTGCAAGTCCTGTCATCTTCCACTTGACTTGAGCTCGACGGTTTTGGGTTGAGTTCAAAACTGACCCAAATCGACTCATATACAGCCCTACGAGAAACAAATAGTTGATACTTAATAGAGAGATGATATCTCATGCGCCTAGGGCATACACTATTTTTCCCTTGATAGATCTATGAATCTGTGACTGCACACCATATGTCAAGATGGATACAAAAAGGCTACGGCCCATTGGAAAAGTATTAAGAGCTTCTTCTTAGAACTAGTAAAGAGTACAAGTTATTATGCATAGTCCATGATTGTGGATGTGGTCCAGGTTCTTGTCTCCTACAAAAGTCTCCAAGATTGTTGGTCCAGGTTCTTTGTCCCATTGAAGGTCTTTTTTTTTTTTTTTTTTTTTAGTCCCATTGAAAAGTCTTGGCTCTTGCCACTCATATGTTTCTCATCCTTTCCTTTTGTCTCATGATGGTCTTGACGCATTCAAATGTCTCATCTATGAACCATGCCCTGTGATTGAGGTCACGGTTTGGCTTTTCCTTGCAGAAAAGTCTCTGAATATATAAATAGATAGATAATTATGTGCCTGTTTGGTTCAGTTTTGTAGCCAAAAAGCACGTTAGCTAACTCAAAAAGTAAAATGGTGTGTTTGGCATTTTATATATACTAGTTAGGGCAGCACGTGCAAGGCACGTGCTTGTCGTGGAAAAAAAGTACTGTAGTAATTAAGATCAATTCTAGATTTTATTTGTATTATAAAACAAAAATATGAATCATTTGATTTTTAAAGTATATAGAGATTTACATTAATTAAAAGAGATATTAATTTTAAAATTTTTGATAATTATGTCAAAAAAAGTTAACCTTATTCGTTTAAGAATTTTGATCAACCACAAAGTTAGGGTAGCTATTTAACATATAAATATTTATTTAACTATAATAGTTTTTTAGTACCTACTTGCTAAAAACAATATATCTATTCTCTAAAAACTTCTAAGAATGATAACGAATATCATCATCTTCCAACAATAAACAATTAAGTTTTGCTAAGAAATTAAAAAAAAATAAAAAAAATAAAATAAAAAATAAAAAATAAGATAACAAAAGGCTTGTGTCATTGAATATCATCATTCTAACTTTCTAAGAATTTTTATCATTTAAAACTCAAAATACGTAAAGAAAATTTTTAGGATGTTAAAATTTAGCAGGAGTAATTTAGACATTACACAATAAAATATTTTAAGAATCATAAGTTTTCATTAGGGTTTAACTGAGAGAATAACAATATGACATATTTGCTCTTTTCCAAAATATTAAGGGAAAAATTGCATGATTTTAAAGTTTGAGGAAGAATTGTAAACTACCCCAAACATAAAGGATGAAAAATGTTTTTTTCCTAAGTTTTTTTTTTTTTTTTTTTTTTTTTTTTTTTTTTTTTTTTTTTTTTTTTTTTTTTTTTTTCGTGCAAAACTATGTGTTTTTACTTAAAATAGTGTGTAAAGAAAAAAATATATACAAAAAGTCAACTCAAAAAAAATTGTATGTGGAATAGTGAATTTTGGCTCAACAAAGTTAATTAAACCAACAAAAAATTTCTAAAAACACAACAGAATGACGCAACATTTTCATAATACCTTTATAATTTGTTATATTTTATTTTAACTTGTAAAGAATTGACAGTTTAGCAGTTTTGAAAATATTGTGACAATATCAAGATGTCTTAACATTTTTCACACAAAAAAATGTTATGTCCATGACATTTTCACAACTAATCATAAGTAGTAAGTTACTACAAATTGTTATTGGTGGGCAAAAAAGTAGTTTCATTGGTAAGTTTAAATTAGAACCAATAACAATTTACCATATTTGATTTATTATGAAAGTGTTATGAAAATTATTGTGAAAAAACCAAAAATAATATAGCAAATATACTAAAACTTTATGCATTCACACACACACACACACACACACACACAAAGGCTAGAAAGTTAAACAAACCATAACTACTGTGGCAAAATTACTGTAACTTTTCCCATTTACTCTTTTTATATAATATATATATATATATATATATATATATATATATATATATATATATATATATATACATTGCACTTACAATGTAAATTTATATTGTAAACACATAAAAGTTGGTAAATCCTGTACACATTTGCAAAATTTGTACAATTTTTTTTTTTTTTTTGCAAATGTATATAATATTTGCTACTTTTTGTGTGTATACAATGTAACCTTACATTACAAGTAGAAAGTAAACATATAAAGATCCTTAAAAAAAAAAAAAAAAAAAAAAAAATTAAAAAAAAAAAAATCTCAAACCAAGTTGGTGAACTTGAAGGAAAAAAAAGGAGGAAAAAGGCAAGTCACTAAACCAAAAATACTGTTCATAACACTATTCATGAGCTTATTCACTCTTTTTATATATAGAAAAAAAGAGCACAAATCGATGACTGGGAAAAAAAATTAAAAAAAAAAAAAGATGAACAGTACATATTGAACAAACCAAAAGTACTGTAACTTTTACACGTTCACCCAACAAGCGTCACAACATTTTCACAAAACATTTATTTTTAGTTGTAGTTGGTCACAATTTCATATTTTATTATTTTATTTTGATTTATAAGAAATTGACACCTCAATAATTGTGAAAATATTGTGAAATTTGTTGTGTCAGTATAACAATATATATGCGGGTTCTTATAAATATTTAAAAGGAAAAAAAAGTACAAACGGAAGACTGAAGAAAAAAAAAACGCTGTAGCTATAGTGCCACTTGAACAAACCAAAATGGCACTATAGCAACTATTCAAAACTTGGGGGAAAAAAATGGCTCACTACACCAAAAGGGGCACTGTAGAGGCATTGCCTTTTCTTATATAGTTAGTAGAAAAAAGAGCACAAATCGATGATTGGAAAAAAAAAAAAAAAATACATATTGAACAAACCAAAAGTACTGTAGTTTTTACACATTCACCTAACAAGTGTCACAACATTTTCACAAAATATTTATTTTCAGTTGTGGTTGGTCACAGTTTATTATTTTATTATTTTATTTTGACTTATAATAAATTGATACCACAACAATTGTGAAAATATTGTGAAATTTGTTGTGTTAGTACAACAATATATATAAAAGAAAAAAAATACAAACAGAAGACTGAAAAAAAAAATTAAAAAAAAAAAAAATGTAGCTACTGTAGCTACAGTGCCGCTTGGTGCTGTAGCTACAATTCAAAACTTAAAAAAAAAAAAAAAAAAAAAAAAAAAAAAAAAAGAAAAAGAAAAAAAAGAAAAAGAAAAGAAAAGATAGTGGTTAACCAAAATGGAACTATAGATGAACAGTGAAAAATGCTGTATGAACAGTGCAAAAATATTGTAGAAAAAAGAGCACAAATCGATGACCGGGAAAAAAAAAAAAAAAAAAAAAAAGCAATGAACAGTACATATTGAAAAAACCAAAAGTATTGTAACTTTTACACATTCACCCAACAAGTGTCACAACATTTTCATAAAACATTTATTTTCAGTTGTAGTTAGTCACAGTTTCATATTTTATTATTTTATTTTGACTTATAAGAAATTAACACCTCAATAATTGTGAAAATATTATGAAATTTTTGTGTCAATATAACAATATATATGCGGGTTCTTATAAATATTTAAAAGAAAAAAAAGTACAAACGGAAGACTGAAAAAAAAAAAAAAAAAAAAAAAAAAAAAAAAAAAAAAAAAAAAAAAAACACTGTAGTTACTGTAGCTACAGTGCCCCTTGAACAAACCAAAAGTACTATAGCTTTTATACTTTCACCTAACAAATGTCACAATATTTTCACAAAACATTTATTTTTAGTTGTAGTTGATCACAGTTTCATATTTTATTATTTTATTTTGACTTATAAGAAATTGACACTTCAATAATTGTGAAAATATTGTGAAATTTGTTGTGTCAGTATAACAATATATATAAAAGAAAAAAAAAGTACAAACGAAAAAAAAAAAAAAAAAAAAAAAGACAAAGTGCCTCACCAAAATGGCACTGTAGATGAACAGTGAAAAACGCTGTATGAACAGTGTGAAAACACTATAAAGGCATTGGCGCTTTTAGATATAAGAAAAAAAAAACTGTAGCTACTGTAGATACGGTGCCACTTGGTACTGTAGCTATTGTTCAAAACTTAAAAAAAAAAAAAATAAAAAAAAAAAAGACAAAGTGCCTCACCAAAATGGCACTGTAGATGAACAGTGAAAAACGCTATATGAACAATGCAAAAAAACTATAGAGGCATTGGCACTTTTAGATATAAGACTAGTTAGGGAAGTACGTGCAAGGCACGTGCTAATCATGGGAAAAAAAAAAGTAGCGATTAGGATCAATTTTAGATTTTATTTGTATCACAAAATAAAAATAAAAATAAAAATCATTTGATTTTTAAAATACATAAAGATTTACATTAATTAAAAGAGGCATTAATTTTAAGAATTTTGATAATTATATCATAAAAAGTTAATCTCATTCGTATAAGACCATGGCAGATCCAGTCCTATATTTTTTTATTTTATTTTTACCTATAACTTACACCTCAATAGTTGCAAATATATTGTAATAACAACAAAATATCACGACATTTTTAGTTGTGCTAGATCTCGATATAATATTTTATTATTTTATTTTGACCCATAAGGAATTAACACATGCGTCACAAAATTTTCATAATATCTCTATGTATACATTATACTTAATTACAATGTAAATTTATATTGTAGACACAAAAAAAATTGGCAAATTTTGTACACATTTACAAAATTTGTACAATATTTACCATTTTTTGTGCAAATGTGTATAATATTAACCACTTTTGTGTATTTACAATGTAAACTTGCATTGCAATTACAAAGTAAACATATAAAGATCTTAAAAAAAAAAAAAACAAAACAAAAAACAAAAACAAAAACAAAGCTCAAACCAACTGGCATACATGAAGAGGAAAAAAGAAAAAAAAAAAAAGTGCACCTCACTAATTGAATAAACCAAAAAAATACTATTCATGAGCTTTGGCTCTTTTTATATAGTTAATAGATATGCCAGCTTACATAAATATTTAAAAAAAAAAAAAAAAACTTTAGGCACTGTAGAAATTAATGTTAAAATGTTGTGGACTTAGCATTTTTTTATTTAATCTATAAGAAACTGAGATCTCAACAATTGTGAAAATATTGTGATAACAATAAGTGTTGTAACATTTTCTCAAAATATTTATTTTTAGTTGTGGTTGGTCAGAGTCTCATATTTTATTATTTTATTTCGACTTGTAAGAAATTGACACGTCAATAATTGTGAAAATATTGTAAAATTTGTTGTGTCGGTATAACAATATATATACCAGCTTACGTAAATATTTTAAAAAAAAAAAAAAAAAAAAAAAAAAAAAAAAAAAAACTTTAGGCACTGTATCTACTGTGCCAGTTGAATAAACCAAAAACACTACACAATAAATGTTGTAACATTTTCTCAAAACATTTATTTTTAGTTGCGGTTGGTCACAGTCTCATATTTTATTATTTTATTTCGGCTTGTAAGAAATTGACACATCAATAATTGTGAAAATATTGTGAAATTTGTTGTGTCAGTATAACAATATATATACCGGCTTACATAAATATTTAAAAGAAGAAAAAAAAAAAAAACACAAACTGATTACTGAAAAAAAATAAAAAATAAAAAAACTTTTGGCACTGTAACTACCGTGCCAGTTGAATAAACCAAAACTGCACAATAAGTGTTGTAACATTTTCTCAAAACATTTATTTTTAGTTGTGGTTGGTCACAGTCTCATATTTTATTATTTTATTTCAACTTGTAAGCAATTGACACATCAATAATTATAAAAATATTGTGAAATTTATTGTGTCAGTATAACAATAGATATACCAGCTTACATAAATATTTAAAAGGAAAAAAAAAAAATGTAGCTACAGTGCCAAGTCTATTCAAAACTTGGAAAAAAAAAATGGCTCACCAAACCAAAGCACTATAGCTACAGTATTTTAGTGCATTCATGCTTTTATATATATATATATATAGTTTACATATTGAAGTGCTAGTCAAATTCTCAGGTTTTGAAGAATTAAAGGTTCATGCTACCTCCGTTATAGGAACTATAACAAATATTGAACATCAAAGAAATTATTGAACTACTTGGATCATGCTAATCTACCCCAGTGTTTTGAAAGTTTGTACTTTGTAAAGAGTCGTAAATGCTAGAGCAACAAACGGCTGGGAGTGAAGACAACTGCCAAGTTGCTTCATGCTTGTAGGAATATTCTTAGGTACCTAAGAATATTTCACATTAATTTCACGTTCAAGATGTATCTTATTATACCATAAATAAAAGAAGAAAGAGCATCATTTTCTGTACCAAATACACTTAAAAATTACTTGTGAATATATATTAATACAACTTTATAGATGTCCTTGCTCAGTTCTTAGTAGGGACCCGTGCTTGCTTTTGGACACAGTCAAATTCTAGAGAGTTTCTACTTCTTCAAGGTGTTTCTGCAAAATTGGTAAATTCTGGATATTTTTGGGTTTCCTCCTTAATCGTTTTGGAGGCTAATAATGTATATACTCAATGCCCAAACTCTAGCTACTCTTAAACATGGATAAATATTTGCAGAAAGAAAAGAATATATATATATATATATATATATATATATATATGTGTGTGTGTTTCATTAAATTGATTATTAATAAAATTTACAGTTTTCAAAATATATAGGACCAAGCGGAGTGAAATTAAGAGTGTGTTTGGATACCGCTTATTTTGCTGAAACTGAAAAATTATTGATGAAAGTATTATAGATAAAGTAAAAGTTAGTTGAAATAGTACAGTGGGGTCTATGAATAGTACCAAAAAGTGTAGTAAAGCCCATAAATATTAGCAAAAATAAGCTGAATAGTGAAATAATTTGTAATTTTCATCTGTATCCAAACAGAGACTAATTAAGATTGAATGAATTATTTTTCTTGAGTTTTGACCTTCCCATTGTGATATTGAATGAGTCTAAATTTGATAAAGATGCAAGGTAAGTTTACACCATCCAATTCCAATATCACTATGGGGATGTTTGGATACCGCTTATTTTGCTGAAAATGAAAAATTATTGCTAAAAATATTGTAGATAAAGGTAAAAGTTAATTGAAATAATACAGTGGGGCTCATAAATAATGCCGAAAAGTGCAGTGAGGCCCATGAATAATAGCAAAAATAAGTTGAATAGTGAAATAATTTTAATTTTTAATCCTAACCCAAATGCACACTATTTGCACATTTGGATTGCACTGAAAAGGAAAGCAAACGCACATCTGCGTTTTTTGAATGGGTCTCGTGCACTGTTCACAAGACCTGCAAGTACTTTTTCAGCAAAAACAACTTTAAAATTGGGTCTCACGGCACTATTCACACATTTAAAAATTATTTTACTACAGTATTTTCAGTTTTTAATAATAAGCGGTATCCAAATAGACCCTATGCCTCAAGTTTTACAAAATTTCACAAAGTAACATATAGAGTCTAGTACACAAAATTCTTTCTCAATATCTCTCTGTTTCAAAAAATCAACTCCAATAAAATTAAAACATAAATACCACTACCTCCAACCATGCAAAGATGCCAACGAAAATGATGTCGCAACAGCCTTCACGGTGTGATTACTGGTTATGACTTATGACCATCAAACTCAGCCCTTCTGTTAATACAAGTATCAAAACCCCTTTTTTTCAAACAAACCAAACCAATCGAGTTTCCAACCTACCAACCTACCATAGACGTCACCTCGGAAGATGTCAGAGCCGCTGCAGGAATTTGGAAAATACTTGGGAGCCACCGTTTGGGTTGTGGTCACCACCCAAATCCATCGAAATGAAACCCAAAATCCAAAACAAAAGACAGATAAAAAAAATAATAAAATAAATAAAAAAAATAAAAAAGGAAAAAGAAGAAGAAATCAAATGAGAAAGATGATTACCCTTAGATTGTTGGGATAGAAATCATTGCTAGATGCAGCTTATTGGTGGGGAAAACACCATTTTCCCGTGTATCTCACATTGCTTCTAATATGTGTGGATTATACATTAATTGTTACCCAAAAAAACAAAAAAGTGAGAGAGATGAGAGGACAGGCCGTCGTATGAGGTTTACAACTGAATTCCTGCACAAGTTGAAGTTAATTGAAGTTCTTATACAGCTGTAGGGACTCAATTTGTGGTCCAAGCCCAAGATGTATGGAAGCTTGGCCCAATAGACCCAATGCAATGAATTTGTAGAGAGTGGGTAGAAAAACTGGGCTTTAATGAATGTAGCAACAATTGAAAATGATTTAAAGAATAAATAAGTAAAACAAATATGGACTTGAGCAAGTAGTTCGATCCTCGGCACTAGTCCAAGGAGCTCCAACTTATTATTTCTTGAATGATAGTGACAATGGTTACAAAGTTCAGATTGCTACAGCGTTTTCTCTCCGTTTTTCCTCCCTTTTCTCATGGGGGTTCTTCCACATTATATAGCTCCTTTCTGATCATCTTGACCCTACACTTATTGATCATCTAAGTCCATACTTGAGTGCCCATCCCATCAAACACCCCTTTCAACTATCTGTGAGTTGTGGTAGCCAAGGCAGCACTATTCAAAGGTCCTCTCCACATTAATGCGGCCAGAAAAGTAGCTGCAGTACATTTAATGCGGTGGTATCAGCTTTTCCTTGGATATTTTGAGTTTCCTTCCCTCCCACATGTTCATAGGGCACATTTCTATTCCTAGAGTACATACTTGGGCTAAAATGGCCGTATCCTAGGAATTCCTCCTCGGATATTCTTCCCTTTGACTCCCGCTTATGAAACTTTTACTGGGACTTATTTAATAGTTATTTGCTCTTTCTCGGACTGGTTAGTGTCCTTGGACAAGGCCCAATACATTATTTTGGGACCTAGTCCCTACAATACCCCCTCAAAACTCCGATTTTTCCCTCCCATCCAAGGAGAAAAAGTGGGGTTTTAACTCTCAAGAGATAAGATCAACTGATTTTTGATTCACACATGTGAGAGCGCGGTTTTATATGTCTCATGATTGTTTCTAATGCTTCGTAGTCTACGAGGCGCTATTAATTACTCCAGGCAGCTTTGTGTCCCCCGCATCCAACGACAAAACGCAGATCCAATGGTTGAGGTTTCTCCTAGTATTTTGAGCGGGAGTACTCCCTTCCGTCTTCACCTTCTATATAAAGCCTTGAAGGAACCTGTAACATCCCAACCCAACTTTATAATTAAATCATGTGTTTAAGTGGTTAATTACTATTTTAAACCACTTTATTTTTATAATTAATAAAAGAGTATTTAATAAGCATATTATTTTATAATGCCATGGATGTAACACCCCAACCCAACTTTATAATTAAATCATGTGTTTAAGTGGTTAATTACTATTTTAAACCACTTTATTTTTATAATTAATAAAAGAGTATTTAATAAGCATATTATTTTATAATGCCATGGAATGAGAATTGTAAAAATTATACATAACTAAATTGCAATCGGTATTTTAAATATATACTAAGTATTTACAAAATTATATTAAGTAGTTTAAGTTATTAGATATATAATTGTTGGTGTTTAATTAAATGTATAATGGTAAGGATATATATTATATATATATATATATGTGTGTGTATATACAAAGTGATATTATTTTGTAGAAAAGTGAGTGTGAATGCAAGAAAGTTGAAAAAGTAAGTTATCCTTCCTTTCCTAGCAATAAACGTGAATCACCCAAGATATTTTGCTGGACTTCTTGGCTGCACCAGAAATTCCCTTGGTCATTCTTGCTTTACTTCTTTGTCTTCTTCCTTCTTTCTTCTTATTGGTTGCACCTTTATCTCTTCTTTGACTTTCTCAAAGAAAGAAGACTCAAGAAGCTCCCCCTCTCTTTTCCCACGGGTCCAATTAAATCAGAAAATTCTCACTTCACTTTTCTCTCTTTTGTCTTAAGGAAAGTGCTTGGAAGCTCTCTTGAGTCTTCCCTCAAGTCCACGGGTTCACACACCAAAAGAAAACTCAATTCTTCTTCATATTCTCTCTAAGGAACCAGAAAACTCTCTCAAGCTCTCTACCATTCTTTCATGAGTGGTTCTATGTCTATTTTTCCCCTCAAGAAACATAAACTTGGTAAGGGCTCTAACTACCCTCCTCTTAGAATCCATGTTTTCCTTTAAATAATTTTAGTAATGGTATTTGTAAGTCTATATATATATGCTGTTTTAAGAAGCTTTGAAGTTGTGTTGGTGATTTGTTGAAGGTAGGTTAGGGTTTTTACTAATTAATGATTTTATAGGAGTAAGGAAGTAAGAAAAAGTTAGGATGAGTATTTTGATGCTGCTGCTGGGATTTTTGGTTGTGTTTATTTTGCTCTAAATGGTTAAATGACCATATGTAAGTGTTATATAACATGTCTTATGAGTGTATGAAAATACCCAAATGAAATTAAGGCCTATTGCTATTTGTTGATGATTTTGTAAGAATATGTACTGAAGCTGTCACTGTGACAGATTCTGTGTTCATGCATGTTAAATTATGTATTAAATTTTATATAGTGAATTTGGATGCTAGGGATAATTTCTATGAAACCTAAGACACCTGTGGTTGTTATTGAATTGGTCTCACAGCATTTGGATTAATATAAAAATAATGGTTTAATTTATAAGTTGCATGAATTTCTGACAGGACAGATTTGAGTATGCTGTCTTGTGTGATTTTTAGTAAATCATGGGTTTATTCTTTGACTCCAAAATTTTTATGGTATATACTGGACATACAGAGAAGTAGTTATGTAAAATTTCATGACAATTGGATGTGTTTGAGCAGCCCGTTTGTATTTTACAAATGGAGCCTATGCTGCTGGAATAGAACAGTGAATAGTAAGGGACATGCCTAACTTTGTGGATTTAATTATCAAGTTAGGGTGAATGTTTTGAGCTATAATTTAATATGCTTATCTTTTGGTATGTTTCGATCATAGATTAATTTTGTGTAACTTGTTTTGAGGTTTAGTACCCAAAGGAAGGGGTTCTAAACCATGAGATGGTTGTATGTATGAAGCTGTTTTGCCTGACGTGTTGTATGTTATCATATGAATCTATATAGTTACATGATCATGCTTAAAATATTTTATATTTATGCATGCATTATTGCCCTAACCTTAAAGCACCTTTTGAAATAAAGTTAGCTCTTTTAGAGATATGGGATTAATATAAGAATGTTGGTTTCTCTAGGATTTTGTACTTGTTGTTGATGAATGTATTTTTGTTTGTGGGAACCTCGTTGAGGTGGGATTAGGATTTCCTTAATTCTAAGAAATAGGCTTCGAGTTGATTGTGTAAGTCTATGACAAGGAAATTATGGATAGTAATAAGCTTCGATTTATGGTTTAGGTGTTACCAGTATCCAAGTCTAAGCTCCTTCAACTTTAGGCTCTCGGTTCCTCTGCTCTTAGGTAAGGGATAAGTTATATGGGCATTTGGTAAGTCATGAGGTTATTTTAAAGTATATTATGCATTAAAATGTTTTTGATTAGAGATATGACATATATTCATTATTCTAACAAAGATATGTTCGTGAACTTTCGAAAACTTATGTATAGGATTTAAGCATATTGATGCTATTATTGATTCCACGAACATGATGTTTAAAGAAAAGAATGGAAATGCTATTATGATGAAATGTTATGCAAGATAAGAAATTTCAGTATGATGTAAAGTATGAAATGTTTTCGGGTTATGTCCTCTGGTGATCTGAACTCTGCTAGTAGGGGTTAATTACTAACTTTCCATGGAAAATGTTATATGATTGGCCATTAAGTGGGACTGGCTCTGCTGTACCCGCCCCTTGTTGGTTACGGCCAACTTGTGGGGGAAGCCAACCTACCCCCATGGTTGGAAGATATGTATTATGATGTAATCCCGGGAATACCTGGCATTGTGGGGAATGCTGGATGCCTAGCACCGTGGTGCTAGAAGCCTCCCAAATAAGTACAGACTTATCAGATATGGGCTAACCAATAAGTTATTTATGAACAACTATGTTATGTTATTAATCATAAGAGAATTATTTTGTTTAAATGCATTGTGAAAAGTGAAAACTCTCATGGCAAGAAGAAGTTTCTAATGAAAAGAAAAGTTGTTCATTAAAGATAAAAGTTTCTGAAGTTCTGTTATGCTATAAAGGTAAAGTTTCTGATGAAAGTACAAGTTATGTTTAAAAGTTATCATATACCTGTTCTTTATGAAATGTTAAGTTTTATGACTATGAAAGTTATAATATTTTGGAAAGAGATTTATGAAGAAAAGTTTTCTTATTAGTCAAGATGTTTCTAGCTTAATACAAAGTTGCCAATTATTTGATTTAAGTTAAAATAATTATCTTGTAATGAGAATATATGTATGGCGACTTTGTAGGAAGTGAAAGAAGTTTAATCCGAAAGGTTTTAGTAATATTAAACCGATAAGAAAAAGGAGAACAATTATTTTCTATGATGAGCGTATAAGCTATTATTATGAATAGTATAAAATACTATGCATGAAAAGATGTTCTCCTGTTCGAATATTCATAGAATGAAATGATTTGGTTACATGCATCCTTATTGAATTCTCATATATCTTACCTTTACTGAGCTGTATAGCTCACCCCTTCCACTCTTTCAGTTAACAGGTTTTATTTTGGAGCAGAGGGAGCCTTAGTCGAGTTTTGGAAGGAGCTAGTTTAGTTTTATTTGTATAGATCCTAAATTAGCAATATGATGTTTAGATTTGTAGCATTGTTTATTTTAGGATCTAATGAAAGTGTATACCTTAAAGTATTAAGAGATGTATTATGTGAAATTTCGAATTTGAACAATTGGTGAATTATGTTATTCTTTGGAGTACACTATAGATGCTCTGAATGTCAAGTGAAAGGTTATATCATTTAAGTATAGAAAAAGGAAAATTATTCTAAAATAAAAAAGAGAAGCTTTTGGAAAAGTTTTGTAAAAGTTAAGTTGGTTCTTGTTAATATCAAGTTTAGGCTTGATATTAGCATGCCGGTCATGGTCACAAATCCGGGTACCGGGTTTGGGGCGTGACAGAACCCCTTTTTCTCTTTCTTCTACGAATCTCCAAGAACTTTAGAGAACTCCAGCGTCCAGTGTTCATAAAACGCACCAAACCCTTAAGTCTTCGTAGTCATTTCCTGTGAGAAGTTTTCTTTTGAAAAGATCTCTGAAAGTTTCAGAGATCGTCATACGAGTACTCGTAAGTTTTCATCTCTCTATATTACCCTTTTTCCTCTCGGCCTTTCTCCTCGGCTTCTCAATTTATCTAGATGGGTAGATTCAAGCATTTAGTAGACACACCGGCCGATATGAAGGGCTTTAGGGTGAAATACCGTATTCCACAAGGGGTGCTTTTAGAATATTGCCCCCCGGACCGAGTACTGACTGATAGGGATGTGGGTCAAGTCGTTATTCCCATGATTGCTTTCATAGAAGAAGGAATGACGCTTCCCATGGGTAGGATAACCAGAGACTACTTGCTTAACCATAGATTGACCCCCTATCATTGCGCTCCCAACCTATTTAGGGTCTTGGGCTGCGTAGATGTCATGAATGAGCAGATAGGCTTAAGGCTCACGTGGCACGATGTGGTTCACATGTACGAGTGCCACAAGCTTGCCAATGCAAGTTACTACCTCAAATCCCAATCCGAGGTCGTCAGGCTAATATCCTGTTTCCCCAAGTCCAATAAGGGTATGAAGGATGACTACCTGATTGCGTCAGGAGAATGGAGCGACGGTCTTCATTGTCCAACTCAGGCAGGAGATCCAGGTGTGGTACCTTTAGGATCAGTCCCTTGGGAAGGGGACTTAGCCTTTTAGTTTTACTCTTTTTACTTGACACTTCATCTTCTTTTGGTAGAAAATATTCTTTTTTAGCGATCTGACCATGATTTCCTTCTCGAATGTTTTGTAGATAAGGCTCACGTTGCTCCGCGGCTCAGTCATACCAACGTCCAGGCTCTTAATTATCTTCTGAGGTCGAAGATTTTTGTGAGCGAGGACGGACAGTTGCAAGCCGCTCACCTGATCTTGGATTATGAGCCTCTGTCTCGCACCTTCCAGGACATAGGCCAAGCGATAAGGGCCGGGAGTTCAAGGTTAGCTCGGATCGACGTCTCTAAGCCAGGATTTTTGGCTCGCAGGGATTTTCCCCCAGTTGCCTTGCTAATTCCCTGAATCCTTCCACCAGCTGCACAACCACCTCCACAAAACCTTCCTGAAGCAGCAGCATTTCCTGAAGAGGAGATTGCCTCATCTCGCCTTTCATTAGAGGAGCAGATAGACAAATTTCGTTTCGAAGAAGACAATCCAGGAGATCCTTTAATTAATCTCTCGGACGCCGAGGGTGAGTCAGACAGGAATTCTGGCGTTCACACCCCCATTCTTGTGATCGCCTGCCTAGATAATTCCTCTGACGAAGAGGAAGACAGCATGACCCTGAACAAAGGCAATAAGAGCCTAAGGGAACTCATGGCTGCCAGGGATAAGGGGTTAACCTCGAAGGCACCCTTTAAATCTCAAGCTACCTCCAATCTTCCTCCTCCCCCTCCACAAGTTCCTACTGACCTCGGCCTAAAGCCTAACCCCGACCTGAGGAAGAAAAGACCAGCTGAGTTGCTCGAGGAAGGCGAGGTGGGTCCTCGGCAGGGGACAAAGCATCAAAAGGTGGTCCAGGAGCCTCAGGACAAGAGGTCCCAGTCCGTGGATAGTCGTGAGGAGCAGGACAGGGCTGAACTACGCGTAGCCCAGCGTACTTAGAGCCCTCAGCTCGAGGTGGATGGGGCACCAATTCCTTGGAACGCCTCTGTCCGGGAATATCAGAGGGGCCGAGTAGGATACATAGCTGAAGCCCTGAAGCAGCCCATACTCCTTCCCAAGGACATGGACGCTTACAGGCGTTTCTCGCAAAATGACCTCTTTTTGTCCCTGAAAAGGGACCTTGCGATGGTAAGGTAGCTTATCCCTTTACAAAGATAAATGCTGAATCGTACTTTGTTTTAACTCATGCTATTTTGTGACCTTTGGGCAGATTACTCAGCAAGTTTTTGTGGCCAAGGAATGGCACCGTGACGCTTGCAAGTGGGCCGATGCTGAAACCCTCTCTCGCGCCGAGATTGAGAAAACACTAGGGGCTATTAAGCAAGAGCAATACGAGCTAACTGAGAAGCTGAAGGAGACACAATCAGCTAGTTCGAGTGCCAAGGCCGGCTTGAAAACCGTGGAGAAGCAGATTGAAGACCAGCGCTAAAAGTTGCATGTGACTGAGATCAATCTAGCCACTGAGAAACAGATGGTCTTAGATCTCAAAGCCGCACTGCAGAAGGCCAAGGAGAAAGCCCAGCTTGCCAAGGAAGTAGCCGAGGTTGAGAAGAGAGTGGCATACCAACTTGGCGTGGAGGAAACGCAAGTAAGGCTTACCGAGGAGCTATCAGAGGTGTGCAGGGACTACTGCAGCATGACATGGGACAAGGCCCTCAACGTTGCAAGCATCCCTATAGACTCTGTTTTGAGGTTGCCTAGAAGCGTCTTCTATCCCTGAGAGATTAGGGAAGTCCTTGCTGATGCCCCAGAATCTTCTGAGCAGCCTATGGCAATCCCAGATGCTATCCCTTTAACTGAAACTACGATGGGGTCTAGCCAAGCTGACGACCAAGGCCAGGGAGTCGAAGGGGAGAAGGGCAAAGGCAAGGGCAAAGGGAAAAAGCTTTCTGCCAAGCCAAAGGATGTCGCCAAGGAGAAGCCAACAGAGGCCGAGAATCAGGGAGCTGACTCCCAGGCCAAGGATGTTCCTTCTTCTCAGCCAAGCCAAAATGAAGACCCTCCTGCTGAAGTTTAGCCCCTAGGGTTTCTTTTTGTAATACCATTTGTAGTAGAAGTGTATACTTCTCTTTTTAAAGACATCATGTCCGTGTGTGATGTACTATCTTTTGTTACTCAATGAGAATGCTCTTCCTTTCATATTTTGTTCTTTTGCCTGTCGTGATTTGAATTTTACTGCATAGCTCTAAGTTGATGTAATTGCGCCTTCAATTAGAGTTTACAATAATATTTTGTTTGCTAATCTAACTACGTGTTAAGAGTAAAGTTATGAATTGAATCTTAGGTAATGAAGACCGACATGCATAGATTTATATCGTGCAAAAAAGAAAAAAGAAAAGCGGGTAGACAGTATTGAAAGTTCAAAAACGTGTACAAAAACACTTTTGAACGTTTAGACCCCCAAAAACCAACTTAACCAACACAAGCAATATGTCAAACAACTAGTGTGCGGAAACTTAACATATGCTATAATCTGGAATTGGTTAAACAACTATCTAAGCCATAACAAAATAAACCACAGCAGATAATGTAAAGGCAGAGATAGAGAGGAAGGAAGATGCAAACACAAAGATAACACCAGATATGTTATCGAAGAGGAAACCGAAGACCTCGGCGAAAAACCTCTCCACCGCCCTCCAAGCGGTAATCAATCCACTAGAAAATACAGTTGGGATACAAGGACAGCAATAGACCCTCCAAGCCTAATCTACCCAATGCACCTAAGCCCTCCAAGCTTCTTGCTCCAACGAGGTTGCGCCGAACCTTTTTCTTTTCTAGCTTTCCGGATTCCGCTACTACACCGTAGCATCAACCAATGAAGATTGGCTCCTTCCTAACTGCTTCCCAGAACTCCAAACGACTGTCTCACAGAGATGATGATGGTGAGAACCAGGTTTGGTATAATGCCTCTCAAGGATTTGACAATGGAGAGGAAGAGAGTGAGGGAATTTGATGAGACTCTAAGGTAGAGATTGTGGGTGAAACAATCTGGTTTTTCTTTAGGGTTTCTCTCTCAAAATTCTCTCTGGAAGCTCTCTTTCAATCGTGGGTTAAAAGGGTATTTATACTGGAGTGAAGAGGAATGCGAAACGTCAGGTTTTTCCAAAACAGGGGTGGCTCGCGGCTTGACCTCGCGTCTTGACCAAGTCGCGAGATCCAGTCGCGAGTTAACCGTATGGCCAGTTGTCCTGTTTTGTCCTGTAGTGCTCCAGCTAGCATGACTGTTCATCTTCCAGCATGCTTGGCATGTGTGCATCTTCTGGCGGGTTGAAGCCGCGAGTCCACCCGCGAGTCCCAGCCGCGACACTCTGTTTTCTTGCACACTCTTGAGCAAACTTCACTTTATCTCACTCACTACCCTTACAACAATCCCACCTAAATACAGGGTTTCTAAATGCTGAATTACAAGCAAATTTGGCACGGAATAAAGCCAATTAGATGGTTGAATAATTTCAACCTTACAAGTATGTATATTGCACATAAGTTTAAATTTGCCTTGGGTCTGTTTCGGCTTTAAGTTCTGTTCAGTACTTGAATAAATGCCATAAGTCATTAGTTTCCCCAAGGTTTGTGGTCCGAGGAGACATGCAAGACCTTGGTTCTGTCTAATACTTAGATAGTTGCCACAAGTCATTAGTTTCCCCAAGGTTTGTGGTCCGAGGAGCCATGCAAGACCTTGGTTCTGTCTAATACTTAGATAGTTGCCACAAGTCATTAGTTTCCCCAAGGTTTGTGGTTCGAGGAGCTATGCAAGACCTTGGTTCTATCTTTGGGTCCGAGGAGCCATGCAAGACCTTGGTTCTGTCTAATACAAGTCATTAGTTTCCCCAAGGTTTGTGGTCCAAGGAGCCATGCAAGACCTTGGTTCTGTCTAATACTTAGATAGTTGCCATAAGTCATTAGTTTCCCCAAGGTTTGTGGTCCGAGGAGCCATGCAAGACCTTGGTTCTATCTAATACTTAGATAGTTGCCACAAGTCATTAGTTTCCCTAAGGTTTATGGTCTGAGGAGCCATGCAAGACCTTGGTTCTGTCTAATACAAGTCATTAGTTTCCCCAAGATTTGTGGTCCGAGGAGCCATGCAAGACCTTCGTTCTGTCTAATACTTAAATAGTTGCCACAAGTCATTAGTTTCTCCAAGGTTTGTGGTCCGAGGAGCCATGCAAGACCTTGGTTCTATCTAATACTTAGATAGTTGCCACAAGTCATTAGTTTCCCTAAGGTTTATGGTCCGAGGAGCCATGCAAGACCTTGGTTCTGTCTAATACTTAGATAGTTGCCATAAGTCATTAGTTTCCCCAAGGTTTGTGGTCCGAGGAGCCATGCAAGACCTTGGTTCTATCTAATACAAGTCATTAGTTTCCCCAAGGTTTGTAGTCCGAGGAGCCATGCAAGACCTTGGTTCTGTCTAATACTTAGATAGTTGCCACAAGTCATTAGTTTCCCCAAGGTTTGTGGTCCAAGGAGCCATACAAGACCTTGGCTCTGTCTAATACTTAGATAGTTGCCATAAGTCATTAGTTTCCCCAAGGTTTATGGTCTGAGGATCCATGCAAGACCTTGGTTCTGTCTAATACTTAGATAGTTGCCACAAGTCATTAGTTTCCCCAAGGTTTGTGATCCGAGGAGCCATGCAAGACTTTGGTTCTGTCTAATACTTAGATAGTAGTGAACCGCATGACACGCAATTACAATAAATCAGAGTGCAAACAAAACTGCTTTCATTAATAATAATACCTTCTTAGGTTATTTACATTCCATGAGCGGGGTACAGCTTTCTCATCTAGGTCCTCTAAATAATATGCACCTATTCCTGCTACTAAAGTGATACGATATGGTCCTTCCCAGTTGGGCCCCAGCTTTCCCCAGGCCAGGTTCTTAGCACTACCCAAAACTTTTCTCAGCACCAAGTCTCCTGGTGCTAGTGGTCGTAGCTTCACGTTGGCATCATACCTTTGCTTAAGCTTCTGTTGGTAATAGGCTAGTTGGATCATTGCCTTTTCCCTTCTTTCTTCAATTAAATCCAAACTCTTTCCTAGCAGTTCATCGTTGTTACTTGAAGTGAAGGTACTCGTTCTCAGCGTCGGGAAGCTAGTCTTTAGGGGGATGACGGCCTCTGCCCCATAAGTCATGGAAAATGGAGTCTCTCCTACTGACCGACGTGGTGTAGTCCGATATGTCCATAGGACGTGTGGCAATTCTTCCACCCATCTTCCCTTCGCATCATCCAACCTCTTTTTCAGCCCATTGACTATGACCTTATTAACAGCTTTGGCCTGTCCATTTCCTTGGGAGTAGGCCGGAGTGGAATACCTGTTTGTAATTCCTAGGTCACCATAGTATTTCCTGAAGGCCTTGCTATCAAATTGAAGGCCGTTATCTGAGATGAGGGTATGAGGGACCCCAAATCGAGTAACGATGTTCTTCTAGACAAACTTCTTAGCATCCACATCCCTGATATTAGCCAGGGGCTCGGCTTCGACCCATTTGGTGAAATAGTCTGTGCCGACTAATAGATATCTCTTATTTCTTGCCACTTTAGGGAAAGGGCCTACAATATCTAGGCCCCACTGAGCAAATGGCCAAGGACTGGAGAGAGGATTGAGGACCCCTCCCGGTTGGTGGATGTTTGGGGCAAACCTTTGGCATTGATCACACTTTTTGACATATTCCTGGGCTTCCTTTTGTATACCTGGCCACCAATATCCTTAAGTGATGGCTCTGTGAGACAGAGATCTTCCTCCTGTGTGACTCCCACAAATTCCTTCATGCAAATCCTCGAGCAGTAACTCTAATGCTTCGGGATGTATACATAGCAAATAAGGCCCAGAATAGAAGCATTTGTACAACTTGTGATCATTGGACAGCCAGAACCGGGGGGCTTTTCTTCGTATCTTCCTAGCTTCTGATTTCTCTTCAGGTAGTGTATCATCTTTAAGAAAGCTCACTATAGGATCCATCCAACTCGGACCCACTCTGACTTGATGGACCTGAACCATGTCCTTCTTGACTCCATCTGCTCTACACAAGTCCTCAACAAGGATGACTCGAGGTAAACCCTACGCCGAGGAGGTGGCGAGAGTGGCCAATGAGTCTGCGTGCGTGTCTCCACTCCTAGAGACGTGTGACAAGTCGAAGAATTCAAAATCCGATTGCAAGCGCCTGACCTGACTTAAGTACTCCTACATTCTCACATCTCTGGCCTCTAGCTCCCCCTTCACTTGGCCCACAACCAATCTCGAGTCTGAGAACGCTTCCACTGCCTTCCACCCCATTTTTTGTACCATGG
Source organism: Quercus robur (assembly GCF_932294415.1). Classification (NCBI taxonomy): domain Eukaryota; kingdom Viridiplantae; phylum Streptophyta; class Magnoliopsida; order Fagales; family Fagaceae; genus Quercus; species Quercus robur. The sequence continues at coordinate 82,804,422 of NC_065538.1, read as the reverse complement.
CCATTCCTTGCAATAAAGCCTCATATTTGGCTTCATTGTTTATGGTCGAGAACCCTAGTCTTAATGATTTCTCTATGGTAATCTTCTCAGGAGATATTAGAACTAGCCCCACCCCGGACCCCCTTTGGTTTGCTGAGCCATCAACATATACTTTCCAACGTGAGGGTCCTTGCACCGAGATTGTGCCAACCGATTTCCCATCCATGTTTTGCTCCTCTGCTACTATTTCTATCAGGGGTTCGGCAAATTCGGCTATTAAATCAGCGAGGACCTGGCCCTTGACAGAGGTCCGAGGCATGTATTTGATATCGAAAGCCCCTAGAATTGTGCTCCACTTGGCAATTCTTCCTGTGTAATCGGCACTTCAGAGTACAGACTTAAGTGGAAGCTGAGTTAGGACAACAATTGTGTGCATTTGGAAGTAATGAGGGAGTTTTCGCGTGGCCTGCACTATTGCCAAAATTGCCTTCTCCAATGGTAAATAACACACCTCGGCCTCATGTAATGATTTACTCACATAATATATTGGCCGTTGTATGCCACCATCAATTCGTATCAACACCAAGCTTACAGCATGAGGGGCCACCGCAATGTAGGCGAACAAAACCTCATCGGCCTCAGGGCTGGACATGATGGGTGGCTGGGATAGGTATTCCTTAAGTTGCTGGAAGGCTAAGGCGCAATCCTCGAACTACTCAAATCCTTTCCATTTTTTCATCAATAGGTAAAAATGTTGGCACCTATCCGCAGATCTGGAAATAAACTGATTCAAGGCTGCGATCATTCCAGTGAGTTTCTGGACTTCTTTGGGGTTCCGAGGAGGTTGCAAATTGTGAATTGCTTTGATCTAATCTGGGCTCACCTCGATTCCCCTATGAGTTACCATATAGCCCAAAAATTTACCGGATCCGACATTGAATGAGCACGTAGAGGCATTGAGACGTAGTTTGTGTTTCCTTGAGATGTCAAAAATGACTCCGAGGTCTCCCACGTGCGCGGACACCATTTTACTCTTAACCACCATGTCGTCTATGTAAACTTCAATACTCCTGCCCAACTGTGGCTCAAACATTCTAGTCATCATCCTTTGGTAGGTAGACCCCGCATTCTTCAAACCAAAGGGCATCACTTTGTAGTGGTAATTTCCAATAGGAGTCACGAATGCTGTTTTTTCTTGATCACCCAGGGCTAGCGGTATTTGATAATAGCCTTAAAAAGTATCTAAGAAGCTCATCCGAGGATGGCCTACAGTTGCATCCACTGACTGGTCTATCCGAGGCATGGGGAACAGGTCTTTTGGAAACGCCTTGTTTAAATCCGTGAAGTCCACACAAACTCGCCACTTCCCACTCTTCTTCTTTACAACCACAGTGTTAGCCAACCATTCAGGGTAGAACACCTCCTTGATAGCCCCTGCCTGCTTGAGCTTTCTCACCTCGTCCCTAACAGCATCAGCGTGCTCTCTGGAAGGGCGCCGAGGTGGTTATTTTTTGGGAGTGACTAATGGATTTACATTTAAGTGGTGGCATATGAAGTTCAGATCAATTCCTAGGGCGTCATAAGCGTCCCATGCGAACACATCAACATTTTTTCTGAGGAACCCTATTAACCCCCTCCTTTTCCTGAGGGGGCCGTTGGGATCCCACCTAGAAGAACCTCTCCGGATCATCGCCAATGATCACCTTTTCTGAACCCTCACATTTTGCTTCCTCGGTTGGTGCATCAATAGGCGATGCCAGGGTCTTTGGTTGCTATAAGCTTTCTTCAACGCGGGCTAAGGACTCTGTTCTAGGCCGATGTGAGATGGCGGCCACCAGGCACTCTCTTGCCGTAGCCTGGCAACCTCGAATTTCCAGGACCCGGCCCTCGGAAGGGAACTTCATCTTTTGATGCAGGGTGGAGGCAATGGCTCCTAGGGTGTGAAGCCAAGGTCTGTCCACGATGGCAATGTAAGGGGAGTAAGTATCCACCATGATGAAGCTAACCTCTACTATCTCCGGGCCGGTTTGCACAGGTAGTTTAATCTGGCCCTTTGGCATGACCATCTTCCCGTCAAAACTCATCAAGGGGGAGCTGTAGGGCGTCAAATCTTCTGGTCCCAACTTCAGCCCCTTTATAAAGGTCATGGTACATGATCTCGGCTGCACTACCACCATCTACCATTACCATTTTTACGTCGTAACCCCCAATCCGAAGAGTGATTACCAACGCATCGTCGTGGGGTTGGATGGTTCCAATTTTGTCTTCCTCGGAGAAGCCCAAGACCGGATGAGGATACAATTTGGGTCTTTTCAGCTCTGGGCCAGAGTCATCGGTGGGTAGTCGAGCTACCGACATCACCCTAGAAGGGCATGAACCCGTCCTCCCCGGGGCAGCAAAGATTACGTTGATCGTTCTTATGGGTGGTTGCAAGGAAGTGTCTCTCCGGGGCTCCTGGTCTGCTTGGCCTTGATGACCATTGGAGGGATGCAAAAGGTGCCTCAGTTTCCCTTCTCGGACCAGCTGATCCAGGTGGTTCCAAAGGTTCCTGCAGTCTTTTGTGGTATATCCGTGGTCCTGGTGATACTGACAATATAGACTCTGATTGCGCTTCATAGAGTCTCCAGCCATCTTATTCGGCCACTTGAACAATGGCTCATTCTTTATTTTCTCTAAAACCTGATGTACCGGTTCTTTGAATACGACGTTAACAGTTTGCATGTTGGCTGATCCGGATTGCCCTGCAAAATCTTTCCTCGGACGATTATTGTTGTAGCGGTTCGACTCGAAATCCCTTCTCTCTTGGGGGATAACCTTCTCCTTTCCTTTCCCTTGCAGTTGATCCTCCTCCACCCTTTTGTATTTGTCAATCCGGTCCATAAGTTAACGTACACTAGTGACAGACTTGCCAGTCAAAGATTTCCTCAAGCCGTGCTCGGTTGGGAGACCGCTTTTAAAAGTGCTAATGGCGACGTCATCAAAGTTGTCATCCATCTCATTATACATTTCCCAATATCTGTTTAAGTATGCTTTTAGAGTTTCTCCCTCACGCATGGATAATGACAACAACGAACTCAGAGGCCGAGGAACCCTGTTGTTCGTAATAAAGCGAGAGCCAAAGGCTTGGGTGAGCTGCTTATAGGAATCTATGGAGTTCACCTTTAAGCCATTGAACCATCTCATTGCTACAGGTCCTAGGCTGGACAAGAAAACCTTACACATCAAAGCTTCGTTCTTGGAGTGGACGGCCATTCTTTGGTTAAACTGGCTCACATGCTCTACAGGGTCCGTTCGACCATTATAAACGATGAATGTAAGCTGATGGAAACGTCGTGGTAGCCTAGCCCCTTCTATCCTGCGCGTGAAGGGTGACTTAGAGATCTTATCCAGAGCCTTACTCATGGCATCATTACCCAGGCCCCTACTAGAGGGGCCCTTGTGTTTTCGTCTATGATGGTGCTCGTCTTCATAAGAGAAGGTCTCGCTTGGAGGAGTTCTTGATCTCTGCCTGTAATTGCCATCGTGTTCATCATTGGAGGATGATGTGTAATGAAAATCCATGTAAGTCTTGTCTCGTCCATAGGAGTCGTCCAAAGAAAAGAGAGGAAGAAGGAAGATTCTCGCCCGAGTTCAACCTCATCCATCCGTAAAGGACGGACGAGGTTACTCCATGAACATGTTTAGCCTTGGACGAACATATCTCCACCAGGTGTGAGAGAAATCGAACCGTTGCTAGTCAAGTCCAACCATTGTGGAATGCAGACTCAAATAATGTAACTTCCATAGCAGTTATGGAAGTTACCTCCGAGCCTTTTGGACTCCTCAACAATAGGAACGGTTACCAAACAAGTAACCGCTCCCCGCATGCTATATAAACGCTCGCCAACGAAAGAGTAAGGATTCTGAGGCTTCCAATTTACTACGAATCACAAAAATACTAACTTTACCATCGGAGGGTTCTTGGCCGGCTTCCACCGGTCTCTTCTGATTTTCTGTTTGTTTTCTTAGGACTCAATCATAAAATCATCAACGCCCAAGACTTTCAACCCACTGATATAACAGGATTCATCAGAGGATATGTCAGAACTGGAAGGAGACCGCCTCCGCTGTGCATGGCGCAGTTTCTTTTTCAAGTCATCTATCTTTTGCTGCATGGCTTGGTTGTTGTTTTGTCTTTAGGATATGTGACTGCCCACCTGGGAATGGCTTTTGCTTGTCTGGGTGGTATGCACACTCCCTTCTCGATTTCTTTCCTTCTCCTGATTTTGTTCATGTTCGGGGCTAGGTAAATTACCCTGTTGTTGGGATCCTACGGGTTCTGTCTGTTGGGGACCTGCTTGGCATGGGTTTTCTTGGTGTAGACCTGATCCTACCATGTCTGACTATTACACTCACTAACACACAAGCTCTTCCCACAGATGGCGCTAATTGTAGGGACTCAATTTGTGGTCCAAGCCCAAGATGTATGGAAGCTTGGCCCAATAGACCCAATGCAATGAATTTGTAGAGAGTGGGTAGAAGAACTGGGCTTTAATGAATGTAGCAACAGTTGAAGATGATTTAAAGAATAAATAAGTAAAACAAATATGGACTTGAGCAAGCAGTTCGATCCTCGGTACTAATCCGAGGAGCTCCAACTTATTATTTCTTGAATGATAGTGACAATGGTTATAAAGTTCAGATTGCTACAGCGTTTTCTCTTCGTTTTTCCTCCTTTTTCTCATGGGAGTTCTTCCACATTATATAGCTCCTTTCTGATCATCTTGACTCTACACTTGTTGATCATCTGAGTCCCTACTTGAGTGCCCATCCCATCAGACACCCCTTTCAGCTTTCTATGAGTTGTGGTAGTCAAGACAGCACTGTTCAGAGGTCCTCTCCACATTAATGCGGCCAGAAAAGTAGCTGCAGTACATTTAATGCGGTGGTATTAGCTTTTCTTTGGATATTTTGAGTTTCCTTCCCTCCCACATGTTCATGGGGCGCATTTCTATTCCTAGAGTACATACTTGGGCTAAAATGGCCGTATCCGAGGAGGAATTCCCTTTGACTCCCGCTTATGAAACTTTTACTAGGACTTATTTAATAGTTATTTGCTCTTTCTAGACTGGTTAGTGTCCTCGGACAAGGCCCAATACATTATTTTGGGCCCTAGTCCCTACAACAGCAATATACGTTTGCTATGACAATGAAAATTAGGAATTGTTTGTTTGATTTCCAACCAAGAATACATTAATTCTCTAATACATGCATATACAGTACGTAATACACAAATTCAGATATTTGTTTACCCTTTACAACAAGAAGGGAATCGTTATTGAATAATAATTCTAATATAAGAATGGATATAATAGAACGAGTGGACAGCCCAAAGGAAACACACTGGAACAATTCAAGATTTCTAGAGGCGGCAGCGGTCGTAAGTACTGCGTTTAAGACAATCAGCTCTGATGCAACGACTATAAGAGTCTAATTTTGTGCTGCAAGGAACGGCTAGTTTGCGAGGATTCTAGCTTTGGACTTTAAAATTATAAACCATACGTCTTTCGTACGGGTTCCATTCATCCTCGATGATCAGGCATTCACCAAGGCCATCATTGCACGGGAAAGTGGTGTTGCCTTTAACTTGGAAAGCAGAAGCATGACAATAGCATGCATTGAGAATTAGCATCACTAAGAATGCCAGAAGATATATACCTCTCTTCTTGGTATATTCTTCCATTTCAGTGTTGCCGTTACCAAATGATCTCCCTCCCTCCTCCACTACTCATTCACATACATTGTCCACCTTGAGCGATATAGTTAATAAAAATAAAAAGGTGAGTGTGTAACAGAGAGAAAGGAGGATAAGCTCAAAAACAGTGAGTGATCTCCGTCCCAAACAGAATCACAAGTGTTGTACTGGACTGGAAAAGTATATTTATTAAGTAGGTGTAGGACAGCCAATAGTATATTTATTACGTAGTAGGATATATACTGTTGGTTGTCCTACTCCTACATTTTTTTTTTTTTAAGATGGAAAAGCTTGCAAATTTCATTTAAATGTGAGTAGTACCCATAAGAAGTACATCAGAGAGAATCTGTGATACAATAACAAGGGCAATGTCCTCCACCCATATCGTACAATCAATTACATCCTTGGCATGCTTTGCCATTAGGTGAGCTACTACGTTGTTGTCATGTCGAGTGAATCTTGTTTCTCATGAAGCGAAAGTTGGCAGCCACATTTTTGCGCCCATGATGACCTATTGGATGGAGATTGGGGCAGTGTTTAAGGAGACTGGACAATGTGGAATTGGGGTCGTTGTTCTCAATGACAGAGGTGAGATCATGGGTCACTCTCAAAGAAGCTGTACTTTCCACTAGGTGCACTTGAGGAGTTGAGGCTGAGGCAAAGTACTCCTACTTATTGTTAACATGTGGACCTCGCATTCAAACAAATTACATTGCATTGCATCAGGGATATTACTTATTTGTCCTGGTCCTATTGTCCAAAAGGCATACCGGATATATATATATATATATATATTTCTCCAATCTCACAAAATCTTGCCAAAATACAAAAAGCAGATCATTTTATATATTTTGACCCCAAAAAACACCCATATCAATGGGTGTAAAATTGTGCATGAATGTAAAAGTGCAACAATAACCATGCATATATGCACAGTTTTTGTAGCTTTCTATTTGATTTTTTATTGTTTTTTCTCTCTCATCTGATTCTCTCTCTCTCCCTCTACTCTTTTTCTCCTCTATCTTCTTGAATCCAACAAAATAAATTATACAAATCTTCAAATTCTTCAAAGTTATTCTAAATCTAGATCCCAAATTCATCAAACCCTTTCCTCCAAAAAAAAAAAAATTATCAAACCCATATAACTAATCAAACCCAAAATGCAGAAGTGTAGAAGAAGAAAATGTCGAAGAGGAAGAAAAAGAAGCAACAGCAGGAGTGAAGAAATTCACCTGAGGATGGGTGGGGGAGGAGTAGTGGTTCTTGATCCCCAATTATGAGCAAAAGTCCCTGAAAGAGTCGTTGTCAAACTGCTTCTCGTTATCTGAGACCAAGACTCTAGGGATCCCTTATCTGCAGATGATGTTCCTCCAGATGAAGCTTTGCACGTTCTTCTCTAGGATGATGGCCAGGGCTTCAGCTTCTACCCATTTGGTGAAGTAGTCTATACCGACTATTAGGAATTCCAGTTGTCTGATTGCTATTAAGAATGGGCCCATGATGCCATGGGGCTGTCATTGGGGTGAGCTCTTATGTTGGCTGTTTGAAGACGTTGCTGAATCTTTGACATTTGTCGTGGGCTTGACATAAGCTTGGGCATCCTTCTGCATAGTAAGCCAGTAGTATCCAGCTCGAATTAGCTTGTGCACCAAAGACCACGACCCTGAGTGGTTCCCGCAGATCCCTTCATTGACTTTTTTCATGACATAGTCTGCTTTTTCGGGGCTCAAGTACCTTAGGTACGGGCGAGAGAAGCCTTTCTTGTACAAGACGTCCTTTATCAAAACGAATCATACGGCTTAGACCTTCAGCTTTCTTGCGGCTTCCTTACTGTTGGGTAGTGTGCCGTTTTTCGAATAGGAAACTATCGATGTAGTCCAATTGCTTCTCAAGTCTATTTCCTGCATGCCAACGTCATCTATCAAAGGTGAGACCTAAACAAAAGAAAGTAGCTTGTGGGGATAAGCATGTGTTCCGCTGAGGCAGTTTTGGCAAGACGATTAGCCTTCTTGTTTTCTTCTTTGGGAACTTGGACGAACTTGGCCTGCAGCTTGCCTACTCGTCTCCTCACCTGCTCCAGATACTTCTTCATTCGTTCACCTGACTGATGACCACTTGGGAGTCGCAATACACAATCACACTAGTTGCCCCCCGTGACTTTAGCGAGATCCAGTCCTGTTACTAAAGTTTCGTATTCTGCTTCATTGTTTGTTGTAGGGAAGTTGGGACGAACCATGCATTCGATCTCGTCCCCTGTTGGGGAATGGATCACTACACCAGCTTCGCCAGCTTGCCTATTAGACAACCCGTCTATGTGGATGATCCACTGAGGATGTTCTTCTGCCCCCTAGCCTTCCATATTGGTGAACTCTGCAATAAAGTTGGCAACCACTTGTCCCTTTATAGCAGTATGGGGGCGGTATTGCATGTCAAATTCACTCAATTCTATTGCCTATAATGCCATTCGTCCGGCGGCTTCAGGATTACTCATTACTTGCTGTAGAGGCTTATCAGTTAGGACGACCACAGTGTGGGTCTGGAAGTAGGGCTTGAGCTTACGGGCTGCGGTAACTAAAGCAAATGCGAGCTTCTCCATCGGTGGGTACCTTTCCTCCGCTCCACAAAGTGCTTGGCTAGTGTAGTAAACGGGCTTCTACACCTTGTCTTCTTACCTAATTAAGGCAACACTGATGGTAGCCGGAGATACAGCCAAGTAGAGGAATAATTCTTCCCCCAGTTTGGAGGGACTTAGCAATGGTGGGGAAGAGAGGTACACTTTCAGATCCTCAAATGCTTGTTGACACTCAACCATCCACTCAAAAGACTTCTTTAGCATGGGAAGAAAGGCAGACACTTGTCTGTTACCCTTGATACGAACCTATTCAGTGCGGCTACCTTACCGTTGAGGTTTTGTACTTCTTTCACGTTCCTTAGTAGTGCCATATCTATTATGGCTCGGATCTTGTCTAGGTTGACTTCGATACCTCTCTGGGACACCATGAACCCCAAGACCTTTCCAACCGTCACCCCGAACGCACACTTGCTCGGATTGAGTTTCATTTTGTAAGAGCGGAGGGTGTCGAAGGTCTCCTTAAGATCGTCCAGATGGTCATCCTCCCTTCAGCTTTTCACTAGCATGTCATCAACATAGACTTGGACATTTCTTCCAATCTGATGTGCAAACATCTTGTTCATAAGCCTCTGATATGTTGCGCCCGCATTCTTGAGACCGAATGGCATTACTTTGTAGCAAAAGAGGCTTTGGCTGGTGACGAATGAAGTCTTCTCCTGATCAGTTTCGTCCAGTTTTATCTAGTTGTAGCCAAAAAAAGTATCCATAAAACTCAGCAATTAATGTCAAGCTATAGAGTCTACTAGGACATCAACCCCGCAAGAGAGGGTAGCTATCCTTAGGGCACGCCTTATTCAGGTTCGTAAAGTCTACACACATCCTCCACTTCCCATTGGCTTTCTTGACCATCACCACGTTGGCCAGCCAATCGGGGTAGTAAACTTCTCTAATGAAGTCTGCATCTTGCAACTTGCAGACTTCTTTCACTATGGCTCAATCTCGTTCTTAGTCAAACATTCACTTCTTCTGACGGATAGGGGGGAAAAGTGTGCGACACATTCAACTTGTGCACCATGACTGAAGGGTCGATCCCGGGCATGTCTTCATGGCTCCAAGCAAAGACATCCTGGTTTTCTTTTTGAAATGTGGTGAGCACCTGACGGATTGACGGACTAGCGAGAGTGCCAATTCTAGTCATTCGCTCAGGTCTTGAATTATCAAGGAGTATCTCTTCCAACCCCTCGACGGGTTCTGCAACCGTTCGCTGTTCTTCTATGCTCATAGTCTGTAAATGGTCGTCCATTTCTAGCATCGCTATGTAGCACTCGTGTGTTGCTACTTAGTCCTCGCATATCTCTCCTACTCTGTACTCAGTGGAAAATTTGATCATCAGATGGTAGGTCGAAGTCACGGCCTTCCACAAGTTAAGAGTAGGTCACCCTAGAATGGTATTGTAAGCAGATAAGCAGTCAACAACAAGGAATGTAGCATCCTTAGTGATCTGTTGAGGGTAATCACCAATCGTTACAGGCAATGTGACCGTGCCGAGGGGGTATACTTTTGTTCCTCTAAACCCAACGAGCAGGGCATTGGTCGGAACCAGCCGTTCTCTCTCAATTCTCTTCTGCTAGAACGTTGGGTAGTAGAGGATATCAGCAGAGCTCCCATTGTCAACTAAGACTCAATGAGTGTTGTAGTCCCCTACCCGTATGCTAACAACGAGCGCATCGTCATGTGGGTGGTAGAGATGTCAAGCATCTTCCTCCAAGAATCTAATTATGGGGTTATCGACCCGCACCATTTTTGGGATGAAGCCCGTCAATTGGATGTTCTGAACCATCCTGAGGTAAGTTTTACGGGCTTTTTTAGATGAGCTAGAAGCTATAGTGCCTCCAACAATCATTCTTATGTCCCCTAAGGGTGGCCTGGGGCGCTCATTATCCCTTCTAGCAACCTGCTCCTACAGTGGATCCGCTCTTTCTTTGCTGATGAATCTCTGTAGTTTCCCTTGTCTAATAAAGGCTTCAATCTGCTGCTTTATGTCATAGCATTCGGACGTACCGTGACTATGGTCCCAATGAAAGCGGCAGTATTTGTCCCTGGACCTTTTGCTAGGATTTCCCTTTAACTTGCCAGGCCATGTCAAGGCCGTGTCGTCCTTTATCTGCATCAACACCTGATCAACCGAGGTAGTCAGTGGGATGAAGTTGGTGAACCTTCCAGTGGGGGGTTTAGAGCATCTATTCTCCCGTCAGTCTTCGGTTCTAGCTATCATCCGTCCCATTTCCTGTTGGGTATCTTCTTGCCTTTCCCTCTTCTTGAGCTTCTCTTCTCGGGCTAGCAGTACGTCTTCTGCGTTCATGTACTTGGTAGCCTTATAAAGTATGTCTAACATGGTTTTTGGGTCGTTTTTGTATAAGGAAAACAAAAACTTCCCCTTCCGTAACCCATTGGTAAACACATCCACGAGTATCTTATCGTCAGTTTCATTGATCGAGAGGGCGTCCTTGTTAAAGTGGGTAGTGTAATACCTCAGCATCTCATCCTCCCATTACTTGATTTTCATTAGGCATGCAATGGACTTCTTATACATGTGCCCCCCGATAAAGTGCAAGGTAAACTGTGCGCTCAACTTTTTAAAGGTACTGATGGAGTTTGGCGTCAACCTGCTGAACCATATCCTTGCAAGACCCTTCAACGTAGTTGGAAAGGCCCGGCACATGATCTCATCCGCCATGCCTTGCAAGTGCATTAGGGTTTTGAAAGACTTTAGCTGATCTAAGGGAACCTTAGATCTGTCGTAGGCCTTTACCTACGGCATGCAGAACTTCGGTGGAAGGGGGAACGAAGTGACGGATGCAGTGAATCGTGAATCCGTTCAATGGACCAACTTGTCAAGGTCGCTCGACACCTGTCCTCTAAGGGCATTCATCATGAAGTTCATCCGCTCCTTCATCATCTGCATCTTTGCTACCATGTATGGTGGAGCCGTCTCTGCAGTGGATGAAGGACTTGTATCCTGACGCTCCAGTCTGCTTGGGGCGTTGCTGCCTTCTGGCCCTTCTTGGTCCCTTCTCTCGGCACTAGTGCCCTCTTGCTCCTCCCCATGACTGTTAGGCCAAGCATCCCTTTGGCGCAGTTGTTTCTCTAGGTCATGGTTCTACTTGGTAAGGCGTCCTACAGCTGCAGCGAGAGTTTGAACCTGTCTCTCGAGGGTGGTGGTATGTGGTTCGTCTCCTTGATTATTGTTGGTGGTCGCCATTGAGCGAGTAAGTACCATGCAACTCTTTGTTTGGGAAGCGGTAGTATGGCTTTACAAGTTGTTTCCCACAGATAGTGCCAACTGATGATGCCAAAAATCGTCAGTGAGTCACACGATCCTCACATGCTCTAGACAGAACCTGCGAAATAGAAACAAAGAAGACATTGCAGAGAGTACCAGTGTAGTACCAACCAAATACCCTCCAAAGGTTAAGTTAGAGAACTTTCACAACTCTAGAGTGTCAAAACTGGGATAAATTATGCGTACATTTGTGAGGGCTTTAAGGGTTTTTATAGTAGTGTAGAGTTGACATCCGTTTCTTGGCAGAGAGGGTCTTTCCTTGTAAGAAAGATCCTCATTAATACGCGTATCTTGTGGGATCCTTTCCTTGTAGGGATCCTCTTTATCAAGGTTAATCAGGGTTGAGCTACACTTTGAAATAATAGCGTCTGATGTAGTTATTCAAGTGTGCTGACCATCACCTCAAAACTTTAAATTTCTTATTTGTTCTCAAAGTTGTACTAATTATCTGCAAACCAATAACAACAACCTTGCCATCCCCTTTAAACTTTTGTATATAACATCTAAGCTAAGCCATATCATGCGTTACACAATTCATAGTATGGAATTAAAGATGAAAAAACGAATTTAAGATTTGAAATAAAACTATCTTTTCCCCTTTCAATGACTATTTAGATCAAAATTCTAAACATAGGGAAGGGGACGCACTGTTGAAGAGAAGGAGACGGAAGCACAGTAATATTGTAAATGGAAATAATGTAAAGAACTTGAAAGTAAATAGCTTGAAAGTAAGTAACTTGAATGTAAGAACAATAATAAGGCGGTAGAACCAGCCAAGCAATATATATCAAAATAATTCAAAGTAAATAAGAACAATAGTTCAAAATAAATGAAAGCAATTTAGAACCATCCGGTATGGCAGTAATCCGTCCAAGGTGGTGGTAGCAACAAGTAATGAACATAGAACTGAAAATACTTCTTATTGAAAGTAGGATAAACACTTACAGTAGTAGTAGTGAATACAAGATCTCAACAGTTACAGGTTAACAGTTACAAAGCTTGAACTAGTCCTAGTTACAAGGTTTGTAGGATTACAAGGCTTGTAGTGAACAAATGTGAACAAGGTGGTAGTAGAACAATGGTAGTAGTGGAAGCAAGTGGGTTCTCTCTCTAAGAAGACTAGTTCTAAGGGGAGAGAAATCAGAACTAAAACTTTGCTTCTAACTTTGCTTAGAAAAAAACCCCAAAACATAAGGGACAACCCCCCTTAAATAGGCAAAATTCGGAGTGAACAGTGTCATGAATAGTAACGGATGAACAGTAACAGTGAATAGTGACAGATAAATAGTGACAGGTGAATAGTAAAATGGAATTTTTCTTCTCTTTTTGACCCAATCTTGTGAGGAATCCACAAGATTATGGGAATCCTCCTTAGACATCAGCAATAGGCCTATAAGTGTAGGAACAAGGCCTCATTATTGGTGTCCTTAAGAGACAAAAAGAAGCCAATAAGAAAGAAGTCACTAATAGGCATGCACTTTGTTGTCTTCACGTGAACATCATTCTTTGGGATCCTTTAGAAGCATTATAATGGTGAAAAACCAGCTTCTAGTAGTAGTAAATATTGGAGCATTGGCCATTGTGCAGGCTAGACAAATAAGAGAATCAAAATCCTCCGCAAAATCCGGAGTATCAGTTCTGAATATTTTGGCTGTTGTGCAAGCCAGGCAAATAAAGTAACACCAGTCTTGTAGCAGTAGTGACCTCATCAATCAGTAGAGGGAGCATCGGAGGGATAACCATCAAAAGGATCAAAAGGACCTTGTGGAGAATCACATACATGCTCATGGTAAATAGCATACTTGTTACAGAATCCACAATATAAAATAGGCTCAAACTTTGGAGTTTTTCCTGGGATAAGAAGACTGTTTAGATTAGGATGGTCTTTTGTTTGTAGGTGAACAAAGGCATCAGCATAGGGTTTGGGGCCAAAAACAGCAATTCTACCTGTGCTTCCTATGAAATGATAATTTTTCCATAGATCATGAGCAACTTCACGAATTTGATTATTAAAATAATTTCTCCAGCATTTTGCAAGACCAAAAGGATCTTTAAAGGACAATTGAGAATTTCCCTTGAACCATGGCCCTTGGTGAGTATAACCATTAATGAGAATGAGATGCTTTGAGGGGTTAACATTCATCCAGTTATTTTTCTCCCACTTTGGTAGAGTGCTCCAGCATCTAATAGTAACAAAAGGTCTAGTGGAGGAGTTTTCAAACCCTTTAATAGCATTCTGAATGATCTGTGGAAGTTGGCTGGCCTGTTTATGACTTGTCAACTTTACAAACCTAACAAAGCCATATTCAAACATTTGGGAAAGCCAGCTAGAATTAGGATCATCATCATCACTATCATCTAAATCTTCATCAGTGAAATATGAACCATCATCAAAATTAATAAGGAGACCAGGAAATGGATGTTTCTTTTCATATACTCTGAGACTGCTCCCAAAGTGATCTTCCCATTCAAGCTGAATAAAGACATTATCACCTTCGTCTATTTCATTAGGGTTAGGAATAGTAGCAGTAACAAGTTTTCTGAAATACTTGGACCATAGGTCAAAAGACCTAGACATAGCCTTGCTATCCAGAATACGAGATTGTAAATCTGAAGGCAAGTTGGCAACAACACTTCTTAACATGGATTGGGTCTTAAGACTCAATCTAGCATAATCAGTGCCCATTATAGTCTTTTTATCCATCGAATGGATTTCCTCTTTGCCAAAGAGTTGACTAATGTAGGCTTTAAGACGGCTCACAAGAGCCTCATTTTTTGAAACAAGGTTATTTTTTGGAACAAAGTCAATATTTGAAGCAAGGTCATTATCTGGAATAAGGTTACCATAATGGCTCATATAAATCTCGTTTTGAGCAGTAAGGTTAACAAGGTGGATTTCAAGGGCTCTAAGGGTTTTGTGAAAAACATTACTGTGGTTTTTGGTAAAAGCAAACTGAAGGTTATCAAGAATGAATTTAATAGAATCTGGTAATTCTGAATAGGTACCATTGTGGAATTGTAGATTTTTTGACAAAACTTCCTGTAAAGCAATTAATATATCACCATTGGAGTATGTCACCTCCGCCGGGACATCTCCTTGAAGGGATGTTGATCCACTGGGTTTTACACCAGAAGATGCGCCTTCATGCATTTTAAAAGGTCGTCCCGCTGGGAACCCTTTGCTTTGGGAATAGTCCTGTGCAGGAGCTTTTCCCTTGTTTTTCCTTTCCATAATAATCCACTTACTAGTGGTATAAATATGAATATTATTATTGTCCCACTTATTAGTGGTATTTATCCACGCATCATTATCCGATTCCTGCAAAGAATCATTAATATTGTTAGGATAATGGATAGTTTTTAACATTTTGGTGTTATGAAAATTACCTTTAAAATCATCAGAATTCATTATTAGTTCTTGAAAAAGTTCATTCATGGGAGAGTCTTTCTTATAAGACAGATTATCAATATCAATTTCAAACTTTGAAGCAAATTTGAATTTTACTTTCTGTCCAAATGGATCAGTAGTAATTCCATCATGTTCAACAAGAAAGGGATACAAAGCGTTAATAAATGGCAGACCAAGAATCACTTTATCAGTCATATTTTTGACAAGAACAGAAGGAATCTTGAAACAAACATTATCATGGCACACCTGAGCATTATTCAATTCATACTTAATTTTCATTTGAGAACCATTAGCAGAAACCAATCTTTCACTAGATTTCTCAAAATATTTTGAGGGAATTAATCCTTCTTGGATACAGTTCATATCTGCACCAGAATCAATCATAGCAATAACAGTGAAATGATAATCAGGAGAAACAACAATTTTAACTTTTGTAAACCATTTTGGAGGAAATAATTTATTAACAAAAGCAAGTTGGGGATTAGTGAAAGTATCAGGAGTACCTTTATCAGAAAGAAGAGTCTGTTGACTGGAATCATTTCCATCACTGTGCTCATTTTGTTCGTTACTGGATTTATTAAGATCTTTATCAAGTTTTAGCATTGTCAATTCTTGTTTGAGATTATGGTTATCACTTTTCATGCTTTTAAATTCATGTTTTAATTCATTTATCTCTTGTTTAACAATATGAATTTCATTTTGGAGATCATTAACAGTTAGTTCTTTAGATTTCTTTTTATTAAATCTTTCCAAAGTTTCTTCAAAACTTATGGTTGATTTTGGTTTTTTACCAATTTCTTCTGTTATCAAGTTTTTCTTAAACCTATCCAAATATTCTTTCTGGAGTTCAGAGTTTTGAATTTGATTTATTAGCTGAATTATCAATTTTTCATCTTCTTCACTCTTGGTGAGAGCATTAATAACATTGCAACAGGAATCTCTACAACCAATTTTAATATTAGGAGAATCAGAAGAATCATCAGCAGATTGATAGCAAGAATCAGATGAAGAAGAAAAATCATCTTCCAAAGAATCAGACGGGGTGTTTGATTCAAGGATTCTGAATAATTCTTCTTGCACATTATCATCAATGTTTAACATGTTGAACTTGTTTTTTAACTTACCAGGTTTTTCTTTACAGTCTTTACTAAAGTGTCCAGGTTTACCACAGTTAAAGCATTTACCTTTACTTGGTCTTTGTTTAACATGTTTTTTAGAAACATTTCTCTTCTTAGCATAGAAATCATTAGGTTTAATAAAGTTATTTCTGTATTTTTTTATGGCTTTTATCATGTTTTTTACTTTTTTGCCTAGAAGGAGCAATAGGAGGCAGACCATATTGTTCACAGAAATTTCCCATTTCATATTTAGCTTTTCTTTTATTCTTTAATTGGTGTTTTAACAATTTTTCATCATTGCACATATTAATACCAAGTTTTTTAATAGTACTGAAAATATCACCATAAGTTAAATTATCATAATCAATAGAATCATTTTTACCCATTAATTCTTGTTTTACCTTATGAGCAAAGATAGGAGGCAGACCGTCAATAAACTTTTCTTTCCAATAAGGCTTATGGCAATCTTTCCGGAGCATCACCCTGGAAGTAAAAACATCTTGATACCATCTGTAATCAGACATAGTTGGACAACTCAAATTATTCAGATAATCAGAAACACGGGATGAAATATTGGATGGAGTACCAACAAAATGTTTGAGAATGGTATAGATCAAGGTATTAACACCATCAGGAATACCATGACCAATACTTTCATCAAAAATAGGCAAACCCTCCTCATTCTTTTTAACAGCATGTTTAATAGACTCTTTGGATTCTTCAGTGATGTATGAATCCCACCATCCACGAAGAGTACCAGAAAAACCAGTAAGAAGCAAGTTAACAATTTCAGGTTGATCAAGATCATGGTTGTTTTGATAAGCAATACCAACCATAGACATGTGACTCATTTTATTAATGATTTCCTGTTCAGACAAACCATCAATATTCCATTCATAGAGCTTATCAGCAGAGACAGAAAACTGTGTTTGAAAAGATCTCTCTTCAAATTGCATATCAGGAGGAGTAGGTTTTGGATACCAATTTTTTGTAAAAGACATGAGTTTGGAGTTCCCAACAAATCTTTTAATTTCTGGGAAATCATCATCAAAGATTCTTTTTGCAGGAACAGAAGAAACAGTATCAGAATCTGTATTTTCTTCAGAAACAATTTCTTTTTTGGAAATAGTTCGAGCAGTTAGAGTACTTGTAGAAGTACTAGTACCCTCAGTTTTAATCTTTAGATTAGAAAGCATTTTGTCAACAATTTCAAGAGTCTTGGACTGAGAAGTTTTAAACATAACTTTTTCTCTTTGACTGGGTAAATCAATCAAAGGTTTCTCAGTTTTAATAGGAACAGATTTTTCAGAAACAGAAACAATTTTTTCAACAAATTTTTCTTCAATACGGTCAAGCTGTTGACCAATAATATGCAAAGATTGATTAGTAAAATTGTTTTGTTCAATAAGGCTAACAATAGGAGTTTGATCATCAGCAATTTTGAAAGGAGAGGCCTTCACTTCCTCTTTTGTCACTTCATCTTTCTTAGTAGTTATCAAAATTGAATCAAGAGGAGGATGACTAGACCTAACAATGGTTTTATCAATCTTAACAAAATTTGATTTCTTTATCACATATAAATGTTGTTTTGAAACCTCATTATTTGGAACATAATGGTTTTCAAGAAAATCAAAGAACAAAATATGATTTTTCAATTGATTCATCATTTCCAACCATTTTCTTTTAACACGGTCTTTATCAGACTGAGCAAATTTATTTTGGAAATATTTTCTCTTGGTTTTGTTTGTTGCAAGCATAAACTCATTGTACAAAGAATCCCAATCAATTTCAAAATCATCATTTAAAACAGTCAAAACTCTTAATTGATTTTGGTAAACAGGAGGATTTTCAATAGGAGAATCAAAATCAGATGGAGTAACAGAAACAGTGTCTTCCTCATCTTCATTAGCAGTTTTACTAAATGGAGTGGAAGTTTCAGGTTTAGTTGAATAGTAAACAGAGCTAAATTGGGATTTATCTCTTGAAATACCTTTTAGCTTTAAATCAGAGGATGTTTCCAAATTCTTTTTCAAAAATTCATTGATCTCGCGATCCCTTTTTGAAATACTTTCAGATCCAGCAAAGGAATGTCTTCCTTCGTTGATCCTCAAAGGTGGATTGTTTTGAAAACTTATTTTAACAGTACCATCAAGATATTGTTGAATATGGGTGAGATCAAGCTCATCAAAAATGGGTTTAGCAGGAGGGGTTTCTTGTTCTAACAACCAATCATTAGGAAGTTTAACATCTTGCCATTGAATCATTTTTGGAACTTGGATTTTAGCATCAGGAGTTGAACATTGAATTAACATAGTTTTACCTGAAGGTTCTCTAGGAATCATAGCGCAAGGATTCATTTGAGTACCCATTAGTCTATAATAAATGCGGTAGATCAAAGCAAAAGGCTTACTACCCTCTTCCATGTGGTAACCAGATGAAGCAATATTCAATGTCAAAGCTTTAACAATATTAGGATCATCCAAAGCAAGAGTAAGATCAGGATAACAGTTAAAATAAACAGGACCATCATACAAAGAAGCAGTGATCATACCAAGAATGCTATCTTTAAAAATCTTAAATCTAGCATCTCTTAAACACATGAGAACAGAAGCATTAATACCCTTTCGGGTAAGTGGTTTAATAGCAACTTGAACCATACCAATATGCAAATAACTGAATTTTTTAGCAGCAAGGAAGTCATTAATATTCTTTTTAGTGAACAAACAACATTTTTCATGAATTCTCAAAATAGAGGAAATTTGTTCAACAGTTCTAGCTTTGTAAGCAGAATGAAAAGCACTTTCAACAAAACTAGTTTTATAGATAGTTTTAGTATCAACTTTAGGAATAGTCCATTTACGAAAATCAGGGATCACCTCATTATCATCAATAGTGTGATCTTCTGCATTTACAATATCAGGAGGACAACTAGTCCTGGAGCTGATAGAGGAGTTGGATCTCCACAACTTATCCATACTATCCTACGTTCAACACTCAGTTATCATGTTTTTCTCACAACCGTTGCATTTCGTAACACATACCCTAACCAACCTTATACCTCTTATGCCCTACACGCCCTCTCCTGGCTCAAACGGGCCTTACAGCTAGATTCTAGGACTTCACTTTACGACTAGGGTGGCGCCAACGACGGTAAGAAGGGAACACAACAACGGAATATCAAGCGTTCGGGTAGACACGGACAAGAGACAAAGAACACAACCACACTACCACCGGCCAGAAAAGAGTGACTCTGATCTCACCCATATTCAACAATATCTTGATGGTACTGTTAAAATAAGTTTTCAAAACAATCCACCTTTGAGGATCAACGAAGGAAGACATTCCTTTGCTGGATCTGAAAGTATTTCAAAAAGAGATCGCAAGATCAATGAATTTTTGAAAAAGAATTTGGAAACATCCTCTGATTTGAAGCTAAAAGGTATTTCAATTGATAAATCTCAATTTAGCTCTGTTTACTATTCAACTAAACCTGAAACTTCCACTCCATTTAGTAAAACTGCTAATGAAGATGAGGAAGACACTGTTTCTGTTACTCCATCTGATTTTGATTCTCCTATTGAAAATCCTCCTATTTACCAAAATCAATTAAGAGTTTTGACTGTTTTAAATGATGATTTTGAAATTGATTGGGATTCTTTGTACAATGAGTTTATGCTTGCAACAAACAAAACCAAGAGAAAATATTTCCAAAATAATTTTGCTCAGTCTGATAAAGACCGTGTTAAAAGAAAATGGTTGGAAATGATGAATCAATTGTAAAAACATATTTTGTTTTTTGATTTTCTTGAAAACCATTATGTTCCAAATAATGAGGTTTCAAAACAACATTTAAATGTGATAAAGAAATCAAATTTTGTTAAGATTGATAAAACCATTGTTAGGTCTAGTCATCCTCCTCTTGATTCAATTTTGATAACTACTAAGAAAGATGAAGTGACAAAAGAGGAAGTGAAGGCCTCTCCTTTCAAAATTGCTGATGATCAAACTCCCATTGTTAGCCTTATTGAACAAAACAATTTCACTAATCAATCTTTGCATATTATTGGTCAACAGCTTGACCGTATTGAAGAAAAAATTGTTGAAAAATCTGTTTCTGTTTTTGGAAAATCTGTTCCTATTAAAACTGAGAAACCTTTGATTGATTCACCCAGTCAAAGAGAAAAAGTTATGCTTAAAACTTCTCAGTCCAAGACTCTTGAAATTGTTGAAAAAATGCTTTCTGATTTAAAAGTTAAAACTGAGGGTACCTCTACAAGTACCCCGACTGCTCGAATTATTTCCAAAAAAGAAATTGTTTCTGAAGATTCTGATACTGTGTCTTCTGTTTCTTCTGTTCCTGCTGATGAACTTTATGAATGGAATATTGATGGTTTGTCTGAACTGGAAATCGTTACTAAAATGATTCACATGTCTATGGTTAGTATTGCTTATCAAAATAACCATAATCTTGATCAACCTGATATTATTAACTTACTTGTTACTGGTTTTTCTGGTGCTCTTCGTGGATGGTGGGATTCATATATCACTGAAGAATCTAGAGAGTCTATTAAACATGCTGTTAAAAAAAAATGATGAATGTTTGCCTATTTTTGATGAAAGTATTGTTTGTAATGGTGTCAATACCTTGATCTATACTATTCTCAAACACTTTGATGGTACTCCATCCAATATTTCATCTCATGATTATTTAAATGATTTGAGTTGTCCAACTATGTCTGAATACAGATGGTATCAAGATGTTTTTATTTCCAGAGTGATGCTCCGGAAAGATTGTCTTAAGTTTTATTGGAAAGGAAAGTTTATTGACGGTCTGCCTCCTATCTTTGCTCATAAGGTAAAACAAGAATTAGTAAGTAAAAATGATTCTAGTGATTATAATAATTTAACCTATGAAGATATTTTCAATACTATTAAAAAACTTAGTACCAATAGGTGTAATGAAAAAAATTGTTAAAACACCAATTAAGGTACAGATATAACTTTGTTAAACCTATTTATTTCTATACTAAGAAGAGACGTGTTAACTGTGGAAAATCTGGATACTTTAATAAAAATTGTAAAAGAAAACCTAGTAATTTAAAAGACAAATTCAACATACTAAATATTGGTAATTCTTCTGATAATAAAATTGGGAGTAGAGGTTCTTGCTGCAATGTTATTAAGACCAATGTTCTCACCAAGAGTAAAGAGGATAAAACTTTGGAAAAATTTAATAAAAAGAAATCTAAAGAACTAACTGTTAATGATTTACAACATGAAATTAATATTGTTAAACAAGAGATAAGCGAATTAAAACATGATTTTAAAGATGTTAAAAGTAATCTTAAACAAGGACTTGAGCATAATGATGGAGATGAATCCTGTCAACAAGCTCTTCTTTCTGGTAAAGGTATTCCTGATGATGTTACTATTTCTCAACTTGCTCTTGTTAATAAAATAATTCCTCCAAAATGGTTTACAAAAGTCAAAATTGTTGTTTCTCTTGATTATCATTTCACTGTTATTGCAATGATAGATTCAGGGGCGGACATGAACTGTATCCAAGAAGGACTGATTCCTTCAAAATACTTTGAAAAATCTACTGAAAGATTGGTTTCTGCTAATGGTTCTCAGATGAAAATAAAGTATGAATTGAATAATGCTCATGTATGCCATGCTAATATTTGTTTCATGATTCCTTCTGTTCTTGTTAAAAATATGACTGATAAAGTGATTCTTGGTTTGCCTTTTATAAATGCTTTATATCCTTTCCTTGTTGAACATGATGGAATTACTACTAATCCTTTTGGACAAAAAGTAAAGTTCAAATTTGCTTCGAAGTTTGATATTGATACTAATACTGCTTCAAACATGATTCATGCTAAAATTAAACATCTTCAATTTCTTCAGCAAGAAGTTAGATACAAGAAAATTGCTGAACAGATTTCTGATAAATTGTTGCAATCCAAAATTGATAATTTTCAGAAAATGTTGATTGATGATGTTTGCTCCGATGTTCCTAATGCTTTCTGGCATAGGAAGAAACATATTGTTGATTTGCCATATGTCAAAGATTTTGATGAGAAAAATATTCCCACTAAAGCTCGTCCTATCCAAATGAATGTTGAAACTGTTGAATTTTACAAAAAAGAAATCCATGATTTGTTGCAGAAAAAATTGATTAGGAATAGCAAGTCTCCCTGGTCTTGTTCAGCCTTTTATGTCCAAAAAAATGCTGAGATTGAGAGAGGAACCCCAAGATTAGTCATTAACTACAAACCCTTGAATAAGGTTTTAGAATGGATTCGGTATCCCATTCCCAACAAGAATGACCTTGTCCATAGGCTGAATGAGGCTGTTGTGTTCTCCAAGTTTGATATGAAATCTGGGTTTTGGCAAATTCAGATTAATGAGAATGATAGGTACCAAACTGCTTTCACCACTCCTTTTGGACATTATGAGTGGAATGTTATGCCATTTGGTCTTAAAAATGCCCCAAGTGAGTTTCAAAATATCATGAATGATATTTTTAACTCCTTCAGTCATTTCACCATTGTTTATATTGATGATGTTCTTGTTTACTCTAGCTCTATTGACGAACACTGGAAACACTTGAATTCGTTTCTAGATACTATCAAAAGAAATGGTCTTGTTGTCTCCGCCAAGAAGGTTAAACTATTCCAAACCAAAGTTCGTTTTCTTGGCTACGATATCTCTGAAGGACAGATTCGTCCTATAGATAGAG
Source organism: Quercus robur (assembly GCF_932294415.1). Lineage (NCBI taxonomy): Eukaryota > Viridiplantae > Streptophyta > Magnoliopsida > Fagales > Fagaceae > Quercus > Quercus robur. Next base: position 82,781,522 of record NC_065538.1, on the reverse strand, counting down.
CCATCCAGTTTGCCGATAAGTTTCCTGATGTTATCATTGACAAGACACAGCTCCAAAGATTTCTTGGGTCATTAAACTATGTTGCAGATTTTTACAAAGATATGAGGAAACAATGCAAACCTCTGTTTGATCGGTTAAAAAGTAATCCTCCCCCTTGGTCTGATGTTCATACTTCTATTGTTAAACAAATCAAAACTCATGTTAAGACATTGCCTTGTCTTGGTATTCCTACTGTTGGTGCTTTCAAAATTGTTGAGACCGATGCCTCTGATGTTGGTTATGGTGGTATTCTAAAACAAAAAGTTTCTCCTGAGTCATCTAAACAAATTGTTCGTTTCTATTCAGGCATTTGGAACAATGCACAGTTAAATTATAGTACTATTAAAAAGGAGATTTTATCTATAGTACTATGTATTTCAAAATTTCAAAGTGATTTGTTAAACCAAAAATTTTTGTTACGAATTGATTGCAAAAGTGCTAAATATGTTATTGAAAAAGATGTTGAAAATATTGCTTCAAAACATATTTTTGCTAGATGGCAAGCTATTTTAAGCGTTTTTGATTTTGATATTGAATATATTAAAGGATCTCAAAATTCTATCCCTGATTTCCTTACCCGTGAATTTCTGCAGTGTCACAATGGCAAGTAGAAGACCAAAAGATAATCCTCCTGTTGAAACCCCTAAACAAATTGTTAAAAAAGAACCTGCTTCTCCCCTTGACATAACCAACCGTTTCACCACCCTAGGAACCATTCCTAGGATTAATTACTCCACTGTTCTTGCTTCATCTTATGATCCTTATGCCTTAACCCCTGTTAACCGGCCCATTAAAACTGTTTTTCCAAAAAGTTCCCCTCAATACATCAAAAAACAATATTACCAACACCTGTTTTATGTTGAACCCAACAGAGCCTCTATTTCTGATCCTCTCAGACTTGCTAAGAGTTATTTCCCTCCAAAGTTTCATTGGATTCCGGAGCATAGGGAAAAGAATTTAAATTATTATTCTGATCTTCTGCGCCATGAAAGATCTATTATTATTAACACCATTTCTGATCAAAAGGACACTTCCAAAATTATTTACCACAGTGTTTACTTGGTCAATTTCATTTCTGAAGAACAATGGGGCTCTTCTCTTACATCTACCAGAACAATGCCAAGTTCCCCCATTCCCTATTCATATTATGATTATATCATGGCTTGGACAAGATTCATGCTGCACCAGAATGAAAACATGTCTCATTCCTGGTTTGTTAACTTTGACAAAGAATTCACTGGTGATTTGCCCCTTTGGTTCAACCGCTGGTGGGCCCAATTTGGTCCTGTTACTGAATTATTTCCTGCACCATTGCTTGATGCTTTCAACTGTTTCAAGAAATGTTATAGGTGTGATCCTTATGGAGCCAAATTTCCTGCTTTGCTTCATTTTGTTAAGAAATATAAAATACCTTGGATATTGAAATGGCAATATGAGAAAGATGGTGATGTTCTCTCTAGGCATTGGTATGTAAAATGGTGGGGAAAATTCCCTCACACACAAAAGATCATTACTGCTGTTGCCTCTATTTCCAGAGAATCTTCATCTGCTGCTGCTTTGCCCATGGCAAAAAATCATTCCTTTGTTCAAACCCCTGCTCCTGCTGATGCTCCCTCTTCTTCTTCCGGCAAAAATGTTCAGAATAAAAGCTCCTCTATTGACAATTTGAGAAAGAATCCTGATGCTCTTCGAGCTTTACTCAAATGGGCAGAAGAAGCTGTTGCTGATCAAGAAGAATCCAAAGCCTCCTCAGAAGAATCTGCTGCTCACAATCCCTATTTCCCATATGACCAAGAGTTGTTTGGACATGATGAAGATAACACTCCAGATCTTCAAGAAGATTGAGCTTATTTGTCTAGCCTGCATAAAGGCCAAATGCTACACTGTTTACTAGTGGACTTTCACTGTTAATTTCCAATCCTAATGATAATGTTCTGAAAAGTTGATTCCCCGTGTTTCCCGCGACTTTTAGTCACACCAAGATTGCTTTCAGTAATTTATCTTTTACTGTTAACTTTTACTGTTCACAAGTACTGTTTACTCAAAACTTTGCCTATTTAAGGGGGGTTGTCCCTTGGGTTTTTTCTAAGCAAAGATAGAAGCAAAGTTTTAGTTCTGATTTCTCTCCCCTTAGAACTAGCCTTCTTAGAGAGAGAACCCACTTGCTTCCACTACTACCATTGTTCTACTACCACCTTGTTCACCTTTGTTCACTACAAGCCTTGTAATCCTACAAACCTTGTAACTAGGACTAGTTCAAGCTTTGTAACTGTTAACCTGTAACTGTTGAGATCTTGTATTCACTACTACTACTATAAGTGTTTATCCTACTTTCAAGAAGAAGTATTTTCAGTTCTATGTTCATTACTTTACTTGTTGCTACCACCACCTTGGACGGATTACCGCTATACCGGATGGTTCTAAATTGCTTTCATTTATTTTGAACTATTGTTCTTATTTACTTTGAGTTATTTTGATATATATTGCTTGGCTGGTTCTACCGCCTTATTATTGTTCTTACATTCAAGTTACTTACTTTCAAGCTATTTACTTTCAAGTTCTTTACATTATTTCCATTTACAATATTACTGTGCTTCCGTCTCCTTCTCTTCAACAGTGCATCCCCTTCCCCTTTTATGGTATCAGAGCCACTCTTTTCTGGCCGGTGGTAGTGTGGTTGTGTTCTTTGTCTCTTGTCCGTGTCTACCCGAACGCTTGATATTCCGTTGTTGTGTTCCCTTCTTACCGTCGTTGGCGCCACCCTAGTCGTAAAGTGAAGTCCTAGAACCTAGCTGTAAGGCCCGTTTGAGCCAGGAGAGGGCGTGTAGGGCATGAGAGGTATAAGGTTGGTTAGGGTATGTGTTACGAAATGCAACGGTTGTGAGAAAAACATGATAACTGAGTGTTGAACCTAGGATAGTATGGATAAGTTATGGAAATCCAACTCCTCTATCAGCTCCAGGACTAGTTGTCCTCCTGATATTGTAAATGAAGAAGATCACACTATTGATGATAATGAGGTGATCCCTGATTTTCGTAAATGGACTATTCCTAAAGTTGATACTAAAATTATTTATAAAACTAGTTTTGTTGAAAGTGCTTTTCATTCTGCTTACAAAGCTAGAACTGTTGAACAAATTTCCTCTATTTCGAGAATTCATGAAAAATGTTGTTTGTTCACTAAAAAGAATATTAATGACTTCCTTGCTGCTAAAAAATTCAGTTATTTGCATATTGGTATGGTTCAAGTTGCTATTAAACCACTTACCCGAAAGGGTATTAATGCTTCTGTTCTCATGTGTTTAAGAGATGCTAGATTTAAGATTTTTAAAGATAGCATTCTTGGTATGATCACTGCTTCTTTGTATGATGGTCCTGTTTATTTTAACTGTTATCCTGATCTTACTCTTGCTTTGGATGATCCTAATATTGTTAAAGCTTTGACATTGAATATTGCTTCATCTGGTTACCACATGGAAGAGGGTAGTAAGCCTTTTGCTTTGATCTACCGCATTTATTATAGACTAATGGGTACTCAAATGAATCCTTGTGCTATGATTCCTAGAGAACCTTCAGGTAAAACCATGTTAATTCAATGTTCAACTCCTGATGCTAAAATCCAAGTTCCAAAAATGATTCAATGGCAAGATGTTAAACTTCCTAATGATTGGTTGTTAGAACAAGAAACCCCTCCTGCTAAACCCATTTTTGATGAGCTTGATCTCACCCATATTCAACAATATCTTGATGGTACTGTTAAAATAAGTTTTCAAAACAATCCACCTTTGAGGATCAACGAAGGAAGACATTCCTTTGCTGGATCTGAAAGTATTTCAAAAAGGGAACGCGAGATCAATGAATTTTTGAAAAAGAATTTGGAAACATCCTCTGATTTAAAGCTAAAAGGTATTTCAAGTGATAAATCCCAATTTAGCTCTGTTTACTATTCAACTAAACCTGAAACTTCCACTCCATTTAGTAAAACAGCTAATGAAGATGAGGAAGACACTGTTTCTGTTACTCCATCTGATTTTGATTCTCCTATTGAAAATCCTCCTGTTTACCAAAATCAATTAAGAGTTTTGACTGTTTTAAATGATGATTTTGAAATTGATTGGGATTCTTTGTACAATGAGTTTATGCTTGCAACAAACAAAACCAAGAGAAAATATTTCCAAAATAAATTTGCTCAGTCTGATAAAGACCGTGTTAAAAGAAAATGGTTGGAAATGATGAATCAATGGAAAAAACATATTTTGTTCTTTGATTTTCTTGAAAACCATTATGTTCCAAATAATGAGGTTTCAAAACAACATTTATATGTGATAAAGAAATCAAATTTTGTTAAGATTGATAAAACCATTGTTAGGTCTAGTCATCCTCCTCTTGATTCAATTTTGATAACTACTAAGAAAGATGAAGTGACAAAAGAGGAAGTGAAGGCCTCTCTTTTCAAAATTGTTGATGATCAAACTCCTATTGTTAGCCTTATTGAACAAAACAATTTTACTAATCAATCTTTGCATATTATTGGTCAACAGCTTGACCGTATTGAAGAAAAATTTGTTGAAAAAACTGTTTCTGTTTCTGAAAAATCTGTTCCTATTAAAATTGAGAAACCTTTGATTGATTTACCCAGTCAAAGAGAAAAAGTTATGTTTAAAACTTCTCAGTCAAAGACTCTTGAAATTGTTGACAAAATGCTTTCTAATCTAAAGATTAAAACTGAGGGTACTAGTACTTCTACAAGTACTCCAACTGCTCGAACTATTTCCAAAAAAGAAATTGTTTCTGAAGAAAATACAGATTCTGATACTGTTTCTTCTGTTCCTGCAAAAAGAATCTTTGATGATGATTTCCCAGAAATTAAAAGATTTGTTGGGAACTCCAAACCCATGTCTTTTACAAAAAATTGGTATCCAAAACCTACTCCTCCTGATATGCAATTTGAAGGGAGATCTTTTCAAACACAATTTTCTGTCTCTGCTGATAAGCTCTATGAATGGAATATTGATGGTTTGTCTGAACAGGAAATCATTAATAAAATGAGTCACATGTCTATGGTTGGTATTGCTTATCAAAACAACCATGATCTTGATCAACCTGAAATTGTTAACTTGCTTCTTACTGGTTTTTCTGGTACTCTTCGTGGATGGTGGGATTCATACATCACTGAAGAATCCAAAGAGTCTATTAAACATGCTGTTAAAAAGAATGAGGAAGGTTTGCCTATTTTTTATGAAAGTATTGGTCGTGGTATTCCTGATGGTGTTAATACCTTGATCTATACCATTCTCAAACATTTTGTTGGTACTCCATCCAATATTTCATCCCGTGTTTCTGATTATCTGAATAATTTGAGTTGTCCAACTATGTCTGATTACAGATGGTATCAAGATGTTTTTACTTCCAGGGTGATGCTCCGGAAAGATTGCCATAAGCCTTATTGGAAAGAAAAGTTTATTGACGGTCTGCCTCCTATCTTTGCTCATAAGGTAAAACAAGAATTAATGGGTAAAAATGATTCTATTGATTATGATAATTTAACTTATGGTGATATTTTCAGTACTATTAAAAAACTTGGTATTAATATGTGCAATGATGAAAAATTGTTAAAACACCAATTAAAGAATAAAAGAAAAGCTAATTATGAAATGGGAAATTTCTGTGAACAATATGGTCTGCCTCCTATTGCTCCTTCTAGGCAAAAAAGTAAAAAACATGATAAAAGCCATAAAAAATACAGAAATAACTTTATTAAACCTAATGATTTCTATGCTAAGAAGAGAAATGTTTCTAAAAAACATGTTAAACAAAGACCAAGTAAAGGTAAATGCTTTAACTGTGGTAAACCTGGACACTTTAGTAAAGACTGTAAAGAAAAACCTGGTAAGTTAAAAAACAAGTTCAACATGTTAAACATTGATGATAATGTGCAAGAAGAATTATTCAGAATCCTTGAATCAAACACCCCGTCTGATTCTTTGGAAGATGATTTTTCTTCTTCATCTGATTCTTGCTATCAATCTGCCGATGATTCTTCTGATTCTCCTAATATTAAAATTGGTTGTAGAGATTCCTGTTGCAATGTTATTAATGCTCTCACCAAGAGTGAAGAAGATGAAAAATTGATAATTCAGCTAATAAATCAAATTCAAAACCCTGAACTCCAGAAAGAATATTTGGATAGGTTTAAGAAAAACTTGATAATAGAAGAAATTGGTAAAAAACCAAAATCAACCATAAGTTTTGAAGAAACTTTGGAAAGATTTAATAAAAAGAAATCTAAAGAACTAACTGTTAATGATCTCCAAAATGAAATTCATATTGTTAAACAAGAGATAAATGAATTAAAACATGAATTTAAAAGCATAAAAAGTGATAACCATAATCTCAAACAAGAATTGACAATGCTAAAACTTGATAAAGATCTTAATAAATCCAGTAACGAACAAAATGAGCACAGTGATGGAAATGATTCCAGTCAACAGACTCTTCTTTCTGATAAAGGTACTCCTGATACTTTCACTAATCCCCAACTTGCTTTTGTTAATAAATTATTTCCTCCAAAATGGTTTACAAAAGTTAAAATTGTTGTTTCTCCTGATTATCATTTCACTGTTATTGCTATGATTGATTCTGGTGTAGAGATGAACTGTATCCAAGAAGGATTAATTCCCTCAAAATATTTTGAGAAATCTACTAAAAGATTGGTTTTTGCTAATGGTTCTCAAATGAAAATTAAGTATGAATTGAATAATGCTCAGGTGTGCCATGATAATGTTTGTTTCAAGATTCCTTCTGTTCTTGTCAAAAATATGACTGATAAAGTGATTCTTGGTCTGCCATTTATTAACGCTTTGTATCCCTTTCTTGTTGAACATGATGGAATTACTACTGATCCATTTGGACAGAAAGTAAAATTCAAATTTGCTTCAAAGTTTGAAATTGATATTGATAATCTGTCTTATAAGAAAGACTCTCCCATGAATGAACTTTTTCAAGAACTAATAATGAATTCTGATGATTTTAAAGGTAATTTTCATAACACCAAAATGTTAAAAACTATCCATTATCCTAACAATATTAATGATTCTTTGCAGGAATCGGATAATGATGCGTGGATAAATACCACTAATAAGTGGGACAATAATAATATTCATATTTATACCACTAGTAAGTGGATTATTATGGAAAGGAAAAACAAGGGAAAAGCTCCTGCACAAGACTATTCCCAAAGCAAAGGGTTCCCAGCGGGACGACCTTTTAAAATGCATGAAGGCGCATCTTCTAGTGTAAAACCCAGTGGATCAACATCCCTTCAAGGAGATGTCCCGGCGGAGGTGACATACTCCAATGGTGATATATTAATTGCTTTACAGGAAGTTTTGTCAAAAAATCTACAATTCCACAATGGTACCTATTCAGAATTACCAGATTCTATTAAATTCATTCTTGATAACCTTCAGTTTGCTTTTACCAAAAACCACAGTAATGTTTTTCACAAAACCCTTAGAGCCCTTGAAATCCACCTTGTTAACCTTACTGCTCAAAACGAGATTTATATGAGCCATTATGGTAACCTTATTCCAGATAATGACCTTGCTTCAAATATTGACTTTGTTCCAGAAAATAACCTTGTTTCAAAAAATGAGGCTCTTGTGAGCCGTCTTAAAGCCTACATTAGTCAACTCTTTGGCAAAGAGGAAATCCATTCGATGGATAAAAAGACTATAATGGGCACTGATTATGCTAGATTGAGTCTTAAGACCCAATCCATGTTAAGAAGTGCTGTTGCCAACTTGCCTTCAGATTTACAATCTCGTATTCTGGATAGCAAGGCTATGTCTAGGTCTTTTGACCTATGGTCCAAGTATTTCAGAAAACTTGTTACTGCTACTATTCCTAACCCTAATGAAATAGACGAAGGTGATAATGTCTTTATTCAGCTTGAATGGGAAGATCACTTTGGGAGCAGTCTCAGAGTATATGAAAAGAAACATCCATTTCCTGGTCTCCTTATTAATTTTGATGATGGTTCATATTTCACTGATGAAGATTCAGATGATAGTGATGATGATGATCCTAATTCTAGCTGGCTTTCCCAAATGTTTGAATATGGCTTTGTTAGGTTTGTAAAGTTGACAAGTCATAAACAGGCCAGCCAACTTCCACAGATCATTCAGAATGCTATTAAAGGGTTTGAAAACTCCTCCACTAGACCTTTTGTTACTATTAGATGCTGGAGCACTCTACCAAAGTGGGAGAAAAATAACTGGATGAATGTTAACCCCTCAAAGCATCTCATTCTCATTAATGGTTATACTCACCAAAGGCCATGGTTCAAGGGAAATTCTCAATTGTCCTTTAAAGATCCTTTTGGTCTTGCAAAATGCTGGAGAAATTATTTTAATAATCAAATTCGTGAAGTTGCTCATGATCTATGGAAAAATTATCATTTCATAGGAAGCACAGGTAGAATTGCTGTTTTTGGCCCCAAACCCTATGCTGATGCCTTTGTTCACCTACAAACAAAAGACCGTCCTAATCTAAACAGTCTTCTTATCCCAGGAAAAACTCCAAAGTTTGAGCCAATTTTATATTGTGGATTCTGTAACAAGTATGCTATTTACCATGAGCATGTATGTGATTCTCCACAAGGTCCTTTTGATCCTTTTGATGGTTATCCCTCCAATGCTCCCTCTACTGATTGATGAGGTCACTACTGCTACAAGACTGGTGTTACTTTATTTGCCTAGCTTGCACAACAGCCAAAATATTCAGAACTGATACTCCGGATTTTGCGGAGGATTTTGATTCTCTTATTTGTCTAGCCTGCACAATGGCCAATGCTCCAATATTTACTACTACTAGAAGCTGGTTTTTCACCATTATGATGCTTCTAAAGGATCCCAAAGAATGATGTTCACGTGAAGACAACAAAGTGCATGCCTATTAGTGACTTCTTTCTTATTGGCTTCTTTTTGTCTCTTAAGGACACCAATAATGAGGCCTTGTTCCTACACTTATAGGCCTATTGCTGATGTCTAAGGAGGATTCCCATAATCTTGTGGATTCCTCACAAGATTGGGTCAAAAAGAGAAGAAAAATTCCATTTTACTATTCACCTGTCACTATTCATCTGTCACTATTCACTGTTACTGTTCATCCGTTACTATTCATGACACTGTTCACTCCGAATTTTGCCTATTTAAGGGGGGTTGTCCCTTATGTTTTGGGGTTTTTTTCTAAGCAAAGTTAGAAGCAAAGTTTTAGTTCTGATTTCTCTCCCCTTAGAACTAGTCTTCTTAGAGAGAGAACCCACTTGCTTCCACTACTACCATTGTTCTACTACCACCTTGTTCACCTTTGTTCACTACAAGCCTTGTAATCCTACAAACCTTGTAACTAGGACTAGTTCAAGCTTTGTAACTGTTAACCTATAACTGTTGAGATCTTGTATTCACTACTACTACTGTAAGTGTTTATCCTACTTTCAATAAGAAGTATTTTCAGTTCTATGTTCATTACTTTACTTGTTGCTACCACCACCTTGGACGGATTACCGCCATACCGGATGGTTCTAAATTGCTTTCATTTATTTTGAACTATTGTTCTTATTTACTTTGAATTATTTTGATATATATTGTTTGGCTGGTTCTACCGCCTTATTATTGTTCTTACATTCAAGTTACTTACTTTCAAGTTATTTACTTTCAAGTTCTTTACATTATTTCCATTTACAATATTACTGTGCTTCCGTCTCCTTCTCTTCAACAGTGCGTCCCCTTCCCCTTTTATGGCTGTGCTTGTGTTCTTTGTCTCTTGTCCGTGTCTACCCGAACGCTTGATATTCCGTTGTTGTGTTCCCTTCTTACCGTCGTTGGCGCCACCCTAGTCGTAAAGTGAAGTCCTAGAACCTAGCTGTAAGGCCCGTTTGAGCCAAGAGAGGGCGTGTAGGGCATGAGAGGTATAAGGTTGGTTAGGGTATGTGTTACGAAATGCAACGGTTGTGAGAAAAACATGATAACTGAGTGTTGAACCTAGGTTAGTATGGATAAGTTGTGGAGATCCAACTCCTCTATCAGCTCCAGGACTAGTTGTCCTCCTGATATTGTAAATGAAGAAGATCACACTATTGATGATAATGAGGTGATCCCTGATTTTCGTAAATGGACTATTCCTAAAGTTGATACTAAAACTATTTATAAAACTAGTTTTGTTGAAAGTGCTTTTCGTTCTGCTTACAAAGCTAGAACTGTTGAACAAATTTTTTCTATTTCGAGAATTCATGAAAAATGTTGTTTGTTTACTAAAAAGAATATTAATGACTTCCTTGCTACTAAGAAATTCAGTTATTTGCATATTGGTATGGTTCAAGTTGCTATTAAACCACTTACCCGAAAGGGTATTAATGCTTCTGTTCTCATGTGTTTAAGAGATGTTAGATTTAAGATTTTTAAAGATAGCATTCTTGGTATGATCACTGCTTCTATGTATGATTGTCCTGTTTATTTTAACTGTTATCCTGATGTTACTCTTGCTTTGGATGATCCTAATATTGTTAAAGCTTTGACTTTGAATATTGCTTCATCTGGTTATCACATGGAAGAGGGTAGTAAGCCTTTTGCTTTAATCTACCGCATTTATTATAAACTTATGGGTACTCAAATGAATCCTTGTGCTATGATTCCTAGAGAACCTTCAGGTAAAACCATGTTAATTCAATGTTCAACTCCTGATGCTAAAATCCAAGTTCCAAAAATGATTCAATGGCAAGATGTTAAACTTCCTAATGATTGGTTGTTAGAACAAAAAACCCCTCCCGCTAAACCCATTTATGATGAGCTTGATCTCACCCATAAAAGGGGAAGGGGACGCACTGTTGAAGAGAAGGAGACGGAAGCACAGTAATATTGTAAATGGAAATAATGTAAAGAACTTGAAAGTAAATAGCTTGAAAGTAAGTAACTTGAATGTAAGAACAATAATAAGGCGGTAGAACCAGCCAAGCAATATATATCAAAATAATTCAAAGTAAATAAGAACAATAGTTCAAAATAAATGAAACAGATTTTGATAGGAACTGATACCATAAAAGGGGAAGGGGACGCACTGTTGAAGAGAAGGAGACGGAAGCACAGTAATATTGTAAATGGAAAACTGTTGAAGAGAAGGAGACGGAAGCACAGTAATATTGTAAATGGAAATAATGTAAAGAACTTGAAAGTAAATAGCTTGAAAGTAAGTAACTTGAATGTAAGAACAATAATAAGGCGGTAGAACCAGCCAAACAATATATATCAAAATAATTCAAAGTAAATAAGAACAATAGTTCAAAATAAATGAAAGCAATTTAGAACCATCCGGTATGGCGGTAATCCGTCCAAGGTGGTGGTAGCAACAAGTAAAGTAATGAACATAGAACTGAAAATACTTCTTATTGAAAGTAGGATAAACACTTACAGTAGTAGTAGTGAATACAAGATCTCAACAGTTACAGGTTAACAGTTACAAAGCTTGAACTAGTCCTAGTTACAAGGTTTGTAGGATTACAAGGCTTGTAGTGAACAAAGGTGAACAAGGTGGTAGTAGAACAATGGTAGTAGTGGAAGCAAGTGGGTTCTCTCTTTAAGAAGGCTAGTTCTAAGGAGAGAGAAATCAGAACTAAAACTTTGCTTCTAACTTTGCTTAGAAAAAAACCCCAAAACATAAGGGACAACCCCCCTTAAATAGGCAAAATTCGGAGTGAACAGTGTCATGAATAGTAACGGATGAACAGTAACAGTGAATAGTGACAGATGAATAGTGACAGGTGAATAGTAAAATGGAATTTTTCTTCTCTTTTTGACCCAATCTTGTGAGGAATCCACAAGATTATGGGAATCCTCCTTAGACATCAGCAATAGGCCTATAAGTGTAGGAACAAGGCCTCATTATTGGTGTCCTTAAGAGACAAAAAGAAGCCAATAAGAAAGAAGTCAATAATAGGCATGCACTTTGTTGTCTTCACATGAACATCATTCTTTGGGATCCTTTAGAAGCATCATAATGGTGAAAAACCAGCTTCTAGTAGTAGTAAATATTGGAGCATTCGCCATTGTGCAGGCTAGACAAATAAGAGAATCAAAATCCTCCGCAAAATCCGGAGTATCAGTTCTGAATATTTTGGCTGTTGTGCAAGCCAGGCAAATAAAGTAACACCAGTCTTGTAGCAGTAGTGACCTCATCAATCAGTAGAGGGAGCATCGGAGGGATAACCATCAAAAGGATCAAAAGGACCTTGTGGAGAATCACATACATGCTCATGGTAAATAGCATACTTGTTACAGAATCCACAATATAAAATTGGCTCAAACTTTGGAGTTTTTCCTAGGATAAGAAGACTGTTTAGATTAGGATGGTCTTTTGTGTATATATATATATATATATTTATAATTATAACTATACCGAGAACAAAATTTGAAACAACTTTTATTTTAAACCTCTAATAAAACCATAAATTTATAGTTCGAGATCAACGTCTATAATAATGATGCCAAAAAGGTAGTGCTAAACATAATTCTAGCAAATAATTGAGTTACAATTTCACCGAAGGATTAAAGAGGATCAGAGAGTTGAATTTTGGGGTCATTTATTTATTAAGTTTTATTGCCTCTGTGTCCAAAGTTGTTGTTAAGATAACTGGTATGGATTTTTTAGTGCTGGAGGGATGGTCACAAAGACAATCGAATTTCAACAGAATATGTAAATCTTCAACTTAGTCATTGATCCGCTTCCTCCAACTTAGAATTTCACCATTAGTATGAGTATGACCCACATGATAGAGGCCCCCGATACAGCTGTTTTAAACGAAAATTTTGTTGTTAATGATTTTATCAATAAAATACATGAAAACACTCCAAATATTAATTAAAAATATATAGAACACCAGTAAGCCATCAACTTACTTCAATTTTTGTCGATTCTCTGATATTTGGTGCTTAGAAGATGGAAATGAATCTTGGGAACCATGCTAAAAACAGTAATAATAGGGTTTTTTTTGAAGCATTTTCATATAGTGCACCTTCTAGTTGCATGAGAAAGGAGGTGCCTAAGTTGATGTAGCCAGTAAAAAGAATAGGTATAAAATGTGTGAATTTGAAGAAACAATTGAATTAAATAATTATTGTTGCTAATATATTTATAAATATAGTTGAGATTCAGTTGTTTATAAGTACTAGATATAGGCATGTGTGTTGCACAATTTTATTTTTATTTTCATTTTTGTTGTTGTGTTGCATGAGAACTCTTTCAAGTAGAAGTAAGAAATTGTGAATAACTAAAACAATTAAAAATGAATAAATAGATATTAATAGTGAAATAATAATAATATTTAACTCTATTATTTGAGTGAATAAGGTTGTGTAAAAATCCATAGAAATCTCCTTATACATAATATAATAACATTATGTTTCAATATCTTGGAATAGTTTTGATATGCAAATTTTGTGGACCTCATGGGTTTGGTTTTCTAGCTGTAGCTTAATAGGGCCATGAAAAAATGTTCTATGGTTCTTTGGTGTTGGTGGAGCATGTCAAGGTACTAGTTTGTAGAAGGACAGTACAACTCACAAAAAAAAAACAAAAAAACAAAAAAAGAAAGAAAGAAAGGAGTATAGGAAGTTATCCTTGAATGGGATATGAAATTTATGATTAACAAATGAATCTTTTAATTATATTTATAACATATCAACCATAATAATTATTTAATTCAAATGTTTCTTCAAATTCTCCCATTCTAGTGTTTATTATGTGATATGAAAAAGGTTAAACGATTAGATAATACCAATACAAACTTAGTATAAGAAGGTAACAATTGAATAAGATGAAAGGTAAAACAAAGTGAAAGTTGAAAAAAAACAAATGAAAAAAAAGGAAAGGATGTTGATGACGTGGTGCATGAAGGAAAAATATACAAACACGTTCTCATGTTATAGATTTAAGGGTTTTGGTTCTTACCTTTTGGGTTTAGTATCAAACTCTAACTAAACCCCAATGGAGCAAAAATAGTCTACCATGACTCTTTCCATGACCTTTGTAGCATTTCAAATGATTTTCAATGGCATTCGAGTTAGTAAAATCCACAAGTATGGGTTTTCTATGTGATGTTTACATGCTAAGACACATGACTTTGATGATGGAATCTTGAGACTAGAGAGAGCCTTAATGAGAATGTGTCTCTCTTATTTTCTGAATGCACTAAAAAAAAAAAAATTTAGGTGTCTTTAATAGATCAAGGATTTTGTGCTCTCTTATATTTGTGCACACCAGAAAACCCCATTGCAATGGGCTAGCCACATGGGCGCCTACGAGTCTAAATGACAAATCATCAAGAGCTTTGCAAAATTTATTGCGAAGCATCCGTTATTATATATAGTACTCATATAGATTCAGGGGCAAAGGGAGGGGGGCTAGGGGGCCATGGCTCCCCTTTACTTTTCAAAAATCTTCAATCCCTCTTATAGTTTTGGTTAAAAAAATAATTGTGTCCATAATTTTGAATAATGGTCCCCTATATATATTTTTTTTTTCCTAAAAACATCTAATGCATTTATATAGTTGACCAATTCATTTTTTGTTCTCTCAAATTACTTTTATATCATACATAGCTCATTAAATTAAACTGTAATTAATGTATACCGTACATAATTTAATTATATTATTTTTATTAAATTGACTTGTACATTTTTAGACATGTCAAACCTTACTTTTGTTTTTGTTTTTTACAAATATGTAAAGACTTAATTGATATAAATATTTTTCTTTTTGTAAAAAAAAAAAAAAATCATATGTTAACTCAAAATTACAAACATTTTTCATGTGTAAGCAATAACCATCAGAGACTTTACTAGTTTGAGCTAATTGGAACCTACTATTCTCCTTATTATTATAACTATTGAATTATAATTTAGGATAATAATTCTCTCTATTTGTTTTTAAAAACCGATAAATATCATTATGCATTTCAAATTAAAATTTTGTAAAATTTAAAAAATATGTGCTAATATGTTTATTAAACTTAATTAATATTTAGTTATTATCAGCTTATCATCTCTTATTTGATGTGAGGAAATTTTGATTAATATGGTTCATCTAATACTTTAAATTTATTTTTATAAAAAAAAAAATACTTTAAATTTATTAAAAGTTAAAACTACATTTTATGAACCCAAAATAAAGCCCATCTAGCCGCTAAGCTTAACCCCACTCTTTTAAACGAAGAAATGAATGAATCAGTATATTACGCCCAGCCCATCCCAGCCCAGCTCAGACCTTTACGTCCGTTAGAGTGAGCATTTTTCACTCTATAAGTACAGCTTACACAGCACAAAAAATCACAATTTTTTCTCGTCCATTTTTATTTCGCGCTCTCTGTGTCTCTCTCTAATCGGTCTCTCTCTAATCGGTATCGCTCTCTGAAATTTCAATCCCCAATGGCTTCCTCCACCGAGAAACGCAAAATTCTCGAACAATATGAACACGAAGCAGCGAAGAAAACAAAGGTTCTCGTAGAAGATGATCACGAAGCAGCGAAGGAATCAAAGCCTACAGAGCGCGTGGTGCTCAACCCTGCTGACTGCAACTTAGGTATTTTCTTTTTCTTTCTTGTAACTTTGTTTTGTTCGATAGGGTTTGAGTTTTCTTAAATTTTTTTGCAAATTTGCTTAATTTTGCTATATTTCCAATTTTCTTCTAGTATGTATATATAACAACAACAAACAAAGCCTTAGTCAGTGATAGAAACAAAGATTTACTCTTTTTGTTGTTGCGCTAATAATTTGAAGTAGAATTTAAGTCCTTTATGCCTAACCCTAATAACTCTACTTTCAAATCCAATGATGGGGGGTGAAAAGGAGGATATTGTAGCAAAATTTGGAATCTTTTGAGAACATTGTTGGTAAATTATTTGTGGATGCTTGCTGGTGGTTTCGATGTTGTGAGGAGTCCCGGGGAGAAGTTTGGAAGAAATATGGTTACTGGATTTGAAGTGGAATTTCGCCAATGTGGAAATTGAGGATCATCTTGTTGTTTGGTGTTTTTTTTTTCACATGGACTAACAGAAGGGAAGATAAGGGTTTTATTTGCAAAGAAGTTGGATAGGGTGATGATAAATAAGGAGTGGTTGTGTGTGTAGGTTTGAGCAATTTGTTGTTAAATAAGGAGTGGTTGTTGAACCCTGGACGTCTTCGTTAAAAACACGTGTGCCAATTGAGGTACAAGGCTCTTGCTACAACAAGAAGAATTTTGGCCCTAAACCCTTCAAGTGATTTTAATTTCTTGTGTGGGCGCCGTGATTTTATTGATCGGGTAATGGAAGCTTGGGTTATGGGGGAAAGGGGTACCCCTATGTTCATATTTTATAGGAAGCTGAAGTCTACCAAGGCAAAGCTTAAGGGTGTTAATAAGGATATTAATTGTGGGATTTTTCAATGAGTGGAATTGGCTAGAGCTAACCTTGAAGCTTGTGAAGCTAAATTGATGCAATGCTCATACGTGGTCAGGGTATCCAATATTGTGCAGCAATATCTTCATGTGTTTCTCACAATTAGCAACGCTGAATAGGTTTTCCTTAAACAGAATTCAAGGGATGGATAGCTTAACCTAGGGGTCAAAACAATTATTTCTTTTATAATTTGGTGAAAGCAAGGCAAGCAAGGAATGTTGCTAGAATAAAGGTAGATGAACCGTCTAAAATCAAGCAGATGATGGTTGAGTACCACCAAGATATGCTTGGCTCTCCTACTGAAATCAATGTAGATCTGTTGGTTAATAAAGTCTCCACTCTATTCCAAGGTCAGATGCCTGATGATATGAAGGCAAGGATGCAACAGGATGTGACTGATCAGGAAATATAGCTACCTTTATTTTACCTGGGCAATGAAAAGGCACCTGGTCTTGATTGCTTCACTGCCTTGCTCCTTAAGAAGTCTTGGCATATTGCGAAGGATGATGTTATTGCTGCCATCAAATCTTTCTTCATGACTGGTAAAGCTGTTGAAAGAGGTGAATTCCACTATCCTTTCATTGATCCCTAAGGTCCCTAATCCTACCACAGCAACAAAATTTATATTCATTGCATATTGCAATATGATATATAAAAGGTTGAGAGACTATCTTGAGATGTTGAAAAAAGCAAACCAAACAGCTTTTATTAAAGGAAGGAGCATTGCAGTAAATTTTCTACTAGCTCATGAATTAGTGAAGAATTATCAAAGGAGTAAAGGGCCTAGAAGATGTGCAATCAAGGCTGACTTTAGGAAAGCATTTGACTTACTGGATTGGAATTTATATTGATGTGCCTAGGTGCATCTGGGTTTCCTCCTAGATTTTTTAAAAGGGTAAGAAAATACATTAGTAATTCAAGGTTCCCAATTGTCTTGATGGGGCACTTTAAAGGTGGCAAAGGGCTTAGGCTAGGGAATCCAATCTCTCCTTATCTTTTGTAATAGCTATGGAGTCATTCACTAGGCTGATGAAAAACAAGGTACATGAGTTGCATTTTCTATAGGCTAAGCAGTGTCCATTAATTACCAATCTGCTCCAGTTTGTCTCATATAGGCTTTTGTTGTATTTTCTAGCCTAAGCAGTGTCCGGTAATTGTTCTTCCTACTTCTATTCTAGCTTGC
The DNA here is from genome assembly GCF_932294415.1 of Quercus robur. Lineage (NCBI taxonomy): Eukaryota > Viridiplantae > Streptophyta > Magnoliopsida > Fagales > Fagaceae > Quercus > Quercus robur. The sequence continues at coordinate 82,763,814 of NC_065538.1, read as the reverse complement.
TTTTCTAGATTTGAATTATTCCATGGAATTGAGGTGCTTGAAGCCTCTCCTTTTCCAAATGTGTTATCATAGGTGTCTGTTGAGATTTATTGTGGTAAAGCATAGGTATTTTCAGTGTCATAAACCTAAGAAGTAGGTTGGGTATTTAAGCACCACTTAGAAATGACCATTTCTTTTGAATGTTTGTGATTGTATATGTATGTATTTGTATGGATAAACCTAAGATCTAAACAAATGCATTTTAGAATTTAATGATTGCTGACTTGAATTTTTACCCTGTCTCTAGATTTCAATATTGAAGGCAATGGTCTCCAAGGATCTGCACTTTATGAACAGGGGTTTTCTTATTGCTGGTCTGGTGCTCGTGCAAATGTTGGAATAACTCGAGGGAGATACTGTTTTGGTTGCAAAATTATTTCAGTGCAGCCAGTTGATATGGAGGACACTGCCCCTGACCAGCATCACGTTTGCCGTGTAGGCATTTCTAGAGGGGATGATAATGTGGGGAACCTCGGGGAAACTGAACACAGCTTCGGGTTTGGGGGCCTAGGAAAATTTTCTAGTGCAAGGAAATTTATAGATTATGGTGAAAAGTTTGGGATTGGAGATACGATTGTGTGTGCTGTTAATCTTGAAGACAAACCATTGGCTTGCATTGGTTTCTCCAAGAATGGCAAATGGTTGGGCATTGCAAGGCAATTTAATGCTGGTCCAAAGGGTCTAGGAGTGGTGGACTCTCCAACGAGAAAGTTACAGTGGGAATCAGCACTTTTTCCCCATATTTTGTTGAAAAATGTTGTAGTAGAGTTGCAATTTAGTGTTGAAGAGGGACTCATTCCTGAAGAAGGTTACAAACCTTGGGCTTCTGCTCTTGAGGATGGAAATGCAATGATGGGCCCTACTTTCTCTAAGCCAAGTGATTGTGAACTGATGATGATGGTTGGATTACCAGCTTCAGGCAAGACTACATGGGCAGAAAAATGGGTGAAGGAGCACCCTGAGAAGCGTTATGTTTTGCTTGGGACAAACCTTATTTTGGATCAAATGAAGGTTATTTAATTCTTTCTTTTTTTCTTTTTCTTTTTTCAATGCCTTTGGCTAGATGTTCTAATGGTGCCATTCATTTTTTCTGCTCAATATTCTCATATCTTGAAGCCTTTTGCAGGTGCCAGGGTTAACACGTAAGCAAAATTATGGGGAACGATTTGATCGCCTAATGGATCGAGCTACTGCTATTTTTAATACCCTTTTACCTCGAGCAGCCAAAACACCTCGCAACTACATAATTGATCAAACAAATGTCTACAAGAATGCACGTAAACGTAAACTGAAACCATTTGCATACTTTCAGAAGGTAACTACAAAACCATGATATATTTATAGGTTGGAAAATTGAAGGATTCCTTTCTTGGGGTATGACCTTTAATATTTATGATTTACTATTTTTGCCCCTCCAGATAGCTGTTGTGGTGTTTCCCAAGCCTGAAGAGCTTAAATCTCGTGCTGATAAAAGATTCAAAGAAATGGGAAAAGAGGTACCAGCTGATGCAGTTAATGAGATGTTAGGTATCCACTATTTTAGCTTACTTTCATTTTTATATAATTATTTTGTTGCAATTTTGTTTAACTGTTGTTTTGGTTACTGCCTTCCTTTTAATTTGTGGTTTTATTTTTCTCTTCATAATGTTTTTGACAGCCAATTTTGTTTTGCCCGGGAGAAAGGATATGCCTGGTTCAGATGAGTATTTTGATCAGGTAATTATCTATCAACTTGTATATTCATTATGTTTTTGTTCATAGTAATGTGGCTAATTCTATGGTCTCTTTTAACAGGTTATCTTTGTGGAACTCAATCAAGCAGAGTCTCAAAGACATTTGGATGAGATGAAGAATGCTCTTGCATCTGCACCCAACTTGAACTCTAATAACTCTACACCTTATTCTCGGGAAGGTTCCATCCAGCCATATACTGGGTTTACGCCACAGCATCAAGGATCTTTGGCAGGTTTGTCTGACCTTGTAAAAGTTTGAAATTGGGAAATAGCCCTTTTTAGATTTTTTATTTAATAAGTAAAATGTAACTATTTAGATATATTATGTGATTATGATGCTGATGATGTTTCACTAATTCCAGCTACTGGAGGACATTGGCAAAGCACTTATGCACCTCCCCCTCCATATAATTATCAAGGGCCCAACCAAGTAAGTTGAAGTTGTTTTTATCTTTTGTGAGTGGGCTGGAGATTGTTTGTTGAAGTTCTTATAATTTCTTTGATATAATTAAAATCGATATAAAATTTCAATGAAAGGACCTGCCTTGAATAAGTAGAGTGATATAATGGATATGCTTAAATTCATAGGTGAGTACGGCATATCAAGGGGCTAAACTACAAGGACGTACAGGATCGTATGCTGAAGCATATCAAGGCAATCAATATCCTCCTGTAGCTATTGTAGCTCCTCCTCCTGGAACCTATTCAAGCTATGAGAGTTCGATTCCTAGAGATAATACTGGTTATTCTGGGAGTTATGGTGGTACTCCAAGTAGTGGGACTGCCCCTAACTGGGGTTATGGAATGGGTGGTCCCCCCTACAGCAGACCTAAAATTGAAGCCATGAATGCCATTCCTGGCAGTGCCACTGACCCCTACAGGAGAAGTATGGTTGAACCCCCTCCATTTGGAAGTGCAAGTACGACGCCATTATCACACAGCAGTCATGGTGGACATTTTAGCAACATTGGAGGCCCTGGAGCTGTTCTGCAGGCACCAAGAGCACCCTCGTATTTGCCTAGACCTCCCCCAGTGACATATGGTAGGTACTCTTGATTCATTATTTGCTATTTACACACATATACATGTTCATGCTTTTGTTAATTTTCAGCCACATTATTGCTTATTCCTTTAGGTTCACCTTATGGAACTCCAACTCCAAGACCTCCATATGGAAGTAATCCCACTGATGGGCAGTATACTGGAGGATATGCCCCTCCTCATCCAAAATACTACTAACTTCTGTATAGATTTGCTGGATGTTCGCTAAAGACATGATGTTTGGGCCATCCATCAAAGTTGAACGAATAGATATGTCAGTTTCGAGACATGGCCAAATCTGACACAAAGCTTTATGACTTACAACTGAAGGCATGCCTTTTGACTCTGATTGGTAGATAATACTAGCATGACACCCTTTTTTTTTTTACATAAAACGTTAGAAGATGTAAATAAAAAAAAAAGAAAAAAGAAAAGAAAAGAAAACCTCAATATTGAACCCTGGGGATGATGGTCACTTTGAATATCTTGTTCCCATCTTGATTTGCTATGTTCTTTATTTTTGCATTCGGATGGTGTGATGTCAATCACTACTAGGGTTCATAATGGTTTTGTAGAGTTGAGGAGGTTTGTTGGTGATATCAGCATACAATATGACAACTTCAGATATAAGTAGGTCTTATATATGGTAGCTTGTACATAGGTTTTTGGAGTGCAGATTTGCTATATAGATGGTGCCATCCCTACTTATCAAAAAATTCAACATAATAAGGATAGATGGGTTATCTAGTGCTTGCTATATAAAGTATTTGCTGTGTAGAGTTCTTTTAAATAAACATAATGTATATATTTGAGATTGTATAATTGTAATCACCAGTCATATTAGACCCATGGTTATTACCATAATATGAAAGGCGACGCCTGATATAGACGATGAGACCAAGACACAGTGCACCTTCATGAACAAATGGAGCATTTTCAATCGATCTTTGCGTCATTGTCCCGATAGCCATTTGGACCCGTGCAATCTTATTCTTGAACAATATAGGTATCGAAACCATGTCTGTGAATGATAGATTGGTTTTAGATGAGATAAACCTATACTAAGGTAGAGGGTTAGATTGTAGGTTCAAGACCCACCAGTTGTATGTGTAACACTGCAACTTATGAATTAAAGAAAAAAGAATAATAAAACCGGCCTAGACGGAAAAGATGTCAATGAATAATTGTGTTACATCTTTAGGCGCGAGAAGTTAGTTGCTTTTAGTTTTCAACTGTTAGCATGTGGCAACATATTGCAAAACAAGGCACGAGTTCTAGCACATCAAACTTACTGAAAGAAAATTGTGTGCATTTTCTGAAAGTTTATATTAAAATTGATCAAACTTTGTCTTTACAAGTTATCAAATTGGTCCAAAGATTAAACTCCATTTTGGATGGTTTGAAGTTGGCGTATATCTTAGGAAAATTTTATCTAGAGCTGAAGGGAGGACCTAACCCAAAAGTTTGAGATTGACATCCAAGGGCACAAACCATGTGACAAACCCTCTAAAAGGGTATGTTCTTCGTGTACCTTTATGGCTTTAAGCACTGAGTTGATAGCCTAGATTCTTTGTCTGCCACAATTAACAATGACAAGCAGCTAACGTGTCTTTTCTTCCCATACTAGAATAGAAGCCTTCCGGTTCAATCAAAGTAAAGAGAGTTTGGTCGATGACTGATTTTTTTTTTGCTCACAATTTGCCCAAAAAAATAGTGTAGTGAAGTAATTCGAAGGTTGTGATCTAACTTAGATATCCTTTATGTTGAGCTTGGATACTTGTTAATATTGAAAACAATAAGGAATGATAGAACAGTAACGTACACAAAAGAACTGCACTCTCTCTCTCACTCAATCTTTGTTTCTCTCTTTTTTTGGGGCTTAAAACGAATCGAATTATTTATCTTATCAAGATGAAAATTTCTGCTTTAACCCATACACGAATAAAATACTTATGGACGTCCCTACGGTCGAATTCGTTGTTCTTTCATATCCAATCATAACTCTCTATGATTTACTTGAAAGTGAAGCTAGGACCAGTGGTAGACCCAAAGTTCCAAGTGTTCTACGCCTTCAAATCAAACAAAAGCCGGGAGTTTTAGAGAACCGAAAAGCCAGTACTTTGCATTTTCTTTTAGCTATGCTTTTTTATTCACTAGCTTTCCAACGAAATATCTTTCTGATGAGCCAACAAGGCCGCCATTGCTTAGAGCATTTCTATCCGCTTAAGAAGAAGAAGAAGAAAAAGCATTTTGCCTCAAAAAAAGCCACTTTATGCACACTTCATATCTCATTCTTTAAGTTATAATACACCACATAAAAATAATATTTTTTACACTCAACATGGTTGTGCGTAGGGGTGTACATGGGTCGGGTTGAGAGGATTTTTTGACCCAACCCATCATGGTAGGTCAAAAAAAATTCAACAACCCATCATATAAGTCCAACCCAACCCACATGGGTCGGGTTGAACCCATGGGTTTAACAAATTTTTATTATTATTATTATTAAATTGAGTAGAAAAAAAATATAAATATTAATATATTAAAAAAAACCTAAAGATTAGTATCAATGTAACTCCTTAAAGGCAAACAACACTAATGACTAAACAACAATAATAATTTATTAGAATTTGTGTGAACTAATTGGTTTTTATATAGGATAGGAAGAACTGATTATTTAAAAAAATTTATTAATTATATAATATATTTTATATATATATATATATGAAATTAGTATTAGTAGGAGAAACAGAGGAAATGCTGCTCTATAACTGGTTTTTTTTTTAATTATTAAATATAATATATATATATATATATATATATATATATAAAAGTGCCCTACAGCTAATTTTAAAAAAAATTATTAAATATATAATATATATTAAATATGGTGGGTCGGGTCGGGTTTGGTGGGTATTTATGACCCAAACCCAACCTGACCCACTATAAAAATTTTTTTGTAACCCAACCAACCCACCAAGCCTTAAAAACCGACCCAACCTAGCGGGTCGGGTCGGGTTTGACGAGTCGGTGGGTTTTTTGCACACCCCTAATTGTGCGTGTTTGAGAGTGACAGAGAAAGAATAAAAAAAGAATTATGCGTGTTTCAAAAAAGAATTAATAAAGGAAAAGAAAAAGAAGAATGCATAAATTGTACAGTGCATGATACTATAGTAGTGCTTAAAATTTGCTACAGGAATGCATGATCGGATGTAAGGCTTCTTCTGTTTTTGTTGTTGTTTTTTTTTTTTTTTTTAATGAAAATCATTATGCAAAATTTTCACCCGGTTTTAAAGGACTGGATGAAAATGTTCTTACATGAAACATGTGAATGGTTAGCAAAACAAAATATCATACCGAATAAGAGGGAAACTAACATCTTGCGAATTATCAAAAGGAAAATTATTAAAAATAGAAGAAAAAAAAAAAAAAAAGAGTCTCAAACAAAATAAAATTCTCATTAATATGTTCTCCCCCAAATAGTTAAGGCATGCATTAACACAAGACATAATTAAGATAAGGATCATCCACAATAGAGACCTGCAATCAGTAATCACCCAACCAGGATGAACTTTAGACATAGTAGAAACTAAAAAGAAAGGGAACCGTAATAAAAGTGAAAAGACATTCAAAAATCTCACGAGCATATTAACAAAAGTCCATCTCTTAAGGCCCAAAGCTCTCGTACCACATTTTTAGCCACTCTTAACGTGCCGCGAGGAAACAAACATCCATTGTTCACAGTGATCCCGAATGACCCCACCACCACTAAATTTGCCCTGGAATAATACCCTAGGAGGAGCCATTTATATTCAGCTTTACCCACCCTGTCCTTGGGGCTGATCACTTGACAGGAGTGGGTTCCAACAAACGAGTAGCTTATGTGTGATACCCTTCAGATTTTTTTATTTATATATATAATTTTTTTTTTTTAAATCCCACTATTCAGTTAAAAGAAAAGGTAGATTATGAGTATGTGCAGATACAGTTTATTGCTGAAAATTGAAAATACTGTAGCAAAATAATTTTTAAATGTGTAAATAGTGTCGTAAGACCCTATTTTAACTTAAAATTTGCTGAATTCCGTACTTGTAGGTCTCATGAACAGTGCACAAAACCCATAGAAAAACGTCAAACGCACTAAACTTTCAGTTTTTAGCAACATCCAAACTCACACTATGTGTTATGCACTTGAGGCTTTTTTGGATTATTTGTATTAACCTCCCTTGTGAGAATTAAGGTCAATCTGAGACTAAAACTGAAAAACACACTATTTTTTACAGGCAAAACTTATTCTTTATAAGACAGTTGGATTTGGAACACACTATTTTTTATAGCATTACTCATTTGATTATCTATAGTAAAAACACTAGAGACAATAATATGGCGTGCCTTCCCTTCTATAACCATAGCCTACTTGGACCAGCATAACTTTAGAAACTAGGCCTACATGAATGATCAAAGTTTTAAGTTATTTCAACATCAATGTGTCCATCAAAAACACATCAGTGATACCACCTAAGTGGGCTTGCCAACCACAGTGATGTGGTCCATTTATAAACATTTGCATCAAGGCGCTGATAGGCCTTCCTTTTCATTTTCCTTTTTTTTTCACATTTCTTTCCTCCAATCACTTGTAATAATGCTTCACAGCTTGATTGCACACGTGGTTCGTCCTTTAAGTTCAAGTTTTGAACTAGCTTTCAAAGTATGGGCAATGATACCGTTATACTTATACGCTAAGTATTTTTACATCCAATTCCATGTTTTAAAATGTGAACATTTCTTAATCAATCGTGAATATTGACGTAAACGAATGTAAGATGATACTTTCCCTTAAAGTAGGGCAATGATACTTTTACCGTTGTTTAGTATTTTCTATTTTATACGATCTATAAGATCTTGGTGCAAATCTTCTGACTAATATATTGGGGTTATACTTAAAGTATTTTTCTTTGTATTTATTTGGTGTGCGGAATAAAAAAACTACAAATACGTACTTAAGAGATTAGTCAGGTGCTCTAAGATCCTAGGGCATAAAGGGGGAAAAAACATGTTTCCATTTCTGCTGCTGCTGCTTCATTTTTTTTTTTTTTTTTTTTTTTCATTCTTAACAATCTTTGACATATACATGCAACTAATAAATTCCTAATATGCAGGATAGGAAATCAAACTGAAGATGAAGATTGAATTGATTAATTGAAGGTGCGCTGATATAGTATCACTGAATCTCTATATAAATAATAACAAGGGTATTTAGTTTGTAAATAAATACCAACCAGTGGTATCTCTAGAATCCAAACAATATTATCTCAAAAGAGAATCCAAATAATATTTCCTTTCTCATTTTTTATCAGTCTTATAATTGTTATCTATGGTTACTAAATAAAAAGAAGCCACATTTACTCTTGAGAAGGATGATTCCGATCATTCTCTTTATCAAATTCCTAAATATGTGTTATTTGCGTATAGAAATTTGATCATATTGTGAGATTGTGTACAAACACATATGAGCTCCATTTTTTATTATTATAGTTATTTTTAAAAGATGATAACTGCTCAATCAACAAAGTTTTAGTTCAAAGTAAATGATTGCTTCAACTTCGTTTAGACTTCCATTTTTTTCACAGAAAAAGAAGATTGATCAATACCTGTGAGGAAATGAAAAGAACAATGGATGGCCCAAAACGTTATTTTTATAACAAAAAATGAATGAAAGAGGCTTGTGTCCAATGACCAGTTCCACTGGATATACTGAGATGTGGATACATGTCCATTGGAACTAGCCACTGGACATAAGCTCAACCCAAAGTGAATAAGAGAAGAGGGAGATAGAATCCTAACAAAAATTATGAGAGTGATTGTTCCCATAAACCAGTATGACACCCTTACCAAAATCATTCAAAACAATGTCCCGAGTTTCATCCTAATTTACTGGACTACCACACTTTATCATCCTAGTCGTACATGTTAAAACAAAGAGAGGAGGGACAAGAAACAGACATGGAGAATAATCTGAATATTTTTGTGTGTAAAACTGTACAAGGGACTGCCTTTTTATATAGACATAATAAATGTGCAATACAAGTAATAGGAGTGCATGACAAGTAATAAAACATTGAGCTTTAAGACTGAGGTTTACACACAGACTAATATGTACTAATATGTGCTAACATCCACTCTCAAACTCTAGGTGCATGGCATGGAAGAAGCCATATTGAGTTTAGAAACAAGATCACAAAGACGACTAGGTAGATGAGACTTTGTAAAGACATCAGCAAGCTAGTTGTCAATGAAATGGAATGCAATTGCCTTGATGAAGATGATGACGAATAAAATAACAATAAAGTTTAATATGCTTGGTGCGTTTATGAAACCATCGATAGGAAGTGATTCCAATTGAAAAGAATTTGGTCATAGCATTCACATTGAGTGTGAGAGAGGTTCTTCTCTAATGCACTCATGCACTAGATGTTCAATCTCAGCAATTATGTAACAACCGTATATGGCACTTAGGTTCAACCCCGTTAATTGACATTACATGAATACTTGAAACTTAATTTCTAAAGGATATAATTTGAATTATAATTCTACTTACTAATTATTTTAAATGAATTTAATATTTCTAATAGAGCATGAGAGTTTGAACATTTTAACGTTTTCGTTAGAAACACTAAAAAATGTCAATTGAGTTACAAAACTCTCAACAACTCTATGCACTATTAAGTTAAAGTACTTGTGAAGAATTCTACATGACACGGACAATTGAAAAATCAAAACACCGAAAGTATACAAATGCCATGCCTATACTATATATAAAGACTAAAGAGTGACATTTTCTTTTTTTGCTAAAATGAAACTTCGTGAATGAGGTTAGGTGTTGAAGCAAGGCTACTGGCATTTGGAATCTAGTGGTTAACCTCACGAGTCACGACATAATCAAGCAACTCAATTAGGAAAATGATATTTCAAAATCCAAAGTTTCAGTCACAAACTCACAATCCTACATAACAACTAAATGGCAAAGTTTTATTTTTTATTTTTTATATTTTTAAAGCAATAAATGGAAAAGTTAAACCTTAAAAAAAAATAAAAATCAACAAATCAACTAATGAATGTTCTCGTATGAACTATGTATAAGGTTTTTTTTTTTTTTTTTTTTTTTTTAGCATGGTTATAATCACCTACTACTAATACGGATACCCAAACTTCTCCTCTTCCCTTCAAGTACTCGGTAAAACTTTATAAAAATAAATAATAAATAAAAAGCAAAATATTCCATGATACAAATTATAAGAGGTTTTGAGCGAAATAACCTCCTTCAGCCTTTCTATTTTGTAAGTTAGACAACGTTTGAAACAATTTTGGAAAATAGCATCTCGAGTTTCAAAAAATCGAGATCCACTTACAAAACTCGACCTTCAAAGACTCGCGTTCTGAGTGGGAAAATGCCACATAGATCTCGAGTCTTTAAGACTCGAGTTTTATGCAAAAAATTTCACCTATAGTGGCGTTTTTAAGCCTTACAGTGACGTTTTAAATCCCTATAGCGGCGTTTTCCTGCAAAAAATTTTTTGTAAGTAACAGGTTTAGGGTGCCCTATAGTGGCGTTTTTAATCCCTATAGTGACGTTTTAAAGCCATATAGCGGCGTTTTTTGCAATTTATGGAAATCGAGTCTCTAAAACTCGATTTTCAGCGCAATTTTTATTCCCCAATTCGAGACTTAAAAACTCGAGTTCCATCTGGAACTCGAGTTTTAGATACTCGAGATGTTATTTTTCAAAATTGTTTTGAAATATGACAATTAACTAAATTGTTTAATATTTATTGTTATTTTAAAAAAAAATTCCAAATTATAAACCCACCATAACTTTAATGTTCTCTAAACCCCAACCGCACATGCTTGATAGTTTTACTTAAAGACGGTAACCAAAAATAAAAAGGTTGGAAACTTGTAAGGACCAATGAGTAATCCTTATTTCTCCGTTTATTTTGACATTAACACTTTGAAAAAAAATCATTTTCTAAGTAGTATTTTCTTAAAAACTATCTCATTTCCTATGTTTTTTTTTTTTTTTGAGAAACTCATTTTCCTATGTCTAATAGCATTAGTGACAGAGTTAGGAATTTTTTTTAGGGAGACCAAGCTAAATATATAAACAAAAATAAATAAATAAATAAATAATTCAAAGAATAACACACACACAAAGTAAATTTTTTAGGGGGCCAAGCTAAATTTATTGCTTATAGCGTAAATGTTTGTAATTTTGATTTAACATATGCTATTTTCTTATCTAAAAAAATATTCACATGCATAATAATAATAATAACTCTGTATGATCAGACTAAAACACCAATCAGTTTTTGATGTAGATGGAGATTAAGTCACAGATCTTTTATTCAACTATCAAAAACTTTACCAGTTGACATGTCTAAAAATATACAAGTCAATTTAATAAAAATAAAAATAATTAAATTATGTATGGTATACATTAAATGCAATTTAATGTAATGAGTTATATATGATGTAGGGTTAAGGGCCCAAATTATATATTAGGTCTTGGGCCTTGGCCGAGAGTGTGAGTAGTCCGAAGACGAACGAATGGTAATAAATGGTTTAAACACAGGACTTAATGAGTAAGATACAAATGGAAAGGTGGTCCGAGAAGGAATATCTCTTCGGATAAGCTAAATATAGATCAAATGTAGATTCTAATGATCAAAGTGACCTTCTAAGAAGTTCTAATGATAGGGACGTGCGCCATAAACGTACAAGAAAGATGGGAATCCAAAAATATCTAAGGGAAAACTGCTACCACTGCATTGAATGCTCTGTACCTAACCCCCTGGCCGCATTAATGAGAAAGTGACCTCTAAATAGTACTTTTTCAACCTTATAACCATCCTTCAAAGACTTCTAGAGGAGGCTGATGGGACAAGTATCAGCATAAACCATCAACTGTCCACGTGTAGGGTAAAGATGAAGGAAAAGATGTAGTATAAATGAGTATTGAATGCTCTGTAGATAACCCCATAGCCACATTAATGAGGAAGTGACCTTTGAACAGTACTTTTTCAACCTTATAACCATCCCTCAAAGAATTCTAGAGGAGGCTGATGGGACAAGTATCAGCATAAACCATCAACTGTCCACATGTAGGATAAAGATGAAGGAAGAGATGTAGTATAAATGAGAGTAGAGACCCCAGAGGAAGGGGACCGGGGGAAAAAGAGAGAAAAGGTACTGTAGCAATCTAAATTGCACTTGTAATGTGTCTAATTGATTTATATGAAAACTTACCTCCTCGGACAATGAATTCATTTAGCTCTACGTTCCTTGTTCTTACTTAATCATCTTTTACATCCATACTAGGCGTTGTCAAATTCATTAAGGCCTAGTTCTTTAACCCACTCTCTACAAATTTATTGTACTGAGCTCACTGGGCCAATATCTCATACACTTTGGGTTTGGGCTGCAAAACGTGTCCTTACATATGACATAAAAGTAATTAGAGAGAATAAGAAATGCATACGCATACAAGTACCAAAAAGAAAGAAAAAAAAAAAAGGTAATTAATTACAGCTCTAAACATTGGCTTCAACTAAAAAAAAAAAAGAGGTAATTGATTATTATTATTATTACTTTTTTTTTTCTAAAAGGAGAAGAAAAGGGAAGAAGAACCCAAGCCCAAGTGTACAAAACCACGAATGAGGACAGGTTTACAACTCCCAGTGTTCGTTGGAGTTTTGGGTCTGTTCCTGCCCTAAAAACAGTGATTAAATTCCATGAATGCATTATATGCATAATGTTAAAAGATAATAAAAACATCTTTTAAGAATGATTTGTAGATTTTGTGGGACAATTTACAAAGGTCCTCTCGGTAATTGTAACAACCCCCCCCCCCCCCCCCCCCCCCCCCCCCCCCCTAAACCAGAAATATAGGCCACCCGACCACACCACCTCACCTCTAAATATTCCATGCCTCTCTCTCACGCACCTTCATTACACAGAAGCCCCCCTCTCTCTCTCTCTCTCTCTCTCTAAATTCTAAAACTCCGTTACCTATATTATATACACTACTATGTGACTATGTCCCTCTAAACCCTTCTCTCTTTCTCTTTGTGTGTCTCTTTGAATCTCATCCAATTTTGATTCTTTTTCTCTTCCACTACTTTACCACCTTTCTTGTCTCTAATGGGTTCCATTTCTCATTCACAATTTCCTCCAAAAATCACGGTTTTCTGAGATAAATTCCTTTATTTGATTAGTACCCACATTCCATTTTGAGCTTCTTTTTTTTTTTTTTTTTTTTCTTTTCCACTAATGGGTTTCTTTTTCCACGCTTGAAACCATGGTTAATTTTCTGGGAAATTAAAATCTTCATGGAAGGAAATTCAATTCCAAACCCAAAGGAATTGAGAATTTCTGTTCTTATTCTGCCTTTGTGTTGTTTTACCGTAAACATGAGTTTTCCCGTGGATTCGTTTTCCAACTTATTGTCACCAATTTCCTCAAATCCTCTTTTCTCAAGCATTGTCAGTTTCTACACTCTGATTATCCTCTATTTCCCACACCTTTTCCTGAGAATTGCTTTCTCGCCTGTACTTATTCTTACTGGAATTCTTCTTTTCACTTTACTCCGTCTCGGTGCTGCTCAGAGATTGTTGGAAAATGAAAAATTCACGGATTACACGTTGCATGTCCAAACAGGCCCTCCAGAAGAAAGCAAAACCAAAAGCCAAAGCCAAATTAGCGAGCCGGAAAAAATGGAACAGGTCACGTGCCGATCCGAAACAGAGTCCGAAACCAAAACGGATCATCCCGACCCGATCACGTGCTTCGAGGTCTCGTTCTCGTTCGTGGAATGGAATGTGAGAGCACCGTTGGAAGTCATATACGAAGAGCGCGAAGGCGAGGAGGTAGAGGAGGATCGGAAAGACGATTATTCGGATCCAAACCCGACCCGACAATTTGGCCTCGAGAGGTCCTCTTCGTTGTCATTGTACTACCCGGAATCCGATTCGGATGACTCGTCGGACGACAGTGATCTCGGGGATTTTCCGGTGATCGGAGAATGGTCCTCGCCGGAGAGCGCTTGCTTGGCGTGGGAGGAGGAGGATAGAGAGGGCTTGATCGAGATTGCTTTGGATCATGGAGATAAGAAATGTTCGGGTTCGGATTTGGATTTGGGTTTTCATGTAGAGGAGGAGAATTTGATTGAGATTGATATTGATATTTCTCCAACGAGAAACGAGGAATTTTCGGCGAGAAATTGAGGTTTTCCCGATGAGGTTAGGTACAGTTAATGTGGATGGATTAACGAATTAATTAATCAGAGTTTTGGGTTTTGCGTTTTTTGGGGTTTTGGGTTTGGAATGTTCTTTCCTTTTTTCGATGGCTTCGGTTTACCGTTGTGTTTATTCTTAATAGCCAAATGTGGAAGTATAATTAAGCACAAATCCAAAGATTTAAATGGGTTTGCTTGGAATGACTAATTTACCCTTATCTTTTTTCTCTTTTTAAATTTTTATATAATATACAATTTCATTTGTATCCCATAGTTTCAAATTAATTTTTTTTTTAATAGAAAAAATTGCATTGTGCTTCATTAGTTTCAAGTCGAATCTAGAAATTTAATTTCAAAATTAAATCGTTTAACCCCTCAATTAAGACTCAAATCTTAATCTAGAAAATTTTAAATGATTTTAAAAATATAGATTTTCATTTGAAACTAACAAAACTAGGAAATTTATTTCATAAGTCTTAAACTTCAAGGTGTAATTTGCCCTTAAAATTCAAGAAGTAATTTGAAACTTTAAAAAGAATAGGATTTAGTTAAAATTGCACTTAAAATATAAGGTTAAAGAATTTTTCTATTAATATAGGATCAAAGAGTTTCGTATGGACACATGGCAGGATGGTGATAGCAAGGTAAGGTGTTACATTTGGTTCAAAAGTGAACTTAATGAAAGGGCATGTGATATACTGTGAGAAGTTCGTGAACACATTACTTGCAGTGATAGGGATTTGACATACAAAAGCATTAAAATCTAGTGTAAAGGTCGTGATCAATTTAGGTCTAGGATCCTAGGTCATTTTTATCCTTTTTCAAATTCATGTTTCCAACTAGTTGCCTTTTGGAAAGAAGTTGAGTCATCCTCACTTCATTCATACCTTTTTGGCCAAAGATCTTTTCCATTCAAATGTTCACTTTCAAAAGAAGTTGATCTTTCCTCACTCCATTGCATAATTGATGCAAATTTATATATAAATAACGCTAATTCTTAAGACTGGTAAATGTTTTACTAAAAATTATGGCAAAATATGTTCGTAAGTCTCAATTCCCATCACTTTAATAAATGAATTTTTGTGCCAAAAAAATAAAAGAATTTGTGTGATTTTCTTCCTAAATTTTGCTAGAAACTTTCTTAGAGAAATTTCCACAACAATCTAAATTTATGTTTGATTTAGTAATATTATTATAGCTTAGCAATTTGACGATTGAAAAAAAAAAAAAAATCTAATATTTTAAACTCTTACTAGTTTTCCCATTCAACATTTTATTTTCTTTTCACACTACTTTCTCCTGTGTAAGCTCTTATTCAAGTAAATGTCAATCTTTCACTAATTTAATTTAAAAAACTATTATTCTTTTTGTGATCCGTATCAATATTCCAAAAAGTTTTAAGAATTCAATTGTAACAAATAGAACCCAATACAAGGTTAACTATCTCCTAAAGATATGAAAAAGATTTAAAAAATAAATAAATAAAAAAAGGGAAGGACAATAAAGGTGGAAACATCAACATGGGGTTTTGGAAATGAACTTGATTGGATTTATGCCAAAATAATTTATTGAAGAACATGGCGCATGACTCTATGTTAAATCGCAATAAAAGGAGATGAACTTGATTGGTTGCAAAAATGACTTCATGAAAACAATGGAGTATTTTGAATCCCAAATAGAGGACAGGGGAGATTGCAATTTGCAATGTCATTTCTGAATTCTGGAATCCATTTTCCACATACGAAAATAGTTGGTAACCTGCCTACATCATTTGAAACCCCCCATTCATTAATTTTCGATGAGAACAAAACAGTGGTCAGTGGCAAATAAGACTTTAAATAATAAAAAAATTGAGCCTTTAAAAGTATGACTGTGATGTCAATCTAAAAACAGCTCTGCTCTATGGCTATCTTAAACAGTTTCACGAGGAAATTATTGGCCCAATCAATAATGATAGTGAAGGAAACTTAATTGGGTGACTCTCTTCCCACATCCTTAAATGCAACTGTTGCATTCAAATTCAGGCCAACAAAGATGTATTCAGCAGCATGCTTTCTCTTCCATGTGAGGAAACAGTTTGCTAAATAGAACAACTTTCCTAGGCCTTTCCATCCCCCATTTATGAATCAACCATCTATATTCCGAGGATTCATTTACCTCGAGTCCAACATCCTGACACTTTCATTTGGACTTCATCTTCAAGTGGTAAGTTTTCCTCTATATTAGCCTATTGGGTTTGACTAAGAAAGTCGCTTATCCACAAAAGGTCCTATATGGAGTCTTGATTAGAACATGTTTGGATATCAACGAGCTGAACTGAGTATTAAAAATTCATCAACAAACTTAATTACATGTTCAAATTTAGTTATTTATTTATTTTTGTCAAACAAGCTTAGGCTTGTTCATGAGCTACTTCATTATCTTATTCTTTTCTCATATATTATAAAAACCATGATTAAAAGTTTTTACACCTTCACAAACTTATGCATATAATTAATAACTACATTATAATTTTTATTTATACGAGTTAATTAGATAAAATAATTTTCATTTATGTTGATGATATAAAATATATATTATTTTAATGAGTTGGATAGGAAAATAAAAGTGTCGATGTTAAGTATGTTGTAAAATAGTATGATATAACAAATAAAGTAGCTTTTGAGATGATATAATGAAATTTGTTAAAGAAACCAAATATGAATGCTCTAAAATCTTATGAACTAATAGTGTGATGGATGGAATTTAGGATCTCTAGGTTTACGTTATGTCTTTCAAGTTTATTGAGCCTACTACTCAAGTGTCTCCAAAAGATACATGAGACCATGTACTTGTTAGAGGCCCACTATGTAAGTACAAGAGATATTTTCTTCATAGAGAGGATGTTATCTATCTTCTAGGTAGGTATGTTGAGCACGAAAAAAACTTAGGTGCTTCGAGATCAATGCTCCTGGAGCATGTAAGAATTGCTCGTTGAGCACATCTTCATTGAATGTCCTAGAGCTCAAATGATTTGGTCCAACTCCCCATGGACAATAAAGTTTCCTTTAATGAACTTCTCAAACACATATGAAATGCCACTTAATGCTTTTTTCACTCTCAACCTGTCACATGAGGACTACATGAATTTTCTTGTGTTCGTGGTTGTTTGTTGTGATTCACTTTATATGGCTTGAAACAAACAACTTTAAGGAGCCAAGAATCATTGATCTTTTGGCTTTTACTCACACAAGATGATATGGGAAGTTGTGAGCTACACGCTACGCTATCTGAGTTTTATCTTTTATGTCACAGAAGTCCCCTACTCCCCTGGCCCTAGGCAACTATTAAAATTAAAATTGACTCAACAGTCAGGTCAGACCATGTTTATCTCACTGGGTGATTCTTTATGAGTAAAATCTCTAGCTGCTCTTTTTGCCATTTCCAAACCTAAAGATGTCGATTATACGCATGGAAGTGGATGCTTAAATGTTGCCCATCCTCTCCATTGCTTAATTGTAGAGCCTCACTGGTCAGTCGATATATAGTGTCCATTATAGCAAATATTAGATTTTAAGGGCTTCGTTATCCTTTTGTAGGTTTTTCTTAAGAATAAATTTTTTCTCCAAATTACTTTGAAAATAAAATTTTCAAACTTCTCATATATTTATTTTTTGAGTATGAATTTTGAAAATCTAGCTGTTAAATTTCATGTTTTTTATGTTCTTAATATGTATATTAAATTTCATTCAAATCAGATGCTATTTACTATTTGATCAATAAACTTACTTTTGATACACAATTTTATATCACAAAAATTTGAATTTTTAACATTTGTTTGATGATATAGCAATTGATTTTTGATCTTCTTGAAATTTTGTAAGCATAAAGGATACAATAAGAGCATGCAATCCAATATTAGATTTTCAAAATTAACACTCATGAATGTAAAAATATATGAGAAGTTTGAAGGAACTTTGTTCTTTTTGTTAATAGGTATATTTGTGCATCCATTAAAAAGGAATTTAATGTGCCCCACTGCATTGGGAAGCAACAGATGTAAATAAATAAATACTCCATTAATCGACTCGTGTGCAACTCTCAAAATAACTGATCAATTATAATAAAAAAATTCAACCTTAACTAATGCCTTGAGTCTTTGGTTGACTAGACCATTGTTCTTTTGTTCTTAAGTTTGGAGAGGCGAATGTAGTTAGCACATGTTCATAACTAGATGGGCCGTCTTTAGTAATAGTATGGGAAAGATCCTCATCTCCTCTAGTCCTAATTTTTACTCTAGGCTTCAGGAGAGAGCTTGTCTTCGTTCCCTCTATATGTGATTTCTTTGGTTTTTTTCCTTTCTTTTATGACAAGTATTTTTTAGGGTCAAACAAAACAAAAAACAAGAAGAAGATCTGAAGAGGAAGAAGGTATTTGCACACTTGAACATGTTGGGCTTGGTTTGGAAGGCTCAAGGAATGATTGTTCGAATTATGTTTTTGTACCCGTTTTAGGAGAGACGGCCTTAAAGCATTCACAACGAGCTCAACAACTAATTTATTTTTTTCCAAATTTTAATGAGCAAAAACTCTTTTTCCGGTCTCCAACGAACTCAACAACAGTGTTGAGTACTTCAGCAAAGCTAAATATTTTTCTCACATTTTATTATTATTTAATAGTAATTGACGGGAATGACGACTCTACATCACGCTGACGAAGATAACATTACTGACGGGAGAATCATCCATGACGAAGTTATCAGAAACAACGAAGGAAGCCATCATCACTGACGAAGGCAGAGAGTTATTCAATGCGATCAATCAATGATCCGAGCAGTTACCAAATCGACCAAGAAGACCGTTGGAGGGCCTATTAAAAGTCTCATTACTGGCCAGGTGCGTTACAAAAGAAAGCATTAACAGCCTCAACGGCTAGCCCTTATGGCCTCAGGTATAAAACTTTCACACAACCAACAGAAGCACATATATGCAAAAATACTCTGAAACTATCTTTTATTTCTGTATTGTGTTTAACTGTGATCCTAACTTTGGCATCGGAGACTTTGTGGCAGGCGCCACACCGGTGTCCCTCGTCGAGCAAACCTTCACATTCCACGAGTGATTCCATCTGCTCACTCACTGACGGATTTGTGTTCCATCAGTTTGGCGCCGTCTGTGGGGACGAGTTTTCAGATTTACATTTGAAAACGGAGTTTCCATCAATTCACCATATCCAGATGGAATCCAACCCAGATTCAACGGCCTTGGCCCAGCAAGTTCAAGCCCTGGCAGCCACCATTGAGGAACTCACCAAGCAGAACCAGGAAATGAAGCTGCGGCTCCAACAGGTTCAACAAGCTCAACAGGAAGAAAACCGGTCCAAGGGTAACACGGAGGGAGAGGGGGATAGCCAACAGAGGGATAGCCAACAGAGGGAAACCCCCCGGAGACCAACTACTCCGGACGAACAGAACTCAGATCTTCTTCGGGAAATGAGGAAAGAGATGGACGAACTAAGGAGCGCTATCAAGGAAAAGACAGACCGGAGTGTAGACAAGATGGTAAGGGCTACAGATTCGCCCTTCACTGCAGCGGTACTTGATTGCCCCGTCAGGATCATCTTAATACCTTTAAGACGACTCTGGGCCTTCAACAACCACCTGACGAGATATTATGCCGTTCCTTCCCTACGACTCTCAAAGGAGCTGCAAGAGAGTGGTTTACTAAGTTGCCAAACTCGTCCATAGACAACTTCGATCAGCTAAGTAGTGCTTTCCTGCGTCACTTCATAGGGGGACAACGCCCAAGGAGACCAGTAGATTACTTACTCACCGTAAGACAGGGAGAGAAGGAGACTCTGAGGTCATATGTCAAGCGATTCACCCGGGAAACTCTGGAGGTGGACGAAGCTGATGACAAAGTGCAACTGACGACCTTCAAGGCAGGGTTGAAATCCAGAGACCTTGTAGCCTCTCTTGCCAAAAACCCCCCGAAAACAATGGCCGAGATGCTCCTGAAGGCCCAAAAATACATGAACGCGGAAGACGCTCTAGCTGCCATAAAAGATACCGAGAGGCTAGGAGATAAGTCCAAGAGGGAAGACGACCGCAGAGGGCAAAAGAGAGACAGACCAGAACGTCGGAACAGTGACGGGAATAGAAGGAGAGATGAAAAAAATCCTCGTCAGGTAAAATTTACTCCTTTGGTTATGCCTGTTGACAAGATTTTCACGCAGATCAAGGACGAGCATTATCTCAAATGGCCCAGGCCATTACACTCGTCCCCCAACGTACGTGACAAGAACAAGTATTGCCGGTTCCACAGAGACCACGGCCACAACACAGAAGATTGCAGAGACCTGAAGGAACAAATAGAGGAGTTAATACGGAAAGGAAAGTTGCAGAAATATGTAAAAAAAAGGAGAATATAGCAAGTTCAGAGACGACAACAGGACCCAAAAGGAATCCTTAACTCGGGATGACGACTATACATCTCAACCTCCACGCAAAGTGATCGGGGAGATAAACACGATCACGGGAGGACCATTCTCAGGAGGGTCATTCAGATCGCTTAGAAAAGCATACCACAGACAGGTAAACAGCATCCACGCCATCCTCCGTCCAAGTACCAACGAACATACCAAGATATGTCCTTTAATGAAGGAGACACCAGGGGAGTGAAACAGCCTCACAACGATCCCCTGGTCATAGTGCTGAATATAGAAGGGTTCAATACCAGAAGGATCCTTGTTGATAACGGAAGCTCAGCGGATATCATCTACCTCCCAGCCTTCCAGCAGTTGAAGTTAGATCCAAAAAGGCTCCGTCCTTTTGACGCTCCGCTTGTCAGTTTCAGTGGAGACAGGGTCTACCCCAGGGGTATAGTGACTCTGACGGTGACAGCAGGGACCTATCCGTTGCAGCTGACCAAACAAGTAGATTTCCTGGTTGTAGATTGCCCCTCGTCCTACAATGTCATCATTGGGAGGCCTACCCTAAACAAGTGGAAGGCAGCAACGTCCACATACTGTTTGAAGGTGAAATTCCCAACAGACGATGGTGTAGGTGAAGTGAAGGGTGATCAGGTCCTGGCAAGGGAGTGCTACCAGGCCGTACTGGCAAGAAAGGAGAACCACACGTGGACGATAGAAGAAAAAGAGGAAGACGGAGTGGAGATCCTGGAAGCAGTGGAGTTGGTAGAAGGAAATGCGGACAGGACAACCAGGATAGGGACGACGCTAAGCCCTGAGATGAGAGCGAGACTCATAAAGTTCCTTAAAGGGAATCTTGATGTCTTTGCATGGAGTCACGAGGACATGCCAGACATATCTCCAGAGATCATCCAGCATAGACTGAATGTGGACGCCAACAGGAAGCCCGTTCAGCAACGACGAAGAACTTTCGCTCCAGAACGAGATCAGGCAGTAGCAGAAAAGGTAACCAAACTCTTGACGGCTGGGTTCATCCGGGAGGTATACTACCCAGAATGGCTCGCCAACGTCGTCTTGGTAAAGAAACCAAATGGAAAGTGGAGAATGTGTGTAGACTTCACTGACCTGAATAAAGCATGCCCAAAGGACAGCTTCCCTCTGCCAAGGATAGACCAGCTCGTGGACTCTACCGCTGGACACAAGTTGTTGACGTTCATGGACGCATTCTCAGGGTACAACCAGATAAAGATGGCTGAAGAAGACCAGGAGAAGACCGCCTTCATCACCAGCCAGGGACTTTATTGTTACAAGGTGATGCCTTTTGGGTTGAAAAATGCTGGAGCTACATATCAGAGGATGGTAAACAAAATGTTCAACCAACAAATTGGCAGAAACATGGAGGTATACGTAGACGATATGCTTGTCAAGAGTAAGGAAGAGCTTGCACATCTGAACGACCTGGAGGAGACTTTCGCAACCCTGAGAAAACACCAGATGAAGTTGAATCCAAACAAATGTGTTTTTGGGGTAGCCTCGGGAAAATTCTTGGGATTCATGGTGTCCCAGAGAGGAATAGAAGCCAATCCAGAAAAAGTACAAGCTATCATTGACATGGCCCCACCCAAGACCGTCAAGGATGTACAAAAACTTACAGGAAGGATAGCAGCTCTAAATAGGTTCGTCTCTAGGGCCACAGACAAATGCCTGCCCTTTTTCAAAACCCTCAAGCAAGCTTTCGTTTGGACCGACGAATGCGAAGCAGCGTTCCAAGAGCTGAAGCGATATCTGAGCAGTCCACCTCTCCTGAGCCCGTCCAAAGGAGGGGAGAACCTATACTTGTACCTGGCGGTGTCAGCCTCGGCAGTCAGCGCAGCCTTGATTAGAGAAGAAGGCAAAAAGCAACTCCCGGTGTACTACGTCAGTCAGGCCTTTCAAGGAGCTGAGTTCAGATACCCAAGGATTGAAAAGATTGCGTTCGCGCTTATAGTAGCCTCGCGCAAGCTCAGGCCGTATTTCCAGTCAAATCCTATCCTTGTGATGACGGATCAGCCAATTAAGAAATCAATGAACAGACCAGAAGCAGCAGGGAGAATGGTCCAATGGGCAATCGAACTCAGCCAATTTGACATCGAGTACCATCCAAGAGCAGCCATCAAGGCACAAGCTCTGGCTGACTTCATCGCCGAATTCACTCTTCCAGACGAAGAAGGAACTACAGACGAAGTTGATAAATGGATAATACAGACAGATGGTTCGTCGGCCCAAAAGAGGGGGGGAGTAGGGGTCGTCATAACTACCCCCGAGGGAGAAGTGATGAAGTATGGAGTTCAACTGGAATTCCCAGCCACTAATAATGAAGCCGAATATGAAGGAATATTGACGGGCTTGAGGCTTGGAAAAGCTCTTGGTGCCAAAAATTTGCTGGTCCAGAGTGATTCAAAGCTGGTAATCGGACAGATCAGTGGAGAGTACGAGGCAAAGGAGGAAAGGATGCAGAAATACCTTAAACTGACGAGGTAATTGACTCAGGAGTTCGACACAGTGGATTTCGTCCAGATACCAAGAAACCAGAATATTGAAGCTGACGAAGTGTCGAAACTAGCGTACTCAGAATCAGGAATGACAAGCACAGACGTGGCAATAGAAATTCAGAAATGCTCAAGTATTGAAGAGGTGGCAGTGCTCACCACCCAGAGCACAAACACCTGGATGACGCCCTTAATATCCTTCCTCCGAGACGGACACTTACCTCAGAATACTGACGAAGCCAGAAAGGTCAGAAAGAGAGCGGCTAGGTTCACGATCCTAAATGACGTCTTGTACAAGAGAGGCTTCTCTATGCCCTACCTGAAGTGCGTCGACGAGGACGAGGCCAAATACATCCTAGAAGAAGTACACGGAGGAGTCTGTGGCGACCATGCCGGCCCCAGATCCCTAGTAAACAAGGTGATAAGAGCGGGGTACTTTTGGCCAACCATGCAGGGGGATGCTGCTAACCTCGTCAGAAGATGCAACAGATGCCAGCGGTACGGGAATGTACAACGGCTTCCAGCAGAGAAGATGACGACCATATCCTCCCCATGGCCATTCGCGCAATGGGGAATCGACATCGTCGGTCCTCTGCCCCAAGGTAAAGGTCAGGTAAAATTCCTTCTAGTTGCTATTGACTATTTCACAAAATGGGTTGAAGCAGAGGCCCTAGCAACCATCACTGAGGCTCGGATCCGGAGCTTCGTGTGGAAAAACATTATCTGCAGGTTCGGGATCCCTTTGACGATCATATCTGATAATGGGAAGCAGTTCGATAGCCAAGGCTTCAGAGAGTTCTGCTCGGACCTCGGGATCAAGAATCAGTTCTCATCCCCGGGACACCCCCAGGCAAATGGACAGACGGAAGTAACAAACAGGACGTTGCTCAAGATAATCAAAACCAAGCTGGACGAAGCAAAAGGTGCCTGGCCAGAAGAACTGCCTAGTGTCTTGTGGGCATACAGGACTACAGCCAGAACCCCGACAGGAGAGACACCCTTCAGGCTTACCTACGGCTCAGAAGCAGTGATCCCAGTGGAAGTTGGAGTAACAAGCATCAGGCGAGGAGCTTTCAGAGAGGGACTCAATGACGAGGGACTGCGTTTCAACCTGGATTGCTTGGATGAAATAAGAGACAATGCGTCCAGCAGAATGACAAAGTATCAAAAGAAAATGGCCGAGTATTACAATAAGAGGGTCAAACTCAGGCGTCTGGCCATAGGGGACCTCGTCCTTCGCAAAGTCACTATAGCTACTAAAGACCATACTCAAGGGAAGCTAGGCCCTACATGGGAAGGGCCATATCGCGTCGTTCATTACTCTAGGCAAGGGAGTTACCATCTGGAAACTCTGGACGGACGAAAGCTCCCTCGTCCTTGGAACATTGAGCATTTAAAGAAATACCACGAGTAAATGTAACACACGAATGCACTCGTTACTGAAGTTAATAAAAGTATTATTCATTCAATGTTTTTGCGCAGGCAGTACAGGTCGACCATGAGGCCTATAAATCATTAAGTAACAAGATTCCGCCTTGACGGATGTAAGTTACTGACGACCATAATACTATGGTTAAAAGACTAAGTAACAAGATTCCGCCTTGACGGATGTAAGTTACTGACGACCATAATACTATGGTTAAAAGACTAAGTAACAAGATTCCGCCTTGACGGATGTAAGTTACCGACGACCATAATACTATGGTTAAAAACTAAGTAACAAGATTCCGCCTTGACGGATGTAAGTTACCGACGACCATAATACTATGGTTAAAAGACTAAGTAATAAGATTCCGCCTTGACGGATGTAAGTTACTGACGACCCTAATAATGAGGTTAAAAGACCAAGTGACAAGAGTCCGCCTGGACGGACGTAAGTCAAATGGCAGAAGTCAGTTCACGGAAGAGCACAGTGCATTAAATCAACAACTAATTAACAAAGCACAAAAAGTACAGACGGATGTAAACCAGCCAGAAGAAAAGTAAGTACGCTTCATTCCAGCCCATAAACACTGGGCCAATATCATTGTTTTCAAAATAAAGTAGATTGTTTTGAAATTAAATTTACATAAAGAAAGGCCCAAAACAAGACGGGCACCCACAACAAAACAAAAAATTCTTCTAAGTATGAAAAGTCAAGCATCAGCTGTGCCTTCACTGGCCGGCACGTCAGCAACAGGCTCGGGAGCATCATCACCAGGAGCAGAAGACGAAGCCGCCTCCTCCAGAGCCATCTCCTTATCCACTTCCTCCAAATCCAGGCTCTCTAGGTTGACTCCAGAAGGATGCTTGATCATGTACCTCCGGAGAAGCTCAAAACCTTTAAAATACCAACTGAAGAGCACGGTGTTGTACTCGTCAGTGATCTGGAAAGCCTCCACAGATCAAGCAGCGATGGTCACCAGTTTCTCCTTGGCTGCCAGAAGCTGCTCGTCCTTCTCAAGAGTCAACCCGCGCTTAACTCTGAGGTCGCCCTCCAACACCTTGACCTTCTCCTTCAACGTTGTTGCCTCGTCCATGGAAGTGATCAGGTTCGTCCTCAGGTCAGAGTTCTCCTTCTCCAGAGCCTCCATCCGAGTTGCCAAAGATGCCACCTTGGCCCCTTGAGTGAGATACTCAGCAGTGATATGGATACTCTCTCCCAACACCTGGAGGGAATTATGAAGTCGTCTATAAAAAAAAAAAAATAATAAAAAATAAAAAAATGATGATAAAGAGAGAAGAACCCCACACCTGGACAAGTTTGTGGACGTGACGAGAGGCCACATTGTTTAAGGATAGGTCAGAAAGAGCCTTCAAGTCCGATGAAGTAACGACCTCGTGAGCTCTTTCTACGGCCAGAGACTCGTCATCCCATATTGTGGATGAACGAGTACCCGTTTTCTCCTTCCCTTTGCCAGACACACGCGGCCTTTTGGAGCCGGGAGTAGGAATCTCTTCTATTGAAACGGCCGGGGAGGCAGTCCTCGTCGTCTCAAAAGCTATTGAAGGAACGATGCTGAGCGGGATGGAAGCAGGACCCTTCCCGGTGACTCGCACAGTCTTCTTTCCCAAATTGGACAGGGGTTCGTCCTTCTTTGACCTCATCTTTGCATACATGTCCTTGTTGAACTTTGTCGTCATCTCTGCAAGAAGAAAGTGTGTCAAAAAAATTGCTTAAGTATACATAAGGGGAATCAGCATTGACGAAGTTATACATAAGGGGAATCAGCATTGACGAAGTTAAAACTTACTCTTTTTGCCTTCAATGCCAAGCTGACGGAGAACGAAAGGAGATGGGTCAGGACCAAGGTTGTAAAACGCAAGAGATCGAGGGTCAACCAGCTCGTCCCAGCTCTCAATCGTCTCAGCGTACCCGATGGCGGTCTCTATGCGTTCCTTATATCGTCTCTTCAGCCCAGGCCGTCTCTTAACTATACCAAACAAAGAAACAAAGAAGTCAGCAAGACCAGAACTTCAAAATTGGCAAGATTGAAACAACGGGGAGAAATACTGACGCACCTAAGGTCGGGGTTCCCCACCGACGGAGCAACCTCGGGATATCACCCCAATCACTGCTAGATTGGGTCTCGAAGTCGTCCCCAGACACAAAGAAAAAGCGCGACTTCCAATACCTGAATGACGAGGGCAATCCCTTGATGATCCTAATCTTTCTCTCCCAAGGTACTAATTCGTAATACCCCCACTCTTTAGACTCTTTCAAACGATACAGGTAGGTGAGCTCACCTATCCTGATCATATCCCCGTTGGAGGCCAACCATATTTGCATACAGTTGATGACGATCCTCCACGAGTTTGGCATGAGCTGTCCAGGGGCTATACCAAAATGATCTAAAAGTTCCATCAGGAACGGGTGGACGGGGAACCTAAGCCCACAGGTGAAGGCTGACTCATAAAAGCATATTTCGCCGGGAAAGAAGTGACAAGCCCTATCTTCTTCCCTAGGACGACGAACACGAACCCTAGACGGAAATTGAAACCTATCCTTAAATCTATTCACGGTCTCGTCATCCAGACCACAAATCTCCCTAAGGGCATAAAAAGCCCTAACCTCTCGAGAACCAGAGACGGCGGTATCTCCTTCAGCCGGGCCACCACTGGACGATAGCCCAGTCTCGAGGTCACTAGACCTAACCTCAGACATTAATCTTCTCCCTCCTAAACCCTCAAACCAATTTAGCGATTGACGAAGCAACGGCAACAAATCACTCAAAACGACGCCCAGACTATTGCCTTCGTACACAAAATTTTCTAAAAAAGGGTAAGTACCCAAAGACCCCCCTAGACGCGCAAAAAGGAAGGAGATCGACGGGCAAGCTATCCTAACCTCTAAGCTATCAACCATGGAAAATACAGAAATCAAAAGGAAAACAAGGTACGAAACTGAAACCCCAAAAGAAAAACAAAAGCCAACACCAGAATAGAAGCGAAAAGGGAATAGCAAATCAGAAATTATACAGTAAAAGAAGAAAAAGAAGAAAGAAAAAGGAAAGAAGAACGTACCTCCAATGGCGGAACGGCAGAAGCAGCGCAAGGCAAATCGGAGAAGAAAGGAAGCCTCAAAATATTCAGAGTATCACTAAAAAATTGGTTTGCTTTTGCTCTCTGAGAAAAAAACGAAAAGTTGAAAAGGAGAAGTTTTAAATGTGGGCCAAAAACGATTGAAAAACCAGCGGGAAACCCAAGGGTCATGCCATTAATTCCACAGACCATCAAGCGCCACGTGGCCATGATTGCGTGTAGCGCCGCCACTAAGCATTAAAGGCGGAACAGAACCCCAAGAGTCACAAGAAAAACTTTTCATCTTCTGTGATCGTCATGACGGGTCACCGACGACCCCAGAACCTGGGGGGCAACTGACGGGAATGACGACTCTACATCACGCTGACGAAGATAACATTACTGACGGGAGAATCATCCATGACGAAGTTATCAGAAACAACGAAGGAAGCCATCATCACTGACGAAGGCAGAGAGTTATTCAATGCGATCAATCAATGATCCGAGCAGTTACCAAATCGACCATGAAGACCGTTGGAGGGCCTATTAAAAGTCTCATTACTGGCCAGGTGCGTTACAAAAGAAAGCATTAACAGCCTCAACGGCTAGCCCTTATGGCCTCAGGTATAAAACTTTCACACAACCAACAGAAGCACATATATGCAAAAATACTCTGAAACTATCTTTTATTTCTGTATTGTGTTTAACTGTGATCCTAACTTTGGCATCGGAGACTTTGTGGCAGGCGCCACACCGGTGTCCCTCGTCGAGCAAACCTTCACATTCCACGAGTGATTCCATCTGCTCACTCACTGACGGATTTGTGTTCCATCAGTAATAATAATAATATTATTTGGTTTTTTGCCACAGGGAAGGCTTGCAAAACTTTTAAAAATCATATACATAGGCCATCCTCAAGAGAATATTAACTCATATACATCACATATGGGCCATATTCTTGAAGCATATTTAGTTGGGCCTCATGTTAAAAGGAAGCATCTCATGGACATGTAATAGTTCCATAAGATCATTCTCTCACAAATCACAACATCAACATGGCACATATGTGAATTTCACATGCTACGAGAATTAACACATCAAAGTAAGACATCTCACATAGAAGAACCAAAATACAAGGCTCTTTCCAATGGAGGAGGAATGGGCAGCCTTGACCCATATACACCAAAATAATTACAAGCCAAGGCCCATCTGCCTATTTCATGGGCCACTACGTCTATTATAGCCGAAAGATATTATTATTATTATTATTATTATTATTATCTATATATATATATATATATATATATAAAACCGAAACTTTTGGAGCTCCCACAAATTTCCACATCAGCATAATATTTTTAAAAAAAACATAAAAAAAAAAAAAACGTAATAAAAGTTTTCTAAAACCTGATGCTCTGCCTTTCCCTTGCGCGAACCCAACTTTTTTCTGTCCAACGTCTCTTATGCTCTTTCATAAATTCTTAACTCTTCGACAACTTCAGAAGCCAGAAATACTTCCTTAGAATTATCCCAAATCTGCCAATCTGATGCTTCTCTTTTTGTGTCATGGTCTCTTCTCTTCTTCTACTTTGTTTCTTGTGAGCTTTGCAATACAATTTTTTCATTGTGGTCTCTGCGTGTTCCTCTGCTCTCGGTCTTCTTCGTTTTTTCTATCAGATCTTTCTCTGTTGGTTACCGCTTCTCTCTATTGGTTTTTGAGTTTTGCTTTGGGTTATCAAGTTATGAATGAAATAGGGAAGTTAATCAAAGAGCGGACAAAGGAGCTGAAAGTGAAAGAGAATGAATTTGAGTCTATTGATGGTTGCATTAAAGAGAGTTCAGAAAAAATTAAGTCAAAAAAGAAGATATTAGATTTGATAGAGAAGAAATTGATAGACCAGTCTAAAGAAGTTCAATCTAAGGAGAAGCAACTTGATTCATTCGAAGAATTGTATAGAAAATTTTGTGAAGATTTTGAGCTAAAACAGAGGGAGTATAATGCAATCTGAAGATCTATTGAAGAACTCAACGAGGAACTTGAATTTAAAGGAAATCAACTGAATTCTAGACATAATTTGATTAAAGAGTGTGACAAGGAGTTCAAATCAAAACAGGAAGAGCTTAGATCAATTCAGAAAGCAATTGTGGAATGCTTTAAGGAACAAAAATCAAAGGAGAAGGAACTTTATTTGGTAGAAAAGTCCATCAAAGAGTGCACTGATTCTCTTGAATCAAAGGAGAAGCAACTGAAATTTGTCCAAGAAACAGTGAATGGTGGGTTTGTAAATTTTGAAATGTAAGTACATATTGGAAGAGAACATGTGGAGGAGATAATATGAAGATTAAGAAAATAAATAAAACCTAAAAGCAACAAAGAATGAGTGGAGGTGAAAAAACGTTAGTTAAAAAAAAAAAAAAAAAAAAAAAAAAAAAAAAAAAAGAGGCTGTCAAATGTTAGGTGCTGCGGCACTTTCATTTTTATTTTATTTTTTATTTTATTTTATTTTTTTTTATGTTAGGTACTGCAGTACATGAGATGAGATACGTGTAACAAAAAAAATTGTCAGGGATATTACAAATTGGGTTTTACTAAAATATACTTTTAGGGTATATATTAGTAAACCATTTTAGAAAAATTTTTTAGTGAAAAATTAAGTAGCTTAAAGAAGTTGAGAAGAGGTTAAGAAAGGGAGGAAATACATTCTTGAAAAGCATTGAATAAAGCTTGAAGATGTAAGCACAATTGTATATTTATTCTATTTACTAGGTTTTTTGTAATACTTATTAAACCAAATGTAAGAGCACATTATGATTATAGCAATATATTACTTCATAATATTACATGTTTCATCTTATATTAGAACCAATTTAGCTTTCAATAATTGAAATTTGAGAAATGATTAAACCTGAACATGTTAACGTTTGATTTAATTTAAAACAATCCCGTGCATCGCACGGGTTAGCGACTAGTTATTATTATTATTATGTGATCAGTGATCACCCTTTATTAATAAAATTATTATGCCAAACAGCCAACAAAGGCTGCATTTTTTTTTTCCTTTTTCACTTTAAAATACTGAATGTCTCTATTATTTTAATGTTTAATGCCAAAGGTATGATTTATTGATTTTTAGGAAAAGTTTAACTCCAAATAAATTTGGAGTTATCTTCTTCCAACTCATTGTATGGTTAAGTATTTTATATTTTTAATTGGCCATATAACTTGTTAAAAAATACCCATGAATAAGCTTACAAATCGTCACATAGTAAATTGGAGGAGATTTCTCCAAACTAGTTTGAAACTAAAACTTTGTTCTAATTTTAAATATCATAAAAGAGAGTGCATCTCCCATATTCCATGCTAATTTCTAAGTGCAATTTAATTTATTTTAAAATTTCTATTAAAAAGGGAAAAGAGCGTGTTACATCATGTTTTTTTTTTTTTATGTGAAGTTACATCATGTTTCTATTTCTACGTATTCCACGCTAAATGTAATTTAATATTTCTATTAAAAAGGAAAAAGACTGTGATACATTATGTTTCTTTTTCCTTTTTTTTTTTTTTTTTTTTTTTTGAGAATCAAGACAATAAATATTATTAACTAGGCCACTCAAATTAGCCATGTATACAGAATTAAGGTCTGGTGGTATTTCTTCCATCCAGATTGACAAATCAGGGGTAGAAGATGCACTGCGTGCTAAGGCATGTGCTAGACTATTACAATTTCTCTTAACATGAGATAAACTAAGCGATGAAAATCGAGTCATGAGGACATGAGTGTCTGCAAGTAAATGACCATAGTGAGCCAGAGAATTGCCACCCTTTGCTAAGGAGTTAATCAAAACTTCAGAGTCTCCCTCAAGAGTGATGTTGTCAAAGCCAAGCTCAATTGTAAGCTCCAATGCTTTCCGTGCAGCCAAGACTTCCACCTCTATCATTGAACCGGGTAATGGTATTTGCTGAGTAAGAGAAGCCATGATCAATCCATGATCGTTACGGATCACAACTCCCAAGCCAGCAAGTTCGTCTTCTGCAAATATTGCGCCATCAAAATTGACTTTATAAGCATGTTGAACTGGTGCCTGCCAAGCCGTTACCTGGTGGGGTTGTGGTTGTTGAAAAGCAGCGTTGCAAGAAGCTCTCTCCAAGATTCAGTCTTGAGCAAAATCCACCACCTGACCGAGTGAGAGTGTAGGCTTGCCCAAGCGCAAATTATTCCTTCTATTCCATAGAGTCCATAGCACAGCAACAAAGAGGTCGGGTTCCTTATTACCTACAAAAATAAACTCAAATATATCAGTGAAAGAGGAGCACACCTGAAGCGTGCTGTGGTTCCATTAAGTTCGAGACCTCCAAACGGATTGCAAGGCTGCGCAACGGAACAAAGCATGAACCACATCCTCCTGGTGCAATTTACAAGCATCACAGCAGCCCTTAGTAATGACCTTTCTGTGAACTAGATTAGTCTTTGTTGGCAACGAATCCTTACAAGCCTTCCAAGCCAGGTGCTTGACTTTGTTTGGAACTTAAAGCCCCCAAATTTTCTTCCAAAGGGGTGTGAGCAATTGCCTGAGGTTCCAAGTAAGCCATGTTAAGTGCAATTTAATTTAATATAATATTTCAATTAAAAAGAAAAAAAAGAGCATGTCACATCATGTTTCTACTTCTATATATTCCAAGAATTTATCATCGGGAGAATTTGGGGCGTTCAGATTTGGAAAGGGCATGTTACATATTGTTTCGTATACGACAAGAATGTGTTAGGGCCATCTGGATCTTTGGCTGGAATATAAGATATTCATCATCATGTATTACTGTTAGACGTAGTAGTTAGAAGATCGAAACCATATTGTAAACATGCTTGTGCTGATGTACTTTGCTTTTTATTGTAAATTTGACTATAAAAGTTACTTAAAAGGTTGCATTAAAGGGCTTTTTTTTTTTTTTTTTTAAATTTTTTTTTATCACATTAGAGTGTAGTTTGGTGGTAGGGATTTTCGAATTGCTTCACTTGGTGAGCAGTTCGAACAGTAACTCCAATAAAGTCTCGGTAGTACACATTATATTATCTATTGCATGTGGTCACGTGACATGAGATCGAAAAGTCCACACTAAAAACCCTTTTTTATTTAAAAAAAAAAATCTTTTTTAAAATACCAGTTGATATTGTGAGTTGAAACACAAGTAGCAACAAACTTTTTTCGGTTGAACAATATAAAGCATCAACTATCAACCAAAGAAAAAAATATGAATACTTTTTAACTTAAAATAAAAAAATAAAAAAATAATATACCACTAATATATAATAATCAAGCAATTCTTGATTATTTATTAGGTGAAATTTTCACCTAATAAATAATCAAGAATTGTGCTCCAAGTTAAGGGCCATGTGTGGAAAATGGAAATGTCAAATATACAAGGCAGGACCAGGCTGTCTAGACACCAGAATCTGACCCAACAGAGTAGCATTCTTCCAGAAATCAAGGCCAGAAAATTCCTAGCAATTCAAGTCAGCATTGTACCGCATGATTCTGCTTCTCCAATATTATGGCATTCATAAATCATAAAATGTCCAACTTGGCTTCTGATGTCAAGGTACGTACGTAACATCCATTCAATACAGCCTCCCATTCCCACTTGCTTTTCTTCACATTCTCAGTCAAAAGACTCAAAACTCCTTTTTCCCATCTATGACAATGATTGTTTGTTATTTATGCATTGGCGGAGGTATTGTGCAAATCAGCTTCCTTCAACCATTCAAATTAGTTAGTTAGGCACGTTTTCAAACAATTTAGAAAACTAACATCTCGAGTTTTTGAAACTCGAGATCCATATTAGAACTCGAGTCTGAAAGACTCGCTTTATATCTCAAGTCTTTTCATGCAAAAAAAATTTAACCTATAGTGGCGTTTTTAAGACTTACAGTGACGTTTTAAAACCCTATAGCGACGTTTTCCTGCAAAAAAATTTTTTATAAGTACAGGCTTAAGGAGTCCTATAGTGGCGTTTTTAAGCCCTATAGTGACGTTTTATAGACCTATAGCGGCGTTTTTTGCAATTTATGAAAATCGAGTCTCTAAAACTCGATTTTCAGCGCAATTTTTTTTCACCAAATCGAGACTTAAAAACTCGAGTTCCATCTGGAACTCGAGTTTTAGATACTCGAGATGTTATTTTTCAAAATTGTTTTGAAATATGACAATTAACTAAATTGTTTAATATTTATTGTTATTTTAAAAAAAAATTCTGCATTGGCGTTAGAAGTAAGGTTTTAAAGAAAAAGTTGAGTTAGAAGCTTTATTCTTTTAACTCATGACTACCTTTTAATTTATAAGGCTATTTATTTTTATATTTAAACAAGACATGTAACCTTATTAACAAAATCATGTGACTAAAACTACACATATATGATCTTTTCAATTGTCACATGGTGATGTGGAAGAAGATAACTTTAAACTAGTTTGAAGCTAAACCTTTTCCAAGTTTTAGTTGAAAAGTTTGTGTAATATATAGTTTTAATTGAAAAACTCTTTAACTTTTGAGTGAACCGATCTGGAACTATTTTTTTCCAACCTATTATGCAGTGATTTATAAGATTGTCCATGTTTATTATTTAGTTAAAAAAGATTACTTCACATATATCATTAAAAAATCCGTGTCATTAAAGCTAAATTGAATAGTCTATTCAATCACCACATAAAAACTTTAGCTCTTTAATTTCCAAAAGTTTGGTAATTAGACAAAGCTTGACTTCAAAGTTCAAACATGTTTGGAGCCTTGGGTTCCACTTCCAATTAATAACCAATAGGAATATGATATTTGTTCTTATTATCTGCAATGACAAAATTTAGCTATAAAATTAGTTGTACCCTAAATCTACAACCTTACTCAATATATTTTTATTAGTTGTGAATTTTGACAAATTTACCATTGGATTACATCTTCTTCCTATATCCTCCATACTTGCAAAATTTATAGAAATTTAAAGATCAATAACTATTTTATCAATAAATTGTTTAAATTGTAACTTTTATAGTTTAAAATTATACATAAAATATAAACTTATAGATCATATATTAAATAATATCCGATTGACACAAAATTTGATATGTATTTTAAGAATTAAGAACGCAAAGTATATGCAATTCAACGGTTAGATTTTCAAAATATGTAGTAATATTTATTTTATTAAGTAAGGTTGTAGTCTTAGAATATAATCAATTTTGTAGCTAAATTTTGTCATATTTGTAGCGCACGTAACTCACTTAACCCAGCCAAGTGAGTCACATGACACATGTTATTTTCCTATTGATAATTTGTGTCCAAAGTTGCAAATATGTTTGGGGCTAAATTTTTTCATTAATAATTTATTGTTAAAAAGAACTTTTAAGACTCGTTAAACTCCTTCTCAAAAAAAAGACTCATTAAACACTTTTACATCACTTCAAAAGCCAAGCCAAACCATAAGGGCCCATGCATGATGCAAGGTTCGCTTTGTTTAAAAACATTTCGAGGAAGAGAAAAAGAAAAGTTAGCGGGGGAGGGGAGATTTTAACTGACATTCAACTTGTCAAAAAAGTCTCAGTTCAAACTTCAAAGTTGGATGCTGAGGTTCAAGTTCAACCGTTCAAGTCCTACATCATGATGTAGATTGAATCACTAGTCTTTTATTCAATTCCTTTGCAATGTATGTATGTAACCATAAATATAGAAATCTCATTACTTGCATTTAATTGCCAGAAAAATATGTCTAATTAAATGAATCAGGAGATACAAATCCATGCACATGACACATACCGATTCTAGCTAATACAGTAATACATTATTATTATATCTTTCTTTTTTTGAGAAAGTATTATTATTAATATTATGTGAAACTTTAAATAAATTAATATTTTTTTTTGAGAAAATTTAAATAAATTAATTTATTATAAAAGAAAGATAATCTAATAAAGACCTTTTTTTTTTTCATTACTAAAACGTTGATGGACATGGACCAGCGATGACTCATTACTTTATGTTGAACACAGATCATTGGATCGAGTCAGATCGAAGAGAGAGATTTGAAAAAAAAAAAAAAAAAAAAAAAGAAGAAGAAATGAGATCTAACTGTTTGATTTTTATTATCATTATATTTCCTATTTGCATGATTAAATAATCACATATGAATCTACGGCTACGCCACTAAAAAGACAGTAAAAAATCTCAATTCAATTAAAATAATACCATTTAAAGCAACTCAATATTTTAATTGGTAATATTTTATTAGAGCAACCACACCAATTACCTTTTTTTGGTATTTACATACTAAAAATTGTAAACAGAAAGGAGTTAGGTAAATTATTTGAATTCGCACTCTTTGTTAAGAAATGGCATTCGCAATTAAATTTTAGTGTATTCTTTTTAAATTATAATATTGTTAGATCATCTGTACTCACCGGTTCAAATTCTTAATTTCTTTCACATTACATTAAATATTATATGGGAGTCATATTTTTCTATGGTTTGAAGATTGACCATCTACCTGACCCAAAAAAGATTGACCATCTT
The DNA here is from genome assembly GCF_932294415.1 of Quercus robur. Taxonomy (NCBI): domain Eukaryota; kingdom Viridiplantae; phylum Streptophyta; class Magnoliopsida; order Fagales; family Fagaceae; genus Quercus; species Quercus robur. The sequence goes on along the minus strand of NC_065538.1, from coordinate 82,727,724 downwards.
TGGTAAAGGAATACAGGATATACCATTAGACTACAAATGGATGCTTTTTTACGTTCAAGGTGAAAAATATCATCAATTTAAATTGTAAATCGATTTATCTTTTATTCTTTCTTTTAGTTCATACTTCATAGCTTAAATATAGATTGAATTGCATAATTACAAATTATGCATAAAAGAAATTATTTTGTATAACCAGTACATTATGCATTAATGCATTCCACATTTCCACTCATGTAAGGTAAGACCTTATATATAGGATCTATAGGTGGATTCATCCTCATATATGGCTTGTTTATCAGAGTTTTCTTTTTTAATTAACTTAGCTAATTTGGTTTATGTATAACTATATATATATATATATATATATATATAGAGGGAGGTACTACGTCCACAACATTTTTACAATATTTTCACAACAAATCTTAGTTGGCAGGTTGTTACAGGTTATTAATTTGAATTCATCACTAAAATTATTTTCTTACCTATTAGTAACAGTAAGTAACAACATGCTACATAACATTTACTATGAAAATGTTGTGAAAAGGTTGTGGATATAACATTTTTCAAATAAATAAGGAAGTAGTGTCTCAACAAAATGTCCTTTATGTGAATGGTCGATATTTTCTGCCCATTATTGATTTAGTGATTTGTGCAACGAACCACTTTTTGTTATACAACAAGTTATAAAATTAGTTGTGAAAACGGTTGTATTAGTAGCATTATTGAGCACACAAGGATGCTAGTAGTTGAATCTCACCATTTTTCCTATTAAAAAAAAATGCTAAAAGTATTCCAAATTTTACTACAAATTTACGTGGCAGTGAATATAATTAGTTTGTTTCAATCGCTATATAAAATAATGCTTAAATTATTTCTTAATGATCGACGACACATCTATTTATAAATTCAACATAGTCAAACTTGTAGTATCTATATCACTGTTCAAAATAAAAAGGTGAAGTTCTACCTTCACAACTTATTATAACAATTTTCCACCAAATTAAATTATTATTAATTTTAATTTAAAATCATATATAAAATTACATTTTTGTCTGTTCGTAATAACTAATAACTGCATGCGACCTAAATTTTGTTGAGAAAGTGGGTGAAAGTGCGTAAAAGTGAAGCAGTTGAAATTCACAACAAGTGGTGTGGGGCCGCCCAGCCCCGACGTGTCAAAGTCATAGAATCCTCATCGTAAGACACGTGCCGCCTGCCACTTCCTTGCCCGTCAAGTCAAAAAAAATAAAAGGAAATCTCGGTTCACAACTCAAGACTGTGACAGGCACAGCACAGCAAAGCAGCAAAACCATCGTGACCTCGACGCGCGGGAAACACGTAGACACCCAGAGATCTCTCTCCTTCACGTTCGGTTCATTTCTCTTCAGTCTTTTCCCCCCACTCCCTCCCACCTCTCCGGATTTCTCTCTCTCTCTCTCTCTCTCTCTGACCAAAACTTCTAGACTTAATACTACTTATATTTAAGTAACAGCCCCTCTCTCTCTCTAACTTCACCTAACAGCCTCTCTTTCTCTCTCTATAAATCTTTCTCCTTCCTCTCTTTTTCTTCAATTCTTCTTCTTCTTCTTCTCCAAGCTTTTTGGCTACAGATCTAAAAGCTATTTTGAAAAAAATTTGTGCAAATATGCGGAGTTTCACTTTCTATGAGAGAGTTTCTAGAGCTTTCCATGACTATCCTTCACTCTCCAAGTTTCTCGTGGTCTTCACAGTCAGGTACTGTCTCTCTCTCTCTCTGCTTTCATTTTTCGAGTTTTGTGTTCGATTATAAATTTATAATGCTAATTGGTTTACATATTTGCTTAATTTGATTGTAGCTTCTGTTTTATTATTTGAATTTACTGTTTGCAACGTTTACTTTTTTTCTTTTTCTTTTTTTGGATTCAAATCTTGCTAAACTCGTGAAGGAAATGAATGATTTTGTAACGAATTAGTTGTAGTGTGATTCTACAAAGCTATGATTTCCATTTCGTTGTGTTCTAATCCTGAATTCCACGTGCTCTGTAGTTTTCCAACTCTTTGGGAAGTTTACGGAATCAGATTGTTCTAGACTTTTTGTTCATTCCAATCGAAAATTTTAGAATATTAGATCTATAATTTGAACTCTGAAAGTTTGAGAAAACTGAATTACATCAACGTGTTCAAATTAATAGCAGATCCGTACAACTCAGCCATAAACATATAGAGAATTTAAAATAAAATAAAATTTTATTTTTTTTATTTTAGGTAGCTCAAAGATTTTGTGTTAAGATATTTTTTAATCGAATAATGAAAAATTTTGCTTTGAGCACATTGAATTTTAATTGCTATTGCTATAAGATTGTGAGTTATAACATAGCGCAGTTTTGTGAACTTGAAATTATTATTTTTTTAAAATAGTGATTTTAGATTGAATGGTCGTTTCTTTGTTAATCCCTTTCAAGAGCGAATTTGTATTTTTCAATTCGATTTTTAATGTAAAATGTTATGATATGTGAGTTCATGATTTGATTTTTTGTGTTGTTTGGCTTGTGTTTGTTGCTTCTCGTTGCAGTGGTGGGGGCCTTGTGGCTTATGCCGAGGCAAACTCGTCCAATGGTGCCCCTGCCATTGCTTCATCTGAATCGGAGAACGTGAAAAAGAAGGTGGTGGTACTAGGAACTGGTTGGGCTGGAACTAGTTTCTTGAAGAATCTGAACAACCCCACATACGATGTTCAAGTGATATCGCCCCGTAATTATTTTGCATTCACTCCTTTGCTGCCAAGTGTTACATGTGGTACAGTCGAACCTCGCAGCATTGTTGAACCAATTCGCAACATTGTCCGGAAGGTAATCGAAAGTGAATTGCATAAGAATGTTGCTGTATTATGTGATTATGTTAGATAATCTATGCTTTTGTAGTGTTAGGGACAAACATAACTAAGATTGCAGATTTCGATGCTATAAGAAATAGATGGAAAATGGAAAAATCAAATTTTTGAGTAGTTATAAAACCAGTTGAAGAGAGGCCAAGTTACAGTGGCACTGTAGTATATGCCGTAAAATTTTAAAAAATCTGAGAAGATTGTGTTTCTGTGCATTAAGTGTGCGTTTGTTTAGCAATGCGTTTGCGTTGAAGCTGGCGTGTGCATTTTTTGGCTGGTCCCATGGCACTGTTCATGGACCAGCCAAAGCACAAAAACTAGTGAACATAGCAAATGAACAGTGTTTTACCTTTTAAAAAAAAATTTGCTGCAGTGTTTTCAGCAAATAAGTGGTACCCGAACAGATCCTAAATTTCTCTTATGGTAAAAGTAGTTCTTCAATGTTTTCTGTATGCAAAGACCATGTCAACAATGTGGTCTGTAGCTTCTATTCTGATATTGCTTCTTTCTTGAAGGCTGTTGAGTCATTGAGGGCCTTGTTACTGCACTGGAAAATGTGTCAAATATCTTAATCTTATTTTTGTATGCCTGTATATGCAAGAGTGCGTATAAAACATGTAGAAAAACAACAACTGTTTTCCCTTTGAGAACGTGAAGGTTTAAGTAATAGAGATTATGCTCGGGTGTTTGTTACGGGAAAGAAGATTTCTAGATAATATCCATGAGTAAAAATAAATTCTGCAATCATAATAAACCTTTGGACACATGGGAATAGGGGTACAATAACAATATGCAGCCACTTTTTGCCTACCATCGAAGTAAATGTAAATAGAAAGAAAGAGGAGAAGGAACAGAATGAAGCCAATAAGACAACAAAAACTATACAAAAAGATTTGTACATCCTTAAGCAACCATTTGAGGACACCACAAATATGAAGAGGGGTGAAAATGAGACCATGGATAGATGACAAATTATTATTCGATGCCTGCAAAATGTGTTGCTCAGGTGTCAGATGTGATTATAGATTTTGGAAAGGAACTTCATGGATCCCTTTGTTCTTTGGAAAATAGAAAATATTTACTATATTGAGTTTGTGGACATGGCCCAATAATTATTGGTTTTATGTTTGATAGCCGCTTGGTACCATTTTCACATGCTAGGTAGCTTTTGTCGTTTACTAGAGATGATGTATATAATTGGACGATGGCTTTTCTTGACTTTTCCCCAAGCAGAAACATTCAGACGTTCAATACTGTGAAGCAGAATGTTACAAGATTGATGCAGAAAACAAGAAAATCTACTGTCGGTCTACTCAAAATGGGAAAGAAGAATTTGTTGTGGACTTTGACTACCTTATAATTTCTGTTGGAGCCCGTGTTAATACATTCAATACTCCTGGTGTGGAAGAGCATTGTCATTTCCTGAAGGTAACTCCATTGCAACCTTGTTAGTTTATGTTTTGGTGAATTCCCATGAAAGCTTCCCTTTTTTAGAAGATCTTTTTCTAGCTCCTCCCCTGACAACAAGAGGGAGAGAGAAAGAAGAAAAATTATTTATAGCTTTGGGAATTCCAGTATTTGAACAGAACATTTCCATGCATGTGTATGTTTCTTGTTTCTTGTTCATCCCTGGGAATATTACGTCTTAGTGCAGGAAGTTGAAGATGCTCAGAGGATCAGAAGAACAGTTATTGATTGCTTTGAAAGAGCAAGCCTACCAAATGTAAGCGAAGAAGAGAGGAAGAGAATTCTTCATTTTGCTATTGTTGGTGGTGGCCCAACTGGTGTGGAGTTTGCTGCGGTGCTTCATGATTTTGTCAAAGAGGATCTAGTGACACTATATCCTAGGGTTAAAGACCAGGTTAAAATAACACTTCTTGAGGCAGGCGACCATATTTTAAACATGTAAGAATGTGACACTTAAAAGCCTGTCATTTTTTTTTTTTTTTTGAGTTGATACCTTCTTGTTCATGATGCATTATCCTCTTAAGCCTTTAATGTATGATTTTTTTTCTAGTTCAGTTGTGTTCACTGAGTCAGACATGTAATTTTTGTCCAAGCCATAGAAGCTATATCTGTAGTTGGCCTTGTTCATAGAGGGTTGCAGCATTTAGTGAGCGTTGAGTGCCTTAACAGCATTATTGACATGTTCAATCTGAAAGAGGACATTGAGTTGATAATGATATCCAGACTGCAAGTGTTTAACATGATTTAAGATGTGGAGGTGAATTTTCTCTATAAAAATATAGCGTAAACCATCTGTCATCTGAATACTATAAGTTTGGGAACTGTCATAAAACCTGATAAGTGCTGCCAAAACATTAATTGGGGATTCACCAATGTGACTTTTGGGGACTTACAAAAGTAAGAAATGACTGTCTCCCTATTTTAGATTGTTTGACTTAATCTTTCAAAAAGAAGCAAAAGGACCACAAAGTTCTGTGGTAAGGCTTGTCTCACTGTTCCTTTTATATTTTGAGCATAAGAAAATATGTAAAGTTTGTGTGCTGGCTCTAATTAAATATTTTAAGGATGTGATGATGGCCACAATTCCTGAAGTTTATGAAAGTAAATTTTAAGGAAAGCAGGTGAGAAAATAAGATCTTAGTGGTGAATTTAATTTAATTTAATCAACAATGTTTGCAATGGATGTTTCTTGGAAGTAAATCTGTCATCGTGTTCATGATATGTCTATTACTTTATAAGTGCATTTTAGAAAGCTAACCTAACATGTCTATCTTTTGTGACCACCTAATAAGTGCATGCACACTATCATTGATTTGAATTTCATTTTCTAAAAGCTGGATGGTATGCTAGGAGAGTCAGTTCTTCCTTTACTTGAAATTTCTCATACTTTTGCAGGTTTGACAAAAGAATCACAACTTTTGCTGAAGACAAGTTTGGACGAGATGGTATTGATGTGAAAACAGGATCAATGGTTGTGAAAGTATCTGAAAAAGAAATCAGTACTAAAGAAATGAAAAATGGCAAAATCTCTATTATGCCATATGGAATGGCTGTCTGGTCAACTGGCATTGGAACTCGTCCCATCATAATGGATTTTATGAAGCAAATTGGTCAGGTGTGTTTTACCTGAACCTCTGAATTATTAAAATGCTGCTTTACATATAGTTTTTTATATCATTTACCACTAAAACTTCAGGAGCTGATCTTTTTTATGTTCATTTACCACTTCATTTAATAATTGGGTTTCCTTAAAACAGGCCAACAGGCGTGTTTTAGCAACTGACGAATGGCTGCGAGTTGAGGGATGTGACAGCATATATGCACTAGGTGATTGTGCCACTATAAATCAGCGCAAAGTCATGGTACTATACTCTATTAATTTTCTAGTTCATATATGCACATCAAACTCAACATTCATTGAATTTTCAATCAAGAGATGTTTGTCCTGTTAATGACGTGACTGATTCATTTGAATTTACCAATGAGAATAATTTTTCTGCTGCAAATGTGGCCTATAACTTCTTGATTATAACTTCTTCCTTTTCTTCCTTTCTAAAAAAGTTTGGTTGTGCAGGCATGACTGACTAGACTTATAAGTTATAACAGATGACAACTAAATCATTTCTCTTTTTCAAAGAGTTGATAAAACTTTTCTTTCAAAAGGGAATTGTTAGAATTATGGTTAAAATTGGTAAATTATCTTGGAATCAAAGAGGAGGGGGGGGGGGGGGGGGTGGGGTTTGAGTTCAAACCTTGTCTTCACTTTACCTCCCATTTAATAAGTTAAAAATTCGTTGTGTTGGGCCCCATTTATTATGGAGAGTCTAGACCCACACATGAGGGGGAAGGGTTAGAATTATGGTTAAATGATTAAATTCATCATTTTTTAATAGTTTAAGCTTTTGAGATAATTGGTAATTTATTAGGAATCATGAAACGCATATAGAACTTGCATATTTTCTACTACACTAATTTTCCTTCCCAAGTATGCTTGCTGGCAATAGCCAGTTCCCAGTCCTCCACATTAGTTGTTATTGATGTGGCATTGTCCATCACTTGCAACCTGTTCACTGGAGAACTATTTTCTTTTAAATCTATATCAATTAATTAATAGTTGGAGAAATAGGATTATGGATTACATTGGGCTACTAGTTAGTCCAAATATTTCTTTCCTATTTCAGCCCCTCTTTTAAGCTTCACATTCTGCTAATTATGTTCTTCTCCTTTCCTTATTGAATTTGCTTTTCAGGAAGATATTTCAGCCATATTTAGTAAGGCAGACGCGGACAACTCAGGAACCCTTACAGTCAAAGAGTTCAGAGAAGTTATTGATGACATCTGTGAACGATACCCTCAAGTGGAGCTTTATTTGAAGAAGAAGCAAATGAGCGATATTTTTGATCTTTTGAAGGAATCCAAAGGGGATGATACAAAAGAATCTATTGAACTAAATATTGAAGAATTTAAATCAGCTCTTTCCCAAGTGGATTCTCAAATGAAAAATCTTCCAGCTACGGCTCAGGTTTCATGTTATTTTTATTTGGTCATGCCTTATAATAATATAATCTATCAGAGGCATATATCCTAATGTATGTTTTGTTTGCCTTCCAAAATGACAATGCAGGTTGCATCTCAGCAAGGTGTCTACCTTGCTAAGTGTTTTAACCGCATGGAAGAGTGTGAAAAAAATCCAGAGGGTCCTCTCAGATTCAGGGGAACAGGCCGCCATCGGTTTCGTCCCTTTAGGTACAATTTGAACTATTATTTCAAACTGTGTTCGCATGGCCATGTTAGAGCTAGATGATACCTCATAAATCATAATCATGAATTTTGGGATCAAGTCCAAAAAGTGTGTTGTCTAAATATAGTACTAAGTTTCTAATATTCAACAACAACTGACTAGTCATGGTTGGCCACAATTGTATTATTTTTCCGGTTCTATTCTATCTAAAGTCCTATTTTCTTTTTTTTTTTTTAGAAAGAAGTCATACTTTGTTACTTCCTTAATTGGTGTCTTTTTTTACTATTTCTGGTAATGTTAGTTTTAAGTCTTTCTTCTACATTTTTTCATTCTCTCAACTTAAATCAACTCACACTTCTTAGTAAGGTTTTGACTTCTAATTTGGATTGAGAATTATTCTATCTTGGAATAGCGTATGTTATTCTTAATTCAAAGTGATGAAACAAGTGTCTATCTTAACAATTTTTTACGTCGTTGATTTCTCTTTCAGGTATAAGCATCTTGGACAGTTTGCTCCTTTGGGAGGAGAGCAAACAGCTGCACAACTTCCTGGCGATTGGGTATCCATTGGCCAGAGCAGTCAGTGGCTTTGGTATTCTGTCTATACAAGGTAATTTATTTCTTCTCCTCGGTTTTGGTGTTACATAAATGATTTGGGGTATCAAATTCAACTTTCATATTCAGAAGATGATGAGACCCATATACACGACAAACCCAATTTTACTCAACAATGCCATCTGATTGGCTTTTTTAATGTTAATGATCAATGTGCTAAGTGCTAACTACCAAAGAGTACCATTTATCAGATTTTGATTCTTTCCCAACATTTTTTCTTGAACTTTCAGCAAGCAAGTCAGCTGGCGAAACAGGGTATTGGTGGTAACAGATTGGACAAGGCGTTTTATCTTCGGGAGGGACTCAAGTCGTATATGAGGCAAGCAGCTAACAGATAATTGAGTTTCCAGTAGAAAAACGCGGCCCAAATTTTGTTGACCATCATTTACATTTTGGTATTTGAGGAAAATTTTGTTTTCAAATCTCGATTGGTTAACTTGATTTGTTGAATAATTGAATATGCACTCTTGTTAAGTTGTCAGTAGTAGGTACAGTTGTTTTTTTTTCCTGGTTGGGACGGAAGGGGGGAAGCGTCTGATTAATATTTTCAGATTTGCAGAAACTTTCTTCAAAAATCATGCTACATGGATAGTTACTAGTCACCCATGTCAAGGGTGCAAAATCTTTGTTTTGTTCTTTAATATAACATGCCTTATTGAGCAATGTTAATTGAAAAATAAGAAAAGTTCATGTTTTCTCTCTTATATATCATAGGATTCGGCAAAAATTTAGCTACTCTGTTTCTTTTATGTTCTTCGTGGCAATCATGACTCCTGTGCATGAGTACATACTGCAAGGGCCTGAGAAATTTTCGTGCAATTGTAAACCAAGAGGAGGATAAAATCAACCCTGTTACTTTGGTATTAAAAATCAGTGTAAATCTTTTGGGACATTCCACTACTTTTCCCCAAAACCCTAAATTACCTTTTAAATTTTGGTCATTTTATTCGTCATTTCTTTGCAGGAAATTCCTTTGTTTTGGTCTTCATTAAAAATTGGTCTCTTGCTATTTTAAGTCTTTATCTTTTTTATATAAGATATCCTCTAGAAATTTAAAAAAATTGATACAAAATCTTTGCAAACTCACAAGATATACCAGAAAAATTTGGCCAGAGCCGTATCTAGCTTTCTAAGTATTGGGTCTTTGTCTCTTCTGTTAGGCCATTCATAAACATCGGCCCAACATCTTGCAGGGGCCACGAGGCCCACAACTCAGTATTCGAATGCAAGCTCAAGTAGCTCAGAATTTTTAAAATGGGAAAGTAGATCAGATTTTAAATTAGAGAACATCCAAAAGGAGTTTCAACTTTCAAGTTATGAAGCAAACCCAAGAAATAAACGCAGTCAAAAGAAAGCGAAAATATTTCCAAATTAAAAAAAGAAAAAAAAAGTGATTAGACAAAATCAACCTTGTCCGACATCCAATTTGAGGAAATAGGACTTTGTTTTTTTATAATTATTTTTAAAGTAAGGGAGTAGGATTTTTTATTTATTTATAATTTGATAATTACAACACAAACTTTTTATGGATGCATACTACAGTATTCTAAACGAAATAGGACAATTTACACAAACTTCTATAGATTCAACAAAAACTTTTTTTTTTTTTTTAGAGTATCAACAAAAAAAATATATATACTCCCTCCGTCCCACTTTGTTTGTCCTGTTTGAAAAGTCAAATTTTTTAAGGGAACATCATTTATTGTCTTGTCTATCTTTTAAAAATGTATAAGTTTCCAAAACTACCCTTAAATAAATTTATCAAAAAATTAAATTATTAATAAAATAGGGGTATAATAGGAACATTAGTAAATTAATGGCTTTTATTTTTAGAAATAGGACAATATTTTGGGACATCTCAAAATGGAATAGAGGACAAACAAAGTGGGACGGAGGGAGTATATATATATATATATATATATTTTTTTTTTTTTTAAAAGCTGATTAATCTTCCTACGAAGCCTTTTTTTTTTTTTTTTTTTTTTTTTTTTTTTTTTTTTTCTGAATGAGATAAACAGCATAATTGATACTATATCCTTAATATTCTTAATATATTATAAGAAATCACATTGATAATGATAAGTACTGTTTATAAAAATCAAAACAAATTGCTCAAAGTTTTTGTTGATGATAATCATTATGATATTAATGAATATCTTTTTGCTCATTAATCGAACTAATTGGAGCTTAATAATAAAAGGATATCCTTTAGGAGTGAGGATTGTTTTAGGGGCGATCCAATCCTAGAGTCCAGTTGGTAAAAAGCCGAAAAGGTTGGTCACACATGCACACCCATGTCCCAATCCGTGTCCTTAAAAGACCTGCGTGGTCTTCCTCATAGCTGCATCAGCATTCAGCAATCTTAGCTAATTCCCTTTCCTCACAGCTCGAAAGCCACCATGGGAAACCCAATATCCCAACAACCCGGCCCATCTTGTCCCACTGTGCAACTGCCTGTGTACAATATTTGTTAAATTTTTTGTGTCTCTAGCATTGTTCATAATTTTTTTTTTCAAGTAGTAGACAGTCATGATAGTAAGGTTTAACGAAGTGGACCTTTGAAGACCGCGAGAGAAAACTCAGAAAGTAGGTATTAGTAGAACATGGTCCTCCTAAGCTGTGGGGGACAAAAGGGTTAGAGGTCTTATTCCCATAATAAATAAACCTTCCCCATGTTTTCAAGTCTTGTTTCATGAAGAATTAGGTCCTTTTGACTCCATCTTATCTTTCATATTGTAGATTAAGAAGGGGAACCATAATTGTTAGTCATAAAAAAAAAAAAGAAAAAAAAAAAAAGAGAGTAACTCGACTTGAGGGGTTAGAGGTAAATTAAGCCATCAATAAGACTAATGGATAAAAAAAAAATTCACAACAGTCAAATTCACATATTATAACTTGTATATAATAGAAATAAAACGTAAAAATGACATTATACCAATTATAACTTGTTACTTGTCATGAAATTTTATGCCATATAGCATTGCTTATTACATGCATATTGCAAAGCCAATCAAATGAATTTTATTTTGTAGTTGAATTGGATCTTATCAATCGATTGTACCTCTCACCTTTCATTGACCCAGCAGTACTAATCTCATCGTGTCGAAGAGATGACCATATCTTTTATACTCCCATGAAAGATGACCATTAATGTGTCATAATGTGGATTGTGATTAAGTCACCTTCAATCGCTAAAGTTATCCCCACAACGTGCCCTTTAAAAAAGTTGGAATGTTACCTACATGTCGGACCCATTTAAAGTGCACTAAATTAATGACTTCTTGACTTGATTTTTTTATAATTATTATGAAAATCAAGAAGATCTTATTGAAACAGAAACTGTAAAACTATACTGACAAAGTAGCTAGCTTGTTCCATAACGACCAGATTTCTAAGCAGTGAGCTGAACCTCAGTGAACTCTATTGTGTATAAAATCAATATGATTATAGCTACTTTGCATTTAAAAAGATAATTGGAGAATGAACTACATCCCATATACTAGGGAAAAAATTGGCCTTTACCCTTTTTAAAAAAACAATATAGCATTTTTTCCCATTTCATAAACTAATTAGGGAAACGTCCATTTTTTGAAACTTGACTATCTCAAAATTGAGTTAAACCCCTATAGTGGCATTTTAAGGAGTCTATAGTGATGTTTTAATGAGTTTATAGTGGCGTTTTGTAACTCAAGTTCCATGAACTCGAGTTATAGGTAAAAAAAAAGGCAAAAATACACTTTTGGTCCCTATATTTTAGGCCTATTCACAATTTGGTTCCTAAATTGATTTAGCTCCTAGGTCAGTCCCTAATTTTTAAAAATTGTTTTTAAAATAGTCTCTACCGTCAACCTAGTGACAGAAAATGTTGAGGTGGCAAACGGCGTGTCCTACTTGCTGACATGGCATTGACATGGATAATAAAATATTATTAAAAAAAACTTATTTAGCATTTTTGAAATGCCACGTCAAATTTAAATTTATAAAAAATTAAAACAAAAATCTAGGTCAGAAATTTTAAAATAAATAAATAAATAAACATTAATTTAATTAAATTAAGAAAAAAAAAGTTTTTTCAATTTAAAAAATGGGTTTGTTTTTCATTATTTTTCAGAAAAGCATTGTTCTTCTTCTTCCCCAGGACATGAACTTCATGCTTCATGTTCTTCCCCAAATCAAACCCAATAAATCCAAAAAATCAAACCCATAAACATCCAGTAAATCAAACCTAATAAATCCAAGAAATCAAACTCATAAACCACCCAATAAATCTAAGAAATCAAACCCATAAACATCCAGTAAATCAAACCCAATAAATCCAAGAAATCAAACCCATAAACCTCTAGTAAATCAAACCCAATAAATCCAAGAAATAAATATACAAATCCACATCATCAAAAAAAAAAAAAAAACCACAAACACGAAACCAAACTCACCGAGACAACTCCATCTTCGAAACACAAACATGGCCACACCGATCTCCACAGCCACACTAATCTCCACCTCCACTACCGACCACCCACCCCTGCAGAAACCTAGAAAAAAGCGGCGACGCTAGCGTCACTGGCATCATCAAACACCGACAAATCACCGAAGGGCACGTATGACACTCCCATCCTCCCTCTCATCAACACCCTCAACAACCACCCTTGCTACTTCACCACCAGCTCCTACTCCGGCCGTATCTCTATCCTCTCCCAACCCATACACCAAACCCAACCCAACCCAACAAAAAATCCAAAGGTGGCTCCTGGCTCTTCGTCTCCCATGACTCGGCCGATCCTGAGTCGGTCATCTCCCTCGTCTTCCCCGACTCACCAACTCGCTCTGAACTCGAGTTCGAACTCGTCCTTCACTTCGAACTGCTCATCGTCGCCGTGGAGTGCAAAGACCTCGCCTCAGCTCAGTCGCTGGTCTCCATGGTGAGGTCGGCCGGGTTTAGAGATTCCAGCATAACCTACGCGAATAACAAGTGCGTGATCGTCGCGATCCGCTGCTCGATCCGGCTGGAGGTTCCATTGGGGACCATCGAGTCCGTCATGGTCTCGCCGGAGTTCGTTCTCACATCGTCCACGTGGCCAACAAGAAAATGGAAGAGATAGAGAAAGAAAGGATCTGGAAAAAAAAAAATGATACAGACAGAGGGAATCTGAAAAAGTTTTTTCTTTTTTTGTTTTTGATTTTGAATTTTTTCAGCTGACTTGTCATTAAAACGCTGACATGGTATTTTTAATAATATTTTAATATCCACGTCAGCGCCATGTCAGCAAGTAGGACACACCGTTTGCCACCTCAGCATTTTCTATCACTAGGTTGACAATAAGGACTATTTTAAAAATGATTTTTAAAAATCAGGGACTGACCTAGGAGCAAAATTAATTTAGAGACCAAAAGTGCATTTTCGCCTAAAAAAAAAGGAAAAACTTGCATTGAACTTGAGTTCATGAAGATCGAGTTACAAAACGCCACTATAGGTCCTTAAAACGTCACTATAGGCTCCTTAAAACGCCACTATAAGCCTCAAGAATTTTTTTTTTTTTTTTTAACTCGATTTTGAGAAAGTTGAGTTTCAAAAGAGGAGTATTTCTTTAATTAGTTTGAAAAATGAGGCAAAATGCTGGATAAAATACTGGATTGTTTTTTTTTAAAAAGGGTAAAGGCCAATTTTGCCCCATATACTAGGCAGTAGCATGATTGATTCATTCGAGAAATATATATCATTGAGAAATTGCTTCCAATATGACTCATGCTCCAGACTCCAGAGTTCACACACCCATTTTGTAATAGCAGAACGAAGCTTTAAAAAAAAAAAGAAAAAAAAAAAGAAAGAAAGATATTTATTTGACCCCGGCCTTGACTCTAGTAGTAATCAAAGTTAGATTTTTTTTTTAAGGAACAATATAAGGTTGAATTTGCATATATATATATATATATATATATAGTAATTATCTCTTTCCAATGATTGAATGGTATCTCAGGTTTAGGGTTCGAATCCCCTTAACCTAAGAGTTATTAGCTCATTAACCAAAATGAAATTATATGAAACTTAAATCACTTTGTGGACATTGACGCAAACTTCTACGTAATGATTATGTGGGCATAACATATGCTATTTTAGTTGTAAGTGAATCAAGAAATTTGTGAATAAGAAAATAAACCAAACTTAAATACATTTTAGCTTGATGATGTGAACTTCACTTATATTTAAAAAATAAAATGGAGTTAACAATTTCAAAATTTTAATATTCAACTCGGTTTGACATAGATTAGTGTCATAAATAACACCCGTTGTCATCGGTTTTCATATTTAGCTCCGCATCCTTTCTTATGCTCTTCAATACTTCATCATCAACAAAGAGCAAGTCTCGCTCACGAATAAGCCTTGTTTTGGAGACATTGTAAAGTTTTTATAGTGGATCACGTCATTTATCTACCATTCTACTAAAAGACTTCCATATGTTTAAAATTGCTGAGTCAAAATTTTATTTTAAATAAAAACTGACTACTAATTAAATAATTTTAAACAGTTGAGAAACTCATTTTGTAGTTTTTACTTATTTATCTATAAATATAATATTATTACAAATTTATAATGTTCATGATAATTTCTCTTTTAAGCTAACTCGAACATCTCTTTCTCTCGGCCTAAAAAAAAAAAAAAAAAAAAAAAAAATCTCTTTCTATCTGTATATATAATCTTTACCCTTTGTCTTTGAGAATTATTATTTGCTCCTCTCTCTCTCTCTCGCTTGTGAAAACTATACATGTATTTCCCATCCAAAACAAAAACACAGTGTACGTTAGCCCTATCAAGCAAGATATTCATCCTATGGATTTTTCTCTACCCACTGAACCCATGAATCACAAGAGAAAAAACCCAGACCCATCTCCTGACTCGGACGAGTCAACAACCCAGCTATCCTCACCATTCCCAGACGAAGTTCTCGAACGAGTTCTCTCTCTCTTAAACTCCAGAAAAGACCGTAACTCGGTCTCTCTAGTCTGCAAAGACTGGTACGATGCTGAGCGCTGGTCAAGAACCCACGTGTTCATCGGAAACTGCTACTCAGTCTCGCCGGAGATACTGACTCGGCGATTCCCAAACATTCGTAGTGTGACCCTCAAAGGGAAACCCAGGTTCTCGGATTTCGATCTGGTTCCACCCAAATGGGGTGCGTATGTTCACTCTTGGTTGCTCGTTTTTGCGACCAAGTATCACTTTCTTGAGGAGCTTAGGCTTAAGAGAATGACTGTTAGTGATGAGAGCTTAAAGCTTTTGGCTTTTTCTTTTCCTAATTTTAAGGCTCTCTCGCTTTTGAGCTGTGATGGGTTCAGCACTGATGGGCTTGCCTCCATTACCACTCATTGCAAGTAAGTAAATTTTTTTGGTTTTCTTACTAAAATTCTATGTGTCTTTCATGCTCATTTTTGTTCAAATATATTAACTTTTTAAGTTTTAGTTTTAGCCCATTAGCTCCTTAACAAAATAATTTTTTTTTTTTTAGAGTTTCAACTTCTAGCGAGCAAGCTTTTTAGGGTTATTACTTCTTTGGTAGCTCATCATATATATACTCTTTACCTGCTTATGCGTTCATAGCACAAGACTTTACTACTCATCACTGCTTCGTTCTGTAACTTCCCATCTTTCGTCCGTCCACGAGGCTGTAAAAAGAGAGAAAGGGGCGGCTATCTAGCGGGAGTCGTTTCGGTTGTATGCCACAACGTCCCTATGGACAAGGGGACTATTGAATCATCGCTTTTGGGCGCAGGCAGCCCTCTACCATCCATCCCATTTCGGGGGTTCCACTGGCAGGCGATCGTGTTTTTCATAGGATATGCAAAAATCTTTCTCATTATTACAGCGGATCTTCAAAAAAAAAAAATAAATAAATAAAAGAATACGTATGGAATAAAATAAATACTTCGACTTTCTTGTGTTAAAACTTTGGCCCGTAAACATAAAAGTACTGCACGCGCTTTTTTAAAAGGAGTGGATTCGGAGGTCCGAGGATAGTCTAGTTAATCTTGTTGGGTATAGGAGCGAGAGATTTCCCGGGAAGTCTTTCAAAAAAGGAATGAGTGTTCTGGCCTAGCAAAGATGCACGAGAGAGATTCACCAAACTAGGGGCATATTCTGGATTGCCTAGTATCCCACCAATTAGTAACCCAAGATTCCAAATTTTTAGTAAATGAGAGTTGAACCTATATAGTGAAAAGGGGGATCCCCTTACACATGTGAAATCCTTTTATGCCTACCCGCGGTAGAACAACTCAAAAGGTAAAGAAGTATTGTTAATTCCTTCATGCTCGTTCCAAGTTACAATCTTAATGATAGTTTTTTATTATCAAAGCAAAACACTAATTGATTTTTGATATAAACAGGAATTGAACCCAAATATTTTATTCAACCATCAGAAACCATTAAAGATTTTTCTAATTGAGTTAATTAGAACCTACTCTTTAACAAATTTAAAGTGATCGTTTTTAGTACTAACGGGATACGTCAGTTTTTAGTTTGGCCACGTCATCCTAAAAGTGATTAATTTAAACTTCAAGGACTAAAATTGGTCTTGAACTAAACTTTAGGGAGTAGTGAATTTAAGCTTAAGTTTTATTAGCTGGAGTTCTTATTTGTTTTGAGATGGGGTTTTAAAATTTTGAATGTGTGTGAGATCTGAGCAGGTTCTTGTGATAATTTTGATGACAAAGCTCAAAATTTGTATGCATTTTGCTATGAATGGGGCTTTTGTTTTAGGTTGATCAAACTGATTTTGTGGTTCTAGTTGTCAGATTAGTGATGGGACTCAGTTTGAAGAAGGTAGGAAAGGAAATATTTTGTTTTTATGTTGTTATTGTGGAAATGGTTGTGAAACATATAGAAGTGCTTCAACTTTTTAGTTTCTTTTGGTCTACTTTTTTTTGCTGTGAATGGGGATGCTCTTTTTATCCGGCATTTAGTGGATGGCATATCCTTGTATTTATACTTATGCAAATAGTCCCATTTGGTGAAAATAAAATGGCTAATAAGTGGCCAATATGCGGCCAAGGAAGAATGCACCCACCTAGTATCTTCTTGTGGCTTTGAATGAAGTGCAAAGCGAAAAAAAAAGTTGTGGTTCTTTTTGTTATGTGATAAGGATGTCACCTCTATTAATGTATGCTTGTCACTACCACTAGATTGGAGTAGGTCTTATGTGTTGGCCTGTTGGGTGGGAGAAAGTATATCATGTTACGATAATACCAACTCAGTATCTGTTTTGGTATTTCATACCCAATAAATAAGTGACATTTATTTTTAAAAATCACATCAGATTACTCCAATAAATTAATTACAATCTTCTATACTATCGAGAAGATAAATTAATCATTTATTAGAGTAGTCTGATGTAGTTTTTTGAAACAGGTGTCACTCATTTATTGGCTAGGAAATATCAAAACAGTTGCTGAGTTGGTATTACTGAAACATGGGATACTTTCTCATTGGGTGGATGTCCGAGGATAAAATTTAGAAGGAATGTGTTGTTACTAGGAAAACAGTGTTGTGGTGGGAATGGACGTGATTTTTATTTCCATTTCTTCCTCTGCTTTTTCTTTGGTTTCTGACTGGCATTTCGTTGATGCGTCATTTTATAAAACTACCTGTCTAGTTGATGCCTGTGGTCTTAGGTGAAGTGAAACTTTAATAAAGTTGATTTGGTGGGTTATATGTTTCTTGGGTATAATTCTACACGCTAGAAAGAATTCAATGTTCAGAATTTATTTGATGTAGGATTTATCCATATTTTCAATATCTCTCATATTTATATTCAAGAACCTTTGCAAATTTGTGAGCATATATTTTCTATCAATTCAACTAAGGGAATCTCGCTAGGAATCCAAATTTTTTGCATTTACAAATGAGGATGTGACCTTGCAATGAGCTTTGGTTGTGTGGTCTGAACCATCAATGATCAAGATGTAGTTCTTGGAGTTGCTTCCTTTCTCTTCGGTGTAGTCTGCACTAAATGATTTAAGATTCAAATGAGTGGAGAGCACTAGAAATATTCATTTGTTTTACCTAAAACCAGTCTATTAATCGAGATATGGGGAATCTTGACACGTTATTCCCTATAAGTTGACGTTCTTCTATTTATTCCTTTTTACTATATGGTTAACAATGTGGAATATGTTTAATATATATAAAATTGTTAAAGGTTTATGTTAAAATTAATGTTTTACTTCTCATATTGCATTTCCACATATTAAAGATAAAGTTCTAAATTCTGATTTGGTTACAGGAATTTGACCGAGCTCGATATACAAGAGAATGATATCGATGATAAAAGTGGTAAATGGTTGAGTTGCTTCCCTGAAAACTTCATGTCACTTGAAGTACTAAACTTTGCCAATTTGAATAGTGATGTTAATTTTGAAGCTCTTGAGAGACTGGTTAGTAGGTGCAAATCGTTGATAGTTTTAAAGGTTAATGAAAATATGACCTTGGAACAATTACACAGGCTGCTTGTTCTTGCTCCTCACTTAAGGGAGCTAGGTACTGGTTCACTTTTGCAAGAGCTTACGCCCCGCCAGCACTCAGAGCTCAAAAGTGCATTCAACAATTGCAAGAATCTAAACATGCTCTCTGGTTTTTATGAAGTTACATCCATATTTCTTCCAGTTCTTTACCCTGCCTGTACAAGTTTGACATTCTTGAATTTGAGCTATGCTGCTTTGCGAAGTGATGGATTGTCTAATCTTCTTGTTCATTGCCCACTTCTTCAGCGCCTCTGGGTAAGGAACCTCAATTTCCCATTTTCTCCACTTGTCAGATTTCCTCAAAGTTCAATAGTAAAGTAAGAAAAGCTACAATTCTTTTTGACATGGTCATGGTGCACAACTTAAGAGTTCTAAAATCATTATTTGTGTGACCACTGCATCTTGGACTTTTCTTAAAATACGGAAATACTTCATCTTACAACCGATAATTCGGATCTCTTCCTCTTTATGTAGTTTCCTTCTTGTAAATTTGGTGGTTCCTCTACCTCTGGCATTTCATATGCACTTCAAAAGTATATTTTGAGAACTACATGCTTCACCTGTCAGCAATACACATCATTTCACAAAGACATAGTCCCTCTTCCACTAGAACTTATAGTTCTGTTCAGCTGTTTTCTAACCCCAACCAATGAATTCTGTGCTGACTTCTTACGTAATAATTACTACTTTAGATAAAAAAAAATGCCAGAAAGATCACTGCATATGCACCAATAACAAATCCTAGTACTTAACTAATTCTGAACAATTTTTTGTAGTTCTAACTGCTCTGACTTGCACAAGTAACATGTTAATTATAAAAAGTCATAACATTACTAATTTGGGGCTTCTATGTCAAATTCTTGATACAGGTCCTGGACTCGGTTGAAGATGAGGGATTGGAAGCAGTCGGATCAAACTGTCCTCTACTTGAGGAACTCCGTGTCTTCCCTGCATCTGATCCGTTTGAGGATGAAATTTTACATGGGGTGACTGAAGCTGGGTTCCTAGCTGTGTCATATGGCTGCAAGAAACTCCACTATGTTCTCTACTTTTGCCGACAGATGACTAATGCTGCAGTAGCAACCATTGTGCAGAACTGCCCTGATTTCACCCACTTCAGGCTTTGCATAATGAACCCACGCCAGCCAGATTACCAAACAAATGAACCCATGGATGAGGCTTTTGGAGCAGTGGTGAAAACTTGCACTAAACTCCGGAGGCTTGCAGTTTCAGGTTTATTGACTGACCTTACATTTGAGTACATTGGGAAGTATGCCAATAACTTGGAAACACTTTCTGTTGCATTTGCTGGCAGCAGTGATAGGGGCATGGAGTGTGTATTGAAAGGTTGTCCAAAGCTGAGGAAACTTGAGATAAGGGACTGCCCGTTTGGGAATGCAGCTTTGCTATCAAGTTTCAGGAAATATGAATCAATGAGGTCACTCTGGATGTCAGGCTGCAAAGTGACAATGGATGGCTGTAGATTGTTGGCACAAGAGATGCCCAGGTTGAATGTGGAGGTAATAAGGGAATGCGGGAATGATGGTTTTCAGGCTGATAAACTTTATGTTTATCGTTCTGTTGCAGGGCCAAGAAAGGATGCCCCATCTTTTGTTCTCACTCTTTGAGTTATGCACACTAATCTCCATTTCTCTCTCTCTCTCTCTCTCTCTCTCTCTCTCTCTCTCTCTCTCACACACACACAAATAGGAGGGATGAGAGTGCAAAATTGTTGCCTCGACCTTGCCTGGAGAATCTGCTTCAATTACTCACTATTGTATTTTGCTTTTTGTTCCCCTTTTGATGGGTTTACTTCCCTCACAAACCAAAGGCAAAGCTCAAAATGATATTAAATAAAACCAGGTTTCTTATGTGTAAATTACTGTAGAAAATAATCTTTAAGATTTTGATTTCAGAATAATGGCTGTGACTGGTGTCACTTGTCTTTTCTTAGTAAGCAATATTTATATCATATGCGCATATATGCTTTGTGGTTTGTGATTTTCTTATCTATCATTCTTGGGATTTAGTAACCAATATCTATATCATTTAGTAAGCAATAATGGAGCACATATTCATTTGAAGAATTATACCAAAAAGGAAATGAAATCATGCACTATGAGTGAAGTTTGAACTCAAATAACTTGCACCATGATCAACTAAATCTTCTCAAAAAAAAAAAAAAAAAAAAAGTTGTCCCAAAAGTTTAGACTATTAAAAACTTGTGAATTTAATCATTTATCTATTACTATTCTAATTGGAACCTATGTTAGGCTTGGTTTTAGTTTTAGTTTTCTTTTTGTTGGGCTTATCAGACAACTTTTTGGGCTTGAAAAAAAAAAAAAAAAAAAAACACTTGTTATCAAATATATTCTCAGATCTCTATTAGAATACTTGACCATGAGCTGAGGCCCTTTTAGTGGGCAATGAATTCAGTCATCAACTTGACCCGGTCCATTTCGCAATCTATCAGCTGTTGATTCTATTTCTAACCCAATTAAGTTGTCACTTGTCAAAAGGCAGGGTTGCCATTGTATGGTGATAAATTATTAGGTTTATCGGATATTGTTCTTTGGGCCTTTTAACCAATAAAATGATGTAATCTATGCAAACATAATATCACTCATATATATATATATATATATTTTTTTTTTATGCTAATTAAAAAGCTGACTCACACATTTCCATATATATGCAAACATAATATCACTCATATATATATATATATATATATATTTTATGCTAATTAAAAAGCTGACTCACACATTTCCATATATATATATATATATATATATTATTGTTTCGTTAGTTAGTTAGGAGTATCATTTCAACTGTCTTCGCCGAAGACCTAATAATTTGTCATGTTTGGCCGAAGTTAAAGTTAGGAAATTATTTTATTCATGTTTATTACTTCATTCTTTCGGTGCAAATGTGCAATTATGGCTGGAGATAATCACAAAGCCAGAAATGAATAAATTCTTTTGAGTTGTGTGCTCCAGTTATTAATGGCTATCACTTTGTACTGACACTTGTAATGGGGGGGTTGGGGGGGAGTCCTCCTTCACTCTCACTCTTCAGCAAACTTAATGCATCTTCGAGTTTTTCTCTCTAAGATTTCATTAAATTTGATAGACCCATCTTTTGCCGTTCATTATTTTTGATCATTCAATTTTAGGCGCCACCCTAGTCCCTACTGGTGGGTCTGAGTGGACCCTAGTCACCAGAGGCATGTGATTTCCATGGCCTATGCTATGCTCCACCGATAATATGGGTCCAGTTACATTATGAAAACTTCTTTGGTAGGAAGGTTGGAGACGTTTGGCCACATAATCCACGCTTCAAAAATGATATCTAGGTTCATTTAGCTCGGCTAGTAAAATTTTGTATTAAAAATTTGATCTAAATCTCATTTATACTTTAAAACTAATTAGTGTTTCGGTCATATAACAAAGAACAAATAGATTATGTCGTATCTATTGAAAGAAAATGCCATTTTATTTTTGAATAATCTCAATGAACTTCTAAGCATGTTTATTGCTTTCGTGGAATTATGTTTACACAATTAGCAACATAATTAATGACAAGTGATAATCTGCTAATGAGTCACGTTAAAAGCGAATTTGATTTCTTTATCCTTCTTTGAAGCAAATGCTCTTTTTTAGATGCAATAATTGATGAGGGGAGATTTAAAACTTTGAAAGTCTTTGTTAAAAACACTAAAATGTACTAGCTAAGCTATTACATTCTTACCTAACAAATGTCTTTCCTACTTATTTAGTATTTGATTCTGAAATTTGAAGAGTTTTAATCATAATCTTTTTTATGACCATAATTAGATTTTTGTGGGGTCAGTAAGATCTTACAGGGACTGATCATGATTTTACTTCACAATCTCACCTATCAAGGCTCCAAAAAAGTAATAATAACTTGTGGGTTAATTAGGTTCGGTGAGAGGTCCTATTTTCCATCTTTAGGTTTGATCATGTTTTTTTTTTTTTTTTTTTTTTTTTTTTTTTTTTTTTTTTTTTTTGGAGAAAGTAGGTTTGATCATGTTGGTGTAAATAGAAACAGTGGAGCCTTTGTGCTCCAACCCCACGATACAGTGTAATGAATGGTGAGGTGACTATATATGTCTATGGTTGGTAAGCAGTCTCATTGAGATTCGAAGCAAATAATAACCTTATCAGTCTTTGCTTAAAGGGTTAAAGTCCCTACATGATCTATCAAGCTAGGAAACATCACTCACTTGCAATAAGAGCTGTAAAAGCAAAACTAGTTTACAAAAATTGTACCATGATTATTAGTAAGTAGCCAAAAAGATAAAACATTAGAGAGTTAATTTGCAGTCCACAAAGCCATCAATTAAAGAATCTTACTGCGAATTTGGAGCTAAAAGACAGGTTTTCATGGAGTTTTGTTCACCGCAATAAGGGCATGAAAATTTTGGATGGGTTGGAAGGAGTCCATCGTGATGATATTGGGACTAGAAAAATCTTTAACGTTTTCCTCTTATTGACTTGCTGCAAATAAAATAGAAAATCTTGAGTTTATTTTGAGAGTTTCACTTTCTACTTCAACTATTATGGTGCTATATGTTCTATTTTTTTTCTTCTAAAGTAACCTGAAAACACATGGAATATAAAATGAAACATTTAAGAATTTAGCTACAAAATTGATTGCAGTTTAAGTTTACAACTTTATTCAATATCTTTTTATTAGAGTTTAATTTTGACAAATCTACCATTGAATTACATTTTCTTCTTATAACTTTCATGCTTGCAAAATTTCAAAAAAATTAAAGATCAATAGTTATGTCATCAATAAATTGTTTAAATTACAAATTTTTGTAATTTAAAATTATATATAACATTTAGTAAATAATATGAAAAAATTGACATGTATATCAAGAACGTAAAAAATATGCAATCTAATGGTTAAATTTTCAAAATATATAGTAATGTTAATTATTTTAAAGGAAGTTGTAGTTTTAAGCTCTAACTAATTTGGTCCCACATTTAAACTAAAACACAGGATTTTTATGCGAATAAGATAGACTACTAGAAGTCTAGAAGAATAGAAGGCTAGAACACCCAACAACTAAACTTCGCATGCACTCTCATTAAAGTATATGTATGGTTTAGTATAATATAAGGGTCCAAAAAGAGATTAAAGTCAAATTAATTTGGGAGAGTCAACATCAACAATTCAACGCAAATGAGATCCCCTATTTTAAATTTAATACCTCACATCATTGGTTTGAAAATTGTAGATTATGAAATCTGATTGTTTGGATTTAGTTAAAATCACATTCAAATCTATATTTTCTGCCAAATATTTAATCAGGAAACTTGAAAAGCTTTTCCAAGCTTTACTTGATTGCAACATAACAATAATAAAAATACTAAAAAAAATATAGAAGAAGAGAATGTTGAAATCAATAACCATTTCAACCCCCAAATAGTGGTAATGATGTGAGGCACACAATTGGTTCCTATTAAGGATGAACAAACAACAAATCATGAAGCAATCTCATTTGTCTTATCTATATTTCCCTCATATTGGGTCATCTAGACCCTCCACATTGAAGTAGATGGACACGAAATATTGTCACACACACACACACACACACACACATATTCTTTTCTCTTCAAAGCTAAGGTACTTCCATAACTGTGCTTCACTCTCAAATGTCCCTTCTTCCCTACTCAAAGCTTTCGTAGGCCATCACTTTTTTGCTTTTGCATACCGACGCCTTTGTACCTAACACCATAAAAGCATTAAAACAACCCCTAAACAGTGTGTACTATTTGGGGGCTAATGCAACATTGCAACACAGGAGAAACCCTATATGTCCAACATTACATTAAAAAAGCATTTCTCAACTAACTCAAAGATATAGGCAATGGTCATGATTGCGTGCTCATCCGCCATTTGTTGCCGGCACAAAAAGCCTTTAGTTCAGCCATTTAAGCTACTCAAACTTCATTAATTCTTTGGTGGCAAAGAATTGCTTGTTTGATAAATGATACTCATTAAGGAAAATACTTCACCTTCTTTCTTTGAATAGTATATTTGTAGGTACATCCAAGATATAAATTCGGTCCCTAGCAGTATATTGAAGGGCATGTGCAAGAAGAAGACAACGTTGGATGCAACAGAATTTAGGAGTTAGCTTGACCAACAAGCCGTATAAAGCACAAAAGACAGAATAGTTAAAAAAAAAATGTTGTCGATAACTCTATCAGTTCAATTGATATCTTCTGGTGTTTTCAACAAAAAAACATCTAAAATTTAAATTCTCTTAGATAAGTACAAACATAAAAAAAATGTGACGCGGTATAATTTAAAATGGTTAAAGTGAACGCCGACATTCTCCACTAGATTATGTTTCAAAAAGAACAATACTAAATCACTTTAGATGTAATAAAAAGTGAATCTTTCTTTAACACTTGGTTTAAAAGGGTACTCATTTAGATTAGAAAACATAAAATAACAATCCGTGACCAGGGAAAAAACATAACAATGGGTACTTTGTCATGTACAAAAGTTAGTATTAGTTCAAAACTAGACAACTAATCAACATCATGGGTCATTGAATTTTCTTTATGTCATTTGTCATCTTCCAAGGTTTTGATGGGCACAATGCTTTTGCCCCACATTTATTCCACGTAGAGCTATTGAACTACAATAAATTCTTCCATGGCTTACCCTCTAATTTACATATAGTATACTCGTGCTTTTATTTTGTCCATTGTTTGACACGGGCAGCTTTTGGCTTTAGTTATCATCATCCAGACGAAAAAAAAGTGTTAGAAAAAGAACACCTTTTTAGTCTATGGGTGTGGATATTTTTACCTCCACTTCTTATTAGCTAATTCCTATTCAAAAGGTGACTGCTTGCTCAAGGCATCCAAATCCAACTATAGGGCTTCACATGGTGGGGTGGTAGCTATGTCTTTTGCATGCTATAAGGGTATTGAAAGCTACCCTTTTCCTTCCTTTTCACCTAATCATTTTAGTGTGACTTTATTAGGGGCTGGTCCATAAGGAGTGCTGGTTTTTTTTATCACTAGCTTGGCACTAAATTCACAACTTTTTCTCTCTTTTTTGGCTCCAAATTACTACTTAAAACTTTGCAACCTCAATGGTGGACTTATAATCAGTAATTTTGAAATGGGCCCTCATTAATTTCTTCTTTGCCTTTTACTCTGTAAAAGTAGAGAAAATGTTGAGTTGATAAAGTTCCTTAAAGGAAATTATGCTCCAATTTCTTGCTCGTGAGCTGAACCAGAAATGTAACTTTCTCTATGGATCAAATTAAGGTTAAATCATTGTCATTGAAGTTAATTAGTCTCTCACATTTTGTATATTGCCTTTCTACTAGTTTTGTTTCCTTCACCTTTCTACATACAAATAAATAAATAAAAAGAAGAAATTAGGGGAGAAAAAAGGAACAAATGAATCGGAAAATAATAGCTGGAGACAAGGTTTAAACTTCAAACTCAAAACCACATGTTTTAATACCATGATAATTCATTGCTTATTTCATTCACATTTTCATCATATTAAGTGGAATCATTTGACTCTTATTTGCTTTATAACAAAATTTTATTATCAAGTGAAATCTCAATTTTTAAAACGAGCTCTTATAGTTCAACTCATTTAAGGAAACAGATTTGTGATTTTTTTTTTTTTTTTCTTTCAATGCAGAGCTTAATCTGTTGTTAAAAAAAGCAAAATGATGTAACATTGTAACACTTAAATACAGAACTGTGAGACAAAGTTGCAAAGCTGACAAAAAAGTTATATACTATATATGATAGTCACAACTAACTAATAAATTTCCACCGTATATCAATCAATCAATCATCTCCTTGTTTAAAAAAAAAAAAAAAAATCAATCAATCAATCATCATCATCATCATCATCATCATCACATATATATATATATATATATAGATTTTGTTAATGTATGTGCTAAGGGCACACAATAATTAACCATTTTTAGAAAAAAAATTTCTCAGGAATTGAAAAAGTATTGACAGTTTTTTCAATTTTCGAGAAAATATTTCCAAAAATAAATGGCTTAATGTGTGCCATAATATATATATATATATATATATATAAAAGCAGAGACCTTATGTGAGAGTGTATGAAGTTGTACCAAGTGACATCCTTAAAACTCTCATTTAGGCTTCCACCTTATCAAAGTTTGCATTTATATCAATTTTTTAGTTCATTGAATGTATCGATGAAGTAAATGCACCTATTAATTACTTCGGATGTGCATAAAATTATATTTATATATATATATATATATATACATTTATGAATTTTTTATATATAAGAAAATGAAAATCTCATGTTGGAGATCATGTAGCTCTACCGTGTGGCGTTTTGTTAGAATAATTTTTCATTTAAACGTGACATCATAAATTTTCTATAATATTTCCATAAGTCAACTAAACATTAATATTATATTATATAAAAAAATTTATGCTAACTCCAATACATTGAAGAAACAAAAACTATGATTAAACAAATAATCAACTTATTACACCACATAATAACTAATTTCTAATTTTATGACATTTACTTTATAGTCTAAATTCTTCATCCCTTTAATTTTGTATTACATCATTAATTTAACCAAAACTTATTCATATTATACTTCATGTTATTATTTTAAAATATGTTAAACATTTTATATAGAAATTCTCACATGATAGCTTACAGCATTATTCGTGCATCACACAAACCTATTGCTAGTTATAATCAAGTAGTAATGCAAATTCAACTCTTCATCCTCTTAATTTTGTATTACATCATTAATTTAACTAAAAAACTTCTTAATTTTATCACAACATTTCTTCATGTCATCACTTTAAAATATTTTAAACATTCTATATAGAAATTCTCACATGGCATATTATAGCATTATTCACGCATCACGCAGACCCATTGCTAGTTATAATCAAATAGTAATACAAATTCAACTCTTCATCCTTTTAATTTTGCATTTCATCATTAATTTAACAAAAATTCTTAATATTATTGTGACATTACTTTATATTATTACTTAAAAATATTTTAAACTTCCTGTATAAACAAAAATTCTTAATATTATTACTACATTACTTTATATTATTACTTAAAAATATTTTAAACCTCCTGCATAAAAATTCTCACATGGCAGCTTACAGCGCATTGCGGCCCATTGTTTGTTATAATAAATAGTAAAACAAATTCAACCATTTAATGCATACAATGCTTCTTCTTCTTTTTTTGGTTTTTGTTTTGTTTTTTAATGCAAAGCTTATTCTGATAAAAATAAGCTGAAAATTTTTTTATACAGTATAATATGATAGTCACAGCTAACTAATAACTTCCGCCATAAATAATTATAATCAAATAGTAATACAAATTAAACCATTTAATGCATACATTGCTTTAACCACACTTGTATTTGAATATGCTAGTCTTTCAAGTACCAATGTACATTACCATATACAACAAATGGAAACTACCATTATAAAAGCTGTTCACAGCCAGATACCGCCAGCAGAAGAGAGCAAAACATAAAACCCAATAATGATCAGTCTTCAACTTCACAGCCCCACAGATCGAACCAAACCTTTTTCACCGTTCACTATGACAGAACTGCCCTTGTCACCACACTCTTTGAGCTGTCACTATTACACAAACCCCCATAAGGTCATTCTCGTAAATTCACACTGAAAATCTAATTCAGTTTCAGCTCCAAAGTCCAAACAAGAAGATAAACTTTCTCAAAAAAAAAACAAGAAGATAAAGCATAGCATAGAGCAGTGGCAAACTGTGAGAGAGAGAATCCCTATTTTTTCTCATTTCTCAGATCCATATTCTTCACCAGAATTCTCATTTCTCGCCAGAATATTCGTACCCACATCGCCAAAAACTCATAAAGACAAATGGGTTTGCTCCAAGACCAGTGAAAAGCAAAGAAAAACCACGATGAGAGAACAAAAAAAAGACCAAAACCAAACCTCGCCGGAAACATCCGTCGGAAAATCCAATACTCTCCAGGGAGGCATTGAGATTTTATCTTCATTGATCTCTCTGACTCACTCAGTCAAAGTCTTTGTATCGAAATGGCAATCGATTCGCGTCAAGCTCGAGGAGCTCCACTCGGGTCTAATCGCCATTGAAAATAGCGAGTTCGAGCACTCCCACATCGAAAACCCAGCGATCTCAGGCTTACTTTCAGCTATATTATTGACAACCAGAGAGTCCCATGACCTCGCTCAACGTTGCGTCGATCTCTCTTACAGTGGAAAGCTTCTCATGCAAAGTGACTTGAATGTGATCCTCACGAAACTCGATCGCCATGTAAGTAATCTCTCTGACTTGTACACAGCTGGTGTTTTAACTCAAAACCATGCCTTGGTTGTTTCAAAGCCTAGTGTTACTGCTTGTAGAGACGACATGCGGTTTTATATAAGAGACTTGTTAACGAGAATGAAGGTCGGTGATACGAGAATGAAGAGGCAAGCTTTGGTTAATTTGTACGAGGTTGTGGTCGAGGACGAGAAATATGTAAGAGTTATGTTGGAACTCGATGGTGTTGTGAATGTTTTAGTGAATTTTCTCGATTCGACAGAGACACAGATACAAGTCGAGTCGACTAAAGTTGTGGAAGTGATTTCTGGGTTCGATTCGTATAAG
Organism: Quercus robur; assembly: GCF_932294415.1. Lineage (NCBI taxonomy): Eukaryota > Viridiplantae > Streptophyta > Magnoliopsida > Fagales > Fagaceae > Quercus > Quercus robur. The sequence continues at coordinate 82,698,322 of NC_065538.1, read as the reverse complement.
GCTGTTTTGATTAGAGCTGGGGTTGTTGGACCGTTGATTCGAGTTTTGGAGTGTGGGAGTGAGATGGGAAAAGAGGTTGCTTTGAAGTGTTTGATGAAACTGACTGAAAATTCGAATAATTCATGGTCTGTTTCAGCACATGGTGGACTCACTGCGTTGTTGAAAATATGTGGGAGTGATTGTAAGGTTGAGTTGGTTGGTTATGCTTGTGGGGTGTTGAGAAATCTAATTGGTGCTGAAGAAATAAAGCGGTTTGTGATTGAAGAAGGTGCTATTCCGATGTTTATCAAGCTTGCAAGGTGTAAAGATGAAATCTTGTTGATGATTTCAATTGAATTCCTTCAAAGTATAGCGTTTGAAGATGAATTGGTTAGGGAAATGATTCTTAGAGAAGGAGGGATTCGTGTATTACTACGTGTTGTTGATCCTAGATGGTCTTATTCTTCGAAAACAAGAGAGGTAGCATTGAGAGCTATTGAGAATTTATGTTTCTCTTCCTCGAGTGCTATGAAGATTTTGATGAGTCATGGTTTTGTGGATCAAATTATGTACTTTGTTCGAAATGGGGAAGTTTCTGTTCAAGAACTGGCATTGAAGGTGGCTTTTAGGCTTTGTGGGACATCAGAAGAGGCCAAGAAAGCAATGGGGGATGCAGGGTTTATGCCTGAGCTTGTTAAATTTCTCAATTGCAAGTCTTTTGAAGTTAGGGAAATGGCAGCTGAGGCACTCTCTGGCTTGGTATTAATCCCCAAAAATCGAAAGAAGTTTGCGCAGGATGACAGGAATATTGGCTTGCTGTTGCAATTGCTTGAGAAGGAAGAGGGAAATTCAGGTAATAAAAGGTTCTTGTTATCTATATTAACATCATTAACAAGTTGCAGTAGTGTGAAAAGAAAGATTGTGAATTCTGGGTACATGAAAAACATAGAGAAACTTGCACAGGCTGAAACTGATGCTAAGAGACTTGTCAGGAAGCTGTCTACAAACAGATTCCGAAGTATGTTAAGTGGAATCTGGCATTCTTGAATGTAATTTTCCTCTTTTTTTTTTTTTTTTAATTAAATTTTTATAGGTGTAAATCTGCATAAATGTTTGTCAAAATTTTCCTTCTTTGTTTCCTTTCTGTATCAAAGTCACCCTCTCTTAAATTCTCCACTTCCGAAAACAGTTAAGATTGTAACTGCAACTCTGCAAGTAGATATTTAATAAAAGCTACTATTACAGAGTTCCTTCAATATATTATGCCATTGCTGAAAGCAATTGCAGTTATGAAGCAAAAGGGTGAAAGAAGTCGTAATAATAAAAGAATAATAAAGTATGCAATTACTGTTATTTGAAGTTAGTTGGAGGTAGAAAGGTCATGTATTGTATGTTTTTGAGAGATGACACATGGTAAAGACATGACAGACATACAGATGGGCATGTGAATAGTGGCTATCAAAGCTTATGTCCAGCTATAATTATAGACAGAAAAGATAGTGATGGATGAAGTTTCCTTCTGTATTTGCTTGTCCTTTAGCCCGTCCCATCTCCTTATTATGCCAGTTTAGTATTGTTAACATGGAATTATGTTTTATTGTTTGACATTCTGCTGAATTTGTTAATTTTAGTCTGCATATCCAGGGATGTCAGATACTACAAATTTTAATATTTATTTATTATAGTGTTAACAGGCATTAATCATATTCATTATTATATTAGTTTGTAAATTTTTTTTATAGCCATTTTCCATGCATCTCATCTCGTCTATCAGCTCCCTAATAACATTTTGATGCATGATTTAGGTAATAATATGACGTTTGATTGTGAGAGAGAACCATAGAAATGGATTAGTACCCACTATTAACTAGATAGCAGAGGTGACACATGGTAAAGACATGACAGACATATAGATGGACATGTGAATAGCGGCTATCAAAGCTTTTTTTTTTTTTTTTTTTTTTTGAGAAGTGGCTATCAAAGCTTGTGTCCAGCTATAATTATAGACAGAAAAGATAGTGATGGATGAAGTTTCCTTTTGTATTTGCTTGTCCTTTAGCCCGTCCCATCTCCTTATTATGCCAGTTTAGTATTGTTAACATGGAATTATGTTTTATTGTTTGACATTCTGCTGAATTTGTTAATTTTAGTTTGCATATCCAGGGATGTCAGATACTAGAAATTTTAATATATAGTAGTTTCAAACTGATTTGTTAATTTTTAAACACAATACAAAAAATATATATATATTTAAAATATTTATTTATCATAGTTTTAACGAGGCATTAATCGTATTCGTTGTCACGTTAGTTTGTAAATTTTTTTTATAGCCATTTTCCATGCATCTCATCTCGTCTATTAGCTACCTAAGAGCACCCACAGCAGATGTGGGATATGTGCCAAATGCTAAATATTTGGCACATATCTCACACTAAACACCATTTGACCCCATTTATTAGATATTTTAAATGCCATATTTTTTGCAACATACTATAGTATCGTTGCAAATTTGCAACGGTATGGAATCAAAATGGTATAAGTTTTAATCATTTTTTATTCTCTTTTCTGTCTCCTCTCTCTTCACTTTATTCTTTTCTCTTCTCTCTCACATTTGTTCTCTCTCATCGGTTCCCTCTCTTCTCAGCCACCAATTCCCTCTGTTCTCTCTTTTCCCTTTAATTTAAGATCAGTTTGATGATGGCCATTATCACCGGAGGTGCAAGCGGCATGGGCGACAAGTTCGCTGCTCACGGTGCACGAGCCATCGTCATAGCCGAGCCTCGCGAGTTCCCCGCTCACGACGCATGAGCCATCGTCATCGCCAACGTCTAAGACGAGAAGGGCCATCGTCATGGTCACGACGTCATCGTCATCGCTCTCCAATCTCGCCAATCTCTCTCTCTCTCTTTTGGTGGTTGGTTGTTTTGATTGTTGTTGGTTGGCTGATTTTGGTTGATGGTGGTAGGTTGATCGGGTTGTGAGTGTGAGATTTGGGATGGTCTCAGATCGGGTTGTGGGTTGTGGAAGTGAGATTGGGTTGTGGGTGTGAGATTTGTGGCTGGGTAGTGTTTGTTTAAGTTCTTTTTTTTTTTTTTTTGGTAGCAGTGGCTGATATTGGTGGTCGGTGGTTGATCTGTGGGGGTGGCCGGTGGTTGTGGGCTATGGCGGTTGATCTGCGGGTGTGGGTTGTTATTGTTAATGGTGATGATAAGGAGGAGATAATATATTATTTTAATGTGTAGTATATATTATTTTAATATATAGAATTGAATGATAAAACATATGATAAATGGGATGTTGTAAAATGATGTGGTAAAATAATAAAGTAGGTCTTTGGTGTGGCAAAATGGCATAAATTATTCCACAGCTCTATGGATGCTCTAATAACATTTTGAGGAATGATTTAGGTAATATGACTTTTGATTGTGAGAGAACCATGGAAATGGATTAGTACCCATTATTAACTAGACAGCAGAGTTGACCTATGTATGGTACATGCAATCACAGAAATGGAAATGGATTGATGCTCACAGAGGACATTAGGATTATTGGAACTTTTCGTGATTCGATCAGAAAGTGTACCCTCTTAGGACCTCCCTGCCTGTGTTCCACACAATAATCCTGAATGCATCCTTTCATTGTGGGTCTGGCAGCTAAGATGATGTTTTGTTCTGTTTATCTTTTTCTTTCTTTCTTTTGTTCTGTTTATCTTTAGGTCCTTATACACATCAGTATCCAACATTCAATATACATCAATGTTAGTGATTCTCAGATTCAGTTTCCATTTCCAAACAAAATTATGGTCAACTTCATAATAAAATCTACATATCCAAACAAAGGCAGCCTAAGTTCTGTAGTTTTAGTAAGAAATGGGTTATATTCGTTTAATGTGTGACTAAAACAGGTCCTTCTAAATTGGGCTTGCATAGCATATTTCCTAACTTTTTTTTTCAAAGTTTATATTAGTTAAGTTTACTTAGCTTAAGACAAGGTAAGTTATTTCAACTTATGGTGTTCTTTCTATGATAATTGCTCTTTATTATTAGGCCAATACATTAATTGATTTTTTATGTAAGCGGGGTTTAAATCTCAAATTTCTTATTAGACAACAAGATATTTTACCAGTTAAACTTAAAAATAAAAATTATTAAAAGAAATTAAAAAATAATTTGGACAAAAATACAATTATACTCTAAAAGGGAAAGAAAAAAAAGTTGTATATAAGCTATGATTGGAGGCCTAGACGTAGCACTTGCTATAACTTGGGCCTGAATAATACATAACTTCCATAACCAACACCAAAGCTAGTTTTTTTATAGATACATTCCAATTTATTGAATGGAGGAAGAATTCTATATATCTTCATATCAATTTTAATATTCATATTTAGTTTTCATAAATCTAACGGTATATATGATGTTACATCATTTATAATTCAATTTCATACAGATTGATAACCCTTTGTTTTAGTAAGCAGAGGAAACAACACAATCGAGTTCAAACAAAGAGGCCAAAATCTCTAAACTCAATTGATATCTTCTAGTTTTTAACTGATAATTGGTTTAAATCCCCCATTATAATTATCAAAAAAAAAAATTTTCTTTAAGAAAAAGAAAGAAGGAATTCAACAAACCGTTTTAAGCCCAAGAGGCCCGTTACATGGAAGAAAACTTGCAATTACTAAGCCCATTTCAACCAATGTGGGCTACAACATCACAAACATGCAAGCCTCAGAATGTGAGCTATTCAAGGCCCATATCCACCAAATGGGCTACAACATCTACTATTTGTTCATAGGTCCAATGGGCTTCCAACGATTATTGAAAAACACAAAACAAAAGCAGAGCTTCCTTCAAGCTCGGCTATCGAATTTTCCGTGCACTTCACCTTCGCAGATGGCCTTTTCCTCTCCTTGCAAAGCGACACCGTTTGTACTTCAACGGGTGCGTACTTCGTTCACACACACACTCTCTTTCTTGGTTCAATTTAGTTTGTACTTTCAATTACCAAAAAAAAAAATCGTTAACATAATTTTTGTTCCTATATGTACAAATTGTAACAATCTTTGCATTTGATCATTTGAGCATAGGAGCTAAAATTGGTTGCATACTTGCATTCAATGTAAAGCTGACACCTTCAAAATTAAATACCAAAATCACACTTAAAAAAAAAAAAAAACTTAATTTAGAATATAATGTGTTATAGTCTATAGAAGGTTAAAATAGAATATAACTTATAAGATATCAATAATCTAAAATGTAAAGAAACTTGTTAAGAAATGTGATTTTAATTCCATTTTTGAGAGATCCTTTTGCTTAATCTTTTCAACCATTGTATTGCTTTGTATTCAAGAATATATGTGAATTAACCTTTCCCTAAAATTATATATAAAAAAGGAAGTAAGAAAAAGTATGATTTTGGATAGAATAGAATAGAGAATATATATATATATATATATATATTTATATGTAAGGACTCGATTTGTAACCACCCAAAAATGATGATGGGTTCGTACTTTAAAAGGCTCAAACAATAAAATTTGTAGAGCGTGAGCTTGAAAGGCTAGGCCTTGGTCACCGAACGGTGGTTAGTCATGGTGTTCATACAAATTTAAACCATGTTCACTCGAGGAGTCTTTCTCCTTGATACGATCTGGGAGGCTCTGGTTCTTGGCATTTTTTTCCAGCCCCTTTTTGGCGCATAAGCCTTTACATTATATAGCATTTCTCGGTTGATCCTGACCTTCCATCTGTTGATCAGGCAGGTATCTGTTCGGGTACCCGTCCCATCAGCCGATTCCCCTTACTTTATATTAGTTGCAATAACCGAAGCCGCACTGTTCAGGGGTCTTTTCCCATCAATATGGCCAGGACGTTTATGGGCGCATTTAATGCAGAGGTGACGTCTTTTTCTTGGACCATTCCCACTCCGTACCCCCATGTAGGTCCCCTTCTACTCGCCTTATCTTTTGGGGACGCTTTAGAGGCCGCCTTCGATGAATGCCACCCTTCCCCTTGAAGTCTTGGGATGCCGAGGACAGGGTCATCCTCGGCTGCATCTCTAGGCCATTCGGTCTTTCACCACTTGTCCTCGGCAACTACTCTCCTCGGCACGGGCCTTGGGTCCTAATGGGAAGTGGGCCGGGTCATAAGTTCTCTGGCCCCACAATAGCCCCTCAAAATCCTGCTGTCCGGATCCTCGACCGGATAGGAGGGTTTTGATGACATCAGGCCCCTGTCAAAGCTTGTCAATCCTTGTCACCTATCGATTCCCGAGACTCTTCGTCTGCCCGAGACACATTCCTGAAGCCTTTGGAAGGTGAAACGTGTCCTCATTAAATGCGGGCGGCTCTATGCTCCCCACGTTCAACGGCGCGATGGTGATCTAACGGTGGAGATTTCCTTGCCTTTATGGGTGGGAAAATTCGTGCAGTTACTTTCGATGGGAGGTATAAATGATTTTGGAATCGTTTTGTCTCTTCACTTTTGTACTCAAGAGTTCTAGCGTGTATACCCTGAGTTCCTCCAAACTTTTATTCAAATTCAAGTCTATCTCCAGCACAAAAAGCCTATCCGAGGCACCTTTCCTCTTTTCTGTAAGTTCTCTACCTTCATTAACTCGTGCTTTTTCTTTTCTGTGTTTATTTTTCTCTTGTTCCCTTCCTTCTCCCGTCATCCACTGAGTTTGCTTAGCAACTCTTAGAGATGGTTAAGTTGAGATTGAGAAAATTGGTTGATACTGAAGAGGCGATGGAAAAGTTCATCGCCGATTATAGGATTCCCCCCAACGTGAGTTTGAGGCACTGTAAGATAGGGGAGTGGCATCTTCTGAGAAGGACGAGCGAGGTGGTAATCCCCATTCTCGCCTTCGTAGAGGGGGGTATGAGAATCCCCATGGGACCGGTAATGAAAAGTTACCTTAGGCACTTCCGATTAGTTCCCACCTAGTGCGCCGCCAATATGTTTAGGATTCTGGGTTGTGTGGATGCCTTAAACGAAAAAATAGGGCTAAGACTAACTCTTCATGACGTAAATTGGTGCTACAATCTCCAAAATTTGAAGGGCAAATCCTACTACATGAAGACGAGAGACGATAGGGTTCGCCTAATCTAGTGCCTCCCCGACTCCAACAAGGGGTTGAATAAGGACTTTCTTATCGTATCCGGGGAGTGGCATGATGGCCTTCCATGCCCGATGGTGGAGGGAGAACCAGGTGGGGCATAGAGAGTAGAAGGGTGCCAATCATTTGCGCCGTTTTAATTTGATGCAGTTCGGTTACTAACTATGTACATGTTTTTTTTTTTCTTTTTTGCAGATCCAAACGCCTTTCACCGACACTTTCATCTAGTTAACCGGGTTGACTTGGAGACTATTCTTCAAGCGGTAGTTTTTGTAAATGACGAGGATGGTCAAGTCAGAGCCGCTCACAAAATTTTAGGGTACACGCCCCATCAGAAGTCATTCGCCGACCCAAAGCACGTGATCAGCGCTAACCCTCCTTGGCTTCCAAAAATTACTGTAGTCAAATAAGGGTTTTTGATCTTCGAAGGATCTCTTACCCCAGAAGGCATCCCATTGGTGGGTTTTTCGTCGTCTCATCACATAGTGGAGGATGAAGGTAATTTGGGTCTGTCCGAGGAGGGTTTTGGGGCATTTGATCAAGCCGACCCATCCGAGGATCCTTCTGGTGATCTAGGTGACCCAGACTTATCCGAAGCGGAACTGTTGTCAGCGGGAACATCCTCTCGAGTCGAGATGGGTCTTAAGAGAAAGCCCCCAACTAGGCTGTTCGACCTCATTGAAGGCCAGCCGGGGAAGGGTGCACAGGGAAGACCGCAATCCAATGCTTCGTCTCCACTACCTCAGCCGCAGCCCGTCCAGACTAGGTCATTCTCCATCAAGTCGCAGCCACAATCTCCCCGCCCCAAACTTCCGGCTCCTCCTCAGTCAGCTCTGCCTCCTCGGTCGGAGTCCACTGACTCAAAGAGAAAGAGGAGTCCCAAGGGGAAGGAACCCATGGATGGGGGAAAATCCCAATCCTCTCAGGAGTGGGATGAAGCCTTGCGAGTTAAAAAACAATTAAAGATTGGGCACCAAAGCAAGGATAAAGGGATCGAAGCCCAATCCGCCTAAAGTAAGGGGAAGGGAATCGAAGCCCAATCCGCGCCGAGCGCTTGGCTTCCTGCCCCAATGCTCCACGGGGAGCCCTTGCTGGAAACCGCGTTCATAAGAGACCTTGGAGACAGCGATGGCGGCTATGTGGCTGATGCATTAGGGAGAACCATGCTGCTTCCTACTGATGTGGAAGAGTTAAAGAACATGAGGATGCAGGAGGTTTTCCTTAGCGTGAAGAGGTACTTAGGTATGGTAAGACTCTTGAAACCTAAGGCTCTGTCAATTCTGGTTCCTAGATTTTCATTCATAATATATTTGTCTCAATTGGCAGGCTATCCAGGCCATCTATAGGATGGAGGATGAAGTGAAAGGGCAAAGTAAGGCCGCTGAGGATGAGCGCACCAAACGCATAGATGCTTCGCGGACCCTCAAAGCTTTCGAGGCTGACGTCGCAAAGGCTAAAGAGAACTTAAAGGAGGCTACCCGAGATAGGGATAGTGCCTTGGCAAGTTTAACTGGGGCCCAAAAGTAGGCCGAGGAGCAGACAAAGCGCCTACTTGATGCCGAGGAGCAATTGCGGATAGCCAATGAGCAAATCAGTGATTTGAAGAAGAAACTGATCATGGCAGAGAATGCTAAGGGCGTGGCGAAGTTTGCCCAGGACGAAACTGTGAGGGCCAAGCAGGAGGCTGAGTTTGCCAGAAATGAGGCCGAAGCTGCTAGGGACAAGGCCGAAGAGGAGGGTTACGAGACGGGGATAGCTGAAACCCAAGCCTCCCTTAAAGCTCAAATCCCTGGACTATGCAGACTATACTGTTCCCAGGTTTGGAAGGAGGCCTTAAAACAAGCTGGGGTGGATGCTTCGTCTGACTTATGGAGGGCGGAGAACATATTTTATCCTCCAGCCATCCTTGAGACCGCCTTCGCCAGCTCCGAGGCAGGGATTACTCAGCCAGAAGCTGCACAAATCATCGTCCCTTCTGGCGAGTTGATTGTAGGGGGAGAGCCTCATGATGCGACCGAAGCACCTGGAAGTATGAATCCTGAGATGCCCAAAGAAGGTGCCGAGCCTATGGTCAGCGCTTAGATCCATGATGCCGAGCCAGCCATCCTTGTTCAGCCCCTACAAGCAATTCCCCTTACCGAGGTCCCCAAGAGTATCGAAACTGAACCTGCTCAGCCTTCCCAAGAAGGGGATGTCTCTTAGGGCCCCGTGGCTAGTCCTGCTCTGCCTTCCAAGGACGTGGACAAAACGACATTGAAGAAGTAGCAGCCCTGGCCAACCTTCGTATTTGTTTCTAGTTTAATCATTTAACTAGTTTCCCTTTTGTTTTGAAAACTTTATAGTTTGATTGCAGCTTGAACTTATTAACCACATATATGAAATTCTTTTCTTCCATTAAATTACATGTTAGTTGCCCTTTCTGATGCTTACTACTGTTGTGGATCTCCTGATTTTTGAACTAGTTATCTTAACATGTATGAATGACCGTGCACATGATATACTTGGGATCATATCCCGGAATTCTAACCTACCCGCGCCCACAGGACGTTGAGTTTGTGTCCGAACACACTTCTGGGGAGACATAGGCATCATCCGAGATGTCTCGCATATTGTTAGGCCGAGCCTGGTATCTAGATTTCTTTAAGTAGTTGGTTTCCCCATAGGTTTAAGTCCGAGGATCATACAATACCTTGGTTATATCCAAAACTTAGATATTTGCTTTAAATAGTTGGTTTCCCCATAGGTTTAAGTCCGAGGACCATACAATACCTTGGTTCTGTCCAAAACTCAAATATTTGCTTTAAGTAGTTGGTTTCCCCATAGATTTGAGTCCGAGGACCATACAATACCTTAGTTCTGTCCAAAACTCATATATTTGCTTTAAGCAGTTGGTTTCCCCATAGGTTTGAGTCCGAGGACCATACAATACCTTGGTTCTGTCCAAAACTCAGATATTTGCTTTAAGTAGTTGGTGTTCCCATAGGTTTGAGTCCGAGGACCATACAATACCTTAGTTCTGTCCAAAACTTAGATATTTTCTTTAAGTAGTTGGTTTCCCCATAGGTTTGAGTCCGAGGACCATGCAATACCTTGGTTATATCCAAAACTTAGCATTTTTAAGTAGTTGGTTTCTCCATAGGTTTGAGTCCGAGGACCATGCAATACCTTAGTTCTGTCCAAAACTTAACTTTTTAAGTAGTTGGTTTCCCCATAGGTTTGAGTCCGAGGACCATGCAATACCTTGGTTCTGTCCAAAACTTAGCATTTTTAAGTAGTTGGTTTCCCTATAGGTTTGAGTCCGAGGACCATGCAATACCTTGGTTCTGTCCAAAACTTAGATATTTCTTTAAGTTTGGGGAGATCAGCCCTCGGCCAAGGTGTGGGACATTGGTTTGGGGGGATTAGCCCCTCGGCTAAGCCCCTAGAACTATTCGCGCTACTGACGCTTCGAAGCGTAGCCCCTAATGGAAAAGCGTAGCCCCTAATGGAACTTTATGTTAGGGCGCTACAGTGGGCTGTTGGAAGTGATGGGGGGACTTTCTCGACCCACCGCCTGTGCCAACACACAAGCCTTTCCCACAGACGGCGCCAATTGTAAGGACTCGATTTGTAACCACCCAAAAATGATGTTGGGTTCGTACTTTAAAAGGCCCAAACAATAAAATTTGTAGAGCGTGGGCTTGAAAGGCTAGGTCTTGGTCACCGAACGGTGGTTAGTCATGGTGTTCATACAAATTTAAACCATGTTTGCTCGAGGAGTCTTTCTCCTCGATACGGTCTGGGAGGCTCTGGTTCTTGGCCTTTTTTCCCAGCCCCTTTTTGGCGCGTAAGCCTTTACATTATATAGCCTTTCTCGGTTGATCCTGACCCTCCATCTGTTGATCAGGCAGGTATCTGTTCGGGTACCCGTCCCATCAGCCGATTCTCCCTACTTTATGTTAGTTGCAATTACTGAAGCCGCACTGTTTAGGGGTCTTTTCCCATCAATATGGCCAGGACGTTTATGGGCGCATTTAATGCAGAGGTGACGTCTTTTCCTTGGACCATTCCCACTCCATACCCCCATGTAGGTCCCCTTCTACTCGCATTATCTTCTGGGGACGCTTTGGAGGCCGCCTTCGACGAATGCCACCCTTCCCCTTGAAGTCTTGGGATGCCGAGGACAAGGTCATCCTCGGCTGCATCTCTAGGCCATTCGGTCTTTCACCACTTGTCCTCGGCAATTACTCTCCTCGGCATGGGCCTTGGGTCCTAATGGGAAGTGGGCCGGGTCATAAGTTCTCTGGCCCCACAATATATATATATATATATTTATATATATATATAAAAGAGGGGCGGAGGGAAGGGGGTGACCCTGACGCCCCAAAAATTCTCAAGTAATATTACTGTATGTACTATGTAGTACAAGGTTTTATTTGCATATACAATGACAATCAGCATTTTTACATACATATTGTTCTGTGTATTAGTCCATGGAAAACCATTTCACATTCCCACGGGCCATTGCAACTTTTTTTAAAAAATAATGGGTCCCACCTTATAATAATATTATAACAAAATAAAACTACTTGTACAGCCTACTTCTCCACCACTATTTTGCTAAAAAAAAAAAAAAAAAAAAAAAAAAAAAAAAAACCCTAAACCTACTTTCACTCATTAGTCACTATAGCACCTCAAAAAAGTTGACGACCATAAATTGTTTCACAATTTTTAATCACAACTGTTATGTGGCAAAGTGTGATTATTGAAAAAAAAAAAATTATGAGTTTATGTGTTAGTATTTGTTAATCACTCATAGTCTATCATATCTGAGTTTTGACGAAAAAATTGTGAAATAATTTATAGTCTAGAACTACTCATAACACCTTTGTTTCATATAACAATTTTTTCTTTCCTTACTAGCATTTTTTATTCTCAAACCCAAGTTTTTTTTTTTTACAAACCCAAATTTCAATTTTGTATGACAATTATATTTGCATATAGTTTTTTTTTTTTTTTGATAAAATATTTGCATATAGTTGTTTATTTATTTTGTTATTAATATCAATTAATACTTTTTTGGATTAATTTTACTCTCTTTAGATCTCCCCCCCCCCCCCCTTCACTTAAAATTCTGGCTCCGTGTGTGGTCGCCAACCCTAATCTAATTAGTTTGTTGCATTTCAGAGTTGTCAAAATTTAGCTATTAAGACTTAGCTTCTACTTTTTATTTGTATATTTAAAAAACAAAGCTACTTAATATACTCTAAAAAAAAATTAAAAAAAGAAAGAAAGAGAGAGAGAGCTGTGTATAAGCTAAAACTTGGGCCTGAACAATACATAACTTCCATAACCAATATCAAAGCTAGTTTGTTTTATAAATACGTTCCAATTTGTTTGAATGGAGGAAGAATTATATATATGTTCTTATCCATTTTAATATTCATATTTAATTTTTATAAATCTAACAGTATATATTTGATGTCACATCATTTATAATTCTATTCTTTACGGATTGATAACCCTTTGATTTAGTAACTTTAGAAAACAACATAACAAAGTCAAACAAGCAGGCCAAAAGCTTCAAAACTCAACTAATATCTCCTAGATTTTAATTGAGAATTGGTTTAAATCCTCTAACCTCCATTGTAAATATCAAATTTATTATTATTTTTAAAATAAATAATAAAGAAAAAAGGGTTCAAGTGTTCAACAAACCGTTTTATTCATCTAAAAGCCCATAACTAGCATTGTTGAGAATGGGTTGAACTGGAGTTAAGCTAATAGGCCCGGTACATGGAAGAAAACTTGCAATGGTTTAAAATAATGGCCCATTATGAGGCCCGTTTACACTAATGTGGGCTCCAACACTACAAAATTCAAGCCTCAGATTATGTGGTTCAAGGCCCATATCAATATTTATGGGCTACAGCATCTACAGTATGTTCATAGGCCCAATGGGCTTCCAACGATTATTTAAACAAAAGCAAAAACAAAAACAGAGCTTCCTACAATTCAATCTCGGCTATCGGATCATCCGTGCACTTCACCTTCACAGGTGGCCTTTTCCGTTGCTTACAAAGCGACACCGTTTGGGCCTCAATGGGTGCGTACTTCACACTCACAGTCTCTCTATTGGTTCATTTTAGTTTGTAATTTCAATTACCAAAAAATTCGAGAACATAATTTTTGTTGTTTCTGTATGTACAAAATTGTAACAATCTTTGCATTTGATCATTTGAACATAGGTGCTAAAATTGGTTGAGCTCAATGTCTAGTGTCCAGTGGTAAAACCAGGAATTTGACTTGGGGTTGGAAAAAAAAAAAAGATGATTAAATTTTTCATCTTTATATTAAATATATCTATACTATGTATAATAGTTAAATTAGTAATAGTACTATTTTTATTTATTTTGAAGAATGAATCAACAATGTTATAAAAAAAAAAAAAAAAAGAATAAATCAACAAGTTTTAACTTACTCATAAACATCAACGGTCGGGAGTGCCCTAAACAGGAAAAATTTGCAAAAAAGCATCTTTTTGGAAAAATATTAGCAAAAAAGCATGTGGAGAAAACATTTTAGTTAGTTAGAATTTTTTTTTTTTTTTAAATAGAACTCGAGTTTCTGAAACTCGAGTTCCAAGTTTTTTCACACGGAACTCGAGTTTCTTAGACTCAAGTTCCACCTTTTTTTTTTTTTTTTGGTCCATGTCAGACTTCATCTAAGAGGGAATGGGTTGGAACTCGAGTTTGTTAAACTCGATTTTCAAAAACAGTTCAACTAACTATTTGCAAATTTTTTCCTAAAAGTCTACTATTTGGCAAATTTTGCCGCCCTAAACATCAACTTGGTTGCTTGGCTACATTGGAGTAAGAGTTACAGTTTGTACCATGGCTTAGATCCCAGCCACCACGTGCCACCATGAAACGATTTCCAAAGAAAACTAAATCTAGTAATGGTGATTCAAATTTTGGCTATTCTTTAGACGAGACACTTAAACATCATCATTTGTTAGTTTGGATGGAAGATGTTCCACTAGATGTTTTTGATGTTTTTCAGGTTGATTTAAAGGGCCTTCATTAATAATACGCAAAGTCTTGATTCTCAAAAAAAAAAATTTGGCTACTCTTTGGAAGAGGCAAAGGCGTCAATTAAAGCAGTACGTATCCATTTCTTCACTACAAAAGAGTATTTTGTATTAAATGATACCACGTCATTCGTATCAAAATCTAATATACGAAAGACATGTATGCAAAAATAACTACCCATTAACACACGTCTTTCAATTGTTAGTAGGTTAGTTATTTATTGTCGTCATATCTCGCACTTACTGGAATTCATCTCATTGACATGATATCACTTGATACCAAATACCTTCTTCTCTACCGGTGGTAATCCAAGATGAAACTCCTCCTGTGAATGGTGGGATGTGCATCCACTCCAAATGGAAACGTGAGTTTAGTTCTTACAAAATGGAACTAAACTCACGGATTACAAAATGTGCATCCCTTCATCTTGTGAGACATTGAAGAAAAGACGTTTTTTGGCATCAAACTCCATTTTCGTAATCTTGATATCAGCATTGTAAGAACTAAACTCACGGATTACACGTTTCCATTTTGAAAGTCTAAGAACTAAACTCACGGATTACACGTTTTCCATTTTTGGCATCCACTCCCTTGAAACGTGTAATCCGTGAGTTTAGTTCTTACAATGCTGATATCAAGATTACGAAAATGGAGTTTGATGCCAAAAAACGTCTTTTCTTCAATGTCTCACAAGATGAAGGGTTTAAAGTTATTCCTCTAGCAAAGCGTTTTCTACCTGGTACTACTGATAAGGTGATTGTGGAGACTATGGAAAAAATAAAATAACAACCCAGACCAGAGAGAGAGAGAGAGAGAGTTAAAAACTCATCTATAAAGCTGTGATGTGGTTGGCACCAGTGTGTTGCCTATTTGCCAAGATGCAAATCTGTTGAAGACTCATTTGCAAAGCGGTGATGTAATTTATTGGGGATGAAGAAGAGACTTTTTCACCGTAAAGTCAAAATAAGTCAGAGAGATTTTCCAACGAGGATGGAGCAAAAGTTCAAATTTTTTTTTTTCTTCTTTTCTTTTGTGATTATTGTTAAAATAATTTTGTGTTTATCATTAGCTTGTTGATATATACACAATTTATTATTAGTCACAGTTTTTTTTTTCTTGGGTAGCCACTAATATAATCTTAATCCTATTTATGAATGTAAATACTTTCTTATAAAATCAAATTAATACTATTTATAAATGCATATAAATATTTAACCGTGATGGGCGAAGAATTTATCTTTTCTTTTAAAATTTTCAGACAGTATGGACAACTGTTATTCAATATATATCATTTGGATATATATATATATATATATATATATATATAAAATTTGAAGGGGGGGGGGGGGTGGTGGCAAGGCCTCTTTCGGTCCCAATGTGGCTCCGCCACTGCCAGTATCAGCCTTCAAAACCAAATTTCAAAACAGTAAAATACACACTTAACTCACAATTAATGAGCGTTTGGATTGCGTTTTTTGAGGGGCATCGATCTATGCGTCTACGTCTTCCCCCCCCCCCCCCCCCCCTTTTTTTTTTGATGCACGTAGATTACATGGGTTCCCATGCACTACACACTGTTCAGTGGGACCCGTGCATTGTTTACGGGACCTACAACCACTTTATTCAGAAAAAACACATTAAAAATGGGTCTCACGGTACTATTCACACATTTGAAAATTATTTTGTTACAGTGTTTTCAGTTTTTAGCAAAATAAGTGGTATCTAAACGGACCTTTAATAGAATAAGTAAAAAGACGAAATACTTCATTTAGAATATAATGTGTTATAGAGTATAGACTATAAAGGGTTAAAAACTTAAAATAGAATTTAACTTTGAAGATATCAATAATCTAAAATGCAAAGAAAATTGACATGAAATGTGATTTTAGTTCCAATTTTGAGAGATCCTTTTGCTTAATCTTTTCAACCATTTTTTTGCTTTGTATTCCAGAATATATGTGAATTATATATGAAAAGGAAGAAAAAGTATGACCTTGGACAGAATAGAATAACGGAGAAGAAAGAAAATATAAATATAAATATATATATATATATATATATATATATATAAACTGAAACGTAGCATTTATTATTGCCACGTTCCTATTGAGTCATATCAATGGACCCATCATCCACTTTTTTATTTATTTATTTATTTATTTTTACCTTATTAATTTTCTAACTTCTTGTTATACTTTCTCTAATTTTCCCTCTCACTTTTACCTTTTCATCGCCCCATTATTATCTACCTTAATATCACTTTTCCTTTATCAATTTATCTTCCTTTATTTTTTACTTTTCTTAATCTCCTCCTCTTACTATAAATTTACAATTCTTTTCTTTATTCTATTCATAGTTTTTTTTACACACAAAATGTTATCTCTCTCTCTCTCTCTCTCTCACACACACACACACACACTTTTTTTTTCTTCATTTTTGGTGGATTTTATTATATTTTTCTTGCATTTCTACTTTAATTTGATGAATTTTTGTATTATTTGAAACTCTACTTTGGGTTGATGTGATTAAGTTTTTTTGTTTTTAAGTTGTTATCTTTTTTTTTTATTCTCTTTGATTTCATTGATATTATCATATTGCATTATAAAGATTGTATAGTATATAAGAATATATTGTTATTTTATTACATCACATGATTTGGATAATTTTGTGTTTATTGGCTATATATATATATATATTTGTTTTTACTTTTTTCTTCTCGTATTATTTGCTATAAATTTCTTATTATTCTCTCTCACATTCTCTCTTGACAAAGTAGTTATTCTCTTTCTCTTTCTCTTGATTTTATTTTTATTCTTTCTTACAACTCTACTTTATATTTATGAACTCTATTTTGAGTTCATATGTTTTGTTGTTTTATTTTTTTGTTCCCCATCACAAGCACTCTCTCTCTCTCTCTCTCTCTCCCCAATAAAATTTAGAGAATAAATTATACATATTCAGTATAAGTTTGATTGAGTTATGATTATCATGATAATCACTTTTAAGAGAACGAATAATTTGAATAATTTTTTTAAATAAAAATTACACACACACACACATTGCTTAAATATATAATTAACCTCATGCAATTCATTTAAAAGTAGCGACATTAAAACAAATGAATAAATTCTGCAAAGATTACATTTGTATATTCATAGCCTTTATATTTAGAAAGACTTTCACTTAAAAACTGTTGTACCAAAGTAGACTGAAATGCTACTTTAATGTGACTCAACAAAAGTATAATAACAATAAATGCTATGCTTAAGGTTTCAGATATTACGAGTCTGAGATTTATATATTTTTTAATAAATTTAGATTTAGATTAGTTATTTTCAACCCAAACATGTCTTTTCCACTATGTAAGTGCACAAAAATAGATTGAAGTGGATCAAAATGAACCGAAATGATCCAAATGGACCAAATGGAACAAAGTGGACCAAATGGACAAAAAAGGATCGAAAGGACCGAATAGGAACAAGGTGGACCAAATAAGAACGAATGGACTGAATAGAACTAACATGGATTGAATGGACCAAATCAGACCAAAGTGGACAGACTGGACTTAAGTGGACCGAATAGGAGCAATGTGGACTAGATAGGACCGAAGTGGACAGAATAGACTAAATAGAACCAAAGTGGACACAATAAATCGAATAGGTCCAAGGTGGACCGAATGGCCTGAATAGGTCTAAAGTGGACAAAATGGACTGAACCAAAGTAAATAGAGTGGACCGAATAGGAGTAAAGTGGACAGAATGGACCGAATAGGACCAAAGTGGACAGAATAGGACTAAATAGGAACAAGTAGACCGAATAAGACCAAAATGGACAGAATAGACCGAATAGAACCAATGTGGATCGAATAAGACTTTTGAATATTTATAATTTTTATTGCATTTTTAGCGCTTATATTTCTAATGTCTATTTTAGTATTTTATTTGTATTTGTTGACTCAAAACTAGAGAGTTTAGCCCAAATATACTGTATTTCATACTTTTCAACCAAAAATTAAGGAAAAAAATGATTTTTTTGAGCTAAAATTAAAAAGAAAACCTACAAAAAGAATCAATTCAAGGTCCAATTTTTCTAAAATGAGCTGAAGGAGGACCAAAATTGACCAAGTGGACTGAATTGGACCGAGTGGACCAAATATTGTTTAATTTTTAGGGAGAACAAATTATCTTAAAAAATATTTAGAGATAAAATTATACATTATATTACAATACAAAATAATTATTTATTCCCATACATTGCGTGAGTCTGCAACTAGTTTTATATATAAAAAACAAAACTACTTAATATAACTGAACCTTTTTATTCATTTCGAATGGTTGTATACGGTGTATTAAATTTCAAATCAGCATGTTACAAGCATGAAACTTTGAAATGTCTAATCTTCATATTAGCATGATGTTTAGAGATCTATAGCAAAAGGCTATAAGTAATATATTGTATGTGATGAGGCTCAAAATAATAGGAAAAAAATATAAATTGTATTGAGGTAGAATATTAGTAATCTTCACAAGATATTTCACCTCAAATAACGAAGTAAAATTATTAATGAACTAAAAAAAAAAAAAAAAAAACAAATCAAAATAGAGAAAATCAGCATGCAAAGTAATTCTTCTTGAGGAGAAAGTTCGAACAATTTAACGTAATATGTTTAAAGAAAAAAGTATTTTGGAATGCTAAGTTTTAATTCAAACTAATTTTTCTGTTCAGAAAAAATTTCATCAAATTTCATGAAAGAATCTATTATGTTTACTCAATGAATTTAGGTAAAGACAAAGTTTAGCTGCAAAATTACTCAATAAAATAAATATTACTATATATTTTTGAAAAGGGTAAATTATAAGTTTGGTCCATAACCTTTATACCAAATGTCAATTTAGTCCCTAACGTTTTAAATGTGTTAGTTTAGTCCCTAACCTTTTAGTATTGTGTCAAAATAGTCCTTACCATTAAGTGATTGATGGAAAATGCTTACATGGCTAATGGTTAAAATAAAAATATTTTTATGCCAAATCAAATGACGTGTATTGCCATTTGGAATTTTTTTAAAGAACAGTTTATGTTAAAATTGGGATCTCAAAATTAGTTTATGTTAATAAATCACTGACTCAAATCTTTACTTGAGCCTTGTGAAAAAGACCGCAACTTGTTAGAGCATCTCCAACAGAATTATCAAATTTTTGTACTGTTTGGAGAATGAACAATGACTTTTATCTTTATCTATCCACTTTTTCAAATACACTTTCCAATAGACTCTCTATCTCATTTAAATATTATTTCTTCATTCATTATTTATTCTTTTTTTAACAACTACACATCTTCCAACATTTTTTTATTCAACACCTAATTATTATAATGGTAAAAAAGGATTTGAAGAATGAACAATAGCTCATCAGACTTGATGAGCTACTGCTCATTAACCAAAAAAAATTTCATGAATAGAGAGGCCATTGGAGCAGCATTTTGTGATTATACTCTCTAAAATAGAGAGTATTTTGTGTTTGTTGATGCTATTGGAGATGCTCTTATGGACATCTATTTAGTTGCTAAGAAACTTGAGAAAAACAATGGAAACTAAAGTCTTGAATATTTGTTTTGTGATTTTTCCATGTTTTCAAAAACTGAAGTTTTTCTTCTATTGTGCTTGAGATAACTGAGCTATAGATCTAGAATATGATTGCGTTAGGTTCAGATTGAAGTAATATTGTTCAATCAGTTTAATGATAGGCATAAATGTATGGAATAAATCTATTAATTATAATCAATTTTCATTGTTGATTAACCAAACCCCAACTCCCAAGCGTTCTACACTTAGAAGGAGAAAATCAAGCCAAAGAAAGTGAAGCACAAAACCTTGCCGATTCCTTTTTTTCTTACAAGTTTGATTGCCAAAACCAACAAGAACCAACAAGCTATTCCAAAGCTTGAAGACTTTCTTGGTGACTCGTAGTCTGATTGGAAAGCAATTGAGAAGTCCACATTCTTGACATTGATGCCTTAGAATTCAGATGATCATAGGTCCCTTGTATGGAGCACAACGATTTTAAGATCCCAATTTTAACAATTTTTTTTTAAATAAAAATTTATTCCAAGTAACAGTATGCATGTCATTTAATGTAGCATAATAATAATTTTTTATTTTAGCCATTAGCCACCTCAACATTTTCCATTCATAACTTAACGGTAGGAACCATTTTGGCACAATACCAAAAGGTTAGGGACTAAACTAGCACATTTAAAACTGTAAGGTTGAATTTAATCAACCATCATGTTGGCTTTATTCTGTGCCAAATTTGCTTGTATTTCAGCATTTAGTAACCCTGTATTTAGGTGGGATTGTTGTAAGGGTAGTGAGTGAGATAGAGTGTTGAATTGCTCAAGAGTGTGCAAGAAAACAGAGACTCGTGACTTGATCTCACGGGTGACTCGCGGCTCCAAGCCACCAGAAGCAGCACACGTGCCAAGCATGCCAGAAGTTGAAGCGTCACGCTAGCTGGAGCACTACAGGACAAAATAGGACAATTGGCAGTTTTGTTATCTCGCCGCTGGATCTTGCGATTTAGTCAAGCCGCGAGCCAGCCCTGTTTTGAAAAACCTAACTCTTCACATTCCAATCTCACCCCAGTATAAATACCCCTTATACACACAAAAGAAAAAGAGCTTCCAGAAAGAATTTTGAGAGAAAAACGCTAGAGTAAAACAAGATTGATTCATTTACAATCTTTACATAAGAGTCTCTTCAAATTCTTCAACTCTCTTCCTCTCCATTGTTATACCCTTGAGAGGACTTTTACCAAAACCTGTTCTCACCATATCTATTACTGTGAGAGGGCTATTTGGTGTTCTAGGAAGCAGTTAGGAAGGAACCAATCTACATTGGTTGATGCTATGGTCAAGTAGCGGAATCCGGGAAGCTAGAAAAGAAATAGGTTCGGCGCAACCTCGTTGGAGCAAGAAGCTTGGAGGGCTTAAGTACACTTGGTAGATTAGGCTTGGAGGGTCTATTGTTGTTCATGTATCCCAACTACATTTTCTAGTGGATTACTTACCGCTTGGAGAGCGGCGGAGAGGTTTTACGCCAAGGACTTCGGTTTCCTTTTCGATAACACATCGAGTGTTGTCCTTGTGTTTGCATCTTCCTTTCCTTTTATCTTTACCTTTTATTATCTGCTGTGATTGTGATTTTAATTGGCTTAAATTGTTTACCAATTCTGTTTATAACTTTTGTTCATTTTTCGCACACTAGTTATTTGTCATAAAGCTTAAATTAGTTAATTTGTAATTGGGGGTCTAAACGTTCAAGGGTGTTTTATACACTATTTGAACTTTCAATTGGTATCAGAGCGGGTACACTTTTAGTGGTTTCATTACCATAGTGTGATCCTTGACTCCCTATTGAGATGGATCGGTCTCAATCCCTAAATGCACCTCCATATTTTGATGGTAGTAATTATGCTTTTTGGAAGGTTCGCATGAGAGCATTTCTATATTCGATTGATGAATCAGTTTGGGATGCTGTTGATATAGGTTGGACCAGGCCTAAGGAAGCCAAATCCACATGGGATAAGGCAACAATTGCTGCATCTAATGCTAATAGTAAAGCACTTAATGCAATTTTTTGTGGTGTGTCTCCAGATGAGTTTCATAGGATTTCTCATATTACCATTGCCAAAGAAGCATGGGAGATATTAGAGACCACCTACGAAGGAACGAAGAAAGTGAAAGATACCAAGTTGCAGATGCTGATCACTTGGTTTGAGGAGCTAAAAATGAGTGAGGATGAGTCTTTTGACTCTTTCTATTGCAAGCTGAATGAGGTGATTGTAAGCAAGTTTAATTTGGGAGAGAAAACGGAGGATTCTAAAATTGTAAGGAAGATCCTTCGATCATTGCCGGAAAGTTTTCGTGCCAAAGTGACAGCGAATGAAGAGAGCAAGGACCTTGATGACATCAAAGTCCAAGAGCTGGTTGGTTCTCTTCAGACTTATGAAATGTCACTGCCCAATCAACGGAAGAGTAAATCTCTTGCTCTTAAGACCATTAATGAGAAGGTGGAAGTCAATGACTTATCGGAAGAAGATGTGGTTGACAAAGATGTTGCATACCTTGTAAAAAATTTCCGAAAATTCTTGAAATTCAAGAATAATGGCAAATTTGGTGATAAAGGGAAATTCCAAAGTTCAGGAAGGGAGAAAAGGGAATTCAAAAAGAAAGATGGAAAAGAATCCCAATCTACACAAGGTGTCACTTGTTTTGAATGCAATGGGCATGGACACTTTAAGAAAGAATGTCCGAATTATTTGAAATCGAAAGGCAAAGTGTATGCCACGACATTGAGTGACTCGGATTCATCCGACTCAGATTTTGAGGAAAGCTGTGACGGAGAAGGGAATTATTCAGCTTTTATGACCATTGCCCATGTTGAGTCTTCAGACGAGTTGAATCTACTTGTACGAGAACTTGGAGAACATAGTGATGAAGAATCATTGGGAATTGTTGAAGAATCAAATGTTGAAGAAGATGAAAGCATAGCCAATCTTCAAGAGAATTATAACTCACTCTTGGAGAAGTCAGGTGAGTACACAAGGGTGGCCAAGACAACTGTGAGAAAAATGAAGAAGGCAGAGGAGGACTATAAAAGTCTCCTAATTCGCTATAAGGAGGCTAAATGTGAGATAGAAACACTAAATGGTGAGCTGTCAGAAGCCTAAACAAAAGTGAGATTTCTTGAGCAAGAGGTTGTGCAAGCAAATGCTAAAATAGAGAGAGTCACCACCAAGAAGCTAGATGATGTTATTTCATCACAAAAGAGCTTTTCAGACAAATCCGGGTTGGGATATACCTGAGGGGGTAGCTCATCTGGCAATATCACTAAAGAAGTGAAGTTTATAAAGGCCAAAGAATTAGCTGAAGTTGGCCCTACTGCTGAGAAGCCTAAGATTGAGGAGAAGAGGAATGTGGAGAACCAACAGATGTTGAACAACCCTCGTAATCAATTTATGGGCAGGTCTGAATCTCGAGCCAAGTCTCGTCCACGATCACAAAGAGGTCCTAGATCGAATTATGTGTGTCATCATTGCGGACTTCAAGGGCATACTCGGCCAAATTGTCAAAAGCTGAGAGCAATGAATAATGCAATTGCTCCAAGGTCATGAGGACCTAGAAATGATAGGAGAAATTGGGCTGGTGAACCATTAAGAGATCAAAGTGGTGATACCGGAATGATGGACGTGATGAAGATGATTGGTGCTTTTACCAACTGCTTGGAGAGCTTCACACGAAGGTTTGAAAGCCCTAACTCTCGTACCCAATCCTATAAGGAAATCACCCCAAACGCAAGTGACGTGTGAATGAAAAACGGTACTCATGCATAAGCATTACAACATGTCCATGCATTAATACTTCCTATGTTTTGTGACTTTCTTTGGTTGTTTGCTTTTTAATGGTGTTGGTTGAAATGTGTTTGTTTATTTTTGCATTCAATCGTTTTGTCCTTTTCATTGGTTTTGATCAATCTTTTCCTTCTTATGTGTCAAAAATCCAAAAACCACATAAAAAGTAGAAAATCAAAAAGTTTGATTGATATTGTTGAGTTTTGTCTCAAAACTTGTTTTGCCTTGTACCTTTGTGCTAATGGCTTTGTGCATTTACGAGCATAGCTTGTTTCTTTGCACTCTTATCACTGTGGAAGAAATCTTGAAATCTATGTGACTGTTGTAAATAGATCTTCAAACTTATCATGAATGATTAGTGAATGGTTATGATGATCTTGAGACATGCATAGACTTGTGCCTATATATCTTTCCACTCTTTATTTTTGTTTTTGCTAAAAAGAGATCTCCAAATGTAAATCTCCAAATGAAAAGAGATATTGAGCTGCAAAAGCCTGTTGCACATACTAGTATTCGACTAGGAAAAAGGGAAAGCAACCAAAAATTAAAGTGAATGATTATTCAAAAAGCCAAAGGCTATCTCATCAAGGTGGAATATCAAATATCACTCTCACAATGAGAGATGATTGTCTCAAAAGGATCAAAAAGATCAAATGTTATGATTGAAAGTGGAGTCAAATGTAAAGCTCCAAATTATGTAATCAAGTCTTGTGAGAGGTCATATATGCATACTTCTGTAATTGAGATGGGTCACATGATCTAGTGTTAATTGTGTATGCCTTGGTTGAATTGATCATTGAAACTTCACATTAGACAAAGGACTATCTCATTGTTAATACTCACACACAATACACAAGTTTATATTCAATGAATGCCATATTCATTTGTGTGATTGTACTTGATAAAATGTGTTTTCACATGCTCAATCTTTGTTGATTCAAGCACAAAAAGATTTTTGAGTGTTTTAGGTGTTTTTGGAAAGTATTTTGTTTTTCAAAAATTGAAAATTTCAAAAAACAGTGTTGCCTTGGTTTGGCGACTCAGTCGCAGGTTAGTCAAGTAGTATGCCTCAGTTGCGAGCTTGCGGGTTATTTTTGGTGACTTGTTCGCTAGTGGAAGGTCCAATCGCGAGGGGTACACAGAGATTTTCGCAGCTCAGCTCGTGACTCCCTCGCAAGTGAGACTTCCAGTCGCGAAAAACACTTAGAAATTTTTTCAAAAATTTTGGCTTGAAGTGTTTTGGCGGGTGTGTCTGGCGACTACCTGGCAACTTACCTCAGCTGCGAAAAACGCGTGTTTTGCACAGTGAGGGCAGTTTTTAAAATCTTTTTCAGTTTTCCCTCGAACTTTTTGTGACTGTTCATTTTCTCTCTCAACCGTCTCCTTCCCAAACTCTTCGTGTAACCCACTTCGTACTCCATTGTTGCTTCATTTCTTCTCAAAATAATCAAGAAAAGGTATGGGTCTTCTCTTCCTCACTTCATATGTTATGTTTTGAGTATTATTTTCCTGCCTTTTGATTAGATATTGTATTCGAACATTCTTCCCTTAGTTTGCTGGGTATGGTTGGTTGTGTTTGATGTTGATTTCATTCGTTTTCATTTTGTTGGTCACATTGTGCTATTCTTTGTTCTGTGCTTTGGTTGTTGTTGGTTTTCATACTCATTTGGTAAATGGGTTTGTTTGTTTGTTTGTTTGTTTGTTTGTTTTTTTTTTTTTTTTTTTTTTTTTTTTTTTGTGATTTACTCCGTTTGTAAGTGTGAGTGTTTAAGTTTGTCAGAGGCATTGGATTGCTTATCTTATATTACTGTGTTTTTAGTCATAACATGTGTGTGCTTGTGTCTTGAGGGTATTACTTTAAATCATTTCATTTTCAGGATGCTGTGTCTCACTGCCATGTGCTCTATCTTGGGTGTTTGTGGTTTCCATTGTTCTTCCATATTGATATTTTATGCCTGTTCCTATCTTATGTGGTCTTATTTGTGCTATCCGTCCTTATTTCACTAATATTCTTGATCTGTGCATATCATGCTCATGGTAGACTGTCTCATTGACAGTTATTCATAAATGTGTGTTTCTCTGTGTTCTCTTGCACAATTACCATTTTGATGCACCTGCCTCATTCTGCACGACTGTGTTGCTTATGGTTTTGTTTAGCATTGACCTGACTTATGTTTGTATTTGTGTATGATATCTCTGGTTTACACTCATATCTGAATCTAATCATGTTGATATCTGTCCTTTGTGGTGCTGTTTTTGGTTCTTTGTTGTGTGCCTATTCTCTTGCAGATGTCTCGTCAATCCTCTAAGGGCAAAGACATTGTTACTGATGATCCATCAACCCCAGTTGCTAAAAGGACTCGACTCTCATCTCAATCATCTCAAGACTCCAATTTGGAGAGGTTTAGAACCCCGCTTACCTCACACATCTACTCAAACATTTTTGATAGGGCATCTCCTATAGTGGAATGGGTGGTTGAGTTTGACACCTTGGGGACCACTTTTATCCCTCGAATCTTTGAACCAAGAGATTGGGCAAACTTATTTAGGAATTTTGTTGATCCAATGGATGAATTGGTTAAGGAATGCTACTCTAATTCAAGTGATCTTGGAGTTGTGCTAGTTTGCTGGGTAAGAGGAAAGGAATTTATCATCACCCCAGACTCCATAGCCAAAGTTCTTCGCATCACTAGGCCTACGGATGTGGACCTAACTCCGTATGATGATCGAACGCCAGAGACTCAAGACATTCTACAAGTTCTAGGACCTGATCATGAAGTATCCAGTACAGGCACATCCATAAGCATAGCAAAGTTTGCACTAGAGTTAACCACATTAAAGCTGATCATGTTCTCTAATCTCTACCCACTGTCCAACATTACCTTCATCAATCTTGGAAGAGCTCAATTCCTTTGTGATCTTATTACAGGAGCCCCCATTGATATCTGTGCCCACATCTTTCAAACCCTGAGGAAGACCGCGGCTCAATCTGCAGCTCGAGGATGTATTCCTTTTTGCAGTCTCATCATGAAGTTCATTCTTCATGAAGGTATTGTTCCTCCCTCAGATGGAAAAATGATGACCCGTCTGCATCCAATTTCCATGTTCACTCTACAAGCCAGCAAAAGCCATTCCTCTAAAACACCAAAGAGTGCACACATCTCTCCGGTTACTCCATCTGCTCCTGAGTCAGAGACACCTGTACATACCACACCTACTTCGCGTGTCATACCTGAAGTTCAACAAACTAGCATTCCGCAAGCACAGTCTGATCCTCAAACTAATAGAGTGGGCAGTTTGCTTGAAAGCATTTAGAAATGCATTGAGGAAATGGTGGCACTTATCTACTCCACCAACAACCATGTTCAAATGCGACTCGAGACCATGGAGAATCAGCTAGACTCTATTCAACAAAAGTTAGATGACAACCTTTAGCTATTCGTGCCAAAAAGGGGGAGAGCATACAATAAGGGGGAGAAAGCTTAAAGGGAAGTGTGCATAGTAATAGGGGGAGTACACATACTTTTGTTTTAGTCTTATCCTTTAATTTATAGGTTTATGTTTTTGGTTAATTATTGTTACTATGGGTTTGATACACTGTGGTATTGGTGTATGTTTGTTTCTAACTCATAACACATGGATGGTTTTGAAACTTGGTTTACTTTATATATATATATATATATATATATATATATTGTTGATGTTATTCAGTCTATATTGTGTTTGTACCCATGTTGCTTCTGTAAGCTTTTAGGGTTTATGTTCTGTAGGCTTTATGATTTGTACCATACTTTATGCAGCCTTTTATACTTTGTTAAATCAGTACTGTTAACTAAATGTCGTGCATTTTCTTATTAAGTACTGTCACTCTTGTGCCCTTGTAGGATTGTTCCTAGATGCACATACTTAGTGTATTGTGCATTGGTTGAGTGTTGGGCATGCAAGTGACTTGCATTGAGCTTGTTAGCTTGTTTGTTCAAGTGTTCATTCTAAGTGTGAATGAGCATTGTGGTCACTACCTTGTAGTGATTGCTTTGTTAATCAAGCCATGGTTTGTTTCTTAACTCCATCTTTGCTTGATCACATATAGCCTGCTTCATATGCATTTCATGCTTTTCTGCATACAATGATCATGGTGTATTGTTGTGTTTCATGAGTTTCATGTTCATATGATTCAAGAGCTTCACAGTTTCTAGAATTAGGTATGAGTGAGTTTTGCTTAACTGTTCCTAACTCACATGTTTAGTCTAGAGTCTGTTTTAGGGTTTTGTCATGGAATAGCCAAAGGGGGAGATTGTAAGGTTGAATTTAATCAACCATCAAGTTGGCTTTATTTCGTGCCAAATTTGCTTGTATTTCAGCATTTAGTAACCCTGTATTTAGGTGGGATTGTTGTAAGGGTAGTGAGTGAGATAGAGTGTTGAATTGCTCAAGAGTGTGCAAGAAAACAGAGACTCACGACTTGATCTCGCGGGTGACTTGTGGCTCCAAGCTGCCAGAAGTAGCACACGTGCCAAGCATGCCAGAAGTTGAAGCATCATGCTAGCTGGAGCACTACAGGATAAAATAGGACAACTGGCCGTTTTGTTATCTTACGGTTGGATCTTGCGACTTAGTCAAGTCGCGAGGCCAAGTCGCGAGCTAGCCCTGTTTTGAAAAACCTGACTCTTCACATTCCAATCTCACCCCAGTATAAATACCCCTTATACCCACAAAAGAAAAAGAGCTTCTAGAAAGAATTTTGAGAGAATAACCCTAAAGTAAAACAAGATTGATTCATCTACAATCTTTACATAAGAGTCTCTCCAAATTCCTCAACTCTCTTCCTCTCCATTGTTATACCCTTAAAAGGTCTTTTACCAAAACTTGTTCTCATCATATCCATTACTGTGAGAGGGCTGTTTGGTGTTCTAGGAAGCAGTTAGGAAGGAACCAATCTACATTGGTTGATGCTATGGTCAAGTAGCGGAATCCGAGAAGTTAGAAAAGAAATAGGTTCGGCGCAACCTCGTTGGAGCAAGAAGCTTGGAGGGCTTAGGTACACTGGGTAGATTAGGCTTGGAGGGTCTATTGTTGTTCATGTATCCCAACTACATTTTCTAGTGGATTACTTTCCGCTTGGAAGGCGGCGGAGAGGTTTTACGCCAAGAGCTTCGGTTTCCTCTTCGATAACACATCAAGTGTTGTCCTTGTGTTTGCATCTTCCTTCCCTTTTATCTTTGCCTTTTATTATTTGCTGTGATTGTGATTTTAATTGGCTTAGATTGTTTACCAATTCTGTTTATAGCTTTTGTTCATTTTCCGCAAACTAGTTGTTTGTCATAAAACTTGAATTGGTTAATTTGTAATTGAGGGTCTAAACGTTCAAGGATGTTTTATACACTATTTGAACTTTCAAAAACGTTAGAGACCAAATTGACATTCAATATAAAGGTTAATGACTAAACTTATAATTTACCCTTTTTGAAATCTAGCCGTTGAATTGCATGTTCTTTATGTTCTTAAAACATGTGTCAAACTTTGTTTCAATCGGATATTATTTACTATATGATCTATAAGCTCATATTTTATGCATAATTTTAAACTACAAAAACTTGCAATTTAAAAAATTTATTATTGATATAGTTATTGATCTTTAATTTTCTAGATATTTTGCAAGCATGAAGGATATAAGAATAAAATGTAATCCAATGGTGGATTTGTCAAAATTTACCTCCAATAAAAAGATATTGAGTAAAGTTGTAGCATAAGATTACAACCAATTTTGTAACTAAACTTTGTCCCATATGTAATCTAATTACATTTAATTTATATATAAAACTTTTCCCCTATTTAATGTTATGTTTATTGTTATTGTTATTAATATAATAATAATCATAGTAATAATAATATTAATTTTGATAGCCACCACAACAACAATTATATTGAAGAAGACCATATGTGTAATAATAATATGTTAGACATGATTTTTATTTTGGTCCAAGAAAAAAACTCCACATCATCATAACACTAGTCATTACTAATTCCTTGACTTTGCATCAAGGAATTAATGGAAGACAGAGCAATATGTTTTGTTTACATTCGTAGCAGTTGGGCAAGGTTCTAGTCAAGTTCTCAAATTGGAAAAAGATTTGGTCATGAATGCCAAATGTAATCAATATATATATATAAAACCGAAACCTTTGCTGCTTCCACAATTTTCCACGTTAGCATTTTTTTTCTAATTTTTAAATCTGATTTATTTCTTTTAATTAAATATATAATATATATACCCTCCTTTCTCAATCCAAATAGTCTTCCCATCAGCCTTCACGTCACCCCCTTTTTTTTTTTTTTTTTTTTTTTTTTTTTTTTTTATATATATATATTCTTTTTAACGTTTTATCAATCTAGAACCCTAATACAAGTATAGGACTCCCTCTTCAGCCTTCACGTCCAAACCCCACAACCTCTGTGTTTTCTCATATACGCTGGATCCTCCTGCCGCCGTCGCCGCCACCATGAATCACTGCCACTGCATCGATTTCTCTTTGCCTCTCCATCGTCGTTCAATCCAGCCCATCATATTCTATATCGGCAAATTATTTTAAGGTAATAAAAACATGTTTTTTACTCTCCTTAATTTCTATATATTGCTCTCTCTCTATCCGCTTCAATTTTTCATGGAATTTTGTTAGTTTGTGGTTGTGGGTTGCTCTGGATTTAAGTTTTTTTTTTTTTGTTTTTTTTTTCATGGAATTTTGTTGATTTGTGGTTGTGGGTTGCTCTTGATTTAAGGTTTTTTTTTTTTTTTTTCTTTTCTTTGTAGGTTTCCACGTTTTCTTCTTCTTCCTTTGTTGTCAAATCTATGGCAAAGAAGAATCATGAAATTTTTGCCGGTTCCACACAGTTGTAGGTAATTTTTTTTTTTTTTTTTTTTTAATTCTTTCATTGCCGCACAATACATAACCTAAGCACATTTAGGGCTCATTACTCAATCTCACCGACTATTGTTTGACAAATCCTCTTCTTTCTCCTCAGTCTCATTAATACGCAGAACTCCCTCTGGCCTTTCACTAATTCGCTTTATGGTCGATTCAAGCCTTTGCACACCCAAATTATTATCCAACCTCTTGCCAGCGTCAGACCCCTTTGGGCGTTTAATAGAATTTAGTTTTGGGTATTTTGGTTGGCTGGTTTTGATTTACCTAATTAGGTTAGATTTGGTTTTAATTAAGGTTTTGATTTGGTCTCACACTTTATTTGGTTGGCCTTACCAGGTCTGTCTTTGTCTATCTTCTTCTAATTTTTAGAGACCCTGTTTTGATTTTGATTTTTATTATTCTTTTTTTTTTTTAACAAGATATATTTTTGATGGTGGAATGCTTGAAATGAATAACAGAAACCAGTAGGCTGTAATAGTTCTTCATCGCATGAGAGGAGAATAGAGGCAACCCCATTACCCTCAAAGTGTTCGGTAAAGTGCTAAGGTATAATCTATAATCAATTCTAATTTTTTTTTTTTGGTTATGTGATAACAAAATTATGATTTTAATTATCAAATATAAAAGTTGAATGCTTCTATTACCTATATATGATGGCTTAGATTGATTTTATTTGTTATGCATTATTGTTTAAAGGGTAGTGTTTGTAGTTTATGGGGGAAAAATAGAGAGATATTATTACTAGAAAAAAAAGGTCCCTGTTTCCCCCTAACTTATAACATTCTACCGTAGTGGTGGCTATCACAATTAGATTGCAAAACTAATTTATTACCAGTGCCAGGTATGAGTAGATGGAATCCACCACCTGCTATATGATTTAAAGTATACTAGGCTGTTCATTTTCTGCAAAATACTGATGTTGTTGGTTTAGGAATTGTTTTCTAAAAAATATTAGGGCTGTTAGTTGTGTCCGGATTTGATCTTAATGTTGGCATTTTTATGTTATTTTTGAAACAGAGTTTAGCAAGTGATCTTTGCTATGCAATCTTCTAACTCCAAATTTCATAGCTACGGACTTTTAGTTGCTGCTATTTTAATATTTTATACTCTGTTGCCAGGATTTCATTAGTGGAAATTCAATTTCATTCCAGCCAATCTCAATAGGGTTGTAATGTTAGCTAATTATGCAAGGTGAGGATATCTTCATTCTCATAATAATAATGATTTTTTTGATTGTTATTGAAAAATTGTATGAATCAAATTATAAATAATTGTGGGTTTTTATTTAGTATGAATCAAGCATCTTTATATAGCTATTTTATTTGTTTTATTAATTAGCTACTATTAGTTTCACTATGTGTGTGTGTGTGTGTGTGTTAAACTGTTAATGATGGCTGGTACAATGATAAAACAATCACATAATGGACTATGCAAATGGACGAAAATCTATATAGTTGAGGGTATCATGGTGACATTGCTTCTTTGTTTGCTATTGTAACATTGTCATTTTGTAGAACTTTTAAAAGTCAACATGAATGATTATAGTTAGATTCTGAATCAATAGTTTTGAATTTGTTGATGAAAGTTTTATTTGAGTACTTTCAATTTGTCAATGGAATGTTTTTTAAGTAAAAAAAAAAAAAAAAAAAATTAATGTGGGATAGTTTATCATCCTAATATGATGTCACTCAATTTTATTTGGTAGTTTATACTTTAGAGCTAATTCATGATAATGTCTTTCTAATCATGATTGAGGTTATGCATTTACATGTTTCCAATTATTTGAAGTATGTAGTAGTTTCATTCTCAAAGGTTCTCGCTACATTATATTGAACTAGACCTGTTTGTGTTTTGAAATTAACTTGAACTCTTATTAAAAACATGGTTTTGTGTCTACTCTATGTGAAACACCATAAAGAAGTAAACTTTGACCTTTTAGTTTTAAATTATTAATTTAAAAAAAAAGTTTTTTATTCACTTTGATTTCTCTGTAGTCAAACTAAGAAGGGTGAAGGAATTTTTTTCCTTAAAAAAAAAAAAAAAAAAAGGAAAAAGGCTTACAGATTTTATGAGATGTATACATGTTGACTATGATTTTTATGTTGTAGAATGATGAAAAGAACTGAGAAGGAAAAAGGACTTTGTTTAGGAGACACTTGAAATAGGAAAGAAGACTAAAGGTTGCTTCTAATGTTGCTGCACTTGGATGATTCAAAAATTATGTAGACATGTGCTTATGCATTATATGTGGTTTTGTTTTGTTTGGAAAATTTTATATTTTTGAGCTTCTTCAATAAATGATTTTATTTTTTTGGAGTTATGTATATATGTGTAATTGTTATTTACCTTAATTCTTACCTATCAAAAACATATCATCTATCCTGATACTGGAATATCTAGATGAAGGATTTCACTCTATCCATTGAGACCAAATTCAAACATGCAAGTGATTCTTCTACCAATAAAAAGATGGACAGTTTGCAACATGCGATTGATTCTTTTACCCAATTTTGTAGTCTAATTTGCAAATGATTCTAATTGTAAAGCTGAACAGTTTGTAACTTGCTTTGGATCCAACGATTTTATGTATGATACAATATATATATATATATATATTTTGGAGTTGATCTCATTTTTAGCAATTTTCCGTGCATCGCATGGGTTAGCGACTAGTAAAAAATAATTCCAAAAAAGCAAAAGACTCAATGCCCCAAAAAAATTTTAAAAAAATACAAGCCCAACCTGAGACCAGAAAACCTCAAAAATTTCGGCCAGGTTTGGTTTCTTATTAGGTTTGGTTGTAGGTGACTACATCATTTTTCCTTTGCATTCCTGTTTAATATTTTACAAGTCTAAATTATAGCAAAATTCCCACATCCTACTTAAAGAGCATTAGATTGTACTCTCCATAAAAATTCATTAAGAAATGCCACAATATAAAAACCACAAATTTGTGCCATTCCCATGGCCAACATCATTGTTGAGCCTTAAAATAATAAATTTAAAAAAAAAAAATCACTCTTTTTCAAGAAACTGACAAATGAGAATCCAAACTATCATTGGTCTTATCAAGCCTATAAGGTTGAAGAGGTATACCAATGTAAATGTTTTTTTTATTGTTAATGTTATCCACTAGGCAGTAGAAATGTATGGAGTAGATGCCAACAATGCCCCAAAAATCTAGTTTAAGATAATAAGTTTCATAGTCAATATGCACGACATAGTACTCTTCATAACGAGTATATATGTTAAAACATAAGGTTGTAAAAAAGTAAAGAAAAAATACATTGACGTGGGACAACAGTAATACTTACAAAATGGAAAATTTTCATGATGAGTAATTTTTGTTTTTTTGAAAAATTTTTTTTTTTTTGGTTGAAAAGCAATTACATCAAATTTCACACTAAAATCTATTTTATCTGCTTAATGAATATATATATATATATATATTTTTTTTTTTTGAGGATGACTTAATGGGTATAGGTAATCTAATTATATTACAGTTATAAAAATTTTATCTTAGTTATTGTTATTGTTATTGTTATTAGACCAAATAGGACCAATGTGGATGGAATGGATCAAAGTAGACTGAATTGGACCGAATAGAAATTTAGTGGAAAAAATGGACTAAATAGGACCAAGTGGACTAAATAGGGCCAAATTGGACCAAAGAGGATAGAAGGACTGAATAGAACCAATGTGGACCGAATAAGACTTTTGAATATTTATCATTTTTATTGCATTTTTAGGGCTTATATTTCTAATTTCTAATGTCTATTTTAATATTTTTTAACTCAAAACTAAAGAGTTTAGCTCAAATATAATAAAATTTCAAACATTTCAACCCAAAAATTAAGTAAAAAGCGAATTTTTGAGCTAAACTTAAAAAGAAAACCTATAAAAAAAAATTCAATTTAAGGCCCAATTAGTCTAAAGTGGACTGAAGAGGGATCGAATTTGACAGAGTCGACCAAATTGGACCGAAGTAAACCTAATTGAACTGAATAGAAATTGTTTAATTTTTAGAGAGAACAGATTATCCTCAAAAAATTATACTTATATTACAATACAAAATAATTATCTATTCTTACGCATGGCATGGATCTGCGACTAGTTACATATATAAAAAATGAAGCTACTTAATATAATTGAACCTTTTCATTCGTTTCTATATCGAAAGCTTGTATACGGTGTATTAAATTTCAAATTAGCACATTAGAAGAATGAAAATTAGAAATGTCTAATCTTCATGTTAGCATGATGTTTGGGCTCTACGCCTCTATCTATTGGCCAAGATGCTCCATTTCATGTTGCGTAAAAGCATATTGGTAGCCTTGAACTCTACCTACGGGCCAAGATAGCTATTGGATATGACGCAAGTGGGCTATGTGTAGTGCTTCATTGAAATTCCTTATCCTTTTGCACTTGCGAAGTTTTTGTTCGTTGTTATGATACTTTTTTAGGATTTGGGGTTTGGATTGCTTGAAATAGAGGGGATATTGTCCCTCAACTATTGGAAATTGTGGGAGTTTTGGTGCACATCTTCTACTATCTCCCTTATTCAAACTCAAATAATGCATGGTTATGCTGTTGATAATTTGGCATGGTTACTACTAAATAGAAGCAGAAGATGGAGAACTTATCAGTATCTTACACTTAGTTGCATACTTGCATTTATTTTTAGGAACATTTTGCCTTTTTATTATTCAAAAAAGTAAATAAAAGAGAGAGAAAAAAAAAAAACTTTTACCATGTGATTGTAATAATACGTGTTGAGGAAAAGATTACCTGTGGCCGACCTTGTCTAATGTGTTGAATCTATAGTTGAACCCGAATTTGGGACTAAAACTTTGTTGTTGTTAGTTGTAATAAGGCTCAGTTGATTGTTGAGAGTTTCTTTCTTCTTTCTGTAAGGTATGAATGTTAGAGTGCTGGTGTCGCTCCTGTTGCAGAATCATAGGTGTGGAACATATCTGAATATTGCTTATATTTGGTATTTCTTTTCTTGTGCTGCTTCTTTGATACTCTACAAAGGTACATTGGAATTATTCCGTTGTGCTAAATTTCAGTCCCTGTAAAGTTGTAACTGGGTGTTGAAGAAGCTTGTTACATTTGACAACATTTGATTGCTTGTGCATGTGATACAAGGATGCAGTACTAAAATGTAAAAGAGCTAAATCTCATTCTAACTAAGGGGTTTCTTCAATCAACAACCAAACCTCTAGAATCTAGCAGAAAATAAGAGAATTTTACTTCGATTGAACTGTTATAGCCTAAAAAAACTAAAAAACAACAAAGATTGACTCCTTCTGTCCCACATCATTTATGAACTAATTTATTAGAACTAATTTACCATGACCAATATACAAAGCAACCAACCCCCCCCCCCCCCCCCCCCCCCCCCCCCCAAAAAAAAATAGTGCAAATTGAAATGCTCCTGGTGCAACATTCTCTGTTGTGTTGGTAAGTCCTTAATGGTTGGATCATCAGGATAGATATATTTTGTACTTGGACATTATGAAGCAGCCTGAGCGTGTATTAGTATGTATGTTTGTTTATGCCTTAACTTTCCTGCATTTGTGCTAAGTGCCAGTTTAATGTCTCTTTTATTTCTAATCTTCTCGCAAAAAAAAAAAAGGAATATGTCTGTCTGTTAGAGCATTCGCATCCAAGAATTTCTTCCTATCCTATTTTACCATCTCAAAAAACTACTTTATTATTTATACCATATCATTTTACAACACATCCAAAATCTCACCTTTTATTTTCCTATTCTACTCATTAAAATAATATACTTACCCAATAAATATAATATATCCCAAAACCATATCTATTCTCTCCCATCTCTCTCCTCTCTCTAATTTTTACCTCTCTTCCACTGAAACCAAACCACCTCCACCGTCCAAAAAGGCTAAAAAAAAAAAAAAAAAAAAAAAAAAAAAAAAAAAAAAAAAAAAACCACCTACAAAAATCCAATACAAATCAAACCCAGATGCCAAAAACCTTAACTTTCTCGGAATTTGGCTGATTTCTCAGTAGCCCAAAACTTAAACAAACCTCCAAAAATAAAAAACCACTTGCAGAAAACAAATATCAATCAAACCCACTTTCAAATAACTCTCTCTCTGCATCACCTCTCGCTGCCACCAACACACCAAACCCACTTCCATTG
This sequence comes from Quercus robur, assembly GCF_932294415.1. NCBI lineage: Eukaryota > Viridiplantae > Streptophyta > Magnoliopsida > Fagales > Fagaceae > Quercus > Quercus robur. The sequence continues at coordinate 82,661,652 of NC_065538.1, read as the reverse complement.
TTGACCCAACTGCCACAACAACTCCACCAATCTCCAAAGAAATCCAGGAAATCGTGGCCCACCCAGTGAAAAGACCCAGCCACCACCACGCAAAACCACCACGGCATCGACTACCAACCATTACCCAATCACAGTACCCACCACCATTCCAACCACCAAAACCCACGCCGACAACCACCCAAAGAAACCCATGTCGATCTGAACCCACGCAACCCACGGCAAACCCATAGCCCAATGCCGATTTCCACACCACACCTAAACACCGATCTCTATGCCAAACCCTAAACGTTGATCTCCACGCCATCACATTGATCTACAACGAGAGAGAAAAGAGAAATAATGAATGGGTGGTGGCTTGCCATGGCCGGTGACAATGGGTCAGGCCATGGTGTGGTGGCTATGGAGTTTTGAGTCTAAAGAGAGGGAATGAGTGAGGATTGAAAGGAGAGAGAGAATCAGAGATTGAGAGACGGAGAGAGAGGAATTGATAAAGTAAATAGTGAACTGAATAAAATATTAGTTTTAGTTTTTCTTTTTTAAACAATTGAGCTACAGTGCAATTTGCAATACTTGGTTTTTACAAGTCTAGATGTGGGGGGCTTTTCGAGCCTTTATGCTAAATTTTGCCTACATATGACATATGGCATTTCCAATGTGAATGCTCTAAGCTTAATGTTTTTCCTACTAGAGTAGTGCAGTTAATAAATTGACTCTCTTTTTGATAATTAAAAGAGACCATAGATACTTATTTGATATTTCCATTTTCAGAATTTGTGTATGTCCTTTTACCCTTGTAATAAGTGGTGTAGATAAAAAATTTGCTGATTTAATTCCAGATCATTTTCTCATCATAGATTGGATGAAAGTTTTTTAATTGCTTCATCTTGTTTCTCAATCACCCAAACAAAATCTGAGAAATAAGGAATTGTGATTTCCTCTAACCACTCTTCAACATCATCAATATCTTTACTTTGAGTGGCTAGTTGGTCGGCCACGTCATATCATTTTCTTTCCAAATGAAAGCTCCTCAAGCACCTAAACAAATTCACTCAGTCCCTCGTTGCTTCTCTTCATCAATCATTTTTCCAATACTTAAGGTCAAGTTCCTATGATTAAAGCGAAGAATCTTATAGTTTAATTGGCGTCTCTTGGTGTTTCTAACAGAGTTCATATCCCCACTCCTCCGTTGTTGTAACTATGAAATTATCAACAAACAAAAAAAAATCAGGTACAATGAATGTCCCACAATTCAAAATCAGCAAATGAACTTTTTCAAGTGCAGCCTAGCTCTTTCTTGTGTTCGGCAACCATTTTAATCTTCTTGGACATCATTGCAATGCCTATCATCACCTTGTTATTCTTAACCACCGTACTGCACCCACTTGACTTTTGTCGTCAACACTATGATTTTCACATTGACTTCTTATAAATCCGATCATGTTTAGCTTCCATTTCCCACTATGAACCGTATTGAACAGTTATCCATTTTGTTGTTTAGAAATTATGATAAATTTGAATATTTTTAGCACAGTAGTTAGTGGCATAAGGGGATGCTTCATTTAACATATTGAACATGTTTCATTGCCTAGGAAATGTGATAAAATTGACTATTCTTGACATGTTTCATTTAGTATTCTTATTTAGTTTTGTCCTTCAATTGCACTACTCAATTAAAGTAATATATGTCTGATTGAATGAAAGTGCATACTATTGATTTATATGCTGCAATAGGACTAAGTTTTTCAAGGTTCCCACCAACAATTGACAGAGCAGTCTATATCTCAGTTACTTCAATGGACATGCTAATAACTATAATCCGTATAAAAGACAGGCAACTTTAATTTCTGACTGTAATAAAAGCTGTTCTATTTCTTTGAATTCCACGGTTCAAATGCATGGGGCAAAAAATGCTAATCCTTTTGAATCTTGAAAGGTAACTGCAATAGGATCTTAACATTTTATGTGGAAGGAGCTCAACTCTTGTCCTTGGGGAAAATAAAATGTATTTTTCTTCACATTCTAGCATATCATAGGCTAAATGGTATGGAAATTTAAAACTGTTACATGGAATATATGGCTTTAATGAGGATCGTATTTATTAAATTCATTTTCTATGCCCAAAAGGGGTTGGGATACCATGTATTATCATTAATATTTATAAGAAATATCTTGCTTTTATGAGGATTGTATTTATTGTATCCAACTTGCTACTCCAAAAAATGCTTGGTGTACTGATACAATGTATTTTCTAAGTTTTATTCAGCTTTCAATTGACCTACCAATTTCCGGAACATGTGGAAGTGTTGGTATGAAGATGATAGGTCTTTTTCTGTCTACTTGGTGTGTAGTTGTGGTTGCATGAAGTACTTTTTGAGTCTCTCAACCTATCATCTTCATTAGCCTGGCTTTCCTGTGCTCTCTTTCTCACTTTCTGCGCACATGTATTTGGTTTTTCTGACTTGAATTAAGATATTAAATATGAGAGAGAGCACATATCTTAATTAGTCCAATAAAATGAGAGGAAAGAGCAAAAAAAGAAACATATATAAACAAGGATGGGAAAAATCTAAATTTTTCGAGGCGGGAAAATTTGCTCAGGATGTGAACAAGGAGGCATACAAGGCATTTTGCTTGTCTTGAGGTGATGCCAACGCCGATGAAAGTAAAAGATGTGAGAGGAAAGTTGACAACGAGAGTATTAGGTGAAAAAGATAAATTGGTACTAGAATATGTACAAAAAAAATTAAATTATATACATATATACATTTACGATGAATATGGCAAAATAGGATGGGATCAATAAGTCCATTCCCATCTTGTCTCCTCTTTTAGGTAGGAAAAATCCGCATGAGACGGTTGACAACTCGGAGTGAGGCGGGACAGGGCATCCACTTGATGCCGGTCCAAATCAAATTTTAGACCTACAAGTCGTAGACATGGTGCAATGAGAGTCATTCACATTTTCAAATATAAGCTAAGCAGGACCTAAAAAAAGCTTCATAGAAATGGGTCCTATTACTAAGAAAAATAAACAGGTCCAAATCAATAGGTGGTCCACTTAATTAAATGACCAGAAATTAATGTCCTACTCATGGGCCTGTGTGGTTGTTACCTTGGACGTCGTTATATTTTTTCTCGATGTAGTCAATGCTGTGCTCCAATATTGTTAAATCCGTGGTGTTAAACAGTCAACATTATTTACTTTGCATCTCTTTAAAGCCTGCTTGAATTTAAACTGAATTTTTATATTGTTAAATAATTTAGACTGAATTATATGTTGTTGACTTGGTGTAATCTATCTCTGAATGTTTGTTTGGATTCAACTTATATGTTAATTTTTTTGTATTTTTGTTTTTATATACAAATTTTTAAAACTTCATTTTTTTTTCAAAGTTTAAGTATATTTTAATACACTTTTAAAAGAAAAAAAAAATACTAAATAAGTTGTCTTCAAATCTATGATGTCTAAAAAAGTAAAAACCACTTTCATCTTTTTTTTTTTGAATAAATCCTTTTCCTAGCCAAAAAACTGGTCTGTATGCATTCTTTTCTTATTTTTTGTTGCTCAGTTTTGCTCTTGGGAAAAGGTTAGGAGCAGTTTCGATAATGACCATTTAATAAGACATGATTTCAAACCGATTTCCCTGATCGATCATGGGGATTTAATATGTAGCATTATTTGTCTTTACTTGTTTAGGTGTTTTTACCTTTCGAAAGGAAGACGTTAATGTACAAATTTTCATAAGCTATTAGTTAACAATAAGTCTAAAAACACTCAATTTGACAACATGTGAAACTGATATATATTGTTCCAATCAAAATTTAACACCTTAACATGTTACGTTGGGTGTATCCTTAGGGTTATCATTTGTTAATCATTGAAAACAATCTTACCCGAAAATTCATAAGCGTAGGTGGTGGAAACATTTGGGGAGGACGTGGCAATATAGTACCTTGAGTCCACGTGTGAGCTTGTGAGGTCTAGCATTAGCTGATCCACTATATTGAGTCTTATACCTGTATAATAAAATTTTGTTTGATGAGGGAATGAAGCTCTGTTGAAGGTTGATACAACCTAGGTCTTACATAAATAGAAGAAAGCACTTAAGGGCAAGGATAAGGAGGTCAAGCCCTCGTCAGAAGACAAGGTAGCTCCCAAGGCCAAGGATGCCGTTATGGCCAAGGATGCTACTGGCAAGGTGAAGGAGGCAGAGACCAAGTCTAAGGATGCTCATCTCAAGGCTAAAGATGCTTCTGTCTCTCAGCTGAGGAATAAGGAAGACCCTCCTTAGGTTTAAGGCCTAGCTTTAGAACTTTAGTTCCCTTTTGTAGTTTTTCTTTTGTACTTTTTCCTTTGTAGTGGGAATTTGCCATTATTTGTATTGTACTTTTCTTTTGTTTAATGAAAAGATTTCAATTTTTATCCTAAGAATCTCTCTATTTCTTTGCAATACCCATTGTTGGTTGACTGCAATTATTACTTTGCCCTTTGCTAAATCCTTTAGATTGATAATGCCTCCAAAGGTGAGCACCCACACTTTGATGAAAAACTAGCAGTTGCAATTAGCTGGTGACTTAAATAAATTAAACATGCGCACATGATGAGAAAAATGACTAAGTCCTTTGATAAAGACCCAGGGTGGACTTTCCAAGTGTTAACTTCCCTAAGGTACATGATTCAAGGAACCTGAAATGTCTGAAGTTCTGTTCAACACTTAAATGGATAATTCAAAATATTAATTTTCGCAAGGCATGTAGTCTGAAGAGTCAGACATAGCCAAGACATGTGGTCTAAAGGGCCTGACAATGCCAAGGTTCTGTTTAATACTTAGTAAAATGAATTGAAGTATTAATTTATCTAAAGCATGTGGTCCAAGAGACTGGGCACAACTAAGGTTCTATTTAACACTTAGTAAAATGAATTGAAGTATTAATTTACCCAAAGTATGTGGTCTGAGGGACCAGATATAACTAAAGTTCTGTTTAACACTTAATAAAATGAATTGAAGTATTAATTTATCCAAAGTATGTGGTTCGAGGAACCAGACATAACTAAGGTTCACTTAATAAAATGAACTGAAGTATTAATTTACTCAAAATATGTTATCTGAGAGACCAGGCATAACTAAGGTTCTGTTTAACACTTAGTTAAATGAACTGAAATATTAATTTACCCAAAGCATGTGGTTCGAGAGACCAGGCATAACTAAGATTCTATTTAATACTCAGTAAAATGAACTGAAGTATTAATTTACCTAAAGCATGTGATCCGAGAGATCAGGCATAACTAAAGTTCTGTTTAACACTTAGTAAAATGAACTGAAGTATAAATTTACTCAAAGTATGTGGTTCAAGGGACTAGGCATAACTAAAATTCTGTTTAACACTTAGTCAGACAATAGATGTAGCACATAATGTAGCGAAAACATAGCAGAAATTACTTTCATTAATAATAATACATTCGTAGGTTATTTACATTCTAGGGGTATGGTACAACATTTTCATCTAGATCCTTAAGATAATAAGCACCTATTCCAACAACTGAGGTGATGCGATATGGCCCTTCTTAGTTGGGCCCTAGCTTTTCCCATGCTAAGTTTTTTGCAGTACCCAAAACCTTTTTTAATACTAAGTCTCCAAGCGCTAATGGCCTTAGTTTCACGTTGGAATCATACCCTTGCTTGAGCTTGTGTTGATAATATGCCAGTTGGACCATGGCGTTCTCTCTTTGCTCTTCAATTAAGTCTAAGCTCTTCTTTAATAGCCTATCATTGTTGCTTAGAATGAAAGAAATCGTTCTCAGCGTTGGTAACCCAGTCTCCAAAGGAATAATAGCTTCGGCTCCATAGGTCATTGAAAAGGATGTTTCCCCTGTTGACCTGTGAGGGTGGTTCGATATGTCCAAAAGACATGTGACAACTCTTTCACCCATTTTCTCTTTGCATCATCCAATCTCTTCTTGAGTCCATTCACTATGACCTTATCGACAACCTTAACCTATCCATTCCCCTTTGGATATGCCGGGGTGGAATACCTATTTACAATTCCTAGGTCATAATAGTACCTCTTGAAGGCCTTGCTATCAAACTGAAGACCATTGTCAGAGATTAGGGTGTAAGGGATTCCAAACCGAGTGACAATATTTTTCCAAACAAATCTCTTGGCATCCACGTCCCTGATATTTGCTAATAGTTCAGATTCAACCCAGTTAGTGAAGTAGCCTATGTCGACCAACAACCATATCTTATTCCCTGCTACCTTAAGGAAGGGTTTAACAATATCCAAGCCCTATTAAGCAAATGGCCAAGGGCTGGTAAGAGGATTAAGGACTCCTCCTCGTTGGTGAATTTTTGGTGCGAATCTTTGGCATTGGTCACACTTTTTCACATACTCCTGTGTTTCCCCCTGCATATTCAGCCACCAGTATCCCTGAGTGAAAGCTCTATGAGACAAAGACCTGCCTCCTGTGTGGTTGCCATAAACCCCTTCATGTAATTCCTCCAGGAGTAGCTCTGATGCCTCAGGGTGTATGCATAGTAAATATGGCCTAGAGAAAGAACGCTTATACAACTTTTGGTCATTGGACAACCAAAATTGAGGAGCCTTTCTTTACACCTTGTCAGCCTCTGACTTTTCCTCGGGCAAGATATCTTCCTTAAGAAACAGCACTATGGAGTCCATCCAGCTAGGTCCCACCCTAATTGGATGGACACAAACCACCTTACTCTTCATCTTAGTAGGCTTACACAAGTCTTCAACAAGAATAACCCGAGGCAAGCTCTGCGCCGAGGAGGTTGCAAGAGTGGCCAGAGAATCAGCATGAGTGTTTCCACTTTTAGGGATGTGCTGTAAGTTGAAAGACTCAAACCTTGACTGTAAATGCTTGACCTGGTTCAAACATTCTTGCATTTTGATATCTCTGGCTTCCAACTCTCTCCCCACCTAGCCTACAATCAACCTTGAATTTGAAAACATCTCCACTGCATTTCCTTCCATTCTTTGAACCATAGTCATCCTTACTAATAGGGCCTCATACTTGGCCTCATTATTGGTGGCCGAGAAGCCTAACCTCAATGATTTTTCAATAATGATCTTCTCAGGAGAACTTATAACTAGCTCCACCCCAGATACTCTTTAATTCGCTGCAGCATCAACGTGTACTCTCCAGGGTGAAGGTTCTTGCAGGGAGACCATGCTAACTAATTTTCCATCCATGTTCTACTTCACAACTTTTTCTTCAAATGAGGTTTCAACAAACTTGGCCACCAGATTAGCGAGGACCTGACCCTTGACAGAGGTGCAAGGCATGTACTTAATATTAAAAGCTCCTAGGATCGTACCCCACTTGGCAATCATCCTTATGTAATTAGTACTCCAAAATAGAGATCTAACTATGATCTTCTCAGGAGAACTTATAACTAGCCCCACCCCAGATACTCTTTGATTCACTGCATCATCAATGTGTACTCTCTAGGGTGAAGGTTCTTGTAGGGAAACCATGATAACTAATTTTCCATCCACGTTCTACTTCTTAACTTTCTTCAAATGGGGTTTCAGAAAACTTGGCCACCAGATTAGCGAGGACCTGACCTTTAATAGAGGTGCAAGGCATGTACTTGATATTAAAAGCCCCTAGGATCGTACCCCACTTGGCAATCATCCTTGTGTAATTAGCACTCCAAAATAGAGATCTAAGTGGTAGTTGGGTTAGGTTGACAACTATGTGTGATTAGAAGTAGTGGGGGAGCTTGCATGTAGCATGCACCATTGCCAAAATGGCCTTTTCCAGTGGCAGGTAACGAACCTCGGCTTTATGTAGTGATTTACTCACATAATAAACTAGCCTTTGTACACCACTGTCAACTCGTACAAGCACCAAACTCACCGCATGGGGAGCCACAACAATGTAAGTAAACAAGATCTCATCCACCACAGGTTTGGATATAATGGGTGGCCAAGATAGGTATTCTTTCAACTTCCGAAAGGCCAAGACACACTCCTCTATCCATTCAAATCTCTTACACTTATTCAACAACTGGAAGAAAGGTCTACACCTGTTTGCTAATTGAGAAATGAATCGGTTTAGAGCAGCAGTCATTTCTATCAACTTCTAGACCTCTTTGGGATTCCGAGGTGGTTGTAAATTGTTAATTGCTTTAATTTGGTTAGTGTTGACTTCAATTCCACGATGAGTAACCATGTATCCCAAGAATTTCCCTGATCCGACACCAAAAGAGCACTTAGAAGCATTAAGCTGCGGCTTGTGTCTCCTTAAGATCTCAAAGATATTCCTGAGATCGTTAATATGCTCGGATTCCAATTTACTCTTAACCACCATTTAGTCTATATAAATCTCAATTTTTTTTGCTAGTTATGGCTTAAACATCCTAGTCATCATCCTCTGATAAGTAGACTTAGGGATGGCAAAATGTACCCGACCTGCGGGTACTCGGCCTGACCCGACCCTAATGGGTCAGGTTTTACCTGACCCATTTAACATTAGGGTTAGGTCTAGGTTTTCATTAAAAAACCTGAAGCGGGTTTAGGTCGGGTTCGGCTATAAGGCATACCCGGCCCAAACCCGACCCGTATATATAATATTAAAAAAAAAAAAAAAAAAACCCTAAGTATAAATCCCTCAGACCCATTCTCTGACCCTCTCATTCTCTCCCAAGCCGCCTCCCATTCTCTCCCTCACCCTCACTCTCACTCTCACTCTCACTTGAGCAAGACCGCTGCTGCTCACTTCGCCGGCGCCGCTACTCCTTACATACCTCACCTCACTAGCATTGCTCCATTCCTCCACCTTATTGCAGCCTGCAGACGCCGTTGCTCCTCCCTCACCTTGCTAGGCCCTCCTCCACCTCACAAGGTCATAACTCTCTTATCTCCCTCACCTCATTGTGAACTCAAGTTTTTGCAATGAAAATCGTTCCTTTTGTTCAAAGAATCAAATTTGTAATTTCTAGTTTTAGTAATATTTTGGTTGAATAGGATCGGCTTGTTTGATTTGATTTGATTTTGTAGGGTCATATTGTTCAAACCTAGGGTTTGTATGTTAATTCTTGTTTTTACTTTTGAAGTGGGAAGATATTGTAATGAAAAAAAAGGGTTTCTGATCTATTGGTTGCTAAGAAAATAATGGGTTTTGTTGGTTTCTAATTTTTCAAATCTATTAGTTGCTGAGAAAATAATGGGTTTTGTTGGTTTCTGATTGTTTAGATCTGTTGGTTGCTAAGAAAATAATGGGTTTTCTTAAGTGTTTTTTTTCCCCTCCTGTTTGGTTGCTGAGAAAATCAATATCAGGCAAACATTTTTATTTTATTTTATTGGGCCACAGAATGGGCCCTGAAGTACCACGGCCCAACGGGGCCCATGGAGCTTGTAGGGCCAGGCGAGGGTGGGTCCGGTCCCCGAGAAAAAAATCCTTTTAGTAAATGGGCCAGGTCCGGGCCGCAGGTCTTGGCCTACGGGTCAGGTTCGGGTATGGAAAAACCTGGCCCGAACTTGATCCGTTACCATTCCTAAGTAGACCCTGCATTCTTTAGACCAAAGGGCATCACCTTATAGTAATAATTCCCAGTATGGGGTGACAAAAGTTGTCTTCTCCTAATCATCCAAAGCTAAAGGTATCTGATGGTACCCTTGAAAGGCATTTAGGAAGCTTATCTGGAGATGGCCTACAGTAGCATCCACCAACTGGTCTATTCGAGGCATAGGGAAAGGGTCCTTGCAGCAAGCTTTATTTAGATCTATGAAGTCCACACATACCTGCCACTTTCCATTCTTCTTCTTCACTAGTACTGTATTGGCTAACCACTCAAGGTAAAACACTTCCTTAATAGCCCCAACCTGTTTAAGCTTGTTCACCTTCTTATTAACAACATCAAAATGCTTTTTAGATGAGTGCTGAGATGGTTGCTTCTTAGGGAGGACAGTTAAGTTGACATTCAGATAATGGCAAATGAAGTCTAGATCCACCCCAGGAGCTTTATAAGCATTCCATGCAAATACATCAATTTTCCTTCTTAGAAATGCTAATAGTTCTTCCTTCTCCCGAGAAGGCAACTGAGTTCCAACTTGAAAAAACTTCTCCGAATCACTATTTATAACAATTTCCTCCAACCTCTCACACTTTGCCTCTTCTGACACTGCATCCGTAGATAGGATTGAAATCCTTAATTGCTATGAGCCCCTCTCAGTAGAGGCCGAGGACTCAGCTTCAAACTGGTGCATAATTGCAGCTACCAAGCACTGGCTAGCCATGGATTGACTCCCAACAAGCTCTTCAATCTGGTTTCCCAACGAATATTTCATCGTCAAATGCAGAGTTGAAGAAACAGCCCCTAGGGCATGAAGCTAGGGTCTTGCCACAATGGCCATGTAGAGAGAATAAGCATCTACCACAATGAAATCCACCTCCATTACTTTCGAACCTACTTGCACGGGCAGTCTAATCTGATCCCTTGGAATGACAACTTTCCCATCAAAACTTCCAAAGGTGAATCATAAGCTGTCAAATCCTCAGGTTTCAAGTTCAGCCCTTTGTACAAAGTCCGGGTACATAATTTCTATACCACTGCCCTAGTCTACCAACACCCTATTTACAACATACCCTCCTATCTTAAGCATGACCATTAAAGCATCATCGTATGGCTGTATGGTTCTAATCTTGTCCTCATTCGAAAAACTTAACACCAGTCGGATCTCCACTCTAGCTTTCTTCAGCTTAGAATTAGAGTCCTCGGTGGGTGGTCGAGCCACAAACATCACCCTGGAGGGATGAGAACCAGTTCTTCTATGAACAGTAAAGATAACATTAATTGTGCCCAAAAGGGGGCCTTGAAGAAGCATTCCCTTGAGCCCTCGACCTTGCTTGGTCTCCCTACCTATTGAGCTAATACAAAACTGTTTTTACCTTCCATCTCTAACCAATTGCTCCAAATGATTCCATAGAGTTCTACAGTCCTCGGTGGTATGTCCTCGTTCCTGGTGGTACTAGCAATGAAGACTTTGGTTGCGCCTCATGGGTCTCCTCCCATCTTGTTTGGCCATTTGAAGTATGATTCATTCTTGATCTTCTCCAAGACTTAATGTACTAGCTCTTAGAACACTGTGTTGACCACTTAAGGAGTCGTAGACCCAGATTGCCCAACAAAATCTCTTTGAGGTCTATTATTATTGTATCTGTCCGACCTGAAATCCTTTCTGTACTGAGGAATAACCTTAGCCTTTCCTTTCCCTTACTACTAGTCTTCCTCGACCCGTTTATACTTATCAATTCGGTCCATGAGTTGACATACACTGCCAGCAGGTTTCCTAATCAAAGATTTCCTCAAGCCATGCTCGGTAGGTAGGCCAACCTTGAAAGTTCTTATGGCCACATTGTCAAAATCACCATCTATCTTACTGAACATCTCCTAGTATTTGTCCGAGTACATTTTCAGGGTCTCTCCTTCTTTCATGAACATAGACAACAATGAATCTAAGGGTCGAGGAACCCTACTGCACAAAATAAAGTGAGATCCAAATGCCCGAGTGTGTTCCTTAAAGGAATCAATGGAACATGCTCTTAAGCCATTAAACCGCCTCATGGCCATAGGCCCTAAACTTGAGGGGAACACCTCGCACATCAAGGCCTCATTCTTGGAGTGTACAACCATTCTTTAGTTGAAGTGGCTTACGTGTTCCACGGGGTCTATTCGACCATTGTACATGGTGAACGTGGGCTGAGTGAACCGCCGAGGAAGTTTCCTTCTCTCCATTCTGCGCGTGAAAAGTGATCTAGAAATTTGGTTGAGCGCTTTGTTCATCTTATCATTTCCCAAGCCTTTGGAAGATGAACTCATGTTTCTGCGCTCATAGTGGGGAGTCCTTATCATTCGAGAAAGACTCACTAGGAGGAGTCCTTAATCTGGGTCTATAACTACCATCATTCTCATCGTTAGAAGAGAAGTTAGAATTGGAAGGAGTTCGCCTTCACCGTTCGTGGCGCAACTTCCTCTTCAAATGATCAATCTCCAGTTGCATGGCTCCAGTATCCTCCTCATGAGAAAGGTTGCTCTTGCTTCGAGATTGGCTCCTGCTAGTATGAGTGGTATGCACACTAACCTCCCGGTCTCTTCTTCGCTCGAGATTAACAAAATGATCTTGATGTTGGGATCCCATAGATTCCTCTAGATTCGGACCTAAACCTACCATAGTTGGACGTCAAACTCACTAAAAACTAAGAAATTCCCACAGATGACGCCAATTGTAAGGACACAATACAATGAATTTGTAGAAAGTGTGTTGGAAAACTATGCTATAATGAGTTGGGTAGTAATAATAGTGGATCCAGATGATAATAAGGAAGGGATAAATTGTTTTTTACTAAAGAAAATAATCCTCGGTCCAGTCCAAGGAGATCGGTCCTTGTATATATTTCCTGAATTTGATTACAAGTGTAGTTCTGTAGTATTCTTCTCTTAGATTTCCAATCTCTTTCTCTCAGGGCCTCTCTCCTATTTTATACTATCCCTTTGCCTTCATCTCTGCCCTCCATGTGTAGATTAGATTGTTGGGGTTGATCCCTATCACATCAACACCTTCTTGAAGTCTTTGAAGAGTAGCTGCAAGGCTGAAAACGACTATTTAGGTATCACTTCCTCATTAATGCAGCTAGAGGGTTAGCTGCAAAGCAATCAATGCGGTGGTAGTAGCTTTCACTTAGATATTTCTCACCTCCCATTTGTCTAATACATCCATAACGTATATCTTTATCAATAAAGTTTCCTGGAATGTCACCATGAATGACAGAACACTCTTTTTGACCTCTGCTTCGTTTAGTCGAGGAGATACTTCTCCTTGACTTACCTTCCCCAGCATTCTCATTTGTAGTTCTCTCATAGAGTCCTGAGTCTTACATATTCATTACTGTTCTTCTGTCCTTGGACTGCAAAGTGTCCTCGGACACGGCCCAAGGCCCAACATATGTATTTGGGCCCCTTATCCCTACACAACTAATAAATAATAATTAATAATTTAATTAACCAATACATTATAAAAGACAAACAAATTAATGAAACAACTAAACAACAATAATTAATAATTTCTCTCTTTATTTGATTGTATAATTTATCTCTCTTAAGAAACACCCTAAGAAAAATTTCTGAAACCACCACCACCGATTGATGACCATTATGGCGTTATTCATGTTTTTCTAATGTCAAGTAAGGTGACCCAAAATATGCCGAAGAAGTAATTATCATTATATTCACGTCATTGTAACTGGGCCACAGAGAACTTAAAATATAAATGATAAATAAATAAAAGTCAGAAAAGTTGACTACCTCCACTGAATGCATTTAACCAAATGACAAATAATTTTATAAATAAAATATTGTTTGATTGGAAGAGACAGATATTAATTAAAGGGTACACATACCATGACAGTATTGGAAGGAATATTATTGAAATTGGTCATTACTAGCATTTGAAATAAACTAAGAACACTCTTTTTCATGTTCTTTTGTTTAAACAAGTTGATTAGCACCAAATCGATGATTATTAAGCTTTAAAATAAGAACAATGATTATTATATATAAATATAATATGTAAGTTAAAGATCATAGAATTGTTTTAAATACGCAAAAACATGCAGTCACAAAAACAGTGTGTACCAAACGGTTACATGGTTCAAAAACTAAGGGGAAGAATTCAAATTAAAATGTATTTTAACAGAGACAACTTGGCCAACTAGAACAACTAGCAGGAAAGAACAAAGTTTTATTATTATATAGAAAAACAAAGGCCTTTCGTTGTATTTATGCATGGTTGTTACTTGTTACTTGTTAGTCTCACAAGGCATATATCACGTGATGTTGTTGATTCCATTGGCGTGAAAGTAAAAAATTAATTGTAAATTTTTTACTTGCTATGAATGTACCAATCGAGAAAACCATGAACACCGCTAACAATTGAAAATTTTCTCGTGTGAAGAGGGGAAAAAAGAAAAAGAAAAAAAAAGTAGGTCAATGCTTATCTTATTTCAAGATGTTTCCCTTGGCCATAGAGGACAACAAGAACAACATAATATGAATGCTTTATAAACTAATATTCTTTAGCTATCCCACGAGTTTGAACATATTATATATATAAGATAAAGTATTATAAGATAAAGCAACAGATTTATAAATTATAATTTGTACCTAGTTTATACGACAATGTTGAGCATAGAATACATCATTCTCACACATTAAATAAAAAAATTTTAACGGCCTTGTCATCAGCTTCTTATCTCTCTAGAGGATAGTAACTCCAACTATATAACACGTAATCAAGTTGAATTTTGGTGTTCTAACTTCCAATTGCATTAATGTTTGAGTTGTTTTATTTAGAAGAAAAAAAAAAATTCTTGCTAGGATTGAAATCTTAATTCTCATCCTTCTTTCAATGCTTAGTCAGAGTCATTGCCTCAATAAAAAGACATAATATGATGATCTCAACTCTCAAGAATACCCCAAAAAAGAACGAAATAAATCCCTCTCAATAGTCAATTCTCATCGTAGCTTGGATATTGAATATTGATAACAAACTAATAATTCATCCAAAAGAATTGACAATTTTTTTAATGAAGATGTAATTGATAACTAATTAGTGCTCCAAATATATTAGCCCAAGTCCAAGCATAATGTTATCTTGTGTGGAGGTCAAGTCTTCTATTTGTATTATAAGTCTATTAACCACAATAAATATATTGCTGTCAAGTCAAATTACGTAACCTTCGTGTTTTTGTATTATACTTTCACATTTATTTTAACATATTTAACATGGTATTAGAACTAGTGTTCAACTAGTGCAACGAAATTCGAATTGTTAAAAAGATAATTATATTATGAAAGAGACAGAATAATATTATTCCTAGCCAACCAGATACACCTGAACTCAATGTAAAATGTCTCAAGTTTCAGACTTCGCCAGCTACAGCCTCCATGTTAACGTCACATAATCAGCCATACTTTCAGCCGAAGAATAAACAGGACGGCCCACTCAATCTTATGCATGTTAGTTTGACTTTTATTATTTTTTAATGCGCGTTGACTAATGGCTTCCTTCAAATTCTTGCAATGCAAGACTACAACCAGTTCTCTTTCTAGTAACCTTATCCATCAACAATGGGCCAATGGTTATCAATTTACGCGCTAGCTCTTGAACTATGTCATTAATTTTTGGCTCTTGTTAATGGCTATATGAACATACTCTTTTCATGATTTTTTGGATCACTATGTTGTTACCGCACACCCTTGACATGGTGATCACTCCACAAATATAAGTGCTTATAGGATGTGAAAAGAGTAAGGGCGGGGGTTTTTACTCTCTATGAGAGAATTTCACACACATATACACTTAGATTAGGTTAGAGTAGAATTTCTATATTGTATAAAAATAAGAATAAATAAAAACAAATAAACAAATATTTCTTTAAATAACCCATGTGTGATTGCACCCAAAAAACTAATCGATTACATTAAAAAAAAAAAAAATCAATCGTATTTATTGCTTTCAAGCACTCGATGACAGGATCCTAATTGAAAATAACAAATATTAATGAACAATATCTCTTTAATTAAATTTTGTGCATCTATCTAAAAAATAGCCAATGCACTTTAACACTCGGACCAAGCTTAATTTTTCTTGCACCGCCATGGATGCATATATTTATGCTTATCCAATTTGACCAATTCAATTACACAAAAGTAGTTCAGAAGTCTAAGCAGCGTTTCATGCAAATGTGAATGCTTGCCATTAACAGGCCACAGGGAAGTGGGCGGTGGGAAGTGTGAACAATGAGAGGATTTCTAGCATTGGTACCTTTTATATAGCTCATTGTGAACCCACTAGAGAGGTACAAGTGGGCCTTAGAAATAAGTAGTGTGTATAAAATTTATTATTTTGAACTTATAAACTGATGCGTCACCGATCTAAAATAAACAATTCAAATATTTATTTATGAAGTGGTTAAAGTCCACCAATAATATTTATTGTCACATCAGTTTGTAAACTTTACTTAGTAATAGTTGTAGTAGTTTTAGCATTTGTTTTAGGGAATATTATGAATTAGGATAGAGACTAGAGGAAGTCATACAAAAAAAATTAATGCACACTGGTAATTTTTATTGGTGAACTTCCTTATCCTCTCAACTAATAAAATGCTGTTATTTATGCAAATGTGATATCAACTAGTAATTTTTATTTTTTATTTCTTGTGCTGATTAAGAAGCTCATACATACATTTGCATAGATGACATCATTTCATTGGTCAACAGTCTTCTCAATGTAAATAATAGTTTCTCCCATTTTGGGGTTGAAAATAGATAGAAAGTGTGGAGTGGCGCATTAATTGGGATCACTTAACCCTTTTTTTTTTTTGAGAAACCAGATTAGCAGTGCCTAGCAATTTATTCATAATGAAGGAAAAGAAACTTTAGTGAACATCAAAACTAGCTAGAGAGGCTATGTCCTCAAGTAATTCCTCTAACCAAACTTGGGTGCCCCTACAAGTTTTTGCTTTTTTGGCTAATGTACAGCGACAACATTACAAACTCGTGAAACATGAGTGAAAACAAAAAGCTGAAAGTCCAAAGCTAGAACGCGAATATCATCAATGACATGCCCGTACGGTAAGACGTCAGAAGACCCCTCCTATATTGCTTGAATGACTGTGAACGAGTCACCTTCAAAAATGACCTGTGTAAGGCCTATCTACTTAGCAAATTGCACTGCTCTACGACACGCTAGTGCTTCCAACTCAATCGCTGTCTGAGCTAGGGGGACTGACGTGGTTAATGAACCGATAGCATCCCCACGCCAGTCCCTAATTACGACGCCTAAGCCAACCGAGTTTTCTTACTTAAACACCGCCGCGTCGAAGTTGGACTTAACCTAATCTTTATCTATAGATAATCATTAATTTAATTCTAAAATTTAAAATGTTCTAGATTCTAAATATTAAAAATTGATGACATAAAGGGAATAATATAAGAATATAGTATTTCTTTTGCTAATAAAAAGATGAATATAGTTTTTTTTTTTTTTTTTTTAATTTCGCTTCTGATGATCCTATACTTTATTATCAGATTAAAATACCAATCGATTTTTAATGTAAATTGATAACCATATACTAATTTGTACACTACACCATATCAATACATAATGTGAGTGTGAGTGTGAGTGTGACGAGACTGTTAAAAAGTCTGTGGGAGTGTTTGGTACATGTACTTAAAAACATATATTTTGTTGTTTGAAAACATGTGTAAAAATACGTGTGAGTGAAAAAATATATAAAAATACATATAACGTTATTTAAAAACTAAAAACATGTATTTGAGTATAGTTACCAAACACCCCCTTATCTTCGTTTGTAGGCCCAAATCACAATCCGTGGGAATGAGACCAATCATCCTTCACACGAGTGAAAAAAGTCATGGTTACATTATATATGGACCCACCCAATCTCTAAACTTTATTGAAGAATAAGAGTACGGGCAAATCCTGGATAATGAGGGCAGACTATATACTATTATACTAATATATATATGTAAGCAATGAGGGCCCCTCTTCATTGCTGCTTTACTTCATAATTTGTATATGGAATATATGGTCCAGCCGACCTTTTTTTGAAAACTCAAAAAACAAATTTTACTGTAATTTCCTGGAAGTTTGGAACTTGTAACTTTTGGAATCGGAAACAACTTACCTAGCTACCTATTTTTGACTTTGACACAATATTTTTCCACAAGTGATGGTATGGCATATTGTAAGTCTTGCGTAATAAAGTAATGCTAGCTCATACAGAAATAAATTAATAATATTACACCAATCACAACCAATTATATACAACTTTTTTATCTTGATTTTAGTGCTTGAGTTTGAGTAATATAAGACATATTAGTATTTGGGTTTTGAGAGCATCGGTGGAGCCATAAATTTAACAATATAGTTCTATAATTATTTATTATACATTTATACTTTACAAAACACTCAATATCAATTATTTTATTTTATCTTTCAACATAATAAAATAATATATCTACTACAATTAAAATAATATATTCATTATAATAAACAACAACCACTATAATAAATAATCTGATCTACGTAGCTAGTAGTGTGAACACGTGAACACTAGATGAAAAGAGAACACATGAATAAAAGTAGCCATGCGCTGTAGAACCAAATTATTTGGCATTGGGGTGGTGAGAGTGAGACCATGCACACGAGTAGAGTTTATCTCACTAAGTGGAAAGTAATTTGCTCCCACAATTCCACCATTTGGTTTTAAAAAATTATGTAAAGAACTATAACACAAATTTTCTATATATAATCTTACTTTCTTTTAGGTAGATGTATAACCTTACTTACTTTGTGTAAAGATAGTTTTTTGTATTTTTAGTATTTGATAGCATAAGAAAAAATGAGTAAATATATATATATATATATATATATATATATATATATTTAGTCAACATAAAAAGTACAGTTTATTTTTAAAGATTGTTTTCCACTAATTTTATTTAGAAAATAACTTTATTTCACAACAAGTAAATAAGAGAAGTTATGAAATTATTTCTTAACTTATTTAAGATTGTTACTACACATAGAAAAATGTCATAATTTTATAGAAAATACTTCTTAAAAAATTATTCATTTTTTAAAAACACATAAAAAAAAATAAATAAATGTGAGGAATTATTTGACTTTATTTAGTTCGGGTACAAAATTATTTTGGGTGCCAGACATGCCAGTGGATGGCCCTTTCACACATGGAGCTATAATGCCAATTCTTGATTTTTTGTAGGCATTCATCGATAGAGATGAGCTGTGCCCCAGTACCATGGAACTGGATTGTTCAAAGTTCAAACAAATTGGATGAGCCGCCGCTGACTGAATTTGATGGATTTGGACTGTCATGACTCGTGACAAAGCATTTTTCACAATAATTTGATTGGAAAACCTCTTTGATTCACAAAGATATAAGTCCCGTTTGATACGTAAATTTAAACACATGTTTTTAGTTTTAAAACAATATTACACGTATTTTCATACACTTTTTCATCCATACATATTTTTAAAAAGACTGAAAATTATTGTTTAAACATACATATTAAACAGGCCCATAATAATCTAGTTATTTAAGTACAGTAGCTTAGGTTTTTTCAAACTAAACATATGATTGCATTAATTAAACACAAAGTTTTACTTTTTTTGGAGAATAATTGAATTCAACATAGTTATTGTTTGAATTTATTTGAAAAACTTACTTTATTTGTTTAAATAAAATTTTTTAATACCTCACTTTTGTTAGGTATTATTATTTTTAATTTCTTCACTTACTTTGGGTAAAAAAATAATTCAACAATTCCAAGAGGAATCAAAAGTCAAAACTTCAAGAGTCACCTTCTCACTGAAGCATTCCAAAAAAAAGTTTTTAAAGTGAAGAAATCGTAAAGGGAAATTGTGTTGAATAGTGAAAACCACAAACCACAAATTAAGGTAAAAGAAATTCTCTAATTTTCTTTTGCTTTTTGTTTTGAATCTCTTTTTCTTTGTTTAAATTCACTTTCTTTTTCCAAATCCAACTTTTCACTTTAAGTTGTGCAATAAAAATGCCGGATGGAAGTTTCCAAGGGGGCCAAGTCCTTGTAGTTGTAGCTAGCTTTTTGGAAAAATTAGACACTGTCATGAAAGTAACAAACAGAGAGGGTTTGAGAACAATTTGGTAGAAATGGACCAAAAAAGAGTTTGGATATTTAATTTATGCATTATGTTATGACTGGCGTATCCATCTAATTAAGCATTATGTCCAATTACCGAAACCAATTATTAGATCGAGAAAGACTATTACTCCCTCATTATTGAAATTAATGAGCATATTGTAAGAATTAACATACATAAAGGGGTTGATAATGACCACCATTTAAGGTTCATTAGTCATTACAATAGTGCTAAATATAAGAAAACTTCCCATACACATTCTTATATAATAATGAGGGATTTTTAAAATATATACATATATATATATATATATATATATATATATAAAATTTAAGGATTTTGTTAACAGGTGCCTTAAAACATTTACTTAAAGAATACTTTTAGAAAATTTTTATGGAAAATAAAAAATTTTGATTTTTTTTTTTTGTGTGACAATTTTATATATTTCGTCTCAGAAAAATAGTATCAAAACATTTCTAAAATTTTTCATTAACATTAAGGAAATTAGTATTCCTTATTACCAAAATAAGTAAATAAATTTACTTAAGCATTGGAGATTTGGAGCCATAGGTCGCTACTATACTGGTATCACTCCCTGTCTTTTCTATTGTAATATCGTGCTGTTGGTTCAAGATTTTGTAATGAAAGGCTAGTGACAGATGATCTAATCTTAATACAATTATACCATGTATTTAGAGACATTATTACACTAAACTCAATGTAAATTCCATGGAAAAGTTATTTAAAAAAAATTATAAACCATTAAAATGCTCAATATGGATTTTACCAAGGAAAATAAAAAGAAAAATATTTGTCTTTCCTTACCTTTTTGAAAATCCATTTACTCTATTCTCAACAATTAAATGATCATTTTTTTGTTAACTTCAAATGACTAATAAGACACTTGTAGCTCAATTAATAATTTAATATTACCTAATTATCGAATTATTAAAAAATAAAAATAATCATCTAATGATTGACAACAAAATTTTAATGTTCATTTATCCCTTTAAATTAAAGATAATGGGGGATTGACTTTTTTCCCCCTTTTTGGGGAAGTAGGGTGATTAAAGAAAAAAAAATCTAAAATCACAATTATTTTGGCCACAATTTATTTATTTATTTATTAAGATAGAATTTCTACTCTAACTTAATTTAAGTGTATATGTATGTGAAGCTCCTTTCTGGAGATTAGAATCCCGACTCTTACCTCCCATACCCCACAAACACTTATACTTGTGGAGTGACCGTTGCACCAAGGGTGTGCGATGGTTGGCCACAACTTTACTACAACTTTAACGTGGCAAAATGTGAGTGGTGAATTGATGAGTAGCTATTCATATTCTATCATGTTAGGAGTTGTGATAAAGTTGTTGTGATAAAGTTGTTGTGGTCTTAGAATAACTCAAAGTACCAGTAACGCGTGGGTGAGCTACAGTGGTTTCCTTTATTCCTCTTTCCTCAAGGTACACTCTAACTACTCCATGAAGCTTCACAACATCAAAAGCTCAATCTTGCCAAGGTCACTGAGCTCCTCCACTCACAAAATTCTCACCCTTTATACCAAGGACAACCTCACAGTCACCGACATTGATGTCAATAATGAAAAGCTTAGAAATGTCTAGGAAATTGGGAGAAATTTTTGCCATAAAAAATGTGGGTATTTATTATGGGAACAAAAATTTCAATGTTCAAACAAAAAGAATTGTTATTCCAGATCTCTCTCCATCAAGTTCGATTGTTGGTTTTTGCTAAGATTTAGGGTAGACTAGTATTAGTTTCATGGGTTGGGAATTTTGGACACAAATTCGAGACTTTGGATGAGGAATTTGTTTTGTGCTTTACTGTTGGTGTATGGTTGGAATTCAGGTACAAAGATTTGAGGTTTGGGTAAAATTGGCTATAGGGCATTTTGGATAATTGCAGTGAAATGAGTTTTGATTTCGAGACTAAAATATGTTTTGACATTATGTGTGCATGTGTTTTGCTTGTGGGTGTGTTTGTGCAAGCCTGCAATGTAGAGCTGTGGTTGAATGTGTAACGAAGGAAGAATGAGATATAAAAGTTAAAAGTTAAAACCCCAAAGGAAGGATAAGAGACAATGGTAGAAAAATCAGAGAGATATGCGACGGAGAGAGGAGTTATATGGTGACAGAAAATGAAAGTGGAGAAAAAAAAAAGCATAAGAAAACAAAAGTAAAAAGAGAAAAATATATATTTAGAAATGCTACCTAAAGTTGAAAAGTGGATATAATACTTTATATATATATATATATATAGGATAAAATTTTGAACTTATTTTTTAATCTTGTATCTTTTAAAACACACTTCATCATATTAAATTAAATAATTTGATGCATGTAGTATATTTTTAAACTTATAGTGCATAGAGACAAATTCCCCCAGACCAGTAGAATTTTTTGGCAGTTCTTTTTTCTTGACTAGAACTAAGATATTAAATAAGATATAATAATGTTAGTAACATACACTTTTACATAAATTTTGTCATAATTTTCTTATATAACAAATTTATATTGATTATCCTTACGCTATTATATGAGCCTATTATTTTTTCTACACTACCACGTAAGACAATTATAGCAATATGTGTTAAATCATCGTGAGAAAAAGAAAATCAATTCAGAATTTCTCTTTTAGTCTTCACTGTTTTTTGCTTTTTTATTTTATTTTATTTGAGGAAATTTATTTATTTATTTATTTTAAACTTATTACTTGTTAAAAAAAAAAAAAAAAAAAAAAAAACGAAGTCTTCACTGCTTCGCTGTTTTCTGCGAATTGAGGGACAAGACCACACCAGTTAACTTA
Source organism: Quercus robur (assembly GCF_932294415.1). Taxonomy (NCBI): domain Eukaryota; kingdom Viridiplantae; phylum Streptophyta; class Magnoliopsida; order Fagales; family Fagaceae; genus Quercus; species Quercus robur. Next base: position 82,639,071 of record NC_065538.1, on the reverse strand, counting down.
CAAGTTAAAAGTCATGTCTTTTTTAGTCCGACCTCGCATGATGATAAACTGAATTCCGATAACAGTGGAACCTTAAATAGAAAATTAGCTTCGATTTATGCTCCCAAGGCCACACACATATCTAGAAACAAAATTATTGGCTTTTAATCACAAAAATAACACTGAAAACTCAAGCAACTTTCTTGCAATGATTAAATCAATATTTATTGATATTCCATTTTTGTAGTAATATTTATTTTGAAATGGATAAAAGTTATTTCATGATTAATATATACATTTTAAAAAAGGAAAAATGGTATATTTATAAATTTCATTGTACTTTCACAACAAATTAAAAGTGACAGGTTATTACGAAAGAAAAATTATTGAATACTCCGAGAGTAATATAAATACGTATTCCTCCCTTTTACATTAATTGTGAGTTTTATTAATTAAATTTATGATAGAACTCATAATTATGTGAGAGTGAAGAGTATACATTTATGGTACTTCAAGAGTATTTTATAATTACCTGTTACGGCCTTAAGAGTTGTTATTAGTGAGCAAAAAAATAATTTCAGTGGTTAATTTAAATTAGAACCGATTACAACTAAACACCTATAATATTGTAAAAGCATTGTGAAAATTTTGTAAAGAACACTGCTCCTTAAAAAATAGATTAAGAAATAAAAAATAAATATTATTATGTTACCGAATAAAAAATAATAATCAATAATGACTTGTTTTTATGATGTGAAATAGCGTAAAATTTTAATTTATGAAAATTAAATTTTCTATAGCAAAATAATTTTTATTGTTTGAAAACTCTTCTTTCACATTTTGCATTAATTCATGCAATTTTTTTTTTTTGTCTATTTTAGTATGAGAACTTACTTTTATTTTTTATTTTATATACTCACTTTTCAAAATACACTACCTCAAATTATTTAATTTACATTACATTTCATTAAATATATTAATTTTGATTGTTTTTAATTGTCTCTATTTTTCACAGATAACATTAACCATGATCTACTACTTTCCTTTATCAAGATATGCAAAGAAAAAAAAACTAAATTTAAATACCAGCATAAATTTAGTGATTTACGCGGCTTCGGTTTCAGCCATATATTTTTATGAAATTTTATATAGAGAGTGATATGGATAAATTTGTGGCAGGATTGACTAAAATCTTTTTTTTTTGTTTTTTTTCCAATTATACAAGCACTTTGTGCAAGCGCTCATATGGGCTAGTTAAAAGCTTTTTAAGGCCTCGGAAAAGACGTACAATTGTATAGGTGTATCATTGATATCACATGCTCCTATTACTTTGCTGTAAAGGGATTTTTTAGGTCACGTATCCCCCACTTTATTATGACAATGACATAATTGTATATCCTAACGTACCTACCACATCCACATACTCTATACTATTGATCCAACATTATCCTAATACCTTGAAAAAAAAAAAAAAAAAAACATTATCCTAATACCACGAACTAAGCCGAATTTTTTGGGAGCAAAGCAAGAAAAACTTTTTGCTGACTCATTTACGAAGTTCATGCAAAAAAAAAAAAAAACTCTCCAAGTAATTATATCTGACGTGTAAATTTTACTTTGAAATCCTGTGATTGTGTCAACTGTCAATGTCTTTTTATCTTATCTTCCAATTACTGTTAATAATTACCAACTTTTCTTTATAAATTAATGGTTAGAAATATATGGTTAATATTTTTTTAAAAAAATTATAACAAAAAAAATTCTAAAAGTACATCCTGTATAAGCTGGACAGGCAATTCCTTTTCCTCTACAAGTACTATTAATGTCTCATTTTTATGTATATAAATATATATAACATGAAACTTAGGTACAATACATTTATGTGTTGTTCTTTAAGTTTCTTTTTTAAGATTTTATCAGTGACTATTTAACTAAAAATTACACTTCCATTCCATAAGAAAAATTCTATATAACAAAATTTTGAGAGAAAAATTTAAAAAATAAGACTTAAATAATGTGCCTAAGTCTTACAACACAACTTCAGAGATTACAGCCTGTATTATTAACTGTAAAGGCAACTACCTCATCCAAAAATAAATTGACTATTAGTAACGAACTTCGATAGTTTGGAAAAATTAGTGATGTTCCCACAGTCCGATTGTTATAAATTTCTAAATTTATAGGATAATCCAACGGTCAAAAGTTAGTAATGTATAGATGCCACTTCATTGACCTATCTACAAAGTAAACACCGTGTCCTTGTATAAAATTGTCTTGGATTTGTATAAAAGCTGGGCCGCCTATCAAATTTGGAAGCTTAGGCTATATATTTAAACGTGGCATTTTTGTTATTATTTAAATGATATATAAATAGTGTTTAATATAATAAGATTTTTATAACAAAAATCTATTCCTTTTATTTTGTAATATGTTTTTTTTTTTTTAAGAAAAATGTTAAACTTATAACAAATTTTACTAAAAAAGACTTTCAAACGATGATGAAATAAATGCGATTTGTAACACTTCAAGAATATAATAAATAAGTATTTGAATGAATGATATTAGGAATATTATAAATTTTAAAACATGAGGCTTACAAAGATGTATCACTAATCACAAAAGATAATTCAAAAATGAATTTAATAGGTTATTGATATCAACATATTATATTAAGAGAAATTATTGTGTACTCTTGGAGTACCATAAATGTACACTCTTTCCTCTCACATGAATGATGAGTCCCATTAATTAAATTCAAAGTAAGACCAACTATTCATATGAAAGGGGAGACTATGCATTTATAGAATTTCAAGAGTACCTAATAATTTCCCTTATATTAATTTCCACATTAATTTGTAAAGTTTTCATGTAAAATTAATAATGTTTCTAACATTTTCCTATCTGAATTATTTTTTGCGATTAGTGACAAATATATTTGTAAGGAAAAATGTTAGAGATATAAATTCTTTTATAAAAAATTTTACAAACTGATGTTGTAGTGAATGATTATAGATAAATAAAAAAGTGATATTATTGGTAAATCCAGATGAGAACTAGTAAGAAATTGGCCACAACAACAGTTTGTAAAAATATTGTAAAATAATTTATAACTATAGCATTACTATATTTGTAAGACTCATGTACATAAAGTTATATTATTTCTAATATTACTCAATTCTTTGGAAAATTTTTAAAATAGAGAAAAATTATAAAACTATTTTTTCTTTTTACTTATATCTCCAATTTTGTTTTTTAAATATATCAATTTTTGCCTCAAAAGTAGGAGCCTAGGCGGTGGCCTAAGTGGCCTAGGCCCCCTGCCCTCTATAATAGTTTGACAGCTCAACGATTCTCCTTAATTTAAGTAAAATAGTTTTTTAAAAAAATTTAGAAAAAAAAAATATTTTTCTCTTTTTCTATGTCTATATAAACACTAGCTAAACCAGTTTAGGAGATCTATCTTTTTCCCTTTTGGCCTAGTAGGCGGTTTTTGGTCACTCTCTTTCTCTCTATATTTTTTGTAAATTTCGAAGTGAACAAAAAAACACAGCGAGAATGCCTGCAGTTGGAGGAATTCCCACGGGCCCTGGCAAGGAGTACCCCGGAAACCTCACTCCCTATGTCGTCGTAACGTGTGTTGTTGCAGCTATGGGGGGTTTGATTTTCGGTTACGATATAGGAATTTCTGGTAATTATATGAGAACTTCATATTTTTGTATTTCTGTAGTCAGTTGAGACTGAACTGGAAGAGATTTGAATCATAAACGTATCTGTTTCTTTTTTTTAACGTTGTGTTATGGTGTTTTTAACAGGTGGGGTCACGTCTATGGACCCTTTCTTGCTCAAGTTTTTCCCACAGGTTTATCGGTCGAAGCATGATGATTCGTCGAACAACCAGTACTGCCAATACAACAGTGAGACTCTAACGATGTTCACATCGTCGTTGTATTTGGCTGCTCTTCTTTCATCACTTGTGGCATCCATTGTGACACGTAAACTTGGACGAAAACCGTCTATGTTGTTTGGTGGTCTGCTCTTCTTCGCCGGTGCTCTTCTCAATGGCTTTGCCCAAGCTGTGTGGATGTTGATTGTGGGCCGTATACTTCTTGGTTTCGGTATTGGGTTCGCTAATCAGGTATTGTTCTTTGGGTTTTGGATCATGATTTTTATTTTTGGTGTGTTTTTGTGTTTTGGTACAAAGAAAGTTGTCGGTGGAGAGCAACAACAAAAAAAGAAAAAGAAAAAAGAAAATACTGTGTTGTCTGAAAACAAAATCGAAGCACATATACAGTGCGATATTCCTTTGGTTTTAGTGATGTCTGTTTTTCTTTTTCAGTTTTTTGTCGTTATATATGCCTCTCTGTATTTGTATTCTTAGATTTGTTGAAACTCTACTTCTACTGTTTTTTTACCTTTTAGATCTTGTTTCGTAGTTTTGACTATGGTATCTTAAATTAAAAAAGTGTACCGGATGAGACAATTGTTTGGAACATGACAAAAATGAATTTTGTGTACAAAGTTGTTTCTGATCCGATATGGGCTTCTACACTCCCTTTGTTTGATATTTTGTTTATTATTTAGCTCTTGGAGATTTGGGTTTTTTTTTGTTTTTTTACTCATCTCTGATTCTCTTCTCTCTTCTCAGTTTTTTCCCCCCTGACTTGCGCCTTTTAGAGTTCTGTTTCTATTAGTAAAATTGTATTATGTTTGGTTGCTGGGAAAAGTTGGAAAAAGAAAATATGATAATGATTTTCCCTAAAAAAGAGGAGGTATGAGAGAAGACTTTGGACTAACGGGAAGAGTGGAAAATTTTTTTTTGAAAAAGTCATAGCATTGCCTTCTTTTTATTCACAAATGACATCTCTATGTACTGTGTACACTCTTTTCCGCCATTGTTTACTTCAATAGTCCAATTTTTTGAATAGAAAACCATTGCAATTTGATAGGCTCAACCAATCAAGCAAATTAAAATTATTTCCATGTGATTTTGTTTTGTTTTGTATTTGATTTTCTCAACTTGTTTTTAGTCCAAGAAACATGACAACTTGACACAACCATGTGGTCCCTAGAGAACGACATTTTCAAATTTTTTTTCTTTCAATTTTTTTTTTTCTTTTTCTCCAGTCTGATTATTACTTGTTAGTTGTTACTAACCACATTAAAATAGTATCAGTTTTATCATCAGACATTTAATCTGATTTAATTTATTTTTTGTGGGTGTTTGTAAATTGTAATTATAGTCTGTGCCACTCTACCTGTCTGAAACGGCTCCATACAAGTACAGAGGTGCTCTCAACATTGGGTTCCAATTGTCAATCACAGTTGGTATCCTCGTTGCCAATGTGTTGAACTACTTCTTTGCCAAGATTGAAGGTGGTTGGGGATGGCGTTTGAGTTTGGGTGGTGCCATTGTCCCTGCAATTATATTAACAGTGGGTTCATTGTTTCTTCCTGATACCCCGAACTCCTTGATTGAACGTGGTAAAATGGAGGATGCCAGAGAAAAACTTAAGAGAATTAGGGGTCTTGAAAATGTTGATGAGGAATTCAATGACCTTGTCGTGGCTAGTGAATTATCAAAGCAAGTGGAACACCCTTGGAGAAACTTGTTACAAAGAAAATATAGGCCACACATGGCTGTTGCCACCCTGATTCCCTTCTTTCAACAACTCACTGGCATCAATGTGATCATGTTCTATGCACCTGTCTTGTTTAACACCATTGGGTTCGGAGACAATGCTTCACTGATGTCTTCTGTGATCACTGGCCTTGTTAATGTTATTGCAACCCTTGTTTCAATCTATGGTGTTGATAAATGGGGAAGGAGATTCCTCTTCCTTGAGGGTGGAGCTCAAATGCTTGTCTGCCAGGTAAATCTTTAGCTAGTAATTTGATCCAATTTATTATAGTTTTTGTTGACACAAAGTTAATTTGATGTTCTTTTTTGTCCACAGATCATTGTTGCAGCTTGCATTGGTGCTAAATTTGGAATAGATGGTAATCCTGGTGAATTGCCCAACTGGTATGCAATTGTTGTGGTGCTCTTCATTTGCATCTATGTTGCTGCATTTGCATGGTCTTGGGGTCCTCTTGGCTGGTTGGTGCCTAGTGAAGTTTTCCCACTCGAAATTCGATCAGCTGCTCAGAGTATCAACGTGTCAGTGAACATGGTTTTCACATTTATTGTTGCTCAGATCTTCTTAAATATGCTGTGCCATTTGAAGTTTGGGCTATTCCTTTTCTTTGCCTTCTTTGTGCTGGTAATGACCATATATATCTACTACTTCTTGCCTGAGACAAAGAATATTCCAATTGAAGAGATGAACCAAGTATGGAGGTCTCATTGGTTCTGGGCCAAATTCATGACTGAAGAATTCTCTAATGGAAACGTGGAGATGCTCAAGGGAGGCCAGGCTCTTAAAAATGTCTAATTGGATCCAATAATGAAAAAAAAAACATACAAGCCCAACTCGAGACCCGAAAGCCTCAAAAAACTGTGCAGATTTCGGCCGGGATTGGTTTCCAATTAGCTTTGGTTGTAGGTGACTACATCAATATTCTTTTGGAATCCCATTTAATATTTTGCAAGACTAAATTATAGCAAAACTCCCACATCCTACTTAAGGAGCATTTGATTGTACTCTCCACAAAAATTCATTCGTGCATATTGTACTCTCCCACATCCTATTTAAAAAAAAAAAAAAAAAAAAAAAAAAAAAAAAAAAAAAAAAAATCACTCTTTTTCAAGAAACTGACTAGTGGGAATCCAAACTATCATTGGTCTTATCAAGCCTATAAGGTTGAAGAGGTATAACCAATGTAAATGTTTTTTTTATTGTTAATGTTACCCATCAGGCAGTAGAAATGTATGGAGTAGATACCAACAATGACCCAAGAATCTAGTTTATGATAATAAGTTTCACAGTCAATATGCACGACATAACCTTCATAACGAGTATATATGTTAAAACATAAGATTGTAAAAAAGTAAAGAAACATACATTGAGGTGGGACAGTAGTAATACTTTAAAAATATGAAAAATTTTCATGAAGAGTATTTTTTTTTTTTTTTTGGAAAAACAATTACATCAAATTTGCGCACTAAAATCTATTTTTATTTGCTTAATGAATATAAGTTTTTTTTTTTTTTTTTTTTTTTTTTTTTTTTTTTTTTTGAGGATGACTTAATGGGTATAGGTAATCTAATTATACTACATTTATAATAATTTTATCTTAGTTATTGTTATTAATGTATTGTTATTGTTATTAGACCAAATAGGACCAATGCGGACCGAATAGGATTAAATAAAACTAAATTAGGTAGAATAGACTAAATAGGACCAAAGTTAACAGAATGGACCGAAGTGGACAGAATAGGACTAATGTGGACTGAATAGGGCCAATGTGAACTGAATGGATCAAAGTGGACTGAATAAGACTGAATTGGACCGAATAGAAATTTAGTGGACAAAATAGACTAAATAGGACTGAGTGGACCAAATTGGACCAAAGAGACCAGAAGGACTGAATAGAAGTAATGTGGACGGAATAAGACTTTTGAATATTTATCATTTTTATTGCATTTTTAGGGCTTATATTTCTAATTTCTAATGTCTATTTTAATATTTTCTTTGTATTTTTTAACTCAAAACTAAAGAGTTTAGCCCAAATATAATAAAATTTCAAACATTTCAACCCAAAAATTAAGTAAAAAATGAATTTTTGGGCTAAAATTAAAAAGCAAACCTAAAAATAAAAAAAATAAAAAAAATAATTTAAGGCCCAATTAGTCTAAAGTGGACTGAAGGGGGACCGAATTGACCAAGTGAACGAAATTGGACTGAGTCAACCATATTGGACCAAAGTAGACCTAACTGGACTGAATAGAAATTTTTTTTATTTTTAAGGAAAACAAATTATCCTCAAAAAATTATACTTATATTAAAATACAAAATAATTATTCATTCTTACACATGGCATGGATCTGCGACTAGTTGCATATATAAAAAAGGAAGCTACTTAATATAATTGAACCTTTTCATTTGTTTCTATATCGAAAGTTTGTATACAGTGTATTAAATTTCAAATTGGCACAATACAAGCTTGAAACTTAGTAATGTCTAATCTTCACGTTAGCATGATGTTTGGGCTCTACGCCTCTAGCTATTGGCCAAGATGCTCCATTTCATGCTGCGTAAAAGCATACTGGTAGCCTTGAAATCTACCTACGGGCCAAGATAGCTATTGGGTACGACGCAAGCGGGCTATGTGTAGTGCTTCATTGAAATTCCTTATCCTTCTGCACTTAGGAAGTTTTTGTTATGATACTCTTTTAGGATTTGGGATTTGGCTTGCTTGAAAATTGAAATAGATGGGATATTGTCCCTCTAGTATTGAAAATTGTGGGAGATTTGGTGCACATCTTCTACCATCTCCCTTATTCAAACTCAAATAATGCGTGGTTATGTTGTGATAATTTGGCATGGTTACAACTAAATAGGAGCAGAAGATGGAGAACTTATCAGTATCTTACTCTTAGTTGCATACTTGCATTTATTTTTAGGAGCATTCTGCCTCTTTGTTATTTAAAAAAGAAAAGAAAAGAGAGAACAAATTTTTTACCTTGTGGTTGTAACAATACATGTGTTGAGGAAAAGATTACATGTGGCTAACCTTGACTAATGTATTTGAATCTACAGCTAACCCCAAATTTGGGACTAAAACTTTGTTGTCGTTAGTTGTAATAAGGCTCAGTTGATTGTTGAGAGTTTCTTTCTTCTTTCTGTAAGGTAAGAATATTAGAGTGCTGGTGTCGCTCATGTTGCAGAATCAAAGGTGTGGAACATATCTGAATATTGCTTTTATTTGGTATTTCTTTTCTTGTGCTGCTTTTTGGATACTCTACAAAGGTACATTGGAATTATTCCATTGTGCTAAATTTCAATCCCTGTAAGGTTGTAACTGTGTGTTGAAGAAGCTTGTTACATTTGACAACATTTGATTGCTTGTGCATGTGATACATGGATGCAGACTGCTAAGTGCCAGTTTAATGTCTCTTTTATTTCTAATCTTCTCGCAAAAAAAAAAATGCATATGTCTATCTGTTAGAGCTTAATGTTTTTCCTACTCATGTAGTGCAGTTAATAAATTGACTCAATTAAAAGAGACCAGAGATACTTACTTGATATTTCCATTTTCAGAATTTGTGTATGTCCTTCTACCCTTGTAATAAGTGGCGTAGATAAAAAATTTGCAGATTTAATTCCAGATAATTTTCTCAGCATAGATTGGATCAAAGTTTTGTAATTGCTTCATCTTGTTTCTCAACCAACCAAACAAAATCTGAGAAATAAGGAATTGTGATTTCCTCTAACCACTCTTCAACATCATCAATATCTTTACTTTGAGTGGCTAGTTGGTCGGCCACCTCATATCCTTTTCTTTCCAACTGAAAGCTCCTCAAGCACCTAAACAAATTTACTCAGTCCCTCGTTGCTTCTCTTCATCAATCATTTTCCCAATATTTAAGGTCAAGTTCCTACAATTGATGCGAAAAATCTTATAGTTCAATTGTCATCTCTTGGTATTTCTAATAGAGTTCATAACCCCATTCCTCCATTGTTGTAACTATGAAATTATTAACAAACAAAAAATTCAAGTACAATGTCCCACAATTCAAAATCATCAGCAAATGTAGCCTTTTCAAGAGCAGCCTAGCTCTTTCTTGTGTTCAGCAACCATTTTCATCTTCTTGGACATCATTGCAATGCCATCCCATCACCTTGTTATCCTTAACCACCGCACTGTACCCACTTGATTTTTGTCACCAAACACCAAGATTTTCACATTGACTTCTTATAAATCTGATCATGTAGAAAAACTTTTTCCTAGTCCAAAATTGTAGTGGAAACTGTCGTGTTTAGCTTCCATTTCCCACTATGAGCGGTATTGAACATTTTTTTTATTTATTTTGTTATTTAGAAATTATGATAAACTAGCCGCGAACCCGCGCGTTGCGCGTGATAATTATTTTTATGGTAGTTTTATTAAAAAAAATTACAATTTAAACTAATCTAATAATAAGTAATGTATTTCGTAATTATATTTTTATTTATTATAGAAAATCATAAATGTAATATAGGAACAATCCAAAACACCAAAAAAATGTAAACTAAAAAAATTAATAAAACTTAACAATGATTAATTGAACCAATATTAGGATAAAATTTTGTTTTTGATAATCTATTAAGGTTATTTTCTTTGTAGAAATTATAATTTCGGCCACCCAAAACATATTATCAAATAAACAATTATTAGCAAAATCTAAGAATTAAATTTCTATACAGGCATTGTTATAAAATAATAATAATAAAAATAAAATTGCAAAAGTTAAAATTTGTCACCTATCCGATTATTTTTGTTTGGCTAACATTTGCTTTTCTTTAAATGAATGGCATTATAGAGTACTTCTAATACAACTATTAAGAGTACTTTGTCCACCACAAAGGATTAGAAAATAAACAAAAATTTATAAAGTCTCATAGTTTAACATCTAAATTGAGCACTATAAAAAATCATGCTATGTAACAAAATAAATACCAAATTGTCCAAATCGTGCTATGTAATAGAATAATATTATATTTTTATATGCTATATTTAATTCTTTAGAATTCAATAGGATAACATTTAACAATCAAAGAGAATAAAATAAAAAAATAAAAAAATAAAAAAACAACAACATCAACAACGACAACAATTTAAAAAACAAAACTAAATTGTATCAACCCAAAATAGATTTTTAAAGAATATAAAAAATTATCAACCTAAAGTAGAGATGCAAGAAAAATAAAAAAATCCACCAAAAAATTTAGAGAGAGAGAGAGAGAGAGAGAACCTTTTTTTTTTTTTTTTTTTTTTTGTGAGGGAAAACTATGCATAGAATGGAAGAGATAGTGACAAATTTATAGTAAGATGGTGTGAATAAGAAGAGACAAAAATAAAGGAAGATGAAGAGAAAGAGGAAAAATGATATTAATGTAGAGGGTAGTGAGGAAATGAAAAGGTAAGGGAGGGAGAAAGATTGAAGAAGTAGTGGGGAGATGAAATGGTAAGGGAGAGAGAAAGGTTGGAGAATGGTAAATATTAAAAAAAATAAATGTTAAAAACAATTATAGGAAAATTGGAAAAAAAAATAAATAAATAAATAAAAACCCTTTTTCTTTTAAGTTGAAAAGACTCATACAAAACCCTAAAACTGAATTGAAAAGGCTTTGGATTGGGCTTAATAGTGGAACTAAATAAATAAGAGATGGACTGGATTAATTATACAGATTTATTATAGGGTGATAGTGGAAGTAAATAAATAAGTAGTGGGCTGCATTTATAGGGCTGAAAATTGTAAAAACCATTTTAAAATTGTGGGACAAATTATATTTAAAAAAAAAAAAAAATGACGTGGCAGTTAATGTGGCGCAACGTGAGAACAACAGTATTAAACACTACGTTTCAATTTTTAGTAATATATAGATTTGAATATTTTTAGCATAGTAGTTAGTGGCCTAATTAAGGGGATGCTTCATTTAACATATCGAACATGTTTCATTGCCTTATTAGGAAATATGATAAAAATTGACTATTCTTAACATGTTTCATTTAGTATTGTCATTCAATTAAAGTAATTCATGTCTGATTGAATGGAAGTGCTTACTATTGATTTATATGCTGCAATAGGACTAAGTGTTTTTAAGGTTCCCACCAACAATTGACAGAGCAGTCTATATCTCAGTCACTTCAATGGATATACTATTAAATATAATCGGGTCTAGCTTGTGTCCAATGGCCAGTGGCCACTGGACCTGTTAGGATACGGACACGTGTCCAGTCTTGGACACATGTCCGCATCGCAACATGTCCAGTGGCACTGGCCACTGGACACAAGCTCCACCATGAATGTGAGAGGAGGGAGTACAATTTCTCCGTATTCCGAGAGTACCTAAGAATTTTCCAATTCAAATGTATAATTTTCCAATTCAAATGCATAGGACAAAAAATGCTAATCCTTTTGAATCTTGAAAGGTAACTGCAATGTGATCTTAACATTTTATGTATAAGGAGATCAACTCTGGTCCTTGGGGAAAATAAAATGTATTTTTCTTCACATTCTAGCATATCATATCATAGACTAAATGGTATGGAAATGTGGGCTCTAGTTAGCTGAATTGGTAAAGCCTCTGATGGTTGTATAAGAGATCTAGAGTTCAATCCTCGCCTACACCAAAAACTGATTGGTGTCTTGGTTTGATGATAAAGAGTTATTATCAGGAGTGGACGTCATAGATTTAAACTCTCTCAAAAAAAAAAAAAAAATGGTATGGAAATTTGAAACTGTTAGATGAAATATATGGCTTTAATGAGGATCTTATTTATTAAATTCAATTGCTATGCCCAAAAGGGGTGGGGATACCATATATTATCATTAATACTAGAGAGATGCTACATCTATAACATTTTTACAACAAATCACAGGTGATTAGTTGTTATTGGTTCAAATTTGAAACTAACATTAAGATTACTTTTTTGCCCTAACAATAATAATCAGTAACAACCTGTCACTTAAGATTTGTTGTAAAAATGTTGAAAACATATCATTTCTCTATAAGAATATCTTGCTTTTATGAGAATTGTACTTATTGTATCCAACTTGCTACTCCAAAACATGCTTGGGGTACTGATACAATGTATTATCTAAGTTTTATTTAGCTTTCAATTGACCTACCAATGTCCGGAACAGTGTTGGTATGAAGATGATAGGTCTTTTTCTGTCTACTTGGTGTGTAGCTGTGGTTGCATCAAGTACTTTTTGAGTCCCTCAGCCTGTCATCTTCATTAGCTTGGCTCTCTCTCTCTCTCTCTCTCTCTCTCTCTGCGCACATGTATTTGGTTTTTCTAACTTGAATTAAGATATTAAATATGAGAGAGAGCACATATCTTAATTAGTCCAATAAAATGAGAGAAAAGAGCCAAAAGAGAAACATAAATAAACAAAGATGGCAAAAGGGACCAGATAGGGTCTAATCATGAGTGTCTAATTACGAGGCATTTTGCTTGTCTTGAGGAGGTGATGCCAACGCTGATGAAAGTAAAAGGTGTGAGAAGAAGGGTGACAATGAGAGTATTAGGTGAAAAAGATAAATTAGTACTAGAATATGTACAAAAAAATTAAATTATATACATATATACATATATTCATTTAGGATGAATATGGCAAAATAGGATGGGATCGATAAATCCATTACCGGCTTGTCTTCTCTTCTAGGTAGGGAAAATCTGCATGAGACAGTTGACAACTCAGAGTGGGCGCGGGACAGGGCATCTACTTGATGATGGTCCAAATTAAATATTAGACCTACTAGTCGTAGACATGGTGCAATGAGAGTCATTCACATTTTCAAATATAAGCTAAGCAGGACCTAAAAAAAGCTTCATAGAAATGGGTCCTATTACTAAGAGAAATAAACAGGTCCATATCAATAGGTGGTCCACTTAATAAATTAACCAGAAATTAATATCCTACTCATGGGCCACTGTGGTTGTTACCTTCGACGTCGTTATATTTTTTCTCGATGTAGTAAATGCTGTGCTCCAATATTGTTAAATCCGCGTTTTAAACAGTCAACATTATTTACGTTGCATCTCTTTAAAGTCTGAATTTAAACTGAATTTTTATTTTGTTGAATAATTTAGAGACTGAATTATGTGTTGGCAACTTGGTGTAATCTGTCTCTGAGCATGTGTTTGGGTACAACTTATATGTTAGTTTTTTTGCATTTTTGGTCTTATGTACAGCTTTTTAAAAGTATAAATAAATTGTTCTCAAATCTCTAATGTCCTAAAATGTAAAAACTACTTTCATCTTTTTTTTTTTTTTTGAATAAATCTTTTTAATAGCCAAAAAGAGGTCAGAAGTCTTGAGTAACCACAATGGCCTCCAGTTTGATTGACTCAAGAAGGTGTGAGATGGACATTATGAGAGACAGATGATATATTGTTGGACATGAGGCAAAACTGGTCTGTATGCATTCTTTTATTATTTTTTGTAGGTCAGTTTTGCTCTTGGGAAAAGGTTAGGGGCAATTTTGATAATGACCTCCGTTTAATGAGACATGATTTCAAACCGATTGCCCTAATCATGGGGATTTAATATTTAGCATTATTTGTCTTTACTTGTTTAGTTGTCTTTACCTTTCAAAAACAAAGACGATAATGTACAAATTTTCATAAGCTATTAGTTAACGATAAGTCTAAAAACACTCAATTTGACAATATGTGAAATTGATATTGTTCCAATCACAATTTACCATCTTTACATGTTATTACGTTGGGTGTATCCTTAGAGTTATCATTTGTTAGTCCTCGAAAACAATCTTATCCGAAAAATCGTAAGTGTAGGTGGTGGAAACATTTGGAGAGAACATGGCAAAATAGTACCTTGATTGCACAAGTGAGCTTGTGAGGTCTGGCACTAGTTGATACACTAGATTGAGTCTGACACCTGCATAATAAAATTTTGTTTGATGGAGGAATGGAGCTCTATTTAAGGTTGATGCAACCTAGGTCCTACATAAATAGAAAAAAACACTCGATTCTTATATTAGTTGCATACTTAAAAATATAAAAGAAAAAGTGTTAAAGATAGTAAAATATAAATAGCTTTAGAACTTGAGAGAGTGAGACCAAAAGTCCTTTACTAAAAACTTCCTCCTCCTTAAATAGTAGAATGTGTGGTTCGTAAATATTTGGCTAAAAGTGTATTACTATTTATCGGGACTCTAACAATAATTAAATCATATCATATACCATATCATAGTATAAAAAGTTGGATTTAGAAACCGTTGTTAAGTTAATTAAGTAGATGTACCACTTTCTCAACCAAAAAAAAAAAAAAAAAAAGTTGTTGTACCAAATTGCAGCAAATTGTTAAATAAAAAATTAAAAACAACTGTAGGGGTAAGGGTCCAAGATCGTATATTGGGCCTTGGGTTTTGTCTAAGAACATTGATAAGTCCAAGGAGGAGCAAATAATTATTAGATGTTCCCAATTAAAGTCTCGCAAGTAGGGAACAAATGAGAGAATTGTCCAAGGAGGAACTCCTCCTCGGATATGATGAATATAGTTTAAAGTATGTACTCCATCAATTAGAATGATCCTCCAAGAAGCTCCACTGATAGGGACATGCCTCATGAACATACGAGAAGAAAGGAAACCTAAAAATATCTAAGGGAAAACTGCCACTACCGCACTAATGCACTGCAGCTACTTTTCTAGCCACATTTATGTGGAGAAGACCTCTGAACAGTGCTACCTTGATTACCACAACTCACAGAAAATCAAAAAGGGTGTCTGATGGGATAGGTACTCAAGTAAGGGCTCGGATGATCAACAGGTGTAAGATGAAAATGGTCCAAAGGAGGATATATAATGTGAAAGACTCTTTATGAAAGGGGGATCGGAAAAAAGAGGAAAGAAAAGACGATAACAATCTAAATGATCTTGGTATCCACTCTCTTCAATAGGCCTAGTTCTTCAACCCACTATCTTCAAATTTACTGTCTTAGGCTCATTAGGCCAACACCTCATACGTTTTGGGCTTGTATTGTAAATCGAGACCCTACAACAACAATTTACTTTTTTTATCAACTTTTTATTTATTTATTTATTTGGATAAACACAAAAACTTCATTATTATTTCTGTTTTTTTTTTTTTTTTTTTTTTTTTTTTTTTGAAGGGAGATTAATTTAATTAGAAAAAATAAACTTAATACGAGAGAAAATTTATGACTTAATTTTCCTTTTATCTATACGTTATCAGTTATCTCTTTGATTTAAGATGAGAGAAAACTCTTAAATAGAAAATTTTGAAATACCTTTTGCAATGTAATAAAAAAAAATTGGTAAAAATTAAAAAACCGTATATCCATATATTCACATATTATCAACTCTTGAGTCTTGAGTGAGTCTCTTGACTATGTGATCTTTACAAAAAATGGTAATATCTAAAAGATTAGATCACTAGATAAAAATACATATCATCAACTTTTGACTACGCGATATTTACAGAAACAATATTTAAGAGCGAAGAACTTGGATTATGTAATAAAAGTACAGTTTAAAAGATGTGGTTACCCGTGAATATCCTATTTAATTGCCTAGTTTTTATACTAAATTTAGCAATTGTTCTTATCAATTTTTTCTCTATTGCTTTATAAATTTTTTTTTTTTTTTTTTTTTGATACAAGATAGAATTCTACTCTAGCCTAATCTAAGTGTATATGTGTGTGAAGCTCCCTCCTGAAGACTTGAACCCCGGCCCTTGCCCCCCACACTCCACAAGCACTTATACTTGTGGAGTGACCATCGCACCAAGGGAGTGCGGTGGTGCTTTATAAATTTTTTGGATAGTCACAAATCTTTTTTTTTTTTTTTCTTCTTTCACTCTCTTTTATTCTATCTTTAAAATCAGTACTAAAACTTTGACTCTACTGCTTTGTCAATTTTTTAGATAGACACAAAAACTTAATGGCTGTTAATTTGTTTTTGATTTTTCCCTATGATTAAGTCAATTCTAGATAGTAAATACGAAGATATGATTCACTTCCCCCACCTCACGACGTTTACAGGTCTAATAGAAAGGCAAGCACTTTTACATGCATGTATGCATTTGCCCTTTGACTGTAGGGATTGTTCACCATGAACGATCCCTTTAAACACACAGAACACAAGTGATCATATGTTATGTTAATAATCACTTTTAAGTTGACGTTTCTATTTTATTAATAAGAATAATTATATGCTTGGATCGTTACAACTTAGAAGTGATCATTATTAATTAAAGAACTTAAAGTGGCAGCCATAACCTACGCTACATGGCACATTGTGAGAAAGAGCATTCGAAGTAAACCAAATCGATCAGTACAAGGAGTATTGCTTTACTCCTTGTACTGAATAATTTCTAGCTTTTTTACAATGCTTGCAGTTTAGAAATTTTGACAAAGATCCACCATATAATTATTATTAAAATAGAAAATTTGAAACAAATTTAAAAAAAAAAAAAAAAAAATTTGACATCAAAACCAAATACTTCTTTTAACCAATAAAAAAAATACAAAATAATAATAATAAAAAGTCCATCAAGTCTGTACTCTGTAGAGTGTAGATACAAACATCAGTAAATAATTTTTAAATGATTCAAAATTTGGATTATTTTATGTTGATACTTGATACTAATTTAATGTTTTGATATTAATCTACATAGACATTTTATTTTTTAAAAGTTGAGTTTTAAAGAAGTTGTAGTTATGTTAAGTAACTAATTTAAAGTAATTTAAAATAAATTTAATAATTTTTTAATTATATATTATAATTTTATATATGTTTTAATATAATAAATTTTACACTATAAACTAGCACAATACATGGAGTCTTTTGGCTGAATATTGCTAAATCCAAAATTTATTTGCATTATAGGTATTGTTCCAACTTATTTAGGAAAATGAGAAAAGAGAGTGAATTTCGGCAACACCGTTGCTGAAATTCAACAAAAGTATGAGAGAGAAAGAGGAAAAGTGGGAGAGAGAAAATTTTGAATTTCAACAACGGTGTTACCGAAATTCCTGCTGCCCAAATTCCCTACCCGAGTGTGTCCTGTGCTCGAAGTGTGAGTGCCCCAAAAAAAAAAAAAAACTAATTGCGGCAATGGCATTGCTGAAATAGGGAAAAAAAAAATTGGTAATTGTGGCAATGTCATTGTCGAAAATGGGAGGGAAAAAAAATTGGAAAGGAATTGTGGCAATGGCATTGTCGAAATAGGTAAAAAAAAATTTGTCAATTGTGGCAATGTCATTGCCGAAAATGGGAGGAAAAAAGAAATGTGGTTGCCGAAATCTGGGGAGGAATTTAAAAAAAAAAAGTGTTACGTTCACAATATTTTTACAACATTTTCACAACAAATCACAGGTTATTAGTTATTATTAGTTCAAATTTGAATTTAACACTGAAATTACTTTTTTAATCCAACAATAACAACCTGCTACTTAAAATTTGTTGTAAAAATTGTGTGCACTTATCATTTCTTAAAAAAAAAAAAAAAAAGAATTGTGGCAATGACATTGCCAAAAATGTGAGAAAAAAAAAAAGAAAAAGAAAAAAAAGAGGAATAGAATTGTGGCACTGGTATTATGGCAATGGTATTGCTGAAATACCAGTGCCACAATTCTATTCCTCTTTTTTTTTTTCTTTTTTTTTTTTTTCACATTTTTGACAATGGCATTGCCGAAATAGATGAACATTTTTTTCACCTATTTTGGCAAAGCCATTGCCACAATTCTATTCTTTTTTTTTTTTTTTTTAATAAATGATAAGTGCACACAATTTTTACAACAAATTTTAAGTGGCAGGTTGTTATTGTTGGATTAAAAAAGTAATCTCAATGTTAAATTCAAATTTGAACTAATAATAATTAATAACCTGTAATTTGTTGTGAAAATGTTGTAAAAATATTGTGAACGTAACACTTTTTTTTTTAAATTCCTCCCCAGATTTCAACAAACACATTTTTTTTCCTCCCATTTTCGACAATGACATTGCCACAATTGACAAAAAAAAATTTCACCTATTTCGACAATACCATTGCCACAATTTCATTCCAATTTTTTTTTCCCTCCCATTTTTGGCAATGGCATTGCCACAATTACCATTTTTTTTCCGCTATTTCGGCAATGGCATTGTTGCAATTAGTTTTTTTTTTGGGGGCACTCACACTTCGAGCACAGGACACACTCGGGCAGCAGGAATTTCGGTAACACCGTTGCCGAAATTCAAAATTTTCTCTCTCCCACTTTTCCTCTTTCTCTCTCATACTTTTGTTGAATTTCGACAACAGTGTTGCCGAAATTCACTCTCTTTCCTCATTTCGCTAAATAAGTTGGAACAGTACCTATAACGCAAATAAATTTCGGATATAGCAATATTTAGCCAAAAGACTCCAATACATGCCTATATACATGTAAAATTAATGCATTTTTGTCAAATGACTCACTAATTATTAATATGATCTCAATTTATTACATATTATTTTTTAATTAAGTTGTATATTGCACACTCATAATACTAGTTCTCATTTAAAAATGGCTTATCATTTTCGTTCTTTTCAGTGGGTCATTGGATGACCTAACAAAGAAAATTTGCTCTATTAATGACCGTTATGGCGTTATCCATGCTTTACTAATGACCCAAAATGTGCCGTAGAAGTAATTATCATTATTCACGTCATTGTAACTGGACCACAGAGAAGTTAAAATATAAATGAAAAATAAATAAATAAAATTCAGAAAGTTGACTACCTCCACTAAATGCATTTAACCAAATGACAAATAATTTTGTAAATAAAACATTGTTTAATTGAAAGAAACAGATACTATATTAATTAAAGTCTACATATACTATTGGAAATAGCATTACTAAAACCGGTCATTACTATCAAAAGAAGAAGCCTTCTGGTCAAGCTGAATCTACTGTCAAAGAACCAACTTTGCTGCAGATAAGCTCATACAAACAGAAAACAGGGGAAGTCTAGATAGGGAAGAACAGAGCACGACATGTAGTTAGTTGCTATATACGACTTGTAGTTTAGTTAGTAGTATATTGTATATATGTTTCACACGTGCCAACTACTGTTAGTATTTAGTTTTTCTGATTAGCACATTTTATGGGGAGTCTTTTGGCTGAATATTGCTAAATCCGAAATTTATTTGCGTTATAGGTACTGTTCCAACTTATTTAGCGAAATGAGGAAAGAGAGTGAATTTCAGCAACGATGTTGCCGAAATTCAACAAAAGTATGAGAGAGAAAGAGGAAAAGTGGGAGGGAGAAAATTTTGAATTTCGGCAATGGTGTTACCGAAATTCCTGCTGCCCAAATTCCCTGCCCGAGTGTGTCCTGTGTGCTCGTAGTGTGAGTGCACCCAAAAAAAACCAATTGCGGCAATGCCATTGCCGAAATAGGGAAAAAATGGTAATTGTGGCAATGTCATTGCCGAAAATGGGAGGGAAAAAAAAAATTGAAATGAAATTGTAGCAAGGGCATTGCTGAAATAGGTGAAAATTTTTTTTGGCAATTGTGGCAATGTCATTGCCAAAAGTGGGAGGAAAAAAGAAAAATTGTGGTTGCCGAAATCTGGGGTGGAATTTTAAAAAAAAAAGTGTTACGTTCACAATATTTTCAGAACAAATCACAGGTGATTAGTTATTATTAGTCCAAATTTGAATTTAACACTGAGATTACTTTTTTAATCCAACAATAACAACCTGTCACTTAAAATTTGTTGTAAAAATATTGTAAAAATTGTGTGCACTTATCATTTCTTAAAAAAAAAAATAACAATAATAATAATAATAGAATTGTGGCAATGGCATTGCTAAAAATGTGAGGGGGAAAAAAAAAAAAAGAATAGAATTATGGCAATGGTATTGCTGAAATTTCAGCAATGCCATTGCCACAATTCTATTCTTTTTTTTTAAGAAATGATAAGTGCACACAATTTTTACAATATTTTTACAACAAATTTTAAGTGGCAGGTTGTTATTTTTGGATTAAAAAATTAATCTCAGTGTTAAATTCAAATTTGAACTAATAATAACTAATTACCTGTGATTTGTTGTGAAAATTTTGTAAAAATATTGTAAACGTAACACTTTTTTTTTTTAAATTTCTCCCCAGATTTCGGTAACCACAATTTTTTTTTTCCTCCCACTTTCAGCAATGACATTGCCACAATTGCCCAAAAAAAATTTCACCTATTTCGGCAATGCCATTGCCACAATTCTATTCCAATTTTTTTCCCCCTCCCATTTTCGGCAACGGCATTGCCACAATTACCAATTTTTTTTCCCTATTTCGACAATAGCATTGCCGCAATTAGTTTTTTTGGGGAGCCCTCCACACTTCGAGCACACTTGGGCAGGGAATTTGGACAGCAGGAATTTCAATAACACCGTTGCCGAAATTCAAAATTTTCTCTCTTCCACTTTTCCTCTTTCTCTCTCATACTTTTGTTGAATTTCGGCAACACCGTTTTCGAAATTCACTCTCTTTCCTCATTTCACTAAATAAGTTGGAACAATACCTATAACGCAAATAAATTTCGGATTTAGCAATATTCAGCCAAAAGACTCTTTTATGGGAGTTGAGTTTGTTAGAGGTAGTTACTTCCTTTAGCTTGTACTATATATCAAGGTTTTCAGACCCGGACCGTTCATTGAAGTATAAAAGGGAGAGGTTCAAGGTTTTTGAGGTCGAACCGGAGTCAAACCGTGATGACGTCATAATTAATTAAAGTCCAAATATAGATATGAAATTTATAAAACTAGAAAAATTGACAATATATCTATATATGTGAGGGAAATTTAATGATTTTCAAGCATATATTTAATAATTAAATAAGAAATTTAATAAACTAAAATAATAACCATGAAAACAATAAAATTTATGATTAATTTTTGAAGTAAAGTTGAATATTTTTAAAGGATTTTAATTATAATTTTTTTTATTCCTTGTAAGAGATGGATAATTTAATTAAGTAGAATAAAACTGTGTTAAATTGTTTTTTTTTTTTTTTTTTTTTTTTTAAATTGCAAAGGGGTTGGATCACACGGTTCTCATTGGTTTGTGCAGTCCAACCCTGGTTTTAAGGGTTCAAGGAATTAACAAAAAATCTGGTTCTTTAGGCTTAAAAAAACCAGTTTTCATCCCGGTTCCCGGTTTTCACAGTCCGACCTCCCGGTCTGGTTCAGTTCTGAAAACCTTGCTATATATAGATTTAGCTTCTGTAATTCTAATTAATGCAATGAAATCACTTTTTCCAAATTAGTTTTTCACATGGTATAGAGCACAAAACCTAGGCTTTTCTTCTTCAATTTTCTTCGTCTTCTTCAAAAGATTCGAAGCTCCTTCCATGGCTACTACTGGTACAGCTATTGCTTCAACCTCTAAAACTCAATCTTCAACACAGGATTCATCAAATGTGAAAGAATGATCCTTTGTTTTTACACCATGGAGAAAATCCTGGTGCTGTTCTAGCTTGTTTCTCAACCTCTAATTGGTGGAGAAAATTATCCTGCTTGTGCTCGGTCTATTAGGAAGTCACTCATTGCTAGGAATAAGCTTGGCTTCATAGAAGGCTTCTTCTTTTGATAATTACTAGCATTTGAAATAAACTAAGCTCACTCTTTTTCATGCTCTTTTGTTTAAACAAGTTGATTAGCACCAAATCGATGATTATAAATCTTTAAAATAAGAACAATGATTATTATATATAAATATAATGTGTAAGTTTAAGATCATAGAATTGTTTTAAATACGCATGCAAAAACATGCAGTCACAAAAACAGTGTCAGTGTGTACCCAACGGTTACAATATGGTTCAAAAACTAAGGGGAAGAATTCAAATTAAAATGTATTTTAACAGAGACAACTTGGCCTTCTATAACAACTAGCAAGAAAGAACAAAGTTTTATTTTTATATAGCAAATATATAGCAAATAAAGACCTTTTGTTGTATTTATGCATGGTTGTTGCTTGTTGCTCCCTCCGTCTCAGTTTGTTTGTCTTCTATTCCATTTTAGAATGTCCCAAAATATTGTCTTGTTTCTAAAAATAAAAGTTATTAATTTACTAATGTTCCTATTATACCCTTATTTTATTTTCAAAACTATTTGAAAAGAAAACTAACAAATATTTAAAAAATAAATTTAATTGGAACATCTTTTTAGTTGCATCATTAAGAATAACTCTTTTAAAACAAAGTTGATAAATTCTGTAGGGTCGGTCTTTGGGGCCCAGGCCCAACAGGTAAGTGATTCAGGCCCAAAGAACCCTAGACAATGAATTTGTAGAGAGCGGGTAACAGAACTACGGCTAGACGAAGTGAACGTTAGTTAATTGCATGCCATACAGCAGTTTGAACATAAGAATATCTCCTTAATGTCCACAGGATACTTAGTCCGAGGAACCGTATGGGTGCACCTCTGGTTCTGATCAAAGACTATTGCCTTGCTTTTTCTTCCTCTCTCATTTCTGTTTTTCAATTTCCGATCCCTTCTTCATGGGGATTTCCTTCCCTTATATAGCCTCCTTAAATTGATAAGAGCCTTATACTTGTTAACCATCTGGACCTTCACTTGAGTGCCTGTCCCATCGGACATCCACCTTATCTTTCTGTGAGTTGCATTGGCCAATGTAACACTGTTCGCCAGTCTTCTCAACATTAAAGCGGCTGGAAAAGTAGCTTCCTTGCATTTAATGCGGCAGTTGTGGTCTCTCCCTGGACATCCTATGCTTTTGTTCTTCTCCCTGCTTTGTAAGGCTTATCCTTATAACCAATATTTGTTTGGAATGACTCCTTATCATGGATAGGGTGCATGTTGGGCTCATATTTGGCGCGTCCGAGGAGACACTCCTCCTCGGACGTCTCCTTTAAATAAGTTTGGGCTTATTAGGGTTGGGTTGACAGTTGCTTTGGCGGCCCATTTTCCCTTTGGTTGTAGTTGGACTCTGTATAGGGCCCAAGGCCCGTTGTTTGACTTGGGAATTTTATCCTTACAATAGCCCCTCAAAATTCCGATTCTTTCCCTCTTAGCCGAGGAAAAAAGGCGGGATTTTGACACTCACAGGGTCATTTATTGTAGGTTCCTGCTTCACCTGTACGGAGGCATGTTCCCCATATGCCTCATTACTGCTAAAGGCATTTTGCAACCCACGAGGCGCTAATTATCGCGTTTAGCGGCTCCATATCCTTTCGATCCAACGATGGGGCGCCAGATCAACGGCTGATATTCTCTCCACTTCTCTGGGCGGGAGTAAGTCCTTTCAGCTTCTCCCGGATATATAAGATTTTCAAAGGAACTTCCTCCCATTTTTTGGAAAAGCACTCGAGCACTCAGAGCACTCCAGCACCTTCTCCTTCAAAGTGTTCAAACCTCCGCAAACATTCCCTTGAAGATTCCTAGCGACTTCCTCACCCGTAAGTACCCATTTCCTTTCTATTGCCTTTCCCGGTGTTTTTCCTTAAGTAAATCGTCTTCGCGTCACCTAGGATTAGTGGGATGGGTAAGCTTGAGAAAATGGTAGATTCCCCGGCCGGTATGGAAGGCTTCAAGGCTAAGTACCGTATTCTGCCGGAAGTAGGTCTAGAGTATTGCTCTTTGGAGGAAATCCTAATCAAGAGGAGGACGGGGAAGGTTACCATTCCAATGATAGCCTTTGTGGAAGGGGGAATGACCATCCCTATGGGGAGGATAACTAGGGATTATTTGCGTGGTCATAGGTTGGCCCCTCACCAATGCGTCGCAAATATGTTCTGGATTCTGGGGTGCATAGACGTCTTGAACGATCAGATGAACCTCGGCCTTTCGTGGCACGACGTGGTTCATCTATATGAATGCCATAGCCTCGGCGACTCATATTACCTAAAGTCTAGGTCCGACGAGGTGAGGTTGATATCCTGCCTTCCCAAGTCCAACAAAGGCTCGAAGGACGACCTTTTGATCGTCTCCGGACCATGGCACGACGGTATTCATTGTCCGGTCAGGGCAGGAACACCAGGTGGGGCATCGTAAAATTAGATCCCTTGGAAGGAAGCTTAGTTTTGATCTTTCTGTTCTTTATTTCAGTTTTGATTTTGTTTGTTTTCCTCCTCGGACTAACAAAACCCTTTCTTTGGGTTTTGCAGACAAGGAGCGTACAACTCCTCGGCTAAGTTTGGTCAACGTCCCAGCACTCAATTTCCTTCTGAGGTCTAAAATTTACGTGAGTGCAGACGGGCAACTGTGGGCTGCACCTCTGATCATGGAGTACGAGCCCCTTTCTCGTGCTCTAGTGGACGCTGGTCAAGCAATCAGGGCTGGCAATCCGCGATTAGCACGCATCGACGTCTCCATACCAGGATTTCTCGCTTCAAGAGATTTACCTCCCGTCCAGCTGCCTGCTCAGCGTGCTCTTCCCGCAGCAGTTGTCCCGGGTGAAGAAGTTGGTTCCTCGCACTCATCTTTGGAAGATCAGATAGACCAGTTCCATTTCGTCGAGGAGGGAGAGGTGTCGGCCAGGTTAGTAGAGCTCTCGGACTCTGATTCAGACTTAGACCACGCCTCGGCAGCTCCTAATCTTGGTTTGGTAATTGCACAAGTTGATACCAGCCAAGAAATCGAGGAAGAAAGCATGGATCTGAAACCCAGGTCTGGTCTCAGGGGCCTCCTTTCCAACAGAAACAAGGGGCAGTCCTCCAAAGATGCCCCAAAGGAACAGCCTACCTCTAAGGCTCCTCCTCCTCCTCTTCCTCCCACATTGGACGCAGCACTACAGCCTATGCCCAATTTGAGGCAAAAAAGGCATGTGGAAGAGTTAGAGGAGGGTGAGGTTGGCCGTGAAAAGGCCAAGCACCAAAAGAAGGGCAAAGAGACTAAAGAGCCCAAGGAGAAGAGGACCAAGTCCGTTGACAGCCGAGACGAGGCTGCTATTCGGAAGGAACAGCGGACCTGGTCGCCGCGGCTGGAGTTGGATGGCGCTCCGATCTCTTGGGAAGCCCAACGAGGACAGGCGTCATTCCTGGTCGAGGCCCTGCAACAGCCCCTCCTTTTGCCTCAAGATATGGAGGGCCTTCGGGCTACTTGGCAACCAAACCTTTTCATGTCGCTGAAGAGGGACATGGCTATGGTAAGTAGAACTTCTCTTATCTAGCTTTCTTATTCCATATCTGTTTGTTCGTCATTCTCTTTTAATTTGGCCTTTATTTTTTGCGTAGGTCACTCAACAAATTTTCATTGCTGAGGAGTGGGCCAAGAAGGCTCGTGAGGATCTGCACAATGAGGCTAAGTCCCGCCTCGCTGCTGAGATGGCTGCCGACGACCTTAAGCAGGAAAAGGATCGCCTAAGCAGCGAGGTGAAGGAGGCGCAGAGGGCTCGAGCGAACACCGAGGCCGGACACAAGAATGTCACCAAGCAGGCTGAGGATCTGCGCCAACAGCTCCTCTAGTCCGAGGAAAAACTCGCGACAGAGAAGCAGGCGGTCTCAAATCTCAAGGCCGAGCTTGCAAAGGTCAAGGACGAAGCCCACTTGGCCAGGGAGGCGGCTGAGAAAGCGGTGGCGACCTCATATGACCGCGAAGTCAAGGATACTGAGGTTAGGCTGACCGAGGAGGTGGCCGCCGTATGCAGGGACTACATCACCATGTCTTGGGGTGTAGCCTTGGATAGGGCAGCAGTTCCAGCGGACTCCGATCTCCGGAAAGTTGAGAATATCTTTTTTCCAAAGGATATTCGTGAGATTCCGAACGTGGTTGCCCCTAAGGAGCCTCTCCCAACGAAGGCCTTAGCCTCGGATTCTCCTATACCTGAAGCTGAGGATGCGCAGCCGGCCGTGAAGGACAAGTCGCCCGAGGACAGTCTCTCAATCAGGGATGTTGTCGCGTAGGCTAAAGAGGCTGTTCCGGGACCCCAGGCAGCAGATGATCAACCTGAGCCTACTCAGGGTTTAAATTTAGGCAAATAGTGTAGTAGTGTAGGATTTTACTTATAGCTGCCCTTTTATATTTTGTTCTATTAATGTTTGTAAGACAATACTTTTGGATTTCAATGAAAGGTGTCGTTTTCCTTTAAATGTTGTTCTACTGTCTTTCCTACTTTCATCATGAATGAATGTCTATTCTGCCACTAACTGTTAAAAACCAAGCGTGAATGAACGAATATGTAAAAAATGATAGTCGATAATCATATAAGACTGATTCGAGGTTAATTTCCCCCAAGTTTGTGGTCCGAGGAGCCAGGCAGGACTTGGGTTCTATTTAACACTTATTGCAAAATGCTTCGAGGTTAATTTCCCCCAAGTCTGTGGTCCGAGGAGCCAAGAAAGACTTGGGATCTGTTTAACACTTAGTGAAAATGCTTTGAGGCTAATTTCCCCCAAGTCTGTGGTCCGAGGAGCCAGACAGGACTTGGGTTCTGTTTAACACTTAGTGAAAATGCTTCGAGATTAATTTCCCCCAAGTCTGTGGTCCGAGGAGCCAAGCAGGACTTGGGTTCTGTTTAACACTTATTGAAAATTCTTCGAGGTTAATTTCCCCCAAGTCTGTGGTTCGAGGAGCCAAGCAGGACTTGGGTTCTGTTTAACACTTAGTGAAAATGCTTCGAGATTAATTTCCCCCAAGTCTGTGGTCCGAGGAGCCAGGCAGGACTTGGGTTCTGTTTAACACTTATTGCAAAATGCTTCGAGGTTAATTTCCCCCAAGTCTGTGGTTCGAGGAGCCAGGCAGGACTTGAGTTCTGTTTAACACTTAGTGAAAATGCTTCGAGGTTAATTTCCCCTAAGTCTGTGGTTCGAGGAGCCAGGCAGGACTTGGGTTCTGTTTAACACTTATTGAAAATGCTTCGAGGTTAATTTCCCCTAAGTCTGTGGTCCGAGGAGCCAGACAGGACTTGGGTTCTGTTTAACACTTATTAAAAATGCTTCAAGGTTAATTTCCCCCAAGTCTGTGGTCCGAGGAGCCAGGTAGGACTTGGGTTTTGTTTAACACTTAGATCGAGTAGCTGTACAATAATGTGGCGCCAAGAATTATGTCTTTCATTAATAACAGTACATTTTTAGGTTATTTACATTCCAAGGACGTGGCACTACATGTTCATCCAAATCTTCCAAAAAGTAGGCTCCTATGCCGGCTATAGAAGTGATACGATATGGGCCTTCCCAATTTGGTCCGAGCTTCCCCCACGCAGGGTTTCTCGTAGTGCCAAGAACTTTCCTCAGTACCAGATCCCCAGGCGCCAAAGGCCTCAATTTCACCTTGGCATCGTAACCTTGCTTGAGCTTTTGCTGATAGTGGGCGAGCTGGACCATTGCGCTTTCCCTCCTTTCCTTGATGAGGTCCAAGCTTTTTTCCAGAAGTCCGTTGTTGACACTGGGGCAGAATGCAGTGGTCCTTTGTGTTGGGAAGTTTACCTCCAGTGGAATGACAGCCTCAGCCCCATAGGTCATCGAAAAGGGGGTTTCCACTGTGGACCTGCGGGGTGTGGTGTGGTATGTCCACAAGACATGGCCCAACTCTTCAACCCACCTCCCTTTCGCGTCATCTAACCTCTTTTTCAGCCCATACACAATAGTTTTGTTGACGGCCTCTGCCTGCCCATTACCCTGCGGGTAAGCTGGTGTGGAGTATCTGTTGGTAATTCCCAGCTCACGGCAGTACCTTCTGAAAGCTTTACTATTAAACTGGAGGCTGTTGTCCGAGATCAGTGTGTGAGGTATCCCGAATCTAGTGACGATATTTTTCCAAATAAATTTCTTGGCATCAACGTCCCTAATATTCGCCAACGCCTCAGCTTCGACCCATTTCGTGAAATAATCCGTACCGACGAGGATAAATCTCTTGTTCCCTGCTGCTTTGGGGAATGGTCACAAGATGTCTAGGCCCCACTGTGCGAATGGCCAAGGGCTGGACAGTGGGTTAAGGTTTCCTCCAGGCTGGTGTATATTCGGAGCGAACCTTTGACACTAGTCGCACTTCTTCACATATTCCTGCGCCTCTTTTTGCATGCTCGGCCACCAATAACCCTGCGTTATGGCCCTATGGGATAGGGACCTACCCCCCGTATGAATTCCACAAATTCCTTCGTGTAGTTCCTCCTAGATGAGTTCAATGGCCTCTGGGTGCACACACAGCAAGTATGGCCCTGAGAATAAGCGCCTGTACAGTTTTGAGTCCTCGGACAACCAGAATCAAGAGGCCTTTCTTCTAATCTTGTCAGCCTCATTCTTATCATCTGGTAAGGTGTCGTGCTTTAAGAAAAGCACTAGAGGATCCATCCAACTAGGCCCAGCCCTGACGTTGTGGACTCGTATTTCATTGGCCTTTGTCGTCGTTGGGCGGTAGAGATCTTCTACTAGAATAACCCGGGGAAGTGGCTGAGCCGAGGAGGTGGCTAGTGTTGCAAGAGAATCAGCATGGGTGTTCCCGCTTCTTGACACATACGCCAGATGGAAGTGACAAAATTGGGTCTGTAGGCGTTTAACCTAAGCTAGGTACTCCTGCATTCTTTCATCCTTCGCCTCCAACTCCCTGTTTACTTGTCCGACGACGAGTCTTGAGTCCGAAAATATGCTCGCGGATCTTCCACCCAGTTTTTGGATCATTGACATTCGTTCCAATAGTGCCTCATACTCTGCCTCGTTATTCGTGGCCGAGAAACCAAGCCTTAACGATTTTTCGATGGCAATACCTTTGGGGGAGACCAGAACGAGCCCCACACCTGAGCCCCTTTGGTTGGCTGCGCCGTCGACGTGCGCTTTCCACCAGCTGGGCTCTTACTGAGCGATTGCACTTATCAGTTTCCCGTCTGAGTTCAGTGACCCTCCCCCTCCTTCCAGTATGGGCTCCGCAAATTCGGCTACTAAATCTGTGAGGACCTGACCCTTCACAGCAGTGTGAGGCATGTACCTAATGTCAAAGGCACCCAGGATCGTTCCCCATTTTGCAATTCTGCCCGTGTAGTCAGCACTCCGGAGAATGGACTTTAGCGGAAGTTGAGTTAGTACAACCACAGTATGAGCCTGGAAATAGTGGGGGAGCTTTCGCGTGGCTTGTACGATTGCCAAAACGGCCTTTTCGAGAGGGAGGTAGCGGATCTCTGCCTCGTGCAACGATTTGCTCACGTAGTAGACAGGCCGTTGTGTGCCATTGTCTTCTTGGATCAGTACTAAGCTCACTGTATGAGAGGCTACTACGATGTAGGCGAACAACACCTCGTCGGCATCAGGACTAGACATAATTGGTGGTCGGGCGAGATATTCTTTGAGCTGTTGGAAAGCTAAAGCACACTCCTCAGTCCACTCGAATCCCTTCCACTTGTGCAATAGGAGGAAGAAAGGCCTGCATCTGTCCGCTGAGCGGGAGATGAAACGGTTTAAAGCAGCTATCATACCAGTGAGCTTCTGAACCTCTTTGGGATTCCGAGGAGGCTGCAGGTTTTGAATACCTCTTATTTGGTCAAGGTTAACTTCTATACCTCTGTGGGTCACCATGTAACCTAAGAATTTCCCTGATCCAACCCCAAATGAACATTTGGATGCGTTTAGTCGCAGCTTGTACTTTCTCAGAATTCGAAAGATGTCGCCGAGGTCTCTGACGTGGTCGGCTACCAATTTGCTTTTTACCACCATGTCATCTATATACACTTCAATGATCTTTCCCATCTGCTGTTCAAACATCCTGGTCATCATCCTTTGGTAGGTTGACCCGACATTCTTTAAGCCAAAGGGCATCACCTTATAATGATAATTTCTAACGGGGGTGACAAAAGCTTTTTTTTCTTGGTCCTCAACAGCCAGGGGTATCTGATGGTAGCCCTGGAAGGCGTCCAAAAAACTCATTCGGGGGTGTCCGATGGTCGAATCTACCAATCGGTCTATCCGTGGTATGGGGAAGGGATCCTTCGAGCAGGCCTTGTTTAGGTCCGTGAAGTCTACGCAGACCCGTCATTTCCCGTTCTTCTTCTTTACCACGACTGTGTTGGCTAACCATTCGGGGTAGAATACCTCCTTGATAGCCCCTGCTTTCTTCAATTTTGTGACCTCCTCTCTCACAGTGTCTGCATGTTCTTTCGACGGTCGCCAAGGAGGCTGCTTCTTAGGCATTATAGCCGGGTTAACATTAAGGTGATGGCAGATGAAATCTGAGTCAACCCCAGGGGCCTCGTAGGGGTCCCAGGCGAATACGTACACGTTCCGTCGGAGAAATTCAATTAGTGTTGACTTCTCTTGGGGTGGTAATTCTGTGCCGACCTGAAAAAACCTCTCGGGGTCTGATCCGACGAGTACTTTCTCCAGATCCTCACAGCTCACCTCCATAGCTGGTCCTCCACCACCCGAAGCTGGGACCGGGGTCATTGATTGCTATAAGTCGTTCTCGACTGAGGTGGAAGGTTCACTATTTGGTCGTCGTGAGATTGCGGACACCATGCATTGCTTGGCCATCGCCTGGTTCCCTATTATTTCTTTGACTTGGCCTCCTGACGGGTACTTCACTTTTTGGTGTAGGGTTGATGGCATAGCCCCTAGTGCATGAAGCCATGGTCGGGCCACAATAGCTATGTAGGGGGAGTACACATCTACCACAATGAAGTTCACTTCCACCACGTCAGAGTCTGTTTGTACAGGCAGCCTAATCATGCCTTTCGGGGTGACCGTTTTTCCTTCGAAACTGACCAAAGGGGAGTCGTATGCCAACAGGTCCTCTGGCTTCAGGTTCAGTCCTTTATACAAGTTGGGATACATTACTTCCACGGCGCTACCTTGATCAACTAGCACCTTCTTGACGTCATAACCCCCAATTCTGAGCGTGACGACTAGGGCGTCGTCGTGGGGTTGAAGGGTTCCCAGTTTGTCCTCATCCGAGAATCCGATTAGGGGTGTGGGACTCACTCTGGCCCTTTTAGATTCCCTACCATCGGCTTCAGATGGGAGCCTACCCACTGACATTACTCTAAGAGGATTGGATCCGGTCCTTCCAGGTGCGGCGAGGATGACATTTATTGTGCCAATGGGCGGCCTCAATGCGCTTTGCCTGGTTTTGATGTTTGACTGTTCTTGCCATCCGACAGGGTGATGCAATAAATGTCTCAACTTCCCCTCTCGGACTAGCCGGTCCAAGTGGTTTTTTAGATTCCTGCAATCATCGGTGGTGTGGCCTGGCTCTTGGTGGTACGCGCAATATAGATTCTGATTACATTTCGAGGGGTCACCTGCCATCCTATTCGGCCATTGAAAGAACGGTTCGCCCTTTACCTTCTCTAGGATCTTGTGCAGTGGTTCTCGGAACACAGCATGGACCGCTGGTGCCCCAGTGGAACCAGACTGTTCCGAGTAATCTCTCCTCGGCCTATTAATAATGCGGTCCGACCTGAAGTCCCTCCTCTCCTGAGGGACAACCTTAGTTTTTCCCTTTCCCGTCTGCTGGTCTTCCTCAACCCTTTTGTACTTGTCGATTCTGTCCATGAGTTGGCGCACGCTGGTGACTGGCTTCCCAGTGAGGGACTTTCTTAAGTCGTGCTTTGTCGGCAGGCCCCTCTTGAATGTACTAATGGCGACATCATCGTAATTTCCTTCTATCTCATTATACATTTCCCAGTACCTGTCTGAGTAGACCTTTAGTGTCTCCCCTTCCCGCATGGACAAGGATAGGAGGGAATCTAGGGGCCGAGGGACTCTGCTGCTGGTAATGAAGCGGGAACAAAAAGCCTGTGTCAGCTGTTTAAAGGAATCTATGGAATTTGGTTTAAGGGCATCAAACCATCTCATCGCCATAGGTCCCAAGCTGGACGGGAACACCTTACACATTAAGGCCTCGTCCCTGGAATGGACGGCCATCCTCTGATTAAATTGGCTTACATGCTCTACTGGGTCAGTCCGACCATTGTATATGGCAAATGTTGTTTGATGGAACCGCCGAGGAAGCTCTGCCCTCTCTATTCTACGCGTGAAAGGTGACTGGGAGATGCGATCCAGGGCCTTGCTCATGGCATCATTTGCCAAGCCTTGGTAAGATGGGCTTTTGTGGCCGCGTTTGTGAGGTCGCTCTTCCTCGTAGGAAAAAGTCTCGCTTGGAGGGGTTTTTGATCTCCGTCTGTATTCATTATCCTCATCACTACTAATGTCCGAACTGGGTGAAGGACGTTTTCACTGCGCTCAGCGCATCTTCTTCTTCAAATCATCAATTTCTTTCTGTAAAGCCTTTCGATCGTTTTGCTTATGGGATGCATGACCTTTCCCTTTCGAGCGGCTTCTGCTCGTGTGAGAGGTGTTCACATTGCCCTCTCGTTGCTTGTCTTGGTCTTTCTCCCGTTCGAGATTCAAAAAATTGTTCTGCCGTTGGGAATCTGCACGTCCGGCTTGGTGCGGACCTGATCCTTCCCTTTCTTACAGTTTCACTTGTCGAGACACAAGTTCTCCCCATAGACGGCGCCAATTGTAGGGTCGGTCTTTGGGGCCCAGGCCTAACAGGTAAGTGATTCAGGCCCAAAGAACCCTAGACAATGAATTTGTAGAGAGCGAGTAACAGAACTAGGGCTGGACGAAGTGAACGTTAGTTAATTGCATGCCATGCAGCTGTTTGAACGTAAGAATATCTCCTTAATGTCCACAGGATACTTAGTCCGAGGAACCGTATGGGTGCACCTCTGGTTCTGATCAAAGACTATTGCCTTGCTCTTTCTTCCTCTCTCCTTTCTGTTTTTCAATTTTCGATCCCTTCTTCATGGGGATTTCCTTCCCTTATATAGCCTCCTTAAATTGATAAGAGTCTTACACTTGTTAACCATCTGGACCTTCACTTGAGTGCCTGTCCCATTTTACATCCACCTTATCTTTCTGTGAGTTGCATTGGCCAATGTAACACTGTTCGCCTGTCTTCTCCACATTAATGCGGCTGGAAAAGTAGCTTCCCTGCATTTAATGCGGCAGTTGTGGTCTCTCCTTGGACATCCTATGCTTTTGTTCTTCTCCCTGCTTTGTGAGGCTTATCCTTATAACCAATATTTGTTTGGAATGACTCCTTATTATGGATAGGGTGCATGTTGGGCTCATATTTGGCGCGTCCGAAGAGACACTCGGACGTCTCCTTTAAATAAGTTTGGGCTTATTAGGGTTGGGTTGACAGTTGCTTTGGCAGCCCATTTTCCTTTTGGTCGTAGTTGGACTCTGTATAAGGCCCAAGGCCCGTTGTTTGACTTGGGAATTTTACCCTTACAAATTTATTTAAGGGTAATTTTGTAAACTTGTACATTTTTATAAGGCAAACAAGACAATAAAAAGGGCAAAAATTAACTTTTCAGCTTTTGTTTGGGTAAAACGTGTATTTTGGTTTCTTCAGTAATTATAGGACAAGAATGCCCCTTTAACACATTTCCCTCCATTTCACTTTTTATTTCCCACCAAATTTCACTTTATCAATATTTTACTCTTCATCTTCTTTCATTTTACCAATATCAAACTTACTTTCATTCACTTTACCATTATCAAACCCACTTCAAAAAAAAAAAAAAAAAAGTTCAAATGTTCAATGAAGGATTAAGCAATTATTTTGCAAGGTACAATAATTTTATTTTATTAAATTCATATTTATTTTTAAATATATTGGAATATGAGGTTAATCTTTTTTTATTTGTGGATTGTTTTTTTTTTCATTTATCCTAAAATATGATGTGGATTGTTTTAATCTTGTTTTAATAAAGCACCAAGTTGAGACTCGTCTAGTTGGATGAGAATTTAGTTATAAGTGAGACTCATCAAGTTGTTAAAATGAATTGCTTTAACTTAAATGAATTACTTCAAGAATGAACTAATATTTTATTTTTTTTTGTATCATTTTATTTTTTTCATTTATCCTAAAATATGATATTGAATATTGATTGTTTTAATCTTGTTTTAATGTAGCATAAATGGATGACAATTTAGTTGCAAGTGAGACTCATCAACTTGTTCCATTGAATTACTTTGACTTAAATGAACTACCTCAAGAAGGTACTATTATCTTTTATTTTGTTTGTAATCCATATTTCATTTAACGTATAATATGATATTGATTTTTTTTTTTAATTCTTGTTTTAATATAGCACAAATCAATGATGATTTAATTGCAAGTGAGATTCATAGAAGTGTTTCAGGGAATTGTGTTCAGCTAAATGAGTTTCCAAAAGATGGAAAAAATAATAACACACGTGGAGGGGAAATAGTTGAATGGAATGAGTGTCCAATAGATGAGACAAGGGTTATTGAAGAATATGAGGATATACATTCAATAGAAAATGAATTTGAGCCTTTTGTTGGTCAATGTTTTCTTAGTGAAGAAGAAGCTTTCATTTTTTATAAAAATTATGCAAATCGAAATGGTTTTACAATTCAAAAAGGTTGTTCAGAGAAAAAAAATGGAGAAATAGGAAGACGTAATTTCTTTTGTCATTGGGAAGGTAGGCAACCACTAAAAATGGTGGATCCATATAAGGAGCAACAAAATAGAATGTCTTTAAAATGTGAATGCAAAACTCGGCTAGCTATTGTATTGTGAAAGTCAATAGACATTTTTCCAAAAGAATGGCATGTCACTATTTTTGTTGTAGATCACAATCATGAATTGTTGTCCCCTTCAAGTGTACAATTTCTTCCAGCCAATCGAGTTATCACTGAAGATGATAAAATTTGCATTCTCTTATACAAAGAAGCTGGACTTTCAATTAGAGAAATAATACGTGTTATGGAACTTAAGAAAAATGTGAAAAATGGACATCTTCCATTTTTTCAACGGGGCATTCGTAATCTTTATGTGAAAATGAGAAAGATGCATGTTGTGAATGATGCTATGGATCTCTTACAATTTTGTAAAGTTGTTAAAGAAAGGAATTCTAAGTTTTAATATGCATTAACAACTGATGAAGAGAAAAGGTTAGAGCATATTTTTTGGTTGCACCCTCATAGTTTTGATTAATACAAAAAATATGGAGATTTGGTTTTTTTTTTTTATACTACTTACAAGATAAATGCTTATGATATGCCTTTTGGTATTTTTGTTGATGTCAATAATCATGGAAAGACAATTCTCTTTAGTTGTGCAATTCTTCAAAATGAAACAACTAGTGCTTTTCAATGGCTAATGAAAGTACTCTATTTATCTTATAACTTTGTACAATTGTTTTTCCATTTTATTTAATTAATTAGTGGAATAATATTAATAATTATCATTTGAAATGTTAACATGTTCTAATACAAATTTTTTTATTAGTAGAATTTTGTATGTTTAATAAAGAAACAACCCACGACAATTTTGACAGATCAAGATCCATGGATTATGGAGGTAATATCAAAAGAATTACCACTCACAAAACATGCCTTTTGTATATGGCATATTACCGCTAAGTTTAGTGGTTGGTTTACATATATTCTTTATAATCAATATTCAAATTGGTGCATAGAGTTCTACAAATTATACAAGTTAGACTCATGTGAAGAATTTGAGTGTCAATGGACTCAAGTTATGGAAAAGTATGACATGCTTACTAATAAGCATGTAATTGGTTTATATCAAATCAAGCACTTTTGGGTACCATGTTACCTTCGTTGACATTTTTTTGGTGGAATGACAACAACCAGAAGATCGTAAAGTATAAATGCCTTTATCAAACAGTTTGTTAGCTCTCACATAAACTTGATCCAACTCATTAAACAAGTAAGTTAATACTTACCATTGATTTCTTTTGTTGTATAATTTGTTTTGTTTTTTTTTTAATATTTGTAGTCTTTATATGTCATATAAAAGTTTTTAATTTTTTTTATTATTTATAATATTAGGTTGATATTGCCATTGAAGATATTGAGGACATGATACAATGTTGGAGACATTTAGAGGTTCTTCTTTAAGAACATTGTCACCATTAGAAGACCAAGCACACAATGTTTTGACACCTTATACTTTCAAAAATTTTCAAAAGGAGTTTGAGAGAGCAACACAATATTCAGCTCATCAAGAAAACCATATTGAATTTGTGCTACAATATTATAAAGATGAAACTAGTCAAAAGCAGAAGGTCTTATGGGATGGTGAGGTGATTGATTGTAGTTGCAAACATTTTGAATTTTGGGGTATACTTTGTCATCACATTCTTAGTGTATTCCTTCACAAAGATTGTTACCATATTCCACCATTGTATTTACCACCTCATTAAGTGAAAAAGAATTGCTAGTGTTGGATGATGAAAATTTAGTAGGCAAGGAAAATGTGGTTGATGCCAATGTTAATGGTGTGATTGATGGAGATTGTCTCATTAATTGTCCTCCGCTATCAAAGACAAAAGGTCATCCAAAACAAAAATGAATGAAAGGCGGAAGAGAATTAGGAAAGCAAAAGAAGACTTGTGGGCTTTGCAAGTATGTTGGTCATAACATCTCTACGTGTCCGAAGAAAGAGACTTGTACTTCCTCAAATGGTGCAAAAAAAAAGAGGAAAACATGTACTTCAAGTGAAATGGGATTGAATCCGATATTTTGTTTGAAATGTTAGGTAAAAGTTCTTGAACTTGTATTTTTGAATTGGGATTGAATCCAATATTTTGTTATTTTTGAGTTTTTAATTGATGCTTCTCTTGTGTTTTTTGTTTTTCTTTTTTGGGTGTTATATTTTTATTTTGAGAATATTATGGCATTGTACTTAAATTTTTTGGTTAGCTAAGTACTCTTATTGATTTTGACCAGTTGAGATCATGATATTTTAAATTATACTAATTATGGTTAATATTCTTGAAAAATGAGTAGCAAAACAAAAAATCTTTTAATTATACTTGCTAACATGTAGAGTAGGAGAAGTGTTAACCATATAAAAATTTTTTGCATATACAACCAAAAAAATTCTATAAATTACGAAAATATAAGTATCTAGACTATAATATAAATGTAGAAGTTTACCTATAAATTACTAGCCATAGCCATTTTAATGTTACCTATTATTTTAGGCTTTGTTGATAATATTTAGATAGATACATTTGTAGGTTGTAGTTGTATGGCACCAACCAACTGAATTTACTTCTCAAAGATGAAAAACAACTAAATTTAATCTCTTTTTTAATTCACTACATGTAAAAATAAGGATTAGATGGATCAGATGAAGAATTTGGATTATAATACACTACACTTAAAAATTAAGGATTAGATGGATTAGATAAAGAATTTGGATTGTAATTAAATTAAGATTTTTATCAACTTAGAAATTATAGTAGACGGATTAGATGAAGAATTTGGATTGTAATCAAATTAAGATTTGTATCAACTTAGAAATTATAGGAGAAGAATTTGAATTGTAATCAAATTATGAATTATATGATATATCTATACTATATATAAGAGGATTCCCCTCTTTCAATTAGATTTTTACGTGGTTCAAAAATACCCTCATTAATGAAGGGTGACTTCATTTATAAATAGGGTCATAAATGTCAAATAACAAATTTCATTTTGAATTCACAAAGAGAATTCCTAAAATTTAGGATTTATTCCCTTCAAGTTCAAAAAAAAAATTACAGTTACTGCTTATCTCTAAATTTTATCATTTTTTATTTTTTTGAAAAAATTTTAAAAAAATTCTAAATTATAATAGATGCAAATCATAACTTTTATCCCCCCCCTCCCTCCCAAAAAAAAAAAAAAAAAAAAAAAGAGTTTTTGAGCACACACGTGAATGCGTGCTTAAAGACTAGTGTGTGTATATATATATATATGTCTAATATTAATATAATATTAGTCTAATGGAATTTTATATCAGACTCTTTTTTTTTTTTTTTTTATAATACATAGACGTCAAGTATATTTGATTGTTACGGAACCTATTACATATGAGCATATAAGCACTAAGCAATACTAGTGGTGGCAAAATCCGACACAACCCGTGAACCCAACACGATTAACCCGTTTATAAACAAGTCATGGGTTATTGTTAAACATGCGAACCTGTCTGACCCATTTAATAAATATGCGAACCTGTCTGACTCGTTTGACCTGTTTAGCTTATAAAGTTATTATTTATTTTGATATTATTGCTTCATTAATGGTTTGTTTTTATATGTTTATTACTATATTTGTAGTTATAATTGAATTTTAATTTTTTTATGAGAATTTTATTTTAATTTTAGATATATGAGAATTGATAAAAATTATATATGTTAGGTATGACCTATTAATCAAATAGATTATTAAATAGGTCATTTGTATTGATCTTTACATGGCTTGTTAATTAAACGAATTGAACGTGTTGGATCAAGTTGACCTATTTAATAAATAGGTTGTGCTTGGGTTAAGAATTCTTGACACGTTTACTAAACAGGTCGGATTCGGGTCAACCCATATAGCCGAATACTCATGGCTTAACACGACACAAACCCGACCCATGAACATAAATTGTCACCCCATTGCAGTACCCCATATCACCACTTTATGATTTGTCACCGCATTAATTGCAATTTTATTTTTAGAAGCATTAATTGTAAATTGAGACCATATGCATTGTTTTTCTGGGAAACAAATATCTCAAAGCTCAATCTATAGATGCAAATGTTTGGTATGTTGCAACTTTAAACAAAAATTCTAAGGTTAATATAATTTTATTTCAATTTGAATACATAATTCTTAAAGGAAACTGCATGGAGACATATTAAGCACATCAAGTGTAATTCAACTATAATCAAATTAAGATTTGTATCATGTGAAATAATTTATTTAGTTCTTTAAGATTTTTATCCATTTAGAAATGATAGGAGAAGAAAAATTATATATATATATATATTTTTTTTTTTCTTAAAATCTAAAAATTTTAAAAAAATTACAATTTAATGAAGTCACTTGACGCAACCATCGTGTTTAAGCGCAACTTTTATTATATATAATATGAAATAAGGGACTATAGTTTCTTTCATAATTTTTTTTTTAAATTTTAATATCAGGCCTTTTATATTTAATGAGAAACGATATGTTCACAACATTTTTACAACAAATTTCTAAGTGGCAGGTTGCTACTGGTTATTATTGTTAGAGCAAAAAAGTAATCTTAGTGTTATGTTCAAATTTAAACTAATAACAACTAACCACCTATAATTTGTTGTAAAAATATTATGAACGTAGTATCTCTTGTACTTAATTATATCTTAGCATTGGTAATTTCATGAAATGTATATCTGTCATAGTCTCATCAATCATTATAATCAATTATATTTTTTTATTAAATAAAATGTTTTTTATACCCTTACCCAACACCCACCCACGTATGACCCTTTGTTTTCTTTTCTTTCTTTTTTTAAATTTTTTTTCCTCTTTTTTTCTCATCCACCCATTTCTTCACAAATATCCATTTTCTTCATCTCCTTTATCTGCTTTCCTCCACACCTTTATCTTCTTTCTTCTTCTACATTTTTTTCATTTTCCTTCACAGACATGCATCTTCAAAGAACCCACTCTCTCAAATTTCTCATCCATCCTCTTACCTGCCAATTAAAAAGCATTAAGAGTTAATTTTTCTCAATTTCACCCAAGACGAACTCCTCTCTCACTCTATATCTCCAAAACCAAATTGGAATTGAAGTTACATGGATGCATTGGAGGACTCATCATCTTGACCTAACAGTGTTAGAAAATTTTAATTTGATGTTAGAGTGAGATCAGTGATGGTTCGATAGAGGTCCTTGTCCATACCCAGATGATGCTATAATTTTCTCTATATGCCTTTTCTGTGGGTATTTTGTGGTTATAGAGCAGGGATAAATTTGGGAGTTCATAATAAGGCTGATGGTAATTTAGAGATAAAAAACACGCTTTTTCAATTTTGGGTTCAAGGGCATTTTGGTCCGGTTGCAAAATAATTTGACTTTCTCCATCTACACTGACATGCACCTATTGCATACTCAACTTTTTCTATATCCCTAAAAAGACATTAATATTTTATTTGAATTTTTATCACATTAACGGGTGTTGTACAGCACCCATTAACAGCATCCTTATTTTTATATAGCAAACAAAGACCTTTCATTGTATTTATGCATGGTTGTTATTTGTTACAACCTCCATCCCAGCTTGTTTGTCCTATATTCCATTTTAGGATGTCCCAAAATATTTTCTTGTTTCTAAAAATAAAAGTCATTAATTTACTAATATTCCTATTATACCCCTACTTTATTTTCAAAACTATTTGAAAAGAAAACTAACAAATATTTAAAAAATCAATCTAATTGGAGCACATTTTTAGTTGCATCATTAAGAATAACTCTTTTATAAAAAATAAAAAAAATAAAAAAATAAAACTGATAAATTTATTTAAGGGTAATTTTGTAAACTTGTACATTTTTATAAGGTAAACAAGATAATAAATGATATTCTCTTAAAAAAATTGACTTTTCAAACATGACAAAAAAATTGAGATAGAGGGAGTACTTAGTCTCACAAGGCATATATCATGTGATGTTGATTCAATTGGCGTGAAAGTAAAAAATTAATTGTAAAATTTCTTTTCGCTATGAATGTGCCAATCGAGAAAACCATGAACACCGCTAATAATTGAAAATTTTATCGTGTGAAGAGAGGAAAAAACAAAGGTCAGGTCAATTCTTATCTTATTTCAAGATGTTTCCCTTGGCCATACCGCCATAGACGGCAACAAGAACAGCATAATATGAATGCTTTATAAACTAATATTCTTTAGCTATCCCACGAGTTTGAACATATTTTATATATATATATATATATATATATATAAAAGATAAATTATTACTCCAATACTCTCTCCATCTCAATTTGTTTGTTCTGTTTGAAAAGTCAAACTTTTTAAGGTTATATAATTTATTATTTTGTCTGTCTTATAAAAATATATAAGTTTACAAAACTACCCTTGAATAAATTTATCAGTTTTTTTTTTTTTAAAGAGTTACTCTTAATGAGGTAACTAAAAGGTACCTCAATTAGATTGATTTTTTAAATATTTGTTAGTTTTCTTTTCAAATTGTTTTAAAAATAAGGTAGGGGTATAATCGGAACATTAGTAAATTAATAACTTTTATTTTTAGAAACATAAAATATTTTGGGATATCTCAAAATGGAATAGAGATAAAATGGAATAGATGACAAACAACTGAGACGGAGGGAGTATAAGATAAAGCAACAAATTTATAAAGGGTCCGGTTAATGTGTGCCTAAACTTTCTATTTTTGGAAACATTTTCTTGGAAATTGAAAAAGCTATCATTACTTTTTCAATTCTCAAGAAAATTTTTTCAAAAAATGGAAATTAATGTGTGCCCTTAGGGCACACATTAGTAAAATCCATTTATAAATTATATTTAGTACCTAAATATGCGACAATGTTGAACGTAGAATACAACATTCTCACACATTAAATTAATTAATTAATTTACGGCCTTGTCATCAGCTTCTTATCTCTAGAGAGTAGTAGCTCCAACTATATAACGCGTAATCAAGTTGAATTTTGGTGTTCTAACATCCAATTGCATTAATGTTTGAGTTGTCTTTTTTAGAAGAAAAGAAAATTTTCTTGCTAGGATTGAACTCTTAATCCTCATCCTTCTTTTCAATGCTTAGTCAGAGTCATTGCCCCAATAAAAGACATAACATGATGAGCTCAACTCTCAAGAATACCCAACAAAAGAACGAAATAAATCCCTCTCAATAGTCAATTCTCATCGTAGCTTGGATATTGATAACAA
The DNA here is from genome assembly GCF_932294415.1 of Quercus robur. Lineage (NCBI taxonomy): Eukaryota > Viridiplantae > Streptophyta > Magnoliopsida > Fagales > Fagaceae > Quercus > Quercus robur. The sequence goes on along the minus strand of NC_065538.1, from coordinate 82,596,755 downwards.
ACTAATAATTCATCCAAAAGAATTGACAATTTTTTTTTTTAATGAAGATGTGATTGATAACTAATTAGTGCTCGAGATATATTAGTCCAATAAAGTAGGTCTAAGCCTAATCTTATGTTATGTGTAAGTCAAGTCTTCCATTTATATTACACATTTATTAATCATAGTGAATATATTGTTAGTCTAGAATTTAGTCTCCTATGTATTCTCAAGTTGGGTTTATTGTAACACGTAACTATTATTAGTGTATTGTCAAGTTGAACAACATAACTCTCGTGTTTTTTTATTATACTTTCGCATTTATTTTAACATATTTAACATGATATTAGAACTAATGTTCAACAGGTACAACGAAATTCGAATTCTTTAAAAAGTTAATTATATGCTATCATCGTAAAGCTAACTATATTATGAATGAGACAGAATAATATTATTCCTAGCCAACAAGATACACCCGAACTCAACGTAAAATGTCTCAAGTTTCAGACTTCGCCAGATACAGCCTCCATGTTAACGTCATATAATCAGCCATACTTTCAGCCAAAGAATAGACAGGACGGCCCACTCAATCTTATGCATGTTAGTTTGACTTTTACTATTTTTTAATGAGCGTTGAGTAATGACTTCCTTCAATTCTTACAATGCAAGACTACCACCAGTTCTCTCTTTCTAGTAACCTTATCCATAAACAATGGGCCAATGGTTATCAATTTACGCGCTAGCTCTTGAACTATGTCATTAATTTTTGGCCCTTGTTAATGGTTGTAAGAACATACTCTTTTCATGATTTTTTGGATTGCTATGTTGTCTCTGTGCATTCCTTGGTGCGATGGTCACTGCACAAATATAAGTGTTTGTGGGGTGCGAGGGTAAGGGCTGAAGTTTTTACTCTCTATGAGAGAGCTTAATACACATATACACTTAAATTAGGTTAGACTAAAATTTTTATCTTATATAAAAATAAAATTAAATAAAAACAAATAAACAAATATTTCTTTAAATGAACCACGTGTGACTGCACCCAAAAAACTGATCGATTATAATAAATACTCCCTTCGTCCCAATTTGTTTGTCCTTTATTTCATTTTGGGATGCTCCAAAATATTGTTCTGTATCTAAAAATAAGAGTCATTAATTTACTAATATTCATATTATACCCCTACTTTATTTTCAAAACTATTTGAAAAGAAAACTAAATAATATTTATAAAAAATAAAAAATAAAATCTATCTAATTGGGACACTTTTTTAGTTGCCTCATTAAGAATAACACTTTAAAAAAAAAAAAAAAAAAACTTATAAATTTATTTAAGGGTAGTTTTGTAAATTTATAAATTTTTATAAAGTAGATAAGACAATAAATAATATTCTTTTAAAAAATTTGACTTTTTAAACAAAACAAACAAATTGGACTAGAGGGAGTAAATAAATAAATAAACTCAATTGTGATTATTGCTTTCAAGCCCTCGTTAACAGGATCTTAATTGAAAATAACAAATATTAATAAACAAGTATCTCTTTAATTAAATTTTGTGCATCTATCTAAAAAATAACCAATGCACTGTAATTAACACTCCGGACCAAGCTTAATTTTGCTTGCACCGCCATACATGCATATATGGATGCTTATCCAATTTGACCAATTCAGTTACACAAAATTAGCTTAGAAGTCTATGCACCTTTTCATGCAAATGTGAATGCTTACCATTAATAGGCCACAGAGAAGTGGGCGGTGGGAAGTGTGAATAATGAGAGGATTACGAGCATTGGAAACTTATACAGCTCATTGTGAACCCACTATAGGGGTACAAGTGGAGTGGGCCTTAGAAATAAGGAGTGTGTACAAGATTTATTATATTTGAACTTACTAGATGCGTCACCAATCATAAATAAATAATTCAAATATTTATTTATAAATTTGTTAAAATCCATCAATAATATTTATTATCATATCAGTTTGAAAGTTTTACTTAATAAATGCTGCAATAGTTTTAGCATTTGTTTTAGAGAATGTTATGAATTAGGATAGAGATTAGAGGAAGTCACACAAAAAGATTAATGCACACTTCCATTATGGGGTTGGAAATAGATAGTGTGTGGATTGGCGCATTAATTGGGATCACTTAACCTAATCTTTATCTATATATAATCATCAATTTAATTATAAGATTTAAAATGTTCTAGATTCTAAATATTAAAAATCTATATATAATCATCAATTTAATTATAAGATTTAAAATGTTCTAGATTCTAAATATTAAAAATTGATGACATAAAGGGAATAATATAAGAATATAGTATTTCTTTGGCTAATAACAAAAGATAAAAGAAGAATATAGTTTTTTTTATTAATTTATAGAATTTTAACTTACCGTGTACATTTTTGATAATCCTATACTTTATTATTAGATCAAAACACGGATTACCAAAACATCAATTAATTAATAGTGTAGGCAAAATTGATAGCCATATACTTATTTTTACACTACACCATATCAATACATAGTGTGAATGTGAGCGTGACGAGACTGTTAAAAAGTACGTATAGTCGTTTGTACGTCCAAATCACAATCCGTGGGAATGAGCCGAATCATCCTTCACACGAGTGAAAAAAGTCATGGGTACACTACATATGGACCCACCCAATCTCTAAACTTTACTGAAGAATAAGAGTTCAGGCGAATCCTGGATAATGAGGACAGACTATATACTATTATACTATATAAAAAGCAATGAGGGCCCCTCTTCATTGCTGCTTTCATATGTGGAATATATGGCCAAGCCGACCTTTTTTGAAAACTTCAAAAAAAAAAATTTCCTGTAATTTCTGCAGAGCTCTTTTTGTGTTTTGGTGACTTGGAAACAACTAACCTAGCTACCTATTTAAATTTGACACAATATTTTTCCACAAGTGATGCTAAGGCATATCGTAAGTCTTGCGTAATAAAGTAATGCTAGCTCATATAGAAATAAATTAACAACATTACACCAATTACAACAAATTATATACACCTTTTTTTTTATCTAAATAAAAAATATATATACACCTTTTTTACCTCGTTTTTAACACTTGAGTTCGAATAAGAGCATGCTAAGAGCATTTACAGTAAAGTAGTTAAAAATTTAACTATTTGATACCATAAAAAGTTATTTTATCTATTTTACTTATGCATTTTACAAAACATCTTGCAATGGTAGATCTATTTTAGTTTTTAACACAATAAAATAATATTAACATTATAATAAAATAATATATCTACTACATTATTTTATTAATTTCTTTCTTTCTCTTTCTCAAAAAAAAAAAAAAAAATCTTTCTTTCTCTCTATCTCTGCAAGTGTCGTGCCTCACTTTCCACTGTAAAAAAAAAACTTCTCATTTCTCTCCTCTCCACTTTCCATTCTCACTTCTCTCTATCTCGTCGCCGCTCTCTCCTTCCCACCCATCACCATCCCGAAACCTTCATTGCCGGTGCCGAAGACGAAATCGTCAAAGCTCTTGAGGATCTTGCGGGTTGTGTTAGCATGGGTTTGTAGGTTGTGCATGGGTTTGTGATCTTGCTCTCTACTCTAACCAATCTGCCATGGGTTTGTGATTTGTGATGTGGGTTTGTGTTTGAAAGTTCAAATAGCATATAAAACACCAATGAACATTTAGACCCCCAAATACAAAATTACTAATACAAGCTTATAATCAAACAATATATGTGCGGAATATGAAATATGAGTTATATCCAAATTGGTTACACACTCTAAACCATAATTAATTACAAACACAGCAGCAATTAAAAGGCAAAGAGAAAGGGAAGAGAGATGCAAACATAAAGATAACATGGCGATACGTTATCAAAGAGGAAACCGAAATACTCGACGAAAAACCTCTCCGCCGCCCTCCAAGCTTTCAATAATCCACTAGAGAATAAAGTTGGGATACATGAATAGTAAAAGATTCTTCAAGCCTAATCTACCTAGTACACCTAAGCCTTCCAAGCTTCTTGTTCCAACTGGGTTACGCCGAACCTTGTCTTCTCTAGCTTACCGGATCCTACAATAGCCCATTACATCAACCAAATGAATTGTTCCCTTCTAAACTACTTTTCAAGCACCAAAATACCTCCTCACTGATATGGATATGGTGAGATAAGGATTTGGCAAATGTACCTCTCAATGATATATCAATGGAGAGGGTGAGAGTAGAGGAATTTGGAGAATCAAGTGATGAAGATTGTGGATGAGTTAATCTTGTTTTTCTCTAGAGTTTCTCTCTCAAAATTCTCTCTAGAATCTCTCAGCATTTCGTGAGTATAAGGGTATTTATAGTGGTGTGTATGAGGAATGTGAAAAGTCATGTTTCAACCAAATAGGGCATTCTGGCGACTCAAGCTCGCATTTAGAACGAGTCGCAAGTTTGAGTTGCGAGCTAACAGCCTGGCTAGACAGGAAGTTTTATCCTGTAGTGCTCCAACTGTCGTGACCCTTCAGCTCCCCCTGCATGCTTCACATGTATGCCATTCTGGCGACTTGCCAGTCACGAGATCCAATCGCAAGACTCCGTTGAATTGCACACATCTTGAGTTTTCTTCACATTCTCTCACACACTACCCTTACATAATTCTCACCTAAATACAGGGTATCTAATTGCTAAATTCCAAGCAAATATGGCATGGAATAAAGTCAACATATGATTGAATAAATTTAACCTTACAGTGTTTTGTGGTGGTTGTATGGAATTTAGATCGGTGTTGCTTTGATCTTTCTCTCTACTCTATCTCCTGTGGGTTTGTGTTTTGTGGTGTTTTGTGATGTGGGTTTGGTGGATCGGCGTTGCTTTGGTGGCAATGGTCCAATCTGGTGTTTTTCTGGTGGTTGGGTGTCTGACTTGGTGAGTTTTTATATGGATTTTATGAATACCACTGCCGGCGAGCTGGCTGGCAAAGCAGAGAGGAGATGAGGGATGCCAGAGAGAGAGAGAGAGAGAGAGAGAGAGAGAAGGAAAGAAAAAGAGAAAATATTTTTTTAATGAGAGAAGAGAGAGAAGTTTAATAAAATATTATTATTATTATTTTTTAGCTTCTTGCTATAGTGCACAACCATAAATAGTTATGCACTGTAGCAAGAAGCTAACAAATTTTAGCTATGGCTCCACTATTGTAACATGCATTTTTGTATTTTGGTGAAGCTAAAATAGCTATATAGCTATTTAGCTTCACTGCTACTAATGCTCTAAATAGCTATATTGCTATTTTTAACACCACCAAATACCAAAATGTGCCCTGCAATGGTGGAGCCAAATCTATATATTTTGGCTCCACAGCTATAGTGTATAGCTACTTTTGGCTGTGTACTATAGCTGAAAGGTTTAAAAAAAAAAAAAAAAAAAAATTCTATTTGCATGTTCACACTGCTTTTGATTATTTTACTCATTTTTATTCTTTCTTTTATTCTTATTTCTCTTCTTCGCATTGACACTGCTATTGTTTGTGCCTTCGCACTTCTTTTACTCATTTTTTTTCTTTTTTTATATAGCATTCACACTGTTATATATTGTTTGCACGTTCACACTGTTATTGTTCTTTTATTTTTATATTATTTTATTGTGATTTTTATATTATTTTATTGTGTTGAAAGTTAAAATAGATTCACTGATACTGGATGTTTTGTAAAGTGAGTAAGTAAAATTAATAAAGTAACTTTTTGTGGTGCCAAAATGCTAAAAAAATAGCTCCACCAATGTGGATGCTCTAATACAAGACACATTAGCATTAGGGTTTTTAGAGCATGTGAAGTCATAAATTTACCAATATAGTTTCACAAAAAGCTATTTTATTTATTTTACTTTTTTATTTTACAAAACACTTAACATTAGTAGTTTTGTTTTAGCTTTCAATACAATAAAATAATGTATTCATTACAATAAACAACAACCACTACAATAAATAATTTGACCTATGTAGGAGAACACGTGAATAAAAGTAGCTGGCAGTATGAACACGTGAACATTGGAAGAGAATGCGTAATTTTATTTTTATTTATTTATTTATTTTTTACCTATGAGTTATAGTGCACAACCAAAAGTAGTTGTGCACTTGTAACTGTGGAGCCAAATTATTTGGCTTTGGCTTTACCAATATAGCTAGATTTTTATATTTGGCAGTGCTAAAAATAACAATATAACTTTTTAGTACCACAAATACTAATGCTCATAGCGCTCGAGTTTGAGCAATGTAAGACACATTAGCATTGGGGTGTTCAGACCATGCATGAGTAGAGTTTATCTCACTAAGTGGAAAGTAATCTGCTCCCACAATTCCACCATTTGGTTTAAAAAATTATGTAAAGAACTATAACACATATTTTCTATATAAACTTACTTTTTTTTTTTAAATGAAAAACTTTGTGTAAAGATAATTTTCTGTATTTTCTAATGTTTGGTAGCATAAGAAAAAATGAGACAAAGAAAAACTATCTTTAGTTAACATAAAAAATAAAGTTTATTTTTAAAGATTGTTTTCCACTAATTTTATTTGGAAAATAACTTTATCTCACCGTAAATTAAATAAGGAAAGTTATGAGTATAGTTTTAAAAACAGACCGGACCGGCCGGTTTGGCCGGTTGGATCGAGAACCAAAGGCCAATCCAATCTCGAAAAAAGGCCTAAAACCAAGGTAAACCTAGTCAAAAACCAGGAACTAGAGGCAAATCCGGTTTTGCCTTCAGTCCGGTTTTTAAAACCATGGTTATAAGATTATTTTTCAATTCTTTTAATGTTCCTACCAAATACAAATATAGAAAAATGTTGATTCTCAAAAAAAAAATATAGAAAAATGAGATAATTGTATAATTTTTTTTTTTTTAAATGACACATTTTCTAAAAAAAACATGAAACAAAGAGAGCGTAGGAAATTATTTCACTTCATTCAGTTGCGGTACAAAACTGTTTTGGGTGCCAGACGTGCCAGTGGATGGTCCTTTCACACATGGAGCTATAATGCCTATTCTTGATTTTTTTGTAATCATTCATTGATAGAGATGAGCAGTGCCCCAGTGCCACGGAACTGAATTGCCCAAAGTTCAAACAAATTGGCTGAGCCTGTTGAGTTTTCAGGCCACTCACTGGAATTTGATGGGTTTGGACTGTCATGACTCATGACAAAGCATTTTTCACAATAATTAGATTGGAAAACCTCTTTGATTCACAAAGACATATAATTCAGTTATTTAAGTGCAGTAGCTTAGGTTTTTCAAATTAAACATATGATTGCATTACTTTTTTTTTTCTCAAAAAAAAAGAAAAAAGAAAAAAAAAATTCAATAAAGTTATTGTTTGAATTTATTTGAAAAACTTACTTTATTTGTTTAAATAAATTTTTTTAATACCTCACTTTTGTTAGGTATTATTATTTTTAATTTCTTCACTTACTTGAGTAAAAAAAAAAAAATCAACAGTTCCAAGAGGAATCAAAAGTCAAAACTTCAAGAGTCACCTTCTCACTGAAGCATTCCAAAAAAATGTTTTTAAAGTGAAGAAATCGTAAAGGGAAATTGTGTTGAATAGTGAAAACCACAAATTGAGGTAAAAGAAATTCTCTAATTTTCTTTTGCTCTTTGTTTTGAATCACTTTTTCTTTGTTTTAGTTCACTTTCTTTTCCCAATCCAACTTTTCACTTTAGTTGTGCAATGAAAAAGCTGGATGGAAGTTTCCATGGGGGGCAAGCCCTTGATTTACACAATCTATTAGCATATTCGTGTGGCTTTTTGGAAAAAATAGACACTGTCAAGAAAGTAACAAACAAAGAGGGTTTGAGAACAATTTGGTAGAAATGGACCAAAAAAGTGAGGTTGGATATTTTTGCATTATGTTATTATGACTGGTGTATCCATCGAATAAGCAATCCAGAACATCCTAACTCCTAATTAAGCATTATGTCCAAATACCGAAACCAATTATTAGATCGAGAAAGACTATAACTCCCCCATTATTGAAATTAATGAGTATATTGTAAGAATCACATACATAATGGGGTTGATAATGACCACCATTTAAGTTTAATTCATTAGTCATTACAACCACAATGGATAGTGCTAACTATAAGAAAACTTTCCCATACACAATCTTATATAATAACTAGTCGCTAACCCGTGCGATGCACGGGAAAATTATTAGAAAATAATAAAGCATGCATATATTAAAAGACAATTTAAGTTCATGTGTGCTTGCAAGGGATACATACCTAAATAGTTCTTGCGGTAGAAATAAAAGGCTCATCTTTGAGATAAAGAACTGATGTAAACAAACTAACCTTACATAAAAAAAAAAAAAAAAAAAAATAAAAAAAAAAAAAAAAAAAAAAAAAACAAAACAAAACATAAAACTGATGTCACGGGAAATTCAGCCACATAGTAGTAATATATAAATCTCTTAAAACCTAAACCTAAACCTAAACCTAAACATAAGGACTAAATATTTAAACAAACTAACCTTACAAAAGCTGAACTTTATAAGTTAAAATCTATACCGTGAGCGTGTAGATCTTAAATGTTATACCGTGCGTTTAGGGCTTCCTACATCTGGAGAGAGAGAGAGTTTGCAGAAACCAAAGAAAATCTCTCTATAGCTTAAGAAACACAATATACTAAAATCAAAGAGATAAAATTTTCAAATGACAAAACATTATAGATAATTTAAAAGAATTTTGGTTTAATTCTTGAACACTGCAACTCCATAAAATTCATACTAATAATAATATTTTATGATAGTGCAGTTAGAATTTTGGTTTAATTCTTGAACACTAAATTGGAAATTGATTATATGAGTATTCAATGGTGAACAAAGTACTGTGTATTAATTAATATATAAACAAAACTAACCTTACAAAAGTTGAACTTTATAAGCGAAAATCTATACTGTGCATTGTAGATCTTGAATGCTTTAGGGCTTCCTACGTCTGGAGAGAGAGAGTTTGCAGAAACCGTGGCTTTATATTTCTTAACTTGAGAGAGGGGTAAGGTTGCTAGGGTTTTGTAGATCTTGAATGCTTTAGGGCTTCCTACATCTGGAGAGAGAGAGAGTTTGCAGAAACCGTAGCTTTATATTTCTTAACTTGAGAGAGGGGTAAGGTTGCTAGGGTTTTGAGGAGTTATAATTTTTATTTATTTTTAAATATTGTGTTGACGTGGAAAATTAATTTTTAAATATTGTGCTGACGTGGAAAATTATGGTGCCAGCAAAGACTTCGGTTTTATATATATATATATATATATATAGATGAGGGATTTTTTTAAATATATAATTTAAGGATTTTGTTAACAAATGCCTTAAGACATTTGATTAGGAAATACTAATAGAAATTTTTCATGAGAACCAAAAAAACAGTTGATTTTTTTTTTTTTTTTTATAGTTTTTTATATTTTTCACGAAAATAGTATTAAAACATTTTTAAAATTATTTGTTAACAAATATCCTAAAAGCACTCATTACCTATGAATAAGTACGAAACAACTGTCACATTAAGCAAATTAGTATTTCTTATTACCAAAATAAATAAATAAATTTACGAAACAACTTTTCTATTGTAATATTGTGTTGTTGGTTCAAGATCTTGTAATGAAAGGCTAGTGACAGATTATCTAATCTTACTGCAATTTTACCATGTATTTAAAGACATAATTACACTAAACTCAATGTAAATCCCATGGAAAAGTTATAAAATAAAAAATATATATATTATAAACCATTAAAATGCTAACAATGTAGATTTTACCAAGGAAAGCAAAAAGAATAATATTTGTTTTTCCTTACCTTTTTTGAAATCATTTACTCTATTCTCAACAATTAATGATTAATGGCTAATAAAACACTTGTAGCTCAATTGATATTTCCTAATTATCGAATTATTGAATTATCAAAAAATAAAAATAACCATCTAATAATTGACAACAAAATTTTAAAGTTCATTTATCCCTTTAAATTTAAGACCATGGGGGATTGACTTTTTTTTCCCCTTTCTAGGGAAGTAGGGTGATTAAAGCAAGAATTACATTAAGAAGTAACGAAAAAAAAATGTAAAATCACAATTATTTTGGGCACAACTTTATTACAACTCTGACATAGCAAAATACAAGTGATGACTTCTGATGGTGTCACAAATAAGCCAAGTCCATAACTCGTCCATATGTCTCGTCCAACGAAAGAAGCTACATATGGCGAACCTCGTCCATATATGGACGAGCAGTACCTAGGGAATCTACTTATCATTTACAAAGGATAAGCCTTCCAAGATGGTTTCGTCCATCTTCCACTAAAGGTGGACGAGCTCATCGTAGAGGTCTCGTCCATCTTTACTAAGGATGGACGAGTTCATCGGCCCGTCTAACCCCTAGGTAACTTCCACAGCGGTTATGGAAGTTACCCCCAATTCTCCGGACTCCTCGACATCGGGAACGGTTACCAAACAGATAACCGTTCCACACACACACACTATATAAGGCTTCTTCGATGAAGGGTAAGGAGAGAGAGACAATTTCACTTTTTAGAAAATATTTCTTCGTTACAGAGAGTTCAAAGTAACTAACTTGATCATCGGAGGATTTTTGGCCAGTCCCCACAGGTCCCCTCTGATTCTGTGTTCTTTGTATTATAGGAGATAGTCCAAAGATCAACGTTCGAGTCTTGTCAACCCACTGATATCCAAAGAATCATCAACTTCACCAAAAAAAAAAAAAAAAAATACAAGTGATGAAATGATGAGCAGCTATTCATAGTCTATCATGTCAAGAGTTGTTATTATAAAGTTGTAGTCTTCGAATAACTTAAAGTAATAGTAACAAGTTGGAGAGCTACGTACGATGATTTCCTTTATTCCTCTTTCCTCAGGTTACACTCTAACTACTCCAAGAAGCTTCACAACATGAAAAGCTCAATCTTGCCAAGGTCATTGAGCTCCTCCACTCACAAAATTTTGAACTTATTTTTTAAACTTATATCTTTTAAGTTGTTGAGGTAGTCATTTTATTATAATTTTTTTATAAACATTTTATTATAATTGGGTCACAATATACTTAGTACATAGAGACAAATTCCACCCAAACCAATAGAATTTTATGGTAATTCTTTTTTCTTAACCAGAACTAAATTATTAAATAGCATATAATAATGTTAGTACCATACAATTTTATATAAATTTTGTCACAATTTTCTTTTATAGCAAATTTATATTGATTATCTTACACTATTATATATGCTTATTATTTTTTCTACATCACTCACGTAAGATAATTATAATAATTTGTGTCAGACCATCGTGAGAAAAAGAAAATCAATTCAGAATTTCTTTTTCTGTCTTCACTGTTTTTTACTCTTTTATTTAATTTTATTTGAGGAAATTTATTTATTTTAAACTTATTACTTGTTTTTTTTTTTTTTTTTTAAAGTCTTCACTGCTTCGCTGTATTCTGCGTATTGAGGGACAAGACCACAACAGTCAACTTACAAGTTAAAACTTAAAAGTCATGTCTTTTTTAGTCCGACCCAGCGTGATGATAAACTGAATTCCGATAACAATGGAACCATAAATAGAAAATTAGCATCGATTTATGCTCCCAAGGCCACACACATATCTAGAAACAAAATTATTGGCTTTTAAATAACATCAAAAACTGTGTGTTTCAGTTAACTCAACTGATAAAGTCTCTGATGGTGGTATAAGAGATCTGGGGTTCAATCCCCGCCTACACCAAAAAGTGATTGGTGTCTTGGTTTGATAATAAAGAGTTATTATCAGAAACAGACGCCAAAAAAATAAAAAATAACACCAAAAACTCTTCCAACTTTCTTGCAATGATTGAATAAATATTTATCGATATTTCGTCTTTGTCTTTGTAGTAATATTTGTTTTGAAATGGATAAAAGTTATTTCATGATTAATATATAAATTTTAAAAGAAAAATATTATGTTTACAACATTTTTATCATATTTTTAGAAACAAATTGTAAGTGACAAGTTATTATTAGTGGGCAAATAAGTAATTTTAGTAGTAAGTTTAAATTAGAACTAATAACAACTAATTATATTACCTATAATTTGTTGTGAAAGTATTGTAAAAATGTTGTAGATGCAACACTTCTCATTGAAAAATCGATTAAAAAATAAAAAATAAATGTAATTATGTTACCAAATAAAAAATAATAATCAATAATGACTATTTTTATGATGTGAAAGAATGTAAAATTTTAATTTATGAAAATTAAATTTTCTATAGTAAAATAATTTTTATTGTTAAAAACTCTTCTATTATATTTTGCATAAGCTCATGCAATTTTTTTTTTTTTTTTTTTTTTGTCTATTTCAATATAAGAACTTTTTTTTTTCTACTGCACATACTTACTTTTCAAAACATACTACATCAAGTTATTTATTTTACATTACATTTCGTTAAATATATTAATTTTAATTTTTTAATTGTCCCTCTTTTTTCACACAACAACCATGATCTACTATTTTCCTTCATTATCGAGATATGTAAAGAAAAAAAAAAACTAAATTTAAAATAAATATTGTTAGTATAAATTTAGTAATTTACGCGCCTACAGTTTCAACCATATATTTTTACACAATTTTATATATAGACTCATAGAGTGATATGGATAATTTGTGGCATGATTAACTAAAATGTGATTTTTTTTTTTTTTTCAATTATACAATCACTTTGTGCAAGTGCTCGTATGGGCTAGTTGAGTCCAAATCTTCTGTACCACTTTTTGTGTATCACTTTATATTCTACCGATCACTACTTACAATGTGTATGATTGCTTTCCATTTTAAATTTCTGCTAGTTAAAAGTTTTTTAAGACCTCGGAAAATACGTACAATTGTATAGGTGTATCATTAATATCACATGCTCCATTTTTTTTTATAGGATATCACATGCTCCTATTACTTTGCTGTAAAGGCTTTTTTTAGGTCACGTATCCCCCACTTTATTATTACAACGCCATGATAGTATATCCTAACGTACCTACCACATCCACATACTCTATACTATTGACCAAACATTATCCTAATACCTTGATAAAAAAAAAAAAATCCAAATACCATTTCACATCACCAAAAAAAAAATATATATATATATATATATATCCTAAATTCTTAATACCATGAACTAAGCCGAATTTTTTGTGAGCAAAGCAAGAAAAACTTTTTGCTGACTCATATACGAAGTTCATGCATCAAAAAAAAAAAAAAAAAAAAACCTCTCCAAGTATATCTGACGTGTAAATTTTACTTTGAAATCCTGTCACTGTGTCAACTATCAATGTCTTTTTATCTTATCTTCCAATTACTGTTAATAATGACCAACTTCTTTTTAAATTAATGGTTAGAAATATGTGGTTAATATTTTTTTTAATTATAACCAAAAAAAAAAAAAACTCTAAAAGTACATCCTGTATAAGCTGGACAGGCAATTCCTTTTCCTCTACAAATACTATTAATGATTCACTTATATATATATATATATATATACACACACATATATAATATTTATAAAAGGTAAAAATATATATATATTTTAATATATTTAGATAAATTACAGCACAACTTCAGAGATTACAGCCTGTATTAACTGTAAAGGCAACTACCTCATCCAAAAATAAATTGACTATTAGTAACGACCTTCGATAGTTTGGAAAAATTAGTGATGTTCCCACAGTCCGATTGTTATAAATTTCTAAATTTGTAGGATAATCCAACGGTCGAAAGTTAGTAATGTATAGATGCCACTTCATTGGCCTTATCTAAAATTAAACACCGTGTCCTTGTATAAAATTGTCTTGGATTGTATAAAAGATAGCCATACTATTATAGTTGACAGCTCAACGATTCTCCTTAATTGAAGTAAAATAGTTAAAACAAAATTTAGAAAGAAAAAAAGAAAGTCTTGTTCCCTTTTTCTAGCTCTATATAAACATTAGCTAAAACCAGTTTAGGAGAACCATCCTTTTTTTCCCTTTTGGCCTAGCCTAGTAGGTGGTTTTTGGTCGGTCTATCTTTCCCTCTATTTTTTTGTTCATTGTCTTTTCTGTAAGTTTCGACGTGAACAAAAAAACACAGCGAGAATGCCTGCAGTTGGAGGAATTCCCACGGGTCCTGGCAAGGAGTACCCCGGAAACCTTACTCCTTATGTCCTTGTAACATGTATCGTTGCAGCAATGGGGGGTTTGATTTTTGGCTACGATATTGGAATTTCTGGTAATTATATGGGAATTCCATATTTTTGTATTTCTCTAGTCAATCATAAGATAATCAAGACTCGACTGGAAGATTTGAATCATGAATATCTCTATTTTTTTTAACGTTATGTTATGATGTTTTTAACAGGTGGGGTCACGTCTATGGACCCTTTCTTGCGCAAGTTTTTCCCAAAGGTTTATCGGTCGAAGCATGATGATTCGTCGACCAACCAGTACTGCCAATATAACAGTGAGACTTTAACGATGTTCACATCGTCGTTGTATTTGGCTGCTCTTGTTTCATCACTTGTGGCATCCACTGTGACACGTAAACTTGGACGAAAACCGTCTATGTTGTTTGGTGGTCTGCTCTTCTTCGTCGGTGCTCTTCTTAATGGCTTTGCCCAATCTGTGTGGATGTTGATTGTTGGCCGTATACTTCTTGGTTTCGGTATTGGGTTCGCTAATCAGGTATTGTTCTTTGTTTTTGGATCATGATTTTTATTTTTGGTGTGTTTTTTATTTTGGTATAAAGAAAATTGTCGGTAAAGAACAACAACAAAAAAGAATAAAAAAAAAATACTGTGTTGTCTGAAAACAAAATCGAAGCACATATACAATGCGATATTCCTTTGGTTTTAGTGATTTTTTTTTTTTTTTTGGTAGTTTTTTGTCGTTATATATGCCTCTTTGTATTTGTTTTCTTAGACTTTTTTACCTTTTAGATCTTGTTTCATAGTTTTGGCTATGGTATCTTAAAAAAATAAAAAAAAATAAAAAAGTTTACCGGATGAGACAATTGTTTGGAACATGACAAAAAGGAATTTTGTGTACAAGGTTGTTTCTGATTCGATATAGGCTTCTACACTCCCTTTGTTTGATATTTTGTTTATTAATTAGCTTTTGGAGATACGGGTTTTTTTTTTTTTTTTTTTTACTCATCTCTGATTCTCTTCTCTCTTCTCAGTTTTCCCCCCCATGATTTGCGCCTTTTAGAGTTCAATTTCTGTAAGTAAAATTGAATTCTGTTTGGTTGCCGGGAAAAGTTGGAAAAAGAAAATATGATAATGATTTTCCCTCAAAAAGAGGAGGTATGAGAGAAGACTTTGGACTATTATTTGAAAAAGTCATAGCATTGCCATCTTTTTCTTCACAAATGACTATGTACTCTTCCGCCATTGTTTGCTTAAAGAGTCCAATTTTTTGAATAGAAAACCATTGCAATTTGATAGCGTCTCAATCAATCAAGCAAATTAAAATTATTTCCATCTGATTTTGTTTTGTTTTTGTATTTGATTTTCTCAACTTGTTTTTAGTCCAAGAAACATGACAACTTGACACAACCATGTGGACCCTAGAGAATGACATTTTCAATTTTTATTTTCTCCAGTCTAATTATTACTTTTTAGTTGTTACTAACCACATTGAAATAGTATCAGTTTTATCATCAGACATTTAATCTAATTAAATTTTTGTTTTGGGTGTTTGTAAATTGTAATTATAGTCTGTGCCACTCTACCTATCAGAAACGGCCCCATACAAATACAGAGGTGCTCTCAACATTGGGTTCCAATTGTCAATCACAGTTGGTATCCTCATTGCCAATGTGTTGAACTACTTCTTTGCCAAGATTGATGGTGGTTGGGGATGGCGTTTGAGTTTGGGTGGTGCTATTGTCCCTGCAATTATATTAACAGCCGGTTCATTGTTTCTTCCCGATACCCCGAACTCCTTGATTGAACGTGGTAAAATGGAGGATGCCAGAGAAAAACTTAAGAGAATTAGGGGTCTTGAAAATGTTGATGAGGAATTCAATGACCTTGTCATGGCTAGTGAATTATCAAAGCAAGTGGAACACCCTTGGAGAAACTTGTTACAAAGAAAATATAGGCCACACATGGCTGTTGCCACCCTGATTCCCTTCTTTCAACAATTCACTGGCATCAATGTGATCATGTTCTATGCACCTGTCTTGTTTAACACCATTGGGTTCGGAGACGATGCTTCACTGATGTCTTCTGTGATCACTGGCCTTGTTAATGTTGTTGCAACCCTTGTTTCAATCTATGGTGTTGATAAATGGGGAAGGAGATTCCTCTTCCTTGAGGGTGGAGGTCAAATGCTTGTCTGCCAGGTAACTCTTAGCTAGTAATTTGATCCAATATGTTATAGTTTTTGTTGACACAAAGTTAATTTGATGTTCTTTTTGGTCCACAGATCATTGTTGCAGCTTGCATTGGTGCTAAATTTGGAGTAGATGGTCATCCTGGTGAATTGCCCAAGTGGTATGCAATTGTTGTGGTGCTCTTCATTTGCATCTATGTTGCTGCATTTGCATGGTCTTGGGGTCCTCTTGGCTGGTTGGTGCCTAGTGAAGTTTTCCCACTCGAAATTCGATCAGCTGCTCAAAGTATCAACGTGTCAGTGAACATGATTTTCACATTTGTTGTTGCTCAAGTCTTCTTAAATATGCTGTGCCATTTGAAGTTTGGGCTATTCCTTTTCTTTGCCTTCTTTGTGCTGGTAATGACCATATATGTCTACTACTTCTTGCCTGAGACAAAGAATATTCCAATTGAAGAGATGAACCAAGTATGGAGGTCTCATTGGTTCTGGTCCAAATTCATGACTGATGAATTCTCTAATGGAAACGTGGAGATGCTCAAGGGAGGCCAGGCTCTAAAAAATGTCTAATTGGATCTAATAATTTTTTTGGTTCTGCTTTATAGTTCTTAACTTTTGGGCTTTATCAAGTACATACCTATTGGTTATTCGGATTTCAAATGCCAAGGCTGTCTATGTGTTAGTGTCAACATTGTACTTTGTTCCTCAAAAAAAAAAAAAAAAAATTACGGTTGTCCTATGCTTTATTTCAAATGAAACTCTGGTAAATAGAGTCAATTACTCAATTCTGTATGATGAACTACAATTATACTAATGATAATTATTATGGGTATTCATTTGAATTTTTTATTTTTTTATTTTTTATATTTAACTTCTCTTTATGCGAAAAGGTCACATTATATTAGGCACTAATGGCTTAGAAATTTTGAATTTTATACCATGAAATGTATTGTGATGATTAAAGTTGATAAAGATGGCTGTGTCGGCTTGTCCAAGACTAAAAACAGACCAGCCCTATTCAGTTACCTTCAACTGTGATCGATTTGGGGTAATAATAGTATGTTGATCTGTCAAGTAAATGGATTGAATTATTAAGTTGGAAATCTCGAGCAGTTTTAGTCAAATAATTGCATGTGATTGATTATTGCACTTATTGTGATTCTCTCGATTTCTTTATTGACTTTAAGGTCTACTTTTACAATGCCCTCGAGACTTACGCGTTATGGAAGAGTAGACTTTTGAGTGTATTTGAATACCGCTGATTTGCTGAAAATTAAAAACTTATTGCTGAAAACACTGTAACAAAATAATTTTAAAATGACAAAACACTGTTGCCGAAACCTATTTCCGTTTTTCACTTCATGGCTGGTCCATGAACAGTAGCCCTCCAAAACGCAAAATGCGCAAACCGCAGCTCATGAATAGTAGCCCTCCAAAACGCGCAAACCGCAGCTCCCAAACGCACGCTTTGACAAACAACAATCACAATGCCAATGAGAGTTATCCTGTTTGGTTTTGAGAGAAACAATTCTCAGTAAATGCAATAGTATTTTTAGTGTTTTACTTTATACTTTATCAAGTATGTAACATTTTCCTTTTGTTTCTTTTTTTCTTTTCTTTTTTCCCCTCTATAAAGGAATGAAAATTTAAAATATGGTTTGGATTATACTTCACTTTAGATAAAAAGATTTAATGCGGATCTTAATATATCCATGACATCTGTCTATTTACAAAGTTTGGATTTTCTTCACACCTCAACAAGAATTAAACACTAATTCTTTTTTTAGTGATATCTTGTAGTTAAACGTAATTTCATACACAAAATTGGTTTAGTCGGCTAAGATAAGACATTTTTTTATTTTTTTATTTTTTTTTGAGAATCAGATAAGACAACGTTTGAGTAAGATAAAAATAAGCAGCCACTCTTACTAGTCCGATGAGGATCCATATGTACATGATAAAGCTTACAGTTTTTGGTTTTGTGTCTAATCAGAGAATAATTGCATTATAGTTGGCCACAAACCTTAGTGCTATTTTACGGAATCTGAAGCAAGAGATTGTAGGTAGTGGAGTTAATCATTTTGCAGATGGAGAACAAGTGCAATACTCATACCTAATGCAATATTTTATGAATAGCTGAGATTAATAGTTGCAAAAAGCATCTCTCAATCTCAACCATTGATTAAAAAATATTAAGAAAAAAGTTAGAAAAAGTAAAAAGTTAAAGTTAAAAAAAGTGAAAAGTGAAAAAATGTTGTGAAAGAAGGCGGATGAATTGCACTCGATGCAATACCCTAGGTATTGCACCGGATCCTAATCCTCATTTTGTTCCTTGAATCAAAGCTAAAATTGTTTTTTTAGTTCTTTTTTGTCAATCTTCTGTCATATCCAACTCTTGTTCATAACTCTAAGAGTATCCACAGTAGTAGAGCCAAATTTTTAGGTTTTTAGTATCACAAAAAGTCACTTTATCTATTTGAACTTCTTACATCCAACATTAGTTGTTTTATTTTAGCTTTTTAACACAATAAAATAATATAATTACTACAATAAAATAATATTTCATTTAACCACCAAAACACAACCACAACTACAACCAAAAGTAATGTGAATGCATGGTGGACATTGGGAGGGACACGGACAAAAGCAATGGGTCTACTATTGTAGGGTACATTTTGATATTTAGTGGTACTAAAAATAGCTATATAGCTATTTAGAGCATCCACAGCAGTTGAACTAAAAATTTAGCTATTTGGCACTACAAAAAGTTACTTTATCTATTTTAACTACACACATGTTGTAGTAGTGGATCTATTTTAGCTTTCAACATAATAAAATAATATAAACATCACAATAAAATAAAATATCTACTATAATAAAATAATATATCTACTACATATAACTATCACAGCCACACACACAACCGGGTAGGGAATAAATTTTTTTTTTTTTTAGCTCTAAGCTACAGTGCACATCCATAGATAGATGTGCACTATAGCAATGAAGTTAAAAAAAAAAAAAAAAATGTTTAACCTCTTTTTTTTTTTTTTTTTTTGGTGGAGCTAAAATAGTTATATAGCTTTTTAGTTCTACTGCTACAAGTGCTCTTAGCACCACTATTGCTAGTGCTCTAAACAAACTCCATTTTGCTTCTTGAATTTAGTTCTTTCTTGTCAATCTTCTGTTGTATACTCTTGTTAACAACACTAAACGAGCAAACCATAAATTATTAATAGTTTAATAGTTTAGGATTATTCATTTAATTTTATTTTGAATATAAGTTGAGCTCAACATCATCACCAAATAAGATTACATGTTAAAACTTGGTTCATTTGTTTTCACCGAACATGCTCATGAGCTACTTTATTAACTCATTATTTTTCTATATATAGTAAAATCATGACTTTTTTTTTTTAATATTTTACAAATCTATGAATTTGTATTACAAATAAATTGTTTATATTATTAATAAATTACAAATAATAATTTGATATCATATGAAATTATTTACATACTTACACAATCTAATTTCAAGTCTATGTAAGTATATTATTAGATAAGTATACATATAAAATTATAATATTATATATAGCTAAATTGAACCTCATTTTTACAATCTTTTTCACAAACTTATTATTATGTTTGAGCTTGGCTCATTTATTAGTTGAGTCTAAATTTGAGTTTGAGCTTAACTTGTTTACTAAACAAACAAACATATAACAAGCTTTTTCTCAAATCAAGTTTGAGTTGTTCATAAATATTTTGGCACAGCCAAGTCAACACTATAGGTCACTAAGGTAGTGACCTAAAGACCCCAAATTAAATAAGACTTCCTCCATTACCCAATAGAATATAATTAGATCTTCTTACCTTTCCCAAATAAAATAAGGACTTGGTGTATGTCCAATGCATTTAGTGCACTGGACTCGGTTAGACTGTGACTAGGAGTGTTCACCAAACCGCACAAACCGCAAAAACCGCACCAAAACCTTTTGCAAAATAGCATAACCGCATTGCACCACAAGTAATAATACACCGCACTGCATGGTGCAGTGCGGTTTGCAGTTTTATAATAAGAAAACCGCACAAACCGCACTATACTGCACCCTCTCTATATATTAATATATTTATTTTTTTTAATATTAAATATATTATTAATAGTTTAATAACCCTAGTTTTCCAAAAAAAAAAAAAATGATAACCCTAGCAAGTGTTGACAAGAAAAGCCAACCCAAAATAAAGAAAAACTAACTAAATAATTTAAAACTTGGCCCAAAAAAAGGGAAAAATTAGTTTTGGGATGAGTAGGAAATGCCCAAAATTTGAAAAATATACCAACTTCAAACCTCATCTTATATATAGCACCGCACATGTGATTGCAAAAATGAGATGCGGTGTGGTTATGATTTTGGTTAAACTCTAAACCATACCACACCGTACTGCACCACACATGTGACTGCAAAAATAAGGTGCAGTGCAGTTATAATTTTAGTTAAACCACATCGCAAAGTGTAGTGCTAAAAATGACCCAAAACCGCATCGCGAACACCCCTAATTGTGACACGTGTTTAAAAGTAAACATATATCATCATCTCAACAGATTCAATACTACTGGACACTGAACCTAAGTCTGACCCATAAAATAAAATATGTCCCCTAAAATGCATTGCCCCAAAAAATTTCAATCAATAAAAGTTTTTTATTTATTTATTTTTTTTTTACTAAAAAAATTACAGTCTTTGAATACTATGTGCACTCTATATGCTGTTTTTTTTTTTTTTTTTTTTTTTTTGAGGGGGAAAATAGCTGAAACTTTATTAATGAAAAAGAGCCAAATCAGCTTGTACAATAGATTGAATATGCGTTGGAACATCCTCCATCCAAGTTAAAAAATCTGGTATGCGTAGAGCATATTTTGCCAGACTATGAGCTACAGCATTGCCATCTCTTTTTGTATGAGAATATAGCAATAAATCAAAATTTTGGGACAAACTTCTGACATCCTCAAGCAGTAAACCTGTAGGTGTTAATGTCTCTGTTCTTTCCAATAGTGCTTGTATCACTTCCAGTGAGTCACCCTCCAGTATAAGGCGCTGAATGCCAAGATCTTTTGCAAATGTTAGAGCCGTAGCAGCTGCCATAGCCTCTATCTCCACTGCCTTAACGGATTGATGTATTCTCTTCGCACATGAAGCTAGAACCAAACCGTTCATGTCTCGAACAACCACTCCGACTCCAGACGTTTTCTCCTGTGAACAAGTCGCCCCATCAAAATTTACTTTAACCACTTCCCTTGGAGGAGGACGCCAGTGGGTTTGGGCTGTATGAGTAGCCCGTCGCCCCTGAGAATCCCGCCTCTGTATTGACCTGTGAAAATCATCCAGCCTGGATTTTGCAGCAACTGCTATCTGCTGAAGATCAGTGGCAGGTTCTTGTATCCGAGCCCGGTTCCGTTGGTTCCAAACTGACCAAGCCGTGAGTGCAAAAAGATTCAAGTTCTTCCCTTCCGTGATTACCCACGAAACCAGTTGTTTGAAGTCCAGAAAACCAGTAGAGTTTCTGAAATCCCATTCTGCGTGGTCATTCCAGACGACATCGAGCTTGGTGCAAGTCCATAATGCATGAAGAGGGTCTTCGACATCAGTTTGGCAGCGATCACATGTGGAGTCTTCAGTGATTAAAAAGTGTAAAATTTAACACTCTCCCATACCCAAAGATACCTATTTAATACTTGTTCCCAACTTTTCCTAGAGATAAATAATGACTCTCTAAAAGACGCAAGAACAAATAAATACCTTTCTCTCTCCATCTTGATTTTTGAAGGAATCAAACTTCCCCATAAAAAAATTTAATTAGGATCTTAATTTATCCTTGACCTCTGTCTATTTTCCAAGTTTGGATTATCTTCACACCTCAACAAGAATTAAACACTAATTCCTTTTTCGGTGTATATTTACTTTTTTTTTTTTTTTTTTTTTTTGAGAAAGCGGTGTATATTTACTTGATAAAGCTTACTGTGTTAGTTTTTGTGCCTATTTCAGAGAATAATTGCATTAGTTGGCTACAAACCTACTAAAATTTTCTTCTTGAGTTGGAGCTGAAATTTTTTATGTAGTTCTTTTTTTTTTTTTTTTTTTCAATCTTCTGTCATATCCAACTCTTTGAGAAATTTAGGGTCATAAACAAGCTGAATATCACAAGTTCTAACTTATTCATTTTATTTTATTTTGAACACAAGTCAAGCTCGAATTTATCATCAATTAATATTGCAAGTTCAAACTTGGTTCATTTTCTAGTCGAACAAACTCCAATTTGCTCACAAGCTACCTAATTAACTCATTTCTCATATATAGTAAAAACATGAGTAATTTTTTTATAATTCTTTTCACAAATCTATGAATTTTTACTATGAATGAACTATTTATATTATCAATAAATTATAAATAATAATATGATATCATATAAACTTATGTAAAATATTACTAATCTAATTTTAAGTCTATATAAGTATATTTTTAAACAAATATAAATATAAAAATATAATATTATATACAGGTAATTCAATCCTCATGTTCAAGAACGATTTTTTTTTTTTTTTGAATCTTAGCACGTTTAATAGTCGAGTTTAAACATGAGCTTGAGGTTGACTTGTTTGTTTAACAAACAAACATAAACATGTCTTTTCTCGAACCAAGCTCGAGCTATTAATAAACAACTTAATTTATTTACAACCTTAATTACACAAAAAACAAAAGAGGCATGAGGTTGGCCTTGAACAAACATGATCAAACTTCAAAACCATATAAACAATAACTTGATTACTTAGTCTTGCTATTCTTCTATTGTGCATTAATTTGTCAAATGTTTGGATACCAACTGCCAAAATTTTGAAATGCTCTTGGTATAAATTGTGAATAACAATGTCACATATAGTCATTATACAACAAATTTCACAACTTGTTGAGATAAAAAATTATGATTAGTACTCAATCATTTTCATTGGGGTTATTATTTATATCACTTTAAATATATACCAATCACAACGTATTACCTCAACCGTTATGAAAAATATTGTGAAATTTGTTGTGTCAATCCAATTATTGAATGCCAAATGGATATATACATGCTTGGGCCCATAACTCTCCAAGTTTGTTTTTTTTTTTTTTTAATAATACTAAGTATTTTAACACATACACATAGAGAGAGATGAGAAGGTCTTGAAGAAACTGACAGTGGTATATATCTAAAAAATCTAACTCTTGGATACACAACACAAGCTCTAGAACTGTATAGCAGTAGATAAAACTTATTTAGATACTTCTCTACATATTTTAAGGAGCATCACCCATATAATGGATTCTCAAAGAGTAAAATAGAAAATAGATAATATATGATGCATAACGTGGCCTTGATAATTGATATGGGAATGTGGAAGGCATTTTCCCAGAAAAGGAAAACATAATCCATAAATTGAATTATGAATATATGCAACATTTTCAACTTTATCACAAGTTGGGGGAATCAAATTCACATGCTTTCGAAGAAGCATTTCCTTTTCTTCTTATGTAATAATGAGAGTGTAAGGCCATTCGGTGACAAACGTGAAGTTGAATTAAAACCAATTATACGAATCAGATATCATATCAGGAAAGGTTGTTATTAGTCAATTTGTTCACGTTCTTGCTCTGAGGCAAAGGAGAATCGCATGACTACACATTTTAATAATATTGGAAATTGGGGCATTTTGGCCTTAACAGATATGTTTTTAGATAAGATAGAATTCGACAAGTGGAATTTATTTCTGGCTGGTTTCTCTCTCTCTTGAAATTGGTATTAAAATCATTTATTATGACTTACGGGTTTGGCTCGCGTCGAGTGAATTATGATACTGGACATGATATGGGAATGACTTGTATTCAAAATTAACCTCGTATTAATCTTGAATCTTATCCAATGCCCCAATACAATGAACAAAAACGTTATCCATTTAAATATTAATACTTTTAGTTTCAAGCATAGTCCTTATAATTTCGTCTCACATGGGACTTTCACAACCACCCCCCTCCCACGGGTAATTCAATAAATTGTAGCCAATACAACAACCTTTCATCAATCATCATTGTTTTTACCTAGTACACAACTTTTTTGCTTGTGAAATTTTTTAATGCAAACATATTTAATTAAAATGTTAAAATTTTCTTCAGTAATGAGTTGTAAATTCAAAATTTTCAAATGATACTTCTTTCTCTTGTAAAATAATGGTAGAAAATAAACTTGTATATCTATGCCACTAGAGATATGTGTAATTTACTAATAAAATTAGAAGTTTTTTTTAGGATACTGCTCAATCATTATTTGGGCTGAGATTAAACAATTTAGGATACTACTTATAATTAACACACCCTAAAAACACTATAAATCAATAAGGTGGTAAGTTGTGACTTGTAATTGGAGAAACATCACTTTCATCTAATCCAACGTTGATATTTCATTTTTTTATGCACTAAATTATGAAAAAATTTGTGAAATTTTTTATATCCCTAGATTTATTATTGTTATAAAAAGGAATTAGATTTACTTCATCGCTATAAGGTTTTGCACTAGAAAATTTGCTCAACTAGCCTAATTTGATTTTATATACATTGTTATTAAGAGCCTTATAACTCTGTGACATTAATTGTTCTCATTTTTTTTTTTTTTTCTTTACGAGGAGAATCCGGTATCTTTCATTGAAAGTTGTAATAGATTTTAATAAGTTTATTATAGATGGTAAAGATCAGTGCAGACCAAGATTGAATACTTGCAAAAGTTACAGCTGGAGTTTCTATCTAAACTACAAGTCGTTCCGTAGATAGAGGAACTAAACGACAAGTTGTTGTATGTAAATATGATAAAGCTTAAAAGGTGTAAATTAGTTAGTTTTTTAGCCACGTGTACTGTCTGTTAGGAGTTAGTTTTCTTTCCCACTTATCTCTGATTCTCTTATATAAAGAACAAGAGTATATGTATTTTTTTTTTCTTCTAGGCTTTATACAATTGCACATAGGCATAGCAAAGTTTTCTCACTTACCAAACACTTCTTTTCTATTGTATGAATGAATTTCAATAAAGTTCGAACAAACTGGCCCATGGAAGTGTTCGTTGTGAAATGAATCCTTTAATTTTTTCCACTTACCACCAAAAACATGCCAAACTGGAGTTTTTTTTTTTTTTTTTTTTTTAATGTACTGGAAATTTCATATTACACAAATATTATTCCTAATACAAATTCTTTAGAAAAATATCTTCATTAACACAAATAAACCCAAAAAATTATTTCAAAATAAATATGATTAACATGGCCTCCATGTCAATAAAAAAAAAAAAAAACCATGGCCTCCATGATTTTTTTTTATTTTATTTATTTTGTTCGTTGTCTTCGGGAGCTCAACATCTTAATCTTACAAAAAAAATGGTTGGGCCTGATCCGGGTTTTCATTTGAGTTTGTAAGGTTATAATTCACAGCCCAATTGAACCTCGAGAAGGCAAAAACAACGCTGTTGAAGGCAATCTATATGCCTAGGCCCCTGGGCGCAATCAGAAAGTAGTGCATCAAATCCATTTTCAATCTCACAGTAACCGATAATCTTTGAATCATGATTATCTTGGCAACATTTTTCACATCAAATCTTATGTGTCAAGTCGTTACTGGTTCTAATTTGGGTCCATCATTAAAATTACTTTTTTCTCAACAATATTAATTTGTTATATAGAATTTGTTATAAAAATATTGTACATGTAATATTTTTCTTATCGAAATCTTACAAATTGCAAGCAATTCTGGGTCTACTCACATTGTTTATATCATACCAATTCATTAATTTTGTCCATTGCAAGTTTGCAATTGATTCCCTTTCACAAACAGCTATCCAAGTTTGTCTTACGTGCTAAAAGGTTTGGTTCAAATGAGATATTGCTTTTATTTTATTTAAATCAAGGAAAGCTTACATCAAAGATGACATGTTTTAGTTCTCAATGTTATGACTCAACAAAGCCCTAGCTATATGCCTCAAAAGAATTACTTCAAACTAAAGCTCCCTATAATTGATTTTATAATACAGACTGATCTAGTATCTTCCCTTGTGTATAACTTCGCATATACCCGCACAACACAATGATTTTTTAATATTATTTATCATGACTTGAGAAATACACACTTTGGCTTATAATCGATATAATTTTTTGATTTGGGACTTTGAAGACTCTCACACAATTCAATTCAATATAATCTACTTAGTTGGGGGGGACAAAATGGGCTTCTGCCCTTTTCCACAAAACTAATTAGCCTTTTGTCCTTCTTCCCAAACTAAATAGGGAAATGCCCCTCTTTTGAAACTCGACTTTTTCAAAATCGAGTTAAACCCTATAGTGACGTTTTTAAGGACCTATAATGACGTTTTTAAGGACCTATAGTGGCGTTTCATAACTTGATATCCATAAAATCGAGTTATAGGCAATTTTATTGCCTATAACTCGATTTTGTGAATATCAAGTTATAAAACGTCACTATAGGTTTTTCAAACGTCACTATAGGTCCTTAAAAACGTCACTATAGGGCTTTAGAATTTTTTTTTTTTTTTAACTCGATTTTGAGAAAGTCGAGTTTCAAAAGAGGGGCATTTCCCTATTTAGTTTGGGAAAAAGAGCAAAAGGCTAATTAGTTTTGTGGAAAAGGGCAAAAGCCCATTTTGTCCTAGTTGGGGGTATTGTAACATTTCCTGCACATCCTTATGCACGCTTTCACGCATTATGCAATCTTACCATTTGGTACGATATATGCTATCTAAGTTTGTTGAAATAATGATTAAATTATAAATTTATCACATCTTATCCACTAATGTTTTTTAGACAAGTACTAGTTTACGGTTAGGAATTAGAACTCTATTTCCGTACTACTCTCAATTAAAAATTAAAAATTCTACTTGTTTAAATCCCACTAAATTTCATCTTAATGGGGGAAAGCCTGAAAAAGTAATATTGAAATAATTGTTAAGTAATTAAATTCAACTAAAGAGACCATGAATCTGATGAGAGAGAAAAATATTTATTTCACATAAATAAAAAATAAAAACAAAAACAATGCAAATGGCTATTTACACATAATCCAATAGCCAATTGATAAAAACAGATGTACATGGAGAAATAAACAGTTCTTCTCTCCTTATTCATGGATTTGTTTCCAAACATTTTTTAGAATAACATGAATTCATATTTACTTCATTTAGACCATTAAGTTACAGTCTCATCAACACAAAGCCATTGACCGATGAAGAGTGCACTGCAGTTGAGGTTGGGATTGATCGAATCAAAAAGATCAGTAGGCAAATTGAAATTCTTTGCAACGGCAAAGCAAGTGTCTCTTTAGACTTGGTCACAAACTGGGACGTGGATTGGCGTGAGCGTGAATAACCCATCTGCTTATCTCAATTCAAAGAAGAAAAACGAAGAACATGTCAATTTTTCCATTTAGACTTTTTATAGATCATGTTAATTTTCAACTTAAGTTGTCAAAAGAACTAGACCGTCAAATCATAGTGATGAAAACATTAATGTTGCCTCCCAAGGTGATAACATGTCAAAATAAGAAAACATATAACAATAAGTCTAATCATATAATTGTTTTTTCTTTTTCTTTTTTTAATGTTGAATATTGTAATTGATACGTAATTAAAAAAAAAAAAAAAAAAAAAAAAGATGGACAATATTTGTTGCACATATTGTGCCCATTTACACACGACTCAAAATAACTGAAATCATAATTTTAAGTCACATTTTAAACTTAAAAACGTGACTTAAAATTACGTTTTCAATTATATTTTGGCAGAATGTAAATACACGCATATGTTCAACAAAACTTTCTCATATAAATTATGTAAAAGACATGTTATCATAGCTTACCACGTTAATGAGTTTTGAAAAATAAATTTTATCCACGTTAATGAGCGATGTTATCCTAGCTCAATAAACACTTACTGCCAAAAAATTGACTTTCAGCCACTGAGAAGATGTGAAGAAGAGCAAGCATCAAAACCAAGTTACGAATTATGGCTGTTGCGTTGGTAGACTTTGCCATGTTTTTTCATTTGCTTCTCTTTTTCAATTTCTAATAGAAACTTTGTTGTGGGTTTTGGTCTTCAAAGAAACTCCAATTTATAGTAGAAAATCTGTGAAAAGACCAACAGAGAGTAGCCAAAATACTAGTTGTCATTTGCGTTCTCTATGCAGCTGAATTCTTGGTTCTAACTTCTAAATATTAAGTTGTTGCCCTTCAAAAATTATATGGCGGATTGCACAAAACATTGGACAACAATGTTTTTCGTTTTCTTGTTTTTTCTGTTTTTATCCTTTTTTTATGGCCGTTAGCAATGATAGGGGACAGAACATGATAATCAATATGAAGGTAGAAAAAATCTTCTTTTACATAGGGCTAGGGGGAGTCGCTCTACACCCATTGAGTGAACCTCTAAATCGAGCCATCCTACATCAACAAAAGGTTGTTTTTTTGACAACCAAAAAATGGATGGAAGAAGACCTGAGTTGACTTCTTCCATTTAAATGTAATCATATTGGTACTCTATTCACTGGGTCCGAGTTGAGCCTACAAAAGCAGGAGATCCGGATGAGCCATAATTATGCGTTAAGCTCCATCAAGAACGCTAGTAAGTATGAGCTAAGATGTGAAGTTTTTTCCTAGACGCTTTCCGTTACTGGATTTGAACATGGGACCTTCATCTCTCAAACCCATAGGATTGAGCCAGGGGCGGCCCAACATTATTTGGGGCCTAAGGCAAAAAACTTATGCGGAGCTTTTAATATGTAAATATTAATTAAACAAAATTATTTAATACTAATCAAATTAAGGTTAATTTGATACATTAAATATATAATTTGATGAATAATACCAACTAAACTAATATTAATTTCATATAGAGAATTAAATATCATAGTTGAACTATAAATATTAATAAAAAGAAATAAAAATATATTATGATTAAAAAAAAAAAACTTTATTTTGGATATACAACGAAACATAGTTAAGTAAAGTTAAAATCTAATTTTTAATTTTATATCTTGTTTTTAAGAGAGGAGATAGATATTATTTGGTGTGTGGCTTTGTAGGATATTAGTTTACAAAAATTAAAGTCTCAAACTATTAAGGAGATTAATCTATAATTAATGATTTAACATATTTGCAATATATTTTTGCAACATCTTAGAGTTTCAATTGGATTAGGGTTCTATTGGTCTCGTACATTGAGAGTCTTTATAGAAATGAAAAGGAAAAATGCATTAAAAGCATTATAAAATGTTCACAATATGATGTGACATTGACTTTCATTGATAAAATTTATTAATCTAACTAATGAATGTTTAAATTACTTTTTTGTGATTAGTAACATAACAATTGATAAGCTAATAGTAAAATTTGTAGTATTCTTAACATCACTAAAAAAAAATGCACAACCTTTGAAAAATAAATATGATTTTATAAAAATTTGAGTATTTAACCATTGGAAATAAAGCCTTTTTACCTAAAGGGATTTTTTTTTTTTTTTTTTTTTTGGTGGGGCCTTAGTCCTAGGCCTAACTTGCCTACGCCTTGGGCCAGCCCTGGATTGAGCCCATGACTACTAGACCAAACACCCCCGGTACAATAAAAGGTAGTGCTACTATCAATTTGATCATCTATATATATGAGTTCCTTTTTAATCAAAAAAACATGACAATTTATTTGGTATTGAAGTGTGCTTGTTTCAAATTCAATGGTGTGATGTGTACATGAATACAAATCCTCTCTACACAAAATTTTTAAAGCTGTTTATTATTATAGATGATGCTACAGGAGTTACTGGACACTATCCTAATACTTGGGCTACACAAATTACAATATAGCAACTAGGGCATTTAAAATGTTGTCAGAATTAACAGCAATAATTATACTAATTATATGGACATTCCCATTTAAAAATAAAAACAAAAATTATGTGGACATTACTTTTGTTCAATTGGGGACTAGGCTACCCAGCCCTCACAAGTCAAATCCCAGCATAACCAACACACTAGACCAATATCCATATGCAGCCCATCAAAACAGAATGGTTCGGGATATCTTAGAGAATGATTCTTCATCACAAAAAAAATAAATAAAGATCCTACTAAAACGTTCAACAAATTGTTACATATCATATTGTCAAACATGAGAAGCAAACAAAATCTCTGAACAATCATCCATTATAAATTTATAGTCATATTATTGCACATATATATAACCAAAATAGCCAACAATTTTTCATTGAATATTAAATGATCGACAGCCCATTTTGTGCTGTGATGCTTGAAGATTTGCCTTAGGTCGAGTGCACAAGAGCATTAGACCCAAACTTTGCCCTTCCCTCAATGAATCATATACTTTCTTTCATTTGGTAAGCCCCAAGCAAAGCATCCAATCTGTGATGCAAATTCTGACTCTCTTGAGTTTCTTTCCCCAATCAGCTGGCTAGCTTTATGCCCAACAATTCAAGTACATCACTTTCTGAAGGGACTCTTCAGCCTCTTTTCTTCTATTGTCTTCATTGCTGCCCTGGACATGAAGTCCATCATTAGGTAAATTAATGGGGGAGAAATGTCTCTGCTTAACAGCATTAAGAGGTTGAAAGCCAGAATTCATCTGAGAACTATGGCCTGTGCTTCCTTCAATCACAGCTACGCTAGCTGCCATACAAGCTCTGCTCAAATAACTCATCCTAGTTTTGCTTCTCAATAAAGTTCCTTGCTTGTGTTGATGTTAATTGACTTATTTCTTTCTTAGGTACACTTCTATATATATATATATACAAAGCAATGAAGCACTATCAGTTGGCTGAGGGAGTGGTTTTGGGGAGTTGAAAATTTGATAGCAAAACCACTGGTGAGGACCATGGTTTCTGGTTTTACCATTGGCGGGGTTTTGTATTGTATGGATTTAATATGGGATAACGTACAGAGAAACTGTCTTGGCAATTTCTCACTAGTTTATCCTCATAAACATAACAAGACAAGTACAAAAAACGTTGTAGCTTTAGCACATAAACAAGACTTTTTCTTTGTTAAGTAAAGCAAAATGGCCAAGTTAGTTTAATGTTTCAATAACACTCCTCGGATCCAACCATATTCATAAATGCCCTCCATTCAAGCAAATTGTCGTGGCCTCTTCAAAATTTAGGTAAATATATCTATCGATTAATTCTATCAAACGGTCATGTAAAAGTAGGAACTTTGTACACTAGGCACGAGAATTTTTTTATAATACCCTCCCCGTCTTCACTTCTACCTTGATGGGATATTTCTCTTGGTATGTAGGGACTAGGGATGGCCATGGGTAGGGTATGGGTAGGGTATACCCACACCCAACCCAATTAATTTATCCATGGATATCCAATTACCTTACCCAATTAGTATCCATACCCAATTGTTACCCAGTTTGTTTATCCATGGATATCCATACCCTACCCAAACCCAATTTTTATAAAATCACCAAATATGCTCAAAAATCACTAAAAAGACCAAAATATTCTCAAAATCTCTAAAATGAGGAAAATACCCATGAAACCTCTAAAATGGCCAAAATACTCCTGATTCTCTAAAATCACCAATTATGCTCAAAAACCACTAAAATGGCCAAAATATCTCAAAATCTCTAAAATGAGCAAAATACCCATTAAATCTCTAAAATGACCAATATACCCCCAAAATTACCAAATATGCTCAAAAACCACTTAAAATTACCAAAATACCCCCTAAATCTAAAAAAATGACAAAATACCCCCGAAACCTAAAAAATGACTAAATACCCACGAAACCTAAAAATGTCCAAAATACCCCCGAAACCCAAAAATTATCAAAAATACCCCCTAAACCTAAAAAATGACCGAAATACCCCCGAAACCTAAAATTTGACTGAAATACCCCAGAAACTTAAAAATTACCAAAATACCCCCGAAACCTAAAAAATGACCGAAATAACTCCTAAACCTAAAAAATGACTGAAATATCCCCGAAACCTAAAAACTTACTAAAACACCGCTGAAACTTGAAAATTACCAAAATACCCTTGAAACCTAAAAATTGACCGAAATACTCCGTAAACCTGAAAAATGACCAAAATACCCCCGAAATCTATAAAATGACAAAAATGCCCCTAAAACCTATAAAATGTCTAAAATACCCTCAAACCTATAAAATGACCAAAATAAGCCCTAAACTTGTAAAATGACCAAATATGCCCAAAACCTCTAAAATGACCAAAAATAACCCCAAACCTCTAAAATTACCAAAAATACCCCGAAACCTATAAATCGACCAAAATAGCCCTAAACCTCTAAAACAACCAAATACCCCCAGAAAATATCTAAAATGACCAAAACACCCTTGAAAACTTTAAAGTGACTAAAGTACCCCTTAACCTATAAATGACCAAAATACATTTGTAACCTTTTAAATTACGAAAATAGAGGTTTGGGGTATTTTGGATGTTTCAAGGGTATTTTTGTCAAGATTAAAGGTTTTAAGAATATTTCAGTCATTTTTTAGGTTTTGAGGGAATTATGGTAATTTTTTTTGGTTTCGGGGTTATTTTGGTCATTTTTTTAGATTCTAAGGGCATTTCAGTAATTTTTTAGATTACGGGGGAATTTTTTTTCATTTTTTAGGTTTTAGGGGTATTTCGGTAATTTTTATATTTTGGGGCTATTTTGTTAATTTTATAGATTTCGGAGGTATTTTGGTAATTTCAAGGTTTCAGGGGTAATTTTTTATGTTTCAGGGGTATTTTGGTCATTTTTTAGGTTTTGGGGGTATTTTGGTTATTCTTTAAGCTTTGGGGGTATTTCAGTTATTTTTTAGGTTTTGGGATCTTTTGGTCATTTTTTAGGTTTCGAAGTTATTTCAGTCATTTTTTAGGGTTGGGTGTATTTTTATCATCTTATAGGTTTTAGGGGCATTTTTGTCATTTTATAGGTTTCGGGGTATTTTGGTAATTTTATAGGTCTCAAGAGTATTTCGGTCATTTTTTAGATTTAGGGGGGTATTTCAGTAATTTTTTTTATGTTTCGAGGGTATTTGGTCATTTTTTAGGTTTTGAGGGTATTTTGGTAATTTTTAGGTTTCGGGGGGTATTTTGGTCATTTTTTAGGTTTCAGTGGCCTTTCAGTCATTTTTTAGGTTTAGGGGTTATTTTGGTAATTTTTAGTTTCGGGGGTATTTTGGTCATTTTTAGGTTTCGTGGGTGTTTCAATCATTTTTTTTAATGTTTCGGGGGTTTTTTGCTAATTTTTAAGTTTCGGAGGTATTTCGGTCATTTTTTAGGTTTAGAGAGTATTTCGGTAATTTTTTATATTTTGAGGGTATTTCGGTCATTTTTTAGGTTTAGAGGGTATTTTGGTAATTTTTAGGTTTCAGTGGTCTTTTGGTCATTTTTTAGGTTTATGGGATATTTTGGTAATTTTTAGTTTTCGGGGGTATTTTGGTCATATTTTAGGTTTTGGGGGTGTTTCGGTCATTTTTTTTATGTTTCGGGGATATTTTGGTCATTTTTTAGGTTTGGAGTGCATTTCGGCAATTTTAGAGGATTTTATGAATAATTTGGTCATTTTCAAGTTTTAGGGGCAATTTGGTAATTTTGATTATTGGTTAATTGGGTGGGTTGAGGTTTACCCATAATAATTTGGTTGAGTTTGGTTTGAGTTAGATCTAATTAGTTAAATGGGTAATAATGGGTAAATGGATAATATCCAAACCCTACCCAAAATATTTGGATAATATCCAAACCCTACCCAATTACCTTCTACCCATTAAGAACTGGGTATTACCTAGAATAATTGGATCGGGTAGGGTTGGATATCCATTACCTAATGGGTATGGCCATCCCTAGTAGGGACCCCTCATGTTAAGCGGCAAATAGATAGAGTTTTGGTTAGTTAAATTATATATACATGAACACATCCATTTATTGTCACATCATATATAAATCAAAATAGAGCTGTAAAAATGAAAGGTTCATGGTGCTTTCCAGCCAAAAAGAGAGAGAGAGAGAGAGGCTTGTTGTGGTGCCCACAAGGACCACAACAAAAAGAGAAGGTAATGCAATAACCATTACTAACAACAATGATCATAGGTAGCGGCTAACAAGAGCTTATCTTGGCACAAGTTCATTTATACGCCCATCGTTGCCAGTTGGGGCGCCAATAGGTTTCAATGTAGGCCTGTCCTATTGTCTCATCATTGCCGGGTTGTCCCAATGAACTTGTCCTACTACAGTTAACATGAGCTGGTTGAGAAGACCTTCAATTGGTCCCCCGTTTGAATTGTTTACCCCTCTATCACTCGCTCAAATCAATCATCATTTATATAATCAGTTTGCATGCTGAAGGCAACGTGGTTTATGATTAAGATGAATTGACCACTTGTGTAGCAGATGAAAGATGAAAGTATCTCATGCATTCGGTATATGCAACCTCCTCACAGCACGAGTCCCACCTAACTGTAGAGCCCATATGCTATGAGAGAGAAAATACATATCGGATATACATGTAAATTATTGGCACAACAAGGGTTAATGAATTTTCTCCATCCCATTCTTAATATATAACCATGAACAACAGCACAAAATTGACTACTAGATCATCGCTCAAAAAAGAGAAGAAAAATAAGAGTAAAAGATACAGAGCAGAGGGAAGTCATATCTGTTACATAATATTGGTAACAAGAATAACAGATTCGAGTATTCGACTAGTAACAGGAACAGACTTCTTTGTCAACCACAATTGTGGGAATTTGCAACATTAGTACCCTTCAAGAAGTAAATACTTCACTATTCTATTTATTGCAAAAGATTACCCATGATGATATGCCGTCTCAGAAATGTGTGCAGTGTTGTTTAATAAAATATATGGGATAAGGCACCGCAAATAACCAAGAAGGCCATGCTAAGTTGTTAACATCATCAAAATAATTGTTAATCCATAACAGAGCTACTAAACATGCAGTGAACAATTTACTGGAACACATCAAGAAAGACCATTTTATTCCTTGAGGAGAACAAAACAAAAATCACATTATCTACAGGCAGTAGTGTCTAGCTGATCATTAATAAGTCACTCCAAGTATAGGAGATTCACACCTGTCTTTTTTCACCAAAAGATGTCTAAAATTTTTCTAATCAATTCTATAAATAAAACATCTTTCTCATTACATAAAATCTTTGGTAGGGTTGAAATGATACTTAACAGAAGATTATACAATTTTCCACCATATCGAAGTAATTACTTGGAAGAACTGCAAGCACCACTCTATACAGAGACTTCCCCTTCAACCTGCTGTCGAGCAAGGTATCTTTCCCTTCGCTCTTTCTGAGACAAAAATAGCATAAAAATAAATGAAGTCCACCGTATAAGTAAAAGTTTACAAGAAAATCTTCAAAAAATGTTATGAGACAGGAAACTCACCCATTCATCTATGACAAGACCTTCCCCAATAATTCTTGGACCTGCCTCTTCTGGAGGCTTTTTGCGATTCTCAACTGCAGCATCAGCATCAGCCAACTGGCGCTTCAATTTTTCCATGGCCTTAAAGAAAACAAAAAAATTAAACTTCATAACAGGAATGCTCTACATATGTATTTTATGCATGTTAATAGTAAATACACTGCAGATGCAGAAGCAACCATACTGAAATTTAAAATTAATGACAATAGTACTTACAGGGCTTGAACGCTCTGGATCTAGAAAGACAACCCGCAATATCTGCTCTACTGCTACTTGATCCTTCTGCTCATCAAACTGAAGAAAAAGAAAGGGCAGACGGGAAATACAACAACAAAGATTAGATCACCAAGAACAGTTAAGAAAAATGTTTTTGTGCAGTACAACAATTATTACAGAGGCAATGAGTAAGGAATAGAACATGCAGGAAAAGTAATCATCCAATAGAGGTGGCGAGCAACTCAGAATTTGATTAAGACTGAATAATAAAATGGTTCAAAGCCCTATCAAGAGGTACATCATGATTACACAGAGCAATTCTATTTGGAGCTGCAGGTTGATCTGCAATAAACTTATAAAACATATTTTAGTAACTACAGCATTTCACAATTCATTGGTACAAGGACATCCTCAAGGCCCTAGCCAAAAGAAGAAGAAGACATCTGATCTACTAGGAAGACTAATAGCATTCAGTTTTCTAATTGCTCAAACATCCCATTAGAATCTGAAAGAAATTTAATAAAAAAGCTTGTATATATACTGTCCTTCAGTACCTATCAATCTAATGATAGTTTGCACTTAAGCGTGTTCACGGGTAGGGTTTGGTTGGGTTGAAGATCAACCCACCACCTAACTTGATCGCATTGGGTTTGAAAGTTGCAATCGACACTGTTGGAAAAGGATCGGGTTAACCAAACTTCCTTTTTGAGTTGCTGGTCAGAAACAGTCAGTCCCATCAGCTTGCCTCATCAACGACAACAGCAAGAGTAAAACAGTGTCGAGGGCGAGTGGATTGAAATGAAGAGGTGAGCAAGGAGGGAGGGACAGTGAGAATCAAGAAGGGGGGTGAGGCATGGTGGACGAGGATGGTGAGGGACAGCAATAGGACTTGAGAGATGGGATTCAGAAAGTTTGGGCTAATCAAATTGAAAGGAGTCGGCCCAAAAACCAACAGGAACAAGTTGGGTTTGGGGTTAGCGAGTTACAGAACCCAATTCTGACCAAGTTAATCTGCAAAACAGACCAAAATGGGCTGGGTCGGATCAGATCAGTAAGTTTTTTTTGGGTGGATCAGGTTTTTGAACAGCTCTAATTATACTTATGCCACCAACAGAAAGAAATTATGAATGCAACAATTTAGGATAATTTTACCCAATCATGGTCTGGCCACCAAGAATATACACGTTCATGTCCATAATGAATATGTTCATCAAATTCACATGATAATATAATAGCTATTCAGAAAGTGAAACCCACCAGCTCAGGTATGTAATCTGTTACTCCTTTGACCTTAAGGCTCATTATTTTAAACTTAAGCTTGCTCTTTTCTGGTTTTTCATTGTTTTCTGGCTGCTCCACGAACTTGAACACTGGCATATATATCCAAATCAAAAGGATAAACTTGGAAATATATTCAACAAACAGACAGATGACCAAATTGTTATATCATCTTCCTGAAGGCTCAATATCATTAAAATGAAAGAAATGCATGAGAGGTAAAGTGGTTATTACCAGTAGCTATGATACTCTCACCAGGAGAAAGAATAGCCCCAGGAGGACGCATGAAACAGCTTTTTGGTGCAGTTGTTTGGAACTAAAGCAAGGAAAAATAAAAATAAAAACTCATTAGAAATTTAAAAGGTTTGCTCAAGCACTCCTTATAATGACACAATCAACTAAAATATGCTATTATGGGAAATAGTCTTGTACAGAGACCGTGAATGTCTATGACATTCTCCTAATTTCAACGCATAATCTAAGAGCCTATAATCCATCACAGGTAAAAACCACAAAAACATAAACATAAGGAGAAAACGAAATTTCCTTACCTTAAAGGCTACATTGGACTTGCTTGTGTTTTTAATCCTAACAGCACTCCTTACCTGTTTGCCAGGTTCATCTTCAAAAGAAATTATTTCCAACAAAAAAAAAAAAAAAAAAAATCATCAGGCAAGAATAAGTGAATCCAGCGAGCAGGTACTATTATCAGAACATGATTCATCACACAAACATTTCAGTGTAAGGTCCCAACACATTTGATCTTGCATTATCAAAATTGTTGGAGTACATCAAGCAGTAATCATAAGAGCGAGTGGTTGATATAGCATAGGTTGACGTGCATTGGCTTAATGTACTGTCATAACATGTTATTATATCAAACCCCACCTCCTTAACGTGTTATTACTTCATGCCAAGGCAGGGTCTTCCACAGACGGGTCGGCCCCTACCCTTAAAACTCACTCAATTATTAAATTGACCTGGATTCAAAACCATGGCATCTGCTCCATAATATTAGCTCTTTACTATGAACCCAAGACACCCAAACAGCCTAATTTTATGCATACAACGCCATTCGAAACTAGTTCCCTAATTAAATGACAAAAACTTTACCAATTAAGCTAACTGCAACCCACCTAGCTTTACAGTTAATTCTCCCTACATTGTATTTGTACTTCACATAACCCAATTAGATTCAAGATTTCTATGCCACTTCTTCTTAATTATCAATTGAAGAGAAAAAGATTCTATAATTAGTAAAAAAAAAATGCCACGTTAGATTGAACAACAACCAGGTATAACAACACAATAACTTTCTTACCAAAATTATCTTGCTATTTTTGCGGTCAATTTTTATAGTCAATACTCACTAGCTTTTTTTTTTTTTTTTTCTTTTTTTCCTTTTCTTGGTCAAACAAAAATCACCAAAGCCAAAATAGATCAAGATCAAATCAAACGATTAATAATTAGATCGAACAAATATAAACAAAAAAGAAAAAAAAGAAAAAAGAAAAAAAACGTACAGGGAAAGTAGAGCTTATTAGAAGGATCGAGCTTGAGTCGACGCCGAGCCGGAAGAAGCGACCTGGCAACCGAAGAAACCGAGTTCGAACCGTGTGGGTTGGATCCTTCAACCTGAAGATGATGGTTATTATTACTGATGTTACTCATGTTAATAATATTACTGTTGTTACTATGTGAAACGGTGCTATGATTAGCACTGTAATTGCTATTCGTATGATGCGGAGGAGCGTTGTGAGACGAAGAAGAAGAAGACGGCGTCGTATTGGAGTGACGGAAAGGTAGCTTGAAGAAGTTCCAGACTTTTCCGTCTGATGGAGATTTCTGCTGCTGCTGCTGCTCTTCTGCTATGGCCATGTAGTAGTGGTTTTGGGTTTTCTAGAGCATGAGGAGGGGGAAAACGGTGCCGTTTTTGTTTGATTGACTGACTAACTGACTAGGTCGCAGTCAGAAATTGGAATTGTAAGAAATGGAAGTTTCGGTGTTTTTGCAGAGAGGTGAGAGTCGGATTCAAGAGGAGAGGATTTAAGCGTATTTAAGTGATGAGGTTTGAAGTCCGCGTGGTTTGTGTGATTGTGCTTTCTTGCTGTTCGCTTTTTGGCAGTATTTGATTGGGTGGACCCGATGTGGGGTTATGAAACGACGACGTCTGGTTTGTGGTGGGTTGAAGGAATCAAAAACTGTTGGTGGTGTTTTCCGCAAGTAGGTGGTATTAAAGACGAGTCGTTGACGTGAGGTGTTGACTTGGGATAATTGGATTTTTGTCCTTTTTTTTTTTTCTTTCCTAAATCCCTATTTGGGGATGAAGTATTTGAATCTCTATGTTTTTGTTGGATTAGGAAAAAAAAAAAGGAGAAGAAGAAGAAGATCATTCATCTTTCTCAATTTAAACAAACCATAAAAATTGTCAATTTTTTGTTTGCATTGAGAGAAAGGAGAAAGTAGACTCACTAAAGTGGAGTTGACCAACTCTACTCTACTCAATAGATATGTTAAATTTGAGTTAATTCTACTTTACTTTTCTTCAATTTCTCTCTCTTTTTCCCAGTCTAAACGGATGATAAAAGTTGTCAATATTTGTTTGGATTGAGAGAAAAAGAGAGAAGGAGAGTAAAAGGGGAATAGAAGGAAGTAGAGATCAACTCTACCCTACCATGTCTACTCTCCATCTCTCTCCCTTAATCCAAATAGACTCGCAAACTTTAAAACTCTTAATTTGGAAAATATAAATAAAAATTTAAAAGTTGTTTTTATTTAGTTTTAAACTTATTATATTTTCATTTTTTTTAATTTTTTAGAATAAAATAATTTAGTAATCAGTATATTTTATAGATGGGTGATAATAGATTTTATAATTAAAAGTGTGTTTTTGACCATTTAAGAATGAGTGATTTGAGAGAATTTAAAACTTTTGTCATATATATAGTTCAATAATTGAGGGTTGGGTTAATGATTGACCCCATATTTGAATTTGAGAGACAACAAATGTAATTTATTGGGCGAATAAAAAATAAGAGCAGTTCAAATCAAAGGTGGGGTTTTTTTTTAATTTTTTTTTTATGGTAGGAATTGTAGTGTTAGTTTACCTACGCGTTTTCAAGTCATTGATTAAGAACTGGATTGAATGTGAACAGAAGAAAGTAGTGCAAAGGTCACTACAACTCAACGAAGAGGCTTCACCATTTAATTTCCAAGCTGATGCAAAATATGAGGCATACTACACCAATTTCACTAATGGCAATCAATCACGGCTAAATTAGAGGTGAGATTTGTGAATAATGTGCAAAATTGATGATATATTAATTGAAAGAATACCAAATCATTGTTTATGTCCAAAATTAGAGGCTATTAGAGAGCAGGTGCAAGACCAAACAGGGGCCCAAGGCATCCACTAAAGTGTCACTAGAAATCAATTTTGAAATTTTGAAAGTGGGTGTGGTGAAAATTGGTGGACTCAATGCTTTCACTAGCCATTGGGGGAACAAGAATGTATATATCTCATTAATAAATATTTGCTGTGGGAAAGACTGTTTCAACTTTCAAGGGCATGTTTACCAGCATCCACACACAACAGAAGATTGGGCCTTCTTGCTCCTTCACTATAGCCTCTTTCTATCGGTGTGTCTCCTAGAAAGGAAAAATAATAATAATTATTATATATATAAATATATATATATATATATATATTTATATCTTTTAAGACCATTCCATGATTTGGGTCACTTACAAAGTTATCTAGGTTTTTTCTAAAAGTGTGTTAAACCATACTTATACCTAGAAAAAGTGAGAAAAGTGGGAAAAATTGTAGTTTTAAAAAGTTGTAAATAAAAGCTAAAAACTAAGAGTTGAACTTATAAGTTGAAGCCAAACAAACAAACAAACAAACACATACTCGTGAGGACTTACTCGTTGTATAAAGTAAGAAAGTATATTTGAAGCCTGTTCTATGGAGCGGATCACTTACAAATATATAAATTATGCGAGACTCACATACTCATAAGAAAATATAATTTTCGCTTGATAGTAGTCAAGCCAATATTTTTTTGTTGTTGCAATAGTCATTTCTTTTGCAAAAATATGAGCCTTTAACATTTATGGTTTTTTTTTTTTTTAAATTACTAATTGTTACAATAAATGGGTAGATAGATTTGAATCACAATTCTCATTATAAATGAGACCAATCAATGCCATTAAATTACAAGGGTTTTGACACACTTATACTCACTTTTTTTTAGAAGACACTTATACTCACTTGAAGAGACTAATTGGAGCAAGAAACTTGGAAGCAACATCATCATTTATTTGACACAAGTGAAACCCTCCTTCTAGAATTTCATGAATTCTTTATATTTATCAACCACTATCTTTGCTTGATTAGTTCATTATAATAGTTTGTCTCAATACCCAAAAGGGCCAAAACTTGATTTGAATAAGTTGGGTGATGTACTTGTTGTCGTTGAAATCCAATGCTATGTAATAATTTAGTATATAAGAAATTAAGTAGTTTTGTTTGGTACAACTTATTTTTATTGGCTTATTGTACTTTAAAATAAGTTGGATAAAAGTACAATTGCACTAAAAAAATATATAAAGTTTTAAAAATTGTTCATTTTCTTTCTAGATGAACAAAAACAAAACAAAACCAAATAAAAACTCAAATCGTTAATATTAATTTAAAACTAATTGCAGTTTTTTTTTATATAATAAAGATGACAATTATGTAACTATCCCTTACGTTTGGACGGAGTGGAATGGGAGTTAAGAGATGAGAAGGTGACTGAAATTTACTAAATTTTTGTATATTCTAACCTTTTTTTTTTTTTAATAACAACATTCCCTCGGACATGAAACTCAAGATTTTATATAAATTAATTAAACTAATTGAAGTATGGCAAGATTACCATGAGATATTTCCTTAAATTTATTATGCAAATAACATTTTCTAATTAACTTTTTTTCCCTTTAAGTATTTAATATTTAATACTAATCCATTAAAATAGTAGTTAATACTTGTTTATTCCACCATATTTATACACTAAGCATTATCACGAAAACATGCATTATATGCCATTTTTCCCTTCTTTTTTTTTTTCTTTTTTCTTTTTTTTTTTGAAAAACTAGACTTTGCATTTCATTCAACTAGGCCATGAAAATCAGCCTGTAAAACAAAGATAA
Organism: Quercus robur; assembly: GCF_932294415.1. Classification (NCBI taxonomy): domain Eukaryota; kingdom Viridiplantae; phylum Streptophyta; class Magnoliopsida; order Fagales; family Fagaceae; genus Quercus; species Quercus robur. The sequence goes on along the minus strand of NC_065538.1, from coordinate 82,554,153 downwards.
TATCTAGTGGTACATCTTCCATCTAAACCTTTTTTTTTTTTTTTTTGAGAATGAATCTTCCATCTAAACCTGATTGTGAGAAATGTCATTTTCCCAATGTGAAACATCTCAAAATGAATAATAACTAGTCAAGCCATTTTTAAGTAAAGGAAGCTATGGTTATGCCCAAGTAAAATCTTGCACACGGACTGATATCCTTCCCTACCCTTTTCAAATGGGGGAAAAGTATATTGATTAGTGGCTTTGAATCGAACCAATACTTACAGTGTACACTTAATTCAAAGTATTTCATGAAAGATCAAGACCATTTTTAACTCATAGAAAATAAAAGGCTCAAAATTGCAACTCAGAATCATCCCATTGAAGTACTGCGGAATCCAGATTTTGCTCTCTTTTCAGCTTATCCTTCAAAAACCAATCACATACTCTCCCAGCATTCAGTTCCTCAATTGGGCATCCTTCTTGCTCCGAAATCACTCTTAGTAAGTTCAGTGACGATATCTGCATAGAACAAGCATTTTAAATCTAAATATCATAAAGTCAAGTACAAGGAGGGGTTTTCATGTTTAAGTGATAGTTTTGCAGTAATGATATTTTTTATGGTGTCTCATACTTATGATTCAAATCCTACCATTTAGCAAGGAAAGTTTGGTAAAATATGACCATTTAGCAAGTGACACTATCCTGCATTTCTCCGTATAGATTTACAAACAGGATAAAGAGCCTAAACGTTTGCCAACCGTATTATATTTCCGAAACACTCGTTAAGTAAAGAATAAAAATTCAATTATGTGATTGTATTAATCAATGAGCCTTATGCCATGGTTGAGTTTAATTATCTTTGGGGGAAGATAATATCTTTTATTCTACATTGGCCAATGTAAAGATATAATTAAATTTTATTAGACAACCTAAAGTCACTAAATACAACACCTAATAAACTGTATTTAAATTTCACCTCAAAGTACTATTCAAACATACTTTGTCAACAATATTTTCTTTTAAAACCTTAACTTTTATCTAAATACAACTACACATTTACGAACTTTCAACAAAAAAACTGCATAAAAAATTTGCATTCGTATTGTGTAGAGGGGGAGATTGTACTGTTAAACGGCAAAGGAAGCGTTCGTGAGTGCTCAAGCCAGAAATTTCCACCAACCCAGCTTCCTCAAGGCTCAAGAAAGTTCGCCTTTCAGTCTTCTTTTCTCCTTCTTGTCCGCTACATCTTGTCACCGCAAGTTTTCTTCTGTCATCAGCCACTACCTTATTGCTGGGTGCGAACTTGGTTTGTGCTATTGTTCGTTTTTGGAGCTTGGAAGGGTTGGGTAGCAATGGTGAGTTATAGAAGCCCTTACATGGTCTCAGGAGAATCATACTTTGCACTTAAAAGCAAAACTGTCTTGGTTTTTTGGAGCTAATGATTATGTAGAGGAAAGAAGAAGATGAGGAAGAGAAAGGCTTATCGGCTTTGTTTGATTGCTAGTTACCATTATGTGGTGGAGATGGGTGTGTAAATATCATATATTTGGAACACATCCAATTTTATGATTGGACCAAGTGGGTCCTTGGGAATGCACTGTCAGGTAGATTGGGGGCTAATTTCAATCCTAATGTGAGTTACGTCTGGCATATAAGATTTATGTGAAATTGACATGTGAGTTACGTCCGATGTATAAGACTTATGTAAGATTGATATGTAGCTCCTACAGCTAAGGCTCACATGTCAGTCTCACATAAATTGTATACACTGGACATATACAAGATTTTTTTCATTTGGCAGAGAATAGAGATTGGTCTTTGGTCGTGCTTATGCATAGCAATTAATCCCAAATTATATGGCAATTTTCCTTATGTGAAGATTAATATCGGATATGGGAATCAAATGAGGAGGAACAAAAGGAAAGTTATTATGTATGGTAGTGTTTATATTTATTATTTATTTTTGGTTAAAAGGAATATAAATGGTTAGGCTTAGGAGGGATGTATCATGCAGGATAGTCAATATGTTTCTAAAAGCTAAGGGTATGTTTGGTAACGGTTTTTTCCCATTATTTTCTATTTCCAAAAATAATTTTCTATTTTTGAGACTAAAAAACTTGTTTGACAACCCAAAATAGACAGAAAACAAAAACTATTCTCAAAACTCAATTTGTGAAGGAAACTAAAAACATGCAAAAGGTTGTTTTCAATTTCTAATTTTCAAAAGTCAATGAAAACATGCATTTAATTTAATGAATATGTCACATTTAATGAGTTAACATTAGAGTTCAAATCTTAGTAACAGCATATTTTAGTATTTTCAATTTTTTTCTTCAAAAAAACTTTTTTTTTTTTAATTTCAACTAACCAAACATATTTTTGATTTAAAAAATACAAAAAAATTGTTTTTTCTTTATATTCCCAAAAACAAGTTTTTGAAAATAGAAAACAAAAACTGTTACCAAACATAACCTAACCAATTCTGATCAAAGCCAACCATGTTTTTGATGATCAAAATTACACTTGAGGACCACATCAATTTCCACCATGTTTTTTTTTTTTTTTTTAACTTGTTCACTCTTCCAAGTTTCAGCACAATTGGTTTATTTGCATGGCGGTCAAAAACAAAACATGGTTTTTTTTTTTTGGAGAGATACTATTTCACAATTTTCACCAATCAAATTACAGGTATCTACTATATTCATACCAAACAATTTTTTCACAAAGTGATAACAATAGAAGATATAACTTGAATTTACTAGCCAATACGACTAGTACGATATTGACCAGCTTGCTTGAATTTGTGTAAGCTTTGGTCTAAATCTAAACTGCAATATATGTCATACAACTTTGTGGAACATCAACAGGTTTCTCTTATGAAACAATGTACTAGGGGGTGAAATTCTCATTTGTTCATGAATGAGTTGTAAGAGCATACAAATTGTTTGAGGGTTTTTTTTTTTTTTTTTTTTTTTTTTTTTCTTATGATAATTTTTTTTTTATAAAATTATGTTTTTAAATTAGAGTGAATGTCTATGTTAGAGATATGTTAGCCTAATGTAATAGACCTAAGCCCAATCCTTCTTGTTTAGGGTTTAGCCTACAATATATATCCATGTTATGATTCATTATAACACAAGTTGTACTACACTCTTATATAATAAATGTTGATACCATATTTTGTCTGCCCTCGATTTGCGTGCCGGACCCTGAAAAATCCAGAAATATTATTTTCTCTCCATGGAGCCACGAGAACATCCAAAATGACATGGTCCAACCCATTCGAACACCAGAGCACGCAAAGTGTCTTTTTAGCTAAAATGACCAAAATACCCCCGATCAACCTTGGGTTGACCGAAGGTTAAACGAGGCCAAAATCCTCACAAAACAACACTTTTCATAATTTTTCATCAAACCCGAGCTTCTCGGAGATTTTTGGCCACTTTAACCAAGTTTGACCCGAAGTTGAATCCGAGTGGACCCAAAAACCTTAATTTTGATTCGGTTGTTAGAACAAGTTAAAGCCAACGCCATTGTGAAAATTATCAAATTCTCTTTCCAACGACTATTCATGGGTCGAAATTAGAGTTAGAACGGCCGAGATATTGCAAAAACCGGGATAATGCACCAATCGATGCGCCAATAAATTCCGAGAGCCATTACTTTTGATCCGACCGTTGGATTTTCAAGTTCCATACCTTTTTAGAAACAAGAAGTCAAGATCTTTCTAGGAGTATCAAGATCAACTAATCTGTGGCCATTTGAAGGCGGTGGCCTTGTAAAGCGTGACGGGGCTACAAAAGGCCCCAAGCACCTCCAAACCAAAAGAAAAGAAGGGACTTCTTGGCTACCTGCTCTCTGCCTAGACGTCTTCTTCACATTTTTCCTCTCTTCCAAACACACAAAAACACATCAAAAACCTCTTGATTCTTCTCTTCACCAAAAACACACGGTGTTGTCCTTATGCCCAATCTTCTTTTCCTTGGTTCTACACTTTAGGATTTGGAGTTTAGGGGTGTGAATGTAGCTTTTAGCTACTATCCACACCTCTAACTTTCTAGATCTTGTTCTAGTATTTACCTTACTCTTTTTGCTTGAATAACATGATTTATTGTTTTCTTTAGCATGTTTCTTGCTTTATTTGTGCTTCTAGCTTAAATCTCCTTCCTTTTTATGCTTTATACCATGTTTCATGCTTAAATCTACATCCTTACATGCTTATATGTTTAGATCTACATGCTTTATGCTTTATACCATGTTTTCCTATGCTTTGTTCCTCTTTTTGTTCTAGGTTGATGTTGGGGTTACATTCTCACATGCTTATATGACGTTGTCGGCTATGCCTTGCTTGGATCTATGTGTCTATGTGTTTATTTCCATGCTATATGGTTAGATCCTTGTCTTTACATGCTTATATGCCTGGATCCATGTTCTTCCATGTCTATGTGCTAGGCTTCTACATGTTTACATGCATGTTTCTATGCCCATATGTCTAGATCTATGTTTTCACATGCCTATGTGCTTGAATCTATGTTCTCTACATGCTTTATGCTATCTTTCATGTGCTTGTGTGCTCCATGCCATGTTTATGTGCCTAGACCTAGGCTATGTTTGTCATGTCATGTGCTATTGTATCCCTTTTGTCGCTTTTGTGTTTCTTTCTTATGTTTTGGCCTATTTGCATGTCTATGCTTGCTTGCTTCTATGCTTTATACTTGTGTTAGCCTCTCTTGTTCTAGGCTTTGCCACGCTTGACGCCTTTAGCGGGTTTATGGTTGTGTAGTTACATTCGACGCCCATGAGGTCTTGTTTGGATGTAATAATTCGGGATGCATCGCTATGGTGCCGATTGCTTCGTGCATACATTTCCCCTTTTCCATTCCATGCAATGATATGCTTACCATACTTGTTTATGCCACCTGTTGGCCTTCTATGCATCTTTACATTCTTGCTTACATGTCCATGCATGAGTCTTGCTTGCTAGTGTGCCGTCCATGCTTCAACACAATGAAATTATGGACATTCAATCCAAACCTACATTTTTCCCTCGCAGACACCACCTTTTGTTTGCTTTCTTGCTCCTTTGCCTTCTCACTTCTTCACTTACTTTCTTGTTTCTTTGCTTGCCATGTCTATCTTGCTTATTTGCTTTATACTTCCTTCATATGCTCTTTGCATCTTTTCTTTCCATTGCTTGTTTGCCGATTCTTGTCTTTGCCTTAACATGTACACATATGGAGCGAGGACGCATGGAGCTAGGGCACGGTCTTCCAAGCATAAGCAAAAAGGGCGTGGATGCAAGCATGTCGATATAAGCCAAGCGGCAATGTTCAGTAGTTTTAGGCCTCTCTCATTTGGTTATGTACTCTTTTAAATCCTCTTCCTTCCTCCCCCCTTTCTCTCTTAGATGGGTTGTATTAGGTGTATCATGTCATGTACCATTCGTCCTCATCTCTAGAGTATGGCGATACCTGTTTACTTTCTTGCACCTATATTTTGGGTCATGCTCTAGGAATGTAGGCATTTACTTTCTTACTCTGTGTGCTTGCATTGTGCATGATGTATATATATATATATATATATATATACCTACTCGTCCCTTCTGGTCTTCCAAGCACAAGCAAAAAGGGCATGGATGCAAGCATGTTGATATAAGCCAAGCAGCAATGTTCAGTAGTTTTAGGCCTCTCTCATTTGGTTATGTACTCTTTTAAATTCTCTTCCTTCCTCCCTCCTTTCTCTCTTAGATGGGTTGTATTAGGTATATCATGTCATGTACCATTCGTCCTCATCTCTAGAGTATGGTGATACCTGGTTACTTTCCTACACCTATATTTTGGGTCATGCTCTACAGATGTAGGCATTTACTTTCTTGCTCTGTGTGCTTGCACTATGCGTGATGTATATATATATACCTGCTTGCCCCTTCTGGTGTGATTGTCACAGTCCATGTCACTTAAGGCAAAGCGATGCCTAATTTTCGCCGCAAAAGTAAGGTGACATGTCGCTGGATTTTCGCCGTGGAATTCTGATATTTTGCCAGAATGCCTTAGGAAAGCATGGATTGGGACCAAACCCATTCAAAAGCCAAACCTCAAAGCCCCCATGTATGCAAAACCCCAAAAGTCAATGCCAAAATTATGTTTTTACTGCCAATCTCCGAAAATTAAGGTTTTATCAAAACAAAATACTGTCCTTGAACAGGCGTTGTGGGGTGCCTAACGCCTTCCCCACATGTAACCAAACTTCTAGACTCAAAAATCAAGATTTTTTGCCATCCACATTAGATTAGGAAAAATGTCATTTTTCTTAGCCTAAGATTAGTAATAAAATCAACTAGAAACAGGTAACCAATCACACCTTAGAAAAACCCATTGATTGGTAGCAACTTCACTTACCTTTAGTAATTCCCTTAAAATTTGGCCAATAGTCCTGTCACACTTCCAAAGGTAGATCTACCTTTCTCCATCGAGAGAGAGAGAGCACCCGAAACTTTGCGAAAACCCATCACACGCCAACATCGAGAAGGCCCTCCAACAAGCCCCATGCGCGCGGGAGCATTGCCACGACAAGTGGTCAAACGAAGGCCCGACGGTTCTCCGTTTCGAGGCCGTGCGTCGACAATAAAGTTGTAATCCTTAAGGGTTTCCTCCGTGGACGTAGGCCGTAAGGCTGAACCACGTAATCTTTGCATTCTTGTGTTTCTATTTTATGCTTCACTCTTCCGCATCTGTTCAAGCATATTCAACATGAAATATATATCATAGCTAATATTTAACTGTCTACAAGATAAATTATACTAAACACTCTTAAGATTTGAGCAAACATCTTATGTGAGATGGCTTAAAATAATTGTTGGCGAATGGACAAGTGGACATGTTGGACACCTTGTCATCTTGATCTTGTTCAGTATGATAATAAACCTTATTGTAATGACTACGTAAAGCGAGCATATTTCAACAAAGGGAAAAAGAGATCTTTACTTGGACCAAACACAATATTAAACAAAACGAAGAAGAAGAGCTAGCTCTGAATCAACAAAGCTTGTATGTTCATGTATTTGATTAAAAATATATACAAAAGCCATATATACAAATTTTAGAAGCTATATATATATAAAACTCTTAGCCAAAAAAAAAAAAAAGGAAAAACAAAAACTAATTAATTCCTCGTCAATCTGACTGCCATAATGCACATCTTAATCTCTCATCTCATAATACAACTTAATTTGGTGATGTTCAATTAGGACCCCAAGGGCTCAACTACACGACAGTCCTAAGAGACTCCTCAGCTTGCTTAATTTTCTCACTATTAGCAGCTTTGAAAGCAGCTGAATCACAAGCAGTGGAGGAAAGCCTTGCCTGTTTAGATGAAGATGAAGAATAAGCTGAATCTCTTAGAGAATTAACAGTGGAATCACACTTAGAAACCCGGTCTTTCATCCCCTATATCACCCTCATTCCTGACTGATACAATACCCTACTCATGCCCAAAAATTCACAAACATTCAAAGCCTAGCTTTTCCAAAATAAAAGTACAATATGAACTATGAAGGTTTTGCAACAAAAATGTTGGGTTTTCTCAAACTTTTTTGGGGACCCTAAATATTTATAGAGGTGAACCATTACCAAAAGCCAAAGGTTTTGCAATAAAGCCTCTAGATTTTGTGAGAAACAACTGGCTTTGACGGATACGCTTTACTTAAAAACAAAATATAGAGAATATGCTATTATTATGTAGCTCTTATTTTATTAAATATCACTAAAATACATATGAATTACTTTTTATATCAAGTAATATACATACATACATGTTTCAGTGCACGCTCATAGCATATATAAGTTTTTCCACCCCTGAAGTCAAATCCTAACTCTGCTACTGTTTCTATGTGTAATTTGGGTGTAATACATATTAGTATTATACTGTTACTCCTCTTAAAATAAATTTTTTTATGAATGTCAATAGTATAACATAATGAAGGATGTCAATGAAGTTAAGTAGCATAAAATCAAGAGCATGCTACTTGTCCTTAATTGTTTCTCATTTTCTATTGGACAATTTTTGTCATACATTATTAACTTAAGGTTTATTGTGATGGTCAAATCATAGTGCTAGGTGCTAGATTTGGGGTAATACATGTTATTTTTTTCTTTTTTCTCCTGAGGCTTTTATTTATTTATTATTTTATAAATTTGAATCTTGATAATAGGAAACTCTAAAAATGCCACTAAAATTAAATACCAGAATATCAGTTATAATTCCCACATTTTGTTATGCTTGTTTATACTTTATACATAAACAAAAACATAAATATGTGTGTGACCGTGGTTTCTACGTGAAGTTTGTTGGATGTCTTTGTGTTAAGACTGCATACCCTCTCCCAATGCATGAGTGTGTCATCCAATTGTATTTTATAATTGGTTTGATTCCATAAAATAATAGTACTTTGATTGGTATGATATGAGTGAAAATTGGAAATTAAGGGCTTGTTTGGAATGGAGGGAGACTTGCTCCATCTCCCTCCATCTTTGAGATTTGCATTTACAAAAATATTCTTCTATTACAACTGATCCTAAGGTTCGGGGTGACAATTCATGTAAGCGGATCGGTTCATGCCTTATCGAGATAAGGGTATTTCAATTAATACATATAAAGAACCTTAATCAACTGAGATCAATCTACTAATTTGGACTATATGAACAATTGTTGCGCTATAGTGGAATTGTCTGCATCACTTGTGGTAGCCATCACAATATTCCCGAATTGTAGTGCGCATCTGTTTAAACAAAAGATTTAACTATTCCTAAGCTAATCAAGCCCATTAACTTGTTGAGGATTGTTTTTAGATTGATTTTTCAGTTGTTTCCAAAGTCACACTTCTTATCTACAGCCACAAAAGTTGGAATGCATATCAATTTCAAAAAGTTGAACGAACTTTGACTTAAGGTGATTGCCATATAAAACAAGGCAATTGCAGTTGTGTTATAAAGAAACTGAGAAAATATTGCTATCAAGAAACATATAATTCTACATAAAGGAGTATCATTTTATCAAGGATATTCTTTTAAAAATAAAAATTATTATTACTTGTGTACAAACCTCAAGAGACGGTGTCCTTTTGTCTATAGTTTGAGTACGAATCTTTTTTGAAAATCGCATATTCTATATGAAAAATCATAGAGTGAAAGGAACTTATTTGTCTTTATATTTATACAAATCTCAAAGAGGAAGTCTCGTTTAATGAAATTATAATAAACTAAGTTATACTTCTTCGTACATATACATAAACATAAATATAAACATTTACATACATTCATATATGCAAACTCATGCAAATACAAAAATAGATAGATGTAAATTATATAAAAATAAATGAAAATGTATATCAACTTGAGAGAGTTTTTTTTTTTTTTTTTTTTTTTTTTTTTTTTTTTTTTTTTTAGACTTTATAATGGAAAGATAATCAAATTTGAGGTGAGTATAATGCGTGAGTCAGGGAAATGAAGAGAGTGTTATAATTATATTTGTCTTTCTTTATTCAATTCCTCCATCCATTGGTAACAACAACTAATAAAGGTAATAAAAACCGATCAAATACTATCCTATCTTTGAGGTGAGTATAATACGTGAGTGAGGGATATGAAGAGAGTGTTATAATTATGTTTGCCTTTCTTTACTCAATTCCTTCATCCATTGGTAACAACAACTAATGATAAAAGGTAATAAAAACTTATCAGATTAAGAAATAAATAGTCAATTTTGAAAGAATTTATTGTAAACCTTCTTTAGATATGAATTTATATGATTCAGAGGAGAAAATTTTGCTCCTTCCATATTTTATACGTGTCCAAATTATGTTGCCCCCCATTTTAATTTTAAGTTTTTAACTAAGGGGAGTTCTGACTTTGTTTGATGATCAAGTCTTCCGACCTTGCAAGCCCCCAAAACAAGCTTCCATCTTTTTAACACGTGACAATTTGGCATGCAGGTGGCTAGTTGCATTGTAAACAACTCTAAAACTATATTTTATCCACACACACAAAAAACAAAAACCAAAAAAAGCAAAAAAAACAAAAACAAAAACAAAAAAAGCAAAAAAAAAAAAAAAAAAAAAAAACAAAAACAAAATGTTTTGCCCATCTCCACTTCAAACCTCTAAAAAGGCCTGGCCAATTAATCCCTTAATTTCAGGATTTTGGATTTTCCTCCATCCCATGTGTTGTTTTGTGTGGAGTCTTTACGAGCCAGAAACTCAATATAATAACAAAGTTATTATCATCACAAAGTTAACATTGTGATTAAAATATTAATTAGTTAATGATTTTTGGATTGAATGATATATATCTCCTCTCCTTAAATAAAGAACTAATGATATATGATGGTTTTGATTTTATATGACCACGTGAGGGATATACTGCACTTATTTACACCAATTTCACATACCTTAGAGTGCTTCGTTACATTGCCATGGCTTAAAGTGATAAAGAGTAAAGACCAAGGGTGGAGTACTTGAATTTGTGCAAGCTTTGGTCTAAATCTAAACTACAATACATGTCATACGACTTTGTGGAACATCAACAGGTTTCTCTTATCATAGAGAAACAGTGTACTAGGGGGTGAAACTGAAATTCTCATTTGTTCATGAATGAGTTGTAAGGGTGTACGGATTGTTTGAGGTTTTTTATGTATCCCTCTTTATCATTATATTTATGAAATTATGTTCTTATATAAATTAGAGTGAATGTCTACAAGATAAATTAAACTAAACTCTCTTAAGATTTTTTAAATTTATTACATACACCTTTAATAATAACTCTTTATCAGTAAATCAAGATACCGATCAATTTTTAGTATAGTAAAAATCCAACATTAAACCTCTAATTCAAATATCATATATGAGATGGCTTAAAAAAATTGTTAGCGAATGGACAAGTGGACATGTTGGACACCTTGTCATCTTGATCTTGCTCAGTATGATAAACCTTATTGTAATGACTACGTAAAGCGAACATATTTCAACAGAGGGGGAAAAAAAGATCTTTACTTGGACCAAACACAATATTAAACAAAACGAAGAAGAAAGGGCTCTGAATCAACAAAGCCTGGTTCATGTATCTGATTAAAAATATATACAAAACCATATTTACAAATTATAGAAGCTATGTATTTAAAAAGTCTAAGCAAAAAAAGGAAAAACAAAAACTACTTAACATATTCGGATATTCCTCACCAATCTGACTGCCATACAAATCTTAATCTCTCATCTCATAATACAACTTTGGTGATGTTCAATTAGGACCCCAACAGCTCAAATACATGACAGTCCTAAGAGACTCCTCAGCTTGCTTAATTTTCTCGCTATTTGCAGCTTTGTAAGCAGCTGAATCACAAGCAGTAGAGAAAAGCCTTGCCTGCTTGGATGAGGAAGAAGAATAAGCTGAATCTCTTAGAGAATTAACAGTGGAATCACACTTAGAAACCTGGTCTTTCATCCCCTGTATCACTCTCATTCCTGACTGATACAATGACCTACTCATGCCCAAAAATTCACAAATATTCAAAGCCTGGCTTTTCCAAAATAAAACACAACATGAACTATGAAGGTTTTGCAGAAAATATGATGGGTTTTCTCAAACTTTTTAGGGGACCCAAAAATATTTATAAAGGTGAACCATTACCAAAGCCTCAGGTTTTGTAATAAAGCCTCTTGATTTTGTGATAAACAGCTGGCGGTGATGGATATGTTTTGGGCAAAAGTCTGCAAAGAAACAAGGGGCATTGGCGTATTATCCTGTGGGTTGATGGCACGTGTCGGTTACTTGTTAAAATATTCGGATAAGGACGAATGATGTATACGTAGGATTTTGGAAGTTACTGCATTTTTTTCTTATCTTCGGATAATTTGATGTTTCTTAGCCAGATATTTTAAGGGTGTTGAAAACCAAGAATTTAATAAAAGTAGTAAGTAATATTAGTTTTTATTTTTTTTTATTTTTTTGTTCTTAACGTCTTTTTCATTTATTGTAGGGGCAATTATCTTACATGAGACTTTGTTCTTAACGTCTTTTTCATTTATTAAAGGGGCAATTATTTTACATGGATTTATCTCAATCACCATTGAGAAGATTAGATTGTTTATTGAAAATTGGAATGTGAAGAATAATTCAAATTAGGAAACCGTGTAAAGGTTCCCGATACAAGGAAGTATACTCTATCACGCAAGTGTGCTTCTTTTCTTTCATAAGTTGGTGGGACCTATAGTTAATAGATCCCATCAGTTGTGAGAGGGGAGAAATATATACACGTAATAGGGTGTATTTTCTCTGTATATATACCTTATTGTTTATTTAGAAATTTGATCTAGATTTATTAATGAAACAATTGTTATTTTGTTTTCATGACATTGGTAACTTGACACGTTGTGGGAATTATAGTTTATTACATGTCAAGAGTCTTATAGTCTAGTAACATAATCCACCTCTTTGTATTAGAAAAACCAGAGTTTGAATCTATTATTTTTATTTATTCTAATTATTGAATTATAAATAAAAAATTATTACATAATTATATTTTCCAATCCTTTCTTGGAAGGAGGTGTATATTATGTAAAAAGTTGAAATTTGAACTAATAATTCTATAAAAATCATGAAAATTTACTTATTCCTATAACAAATTTTTTCGTGAATTATAATTTTTATTAATATCTAAATTCTCATAAAATGCGATGATTCTAGGAATACCTCTACCTTGCCAGAGATTCTTTTTTAAAATTTTTTTTATAAATTGTCCTTGTTTCGTACTTTATTTTATTTTTCTATGTTTATTTATATATATACTATTGATATATTTCTTTTATATGTTATAATCTTCATTGTAAAATAGAAAGAAAAATTTTCCTATTTTATCATTTTTTTTTTAAGTTCAAAGGTTATAAAAGAAAAACAATAATAAAAAAATGAATTATATAAGTACAAGTTTCAGTTGAAGAGAAAAATTACAACAAAAAATAAAATGTTACCTTTCAAAAGTATTAAGGAGGCAAAGTCTTTAAGTAACAATTGATTATTTTTCATAAAAATGCATGTATATAGAATAAATTTTGAAAAACTTATATAATAAATTATATAATTTGATTTTTTTTTTTTTTTGAATACTAAGTATTTTAACACACACACGGGGGAGAGGGGAGAAGGTTTTAAAGAAACCGATAATGGTGTATATCTAAAAGGGCCTATAATTTGATATTATTTTCAAGTTAACCTTTACGGTTTAAGTGATGCAAATGATTAATCTATAATTTAAAATTATTATAAATAATTTTATGAGTTTAATAGAAATCAACATTAGTATTACTTTGAGGTTATCTAATTATAAAAAAATTGCTTCATGAGAATTGTACATTGAATTTTGACTATGAAAAATGAGTAATACTGCAAACACAAACTATTTTACAATTTTTTTATAAACTGTTGATATAGTTTTAATATTTTCCAAATAGTTATTGGTAAGTAAAAATGTGATGTTAGTGGTGAACCCATATTAGAACTAATAAGAATTTGTCACATCAATAGTTTATAAAAATGTTGTAAAATAATTTGTGACTGTACCATTACTACTTTTGAAAAATTACAAAACGTCTTATTCATATATAAAATTTCTTTAAAAGTAAACACAATATAATAAATGTGCTATGTTTTATGGGTTTTCTAACATTAAAAATACTTAAATAAGAAAATAATATTTAAAGCCCTATATTTTATGGGTTTAGTAAATTAAACCATAGTTTTAAAAGTAATAAATTAAAGAGCCCAGTTAATGAGAAATTATTAAATCCATTGGAGGATTGCTGAAGTGATCTTCCCAACCAATAAAATGTTGTCATTCATGCAAGTGTGACATCACCTGATGGTTTATTATTATTATTATTATTATTATTAGAAAACTGACTCACACATTTGCATAGGTGACATCATTTCATTAGTTGGGAGGACCATTTCAGCAATCCTCCCATTGGACTTATAATTTCTCCCAGTTAACGGGTGCCCTTAGGGCTTTTGTTATGGAGTATTTTAAGAAAGTTTGGATACAATTTTTATGAAAAAAAAATGTAAAAAAACCTAGTTGCTTTTTTATGTTTACATAAAAAGTTTCTAAAAATATTTCTTAAACCAATGCTCTTAAGGCATCCATTAAATTTTCTCTAAATTAGATATTAAGTTTTTTTTGGGTAAAAAGGGGATGTATATAAAGCAGCCTAAATAGCAGAAAAGAGGAAAGTGCAAGATACTGCAGAACTATCAATTACAAAACACCCCTAATAGAGTCTAGGGTAAAAAGATAACAAAATCCTCAATTTGAGATCACCCCAAACTAGCCAGGGCATCAACACTTCTATTTTCTACTCTAAAAACATGGTGAACTTGAGAGTTTTTTTTTTTTTTTTTTTTTTTGAGGAGAGACTTGAGAATTAGGTATGCTTCGCAACAGCGATATGTAGTCATCAACCAAAGTCAACAACTTAAGATGAATATTAACTGAAAAAAAAAAAAAAAAAAATCCACCACCACCACAAGAGCATCCAACTCAACAATAATATGAGATAGGTTTTTAGAGAAATATAATTCTATTGAATTTGAAATGTAACACATTAGCCTTTTATTCCATATCAAATCCCCAAATAGAACGTGGCTTCATTAATTGGGTTAAGTTCTAATTTGTTAGAGCACTTTCATCAGGTGTGCCAAATGCCAAATATTTGGCATTTGGCACACCAAACACCAAAATCCATTCCTCATTAGCTCTTCCAAATCTCAAAAAATTTGAGACATGGCTACAGTACTGTCTCAAATATGAGACGGTACGAACATCAATGTCAAACACTGTTTGGCTTATTTAATTCGTTTTTTCTCTCTCCTCCTATTAGATGTCTCTCTTCGTCTACATCTCTCGCTCTCTCTGTCTGGCATTCTCGCCACGCCGATCTTGCCACGCCGAGAGACAGAGACCACCCAGGCTCGCTACTGGTCACTGACCCACTTTGTGACGAAGAGGAACTCCAGTGTGAAGGACTCGGTGGTCGAAAGTGAAAACTTCCATCAGCGACGGCGATGGAGGCGATTTGGGATGTGGGTTTGTTTGATTTGGTGGATGGGATGTGGTTTGTTGAATTTTATAATTGATTTGGTGGATTTGGGATGTGGGTTTGTTTGATTTGGTGCATGTGGGTTTGTGCTAGTGGTGGATGTCTAGTGGTGGTGTGGGTTTGTGCTAGTGGTGGGTTTGGGATGTGGGTTTGTGCCGGTTTGGTGGATGTAGGTTTGTGCCGATCTCTCTGGTTGTGTGTTTTTTTTTTTTTTTTTTGGAGGTGGCGTTGGTGGATCTGGGTTTGTGTCGGTGGTGGCCGTCGGTGTTTGTGCCATTGGTGATGATGATGATGATAGTGATAGAGGGTAATATATTATTTTAATGTGTAGTAAATATTATTTTAATGTATAGAATTGAAATATAGAATATCTGATAAATGGTATGTTGTAAAATGATGTGCTAAAATGATAAAGTAGGTTTTTGGTGTGTCAAAATGGCATTTGTTATGAGAGAGCTGATGAGAATGCTCTTACTGTTTGAATCCTCCATTTAAAATATTAATAAAAATGACAATTAAATTACAAAGATTTTGATGGTTGTCTTCAGTTTCTAAAGAGTTCAATGAAGTGTTATATTTCAACATCCAAAATAAGTCGTTCACATGAAATGTGGGGAGAAGGGAACAGAAAAAGACCCATTGGCCATTGTCATTTGTTTAGTTAGAAAAGAATAAAAGGAGGGAGAAAAGCCTTCTATAGTTCCCACCAATTTTTAATTTTTAACTTCCTCCGAATCCATAAAATTACTCTTACACCCCAAAAAGTTTTGACTCTTTGTGTCAAATTACATTTGTTAAATATTAGTATTGATACACCATGTTGAATATACTAGTATGGATGCGGAAGCGAAAGCATAAAGTATAAAACACAGTAACACATGAGGGTTACGTGGTTCAACCAAACGGCCTACATTCAAGGAAGAAATCCTAAAAGAGCTACATCAATAATATATTAGAGTGTAGTACAAATCCTGTGTTACAATGAATCATAACATGTGTATATATAGTATACTAAACCCTAAACTAATAGACTTCTAGTACAAGTAGGAGACTTGGCTTGCACACAAAGTAGAATTAGGCTTGGGCCTATACTAATGGGCTAATATATCTTTAACAACATTTATATAGTTATTTTTTTTTATAAATTAAAAGGATAAAATTGTAAAATACATTGCATTTCTTTCATTTCTTATCTCTTTTACATTTAAATACATATTTTTTATGGGTTCTAATTAGCTCAATTAATAAATTTTTTTGTATCTTGATCTGATGATAAAAAAATACCATTAGAAACGAAGCGCCATAAATTAAAACTACCTTTAAAAAAAAAAAAAAAATACATTTTCTTTTCTCCTCCTCCCTTTGACCAAACATAGCCTTTAGTTAAATAGCCGAGCCTCATCCCACACGTGTGACATTTAGCATAACTTCCAATCTCACCAACCAACCAAGCTGTGCACCCAAAAGGACCGTTAAGATTTCCTCACCCCTCCCCTTCCGCTCTTCTCAACTCCACAAACACTCCAAACCAAAGCAAGCACCTACACTTCCCCAGCGGCCAGTACTATCACTGACTCGCCTCCACTATCCAACAATCTCCACCGTTAAAACTTCATCAATGAATCTCCCCCACTACGCTCCTCCATTCCCCACCGTCCGATTCATCCACACTCATCATCATCGTTCCAGATCCACTGCCACTACTACCTCTCCACTCAGTCGCGGACGACTCTCTACTGTAAGGTCTCTGCACTCTATTCCTCCCCTCACATACATACATATATAGCTTCTGCTTTACTATGCTAACTACTAGTACTTATTTGTTTTCTATAAAAAGAAATATGAAAACAAAATTTGAATAGTTTGGTGAATTTTGCAGGGCGAGTCTGCCATTTCCGATTCGGGAAGCGAAGTATTACAGAGAGCTCGAAGCTGCCGTGGACGTAGTTGAGAGAGCTTGTCATCTTTGTGTCGACGTAATTTCCTTTCTCTGCCTCATGTTTTCGTCTTCCTTCATTGCCTGTTTGGTTACTGAGAAAATGCCAGAAAGGAAAACAACTTGCAACATTCTGAATTGCTATTGCTGCTTCTATCGCGTCTCGTTTCTTGTTTTTCTACAATTCAAATTATTGGTTTTGGAAGCTAGAACTCTATTCTGAAAAATGCTGGTCCATAGGATGCTGTGTGTGTGTGTGTGTTTTTGTTTTTGTTTTTAATTTTGTGGAGCAAAGAACTCAAAAGCTCTGCATAAACACGTGAGAATTAGACCTTTTGTTTTCTTTCTAGCACTTTCTAGGGAACTAAACAATACTTAGTGGTTTATTATTTTTCTTATTCTTTAATTGATTATATTTATGTTCATTAAATTGTAATTTATAATTTTTTTTAAGGTGAAATCATCTTTGTTTTCGAGTGATGGACGGATTGTTGAAAAGAATGATCAGACTCCAGTCACGGTTGCAGATTTTGGGGTGCAGGCTCTGGTCAGTTTGGGTAGCTATCTGAAAATGCTCATTGCTTATGACTTTTTGTTTGTTTATACTTGTTATTAATTGAAAATTTTATTTATGATACATTATATGAAGAGACCATTGATTTTTTTTTGGGTGTCCTTGCATGAATGGTTTTGTGTGAATACAAGAATTAGTGTCTTAGCCTAATGATGAGATCAATCATCATGGAGTGGACACCATAGGGATTAAATTCTACATTATCAATACCCAAAAAAAAAAAGGTATTTTGTAATCACCTCAGTTTTAAAATTGGAATTTAAATTTTTTTTATTGTCAATGCTGAAGCACTTGTGGGCAAAATGGAAAGAGGTAAAATTTCCTACATATGATATGTGTGGATTAATCTTCATGTCCCTGAAATTACTCCATGCCAGCTAATTGAACCTTCACTTTGACTGTTAAACATGTTGACTCATAATCGTGATTTCTTATTGATGGGTATTCGTGATGGTACCATTTGATGCACATTTGGACAAGGGAATTTATCAAATATTGCAAATGTTGCTTCGGTGCATCATTATTGCAATGTTATTCTGAACAGAGTCAACAGACCAGACCCTATGATAATATTAAGCCTGTCATCTTATGACTGTCGATTTAGCAATAAACGTAAGCACAAAGAGCCCTGAGAGAAGAAACAGGGGCATATTGCTTAAGTTAGGCATCACCTTGTCTCATATCACAAGTCTTAGAGCCTCGTGCGATTTACACTGGAGAGTGACATAACCATAAATTGTGCTATTTGTAATGCTCATCAAACAATGTATAAATAAGAAAAGAATAATATGATTGTCTAATAAGCAATCTCCAAGTCAAAGAAATTATTTACTTGTTGATATCTTAAAATTCTTTGTCTAGAATCCAAGCATTACTGATTTGCCTTTTGTGATTATGGTGACAGAATTGGGCAAACTGTTCCCTTCTATTCCCTTGGTGGCTGAAGAGGACTCTGCCTTTGTACGTTCAAATAATCTAGAAGATCCTGTGGTAAAGGCAGTAACTCGTCAAGCAAGTGCTGAAGATAAGCCATGGACACATGATGATGTGCTCAAGGCAATTGACAGAGGAGGGAAGGAAGCTTTTACCTTTGGGACCAAGCCAGCCACATATTGGGTTGGTTTAATGAGTTCTTATACTGTTTGGGATGATCACTCACCCTGCATGCTTGTGTTAGTTGGTATATATCTGTGGACTCCTTGACTTGCAACTTGTATGATGATATGATCTATGAGTGTGGGTTAAGGGTACCTTCTGCTTCTTATCAGAAAGGGGTTCTCAGTTTAGTCTCTTTTATGGCCTTTTAGGTGTTAATTAATTTTGTATTTTTTGACTTCATAATATGCTTTTTGGTTGGATTTTTACTTTATTTACTTCTATTGAGGTGTTAACTCAATGCAGGTACTTGATCCCATAGATGGCACACGAGGATTTCTAAAAGGAAGTGAGGCCTTATATGTGGTAAGTCTTTCTAATTTAGAAAGGTTGCTCTAAAGTTTGTGAAATATTTGCTTGCATCTGTTTGGGTCAGCTCATTTCCATCTTAAAATGGAATGTAAAGCATCACTTTTTTCGAGGTACAACTGTACTCTTACATAATAAACAAAATAATTTGATGAAAATAAGCTCATCCAAACACATTAAGAGAAAGTCAGGATTGGTCCAAACTAATTTTGGTTTGCAGTTTCGGCAGTTGAACCACCAGTTGATCAGTTTTTGACCTTTTCTGGTTTTTGAATGTGGACTGGACCAGTATAGATCCCGCTTTGTGGTTGATCCAGTCAGACTAACTAGTCCAATATGGTCTTTAAAACCATGAATAAAACTAAATTGAATTTAAATCAGAAGTTATAATAAGAGATGTGCATGAGAATGAAGTTTTGAATTCTGTTCAGCTGGTGGATAGAATAGAATCAACTTGTTGATATAATAGCTTATATCATTTCAAGACTGAAGTATGAAATTTAATCCTTCAAGAACTATGAGTGCTTTACATTTAAAAAGTAAGATAGATAGTGAACTTATAACATTTGTAATTACATACAGCATAGTTTTTGTTATAGTAGTTGTTGTTGTTGTTGTTGTTTTTTTTTTTTTTAAAATAAAACTTTTTTCTTTTGAATAAATGGGCTTTGGATACAAGAACAGTGACAATAAAAACTCTTTTCCGTAATTAATGCTTGTAATGGGTTGGATATGTGATCCTTAGTTGTTGTGGTATTGGTAGTTTGTGTCATCTTCTTGGACATCGATGGTAACTATGAAGTGGGTTTCTATGATCAAACAGATGCTGATTGATACTTTCACCAAGAAACACTTCTATTTCTGAAACTAAAAAAAGGGTAATTGCATGTTTTGTATGATGACAAGGTTAAGAAAACACTTCTATATGCAATCTATTATCTATAATGGTTGTTTAATTGATTCTCTGTTTCAGGAGAGAAGGAATTGAACATTTGGGCTGCTAGTCTCAAATAAACAACATTGAACAGATTTTTTATGATTTATACGGAAAAGTTCCAAAATATATTCTTCAAAGATATATATTCATTTTATGGAAATTGTACGTTGTTTTCCCTATAAGGGTATCCTTCTTAATATCTTGATTTTTGCTCAAGGAACTCCCTAATTTTTTCAGGTAGGTTTGGCTCTTGTAGTTGAAGGAGAGATTGTACTAGGTGTTATGGGTTGCCCTAACTGGCAGTATGATTCTTCCAATGAATCTACAACTGAGGTCCAGGAAAATAGAAAAAACTTAGCTGGGTCAGGTATCATAATGATTGCTCATATTGGTTGTGGAGTATGGACAAAGAGGTTATCAAATATGCTGTATGCCACAACCAAAGTGATTAATGGTTGGACCAGATGCTTTGTAGATGGATGTTGCTTAATACATGAGGCACGCTTTTGTGCTCCAGATAGTCAATCATCGGACTCATTTCCCCTGTCAACAACATTCAGCACCACAACAATTGCAGACAGTGCTGGGAATAATCAAACTCTTCTTTTGCCCACATGTTGTGGAAGGTTTATATTTGTTTCATTAATAGTAAAACTATATCTTCCTACTTACCGGCTTCTACTTGAAATCCTGATTGCTAATTTGTTGCGAGAAGGTGCTAACTCATTGCCAGAGTTCTTCTATCTGCCAACATCAACCAATGCATAGATCCAAAACGAAACATCTACTGTACATACACATGCATGTATTGGACTTAATTTGCTGCCTTTGTTTATAGGAGGATTATTTCTTGTGTTTACATAACCAAAGTTTGGTTTTGCAGTTTCAAGTTACCTATGTAGAATTTGGATTAGAGGTTGATGCAGGAAGTGCAAGAAAAATCTTATTTTTATTTAGTTTTATTTTATTTTCTGAGTCAACTGTATTTTTTATTTTAGGTCCTAGTATTTAATTGGCATTTTTATTTAACATCAAGGGTATTTAATAACATAAGCCAATTAGAGTTTTCCTATGTCAGTTAGAATTAGGATTTAGCACTCCCATATGAGCAAAGTATTGTACTCCTATGAAAGGGGGAATATTCTGACAAATAAAATCTCTATTGAAATTGTTCTCCGTGGACTGCTGTCAACTGCAGTCAACCTTAGGTGCTGACTCTTAGAGGTTTCTAATGCTTGGTGTTGACTCCAAGCAAGCTTAGGTGCCAATTTCTAGGTTCTCTATCTTTATTTTCTTGTTCTTTAATTTTTCTATTGAATCATCCTCGTTGAAGTCTTTCATTCCTTTATGTTGGTGCTATTCTTTGCTTTATGCATGATGACTAATTTGAAACTCTTTCTTGTTTTTCTTTTGTTTGATAAATTATGGTTCCTTTTTCGTGCACTCACGTCTTCTCTCCATGCATCCTTTTCTCTTCCCTCTATGCATCCAAACTGTCCTAGTGTTGATTCTTTTATTTTATGCTGGAACTAATTCTAGCTTTTTGTAACTGTTTCTCATATACATTTCCTTGCTTTCACTGAAATACTGATTGGTTTTTTGTAATTTTCATTTCACCGATGCATCTATTAAAATTTGTTCCTCTAAGCCATAGAATAACTCTGTAATTTAAGATTCTCTACTTCATTTGAGGAAAGGCTTAAAAGAGATACTGACAATAGTGTGCTTCAACAAATACAGGTTGTTTTGTTTCTGTCTTCCTTTACTTTTGTAATCTTTTAAGTCTTGTCTTTGTCTAGTTCCTTTTAGCTCACTTATTCAATGGTCAGCCTTTTACCTTACTCTGTTTTGTGTTCAATGCAGAATGTATTTGAAAAAAGAAAAAGAAAATAAGAGGCAGAATACAAAACCCTAGGCTTCACCACCTATAGGGGTTTGGAATCACCACCAAGTTAAAGAAAATTTTCATTCAAAGTTCAATGCCTTAAGCCATTCCTGGAGCCTTTTCAGTAGATTCAAGAATTACAGCAGGACACAATTACATCCCAACAACTCTCACTCATGAAACCCAAATTCCATATTCAAAATGTCAACTGATATCTAAAATGAAAAAAAAAATCTGAAACAATAAAAACCTGAAAATAAATGTTTGTAAACTCTTTATATAGATGGTGACCCAACTTGGAAAATCTGAAATAATCCCTCAATAAAACTAGGGACACAACTAAAATTCTCAAAAATTTCGCAAAATTCCCAAATTAGCCCTATCATTGGTTATATTGCTAACTAAAGAGTTCTTAAGAGCATAAATCGGATTATTCTACATTTCCAGGTGTGAATACTGGGTAATTGACTGCTATTTTCAGTGACCATTTTAGATTTTTTTTCTCTCTTTTCCTAATCTTGTTTTGGTGCTAAGAAAGTACCAAACAAGACCATAAGAGCTTTAAGTACTTTTTCTGTAGTAATGAGCTCTTTACTTAGGATCCTCAACTGCTCTTTTTAAGGAATAAAATGCCAGCCTTCAATTCCATAAGGATTTAAGTTTCACTCAACATGCCAATGCCTAAGCCATTGGCATTCTTTAGTAGAGTAAAAGAATATGCTACAAAAATTGTATTTTCTACCCTTGGTTTTTAAACTTGAAATCAGAGGTGCTGACTGATAATTAGCTCCTGACTTGGCAGAAAGCAGGCCGTATACACTTCTTGCAAGTTAATTTACAATTTTTCAGTGTCATAAGGACCTACTGTTTTGATTTTTTGTTCAGATATCTCAATAAAACTTGTGGCATATAAATTCTTATTCTCTTCCATGTATGCTATTTAACTTCTGCTCTGACTATCAAATACGAATCGCCACATCATCCTGTTAATGGATTTATGAATTTTTTTAATTTGTATGTCACACATTCTTTTTGGTTTATGCAGCTTATGCAAGTATTTAATGGTGGCTTCAGGTAGGGCTGCTGTTTATATTCACCAAGCAAAAGTTCAAACAAGCATTAAGGTATCACATTGATTTCTAGATCTCAATTTCTTGCAAATATTGTGGTTACTTAGTTCCTGATCTTATCTACAATTTAGATTTGGGATCATGCTGTTGGCATAATATGTGTGCTCGAAGCAGGGGGAAAGGTATGCAATACTCCATTTGAAACCGTAAACAAGCTAAACTGATCAAACTTTTGAACCCCAAAAAAAAAAATAATAATAACATTCGCTAATAGAATTCTTTTCATCAATGTCATTGTTATACTCGCATTCATAGTGTTTTCAAACTATATATATGAAAAGTTTAATGGAACTTAATTTAGGAAGAAATGTGTAATCATGTCTAACAGTCACAAAGTAGATAAAGTGAGAAGACAAATGTTGCACATAAGTGTGTGTGCGTTTGTGTGTGTATATATATATATATTTTGCATGTAATATAATTTTATTAAAAAAAGAGCCCCACCAAACAATTAACATCTAAAATTACAAAGATCTAGAAATTCAATATAAAGGAAGATTTTATTAATTTTTTTACCTATCAAAAAAATATATATATATTGATGACATAAATAAATTTGAATAAAAATCAGGTTACTGACTGGAAAGGGAGTCAAGTTGATCTTGCTGCAGATAAAGATGGACGGAGGATTATATATCCTTCAAGTGGAATCCTTGTGACTAATGGCAACTTACACGATCAGATTCTGGATAAGATCTCTTCTGTTTCATCAAATGTTTGATGGGTGGACCCCTACCTGATCGTGGTATTCTTTTTTCCTTTTCCTTTGAGCATTTGATTCAACAATTCTTGAATTGATACTTAGTTCAATTCACATGCAATGCAAAATTTGCGGAATGCATGTTACACCAATTGTATTAGTTCACTGTTGTCAGATAACAAAGTCATGCTCAGTTTTCTTTCATTGTCTACTAGTTTCTTGGGCGAGTTCAGCTAGCTAATAAAAGAAAACAAACATAAGTAATACAAGAAACTAGCCAACTATTTAAGGGCCAATACTAAATCTTCTTTAAATTTGTTTTTATACCAAAAATTTATCTTAATGCAAAGTCAAACTCAAAATATTCCTTTGTAATTTCAAATTTTCAGTTGATTAAACTTGAACATATCATTGGTTAGGCTATTGCTATTGAAATTATGTGTTGTTTACAGGGCTGTTTGTGACCTACTAATTTGGAGCCCAAGCTATCTTCTTTTATTTAGATCCACAACTAAATCTTCTTTAATTTTGTTTATAGAGCGAATGTTATCTTAATGCAAAATCAAATTGGACATATTCCTTTGTATTTTCAGTTGATAAACATATGATAAGTTCAGTTGGGATTTTGCTGTAAAAAATCACATATGGGGAGCTCTGGATGAAACTTTGCTTGACCATGAAAATTTTGACATTGTCCATATTTTTAAAATCTTGTCTCAGCCTTTTGTTATGCCCTTATGATGAAAAGATCATATTGTGGGCAGTAATTGGCAATGAAGCAATGTAGACATTTCTTGCAACTTGGCTAATGAGTTCTAGTTCAACGGGCCTCCTCCCCTGGTAACTTTCCTCTGCAGTTCTTACATATTAGCTGCGTGTGTAACTTACTGGTAAAAATAAAAATAAAAATTTCTTGCAACATAGAGAACTAGGAAGTTTATAGCTAGCATCATAGGGAAAGAGGAACGAACATGTGTAAATTTGCATAATAAATCTGTAATGGAGATGCGATGGACATATTATGGGAGGTGTTAAGTTATAATCGATGGCCTGCAGACCAGTAACTTTATTAATTGATCAATAGGAAGGAACTGTCCAGGAAAACAGATTTTATTGAAAATTTAGGTTGGCTGCCAAAGTTGGAACATGTTATATGAAACTATAGGTACGCTCATGGAGAATAGTCTACAGATAATGAAGAATTGTTTATGGACAAAGAAATGGCTTCATAGATGTAGATATGGATTTTCGACTCAAAAGTAGAAAGGATCATATTTGAAACTTGAAACAACCTCATTTGGTAATTCTGATTTTTGACAATTTCTTATTGTCTTTAATTATGTTAATACTAGACATTTCCTGAAGCAATTTACATGTGCCTTGTGTTATTATGGCTTTTGTCTTTTTGATGTTCATCAGTCGGTCCTAAGGGTTCCTGCGGGAATATCATTGTTTTGAAATTGAGTACTGGTGGCTCCAAGCTTGGGTTATTTTGAAACTAGGCCAGGCTATATGTTCAATCTACTCCCACGAATGCCGCTATATTCTAATAAGCTGGTCTTTCCATTGTCAATTTGCTTATGTCCTTTGTTTTGGTAATTATAATTTGTTTATTTCCAGTAAATAAATGAAATTGCTAGCGAAAAATCTATGCAAATGGATAATGCAAAAGGTGCTACAAAAACTTTTACTATATAAAACTTGCAAACCAACATGACAATGAATGTTTTTTTTTTTTTTTTTTGAGAATGTGATTAATGGATTTCAACAACCCAATAAATGATTTTTTTTTGGTGATTGATGATAAATAAGTTTGTAAGCTTTATCATCTATGTAGTAAAATTTATAGTATGATTAGCATTACTTTTATGCAAATTATCTTTATATTAAAATTCTCTTTCACACGGTATAAGTATGTTATTATAGACCGAAAACATGAGTTAAACCCACATTTTCAGTTATAAAAGCACACACAGTGCGAAATAAACAACCCCCTAACATTATTACTTCAAATTTGTGCAAATTTCATACGTATCATTGTTTTCCGGAGGTGGAACTAAAACCGTGTATGAAATTTGTGCACTTGTCTACAAGATTTTTTTTGCAGAGAGCATTAATAAATGTTGTTTCATGTAATGGCTGCTTGCCATTTAGAGGCCAAATCATGCATCCAAAAACCTGACAACTATGATTAACTTCCCTGGGTATGCCCTCGCTGTTAACGCACAAATATATGCTCCAACATCAGCTATCAATGCGTAAGAAATGGATTGAACATTTGAACTTATCTACATGCGAAGTCAACCAAAAGAAAAATCCTAGCTATTAAAAAGTAAAAACTTCTACGTTTTGAACTTATCTACTGTAGTCATATTCAAATCTCGTGAATCTAGGCTCATGTCAATACCATTCCCATAAAATTAAAAAAAAAAAAAAAATCCCTACGTGTCCCAAATTTTTCTATATGTAATTATGTATGTGTCCCAAATTGCTTACGCTGAACACAAGGTCAATTAGGAATTTTTTTTTTTTTTTTTTTAAATTATAGGTTAACTAGAAAAACCTAGTTTGTGAAAGTTCTCGATGTCTGATAGGGGCCAGGTGTTATTTCTTCTCTATACAAAAATGGGTGGGTGTGGATGTTTGATAATCTCAATTATATAGTAGTGAAAGAATAAAAAAAATTTAAAAAAAAAAAATTATGCATGGGAATGCTTATTATAATAAAAATGGCCCTTCTGTCACATAAGCCTTGGATCTCGTATCTGAAAATAGCCCTAAATTATGTGAACACTGTTCTTTTTTAAAAAAATGTCCTGGACACAAATAAACAAAAGGCCCACGAAATTATTCAAAGTTTGTTGGAGCAATCAACTAGCTCACAACAAAACGAACAACACTTTTTTTAAAAAAAAAATTTAGATTATCTACCAAATTAATATGTTTCGGCTGGTCAACGCTAACAGTAACAGTAACACGTAGACAATTTTTTTGGGTAACCCAAATCCTAATTTTGGACAATCAATTACCTAATCGAGCAAGAGCTGTAAGCAATTCGTAATTAATTAAAGTATATAAATTCGAATTCTTAATCCACAATTTCCCATCATGGGCTATTTAGATTTGTCACATTCCAATGAGGGTGTCTATGTGGTACCAACCTAGGGGACATTTTTTCTAGGGGACATTATTACATTAGACTAAGGGTCTGTTTGGATTGAGCTTATTGTTGTTGAAATTGAAAACTGAAAACTGAAAACACTGTAACAAAATAATTTTTAAATGTGTAAATAGTACCGTGTGACCCATTTTTAATATTTTTTAATACGTGAACATTATATGTATAGTATGTAAACAGTACATATATTGTTTATAATAATACATTTTGTCTTCCAAAGTCAACAAATGCGGGCAAAAAAAAAAAACAAAAAAAAACGCAACACTGGAAAACGTGGACGCAGGATTCTTCTGAATCCAAACGCCCTCTAAGATTATATTTAATCAAAAGCTTAGCTATGTAATATAGTTATATACTATTGCTCTCATTGCCGACAAATGAGTTATATGTAGCCTGTAGGAAATGTTATTCTAGATTCTAATAAGCTTTGATAACAACAATGAAGGAATATAAAAATTATAGGGGTGAGAAGGGAATGCAAGCAAGGCGAAAAGAGCGGGGTTAGGTCAAGAATTATCTAGTTGTTACTGAAATATGTACCTAGCTAGGGGGAAAATCTTAGTAGATGAATATTATAATGATTGACCATGTGACACCTAGATAAAGTGGATGAGAGTACGAGATAGTTTTTTACATATGAATTTGCGAACCAATAGTGTCGTCACATGATGAATTAACCTAATAAAAAAAATGTAATTAAAATTAATGATTAGTCTATTTACTGCGTCTATAAAGTATAATAAGCAAAGGCATAACCTCCTTTGCCCGTAGTTAAGAAATGTGCCTAGTGCTAATGATTGACACTTGTCCAAGGTGGTAATGTCATTTTATAATTCAGAACTGCAATCAAATGCTAGCTTAACATATATTTTCTAGTGTTTCTAATAGATATAGAAGTCCAAGATTCAAATCTTCCATCCCAAACTATTTAATTGTCATTTTTTTTTTAATATTTGTTTCGAATTAAGCCAAATTCAATAATTAATCCACTAATTAATATATGAACTTATTCAGAATTGCAATCATATGCTCATTTTTAGTGAGCGTTTGGGTCTTGATTATAAATCAGCTTATTGTTTTTTTTTTTTTCCTACTATTTTCACGTAAATCCCCTACTTACTTCATTTAGCTTTTAGCTTTATTTATCTTAGGTTTAGTAAAAAAAAAAAAAAAAAACCTTTTAACAAAAGGTTAAATAATCTATTCCCAAATGGAATAGCTTATTTAGCTTTTGTTAAAAATGTGCTAAAATGCACTTGTACTTAAAAAAGTGAGAAAAGTTTAGCTACACAAAAAATTACACAATTTTTTTATTAGAACTGTGATGTGACATAGTGATGCAGATTGGTTAAGGAAGAATAAAATATTAAAATGTTTTTTTTTTCCTAGTTGAATTAGGATTTTAATTGTTTTTCTTTTCCTAGTAAAATTGTTTTTTCTTTCTCAAGTAGAAGTAGGTTTATTATTTCTTTTCTTAAAAGAAGTAGGAGAAATTCTATTCTTATAAATACTCTTTATCTTTGATTATGATTGTTATGCATTGATTAATAAAAGTTTGTTAGAGATGTTTTCTTTATTATTTTGCCTACAAGCCTAGTGTTCTTGTGGAACTTAGGTTTCATGGAAGAGTTGTAGTAATTGTGTGTTACAAATTCTGTTTCTACACGCTTACGCTGCATCACATAGTGTGATTGGTAAAGAAAAAGTGATGGGTCCATGAGTAAGTAATAGGAAACTATTCATAATCTACTACAAAATTATGATAAAAAATTATGTAATTTTTTATGTCACTATAACCACTAGAAAAAGTGAAATAAAAAAATGTACATAAAACCTAAAAAGGTAAAAAAGTAAACTTATAATCATCTAATCTCAATCAAACATCTAATCTGACTTAAGCTTAACATATGCATGGTGCTAATGATTGACAACTGTCCAATAATGTCATTTTTTATAATCTAGAATTCCAAACAAATGCTTTGAATTCAAGCCAAGTTCAGTAATGATTTCACTCTTAACAACTTTTTTTTTTTCACTCTTAACAACTTATTAAGCAATTTCCTAACGAAAACAAGACATGAGAGCATCTTCAGCAGATTAGACAAATTTTTATACTATTTGAAAAATGAACAATGACTTTTATCTTTTAGCTACTTACTTTTTCAAATACACTTTTCAACTGACTCTTTATCTCATTTAAATATTATTTCTTCATTCATTATTTATTATTTTTTTAACAACTACACATCTTTCAATATTTTTTTATTCAATACCTTATTATTATAATAGGAAAAAAAATATTTGAAGAATGAATAGTAGTCCATCAGACTTGATGAGCTACTATTTATGAGCAAAAAAAAAATCAAAATATAGAGAGTCCATTAGAGAATGAACAGTAATCTATTTTGTAGGTTTGCTCTCTAAAGTAGAAAGCATTTTGTGTTTAACTCTCATGTTGAAGATGCTCGTACCGTAAGAATAATTAAATACTAGTAAAACAAGAATAGCATGGATGTTGGATTCTAAACACGTCAAGAACGTGAAGGACCTGTTTTAAATTTGATCAGAAATGAACGGACATATGAGACGTCAGATCTTATGAAGTGTCAGATTGCTAAGGAGAGTGGTTTTTCGATGGTGTGCCCACTTTTGGAGTGTGTTATACGAAGACACGTATAGTATTTAAGTCTTGGGAAAGTCACAATTAATTAAAATTAAGCAACAAAATTAAATTAATTAATCAATTATGCACAAAGCAAATATAGGATCGTACAGGTACAGGGAGAGATCGTCATGCGACTCATGCATGCAAAATATATATATATATATATATATATTTTTTTTTTGCAATTAATATCCGTACAATAAAATATATAAAAAATAAATGGCATTGCTTACGCACGTCAACTGTGTAGAGAGAGAGAGAGAGAGAGAGAGAGAGAGAGTCATCTCTTTGAGCCGACATGGGTGATGGGTCGGCTTAGAGACTGACTTTTTTGAACCCTCTCTATATATTTTTTAAGAGAGAGAGAGAGAGAGAGAGAGAGTCATCTCTTTGAGCCGACATGGGTGATGGGTCGGCTTAGAGACTGACTTTTTTGAACCCTCTCTATATATTTTTTAATAAAAGTAAATTGGTACATAAGTTACACAACTTTGATATCATTCACATTGGTATTGGTGCTTGTTTGGTGTTTTTTGAACTATTTTTTTTTTTTTTTTTAACAGGAAGACTGAAATTTGATTCAAATTAACGAAAAGAAATTATCAAATTATATAATTTGAGAGAGCATATTCTAAGAAATAATAATTCTCTTTAATTCAAGTAATATAGTACTCAATACTTTAAAAATGTTTTGCTAACAAATATGCCAATTTATTTTTATTACTACCAACTTTTGATACTTCAAACCTATGGAAAGCATGTGAGAAAGAGGTAATTTTATATGTCGCAACTGAATTCAAAATCACCAATAAATCATGACTAATACATCCCTCCATTAATCACAACTCGTCACATGAGTAAATTATGGCATAAGTTGTGGCACAGCATAACTCAAAAATCACCCTCCACAATAAACTCTTGAAGCTAAGGCTTTTGAAGAGGGTCTTCTATTTTAGAACTAAAATTTGGTTGTTGTTTATAGTTTTTATTATTATTGGCTTGGTTGTTTATGTACACATTTTTAAGGATTCGCTTATTCTAAGAAAGTAAGTATGATTATATTCTATTTTGATCTCAATTCTCAAGTCAAAATTTCATCGTAACTCTCTTGGAAAAGAGAAGTTCAAAGTTTCAAAAACGAAAAGGTATGGACCCCTAAAGTTGGCCATCATTGGCCTCAGTCAAGACTAACTTTTCTTTCCACCTTTTCTGATTCACTTTGCCTGTACGAATTAGGCGATATGTCATATTGTCATGTAACACGTTAACATACTATTATAATTCATCTTGCAAATATACACATGTTACACAACATATTATTTTTTTTAATAATTTGGCATGATTCACTTCACATTTTAATTGCAATATAACTGTAATACCATATATACTCGCATCTAGCTTTTTTTATGTGATGAAAAAATTCACTTCACGTTTTTTCTTTGATATCAAGTTGGCTAAGTTCTTCTCAAAAAAAAAAAAAAAAGTTGGCTAAGTCTTTCTCAAAAAAAAAAAAAAAAAAAAAAAATATAAGTTTTTAAGTACTCCCTTTCTTCCATCTTGTTCTTAAAAATATATATATATATATATATATATATATATTTATATTTATATTTATATTTATATATTCATGAAAATATATTTTATATAGATCAAACATTTCAGCAAGGAAAAAAAATAAAACTTTATATATATATAGAATCATAGATAGATAGAACTGCATGCGTCTTACGCCAAAGGTTGTCCCACTGCTGAGGAACTGTACAGAGTGCGGCCCTCTGTAATTGTATGATTGGTGTAGTTTATGAGATCCCTTGCTGACCTAATGCTATCGTGCTCTTCTAAAGCAAAACTTTGTTTTCGTTTCTGGTTTTCCGTGTTTTTTTAGGTGTGAACTGTGGTTGAAGGAAAGAATCAAAGAAGTATGGTCTGGGAGTCATTGAATTATTTAAGGGAGTGGGGATAAAATTGCTTTAAGTTTTCGGTTCACTTTCTGTTTGATATATATATATATATATCTATCACCAAATATCAATTTGGGGGAGAGCTAGAATTATCCATATCCCTTATAGTCTACCGGCAAATTCAAAAGCAGGCCTACGTATATAAGAGCATCAATTAGTTTTTCAAAAGTCAATGAAAGTTGTATTCTTGACAATTTTTCCCCACAGCAAATCAAATTCCAACTTCCAATTAATGCTGAGACTGGGGAGAGAGAAAGAGGGAGAGGAAAACATGCTTTGCGGCAAAATATATTGAACCGTTTGAAATAAGATTCCACAACTATGAGAAAAAGAAAGTTCACTTTATTGCTCTAAACTATACCTCAAATTACATTTTACATTCTAAATTTTCAGAATGTACGATTAGCACCTTAAACTATAGTTCATATTACACTTTGCACATTGCCATCAATTCTGTCCTTTTTTTGGATGATATCATGTGAAAATACCTAATTGTCCCTCTTTTCAATACTTTACAAAATAAAGGAGAGATTATACTTTAACATCGTAAACTATACTCTCAATTACATTTTGCACTCTAAATTTTGGTTTTCTATCCAAGATAATGGTATAATCTAGCGATAGTGTACAAGTGTAACATAGATAATAGTTTAGGATGCTAATTGTGAATTTTGAAAGTTTAGAGTGCAAAGTATAATTGAGCTATAATTTAGGGTAGTAAAGTGTAATTATCCAAAACTTTAAACACATCAACCAAGTCACTTATGCTTTAGCTTTTTTTTTTTTTTTTTTTTTTTAGAAACAGCTTTCATTTAAGCTGTCACCAAGTTCTCAAAAAAAAAAAAAAAGTTTTCACCAAGAGTTTAATAGCTTAATGGACACTTTCTGTATTTCAAACAAAAATGCAATGGTTTAAATTTCCGCTCTTCCACTATTGAATTTTTTCTTTTTCTTTTTTTATTATAAAAAAAAATGCTTTTATTTAAGTTGCCTTGTATAATGTGGCTATCAAAAACGTCAAAGTTGGGGTGGACTTTATAAACCACGAGATTCCTCTTGTTGTTTCGTTCATATTCACGCAAAACACCATCTTTTCCATGATTATCAGTGTTGACTAAACCTTGAAACTCCATCCTAATTTACCAAAATAATGAAACAGACCTCTTTCAACAATGTAATAATTAATAATAGGAAAAAATTAACAAATGCCTTAAGTACATTAGTGTAGGAAATATTTTTAGAAATTTTTTATGGAAAAAATAATAATTGATTTTTTGGACAACTTTTTATATTTTCTATAAAAATGGTATTAAAACTTTTTTAAAATGGTCTATTAACAGATGCCCTAAAAGCACCCGGATCCTTAATGATATTCCTAGTTATGGCACATTTCAAAAAATAACAACAGTTACTTAACTCTATTTTACAATATTTCTACAAATTGTTGTTGTGGTTAACTACTTATTGATTATTATCTGGGTCCACCAATAACATCACTTTTTTTATTTACCAATAATAACTCACTATATCAGCAATTTGTAAAAAAGTTTGTCTCTAGCATTTTTCAAAAGAAAGTGTAAAACACAATTTTGTAAGAAACTCAAAATTGAAGAACCTAATCTTGAATTTTATTGGAGAGCCCCTCTTTATCACCATCTCCGCATCATAAATGTTCCTATTTTTCGACAAACCCCGAGCTCTATTATTGGCTTCATGTATTAAATACTCATATCATAAGTAGTTTGCGAAAATGACTTCCAAAATGAACACGTAAAGATGCAACAATTACCCTTCTAGAACAAACAAATATTGGCAATCCCGTAATTAGCTAGCTTTGAAAAGGGTGCATTTGTCTTTGAATAAAATAAGAACTCAAAGCATTTTTTTTTTTTTTTTTTGGAGATAATATAGACAGAAGACATAGGGAATTAGGAAGGAGAGAGTGAAAAGACAAAACTTACAAAAGGTCCTAACCTTTGTAAGTACTAGCGAGGCTCACCGGTAACTAGCTAATGTCCCATGCAATGCATGGGCACGATATAAATTTATTTAAAAATATTATATAAAATTTATCTTTATGACCATGCAACATAAGCTCCTCCTTTATTGATTATTTCCTTACATGGTTAAGATAAATAAAAAACAAAAAACTAATATGAAACATTGCAATAGATTTTCAAAAGTAAAATAAATCCAATCAATGCTCTTATGTCTATCAAATATTGATATGCATGTCAAAAAAAAAAAAAAAGTCATAGTTGACAAGGCTTCAAAATTGCGAATCCTAGTCACTTTGTTGAGTTTGCAAAAACCATAAGTGTTAATGTAACTTTGACAAAACACCAAAAAGAAAGACACATGGGTAATTTTAAGAATTTATTTTGATCAAACCTCTGTCAAAGAAAATATTTCTTTTTAATCACTACTCCTTGTGTCCCATTTTGTTTGTCTTGTTTGAAAAGTCAAACTTTTTAACGGAACACCATTTATTGTCTTGTCAACATTTTAAAAATGTGTAAGTTTCCAAAACTACCCTTAAATAAATTTATCAAAAAATTGAATTAGTAAATTAATAGGGGTATAATAGGAACATTAATAAATTAAGGGAAATACTAACGAGTGCCCTTAGGGCACTCATTAAGAATCCAGTTAAAGAAAGTTTTTATGGGAAAAGAAAAAAAAAAAATTAATGTTTTGACATCTTTTTTTTATTTCTCATAAAAGTGATGTCAAAACTTTCCTAAAATGGATTGTTAGGCACTCGTTAGCATGACCCATAAATTAATGACTTTTATTTTTAGAAACAGGACAATATTTTAAGACATCTCAAAATAGAATAGAGGACAAACAAAATAGGACGGAGGAAGTATTATGTTTTATGAGTACATCAAGGGTGACTATACTTAGCCTAAGTGAAGATTCAGTACAATTTTAGGCATGTCACAGCCATACAGATACTCTAACCAAGCTAATTGCTAAATTAGTACAATCATGAACAATTTTGAAATTAGCATCTGTAAGCTCAGTTGTATGCTCATCCAAGGCATTGACATTTGTAGGGAAGATGTCTCCCAAATTGTTGCACAGTAGTTGTAGTAGCAACATCACCATTAAGCCCAACAACCAAGTGAGAAAAAAACATTTATAAGCGACGGGGTTGATCACTATAAAGTTATAAACTGAAGACTCACTCACTAGCCAAAGCTTACGTCCAGTGCTCTACATATAAAGAATGATTCTTGGATCATAATCAATTTCACACTCATTTTCACAATCATCTTAAGTAATAGTCTATAACTAACTATGTATCACTTTTATATAGATTTATAATTTTTTTTCCCACAACTTAAAATCAATTACATCAAATAATTGGGAAAATAAATGTAAAATTGTTTATAGTCATAAAATTTTTCAAATATAAAAATTGACACGTAGTTAAGTTTGGACATTAAATGCATTGGACGCAACCCAATCCTAAGACAAAACTCAAATGAAATTGATCTAGAAGGTTAGCTAGCCGATCAAGCTAGCTGCTAGCTTAGCATGGAGCCATGCATGGAAGAAAGCAACGCCGTGGAGACCCTGTTACATGGTCTTGGAAAGGGCTTTTACGTGGCATTAAATTGTTGGAGACAGCTAATATGAATCCATAAAGCTAGGAGTTGTCACTGCCGCCGGAAAACGATAGGTAATATGAAAGAGAAAGAAATGTAATTGAAAAATTGTGTAAAATCATTTACGTTTTTTAGTACAATCAAAATGAGAGAGAGAGAGAGAGAGAAAGAGAGATTGGACAAATTTTCTTCAATGAGAGGACACGTCGACATAGTGATAAACAGAGGACGGCACCGAATCGTTTTGACTTCTTAATGTTTCCTGTGCTTTCTTCCCCTTGCTATTTATACAAGTACGTATTCATACGGACCCTAGAGCCCTTCTCTTCAATCTTGTTTGCTCTAACTCTACCTCTCTCTCTCTCTAGTCTCTCCCTCTATATCTTTCTTCCTTATTACACAATACTATACCTTAAAAAACAAAGTTACACTTTCTAGAGGACTATACTATTAGCTAGCTAATTAATTAGCCATGGGAAGAGCACCATGTTGTGACAAAAATGGCCTTAAGAAAGGACCATGGACCCCGGAGGAGGATCAGAAACTCATTGATTATATTCAGAAACATGGATATGGGAATTGGAGGACACTTCCAAAGAATGCTGGTATGCTTTGTGTTATTGATTCTTTTTTTGCTTTGCATGGTTGAATTGTAGGCTCTTTGTGCACATTATGCTAATGGGGTTTTCTGAATTTTCAATTGTGTAGGACTTCAAAGGTGTGGAAAGAGTTGCCGTCTTCGTTGGACTAACTATTTGAGACCCGATATCAAGAGGGGCAGATTTGCTTTTGAAGAAGAGGAAACAATTATTCAGCTACATAGTATTTTGGGCAACAAGTAAGTCTTTTTTTTGACAAAATATACATATTTTTTAAAGTTTGGTAGTACTTTGAAATATGTGTCATTTGAAATAGATTCATTTCATGAATCAGATAAAACAGTTTCTTATCTTCTTACTCTTTTGTTTGTTCATAGGTGGTCTGCAATTGCTGCTCGCTTGCCCGGAAGAACAGACAATGAAATCAAGAACTATTGGAACACACACATTAGAAAGAGGCTTCTTCGAATGGGAATTGACCCAGTAACTCATAGCCCACGCCTTGATCTTCTTGACATTTCCTCAATCCTAAGTTCGTCACTCTATAACCCATCTCAAATGAACAACATCTCAAGGTTGTTTGGGGTCCAACCCTTTGTCAATCCAGAACTTTTAAGGCTCGCATCATCTATCATGTCATCCCAACGTGATCAAAACCCAAACTTACTTCTTCAAAATCTTCAAGAAAACCAGCTTTGCCAAAACCAAATTCCACAGCTTGTTCAGGTCCAATCTAATCAAGTTCATGCCCCTATTCAAGAAAATATTAATCCAACTACTTGCACCACAATGAGTACCGCTTGTGTTCCATTTCATAATGAAGCACAGCCCCAACTCGTGGACTCCAATGTGGACCAATTCCCATCAAATTTCAACAGTTTCAGCTCCTCAAATTGTCAACTAACTGAGTGGCAAACCAATGGGATGCCTTCAAATTTTACTGATGAAGACTATGTTCCTCTACCAAGTTACAATTATTATGGTTCTGATCAAACTTTCGTGGATCCTTCTGAAACATCAACTTTCCAATCCAACAACAGCAACCAGAATTTCAGCTTCGCGTCGGTTTTATCAACGCCTTCATCCAGCCCAACTCCATTGAATTCAAATTCAACATACATCAATAGCAGCAGCACTGAAGATGAGAGGGAAAGCTACTGCAGCAACATGTTGAAATTTGAAATACAAGATATATTGGATGTCAATGAATTCATGTAATGTATCCTAATCAAAACTGATTTTGTAATTCAGATTTGGTTTGTTGATGTTGATGTTGTTGTTATTGTTGCCGTAACCAAACGTTGCTACAGTTTTCTGGGATTTGGATTTGATGGTGTTTATACGTGTAAACTTTTCTTAATTAATAATCAATCTGTTCCCATTTGCTTAAGCTTACTGTATCATGAAGCAAGATCTACTCTTGTGTTTTTCACTCAATCAATCAGAAGTTTCCATTATTGATGTGTCATTGTACTAGTTACCATTTTTTCCCCTCTATTGTCTTTCTTTTTTTAAATAATATTTATATTACATTATTAGACACAACCTTGTCAAGTTGTATCGCTCTTAAGTCAAATAAATTGACAAAAACACAAGTAAATTATATGAACGACAATATTGTCTTTCACCAAAAAAAAAGCATAATATTAAAAGCACTACTTTCTTTTTCTTTTCTTCAAAGAAAAACAATTTCTTACATATATAATTGAAAGGGAGGCATGCTCACAAGTCACAAGAACTATACATATTTCTTCTAAATGTTCTCCATATAGTAATAAGCAATCTTTCTTTTTTTCCCTTCCTGAATTGCGAAATTTTTTATCTAAAAGGGGAAGGCTGTAAAAAATAATCCAAGAGGAAAAAGACCAAAAAAACAATTAAATACAAAAAATCAACAAGACAGTCATAGATATTATTGATATGAATCATCATCAATCATCATCATCATAAAGCAAATTAAGAGTGGTTTCATTGATCCCAACACTGAGTGTAAGATACCGGCGACGACAACGCCGGAGACAGCTGCCCGGAGCTTGTGAGGTGACACGTGTCCATGCCACCTGTATAGCTAACTGTCTTTTCACTTAAAAATAAAGTAATATTTTGCATGGGGGTTGTGGGTAATAAGACTTTGACCAAGTAACGTGTCAATGAAGTAGAGGCGACAAAATTGATAGTGGGGACCACAAATATTAAAGGTTATTGCTTTATTGAAAATCTTGGCATGGTTCCTGTGCTAGTTTTTGTCTCTTTTATCCTACTACCATTAATTGCTTCAGTGTCAAACCCAAACCTAATATTTATTGCGTCAGCATTTGGGACACGTGGTCTCAATAATACAAATGGTGGGTCCCCTTTATGGGTTTGGAGGCATCCGGTTGACCCGGTAGAAGGAGACAATACATCTTATCAAGTTTGGAAGCTTTGGCTGCTGAGTGAGAGACTTTACTCCCTTGTTACTACAACAGTTGGCGTGAAATTGCATCATTTGTTGACTTGTGTAAATAAGTACTCAATAAAAAAAATGATTAGTTCGTATAATTAGCAGTGGGCAAAAGTTGATTACTCATTATCACATGATCAGTTATCAAAT
The DNA here is from genome assembly GCF_932294415.1 of Quercus robur. Taxonomy (NCBI): domain Eukaryota; kingdom Viridiplantae; phylum Streptophyta; class Magnoliopsida; order Fagales; family Fagaceae; genus Quercus; species Quercus robur. The sequence goes on along the minus strand of NC_065538.1, from coordinate 82,515,793 downwards.
TGTGAAATTAGATTGAGTTGGATTCATGTATGTTTATTCATTTTAGAAAAAATTTTATGGAGCACTGGAAAATTTGTCCAAACAGTCAATTATTTTTTCATTTTTTTTATAAAATGATTTATTAATGTATGTCCTAAAAATATACATTAGTAAATCCCAATTAAATTTAAGATAGAGACTGAGTGTGGCCTCGTAATTATTCTTATTTTATTAGTCATTAGTCTTGACTCTTGCGGTTTGTGCAGTGACATTGTGATTGTATGGTAACCTTAACAATGGAGTTAGTGCATTATCAGGACAATCATTGAGCGAATGCACTCTCTCACTGTAGAATGAAAATGGCATCGCAAGTGGGGTCTGTTATTTTTGACTTATGACTCTTGAGTCTTGGCATAATTCTTTCAATCTTTGAACCTTGCTGCCATTTTGGTAGTCCACAAATTTCTATGCCGGCACACTAATAATTTGGATTAAAGTTTTAAATGATTGTTAAAGATTTTATCTAACTTTCCACGTTTTTTTAGTGTTTTTTAATTGATATTATATTTTGTGGTGGATTGAACTCATACGATACCCTAATTGAAATCGTACCATTCAAATTATAACATTTCTATGCCGGCACACTAATAATTTGGATTAGAGTTTAAAAGGATTGTTAAAGTTTTGATCTAATTTTCCACATTTTATTAGTGTTTTTTAATTGGTATTATATTTTGTGGTGGATTAAACTCATATGATACCCTAATCGTACCATTCAAATTATAAAATTTCGGTGGTGATTTTGAAGGTAGGGTTTTCCTCTTGGTTATGAGACGAACTTCTATTTACTATGTATATGTAATCTTTCTTTTCAATTGAGAGAGAGAGAGAGAGAGAGAGAGAGAGAATTTTGTGGTGGATTAATTCACACGATACCTTAATCGTACCACTCAAATTACAAAATTTCACTAGTGATCTAATTTTGTAGGTGAGATTTGCTTTTGTTATAAGATGAATTCATCTATCTGGAATATAAAATATTTCTTTCATATATATTATATGAAAGAATTATTGCATCTACCAATTATATAAAATAATGTTTGCTTTTTAATCATTTTCATCAATTAATTTTTCTAATTAGAATGGTGTAGTCCAAAGAATCATACATATCTAAAAGTTAGTTAACTGCTTAAAATTTGAGAATTTTTCCACTAAAAAAAATGTAACAAAATTTTCCTTATCAATAATGACATATTAGTGTGATGGAATATTGGGATTTAGTTTAAAAATGACAGCTCAAACAAGAGCTCTAGATTCGTTTGAGTAGCCTTGTTGTAATGGTTGGATGTAAATGTACAATTTTTTTTTTAAAGTTAAATGTATAGCATGAAGTACTTTTATCATATGACTCTAAAATGTTTGGGTGTGGGAAATTGTTTCAACCCAAAGGACTTAGAATCTATTTGGGATTCGCTTATTTTACTGAAACTGAAAACTTTTTACTAGAAGTATTATAAATAAAAGTAAAAGAAATTGAAACAGTACAGTAGGACCCATGAATAGTACCAAAAAGTGCAGTGAAACTCATGAATAGTAGTAAAAATAAACTGAATAGTAAAATAAGTTGACAAAAATAATTTTTGCCAAACAGGCACTCTATTTCAATTAACTTTTTATCTTTATCTACAGTACTTTCAGTAAAAAGTTTTCAGTTACAACAAAATAAGCAGATCCCAAACAGACCCTTAGTGTGCGTTTGGCTTCAAATTAAAAAGTTAGCTTATTTTATTATTCAGCTTATTTTTATTACTATTCGTAAGCCCACTGTACTTTTTGGTACTATTCATGGGTTTCACTGTATTATTTCAGCTAACTTTTACCTTTACCTACAATACTTTCAACAAAAAGTTTTCAATTTCAGCAAAATAAGTGGATCCCAAACAAACTCTTGGTGCATAAATTTAGGTCCATATTTTTAAAATTTTAAGTTAAGAGTGATGTTAGGAATATGACGAATTTTACTACATATAAGCCTTACTTCTTCCTTTTTTATTTTCTTGAAATGGTTATAGAAACAAATTTGCTCTATATTGTTTTGGGCTATTCTTTGTTTTGAAGACTTCATCTATTCCGTCGTATTTTGTAATTTACATCGAAAGACAATTTGATAATTTATATTGAAATTAAAACTGTTAAGAATTTTCATTTGGAGATGCATGATAGCATATGAATTTTATTTTAAGAAATATTTTCATCAAATATAACCTTTATAAGAGATAGAGTTTTTAAATAAAAAAAAAAAATATATATATATATATATATATTTTTTTTTTTATGCATATTTATTTTCAAACTAGACATTTTTTGTGTACTTGGTAGAATTTAAAAAATAATAAGTTCTAAATATTTAATAAATATTTATACATCAAAGTTGATAATTTTGTATGTAATATATTCATAAATTATCATGACTTACTCTAGTATTATATATACGTGTGTGGTTTTGATTAATGTCTCAATTTCATATTTCGACCTTTCAAACAAAAATTCTCAGTTCCGTCTTTGCTTACGACAATGCCAAAAAGGTTAATTGATTTTTTGTGGGAGTAGTGTTTGTGTTTTGCTCTTTCAACCGACTCTTGCAATTTGCAAAACCATTTCCATACCATGCACGTAAATGCTGACAGCTCCGTAAATTAATTCTTCAGTAGCCAAACAAATGATGAAAACAAAATTCAAAAGTTTCAGGCACAGCAAGATCAGATTTCATTGTCTTTTTGCTCTTCTGGCTTCTTGGTTTCCTTTATCAACAAGTGACAACTCAAAGAAAGTATCTCTGACCGTTCCACGATAGGTAGCTAGCAGGGAGCTCAATCACGCGGTGGAACAAAATGTTGTCTCTCCTCTGGGCATGCGCATTTTCTTCACATTATTGCGGCTTCACGGTGTTGTCTGTATCCATTTGTCTTTGGAGTTTGGAATGTGTTCTACACACGTCTCTAAAAATATACCACTTGCACAATTCCTAGCTTGCTAGCTAGCTAGCAGTAGCACATTATAATCGTGGCCATATAGACACCAATTCTTACTTCCTAATCAATGACTCTCACCGCATTTTTGCACATGGGAGAGAAGTAACTATAAAAGTTGAAACCCAAAATTAAACTTGCTGACCCAGAAACGTCTATTAATGCTGCAAGTTGAATATTTGTGCATTACAATGAGCAAATCATTGCCAAAGAATAAAGTTTTTTTTTCAAAGAGTAAATATACTCAAAAGAGTAGTGTTTATTGTGCACAAACTGGGAAAGCTTGCTTATTGCTTTTACAAATCGCATCATTCGAAAGCTAAAACTTAAGTATAGTTCTTTAAGTATAATATATTTCTCAATTAAATTCAAATAAATAATTGCATTAAATTTAAATTTCCTTAATTAGAAAGGATAACGTTATTTTGTCATTCACTGATCAATGCAATCATATGTTTGAATTTAGTTAGGCACCTAATGTAAAACACGTATAAGGAATTGTTACTAAATTTTATACTCGATTCTAATTTGGTGTAAAAAATTGGATTGGAAATTGATTAATAAATAATTTTTCATTTGACAAAGATAATAAGAGACTTAAGTTAAACCCTCTCACAGGGGTATTTAGGTGATAGTCTCATTAGTTTGAGGCATTTTAAATCCGAAAGTCACCGATTTAATCCATTACACCATCAATTCATTGGGTTTTTTAGGTGTCTAATGGACATGAGTGAAATAATGTAAGTAACGGCTGAGATACCTTTGATATGTATAAATAAAGTCTTAACCAAATTAAGATTACTGCATATAAGCGGCGACATTGTTACTCATCAACAATTGCTAATAATACTCTTTCAAACTGAGGCACTGAATTTTTTTTTTTTTTGGGGGGCGGGGGGATGGTGTGGGGGTGGGCGAATAAGATAGCATATTATATATTAACAATTGATTTCTATAGGGGAACAAACAATAAGAATGAAGATAAATGCATGTTTGGGGACATTTTTCGCAAACACTGCTGGCCACTCAAATAAGATATAACTTATTTTAGGTGACAGGAACCAGCAACCTACTTAAAATTTAAAAATACACACCGCTGCTACGCTCCATGAAATTATGGCCTCTCAATCTCAATCATCCATGATTTATGAGTATATAGTCAACCCTAACATGAGAGATCCAAGAAAAACCACAATTCTTCGATGTCAATAAATACCAGATTTGCCTAGTGACCATCTTCTATCTCTGTACTTAATATGATTCGAAGGTCCATAACTTTACTGAATCTCTATGTCAAAGCCTCACCCACTCTAGCATGTAATCCATACGTCATTTATACATCAAAAGACTTTGTTGATTTGTATACAAAAATTTATTGGGCGCCAAATCCTTATAAGATTAAGTCGACATTACTTGTTCTCTTTTATGAACGGAATAAATCCACTTCCTTTTGTTGTAAGTTATAACTATTCAATTATCAACCAAAAGAAGTTTTATTAGAGCAACGCGAGGAAGCAATTATTTGATACTCTCGAGATTTAGTGATCTTTATTACACACTAATAAAAATAAGTCATTTAATACAAAAATAAGATATAAACTCAAAAGTCATCGAAAAAAAAATGAAATTCGTACAACATTAAATACAATTTTTTTCATAACTGGTTAAAATGACAAATTATAATTAGAGTAACATCACATTTACATGGGTTTACCATAGATATTGGTCTGTCAAATTTATTATGCATCGATCAATCATAACAAGTTGTGTCAACTATAGTTAAAAAATTTATGTCAATCCATAGGCTTATTGGTTGTATTATCATGTAAAAAAGGACATATTTGAGAGCTTGACGTGTTGGACAATGCAGACAATTTTGTGATATAAGGATACGGCTAGTCTTTGACTCCCATGCCGACCATAAACAATGAGAGGGACCTTTCCTGTCTCTCTCTTTCCTTCTACCGCCCAAAGAAAAAACTCTTCAACGTTTTGAATAAGTAAACTCGTAAAAGTTGGTTTATGTCTTAGCCTGAGTTTCACTTTTCTTTGTTATCAACTTTCTTGCTATTTTCTTTTGTTTCTTTCGCTAATTATGTTACTTTGGAACGATAATGCACCTTTCTATAAGGAAAATGTGCACAATAAGAGAAATTGGGATATGGGGCGTGTGACAAATTTCTTTTGTGGGGTGACAGCCATGTTGACTAAGAATTGTTTTTTTTTTCAGGCTTCCACTGATTAGGAAATGAATTTCCAAGTAAGAAAGCTCATCAGCTTGTAGCTTTTTTAGTGTATTGTTGCAGCTGTAGAAGCAAAAATGTGTTGCCATTGGTTTTGAAACTGTGTGGGTAAAAGTAGGCAAGTCGTACACCAAAATGGTAACCTTTAACTGAGGTATTCCAAGATTTGGTTAGACTGTAAACCTTATAAGGATCTTTTTTCTTTTTCTTTTTTTTTTTTCTTATTTTGATAGAGAGGATCCATTTGTTTAATTGATGGTAGGTTAATTAATAATCTGAATGACTTCAAACAACCTTTATTTAATAGTGAAAACGACCTCAATGAGTTGAGCTTTGATTGTAATTGACTTTTGAAAGGTTTCTGAAAGATTGTGCCATGACATATGAATGACATTTTGATTTTGAAGGGTTGGTGATTAATTAGTGGTAAATAATCACTCCCTTATGGTTTGATAAGAGCTCAAGATCTTTAGTTGTTAATGTGGTTCCCTCGAGGTAGTTATTACTAGATAATATTGGGATTGTGAGAGAGTAAAGATCAGGTTGCATAAGTAGCATGGTAAACGTTAATTTCTCATTCAAAATAAATGGTGATGTGTTGTTAATAAATCATTTTAGAAAAGTTTTGACATCACTTTTATAAAAAATTTAAAAAGTTATTATCTTCAACGAGTTAGTCATTATCTTCAACCGGTTAAGTTCAATTAATTATCTTTAAACAATTCCCGCTTTTTGACAATAATCAAAAGTTTAAAATTTCAATATCATACCCATTACAATTTCGTCTTAACTCATCAATCCACTATAGTTGCATGATTATGATGCCCACTATGCAATATCTCTTTGAATATGAAGGCCTTGTCTCCAATCAATGTATAAATCTTTTTCGCAGAACATTATTACAAAAGCTAGTGTACACCTGTATTATGACTAAAGAAACATTGTGGCTAACACTTTGTTTGTTTAATACGATATGGTAGAAAGTAATGTGCAACGTAGAGATTATGGTCGGATTTGAATTCTTAAATCCACAGTACAATTTTCAATTATATATATGTAGTTAGGAAAGATTGTGCTCTAAGCTTGACATAATTTATTTTGTCACTATAAGGATAAGAAATGTTAAGGTGACAAAATTTTCACAACATTTCTTTTGAAGTCCACACTTGTTAAGTTGATAAGTTTTAATTGAAAGAGTAACATGACTTTGATGAATTCCAATTTTGAATTTCAATAAGGTAGTAGGGTGACATCTTCTGATCATGAGCATGTGCCTTTTGACGAGAGCCTAAATCTACCATTGAATTCATTTCTATTATTTACCAATCATAATTGGCCAAATTAATAATTGTGAATGAAAAAACATTGTATCATTATATTTATTTTTTATATTATAAGACTGTTTTATGTAGCAAGTCACACAAAGATTGTGGCCCACATACCTTTGGGACTATGGTCTTTGGAGCGGATACCACCTCCACTCAATGGCCCTAAAAGTGGGTACAAAAAGTTTCATAACCTCTCTTCATGAGGCAAAAAATTTGACCTCTAAATGACTTCGACTTTGACATATTCTAGGTATAATATGGTATACCTAGAATGATCACTTAGTAAAACCCATGACCATGAGTGCCTGCTTTCACATTGCGAGTACACCATTGTGAATTGTGATCATTCTAGGTATACCATATTAAGACATTCAAAAGCACCTAGAACTTTAAATTTAACCTATGACATAATATAATTGTATGGACTAATTATAGCTTATAACTCCAACTTGAAGAGAACTGAAGTCATCAAAGTACTGCTGCTAGATTTTTATCCTTTTGGCATTTTCTAAAAGCTTTTAGTGGGTTTGGGTATACAACATGAGGTTCACATGGGATTTTTCATTTCTTTTCATCTCCAAGTGTCTTTTGATGAGAAGCTAAGATTAAGAAATACATTTTGAATTAGTGTTGGTACTTTGTGGACAAGGTCTTATCATCATATGTTAGAAAATAAAGTTGAAAAACCACTACTTTTTTTAATGTCTTTCTTCAAACAATGTTCTGTCTCTGACTTGTGCAATGCAATCCATTGGGTCTGTCAACGATAATACCATCAAATTTTTCTGCGGGCGGCAAAAGTTGGGTATTTGAACTTCTTATCTTGTTGTAATCACAGTGCCACATAAGTCTAATTCGGTCAAAATAAAATTAGGATATAATAATCATATAAATTGACTGTTAAACTTATTGTTTATACTATAGTTTGCCTGAAAATTTCAGCAAGGCACACCTGTCAATTCATTAGCATCAATCCCTATCTGTGGATAAAAACATCTGTGGTTCTCAGTGTATAAGTCTTCAAAATCTTTATCTGGAAAATGACCTCTGCTGTGGATTATAAGTTAAGTGTCTCACAGCTAAATACTATGAACAATTGGTCAAAAGATACTATGAACAAGGCAAACATTTGAATAAATAGATGAGGTAAGCAAGTTTAAATCCAATATTATCTTACCATGATTACAGATTTTTTTCACAACTTTGTTTAGTTTAGAGCTTTAAACAAATTGAGCCAAGCTGAGAACTAAAAATGCATGACAGTTTGATTAATTTTATTTAGAACATGAACTAAGCTCAAGTTTATCATCAAACTTAGTTTCTTTTTTTTTTTTTTTTGGTCGAACATGCTCAAATTTATTCACAAACTACTTAATTAACTTTTTTTTTTTTTACTAAATTAAGTAAAACCATGACTACAATTTTGTATCACTTTCACAAATCTATGCTAATAATTAAAATTATATTATTTGAATTAATTTGATAGAATAATTTTCATTTATAAAGTTATAATTATTAGATTAACCAAACTTTTATGTGTGTGTATATATATGATTTTTATTATGAAATGGACTATTTACATTATCAATACATAACAAATAATATTTTGATATCTTACAAATTGATGTACAAACATATACAATCCAATCTCTAATCTATATTAATATATTATGTACCAAAGGTGGTGGTGATTTTGGGGGTGGGTGGAATATAATGATTATACGGGAAGTGTGCACTAATTTTGGAAGAGGAAAGAGGCGAGGTGGAGTTAGAGTGAGTGAGTGATCAAAATTTTTTTAGTTCTAAGTTATACTTTGAATTTGGATAAAGCACGACAAAGATTGATAATTACGTTGAGATTAAGATGAGGGTTTTGAAGACAAAATAATAATAACAATACTAATTTATATAATATCTTTTTTTTTTTCTTTTTTTGAGAATCAATGTAGTACCTTTTATTCAAAGAAAAACCAACAAAGTTTACTCGAAACAAAAGAAAGAAACTGTGGTAGAGCATCCTCTATCCACGCACTATAATCTGAAACATTTAAAGTAAAAAGAGTTAAAACATAAGCAACCATATTACCCTCTCTCTTAACACGAGAGTAGTGTAATTTACTAAAACATCTAGCCAAAACAACTCCAAACCCTGATTTTCGATCCCAACTGAATAGTGCATCATCAAAATTGACCTTAACCATGTCCAAGATAGGGGCTCTCCAATGAACTCAGATTGGTGTGGACTGTGGTTGGAAAGGTTGCTGCACCGCTTGGAATTCTGTTAGGAGTTTTTTGGCCATGTTTGCGACCTGATTTGGATTGCACCAAGGTTGGTAAGTTCTGACTCGAATCCGATATGTCCATATTGACCAAACCGTGACCGAGAATCACTTTGTATTCTGTTTTGTTCTGATCATCCACGATAGCACCTCTTTGAAGTCCATGGATGCTGCTTCTGTAACGGCCCCACCCCAACTGTGTAGATATTGTCCACTTTGGGGCCCATACCCCTCATGGTTTTGTTCTTCCCCAGGTTGCTCTGGGGAAAAGGCCTCTTCACATTAAAGGGAGATTATTCCTTATAAACATATTCACATGTGCTTCCCTAGGCGATGTAGGATTTCATGAAATGTAAGACCCCCCTTTTTGGGTCACTACAATCTATCGCCTTTCGAGCACACGCGTCCTCGTGTGTGGGCCCACACTTCCGGCTAGGGCATGGCTCTAATACCATCTGTAACGGCCCCACCCCAATTGTGTAGATATTGTCTACTTTAGGGCCCCTACCCCTCATAGTTTTGTTTTTCCCCAGGTTGCTCTAGGGAAAAGGCCTCTACACATTAAAGGGAGACCATTCCTTATAAATACATTCACATGTGCTTCCTTAGGCGATGTGGGATTCTATGGAATGCAAAACCCCCCTTTTTGGGTCACTATAGCTTCCACAATAGAACAGTGAGGAGAGAGACTACACGTGGAAGCATTTATTTTTCCCGCCACTTCATGAGGGAATTTATGAATTTTCTCATGTTCCCCTTCGCTGCTAGCTATGCTTGTATGCCCTGCCTCCTTGGTACCCATTGTATCAAACTTCCTTATTTCCTTTTTAATAACTAAGAGTTGTGAAAGGAATAAATCACCTTGGCATTTATTTTCGGAACGTGATTGAGGGAATAAATAATCGTGGCAATTATTTTCGGAAATTGATTGAGAGAATAACGGATTTGGTTTCTCTTGGTTTAGCACGTTTCCTGCCTCAGATTCCCTTTCTTTTTCAATTACAGATTTTGAATTTGTAACAGACTTGGAATTAATGTCATCCGTTGAATTTTCGATTTCCATAATTGCTGCTCCTTCTCTAGTCCGAACAACCACTGTGCCTAAAAATTCACCTTCCTGTCGCTGAACTGGCGGAGGTCTTATAGGATGCCTAAAAATTCTCCTTCCTATTGTTTCACAAATACTTTCTACCATAGCCCTATTCATGGATCTGTAGGGGACATCATGTACCCTATGGTTGTCACAATGCTTGATTTTGAGACCATTTGTAGAGCGCCAAATTTGTTTGTAGAGCACCATCTTGAGGAATCTACTTGTGAGAAATTTTGCTGCTAAGATGAGTTCGCTGGGCCAAGCACACCGGTTTGTCTAGCACTCTGTTCGTGAAGACTTTTCTCCCCCCCTGAACCTGTACCTTATTCTCTCAAACTGGACTGCTTTATCGTTTGATTAGAGGTCAAATCCTCTAGATGATTCAAAAAAAACTGAGAGAAAAAAACTGAAAGAGGATACTGCAAAAAGAAACACTGAAGTGTTTCCCCACCCCACAAAGAAAAACCCAACAAACCTTAAAATAACTTTGTTATTTTAAGGAATACAAACTCACCTTCCAAGAGAAGGGACAACTATTCTACTGTTCTAGGAGAAGCATGAAGCTTTCTTAGAAACAGAGATACAAATCGACATTGTAAAGATTAAAACGCAGAATTGGAGATTTCCTTTTACGTTTGTTTGTTATATAATATCTAAAAGTTGAAATGTAGCATTTAATATTGTTATACTCTTATTAAATCACATTATCAGTCGCATCACTTTTTTTTTATTATTAATATATTTCTCTAATTTTTTGATAATATTATATATATTGAACCATCCAAGATATTATTAGAAAAAAAAATGTTCAAGATCCATTTGTAAAATTAATCAGTTAATATATTTAATATTTACAAAAAAAAAAATTAGAAGAACAAATCAATAATAAAATAAAAATGGTGGTTTGGTCCATTTCAATACAACTCAGTCTATTTCGATCCATTTTGGTCTACTTTAGTCCATTTCGGTCAACTTTAGTTTATTCAGTCTACTTCGGTCCATTTCCATTAAATTCGGTCCACTTCAGTCTATTCAGTCCGCTTCGGTCCATTTTCATCCAATTCAATCAACTTCAGTCTATTCAGTCTGCTTTGATCTGTTTCTTATTAATGCATTAATCCTCTACTTTGAACATGACCAAACCATTTTAAATGACTCCGCCTTGTCATTTCATCAGAGGGGGGAAAAAAAATTGCAAACGTCAAATGAGGCTGACTCCAAAATCAACCTTAAGTTACAAGGATACTAGAAGTAGAGCAACATATCATAGGTTGCCCACAAGGACATGGCAAACCCGTTTCTGCACAGACTACCTCTCAACTACACCTTTTTTTGGATAATGGTTAGAAATTTTGCTGCCCCTGCAGCTCGACCCAGCCCTCTCTGCTACACTTATTAGAGCTGGCCTAATACTTAGGCTGAACTAGATCAATTTCACTGCCCATCATTCTTGACATGCTGCAGAAGCCAGCATTTTTGTTCAATGGGGTACTACATTGAGAAAACTTCCATCTTTTGAACAAGTCTTAGTGAAATCACTTATCCAACTTAATTTATCCACTAAGCAACATGTAGGAATTGTTTTGTAGGATTTACAGTGCTTGTTGCCTTTCAAAAAAGCAAGACACGGAGAGCATCACTGATTTATTAGTCACAAGTAAAATCAAAGCACATACATATCCATGGCTCCAAACATGATATTGTAGGCTTGTAGCTAATCTGAAAAAGAGCATGATATTGTACTAATGCCTAATGCAGCACACAGATTTATTTTATTAAAAAAGAAGTGGAATAGGCAAAATGAATGAAACATAAACACCAAAATCAAACTATAGCTTGAGACATAAGGAGGAGCCCTTTCACAGGACACGGCAGCATCCGCTTCCCTATCTTCACTAAATGATATTCATCATAGTAAACCTTTGCCATCAACAAGCCTTAGCATCTAAGACTAACGTTGATAATAAATGGCACCAAAATGTGACATTCACAATTAAGACTAACGTTGTTGAATGGCGATCCTTCTATAGCCATAAAAGTTCTTCACTCGCATAATCAAAACATTTGTATAAATGAGATCAATCCTAGTCCGCTAATTAACATGTACTGAATTCAATGGAAATTCCAGTGATCACAAAAGATTCAAAAATTACAAAGTTCTACATCTTTATGGAGGTCTTAGTAAAATGTATAACCAAAACTATCAGCATAACAGAGCTACAAAAATCATTCCAGGAACTTTATGAAGTCAAAATTTCAAACGCTATGATCTTCCCTCATTTCTTCTTCTCAGATGCTCCACCAGTCCTGCACATGGCAAAAATCCAATACAATGCATCAAGACACAAATTACATATAGAAATCTATAATCTCACCTATGTCAATCTGGTGACAAAAGTATCAGTTTCTAGTCAAAATCAAGTATCTTCAATTACTTAAAAGAGTGCAAATGTAAATTGACTACTGTCCCAATCATGGCAGAAGCAGCAATCACCATGGAAACAGACTATTTAAATCTCAAATAGCAAAGCAATGGTACCATAACAGTATCGGATCAATTTTGTAAAAAAATCAGCGTTATTAAAACCGTCATGCGCACTTTAGCATAGACCTCCTAATGCCAAGGAGCAAAGCAAAGTGTGCCCCTGATTGAAGTAAAGCACACATTTTTCAAAAATAATTTGTAAGAACCTATAATTTAAAAAAAGGTTAATAGACTCAGAAAATAAAAATATACTTTGCCTATTAACTCAATTGGTTGGTGCAATTGCACAAGGTTTTAAGTTCAAATTTAACATAAGTTATTTCAATTTCTTAGCAGTTTGAAAACAATTGTCAATGGACAATATGATAATAATCTAATGTGATTCTTAACAATTGTAAACATTTAAACATAACATTTTATGTAATTCTATTTTATAAAAATACATAACTGTGATAACAATGATTAAATGAAGTATCTCGTTTCAATCAAAATCTATCCAAAAGACAAAGACAAAGAAATAATAGAAGATTATCCCTGTCTGCATAGTACAACACCTTAAGAATAGTGTTTGTGTTTATCAAAAAAGAATAGTGTTTGTATATAAATGAATATTCCATGTCATTTCCTTCAAGACCAAGTGATCAATTTTAGTAATTGACTTTCTTTTTAGCAAAAAAAATGAAAGATGCATGCCTAGGCACACTTAACATATCAATTCAACTATTGATTAATTCAACTATTGATTTATTGTATTTGCACATATCTTCCTAATATCTATATATTGAAGAGTGCAATTCATATGAGAACAGAAATGACCAACACTCAAATGCAACCACACTTAACATATTACAAAGCAAGCCAGAACAAACATAACCAGAAAAAGGTTAGAGAAGGGCAGAATGAACAGTTCACCTCATCTTGAGGAGAACATTGGACACTCCTGTCTCTTCTCCTTTGCCTTCTTGTGGGTGGGAAACTCTCTCTTCTACTTTGCCCTAAGAAGGAGGATCCATTGCAGCTTCCTTTTTCTTTAGGAGCCAATAAGATTATTATCCAGTGTAAATTAAGAATAATATTTACACTTTTTTTGATAGTTTAATGATATTTTCATTGCCTTTCAAAAAAAAAAAAATTGACAATAAATGCCTCAACTCGAAGCTAACATTCCAGTGAAAAGTGACAACCAACAGTGGCAAATTAGATAAGCCAATCAATCATGGAGCCAAAAAAAGAAGAAGTTAATCTTTCTTTCATTTCAAGCACTAACTATGTCCATTCTTTGGCAAGCTATTTTTAAACACATCAAATAAGCATGCCCATATCTATAAACTAAAATTTGTAGCAGATATTAAACATGTTACTGAAAAAAGTAATCAAACCTTCCATGTTCAAAACATGTCAAAAATGTGTAAATTATAATGAACTACAATACCAAATTATAATGAACTACATGCCCATCCTCTTTGTCATTATTTCCCTTCTTCCTTTTCATCCTAAGGTCTGGTCCTTTCTGCTGTCATTTTATTGGTTGGTTAAGTTCCCTTTGCAAGGAAGGGAAAGCATCACTGAAGGAAGTTAAAGGCTGAGGTCAAGCTACCGGCACAAGGAGCTAACATGAACTAAGAGAAAATATGATTTCAAAGAGGAATTGCTTGTACTCACAAAACAATTTGCAGCTGATTCATGGTATTAACGCAAAATTACAAATGCTACCAAGAAAATTTTTTGATCTTTAGCAACATAATTTGCAGAAGAAAAAACTAAAAAATTTAAGAAGATAAATTCAATCCAATCAAGTTGAAACAGCACTGCAAGTCTCCAATTAGTTCTGGAACATTCATCTTGCTAAAAAGGTAGAAAGAGGTTTGGGGTCGGACGAAAGAGCTCACGAATTAATCTAATATTAAAATTCTAAGAATAGTTTATTTACACAACTTCACTTGGAATTTGTCCCATGTCATGAAACATGACTCATGAGTTAGTGATGTGGTGAGGAAAACTTAGGTGGTGTAGAAGGGTTTAAGAAAAGATTCCAACAACAAACAAGATCAAAGCAAAGTAAAAAATAATAACATTGAAGTTGGAACAATCAAATATCATTTGCTAGGCTCAAAGAGCTCAAGAAATATCCAAATCTAAACTTTCATAAAATAGATAAGAAAAAAGCTGCCTACAATGTCTCACAAGAGGCTTTAGTAACCCTAGAATCCTAGCTCTTGATCTTACATATACCTATTAAATCTTAACCATTCAACTTCATTAGAAGTCATATACCGTCACATGACCTTTAAGAATATTAAATACACAGCAATAAATATAACATAGTATAGAGAAACTCCCTTCTATGTTCATGAATTCAGAAACTCCACTAGTTGAGATAAGGCATTGCTTAGCTAGCTCAGATACCCCACACAGTAGATAAAACAAAGGAAACTGTATTTCATGAAATCAAAGATGAAATAGAAGTAAGCTTTTACATAGAAGACCACATATTACAAATTCACTCCTATACCAAAAACCACATACAAAAATCAGCAAACTTGGCAGCCCATTATGCAGGCAATAACAAATGTCAATCCAGGAAGGAAGCATCCATTTGAGCGTCCTCACTCTTTTAAGGCCAGGGAAGATTATTAACTGGAAAAGTCTCAATTCTTAGCTAACATTCCAATGATAACCAACACTTTCAATTTTTTTATTTCCAATTTTGACTAGGTAAATAGGGAGGAGTGGACAGGTGGGGTTTGAACGCCAAACAACCAACACTGGCAAATTAGGTTAGCCAATCAATGTAAGAACCACAAAAATCCAATTTATTTTTCATTTCAAATACTAACTGATTGCATCCTTACACAAGCTAATTTCAAACCATATAAGAACACATAACTGCAGCTTCAACTAGACATATCTACAGACTAAAATTTGATTTCATAGCAGATACCACAAACATTATATCAGAAAGAATTAGCATACCTTTCAAGTTAGGGGAAAAAGTCAACAAATATTTAAATAATGACGAATTGACATAATCAAATTAGATAGAGAAAAAAGCCTCAAAGCTAAACAGTGAAAATTAGTTCCAGGAATGCATCAAAAAGTTACAAAACTATGAAGACTCATTACAGATGAAATGGGAAACAGATAGGCAGGCATACATTCATTCCTTCCACCTATTCTTCATCTGCATCTTTATTCTTCTTCTTCTTCTTTTTCTTCTTCTCAGTCGAAGCAGCCTCACCATCACCTGCACCATCCTCAGCCTCTTTGTCCTTCTTCTTTTTCTTCTTCTCAGACTTCTCTGCTTCGGGAGAACCAGCATCAACCTTAACTTTGTGCTCCTTTTTCTTCTCCTTCTCAGCCTTCTCATCACCATCCTCTGTATCCTTCTTTTTCTTTTTCTTCTTCTCTTTCTTTTCAACTTCAACCTCCACATCTTCTTCCTTGACTTTCTTTACCTTCTCAACTTCTTGGACCTCGGCAACTTTAGCTTTCTTGGAAGAAACAGGAACAGGGCTATCAGTGCTTTCATCCTCAAACTTCCGCTTACTCTTCTCTTTCTTTTCTGTCTCCACTACAGATGGTTCAGTAGCAGCAGCAAGGCTCGCAACCACTGAATCCCCACCAGTCGGTAAAACCAGATTCCTCACCCACTCTTGAGGTGTTTTCTCATTTGGCTTCCCATGCTTATCCAACTTCCCATCCGCGACCAATTTTTTCTTCATCAACGCCCTTGGCCCCAACCCCCACTTCCTCGGATAACTATCCCGATCCATCACCACCCTCTTAATCCTCGCCACCACACCATGATCACAAGTTGCCATCACTGCAGTGGTCATTTCCGCAATCCCCAATGCAATTGCTTCACCCTTAGTAGTCATAAGAACCACTTCTTCCCCAACCTCAACCTCATTCTCAAACCTCAACAACCCGGGAATCATTAACTTAGCACCATAACATATAGCATTCACAGCCGAATCCTTCACAACCAACCTCTTATAACTCGTCAAAAGCACTTCCAACGGCATAATCGCCCTCCTCAAATAACTCTCATCCCTATAATTCTCATAAACCCATTGAGCATCCATCACATCATGCATCGTAACCATATTATCCTTCTCCCCTAAAATCCCAGACCTCACTCTCCTCAACTCCTGCATATGCCCTCCAACCCCAAGAATCAACCCCAAATGCACACACATTGTCCTAACATAAGTCCCAGCCTCACAAGAAATCCAAAAAACAACCAAATGCTTATCTGCATCATACTCAAGAAGCTTACTTTCATAAATAGTCCTAATCCTAAGCTGTCTCTTGACAGCAGAAATCAAAGGAGGCCTCTGAAACACGGCCCCTGTAAGCGTCTCAAGTGCTCGAGCCACCTTAGACTTATCATTCACAGAAGAATGCAATCTAGCAACACAAACATACTCTTTCCCGGCACCCTGTTGGGATTTAACAAGCCTAGTGGCTCTATCAATACAAACAATGAGATTGCCAGTGACTTTGGGATCAAGGGTACCACTATGACCAGTTTTTTCGACCTTAAGTATCCGTTTAATCCAAGCAACAACCTCATGGGAAGAAGGGTTAGCAGGTTTGTCAAGATTGATAATACCATACTTGATGTATTGATCAATAGGGCGCTTGAGAGGCGAGTAACCACACGGGAGGGGCGTGTAGTGTCCGGTTCGGACGTTGAGGCGATCATAATTCTTGAGAAGGATTGGCCATTGTGAGGTGTCAATGGAAGGAGTGAAGCTCTGTGGCTTGATCATGAAATCCTTCTCAGAAACATCAATTTGGGCAACTGATTCATCCTCGCCTTTGGACCGGTGCTTCTTCTTCTTCTTCTCCGAATGAGAAGCCATTACCACCTTCACAAAGCATTAAAATAAAAACCCAAATGAAAACAAAAACAAATATAGGTGAAAAAAAAAACACTATTAACGAAATGGGCATTTTTTTTTTTTAACAAAAAGATTCATTCTTGAAAGGGTAATGATTACATTACACTAAAGTTTTTGTTTTTGGGTTTGTATAATGGTTTCTACAGCTTATGAACAACAAGGTTGTAATAGGAAGCAAATAATTTGAGTAAAATGAAGAGCACAATATACAATGATGTAGAAAGATTTAATTTTTAATTGAATAATAAAAAAGTAAATGAATTGTGGGCAGTTTTGATTTGATCATACCTTTGGCTGTGATTTTGAGTTTCAGCAGCTGCTGGTGTTGTGAGAGAGAAGCAGAGGTAACCAACTGGCTAGAGCAGAAAAACCCTAATGCTTGGGTTTTATGGCCTCTAAGGTTGTGCGGTTTTTTTTTTTACTATTAAAACTACGTAGTTTTGGAAGCCTTCCTACGTTATTTATTTGGGCTGGGCTTTTTCTTTTTCTTTTTTTGAGAAACAAAAACTAAAAACCCAAAAGGCTTGGGTTTTTTCGTGGCTGCAATTTTTATCCTTTGTGGGCCAAATTC
Organism: Quercus robur; assembly: GCF_932294415.1. Taxonomy (NCBI): domain Eukaryota; kingdom Viridiplantae; phylum Streptophyta; class Magnoliopsida; order Fagales; family Fagaceae; genus Quercus; species Quercus robur. The sequence continues at coordinate 82,497,879 of NC_065538.1, read as the reverse complement.
TAGAATTTAATTTTTAATATATTGCAAGTGTTATTGGGTCCCTTAGTGTTTTTTTTTTTTTTTTTTTTGGGATACCATTCAAGAAAAATTTTATGTCCATAACATTTTTATAACACTTTCACAATAAATCTTAAGTGATAAATTGTTATTAGTGAGAAAAAAGTAATTTAAGTTTTAAATTCAAATTAGAGCTAATAATAACTTATTACCTATGATTTATTGTGAAAATATCGTGGACGTAACATTTCTCACATAAATTACATTAAAAAAAAATATTTAGACTCTATTTTTTAAATGAAAAATTTTATAAGAAGATAGTTTTTTGTAATTTTTTGTGTTTGGTAGTATCATAAAAAAATGGGTTTGGCTTACCTTTAATACCTTTTTAATTGGACCTGTCATTTTGTTTTAAATATACAATAGCAAGTGATAGTGAGTTTTGATCCCACCTTTTATTTAGTTAGTGGATGGTGTAGCAATCTTTCATTAAAACAAAAGAAGATTTTTTTTAAAAAAAGTACTAAAAGTAAATCAAACCCCAAAAAAACTAGTCAAAGGGAAATTGTCTCATAATTTCTCTTATTTAGCTTAGCATAAGATAGAGTGATTTTCAACTAAAATATTCTAACAAATCAACTATATCTCATGCGAAATTAAATAAGAGAAGTCAAGAGATAATTTTCAAACTTATTTTAAGGTCTTTACTAAATATAGGAAAATAAAATAATCTTTTACAAAATACTTTTTGAAAAATGAATAATTTTCCAGCAAAATGTTAATATCCAAATAAATAGTAATATTGTTTTATCTACTATTGTTTTGTACCTATCATTAGCCCATTGCTCCCTATGAATATTCCTTCCAATTTCCACGTGTGAATGTCTTCCACTATAGTAGAACTAGATCACCCAGAAGCTTTGCATGAATGTTTGGCCCTTTCAATTCATGGAGATAAAATCCAAGCAGGAAGTGCTACCACTAACCTCAACTCAAGTTCCAAAACACAATCTCAAGTACCACAAACCCATACCCTTTCTCCCATATCACAAAACACAAACACAATCTTAATCATTTGATCCTCCTTCAAGTTCCCATTCACAACCACTTGCAAAATAAGATCAAACATCTTTTGAAAATCTGTGTCCATCACCACTCCATCCTTCTCACGAAAACACAGACTTCAAGAAATTAAATTGCATTTTTCTCTCTCTTGCATGAAAAATATAAAACTGAACCCACAACTCTAGCTCTGGTTGTCCTATGAAAGCATGAACTCCATGCCCCCAAATCCTACAAGACCACAAACAGTGCCATCTAATCCAATCCTCAATCTCCTAGGTCTCTTTCAACTCAACCCAAGTTTCTTTCTCCTCTTAAATGTATCTCAATCCTTTGCTATTAGGTCTAGGAGTTGTTTTGTCCACATGTGACTAGGGCTGTCTAGCGGGTAAAAGACCCAACCAAACCGACCAAGTCCGACCAACCTGAGGACAACGAGTGGACCCGAAGTCCATGGTCAGTCAGATTTGGGTCCCTCTTTAATAAAAACCGAATAGTCAGTTTAGGTAGCGGGTTAATGGGTTTAAAACCCATAGAACCCGACCTAACCAATGGTTTCAAATAAAATATATATATATATTGGTTATTTATAGAACATGTGAAGTCTAAAGAAAGATGAGTACTGATTGGACTAAAAGCACTGAGTTGTTTAGTGCTACACACTAAGTTTCAAATCAAATCCTTGAGTTGCTAAGAGTCATGGGACTAAAAGGCTAAAAGCATTGATATTACACAATTTCCATGCAAAAGAAAATCTTCATCAGAAGATTTAGAACGACTAGTCGACTACACTTCAAATCAAAATCATATTTTCACTTCCCCATGCCCATGGTCATGATGAGTCCTCCTTACTCCTTACTCAACTTAACCTCAAGGTTTCAAGACTCTCAACCCTCATCTCTCTCTCTCTTATAAATCGGTCTTCTCTGAGTTCTCTCTACTCTCTAGTCTCTCTAGTCTCAAGGGTTGATTTCAAAATCTCTCTTTTTTATTTTGAAACAAACAAACTCCTTTACTCCTTTATATCAAAATCTTTCTTCACTCCACCGCGTTGCTAGTTGCTGTTGCCGCCACCTCACACCTCACCTGACGCCGCCGCCTCACTTTGTTTCCACTTTCCACCATGGGTCTTCTCAGCCTCTCAGTCTCAGCTTCCTAGTCTCAGATCAGGTAAATTTTCTTCCTTTTCCATCCTTCTTTTTCTATATTTTGTGTTTGTGATATGGGTTTATCATTTTGTTCAAATGATTTTTTTTTTTTTATAAGTAATAAGAATCATATGAAAAGCAATTTAAGGGATCTTGTTCAAATGATTTAAAACTTAAAGATTAGGGACCAAAACTAACCAAGAGATTGGATTCAAAGATGAAACCCTAATTTTTTTTATTTGATTTGTTATGTCAAAGACTTGATTTATCACTTTTCAAATATGGAACCCCTAATTTGAGTATGTTTGTTTGTGTTATCATTTTTCGAAGACTTGAGTTATCACTTTTCTGAGTGTGCTTTGTGTTTATTTTCATGTTTACTCTTTACAGACAAACATTATAGTTAGTTTGATTCATTATTTTAGTGTGCTCTGAGTGTGATTTGTATCTACCCTGTTTTATTCCTTGTTTTGTTTTTGTTTTTCTTTTTTTTAATGATCAATATACTTGTATCTTCACTATAATAAAATAAAATAAAATAAAATAAAATAAAAAAAGAATATGAACCCCTATTTTAAAAAGATGAAATCCAAACACATTTTTATTTTCTTATCTTCCTGTTTTATTCCTTGTTTTGTTTTGTTTTTTTTTTCTATGATCAATATACTTGTATCTGATTGTATTTTGTTACTCATTTGTTTGATTCATTTTGCTTTTCTAACTTAAAATTTTGAAATCCAAATTTTATACAGGAGTTGAAAGTTGTTCAAGTAGGCTTTTTGCTTCCTTTTCAAGGTTGAATCCCTAACAACTAAGAGTTCTCCGAGGTATCATTTCTCTTCTGTTGTTTCTCTTTTAACTTCTTGTTATTGTTTGTGTGTTACTTTTGTCGTTGTTTTTGTTGTCGCTTTGACCTGTTGTTGTTGTGTCACTTGTGTGTATTCTTGTTACTGGGTTAGTAGTATTATTGTTATGGTTGTTTGCTAATGCTTAAATTTGATGTCTTTAGGTTATAGAACCCTCTAGTGATGCACTCCCTTCCCAAACAACACCCATTGCCTAAGCTAAATCCACTGCCCAAGCTAAACCTATTGCCACTCCAACTAATGTTGAGGCACTTCCACCTAAACCTAATGGTAAAGCTAAGGTGAGTGAGATAACTACTGATTGTGGTAATAATAGGAAAAAGTCTATCGCTTAGGATCATTTTTGAAAAAATAAAGATTGGTAAGGATCAATTTAAGGTTGTTTGCCATTATTGCCAAAAAACTTATCGTGCTAATAGTAAGGGGTATAGTACTACTAATTTATTGAATCATGTGCCAAACTGTATTAAGAACCCTAATAGAGATGCATTTAAAGGGCAATAAACCTTAGCATTTGAACCCAAAATGAATGGGGAGGAAGGGTTTTAGCTTGTACCAACAGCCTTTATTGTTGAGGTTTCTAAGAAGGCACTCGCTGAAATGATTATAATAAATGAGTTGCCTTTTAGGTTTGTTGAAGGGTATGGGCTTCAAAGATATTCAACTAACTTACAACCTAAGTTGCAAATTAGGGATATCCCATCTCATCAAATTGTAGTTAGGGATGTGATTGGCATTTATGGTGTTGAGAGAAAGAAACTAAGGGAAGCCTTGAAAGGTCGTAGGGTGTGCCTTACTACGGACACATGGACTAGTATTCAAAATCTGAATTATATGTCCCTCACATGTCATTTTATTGATGATGATTGGAACTTGCATAAGAGAATTCTGAATTTTTGTCAAGTTAAAGACCATAGGGGGAAGACTATAGATAGAAAGATTGAGATGTGTTTGTGTGAGTGGGGTGTTGATGGCATATTTACCTTAACAGTGGATAATGCTTCCTCTAATGGTGCTACCATTAAATTTTTACAAACAATAACTAAAGATTGGAAGGGGATTGTTTTAGAACATGAGTTCTTGCACATGAGGTGTTGTGCACATATCTTAAATCTAATTGTGGGGGATGGTTTGAAAGAAATTGATGCGTCCATTGCTAGGGTGCGTGAAGCGGTGAGGTATGTGAAGTCCCTACCAAATAGAAATCAAACTTTTAGGAATTTTATGGAGAGATTAGGTATTGAATCAAAGTGTTTATTAAGTTTAGACGTACCTACTAGGTGGAACTCTATCTACCTTATGTTAGAAACTGCTGAAAAATTTGAGAAAGTGTTCCTAAGAATGGACTTTGAGGATGATAGCTATTCTTCATACTTTATGAACAAGGAAAATAGTGGTGGTTTAGGATCTCCTTGTGAGGCTGATTTTCAAAATTGTAGGACATTTGTGGGTTTCTTGAAACTACTTTACAATGTAACAAAGATGTAAGGTTGAATTTATTCAATCATTTTGTTGGCTTTATCCCGTGTCAAATTTGCTTGTAATTTAGCATTTAGAAACCCTGTATTCAGGTGGGAATCATGTAAGAATGTGAGAGAGTGTGAAGAAAAACTCAAGATTGTGCACTCAAGAAGGGCCTCGCGACTGGATCTCGCGACTGGCGAGTCACCAAAGGTGGCACACGTGTGAAGCTTGTAAGGGAGCTGAAGAGTCATGCCAGCTGGAGCACTATAAGACAAAATTTCCAGACTGGCCAGGCAATTAGCTCGTGACTCAAACTCGCGACTAGTTCCAATTGTGAGCTCGAGCCGCCAGAATGCCCTGTTTGTTAGAAACTTGACTGTTCGCATTCCTCACTCACCCTATTATAAATACCCTTATACCCATGAAATGTAGAGAGTTTCCAGAGAGAATTTTGAGAGAGAAACCCTAAAGAAAAATAAGATTGACTCATCCACAATCTTCATCCTTTAATTCTCCAAAATCTTCTACTCTCACCCTCTCCATTGATACATCCTTGAGAGATACATTAGCCAAATCCTTATCTCACCATACCCATATCTATTAAGAGACATTTTGGTATTTGGGAAGTAGTTCGGAAGGGGCCAATTCATTTTGGTTGATGCAATGGGCGATTGCGGGATCCGGTAAGCTAGAGAAGACAAGGTTCGGCGTAACCTTGTTGGAGCAAGAAGCTTGAAGGGCTTAGGTGCACTGGGTAGATTAGGTTTGGAGGGTCTTCTGCTATTCATGTATCCCAACTTTATTCTCTAGTGGATTATTGACTGCTTGGAGGGCAGCGGAGAGTTTTTTCGCCAAGGACTTCATTTTCCTCTTTGATAACACATCGTTGTGTTGTCTTTGTGTTTGCATCTCTCTTCCCTTAATCTTTGCCTTTAAATTATTGCTGTGGTTATGATTAATTTCGGTTTAGATTGTTTTGCCAATTCTGATTTAGCTTATTTTCATGTTCTGCACATACATTGTTTGATTATAAGCTTATATTGGTAATTTGTAAATTGGAGGTCTAATCGTTCATAGGTGTTTTACACTCTATTTGAACATTCAAAAGAAGTTCTCTGGTTCTTTGCATGTTACTTCAAATACCTTCTTTAATGAGATGTTTGTGATTCAAGAGAATATTGCTCATTTAATTAAATCTCAAAATTATCTCTTGAAAAATATGTCAACTAAAATGGAAGCTAAATTTGAAAAATACTGAGGGAAAGGGAATAAAATTAATTAGATTTTGTATGTGGCTATGGTTCTTGATCTAAGAAAGAAAATGAGGTTTTTGAAGTTTTCTTTTTCTGAAATTTATAAGGATGAAATGGCTGATGAGATGGTTGATTTGGTGAGGAAGACCATGGATAGGCTGTATGATTATTACTCTTGTGTTGATTCACAAAATGTGGCAGTACCAAGTAAGAGTGAGAGGACACACATAGAAGGTGATACAATTGGTTGTACTAATCCATATGTGATGGTTAATTCTCGATATGAGCATTTTTTAAAGGTTGAGAAGTCTATAGGGTGTAGCAATGAGATTGAAAAATATTTGGCTGAAAATTGTGAGAGTAGAAGGAATGTGAAATTTGAGATTTTGGGGTAGTGGAAGGCCAATTCAGATAGGTACCAAGTGCTGTCCAAAATGGCCAGGGATGTGCTAGCTATACCTGTTTCTACAATTGCTTTTGAATCGGCATTTAGTACCCGAGGGTGCATGCTTAATCCATTTCGAAGTTCACTCTCTCCTCTTATGGTTCAAAATCTTGTTTGTGCTCAAAACTGGCTGCAAGCCCATGTCCCAATTTTTTTTCGCAAGTCAAAGGACGAGATGGAGGCCTTAAAGGATGAATTTCATGACTTAGGTAATATGTTTAACTTCCAAACTTCTTGTCTATGAAGTGTTATTAAATGTGTCTTATACTTGAGCAAAATTTAATCTATTGCCTTAACTTTTTCTTTTCTAGTTTTGAATCAAGTAACAACAGCAGCAAGTTCTAGTTCCTACTCAAGAAAAGGTGGGACCTATACCACAGTTAGTATTGATGAATGATCACTGACCAGGTATGTTTCTGCCCTCGTAATTTTTGTTGATATTGGTTACTTCTCTTTTGGTCATTTTATAGTTTTTGTTCTTTGTCTTTATATATTATTGATAAATATTTTTTCCCCTTGTATTGTAGGAGGAAGGAAGGTCACATTTTGTATAGGAAGCAATTTTTTGGATATATTTTGAAAGCTTTTTTGGACAGATGTATAGCTTTTATAACTATACATGAACTCTTGCTTATAGGAAGGAAAACTTAGCATCTATGTAGGCTTTCCTTTCTATAAGTTATGGACTTGTTCACTATAGATAATAGAGTTGTTCTTTACTGCATTAGGAAAGCTATTTTTTGGAAATACCTATAATATTTCATAATTGTAACTAATTATATATACTACTCGGAATATTGCCTACTGCCTTGGTGGTTTACTGCTTTACAGACTTGTGCAGTAACTGCCTTCTTTGCTGCCTCTATGACTTACTATATATATATATATATATGGAATTATGAAGATGCTCTAGTATTTGTAGCAATGCTTGCTATTGTGTGGTTTTGGAATATTACTTGATGTGTGGAATGGTTAGCAGGTTTAATATGTTCAGATTGACTTTTATATCCTTGAGTTTTCTTGAGGCAATTTTGAGGTATTGCCCAATGCCCAGGCCTTTAGGCTTAGGCAATTTGGAAAATATTTGTTGTAATGTGTGAATGATTAACAGGTAGTAAAAAAAATGGTATTTTGTGCGTTTTTGTTTGTTTGATTAATGCCCAGGTTTTACATGCTATTGATGTTTAACATGTGGTAAAAAATGGTATTTTGTGTGTTTTTTATTTGTTTGCTATTGTGCTTAGGTTTTACTTTGTATTTTTTTTTTTTTTTGTGCTCAAATGTTAATATATGAGCTCTGGGAAGTATAAATTTGGACTGATATTGCTTCAAGTAGAGGCCCATTTTTAAAGAAATGATATAAAGAAAAGGCCCAATCTGATATGACAAAATTTAGAAAGCCCGATAATGTTGGCCAAAAAGGCCCAAAAAATTAAATCCAAGAAAATCTACAAATTTGGCCCAATGTGGTCCAAACCTGCCAAACTGTTGAATCCGACCCGCCTCAACGGATGACCTAACTCAGTGGATCCAACCCGTATTTCGGGTGAATGCAGGTCAATTTTTCAGTGACCTGATCCAATCGGGTCGAGTGCGGGTTAGGCCTAAACCCGGGCTGACCCGACCCGAGGACAACCCTACATGTGACTAAAACATTAGTTTAACAATCAGCTAACTTACATAAGTACCAATTTAGCAAGTGTGAAATTCAGTACTAAATTGCCTAAAATAAAATTTTAAAGGGTGTTAAGTCCACTGCCTCAAAGTTAATTTGGGGGGGGGGGGGGGGTTTAGCGCATTTTTTCAATAAAATAAAATGTTTGTTTTTTTATTTCTTGGTCAAGTGATCAAGCTGTTCTATTTATGGTGACAACACTACCAAAAATGAGGGCTATAGCTATGTTTATAAAACGTGGCTATAGATTTAAAAAACCCACCATAAGTCTCAGCCTATAGCGCTGCATTTAAAAAACTGCGACTATAAGGATTCTTTCTCATTGAGGACGAGGAATTAAGTTGTGGGCACCATGTCTATGTATGCACTTAAGATATGTTTGGTATACTGTAATAGGTACTGTAACGTAATAATTAGTCATATGGTTTAACTATTCAGTAGTTTAGTTATGTTTTTTGAGTCTGAATTTGGTAAAAATGGGATGAAAAAAAAAAAAAAAAAAAACTTATGTTTTACAACATCCAATAAGTGATTGCCATATCAACATTTTGCTTTAAATTCATTAAATCATACTATATCTAATAACATCTTAATAAACTCCCAATTTGGTTGGATTTATATATGAGTATTAGAATCGATTGGGTGTTGTTATGCTTATTCTTAAATATGTGATAAGATGATGTGGCACGTTAGAATTGGAGGGGTAAAATATGGGTTTTACACCACATCCTTACATAATTTATTCTCATATTTTTATTACATAGAATAGTCATTCCTTATGAATAGATATTCTTTAAAATAAGGAAAAATTATTCCTCTCTAGAAATGTTGTAGTAGTTATTTCTTAGTAGGAGTATTAATTTATAAAATTAATATATGTTCAAATAACCAAACTTTTCATATGCACATAACAATTATTTTACAAACTATGCTCTATAATATTATTTTTAAGAAAAAAAAAAACATACACACGAACGTAAGTGTACACATATGTTATACAATTTAACTTAGAGATAAATAAATAATTTTTTTGTTTATTCAATATACGCATATTTTTAATTTTACACATAAATGTATGTTCAAGAGGTATGCAAGTGATTTTAGGAACTAAGCAAAATGATGCAACTAAACCTTCCAATATAAAGCTTTTGTATTATTTGATTAAAAACAATGATTTTATATAGTTTTGTATGCAAGGGTGCTCACACAAATAAGTCATAACTTTCAAGTGTAGCTATGATTCCATATTGCAAAATAACCTTTGTGACTGACTTTGACTACATTTGCCAAAGCTATAGAGATCAACACAATGCACCAACTAATTTGTTAGAGATTGAAAAAATAAAAATAAAATTTATAATAGAAAAATAAGTGAGACAAAAGATTTTTAATTGTAAGTAACTTCGCTAGACTAGTGTTATTTAATGAGCATACTATCAATGCTAAATCAGATATAATTCACAAAACTGAAGGTGGACATGGTTCCATAGAAGCGATCGAAGGTCAAAGGAAAGTTTTTTCTTCATCACAGTGACCTTTCCAAACTTAACTGCAACTAAACCAACTATTATATAATTCTCTAGACTGAAATTCATCTTAACTTATATTTAACATTTAAAGATTTGCTAGTATAATGCTATGAAATCCTCATTTGAACTAGAATGATGTTGTAGTAATTATTTTTGTCTTTACAGAATGATGATGGTCCTATTGTCTTTTCTTTATTTTAAGGAAAAGAAAGTTGTTTGGAAAGTAAGTTCATTGTTGAGATTATGTTAGATTATTATATTTATCTCTAAAATAGTAAATGGGAAATTTTTCATTATTTTTGTTTCAAACTTTTAGAATATAAATGTATAATACTTGTATTATACTCGTATGCTGTTTTCTCCATTTCTATATTTTTCTTCCAAAATTTGAACACATACTTTTCTTGAAATATGTCAAATCATATCCACCAGATACATGTACCATATTTTACTAACTATACTTTATTAATTATCTATTCAAAAATGTAAAACATAAATATAACCTTAAACATAAACATAAACATGTTCTACATTTTAAAAGAAATAAATTAACTAACCTTTTTTTTTTTTTTTTGTTTCTTTTCCATATATGCATTTGTTTTAATTTACACATAAATATTCAATCTAGAGGTAGGTAAGGTTTTTTTTTTTTTTTTTTTTAATTTTATTTAAGAAACTAGAAGTAGGTAATTGGTTTCAAGAACTAAGCAATATTATGTAGCTATACCTTCCGTTATTAAAAAATTGGTGTTTTTTTTATATATTTAAAACGAATATTTTTTTAAGGCTATGTTGCGAGAAATGCTTGTATAAGTAATGTCCCAACTTTGAGGTATACCTATGTAATCTCTTATTGCAAACCACTTCTCTTGTACTTGTTCAGTAGTTTGGAGACCACTAATGCGCTTAGTTCATTAATATTGGACTTACTATGAGAAACTGCTAACTTTTTTTTTTCTTTTTATAAATTAGATAGTGTTGGGTTACATTTGTGAGTAAAGTTCCGCATTGAATAATGATGAGAAGAATGAGTAGTTAATATAACACAATTGAACACATACTTATTAGATTTATACCTTCTAGGTTAAAATATGTATTTATGTGTTATGTTAATTATTCAAGCAAGCTCCCTTAGGTGTTCTCTCCCCTACAAGTGGTATCAAAGCCCATGGCAGTGTGGGGCAAATGTGGCAAGGTTATCTAGGTTCCTTTCACAGTTGGAACGAGACGTTTTTTACTTGAAACCCTTTCTCAAATGGAGCAGGGCATGTCCCTTTCGCAATTGGAGTAGAGACAGTATATTGCATATCAAGTAAGCTCATAAAGCCTACACAAAACACAAAATATCTTGGAAAAGGCCCAACAAAGGAGTATTATTGCCAATGATGATAGACAACAATGAGGTGCAAGGTTCCTATGGAGGATAAAAGATGTGCGGGGTTGACACGTAAATGCCTATGAATGTTGCACTAGTAAAGGGAAAAGCCCATTAGGCAAGGAAGCGAGTAGGAATTGTTCATAGCTCACAGAGAGGTCTTAAAGTCCACAAAGAGGTAGAGACTCACATGTGAGGGGGAGATTGTTGGGTAACACGTGTGAGTTAGGAATGGCAACGGGTCCGGTTCGGGCCGGGTTTTTTCATATCCGGACCCGACCCGCGGGTCTATCTCAGAAATCCGAACCCGGCCTGTTTATTAAACGGGTTTTTTTCTTTACCCCAAACCCGCCCCGTCGGGCCTCCACGGGCCCCACGGGCCTCGTCCCTCATGCCCAGCCAAGCCCAAAATCAGAAACACAAACTTCGATCTACGATTTTCCGGCCCAAAATCACAAACACAAACAGAAATCCAAACACGATCACAAACATAAACACAGAAATCCTAAACACAAATTTTGGATCTATGATTTTCCCTTTCAAAATCACAATCACAAACACAAACTCATATTGAGAATTTGAGACGAACTGAACCCAGAAAAAAAAAAAAAAAGAAAAAAAAAAGAAAAAGATGGAGATCGAAGTGGAGCGAGGCCGTGAGGCCATGGGCGAGGAAGATGAGAGGGGAAGACTGAAGAGGGCTGTGCGACAGTGAGATCGGTGACAGTGAGGCCGAACGGAGTTGAGACTTGAGAGAGTAGAGAGTTGTAGGCTTGTGATAGTGTGGCGACAGTGTGAGATCGGCGACGGACTACCTGTGCTTGACTGCTTGTGGGCTTGTGGCCGTGTGAGACAGTGAGTGAGAGAGCTGAGACAGTGATTGAGTGCATGAGATAGTGAGCTGGAGATGTGAGGCTGAGGCGTGAGGCTAAGGGGATGAAATGAAAATTAGATCAGATTATGATTTATGAGAGGCGGCTGGGGTAGGGAAAATGGGAAGTAGGGTTTTCATTACAGCTATATATATAAGGGGGTTTTTTTGTAATTTTGGGATAACCGGGTCATAAACGGGTCGAGTTCGGGTTTTTATTTAAAAACCCGAACCCGACCCGGACCCGCTTCGGGTTTTTTTTTTAAAACCCATATCTGACCCTATTCTTTATCGGACCGGGTAAAATCCGGCCCATTAGGGTCAGACCGGGCCGGGTATCCGCGGATCGGATTTAAATTGCCATCCCTAGTGTGAGTGAAGTCTCACATTGAATAATGATGAGAAGAATGAGTAGATACTATAACATAATTGAGCACACACTCATTAGGTTTAGGCCTTTTGGATTAAGTATGTCTCTATATGTTATATTAATTATTCAATGAGGCTCCCTATGGTGTCTATCTCCCTAACAAATAGAAATAGGGATAAAACGTTTATAAAATACCTTAGGTAGTTAAGTTTTTTAGAGGGAGCCATAGTACAATTCCATAACTACTCAACGTGGAGTTTTACCAACTCAAAGACAAAGATCTAGGAGGGGGAGTGGCGTCAATTGCAAGATGAGGTGTTTCTCAAAAAAAAAAAAAAAAATGCAAGATGAGTTTTTTTTTTAGTCTAAATTGAAGCAAATATTACAAAAAAGAGGAAAAACAAAATGAAAGAGGATAAGAGTATACATTTTTTTTTTTCTAATCATGGAAATCAATATATATTCAAAGAATATATTATTTTGTTGGGTAAACTACAAAATTAGTCTCTGACCTTTTTAGTATTTTTCAAATTAGTCTTTAACATTTCAAATGTATCAATTTAGTTCCTAACCTTTTGGTATTGCGTCAAATCAGTCCCCCGTTAAGTGGTGGATGGAAAATGCTGATGTGGCTAAAAGCCAAAATGAAAAATTTTATTTTTATGTCAACTCAGATGCCAAGTGTACTACTAACAAGGATTAAACTTATAAAAAAAACAAAACCAAAAAAAAAAACAAAACAAAACAAAACCCAGCTTAAGGAAGATGCCAAATTATGATAAAATCCTAAATAAATCACGATCTCAAAATCTATGTGGGGTTTATGTTGCTAAGGTCAGATTTCCAATGGTGAAGGGAACGTAGGGAAATTTTTGGGATTTATTGTTATTATTATTATTTTGTTATAGATTTGGTGAACAATTTGGGTTTGATTGCAAGGTTTGGGGTGAAAGAATTCATGGAGGTATAAGGCATTACAAGCCAAAGCAATTGTGAGAATGATTTGGTCAATTCGATGCTGGGTTTTGCTCAGTTTATCTTAACAACAAGGTGATTGTAACAACAAAGCACAATGACAATGAATAGTATATCTCCAAGTTGGTGGTTCATTCACTGTGACAAGGGATGTTAATGGAGAGCAACTTGGTAGGGGTACTATAAAATTAGTTATGACTTGTGAGGCAGGGCAAGTGCTTCAACGATAGTCAATCAGTTTCTTTCTTTCTCAATATTTTTTCCTTGTTTCTCAGTGTGTCTTTGAGATATTACTTCCCAGCCATTTGATTCGAAGTATTGTGAAAGCAACGTTGCTTCGAGTTCAAGAGCTTACTTATAACCAATCATGCTCTTTTCTTTACTTGATCAATTTAGGATTTTGATCCCAATTAGGTGTCTTCATTAAGCTTGGTCTTATTTTTATTTCTTAGGTTTAATCCAAATCGGCAATACACGTGGCATCTAAGTTGACATAAATTTTTTTTTTTTTTTTGCCGTTAGTCACATCAGTATTTTTCATTCATTACTTAACAATTAGGACTAGTTTGACACATTATCAAAATGTTAGAGATTAAATTGACACATTTGAAATGTTAAGGACTAAGGGTGTGTTTGGTTGAATGTAAAATATTTTCCGAGTGTAAAATATTTTCAAGTGAAAATATTTTCAAGAAAGGAAAATATTTTTAAGTGTTTGGCTGCATTATAAAAATTGTTTTAGAAAATATTTTCATGTGTTTGTTTGCATTCTGAAAATGCTATTTTCTCACATTTTCTCAGCCACTTTCTCAGCTTCCAAACAAATTTTATAATAGAAAATTTCAATATATAAACTTAAAAAAACAAAAATCAAAACAAAACCATTCCTTAAACTCAAACTATTCGGTCAAATTGAGAGAGGGAGGCAGAGATAGTGATAAAAAATTGAGGGAAAGGGACAGGTAGATTGAGAAAGAGAGAGATCGGTCATGGGTGGGTCATGGGCGACGATCTCGGCGGCGTGATTCGGCGGTGCTGGGGTGCAATCTCAGCGGCGTGATCTCGGAGGTGAGGTTGAGTTTGGGAGAAGTGTGGGTTTGAGAGAAGTGTGGGTTTGAGAGAGGTGAGGGATGTGGATCGGGTATTGTAGAGAGTGGATCGGTGCTGGGGTGAGATCTCGCCGGTGACGTGGGAGCAACGGATTGGAGATGGGATGGGCTTCGCTGGCTTGAGGGAGAGTTTTTCCTTGGTGGATCGGGTACATGCAGAGCTCAAAGTAGGCGGAGGTGAGGTTGAGTGGATCGGGTACGACGGCGCTACTCGACGGAGTGTGGGGGACCTCGGACCGACGTCTGCGTGTGGGGTGGAGCTGCGTCTCTCTCTCGTTGGTGCATTAGGTGGAGTTGAGGGGAGATCGGTTTTGGACCCCTGTACTCTTTCTTCTCTCCCTCTCTCTCTCTCTCTCTCTGTGTCTGAGTCTTGGAAATCATTTGAAGGTAAAATGAGAGTGTAATTGATTTTACGGCTGAAGCGGGAGAGTTTTACGGTCAACAGAAATGATTTTTCGTTTGACCAAATTTTCCATGCACAACCAAACACATGGTAGGGTGTAAAATGATTTCCTGAAATGCTTTTCAGGTGAAACAAACGCAGCCTAAATTGAAAAACAACGAAAAGGTCAATGACTAAATTTGTAGTTTAACTTATTTTGTTTCTAATGTGATTTTATTATTTAAACTTTTAGGCTGACATAGCATTATAAATTTTCGTTGATGGGCCTCCTCTTTAAAGGGAATAAAGTGTGTATATATTAATTTTGGAAAAACTGCACTCATTTGTGAGTGTAAATGTGATTTATAAATATTTTTGTCCCAAAAAAAAAACGTGATTTATAAGTAAATTAATTTTACAAAATTTAACTAAAATGTAATTACATAGTAGGTTTTTTTTTTAAAAAAAAATATGATTCTATATTTACATCAATGGAGGGGAGATTTGAACCCGGATTCTATGTTAGCTTTTCATCTTGTGTAAATTCTTATTCTCATTCCGTCATTAATTACTACTAGCCAATGTCTCGCGCAATGTGTTGATATTTTGTAATTTCATTTTGAAATAATTTTAACTATTTTAATTGCCCATATACAATACCGATAATATAATATTTAGGGAGTTATCTATAGTTATCTATAGTTATAGTATGTCACTAAGAGGAGGAAAAAAAAAACAAAATTAAGAATATGAGTATATCCCCCGAGTGAATTAACAATTATTTAACTTGGTAAGATAAATAATATCATCCATCACAATAGAAGGTACACATAAAAACAAACATATCTGGTTAGCAAAAAAAAAACATAAAAACAAACATATCTAAACCTTAAGTAATAAAAATACAAATATACCAGAATTATGGCTAATAAAAAATAATGTGTAAATTGAAGAAATTTTTTATTAATTTAATTAAAATTAAATAATAAAAATAAAGTAATCTTTTACGCTGGGTATATAATGAATGCATATTGTGTAAGACTAAGGTTTTTATATAATAATAATAATAATAATAAAATATAAGTCTAGTAATGGAAGATGATAGATAACTATATAACTCTTTTTCTTTTCTTTTCTTTTTCCTGAGAAAAAAAAAGTATTCAGGGAGTTTGCATAATATATATTAAGCTTTAAATCTTAAGTACTCACCATTGCATATATAAATGCAAAAACCTAATATAAGTCTAGTAATGGAAGATGATGGATAACTATATATCTCTTTTTTTTTTTTTCTTTTTTCTTTTTTTTTTGTCTCTCTAAGAAAAAAAAGTATTCAGGGAGTTTGCATAATATATATTAAGCTTTAAAGCTTAAGTACTCACCATTGCATATATAAATGCAAAAACCTTGAATTCAGTAATTATAAACAATCCAAAAATAATAATTGAAAGCATATTTAGGTGGTAACCTTAATTCAATAGTCAAGAACAATCCGAATTACTAAACTTCAAAAATGAAAATGGAGAAACTCACATGATAATTTAATTTTTGTCTTTGAAAGATGGGGAGGAGACACTAAAACTTGGGCAAGTTTCTTCTTTAATACCTTTTATGCAATAAATTGTTTATATCAATCCAAATTAGACCAGATTGCTTTCACTTTAACCTTTACAACGGTTGCTTAGACCTTTTGGTTTTACTTTTGATTACAGACTATTAATTACTTATACACTAATAAAAAAATGACTATTAATTATATAGGCAAAAACAACATTCCAGATGTATGTAAGTTATTGTTCGACAATGATTGCAACAAGGATATTGCGATATGCAACCAAAAACATACAGAAAATTGAAATATTAACATTTAAATCTTTCATTGTTTTACGCCTTTTGGCTTAATTTATGTTTGAACATTTTAATTTTTTAAATTAACTCGTGAATGACATGTTTTTAAGATAATGTCATCCAAAATATCAATTTCCTCACCAAAAAATAAGAGGAATAATTCAAATATTGCACTAGTTAGCTATTAGTATTTATGTAATTTTAGAACTCCTATTTATGCCTTTCACGAATTGGCATGAGTGAAGCACTTACAGATTAGAACAGTACATATCTGGCAACTGGCAAGGTATGAGTGATCCACACCACTGTACTTGTAATTGTCAAGAGCCAAATTCGTCTTAGAATCACCCGCTAAGCCTGAACAATGGATTCCAAATTAATGGATGAGGATGATGCCAATTATGTTAATGCAAATAAAATATTGAAAAAAAAAAAAATCAAAGTCACAGATCATGCATGGAATAGATGTAAATAAACATGAAGAGATAAAATTAGATTAGACAAATGAAGAAGAACAAACATTGGAAAAATTAGATAAATGGGAAAAAGATAGAGGAACTTCACTTCTTGGAAATAGGAATTGCGAACACAGAAAAATCGAGTGAGGTTTGAGAGTGAAAGAGAAGTTTTTGTGAATGTGGAGACAATGTCAATGATGAAGTTGAGGGCCTTTGAACTTTGAAGTCATTACTATGTGTGGGTTTGGGGTGAGCTAAATTTTTTGAGTGTGGCTTCTGTTCAATGTCCTGTGACATTGGACTCTCTATGATCATGGCACGTCTCTGAAAATGGACACATGTCATGATCGTAATGGATCCAGTGCACTGGACAAAAGGTGTGCCCGAATTTTTTAACTTATCTCCACTTTTGGCTTATTTTTACTACTTTTCATGAGTCTCACTGCACTTTTTAGTATTATTCATAGATTTCACTGCACTATTCAGTTAATTTTTACCTTTATTCATAGTACTTTTAATAAAAAGTTTTCAACTTCAGATGTTCACAAACAGACACTGTATAAATAAATGTATGGGAAAGAGAGAAGACAAGAAATGGCAAAATTGTAAGAGTCGAACACACAAAAGAGCTAAAACCAAAATGATAGGCAAAGCAGAGAGTGAAGTCTAAAAAACTAGGTCTAGCAATATCTCCAAATAAGACAAATTGTTTTTACTTATTTACAGTCACTCTCTTTATCCGGAGGTTACTGTAGATGAGCAAAGCAATTTGTCGTCTTTAAGTTTATAAAGATAAACTAAAATACTAATATTTTCTCTTTCCTCTCTTCAAATCTTTGTATTTTTTAATTTTTTATATAATTGTTGGGAATGAATAAAAATAAATAAAGAAATAATATTCAAATATGATAAAAAAAATGTATAGAAACTTGCTTAAAAAATGTATTTAAAAAGGCATGTCGGCAAATTGTAAAATAATTGTTTACTCTTCAATACGGAAGATAGAGAGACCATCCTAAAGGAAAATGCCACTTGCAAAATGAGGTATTTGGTTGTGTGTGTGTGTATATATGTATTGATTGATTAATTTGCCCATGCTGCTTGCATTTTTCCTTCTGTCATTTCATGGGTCTTCTTGGCCATTGTCAAGGTTAACACACTTGAGAATCCTCTCATTATGGCCTGCCAGTTTTGCTGAAAGACTTATCCTCGTTCAAGTGGACTACATGTTGTGTGAAGTCTTCTCCTGTCCTGCGTTGAAATCTTTTATTGTACCTGTCATTTGTCTATCAAGTCAAAATACAAGTCATTAGTTCATCATAAGGACCATAGTGTTTCATCCATGGTGCTTTAAAACAGCGGATTTATGCTCCTGTACTGCTCTATTCATTGTAGCCACTTCCCAATCCAATGTTGGATAGAGCAAGGTTGCAAAAGAATTGAGGTTCGATCTTTGATCACAACCGCATGGCTTTTGCATGAGGAGTAAGGACAGGATTAAAAAAAAGGTGATTAACAATCTCTTCCTCAGACTGACACACATCACACATACTTTATCAGTCACTATGTTCCTTTGAGCTAAACAGGATTTCATTAAAAAAAAAAAAAGCATTATTCAACAGTTTCCACAGGAAGATTGTAAGTCTGTAAGGGATCTTAAATTTCCGTAACTGTTTCAAACCTCACCATCCATTCTCCTCCAATTTTTACCCTGCTGTGACTGCTGGATAATGGATTTGTATTCTTTTTTAACTTCATAGTTTCTACTGATGGATTAGAGGCCAAATGAGGTTGTCCTCCCTCTTTGTTATTGAAATGGGAATTTCGCTCATGGTTTTTTTAGCTTCTTCAAAATTATAAACTTCGGTTTGGTGATTCCTTGTTCCAAAGTTCTGATGTATGAGGTCAGCTACTCTATTAATTTAACACCCAACCCTTCCAGCTGAGTGTTATCAATTTTAGTAGTGAACCAGGCAGCATGATTTATCTCAATGCTTTTGCCTATGCCTATCCTCCATTTGGCAAGAGTTAAGAGGGGAATTTGTGTTGAGCATATAGACTTTTCCAGAACTAGAAATCCTAAGGTTTTAGTTTCCCATCAAGGGGGAACTATTAGGGAAGTATTTGGCCTTCACAGTTTTAGACAGAACAGAATTGGGTTGGCTGGATAGTCTTCAACCTGTTTGGCTAACATAACTTTTTTCAACCAAGATGCTTTCCTCGTGCCTAGTCGTCCACCCCTTTTGGCTGACACGAAGCTTCCTAACTCAGTAGGTGAAGTTTCCTTTTGTCATTTTAATGCTACCATCAAAAATTACAGAGGGTTCTATCCAAAGCTCTTCAAACAAACTCAGGGACCTTAAAACATGAAAAGATGTACAGGGTAAGGGAATTTAGGACAGATTTTATTAAGGTTAATCTACTCGCTTGAGAAAGGAGCTTAGGCCTTGTTTGGATTTTATTTTTTCACCAATCATCACTCCTCACTCAATTTCCGTCACTCGTTACTCATCACTCAAAATACCCCAACTCCCTACACCCAACCCGTTTGGCACCATCACTCACTTATCATCACTCAATATTTTTCAACTGCTTGTGGGCCCATACCTATAACTTGGTCAGAGCAAAGCTGTTAGCCTACCCGCCCATCAGTTTGTCATCTCTCTCACAGACGCAACCAACCCACACAACCACCATCATCAAGCAACCACCATCATCAACTCAGCCTCCGGCCTCCCACTGAGCAACAAGATTGACACCAGCATCAAAAAAAAAAAAAAAAAAATATATATATATATATATATATATATATATATATATAACCCAAAGAATAGATCGGCGATCACCAAAAATAGCCCACCACAACCTCAATCACTATCACGGCGACCCACACCCATCATCACTCATCACGGTAGAAAAACCTAGAAAAAAAAAAAGAACATATTGGCAGAATCACTACTGTGGCAGAAAAACCTCAAAAAAGAAAAGAATAAATTGGCGACTTAGTCTCTGATCGCCATGTCTAACACCAAATCGACAGCCTCAAGCTCAACCAAAAAACTAGATCGGATCGACGACCCACACCCATCATCACTCATCACGATAGAAAAACCCAGGAAAAAAAAAAAAAAAAAAAAAAAAAAAAAAAAAAAGAAAGAACAGATCAGCACAATCACTATCGCGGCAGAAAAACCCAGAAAAAGAAATGAACAGAAGCTTAACCTAGTCTCTGATCGCCATGTCTAACACTAGATCTTTCGCCATTGTTGGAACTGAGAGAAGCTTTTTAGATTTCAATTTCTGAAATCTCTTCTATTTCTCGTTTCTTTTAGATTGAGTTTTTGTGTCATTGCAAGGAATAAAACTAGATTGGCGATGGGGCTTGAATTGGCGAGAGTGAGTTGATCTGATGAAATGTGAGAGAGTTTATCGGTGAGAGTAAGGTGAGAGAGGGAGAGGCAGAGCGGGGACCCATTATGTAGTTTTAATTACAAAAATGCTATTGAAAACAGAGTTATTGAAATCCAAATGAGCTTTTGAGTCATGAGTCCCACCATTTTTGAGTTATAAGTTATGGAAACATAGTTATGAGTTATGGAAACTAGAAATCCAAACACCACCTTAGCTTTCCATCCTTGGAGCTTCAAGTTCACTTTATCTAAGAGAGTTTGAAATTGGAAAGCTGTATTCTTGCTTTAGTTGAAATTAAATCCTAGGTATTTCCTTGGTTGATTGACACTCACTATATTAAGAGCTTTTTCCAACATGGAGATAAATTTGTTTTATGGTTATAGATATACATAAAGTAGAAATAAACATGAACAAAACTTAGGTATAGTTCCTTATGTGTTGTACCTTGGATTTTCCATATAAATTCAAGGTGAAAATGCACTTTTCGTCCTTACATTTTAGATCAATTCCCATTTTGGTCCCAAAATTAATTTCGTTGCAAATTTCATTCCTAAAATTTGAAAATCATTTTTAAAATCGTCCTTGCTGTCAACCAACAAACGGAACCCTCCTACGTGGCAAATGGAATGCCCTACTTGCTGATGTGGTCATTAAAATATTATTTTAAAAAATTATTTGGCATTTTTTAAATACCATGTCAGCATTTAAATTTTTTTTTTAAATCACATCAGAAAATTTATAAAAAAAAAAAAAAAAAAGAAATTAAATTTAAAAAAAACCTTAAATCTAATTTAATTAAAATTATTGTTAAAAAAACAAAAATAATTATCCTTTTAATTCTTTTTCTTTTTCTTTAACCTTAATTCTTTTTCTTTTTCTTTTTCTTTTTACCTCATCAGTGATCAGATTTAAAACATCTCTAAACTCTCTCTGTCTTTAATTCTCTCTCTCTCTTCACCCTCAACGGAATCTCTCTCAGACCCATACTCTCTCAAAATCTCATCTCCGCCGATCTGCCAAACTCTCTCTAATCTCAATGATAAGGTCGCCGCTGCCGAACTTGTTCATCCGCCGATCTGACCCAAACTCTCTTTAATCTCAGTGATGAGGTCACCGCCATCGAAATCATTTAAGATCGGAGTTTGGGTCTATCGTTTCGGTAACTCACCATAGTCGCCGATTCAATATGGCTCCGTTATACGAAACCCCAGTCACTGATTCGGTATTGGAGCCTAGATCAGTGGTTATGAAGCCAAGATCAATGGTTATGAGGCCAAGATCAATGGTTCTCACACCTCTTTCTACCTCACTGTCTCTCTTTAAGGTTGATTTGGAAGTTTTTAGCTTAGGATTTTTGTAGATTTGATGTTAAGGCTTTGCTAGTTGCTAGGAAATTTTGGAAGATTTGATTCGGTGGTGGTGCTTTATTGGATGTTGGGTTTCTATTCTTTTGCTTGGATTTGATATTCATGTTCTTTGATTCGGTGGTGGTGATTTGGGGTGTTTTTGTTTGTTTTTCCTGTGGGTTTTTCTGTGTTTGTTTGCCAAGAAAATTTATAGGTTTAGGTTTGAAGGCTAAGGTTTGCTTTGCTAGAGATATGAGTTTGGCGTTTGGTTGAGATTTGGGTTTGGGGTTGGGTTCTTTGCTGGAGATTGATTACGAGAAAGAACAAGAAAGAATAAAATAACGAAAGCAATAAAAATAAAATAAAATAAAAGATAAGAAATACGTTATTTATTTTGTTTTGATGTGTTTGGTTATAAAGAAAGTACAAGAAAGACAAAGAAAATTATAAGAAAATAAGGATTAATTTGCTTTGCTATGAATATGAATCTTAGAGATTGGAATAAAAAAAAATTATTTTAATTAAAAGAAAGTAAAATTTTTGTTTAAAAAAAGAAAAAAAAATTATTGTTTTTTTTTTTAATTTTTAAATTAAAATTAAAGTTAAAATTGAGGAATTAAAATTTTTATAATTTAAATGCTAACGTGGCATTAAAATGCCAAATAATTTTTTTAAATAATATTTTAATGGCCGCATCAGCAAGCAGGGCATTTCGTTTGCGACGTAGGAGGTTTCCGTTGGTTAGTTGATGGCAAGGACGATTTTAAAAACGATTTTCTTTTTTTAGGGATGAAATTTGCAACAAAATCAATTTTGGGACCAAAATGGGAATTGACCCAAAATATAGGGACCAAAAATACATTTTCGCCTAAATTCAACCATGTATAGTTATATTGACCAATGAACCATATGATTGAATTTTGAGATAATTACCCGTGGTTTCAATTTTGACACTTTACCCACCTGTGATTCCCTTCGTTACTAATCTGTAACCCACCTCTCCTTCAGCCGTTACTCTAACACATAATATGTCAAAAACAAAAGCCTAGATCAAAACACTTCTCACTCCGTCCAACTTGCTCACCAAACTAAGATCATAGATATTACAATGCTAAAATGGCAACAAAACTACCAACAATGGGTGCGGCATGCTTAACAATGTTTTCGACTAAAATGAAAAGAGACTCAGCATCAAACTCTTCACCACCAGTAACATGGATTGCATCAATTTGCTTCAAGATCTCCTCCTCGTTATACCCATTTGGCACACCCATGATCTCAAACTCAACAGCTTGCTGCTTGGATCCTAGTGCTTCCATACTGGCCATATTGTGCTATACAAAGCAAGAAAAGGCCAAAAAAACTTTTGGGTTTTACACAAAATGTGATGTTCTTCCAGATCAAACTCTGGGATAGGTGGAGGACTGGGAAGTTAAGATGGCTCGTGTTCTTTGTTTTAGCTTTTACGTGGCCAAATTATAACCATTGAAACTGGGATGATGAGGACCCAAGCTAACACATCGCGTTAATTATTTTTTTGTCTATATTCTCTCGGTTTGAAAGTTAGCTTCAAGTGGGTCCATATCATCATGGAATTGCAGACATTAATACACGGGTGACTTTGTGCACAAAGTATAGTATAGTAATTACTCATGCAACAAAATCCACATATCTACCAACATAAAATGGTGCTTTGACAGCATTCTCAAATTCGCCATTTTAGCATTGTAGCATCTAGGATCTTAGTTTGGTGAGCAAGTTGGATGGGAGTGAGGAGAGTTTTGATCTGTTTGAGTTTTTTTTTTTGACATATTATGTGTTAGAGTAACGGCTGAAGGAGAGGTGGGTTACGGATTAGTAACGGAGGGAATCACGGAGGGTAAAGTGTCAAAATTGAAATCACGGGTAGACAAGTCAAATTAGAGGCAAACAACAGGTAGGTAAAGTGTAATTATCCCTTGAACTTAATTGTATGTAAAAAAAGATAACAATATTTATGTAAAATGATTAATATAACTATGTGGTTGAATTTTATTAAAAAACATAACATAAAACACCAAATAAACTATAATTTTGAGTTTGAAATATGTTGATACCCTTTATGCTAGGAAAAATACCCAATCCAGGACTTGGAAAGCAATTAAAAAAAGAACTTATTTGTGACAAAGGTTCTAGATGGCTAATAGGTAACAACAGTGGTCTTTCCTTTTGGCATGATAAATGGCTAAAAGAAGGGTCATTCAGAAGCTTCATCCATGGCCCTTTAAATAGAGAGGGCCAGCGACAAATTTCCAATATCTGTTTTATTGGGGATTGGAATTTTAATTTCATTTCCATAACTTTGCCCCCTTCCATCTCTCTTATAATTAAAGCCACTCCCATTAGAAAAGTCTCTGCTAAGTGCTAACATTGACAAGTTGAGTTGGATCTCCTCTGCAGCTTTGACCCTCAAAAATTGGCTTTTGATGACATGGATGCCACCTCTGACTCCAATGGCAAATGGATTATGAAACTTTCCACTTGACAAAATTCAAATATTTCTATGGAAATGCTTACATGACAGCCTGCCTATTAAACAAATTTTAATGAGCAGGGGCTTATTAAGCTCCAATATTTGTGATCTATTCAATGAGGAAAAATGAAAGTATAGCGCTCATGTTCTCGGAGACTGCACAATTGCCAAGGAGCTCTGGTTAATGCTGGAGTATCTCCTGCAAATAACTTCTTTAACTCAAAATATTTTGGACTGGTTTTAGTCCAATGCCCTTAGCAAAAAGACTAGTGTTCCTAATCAGGTTCAGTGGTGCAATTACTTCTTATTTGGAATTTGGTGCCTGTGGCTTCAGCAAAAGAAATTTACTTTCAACAATCAAACCGTCAATCCTTCCTTACATGCTGAAGTTGATAAGCATATGCTGGAATTTACTTTCTGCATTCAAGATTCTGGTCTTGTTAGAGAAAGAAACACCAAGCTAGTCAGATGGGACAAAAAAAAAAAAAAAAAAACCTGGGCCTAATTGTGTTAAACTCAACCATGATGACTCATTTGGAAACTTTGGAATGGCTGGTTGTAGGGGCATCATTAGAGATAGCCAAGGGAGTTGAGTAAAAGGCTATTCTAGAGAAGTGAACATTGCCTCTAACATTGAACCCTGGGGTCGCAGAGATGGGCTGCTATTAGGCTCCCAACTCAACTTTAGTGCCATAGAATTAGAGGTAGAGGGTGTTAGACAGTCCCAAGATTTTGTTGTTTTTTACACCCCCTTCTTATGTTGCTCTTAGTTATATTTAGACCATTTGGGAATGCATTATGATAGACATGGTGTGTCTTGTATCCAAATTATTTAGTTTTTCATGCAATTCCTTTATTACCCCCCCCCCCCCCCCCCCCCCCAAAAAAAAAAAAATGTAGCTAAGTTATAGGTAGTGTTGTTGTTGTACATGTTGCCACATTTTAGATCTTTTTGGTTGTTTTTTGCTAAGTAAGATGTAAGAGAGGATGAATTTTAGATGCATAATCTTGGAAATGAGTATTTTAACTCTTGAGGTTGCAACATTCACCAAAAAATCTACATTCTCTCTCTCACAATTTTTTAATGTGAGAAGCTTATGGGGCTGTTTGAAGGATTTTTTTTTTAATTATTAAAAAAAGTAAGAAGAATGAGAGGATAACAAAAACAATTTAAATCACTTAAGATATGAGTTTGACCCAAAAAGAAAATTAGTGTTGGTCCAACCAAAATATAGGTACTGTCTCAACCAAATACATTGGAACAACCTAATCAAGTTCAAGGCAAAAGGTGAACTTATCATTAGCTATTGTTTAATGGTTCAATGAACTTCTGTCCATCCACAGATTGCCACCTATTATTCAAAGCCTTTCAAATCAAATAACATAGAAAGATCAGGTGGGAGGGTATTCAGCATTGACTAATCCAATAACCTTAACAGGAAGCCACCACTTCATTTCAGTGGGAGCACGTTCAAAAAAAAGGAAAAGGAGTGTAGAATATGCTTATGTCTCTATAGTAATCTCCCTTTTTCTTTTGATTAAAAAAAATTATTTTGACAATTTTTCACATTTTTTTAAAATAATTTATTAACGAATGATCTTAAGTTACCTGTTAACTGAACGTTATTATAAATATAATTTTCAACTTAAAACATTCTGCATGATAATTGTTTTTTATTCTTAGATTTTGACATTAATCAGTTATTGATTTAGATGGGATTCAAATCCAGTTCTATGAGGAATGATTGTTCTTTATTATATTCTATTTCGGCGGAGAGAGATTTTACAAGTCAAGTTAATTAAAGTTATCTTGACAAATCGACAAAGGGTATATGGGTCCATTCGTAATAGCGGCGGCGAGAGTGCTGCACTTGTACATCAAAAGTCTTTATTTGCAACAGTGAATCAACAACCGACAGGCATTCACAAGACAGACACGTGTGTCATTGGCACTATCATTGTGGACAAGAACAGTGCCCATTCATCAAGCACTCTGAGCTACGTGTCACTCCCACACATGATAATTCCAAAACACATATGTTGACATCTCAATCTGAAAACATCAAAAACAATCTCTGAAGCAGAGTCAGCTAAAAAACATAATAGTAACTAGGGTCCCATATCTCTCATGGCATAGTTTAGTGGGTGCAACTTGCAAGTAATGTTGTGTGCAACAACAGCCTGTATCTTTTTTTCTGCTTCTCTCTCTCTCTCTCTCTCTCTCTCTCTCTCTCTCTCTGGCTTTGGCTTTCACTACTTATAAG
Organism: Quercus robur; assembly: GCF_932294415.1. Classification (NCBI taxonomy): domain Eukaryota; kingdom Viridiplantae; phylum Streptophyta; class Magnoliopsida; order Fagales; family Fagaceae; genus Quercus; species Quercus robur. The sequence goes on along the minus strand of NC_065538.1, from coordinate 82,471,519 downwards.
TACCAAGTGTGTTTTGGTTTGCACCACTTACATAATCACATTTAGTCTTATGCTATGGCTCGAACCATAGAGCCACTAATAGTTGGAAAAGTGATTGGAGAAGTGCTTGACATGTTCACTCCAGCTATCAATTTTACAGTCCATTATGGGTCCAAACAGGTTGCTAATGGTTGTGATATCAAGCCCTCTATGGCTGTGGATAGGCCCAAAGTTCAAATTCTTGGTCCTCGTGTCTCTACAAATCTCTATACTCTTGTATGTAACTCTTTTATTTTCTTCATTTTGAAGTACCTTGTGAAAATTTGCATGTTTTTGTATGTGAAACTATAATGATTTTGTCTAATAGATAATGGTCGATCCTGATGCTCCTAGCCCTAGTGAACCAGCATTGAGAGAGTGGCTCCATTGGTGATAATTTTCTTTTACCCCTGTTTTAAATAGAGCTTATGTAAAAAATGTGAATTATTGTTCATTGCAAGGATACAATTTTTAAATATGCTTCTACATGTTGCTTCATTATTCAGGATTGTCGTAGACATCCCAGAAGGGTCTGATGTCACCAAAGGTTTAATTTTGTTCACCATTTTATTTGAAGTATGAATTTAAGTTATCTTAAGGTATAATGTTGAAAGAAAATTTATCTATATGGTTTGGATTGTAGGAAAAGAATTGGTACCTTACATGGGACCAAAGCCACCAACAGGAATTCATCGATATATTTTTGTGCTATTTAAGCAGAAAAGTGAAATGATGGTGGGTTGTTCACCTCCAGATGCCCGTGGCAATTTTAGAGCTCGACAATTTGCTGCTCAATATGAACTTGGCCTTCCAGTTGCCGCGGTTTATTTTAATTCACAGAAGGAACCTGCAACTAAAAAACGTTGATCAATATGTTAGTAGTTTGATGGTGTGTATGCTATTCGATCTTGTATGAACAATTATCCCATATGCCCAATATACTATACATTTATCTCTCATAAATATGGGTCTCATGCACAAGATCTACGTGTGGAGTCCATTTTTTCATGATGTAAGAGGAAAGTGTAGTATACTGGCTACGATAAATAATTTCACATTTTGGTATAGCTTTGGCTAGCAAAAGGGTAGAATTTAGATTCACATGGTTACTTGTATGCTGGTTTGGTTTGTGTAAGTTGCTTACTTGTCTTGGATTTTTAAAGTTGATGAAAAAGTACCCCCTTCCCTTCTTGTTGGAATTGCCAGAAAATTATAGGATAATGTTTTTTTTTTTTTTTTTCGAGTTCTCGGGTGATAATTGATTGCCATGATGACATAATTAAGAACTTCCAATTAGTTATCGGGGACTAAAATAGTAAAATGAGCACAACTTTTTGGAACATGGTCCCAAGACTTTTGAGCAACTTCGATTTTGCAGTTCACCATGGCAATTGTCAATTGGTTGATGCTCCTTTTGATTATCGCATGATAGCAATGTGTGCTTTTTTGTTTCTTGAAAAATGTAAAGGTGCTATGTGCCGCAGAAGGAATGGCTACACTAGAATAGATTGGGCAGTTTCGTATCGCTTTAACTAACTCTAGTTGACCCAAAATCTATGAGGCCTAAAGTCCATTCCTAAGCCCAACTGCGAAGTAAGGATTTGCCAAACATAGCGAGTACTTCAAATGCAACCCTGGTGACCATGTTTCGTTGGGTTACCTTAGCCCAAAACTCATTGAAGTGCAATGATTTCCAACCTAGATGTGGAGTAGTTTGGGCCATAGCATGGATTGAAATTGTGGATGGACACCTAATCTACCAAGACATGTATTTATCTTCTTTCATTGTCTAACTATATATCTTTTTTTGTTCTTCTTTCTAATAATTGCCATGGCACCTATGTACTCATGATTCTTTAATTTTTTGTATTCTTTGCATCTATCTTTTGGTGAAAAAGAGATGCCATTCTTTGTAAATAAACTAATGAATGTAAATATAAACTTTTTTCTTCCATATAGTCTCTATTTCAAGTAATCTCTCCTTTTGTATTTGTGTTATTGGAATTAGAGTCAAGGTTTCCTCATTGTTGGAATATTCACATGTGAAAGAATAATTTGAAGTCCAACATTGGATAATAATAACAATAATGAATGATTGATTTAATATAATTGGATAGGTTTCAATCAATTTAATAAGTAAAGTTTTTTGTTGTTAAATAAGAAATCTAAGATTTGAATCTTGCATACACCAAAAATCGATTGGTTTCTTGCCCCTGTTTGATATGTTAGTTCCTCATTTTTTTTTTTTTTTGAGAATCTAGTTCCTCAATTGAAGTGTTGTATCATAAATTCAATTTTTCCCACTATACTGCATATCATGTAAGCTTGTATTATCTATAAACTTTGTTAAAAAATTACATATATTAAAACTTGGAAAATATTCCATTAATAATTATGTGTGCAGTGATATCTATTAAATCTAACTAAATATATCAATCAAAAAATAAATTCATAGTAACTACAATCAAATTGATTGCACTTAAAAATTATATATTTTTTTGTATTGTTGTGGTTATATGAATTTCATAGAATAAAATTAATGAAAACAAAAGGAGGAAGAGAATAGATAATCAAATGAAAGAGATTAGTATATTTAAATAAATAAATAAAAGACCAGAACTGTAGGGTCTCGATTTACAGTCCAAGCCCAAAACGTATGGGATATTAGCCCAATAAGCTCAATACAATAAATTTGTAGAGAGTGGGTCGAAAAATTAGGCCCTAATGAGTTGAACAACGACTAGTACCGAATTGAATGACAAGCAAACACAAAATAAGAGATTCTAATGTCAATAGACTTTCAGTCCGAGGAGGTCACACTTGTATATATTAATCACAATTGAATACAAAGACAATTTTGATTGCCACAGTCTTCTTTTCCTCTTTCTTCCTCTCCTTTCTTGAAGGAGGGTTTCTCACATTATATAGTTCCCTTTGAAACATCTTGATTCTACACTTGTTGATCATCTGAACCTCCACTTAAGTACTTGTCCCATCAGATACCCTTTCTGACTTTCTGTGAGTTGTGGTAGCCAAGGTAACACTGTTCAGAGGTCTTCTCCACATAAATGCGGCCAGCAAAGTAGCTGTCATGCATTTAATGCGGTGGCAGCAGCTTTCCCCTAGATATTTTTGGGCTTCCTTCCTTCTTGTATGTTCATGAAGCATGTTCTTATCATTTTAGCTTCTTGGAGGGTCATTCTACTTGCTGGAATACATATTTGAGCTACACACGCCACATCCGAGGAGTAATTCCTCCTTGGACTACTTTTCATTGTTCCTTACTTATGAGACTTTAAATTGGGACCCTAAATGACTATTTGCCCCTCCTCGGACCATTCAGCGTCCTTGGACAAAAGCCCAAGGCCCAACATATTATCCTGGGCCTTTATCCCTACAAGAACTATTTATAAATAAGGAGAAAAAGTATATATGTATCATAAGCCTATTTTTACTAGAAATGCCAATTAAAAAGTTATATTTAATCGGGATAAACTGATCAACACTGTCACATATGCGAATCTATCTACTCATATCTATGGTTTTACTTTGGGTTTGGGGGGGGGGGGTGTGGGAGGTTAGAGTGACATAAAGAAGCAAAAGGGAGTTACACGAATAGAATGAGTAAGAATTAATATTAGTTCCATAAGGTTTTACCCATGCATTGACTCCCATCAAGAGTAGGGGTGTCAAATGGGTGGGTTTGGGGTAGACATAATTAGGTTGGGTATATAAAACTTATTTACCCATTAAAACCCATTTAATTAATTCATTCTAGCCCAAATCCAACCCAACCCAATTATTATAGGTAAACTCCAACTTACCAAATTACTCAATTATCAAAATTACCAAAATGCCATTAAAGTGAAAACCTCAACACTTTCTTGGACTCCCTTTTCCACTCTCTCTCTCTAGTCTCCATTATTGGGATTAAAATATTCCACATAAGCACGTCCACGTTAGCAATTATATTAAAAATTCAAATAAAAAAAATTTCTTTTCTTTTCTATTTTCTCTCACTTTCTTGGCAGCCAAACAGTACAACAAATACCCACATTGAGCTCACCAACTATAGCTTCCCAGTCGGACTCTTACCCTCCTTAGTCCATGGCTACTCCATAAACAAGACCAAAGTTCAATGCAATCTTCTGAACCTTTTTCTTCCACTAGCGCGCTCAATCTCTCGACGTTCCTCACCGGAACCACCACTTGGATCCTGACTACGACGATGAGCTACACGGCCGGAGAGATGTCAGACCGGAGGATGGTGGTGAGGCACAAGGACTTGAAGGAGATCGTGGAGGCGATCAAGGAGTATTTCGATAAAGAAGCCGCCGCCGGAGACCAGGTCTCTGAGATGCTCAAGGTCGGCCGAGCTCAACTTGATCAGAGTTTCAGACAGCTCAAGATTTTTTGCTTTCCACTTGAAAAAACTTGTTTGGTTACCGAGAAAATGTAGGAAAATGTTTTTAAATTAAAAATTTTAAATAATTATTTTTGTTGCAGAGATTGTGTATCATTCAAATAGTGTGTTGAGTAACTTAAGCTTGAGTGATCGGAAACGTCTAAGGGTTGGGTTTCCCCTCTCTTTTTTCCTTTTTTTTTTTTTTTTTTGTGTGTGTGTGTGTGTGTGGAAGGGTTGGGTTGAATTTGGGTATACTATTTTTTGGTTAAATGGGGTTTAATGAGTTTTTAGTTAAAACCCAATAATTATTAGGTCTAATTGGGTTGATACTCATTTAACCCAACTAATAATTGGGTGGGTTTGGATTTAATTAGAGTGGGTGGGTTTGGGTGGACAAATGAGTTTGAGCTTATTTTGCCACCCCTAATCAAGAGAGTCTGAATGGTTAGACTCAATTTCACAATTATTTCACTTTCAATCACTTGGTTTAGCATTCAATGAGATGCGGTCTGTCCCCCAAGCAGGAGTGCCAACTGTGTGTCTATTTTTTTTTTTTTTTTTTTTTTTTGAAGAGGAAGCTTTATAACATAAAAACCAACAAGGAATACAATAAGAGACAAAGACCACAACAAGCTACAAATACAACAGGAGCTAAACCAACGCCAATAGGTCCTTTTGAACTAGCCTAGACACCTCAAATGGGGTAACCCCATTCCACATGCAGGAAGACTCAGTTCTACGCGCAAGTTGAGCCAACTCATGCACAACAGCATTAAAATCTCTACTCAGATGTTTAAAAATACAGCTTTCAAAGCTCTCACACACAAGAAGAACTCCCTGCAGAATGTGTCCCAAATCGCTACCTATGGTATTGTCATTAATGGCTTGAATCACAGCAAGGGCATCACTCTCCACAATGATTCTTGACAGCTGCAACTCCTGAGCCAGTAAGACGCCTTGCTCCACAGCCAGAGCTTCCACCTGATCTGCAACAAATCTGCCTTGAAGGTATTTACTGAGGGCTACCACAACATGACCATTGCAATCCCTAATAATTACTCCAATGTTGGAGTTATTCCCCAGATCTGAGGTAGCCTCGTCAACATTGATTTTGAACACTCCCTGGGGAGGAGTTTCCCATCTGGATGAAGGATGACTTGGAGGGGTGAGAGCCAAAGAGTTGGCCTTTCTGAAATCCTCCAAAGTGCAAGTTGCCAACTGTCACACCTGAGATGGGGAAAGGGGGGAATCGTTATGCTCCAATTTATTTCTGTTAGACCAGATAGCCCAAGATAACACAAAAAATAATTCTAACTGTGGGGCATTTGATTGAAGAAGGTGCAGAACCATGTCTAGAAAGGACCACATGAGACACAAGGAACAAGATAGATCAACCCAGTGACTCCAAACTGGAAAGGCAGCTTCACAATGAAGGAGAGCATGATTGATATTTGAATCCCTCTTTTGCTCATATTCTCAAAGGTAGGGAGCCCATTAACACAAGCCCTCCAAGCAAAGATTTTTGTATCTAAGTATGCATTCTAGCTTGATTGCAAATGCATGTCACATTCACTGAGAGAATACAAAAATATTATGAGATAGACTAACACAAGTGCAAACTATGAGTATAAATACCCTCACTCCTCACTTGACATAGGTATGCAATTACCAAGCTCCCGTTGTTCTTTCAAATAACAAATTTTATCACTAGTGCCAGCTAAATTGTTGGAGTGCTCACCCTTAGCTAGATTCCCTTCAATTGAATTCTATTTCTAGCTAGATTTGCAATACGCGTTATTTAGCTAAATTCCCTCCAATTGAATTCTATTTTTAGCTGGATGCATTACGCGTTATTTATTTGATTTTTAAATACCACATATCTTACATCTAAATAAAAACTGAAGTCAGTGGGCCTAAGGGGTATATGTGTTCATCATGTACATAAGTTCGCTGAAGATACCTTGCCTTATTTGTGAGAGGATCCACTATATTTCTTAAATCCCATAAAAAAATTTTCAACCCACCTAGAGGGAGATTGATGATCTTATACTAAAATTTTGGCAAAGATTATAGGAAAATTCTTAGGTAGTCTGAGAGTATATTGAAATTGTGCTCCATTCTCTCACATTTATGGTGGATTTCACCATGAATTTAATGAGCAGACCCTACCATAAATGTGAGAGCAAGGAGCACAATTCTCTGTGCTCCAGGAGTACTTAAAAATTACTCAAGATTATATATGTGAACTTTATGAACCAAAACTTGCCAAAAAAACTTATTTTTTTTTATAGGAACTTATGAATTTAAATGAAAAAAAATACCATTTGTATATTAAAATCTCGGACTGGGGCAAAAGCAAGCATAATCTCTGAATTAAATTCGTCACTGCTGGATTCTCAAAAAAAAAAAAAAAAAATAATAATAATCGTCACTGCTGCTATCATTCATATTCATTGTATAGAGTCTATTGAAGTTTTACCAAAATAAGAGTCAATTGACTTTGCAAATGATTTTTTTTTTTTAATTTTTAGTTTCGGGTGCATGAAAATCATTCAAAATTAAAGTATAATAAAATTAAGAAAAAAGAAAAAAGAAAAGAGAAAAAATCTTCCATCTCTCAACAACTTCACTGGGGTCCTTCTCAATCTCTCCTTCATTCCATAAAGCTCGCAACAAAACTTTCTCCTTTTACTTTATTTCCATGCTTCCCAACCTTTTTGGTCTTGTCTATTTATTAAATTTCTAATTCAAAATTATTATTAATATTATTTGGGGTCTAAGATGAAGCGCTTGGCGTGAGGTCCACGTGAAACCTAAGGTTTAAGTAAAGCCAGCAAGCACACGCACCGCCATAAACCACTGTGGGCCCCAACGGCGAATCCCAAAAGAAGACCCCAAAACAAAAACAAAAAACGCACCGTTTCTACCATCAAATTCTCTCTCTCTCTCTCTCTCTCTCTCTCTCTCCTATGGTGGCTGAAAGCTAAACCCTAGACGATGAACAAGGCTGAGTCTCCAACGAAAAAATGCTTTCAACAACAACAGCAACAGCTACAGCTACAGCTACAACCATTCACCATCTGCGCATGTTAGCACGTACCACTCCTTTTAAGATTCTCATTCTCGTTCTCTCTCTCACGCCGCCGCCATGTCTAGGTCCGTCTTTCTCTCTCTCTCTCTCTCTCTCTCTCTCTCTCTCGCTCGAGATTTTAGGGTTTATTTTCTCAATTTTCGGATTTTTATTTTTCCGAGTTCGCTGCACTCTGCTGACTCGTTCCTCCTTTTTTCTTGGAATCTTGGGAAACTCGGTGCAAATATCAGTCTTTGTTTTTGTAACTCGTTGCACAGTTTTCTCATTCCACAATATTGAGGGATTGACTAAATTTTTTATATGAATGTAAATTTTTTTTTCTGGGTTCTCAGAGTGTTTGATTTATGGTTTATCTTTGCTATTTTAATGCAATATTAGCTGATTTCCTTTGTGTTGATTGAAAATATTTTTAGTGTTTTACTTTTCGATTATGGTAATCCCATTTTGTTGAATCTTAATGTATTTTATTTTATTTGAAATAGTTCATAATGGGGTAGAACCAAGGCAACAAATTAAGTGTAAAATTTTTGTTTTTTTTCTTGGTGGATAAGTTAGACATGCACCCAGTAGGTCTTGAAACCAAAATCTCACTCTTTAATTCTATTATTATGGTAGGTGGAAGTGCGATTTGAACTAGAGCTTATTGGCAAATTTTAAGATTTGAATTGAGGAGGTAGAGTGCATCGGTAGAAGTGGTCATTGGCGAATTGAGGGAACAAGAAAAGGTTGAGAATGACCAAAAATAATATTATTAGTAGTTTAAAAGGACATGTTATGTTAATTAAGGTAGTAAGTAACACAGACTATGACTTCAGATAGAATAGAATAGATGAAAGAAAACATGTGGTCGACCCTAACTAATGTTGTTGAGGACCTGTAGCCGACTCCAAAATTTTGGGACTTAGGCTTTGTTGTTGTTGTTGTTGTAGTCTGAGAAAGTCTTTTAAGCTTCATGGGTTACTAGATATTTCAAATTTTGAGGTTACTATTATTTTTTTTTATTGGTAAGTTACACATGCACCTTATTGATCTCAAACTCTTGATCTCACCCTCTACCTAGCACTTAAAAGGGAGGAGGTGCCACTTGAGCTAGTGCTCATTGGCATTTTGGAGGTACTATTATTTTTTTGTGACAGTTTTAGTATTTTGAATGAAAGGGCCCTTGCCGTTAGCCAAGGGCTGAAGTTATGGAGAAAGAGAGATTAATATGCTGAAGCGTGCATTCTCATCTTGACCTATCCAAAAAAAAGAAAAAGAAACATGCATTCTCATTTTGGAATGGTTCTAATGTTGGACTTATTTTGAATCGTAAAAGGCAATAAGTTGTGTTATTAACTGAATAATTAAGATATGTTAATTTGTTTACTTATTTTAATGATTTTTTTATAAGTAAAATAATTGGGATTGTAGGGATATACAATTTATTTTAGTGATTATAATTAGTTTAAAAAGATTTATGATTATGTTAGCTGTTGTGTAAAATTTTGCAAAATGTTTGTGGTGCTAAGTAACATAATTCTGAAAACTGCAGACTTTTGATGTTTCGAAATATAAAGAAAGTTGCGAATTCGGTTCTTAGAAACCAAGGGAGGAATTATCCAGAAGTAATTAAGTACACGGGTATTTCTACGGTTGGGCTGCATCTACCACAATACAATTTATACTCGTATAATAGGTTTTCAAGTAGGGGGAATGCTTCATTATCATTGTATAACGCCAACAAGAGTTTTGGCCGCAGTTGTTTACACAGGAATTACTCTGCCGTCTCTGCAAGTAGGATAGTAACAAATCATGCCCAGGTTGCTTGGAAAAGGCTTCACCAAATATATTCTTCCAATGGTCATTCTTTTACCCACTTAAATAGGATTGCTCAAGCAGTAAGCTTGGCCTTGACACGCTCTCACTTGCTAGTTCCTGGTATTTTTGCCTTCACATGTGGACAGCTAGCATGGGCCCAGAGAACATTGGCAGACACAGAATACTACCCATCACAGAACAGTTTGTATATGCGTGCACAAGATGGGCATGCATATATGACCTCATTACTGTTCTCAGTAGTAGAAGGTGTAATATTGTTCCTGAGAGCCCTCTATTTATCAATTTTGTTTTCGCCCAGCATCATGATGGCACCATTTGCAGATTCTTTTGGACCTCAGTTTAGAAAAATGTGGCTTCAGGTTGTTCATCGGACGCTTGAACAAGCGGGTCCTGCATTCATAAAATGGGGACAATGGGCAGCTACTCGACCAGATCTTTTCCCTAGAGATTTATGCATCAAGCTTTCAGAGCTTCACACCCAAGCTCCTCGACATAGCTTTGCCTATACAAGGAAAATTATTGAAAGATCATTTGGTCGCAGGCTCTCTGAAATTTTTGAGAATTTTGAAGAGGAACCTGTGGCATCTGGAAGTATTGCCCAAGTGCATCGAGCTTCTTTGAGATTTAGATACCCTGGTCAACAGGCGAAACCCATGGTAGTTGCAGTAAAAGTTAGACATCCCGGTGTTGGTGAATCAATCAGGAGGGATTTTGTGATAATGAATTTGGTAGCAAAAATTTCACAGTTCATTCCTACTCTTAAGTGGTTGAGGTTGGATGAAAGTGTACAGCAGTTTGCAGTTTTCATGATGTCTCAAGTAGACCTTGCGAGGGAAGCTGCTCATTTGAGTCGATTTATTTATAATTTCCGTAGATGGAAGGATGTTTCATTCCCTAAACCAGTGTATCCACTTGTGCATCCTGCAGTCTTGGTTGAAACTTATGAGCAAGGGGAAAGTGTTGCACACTATGTTGATGGGCTTGAAGGACATGAACGTATTAAATCTGCGCTTGCTCATATTGGGACTCATGCACTTCTAAAGATGCTTCTGGTAACATTTTCTATTTGGATTTGACATGGCTTGTATTGATTCTGTCGCTTTGGCATTTGGTGATTGCATTGCATTGACTTTTTAATTCTTGATTTTCATGCGAATCATGCGATGGTTTTATGACACATAAAGTCTAAAGATATCTCTATAACTTATCCCCCCCCCAAAAAAAAAAAAAAAATCTCTATCAATTAAAGCTAATGATTTTCTAATGATTGATGATATACCCTGAAAACATCCTGAATAACCTACACAATCAACAATTGTCACGGTATGATTGAGTCAAAGACCCCCAGTTTCATGCTATAGTAAATGTTTTTCCTAGGTTAAGATCCCCCCAGCTCCTTCATGAAAAATTTCTATAGGATAATTACTAGATGCCCCTTTGGCTGTGCATGCCTTGCCTCCTCATTCATAGTGTCATCCTTGATTTATTTTTTTGGATAAGTAGTGTCATCATTGATTACTCATTCTAAAACTCTAAATGTCTAGTTGTAATTGTGAACGTCTCTCTCTCTCTCTCTCTCTCTTGATATTTATAAACTTACAAATAAGAGAAGCATAGCATACCTAATATAGAAGCATATTTTCGAGGAAAATGAAAGAGAAAAACGAAGAAAAAATGGAAACTCTTTCTTTCCTTCTTTTGCATTTTAATGCACTGGTGATTTAATATGTTCTTGATTTTGCATTCTTGTTTCTTCTGTGATAATATCATTTTCCAGTTGTTAATTATTAGTTGAAGTTATTTATTAAAAAAAAAAATATTAGTTGAATTTCTGAGGTAGTTTTGTTTGAAATTTAAGTACGATATAGTTTTGGTTTCCAAGATATCAGAATTTTTTCTTTCAGGTGGACAACTTTATTCATGCAGACATGCATCCTGGAAATATCCTTGTACGGGTACCCCCGAGCAAGTCTCGTCGAAAAGGGCTCTTCAAAACAAAGCCTCATGTCATTTTCCTTGATGTAGGCATGACTGCTGAACTTTCTCAAAGTGATCGAGTAAACTTGGTGGAGTTTTTTAAGGCTGTTGCCCGTCGAGATGGCCGCACTGCAGCAGAGTGCACACTGAGATTATCAAAACGACAAAACTGCCCAAATCCCAAGGCTTTTATCAAGGTAAGATGTTGGGGACAGCTTTATTCTTAGGAATGATTGTTCAAAGTCTGTGTAGGTATACTCTCTACATAGGACCGTAGAAATTTAATTGTATATCTTTCATAGTTTTATGTATGATAAGAAATCATCCCTCCTGAATCATATGCATTTTTTTTTTTTTTTTTTTAAATAGTAATGAGAAAAGAAAATGTGTTTGTAATTTTCTAAATAGTTATGAGCATAAATCATGGTTTCTTTGTTTCTCTAATAATTACTTGGTAAATGAATAAGAAATGCTTAAATGTGGCACTTAAAACATGTATTTATACTGAGTGTTTTCGTTATTTATTTGACGACTTCATTTTCTCCATGATATTCTAACATTAGTAATTTCTTTTTATGCTAAGTTCATCCATAATATATACTTTTGTTATATGATCTTTGATTGATTTTGTCCACACAAGTTTTCTGAATATATATATATATATATTTAAATTTGTTTTTAATTTCTATTGTATGATTTTTGAATAGTTTTCTGCACACAAATTTCCTGAATATCTTGTTTTAACAGGAAGTGACAGATTCATTCACTTTCTGGGGTACTCCAGAAGGTGATTTTGTCCATCCTGCCGAGTGCATGGAGCAATTGCTTGAGAAAGTTAGGCGTCATAAAGTCAACGTTGATGGCAATGTCTGTACTGTGTTGGTAACAACATTGGTTCTTGAGGTAATTTCTTACTTCTTTTTGCCATATCAGCTCTTGTATGACATGCCTGTTATGACTTCCCTTAATTAGTGAAATAATATAATTTGGTTTGCTGACTGAAGTGCCTGTTTTTGCTGAAAGTAGTCCTCAGTACTAGTTTATGTAATGCATTTTGCTGATTTTGGTACTTGGTTTTATATTGTAGGGTTGGCAGCGTAAACTTGATCCTGCATACAATGTGATGCACACACTGCAAACACTTCTACTCAGAGCTGACTGGGCAAAGTCTCTTTCCTACACTATTGAGGGGCTGATGGCCCCATAAAAAAGGTTCTTATATGTTGATGCTCTTGAAAACAATTTTGACAATGCTGAAACCTAATGGTATACCAGTCCTAAGAATATACATGATTGTCTTAGGTTTGTTTTGTATTTTTTTCCTGCTGCCTTTTTGAAAAATTTTGTTTTTCTCCCATTCATTTTGTGAAGGTCTTATCCTTCTGTATTTAACGTGTTATTTACCCCGGCAACTGCTGTTAACTCATGCCTCACAATTGTCAAGCAGATACAGAAAAAATGAGTAATATAAAAAAAATAAAATGGTTATTTGAAATTCTTTCATTCTTAAGATTGTATAATTACCATATTTTTATGTACAATTACCATATTTTTATGTAAGACTGTAAGAAGAATAATTAGCTAAGTTTTATTTGAACTTCTGGTTAATGTATCTGCTTCAACCATTATTTGACTTGTATAAGTAGGGTATTGATAATCCTGTAGTTAACTAGCTTAGTTGGTTGAGAAATCTTTGGATCGATCATACAGTCAAATGATGGCAAATTTCGATGCAATATAGCACCAACTAAAGAAGACTAGTATTTCTTGTTTAAGCAGATATCAAGTTGATTGTTATCTAATTATTGATGCTACTTCCTCCCTCAACACCTGGCTTGATTCTGTTTGCCATGTCAATGTACAGCTGGAACTGATCATTCAGACAGAGCGGTGGCCTACCCAGTTACCTTCATGTATATATATGCTTTTTCTATCCATCTTGCTATTTGACACGTTTGTTTAAAAATATGTAGTTGAGTAAAGATAGGACTTTTAGCTAGCTAGCATTATATTGGGTCATTTCTGAGGTTTTGGCTGATTTTTGTAGCAGCCATTTGCAGGCAAAGTTTGCTGTCTCTTAAATTTACTATAACCCGTTTGTGTCTTTTTCAGACCCAAAAATAAAAATCCATTTACTTAAAATTGGTCTGCTACCTCTGACTGGGTTTGGATGAGGTCTAATTGCGCATGATTTGAATGATAATTACTAGAACATGTAGGCCCACTGGGTTGAAATATAAACCGAAGCCCGTTCAAATGGAAATGGGTTATATCAGGCTGAGGAGGCCTCCAGGCCCCCATGCTCTGATCTACGTGTTTAGCCAGCCAGCCAGCCAGCCAGCCAGCCAGGTACAACATCTCGAATTGAATTGAATGTCACAAATCAGCTGAGCTGTTGGGTGGTTGCTCCTATCTGGATCCGATGATTTCATTTTCATGAGGTCCCTAAATCAACCACCCTTAATTAATAGTAATACACCACTACTGGCTGTGTGTTCTATGGAAAGCTTGTAGTTAATTAGTCCAATCAATCAAAATAATAATAAATAAAGGTTCCTCTCTGGCTACTTTCTATTCTTCCTGCCTCAATGGACGTTATTTAATGTTCCTTCCACTACCTGTCCTACTTACCGTTCGCTTAACTCACATGCCTAATGCTAGTTTGCACGTCTCACCTTAGAAAAAGAAGGAACATGGAACATTTAACATGATTTGTTTTTTATAATTGAAAATATAACATGGTTGCCTTTTCAAATTCAGTAGGTACTCCATTACTCTCATTTTATTTATCTAGATACATTTAGGTATTTCATTTTTTATTGTCCCAAAATGCTCATCGGTTTTAATTAAAAGTCATAAATTTACTGACTTATCGACATACACCTAATCTTAAAAGTTTTAAGGACAATTTTAAAAACTTCTACAATTTTTTTTTTTGAAACAAAATTCAATGTTCCTTTAAAAGTTAGATTTTTCAAAAGTGAAGGAACAAAGCGGGACAAAAGAAGATACTTTAAAAGTTTAAACTCATTTCCCATAAGAATTAATAGATCATTATAGACGAGATTGCATCCACAAAAAAGATTCAGAAAACAGCTATACGCATGAATCAGAGCTGTTCCAAGTTATGGCTCTTTTTTCTCTCACTTTCTCGTATGAACAGCCGAGCAGAATCATAACCTAGAATTGTGATCTTATTAAAAAAATATTCTGATTGGTATATTTGCTGGTAGCTACGAGCATAAGCTATTATGCAACAAATGCCAGTAAATCAAAGATGAGCATTAAATTTACTCTGATTTCCTCATTAAATATTCCAGATGGTTTTTGTGTTCAATCAAAATCCATGCGTGCTGTAGACTGTTTGCTAACAGCATAATAACAAGTGGAAAATTTTCCGTGAATTGAACAATATCCAATGCAACAACAGAGAATTGAGAATAGTGAGATCTAGTATTCATTCTCTTGAGATGATCGAAGCAATTCCCCTGCACTATAGAAAAAGAAAAAAAGAAAAAAAAAACCAGCCGCTAGCCATCCCTTGTTCAAACTAGCTTTGGATGCCCAAAGGAATTTAAGGCACCGTGAAATCAATAGCGAACATGGTCATATGTGAATTCTAATTCAAAGACCAATATGATGAACACTCCATAGATAGGTTAAGGGCGCAATGTGACAAAAATTAATGACATGAAAGTCAAAACTTTAGAGTTTCAAGAGCTTGCTCATCCAAGCTTACTGCATAAGGTGGGATGAATACACACACACACAGCTATAAACGAGTTAATAATCACTCTCAACACAATGGACCATTACCGTATATCAATGGAGAGCAGTGTCCCAGAAAAAACTACAGCTATAGTCACATAAGTACATAACCATTGCCTCTCGTTGGACATGTAAGTCTGTCCTTTTCTTCTACCGAATGCAAGAAACATCTAATTATGTTAGAATGGCCCTTTTATGGATGGGTGCCCTTCTTAGCAACTGTAGTCTCTAAAATTAGAACCAACAATGTATCTACATAAAAAAAATTTCAAGTTTTTTATATGCCATTACTGCAATCATTCATAGGAACCATCCATAATAATGAACTTGAAAAATGAATATGTACTATAAACAGATTCAATGTACCAGAGTAGGAGCAGCCCGTCAATACACAAACGATACCACACTTTCTGAAGTACTCTTGAGCTTTTCAAATATATAGACACTGGATCTGGTTGTCTGAAATAACTCTATTCTCATTGGGGTGCTACTTTCTGAGAGGTCAGGAGGTCCTAAGCCATAGCACATTATATGCATCATCAGGTGATTAGTGGTATGTTGCAGCACATGTATACTTTTCAAGTTATATACAAACATGCAGATTCTTTTGGCTTTATATTATATAACCCTTCTTTCAGATTTGAACCCATCCCATCAGCTGTATTACAATTTATAAGGGACATGTTGGACCTCCAGCAAATTCTCAGACTCACACAGATATAGTCTTCTCTCTCTACCTGGTATGTTTTTCACATTTCTGATAAATAAACTCATCACTTCTGTTAAGTATGAAGAGAGTAATGCAGACCATAAAATGGTAATTACAGTTTTAGATGGCACCTAAAAGTCCAAGAATACAGCAATAAAAACAAGAAGTGGATACTCCACATTTTTTATTTGAATAAGTATCGTGCTACATCTTGACATGCTCATGGCAAATCTACCAATTGATACAAGTGCAAGCCATAGAGATAAACAGGCAAGCAGAATAGAAATAATCAGTAGGGACACTTACATAGTGCATGTAAGCTCACGGATTTCTTTCACTGCAGCACTTATACTATGAAGGGCCATTTTCTTCACCTGCTTTCAACAAAAAAATGGCCTCTCTATTATTGATCAATTCTAGATGATATATTAAGATTCTAATAAAGTCTACCTCTAGCTTGTCTACTTTTGCCTTGTGGTCTTCAGGAAGCAGCCGCACTTCATCAATCAAATGGATGCACTCAGTAACATTTTCAGGTGAGACAAAGTCCAACACCACATGAACGCAAGACTGTAGGTCAAAATAAATGAAGTATACAAGATTATGATGGGGGTATCACAGATAATATTAATATTATTTCTAAATTTAACCAAGAAACTGAAAAATATTCAAGTTTCAGATCCACTTGTAACAATATACCAAAATCCTAAAAATCAATAATCCAAATCAGAACAAACACGCATCATTCATCAATCATATATTTACTCCATTTAAGCACTTTTTTTGGGTTCCTGTTAAAAATTGAAAGAAGAAAAGAAGCATACAAAGAAGATTATCACATTTTTCAGCCAAAAATAAAAATAGTACATAAAGTCATCCTAAAGTTTTCACCAATATGCATAAATAATGCATTATATAGTGATGTATGATAACAGGCTGCACAATTATATGCATAAAATCCATTCATTCATCCAGAAACTATTATAACTTAAGAAGAAAAATAGGTATCAATAGAATTGCACACGTGACCTTGGGATTCCTAATCTGGTATGGACATCCAGCAGGAATGATGACAGCTTCACCAATGCGTTGCTCAAAAGTCCAGGGTTCAATTTCTGGTGGCAGTGAGACGTGGGTTATTTCAGTTATTCTTCATTGAAAGAAAAAGATGAAACCCATGGAACATATACTTACCAAACTCCTCCTTAAGCCTCATTTTGTGGGTTGTATCAAGAAAGACACTCTGATCAAGAATTGGATGAACTACCTGCAGAAGTATTTAAAGTGAATCAGCATTAACTCTGACCTGCTAATAGAACGTTTCTTCTTTTTTTGCACTTACATGCTTGTGTAAACCAGACATATGGCTGAACTCATTAGAGTGCCTTTGGAGATACTCTATAAGCTTTGGAACATCTTGCCTACGAAAGACATCCCATTGGGCACCAGAAGACTCGGAAAATAATTTCTTTCTATAAGAATTAGAGTTTTGACTGTGATTTCCAAACTTCCTCTTATCTGATGTTTGAGAGCTCAGAACAGGCCCATTAGAAGATAAAGAGGCTTCAGTATCAAAGTCGGAATCAGAATCATATCCCTCATCTTGGGACATCTTACTATTTTTGAGACTCCTAGCACATTTTTCATGTGAAGCAGGAGAGAAGCAAGATACTCTAGCAACTCTCTTTCGCAAGTGCATTTCCTCCCCAGTTATATTCTGCAATCCTGAGTCTTCTATGTTTTCACCATTTGACAATTTTTTATTTACTTTATTAGCTTTTATTTGATCAGTAGTCCTGGATGACTCCCTTTGACATTGAGAATTGTGCTTTTTCAGCAGTTTTCTTATTTTTGTAAGCTGTTCTGCAGAGATAGGGGCATCTGTAGTATGTGCCAAAATATTCACCTGGAATCACAGAAACAAACAAATGGCACAGATTACACAATTTTCACAGAAGCCTCGACTACATACATGCCAACCAATCTCTACCTTCTATAATATATGAAAGAATGAGCACCAATGCATATATATTCAGAGGGAATGCTACAAGGGGAAGAATAATGAAATAAGATGCTACATTTGAAGATGCTAGCTTCCCAGAATAACATAGATTACAGCAGAGTTAGATGCTTTTCTTTCAAAATATCATATATGACTAGAAAATTGGATAAGAATTGGTCAGGTTGATTCTCCTAGATCACTAAAAGCATGTGTCACAGACTCACAATAAACAAGAGTAAATAATTTAGGTTTGCTTGAACAACTAATTATTTTGATTAGGAATAAGGATAAGGGCACCACTGAACACATCATGGCTTGGTTACACGAACTATTGGCCATTGTCACATTATAGCACAAGGAACCTACAGAGAGAACAAGGAAGGTCATACTAAAGAGCATGCATGTTTCAACTGAAGCTTATTCTCAAAAGGATGAGAACTTCAACTAAAATCTTTGATCAGCATATATATAACACACATTATTGCAAAGATAATGGAAATCTGATCATCCCTAAATGATAGATTTTATTTTTCCTTCGGGAAAAGAGGTGGGGGTGGGGGAGGTTTAAAATTGTCAATTAAGTTAGAAACAGAGCATTTCTTTTTCAATTGAGTAAAATAGAGTGGTTTTGACCCAAAAAAAAGAAGAAGCATAAATCCAAAATTCAAGAGATGAATTGTAAATTTGATCACAATGCTGGGAGAAAGGACTAGGCATACCACATCATACGAGTCATAGCATAGTTTTGCCACGGAATCAGCCTGTATAAGTTCCTCAGCATAGCCATAGGAAATATAGACACATGGACCTAGGTCCGGCTTTGGGATTTCCTGAGGCAACTTCGCAGCTAAATTTAGAAGACCAGATATGGGATTCATATATTCTTGAAGTGGTAAAGAGTGGATTATTTGAGCATAATGAGATGGAAATTGTTCTTGAAATAAATGCGAAGAAAGCCAACCCTTCAATTTAAACTTCTCTTGCCACGTATTCTTATGTGTTTGCCCATTCAGAGAACCCATAAAATACTGCCTGATACCAATTTCTACCTGCCATGACAGAATCAGGATACATGAAGCAAACAAAAACTGTGAATAAGAACCATGATTTCATCCTAACAATATTAGCATGAATGCAAAAAAGTATATCACATTCTAACATGGCATATATTTTCATGGGAATACACTGACCTCGCACCAATCCAAGCAATTGGTAGCTTCGAGAAAATCTTTATTATTCTCATATCTGGCAATGCTTTGCTCAAGATAAGTGCAGAACATGACTACTGGATCCCAGTTCAAATCTGATGCAGACTGAAGCACGTTACGAACTATTACAGGATGGCCTCTACCCCAATGTTTCTGAAAGTGTTCAAGCTTATCATTGTGAACATCCAGAAGTGTGGGGTAATACAAATAATTGTCAATAGAATCTTCTCTTGCAGCTGCTTCTTGCAAATGCTCAATTCCATCAGCTTTATGATCTATGTCAAGACATACTGAGCAGCATGAAGATATGTCAAAAGCTTCTGGAACCTCATAGCTGCAAACTATTTCTTCAGCACTTACTTCCAGCTCTTTGATCCAGCTCAAGGAAAAAACACATCTCAAATCAAGGAAGCTATCACCACAACCACCAAATTCCGCAGGAGGACAAGATATCCTGCCATTAGCATTACAAGCTTTCCAGTCAGACACTGATGCAGGTGAGGAAAGGTATGTACCAGAATTTTGCTTGGCCAGCTTCTTCAATGAAAGTTGCTTGTCACCAGATATACAAGCTTTCCTTCCATTTGAGTTCTTTGAAATAAATGTGTCAATTCTTCCAGTGAAGCTCCCACAACAAAAATCCTTACAACAACTTAAACAGAGATTATATGAACAATTTGGACAGCTTCTATGGAGATCCACAATTGAAGTTTTGCAGTTACTGCTGTGCCCAAAGTCATATCATGCAAAAGACAGACAACAAAAGACAAATTAGTCAAATTCCATCAATGATATCAAAGCTTTCAAGAAGAATATAACATACCAGCAATTTTGCTCATTGCAGCCAAATTCAGACTGCTTGATATGAACTTCGGAAGTTTTCTTCCCTGTTGCACACAGATACATCAGAACAGAAAATGATGATAAGGTGAGGCACAAAACATCAATAAGTGGAGAATCATTGTCACTACCATTTGTATTTGCCTCTGTTTCAAGCTCAACACTCCGGTCGTGGTTCATTCGTTTTAATACAGGAAGAAGCATACAGATCAAATAATGGAAGCGTAGTATTTTTTCAACTTTATTTTCCTCCCCTAAAGAATCCTGAAACAATGCATATACAGAAATTGAAGAATCAGCACTCAAAATTGAAACAAGCATGCATAATTCACCTATCAGCCAACTTTAATGTCAGACCTTACTTTCTCTGTCTTTAGATTGATTAGCTGAACAATCCTTACAGGTGCAAGTTCCACGACAGACTGGACACGCCATCTTAACATCTTCTTGAGTATCAAAATACCTAAATAAAATCAATTGGGTCAGTGACCTGGATATAAGTTTAGATAATGTTGCTAAGGGGCATAAAGATGTTTCACTCATGTATAATTTCAATAAATAAGTTGGGAAAAAATATATAAATTATGAAGTATAGGAATAGTTTGAAAGAAAGCATGAGAGGAGGCTGCACGCACAAAGTTCTATAAACAGTTCTAAATGAAAAACCATGAATGAATGAATGGTTATGCTCCTCCTCCTCTTAAAAAGAGGCTTTCAAAGGTATGATTTCTTTGCCAATGTTGGCTGCAATATAAAGAATTGACCACTCTTTTCTCGATCTATGCCTGTGCAAGTGCATGTGCGTTTGATATTACTACTACATTTTTTTATTACTATCTAGGTTATTGCGTTCTTTATAAAATAATTTTAGCTAATCTCCTACTATTTTTCAGTAGGAGGACCTGTTCTAAAAGATTCTTCATCCTGGTCCACTTATGAGTTAAGTGTTGGGCCTACTCGTACATTCACAAGCTGAAATGCATCATCACATGACATGACTTTTGAAACAATGTTAAGACAAAACCGTTTTAAGCTTGAAAGGGAAAAGATATAGTATAGATAAGGGAATTTTTACCTGTAGGATCCAAAATTATCTCCGAAACTGTTTTTGCTTTCCTAAGTAAGTTCTGGCCCCCAAGGGGAGGGGACGGGGAATTGCTAACTAGTAACCTTTACTTCATGAGGCTTGATCCCTAACTAATTATCCTACCTATTATGTCATTGTTTTCAGAAGTGTGATATACAAAATTGGATAAGGAAATAGGTAAATAGTTAACTAAAGTGGCTAGACATAAATTGTTTATGCCTTTGATTGACATCAGGATTTAAATACATCCTGCACCAATTTTTATCATTCCAAACTCCTTTCATTCTTTTCTTTCATGATCTCACACTTGTACTATATAATATATAAATATGGATTGTTTTATGATAAATAGTTAACTAATTAAACCCTGCTTCTCCATTCTTTTCCTAGTCTCAACACTGCACCAATAAATTGAACATTTGTAGCAACAACCCACATTATTCTACACACAATTTAGCTAAACTCAATACAAAACAGAACATTGATAATCATTTTCAATTAAATGAAAAACGAAAGCCGAGTGAGCGAATCAAACAAACCGTTCTTTGATGCAATCCGCACAGAAGAACTCTTTCTGACAACTGGAACACGAAACAAGACTCAACGATCCGCTTTTTCGACAACAATGGCACCTCCTCTTCCTCTTTCCCCTCCTTGATTCCGCCACATTCTGACCACAAGGCATGAGCTACATTCAATAAAATCAATCAGAAACCAATCAAAAAGCAATAAACACAAACAAAGAAAAAATCACAATTAGTACCTGCATTGTGCCGAACGGTAAAGGCTCGATGTTCTTGGACCGGAAACACCGCCGCCTAGCCACTCCGTTCTCCACTCCTACTTTCACATCGCAATTTCCATCTACATTGTTGAAATTCCTCGGCGAAGGCGACGGTACTGGCGATATCGCCATTACTCCGTTCGGCAATTGTCTCGTCAACTCTTCTTCTTCTTCTTCTTCCTCTTCGCTATTGTCCTCCAATTCAATCTCATTCTGCTTCGTCTTCATATTCTTCTTCTTCTTCACCAAAGGAAAATCGCTTTTCTTCTTCTTCTTCTTATTCTTCTTCTTCTTCTCCAAGTCTCTCTTGAGCACCATTCTGATCAGCTCCAGCTGCAAATTCCCTTTCTTCTTCGACTTCATCTTCCGCAATGTCTCGTCCAGCAACGCCGCCTCCGAGCCCGAAACCCTCGCCGGTTTCTTCACCTTCCGCTTCATCTTCACTCTCTCTACCCTAATCCCAAACTCCGAAGAAGCCGTCTCTTTGCAGCCCTGCGATTTCTTGCTCTTCTTCTTCCTCTGGAGTTTCAGAGACTCAGGTACTTTCTCCTTGTACTGCCTGTGACGGCCTTGGAGATAGTGAATCTCGCAAAGCTTCATGTTCTCCATCACTCTCCTCTTGCACCGCCATTGCCGACCGTCCGTACGGCTACACCGTAGATGGTCCGCCAGAGCCTCCTCTTCCTCCATTGCAAATTTTTTAAAAATTTTCTCGGAAAATTGAAATTTTCTCGAGAAAATTTTGCTGGGGACTGAGAAACGAGAAGTGGCTGTGGTTTTTGGGGTCAGAGAAAAAGAAAAGGGCTTTCGTAATTTATTTAATAATAATTTTTTTTTTCTGTTATCTCTTCAGTGAGTATTTATTGTGACAGATTGAAGTTAGAGATGGCATATTCCGTAATTAACGGGAAAAAAAGAGTCCAATTTGGTCTCGATCTCTTCAATTTTTGGTCACAAGTGGGGATCAGGATCAGTGTAATTGCCACGAATCACGACTCTTTTAGATTTTGTTTTCGTTATTAGCAGATTTTATCTTTTATAGCAGACTGTCAATCTCAAAGCAGATTATAAATTTTTTTTTTTTTTTTTTTTTGGAGTGATTCTGGAAGCAAATTTTGTTGGTAAAATGAACAAATTGGAGAATATATAGGAGAATTTTTGTTTTTTGTATTATTGTTTCATATTTGATATGGTCTAATTTGATGTCGGGGAGTGAAAGCAATGCTATATAGACTATATTAATATGCTTTAATTAATGTTCTTGTCAATGTTCTAAGCTTTGGGACCAATTATTGGTAATGCAATGAGTAGGAAATGCAGTAACCAGTGTGGAATGAGTCTATTTTTTATTTTTTATTTGTTGATCTGGGGTTAACAGGTTACCTACTCTATTGGGTTAAATTTATCAATCTTTATCTTATAGAATAGGCTTTATAAAAGTGTGCAATTCATTGAAAGATTGCTATCTGCATTATCTTGTTGTGTCATATGTAAAGTTTGATCTGAAAGTTTCTGTCCATATTTGGAGTTATATCATATGATTAACAAAGTTATTCGTCCAACAATCAAACTCCATTTTGGTGCATGGTACAGCAGATTTTGATTTTGTTGCTGTAGAGGCTTGATTCAATAGGATTTAAAATCTATGACGTCCTTTGATTTTGTTGCTGTAGAGGCTTGATTCGATAGGATTTAAAATCTATGACGTCCTTTTCTAATTCGTGTAGCTGAATTAATTCTCATCAAGGGGATTATGTGACATAAACCATTTTCATAAAATTTGCTAATGTGGATTTCCTTGGCACATGTAAATGATTTTCTCACTTACTTACCTGGAGGAAAAAAAGGAATTTCTCACTTTGTTAACATGGGGCCTGCTAAATATAGTAAAGGGCTTGACTGCAATCCATTGTGTGTGTCATTCTGAGATGGTTAGGTCATAGGTGTAGGGTTTCATTTTCTTTTATATAAAGCAGATATCATACTCAGACGGGTTAGAATTTGTATAGATTCATTTGAGGCATTGGGTTCAAAGTTCGTGTAAATCTAAATTGAATGCTGCTGCTTAATCCTTGTTCGTTGCTATTGACATAAATTAAAGGCCTTTGATGCATTGCAGTAGCCAAAATGGATTTCCAAATAGCAAAAAAAATAGTAAAATGAACCATATTCTTATAATATGACAGATTAATAAATGAAATATATTTCTTGTACACTTTGTCAATTGTCATTGATGACCATATGTGGATATACAGAATTGAATGACATGGACTGACTGTTGGATATACAAAACTATGTGACAGTAAAGAATGCAATTACCCCCAAAAAAAAAAGTGTGCTATGTTTAAGCATATCTCGAGAAGCTCAATTGAACTCTATACTATAGAGGGCTCATTTATTTCTGGTCCCAATGCTTCACGATAAATTATACTGCATTGTTTCATAAAAAACGTAATAGTTTAATACTGCATTGTTTAAATCTGGCTGATCATCGATGAGGGCAATTTGCAACAGTGTTCTTAGTTCACGACCAATCCATCATTTCTGGAAAATAAAGAGAGAAATCAATTTTACTCTGAATTGTAGATAATGTTCAGTTGCATTAAGGCTCCAGGTGTTTGCTTGTAAAAAAAAAGGAAAAAAAAAAAAGAAAAAAGAAAAAAAGAGCTGTTCATGCTTGCAAGCTTGATTTTGAGAGGACTTGCTTGTTGGTATCTATTTCCTGCAACATGGTATATTGAAAACGTTATAAGAAAAAAATCTCACATTTTCCCTCTCCTTGGGTCAAAACTTGGTTGCAACTTGTATATATATATAGAAAATCGATTTAGAGATCATTTCCATTCCTTTAATAATGAGAATTCAGAATATCACACATGGATCAATCAAAGAAAGATTCAACAACTAAAAAGATATCGATTCTTTGGAATCTTTCGTTTCTTCAAACGGAATGTTAGAGATAGAATCAGGCCGATTCTCTAAATGACTCTCTAGATGTTTTTCAATGTCCTGACTATTCACGAAACATGTGAAGAATTTATGAGGAATTCGATATATATGTATATATATAATAAATGTTAAAAGGAAGCCAATTTCATTATTCTGAACAATTTCAAGATTTGCTATTTCCAAACAACAAAGGGAGCCTTAAAAAAAATTAAACAAGTGAAGAAGAAAGAACCTGTGATGTTTAGGTTTCTCTGTAGCATTGCCCCCATATAGCAAAAAAACATGATTGAGTGCAGCGCTAATGAAATTGTCCCACAACACTGGCCCATGATTCTCCCTATAGAAAATAGGAAACAGACGCACACTTTCATCAACGCTGCACTCAATGATGTTTCTTCAATCTGGGAGTCTCCAATGCTTACTATCAAACTGAATCACATCAAATTAAGCATCTTGGTGTATTAAATTTGTATGTATATATGTATATATATATATATATGCAAAGAAGCCTATATAGTGTAGTACACGATTTGTACTACCATTTTTTACTTGCCAGATCCAGAGCTAGTGCAACTCTCTACTAGGCTGATAAATCAAATATAAAAATGCTTTATCAAGATGATATTTGTACTAGTAAACTGTACTGGAATCTTCAATCTTGTACTACATTTCTTCCCAAGCCCCCCAACTGTCTCATTCTTGACAGGTATACCAAAATATTAGTCCCATTTTTTCGTTTTTCATTCATTCCCATATAGTTGGTAAGGTTATTTAAGTATCCTATTGACGTTTTCATAAGCTTGACATATTCATGGTACATGTTTGGAAAGGGACCTTTAAGTGGTTGGTACATATCTGTCATATGCATAATTTTTAAGCTACTTACTTGTCATCTAGAATAGGACTTCAAGATGTTCCGGAAAGACAAAAAAATTACTCTATTTTGTGTTTCACATAGCAATAGTTGACTCACAAACGCAGTGCCTCTCTTTCTTTAAAATTTATGGTGTTTATTCTATGATAATTGCTTTGTGTTTATAGAAATATCATTTAAAATGAAGTGGCAGTTGTAGTATTACATATTGTGGTATAAAAATGACAGTGACTGGTGAGTCGTGACTATGCTTGAAGTCCTATATAGGGAAACAACTTCATGAAAATAAAATAAAGTGAGGTAGAAGATCCATGAAAATGAAATCATTAGAAAATGAAACAGAAATGGAAATTTGCTGAGCTGAAATGAGTTATTTTAAGTAAATTTGAGGAAAACTCAGAAAGCAAAATGAGATGAAAGGAACATTCTAAACTCATTTTTGATGGTATAGCACGCACATGGTACTACAGAAATGATTAAATTGTTATTTTTTATGAACGAAAATGATTAAATTGTTATAAAAAGTCAAAACGGGTCCCCTTTTATAACTTTTTTGTTTTTTGTTTTTTTTTTTTTTTAGAAGAATAACTTACGTTAGTTACATGTGTGCCACGACATTGACAAACTATTTATATGTGAGAAATCTGACATTATAAGAAAGGGCCTAGATCAATTTTGCAGTGCATAAACACTAATTTGTACAATACATTTCAATAAAATTTATAACTAAATACATTTTGGCGGGTATCCAATGAATTGCATATACAAGATAATTAACCATGATGAAAGATGCTTATGAGAAATGTTAAGCATCTTACACATGAAAAATGAAGAATTGCTATATACGTCTTCCTAGCTAGCAATAAATGTACAAACTAATAAATAAACAAAAACTAGTCCTATAATAATCTGCTTATCTTAATCGAAGTACAGTCTTACCCTCAGCATCGTCTTTCATAATGGCTAAAAGTTCATCAGGAGGGACATTCCTCCAAATTCCAGGCTTCTCCATATGATGGCCAATCTGAGCAAATTTATCAGCAGCTCTATTACCTTCTCTATATACATGAGTCACAAGGCAATTGTCTAGCTCCAATATAATCAAATTTATGTCCCTAATATGCCTTTGCACTTCTGAGGATTTAACTTGTCTCCTTTTTGCAATAATATCAATCAATGTCTTGGCATCTCCTTCAAGCCACACGTCGTTCCAACCATTTTCGAGCACCAATTCAAGGCCTCGTCGAAGTGCAGCCAATTCAGCAATGGTGCTATTAGCCCTTCCTATGGATTCTGCATAACCAAGTATGAATTCAGCCTTGTGGTTCCTAAACACCCCTCCAATGCTGGCCTTGTTTGCTTTACCTTTGGAAGACCCATCAAAGTTCAACTTAGTCCACCCTTTTTCAGGCTTTTCCCATACCACAGGAATTGCTTCTTTGTGCCAATTGCGTATCAAAATTCGAACTGAGATTTGTTTTGTTATTGGTCTTTGACACCTCAATATATTTGTAATAGATAACATGGTTTCTCTAATAGTTTTTGATGATGGGAATTAATCAAACCCAGAAATGTTGCAGGGAAAGATGGTTTATAATGTTCTCAAACTCAAAAAAATATATATAAACAAAAGTAATAGAGAAGACCATCTTTGTTGTGGTAACATAATAAGGAAATGTTGCTACACGTAAGTTCTTATTAATAAAGTTGGAGTATGGGAAAAGTAAGGGAGAGATTCTGAATTTCACAAACACAAGGCAACAATTTGATACACGGACAATGAAGATGGACACACAGATTTCTTCAAAAACTCTCAAGCATATTCTGTTAATGGAGGAATTTTTAAAGAAGCTAGGGGTTACGTGCATGAATAGTTATATCTCTCATAGAAGAAGGGTTATTGCACTGCATGAGAAGAGAAGAAAGAGTAGCTACGCTTCAATATTGCATGTTGACAGTTAAACTGTAACTGTAAAAGTAACTGCTTTTGTCCTAAAGAGGAAAGTGGAAAGATTGACTATAACCATTAAGGTCTAGAGTTTCTAATTAAAGTTTAAAGTTTATTTAAAGGTTGGTAATATGGTAAAATCCAATTCATTAATTTCAAAATGGGTAATTGCTAATTAAAATTTTTAGAATTCTACGAAGTCTTCAGATAGTTTTAATCCAACTACTATAACTATTATTATCTATAAATTGGTGTTTTACCTAAATCTTAGGAAGATGCCAAAGCCGATTGAGATGTGAGAGAAATGTTATTTGCATAAATCCTGTAGAGTAATGCTAGAAATTAAATACTATCAGTTTTACTATAGAAAAGTCTTATCAGCGTCATTTTTTTTTTTTTTGAGTGGATAAAAGATGAGAAAACCAATGTCAATGTAAACATAAAATGTAATCAAAATTTTATTTCTTACATTATTAATTCAACACTAATTACATTTCTTGTTAAAAATTTTGTAATAAAATTAGTAGTAAATATTTTTTTTGATACTTTTTTAAGTAGAAGATGATGGGATTGAAACCTCAAGGTCTTGAATATAAACCCTAGGAAATGCCATAATATTGAAAGTATGTTTCAATCTCTTATGCACCAAATAATTAGGGCCATGTTCAATCTTTTAATAAAAAAAAAATTAGGGCCATGTGAGGTATGTGGATGGTGGCGGGTTACAAGGGCTGAAATCTTTAACTTGCTTAAAATATTTGTACTCTGTGTAAGAAGCAAAAACTAAGAATTAGTATTTTGACATTTTCAGATAAGTAAGAATTAAAATAGAAAATCAAATTAAAATTTTGACATCTTGGCAATTAGTTGACCCAGTTTTGGTAATCAGTTTTTCTAGCAATCTTCTAGCAAATTTTTGCCACGTGGCATGGGTACTTTTCGTATACAGTGGGGTTTTCAATGTACCCACGTTAAGAATCACAAGTTCATTTGATTTGGGATGATGTACATTTAATCAACACCATCTGTTTTTAGTATTAGTATCAAGCTGCTAACACTTAACAGTCGTGTGGGTTCGGTGCTTGCGTGCTAATACTGTCTATATATATTTGGGTTCCGTCTATGAAATCAACAATACTCCTTTCGGCACGTTTCGTCTCAAAATACAGGAAAATCAGTATGGATATCCCCTTAAAGGTTAGGGCAATCTTGGATGGGCCTCTTTTTTTTTGTGGGGGAAGAAATGGGCCAATAATGAATAAATATAGGGCAAAAATGGCCCATTACCATCAATTTTGGAAATAATTTGCCCAGAAACACTGTTTCTGAACTATATAGCAATGTACCACTTTTTCGGGTACTCGAGCTTGGTGAGCTCGAGTACCATGTTTTTTTAATCCACTGTCGCCCCATATTCAAGGAGCCCTATAGTGGCGTTTTTAAGCCCTATAGTGACGTTTTCGGGCCCTATAGCGGCGTTTTCCTGCAAAATTTTTTTTGTAAGTCCCCATAACAAGTTCAAGGGGCCATATAGTGGCGTTTTTAAACCCTATAGTGACGTTTTTGGGCCTTATAGCGGCGTTTTCCTGCAAAATTTTTTTATAAGTCCCCATAACAGGTTCAAGGGGCCCTATAGTGGCGTTTTTGGGCCCGAAAACGTCACTATAGGGCTTAAAAATGCCACTATAGGGCTTCTTGAATATAGGGCGACAGTGGATTAAAAAAACATGGTACTCGAGCTCACCAAGCTCGAGTACCCGAAAAAGTGGTACATTGCTATATAGTTCCGAAACAGTGTTTCTGGGCAAATTATTTCCAAAATTGATGGTAATGGGCCATTTTTGCCTAAATATAGAGTAATTCCAAATTTGGTCTTTATTAATCTTTAACATTTATTTCAAAATTTTCCATTTTCTTTTTTGATTTTATTGATCTCGAAGTTTGGCAAACAGATCTTTCTGTCTAATATCTAGTTGTATTGGATCCATCACGATATGGTGACACGTATTTATTTTTGGTCACATGTCATCATCTCAACAGTCCAATACACTAGATGTACTGAATCCAAACCAAACCAAAGTTAGACATATTCGATCACCATGCAATTAGTAAAAACAAGAAGAATAAATATAATTTCCTACCCTAAAGTTTCAAATTAAATCATGAAGTAGACCGTAGACATTCATTATCAATTAACCCTTACAAACTTTTAAAATCATATATCAATTTAAACCCTATACTTTGTGGGTTCAAATTAAATATATATATATATATATATATATATATATATATATATATATGATTTTACAAGTTAAGGATCTTATTTAAAAGTAACAAAATTATATTGTTTAATTTGTAACTATCTTAAATTTTAAGATCGCATTTAAAAACTTAGAAACTATAGTGTTTGACTTGAAACCACCTTAAAGAATAAGAGATCAAATGTAATTTGTCCCAAAAAAAAAACGGTATGTTAAATAGAAGAAAAAAAAAGAAGATCTACACAATCTACACAATCACTTTTAACACCGTAACAGAT
This sequence comes from Quercus robur, assembly GCF_932294415.1. Taxonomy (NCBI): domain Eukaryota; kingdom Viridiplantae; phylum Streptophyta; class Magnoliopsida; order Fagales; family Fagaceae; genus Quercus; species Quercus robur. The sequence continues at coordinate 82,441,502 of NC_065538.1, read as the reverse complement.
AATATTTTTTTAAAAAAGAAGAAAAAATAGAAAGGAGGAAGGGAGAATAAGAATAAATTTATAAAACTTTTTTTTTTTAAATGGTGATCATAATTAAGCTTGTAAAGATAGAAAAATAATATCGAACACTCATACTACTTTGAACTTTTCACTAAGCTACTCAAAAAGGCAGCCTGAATGATACTCTTTGCAGGTAAAATTCTTCTAGATTGATACATGCAATTATGGAGACTAATAATGATGCACTCACTGCACACATTCCTTTGAAATCGTGTTTTAAATTTGATTTTAATTAAAATTATAAAATCGTGTATTTTAAAACATAATTTCAAAAAAAAGCATGTATATACAAAGATCTTGTAATTTAAGTATTTTTAAGTGAGATTTCAAGATTCAAATCCCCAAGTAACTATCAAAATATTAAAAAAAAAAAAACAAAAAACGAAAAACAAAAACAAAAACTAAAACTAAGATGATCACTCTCACTTGCCATCAAAACAAAGAATGGTGGAACTCATTACAATGCGTTTCCCTCTGACGCAAACAAAACACGCGGCCGAGCATGAGCAGGAGCAGGAGCCGTCGACGACGGCGGCGTTGTTGAACCCATGGCAAAGAACATGAGGCGGCGGCAACGCTTGTTGCGGCGGCGAATGGGAGTGGGAGGCGGAGACGGGGAACTCATCTGATACTCTTCTTCTTCTTGCTGATGGTCTCTTGTTGCTGCGTTGAGATGACAGCTGTCGAGAGACAGCGTCAAGAAATCTTGTTGCAAAGATCGCTTCCTTCCCAAAATTTTCTTCGTTGGAGTTTTCTGCAGGCAATTCTTGGCCTCTATCTCGGTCTCTGTCACTGTTGCGATTTCTTCCATTGATATTCCAAAGGGAAAGAAAGACGCAGAGCAAAAGAGGGTATTTTTCATTGATTCTTTTTGTTGGATTTGTGTTGTGGGTGCCTTTGGTTTTGATTTTGTAGTACCTGCATATACAAGGCGGTTTAACGGTCATATTATTATTATTTTTTTTTTTCAAGAACCAACGGTCATATACTCATGCGCGTTGGCCCAACCTAAGTCCTATTTGTATTAGGAATAGGATTGCCCATTTGTATAGAGATTGAATTTAATCAATATATATATATATATATATATATATATATATATATATTTGGCAGAAATTTAATCAAATAAAAAAAAAAGTCCACTTAGAAGATATCCAATTATTGATTTTATTTTTATTTTTATTTTTTGAGAAAAATATTTTAATTTTAATTTTTTAGTTAGAAGACCTTCACGGGTTTATGCTTTATACTAACATAAAAAATGAAATTCTTTCATGCTCAGATGCTCTTAACAACATTACATTATCTATTTATATATATATATATATATCTGTATATATTAAGAGGATTCAGAAAGGTAGTTATTGCTTTTTTTACTGTTAAAAATACCCCTAATCTAATCAGATAACCCTTATTCTTAAAAAATAAAAAATGCGGTTAAAATTGTAATTCAACAAAATTCAATAAAATAAAAAATATCAAATAAACTTTTTTCCTAAAAATTAGCACAATCTTTATTTAAATATATTTCACGCATGTTTGACATATTTTTTTTCTTAAAAAGTAGCAAACACTAAACTAGAAGTTTACTCCATTTCAAATCCTAAATTTTAGGGTAGTTTTTTAAAAATTCATTCCCGTATAAACTCACTAACAATAGATAAATTCAAATTAAAAAACTAAAAAAACTTCCAGATAATTCTCTATATAACTTCCCACTAGAGTCCTAAATAGATTCAAACTTCTCTCCTATTTTTAAAAAACAAAAAATCTTTTCATCCGACGAACACAAATAAAACCACCACCCCCTACTCCTTCCCAAATACAGTTATTTCCAACCTATTAGATTGAGGAAAACTGCTATTCACCTAAATTTCCAAATACAGTTATTCACCTAAATTTCGCCTCTTACTTGCTTTTCGAGGACAAACACTAAACAACATCTCCATTAGATTTATAAAATCCAATTAATTCTCATGTAACTTTTGTGGGTTTGATTTTTTTTCTTCTCAATTGGAATTCACAATGGACTTCTTCGATGGTCAAATAAACCCATCTCTTTTGTTAATAACAATTTCTTACAGGCAAGTCTTTTCCCTACAATAATTATTTTTATTTGTTTAAAAAATAAAAAAAATATTTCTAAATTATAATAGAGACATATTAAAAAAAACAAAAACAAAAAAACGTAATAAAACTACAGCAAACCACGATACTCTACCAGCTCCTCCTCGATGCTCTCTGCCATCCCCTACCATCTCCTCCTCAATCAGACCCAGGGCAAACCTACAGCAAAGCATTGCATCGCATACAAACCAAATCCACTTTTATTTTCTTCAGCTCCACTCACACACAACTCTCAAACTCTCATTCTTCTCAAGCTTCCTAAGAACCCCAGGTCCAAAAATTCCCACCACAGACCCAATTTTCGTGTTCTAGCTTCTGCAAACCCAAATGGGTCTGATGGGTTTTCATGGCTGAGTCTGACTCGGTCGGTCCGGTGTGGCTTGGACCGGCTATGGTCGAAACTCGGCGAGTCAGGGAAGAAGGAAACTGGGTTTGCTTGGAAGATGCCAATGTGAAGGTGGGTGAGTTTGTGGGGCGAGCTAAGGAAGGGGTCAACAAAGGTCGGGGTGAGTCGGAACGGTTTAGGAGTAGTTAGTGCCTGAATTTTTGAGTTAGAATCGGTGGGAGCGTTGGAAGGTAATTCTACACTTTGAGACCCTTTTGTTTTAATTTTTGTTTGGTAGATAAGAAACTGCAGGAAAAGGATAGAAAATGGACCAGTTTAAGTATTTTCTTCTGAACTGTGGAGTTCATTGATCTGGAGCTCTCGCGTTTTATTGCAGCTATGAAGCTTCATTGTAAGATTGATAAAGTTTCAGGAGTTCTTGAGACTAATCGTCCAAAGGCAAAGAATGCTCTTTACCAAGCAACTATCAAGCGAGGGGACTTCCTATTGAACCGGATCTAGAAGCTATCTCGTGTGGTTGATCTGTGAAGCATTATTATTATTATTATTATTATTTTTTCCTGTTTTGGAAACAGTGCCAAAATTTGCTGTCACTTCCCAAGGATAGGAAAAAATGCTCATGGTTAGTTAGTTATTAAACTCATTAGGATTATTTTAGCAATATTTAGTCCACTATTTGTATCTGAATGCTATATCAAAAGTGTTGATGTGAATTTTTGTAGCTTTGTATTGGAGATGTGTTAACTATGAGTGTACCTTGCACAACCAAAAAAATAAATATATATACAAATAAAGATAGCATATATGAACTTGGTGGAAATGGAAAATTTTGAGCATTCCATGTAATCTATATATATATATATATATATATATATATATATATATATATATAACCGAACACTATGAAGTTCTCACAATTTTTCACATCAGCACAATATTTAAATAAAATTATTTTTATATAATCCAAACTTAATAAGGAGTGAAACTTTATCTCTCTAACAAATCCAAATTAAACCCAAACTCAAACTCATCAGTATCATTTTTTTAAAACAAAATTATTTTTGCTCAATCCAAACTTAACAAGAAGTGAAACTCTATCTCTCTAACAAGTCCAACTTAAACTCAAACTCAAACATTGATAATATATCTCCAAATTTGCAAGGTTAATGATGAACACTATAAAAGCAAAGTAAACCCCAATATATATATATATATATATATATAAATATTTTTTTTTTAAGCTGAGTAGAGGTATAAGCTCTTCTTATATTATTTTCTTCTCCTTTATTTTGTTAGAAAAAAAATTTTATTTTATGGTTTTTCATGTTTTTTTTTAAAAGTAATTTTCGTACATAAATCACAAACTCTCTTTAAGCGTTTTTTACGAGATAAAAAAGCTTGCAATAATTGAAATTATTATTTCAAATGTACCCCATCCTTCTCTTATATTTCTCTATTGTTTAGTCACATATATTTTGTTTTGTTTCAATAATTTCTAAGTAGTGAATCATTTGATTCTTTAATATTTTTTGGTCTTTCAGAAGTTTTAATATCTAGATTTTTGAGTTATTTTTTGCAGTATCTGAAATTTCTGACAAATTTTTTATAATTTATTGCACGTTCAAGTAATAGCTTCTTCATTAAATTTTAACACAAATTGAAGTTATATAAGAGCAAATCATGCAAGAGTGTAGTTTCTTAAATTTTTTATAAAATTATTTTAATCTACCTTACAAATAGGTAGGTTCCCGTGCATAGCACGGTTTGCGACTAGTTAATTTTAATATGATAGGGACCGTGGTTATGTACGATGAAATAAATTTAACTTTGTTAATTTCTATCAATTTGTTTTTAACTTATGAGTACATTCTGGGAATTTCTGTAAATTTCATCAACTTTATATTCTAAATAAATCTTTATTCCCTTTTAGACTCAATTCTACTTTTTATAAACATATCAAACAAGTATTTTTATTTTGGTAAAATCACCAGTTCTCAAATTTGTAATGTGCTATTAAATTGTTATCGAACAATTTACATGAGGTGGGTTGCAAAGAGGGTGTAACTAATGCGAAAAAGAAAAGAAAAGAAAACTCTCCCTCTCTCTCATTCTCTTGGATTATCTTAACCATTGTTCTTAGATCGCAGATTTCATGCATCTTGTTTACAACACAATACAGCTACATACAAGGCTTTGGAAATACGTATTTGATTTCTTTTAGCATACGAGAATTATGGAATTATATAATACTAATAAGTTATTTAATCATTGTCACCAAAACCTTCTCAATAAAGTTACTTATTATGTCTAGCCTATTACCTATATTATATCATATAATAGCATTGGTGTGGGAGATTGCCTTGTTAAAAGGCACCTTAGTGAGGTGGATGGGTGCCCCATTTGTCTAAGGGAAGTTGAGACCATTATTCATAGGCTTAGGGACTGTGAGATGGCAAAAACAACTTGGACCAGCCTGGGGGTTCGGCCAAACAGCAGGTTTTTTGAGGATAACCTCCATATTTAGTTTGAGAAGAATTGCAAAGTAATGAGTGCAGAGTGCCCAATCAGCCCCCTTGGAGAATTCTATTTCCTTTTGTCATTTGGTTGTTGTGGAAAGAAAGGAATAATGTTGTGTTTAGAGGCCAAAACTTTCGGCCTGGTGTTCACAGTGAGGCTATGTTCCAGGCGCTTGAGTTTTTGCATTGTGTTTTGAATCCTAAAATTGCAGGTAGCAGAAGGATGATTCGGATCAGATGGGAGAAGCCTTCACTTGGTTGGGTTCGTTTAAATATTGACGGATCAGCCTTAGGGAATCCAGGTAGAGCTGGTTGCGGTGGCATCATTCGGAATGATCGTGGAGAGTGGCTTGGTGGTTTCTCTAGATGCATCGGAATCACCACAAGTTTTATAGCTGAGCTTTGGGCTCTTCGCGATGGTCTTAGCCTCTGTCATAACATGCATCTTCAAGCTATTGATATTCAAATAGATGCCAAAGCCGTTGTTGAAATTATGGGAGATCCTTTTTATTCTAACTGGGTTGTTATGCCTATTATTGATGATTGTAGACAGCTGATATCCCAATTTGGCCAAGTCCGGATTGGGCATTGCTATCGTGAGGCTAATTTTTGTGCTGATTTCTTAGCTAGGAAAGGGGCATTGCATGATTGTTACCTATGTGTGTATCAGGAGCCTCATGTGGACCTGCTAGCTAGACTTGATTAGTGTGGACAAGGAAGGTGTTTTTTGTAACAGGGCTGTTCTTGCTATTGCGGGTAGCTTTTAGCTTCTTTTAATGAAATTTCCAGATTACCAAAAATATATATATATATATATATATATATATTATAAAAGTTATGTCTTTTTTTTTTTTTTTTTTTTTTTTGGGAGAAAGAATAAAATTTATGTCCTATACGTTGTGGTTATGTTAAATGGACACTCTTTTTTTTTTTTTTTAATTAATCTTTTCCTCTCTTTTCTTTCCCTTATGTGTCATGTGCTTAAGTGAACCTTTGTTGTCAAAGTATGTTAAATTAGTAACATAATTGTTATAAGTGAACCTTGTTGTCAAAGTTTCAGAAAGTTTAAAAGGTACTACTATAATAAAAAATAGTGTATACAATTTTTTTTTAATAATTCTAATATTCTATCATAATTTTTTTTTATTTAATGATAAAATTATGATATAACATATACAACCCAACTTTAATAATTCTAATATTCTATCATAATTTTTTTGATTTAATGATAAAATTATGATCTAACATATACAACCCAACTTTAAAGTTGGGTTGTATATGTTAGATCATACAATCTCACTCAATGCAAGTATTAGAAGTTATATGGTATAATATTGTGATTTTTTTTTTTTGATGAAATAATATTGTGATTAATATGTACATTAAATGATTAACACACCTTAAATGAAACTCTACTACCAAAAATAAAAAAAATAAAGATACCAATGCGATTAAAATTCAATAATAACAATCTTAAGATATTTAAAATGAGTTCCATTATTTTTTTAAAAAATATTTTATAATCCATTATAATTTTCGGTTTTTGATAAAAATTTAGAGTTATACTATACTCATTTGTCATGTAGCTTAAAATGAAAAATTTTTAATTATAAAATATAAAATATATTAATGAATATTTTTATAAAACATTTTAACATTATTCTTGATTAAAGTGTGCATCTTATGAGCATAATACTAATGTAGAATAAAAGTGGCAAGTAATGGAGTTACATGAAAGTTTCAACTTGCCATCTCATACTATCGCGAGGACAAAGTTAGAGTAATGATTATCACACATGAGCTATTGCACACTTATCATGCACACTATCACGTGGGTTGAAATTGTTCTTTCATGGTATCATAATTTTAATTGAAATTGTTCATGATTTCATAAGAAGTGTATTCAGAGTGTGTAGTAAGAAGTAGGGGTGTGCATGGGTCGGGTTGAAGGGATTTTTTGACCCAACCCACCATGGTGGGTTAAAAAAAATTCAATCCAACCCAACCCACATGGGTTCTGTTGGATTGGGTTGAACCCATGGGTTGGACAAATTTTTTTATTACTATTATTATTAAATTGAGTAGAAAAAAAATATATCAGATTTGCCACCTGGGTTGATAAACAAAATATACATTAATACATAAACTAATATTCCGACTCAGTTGTAAACAAAATATGTCTAAGTATCCAACTAAGTTGATAAACAAAATATAAATAAACTAGTATTCTAATTCACTTATAAACAAAATATAAATGTGTTCCTAACTCATTTATAAACAAAATATACAAAACTAATTCTATGAGTGGATTTTAAAAGAGTTTTATACTAGTCCCACTAAGAACCAAAATATCCAAACTATCCAGCATTCCAATTTCCAACTAATCTTCCTCTTCCACTGTTATGGTGCTTTGAGATGCAAACTTTAGACAAATCAAAAAAAAAAAAAAAGAAAAAAAAAAAAGAAATTCAAAACCCAAAAGGCTTCTATAACAATTAAAAAATTACTTTGTTGAAAAATTATCTGACTCAAGACCCTCATAGGATTCAACTTCTTCATTGATTCTTGAAGATCAATTATATTAGTAGCTCTTAACCAATTCTGAGCACAAATCAACATTTCAACTATGTTAGGCAACAAAGAGCTTTGAAATGGATCCAACACACAAACCCCAATACTAAATGTGGACTCAAAGGCAACTGTAAAGAGAGGAATGGCTAACACATCACGAGCTACTTTTGAAAGAAGCCGATATTTTGAGGAATTCACCTTCCACCAATTCAAAATACAAAAATTTGGAGAATCTTCTTCCACACAATTAGCCAAATATCTTTCCACCTCTGATTTGCTTACCAAACTATTCATTGCCAAATGCATCTTATAAATAGATTTTACCAATGCATGGGGATCTTACACAGGTCTAGTCTCAACATTGTTTGAAAAAAAGCCATCTTGACCTTGCCCATTTGAATACCCACCACAATCACAATAGTGCTCATACATACAAACAAGAGCCCTTTTCACCTTTTTTGTCATGTTCTCTACCACTATCCCTGGATTCCATTTGGTAAACCAAAAATTTATAAACCTCAACTTGTACCTCAGGTCTAGTACAATAGCAACAAACATCATCAAATTAAGCTTCTCAATTTCCCCCCAATACTTATCAAATTTCTTATGCATATCCCTTGCCATCATACTTAAAAGAGGATCTTCACTTTTACACAACTTTGTCAATTCAGTTTTCATCACGCAAAGTTCATAAAAAAATACATTAGATGTGACATATAGAGGACTAGAAAATCGTAATGTAACTTCATAAAACAACTTCAAAAATTTCACAAACACCTTCACATTATCCTAATCCTTAAAATCAGGTGGTCCTAATATTTTTTTCCCACTTCCATCATCCAAGAAGTAACGAATATATTGTGCATCATTAACACGTAATCTTTCAAATGCCCTTTGAAATTTTTCTACATTCTCTAGCATCATGTAGGTCGAGTTCCATCTAGTTGGAACATCAAAACATACACAACCCTTGCTAGCAATCTATACTTTTTCCATACATGCCTTAAACTTATCATACCTAGATGGAGAGAACTTCACATACCTTACCACATTACGGACTTTGACAATTGACTCATGAAGGCTTTTCAAACCTTCCATCACAATAAGTTTCACAATGTGTGCATGACATCTTATGTGAATAAACTCACCACCTAAGATAGAAGCACCCCACTCTTTAGTTATCCTATTCAAGTAGGTTACGGTCCCACTGTTAGAGGCAGCATTGTCAACTGTGAGGGTGAAAATTTTATCAATGCCCCAACTAAGCAACAATGACTCCACCACCTTTCCAATGGTTTCACCTTTATGATTAGGGACTTGACGAAAATTTAAAATCCTTTTGTGATATTGCCAATCATCATCAATGAAATGAGTAGTGAGGCACATATAATTAATATTTTGGATTGAAGTCCAAGTGTCAATGGTGAGGGAAATCCTTTGAGTAGATTTTTCCAAAAATATTTTCAACCTATCCCTCTCTATTGAATAAAGTCTTATTCAATCTCTCGCAATAGTAGTGCGAGTTGGGACAGTGAACCTACGCTACAACACACCACTATAGTTCCTAAACCCTTTATGCTCAACAAATTTAAATGGCAATTTATCCACAATTATCATCCTAACAAGTGCTTCCCTACACATGCTCTCATTGAAGCTTACAACAATAAGACTATTACTATTAGCACCCTTCGCATCATCACTCTCTTTAGGTCTGAAGGCTAAAGTCATTTGAGTCTTATCCTCCTCCTTATTCCTACCATAAGGATATTTTTTACACCGAACTTCCAAATGAGTTCTTAAGTTAGTAGTGCCATAAGTTTTTGACCCATCAGCATAGGTTTTGCCACAATACTTACATTCAGCTCTCTCACCTTCTAATAAGATGAAGTGACCCCATATATATGATCTTTGGTTAGGTTTTTTTATACCTTCTATGGGAGGGAGATTTAAGGTAGCAGCATAAGTATCTGTTGCTGCTATTTGAGAGCCTCATTTGTGGGAGTGGGTGCCACAGGAACCTCATTTGTGCCGCATTGAATTTCATATGCCATCTATAAATATAAATATATTTAAAAAAAAATGGAAAGATTAGTATCAATGTAACTCCTTAAAGGCAAACAACATTAATGACTAAACAACAATAGTAAAAACAATAGGGAGAGGGCCAAACAGAGACAAACTTGCAAAGCAAGATAGAGAGAAAGGGACACAGCAAGTCAGCAAGAGAAAATATTGTAGAGTAAGAAATACACCTGTAGGTTGAGACAAAGCAAAAACATTTAAAAATCAACCAAAAGAAAACTAAGAAATGAAAAAAGCAAAAGCCAAACATTGATCCACCACAGTAAGAGAGATAAACATATAGAATGAGTAAGAGAGAGAAAACATTGAGAAACTTTACCTAACACCGGAAGAGAGAGCTACCACCAGAAAGATAGAACCACTGTCGAGGCAGAGATGATAACTGATGGATGGCAATGGCTCAATAGAGGGAGAAAGTGTTAGAGTTCAAAAGGGAGTGAAGTGTGAGAAACTGAGAGGGGAGGGGGAGAGGGAGGCGGCACATTTTTGTGTGATTGTGAACTAATAGGATTTTATATATGATATAGGAGGAAACCGAGGAAGTGTTGGACAACTAGTTTTTTAAAATTTTTTATTAATTATATAATATATTTAAATATATATTAAAAGAGCTGATAGGATTTTATATTATATATGATAGTAGGAACCGAGGAAGTGCTGGACAGTTGGTTTTTAAAATTTTTTTATTAAATATATAATATATTTTAAATATATATTAAAATATGGGTGGGTCGGGTTAGGTTTGGTGGGTTTATAATTTTATGACCCAAAGTCAACCCGATCTGTTATAAAAAAAAAAAATTTTGTAACCCAACCCAACCCACCAAACCCTAAAAATTGACCCAACCTGCCGGGTTGGGTCGGGTTTGGTGGGTTTTCTGCACACCCCTAGTAAGAAGGGCATAACAAGATTTAGCCAAGCTAGAAAGTATTTCAAACTTTGGCTAAAGAAACTCATTGGCATTTTGAGCAATTATCACGTAAGTATCAATTAAAAAATGGATAAAGTTTGGGGACAAAACTCTATTCAATATATTTTTATTGAATGTAAATTTTGACAAATTCACAACTGGATTACATTTTCTTCTTATTCCCTCAATGCTTGCAAAATTTTCAGAAGATTAAGATTGATAGCTATATAATCAATCAAATATTTAAATTTCAAATTTTTGTAGTTTGAATTTATGTATAAAAACTAATTTTATGATTTGAATAGTAAATAACATAATTGACACAAAATTTGACATGTATATTAAAAACATAAAAAATATACAATTCAACGATTAAATTTTTAAAATATATAGCAATGTTAATTTTGTTAGTAGAAGTTTAGTTACTAGTTACAACTAATTTTGTAGCAAGATTTTTTGTTCTTAAAAAAAAATTTGTAAAAAAAGATGATTTATTTTTATTTTTATTTTAAAAAAATCTAGTCTAAATAGTGAGTGTCCAATTAAGGACTGAGATTGATTTGAAATAAATCCATGGTTTAAAATATGCCACGTCATTTAAAATCATTAACCGAGCAAATTTAAGCTAAAACAAACGTTAGCTTCTCAACACCTAGGTTTTCTTTCTCTGTCTTGACTCTCTATCCCTCTCCTCTGCTCAAACCCAGCGGTGGTCTCGGTCGACCTTCTCCTTGCACCCACCACCACCACCGCCGCCGAACCGCCATCATCCGGCGGTGATATTCCGAATACAGGCTGTGCACCACCAACTGTGTTGAGTTGAGGTAAGGTATAACACTTCCTAAACACACATTTGAGTTGTAGTGTTCATTGCTTGGTTTTGGTTTAGTTTTCATTGGCATAAAACATAGTTGTATGTATGTTTGTGGTGTTTGGGAATCTCTCTCTGCTTTCGATATGAGTGTTAATGTCCATGTGGTTTCATCCATCAGTTAGACTCAATTTGGGTTTTCCCAGAATATTGAGTTCCACTTCTTCTTCTTTCAAGTCCATCTCTACTGCCCTTGCATTCCTCAACCCAACTCAATCTTCTGATGATGAATATGCATCATCATCATCGTTGTCCTCATCTACTGCCTCTTCTTCTTATGCTAATAGTACTGCAACTGATATTTCTGGTTATACCCACAACCTTAACACCACCAAAACTAGCACCCCTGTAGCTCAGGACTTATTTGATGCGTCCCGGGTTGTCCAAATCTTGAACTCTATGAAAAGGGATCCCAAGACCGCAATTTCATTCTTTGACCGGTTAAAGGAACAGGGTTTCGCGCATGATGTATCCACGTATGCCGCGCTTGTTAGGATCTTATGCCATTGGGGTCTGGATAGGAAGTTGGATGCTGTGTTTTTGGAAGTCATTGTTGGGTCCTCTAATGGCCATCGTCAACACCCGGGTTTTGAAATTTCTGATTTGTTTGAAAGGCTTGTGGTGGTGGAGGGATTGCAGGCTGATGAGACATTGGTTAGAGCATACAATGCGTTGGTTAAGTCTTATGTTAGTATCGGTATGTTTGATGAGGCCATTGATGTTTTGTTCCAAACGAAGAGACGGGGGTTCATTCCTCATATCTTCACTTGTAATTTTCTAATGAATCGATTAATTGAGCATGGCAAAGTGGACATGGCTGTGGCTATTTATGAGCAGCTGAAGAGATTAGGTTTGAGCCCTAATGATTACACCTATGCAATTGTGATCAAGGCACTCTGCAGGAAGGGTGATTTGGAAGCAGCTGTTCATGTGTTTCAGGAGATGGAGGTAGCAGGGATTACTCCTAGAGCTTTTGCTTACACTGCATATATCAAAGGGCTTTGCACCCATCAGAGGTCGGATTTGGGATATCAAGTGCTACAAGCATGGAAAGGGGCAGATGCCCCTATAGAAGCGTATGCTTATGCTGCCGTCATTCGTGGATTCTGTGACGAGATGAAATTAGATGATGCAGAGAGTGTCTTTCTTGATATGCAAAAACAAGGGGTGGTCCCTGATGCACAAAGCTATGGTGCATTGATCCGTGGGTACTGCAAGAGTTGCAATTTGCTAAAAGCTTTGGCTCTCCATAATGATATGGTGTCAAAGGGTATAAAAAGTAACTGTGTGATTGTTAGCTCGATTCTTCAATGCATGTGTAACATGGGCATGTCTTCGGAAGCATTGAGTCTATTTGAAGAATTTAAGGGGTCTGGAATTTTTCTTGATGAGGCGTCATACAATATTGTGGTGGATGCTTTGTGCACACAGGGGAAAGTTGAAGAAGCTGTGCAACTGCTTGAAGAAATGAAAGGTAAGCGTATGAATTTAGATATTATGCACTATACAACCTTGATTAAAGGGTATTGTTTCATAGGAAAAATTGTTGATGCCTTGAATCTATTTGAGGAAATGAAGGAAAACGGTTTCAAGCCTGATATCATTGTTTATAATGTACTTGCTGCTGGGTTTTCTAGAAATGGCCTTGCATCTGAGGCACTTGACCTTTTGGAATATATGGAGGCACAGGGTTTGAAACCAAACTCTGTTACACACAACATGATTATTGAAGGTTTATGTAAAGGTGGCAAAGTAAAGGAAGCTGAAGAATTTCTAAGTACTTTAGAGGATAAGAGTGTGGATAATTATTCTGCTTTGGTTAATGGGTACTGTGAAGCCAACTGTACAAGTGAGGCCTATAAACTTTTTGTTAGGCTGTCAAAGCAAGGATTTTTAATTAAAAAAAGTTCATGCGTTAAACTACTCACTAACCTTTGCTTGGAAGGTGTCTGTGATGCAGCTCTTATGGTGCTTGAGACAATGTTGGCATTGAATGTAGAACCAAGTGAGATAATGTACAGTAAAGTCTTAGCTGCTCTTTGTCGGGCTGGAGATATGAAAAAGGCTCGATGGTTTTTTGATTTTTTAGTTGAAAAAGGGTCAAGTCCTGATGTCATTTCCTACACAATGATGATACATGGTTTTTGCAAAATGAATTGCTTACAAGAAGCACAGGATCTCTTCCATGATATGAAGGAGAGGGGGATTGAACCTGATGTCATCACTTACACGGTTTTGCTAGATGGTCTTTCCAAAACGAATCTAAGAAGGGTTTGTTCCCCTTTAGATGCAAGGGAAAATAAGGAAGGGAAAGTGGATGCTTCAACTGTTTGGACAGAAATGGGGGACAATGGTATAAGACCTGATGTTATTTGTTACACTGTTTTAATTGATAGGTACTGTAAGACAGAAAACCTTCAGGATGCTGTTGCCCTCTTTGATAATATGATTGACAGAGGACTAGAACCTGATACAGTGACATACACAGCTCTTTTGTCTGGCTATTGTAATAAGGGAGATGTGGATAAGGCTGTGGACCTCTTTAAGGAGATGTCTACTAAGGGAATACTGACAGATACCCGCACTGTCTCTATTCTACACCACGGAATTATAAAAGCCAAGAAACTGCAATTTCGGAGATAGCACTCTATTGACTGCCAACGGTCAGATGAACCCAAAATCCAAAAACTAGTTCAGTCAACTATTCAAAGGTAGATCGGAATGAATCATGCTATAAATTGATTTTCAGTACTTTACATGGGAAAACTTTTTGTTGTAACCTTACATTGAAGGTGGCTGTTGATTTTGCAGGCAGAGCAGAAAGGAAGCTCTATGGGTAGGCCTCTCTAAAGTCACTCATCTTCAGGTATCAGAACTATATATTTGAGTCAAAATGGAATTAACTCTGCATTCAAGTACTTCTGCATATATTTATTTGATGAATCAGTAAGAAATATTATTGCAAGCTCAAAGAAAAACAGTACCTACATATTTGCTCTTTCCTGTAATATGGGGTATATAAAATTACTGCAAATAAAGGAGGAAAACCACTTTTGTATGAGCATATCTGTCATGCATTTCTGTAGCGTGTGTTCTGTCTTTTTTTTGCCCCTGCATGTCTTAGTTTTTGTTTAGCATGACTTCTTCCTTTGCTTCACTAGAGAACTTCTTGGTTGCAAAGCTTATGATTGGCTGTTATGCTTCCTAAAAAAAAATAAATTATTGTATAAAGATGGGAGGTTTGAAGCTTGTTTAAGTTGTCTTTTTTTGAATGTAACCTTTCTTTTAACTTTCAAATGAAATATAAACATAACTTATAGGGAAAAAGTACTTTATTTCTCAACAAATCTTGACTAAACTTCTTTATGAGGCTGGAAAGTGGAAACTAATAAACTGTACCATCATTTACCATGAATTAGTGTTTTAAAAAAAAATTTTAATCATTAGAAGTGGAAGATTTAAAGTTGCAAATAGACTCTCTCTCTCTCTCTCTTTGTGGAGTTGGATATCAAATACTTTGATCTTGGTCTCCCTAATTGTGATGCCATCAACAATAGAGTTATAATTGAAAATGCTTAAGCCACTCTTAAGTGTGTCTACTATCTTTTACCTCTTAGCTTCTTGTTCATAACATTGTTTCTATTGTTATATTATACACGCAGCCAATGGCTATCAAACTCACGACATAACCCTCCACATGTTTTTTCTGTAATTCTTTAGTCTACTTAGTGCCCGTTGTGAATGAAGTAGGTTTTTTTTTTTTTTTTTTTGGGTTAATATAATTACTCTCACCTATAAGGAAAAAATTGATTATCATCTTCAACAAAATGTGGCTTGTTGCTGTGTCCATTAATGCTGGTTTTCTTTTTGAACAATGTATTAGAGCTGTCGCAAAGAAAGAGATTGTAATTGCTTGCCCTTACTTTTGTTATTTAAATAGCTTGCTTGTAGAGTTGTTAAATGCTGTGTCTTGTATTTCTTAAAAAAAAGAAAAGAAAATGCTGTGTCTTGTTGCCAAATTATGTGTAGGCTACTTAGATAATTTGTAAACAGAATTTAGGGGTATGACAGAATTTAAATTTAAATAAAATAAAATTCCTTGTTTGGGTGTGCTGTAGGAAGAAATTCTAAATTCTGTATAGAATTTTAGCCAGAAATCCAGTTCTTAAATTTTGATTTACAAATTCTGCCTATTCAGTTGTTATTTCTAAACTCCTCCACGTTTCTCGCTCACTCGCTTGTTATTCAATACCTCCTTCCCATCTCCTAGGCCCCTACCAGCTTGTCTCCAGCTCCCACGTCATCACCTGCTGTTAATACTCTGGGGGAGATCTAATGAGGTCTTTAAATTCTCACTTGTTGCTTGGGAGAAAGTTGTGTGGCCAGTGGAGTCTGGTGGCTTGGGGATCCGGAAAATTGGGCTGTTTAACCAAGCTTTGCTTGGGAAGTGGCTCTGGAGATTTGGAAATGAGGTCACACGGTTGTGGAGGCAGGTTATAGCTTCCAAATATGGGGAGGCCAGTGGGGGATGGTGTGAGTTGTTAGAGGGACTCATGGTTGTGGTATGTGGAAGAACATTAGGAAGGGGGTTGAGAGTTTCTTTGGTCATGTGTTGTATGCGGCAGGAGAGGGTTTTTGTATCAGATTCTGGCACGACCCTTGGAGTAGCCCTATTGCCTTGAAAGATTTATATCCAGCACTGTTTGCTATTGCGGTGAACAAGGAAGCTATGATTTCAGAAATGGTTGATTATGATTCAGATGGGGGTGGTAGAAGCTGGAACTTATGTTTCTGTCGTGCATTTCAAGATTGGGAGACAGGGATCTTTTATGATTTCTTTGCGTATATCTCTTCTAAGTTACCTAGGGGGGGTGATGTTACCATGATATGGCAATTGAATCGTAGTGGTGTTTTTGATGTGCGCTCTTTCTATAATTCATTGCTAGCAGCTCCAGTGGTGTCTTTTCCTTGGAAGAGCATTTGGTGTGTTAAGGTACCTAAAAGGGTGGCTTTCTTCTTATGGACAGCTGCTAGGGGTGGGCTTCTTACTATAGACAACCTCGTTAAGAAGACATTACCTCTTGTGAATTGGTGCTGCCTTTGTCGATGTGAAGAGGAAACTGTGGATCATTTATTGATCCATTGTAAGTATGCTTATACTTTGTGGAGTGAAGTCCTTCGTTTGTTTGGGGTTCAGTGGGTGATGCCGAAGAATGTTGTTTCTCTTTTTATTGCATGGTGGAATTGGTTGGGGAGTCACACTTCAAAAGTGTGGAATATGGTTCCAGCTTGTATTATGTGGTTAATTTGGAAGGAGCGCAATGCTTGTACTTTTGAGGAAACTGAGAGACTTGTAGACTGTGTGAAGTCTTTGCTACTCAGGACTTCGTTTGAGTGGTCCCGGGTTTGGGGGTTTACGCAGTGTCACTCTTTGTTTGATTTCCTTAATTCTGTTAGCCTTTTTGTTTGATCGGTTTGTATTCTTTTCAGTGCAGTGAGTTTACTATCGTAAATTCATTGTGCTTTTTTATCAATAAAACTGTTATTATCTATCAAAAAAAAAAAAAAAAAATACTCTGGCTCCTCTGACCTTGGTCAACTTGTCACTGACTGAAATACTCCTTGCTATGCCACAACCTTGATCAAAGTCAGCACCACTAGATTTCTCTTTCTTACCTCAACTTTTCCACCATTGTCCCAGATTTGTTACAGTTTTGTTCCTCACTTCAATTAATTGCATCAAAATCACTCAAAATCGCTCTTCTGATGGGCTTTTCAGTTTAGTATCCTCAATTCAATTTGGGCAAACTTTAATTGAGCATGACATGATTAAAGATTAATTCTTACGCTTTCACCATTAAAATACGCATAAAACAATGTGGATTTGCACGCCAAATCTTGCTGATATCATTCCATCAAATATTTTATTTTCATTCTGAAGGTGTCTTGACTGTGGCAATGTCATTTAAGTGCCAAATTTTCACAATGCATGCCCCCAAATAGTACATTCATTTTCCAGTATATTTTAGAGCAGTGAGCTCGAGATTCTGTGGTTTGGCCCTTAATTATCAAGGCAGCTAGCAGCTTTCCTGTAACATACCCTGTTGCACTGTTCTGCGACAAATATATAAATAATTTTTACCAAAACATGGCCACATAGTATTTTTATACAGAGCAATAAGTATTTGATGGGATTCAGGGTCCCCCCTCCTCTCTTATAAATTTGATAAAGTAGAGCAATAACTGGTCAAGGAATTTCGGAATTTTTTAAACAGGGAATTTTACGTAGATATTGGTACTATTTCCTTGTATTTATATATAATAACGAAACAATGAAATTGATAAATGATGGGGTTTAAACCCCATTCTTTTTTCTGTGTAAAGATAAATTCTTTACCCAAACCCATGGTAATGGTTTTTTGCTTTATTTTTTTTTTTTTTGCTCCAGATTTTTATTTGATGAAAGAGGACACTGTGCTTTCCATTTACACCAGGTACTCTTTTCAAAGAACCAAATATCTTCAAAAACATCCCCCATCTTGAAAGAGGTTTCTAACGTTTTCTTGACTTGGTTTGTAATATTAAAAAGCCAAGGGCCCAGATTAACTTGGTTTTCTTTCTCAGGTTGGACTGAGCCTATGTACATTAAATGTCATGCTTTTGGTGATCAGTACAGGACAAAAGATACAGTTATACCAGGATCCAGAAAACTTAAATTGGTATTTGGTAAAATCCTCTCCCAGTTTTCAGCATTTCAATGATCTTATTAGTTTCACTTTTTATAGAGACTTGTTACGGCTTAGATTTTTCAGTTCTATATTTCTATCAATGCCTTCGTATGTAATCATGCTATTAAGGGAAACTGGAATATCTGCAGTACTGGATAAACATGATGAGAAGAAAGAGTTAGAGGTTTTCGACTTTACTGGTGCTGGAGGTGTAGCCTTGTCCATGGATAACACTGATGAGGTTCAGATCTCACAAATGCTATTCTTTTTTCCTTTGTTTCTTTCATACTTGGTGCCTGGCCTGAATTTGACTTGCTAGAAGAGTGTTTTTAGTGTTATTATTATTATTTATTATTTGTTTTTTTATAATCTTTTTGAAAACAGTCCATTCATGCTTTTACCGAGGCTTCAATGAATACTGCTTACCAGAAAAGGTGGCTACTTTATCTTAGTACTAAAAACAATATGATGGAAGGTATGCTGTTACCTTGTTAGACTTTCTTGGGTATTCTAATTCTGCCCAATTTTGTTCCAACTGAATTATGCATGGCCTTTTTTCTTCTATGTGGAACTTTAGTGTCTGTCTTACTAATTATGTATTGAGAGGCATGACCTTTTTCTTCTATGTGGACCTTTAGTGTCTGTCTTACTTATTATGTATTGCCAGTTTCTTATCATGTGAATTTCATGAAGATTCAAGGACATATTTCAGGAAGTTCATGAAACTCAATGGAAATCTAAATTTGATGCTGCAGGGATATGGTGAGATATCCAGTTCATCATGCTAATTACTTTATGAAGTTTGAGTAGTTTGTCATCAACTTATGTGGTTGAATTGCTAGGAATGAATACCGTCACTGATAATATGGTACCTTAGGTTCTTAAAGTGAAAGAGGTTACGTGGACTCACAGAAACTATGATTGCAGTGTGCAGAGTGATTGTTTCGCCCAATGTTTGTATCAATGCGGGAATTGTATGAAAAGTTTTTAGCTCTTGGAGTGTCCTAACTGAGTGTGAAGTTATTCATCTAGTTTACGATAAAAACTCTTGCCATTGGTACAGGATTTGGATCTCTTGGGCTGGTGACATCAGTGCTGGTATGTTTCACTGTTCTCATTTTTATTTTTCCTGGTATTTTTTTTTAAAGCCTTTCTTTTTGGTCCATTTTTCACTTCTAATACATGTGACGTTGGTCTTGGGTTTCAGGGGTGTGCCTAGATGGAAAGACAATCAAACCTGAAGCAGCACATGGGACAGTTACCACTATTACTGGCTCCATCAGAGAGGTGGTGAAACCAGCATAAACAGCACGGCATCAATATTTGCTTGAACAGCACACAGGTATCAGATTAATTTCTTCTTTTATTGATGAGTTTTGTATAATTTTAGTTCTGTGAATTTGAAGTTTTAGGAATTGGATTTTTCATTTTTCTTATTATATAAATCATCAGGTGAAAATTGAGCAGGGCGGATGACAACACAGAACTTTTGGATTTACTGTGAAACTGGGAGCAGCATGTGTTGGAACAGTCAAATCAGGGAAGATGACGAAGGATCTTGAACTTCTTATTCATGGGCCCAAGTAATTGCTGCCAAAAGCTATTTCTTTTGAAAGTTATGCTGTTGTGCTTAGTTTCTATACAACAACAACAACAATAATGCCTTAGTCCAGCTGTTGTGCTTAGTTTCTATAAAACAACAACAATAACGCCTTAGTCCCAAAATTTGGAGTCAGCAATGAATCCTCAATAGATTAGATTGGATTGGCTATGTGAATTCTTTTCTTCCATTCTATACTATCTAAAGTCATGCTCTTGGTTCATAAAATTTATTGTACCTCCATCAAGTTTAATTATGAGGTTTTTGATAGTTTAAACAAAATTAGAAAATGTGATGGCTATAAAATTAACAATATAATTCAAATGCATAAAGTTTATTTATGAGGTTTTTGATAATTTAAACAAAATTAGGAAAGGTCATGGCCATATAATCAACAATATAATTCCAATGCATAAAGTTTAGTATTTGGCTATTCATCTAATGATTTTCACTCTGTTATGTGATAAATGGACAAGAGGAACTGACTTTGCTTCATTTATTACAACAATAACTTGGATAACTTGGATCTCTAAAACCTTCCTTTACTTATGAGCCACAACCAATCAAGAGCTACTCCTGCAAATAAACCACATTTAAGACACAACACAAGCAAATTGCCCAAAGCATTTTGCTCAGGTCCCTACAAAACAATGAAACCAATATGTATTAATGAGGAACCACTGGAAAACTTTATATTTGCTGCACATTATGTAGCATTCTATGTCAACTAACCTTGTAACCTTTGGGTGCCACTGTAAGGACACAGACATTAAGGTAGCCATTAGATACTCCCAATAAGGATGTCAGCAGGATCATCCATCCCTTATCACCATATTTTGCGCAAAAGTAGAACGCTGGGATAAATAAGAAACGAGAAAGAATTGCGATCATAAGGCCCTTCCTTGATTCTAACTTCAGGCTTTTGATGAGAGGAATGTATCTTGATATCAGATCCCCGACATTGTACATTGCAATCAGAACAGGTGAATACCTGAAAGATCATCATCAATGTGCTAGTATTGTAGTTTCACTTTTTTGGTTCACTAGACAAGGCAAACATATAGGCAACCAGCACATAGCCAGGCATAGAAAGAATACTATGGTTTGAAACTGCAAACTTTATTCAAAGTGCAATTTGAAACAATGGAAAGCTGCAAAGACATCATTTAGAGAATGATAGTGTTAAAGAACTGGACTAATGGAGTATATATATCCAAATGCTACAAGTTTTTATTTAAACTAGTCGTAGACCCGCGCGTTGCGCGTAAAAATATTATTGTAGTTATTATTGGTTAATAGTTAGTTTTTCATTTTCTTTCAAGTTAATATATTGACTTTTAAAAAATATACAATCTAATATATTAATTCAACAACAATAATAATAATGTTGAATAAAATAATATGAGAAGAAAAAAAGTAAAAATAAAAGATATAACAATAAACACCAAATTAATTATCTCTAAATAAATACCAAATTATTTAAATCATATTATGTAATATTAAAATATTACATTCTTATTTACTATCTTAAATTCTTTACAATGCAATATGATAAATTTTAACAACCAAAGTGAAAAAAAAAAAGAAAAAAAAAAAAGAAACAATTAAATTGCATCAACTTAAAGTAAAGTTCTAAAAAATACAAAAATTTCTCAACCTAAAGCAGAGATGCAAAATATATATATATATATCACCAAAAATTGAGAGAGAAAGAGAGAGAAATAAATTTTTTTGTGAAGAAAAATTATGCATATAATGGAAAAGAGAATGCCAAATTTATACTAAAAGGATAACAATAAGAAGAAACAAAATAAAGGGAAAGATGAAGAGTGATATTACGAGAAAGGGTAGTGGGGAGATGAAAATGTAAAGGGAAAGAGAAAGGTTGGAGAAAGTGTAAATGTTAAAAAAAGTGAGTACAGTTTAATTTATTTAAATTTAAATAAAATATTATATGTTTAATTAAAAAAAGAAAATATAAATAATTTAATTATATGGAGGATGTGACTGAGTATTGAATAAAATAAGATGAAAAGATTAAAAAAGTAAAAATATAATATATATATATATATAACAATAAACACCAAATTACCCAAATCTTGTTATGTAATAGAATAATATATTATATATATATATATATTATATTTTTAATTTTTTTTTATAACGCAATAGTATAATATATAAGAATCAAAGAGAACCAAAAAAAAAAAAAAAACTTAAAACATAAAACTAAATCGTACCAACCCAACGTAGAGTTATAACAAACACAAAAATTTATCAACTTATGCAGAGATGCAGGAAAAAAAAAATACTCCAAAAATTATTGTGAGAGAGAGAGAGAGAGAGAGAGAGAGAGAGAGGGAGGGAGAAACAATATTTCTGTGATGGAAAACTATGTAAAGAATGGAAGAGAGAATAACAAATTTATAGAAGATGGCATGAATGTGAAGAGACAAAATAAAGGAGATGAATGGAAAGATAAAGGGTGACATTAAGTTTGAGGGTAGTGGGGAGATGAAAAGGCAAGGGAGAGAAAGATGAAGAGACAAAATAAAGAAAGATGAAAAGTGATATTAAGGTTGAGGTTAGTGGGGGAGATGAAAAGGTAAAGGCATAAGAAAGGTTAGAGAAAGTGCAATTATTAAAAAAAAGTAAATGTTAAAAAACAATTATAGGAAATTGGAAAGAAAAAAGATAATGACGTGGATGCTGATGTGGCTCAACGTGAGCACAGTAACATTAAACGCCACGTTTTAGCTTTTAGTAATATATAGATATAGATTAAAAATGAAAATGATGGTTTTTGATAAAAAGTAGGCTCACTTAGAATAGAGTGAAAAACATTTACTCATTCAACTTCCATCGTTTGAAAAAGTAAACCAAATGTTCCTCTGTGATAATTGAGCACTTACCATGAGCCTAGCCCATGTGTTCCAGTATTTTCATACAAGAAGCCGGGGAAAATTGACAGTGTTAACACATAAATCAGAAATAGGCCAATTGCATAATCTATATTCTGAAAGAACAATTGCTTATTGCCCAGGCGCTCTAGTTGTTTTACGTCATCTTCATCCTGTGAAAATTTCTAAGGCCATTAGGATATTGCAATCTCAAAACTTCATTGAGCATGATGCATTATGAGGTTAAAGAGAAGGTGCATTACTCCTTGGTTAGAGTTTGTTTGGATGCCAGCAGCAGCAAGGTCAGATGATACAGTTTTTGATCCTTCCGATGCTGCCTTTGAGCGATAGTACTTCACTATTGGCAGTTTAGCGAAGACAATTGCATAGAGCAGAATACACAGAAACTCAAAGAATGTGGAAATTGCAAGGAACAGTACTGCAAAATAAAGATGTTTTTTTAGTCATCTTAGCTTCAGAAAATTTATATAAAACCAAAAATTTTATTTTATGCAATTTAGTGAAGCTCAATTTCCTTTTCCTGTATGCTTAAATTCAACTCGATATTGTTGGCTTCTCAATACTAATAATAATAGTGTATGAGAAAGATTGAAATTTGAAACAGCACAAACTAGTAAGGAACATCATTTTCCATCAAATCAGCAATGACTACATATGAACGAAATTGTGAAAACCATAACAGTCGACTACTAGTAAAATAAGAGCAACATACTAGCCCCCTTGCGAAGCCCACTATGAGTTTTCTCAAAGGATACTTTTGTGAGTAGCCTTAAACCAGAGGCCAGAGCCCCTGATGCAGCTAGACCACCAAGGAAAGACTGCAGAGCATAAAAAATGGACATGTATTAAAGTTAAGGTTAAACAGATGAAGACAACAATGAAAATTGTTGAAAACATTCAGCTCAAATATATTATCGATCCCTATACTTCTGCCCACAAGAGATTTTATTTCCTAAAGTTTAAAATGGTCACTTTTAGTCCTTATATTACGTGGCCAAACTAAAACTGACATGTCATCACTCCATAGGGACTAAAAATGAACATTTTAAACTTTAGCGATTATAATCATTCATGGACT
Source organism: Quercus robur (assembly GCF_932294415.1). Classification (NCBI taxonomy): domain Eukaryota; kingdom Viridiplantae; phylum Streptophyta; class Magnoliopsida; order Fagales; family Fagaceae; genus Quercus; species Quercus robur. Next base: position 82,417,691 of record NC_065538.1, on the reverse strand, counting down.
AAAATTTAGGGACATAAATAGAAGAACTCGAGAATATCAACCTGAATGAATTCAGGGCACATGAAAGACAAGTCTCCAAGCATTCCACCTTGAACATGGGCATCTGCAACTCCAAAACAAGCAGAAAGCACGCATATACCAATAAAAGGTCCAATTCCACCTTCCCCTGATGTGGCCAAATCTAACTGTCACCAAACATGTAGGAAGGGTAATTACAGTGAATGCAATATGAATTACATGTATTAGATGGCCAAAATTAAGAATATAAAATGGGAAAAGCTGTACTTACAACTAAGACTAACAAACTGCTTGCAAAGAAAAGAGTGTATCCAAATATGTTGCGCTTCCTAGTATTAATCTTTGATTCATTGTATGCTAGTATCGCCATTGTTCCAAGTGTGAATGGTTGATAAACAATCGTAAGTACCCTTGAAGGATGGTATTTCTTCCAAAGAGAGGGAAAACCTTGTAAGTCTAATTAATCTCAAAACTCATCTTACAATAAATCAAATGAAGTACAGGATGCCATAAACAATAGTTTTGTCCTTAAAACTATTTTGTAAAACAGGAATAGGTACCCCCATTTTTAGGCTCTAAGCAATTATACCATAGAACTATGGTTGAAGAATCATTTTTTTCTCACCCCCCCCCCTCCCCCCCCCCCCCAAATTTTAGTTTACTAGCTTTTCAAAGGGCATATATAATATAAAATATAAAACAAATAAAAGTAGAAAAAAGTTTCAGTTGAGCCTGCCCCTTCTCATACAGTATCAACATTGAATTTCAAAAAGCTGTAGTGTCTTCCTTGCTTCAAAAGATTAAAGTACTTGTACAATATCTAAAGGGAGCAGTTTATGCAGTCATCTTTAGCCTCAAAAAATATATTGAAAATAAGCATGACTTACCGGGAACAATTGATAATAGTAATCTCCAATTGTCAGCATACTATTCCATGACACAAGAGACCCAAACCCGAGAAAGAAACAAACTACCATTGCTCTATGCTTTCCCTGCTTATTACAGATATTAATTAAATATTAGATATAAATGTTCTGATTGAAATAAATTCCACTCAGTCTCTTCTTTGAAAATTTGCAAAATCCCCCATGTTAATGTTCTAGCAATGAAACGTGTGAAGTACAAACCTCAAGCCTTGTTGGAGCCTCAGTTTCTACAGCAATAGTCATGGCTATTTCTCACAAGTGAAGACTCTGCAATAGTTATATACTTTTATTGTAACTGATACTTATAATGGTCCATTGGAAGCAAACAAAACATTGAAGGAAGATCTATAAACTGAAGAGTTATCAATTATCATAGCATGATTATGGGAATAAACATCTATATTTATGCAGCCTACTTATGATAAAAAATAAATGCTAGCATGAGTTTCAACAAGCCTTGTTTATAGGTTTTGAGTAGTGACTAGCTCCTTCCAAGTACAAGCCTTTCAAAGAAGATTAAAAAAAGTGGTAGGAATGGCTTTAAGAATGCAAAAGGAGGAAAACTCATGAACCAAATGTTCACTTTTCAATGTATTAAAACAGAAGGCTAGAACTTACACAAAAGGAAATGCAAACTATAATGCAAAAGATGGATATAGAAACCTTATCAAGACTATGGAAGCAAAGAAAGGAGCTTTAGTTAATAGTTATATAGAAGTATGGAGGTGGACTGCAAAGTTTTAGAGCAAAAATGGGCGTGGACCATATAATTTTATAAATAAAAAGAAAAAGAACTAAGATCTCAACAACACAAATTGGAACCCACAAATACACAACTCTCAGATAGTTGCGGCAGTAATTTTTTTTTTTTTCAATTCTTCCTCTCCACCGCCAAAATGCTTCTTCCTGGATCGGTCTTACAGAAAATCGGTCACGCGAAGAGGCAAATCGGTCTCGCGAGATTTAAAGAAAGAAAGAAACAGAAAAGAAATAAAGAAGAAGAAGAAGCAGCAGAGGGAAGAACTACGCCTGAAGAAAAAAGAAAAAAAAAGAAAAGAAGGAGAAAAGAAGAAAGTGAAGTCGGTGTGAAAAGGAAAGAAAAAAAAAAAAAAAAAGACCCGTTAGTCTGACTTGATTAGACCATTCATGAGGTGCGTACTATTTATTTGCTTGTTTTTTATAATAATGCCCTTGTAAAGAAAAGAAGAAAGAGAAGTGGGTGCAAAAAGGAAAGAAAAAGAAAAAAAAGAAAAAAAGACCCGTTAGTTTGACTTGATTAGAGCATTCATGTCTTTCAAAAAAAAAGAAAAGATTAGAGCATTCATGAGAGTGGGTCCTTTTATTTGCTTGTTTTTATAATAATACCCTTGTAACTTATTTCTCATCATCTGAAAACACATAAAAGTTGGTATCAGTTTTCTCACTCTATGCTCAAAAAAAAAAAAAGTTTTCTCACTCTAGGTCCGTATGTTTTGCGTGTCTGACATCCATGTTTTACGCGTTTTGTGTTTCAGCATTTTGCACGGTTCATGGGAATTAAATAATACAATTATTTTAAGATCAAGAGGCATTAGACAAGGGGACCCCTTGTCTATGTACCTTTTTATTATTTGTATGGAGTATCTCAGTCAACTCATAAAGGAAAAATGCAACCAAAAGCTCTGGCCCCCGGTTAGAACCTCCCAAGGAGGGATCCCTATTTCCCATCTCATGTTTGCTGATGATGTGGTGCTTTTTGCTAGAGCTGACCATGTTAGTTGTTCAACTATAAGGGATGTTCTCGACGATTTTTGCAGCAAATCTGGCCAATTCATTAGTGAAGCCAAGTCTCGGGTTTTCTTTTCTCCAAATGTGGATAGAGACCAAAGGGAGTCTCTTTGTAACATTTTGGGTTTTGCTTCTACTCCAAATCTAGGAAAATATTTAGGGATTCCCATTAAACATCCAGGTACACCGATGGATGTCAGTTTTGTCTTGGATAGGGTTAAGCAAAAACTTGCAGGATGGAAGGCCAATCTTTTATCACTAGCTGGTAGGTCTGTTCTCATCCAGTCCTCGTCTTCAACGATTCCTTCCTATGTCATGCAGTGTGCCCTTCTGCCTAGTAAAATCCTTGAGGGTATTGATCGGGTTAATCGTAATTTTCTATTGGGGATAATCTGAAACAGCCAGGAAGATTCATTGGGTGGGATGGAATAAGGTGACTAAACCAAAAAAGGAAGGTGGTCTTGGGCTACAAAGTGCTAGAGGAAGAAACACGGCATTGCTAACAAAATTAAATTGGAGGTTTCATACTGAAAAGGAGAGTTTATGGGCGAGGGTATTGAAAGCAAAATATGGCTCCAATCGTCGTATTAGTTCCAAAGATCCGAATTGCCTTCCTTGCTCCCAAACTTGGAAAGGTATGAAAAGGGGAGCGGATTTGTTTCGGCAAGGTTCAAGATGGGTGATTGGAAGAGATAGTAATCTTAGTTTTTGGTATGATAATTGGACTCACAAGGGACCTTTAAGGCAGCTAATTCAAGGTCCTCTGCCATTGGGGGTTTCGGATTGGAAAGTTAAGGATATAGCAGCTCTAGGAGGTTCGAAGTGGGAGCTGGTTCCTTTTGTTGTCCCTCAGGATTTGAAGTTGGAAATTCAAGCCATTCCTTATGCGCTTGTTGCTAGTAGTGTGGATAGGTTGATGTGGAAGGATTCTGCAAGAGGTGATTTCAACATGAAAAGTGCTTATAGGATGGCTGCTGGGTTGGATCAGATTTCGGATTATAAGGGGCTTTGGATTTGGAAGCTGCAATCTCTCCCAAAGATCCAGTTTTTCTTGTGGAAGTGTTCCCATAATAGCATAGGAGTTAATGAGTGTCTAGCTGCCAGGGGTGTGAACATTGACTCTACCTGTCCTTTATGCAGAAAGGAGCCGGAATCTATTCTTCATGTTCTTCGAGATTGTGATTTGGCAAGGGCGGTTTGGAATGATTTAGGAGCAATAGGTGTTGATAGAGGTTTTTTCGCCTCTAACCTTGGGGACTGGATGGTGTCTAATGGAAATCTGGATATTGCTCTTAACCAATTCTCTCCTCCTTGGAAGATTATTTTCTCCTTTGCCGTGTGGAATTTATGGAAAAATAGGAATCAGATGGCGTTTAAAAGGCGGCCACACAATCCAAAGCTTGCAAAGGACATTATTGACTATGCCACGGAGTTCTTTCATTGTGCTGTCTCTACAAAGCATATTCAACCTCGGGTGACTATCCAGGTGCGTTGGGATAAGCCTGAACAGGGGTGGATGAAGTTAAACACAGACGGGTCATCCTTGGGAAATCCAGGATTGGCGGGTGGTGGTGGTGTTGTTCGGGATTGGACAGGTAGATGGATCTTTGGGTTCACCAGAAAAATTGGCATTATAACCAGCCTGTTGGCAGAGCTCTGGGCCATCCAAGATGTTTTAATGTTGTGTATTGAGCGCAAATTTTCCAAGGTTGAAGTCGAGCTAGATGCCAAGGCAATCGTAGACATGCTAACAAATTTGCAGTATGATAATATGTCAATTTCTTCAATTCTAGAGGATTGCAAGCTTCTGGTATCTCAAATTCCGCAAACTAGGATTAAACACTGTTACCGCGAGGCCAACAGATGTGCTGATAGGCTAGCAAGGAAAGGTGCTGAGCTGAATGAGAGTTTGGCTATTTTTGATAATCCTCATTTGGATATTTTAAATGTTGTTGAGGCTAACATCAGGGGGGCTTGTTTAGATAGGCTCTGCCCTGGGTTTTCTGCTTTAGCTTAGTTCTTCCTTTTGTATCCGTTTGACCAAAAAAAAAAAAAAAAAAAAAAAACAATTATGAATAGTACTATTCATGCATATGAATAGTAATTTTAAAAGGAAACAGTAACCGAAAAATGATTTTTTATTGTTTTCAGTTTTCAGCAAAATAAATAATATTCAAACGCACACTCTTACTCAAAAATGATTTATGAGTAATGGACGATGAAAATTGAAAATAAAACTAAACCAAACAAGCTACCTTGAAGTGGGGCCCACAAAATTTGAAAATTGAGTTATGAAAAGTGAAAATTGAGGGCCCGTTTGGTATATGTGTTTAAAAACTGAAAATTGTTGTTTAAAAACTTTTGTGAAAATACATGTGGGTGAAAAAGTGTGTGGATATATGTGAAATGTTGTTTAAAAACTGAAAATTGTTTAGAAACACTCATCAAACACCCCTGCAGGGATTCTTTGAATTTAGTGTTTTTATCACCCATCACTCTATTTTCATCACTTATAATTCAAAACTGGTGGCTCCCATGGTTGTTTGGTTTGTTTGGATTTGTTTTAAGTTTTTGTTTCCATCACTCAATTCTCTGATTTTTGAATGATGAGTTATGGAAACTAAAAAAAACTTTTAGGTGTTTTTGAGTTTTGGAAATAGAGTTATGATGGCATTTTGGTAATTATACATATTTGAGGGACCCACAGTCAAAGAGTAGTCAAATCTAGTCTAGTCTTTTTTTTTTTTTTTTTTTTTGTTTTTCATTGGGTTCGGTGAGTTTAGGTATTGGGGGTTGAAGGAAAAAAAAAGAAAAAAAAAAAAAAGTAAAAGCTGCACCAAGTCAATCGGAGGGTCCCACAAAAAGCAAAATTTTTTGAGCTATCAAAATTGAAAATAAGTGCCAAACATGCCACCTCAGGAAGTTGTGATATTTTCAGTGATAAGTGATGAGTTATAGAGTAATGAGTGACAAGTGATGCAAATTGAGTGAGAAGTGATGAATGATGGTTTTTTAAAAACCAAACAAAAACTAAGTGATGAAAACAAGCTAACTAAATATGGCCTAAGATTCTTTTGTTTTAGAATCATGATAGGACAGAAAGTAATTGCGATTGATGAATGACTAATGAATCAAAAGGATAGCCAAAGAATCTTGGTGGGTGAGTTTTGACCAGTGAATTAAAGTTTTGGATGAAGGAATTGTTTTTGCCAGAACTACATTTACTACTTGATCCAAGACAACCTAGTGTCTTTAAAGTTTGAGTCGTGGGTGAGGTCAGGATTGCCATAGATTCATCTAAGAATGTTGGCTCAAATTTATAGTCAATCAGTGGGATAAAATTCTAGTAAAGGCCAAATGTTAAAAAGCAAAGGAGTCTACTAAAATAGCAAGGCCAAATACTACCATTTTGCAAAATTTGTAGCAATTTAGCACTGTTTCGAAACTAAATAGCAATCTACCACTTTTCTAGTACTCAAGTTCTAAATGGTAGTTGAGTTTATGAAACTCGAGTTCCTAGTGAGCATTCCACCATGGCACTATCTGAGCTGACATTTGGGCATTAAAAAATGCCACTTGGTACTTGAGTTCCCAGGACTCGAGTATTGTGTTAGCGTGGTACCCAAGTTTTTATAACTCGAGTATGGCTCGGGTATAATAAGCGAAATAAGTGAAATCATCCAGATTCATACTTGAGTTTCATGGACTCGAGTATTATGTTAGCAATACCCGAGTCCACTAAACTCGAGTATGGCTTGTCTATGATGTAGTTATGTTGTTGAAAAGGGAACCGTCGACATTTATTGTAGGTTCCGGCTAGGAGAGCTTGCCAATGTTCTCAAAGTGAGCACCTTGGGATCACTGTTGTGTTGAACCTCTTGGTATTCTAAGAGAAGGTTCAGAGCTGCTTCAGCTACTTTCACAAGCAGTATTTCCATTAAGTTCTAGCTCTCCTTTCTCCCAAAAAAAAAAAAAAAGTTGTAGCTCTCCCAGGTCTGGACCTTTTGATCAGACATAATGGACATTTTTAGCTCCAGGTTCCCTAATCACATAGATAGGAATACATTTGAAGGAAGAGGCTTTGTTAGAGCCATTACTGTTATCCATTTCAATTTCATTTTCCCTAGGGAGGAGAGCCATTATTGAACAAAAATTTTTCAAAGAAAAGGAAAACAGCTATGATTATGAAAATAATATCAGTAAATTACGACATGGAAGAGCTTTGATTCATTAGCAATTGGGAAGTTGTACTGCCTCTTTCAAGAGGAATTGCAAGAGACAAAGAAGAATATTGCAGTGAAAGTAGCTACTCTCTGTTATACTTCAACCTTTGATCTATTTCAAAACAATTGAAAATGAATCGTGATGGAGATGGATTGGTAGAGCCATTTGGGTTTGAAGGCAAGATATGTACAAGTTCATGCCTTACTTCAGTTTTGAGTATATTTTTCACAGAATGACAAAATAGCATCCTTAGTCAAGAGCCAACAACAGCACAGATCGAGCCAACAACAGCACAGATCCATCTTTTTTAGAGTCGCTGAGGGATTGAATAAATTGAGCCCACTGTTTGACAACACAGCATCATGAAAGCTAGGGTTTGTTAGCTTTGGGAGAGATGACAGGTAGTGCAGGGAGACATCGAGACAAGTTTCTCAACTCTTGGAAGCTTGTTAAAGGTTTAAGAGCTGCATCCCTGACATGAGTCTGATCCAAATTCAACCTTTCCAAATGATTGAGACTTTCAAGTGCTTTCAGTGAGAGAAACAAGTCTGGCTCAACACCTTCCTGGTGAATGAAACCTGAAAATCTAGAAAGAAGTTTCACAGTATAACAAACAAAAACAAATATCAATTCAGGTATACAAAGTACAAGTGAAAGAACTTGATGTTACATTATCAGGAAAAAGAGTAGAAAGTCTGGCTCAGCACCTTCCTGGTGAATGAAACCTGAAAATCTAGAAAGAAGTTTCACAGTATAACAAACAAAAACAAATATCAATTCAGGTATACAAAGTACAAGTGAAAGAACTTGATGTTACATTATCAGGAAAAAGAGTAGAAAGTCTGGCTCAGCACCTTCCTGGTGAATGAAACCTGAAAATCTAGAAAGAAGTTTCACAGTATAACAAACAAAAACAAATATCAATTCAGGTATACAAAGTACAAGTGAAAGAACTTGGTGTTATATTATCAGGAAAAAGAGTAGGAAATAACAAATATATGGTTTGTTAAATTTCACATAATCAACATATATTTAGAGTTTAATTGGTAACACCTATTAGTCACCCAGAAATAAAAGAAATCCTTCAACTCATTGATCATCCAAAAAATTTCATTAAGGAATTGGCACAGAAACAATGGCATAGGGACAAGCCAAGCCAACACAAGACAAGCCCTAGTGCTAATAGTAATAGGTACACAATAAGCAACTGCCATTTTACAAGCATTTTTTAACCTATCTTGTCCTGCAATGGGAAAGCAAAAGGGGGGGGGGGGGGGGGATGGGTGTGTTTGCATGCACACATATGGTTGATCATTTAGCAAGCAGGGCAGGGGAAGCAGATTAGGTTTTCAGATGATACTGAACATCCTATGATTTAATGACATAAAAAATATGATTAAGGAACACTGTTCTAAAGGTACAAGCGTCATTCTGATACAAGGGGCCTACAACACACTGCTGTGGTATGCACTTTTTATTTTTTATTTATTTAAAACAAGTGTATTGAATAATTTTTACCTTTAACATTGGTATTGCTTAAGTCGACAACCCTCAACAAAGAGCTTCTCTTTCCCTCTGAATTTTATTGATGCATAGGTGATAGGTCTGTTCTGGACTTGGATGCATAGGTCTGTTCTGGACTTGTGTCAAAATGCTTTTATCTTATTCTCCATATCTGATCCTAGCCCTTTCTCAATATCTACAATGAAAAGTAGTTGTTTCAATATAACCTAAATTAGGCTCAGTTTGAACCAGAGAAATCACACATAACTAAAACTGAACTTCTTCACAAGCAAATAAATCACTAGAATAGAAGTAGTTTGAACTTCTTGCTGTTAGTAATAAATTCCATCCTCAATGCCAAATTTTGTTGAACCAATCACAAAAATAAGTAATGCCAGTGGATAAGCATACAAATCAAATAGTCTCATAGCAATTTAAAAGATCTAAAAACGTTACGAAAGAGCCTCTTCAAAACTCATCGAGTACACATTTTTTGAGTAATACAACTTGTAAATGGGAAGAAAAAAGCATCCATAAGGTTGCCTAAAGTAAAAGGAAGTTTCAGTTTTCAAGACATACTGATGACAAACAAACAAATTGATGAACATAAAGTGAGAAACAGCGAAAACCATACTTACAAGAAAGCAAGCTGAGGGATTTTGGCCAAAAAAGGGGAAAAGGCCTAGACAAGCTATTGTTGTTTAGCCTCCCAGTCTCATAACAATACAAAAATAAACAGTATTAACTAAGATCATATAATTGATTACATAAAAAATCCTAAAGCATAAACTATACACAGAATATATATATATATATGTATATACATATATCTAAAATTACAAATTTTGCCTTAAAATAGTGTATTACAACTGTATGACTAATTGGTTGTGAGCATAAAAATTTGACACCCTTAATTAGCAATGTACTTGAATGGTAGGTTACTTGAAGATGATCATGTTAACAGAGGCCAAGTCAAAGTTGACACCCTTAATGGTAGGGTACTTGAAGATGATCATGCAAAGGAGAGTGCCTTCACAATTGTAAAATATGCAATCAGAGAAAACTTCTAAGATTCAATAGGTTAAAAGTGGAAAAGTGAAATCATAGCCAACCCACAAATGACCTAACACCCTTAAGAGGAAGAAAAAAAGAAAAAGAAAAACATTACATTACACATAGGGCAGTTACACATTACATTAAACAATTAGTATGCAATTTTTGCGACAAACCAAATGGCAGTGCTAATGACTTTTTGTATGCATCCTATAGGGAAAGTAGCTTATAGTATAAATTCCATATTTGGTCCTTAAAATTTTATCCAATTTTTCTCAAGTTTCAAAAATACATAATTGAATGGCATATAGCATGCATTTTGATCTAATGACATATATCATGCATTTTGTTTCAAGTTGCATTTAGAAGGATGCCACGGTTCAAGAACTCTATCTTTGCCAAATCGTAAACAATGCACTGGAATGTACTGGAATGTGAGAAAAAGAAATCTATCTTTGCTAGAAGTAACAAACAAAATAGATTAATTTGACTTGTCTGTCTTTTGGGCCATAGCATAAAAGATCATCAAGTCAAGAATTCATTACCTCCACAATAAATCCAAAAATAGAATTTAATGAAAGCATTTCTTTGGTTACAATTTCTTCAAGTTGCCAGTGGATGGAATACTCCAGAACTCCAAGCAAGCAACAAAATGTAAAACGTTGCTATAGGGTATCTATAGGTCTGAAATGGAAATTTTTGAAGTTCATTGCCAGAATTTTGCAAGTTACCAACAAAAAATATATCAGCTTGTAAGCCCAAATCTTCAAGTTCATTGCCAAAAAATCACTCAACTCATATTCATTTGTTAAATACAATAAAATCTATCCTAACACAAACTCTTGAAAAACTTTGTAAGAAGAGAGTTTATGACAAGTAGACTTTGACAATCAGTATTTTTGAAACATTTTAAACAAAACTCATCAAGGCATTTTGGTGTGAAACAGAAATAATAGATTGCATACATAATATACGAAACATGTGTATAAAGATAGAAAAGAAACAACACATGTGAGGATAGGTGAAAAACATACATCAATATATAAAGAATATAAGTACAATGTATGTCAAAATGGTCACAAAACCAATATACAAGATATAATATATTTGAAATGGAGAGAAAAGAAAAAATACATCAAATCCTCATTACACCCCTCAATGTACACTCCCCTTAACAAAAATATCCTATACTAACCCTCCCCCTACGAGTATGATTACTCTTATATCCAAAACTACTCCCCCATTTTGTCATGAGTGACAAAGGGTAAGAGTATCAAATAGACATCTCGTCACTACTAGAAGAGCTAACATCTCCATCCTCATCATCATCTTCATTGTCGGAGTCATCATCGTCCTCAAATGCCTTGGGAGGAGGAGAGGGAGACTCCACAAAGCCACCAAGGCGAGTCTAGCAATATGGCTTACACGGGTGTTTACCTGATACAACTTAGTAGAGAGTGTATCAAGGCAAGCATCCATGTGCTGAAGCTGTGCCATGATCGCATCCAAAGTCACACCTCTTGCAAACGTAGAGGGAGTGGAGGTAGATGGAGTCGAAGGAGTGGGAGGAGTTGCCGACTCGGACTGCCTCGAATGAAACTATGCCTCGCTCCGTTTAACGGTAGCGGCGTCAATGGCACACATAACATGGAAGTGGTCGGAAATGGGAAAGGGAATAGAAAAATAGCGTAAAATCCTTTTGATAGCAGAAGGGAAGATGAGCTTATCATGAGATGCCTTATCCCTATATATGTCTAGAATAGAAAGAATGAAATGAAAGAGAAAATCTATAGTGAGATGCTCTAAAAGAGAAAGCAAAAATCTAGCACGGGGCTCAGTAATAGAGTTATAATGAGAAAGAGGATGCAAAACAAAAGTCATGACTATGTTAAGAAAACAAAGGCCTTTAGTAAAGGCCGAACAAGGAGTGAACTGACGATCACCCCAATTAGAGGGACACTCACAAAAAGCAAATATGAGCTCGTCTTTGGACACAGTCCTCAGATGATCACAATTGGGGTAGTCAGGATGCGCTACCCTCGGGACATAGAGCACATCAGATACAATATCCAATGTGACCACAATGCGCGTACCTTGAATGCGAGTAGAAAACTGAGGTACTGAAAATCAAAACCATGCATGTTGGATTAGAACTCCTAAACAAGCACGGATGGACAGGTAACTGGGACATCACATAGTGACTCCCATCCCCTACTGTGAATGATAGTGGGTAGGTCAGTGTCGAAGAAGTCTGACAAGATGACTTGGTGTTCCGAATGAATGCCTCGTTTAGAGAAGTTCTCAAAGAGGTCTGTTTTGGCCTTCTCATCATGGAACCGGACGTGTGAGGGAGTAGGATCATAAGAAATGGATGCCCTGGAATGAAGAGGGTTTTGGGATGGAATAGACTTATGTTTTGGTGTCATGACGCATTAACGTAAACTAGAGATGTACTCCTACCAACACACATGTTGACAACAAAGTAAACACACATCTAAGAATGCATGAAACAATGTTATAATGCAGATGAGATGCAATGCATGATGTTTTAAGATAAAAAATATACAACCCATCCCAAAAATTTTGCAAAAATCTCTTTGATTTGGAAAAACCCCAAATTTTTCATCAAACCCCAAAAGTTAGGTCATAAAAGATGAAATGCATGAAAAAGAAAGGATTAGGATCCTTACCAAGTGAGGAAAACCTTGATCTAGGCTGAAAAATCCTTGAGGAAGAGGTTTGGAGTGAGAGAGAGAGGTTTTGGGAGGTGGAAAGTCTAGAGAGATCGAGAGAGATCGAGCAAAATGAGTTTCGGATCGCGCTGAACAAATATATAGAAGCTTAGTAATTCTCGACAACTATGGGTGTCGAGAGGTGTCGAGCTTTAAAAATGGTCGACAGGTGTAGCTATCGAGAAAGTGTCCAGAGGTGTTCATAGCAAAAAGAAGCTCGATGGATAGAGGAGCTATCAAGGAGCTATTGAGGGGACAGAAAGTTTCTCGATCGATCGACCTAGCTATTGAGAGGTGTCAAGATTGCGATAAAAAGAAGCTGAAAAGCTTGATAGATAAGCCACGTGTCGAGAGGTGTCGAACAGCTGCCGAGATTGCTTTAAAGATAGTTTTTCAAGAAGGGAAAAACACAGACATGAATGCAATCAAACATGCAACTCAACCAAGGATCCAAACAACATTTTGAACTCTCAAAATCATATCTCTCAACAATAAAAATGATAAGCATTTATATCTCAAAACACACACACACACACACACTAAACAAGTCTAACCAATTTTATATTTCAAAAACAAGTTAAGACAGTTTAGTGAGCATATATTATTGTAAGGTTGAATTTATTCAACCATCTAATTGGCTTTATTCCGTGCCAAATTTGCTTGTAATTCAGCATTTAGTAACCCTGTATTTAGGTGGGATTGCTGTAAGGGTAGTGAGTGAGATAGAGTGAAGATTGCTCAAGAGTGTGCAAGAAAACAGAGTGTCGCGGCTGGGACTCGCGGGTGGACTCGCGGCTGCAAGCCGCCAGAAGCTGCACACGTGCCAAGCGTGCTGGAAGATGAACAGTCATGCTAGCTGGAGCACTACAGGACAAAACAGGACAACTGGCCATACGGTTAACTCGCGACTGGATCTCGCGACTTTGTCAAGCCGCGAGGTCAAGCCGCGAGCCACCCCTGTTTTGGAAAAACCTGACGTTTCACATTCCTCTTCACTCCAGTATAAATACCCTTTTAACCCACGATTGAAAGAGAGCTTCCAGAGAGAATTTTGAGAGAGAAACCCTAAAGAAAAACAAGATTGTTTCATACACAATCCCTACCTTAGAGTCTCATCAAAATCCCTCACTCTCTTCCTCTCCATTGTTAAATCCTTGAGAGGCATTATACCAAACCTGGTTCTCACCATTATCATCTCTGTGAGACAGTCGTTTGGAGTTCTGGGAAGCAGTTAGGAAGGAGCCAATCTTCATTGGTTGATGCTACGGTGTAGTAGTGGAATCCGGGAAGCTAGAAAAGAAAAAGGTTCGGCGCAACCTCGTTGGAGCAAGAAGCTTGGAGGGCTTAGGTGCACTGGGTAGATTAGGCTTGGAGGGTCTATTGCTGTCCTTGTATCCCAACTGTATTTTCTAGTGGATTGATTACCGCTTGGAGGGCGGCGGAGAGGTTTTTCGCCGAGGTCTTCGGTTTCCTCTTCGATAACACATCGGGTGTTATCTTTGTGTTTGCTTCTTCCTTCCTCTCTATCTCTGCCTTTACATTATCTGCTGTGGTTTATTTTGTTATGGCTTAGATAGTTGTTTAACCAATTTCATATTATAGCATATGTTAAGTTTCCGCACACTTGTTGTTTGACATATTGCTTGTGTTGGTTAAGTTGGTTTTTGGGGGTCTAAACGTTCAAAAGTGTTTTTGTACACGTTTTTGAACTTTCAATTGGTATCAGAGCGGGTACACTGCTGTTTGGTTTCATTACCATTTGTGTGATCCTTGACTCCCTTTTGAGATGGATAGGTCTCAATCCCTTAATGCACCTCCATATTTTGATGGAAGTAATTATGCGTTTTGGAAGGTTCGTATGAGAGCCTTTTTGTGTTCTATTGATGAATCCGTGTGGGATGCTGTTGAGATAGGTTGGACCAAACCTGAGGCAGCCAAATCCACATGGGATAAGGCAGCACTTGCTGCATCTAATGCTAACAGTAAAGCACTAAATGCTATTTTCTGTGGTGTGTCTCCAGATGAATTTCACAGGATTTCTCACATTACCTTTGCCAAAGAAGCATGGGAGATTCTGGAAACCACTTATGAAGGCACGAAGAAAGTGAAAGATACCAAGTTACAAATGCTGACCACTCGGTTTGAGGAGCTCAAGATGAGTGAGGATGAGTCTTTCGACTCTTTCTATGGGAAGCTAAATGAGGTGGTTGTTAGTAAGTTTAACTTGGGGAAGAAAACGGAGGACTCAAAGATTGTAAGGAAGATCCTTCGATCATTGCCGGAAAGTTTTCGTGCTAAAGTGACTGCCATTGAAGAGAGCAAGGATCTTGACGACATTAAAGTACAGGAGCTGGTTGGTTCTCTGCAGACTTATGAGATGTCGCTGCCAAATCAACGGAAGAGTAAATCCCTTGCTCTAAAGACCATTAATGAGAAGGTGGAAGATCAAGACTCATCGGGAGATGATGTGGTTGACAAAGATGTAGCCTATCTTGTTAAAAATTTCAGAAAGTTTTTGAAATTCAAAAACAATGGAAAATTTGATGATAAGAGAAAATTCCAAAATTCTGGTTCTGGAAGGGAGAAGAGAGATTTCAAAAGGAAAGATGGAAAAGAATCCCAATCCACACAAGGAGTCACTTGTTTTGAATGCAACGGGCATGGACACTTTAAGAAGGAATGTCCGAATTATTTGAAATCGAAAGGCAAAGTGTATGCCACGACCTTGAGTGACTCAGACTCGTCTGACTCAGAATCTGAAGAGAGCTGTGATGGAGAGGGGAACTATTCAGCTTTCATGACTATTGCTCATGTTGAGTCTTCGGATGAGTTGAATTTGCTTGTTCAAGACCTTGGAGAACATAGTGATGATGACTCACTAGGAATTGTTGAAGAATCAGAAGCTGAAGAAGAAGAAAGCACAGCAACTCTTCAAGAAAATTACAACTCACTCTTGGAGAAGTCGGGTGAATACACAAGGGTAGCCAAGGCTGCTGTAAGAAAAATGAAGAAGGCTGAGGAGGACTACAAAAGTCTTCTAATCCGGTATAGGGAGGCCAAATGCGAGATTGAAACACTGAATGGTGAGCTGTCCGAAGCTTACACTAAAGTGAGATTTCTTGAGAATGAGGTTGTTCAAGCAAATGCAAAAATAGAGAGGGTCACCACCAAGAAGCTAGATGATGTTATATCATCTCAAAAGAGCTTTTCAGACAAATCCGGACTGGGATATACCGGAGGAAGTAGTTCATCTGGAAATGTCACCAAAGAAGTGAAGTTTGTAAAGGCCAAAGATCCAGTTGTAACTGACCGTACTGGTGTGAAGCTCGAGGTGGAGGAGAAAAAGAATGTGGTGGACCAACGGATGCTGAATCATCGTAATCAGTATGCGGGCAGATCTGAATCTCGTGCCAAGTCACGTCCACAACCACAAAGAGGTCCTAGAGGAATGTATGTGTGCCATTATTGCGGACTTCAAGGGCACACTCGACCAAATTGCCAAAAGCTGAGAGCAAAGAACAGTGCAACTCCTCAAAGGTCAGGAGGACCAAGAATTGATAGGAGAACTTGGGCAGGTGATCAACCTAGAGAGCAAAATGGAGATCCCGGAATGATGAACGTGATGAAGATGATTGGTGCATTCACCAACTGCTTGGAAAGCTTCTCACGAAGGTTTGAAAGCCCTAACTCCCATACCTAATCCTTTAAGGAAATCACCCCAAACGCAAGTGACGTGTGGGTGAAAAGGGGTACTCATGCATAAGCATTACAACATGTCCATGCATTAATACTTCCTATGCTTTGTGACTATGTTTGTTTGGTATGCTTGTTGTTGTTGTTTTTGGTTGCTTGCTTGTTTTCTTGTGAATATTTATTAATTTTGTTCTATCAATCTTTTTGTTTCATGTGTCAAAAATCCAAAAATCACATAAAAATTAGAAAATCAAAAAGCTTGTTTGACTTTGTTGAGTTTTGTCTCAAAACTTGTTTTGCCTTGTACCTTTGTGCTAATGGCTTTGTGCATTTTCGAGCATTGCTTGTTTTCATGCACTCATATCACTGTGGGAAAAATCTTGAAATCTATGTGATTGTTGTAAATAGATCTTCAAACTTGTCATGAATGATTAGTGAATGGTTATGTTGATCTTGAGACATGCATAGACTTGTGTCTATATATCTTCCCACTTTTTATTTTTGTTTTTGCTAAAAAGAGCTCACCAAATGTAAATCTCCAAATGAAAAGAGATATTGAGCTGCAAAAGCCTGTCGCACATTCTAGTATTTGACTAGGAAAAAGGGTAAGCGACCTTATATTAAAAGTGAAATTTCATTCAAAAAGGCCAAAGGCCTGTTCTTCAAAGAGAAATGTTATATATCCCTCTCACAATGAGAGATGATTGCCTCAAAAGATCAAAAAGATCAAGTGTTATGATTGTTAGTGGAGTCAAATGAAAAGCTCCAAGTTATGTTATCAAGTTGTGTGGGAGGTCATATATACATATTTCTATAATTGAGATGGGTCACATGATCTAGTGCTAATTGTGTATACCTTGGTTGAATTGATCATTGAAGCTTCACATTAGACAAAGGACTATCTCATTGTTGATATCCACACACAACACACAAGTTTATGTTCAATAAATGCCATATTCATTTGTGTGATTGTACTTGATAAAATGTGTTTTTCACATGCTCAATCTTTGTTAATTCAAGCACAAAAAGATTTTTGAGTGTTTTAGGTGTTTTTGGAAAGTATTTTGTTTGAAAAATCTGAAAATTTCAAAAATACATTTTTGCCCTGTTTTGGCGGCTCAGTCGCGGGTATGTCAAGTCGCGAGCCTCAGTCGCATCTTCGCTGGTCATTTTTGGCGACTTGTTCGCGAGTGGAAGGTCCAGTCGCGAGGTTCACTCAGAGATTTTCGCGGCTCAGCTCGCGACTCACTCGCGGGTAGACCTTCCAGTCGCGAAAAACACTTAGAAAAATTTTTCAAAATTTTGTTCTTGAGTGCTTTGGCGGCTTGAGCTGGCGACTATGTGGCGACTTAATCCAGTTGCGAAAATCGCGTGTTTTGCAGAAACAGGAGCAGTTTTTAAACTTTTTCAGTTTTTCCCTCGAACTTTTGTAACTGTTCATCTTCTTTTTAAACTGTTCTTCCTCCCAAACACTTCGTGAATCCATTTTTCAAACCCCTTTGGTGCTTCGGTTCCTATCCAAATCATCAAGAAAAGGTATGGGTTTTTGCTTTCTCAATCTCAGTTTCTTTTTCCTGCATATTTCTGTTACTGTTTGGACTGGTATTGTGTTCGTTATTCTTATCTCTGTGTGTAATGGGTATGGAGTGTCTTGTTTGATATTGTTCTCACCAGTTTTCATGCTGAGCAGTCAATGTGTATTTCATTGTTCTGATTTTTTTTGCCTATTATTGAATCTGAGAATCTTTTCTGAAATGGGTTTGGTGTCTATTTGACTTACTCATTACACTTGCCTGAATATTGATGTTGGTGTTTGGTTTTGGTCACTGAGTGGTTATGTTACCGTAATGTATGTCTCTCATCCACGTGCTTCAGTGTGGATGTTTGGTTTATTCATGACTGAAATATTTTCCCCATGTTCTTGCCTCTGATGGAGTGATTTATGTTATCTGCTCTAAATGTTCAAATGCTGTGTCTTATTGCATATCATGGTCATGTTAACCTGTCTCAATGACAGTTTTGTCTGTTGTGCCGTCTATCTTTGTCTTGGTGCACTTTCACCAAGGTTGATACACGTATTAGTTTGTGCTTCTGTGTATTGTTGAAAGTTTTGGTTGGGTCTGCATTATCTTCAGTTTGTGTTTATATATTGAAATATTGTTTACACTGAATCCTGTTGACAATCTTTTTGTGGGGTATTGTTGCTTGGTTCTTTTCTGTTGGCCTTGTTCTCTTGCAGATGTCTCGTCGATCTTCCAGGGGCAAAGACATTGTTGCTGACGAACCAGCAACACCAGTTGCTAAAAGGACTCGTCTATCATCTCAGGCATCTCAAGATCCCAATGAGGACAGATTCAGAGTTCCCCTTAACTCACACGCCTACTCAAATGTGTTTGACAAGTCAACCACTATAGTGGAACGGGTAGTAGAGTTCAACACCTTAGGGACTACTTTCATCCCTCGAATCTTTGAGAAACGAGATTGGGCAAACTTGTTCGGAAACTTTGATGATCCAATGGATGAGCTGGTCAAAGAATGCTTCTCCAATGCAACTGATCTTGGACCTAACCTCATTTTCTGGGTCAGAGGAACAGAGTTTTGTGTTACCCCAGACTCCATCGCAGATCTTCTCGGCATCACCAGACCTCAGAATGTGAATTTAACTCCCTATGATGAACGAAATCCTGAGGTTGGAGAAATTTTACAAATCCTAGGACACGATCATGAGGTATCCAGTGCAGGAACTTCCATCAGCACCGCAAAGTTTGCACCTGAGCTGACCACACTGAAGTTGATCATGTTCACCAATCTCTACCCACTGTCCAACACTACATTCATCAATCTTGGGAGAGCTATATTTCTGTGTGACCTCATTACAGGAGCCCCCATTGATATATGTGCTCACATCTACTACAACTTGAGGAAGACCGCGTGTCGATCTACAGCTCGAGGAATCATTCCATTTTGCAGTCTCGTCATGAAACTCATTCTTAGTGCTGGCATTATTCCTCCTGCAGATGGTAAAATGTTGACTCGTCAACGTCCCATTTCCTTGTTCACTCTTCAAGCGAGCAGAAGTCACTCCTCTAAATCACCAAGAAGTGTTCACATCTCTTCGTTTACTCCATCTGCCCCTGACTCAGAGACACCTGCACATACCACATCTGCATCACGTGCTGTTCCTGAAGCTTCACCGACTGGTATTCCGCAAGCACAAACTGCTCCTCATACTGACAGAGTTGGCAGTGTACTTGAGCATATTCAGAAACGCGTTGATGAGCTTGTGGCACTCCTCTACTCCACAAACAACCATGTCCAAATGCGCCTCGAAACTATGGAGAATCAGCTAGATGAGATTCAACGAAAGTTGGACGAGAGTCTTTAGCTATTCGTGACAAAAAGGGGGAGAGCATTCAGTAAGGGGGAGAAAAGTTCAAAGGGAAGTGTGCATAGTGATAAGGGGAGAACACACATACTTCTGTCATACTTTTGTTTTTAGTCTTATCTTCTAAACTTATGGTTTTTATGGTTTTGATACACTGTGTTTTGGTGTATAACTGTTTCTAACTCTTTTCATATATTCTTGTTTTAAACTTTAAAATATGTTTGATGATGTTATTCAGGAAGTTGTTGGTTTGTACCCATATGCTTATGTAAGCTTTTAGGGTTTATGGTTTATGCATAGTTTGTAGGCTTTATGGTTTGTACCTTGCTTAAGTGCAGCCTTTATACTATGTTTGAAATCAGTACTTTAATCTAAATGTTATGCATTTTGGTTTATGTACTGTCACTCTTGTGCCCTTGTAGGATTGTTCCTAGATGCATATGCCATGTGTGCTATGCATTGGTTGAGTGTTAAGCATACAAGTGTCTTGCCTTGTGCTTGTTAACTTGTATGTCCTTGTGTTCATTCCAAGTGTGAATGAGCACTGTGATCACTACCTTGTGGTGTTCACTTGGTTGATCAAGCCATGGTTTGTTTATTAACTCCATCTTTGCTTGATCTCATATTGCCTGTTTCATATGCATTTATAATTTTCTGCTTACAATGATCATGGTGTATTGTTGTGTTTCAGGAGTTTATGTTCATATGATTCAAGTGCTTCACAGCTTCTAGAGTTAGGTGTGAGTGAGTTTTGTTCAACTGTTCCCAACTCACATGTTAAGTCTAGAGTCTGTTTTAGGGTTTTGTCACGGAATAGCCAAAGGGGGAGATTGTAAGGTTGAATTTATTCAACCATCTAATTGGCTTTATTCCGTGCCAAATTTGCTTGTAATTCAGCATTTAGTAACCCTGTATTTAGGTGGGATTGCTGTAAGGGTAGTGAGTGAGATAGAGTGAAGATTGCTCAAGAGTGTGCAAGAAAACAGAGTGTCGCGGCTGGGACTCGCGGGTGGACTCGCGGCTGCAAGCCGCCAGAAGCTGCACACGTGCCAAGCGTGCTGGAAGATGAACAGTCATGCTAGCTGGAGCACTACAGGACAAAACAGGACAACTGGCCATACGGTTAACTCGTGACTGGATCTCGCGACTTTGTCAAGCCGCGAGGTCAAGCCGCGAGCCACCCCTGTTTTGGAAAAACCTGACGTTTCACATTCCTCTTCACTCCAGTATAAATACCCTTTTAACCCACGATTGAAAGAGAGCTTCCAGAGAGAATTTTGAGAGAGAAACCCTAAAGAAAAACAAGATTGTTTCATACACAATCCCTACCTTAGAGTCTCATCAAAATCCCTCACTCTCTTCCTCTCCATTGTTAAATCCTTGAGAGACATTATACCAAACCTGGTTCTCACCATTATCATCTCTGTGAGACAGTCGTTTGGAGTTCTGGGAAGCAGTTAGGAAGGAGCCAATCTTCATTGGTTGATGCTACGGTGTAGTAGTGGAATCCGGGAAGCTAGAAAAGAAAAAGGTTCGGCGCAACCTCGTTGGAGCAAGAAGCTTGGAGGGCTTAGGTGCACTGGGTAGATTAGGCTTGGAGGGTCTATTGCTGTCCTTGTATCCCAACTGTATTTTCTAGTGGATTGATTACCGCTTGGAGGGCGGCGGAGAGGTTTTTCGCCGAGGTCTTCGGTTTCCTCTTCGATAACACATCGGGTGTTATCTTTGTGTTTGCTTCTTCCTTCCTCTCTATCTCTGCCTTTACATTATCTGCTGTGGTTTATTTTGTTATGGCTTAGATAGTTTTTTAACCAATTTCATATTATAGCATATGTTAAGTTTCCGCACACTTGTTGTTTGACATATTGCTTGTGTTGGTTAAGTTGGTTTTTAGGGGTCTAAACGTTCAAAAGTGTTTTTGTACACGTTTTTGAACTTTCAATTAACATATGTATTCCTTGTGATGGCCAAATCATATTGTACCTGCACATGTATCAAGAGTAGCAAAAAATTTTGCGTGTTGTGTGTGAAAAATATCGCAAGATTGTATAAGTGTCTACATGTTATGACGATTTGAGATATGAGAAAATCACTTTAACTCACTCACAATTATAACTGTTTGATGGAGACTATCACCTTCAAGGTACATCCTATAACTCCCACATCTCCTAGAAAACACGTTTGCAATCATATATAAAACATTTTTATTCTTTTTGCTTTTCATTTTTCTTTACGTATTTTTTCTTTTAAACAAATCATGCATGGGCATATAAGAGAAAGAAAAGAAATACCCAATGATGTTAAGCTTTTGACATTGCACTTTTACTATGCTGAAGCATACAGATGTCATTGACATTGCACTTTTACTATGCCGAAGCATATAGATGTCATTTCATGATTGGCAAGCAAAAGTGGTGAGATGGTTATTTATGCTTTTCTCTTAGAATTTTCTAGTCCTTCCCGTCAAAAAGAGTGATACGAGTGTTAAGTTCAAGTGATCACTTAACCTTACTCACCACAAACACGAGCCACAAAGCTTATTTGTTTAGTTGTGCATAGAGATGCTCATCTAAGCTACAAAAGATACAAAGTTTAGAAAATTTTGTTTCAATGGCCATCCAAGGTACACAAGTACCAATGTACACAAACACACACTGTTTTTTATTTTTCTAATTTTTCAAATTTTTTTTTTTAAATTCTTATATGAAAGACAAAACAAACCAAAACTAAAAAGAAAACAAGCAAAAACAATTAAATAAGGCAATGCATAAAACTAGACTGACTCAAAAATAATAAAGCAAAACACACAAGTAATGCAAACAAAAAAACAAGAAGAGGAGAGAGAAAAAGTGATAGAATCACTTGGAGCCCTTTCTTTCCACACCTTGGAAGAACCTTTTCGTTTAGCGAACCCTTGATCCGGTGGTGAGGGGGAAGAGTTAAAACTATTCAAGTTCGAAAGGAACATGAGGGCTTTGAGAAGATCTCCAAGGGGAGCAAAAGAGGATGGAAACTGATTATGGTTTCTTGATGCGATCATGCCATTACTTTGTTGAGTGGCTAACCACTTATAGCAATTAGGTCGAGTATGACCAGCAATTCCACAGTAATGACGGAGATGTTACTTCTTCTGTTTAGGCTTTTGAGAGTTAGCCTTCTTAACCATAGGGTTTTTAATCTATTTTTTATCAAGCTCAGGGGGTGCTCTTAAGATAGATTTACCCTTGTCTATGTTCTCACTAGCTAATTCATTTTTAGTAACATTGTTCTTAGTTTCAATATTATTAGTAGGAGGAACAAAAACAGTAGTACTAGTAGAAGCAGTGCTAGAAGAAGAGAAATCATATTCTAAACTAGTTCGATCGGAAGTAGATTTTCGAAGACTGAGCATTCCATCGAGCTTAGCGCTTGAAGTTCTTTCCAGCTGAGCTCTGACTTGGAACAATTCTGCCTCAAGCTTCTTGGTCTTCTTAGCCAAGAAATTATTCTCAAATCTCAGTGCTCTAATAGTCTGATTTGCTTCATTAAACTTTGTAGAGATTTCTTCTCACTCAAGCTCCACATCACTAAGCTTCTTGGTGGCCAACCTATACATCTTCTCATGCTTTTCTAAGACCTTCTATAACTTTGCATATGCTGTGTGGATGTCATCTTGTTCATCCATCTTCTCAAACTTAGACTCCACCAATTCCTCTTCTTCATCCTCATTTTCAACAATCCCCTTAGTAGGATTTACAGTGGCAATAAAGGCATTTAAGATCCCATCATCCTCAGGCTAAGTGTCACTCAACATAGTAGCCAGTGCCTTACTCTTCCCAATGGTCTTGAGATACGTAGGGCACTCTTGTTTCATATGTCCAAAGCCTTGATACTCTAAGCACTTTGGTCATGAGGGAATAGTGTACTGACCGCCATCCTTAGCATCCTTCATCCTTCTTCCCTTTGTCTTGGGTTTTGAACTATGAGGAGCTAGATTGCCTACGGTCTTTATCGAAGCCCTTTCCATTGGCATTTTTCATGAACTTCTTGAATTGTCTTGTAATATAGGACTTCATCTTAGAATCTTCATCGTCTGAAGACTTATCAGTATCACTGCTCTTGGCTTTCAATGCTATGCTCTTGGCCTTCAAAGGAATTTTGTTAGTATCTTTCAATTCTTCAATTAGGGTGATCTTGGCATGAAATCTCTCAGGTGGAGATCTGAGCACCTTTCTCACAATCTTAGGTTAAGAAATGGTTTCCCTAAAATTGAAAGCTGAGTTCACTATGTTCTTGAGCTTGTCATAGAACTCATCGAACGACTCATCCTCCTCCATCTTGATCTCTTCGAAGCTAGTAGTTAGCCTTTGAAGCTTCGAGTCGTTAACAGCCTTTGTTCCCTCATAGGTTGTCTGGAGAATGGTCCATGCTTCCTTCGTAGTTTCAGTTAAGGATATCTTCTTGAACTCTTCATTTATAATTGCACTGAATAAGGAATTCAATGCACTACTGTTAAAGTTTGCCACCTTAATCTTAGCATCATCCCAATCGGTCAGCTCTTTTGTAGGCTTAGTCCAGCCTATCTCCACAACTTGCCACACTTTCTCATCTAAAGACTGCAAGAAAGCTCTCATGCGTACTTTCCAGTATGCATAGTTAGTGCCATCAAATAAAGGAGGTATAATAAGAGACTGTCCTCTATCTATTACAAACAGGGGTCAATAGATCGCATAGCAAAGATTAATCATAATCAGAGTGTGCCCGTTTTGATACCACTTGATAGACCAAAAACATATTGACCCATTGTGATAAATTAATTGATTAATTAGCCAAGTTTATTAATTAATCAAATTAACAAGCAATATACGTGGTAGCACAAACAAATCACCAATTAAATTAAGTATGCAATGGAAACTAAATTGACATGGTGATTTGTTTATGAATGGGGAAAACCTACACGACAAAAATCTCATTGAGTGATTTTAAGGTCACCACTCATAAGAATCCACTATTATCAAAACAAGGGGTTACAAGTAAAGGAATCCCAATACCTTATACCAATTTACAGTTGAACCCTTATCCCAATACCTAATTAGACTTGTTCTGTAGTGACAATCTCTCCTTTCAGTGCACGGCTCCCAGTATGTGACTAACTAATTGATGCACGAATCCCAGTACACGACTTGATCACCAACTAGAGAAAGATGTTGGCTGCAAAATTCTTCTGTTCATCAAATGATGAAGATCATGAAGTTGCTTGGTCACAAAACCCTATGGTGTACAAACACAGCATCTTTTTCAAGAGAAAGAAGAACTAGGGCAAACTAGATTTCCGGTTACACTCTTCTTCATATTTGTGCAATTGTGCTCTTGTGTAACTGTGCGTAACTTTTTATGGCCCTTAAAAATAATCATTATATATATGTTTAGGGTTGTGAAAAAAGAAAACTCAAACATACATTCACGGATTTGATGAAAAACAGTCCTGAAAAACTGAGTTTCATAAATCTCGATAGGTAGCCATCTATCGAGCTAGCTATCAAGGCACAGGCTTCACAGCTTTTAAAATCTCGATAGATGCTAGCTGTCAAGTTTTAATGAACAGCGCTTTCTGACTTGGTTCTTGGACAGACTTGCATGACTTTAACACTTGAACTTGAAACCTTGTTTCTTGAAGAATTAAACACATCCTAGATCTACCCAATTACAAATGCGTTTTGTCAAAAGATTAACTAATTACATAAAATGGTGACATTTGAATCATATATGTCCTAACATTCTAAGTAACTCAGCAAGTAATTCCCTTGCGCTGTTCAAGTTTAAGAAATCAATGAGGGCTAGTTCCCCCTTCTACTAGAACCTGATAATATGATCGACAGAGGACTAGAACCTGATACAGTGACATACACAGCTCTTTTGTCTGGCTATTGTAATAAGGGAGATGTGGATAAGGCTGTGGACCTCTTTAAGGAGATGTCTACTAAGGGAATACTGACAGATACCCGCACTATCTCTATTCTACACCATGGAATTATAAAAGCCAAGAAACTGCAATTTTGGAGATAGCACTCTATTGACTGCCAATGGTCAGATGAACCCAAAATCCAAAAACTAGTTCAGTCAACTGTTCAAAGGTAGATCAGAATGAATCATTCTATATATTGATTCTCAGTACTTTACATGGGAACACTTTTTGTTGTAACCTTACATTGAAGGTGGCTGTTGATTTTGCAGGCAGAGCAGAAAGGAAGCTCTCTGGGTAGGCCTCTCGGAAGTCACTCATCTTCAGGTATCATACAACTATATATTTGAGTCAAAATGGAATTAACTCCACATTCAAGTACTTCTGCATGTATATATTTGATGAATCAGTAAGAAATATTATTGCAAGCTCAAAGAAAAATAGTACCTACATATTTTCCCTTTCCTGTAATATGGGGTATATAAAATTACTGCAAATAAAGAAGGAAAACCGCTTTTGTATGAGTATATCTGTCATGCATTTCTGTAGCGTGAGTTCTGTCTTTTTTTTGCCCCTGCATGTCTTAGTTTTTGTTTAGCATGACTTCTACCTTTGCTTCACTAGAGAACCTCTTGGTTGCAAAGCTTATGATTGGCTGTTATGCTTCCTAAAAAAAAAAAATTATTGTATAAAGATGGGAGGTTTGAAGCTTGTTTAGGTTGGCTTTTTAAAATGTAACCTTCCTTTTAATTTTCAAATGAAATATAAACATAACTTATAAGGCAAAAGTACTTTATTTCCACAACAAATCTTGACAAAATTTCTTTATGAGGCTGGAAAGTGGAAACTATTAAACTGTACCAACATTTACCATGAATTAATTTTTTTTTTTTTTAAAAATTAATCATTAGAAGTGGAAGATTTAAATTTGCGAATAGACTATCTCTTTCTCCCTCTTTGTGGAGTTGGATATCAAATACTTTGATCTTGGTCTCCCTAATTGTGATGCCATCAACAATAGGGTTATAATTAAAAATGCTTAAGCCACTCTTAAGTGTGTCTACTATCTTTTACATCTTAGCTTCTTGTTCATAACATTGTTTCTATTGGTATATTATACATGCAGCCAATGGCTATCAAACTCACGACATTACCCTGCACATATTTTTTCTGTAATTCTTTAGTCTACTTTGTGCCCATTGTGCATGAAGTAGTTTTTTTATTTTATTTTATTTTATTTTTAAATATAATTACTCTTACCTATAAGGGAAAAAAAAATGATTACCATCTTCAACAAAATGTGGCTTGTTGCTGTGTCCATTAATGCTGGTTTTCTCTTTGAACAATGTATTAGAGCTGTCGCAAAGAAAGAGATTGTAATTTCTTGTCCTTATTTTTGTTATTTAAATAGCTTGCTTGTACAGTTGTTAAATGCTGTGTCTTCTTGTCAAATTATGTGGAGGCTACTTAGATAATTTGTAAACAGAATATAGGGGTGTAATGAGTAATATGGGCAAAACAGTAATATCATGTACTTTATATATAAATAATATTTTATGTGTTAGGGTTGACTGATCAAATCCTAAAACACTTTCACAGTTAACAATATGGTATCAGAGCCACCAACCCGTCGCTGCCGTTAACCCTCCGACCACCACCCACCGATATTGTTGTCGCCGGCAACCATAACCTTACTCGCCAGCTCCGATGACCTTAATAGAGACCTCTGACGATCTCGATTTAGTGGCCGAAGGAGTTTTCTAGTGCTGGTGACCCTCTCTTTGGCCTCGTGACACTAGATTGACGTCGCTTGATCGCGAGAGAGGTAACGTTTTACTCGCCCTCCTCCGGCGACCTAGCCTACCTTACTCGCCGGTCCTCGCACCGCCTCTCCTGCACCTTGCTTGCTCACTCCCAAGTGCAGGAGATCGTAGCAATATAATTCTCGGAGTATCGAGGTCGAATCACAAGGAATATGATAGATTCAAAGACAATATAATTAAACAAAAATTTGGGTAAAGAAGAAAAATACTTTTGTTTGGTGATTGTTAACAACAATAATAATAAAAACTAATTTAAATCAATAATGTAAATACTAGGGCATCGGGGTGTTTCCCTATATCGATATGAAATTCTTTGTGTTCTAAGAAAATATATATTTCATAATTGATTGTTCTTATACAATTAAAAATTTATGATTCGGTTGAACTGAGACAATTCAAGAACGCATGATAACCTCGATTAATAATACGGTTAGAAAAGTTTTCAGAAAAACCCATTCACTTTAAAACCTGATTTCTATTTGAAACTATTAGAAATTCATCTAAACAATAAGAAAAACATGATTGAACTTATTGAAAACATGGAAGAACTAATACATCAAAAGTAATCTAATTGAACAATCAAATATGTTGTTGATAAAATCCTAGAAAAAATCACATTAAATATTCATACCGTATAGAAGAAACATAACCCCTAGCCCTAGCAAAGAGTTTAGGCTGCCATTAGAGAAAGAAAAATACAAGGTTTGCTCTCCCAAATTCGTTCTCACAGCCTCCCTTCTCCACCCTCATGTCTAAGTGTCCAAAGAAAATAAAACATTTACTATTTTAATTTCCGTCCAGGTTTACAGCAGTAACTTGTGAGTTAATTTCGGCCATCAGAAATTGAGAATTTCGAAAAACTCAAAACTGGAAAGTTGTAGATATTTAAATCACAGTTCCAACCCATCTGACCTTGTATCAATTGGATTTTTGAGGAGAGAGATACGTCCAAAATACTGATCAGTGCTCAAATTAGATTTTTCCTTTTCAGATTCTGCCTCTTTGATTTCTTTCCTTATTTGAAGCTTCCAATCATGGTAGACGATCCAAGCACTCCAGCTGCACCTCCTTAGACATTTAAGCATGGTCCTTTAGCTCCACTTTAATTCTAGTTTGGCCTCCATTCTCTCACAAATTCCTGTAAACTCATCTTTCTCACATGATTTCCCGAAAGTAGAAAATTACACACAATGAATAGCATCTTATTCAAGAAATTATGTAAAGATAAATAATAGGGACTAATGCAAATCATGCCTTAATTATACAAATTAAGCATAGTAATAAGGAGATAACACCCATATAAATATATAACAAGTATACATTTTAAGGTAGGGGTGTGCAAAAAACCGACGAACCGAACAAACCAACCGAACCGTTGCCAAATTCTTGGTTTGGTTTCGGTTCGGTTCGGTTTCGGTTTCATTTTTTAAAAACCGAAATTTTCGGTTTTGGTTTCGGTGTTGGATTTTTTCATCCGAAACCGAACCGAACCGACCGAATATATATATATTTATGTAACTCTATTACGTATCTGATTAGTGGCTTAGTGGTATGCTACGTTGTAGTTTTGCTAGTGATCCCAGGTTCGAGCCTTCGCGTGGGGGCTTGTGTTTTTTTGCTATTTAATTTTTTAAAACCCTAGGGCATGAGATAAAGACAGAAATACCCCTCCCCTCTTTTATTCTTTTCTTTTCTTTTCTTCAGTTCAGCCGCCCCCTTCCTCAACTCTTTCTCTCAAATTTTTTTTTTTTTTTTTTTTTTTTTTTTTTTTTTTTTTTTTTTTTTTTTTTCTGTCTTTCAAAGAGTTCAGCCCTCAGCCCCTCCTCTTCTCTCATCGCTCCATGCCTCCACATGCCACCTCCACACATCGGCCTTCCTGCACCAGCCTCCACGGCCTCCACACGCTGGGCTCCCAACGCCGGCTAATCTTTTCATATTCACGGTGACCCCCTCTCTCTCTTTAATTTCTCCATAGTTTCCTCTCTCTTTTTTATATTCTGCCATTTTGGGTTTGTTTAATATTGAATCAATGCTGTTTTTTCAATTTTTATGTGCAAAGAAAGTTAGGGTTTTGAAAAAACCCATGTGCTTGGTTGTTTATTTTTTCAATTTCTTCTCTCTTTTTTATATTCTGCCATTCTGGGTTTGTTTAATATTGAATCAATGCTATTTTTTCGTGTTAAAAAAAAATGCTATTTTTTCAATTTTTATGTGCAAAGAAAGTTAAGGTTTTGAAAAAACCCATGTGCTTGGTTGTTTATTTTTTCAATTTATTCTCTCTTTTTTATATTCTGGGTTTGTTTTTTTTTCTTTGTTTGCTTTCTTAGAAAATAAATGTTAAGGAACCGAAACCGACCGAAAAACCAACCGAAACTGAAACAAACCGAAACCGACAGTTTTTCAACTATTTCGGTCGGTTTCGGATGAGACTTCTAAAAACCGAAAATTTCGGTTTCGGTTGGCTAGATAAAAAAAAAACCGACCGAACCGAACCGATTACAGTCCTATTTTAAGGCGTTATCACACCCCCCAACTTAAATCTTGTTAGTCCCTAGCAATCCACAAATCACCCATGTCTACTAAAAGTGAAAAATTAAAACTAAAATACAAGCCACTTTTGTAGGCTACACGACTGAACTTCCCATGTGCAGCAAGTCTTTGAACCCCTAGGTCACCCTAGTGGACGAGTTTACTCTCGTGAGGGTTTGTAGTGACTCTATCCACAAAAGTCAAAGGTTTCCTGAAAATTCCTACAGCAAATGTTAGTCTGCTTTATCATTATATCATACAAATGAACTCTCAATTTTGAGTTGGGATACTATTCATCATATTAAAGAGCTTTCACTAGCTTCACTTTTGGAGTGTGTGTGTGCATAGCCCATCCAATCAAACCGGCTTTTCGAAACATGCATAGACCAAGAATAATCTAGATTAGAGCCTCTACTCCAAAACCTCTCTTAAGTCATCAACACTCTGAAAGAAAACACATAGAAGTAATGGTTTCTCTCTTCAAATCACATGTGAACAAAAAGGAAAGAAGAAGTCTTAAGAATATCACATGTGTATACAAAAGCAGCCGCTAAAACAACGGAAAAAGATCTCTTGGAAAGGACGTTGAATTCCTGGAAACATGAGGTTATTACCATTCTCATCCCTAGTTTTTATCCCAAACACATACCAGCCATGCACCTTTAAGATCAAGTAGGACTTTAAGCTCAGTGGTAGTATAATCTTATGGCTAGATAAAGGCAAACTGCTCTCTTTGAAATATGAGGTATATGAATCAAATGTAGAAAATTCAAGCCAAACCCAATTCATAGCAGTAACAACCAACTTGAATCAAAACAATCTTTACTCAACCATATAACCCTTCTGAAATACATGAAAGATGTGTAAGACACCAATGATTTATTGATTGATCATGTATGTCTCTTTTTTTTTTTTTTTTTTTTTTTAAAGAAAAGAGAGACAATGGTGGTATCTAAACACATCAATTGCTCAAAACTTGAACCCCCATGAGAATACCCATAAATAAAAATGTTTTGTGGTATTGTAGAAGTATTTCTCATGGCTCAAATGATGGTGACAATGGTTAATGTAAAGGTAGGCTGAATATTTGTTTAGCAGGTGACAAAAAATTGGTGGCCTTAGGCTCTCAGCTCCTAAAATTCCGCATAAACCAGCATGCCTAAGGAAAAAAATAAGTAGGATCATGGTATATCTCCTCATAATGTTTCCAGTAGTCAACCAAAAAATGTAGAGATCTTTTACAAAAACTGAAGCATATGAGAGAAATTTAAGAGTTCAAACTAAGATATACTCTCACAAAGAAAAGTAAGGCTCAAGAACTCTCCATATGGGTTGAGTTTCAGCTTATATCTAGCTTGTTCATGATCAATGCATATCCAACATCCAACCATCCGCTAACCTGGCTATTGTGCTAAAAAATTTCCAACTGTGCTCTTCATGAAAAAGTCTTAATATAGCAAATAGTATAACCAACTCAGCATTATTCATTCCATCACATAATATAAAAATAAAGCTTATAACTCTTCTGCATTCAAATTCAAGTTATTTATTTATTTATTTATTTTTAAGAATTGAAAAGTTGCAACCAAAAAGAAAGAAAAAAAAAAATCATGCAAGGTGCAGCAAAATCCCCCCAACTAAAATATTGCATTGTCCTCAATGTATCAAAGCCAAAATAAATTCAAGTATAAAGGGAAGAAGTTACCTTAAGCATTTATTTTTATCTTTTATTTTTTAATTTCTTTCACACCTGCAAAGGTTAGCTCACCAAAAAAAAAAAAAAAAAATAATAATAATAACAAAACAAAAAAACAAAAACCAAAGGCAAAAAGAAAAAAGAAAAAAAAGAAGAAAGAAAAGAAAATTAAGACAAATATGGTACAACTTCATTAGGCTCTTTCAGAGTTCACGTAGCATCCTAATTGGCAGGGATCTCCAGTGACATAGTCTCCTCCTCAGGTATAACTCCCCCTAAGAATGGTTTTAACCTTTGTCCATTTATTTTCAAAATCCTACCATCTCTAGGGTCCTCAACTACTACAACTCTATGGTTAAACACTTCCCTTACAATGAAAGGGCCATCCCACCCAGTTTTTAACTTACCTGGGCTTAAATATGCATATTTAAGACCACCGGGCAGCGGCTTAAGCTCCAACTGTGGTGCCTCTTCACTTGAATGCACGAGCTTTTTTTCATTTTCTAGTAGCTCCTCAAAGCAAGGCTTCCATCCTTTATTAATTGCCATCATCTGTTGTTCTTCCAAAACCTGTGAGGAATTCCAACAAAGAAAAATTTTTCGAAACATAAATATCACATTCTAAATCATAAGAACCAACAGAATTATTAAGAAGAGTTTCAAGAGGATCAAAAAAACAATTCTTATTAAACTCTTCTTGAACCACCGCCCCAATGAGGTTCACATAAGCACAGTCATCATCCTCATGTGGTTATTTAGCCACATGAAATATGTTTAGCTCCAAAGTCATGGAACCAAAAGTGAGTTGCATTCTTCCATTCCTACAGTTAATTAAAGCATTAGCTGTGGCAAGAAAAGGTCTACCCAAAATAATAGGGGTATGAACACTAGGATGTAAAACAGGTTGGTAATCTAGAACAATAAAATCAACAGGATAATAAAATTTTTTAATTTTTACCAACACATCCTTAACAATCCCTCTCGGCTCCCTTACAGAGCGGTTAGCCAATTGTAAAGTTATTGAAGTAGGTTTTAACTCATCAAGTCCAAGTTTTTGATATACACTGAAAGGGATCAAATTAACACCTGCCCCAAGATCTAGCAATGCATGCTCCATGATGTAATCTCCAATAGTACAAGAGATTGTTGGACAACCTGGATTTTTATACTTTGGTGGGGTCTTATGTTGGATAACTGCACTTACCTGTTCTGTTAGGAATGCGATCTTCTTCACATGATGCTTTCTCTTGATGGTGCATAGGTCCTTAATTACCTTGGCATATACAGGCACTTGCTTGATAACATGCAATAATGGCAAATTTATCTTGACTTGATGCAAATGCTCTAATATCTTAGATGTGGTGTCCAATTTCTTAGGTAATTTTAAGGCTTGTGGAAATGGTGGAGGGATTGGGCATTTTTCAATTTCACCAAATCCATGTGACTCAGTTTCATCCTTCTCTTTTTCAACTGGGGTCTCCTTAGATTTCTTAGTTACTAAAGGAGAACTTTTATCAATCTCTTTACCACTCCTCAAAATGGTCATAGCTTTTACTTCCTCATGTTTATCCTTAGAGCCAATTTTTAGATTTTGATTGATGGGATTGGGTTGAGTTTGGGAAGGAAGCTTCCCTCTCTCTATCCCACTCAATGAATTTGTAAGCCTAGTTATATGACTCTTGGTCTCTCTTACCTCTTCATCTAGCCTAGTGAGCATGGATTCAAACTTTTGGTTTTGCTCACTTTGCCTTTGAATGAAAGTACTAAGTGCATCCTCCAAGGAAGGTTTAGATGATGATGATGATGATGATGCATGTGGTGAATTAAAATTCCTTGGAGCAAGAGGATTCAACACATTGTCACTCTTATAACTCAAATACGAATGGTTTCACATATTTGGGTTATAATTGTTAGAATATGAAGAATTATTTGGCCAGTATGAATTAAATGCATGTACTTGTTCCTCTGGCACATTCAAGAATGATGAAAGTGATGCACATTCATTTGTAGCATGGTTTATCTCATGACAGATTTTACACACCTCCATTGGGTCCTCTCTAAAGACAGCACTAACATTCAACTTCCTTTCATTTTGAGTGCCTCAATTTCTTTAGTTAACATGCTGATTTTTGCACTCATGTTATCATCTTCCCTCAACTTGAAAACACTTCCACTAGAAGTGGTAGTGTTAGTTCTAGTCCTATTAGTGGAGTCCATTAAGCTAGGTCCAGTCCATGTGTTAGAGTTTTCAACTATCTCATCAAGATAATCCATTGCATCTTCGGGTTTTTTTTGGTAAAAAGTCCCCTCCGCATGAGAGTTGAACAAACTGTCGGTCCCTAGGTGTAAGTCCTTCATAAAAATAGCTAACCAACCTCCAATCTTCATACCCATGAGTTGGGCAGAAATTGAAAAGATCTTTGTGCCTTTCCCAAGCTTGGTATAAGGTCTCATTTTCTCCTTGGACAAAACTAGCTATCCTTCTTGTTACTTGTTGGACTTTGTGGGGAGGAAAATGTTTCTTAAAAAACTCTTTGGCTGTCTCCCCCCAACTACCTATAGACCTAGGTTTCAAGGTGTAAAGCCAACTTCTTGCCTTATCCTTAAGTGAAAAAGGAAAGAAACGTAACTTAGCAGTCTCAATAACATTTTGTGCATAGAAACTACTAATTACCTCTTCAAAAGCTCTAACATGGACATAAGGATTTTCATTTTCTTGTCCCCTAAAGTCAGGAAGTATTGCTAATAAACCTTGTTTCAGTTCTACATGTGGTGCATTAGGTGGAAACATGATGCACGAAGGAACAGAATTTTGTGTAGGATGCAAAAATTCATACATAGTTCTTCTATTCTCCTCATGATTTTTACGTGTTTCATCACCCATGATTGATGAAGAAGGTGAGGGCAAAGGTGTGTCAAAAAGATTACCAAAGTAAGTTTCAAAATTTTCTAATCTTCCTCTCTTGTTTCTAACCCAAATGCTCATGCAACAATGAATGCACAATAAAATAAAAACAAACAGAAAAAAAAAAAAAAAAATAGGGAAAAAATGGAACGAAGATAGCAATAGAAGAATTTCCACCAGCTATGCTTTGCTCCAAAAAAAAAAAAAAAAAATTGCCTCTGAATACACAGCAGCTCCCCAGCAACGGCGCCAAAATTGCTTGCTCACTCCCAAGTGCAGGAGATCGTAGCAATATAATTCTCGAAGTATCGAGGTCGAACCACAAGGAGCAGGATAGATTCAAAGACAATATAATTAAACAAAAATTTGGGTAAAGAAGAAAAATACTTTTGCTTGGTGATTGTTAACAACAATAATAATAAAAACTAATTTAAATTAATAATGTAAATACTAGGGCATCGGGGTGTTTCCCTATATCGATATGAAATTCTTTGTGATCTAAGAAAATATCTATTTCATAATTGATTGTTCTTATACAATTAGAAACTTATGATTCGGTTGAACTTAGACAATTTAATAACGCATGATAACCTCGATTAATAATGCGGTTAGAAAAGTTTTCAGAAAAACCCATTCACTTTAAAACCTTATTTCTATTTGAAACTATTAGAAATTCATCTAAACAATAAGAAAAACATGATTGAACTTATTGAAAGCATGGAAGAACTAATACATCAAAAGAAATCTAATTGAACAATCAAATATGTCATTGATAAAATCCTAGAAAAAATCACATTAAATATTCATACCGTATAGAAGACACATAACCCCTAGCCCTAGCAAAGAGTTTAGGCTGCCATTAGAGAAAGAAAAATACAAGGTTTTCTCTCCCAAATTCGTTCTCACAGCCTCTCTTCTCCACCCTCATGTCTAAGTGTCCAAAGAAAATAAAACATTTACTATTTTAATTTCCGTCCGGGTTTACAGCAGTAATTTGTGAGTTAATTTTGGCCGCCAAAAATTGAGAATTTCGAAAAACTTAAAACTGAAAAGTTGTATATATTTAAATCATGGTTCCAACCCATCTGGCCTTGTGTCAATTGGATTTTTGAGGAGAGAGATACGCCCAAAATACTGATCAGTGCTCAAATTAGATTTTTCCTTTTCATATTCTGCCTCTTTGATTTCTTTCCTTATTTGAAGCTTCCAATCATGGTAGACGATCCAAGCACTCCAGCTGCACCTCCTTAGACATTTAAGCATGGTCCTTTAGCTCCACTTTAATTCTAGTTTGGCCTCCATTCTCTCACAAATTCCTGTAAACTCATCTTTCTCACATGATTTCCTAAAAGTAGAAAATTACACACAATGAATAGCATCTTATTCAAGAAATTATGTAAAGATAAATAATAGGGACTAATGCAAATCATGGCTTAATTATACAAATTCAGCATAGTAATAAGGAGATAACACCCATATAAATATATAACAAGTATAGATTTTAAGGCGTTATCACACCCTAGTGCCACCGCCGGAGTTTTTCAATTGAGGGTTTCAACCATGGTCTGATTTTTCTTCTCTTCTTCAATACGTTCTCTGATTATCTATTCAGGCAGCCTTAGATTGATGTTTAGTGGTGGATTGGGCATTTCTTTTTGGTGTTGGTATGGATTTGTTGCTGCCTTGTTTTTGGAATAGTTTGGTGTTGATTCTTTGATAGATGAGTTGCTGTTGGCAAGTCTGATTGGTTGAAGTACATTGGTTGTTGGTTGGAGTTTGTTTTAATTCAGTTCAACATATCTCTTTAGTGTTAGTTTGTTCTTCAGATTGCTATTATGGAGTCCAAAGACAATGCTCAGCCCTCTAATTATTTCCTATCTCCTAATATGTTATCAATTACCTCCATTCGTCTAAATGGTAGTAATTATGCTCAGTGGGCACAGGTAGTTGAAGTCTTTCTTCTTGGTAGAAAGAAGTTTGATTACGTGATTAAGGAACCTCCTATACCTATAGACTCTAAATTTGTTGATTGGAGAGCCGAAGATGGACAAATTAGGAGTTGTTTGTGGAATAGCATGAAGTCTAAGATCAGTTGTAGTTTGGTTTTCTTACCAACTGCTAAACTTGTTTGGGAACAAGCCAAGGAACTTTACTTTGGTGTTAACAATTTGAAGCGGATTTATGATCTTCATCAAAATTATTTCTCCTTGAGTTTGAGTGATATGTCTTTGGAAGACTATTATAACAAGTTTAAGGGTGTAAGTGAAGAACTCAATATTTATCAGCCTATCTCCTCTGATGTTAAAATTATGAAGAAACAACGAGATTCTATGCATATTGCTCACTTCCTCTCTGGATTGCCTAAAATTTTGAATCCAGTAAAATCACAAATTTTAGCTAATCCAGACCTCCCTTCATTGAGTGAAGTTTTTGATAGACTTCAACAGGCCACATTATTTGATTCGAGTATTGACCCTTTCTCTTCCTCCAATACTGATGTATTACCTTCTGGTGATAAATTTGCCTTTACCCCTTATATGGGGAGTAATAGAGGTGGTCGTGGAGGTCGAGGTCGTGGGGGCTGAGGCCATGGAGGTCGTGACCTAGGGGGCTGTGGTAGTGAACAAGGGGGTCGCGGTAAAGGACGTGGTCTTCGTAAGTGCACTTATTGTCATGGTGAGAATCATACAGTAGACTTTTGTTGGGAGTTGTATGGTAAACCCTCAGCTCACCAAGCTAGTTTTCAAGTTTAAGAACTGCCTTCATAGTCACTTCCACCAACATCCAGAGTAGTCTCTATTCCTGAGGAAGAGTACAATCGCCTTTTGTCTCTGCATTCCAACTTTGTTGGGTCTGATTCTATTGCTACTTTGGCTCAACAAGGTACTTCCGTTGCTTGTCTTGCCATTCAGGACCCTTAGGTCATTAACTCAGGTGCTACTAATCATATGACAGGTACCTCAGGTTTACTCTCTGACCTTGAGCAATCTAGTAGTCTTCCCAATGTTACATTGGCAGATGGCTCAGCCACTACAGTTTTTGGTTTGGGCACTGCCAATCTCAATCCTAATCTCTTTCTCTCTTTTGTCTTATATATTCCTGATTTTCCTTTTAACCTTTTTTCAATTAGTAAGCTTACTAAAATTTTGAATTGTGCTGCCATTTTTTTATCCACTCATTGTATCTTTCAAGATCTCAAGATGGGGAAGATTATTGGTGGAGGGCATGAAGCCGGTGGACTTTATTACTTGGATCGATGTGGTTCTTCCCGTTTAGTGGCTTCTCATTTATCTTTCTCACCTCTTCAACATCATTGTCACCTTGGTCATTCATCTCTCAAGAATTTGAAGTCCTTAGTTTCGTCGTGTTTTCAAATTGAGTCTTTACAATGTGAAGCATGTCAGTTGGGTAAACACCATAGGGTGCTTTTTGCCTCTAGGCGTGAGAGTCGTGTTAGTAGTCCTTTTCATTTAGTTCATTATGATATTTGGGGTCCAATAAACACTCCCTCATTGTTGGGATTTAGATATTTTGGCATTTTTGTTGATGATTATTCTAGAGTCACCTATCTTTATCTTATGAAATAATGGTCTAAATTGTACTCAATTTTCAAATCATTTTATATGGAAGTAAAGACTCAGTTTAATGCTTCACTTCGTATTTTTTGGTCTGATAATGCTCGTGAATATTTTCATACATCTTTGTCTCAATTTTTTGATGATCATGGTATAATTCACCAATCTTCATGCCCCCATACTCCATAACAAAATGGTGTTGCTGAACGCAAAATGCGTCATTTGGTAGAGGTCATTCGTGCCTTAAAGTTTCATATGCATGTTCCCAAATCATATTGGAGTGATGCTGTTCTCACTGCTTGTCACCTAATTAATTGTATGCCTTCCACTGTTCTAGGTGGTCAGATCCCTTATACTGTGCTCTCTCTTGATGCATCTTTGTTTCATCTACCTCTTAAGATCTTTGGTTGTGTGTACTATGTTCATATCTTAGGTCCAGGGAGTGACAAACTTGATCCTAGATCCATTAAATGTGTTTTTCTTGGGTATTCTCGTACTTAGAAAGGATACCGATGTTACTCACCTACTCTTCGACATCTTTTCATTAGTGCTGATGTCAAATTTGATGAATCTCAGTCTTATTTCTCTCCTTCGGTTGCTAGTGATAGTTCTCCTCGTCTTCCTCTCCTACCACCTGTGTCTCCTATTGAATCTCCTCAGAAACCACTCCAGGTATATTGTTGTCGGCAGAAACCTCTAACAGAGACTTCTACCCCGCCTAGTGATTCGACTCCTGATCTTGTCTCTCTTCCAATTGCTTTGTCCAAAGGTAAGTGTTCTTGTACCTCTCACCCTATCTCTCAGTTTGTCTCTTATGGTCACTTGTCTTAATCTCTTTATGCCTTTACCACATTCTTGAATTCTACTGTTGTTCCTAAGTCTGTCTAGGAGGCTATGTCCATCTCTGGTTGGAAATTTGCTATGGAGGCAGAAATGTCTACCTTGTCTGAAAATGCTACTTGGTCTTTAGTTACTCGTCCTCTAGGGAAAACTACTATTGGTTGTCGTTGGGTGTATACTGTGAAGTATTTGCCTGATGGTTCTATTGAGTGTTTGAAGGTTCGCTTGGTTGCCAAAGGGTATACCCAGATATACGGTGTTGACTATGCCGAGACATTCTCACATGTTGCTAAAATTTATTCTGTCCAGATTTTGATCTCCTTGGCTGCTGATTTGGGTTGGCCATTATTTCAGTTAGATGTTAAAAATGCCTTCTTGAATGGCGATTTGAAGGAAGAGGTGTATATGGAGCAACCACCTAGGTTTGTTGCTCAAGGGGAGTCTGGAAAAGTGTGTAGGTTGCATAAGGCCATTTATGGTCTTAAACAATCTCCCAAAGCTTAGTTTGGTAAATTCAGTGAAGTAGTGTTAAAGTTTGGATTGCAACGTTGCCACTTTGATCACTTTGTGTTTCCTCATACCTCTAATATAGGAAAGATTTTGTTGATAGTATATGTTGATGATAGTATTGTAACTAGAGATGACAAGCAGTGTATTGATGATTTGAAAAGATACCTTCAAAACTCCTTTCGAACTAAGAATCTGGGTAAACTTTGTTATTTCTTGGGTATTGAGGTAGCACGATCTAAAGAAGGCATCAGTTTATCACAGAGGAAGTATGTGTTCGATATTTTGGAAGAAACTAGCTTGTTAGGATCTAAACCAGTGGAGACTCCTATGGATCCTAATGTCAAATTGTATGAAGATCAGGGGGAGCTATTATCTAATCTTGAGAGATATCGTCGTTTGATTGGTAAACTAAATTATCTCACAATTACTCACCCAAATATATCATTTGCAGTTAGTGTTTTGAGCTAGTTTATGAAAGATCCTTGCCTTTCACATTGGGAGGCAGTTATTCGAATTGTGAGGTATTTTAAAGCACATCCAGGCCGTGGTCTTCTGTATAAAGCTAATGGTCTCCTACGGGTAGAAGCCTACACTGATGCTGATTGGGATGGATCACTGTTAGATAAAAAATCCATTACTGGGTATTGCACTTTTCTTGGAGGAAATATGATTACTTGGAGAAGTAAGAAACAAACTATTGTTGCCAGGTCTAGTGCAGAGGCTGAGTATAGAGCCATGGCACACATCATGTGAGCTTTTGTGGATTAAGCATTTACTTGAGGAATTAAGATTTGTTGTGAAACTGCCTATGACTATGCATTGTGATAATCAAGCAGCAATTTACATTGCTTCCAATTCTGTGTTCTATGAGCGAACCAAGCATGTTGAAGTAGATTGTCATATTACTCGAGAGAAAGTAGAAGATAGTGTAATTGCTACTCTATATGTTTCTACAAGAGTCCAGATAGCTGATATGTTTACTAAAGCCTTATGTAAGACTCGTTTGGGTTTATCATGTAACAAACTAGGATTGTATGATCTATACTTTCCCCCTTGAGGGGAGTGTTATGAATAATAGAGACAAAACTATAATATCATGTACTTTATATATAAATAATATTTTATGTGTTAGGGTTGACTAATCAAACCCTAAAACACTTTCACAATTAACAATAAAGGGGTATGACAGAATTTAAATTTAAATAAAATAAAATTCCTTGTTTGGGTGTGCTGTAGGAAGAAATTCTAGGCCAAAATGGCCAACTGGCCCTAAAATTGTAAGTATATAGTTAGTTGGCTTTGTTTAGAAACACTATAGCTTACTAGCATCTCGAGTCTTTCAGACTCGATTTTGGTGTTCAAAATCGAGTCTTTCAGACTCGGTTTGTAGCTTGGATCAGCTCTGATGTGGCAGAGCTGCCACTTGGCATCCACATGGAAATCGAGTCTCTAAGACTTGATTTCTAACGCCTATATATATCACCAACTCAGACCAAACACCAGAGCATCAGAGGAAAAACCCAGTGAAAAAAAAGAAAAAGAAAAAAAGAAGAGCATCAGAGGAAAAACCCAGAGAAAAGAAAAAAAGAAAAGAAAACCAGAAATAGAAAGGGAGAGAAGATCGAGATCGGAGACCCAGGCGTGTGCGGCATGACCAGAAACAGAAACCGCCTGGGTCTCGCGCGAGCCTAGGTCGCGTGCGGCCAGGGGCTCGCGCCGGCCTGGGGCTCGCGTGCTGCCTGGGGCTCGTGCGAGCCTGGGTCGCGCGCGGCCTGGGGCTCGCGCAAGCCCCAGGCCGGTGCGAGCCCCTGGCCGCGCGCGACGCTGGCCGGCGCGAGCCCCAGGCCTCGCTGGTGAGGTTCTCTCTTTCTCTCCCTCTGATTTAATCTGAGTAGCGGTGAGTTTCTCTTTCTCTCCCTCTGATCTGATCTGATCTGCGTAGAGGTAAAGTTTGTTAAATTTGTTTTGGGTATTTCTGACATGTACAGACTTAGAATTTAAAAAAAAAAATTTGGATTGGAAATCGAGTCTTAGAGACTCGATTTCTATGTGGATGCCAAGTGGCAGCTCTGCCACATCAGAGCTGATCCAAGCTACAAACCGAGTGATTTTGAATGCCAAAATCGAGTCTTTAAGACTCGAGATGCTAGTTAGCTATAATGTTTCTAAACAAAGCCAACTAACTATATACTTACGATTTTAGGGCCAGTTGGCCATTTTGGCCGAAATTCTAAATTCTGTATAGAATTTTAGCCAGAAATTCAGTTCTTAAATTTTGATTTACAAATTCTGCCTATTCAGTTGTTATTTCTAAACCCCTCCACGTTTCTCGCTCACTCGCTGGTTAGTCAATACCTCCTTCCCATCTCCAAGGCCCCTACCAGCTTGTCTCCAGCTCCCACGTCATCCCCTGCTGTAAATACTCTGGCTCCTCTGACCTTGGTCAACTTGTCACTGACTGAAATACTCCTTGCTATGCCACAACCTTGATCAAAGTCAGCACCACTAGATTCACTACCTTAGTCGTCTTTGTGGAAACTTTTTTGTTCCAGATCCCATCGGAGCTATATTTCTCTTTCTCACCTCAACTTTTCCACCATTGTCCCAGATTTGTTACGGTTTTGTTCCTCACTTCAATTAATTGCATCAAAATCACCCAAAATCGCTCTTCTGATGGGCTTTTCAGTTTAATATCCTCAATTCAATTTGGGCAAACTTTAATTGAGCTTGACATGATTGAAGATTAATTCTTAAGCTTTCACCGTTAAAATCCACATAAAACAATGTGGATTTGCACGCCAAATCTTGCTGATATCATTCCATCAAATATTTTATTTTCACTCCGAATGTGTCTTGACCGTGGCAATGTCATTTAAGTGCCAATTTTTCTCAATGCATGCCCCCAAATAGTACATTCATTTTCCAGTATATTTTAGAGCAGTGAGATTCGAGATTCTGTGGTTTGGCCCTTAATTATCAAGGCAGCTAGCAGCTTTCCTGTAACATACCCTGTTGCACTGTTCTGCTACAAATATATAAATAATTTTCACCAAAACATGGCCACATAGTATTTTTATGCAAAGCAATAAGTATTTGATGGGATTCAGGGTCCCCTCTCCTCTCTCATAAATTTGATGAAGTAGAGCAATAACTGGTCAAGGAATTTCAGAATTTTTTAAACAAGGAATTTTACGTAGATATTGGTACTATTTCCTTGTATTTATATATGATAACGAAACAATGAAATTGATAAATGATGGGGTTTAAACCCCATTCTTTTTTCTGTGCAAAGATAAATTCTTTACCCAAACCCATGGTAATGTTTTTTTTTTTTTTTTTGCTCCAGATTTTTATTTGACGAAAGAGGTCACTGTGCTTTCCATTTACACCAGGTACTCTTTTCAAAGAACCAAATATCTGCAAAAACATCCCCCATCTTGAAAGAGGTTTGTAATGTTTTCTTGACTTGGTTTGTAATATTAAAAAGCCAAGGGCCCCGATTAATTTGGTTTTCTTTCTCAGGTTGGACTGAGCCTATGTACATTAAATGTCATGCTTTTGATGATCAGTACAGGACAAATGATACAGTTATACCAGGATCCAGAAAACTTAAATTGGTATTTGGTAAAATCCTCTCCCAGTTTTCAGCATTTCAATGATCTTATTAGTTTCACTTTTTATAGACTTGTTACGGCTTAGTTTTTTCAGTTTTATATTTCTATCAATGTCTTCGTATGTAATCATGCTATTAAGGGAAACTGGAATATCTGCAGTACTGGATAAACATGATGAGAAGAAAGAGTTAGAGGTTTTCAACTTTACTGGTGCTGGAGGTGTAGCCTTGTCCATGGATAACACCGATGAGGTTCAGATCTCACAAATGCTATTCTTTTTCCTTTGTTTCTTTCATACTTGGTGCCTGACCTGAATTTGACTTGCTAGAAGAGTGTTTTTAGTGTTATTATTATTATTTATTATTTATTATTTGTTTTTTTATAATCTTTTTGAAAACAGTCCATTCATGCTTTTACCGAGGCTTCAATGAATACTGCTTACCAGAAAAGGTGGCTACTTTATCTTAGTACTAAAAACACCATTCTTAAGAAATATGATGGAAGGTATGCTGTTACCTTGTTAGACTTTCTTTGGTATTCTAATTCTGCCCAAATTTGTTTCAACTGAATTATCAAAGACACTCTTTTACCTTAATATGAGGCATAGCCTTTTTTCTTCTATGTGGAACTTTAGTGTCTGTCTTACTAATTATGAATTGAGAGGCATGACCTTTTTTCTTCTATGTGAACTTTAGTGTCTGTCTTACTAATTATATATTGAGAGGCATGACCTTTTTTCTTCTATGCGGACCTTTTGTGTCTGTCTTACTTATTATGTATTGCCAGTTTCTTATCATGTGAATTTCATGAAGATTCAAGGACATATTTCAGGAAGTTCATGAAACTCAATGGAAATCTAAATTTGATGCTGCAGGGATATGGTGAGATATCCAGTTCATCATGCTTAATTACTTTATGAAGTTTGAGTAGTTTGTCATCAACTTATGTGGTTGAATTGCTAGGTATGAATACCGTCACTGATAATATGGTACCTTAGGTTCTTAAAGTGAAGGAGGTTATGTGGACTTGCAGAAACTATGATTGCAATGTGCAGAGTGATTGTTTTGCCCAATGTTTGTATCAATGCGTGAATTGTATGAAAAGTTTTTAGCTCTTGGAGTGTCCTAACTGAGTGTTAAGTTATTCATCTAGTTTACGATAAAAACTCTTGCCATTGGTACAGGATTTGGATCTCTTGTGCTGGTGACATCAGTGCTGGTATGTTTCACTGTTCTCATTTTTATTTTTCTTGGTATTTTTTTAAAGCCTTTCTTTTTGGTCCATTTTTCTCTTCTAATACATGTGAAGTTGGTCTTGGGTTTCAGGGGTGTGCCTAGATGGAAAGACAATCAAACCTGAAGCAGCACATGGGACAGTTACCACTATTACTGGCTCCATCAGAGAGGTGGTGAAACCAGCATAAACAGCATAGCATCAACATTGGCTTTAACACGAGGTCTTGCACACAGGTATCAGATTAATTTCTTCTTTTATTGATGAGTTTTGTATAATTTTAGTTCTGTGAATTTG
The DNA here is from genome assembly GCF_932294415.1 of Quercus robur. Classification (NCBI taxonomy): domain Eukaryota; kingdom Viridiplantae; phylum Streptophyta; class Magnoliopsida; order Fagales; family Fagaceae; genus Quercus; species Quercus robur. The sequence continues at coordinate 82,373,427 of NC_065538.1, read as the reverse complement.
AAGTTTTAGGAATTGGACTTTTCATTTTTCTTATTATTTAAATCATTACGTGAAAATTGAGCAGGGCGGATGGCAACACAGAACTTTTGGATTTACTGTGGAACTGGAAGCAGCATGTGTTGGAACAGTCAAATCAGGGAAGATGACGAAGGATCTTGAACTTCTTATTCATGGGCCCAATTAATTGCTGTCAAAGGCTATTTCTTTTGAAAGTTATGCTGTTGTGCTTAGTTTCTATACAACAACAACACTAATGCCTTAGTCCTGCTGTTGTGCTTAGTTTCTATACAACAACAACAATAATGCCTTAGTCCCAAAATTTGGAGTTGGCAATGGATCCTCTATAGATTAGATTGGATCGGCTATGTGAATTCTTTTCTTCCATTCTATACTATCTAAAGTCACGCTCTTAGTTACTTCCCTAATTGACATGCCCTTTTTAATACTTCTACTAATGTTTCTTATAAAAAAAAAAATTACTTCTACTAATGTTAGTTTTTATTTATGGTAAAATCTTTCATGTTTTTTTATAGGATTATTCTGTCATAGAGTCAAAATAGACGTAAATGACCATCTAGAGTCTATTTTGATTAGTTGGGGACAACTTTTACTTGTTATTTTTTAATGATATAGAGACAGACTTCATTTATGTGTATGTCTTGGTTCTATATGTTAATTGCTACAGAATTTTGAACCCTAGCTGCAAATAATATGTTACATTTTCAGCTGTATCAGAAAAGGCATGTATGAAGTATTTTTGCAAGCATACGGATTTGCTGTGAGAAAATCCTATTTGCCATCAACTATTTCTTTTAGCTTATTAACTTACACATTTTTAAAGCATTACTTATTTTTTAGTTAAAACTATACTTTAACTAAACTCTTTTTATATTTTTATAATTTAAATTTATGTAAGGAAGTTGTGTCCCTGCTTTGGTTTGACTACAAGCAAAAAATCAGTTGCAATGGATTATATGGTGTGTCCTGCTCAACTCAATTCTATGGTCTAAATCCATATTTCTTAAATGGGACCTTTTTGATAGTTTAAACAATATTAGAAAATGTGATGACTATAAAATTAACAATATAATTCAAATGCATAAAGTTTATTTATGAGGTTTTTGATAATTTAAACAAAATTAGAAGAGGTCATGACTATATAATCAAAAATATAATTCCAATGCATAAAGTTTAGCATTTGGCTATTCATCTGATGATTTTCATTCTGTCAGGTGATAAAAGGTCAATAGGAACTGACTTTGCTTCATCTATTACAACAATAACTTGGATCCTTAAAACCCCCCTTTACCTATGAGCCACAACCAATCAAGAGCTACTCCTGCAAATAAACCACATAAAAGACACAACACAAGCAAATTGCCCAAAGCATTTTGCTCAGGTCCCTGCAAAACAATGAAACCAATAAATATTAATGAGGAACCACTGGAAAACTTATATTTGCTGCATATTAGGTAGCATGCTATGTCAACTAACCTTGTAACCTTTGGGTGCCACTGTAAGGACACAGACAGTAAGGTAGCCATTAGATACTCCTAATAAGGATGTCAGCAGGATCATCCATCCCTCATCGCCATATTTTGCACAAAAGTAGAATGCTGGGATAAATAAGAAACGAGAAAGAATTGCGATCATAAGGCCTTTCCTTGATTCTAACTTCAGGCTTTCAATGAGAGGAATGTATCTTGATATCAGATCCCAGACACCGTACATTGCAAACAGAACAGGTGCATACCTGAAATATCATCATCAATGTGCTAGTATTGTAGTTTCACTTTTTTAGTTCACTAGACAAGGCAAACATGTAGGCAACTAGCACATAGCTAGGCATAGAAACAATACTATGGTTTGAAACTGCATACTTTATTCAAAGTGCAATTTGAAACAATGGAAAGCTGCAAAGAAATCATTTAGGGAATGATAATGTTAAAAAACTGGACTAATGGAGTATATATATCCAAATGTTACAAGTTTTTATTGAAATTAAAAATGGAAATGATGGTTTTTGATAAAAAGCAGGCTCACTTAGAATACAGTGAAACATTTACTCATTCCACTTCCATCATTTGTAAGAGTATACCAAATGTTCCTCTGTGATAATTGAGCACTTACCATGAGCCTAGCCCATGTGTTCCAGTATTTTCATACAAGAAGCCGGGGATAATTGACAATGTTAACACATATATCAGAAATAGGCCAATTGCATAATCTATATTCTGAAAGAACAATTGCTTATTGCTCAAGCGCTCTAGTTGTTTCGTGTCATCTTCATCCTGTGAAAATTCCTAAGGCCATTAGCATATTGCAATCTCAAAACTTCATTGAGCATGATGCATTATGAGGTTAAAGAGAAGGTGCATTACTCCTTGGTTTGAGTTTGTTTGGATGCCAGCAGCAGCAAGGTCAGATGATACAGTTTTTGATCCTTCTGATGCTGCCTTTGTGCGATAGTACTTCACTATTGGCAGTTTAGCAAAGACAATTGCATAGAGGAGAATACACAGAAACTCAAAGAATGTAGAAATTGCAAGGAACAGTGCTGCAAAATAAAGATGTTTTTTTAGTCATCTTAGCTTCAGAAAATTTATATATATCTAAAAGTTGAAGTGTAGCATTTAATGCTACTGAGCTTCTATTGCGTCACCTTATTACCATGTCATTGGCCACATAATTATTATATTTTTTACTTATTTTTTATTCTTATTTTTTTACCAAAAAAATATAAATAGATTATTGACTTTACACATTCATCTTCAGCGGGTTTAACATTATATATAATTTTGTCTTTACATATTCCTACTTTAATTTAGAATTTATTTTATTCCTTTTTTTTTTATTACAAAAAATAGAAATAGATTATTGATTTTACACCTTCATCTTGGATGGTTTTAACATTACATATAATTTTGCCTTTACATATTCATCTAATTTAATTTAGATGTTTATAACTAAATAATGAAATCAATGAAGAATCAAAAATAAAAAACAATGTCTATACATATCTATATTGATCCGAGGAGGAACTCTTCCTTGAATATGATGAATACAGCTTAAGTATGTACTTCAGCAATTAGAGTGACCCTCCAAGAAGCTCCAATGATAGAGACGTGTCTCATAAACATACGAGAAGGACGGAAACCCAAAAATATTTAAGGGAAAGTTGCCACCACCGCATTAAATGCACTGTAGCTACTTTTTTGGCTGCATTTATGTGGAGAAGACCTTTGAACAGTGCTGCCTTGGCTACTACAACTCATAGAAAGCCAAAGAGGGCGTCTGATGGGACAGGTATTCAAGTAAGGACTCAGATGATTAACAAGTGTAGGATGAAGATGATCCAAAGGGAGATATATAATGTGAGAGACCCTCCATGAGAGGGGAATCGAAAAAAGAGAGAGAAAACACTGTAGCAATCTAACTTGTTCTTGTACTCAATTGTGATCAATTTATAGAAGGGTTCCCTCCTCGGACAGGGAAGTTATTCAGCTTTATTTTCTTTGTTCTTACTTGATCATCTTTCAAATCCATACTAGCCGTTGTCAAAGTCATTAGGGCCTAGTTCTTCCACCCATTCTTTACAAATTTATTGTATTGGGCTTGGGTTGTAAATCGTGACTCTACAGTAGTAACGGATTTCCTCAAAAAAAGAAAAAAAAAAGAAAAAAAAATAATGGAAGTTTTGTAATAAATTTTATCAAGCTCTTTATGCACTATACCCTTGGTGCGATGGTCACTCCACAAATATAAGTGCTTGTGGGGAGTGAGGGGCAAGGATCGGAGTTCAAGTCTCTAGGAGGGAGCTTCACACATATATACACTTAGATTAGGCTAGAATAGAAATTCTATCTTATATCAAAAATTATCACGCGCAACACGCAGGTTCGCAGCTAGTTTATATAAAATTAAGAATTTATCTTATGCAATTGAATGAAGCTCAATTTCCTTTTCCTGTACGCTTAAATTCAACTCCATATTGTTGGCTTCTCAATACTAATAATAATAGTGTATGAGAAAGATTGAAATTTGAAACAGCACTAACTAGTAAGGAGCAGCATTTTCCATCAAATCAGCAATGACTACATATGAGCGAAATTGTGAAAACCATAACAGTTGACTATTAGATAGATAAGAGCAACATACTAGCCCCCTTGCGAAGCCCATTATGAGTTTTCTCAAAGGATACTTTTGTGAGTAGCCTCAAACCAGAGGCCAGAGCCCCTGATGCAGCTAGACCCCCAAGGAAAGACTGCAGAGCATAAAAAATGGACATGTATTAAAATTAATGTTAAACAGATGAAGACAACAATGAAAATTGTTAAAAACATTCAGCTCAAATATATTATTGATCCCTAAAGTTCTGCCCACGAGAGATTTTATTTCCTAAAGTTTAAAATGATCACTTTTAGTCCTTATATTAAGTGGCCAAACTAAAACTGACATGTTATCACTCCATAGGGACTAAAAATGACCACTTTAAACTAGCGATTATAATCATTCACGGACTAAAATTTAGGAATGTAAATAGAAGAACTCTTGAGAATATCAACCTGAATGAATTCAGGGCACATGAAAGACAAGTCTCCAAGCATTCCACCTTGAACATGGGCATCTGCAACTCCAAAACAAGCAGAAAGCACACATAAACCAATAAAAGGTCCAATTCCACCTTTCCCCGATGTGGCGAAATCCAACTGTCACCAAACATGTAGGAAGGGAAATTACAATGGATGCAATATGAATTACAAGTATTAGATGGCCAAAATTAAGAATATAAAATGGGAAAATCTGTACTTACAGCTAAGACTAACAAAGTGCTTGCAAAGAAAAGAGTGTATCCAAATATGTTGCGCTTCCTGGTATTAATCTTTGATTCATTGTATGCTAGTATCGCCATTGTTCCAAGCGCGAATGGTTGATAAACAAGCGTAAGTACCCTTGAAGGATGGTATTTCTTCCAAAGAGAGGAAAAACCTTGTAAGTCTAATTAATCTCAAAACTTATCTTAAAATAAATCAAATGAAGTACAGAATGCCATAAACAATAGTTTTTTCCTTAAAACTATTTTGTAAAACAGGAATAGGTAACTCCATTTTTAGGCTCTCAGCAATTATAACCTAGAACTCATGGTTGAAGAATCATTTTTTTCTTTCCCCACCCCCCCCCAACCCAAATTTTAGTTTTCTAGCTTTTCAAAGGGCATATATAATATAAAATATAAACCAAATAAAAGTAAAAAAAAAGTTTCAGTTGAGCCTGCCCCGTCTCATACAGTATCAACATTGAATTTCAAAAAGCTGCAGTGTCTTCCTTGCTTCAAAAGATTAAAGTACTTGTACAATATCTAAAGGGAGCAGTTTTATGCAGTCATTTTTAGCCTCAAAAAATATATTGAAAATAAACATGACTTACTGGGAACAACTGATAGTAGTAATCTTCAATTGTCAGCATACTACTCCATGACATAAGAGACCCAAGCCCGAGAAAGAAACAAACTACCATTGCTCTATGCTTTCCCTGCTTATTACAGATATTAATCAAATATTAGATATAATGTTCTGATTGAAATAAATTCCACTCAGTCTCTTCTTTTAGAATTTGCAAAATCCCCCAAGTTAATGTTCTAGCAATGAAACAATGTGTGAAGTACAAACCTCAAGCCTTGTTGGAGTCTCAGTTTCTACAGCAATAGTCATGGCTATTTCTCACAAGTCAAGACTCTGCAATACTTATATACTTTTATTGTGACTGATACTTAAAATGGTCCATTGGAATTTGGAAGCAAACAAAACATTGAAGGAAGAGCTATAAACTGAAGAGTTATCATAGCATGATTATGGGAATAAACATCTATATTTATGCAGCCTATACTTATGATAAAAAGATAAATGCTAGCGTGAGTTTCAACAAGCCTTGTTTATAGGTTTTGAGTAGTAACTAGCTCCTTCCAAGTACAAAACTTTCAAAGAAGATTAAAAAAGGTGGTAGGAATGGCTTTGAGAATGCAAAAGGAGTAAAAACCATGAACCAAATGTTCACTTTTCAATGCATTAAAACGGAAGGCTTCAAATTATACAAAAGGAAATGCATTCTATAATGCAAAAGATGGATACAGAAACCTTATCAAGAGTATGGAAGCAAAGAAAGGAGCTTTAGTTATATAGAAGTATGGAGGTGGACTGCAAAGTTTGAGTGCAAAAATGAGTGTGGACCATATAATTTTATAAAGAAAAAGAAAAAGAAAAAGAACTAAGATTCTTTTGGTTTAGAATCATGGAAAAACAGGTGGTGGTTGCGATTGATGAATGACTAATGAATCAAAAGGATAGCCAAAGAATCTTGGTGGGTGAGCTTTGACTAGTGAATTAAAGTTTTGGATGATTAGCTCAAATGTATAGTCAATTAATGGAATAAAATTCAAGTATAGGACAAATGTTAAAAAGCAAAGGAATCTACTATAGTAGTAATTTGCCTTTTTTTTTGGCTGACAAAACTTCATTTTCAGCAATTTGCTTTAGCCAGTGTTAGATATTGCCATTTCTTAGGAAATTGGGTCAGGGTTTCATACTTTCATATTAAAAAATCTTCATCCCAGACAAGGACATCAACGTGATCGTAGTGGAATCTTGGATGGACCGGAGTTGAAGTTTTTAACAAAGAGTAATTGTTTTAATTATGTAGACTTTAATAGCATTTTATTATTACTTTACTAGGTAGATGGATCATAATAACTACTAATATGAATCCCAATCTAATTTTGAGCACTCTCTGTACTCTGGGTTTGCTTCATGGTAGGGCCTGTTGTTGTTATTTGCTGAATTGTTAGAAATATGGTTTTGAGTTTAAACACTGTCTCCACTATCCACTCCATCTTCAATTTATAAAGTAATAAAATTTTGTACGTTAGGTTAGACTTATTAAGAGAGTTTGAGTCTACATATAAGAGAGTGTTTGTAACATAGTTAAATGATTTAATTCATAAATTTTTGCACTTTTATTGGTGTGACAATCAAAACCCTTAGTCTCACTCCTAGTTAAATTCAGCCTTAATAATGAGAAATTTAATACCAATACACACAAGTATGGTACCTTTTTTTTTTTTTTTTTTTTTTTTTTTTTTTTTTTTTTTTTTTTTGGAAGAGGAAGGCAATTTTGGTGTTTTCTGTTTAAGGGGCAGGGAAGGGAGGGGTAATTGTTTTCAGATGAGTTTTTCTTTTTGGTAAAATTCTCCTCTAATCTGAGAAATAAAACTATAAGCTATACAAGTTGGATAAATCAATGCATTTTTTTGGTATACATTAGATGTCTCATTCAGAACTTAATAAAGTGGGATAGGATTTTGATTGTCATGCTAATGAAAGTGTAGGGTTAATTAAATTGACTTAAGTATTGCAGTGTAGCATAGGGTTTTGATGTTATTTGGATTGAGGACTCTCTTCCCCATGCTTTGGAATCTTTGTACTTTAGTTTAACTTATATTTAGTTAGAAATGAAGTTTTAGACTGTTTTCCATATATATATATATGTAGGGGGGCGGTTTTGGGGCTCAGGCCCAACAGGTGGGTGATTCTGGCCCAAAAGTCCCTCAACAATGAATTTGTAGAGAGTAGGTTACAGAACTAGGTCCTTGACAGAGGAAACGTAGTTATGACCAAGCCATGCAACCAGTTGGACGTAAGGATTATTCCTTCAAACTTTTTGGAGTAACGATCCTTGGGGCGGTTTCTTCTACTTCAGTCTCCTTCCTCTTTCTTTATCTTTTTCTCCCTTCTGCTCCCGATCCCCTTTCCATGGGGATCTTCTTCTCTTATATAGCATCCTTCCTAAGATCATGACCCTACACTTGTCAACCATCTGACCTTCCACTTGAGTGCCTGTCCCATAGGTCATCCTTTCTCTTTTCTGTGAGTTGCACTGGCCAAGATGATTCTGCCTTCCTGTCCCTTCCACATTAATGCGGCTGGAAAAGTAGTTCCTTGGCATTTAATGCGGCAGTTGTGGTTGCCCCCCTTCCTGAACGCCACGCACCATTCCTTCGTATTGGGTGACCTTTCGCCAGGTAGGGGGTGCGAATTTGACACTCACTTGGCGAGTCCGAGGAGGTACTCCTCCTTGGACGCCCCTAAGCAGGCCCGGCCCATCATGGTTAGGATGGGATATCCTGCGCCCATGCCTTTTCTTCTTATCGTGGTTAGGCTTGGTACATGAACTACGGCCCAACATCAGCTGACAGATTTTACCCCCCACAATAGCCCCTCAAAATGCCTGCCTTTTTCTGGGTCCGAGGAGAAAAGGCGGGATTTTGATACCCACTAGACGGCTCGTGGTGAACCACTGCTTCACACGTGTAGGGGGTGAAGGTACGCCTTTATGTGCCTCATTAATGCTGTGGGCAGTTAATGACTCTGGGGATAGTAACCGCAACTTTCGAGGTTTTACACTCGCCCAATCCAACGGTTGGAGGCAGGATCTACGGTGGACAGCGCTTCACGTGCCTTAGACGCGAGTGCGTCTGTTCAACTTCTACCGAGTATAACAGGCTTTGAGGGTGTTCGTCCCTCACTTTTGACGAGCCTTTCAGTATTCAGAACTTCTCAGAGCTTATTCCTTCAGTCCGTTCTTACTTCCGCTGCCATTCTCTTGAAGACTCATTCGTGCCTCTTACCCGTAAGTGCGTGCTTCTTCTCCATCATTCTTCATTAATCATACTGCCTTCAAGTTGTTTTTTTAGGATTAGAGGGGATGGGTAGGCTTGAGAAAATGATAGATTCTCCGGCCGGTATGGCGGGCTTCAGGGCGAAGTATCGTATCCCACCGGAGGTAGGTTTAGAATACTGTCATCTGGAGGACATTTTGCTCAAACGGAGAACATGAGAGGTCGCAATTCCAATGATAGCCTTCGTGGAAGGAGGAATGACTATTCCGATGGGGAGAATAACTAGGGATTACCTACGTGGTCATAGGTTGGCCCCCCATCAATGCACTGCTAATCTGTTCCGGATCCTGGGGTGTGTCGAAACCCTGAACGATCAGATGAACCTCGGCCTCTCATGGCACGATGTGGTTCATCTTTATGAATGCCATAAGCTCGGCGACACATACTATCTAAAGTCTAGGAATGACGAAGTGAGGTTGATATCCCGCCTTTCGAAGTCCAGCAAAGGCTTGAAGGACGACCATTTGATCGTCTCCGGGCCATGGTATGACGGACCTCACTGTCCGACTAGGGCGGGAGAGCCAGGTGGGGTGTCGTAGGACTAGATGCCGTGGGGAGGACTTTGGTTTCAAGCTCCTCCCCCTCTTTTTCTTTTTCTCTCTTTTTTTTTTAATTTTAAACTTGTTGGTTTGGTTGCATGTCTCCTCGGACTAACATAAATCTTTTAACGGCCTTTGCAGACAAGGGACGAACAACTCCTCGGCTGAGCCTAGTCAATATCCCAGCCCTAAATTACCTCCTGAGGTCCGAGATTTTTGTTAGCGAGGACGGACAACTTCGGTCGGCTCCTTTGATTTTGGATTACACTCCGCTCACTCGAGCCCAGGTAGAAGCCGGACAAGCTATTAGAGCCGGTAGTCCGAGATTAGCACGGATTGACGTGTCCATACCAGGGTTCCTCGCTGATACAGACTTGCCTCCTGTTCAGTTACCTCCCCAACGTGTCTTTCCCCCAGTAGTTATCCCAGAGGAGGAGGCCGGCTCTTCACATTCATCCTTAGAGGATCAGATAGACCAGTTCCAGTTTACTGAGGAAGGGGAGGCTTCGGTCAGAGTAGTAGAGATCTCCGATTCTGACGCTGATTTAGACCGTGCCTCAGCGGCTCCTGGTACTGGTTTGGTCATCGCACAGCCTGATATCAGCGAGGACACAGAAGAGGAAGAAGGAATGGACCTCCAGCCGAGGACTGGCCTTAGGGGTCTCCTATCCAACAGGTCCAAAGGGCAGACATCCAAGGAAATCTCGAAAGGACAGATTGTCTCCAAAGCCCCTGCTCCTCCTCTCCCTCCCTCGTCGGGTGCGGCGCTGAAGCCTATGCCTAACCTAAGGCGAAAAAGGCCTGTAGAAGAGGCGGAGGAGGGAGAGGTTGCCCGTGAGAAAGCCGGGCCTAAAAAGAAGGGCAAGGAAATGAAAGAGCCCCGAGAAAAAAGAACCAGGTCCACTGAGAGCCGAGATGAGGCGGCCACTCCAAGGGGACCACGAACATGGTCTCCTCGGATCGAGCTAGCTGGCGCTCCAATCCTCTGGGATGCGACCCTATGGGAGTCTCAGCGTGAGCAGGCTTCGTTCATGGCTGAGGCGTTGCAGCAGCCTCTTCTCTTGCCCCGTGATATGGAAGTCCTCAGGAAGATTCGTCAGCCAGAGCTTTTCATGTCACTGAAGAGGGACATGGCTGTGGTAAGTGGAATCTTCCATCTTGTCTTTGTGTTGAGAACCTTCCTATTGCCTTATCTTGGTATCGTCTTCATTTCCGTCTGAGTGCAGGTCACCCAACAAATTTATGTTGCTGAGGAGTGGGCCAAGAAAGCTCGTGAGGATGCGCATAGGGAGGCTCAGTCCCGTGCTGCAGCTGAGAGGGCCACTGGCGATCTCAAACGAGATCTTGATCGTCAGGATCATGAGCTAAAAGAGGTGAAGAAGGCTAATGCGAGTGCAGAGGCTGGCCTGAAGAATGCTGAAAAGCAAACCGAAGAGCTGTGCAAGCAGCTCCGACACTCCGAGGAAAGACTGTCAGCGGAGCAACAGGCGGTTTCGGAGCTTAAAGCTGAGCTTGCAAGGACCAAGGAGGAAGCCCGCTTGTCCAGAGAGGTTGCCGAGAAAGCTGTGGCGGCTTCATATGAACGTGGGGTTCACGATACTGAGGAAAGACTGGCCGAGGAAGTTGCCACCGTCTGCAGGGAATACGTCACCTCGACCTGGGGATTGGCCATGGATCAGGCAGCCGTTCCCGCAGATTCTGATCTCAGGAAAGCTGAGAACATCTTTTTCCCTGCGGAGATACGTGAGATTCCTGGTGAGGTTGCGCCCACTGAGCTTCTTCCAGCAGATTCCTCCATCCCTGAGACTGGGGGCACGGAGCAAGCTACGCAGGGCCAGTCACCCGAGGACAGTCTTCGCATCAGCGAGATCCTTGCCCAGGCCCAGGAGATCGCCCCGGAGAACCCAGCAACGGATGATCAGCCTGCCCCGACTCAGGGCCCTTAGGGACGTGGAATAGGAACTCGTCTGTTTTACTTTTTGTACTCCATTTTGTTTGATCCTCGCTAATATTCCTGAACTGAGTTACTTTGAACATTATATGACGACAGTTTTTTCATTACATATATCGCTGTTTTATTCTTATTTGTTTTCATCATGAACGGATATTGAATTTGCCTTTTTATTACTGAAAGTCAAGCAATAATGAATGAATGCGTTAGAATGGCGACGCTTTGTAGTTGGGCAAAAACGATTACAATGCTGACTTCTCCCAAGCCCGTGGCTAAGAATCCACGCAGGGCTTGGGCTCCCTTGAACGCTTTTGAGAATCATAAACGGTTAACACTTACTGAGAATGTTGCGTGGTTAATTTCCCCTAAGTCTGTGGTCCGAGGGGCCATGTAGGACTTGGGCTCTGTTTAACACTTACTGAGATTGTTGCGTGGTTAATTTCCCCCAAGTCTGTGGTCCGAGGAGCCATGCAGGACTTGGGTTCTGTTTAACACTTACTGAGATTGTTGCGCGGTTAATTTCCCCCAAGTCTGTGGTCCGAGGAGCCATGCAGGACTTGGGTTCTGTTTAACACTTATTGAGATTGTTGCGCGGTTAATTTCCCCCAAGTCTGTGGTCCGAGGAGCCATGCAGGACTTGGGTTCTGTTTAACACTTATTGAGATTGTTGCGCGGTTAATTTCCCCCAAGTCTGTGGTCCGAGGAGCCATGCAGGACTTGGGTTCTGTTTAACACTTATTGAGATTGTTGCGTGGTTAATTTCCCCCAAGTCTGTGGTCCGAGGAGCCATGCAGGACTTGGGTTCTGTTTAACACTTACTGAGATTGTTGCGCGGTTAATTTCCCCCAAGTCTGTGGTCCGAGGAGCCATGCAGGACTTGGGTTCTGTTTAACACTTACTGAGATTGTTGCGCGGTTAATTTCCCCCAAGTCTGTGGTCCGAGGAGCCATGCAGGACTTGGGTTCTGTTTAACACTTATTGAGATTGTTGCGTGGTTAATTTCCCCCAAGTCTGTGGTCCGAGGAGCCATGCAGGACTTGGGTTCTGTTTAACACTTACTGAGATTGTTGCGCGGTTAATTTCCCCCAAGTCTGTGGTCCGAGGAGCCATGCAGGACTTGGGTTCTGTTTAACACTTACTGAGATTGTACAGTAAAACGACGTTAGGTAAAGTATTTTCCATTAATAAAAGTACCTTTTCAGGTTATTTACATTCCATGGACGTGGCACTACATGTTCGTCCATGTCTTCCAAATAGTACGCTCCAATGCCTGCCACAGAGGTGACACGGTATGGACCCTCCCAGTTTGGTCCGAGCTTTCCCCATGCAGGGTTCCTCGCGTTGCCCAGGACTTTCCTCAGCACCAGGTCCCCAGGCGTCAAGGGTCTCGACTTCACCTTTGCGTCATAGCCCTGCTTGAGCTTTTGTTGATACTGAGCTAGATGCACCATCGCACAGTCCCTTCTCTCGTCAAGGAGGTCCAGGCTTTTTTCTAGAAGTCCATTGTTAACAATGGGGTCGAATGTAGCAGTCCTCTGGGAGGGAAAGTTTATCTCTAATGGGATGATGGCCTCGGCCCCGTAGGTTAACGAAAAGGGGGTTTCTCCCGTGGATCGGCGAGGTGTGGTGCGATACGTCCACAAGACGTGGGCGAGCTCTTCAACCTACCTCCCTTTCGCGTCGTCCAACCTCCTCTTCAGCCCACTCACTATGGTTTTGTTGATTGCCTCTGCTTGCCCATTACTCTGCGGATAGGCTGGGGTAGAGTACCTGTTGATAATCCCCAGTTCACTGCAATATTTCCTAAAGGCCTTGCTATCAAATTGCAGGCCATTGTCCGAGATTAGGGTGTGTGGGGTACCGAACCGGGTGACAATGTTTTTCCATATAAACTTCTTGACATCAACGTCCCTAATGTTTGCCAGCGCTTCAGCCTCGACCCATTTCGTGAAGTAATCGGTGCCGACGAGAAGAAACTTCTTGTTCCCGGCAGCTTTGGGGAACGGGCCTAGTATGTCTAGGCCCCATTGTGCGAATGGCCAGGGGCTGGACAACGGGTTAAGTACCCCACCCGGCTGATGTATATTCGGAGCGAACCTCTGGCATTGGTCACACTTCTTCACATATTCCAGAGCCTCTTTATGCATGCTCGGCCACCAGTAACCCAACGTCATAGCCCTGTGGGAGAGGGACCGAGCCCCCGTATGGCTTCCACAAATCCCCTCGTGCAGCTCCTCCAGAATGAGTTCAGTAGCCCCTGGGTGCACACACAGCAAGTATGGTCCGGAGAACGAACGTCTGTAAAGCTTGGAGTCCTCAGACAACCAGAATCGAGGAGCCCTCCTCCTGATTTTGTCGACCTCGACTTTGTCGTCCGGCAAGGAATCGTACTTCAAGAATCGGACAAGAGGGTCCATCCAGCTTGGTCCCTCAATGACGCTATGTACCCGAATACCATTAGCATCCTCTTCCGTGGGGCGGCAGAGGTCCTCGACCAAAATAACCCGCGGAAGGGGCTGAGCCGAGGATGTGGCCAGTGTTGCCAGAGAATCGGCGTGGGTATTCCCGCTTCTGGGTATATGTGTTAAATGGAAGTCTTCGAAGTGCGCTTGTAGGCGTTTAGCTCGGGCAAGGTACCGCTGCATTCTTTCATCTTTCGCCTCCAATTCCCCGCTTACTTGCCCCACTATGAGTCTCGAGTCCGAGAACATGCTCGCGCATTTTCCACCCAACCTCCGGATCATGGACATCCCCTCCAGCAGTGCCTCGTACTCGGCTTCGTTATTCGTTGCTGTGAATCCCAGTCTCAAAGACTTTTCCAAGATTATACCTTCGGGAGAGATTAGAACGAGCCCCACTCCGGAGCCCTTCTGGTTCGCTGCACCATCGATGTATGCTCTCCACTTATCGTGTTCTTGCAGAGAAATCGTGCTGACCAATCTCCTATCGTCATTCGGCGATCCCGACACTTCCACCCCTTCCAAGGTAGGCTCCGCAAATTCAGCTACCAGATCGGCGAGAACTTGACCTTTTATGGCAGTGCGTGGCATGTACCCAATGTCGAAGGCGCTTAAGATGGTTCCCCATTTGGCTACTCTCCCCGTGTAGTCAGCGCTATGGAGGACTGATTTCAATGGAAGCTGGGTCAGTACAACCACTGTATGTGCCTGAAAATAGTGGGGAAGCTTCTTTGTAGCTTGCACGACAGCCAATATTGCCTTTTCGAGGGGGAGGTACCTGGTTTCTGCCTCATGTAGCGAATTGCTTACGTAATATACGGGCCGCTGCGTGCCATTGTCCTCTCGGATTAGTACTAGGCTCACCGCATGATGGGCGACTGCAATGTACGCATACAGCACCTCATCGGCCTCGGGACTGGACATGATCGGAGGTCGGGCGAGGTATTCCTTGAGCTGTTGGAATGCAAAATCACACTCTTCAGACCACTCGAAACCCTTCCATTTGTGCAATAGGAGGAAAAAGGGTCTGCATCTGTCCGCTGAGCGGGAGATGAAACGGTTTAAGGCTGCTATCATGCCGGTAAGCTTCTGGACATCTTTGGGATTCCGAGGAGGTTGCATACTATGAATGGCCCTTATTTGATCAGGGTTGACCTCGATCCCCCGGTGGGTTACCATGTAGCCAAGGAACTTCCCCGATCCCACTCCAAACGAGCACTTGGATGCGTTCAATCGCAGCTTGTACCTTCTCAGAATGTGAAACACCTCGTCAAGGTCCCTGATGTGGTCGGTCACCAATTTACTCTTCACTACCATATCGTCTATATACACCTCGGCAGTTTTTCCCATCTGTTGCTCAAACATCCTAGTCATCATCCTTTGATAGGTCGACCCGGCATTCTTCAGGCCAAAAGGCATCACCTTGTAATGAAAGTTGCCAATTGGGGTGACAAAGGCAGTTTTTTCCTGGTCTTCCGTGGCTAGGATATCTGATGGTACCCCTGGAAAGCGTCCAAGAAACTCATTCGGGGATGCCCGACAGTTGCGTCGACCAGTCAGTCTATCCGCGGCATTGGGAAAGGATCTTTCGGGCAGGCCTTGTTTAAGTCTGTGAAGTCCACACAGACTCGCCATTTCCCACTCTTCTTCTTCACCACGACTGTGTTCGCCAACCATTCGGGGTAGAACACTTCCTTGATAGCCCCAGCTCTTTTCAATTTTGCCACTTCTTCCCTCACGGCGTCTGCATGCTCCCTTGACGGGCGCCGTGGAGGCTGTTTCTTTGGTGTAATAGCCGGATTAACGTTAAGGTGATGACGTATGAGGTCTGAGTCAACCCCAGGGGCTTCATAAGGATCCCAAGCGAATACGTCCTCATTTCGGCGCAAAAAATTAATTAGCGCCGACTTCTCCTGTGCTGGTAGCTCCGAGCCAGTCTGGAAAAATCTCTCGGGGTCTGACCCAACGAGCACTTTCTCCAGCTCTTCACAGCTCACCTCCATGGCCGGTCCTTCACTACTCGTAGCTAGGACCGGGGTCTTTGATTGCTATAAGGTATTCCCAGCTGAAGTGGAGGGCCCGTTGCTTAATTGTCGAGCAATTGCCGATACCATGCATTGCCTGGCCATTCCTTGATCCCCCACTATCTCTTTGATTCGGCCCTCTGACGGATATTTCACCTTCTGGTGCAGGGTAGACGACACAGCCCCTAGGGTATGAAGCCATGGCCGTGCCACAATAGCCGTGTAGGGTGAGTATGCGTCCACCACGATGAAATCTACTTCCACTACTTCTATGTCTGTTTGCACTGGCAACCTAATCATGCCTTTCGGGATAACGATTTTTCCCTCAAAGCTAAGTAGGGGGGAATCGTATGGCGACAGGTCCTCCTGCTTCAAATTCAGCCCCTTATACAAGTCTGGGTACATCACCTCCACGGCGCTACCCTGATCAACTAACACCCTCTTCACGTCATAACCTCCTATTCTGAGCGTCACTACTAGGGCATCCTCGTGGGGTTGAACAGTTCCCTCCTTGTCCTCCTCCGTGAACCCAATTAATGGCAGGGCCCTCCCTCTAGCACTCCTGGATTCCCTTTCACCTGGCTCTGTCGGGGACTTACCCACTGACATCACTCTGAACGGGCCGGAACCGGTTCTCCCAGGTGCGGCAAGAATGACATTTATCGTGCCTATTGGTAGCCTCATGGCGCTTTGCCTGGTATCGACATTTGATTGCTCAGGGCGTTGCAACAGGTGCCTTAGCTTTCCTTCTCGGACAAGTCGATCCAAATAGTTTTTCAGGTTCCTGCATTCGTCAGTGACATGACCAGGCTCTTGGTGATACGCACAATATAGACTCTGATTGCGTTTTGAGGGGTCGCCCGCCATCCTATTCGGCCATTGAAAAAAGGGTTCGTGCTTTATCTTCTCCATGATCTCGTGCAATGGCTCTCGGAACACAGCGTGGACTACCTGGGCCCCTGTAGATCCCGATTGTTCCGTATAATCTCTTCTCGGCTTATTACTGCCACTGAAGCGGTCCGACCTGAAGTCCCTTCTCTCCTGAGGGACAAACTTCGCCTTTCCCTTCCCAGTTTGCTGGTCCTCTTCGACCCTTTTATACTTGTCTATCCTGTCCATGAGTTGCCGCATGCTGGTGGCTGGTTTCCCAGTAAGGGACTTTCTTAAGCCATGCTCTGTCGGCAAGCCCCTTTTAAAGGCACTGATGGCGACGTCATCGTGACTTCCTTCTACCTCGTTGTGCATCTCCCAATATCTGTCCGAGTAGGCCTTCAGCGTTTCTCCTTCTCGCATGGACAGGGATAAAAAGGAATCGAGAGGTCGAGGGACTCTAGTGCTGGTGATGAAGCGGGAGCCAAAAGCCTGCGTCAACTGTTTAAAGGAATCTATGGAGTTTGGTGGGAGGGCATCAAACCATCTCATGGCCAGGGGCCCTAGACTGGATGGAAACACCTTACACATTAACGCCTCGTCCCTGGAGTGGACGGCCATCCTTTGGTTGAACTGGCTCACGTGTTCCACGGGGTCAGTTCGACCATTGTACAAGGTAAACGTTGGCTGATTAAACCGCCGAGGGAGTACCGCCCGCTCTATCCTTCGGGTAAACGGCGACTGGGAGATTCGATCCAAGGCCTTGCTCATGGCGTCATTGACCAAGCCTTGGTAAGGTGGGCTTTAACGACCGCGTTTGTGAGGCCGCTCTTCCTCATAAGAGAACGTCTCGCTCGGAGGAGTTCTCGTCCTACGTCTGTATTCATCATCCTCACCGCTGCTAGTATCTGAAATGGGCGAAGGATGTTTTTGTTGGGCTTGACGCAGCTTTCTTTTTAAATCCTTAATTTCTTGCTGTAGGGCCCTCCGCTCGTTGTGCTGGTGGGACGCGTGATCTTTCCCTTTCGAGCGACTTCTACTCGTGTGAGAGGTGTTCACACTGCCCTCTCGTTGATTATCTTGGTCCTTTGCCCGTTCAAGGTTTACAAAGTTGTCCTGTCGTTGAGATTCTGCACGTCCGGCTTGGCGCGGACCTGATCCTTCCATCCCTTACTGTTTCACTTGTCGAGACACGAGTTCTCCCCACAGACGGCGCCAATTGTAGGGGGGCGGTTTTGGGGCTCAGGCCCAACAGGTGGGTGATTCTGGCCCAAAAGTCCCTCAACAATGAATTTGTAGAGAGTAGGTTACAGAACTAGGTCCTTGACAGAGGAAACATAGTTATGACCAAGTCATGCAACCAGTTGGACGTAAGGATTATTCCTTCAAACTTTTTGGAGTAACGATCCTTGGGGCGGTTTCTTCTACTTCAATCTCCTTCCTCTTTCTTTATCTTTTTCTCCCTTCTGCTCCCGATCCCCTTTCCATGGGGATCTTCTTCTCTTATATAGCATCCTTCCTAAGATCATGACCCTACACTTGTCAACCATCTGACCTTCCACTTGAGTGCCTGTCTCATAGGTCATCCTTTCTCTTTTATGTGAGTTGCACTGGCCAAGATGATTCTGCCTTCCTGTCCCTTCCACATTAATGCGGCTGGAAAAGTAGTTCCTTGGCATTTAATGCGGCAGTTGTGGTTGCCCCCTTTCCTGAACGCCACGCACCATTCCTTCGTATTGGGTGACCTTTCGCCAGGTAGGGGGTGCGAATTTGACACTCACTTGGCGAGTCCGAGGAGGTACTTCTCCTCGGACGCCCCTAAGCAGGCCCGGCCCATCATGGTTAGGATGGGATATCCTGCGCCCATGCCTTTTCTTCTTATCGTGGTTGGGCTTGGTACATGAACTACGGCCCAACATCAGCTGACAGATTTTACCCCTCACAATATATATATATATATATATATATATATATATATATATATATATATATAACTATAGTGGGTTTTTTTCCCCCAAAATTTTATTTAAATCCTTTAATTTTATATTATCTTTCGTTATTATTACTTATATATAAAAAAAAAAGATATATTATCTTTCCTTGTGGGTAGATCCATGGGATTACAGAACCGTTTTCTCAAAATATTTTATTATTTGTAAGCATCACAGATGAACTATATAAATATAATTCATAAAAAAATAGTGGAACTATAAATACTAGTCAAACTATGGTCGGAGATGGACTCATATTCCATGACTACTCTTCTCTTGTCTTTTGTTGCATTTCTCTATCTTGTTATTACAAGTTGTCACAGCTCTCATGACTGAAAAGCAAGCAAGCCAACCCATGATAGCATTATAAAGTAAAGGTAGGCTGAAAAGCCAACCCAACGTGATAACTCTAAACACCAATTGGGTTGGGTCGTTGAGTTTAAATTATTTTGTAAAGCCTGATAAAAATAATTTAGATTTTTATTCAACTCTTTTAAACCCATTTCTCAACATATAATTACAACTTACGCCTACCTGATAAATTATTACAATTTAGACCATAATCGGGTTGGTTTGTAAATTTTTTAGAGGATTTAGATTTGAAAAAGTACTTTTTTTTTTTTTTTTTTTTTTTTTTTTTTTTTTTGCTGAAAAAAAAAAAAGGGTCTTTAGTGTGGGCTCATCGACCTCGTGCCATGTAACGGTAATGGATAATATTACGTGTAGTACTGTAGGGCTTTCCTGGATCTATCCCTCGTACTGTTCCTCTTTGGATGTTAAGAGAAGGACTCCTACCATCAAGCCACAATCCTGTGTGGTCTTAAAGATAATTTTTAGTATTTAGAATTCCTAGTCTCAAGTTATATTATTTAAAATAATTAACGGTTCCTAATCCATAGTCTTGTTTCAAATCAACTTTCCAATCAATTAAATATTATAATAAAATAGCACTAAAATGACCTAGTACTTTTTTTGGGTCATGGAATATGATTTTCACCTTGAACATACTCGGACTAGAGTGTGCTTCTATTTAGATTGTGCTTAACAAGATTATATACTTTACACAAAAGGCAAAAGGAAATTATTATTCAAATATGAGATATAGCAGGTAGAGGGATTAAATATTTAAAAAGAAGCTATATGGTATATAGTTTATACTTAATTCTCGGTGGGCATTGTACAAATCTTTTGGCCATATTGATATGGGTGATACCCAATTTTGCTATTAAAAAATATTTGTAATATATATATATATATATATATATATATATACAGCCAGCATTGTACATGCATGGAGTCCTCACCAAGATATTATGATTTTTTTTTTTAAATAATTTTTTTATGGGAACAATGGAACACTGTCAATTTTATATTTTTATTAATCAACTAATGAGATATATCCACAGAAAAAGCAAGAAGAATAAAGCTTGGAGCCTCTTCTACCCAGGTGAGATAGTTGTCTACATCCTTATCATATTGAGCCAAAAGAATGTGTGTCAGAGAGAAGGATATAATCTTGTGTGGGAGAAAAGAGAAAAAAAAAAATGCTGAACTTTGTTGTTATTGGGAGTCGAAGTCTGACACTATCACATTAAATGTGGTGGATTCATTAAACAAGTGCATGTTTCATCTATATATAAATCTAAAAGCTGATACATAAAATTTAATATTATTATACTCCTGTTGAGTCACTTTATTAGTCACGTCATACTTAAAAAAAAAAAAATCTTTATGATTTTTCTTAATTATTTTATATAAAATAATTAAATATAGTTCATGGATAAACTTATTAATGCACTCCATTACTATTCGACAAGTTACTATTTATTTGTTTTAAATGCAAATATTTGATTATTTAGCTACCCAAAAGTGATTTCAACTTTTCATTTTCTTCTTTTTAATTTCAAATAATTGTTAAAATTGAATAATTCATTATCTTTTTAATGGATATATGTACATGTTTGACTATTCGTTATAAACGTTACTATTCATTAGATGCAAATGTTAAACTGTATTCAGCTATCCAAATTGATTTCAACTTTTCATTTTCTTCCTTCTAATTTCAAGTAATTGTTAAAATTGAATATTTAAACTTTTCATCTTCCTATTCTTAAAAAAAAAAAAACTCTTCTTCTCTTCCTCCAACCTTTCCTCTCACTTTTTGCCTCTTTATCTCCCTACCACTCTTTACTTTACCATTGAATTAACTTCCATTATCATTTCCTCTTTCTTATATTTTTGACTATATCTTCTTCTTCCCATTTTATTTTGTATAAATTTGATATCACTTATTCCATTCAATCAATATTTTTTCCACACAAAAACTGTGAGTACTCTCTCTCTCTCTCTCTCTCTATTGCTTGATTTTTGTTCTTTCTTATTACTCTAATTTAGATTGATGGTTTTTTTATTTAATTTTTTTGTGTTGTATTTTTAAAATTTCCCATCACAAATCACTATTATAGCTTTGATTGAATTTTGGTTTGAGTTAATATGTAGTTAAAAAAAGAAAAGAAAAAAGAAATTTGAGTTTATATCAAAACAAAATATACATGGCTACGAATGTCAATGTGCCTACCAATGGACTTCCATTGAATAGAAATGTATTCACAATGTTTTTAGCTTTATATGCTTGGTAATGTGAATTTGAGAAAGATAAAAGGGTAGGCAAAGGATGTACGGTTTTTCATAATCCCCTATCTCTTGAAGAAAGTGGAGGGCCTATTAGTTTCCTTTCTTCTGGAATTTTGTATCGAAAGCCTTTTGCTATAAGTTCCTTAATTTTTTAAAATTTTTTTTATTTTATATTTTATAAAGAAATGAGACTGAATTTTTCCTCTGCTTGACTAAATAGCTAGAGACAAATATACAAATACTTTTGGAGAAGGCTGAAATGACTCTTAAAAAGTACAAGATGCATATGGTTGTGGCAAATGAGCTTTTAACTCGCAAACTCGAGGTTGTAGTTGTTAAAAGCAATGAAAAGATATCAGTTCGCTGTTACAAGACTTAGGTTGGTGATGTTGTGGAGAATCCCCTGATTAGACTTATTGTGGAGAAACATTCAGTTTATGTTGAGAAGCTGGATCCATGATATCTAAGCCTAAAATATCATCAAATGTTTGATATAGTAGACATTTACCAAAAATTGCTCTATGGTAGTAGGTCTTTATGATAATCATTTGGATTATTTGGTAGGCTGACTTGCCTTTGGGAAAAAAAATAAAAATAAAAAGCATATTTTGATTTCAATCAAAGTGCTTATAAAATAACCTCTAAGGGGGAGATTATAATAAACATTGTAATCGCTTTATAGTCTATACTACGACAAAAAGTGAATAAAGTTGCTTTATTTGTAGAGTATCAAAAAAGTCAAAAAAATTCAGTGTAGTAATTTTGTATTGTTGCATCTCATGTGTTTGGTAAAATTTCTTTTAGAAATCTTATGTGTTATTCTTAAATTTATTTGTTATTTTTATTTTGGTCATTTTATAACAAATAATTAGCATCTTCACCATCAAATTTTTAGTTCATTTGAACTTTCTTGGTAAGTTTTTACTTTCCTTAGTTTATCATCTTTACTGAAAATGCCAAAAAGAGAATAAGATAAAATATAATTTACTCTAGAGCATCATTGTGCTATTAATGTTTTTATGTATAGATACTTAAGGAACTTATTCTTTTTGCATTTTATTTTATTTTATATTTCCACTTTATGATATATGATTTATTGATAATGATCTATTGCATAGTTATTTTTATTTACTTTTCACTTAGTTTCAATTGTGAGTAACAAAGAGATGTGAATCTATGTTTTGGAAAAAAATATACATATAAAAGTTGAAGCGCATACATCTGTATAGTAATAAACAAAGTATACACAATTACAACTTGGTCTAGTAGTTCTTACACTATCAATTAATTTATTTTTTATTTTTTTTAATTGAATTGTGTTTTAATACATATCTCACTATTTGTAATATCTGATTACAAAATATATTTTGTTACACTACAAAAAACTTCTAATTTAAAACATAATTTCAACTAACACATATTGAATTTTTAAAAATATACAATCTAATATATTAATTCAATAATTATCCAATAAAAAATAATCATATTAAATTTTCCCAAGCATTTTGTAGGTCTGTGATTAGTATCTATAAATTGAAAACAATCCTTCACCTATTTTAAATTTCCTTTGCAAAATAGGAATTAAGAATAATTTTTATTTTCTATTAATTTTAGGTTGCCAAACAATAAGTTTTCTAGTCAAAATCTGAAAAATAGAAAACTATATCTGAAAACTGATAATAGGAGAAAAAAACAATTAACAAACATGCCGTAACTGTCTACAGACTTGCAAATGGAAGTGTAAGGACACAATTCGTAACGACCCCAAGATAATATTGGGCTCGTACATAAAGAGGGCCCAAACAATATCATTTGTAGAGTGTGGGTTTGAAAGGCTAAGCCTTGGTCACCAGACGGTGGTTTGTCGTGGTATTCATATAGAATTAAATCGTGTTTGCTCGAGGAGTCTTTCTCCTAGAGGTGGGTTGGGAGGCTCTGGTTCTTGGCCATTTTTCCCAGCCCCTTTATTTGGCGCATCAACCTTCACATTATATAGCTCTTCTTGGTTGATCTTAGCCCTCCACTTGTTGGTCAGGCAGGTGCCTATTTCAGTACCCGTCCCATCAGCTGTCCCTTCTTGCTTTTTGTTAGTTGCGATGATCGAAGTCACCCTGTCCAGGCGTCTTTTCTCATTAACATGGTTAGGACGTTGGCGGGTGCATTAAATGCTGAGGGGACGTATCTACCCTGAACCAGTTTCGCACCGTACCCCCCACGTGGGTCCCATTTTACTCGCATCTCCTTCATGGGGCTTTTTGGGAGCAGCCTTCAACGAGATGTTGCTCTTCCCTTTGAAGTCTTGGAGTGCCGAGGACAGGGTCATCCTCGGCTGTGCCCCCTGCATTTCGGCCTTTCCCCATTTGTCCTCGGCAAATACCCTCCTCGGCACGAGCCTTGGGCCCTAATAGATCGTGGGTCGGATCATAAGTTCCCCGACCCCACAATAGCCCCTCAAAATCCTTCTATCCGGCTCCTCGGACGGATAGGAGGTTTTTGATGACATCAGACATCTGTCAATGCCTGTCAATCCTTATCACTTATCGGTTTCCGAGACTTTTCGTCTGCCCGAGACACGTCCCTAGAGACTTTGGAAGGTGAAGCGTGGCCTCATTAAATGCGGGCGGCTCTGTGTTTCCCACGTTCTACGGCATGATGGAGATCTAACGGTGGGGATTCCTTGGCCTTTATGGGCGGGAGAATTTGTGCAGTTACTCTCAATAAGAAGCATAAATGTTTTTTGGAACGGATTTGTCTCTTCAGTTTTGCACTTAAGAGTTCTAGCGCGTATACCCTGGGTTCATCTGAACTTTCGTCCAAACTCAAGTCTATCTCCAGCACAAAAAGCTTGTCCGAAGCATCTTTTCTCTTTTCTGTAAGTTCCCTGCCTCCATTAACTCGTGCTTTTTCTTTTCTGGGTTTATTTTTCTTTGGTTCCCTTTCCTCTCCCGTCGCTGGTTGAGTTTGTTTAGTAAATCGTAGAGATGGCTAAATTGAGACTGAGGAAATTAGTTGATACTGAAGAGGCGATGAAAAAGTTCATCGCCGATTACAAGATTCCTCCCAACGTAAGTCTGAGGCATTGTAAGATGGGGGAGTGGCATTATAAGAGGGAAACGGGCGAGGTAGTAATTCCCGTCCTTGCCTTTGTAGATGGGGATATGAGAATCCCTATAGGGCTGGTAACGAGGGGTTACCTTAGGCACTTCCGATTAGCCCCCACCCAGTGCACCGGCAACATGTTTAGGATTCTGGGTTGTGTGGATGCTTTAAATGAAAAGATGGGGCTAAGACTGACGCACCATGACATGAATTGGTGCTATAGTCTCCAAAATTTGAAAGGGAAATCCTACTACATGAAGACGAGAGACAAAAGGGTTCGACTAATTCAATGCCTCCCTGATTCCAACAAGAGATTAAACAAGGATTTCCTTATCGTCTCCGGTGAATGGCATGATGACAATTCGTGCCCCATAGTAGAAGGAGAACTAGGTGGGGTATAGGGAATGGAAGGGCGCCGACCCTTTGCGTCATTCTAATTTGATGTGGTTTGGTAACTAACCATGCGTATGTGTTTCTTTTTTTGCAGATCCACACGCTTTTCAATGGCATTTTCACATAGTTAACCGGGTGGACTTGGAGACTGTTCTATAAGCGGCAGTTTTCGTAAATGACGGAGATGGTCAAGTCCGAGCCGCTCACAAAATATTAGGGTACGCTCTCCTTTAGAAGTCATTTGCCGACCCTAGGCATGTGATCAGCGACAGTCGTCCTCAGCTTCCAAAAATTACCGTGGTCGAGTCAGGATTTTTAATCTCCGAAGGATCATCTGTCCCAGAGGGCATCCCACTGGTGGACCTTTCCTCATCTCATCAAGGAGCGGAAGACGAAGGCGAGTTAGATCAGTCCGAGGAGGGGTTTGGGGTATTTGACCTAGCCGACTAATCCGAGGATCCTTCTGGTGATATAAGTGACCCAGCCTTGTCCGAGGCGGAATTGTCATCAGTAGGCACATCTTCTCAAGCCGAGATGGGTTTTAAGAGAAAGCCCCCGACCAGATTATTCGACCTCTTCGAGGGTCAACCGGGGAAGGGTGCGCAGGGAACGCCGCAATCCAATGCTCTGTCCCCACCACCTCAGCCCCAGACTATCCAGACTAGGTCATCCTTCACAAAGCCACAACCACAATCCCCTCGCCCCAAACTTCCTGCTCCTTCCCAACCAGCTCCGCCTCCTTGGCCGGAGAGCACTGATTCAAAGAGAAAGATGAGTCCTAAGGGTAAGGAAACCACGGATGGGGGAAAATCCCAACCTTCTAAAGAGAGGGAGGAAGCCCCGCGTGCGAAACAATTGAAGATTGGGCACCAAAGCAAGGGTAAAGAGATCGAAGCCCAATCTTCCCAAGGCAAGGGAAAGGGGATCGAGGCCCAATCCTTGCCAAGCGCCTGGCTTCCTGCCCCAATGCTTCACGGGGGGCCACTGCTGGAAACCGCGTCCATGAGGGACCTTGGAGATGGCGAGGGTGGTTATGTGGCAGACGCACTAGGGAGAACCATGCTACTTCCCACCGACGTGGATGGGTTGAAGAAAACGAGGATGCAGGAGGTTTTCCTCAGCACGAAGAGGCACTTGGGCATGGTAAGGCTCTTGAACCCTAAAACTTTATTAACTCTTACTCCCGATTCATCATTCACGATGTATTTATCTCCCTTGACAGGCTCTCCAGGCCACCTATAGGATGGAGGAGGAAGTAAACAAGCAGAGTAAGGCGGCCGAGAATGAACGCTCCAAGCGCTTAGAGGCCACGCGGACTCTCAAAGCTTCCAAGGACGACCTCGCCAAGGCCAAGGCTGCCTTAACAAAAGCTATCCGAGATAGGGATAGCGCCTCGGCAGGTTTAGCTAGCGCCCAAAAACAGGCCGAGGACCAAACAAAACGTCTGCTAGAAGCCGAGGATCAGTTGCGAATAGCCAAGGAGCAGATCAGTGATTTAAATAAAAGACTGATCTTGGTAGAGAATGACAAAGGTGTGGCGGAGTATGCCTGGGACGAAACCATGAGGGCCAAGCAGGAGGTTGAATTTGCTAGAAAAGAGGCTGAGGCTGCCAAGGAAACGGCCGAGGATAAGGGTTACAACGCGGGGGTAACTGACACCCAAGCCTCCCTCAAAGCCCAAATTCTCGGAGTATGCAGGCTTTACTGCTCCCAAGTTTGGGAAGAGGCCTTGAAGCGAGCTGGGGTGGATGCTTCGTCCGATTTGTGGAAAGCGGAGAACATATTCTACCCTACAACCATCCGTGCAGCCACCTCCACGAGCTCCAAGGCTGTGAGCGACCAACATGAGGAAGGGGTCACTCAATCGGAAACTGTACAGGTCGGCACCTCTCCTGGCGAGCCGCTTAAAGGGGGAGAGCTTCAGGATGTGACAGAAGCACCTCAGTGTATGGATCCCGAGATACCCAAAGAGGTTGCTGAGCCTGTGGTCGGCACTCAGATGCCTAATGCCGAAGAGCCAGCCATACTTGCCCTGCCCCTACAGGCAATTCCCTTTGTTGTGGTCCCTAAGAGCACCAACACCGATCCTGCTCAGTCTTCCCTAGAAGGGACTGTCCTCCAGGGCATCGAAGCTGATCCCGTTCCGCCTTCCCAGGATGTGGCCGATGCAAAATTAAAGAAGTAGAAACCCCGGCCAGGCTTCGTATTTGTTTTTAGTTTAATGATTAACTAGTTTTTTTTTTTTTTTTTGACAAAACTTTGTAGTCTGTTGGTAATTTGAACCTGTTGACCATATATATGAAATTCTTTTCTTCCTTTTTCCTTTTGGTTACTTGTCAGTTGCCCTCGTCGATACTTACTACCGTTTATGACTTCTGAACTAATTATCGTAACATGTATGCATGGTTGCACATATGACATGTTTAGGATCCTGTTTCAGAATACTAGCATGCCTGCCCTCATAGGGTATTGAACTCGTGTCTGGACCTATTTCAGCGGGTACATAGGCATCACCTGAAATGTCATATGTGCCATTAGGACCAACTTGGTGGACTATGCAATACCTTGGTTCTGTCCAAAACTTGAATTTTAAGTAGTTGGTTTCCCCATAGGTTTGAGTCCGAGGACCATGCAATACCTTGGTTCTGTCCAAAACTTGATTTTTAAGTAGTTGGTTTCCCCATAGGTTTGAGTTCGAGGATCATGCAATACCTTGGTTCTGTCAAAAACTTGATTTTTAAGTAGTTGGTTTCCCCATAGGTTTGAGTCCGAGAACCATGCAATACCTTGGTTCTGTCAAAAACTTGATTTTTAAGTAGTTAGTTTCCCCATAGGTTTGAGTTCGAGGACCATACAATACCTTGGTTCTGTCCAAAACTTGATTTTTAAGTAGTTGGTTTCCCCATAGGTTTGAGTTCAAGGACCATGCAATACCTTGGTTCTGTCCAAAACTTGATTTTTAAGTAGTTGGGGGAATTAACCCCTCGGCTATGGCGTGGGACCTTGGCTTAGGGGGATTAGCTTCTCGGCCAAGCCCCTAGAACCATCCGTGCTGTTGACGCTACGAAGCGCAGCCCCTAGTGAAGAAACGTAGCCCCTAGTGGAACTTTACACTAGAACACTACGTCTGACTGTTGGAAATGATGTGAGGGATTGTCTCAACCTACTACCTGTGTCAAGACACAAGCCTTCCCCACAGACGACGCCAATTGTAAGGACACAATTCTTAACGACCCCAAGATAATATTGGGCTCGTACGTAAAGAGGGTCCAAACAATATCATTTGTAGAGCATGGGTTTGAAAGGCTAAGCCGTGGTCACCAGACGGTGGTTTGTCGTGGTATTCATATAGAATTAAATCGTGTTCGCTCGAGGAGTCTTTCTCCTAGAGGTGGGCTGGGAGGCTCTGGTTCTTGGCCATTTTTCCCAGTCCCTTTATTTGGCGCATCAACCTTCACATTATATAACTCTTCTTGGTTGATCTTAGCCTTCCACTTGTTGGTCAGGCAGGTGCCTACTTCAGTACCCGTCCCATCAGCTGTCCCTTCTTGCTTTTTATTAGTTGCGATGATCGAAGTCACCCTGTCCAGGCGTCTTTTCTCATTAACATGGTTAGGATGTTGGCGGGTGCATTTAATGCTGAGGGGACGTATCTACCCTGAACCAGTTTCGCACCGTACCCCCCACGTGGGTCCCATTCTACTCGCATCTCCTTCATGGGGCTTTTTGGGGGCAGCCTTCAACGAGATGTTGCTCTTCCCTTTGAAGTCTTGGAGTGCCGAGGACAGGGTCATCCTCGGCTGTGCCCCTTGCATTTCGGCCTTTCCCCATTCGTCCTCGGCAAATACCCTCCTCGGCACGGGCCTTGGGCCCTAATAGATCGTGGGCCAGATCATAAGTTCCCCGGCCCCACAGGAAGTAACATAAGTTATGAATAACTTACCGGAAACAGGCTATAGCAGTAAGTAGTAATCTCCTACAGTCAGCAAACTGTTCCAAGAGACAAGGCACCCCAGTCCAAGAATCCAGCAAACCACCATTGCTTTAAATTTTCCATGCTTTTAACAGAAATTTTGAAAAATATTATTACATAGTTTGAAATTTATAATATTCTAAAGAAATTCAACTCTCTTTTGAATCAATCAATGTAACAAAGATTAAGCACAAACCTCAAGTCTTATTGGAGCCTCATTGTTATCATTAGCCATGAATACTCCCCTATAAAAATCAGAAAACGATAAAAGACAGACCGCGGAGTATATATATCTTTATGTATATATATTTTATATAGTTATAGAAAGTTAGAAACACTTTATGTTTATTTGAATTTTTCAAAAATAAATAACAATTGTGAAAATATTTTAAAATAAATATTGAGTCAAAGCATTTTATACAATAAAATATATATTTTTCCAAGGATTTTTTTTCCCCTCCCAACACATTAATTATAGGCAGGAATGTCTCCAACATGCAGATAGTCATTGACACCGGGAGTCAAACATTGAAACCATGCATAGTCCCTGAACTTTTGCACTAATCAAACTTGGAAAAATGAAAATTTATCATTATTTTTCCGATAAATCAAGCAAGATTTTAGGAAATTAGCAACAGCATCAAAGATGAAACACAGTTACAACCACAAACAAGTTACAGACAGGGCTACCAGCCTACCATCAACAATTACACCAAAGCAACGTGTCCACGTGGAGAGAACAAATACACAACAATCAGGGGCGTAGTCAGGAATTTTTACATGGGGGGCCGATTCGGACCATGAAGGTTGAAATTGACGACGATGAGTATCATCGTTGTATGGATAGTCTATATTTTTAGGTTGATATGGACTTTCTTTGAGATAACCTCGTCGGATTTCATCTTGTTTGTTGATAGGGAATTCACATATTTGTTTACGTGATCCTGGATCACGATCTTCTCTTCAGATTGAATTCTTCAACATTTGGAGGGGTCAGGGTGTTCATCAGGCATCGAAGTATCAACATTTGTTTCTACAGCCATAGGTGTCCTAATTTCTGAATTGCTAACATCTTTTTTCTTAAAGAATGCATCAATTGTTTTTCGTTTGCTTATAATTCTTTTAGCTTTAAGAATATGAATCAAAAATTAACCTGAAAAGAAGTTTAAAAAATAAAATTTTAATTAGAAATTTTTACTTAGTTATATGAATGTTATTCATACTCAAGAAAAAACAAAATTTCCACTATAATTTAAACATACAACCCATTTTTAATACGACTTTAATTAATAATAACCCCTCAAACAAAAACAAAAATTAAACACATAAGTATTGGTACACAACATAAACCAAACAATTTAACAACACCCACGGCCACATCTACAGCCACATGATATCTAACTAATCAAAAATAGGTAATAAATCAAAACAATTTTACCTTAGAAACTTTGTCTTCACAAAGTGCAAAGATGAGTCACCCATGTGGCAATGCCTATTGTCTCTGCCTGAATGCCTATTGTCTCTGCCTGACTGCCTCCAACTTTAGATATTCCCTTCAAGACCCATCACAAACAATCTCCCCATGCCTTCAATCATGTATTTCTCTAAAAATCTATGAAAATATAAAGAGCATGTGAATATTTAGGTGTAGATAGTTGAGAAAATAAAAAAAAGACACTGAAAAGAGATGAATGTCTAATACTTAAGAAAGAGAAGAAAACTCACTAGTCACCAAGTTCCAAAACTAAAGCTGATGAAGAAAGAAAAAATTGGTTAGGATTTTTTTTTTTTGGGACTGTGAGTACAGAGGATGGGAGTTTTGGGGGCTGGTAGGTAGACAACGGTACCAATGCAAATGAAAGTGTATCAAAGAAGACAAAACAAAAGAATAAGAAGTAAAGAAAGGGATTTCGTGGGTCAGTGGGTGGATTTTTTGAGATGAAGAGAAAGTGAAGTTTTGTTTTTAATGCTTGGACTTGAGCGGGCTAGCTAGTTTTATTTGGAGTACATAAGGTGATAAGGCCTAAAACTAAAACTGGGCTTGGGAGAATAGTTGAGAATTGGGCATGGGGGGCCGACTGTCCAATATTGGGAGGCCCAATTTTTTTTTTTCTACCTGCTCTAATGGAATTTTTTTTTTTTTTTTTTTTTTTTTTTTTTTTTTTAAGGGGCCGGGGCCCCCAAGCCAGTACGTGGCTCCACCCCTGACAACAATCAACCAAAAAATAAGCAGGAAACTAACCATACAGACTGAAACAAAACAGCAGGTATGTTGTGAACCATGAGAGAGAGAGAGAGAGA
Source organism: Quercus robur (assembly GCF_932294415.1). NCBI lineage: Eukaryota > Viridiplantae > Streptophyta > Magnoliopsida > Fagales > Fagaceae > Quercus > Quercus robur. The sequence continues at coordinate 82,342,462 of NC_065538.1, read as the reverse complement.
GAGAGAGAGACCTTATCAAGTGTACTAGGAAAAGAAATGTTTTTGGAACTTAAAAGAATGAATTAGAGTGAAGGGTCTTTGCCTTTTATTAAGATAGGATTCAAGACTGGCTGTCAATGACAAAATATAGTACATAGTACATACTATTGGATTAAGTAAAACGTGAAGGGTATGGAATGTACACACCTAAAAGTGAGAAGCGTAAAATGAAGACTAGAAGAAGAAACACATGGCTTGAACGTGTCAAGAAGATGAAAGTATAACTTCATTCTTCCTGTTAGTATTTACATTAGTCTAGCAAACTAATGTAGTACATTCACATTACTTATACTTCACACATACGGTGTCTAAATAAGGCTTCCTATTGTATAGCATATATACAGAATATATAGTTTATTCTCTCAGCCTTTTTGTCTTTATATTGTTAACACTTCCATAAGTGTCAAGAGAAAGCTTGGTCAGTTACTAAGGCAGGCTTCTTTTTTTTTTTTTTTTTTAATTTTTATTTTTTTAAGACAAATTAAGGAATATGAAGATGCCCTCTACTGTTCTACCTCTTACATGCAGAAGAGAGCATGTTAGATAATAGGGCAACTACCTACCAGAAAAGCAGGTCGGTGTAAAATATATATATAGATATATATATATATATATATATATGGAAATTTGAATTTGTGCAACCAATATAAAAGGCATATATGAGTAACTTGACAGCATCACAAGAGCATTCGCATCCATTTGTGCATACAATTTTATTTATTTTATTATATAAGAACTTACCTTTTCTATTTTATATATTCAATTTTTAAAACATCCCATACTAAATTATCTATTTCATACTATATTTTATTTAAATATTAAATTTTATTAATTTTTAAAATTGTTTCTCTTTTTTTATTTATAAAAACTATCATTCACTCTTTACTGTTATTCTTAAGATACGTAAATAAAGAATAAAAAAATAAATATAAAATGAATAATATCAATGTAAATTTACACAGTTATTATAGTAAGTTTGTAAATTTAACTACACAATTCTATAATCACTGACGTGATTCATTTTTAAGCAAAAATATGCAAATTTTACATATTTTTCAATTATAAGCCTACTGGTCAATCACTTATACTTGGACTAATTTATTAGTTTTAGCTTAAAACTGATTTAGTCATAAAAAATATAGTTTAGAGTTCTAAAGTGTTATTAGGATTGCTTTAGCATCTCTCAAAGTACATTTTAATTAAAGATGCAATTTCACATAGACTCCCAATTTGAAGAGACGATTTCAAAAAGTGTATTTTCATATAAAGGTAAAAATGTATTTTACTCCCTCTTAGTTTGTGTTTATTGTCAATTGATCCCTTTTTCTTTCAAAATTAATTGTCAATTAATTTACACCGTTGACTTTGAGAACAGATTCAATTTGAGCCATCCGTTTAAAACTTTAGTTTGTCAATATTTCACCATTAACATCCTCAGCTTTATTATTTTTCATCATTAATTAAAGAGAGAAGAAAAAAAAAAAACCCAGTTCAGGCTAAGAAGAAAGGGGTGGGTTGAATTTTCTGTTCATCTTAATTTGTTCCTTCCCTTATGTTTTAAGATTTCTAGAGTATCATATTGATGAATAGGTTAGTTCTGTTCATGCCACATGATATGGGTGATATCGAAGGACGAGTTTTGATGGTCAATTTCTATCCTTTTCCATACGGATATAATTGTGTTTTGTTAATTTTGTATGGACATTTGTGTATAAGTCAAGACATATATAGTGGTATACTTCATACTTGTGTGCATTGGTTGACCCTCTCTCCATGCTTCATGTAAGAAAGATGAGGTCCATACATATATTCCTCTTATATGGCTTTTCACTTTTTTTTTTTAGTTGCCAACCAGAGTGATCCTATAGATGGTAGATATATGTGAATTGACATTCTTATTCGTTAAGAGGATCTATAGACTATAGTTTGGGATATTTATGATCTGTGTATAGTTGGATTAAGATTGGTTGTGTCATGTGTGTAAGACAAGCATATATATAAGACCCATGGGAAAAAGATGACTTTTATTACCCCAATATATATAAGGAGAATTTTTTAAAATTGGCTTCAAGGTCAATAAATAAGGCCAATTTTTTTTAAGGTTAATATGTATATGGCTTTGTTTGTTGTTGTTTTTGGGTTCAAAGTCAATAATTTCATCAAACTTCTATAACTTGCCCTCATTATAACTAGTCACAGACCCACATATTGCGCGTGATAATTTTTTAGATAAAATATTATTTTAATCCCTAGACTTTATAAAGAGTTTTTTTTTTTTTTTTTTTTTTTTAAATAAAAAAAGTTTTATCATATTTTTCATAATCTTGTCTATAACATTTTTTACCATTATCATATATTCATTGGTTGATGATTTGCATAACATAGACATTAAATAAGAGGTAGAACTATTCATTAAATTTTTTAAAGTCATGGTGTATGAAAATTATGATTTTACATATATATATATATATATATATATATATATATAACTTCCCTAGTTAGAGTTTGATTAGTTTTAAGTTTAAATTTTGTATTATTATATTTAATTGTTGATTAATATTTTTTTTTTGGAGAGGGTTTCAACTTATGACGTCCGCTCCTAATGATAGCTCATTATCATCAGACTAAAACACCAATCAGTTTTTGGTATAGGCGAGAATTGAACCTCAGATCTCTTATACAACCATAAAAAAATTTACTAGTTGAGCTAACTGGAACCCACATTGTTGATTAATATTGATTTAATTAAGTGAATGTAATGATTGATTTTATTGCATTATAAAGTTTTCAATGTCCTCCGTATAGCCATTTCTATTTTATTTCTTACTCCTCTTGACCACCTTTTTATTTTCCAAATAACGGATTAATTAACGTTTGATTTTTTTTTCCCCTTGGTAGTTGTAAATTTTATAGTTATCAATAAGAAATAGACATCATGGATGGCTTAAATAGTTATAGATGTAGTTATACAGATGAAGTAATTAAGTGGATGTAATGGTTGGTTTAAGATTGGTTGTGCAAAAGACAAGCATAGAAGATCCTTGTTGAATAATATTTTAGAAGAAATGGATGAATTTCCACTTGCTAAAATTGTTTGTTGCTAAAATATCTAAATTTTCACATTCACATATTTTTCATAATTAAGTGAATGTAATGGTTGGTTTAAGATTGGTTGTGCATAAGACAAGCATAGAAGATCCTTGTTGAATATTGTAAAAGAAATGGATGAATTAAAATGCTTAATCAATAATATAAGGCCATTAATGTACTAAGATTTGATTGGTGAGTCAATCCTTTCATCAAGCCAGAACAACTTGCTCTAATTATAATTATAAGAACAGTTTTACAATCAAATGAGGCAACTGGATTTCTTCAATAATAGCATTATGGACTTGTCACTTTAAAAGTGGCCATGACCTATTAGCCACAACCAATCAAGAGAAACACCTGCAAATATACCGTTTAAAAGACACAACACGAGCATATTACCCAAGGCATTTTGCTCAGGTCCCTGCAAAACCAAAATACTTTTATTAGGAGCCTGTGACAAATGTTAAATGTGCTACATATTGTGAACAATTATATCCACTAACCTTGTAGCCTTTAGGTGCTATTGTGAGGACGCAGACAGTGAGGTAACCATTGGATATTCCCAGGAAGGATGTGAGAATGATCATCCATCCTTGGTCACCATATTTTGCTGTGAAGTAGTATGCTGGGATGAGTAAGAAGCGAGAAAGAACTGCAATCATAAGACCCTTTCTAGATTCTATCTTCAGGCATTGCACAAGTGGAATGTATCTTGCTAAGAAATCCCAGACATTGAACATGGTGATCAGAACAAGTGGGTACCTGAAAGATCAAAAGCCAAACGATAAAGTAATATGGAGAAAAACTACCTGATAAGATTTTCAATACATCATTTATTCAAAGCAAAGGTCATGTTTTTCCAATCGGCTTGACATAGTATGGCTATTAATTTTTCAGTATAAAAGTACATGCAAAATTCGTTTTAAGCAATAAAAATTGTTTGCTTGTGATGGACCTAACAAAAATATGATAGCAATGAATTACATCCATGTCATCTAATTACAACAACTAAAAGTATAGGGAATAAGTATTGAATTTAAGCTTGTGATCTACATTTTTTCCAAATAGCAAACAGATGTGATGATATTGTTCTGAGAAGGTGCAAAATGAAGAAATGAAGCTTTTCATTTACAGCCTCACTTGATGCTTTGCAAAATGGATTTGGGACAAAATATTACCATCTTGTTCCATGTTATGATAAAATACCCCCCTAGTCACACTTTCTAGTAAATGAATACTTACCATGAGCCCAATTGGTGTGCTCCTGTATTTTCAAATATGAATCCAGGGAAAATTGACAATGTCATTGCATAGATCAGGAACAGGTCCAATGCATAATCAATGTTCTGAAAGAAAAGTTGTTTAATGCTCAATCGTTGTTGGGGTGTGGCATTCCCTTCAACCTGTGAAATTTTTTTAAATGCTTGTTAGTGATTTGAAAGCTTATAATATCCTTGAACTTCATGCATCATGAGATGAAAGGGAGTGTTGCAATACTTCTTGGTTTGCTTCCACTTGGATTCCAGCAGCAGCAAGGTCGGATGATACTGTTTTTGATCCTTCTGAAGCTGCCTTTGAGCGGTAGTACACCACTATTGGCAAGCTAGGGAAGTATGAGGCATAGAGAATAAAACAGAGAAACGTGATGAACGTTGAGATTGCTAGGAATAACACTGCAAATGAAAGGAATAAAAATAAATTATCGTTGATAGAAGTTTTATAATACATTTTAAACTCAAGTTAGATATTGAAGTGTCAAATTTTTGCAAGCGGTGCTATGCGGACCCATTTGGTAATTGTTTACTAGTCCAGTTTATAAAAACAGCTTAAAGCTCCATTTTTGTATCTTCTAAATTCTCATGCTGACCTTTAAAATTATGATCACTATAGAATATGAGAAAAGCATATAGAATAGGACAAAATCAGAACATAAAACATCATGTTCTGTTCTCAGTATGGCACTCACTAACAAAAGTAATGAGTAGAACCAACATTTTTCTTCAACATTAAAGAAAATTTACATACAAGCCCCTTTGCGAAGACCATTATCAGATTTCTCAAATGCTGCTTTTGTGAGTAGCCTCAAAACAGAAGTTAGAGTCCCTGCTGCAGCCCAACCAGCAAGAAAGGACTGCAGAACATAGTACTATTCTGTATTAGTATAACAAGATGATAGGAAAGTAACAAAAACAGAATGAACATTAAAAGAACTCTCAGCAGAATTAACCTGGACGAGTTCAGGGAGCATGAAAGATAATTCACCCACCATTCCACCTTGAACATTGGCAGATGCAACTCCAATAAAACAAACAATTACACATATTCCAATATAAGGGCCAACTCCTCCTTTCCCAGATGTGGCTAAGTCCAACTTTCACAGCAAGTGAAAGAAAGGTGAAACCAAATTTGTTAGACTCAATGATCAGAGAATTGATATGAAATAAGTATCATGAGGTACACAAATCAGATGGTGCAATGTAAGATTGAGTAGGGAATATTACGAAGTATCAGCACTACTTACAACTAGGAGTGACAATGTACTTGCAAAGAAGAGAGTGTATCCTATTAAGTTCCGCCATCTAGTATTGATCTTTGCCTCTTTGTAAGTTAGTACTGCTGTTGTTGCAAATGCAAATGGTTGATAAATAAGGGTAAGCACCCTTGAAGGGTGGTATCGCTTCAAAGGAAGAGGAAAATTTTATCAGACCAACTAATTTGAAAAAGATATACAACTGTAACATTTATTTTCTCTGTAACCCTGCTGAAGGAGAAAATATTCTATCAACTGGGAAGTCAATGAGGGTTAAACTATCTTGTGAACTTGAAAAGATGCATCAACAATTGTAAACCCTCAGAAACTAACTTATTGCAAATTAATAATCAAGAAATTTTAACTCTTCCTTAATTTTCCCAAAATTGAAGAATATATACTATTAATTTCTTTAGATCCAATATGGATAACATGAACAAAAATTCTCGGTCATGTTAAGAGTATTCCACTTTATACTCCAACAAGTGGAGTATGCTATGTATCTTTTTTTTTTTTTTAAACTAGGAATATTTTATAAGAAAAGAAATAAGTACATGTGACAGATTGTGATTGGTGGAGTATAGAACGGAGCATAAGATTTTTATTCATATAAGGCAATCTTACTCATATTCTACTAAGAATGAGGTTAATTTGTACAGTGGTTCTCTACAGATCATAGCCACATCAAGGAGTATTTTCTCATTTGAAATTGTACCTTATCCTGCCAACTGCCAAGTGTAATTTGATTCATAGTAAGGTCCTAGACTAATTTTATATTCCTAGGTCAGAAAATAGACAATACGCACTTAATAAAAGCAAAACAAATTAACTGTCTACTGACTTGCATTTTGCTCTAAAAGCAAATGGAAAGTAACATAAGTTATGAATAGCTTACCGGAAACAAGTTATAGTAGTAATCTCCTATAGTCAGCAAACTGTTCCAAGAGACAAGGCACCCCAGTCCAAGAATCCAGCAGACCACCATTGCTTTAAATTTTCCATGCTTTTAACAGAAATTTTGAAAAACGTTATATTTCAATTAGTTTGAAATTTCTAATATTCTAAAGAAATTCAACTCTCTTTTAAATAAATCAATGTTCAAAGATTAAGCACAAACCTCAATTCTTATTGCAGCCTTACTATTACCATTAGCCATGAATACTCCCCTATAAATATCAGAAAACAAAGTAAGACGCAAGGTATATATATCTTTATGTATATTTTACTTAGTTATAGAAACACTTTATGTTTATTTCAATTTTCAAAAATAAATAAAAATTGTGAAAATATTTTAAAATAAATATAGAGTCAAAGCAATTTATATAAAATAAATCTTTTCCAACATGCAGATTGTCATTGACACCGGGAATCAAACATTGCAACCATACACAGTCCCTGAACTTTTGCACTAATCAAACTTGGCAAAATGAAAATTTATCAATATTTTTCTCGATAAATCAAGTAAGATTATAGGAAATTACCAACAACATCCAAGAGGAAACACAGTTACAACCACAAACAACATACAAACAGGGCCATCACCAACAATTACACCATAGCAACCCCCCCACATGGAGAGAAGAAATACACAACAATCAACCAAAAAACAAGCAGGAAAAACTAACCATACAGACTGAAACAGCAGTTATGTTGTGAACTATGAGAGAGAGAGAGAGAGAGAGAGAGAGAGAGACCTTATCAAGTGTACTGGGAAAAGCAAATGTTTTGGAACTTAAAAGAATGGATTAGAGCAAAAGGGTCTTTGCCTTTAATTTAATAAGATAAGATTCAAGACTGGTTGTCAATGACTACATAGTGCATACTAATGGATTAAGTAAAACGTGAAGGTATTGGAATGTACGTACTTAAAAGTGAGAAGAGTAAAGTGGGCATAGAAGAAGAAACACATGGCGTGAACGTGTCAAGAAGATGAAACTGTGTAACTTCATTCTTCTATAAGTGTCAAGAGAAGCTTGGTCAGTTAAAAAGACAGCCTCTACGGTTCTACCTCTTACATGCAGAAGAGAAGGTGTTATAGATGATAGGGCAACTACCTAGTGGTGTGAGAAAAGCATTATATGAGAACAGCTAGGCGGTAGTATATATAGGGAAAATTTGAATGCGTGCAACAAATAAAAAGGCAAATAAGAGTAACTTAGCGGCTTGGTCTGGTAAAAGCCCTTAAACTAGTCAAAATTAGTAAGGACGGGTCAAAAACCAGAAAAAACCAAGAACTAGGACCAAAGTTGGCTCATTGACCATACCGGTTTTTAAAACTATGCATTTTGTATACATTTGAATTCGTGTTTTGAAAATACGATTTTCGTTAAAATTATGAAATTGTGTTTTTAAAGCATGATTTAATTTAATTTAATTTAATTAAATTTTTTTTTTTTATATAAGTGATGGATTTATTTATGTATGCTTTCTCTTTAGGTCATTCAAGATATATAGATGATGAATTATTTGTAAGGAGCATTAGAAATAAATTACAACCTCACATTATATAATTTACAAGATATTTTGTCTTATATAATAATTGAATGTAAAATGCATTATGTTTCATTGAAAAAAAAAAAAAAAAAAAAACTTACAAATTTAAAACACTTTCAAATAACAAATATAAATAGATTTTTTTTAGAAGAAACAAATATATAAATAGCTTAATTTAGAAAAAATAATGTATTGTCCATACTTTGTTAGAAATAATAGCATCATTTTAAAAAGGGTTTGGAACTAATATTTATAAGTCCCATTTATTGTTTTCATTTTACACTTAACAAAAAAAATGTCAAAATTTTTCGCGCATTGTGCTTATCTGCTACTAGTTCTCTCTTAAAAGACAAACACATGGAAATGGTAGTCAACTCTAACCGATAGCCTAATTGATGCTATGATTGGAGAGGGATCGTTCATGAAATCATTTATTTTGGGATTTGGAATGTGCAAATCTGATTGTTTGTTTGTAATTAAATATTATTATTTTAAGAACCCAAATGAAATTAAACTGCAATTTCACTATGCAATGAAATCAAGGTCACGAATTCAAGATCAAGATGCGCGTTTGCTAGCAACGAAAACAAAAATTTTAAAAATGCGATTTGAACGGTGCAGTCAAATTGTAGGATATGAACCTGAGGTATCACAATGTGGAAGCATACAAACATTGTCACCTATGTGATTCCAAATTCAACATAAAATCGCATTTTAAAGATGCAATTTCTCACATAGACTTTCAATTTGAAGAGACGATTTCAAAGAGTACATTTTAATATAAAGGTAAAAAATGTATTTTACTCTCTCTTAGTTTGTGCATATTGTCAATTGATCCCTTGTGTTTCAAAATTGTCAATTTACACCCTTGACTTTGAGAACAGATCCAATTTGATCCTTCCGTTTAAGTCTGTCAATATTTCACTGTGAACATCCTTAACTTTTTAATTTTTTTTTTAATCATTAATTAAAGAAAAAAAAAAAAAAAAAAAAACCCCAGTCCAGACTAAGAAGAAAAGGGTGGGTTGAATTTTCCGTTCATGTTTGTTCCTTCCCTTATGTTTAAGATTTCTGTTCATGGCGCATGATGTGGGTTATCCAAGGGCGAGTTTTTATGGTCAACTAGTCGTAGACCCAAGCGATGTGTGGGAATATATAATTATTTTGTAATATGCTATAATGCATAATTTATTCTCTAAAAATTATTGAAAACAATTTGTTCTCCTTAAAATTAAACTATTTGTAAAAGTATTATCCATTTCCGTTCTATTATTTTGGGTTTTTCTTAATAACTAAATCATGAAATCAATGAAGAATAAAAAGAAAAAAAAAATGTTTACACATATCTATACGATATATAATAATGGAAGTTTTGAAAAAAATAAAAAATAAAAAACTCTTCTCTTAAAGTTCCTTTAGAAATGTCTTTGGCCACTTAAGAAACCTTTATTGTCAAACTCTCATGTATCTAGGTCAATGATCCTAAACCCTGCAAGAACCAAATTCCACATTTAGCACTATCAAAATCAGATAAAAATTAAACCCCCAATAAATCATGTTTTGAGATTTTCTATTTCCTTGCGACCAAACTTTTGAGGTAGATTTTTTTTTTTTTTTTTTTTTTTTTTTTTTTTTTTTTTTTTGTCTATTGGTTTGCAAGATCAAATTATTATATGCTACACATAATAAGAAAAAGTGTGCTAAACATAATATTTGTTGAATCCAAATAAAAATTGAGAAAGGTTCCACAAAAAAAAAGAACCATTAAGTCAAAAAATATGAAAGCAGTAATTGGAGTATAATTACAATGTATACTCTATTATTGTTTCAAAACAATCATAGGTAAATACATTAAACTTTGGTTTTCTTTTCTTCCTTTTTTACATAGAGTTAAACAAATGTCAAATGTAAGAAAACTAAAATGTCAAAGATAAACAAATTGAATGGGTAAAACACATATAAAATAAAAATTATACAACATGAATATGAAGTAAGAAGTTGTTGTAGAGATTTCTAATTCTTGAAAACCCTTCTCATAATCGACAAACCAATCCTAGCCACCCATAACCCCAAAGTGGTCACATTGTCAGTAACCCACAAAAAAACATATCCACAAACTTTAGAAATCCAATGGAAAAACTAAAGTTGGGGGAAAAGAAAAAATAAGAAGGGAAAGAACAAACCTCAAAGGGACTTTCCAAATCTGATACCACTTTGGCAACTTTTGCAGAGGTGGAGAGAGCAACTGTAAATTTATAGTGCTAAAAATAACAGAGTTAATTACAAGAGTGGCAATTGAAGGGTTTGAATTTCAAAAGAGCGAAACGGTTTTGAAGGGGAAAATGAAGAGTCGAGAATTGGAAGAAGGATAAATTAATGGTGAGTTGGATTTAATAAGTTAAAGAATGTGTAAGCTTGTTCATGGTGAGTTGGATTTAATGAGTTAGAGAATGTGTAAAGTTGCACTATTTATTTATATATTAATATTATTTAAAAAATGAAAAAAAAAGGTGACATGGTCGATGATGTGGCTCAACTAAAGCGTAATAACAATAAATGTTATGCTTTAACTTTTAGATATATATATATATATATATATATATATATATATATATATATATATATTTATAGATATAATTGTGTTTAGTTACTTTTGTATGGAAATTTGTGTATAAGTCAAGGCATATATAGTGGTATACTTCATGGTTCATGTAGGAGAAATAGGGGTGTCCAAACAAAACCGAGACCCGACCTACCCGCAAAAACCGTCCAATCTGGCTTGAGAACCGGCCGACCCGACGTCAGTGACGAGTTGGCAGCAGGTCTCTACTCCTTGAACCCGAAAACAACGGGTTAGTTGGCAGGTTTGAGGCTGAGAAACCAATTTTCAACCGACTCGACCGTATCTCAAAGCCATACGATTTTCTTTCCGATCTGTCGAGAAAACAAGATCCAATCTGTCCAATCTGCCCCTGATCTCTTCAAGATTTGCCGAGATCTCATCGAGATTCGGCTAGATTGGCCTGATCTCTTCGAGATCTGTCGAGATCTTGTCAAGATTCAATCAAGTCTCGCTAGATTTGGCGACTTTTGGAAAAATCTAGCAGATTTTCTCACAACTTGAAACTGACCGAGGATCGATCTATACCCGATGAAAATCTAACCACTTGAACTGACTCCGTTCACTAGTTGGCGGCGGGTCTAAGCATGAGAAACCCGAAGTGATTGGATCAATACCAGGTTGGGCACAAACTCGACTCGAAACGACCCATGGACAGCCCTGAGGAGAAAGATGAGGTCCATACATATATCCCTCTTATATGACTTTTCACCTTTTTTTTTTAAAGATGCCAACCAGAGTGATCCTATAGATGGTAGCTATATGTGAATTGATATTCTTATTCCTTAAGAGGGTCTATAGACTATAGTTATTTGGGATATTTATGATTTGTGTATAGTTGGATAAATATTGGCAGTGTGTTTTTTCTCAACAAAAAAAAAAAAAAAAGAAAAGAAAAAAAAAAAAAAAGAGTGGTTGTGTGTAAGACAACCATATAAGATACTTGGGGAAAAAATGGACTATTTTTACCCCTATATAAATATATATATATATATAGTTATTTATTTATCTAATTGGGTTTAAAGTCAATAGATAAGGTCATTTTCTTTATAGGGGAGTAACAGGGAGTATGGCTATAGATGAATACAAATCCTGTGACGGTAGTAGATATAATAGAATAGAGGGAAAAAAAAAATACATATAACTGACCCTAACAAACCTGTTGAGGATCCATGGCCGATCTTAAACTTTTGGAATAAGGCTTTGCTTGTTTGTTTGCTGTTGTTTTTGGGTTCAAGGCCAATAATTTCATCAAGCCTCTACAGTTTGCTTTCGTTATAATTACACAAACAGTTCTACAATCAAGTGAGGTGATTGGTTTTATTCGGTGATAGTTATGGACTTCTCGGCTTAAAATTTTCCATGACCTATTAGCCACAACCAATCAAGAGCAACTCCTGCAAATATACCACCTAGAAGACACAACACAAGCAAATTACCCAAGGCATTTTGCTCTGGTCCCTACAAAACAAAAAACCAAGGGAAATTTTGTTAGGAGCCTATGGCAAAAGTTAAATGTGCTACATGTTGTGAACAATGATATCAACTGACCTTGTAGCCTTTGGGTGCTACTGTGAAGATACAAACACTGAGATAACCATTGGATAGTCCCAAGAAGGATATGAGCGTAAACATCCATCCTTGGTCACCATATTTTGCTGTGAAGTAGAAAGCCGGGACGAGTAAGAACCGAGAAAGAGTTCCAATCATAAGGCCCTTTCTGGATTCCATCTTTAGGCATTTCAAAAGAGGAATGTATCTTGATAGGAAATCCCAGACACTGTACATTGCAATCAGAACTAGTGGGTACCTGCAAACGCAACTAGTAAAAATTCTATAGTTAAAAAAAAAAAATGATAATTTCATTTAAAAAAAATATATATAGAACACTTCAAGTTATAAGGCCCCTAAAATAGATCATAACAAAAATAGTGCACAAAATCACCATTAATAAACTAACTAACTAATCTCACTTTGGGAGAAACGAATACTTACCATGACCCCAACTGCTGCGTTCCAGTATTTTCATATAAGAAACTGGGGAAAATTGACAATGTCAGAACATATATCAGGAACAGGTCAATTGCATAATCAATGTTCTCAAAGAATAGTTGTTTATTGCTCAATCTTTCTTGGTGTTTAGCATTCCCTTCTGCCTATGAAAATTTTAAAAGCTTGTTAGTGATTTGAAATCTAATAGTTTCCTTGAAACACCATTGTATTATGAGAATAATGGGAGTGTTACAATACTTCTTGGTCTGCTTCCACTTGGATTCCAGCGGCAGCAAGGTCAGCCGATTCTGTTTTTGATCCTTCAGTTGCTGCCTTTGAGCGGTAGTACTTCACTATTGGCAGTTTAGGGAAGAAAAAGGCATAGAGAATAACACAGAGAAACTCAAAGAACGCTGAGATTGCTAGGAATAACACTGCAAATGACAGTCATAAAATAAATTATTGCTGAGGAAAGTTCCTGAAATACATCTAAAACATTGTGGAGTCAAATTTTTTATTGCAGTGTGAGCCTAAAAAGTAGATGCTTGCTAGTCCAGTTTATAAAAATAAACTTTCCTTTGCACTTGTGATCACTGTAGCATATGAGAAAAGCGTACTTATATAAACCACAAGAAAAGGACCAACTCCGAATATAAAACATCAGGCTCCAAGTAATTCAGCACAGCAACTAACAAATATTTGAAATAGAACCTGCAATTTTCTCTATTATTAGAGATTCGATCAGTCTAGGGGCACTATATCTTTCACAACTATTTTGGTCTGTTTTGATTGATGCATAATAATAAAAGTGGTGTTAGTGGTGGACCTTAAAGAAAATGTAGTTTAAAAAATTCACATACTAGCCCCCTTGCGAAGACCATTATCAGATTTCTCAAAGGCGGTTTTTGTGATTATTCTCATAACAGATGTTAGAGTCCCTGATGCAGCCAAGCCAGCAAGGAAGGACTGCAGAACATAGTAACAGTGTGTATTAAGATAGCAATTAGATAGCCCGAGGGGAAAAAGAAGAAGAAGAAGAGATAGCAGGTTGATAGGCTAGTAACAGAGAGAAAGAACGTCAAAAAACATTGAGCAGAAGAAACCTGAATGAGTTCTGGGTGCATGAAAGATAAGTCTCCAACCATTCCACCTTGAACATTAGCATCTGCTACTCAAAGGAACCAACAATTGCACATATACCAATATAAGGACCAACTCCTCCTTTCCCAGATGTTGCTAAATCCAACTTTCACAGAAAAATGAATGGAAGGTTGAACCAAATTTATTAGAAGCAATGATCAGTGAATTGACATCAAACAAGTGTGAAGTATTAAATCTGATGATGCAATCCACGATTGAGTTGGGCATATCACAAAGTATCACTGTATCAGCATTACTTACAACTATGAGCATCACATTACTTGCAAAGAAGAGAGAGTATCCAATCAAATTCCGCCATCTAGTATTAATCTTTGACTCATTGTAGGCTAGTAATGCCATTGTCAAAAATGCAAATGGTTGATAAACGAGGGTAAGTACCCTTGAAGGGTGGTTTAGCTTCAAAGAAAGAGGAAAACTATATCAGACTAGTAAATCTTGCAAATTTTTCACTTTGTTCTAATATGTAGTAAGATATATAATTGTAACATTTATCTTCTAAGTAACTCAGCAAGTAATTCCCTTTCACCATTCAAGTATGAGAAATTAATGTGGGTTGGTTCCCTTCTGCTATCTTGTGAACATGGAAAGACGCTTCAACTACTATAGACACTAACCAACTAACAAGTATAGCAAATTAGTAATCAAGGAATTTGAACTCTTCCTCATTTTCTTTTTTCTTTTCAGAATTGAAGAATATACTAATCTTACTCATATGCATTGTTATGGCTTGCCTTCCAGAATGGATAAGACAATCTTACTCCTATTCAACTAAGAATTAGGTTCCTACAGCAGACAATTTCAATCCTGTCTTTTCTCTACAAATCATAGCAACTTCAATGAAATTGAAATTGCACCTTGTGCTGCCAAGTGACTTATATGAATCACAACAAGGTCTTAGACTAGATTTCATATTATTGGGTCACAAAAACGTCAATGATCACTTAAGAAAAGACAAATCTAGCTGTCTACTGATTTTCATTGGGCTTTAAGAAGAAATGGCAAGTAACATAAGTTATAAATAGCTTACTGGGAACAACTTGTAGTAGTAATCTCCTATAGTCAGCATACTGTTCCATGACATAAGGGACCCCAGTCCAAGTATCCAGCAAACTGCCACTGCTTTATATTTTCCCTGCTTCTTACAGAATTTTTAAAATATTAGATATATGTTTCAATTGGGTTGAATATATATATATATATATACACATATATCTTCTTCTTAGAGAAATTCAACCAATGTAACAAAGGCTAAGCACAAACCTCAAGTCTTGTTTGAGGCTCACTTTTATCAACAATAGTCATTACTTCCCTAAAATTAGAAAAACTATGTAAGACATATTTCTCATGTAGTTGGAAATAATTGCAATATAAACGATACTGGAAATGGTCTACGTGAACCACGTTAAAGATACAAATAACAAAAATAAAAAATAAGCTTATTCCATACTGGTTACATAGAAATGAAAGTATGAAACTATATCTAAATAAAATCAATCTGAAAGTTGTATTCTGGCTTGAACCTGGGACTTCTGCCACTGCTAGTGCTAACTAGAGGAACAGAAATGTGGAAAAAGATTGAAAAAAACAATAAGATGAAGTTTTAATAATGGACCCCATGAAACAAAAGTTGACTTTCTTAACTACACTAAACGTAGTATTGAACTTGTCCAGGAGAAAAATATTAAATTAACATTTTGGCTAAATAAAGCTTGGCAAAAACAAAAAATGAAAACTTATGTTGTAAACTATAAATCGAATAGTAGTTAGAAACCTTATGAAGTGTATTGAGGAAAAGAAATGAGCTTGTAATCACTGAGCGTGGAATTTTAAGAACAAAGGTTCTTTGCCTTTTAGTGAGAGAGACTGGTGGAGTATGACTTCTTGAAAATTATAAATTAGTTGATGATGCCAGAACCATTGCGTGTTTTTAGTCGTATTTTATGGACTGGTTTAGTTTTAGGATTCCTAGGTACTTGTCTGTAGTCTTTGTCATGTAGTGTATGTAGTTTTGGTTATATATGCCAAATGTAAAGTCAATAAGCTCATAATTTTTTTGAAGTAAATTGCCAAACGTAAGAAATAGAAAAAGATGTCCATGTGATATCAGCTTTCTCATCAGCCAAAGCTTTATTATTTAGTATTGCTTTACCCTACTGAACCAGATCTGGTGGTTTCAGTTCAGATTCATCTTCTAAGTTTGTGTTCATACTATTCTTATGTGAATCTTGATACTTTTGTTTGTTTCCTAGGCAGAAAGTTTTTACTAAAAAATTGGCTACCAAATTCTTAAGGATCAACATTTTGAGGTTCTGGAATTCGTCATACTAACACATCAAAGTGACAAAATAAGTGCATATGCCATCTCTCTCTCTGATAAATTAAAAATGTTGCCCATGGGTCTTTGTAATAACTCAAGAAAATTTCTTTTGGTTGTCACCTCCATAATACCAGGCACATCAGAAAATGTAAACAAGTGAACAATCATGTGCATCTGATTGAGGGTGCATAATGCCTGACACAAGTAAACAAAACTTCAGATTTTCTAGAATCATATGGGATGTGCAAATCCATGCCCAAAGGACATAACATAGATATCTATAACCTAAAACACTTGGTTCTTATATGGAAAACTAAATCAGAACAATTTTTTTCCTAACTTTTGACATGATATATTGTGATTAATTGGTGGATAACAAAAATGCTATTAGTAGTGGATTTATATGAAAGTAATGGTGTTCCAATTACAAATTGTCACCTTAGTAAATTATGAAAATGATAGTGAAAAATGTTGCGTCTTTAGCATCATTCAAACTAAATACTCTCTCTCTCTCTCTCTCTCTCTCTATATATATATATATATATATATATATATATATATATATATTTATTTATTCTTAGCAACAAATCTAACAAGAGAGCAAAGAGGGGGTCTCTGTATGTGTGTGTGTGTGTTGGGTTATAAATTGACCCCAACTAATTAATTTAATAACACAACTTGATTAATTATTTAAATTGCATGCAATAACGTGGAGGTACAAATAAATCACCAATCAAAATTAGAGTGTAGCAGTAATTAAATTTGACATGGTGATTTGTTAACAAATGAAGAAAACCTTAACAAGGAAAAAACCTCACCAAGAGAATTTTAGGCATAGTTTTAAAAATTGGACCAGGCCAGTTGGTTCAATTGAGAATCAAGCACCAATCTGGTTCGTAAAAACACCCAAAATCAGTAAAAAACCGATAACTAGGACTAAAACCGGTTCTTTGACCATACTGGGTTTTAAAACGATGATTTTAGGTCACCATTCCTAAGAATCCACTAATAATAAACAAACAGTTATAAATATAAGGGATCTTACCACTACCTAACCTATCCCAAAATAACAACCTAATGTTGAACTTTTACTCCAATCTCCAATTGGACTTGATTTTGTAGAAAACTTTTTCTTTTACACAGATCCTAGTACGTGACTAATGCTATGCATGAATTCTAGCAAGCGACTAACTCCAGCAACTTGAGAATTGTTGAGTGTAAAGTTCTTCAATCTATGCTTGTAGATTTGAAAGTAGCTTGGTACAAAACCCTAAAGTGCACAATAGTTACAATAGCTTCATAGGAGTGTGTAGCATAGTATATGTCTCTATGTCTGTCTTCTCACTTGATGACAGTTATAAAATATGTATTTTACATCTCTGGAAACCTTAGGCACGAAACCCTAGAAGGCTTTGGTCATCATGGGCCAAAAACAGCTTTGAACAATTGAAATTTGTATATATATATATATATATATATATATATATATATATATATGAACAGTAGCATTGTGAATAAGTATAAAAAATAATGAGTATAAATTATTGACCACTTCAATATATCGTGAAATTAATTGTGTTCTTAAATATATTCAAATTTAAAATAACTTAGAGAGAGTTACGAATAAAGATGGGTACTATGCCAGTTAAGGAGATGAGGGCAAACAAAACAAAAATAAATCTTATGTAAAAAAAATTTAACATACCCCTCTCAATCTTTTGTTAAAAAAAAAAGAAAAAGGGAAACAAACCTTTCAATCATATTCCAAAAAATATTACTATTAGCCTGACAAATGCTTAGTCCTAAGGGCATAAATAAATCTAAAATGATTTCAAATTTCAAATCTCAATCAATTAATCTTATATTTCAAAACTTTATTATTAACCATTATCCTAAATCTTAATAATAATGGTCTAATAGTAGTAGTACCTCATGAGAATTATAAATGTACAAACCAAAAAATATATAAACGAATAAAGATATTTTTCAAACCAATTTAAATAAATTATCTCCAATTTATTCAGTGGTAATTGATAAAACTATATACATCTATTATTTAAACAAATCGATTTATTAAATAGATTATATAGCTAAAAATATGAGAGGATAGTTTTATTTAGAGGGATTTTTTTAAATGACTAAGAGAAATTTCATTCAAAACAAAACCATTGGAGAAAAATTTTCCCCAACTGTGCAGAGATAAATTTTTTTTTTCTCATATATATATATATATATAATTTTGTGTCTTTGTGAATGTTACTTCTATATATAAAAAGCGAGAATGTGCTAAAACTACAGTAAAAAGCTAAAGTGAATTGATTTGTTCAACATTTTGAACAATTAATTAACACAACAAATTATCACAATATTTTCATAATTGTTGAGGTGTTAATTCCTAAAAAGTCAAAATAAAATATCATTTTTCAGCCAACCACAACTAAAAATAAATGTATTGTGAAAAAAAAAAGTACTACATCCACAATATTTTTCACAATACTTTCATAACAAAAGTGTGAATGCGTAAAACTATAGTAGTAGCTATATATATATATGTTTTTTTTTTGGTTTGTTCAATTTACACTGTTCACTGGCCTTTTTTTTTTTTTTGGGTAATATTGTTCGGTCAACTCTTTTTTAATTTTTTATTTTATATAGAGCAGTTAGTTAACACAACAAATTGTCACAATATTTTCACAATTGATGAATTGTTAATTCCTTATAGATCAAAAATAAAATATCAAACTGGAACTAATCACAACTAAAAATAAAGGTATTGTGAACAGTGTTATATCCACAACATTTTTCACAACACTTTTGTGGGGCCTGAAATTTGGAATCCCGGCCCACTTCACCTTAAGGGCCCAAAGCCCAGGCCGAGGAGCCTTACTGCCGAGGAGCCTTACTGCCGAGGAGGTATGAAGAGAACCCCTTGATGGCCCAATAATGTAGCCGAGGACAACCTCACGCTCAACGCCACACAAAATGCCTGAAGAAAAGGACAAACTCAGTACAAGAGCAGTACAAGCTAGAAAGCTGCCAACACCATAACGTGGAGCCCAGCACCTGACAAGCCCATACCCCATACCATGCTATCCAGTTTTTTCCAACCACTCTAACGTGAAGATTGATAGGACGAGTAATTGCCCCAAACAAGGAGAAACTGACACGTAGATGAAGAAGGGGAATCGAATACTAGTATAAAAGGGAAAAAATGAGGAGAAAGAAAGGGGAGGGGGAGAGGCCCCCGGAGACAGAAGGAAGAAAAAGGAGGAATGGTGAGAATGTAATGCTCCTCGGACTAATTCCGAGGAGTCAAACCTTTCAAACTACATTGATGCAAGGCTCAGCTATGCAGTCCAAACTCATCTTTGTATGATCGCTCATGAAACCGGGACCAGACCTACACCCAGCGCCCAAAGGCAGGCCTTTCCAAACCCACTCTCTACAAATCATATTGTTCGGGCCCTTTACACACGAGTCTAACGTCATCCTTAGGTCGTTAAAAATCGTGTCCCTACAATTGGCGCCGTCTGTGGGAAGGCTTGCGCGTTGGCGCAGGTGGCGGTTGAGTCAACTCTCTTAGCAAGCAGAGGTTCGCGGGGTTTCCTTCATCCCCGGCGGCATGCGGTTATTGCTCCGACATAAACTTCTGCTAGGGGCTACGCCTTGCAGTGCCAATGGCGCGGGCAGTTCTAGGGGATTCTGGCCTTAAGCCAGCTCTCCCCGCCCTGGTCTGGGGGCTTACGTTCGAAAAATAAATAAATACAAAAGAAAAATCACAAGTTTTGGACAGAACCAAGGCCTTACATGGTCCTCGGACTCAAGCCTATGGGGAAACTAAGTACACAGAAAAAACTACAAGTTTTGGACAGAACCCAGGCCTTGCGTGGTCCTCGGACTCAAGCCTATGGGGAAACCAAGTACACACAGAAAAATCACAAGTTTTGGACAGAACCAAGGCCTTGCATGGTCCTCGGACTCAAGCCTATGGGGAAACCAAGTACACACAGAAAAATCACAAGTTTTGGACAGAACCAAGGCCTTGCATGGTCCTCGGACTTAAGCCTATGGGGAAACCAAGTACACAAAGAAAAAACTACAAGTTTTGAACAGAACCAAGACCTTGCATGGTTCTCGGACTCAAGCCTATGGGGAAACCAAGTACACAAAGAAAAATCACAAGTTTTGGACAGAATCAAGTCCTTGCATGGTCCATAGACTCAAGCCTATGGGGAAACCAAGTACACAGAAAAATCACAAGTTTTGGACAGAACCAAGGCCTTGCATGATCCTCGGACTCAAGCCTATGGGGAAACCAAGTACACAAAAATTACAAGTTTTGGACAGAACCAAGGCCTTGTATAGTCCTCGGACTCAAGCCTATGGGGAAACCAAGTACACAAAAAAAAAAAAAAAAAAAAAAAAAAAATAAAAAAACTACAAGTTTTGGACACAACCTGGACGTTATATGACCCTTAGAATCGACCCTGCGAAAGAGTTCCTCATTGATAAGTGGGCTAATCCCAAGGCTGCATGGATTCCCCAGCCTACCCTCGGATCCTCGGTACAAGAGGAATTGGTGTGATTGCAATATAGTGCCATACGTTGTCAGAACGCAGTTAGAGTCCCTCACTGCTCGGTTACCCCCTCGGATGAATTATTTAGAGTTTATCGTTCTCGGACGATCTCCTCGCACGTATTACGGAATATTCAACTGTTATCTCGGTTAGTTTCCTGAGTTTAATTTACTGTGAATTATCGTTATTATGCCTGGTAATGTCGATAAATTAGAATTAGTCGGATTATGTTTCAAGGTTTCCTGCTCTAAGTATCATTGAAGAAAAACACACATGGAGCACACCCATTCACAAAGTAGTTGTTGCAAAAAAGAAAAATATTCAAAACAAGTAAATAAATTCCTCTTTTACTAAGACAAAGAAGTAGTACAGCGTACAATGAAAAGCTGGAATAAGCTTATATTGAAACTAACTACATAAGCGAAAAGAAAGATACGAGAGAATAAAGAGAAAGCCGAGGAAGTAGTACAGAGGAGAGGTTGGCTGCTGTTTCAAGACGTTGTTCAAGGAAGACCATTCCTCAACACTTTTACATGCCTATAACTCAGGCAGCCAAAGAGCCCAACTCGGGGCCTGCACCGTTGAAGAAAAGGCGTAGAGAGCTCGACTTCGGGTTAGCGGAGTTAAAGAAAAGGTGCAGAGAACCCAACTTGAGGCTAACACCGTTGAAGAAAAGGTGCAGGTAGCCGGAAGTTGATGGGCCTCCACGGAACCACACCTGCGGTATCGCAGACGGCGCTGATGGCGGAAAAATTTTTCTTCTGACACACCAAAAACCTGGTGTGACCAGAACCTGCTTCGGATTTTGACTGAAAGAGGGGAGGGTACCGTTCCCACTATATCCAAGCGGGAGGACACCTTAAATCTGTGCCTCCCCTGCCCAGACCACATCACTTTAAGTCTTGGAAGGGTCCGGTGCCTTTGTGGCGCGTGAAGTTCTTCCACTTCCACCTAAGCCTCAAACATATTGCACTAAGGGAGGACGACACTGGATGTGGGAACCGGTTATGGATAAAAGGTTATGGTTGTGAAGGGAGCAGAAGGGTTTATATGCCAGAAGAGTAACCACCTATTCTGCTTATATAAAGGGTAAGGTGGTGTCATTTAATTTGAACAGATTCCCAAGAAACGCTGCGGACAAGGCAGCTCTGGCACAATTTCCAACACCATCCTCCAACACAAGATTTAAAGGTCCTCGTGAAGGCGCGCCTCGAATACTGAAATGACAAAGGGCACTGCGCGGATGAAAAATAAAGTAATGCCTCTTAAGTCGGCACATCTCCCATGCAAATGGAAGAACATAAGCAGCAGTAAGGTACGAAACTTGAACAAGTCACGAGGTGGGCTCAGCATCACCAAAACCCTCATTCCCAACTAAAAAGCCGGGAAGCAGGATTTCGAGGGGCTATTGTGGGGCCTGAAATTTGGAATCCCGGCCCACTTCACCTTAAGGGCCCAAAACCCAGGCCGAGGAGCCTTACTGCCGAGGAGGTATGAAGAGAACCCCTTGATGGCCCAATAATGTAGCCGAGGACAACCTCACGCTCAACGCCACACAAAATGCCTGAAGAAAAGGACAAACTCAGTACAAGAGCAGTACAAGCTAGAAAGCTGCCAACACTATAACGTGGAGCCCAGCACCTGACAAGCCCATACCCCATACCATGCTATCCAGCTTTTTCCAACCACTCTGACGTGAAGATTGATAGGACGAGTAATTGCCCCAAACAAGGAGAAACTGACACGTAGATGAAAAAGGGAAATCGAATACTTGTATAAAAGGGAAAAAATGAGGAGAAAGAAAGGGGAGGGGGAGAGGCCCCCGGAGACAGAAGGAAGAAAAAGGAGGGATGGTGAGAATGTAATGCTCCTCGGACTAATTCCGAGGAGTCAAACCTTTCAAACTACATTGATGCAAGGCTCAGCTATGCAGTCCAAACTCATCTTTGTATGATCGCTCATGAAACCGGGACCAGATCGAAACCCAGCGCCCAAAGGCAGGCCTTTCCAAACCCACTCTTTACAAATCATATTGTTCGGGCCCTTTACACACGAGCCCAACGTCATCCTTGGGTCGTTAAAAATCGTGTCCCTACAACTTTCATAACAAATCATAGGTAGTAAATTGTTATTGGTTCTAATTTAAACTTATCAATGAAATTACTTTTTTACCTACTAATAACAACTTGTAACAACCAACTACTTAGATTTGTTGTGAATATGTTGTAAATATAATATTTTTCTTGTAAAAATATTAAGACATCTTCTTGTCATCATAATATATTCACAACTACTGAAGTATCAATTTTTTACAAGTCAAAATAAAATATAACAAAATTATAAAGGTATTTTTTTAAAATGTTATACCATTTTGTTGAGCCAAAATTCACTGTTTCATATACATTTTTCTTAGGTTGACTTTTTGTATTTTTTATTCTAATTTTATCTTTACGCATCATTTTAAGTAAAAACACATAGTTTTACACACAAACAAAAAATAAAAAATTTAAGATAAAAACACTTTTCATCCTTTATGTTTAGGATAGTTCACAATTCCTCTTTAAATTTTAAAATCAAACAATTTTTCTCTTAATATTTTGAAAAATGGCAAATATGTCATATTGTTATTTTCTTAGTTAAACCCTAATGAAAATTTATGATTCTTAAAATATTTTATTGTGGAATGTCTATAAAACCTCCACTAAATTTTAACATCCCAAAATTTTTATTTACGTACTTTGAGTTTTAGATGGTGGTATAAGGTGTTTTATTTATTACACAGATCATTGATTTTCTAGGTTTGAATATTCGTAACTCATAATTTATATAATGGAAAATTTGATGACACATGTCTTTTGTTATCTTTAAAAAAAAAAAAAATTATTTTCTTACCTAAAATGGGTGTCATTAAAAACTAAGTAAACTAAACATTGCTCCTAGACTCATGTAGAATGATAAAAATGAAAGTATGAATGACAAAATTTTCATTGTGTATGGTTGAAAGTATTTGATGAAGAGCTTCAATTGTAGCATATGCTATCATTTATTACGAAAATTTAAATATTGTGACATGTATTAGCAAAAATCAATTGCTTATTGTTGGAAAATTATAAGATTCATAAATATTCTTAGAAGTTTTTAGTGAGTGAATATTGTCTTTAGCAAATAAGTACTAAGAAACTATTATAGTAAAATAGATATCCATATGTTAAATAGTTACCATAACTTTGTGTATAATAAAAATTTTTATACGAATGAGATTAACTTTGTATGACATACATTTTTTATGTATGACATACATTTTTTATGTATATAGTTTCATACTTCTTCAAATAAAAATTTTATTTTAATTTTCTCACTCAAAAAATAGCACGGACCTTGTACGCGCCACCCTAACTAGTGTGTAAGTAAAAAACATATTTTGACGTGCATGGATTCTACGTGGAATATGAGATTTGCCACGTTTTTGAATATTTGCATGATGACACCATGCATTTGCTGTAAAAGTTTCCTGCAACGGATATGCCAGGTAGGCCTCAAAATTTTCCAATATCTGATATTTTCACGTGAATATTATATTTCACTAAATTATTTTTGGAAATGTTAACCAACCCCCTTAGTTTAGGACATTGATTTATGAGCTATTTTTAGAAATACTAGTAAGTTGTGTGTGTATAATATTATAATATTTTATATAAGATTGATTTGAAAAATGTTGTATATATATTATAGTATAATTATTGTAGATCTTTGTTAGTAATGAATTCATCATAATAAGAAACAATTATAAATTGTAAACACATATCTATTAAATTATTCAATTCAAGTAATGAGAAATAAAAAACAACTTTGGAGAAATATTATAGAATAAAAGTTAATATAAATTAAATGTGTCTTTCTCTTTTTCCTTAATTCTAAAACAAAATACATATCCCAAATACTCACAATCAATTACATCATTTACAAAACCCACAAAAATTTACAATGTCCGACTTTAATATTAAAATCGTAATTGTCGTTGTCACTCAATATAAAATACAAACCCCCCTTCCTTGGTTGTAACCAACTTATGTAGGTTAAGATTAGATGTGACAAAAATGTTAGAGCTAGGTAAGTGTTATCAAAAGTTTGAAGGTAAATGACATCATTTTCGATTTGCTATATTTGACATGGAAAGAGGTGAAAATAGTGAATTAAAATGCAAAGAGTTTTATGTGTATGCGTGAGAGAGGAAAAGTCTTGAAACATTGAACTAAATGATACAAAAAATATTTATTTTTAATTAGACAATTCTTGAAACACTGTACCAAATGAAACAAAAAATCAATATTTAAATTATTTTTATTTCTGATGTGACACTTGAGAATATTTCAATTCCTTTTACATAGAATGTGCTACTTGGTATAGAATCTCATGTTTTCTCACATGAGATCTTTGCTTTTATATATATATATATTGTTTTTATTGGAGGAATGATAAAATAATAAATGTTGTTGACAGTTTTTTATATTTCTCATAAAAGTGGTATCAAAACTTTCCTATTATGATTTATTAATAATTGTCTTGAAAACATCCGCTAATATGACCCATTTTTTGTTAGTGAGAGATGCAATAAAAAAATTTTAAAAATAAAAATAAAAATAATGAAAGAGACTAAGGGTCCATTTGGATATAGTTTATTTTGCTGAAAACTAAAAACTAAAAATTGAAAACTGAAAACACTGTAGCAAAATAATTTTTAAATGTATGAAAAATTATTGTTCATTCTTTTTTTACTGTTCATATGCTTTGGTGTACTGTTCATGTCTCATGAACACTGCACTAGGCGCTGGTCTTTAAAAAAAAAAAAAAAAAAAACTGAAAACGCGCAAACCTTACAAACGTGAACATGAACGTGCTATCCAAACCAGGCTTAAGAGAGTAATAACAATGTTCCACTACTGCACCTCACTGAGTACCAATGATGTTTGCATGTTGGACACATTATATTATCCTTATTTATGACTGGATCACGAGGTAAAAAAATTGCCTATTTGAATTGAGGGGAGGGAAAATGAGTAAAGTAAAATAGATTTAGCTCAAATTTAGTCTATTTTCAGCTAACTTCACTTTACTTTTCTCTGTTCTTTTTCCTTTCATTTTCAATCCAAACAGGCAAAAAGCAACTTAAGCAGCGAATTCAAAAATTAGAGTGACATGTAGCCACGTTGTACCTTAGTAAAAGACATGACATGTAGACCCACGTGGGTCCCATATCAGCCTGTATTGTAACTTGTAATACCAACGCAATTTGCCAATTTTCCCTTTCTGGGTACCTAGCTAACATCTTAAATCCCAAATTTCCTCTGGAGGCAGACATTTCTACTGGCATTTTGTAAGAAAAAAGTGATCACTACAGCCTACAAGTATTAATTTGCTATCTCTCTGTTAGTGCTTTGAAGGTTTCTGGTTTTTGTTTTTATTTAGTGAATGGATCCTTTGAACTATAATGATATATTGTTATACTTCTATTAATCCAATCAATCCTAAACTTTCATATGCTTTGATTTATATTCGCCTATTGGGACATTGACCCTTGTTGTTTTTGTTCAAACCACCAAGTGCTTGCTCTCAATTTACTTAGTGTGGGTAAATAGTGAATAGAGAGATTTGATATTATGCAGATTTTAGTATTTTAAATTGTTTTTTAACCATTTTTTCCCCTCAAAAGGAAGGCAAAACTATTACCTAATGACTGGTAGGAGTAGATTTTTGTGTCTAACAAAAGAAATGGAACACCAATACCAATTTTTTCCAGTCAATAGAACCAACAGATTGGAGTCTTTTGCATGATAGGAAAAGCTGCGCGAAAATTGCATAAGCAGTCGATACAATAACCCAAAAAGGGATAGAAAAAAAAAAAAGGTGGCATAAGGCTAAGCATGAGAAAGTTAGTTGCGTATCTCTTGTGTGTTATAGAATCTTTCAAAGATAGTCTGAAGACTCTGGACAACTTGTAGGATCGCATTAGTGTACTGATCATCATCATCCAAATGGAACCATTAATTAGCACTAGCTACCGAAAGTTTTTTTTTGCTTCTGCTGTCAAAGTTTTGATTTGATGGCTGAGATTCTTAGTTTTAAGTGCCTCTCGAAGACTGTGAGGGGCGAAGGTATCTATAAAACTTGTATGAAAGAGGCTCAAAGTGAAATTGATTAGTCGATTAGCCAAAAAAAAAAAAGTGAAATTTATCAGTCAGAAATAAAAATTTTATTTTCTACTTCTTTTTAAGAAATAAAATTTTTGATTAGGCTTTTTTTTTTCTTTTAAAGAAATTCTTTATGAGCTTAACTGCAACGGTAAGATTCATGATAATCAACTTTAATTACTAATATAATGAAAAGGGTAGAGTTCAGAACTAATGGGGTTTTAATTTTTAAATTTAAACTCTCTCTATATTTCTTGAAATTAATTCATAAAACAATTGAATTAGAATCATGTCTCTCGTTTGATTGTTTCACTTTTTATTCTATCAATTATAGTAAGTTATAGTATGTTAAGATTCTAAAAAAATAAAAAATAAAAATAAAAAAGCTAGTTTAATTTTTTTTTTTAATTATAGTTATTTTATAAGGGAAAAAAAAGATAGTTTGGTAGATGGGAAATTTTTATTTTTTGAAAGAAATAGATTGGAAATGATGAAACATATAAAGTAGAATAGATTGAAACAAGATATTTTTATTTGACAAATAAACATTGCAAAACTTAATACCAATTTTACTCAATCTATATATATGGTTCAAGTTACACATAATGTAATTCTAAACAATTTTACACCACTCAATAGTTTGTTGTTGTTGTTGGGTTCAAAGTCAATAATTTCATCAAGCCTTTACAATTTGCTTTCATTATAATTACACAAAAAGTTCTACAATCAAGTGAGGCGATTGGTTTATTCAGTGATAGCATTATGGACTTCTCGCCTTAAAAGCTTCCATGACCTATTATCCACAACCAATCAAGAGCAACTCCTGCAAATATACCACCTAGAAGACACAACACAAGCAAATTACCCAAGGCATTTTGCTCAGGTCCCTACAAAACAAAAAACCAAAGGAAATTTTGTTAGGAGCCTACGGCAAATGTTAAATGTGCTACATGTTGTGAACAATGATATCAACTAACCTTGTAGCCTTTGGGTGCTACTGTGAGGACACAGACAATAAGATAACCATTGGATAGTCCCAAGAAGGATACGAGCATGATCATCCATCCTTGGTCACCATATTTTGCTGTGAAGTAGAAAGCCGGGATAAGTAAGAACCGAGAAAGAGTTGCAATCATAAGGCTCCTTCTAGATTCCATCTTTAGGCATTGCAAAAGAGGAATGTATCTTGATAGGAAATCCCAGACACTATACATTGCAATCAGAACTAGTGGGTACCTGCAAACGCCACGAGCCTTGTAAAAATTATATAGTTTTTTTTTTTTTTTTTTTAAATTTTTTTTTTTGAATATGATAATTTCATTAAAAAAAAAAATACAGAAACACTTTGTTAAATTATCGATTGTCCCAAAAGTTTAAGCTGTTAGGAAATGGTGAATTTAATCACGCCCAACAAATGAGAATTTAACATTTTAAATGGAAGGTAGAGTAAAGCTAGAGATTGAACTTAGGATCTCCTGCTCTAATACCATGTTAAATTACCGATTTTCCCAAAAGTTTAAGCTGTTAGGAAATTGTGAATTTAATCACTTAACCATAAGTCTAACACACTTCAACCTATAAGGCTCCTGAAACAGATCATTACAAAAAGAGTGCACAAAAATCACCATTAATAAACTAACTAATCTCACTTGGGACAAACGAATACTTACCATGACCCCAACTGGTGTGTTCCTGTATTTTCATATAAGAAACCAGGGAAAATTGACAGTGTCAGGACATATATCAGGAACAGGTCAATTGCATAATCAATGTTCTCAAAGAATAATTGCTTATTGCTCAATCTCTCATGGTGATTAGCATTCCCTTCTGCCTGTGAAATTTTTTAAAGCTTGTTAGTGATTTGAAATCTTATAATGTCCTTGAAACACCATGTATTATGAGAATAATGGGAGTGTTACAATACTTCTTGGTCTGCTTCCACTTGGATTCCAGCGGCAGCAAGGTCAGCTGATACTGTTTTTGATCCTTCAGATGCTGCCTTTGACCGGTAGTACTTCACTATTGGCAGTTTAGGGAAGAAATAGGCATAGAGAATAACACAGAGAAACTCAAAGAACGCTGAGATTGCTAGGAATAACAGTGCAAATGACAGTCATAAAGCAAATTATTGCTGAGGAAAGTTCCTAAAATACATTTAAAACATTGCGGAGTCAAATGTTTGCTTGCAGTGTGAACCTAAGTAGTAGTTGCTTACTAGTCCAGTATATTACCCTCTGCACTTATGATCACTGTAGCATATGAGAAATGCATACTTATATAAACCACAAGAAAAGGACCAATTTAGAATATAAAACATCAGGCTCCAAGTAATTCAGCACAGAAACTAGCAATTATTTGAAATAGAACCTGCAATTTTCTCTATTATTAAAGAAACTATCAGTCTAGGGACACAATATTTTTCACAATTCTTTGGTCTGTTCTGATTGGTATATAATAAAAGTGACATCAGTGGTGGATCTTTAAAAAAATGTAGTTTAAAAAATTCACATACTCGCCCCCTTGCGAAGACCATTTTCAGATTTCTCAAAGGCAGCTTTTGTTACTATTCTCATAACTGATGTTAGAGTCCCTGATGCAGCCAAGCCAGCAAGGAAGGACTGCAGAACATAGTAACATCGTGTATTAAGATAGCAATTTGATTGCCTGAGGGAAAAAAGAATAAGAAGAAAAACGGAAAGAATGTCAAAAAACATTGAGCAGAAGAAACCTGAATGAGTTCTGGGTGCATGAAAGATAGGTCTCCAATTAGGGATGGCCATACCCATTGGGTAATGGATATCCAACCCTACCCGATCCAAATATTTCGGGTAATACCCGGTTCTTAATGGGTAGAGCTCAACCGGGTAGGGTATGGATATTACCCGAATTTTTCGGGTAAGGTATGGATAATATCCATACCCTACCCCAAAAAAAAAAAAAAAAAAAAAAAAAAAGACCTAAACTCTCTCACCGTAACTCAGTCTCACCCCTCACCGTCACTCTCTCTCTCTGCCTCTCCAGTCCTCACCATCACTCTCTCTCTATGCCTCTCCAGTCTTCGCCTCTCCTCACTGTCACTCTCTCCAGTCTCCGCCTCTCCTCGCCATCGTTTCCGCCCCTACCTTCCTCCAAATCGCCGATTGCGTTGAAAACCTCCTCCACGGTATCTATCTCTCTCTCTTATAGTCTTTGTTTGGTTGCTCAGAAAATTTTGAATTCTAATTTTACTTTTTGGATGTCATATGATTGACTGAGGTGGTGCTAACTTTTGGTTTGGTTGGTCAGAAATGTGAGGAAACATTTTCATACCCATTGGTTTTCCCTCTTTCGCTAGTTTGGCTTCAAAAGAAAATTCTTTTCTGTGGTTATCTGGGTTTGACGTTTTGGGAGGATTTTGTTGATAATTAGCTTTTGTTTCCTTTTCTAGACTGAATTTGTCAACTGGTGAGTTTTTTGTTCTTTGCATGTTGTTTACTTGTGTTGTCTTGTTGAATTTGTTGTCTGGGTGTGTGTTAGATTTTGATTTTAGAGTTTGAATTCAGCTGGGTATGTGTCAAATTTGGTTTTTGATTGAATTTTATCAACTGGGTATGTGTTAGATTTTTGCTTTCATTATTTTACTTTTGCGTGAAATTCAAATATCTGTGGAGGGGACTTGGGATAATGCTCT
This sequence comes from Quercus robur, assembly GCF_932294415.1. Classification (NCBI taxonomy): domain Eukaryota; kingdom Viridiplantae; phylum Streptophyta; class Magnoliopsida; order Fagales; family Fagaceae; genus Quercus; species Quercus robur. Next base: position 82,311,785 of record NC_065538.1, on the reverse strand, counting down.
CCCCGAATGGATATATTCTCCATTTCACTTGGAATAGAGAGAATTCTATTTCTCCAACTACCATGAAATTAGTTTTAAATAATTGCTCAACAGCAGCAATGACAATGAATGTTTATGCCTCTCATGAATATTGCTTAAGACTAAACCTTTTATGTGAGGATTATAATGCATCTTGGGCTTTTCTTTTTATTTGTCTACCTATAGCTTAATGGACTTTCACATGGAAAATGGTATCAAAATATGTGTGCAACTTGCCTAACCTGGAATTGATCCAACTCATTTAACTAGTGGGGTGACTTGGTTCAGTTCTATTAGAGGAGAGAGTGGACTAAATTCAATGTATAACCCACCATTATAGTTTGTGTTACTTGAAATAGAATTAGGATAATTTATGAGCTTCCCTGTTGGAAAGAGAAGGGAGAAACATTGGTCAACTGATTTATAGTCTCACTTCGCAAGAGTACTACTATTTATATGTCACTTTGGGTTTTCACAATGTTGCAATAGTTACTCTGGCTTCTGTCTTCTGTCTTCTTCCTTCTTCTCCTATTGTGAATCACTCTGGGTTTTCACAGCAGGCTCCTTCCATTAATGTTGTATAATTATTTATTTATTTATTTATTGAACGTTGTATCATAATCACTATTCTCAATCACATTATGTTGTATCATAATTACTTTTTTTAACTAATCTTTCTCTCTCTCTCTCTCTTTGCAGCTGCCTACATGTCTACCACATCCTCTGCCTCAGCCCCAGCCCCAAGGCCCCCAACTAGCACGACATCAGAATCACAATCGTTGTTTGGAGAGGAAGTTGAGTCCATTCCGGTTGAGAATCCACAACAACAAGGCACTAAAAGAAGAAAAACTTCAGACGTATGGAATCATTTTAAGAAGAAGAATATTGATGGGAAAGTTAAGGCTCAATGCAACTACTGTGGAAAACTTATGGCTGGAGCAAGTACATCAGGGACGACTCATTTAAAACTGCACATAGCAAAAAGTTGTCCAAGTGCTCCGAAGGAAGCAAGTCCTTTGAGGGAAGGAACGGATATTAGGAGGCAAGTTCTTGTCAAACAACACAATAAGGCAAGAAGTAAAGGGATCTCAAGCCCTAGTGTTTTTAATGAAGAGGATCAAAAGGCTTCGAGGAGGGACCTTGCACGAATGGTCATTTTGCATGAGTACCCTCTTGCAATTGTTGATCATGTTGGGTTTCGGGATTTTGTTGGTGGTCTTCGGTCAAATTTTAAGATAGTAGGAAGAAACACATTGAAACGAGATATCAAAAAAATTTATAATGAAAAGAAGCAGAAGACTATGGTAGAAATTGACAAGAATGCAAGTAAAGTTGCAATCACAACGGACTTGTGGACTGCAAACAACAGTAAGAGGTCATTCATGGTAATCACAGCTCATTATATAAGTGACTCTTGGACTTTGGAAAGCCGGGTTATAAGGTATTTTTTTTCTTTGAGTCATTTTGTTGTACTAGTTTTTAGAGTCTTAGGCAAGCTTATTAACTTTTTGCTTTCTTTAGTTAATCATATTTATGTTTATTTTTTTTAGGTTTATTCGTATGCCATCTCCACATGATAAGTATTCTCTTTCTAAAATCCTTTTGGAGTGTCTTTCTGATTGGAACATTGATTTGAAGTTATCTGCCATAACTGTAGATAATGCTAGCAACAATGATGGTATGATGAAACTTGTTTCGGATAAGCTTCAAGCTAGTTCACTTATTTTAGGTGGAAAATTGTTGCATGTGCGTTGCGCAGCACATATTCTGAATTTGGTTGTTCAAGAGGGTTTGAATGTAATTGGTGATGGTATTGAGAAGGTTCGAAGTAGTGTATATTTTTGGACTCAATCACCAAAAAGAATAGAAATTTTTGAAAAAATATCTCGCCAATCACATATTGCAAGTACTAAGGAATTAGTACTTGATTGTAGGACTCGTTGGAACTCTACATATTTGATGCTTTCAACTGCCTTGATTTATAAAGATGTTTTTCCACGTTTACTATGTTGTGAGCCTCAATATCAGTCTGCTCCAACTAATAGGGATTGGGAGGTAGCACAAATTGTTTGTGAGAAGTTGGGTTATTTTCATAAAGTTACTGAGTTGCTTTCTGGTACTGCCTACCCTACAGCTAATCATTATTTTCCTTCAGTCTTTCAGTTGAAGTTGGAATTAAATTAGTGGCTTTCAAGTGAAGATGAGTTGGTTAAGAAAATGGCAGGAAAGATGTTAGCTAAGTTTGATAAATATTGGAGTGACGTTCATGATATCATGAGTTTGGCTATTGTTTTAGATCCAAGATATAAATTGATGTTATTGACCTTTTATTTTAATAAATGTATGGTAGTAAGGCTAACGAAGAAATTGACAAGGTTAAGAACCTTCTTTTTGAGTTGTTTGCGGACTATGACTTAGAAAGCATTGATAGAGGAGTCATTTATTCTCAAGTTTCATCTTCTACATCTACATCAAGTGCTGCACATGAACATGATGATACAATGAGGGACTATGATTTATTTGTTAGTAATGCGACTGCTAACATAGGCCAAAGGAGTAGGGATATTATATCGGAGTTTGAACTTTATACTAGTGAGAAAGTGGCACCTAGAACTGAACAATTTGATGTTTTGGGTTGGTGGAAGCGTAATGCTAGTAAGTATCCTACCTTGCAACGCATTGCAAGGGATATTTTGGCTATTCCTATTACAACAGTTGCCTCAGAGTTGGCTTTTAGCACTAGTGGGAGATTGTTGAGTCCACATCGTAGCCGTCTTCATCATGATACCTTAGAAGCATTGATGTGTGGGCAGAATTGGTTATGGAGCGAACTTAAAAGTGTATTAAAAGATGCTACCATTCAAAACGTTCTTGATGATTATGAAGAAGATGAATTGGAGGAAAGTCATGCCATGGAGCTTTCAGACTAATGGATAGGTATTATTATCCTTGATTATCCTTGATTTTGGTATATGTACTATATTCTTGTAATCATGGAATTTTCTTATCCCTCACAAACAAGCATAATAGAATTTTCGAAAACTTGTTGAAACATAAATTTTTTTTGTGGAACCAATCTGATAACATTTGCACAATTGCGTGGATGTGCATTCTGTCTGTCAGTGCATGTTTCTATATCTGACAGTCTGGCCCTCTAGAAAATGGTTAGCTCTATACATCTTGCTTTCATGGAGTCTTGTGTATGGTTCTGGTTTTCTGACTTCTCATCTTCACATTGACTTTCATAGTTCTGCAGCTTTCTGAGAGAATGAGAGGGAGAGATGGGGTAGAACTTGGAACCATATATTGACAATGTTCACATGTCCCTTCCGAACCATGTAAAACTGAGTTTGAGCAACTCATTCTACCTAGTTTCCCCAATAAAGGATTCTCATAAGCTAGATTAACACCTGTTCATAAGTCTACTACAAATTGCCCCAAGACTCCAATCATTCCACCTTCAACATTGGCATCTGCAACTCCAAAGCAACCAACAATTGCACATATACCAATATAAGGACCAACTCCTCCTTTCCCAGATGTTGCTAAATCCAACTTTCACAGAAAAATGAATGGAAGGTCGAACCAAATTTATTAGAGGAAATAATCAGTGAAGACATCGAACAAGTGTGAAGTAATTAATCCGATGATGCAATCCAAGATTGAGTAGGACATATCACAAAGTATCACTGTATCAGCATTACTTACTACTATGAGCATCACAGTACTTGCAAAGAAGAGAGAGTATCCAATCAAATTCCGCAATCTAGTATCAATCTTTGACTCATTGTAGGCAAGTACTGCCATTGTCACAATTGCAAATGGTTCATAAACGAGGGTAAGTACCCTTGAAGGGTGGTATAGCTTCAAAAAAAGAGGAAAATTTTATCAGTCTAGTCAATCTTGAAAATTTTTCACTTTGTTCTAATGTGTAGTAAGATATAGAATTGTAACATTTATCTAAGTAACTGAGCAAGTAATTCCCTAGCACTGTTCAAGTTTGAGAAATCAATGAAGGTTGGTTTCCTTCTACTATCTTGTGAACATGAAAAGATGCTTCAACTACTATCGACACTAACCAACTAACAAGTATAGAAAATTAGTAATCAAGGAATGAACTCTTCCTCATTTTATTTTTCTTTTCATAATAGAAGAATATACTAATCTTTCTCGTGTGCATTGTTAAGGCATTCCTTCCAGAATGGATAAGACAATCTTACTCCTATTCTACTAAGAATTAGGTTCCTACAGCAGACAATTTTACACCTGTCTTTTCTCTACAAAGTCATAGCCACTTCAATGAAATTGAAATTGCACCTTGTGCTGCCAATTGACTCATTTGAATCACAACATTGTCTTAGACTAGATTTCATATTCTTGGGTCAGAAAAACGTCGATGATCACTTAAGAAAAGGCAAATCTAGCTGTCTACTGATTTTATTGGGCTTAAAAAAGAAATGGAAAGTAACATAAGTTATGAATAGCTTACTGGGAACAACTTGTAGTAGTAATCTCCTATAGTCAACATACTGTTCCATGACATAAGGGACCCCAGTCCAAGAATCCAGCAAACTGCCACTGCTTTATATTTTCCCTGCTTCTTACAATTTTTAAAATATTAGATATACATTTCAATTGGATTGAATTTATGTGTGTGTCTATATATATCTTCTTTTTAAAGAAATTCAACCAATGTAACAGAGACTAAGCACAAACCTGAAGTCTTGTTTGAGGCTCACTTTTATCAACAATAGTCATTACTTCCCTATAAAATTAGAAAAACAATGTAAGGCATATTTCTCATGAAGTCTACAAATTTTGACTCCCTTAGTTGGAAATAATTGCAATATAACTGATACTGGAAATGGTCTACGGGAACCATATTAAAGATACAAATAACAAAAATAAAAAATAAGCTTATTTCATACTGGTTACATAGAAATGAAATTATATCTAAATAAAATCAATCTGAAAGTTGTATTCTGGCTTGAACCTGGGACTTCAGTCACTGCTAGTGCGAACTAGACGAACAGAAATGTGGAAAAAGAGTAAAGAAAAACAATAAGATGAAGTTTTAACAATGGACCCCATGAATCAAAAGTTGACTTTCTTAACTACACTAAACATAGTATTGAACTTGTCCAGAAGAAAAATATTTAAACTAACATTATGGCTAAATAAAACTTGGCAAAAAAAATGAAAACTTATTTTGTAAACTATAAATCGAATAGTAGTTAGAAACCTTATCAAGTGTATTGTGGAAAAGAAATGAGCTTGTTATCACTGAGCGTGGAATTTTAAGAAAGATCTTCATAGACTGGTTGTCAACGATGACAGACAGATAGCTTAAGTGATAGCTAAATCATCTTGGTTGAGTTTGACTTCTTGAGAATTATAAATCAGTTGATGATGCCAGAACCATGTTTATTTATCCAAGAACAATTATATAACGTGGTCTTCCTGAAAATTGGCGTGTTTTTTACTCGTATTTTCTGGACTGGTTTAGTTTTATGATTCCTAGGTACTTGTCTGTAGACTTTATCATGTAATGTATGTAGTTTTAACTACGAAATTGGCTACCAGATCCTAAAGGATCAACATTTTGAGGCTCTGGAATGTGTCATACTAACACATCAAAGTGACAAAATAAGTACATATGCCATCTCTCTCTCTGATAAATTAAAAATGTTGCCCATGGCTCTTTGTAATAAGTTTAGAACATTTCTTTTGGTTGTCACTCCATAATACCAGGCACATTAGAAAAATCTAGACAAAAGGTCAACAATCATGTGCAGCTGATTGAGGGTACATAATGCCTGATCCAAGTAAACAGAATTTCAGATCTTCTACATTCATGTGGGATGTCCAAATCCATGCCCATAGGACGAAAAATCTATATAAATCTGTGGTTAAAAGCCAATTGGGATCCCCGGAAAACTTGGTTCTTATTTAAAAACTAAATCAAAACAAAATTTTTCCTAACTTTTGATGTAATCTATTATGATTTGTGAATAAAAAAAATGTTACTAGCTGTGGATCCATATAAAAATGATGGTGTTCCAATCACAACTTGTCATCTTTATAAGTTGTGAAAAGGAAAGTAAAGAATATTGTATCTTTAATATTATTCAAACTAAATGCACTTAGTGAGGCTTAGCAGGGACATGAGTAATCAAACAAGAGAGCAAAGGGGGCCATAACCCCTCCAAATTTTAAAATTAAGGTTGGACATCGTGTTCATTCCTGTGATTGTGCACTGTGAAACAAGATTCTAAATATATATGTAAATATTTAAATCTTAGAGATATAATTTTTTTAATAAAAAAAGGTAACATATTTATAAACATATAAGCAATTGATAAAGTTAGGTTGAATAAAAAAAAAGTTTGAAATACAGCCATTTTTCTTCCCCTTTCGATTAATATCTAAAACAAGATTCTAAACTTATATGTAATTCTAATAAGTGCAACTTTTGAATTTTTTTTCAATCTCTAATTAAAACTTTAAACCTGTAGTTGAATATCAACATCAATATTATGTGCCAAATTTACTCGTAGACCAACCTATTGGTGTTTTCTCACCACCGAAGTTATAATTGGCTAAATAACACTGATAACACTTTGAAATAAAATTTATTTTCAATCTTTAATTTACCATTAAACCTATACTCCGAAATCAAATTAATATCATAATTCCAATTTACTAGTAGACAAATCTACTAGTATTTTTCTCACCATTTTGTTATAACTGGATGAACAAAGAAAATTAAAGAGCTATGTAAAATAAAAGAACTACTTTGAAACATATTCTGTTTTCTATTTTTAAAAAATTCCCAACATCATAAGAATTCTTCTCAAGTATTTAAAAAAAATAATAATAATAAACTCATTCAACTACCATGTAAAACATATTTTCAAACATAAATGCAAAAATATATATATATATATTTTTTGAGAAACAATGCAAAAATAAATTTGAGACACAAACACAAATGAATATTTTTTTCACATTGAAGTCCAATATTAGCAACCATATAATCTATACAACATAACAAGGAAGGTCTTTGTAATTAATTTTACTTTTCTCATATTGTGATATATTAGACTTATTTGTTCACTCTCTTTTCATTTCATCCCTTTTTCTGCCAAAGGCCTTGTAGCTGAATTGGCACTTCCCCATACACAAAGTGCTTGGGGGTTTAGGGGGGAAATGGTTCAAGTTACAGGGTTAGCAGCATGTTGTAATTATTTCTCAAAAAAAAAAAAAAAATCCCTCTCTCTCTCTCTCTCTCTCTCTCTCTCTCTCTCTCTCTCTCTCTCTCTCCCCATTTGATAGCGACTCCTCTCTCTTTCTCTCTTTCTCTCTTTCCACTTAATTGTCCTCCACTCTTATTCCTCTTATTTCCCCCTTACAGAAGAACTCAAATTACGTTTCTTTTTCCACTCAATTTTTGAGAAGCTTCATTGCCAACCACTTTCTGAAAATTTTCCCCTTCTTGAATGTTGAAATTACATAAATTTGGAATTATAAGTGAGTTTAGGAAAAAATAAAAATAAAAATAGGAAAAAATGTCAAATCATAAGCCCAAGTATAGCTAGCCATTTCCTATCTCCGAATTTCACTCTCGAGCACCCATTTAGCCTTAGCAAATCTTCAACTCTAAAAATCTGAAAATCAAAATTGAACCTCATCTCTTGGCCTAAAAAGAGAATTTTTCTTTTTCAATGAATTGGCCTATTTGAAGCTTCCTCAGATCGCACACACAAAGTGGAGGGCATTAGAGCCAGCCAAGTAAAAAACTCCTCTCACCTTCCTCTTGTGCGCATGCTTGACCCATTTTCTCATGCAGTACACTTAAACCCAATAAATCTTCACATTTATAAATTAGTAAGGATTTTTTTTTTTTTTTTTTTTTTTTTTGTGAAGATTTATAAATTAGTAAGGATTTTATCTCCTAATCGATATGAGCTTCCAAATTGACTAACACATTAACACCTAGCCCATTTACTACATAAACTTCATATCTTTTTCAATAGATTTTTCAACTTAGTATTCATTTATTTATTAAAATAATAATTTAATATTAAAATTCTTCAACATTAACCTTTTAAATGTATTATTTTAGTCTTTAATATTTTCTTTTTAATGTCAAAATGGTCTTTATTGTTAAGTAGTGGATACAAAAGTAACATGGCAAATGATAATTTTTCCTTTCGAATATTTCACAAGTTTGTATTACCTACTCCTAAATCATCAAAGTAGCATGCCATTGTTAGCGTTCAATTTTTCCTTTTCAACTACTTCACAATTTCTATGCTAATTTAACTTTTGGATTGCTTTTGATCAATCCCACTAGTTGATACTTATCCTGGGAAGTAGGTTGTCTTCCCCTCGTTTTTTCATTTTTGTTCGGCTGGAGCCATTGATGTGTTTCTTGTTCTCAAACCTATGCACCTACACATTGGTTTCAATTTTAGTTTAGTCATATCAAAAGCAAAAAAAACAGACATGGTATGTGGTTTGCCTAATATCGTTTAGTATATTATAACTAGACATGGCAAAGCGGGTCAGAATTTTCTGACCCGACCCGACCCGACCCGAAAAATACCCGACCCGAACCCGATTTTTTTGACCCGAAGCAAAAACGGGTTGACCCGTGACCCGACCCGTGTTTTGTGCGGGTCAACCCGACCCGACCCGCGACCCGACCCGACCCGAACCATTTTTTTAAAACTTTTTTTTTTTGGTAAAAAAAATAGTGAAATTAAGACAATATTGGTTTAATTGTTTATTGTGAGCTTTAAGGAAACAATTGATACATTTACATAACTGCATGCAAATTAATTGAAAAATAAATGGTTGAGCATTCTGTAATGAGTAAAGATTTTTAAATATCAAATAGCAAAGTATATGCCAAGATAATCTGATTACAGTAAAGTTAAAAACAGATTTAAAATTGTAGATATGTGTGAGACACATTCACGAGTGTGAAAATAGTAAAGCCAAAGTATCAAATTAGCATAAATTATGAATGCTTAGATCTATTTTTTAACAATTTATGTTCAAAATAAACGGCTTTTCAAAATAAATTATGATATTTCCTAGAGTGTGTGCTGCTTAACAATGATATGATCTTCATAAAAGAGACTAGGTATAATTATAAATAAGTAAGCAATCAAACTTTAATGTATATCTCAAATTGAAATAGAGTGTCAACCACAATTGATAATAGATTATAAAATTAATTTTTAAAATTGTAACTTTCTTATATATTTTTATTTTTTATCAAATGAGTTATCCAATAAGTCATTTGTAATTTTTTTTTTTTGGAATGTTGATATTGTGTAAAAATAAAACTTGTATATTTGTTTTACTTATCTTTGTGTTGTTTTATTTTAGATAGCAATGTTAGGATTTGTATAATTTTAAAATTATTGAATAAATATTAATAAGTTTAACTGAGTTTATTCTTGATATAAGTAGTGAATGCAAAATAATGCATTTTACATCAAGTAATATGTTGCATAACTATCCAAATGGCAAATACATATTGTTTTCTTTATAAAAAAAATAAAAAATAAAAAAAATAAAAAATAAAAAATTTCATGTGAAAAATACGGGTCAACCCGACCCAACCCGACCCGACCCGCAACCCGATTGACCCGAACCCGATTTCAACCCGCTTAAAATGACCCGTTTTTGACCCGTGACCCGTTTGACCCGTGACCCGATTGACCCGACCCGAACCCGACCCGACCCGCCCGTTTTGCCATGTCTAATTATAACCCACAATCACTAGGCGAGTAGCTAGAGGCAATCGCTTTCTTACCAAAACTTAAATGTCATCTAATATTGTTATTAAAGGACCTCTCTTTGAAAGAACCAAAGCTCAGCTGGTTGGGGTGTCCTTACCAAATCCTTTAGGAGTGGACTCTTTGAGTTGTGGCCAAAACTTGGAAGGTGTTTCTCTCAACATATTGAGTTATACATTGCCTTACATATTCCAATTATATTGTGTTTTGGCAAACAAGATTTTAGTTGTGATGGTGAAATCGTGTTTTCCTTTTCACAATTATAACTGAAATTTTAGTTCTATATCCTATACGTATAGTGTGTAACTATCCTCACTCTTTAAAGTGAATTCAAATGGTAACACTCAGTAAAATAATTGTTCCATGGACTTTTTATATGGGGTTGATGTTTGGACCATTTGGAAGACATTGGTGCGGTCCATGCTCACATCCATCATAAGGTTCTTAATTGAATACTTCCACATATATACAAGACACCATCGACAATTCAGTGGACTAAATCAATGTTGATCTGTCTAAGTTGGATATGATATGATGCCGACTTCTTATGCTCCCGTTGACAAAAAAAAAAAAAAAAGAAAAAAAAAGGAGTTTGAATCTCTTATAAATTTGGTTAGGATTATAACTATTGAAAGAAATTTAGGAATAAAGCTAGAATATTCTTTAATTCTTTATTGTACAGTTAATTAAAATAGTACGTTTTCTCAGAAAAAAAAATTAAAATAGTACGTAGTTGACTCTTTCTCCCATTTCATCATTAATGTTATATTTCATGATTTTTCTTCTTTTGTTAACATTATATTTGAGAGTTTATAGAGAGTATTAAAATGGATAATATTTTTTAAAAATTAGAATATATATATATATATATATATGAACAGTAGCTCTTTTATTTATTTTTTTTTAAATAAATAAATTAGCATCTTGAGGAGTTTATATGAGAAGGGAAGGAAATAGTCACTTATAAATCCCTGCTCGCTAATTTAATTTGTAATGTGAGACTACTCCCTGAAGATGGTTCTTGATGTGAGACTACTCCCTGCTCGCTAATTTAATTTGTAAGGAGAGGAGAGGAGATGAAATGGGTTTAGACGTTGGAGTTGTTTACTGATACGTCATTGAGGATTTTGAGTTTAATTGAGTTATAATGATGTGTGCTGGAGTGTATTGGGTTTTCAATAGAAATATGATGTGGCATTTATTCATTGGTGGCGTAAAGAAGGCTCTTTACGCCAGCTCCTGACCGAAGGTTCTCTCTTTTGCTTAAGGCTTTGTTTACTTCGATAGTAACGTTTCCAAGCCAATATCCCTCTCTTTTTTCTTTTTTTTTTCTTTTTTTTTCTTTTTTTTTTTTTTTTTTTTTTTTTTTATTTTAAACCAAGGATGATAGGTTTCAAAACATATACATTGTTATGTAAAAAAAAGGGAAAAAAATACATTAAACGATATCTCCTAAAAATATATACTACTATTAGATTTTTGTAAACATAACCAAAAAAATAGACAAGGGAATATTATCAAAATTAAAATAACAAAAGCAATTAGCTAGGGCCTAGGTGGCTTACCCTTCTCACCAATTTTTTTTTTCTTCTTTCTAGTTTGCTTATTTAATTAGAAATGAAGAGTAATTATTCTTCCCTTTTTGTTCTACCTTTGGACGGTGCACTTATTTATAGAAGTCTTTGTCTCAAAATGGTACCGGCCACCGACCAACATAGACTTGACATTATACGTCCTTTTTAATCTCAACTTGCACATCTATGAATATACGTTTCCACATCAATCTATTCAATCATCAATAATTTTCTCTCCGTAGAAAATAATGAGAAATCAACTGTATGATATGGCGTGACACAACCATATATGTGCCCTCTTTCTATCTTCATCTTTATCTTTATCTATTTATATTAGCAAGCAATAATAAGGAAACAATCAATTTTACATCCAATTTCACATGTCAAAGTGGTTGATTATGAGTAGAAGACAAAAAGTAATAAATTCATCTAAAAAATAATGAATATAAACTATCGACCACTTCAACTTAGTGAAATTAATTATGTATTTAAATATATTCAAATCTAAAATGACTTAAAGAGAGTTACGAATAAAAATAGGTATTATGCCAGTTAAGGAGATGTTGGCAAACGAAACAAAAATCAAGTTTATGTAAAAAAAAAAAGTTTAACATACCCCTCTTAATCTCTTGTTATGAAAAAAAATAAAATAAAACAACTGAAACAAACCTTTAAATCATATTGCAAATAAATCCTAAAAAAAAAAAAAAAAAAAAAAAAAAAAATCAAAACTCAAATTTCAAACTTCAATCAATCAGTCTTATATTTCAAAATTTATTATTAACCATTATCCTAAATCTTAACAATAATGGTCTAATAGTACCTCATGAAAGATAATTAATGTACAAACCAAAATATATATAATCAAACAATTTTTTTTCTTTCTAAATTAGTGTGAATGAATTTCCTTATTATTTAAGCAAATTGTTTTATCAAATAGATCACGTAACTGAAAATATAAGAGGATAGTTTTATTTAAAGAGGATTTTTGTTTTTTTGTTTTTTCAATGACTAAGAGGAATTTCATTCAAAACAAAACAAGCCCTTATAGTACAAAAAGACTACAACGCTGCAAGAAACATCCTTTACAATTACAACCTTCAATAGAGCCTAGCTAATATTGGAGAAATTTTTTCCCAAACTGTGCAAAGGTAAACTTTTTTTTTTTTTTCCCGATAAATATTGAATATGTATATTTATATATATATATATATATATATATATATGTATGTATATACACACTATTTTGTGTGTGTATGTGAATATTGTTGCTTGATAAGTAAAAAACATATTTCGACGTGCATGGATTCCACCTGGAATATGAGACTTGCCACGTTTTTGAATAATTGCATGATGCTACCATTTATTTGCTGTAAAAGTTTCCTCCCACGAATGTCAGTGGTAGTGGGCCTTGAAATTTTCCAATATCTGATATTTTACGTGAATATTTCACTTAAAAAAAAAAAAAAAAAAATAGTGAGAGAGTAACAAGTAACAACGTTCCGCTACTGCACCCCACTGAGCACCAATGATGTTTGCATGTTGGACACAAACATTTCGAATAAAAGCATGACACATTATCCTTATTAATGATTGGACCGTGAGGTAATAAACTAAAGCAACCTAAGTGGGGCTAGCATTATCACTGGGACAAAAATTAGAGTGACTTGTAGCCACGTTGTACCTTACTAAAAGACATTGACACTTAGCCCACGTGGGTCCCATATCAGCCTGTATCGTAAGTTTGTAAAGCCAAAGCAATTTGCCAATTTTCCCTTTTTTTGGTTTAAGCTTTTAGTTCCACCTTCCAAACCTAACATCTTAAAGCTCAAATTTCCTCTGGAGGCAGACATATCTTCTGCAATTTTGTTCCAAAAAAGCGATCACTACAGCCTACAAGTAAGTATTAATTTGCTCTTTCTCTTAGAGCTTAGATGGTTTTTGATTTTTGATTTTTATTTAGTGAATGGATCCTTTGAACTATAATGACATATTGTTATATTTCTATTAATCCAATCAATCCTAAACTTTCAAATGATTTGATTTATATTAGCCTATTGGGACATTGATCCTTGTTGTTTTTGTTTCAAACCACCAAGTGCATGCTCTTAGTAGTGAATAGAGATTTTTTTTTTGATAGAAGTAGTGAATAGAGATTTGATTCTATAATATGCAGATTTTAGTATTATAAATTGTTTTTGTACCATTTTTTCCCCTCAAAAAGGAAGGCAAACTATTATCCAATGACTGGTAGGAGTAGATTGCTGTGTTTAACAAAAGAAATGTAACCAGAGAATTGTAGCTGCAAGAATAGTAGGTTGCTTTTGCCATTAAAAGCTCGATCACAATCTTCATTGACATGGTTGTACAAAAGCCAGGGTAGCTTGACATTACTAGGGATACCAAGATTTTAGCCAATTCTACAATTGCCAGAAGAATAGAACTAAACAAAGATTGGAGTCTTTTACATGATGGGAAAAGCTGCGAAAATGGGCATAAAGAACTCAATACAATAACCCAAAAAAGGGAAAGAAAAAAATAGTGGCATAATATAAGCATAATAAGAAAGTTAGCTGTGTATCTTTTTTGTGTCATAGAATCTTTCAAAGATATAATGAATTAGTCTGAAGACTCAGGGCAACTTGTAGGATCGCATTAGTGAACATGATCATCATCATCAAAAGGGAACCATTTATTAGCACTATCTACCGAAAGTTTTTTCTGCTTTTGCTGTCAAAGTTTTGATTTGATGGCTGAGATTCTTAAGTCTAACAATGTCTGGAACACGTGCCCCTTGGAAGGTTGTGAAGGTATAAAAGTACCTATAAAACTTTTATGAAAGAGGCTCAAAGTGAAATTGATTAGTCAGAAATAAAAAAAAAAATTATTTTCTAATTCTTAAAAAAAAAGAAAATTGATTTGGCCTTTTTTCTTTTTAAATAAATTCTTTATGAAACTTAACAGCAACGCTAGAGATCACGATTTCAACTTTAATTGCTAATATAATGTGAGGGTACAAGTTCATAACTACAACTGCTTCAATTTTTAACTAATTAAGAATTAGCTAAATCGGCTAAGATTACAGTGCTTCCAAAAACAAAAACTGTTTAGTAGACTGAGAAAATTTTATTTTCTGACAAAGGTAGTAGACTGGGATTAATAAAGCATAAAGTATAATAGAGTGAGACATGAGATTGTTATTTGACAAAAGCATTGAACGGCAAATCTTAAGACCAATTTTACTTTTTATTAATTGTCGTGTAGGAACTTTCCAAAAACTGCCGTGTATGTTCTTCTTCTTATATATACAAAACAATTTACATATAGCTGCAACTGGTACTATATATATTTTGATTGTTGTTGCTTGTCAGTGACAACATGTCCTTTTTATTTTTTATTTATCTCCTTCGAGCTATATTGTTCTCCCATTTTAGGACCCTTGGGATAATATTTTTTTTTTCCCTTTCTTTTGTACAGTTTGTGGTTAAAATTTCTTTGTTATTTATTTTCTCCCAGGAGGTTATAATTAATATAAAATGAGGACTACATCACCCACATGGAGCTGGTAGGTGACATTTGAAGTCTGATTCCATAATACACACAAAGAACAGGTAAGCTCTTATTAGTTTATACATCAACATTTTTTCAAATAAATCAATCGCATTCTTTTATTTCAAAAATACACTTCATTGGTTAATAACTCTGCAACCCAATGACATAAGAACTAATCATCTTCTACAATACTTTATTTAAAAAAAAAAATTAAATTACAAATGTTTCCAATTCCCACTTGCACTGATCTAATCCAACCCTAATTTTTATATTTATAGATTAATCCAACCCTAATGTGAATTGCTGACATGGGTCTCCAACAATTTAATGTAAAAAAAATAAATTCCCACGTTGCGATGGTTATGAAGCATGCATTGTAATCAACAATCAAATATGACCAAAAAATCACATAGTTGGTACCGCCCCTTGATATTTTTCCAATTTCTTACATCAAGTGGGTGGGGACCCTTTACACTTTACAATCTGATTTGTCTGTGACTCTCTTCCTTCACAGCCATATTACCCAAAAAAACAACAAAAACAAAAACACAGTCACAGACATTCTATTTTACATAGCCAACAAAGATTCCAATACAATTGAGAACTCAGTCTAACTCACATACAAGAATTCCTCTAACCGGGAATTACTTTTCCAAACAGAATTCGGGAAATGACTTCATCATACCAAGCAACTGAGCTAGAATCAGGTACAACCGACTCCGTTGCCTCCTCGCCTCGTGGAGATGATCCGCATACACGTGTACGGTTCATGTGCAGCTTCGGCGGCAAGATCTTACCACGACCGCACGATAACCAACTCCGCTACGTTGGCGGCGATACACGCATCGTTGCTGTACACCGCGCCACAAACTATTCCACCCTCCTCACCAGGCTCTCTAAGCTCTCAGGTACGTACCTACACAAACCGTTACTTCTTAATTCAACGGTTTTTTAAAATTTTAGTAATAAAAAGAAAAGAAAAACCGTTTCTTTGTTTTTGTATTTTTTTAACGTTGTAGTAGTAAGTAATTAATTAACAGGTACAACAAATGTAACTGTGAAGTACCAGCTTCCGAACGAGGATCTTGATGCGTTGATTTCTGTTACAACGGACGAGGATGTTGAGAACATGTTGGATGAGTACGACCGGTTCGCACAGAATCAAAACCCAAGGTCGGCTCGGCTTAGGCTATTTTTGTTTCGTAACAGTGACCATGATTCTAGTCGAACCAGTAGTATCAGCTCGGCTAATCGTGACCATTGGTTTCTCGATGCTCTCAATCATGGCGGCTCGGACATGGGTCTAGAGCGTGGACGATCCGAAGCCTCTTCTATTGTTTCTGAATTGCCTGATTATCTATTCGGGTTAGATTATTCTGAAGAGACCCAAACCCCAACCCGTGACCCGAAAATAAGGACCCGGCAGCTTGAAACAGTGTCGAATTCGGATCCGGGTTCTCCTGCTCCGGTTGTGAGTTCACCCTTTTATTCAACATCATCTGTTCCTTCTGTTCAAGCCATGCTTAATCTTCAACCTGTCAAGACCAAGCCCGATAGCCCGGAACCGGTTGTGGAACCAAAAGAGAATCAAGTTGAGGTGGAGACGGGTGAATCGGTTATACCACAACCAACCGGGTACCCGGGAAACCAAGTAATTCATTACATTTCAGATCCTCATTATCCGGCTCAAGCGGTACAACATGTACCTGTTTATTACATTCCGGGTCAAGTGCAACCCGGGAATGTTCCTGTTCAAACCGTTCATATGCAGGCCCCATATGTTCCGCAATACCCGATTGGGGCGGGTCAAATTCCAGTTGGGTACCATCATCCGGGTGTGGGTCAAGTATATGGCGGAGGGATGAGGCCAATTACGACATCGTTTGACTCGTATGATGTTACAGGAAGAATGGTTTCCGATGGGGTGAATCAGCAAGCATTTTATGGTGTTAAAAACCCGGGTATAGTTCCAATGTATTCGGGCATGATGGTACCGGGTGGGGAAGATTTGCAAGGCATCGGGTCGGAGGTGAGGCCAAGTCGGGCCTCCCAGTAGTATTTGACTATATATAAGCCATTAGGCAATTTGTGTAATATGGTGGCAAATATTCCTTTTAGACCTTAAGTCATACTTTTATGAGGTTTATGTGTGTTTGTCAGTTTGATGCTATTTTTGAGTTTGTTTAGTGTGATAACATCTTGAGAGTTGTAAATTGGTTTTTCAAAAGATGTATAGGACACAAACTTTGCTATAGAATCTCTATTTGTTTGTACGTGAATAAAGAAGTTTCCCTTTTTTTCTGTGATATAATTGTGAGGTTTCCATTTTTGCCCCTTTCATTATAATTTTTATTTTGATTATCTTACTCCTTTCATTCCATGCAGACTATAAAATGTAGGTTTTACATTCTTTCTATAGAGGATAACCTTTTCTTTCTTTTATTTTTCTTGTCAGAAAATTATTCATATTATATTTTCTGGAGACTAAAATATAATAAAAAGTACTCCGAAGTTACAAGTTGTTCTATAGAATTATTCTTGGCAGATATTCATATCGGTCAGATTGAACTACCACTAAAAACTAGAGATTACACAGACACGGTAGATTTTTTTTTTTTTTTTTTTGAGAAATAATTACAACATGCTGCTAATCTCGCAGCTCGAAACTTTTTCCCCTAGACCCCCAAGCACTTTGTGCATGAGGAAGTGTTAATTCAGCTACAAGGCTTTTGACAAACATAGTAGATATGTTTGTGCTATCAGAATAAAGAAAAATCATGATTTAAAAAAATAAATTGGCTAAAAATCATGATTTAAAGAAATTGATTCAAAGTTGATAGTAACAATAATTGATTATGTAGCTCTAAGTTCACACTTTTTTTCTTGGGAACAGGCGTACATCAAGCCAGTTAATTAGCGATCCTGATGAAGATGTACATTTTTCAAGTTCGTAGGTTCCCAAACTTGCCTAGCTAGTTCATGCAACCATGCTTATCCCCTTTGTTTACGGCCACCATTCATGGGCTTTTAAAATCTAAGTTGGATAAATCCTTTGCCTAGAGGGCTAGTGATAGATTGGCAGTTTGGTACAGATGGACCATGGCCAGAGGTTTTTTAAAAAACTATATTGAATGTAAAAAGGTTTAACCCCTCTCCAATACTAAAGTGCAATCAACAATTCATTATCTTACAATGCAAAGTTTTTTTTTTTTTTTTTTTTAGAAGAAAAATGCAAATTTGTTTATTATCTTATTATCAAATGTAGATCCGAAAAATATATTCTCAAAAAAAAAAAAAAAAAATGTAGGCCAAATAGGTTGAATCTCTGCTGTATAATAAGTCTCAATTAAATCAATCATTCCATCATTTTAATTGAATGATGTTATGAAAAACTACTCCCCAAGGGATACCACAATCTTCTAATCATTAAAAATCAACTTAAAAATATATGCATTACGGAGATTATGTGGTGAAGTTTCCTATTAAGAAAACTTAAAAATTATAATCTGTTTTAAGTTTTATATTGTTTTGTTTTGAGACTGATGTGGTAAGAATTTTTATTATTTTTTTAAATAATAGACAGTCCATTAGCTTTTTAAGTAGTTAAGTCCTACAGATCAACTTACCAATTAGGCAGCATTAGCATGCCTAGGATGAACTTCTTGTGAGATATGTAACTTGCCGCTTTCAAGTCTCACCCTCTTATATTAATGCACAAGTGATTATTTGAGTCTCCCTACTAGTGAAAATCCGAATTTGGAGATGTTTGGTTACATATTCTGAAAATATTTTTATGTGTTTAGTTAATAGTAAAAATAACCTAAAAATAGTAAAAACGCCACTACCATAACCCAAACTCATCACACACAATAACCAAAAAAAAAATCTAAAACTTGATCTTCAATAGGATTGTGCAATTGGGTTGACCTCCGATGGGAGTGGGCCACATAGGTATAATTCTAGAGATACAACAAATCATACACCCAATTTTATAACTTGCTGATTTGAGCAACTTTGAGTATTAGACATTTTTTACTTTGTGTGAGCCATCATTTTACGTTGACCACTTAAAATCGCATAAGTTAATAATTATAAAATTGCGTGGGGAGAATGGCTATGTTGCTAGGCTAGATTGGCAATGGGGTTGGGTGGAGAGAGAGAGAGAGATTGGGTCAAGAAGGGAACTAGTCGGCCATGATGGGTTGCAGTTGGATCGATTAGGTAGCAGGGTAGCAGTGGTGGGTGGGGTGTGGTCTATTCTGAATTGTGGGTGTAACTTGTTTTATACCCTCAAGTGGACTAGCATTTTTAGTCGAATTAAACACCTTAAATTGGGCAAACTAATTTTCAAAAAATATTTTACGTCTAAACAAATGAATCCTAATTTATCTGATTAAACATATACTTTCTTATAATGGAAATGTAAGACATATTATGAGCTTTCTATTTTATTTATTTATTATTATTTTTTTTTAAGATTTTAACCAACCCATTTCAAAATTTCAAATGACCCTACATACCTAGGATTCAATTATCAAATTTTTCCAAATCTCATAAATCCTTTCATAGGATCAACTTTAAGGAATTTCATATCCCCAACTTCGAAATCCAAATCATTCCTTCAATTTTCAGCATAACTTTTCTATTGACTATAAACTATTTGAAATATTTTATACTTAAAATCAATTTTTATAGAAGTCCTCTAAATAATTTATGACTCAAGATGACCAACCAATCTCATCTTCTACTTATAAAGCCTTATAAAGGGTTATCTCGATACCAGACTAATACATATTATTATAGGCTAACCTCCCTAAGTACTGATGATTAGCCTAACTATTCTTGAAATCTTGTTCACAAGCCCTTAAGATGGATGTTTTATAAGATTTAAATAGTCTTTTATGACTGCCCATTTGTTGAAGGGTGAAAGGTTATGCAGAAAACATAAACATAAATAAATATGTCTTAAACATAGTTATAAACATAACAACAAAAATAATTATTTTTAAAAGTTTCTACAACTTCACCCATTCTAATGTTTATTATGTCATATTTGTGCAGATATTCTTCTTGTTGATGTTTTATTCATGGACATCCAATACTTAATTATCATGTTTGGTTTTGATTGGTTAAACTTCCTCTTTAAAAAGTCATTACAATTATAAATATTATGACACTTCCAAGTTCCTAATAATATCCTAATACTTATTTAATAGGGGATTTCTTTTTATGCAGCCACAAATGATGAAGTTTAGTAGAAGTCTTTTAATATCCAAAGTATGGTGGTTCCATATTTGCAAACAATTTTCTCATTAACAATCTTCTTAAGGGACATCAAATTTTGGAGCTCCTTTTGCATGTCTCTTAGCTAGACTTTTGGTGTTTTATCAAATAACGTGATCATTGAACACATATGCCATATATATTTCATTACTACTGCAAAAACTATTAACAAAGAATTCATATAATGGCACTATTTTTTTTTTTTTTTTTTTGCAATGATTATTAGAGAATTATATTCAATGATTTTTTTTTTTTCTGGGAAAAAAGAAGTTAACAAAATGGCACTAAAAAAGAAATAAACCCTACAACTAATGGGAATTTTCTGAACTAAATAGTTAACCCTATTTTTGAATCTATTAGAAAAACAAATAAAAAAGCTATATCCTAAATATGAAAGTATGTTTAAATATTTCTCTTCAACTTCACTCATTCTAATGTTTAGAATTTTGTACGATAATGTTAATGAGTGAGATAATACCAATATTTTGCACAAAATAACCTTAAACATATTCATAGACATATAAATCTTAGAGATATTTATTAAAAAAATTAAACATATTTATAAACATATAAACTATGTTAACTAATTTGGGCATATGTTATTTCCAATTTTTGTTTCTTCAATTTCACTCCTAACATTGTAGATTCCACCTTATAGGATGAAGTAAAGTTAAACAAAAAAAATTATAGCTTTGAAATAAAGCTTTTTTCCTCGTCCCCTTTCATGGATTGCTATCTAAAACAAAATTATAAAATAAATATAACTATAAATACATATAACTATAAAGCTTACAAACTTTGAAACAAATTTTTTTTTTTTTTTTTTTTTTTTTTTTTTTTTTATGTCTAATATATAACTACAATCACAAACTATTTTAAATTTTTTAAAAAAATTGTATATGTGGTCAACTTCTTATTAGTTTTCATCTAAACCCACCATTAACCTCATTTTTTAATTTACTAATAACCACTTACCACATCAACAGTTTGTAAAATTTTTTGTAAAAAAATTTGTATCTCAAGCATTACTCTTAAAAATAAATCCCTTCAAATCTTATTTAAAACATATTTTTGAACACAAATACAACAATCAAAATTGAGAGACAACTACGACATATTTTGTTCATGTTGAAGTTTCTAATATTAGGAATCATATAATCTATACAATATAATAACAAAGGTCTTTGTAATTAATTGTATGGTCTTTTATTATGATATGTTAGAGCTAGATGTTCACTTACTTTCCATTTAATTCCTCCTTTTTCGTTCCACTTCTCCCTCTTCTAATTTTCTCTCTTTTTCCCCCTTAATGTAGAGCTCGCTCACTCTCTATCTCTCTCTCTCTCTCTCTCGCCCTCTCTCCCTATCCTTAATTGTATATATCTCTTCCCCCCCACTTCCCCCCCCCCCCCTGAAGCTTCCTTAGATTACACAGACAAAGTGATGAGCATTAGAGCTAGCCGAGGTAAACCTTACCCCGGTGCAGTGTAGTCATCAAATTAGAGCCCCTAAAACCGAGTCCCTATTGAACTGAACCGATATGATACTTGCACATGTCACTTTCAGCTTCAGAGGTTTGGTTCGTTTGGATATGATGCCGTTTCACCAAGTATGTATTTTAATTTTTTTAACAAAACGTCATCATATTGGGTGTTAAAAAAATAAAATAAATAAAACAAACAAAACGGTGTCATATTTTGCTAGGTTTCTAGATTTTTCCCTCAGTATAAATTCTTTCTTTCACTCTCAGAGGTCCCTTAACTCTTTCTCTCTCTCTCGCTCTCACCTCTCGCCTCTCACCAACTTGAGTCCCTAACGCCTCACCTTGGCTGGCCTTTGCAGCAGCCAGCAGGTGCTCACCAGTCACTGGCTCTCCGAGGCAAACCACCGGTAAGCCACTAAGCTCCTCTCTTCTCTCACCCTACGGCAAACCATTTGTTTGAGTTGGTTTATAGGTCCAAGGGTGCTTGGGGGCTTTGTTGGTAGATTTCAAATTAGCCAAAGTTAAACAAAAAAGAAAACAAAACAAAAACAAGGGAGAGGAAATGACAGGGGAGTCAATTGACAATGCTAAGGAAGAGTTGTTTTAAGTTTTAACAAAAAAAATGGACAAACAGTTTTATACTAAGTTGGTTTATACTAACACTGTTACCTATTTGTATTTGGTTTATACTAAAACTGTTGCTAAGTGTATAGTTTATACTAAGTTCCATTCCCCCCTGTTGATGTTTCCTTTTTGCTCAGCCTTGAATCCCTTAATGCTGTCAAAACTGTGTATGAACATAAATGCTCTGTTTTTGATGATTTTTAGTTAATGAAATGATAGCATCTTGTTAATATAATCTTACCAAAAAAAGGTTTATACTGTTACAGTTACTATAAACTTACTAAAGTAACAATGTATTACTAAGTTTATACTATTACTTAAGGCTTGGTTGCTGTATTTTGTTTATCATTTACCTATTTGGGTTTTCTCAACTGACATGCGATAAGATAATTACAACTTAAATGTGATATATTTGGATCATTATTGTAAGTTTTTAGTGAACAGATTTTTGCACAGATTGTTTATGTGAGCCAATTTGGATCATTACTATTTGTTCAGATTTTTTACATAGATTTTTGCGCAAGTTTTGGGTGAACAGATTGTTCATGTGAACAAATTTTTTGCACAGATTTTTTGAACAGAATTTTTTATTAAAAAAAAAAACAAAAACAGATTATTAATGTTTCAAACCGACCAAACCGATTAAATCGAGCCGATCAAACCACACCGCTATAGGTCTGAAAACCGACCCTAATTGGTATGCATCGGTTTTAATTATTACAAAACCAATCCCTATCGGTTCGGTAATAAATTTGAGAAAAAACTAAGCCGACCGAACCACACCCCTAATTATATCCTTCCTTTTGATTTATTGTTGCAACTCACAAGGGCAGATAGGGAAGCTTCCTTCCTTACTTTTGTTCGTTGGTTATTTATATAGGGGGGAAATTTTTAAATCCTTATCGTTTAGTATAAGGGCACCTACAAGGACAAGTGAGCACATCATGCTAGATTTCTATAACATGCTTAAGGGGTTTCTTGGAGATTATGGTTTATTAATGGTCCACGACACAAAGATTAATTAGTTTTATATTTTTACTTATTTATTTATAATACAATAGTTATAATACTAGG
Source organism: Quercus robur (assembly GCF_932294415.1). NCBI lineage: Eukaryota > Viridiplantae > Streptophyta > Magnoliopsida > Fagales > Fagaceae > Quercus > Quercus robur. Next base: position 82,288,365 of record NC_065538.1, on the reverse strand, counting down.
GAAGAGGAGATTCGAACCCTACTTTTCCTAATAAAGGAGAGTGTGTTCTGCCATTAAATTACGAAACCTTTGAATAATGAATTTTACAATCATTATAAAAGAAAATTAGTTTTAGACTTTTTTTATACATCAATAAACGGGGTTAAGAAATTTGAAACCTGAATGTCTTAATTAGAAATACCAAGAGATGTCAATTGAACTATAAAATTCTTCATAGTTTTACAAGCCTAATTAGTAAGGTGATTGTAAATGTGACCAAAAGTAGTTAAGGTGTCCTTGAGAACATTTATGTTAAAGAAAGTTGAAGTTAACTATAGGACACATTTACTATTAGACACTACAAGTCAAAGAACACAAATCTGGGTCACATAGGTGTAATTGTCTATTAATACCCTAATGACAGAAGGATTATATATATATATATATATATATAGAGGGTTGGGTTCAAGTTACACCTGGTGTAATTCTAAGCAATGTTACACCACCCAATAACTTATTAAAAAATTCATATTTTGAAAATCCTACTATTGAATTACATGTTCTATATGTTTTTAACAATAATGCCAATTTTCAAGTCAATTGGATGTTATTTACCATTTGATCTATGAACTCATCATTTATACATTATTTTAAACTACAAAAACTTGAATTTAAAAAATTAATTGATAACATGGCTATTAATCTTTGATTACCTTGAAATTTTGCAAGCATGGAGAATATACGAAGATAATGTAATATAATAGTAGATTTGTCAAAATTTGCATCCAATTAAAAAATATTGAGTGGTGTAACATTACTTAGGGTTACATCAGGTGTAACTTGAACCCAACTTATATATATATATATATCATATTATATATAATAAAAGTTGGGTTTAGACGCCGTGGTTGCACCACATGTCTTCACCAAATTGCAAAAATTTTATTAAATTTTTAGTTTTTTAAAGAACTAAAAAGGAATAGTATAGTACCAGGACTCTAATTCATTCTTATCATTAAATAAAATTAGATTAACATTATTTTTTTTATTTTTTAGGATATATTTCTTAAATTAAGGGATAATATTTAACATACAAAAATTTAATTTAGATAATATATATCATCTAATTAACATTATTTTTTTTATTTGTTAGGCTATATTTCTTAAATTTAGGGATAATATTTAACATACAAAAATTTAATTTAGGTAATATTTATCATCTAAATTTTCAAAATTTTAATTCTACTCTAATTAAAAATTTATTTTAAAAATTTTCTAAATTTAAATCTCATCCCACATTTTTGTTGTTTCTATTTTCCTCAAGTTGCAACTTAAATTTTTATTAATTATTATTAAATTAATATTATTTTATCAAAATATCAAGTTACAAAACTTGATTATTAAGGATAAGCAAAATTCAAATTCTTCAGGAGGTGATTAATATAAATCTATCCCAAGAAATAGTATATATCTCCATTAATTTGATAATCTTTATCTATGCCAAAAAACAGTATATATCTTCATTAATTTGATAATTTCTACATTAATGACATTTAAAAAAAAAAAAAAAATCTATCAGAATAAGAAGTCTGAGAAATAGCCTCCAAAGGAACACAAGAGGTTCAACTTAAAGAAGCTTTCATACGAGGAAAGGAAGGCCAAATTGATTGAGAGATTGAATGTTTTTAATTCCGTAGCCGATGATGATGAGGATGATGAGTGAAAGTAGTGTTGGATTCAGTGCTTAATATTTGTTGATTATCTATGATACATTTTGTTTTTTTGTCAGCGTAACTACAAACCTATCTGTGTTTTTCTTTTTGTTAAATTTGTCATTTTTGCAGGTTGTCTTTCATCATCTAGATGTTTAACTAGATATGAATTTTTGCATCATTTACATTAAAAAAAAAAAAAATCAACCACATTCTCTTTCTCTCTTTTTATTTTATTTTTATTTTTTTTATTTTTTATTAGCATTACATTGATTCTTCATCTCAAAGATGAGGCTTCCGTTGCTACTATGGATAGGAACGTATCTCATGCAAGCATATATGAACTTAAATCGCCTTTCAATATTTTGAATGCTTTATAATTTTGCTAGATGTGATTAGGCTCAAAAGTATACTCTTCATTATTTTTCTAGATCATTTAAATGCACTAAAACTAAGTTAATAGGATTTATTTTATATAATTTATCAAACAAAATGAAATAAATTTTTTCAAGTATGATTTATTCATGTTGTTCCCTTTTTACTTTTTATTTTTATTTTGAATATCAGCATTTATTTATGTAAAGTGTGCATAGAATTATGTATCCGTTTGCAACATTAATTAATATTTTTTTGCTAATTATTAGTATAATTTTCTATTCCCAACAAATCCTTCATTAATCTTTTTATATTTTATCATTATAAAATAGGTTTTTTTTTTCCTTGTGATTATGGAACTTATTTGACTAAAGTAGTAAAATCAAAGTGGAAATGATAGCTCTTTATAGAAAAAAAAAATTATTTTAAAGCCTAGTATTAAATGGTCATAGACTCATATGCAATTTTCCAATCTATATGGTTCAATTTTTTTTTTTTTTTTTTTACTCTGTTTAATTTTTTTCTTGATTTTGTTTTCCAGGTTTGTCATAAAAGGTTCCAAGCATCCTAAGAAAGGTGTGTAATCTATATGTAGAGCTCTACAATTTTTTTTTTTTTTTTACATTTACATGTAGTGTCTCTCTTACAATTCAAACTATTCATTTTCTTTTTGTTTCTCAAATAAATTTTGTATTATATGAATTTATGTATAAAATCGTGCAATGTACAGGAACCAAAAATTATGATAGGTTCTACAATTAGAACAAATTAAAGGTTATTATTCTTCGAATAGTTCTATCTCTTAAAAGTGGCCAATATTTATAATATATACTATGTCTAAAGATTTTAATGAAGAACAATGACGAAGAAGAACAAGGATCCTCTAAAAACATAGTGTACAAATAAGTATTCAAAGATTTTCCAAAGGAAAAAAAATACTTCTAACATTTTTTAACCATTGATATTATTTTTAACAATACTTCAAGTCACTAACAAATTTGTACTTATTTTGTTATAATAATTATTAAAATATATAATTATTTATAAATATATTTTATAAGTTTTTTCAAAAAACTGTGTAATGCATGGGTCTATAACTAGTATATATATATGGCTCTGATAGCTATCCAAGATTTTGTATATCAACAGGGAATTGCGTGCCATTTGTGATATTAAGCTAAATGGACCTTGTGACATGCACTTAACTAGCGCCTTGCCTGTGAAATACCTAACAAATTCTTTTATACATTGTCATTTAATCTAAAAATGATTGAGGAGGAGTATTTTGAACATCTTTTTTTATTTTTTATTTTTAAATTTTTTATTTATTATTATTATTATTATTTTTTGTGATGAGGGAAAAAGAGAATTTTAAACCTTAGAAGTACATTTTTTCCCTACAATTTACATGCTTGTAGATCCCAAACTTGTCCACTCCTAGGCCTAGCTCGTTCATGCAACCACGTATTGGGCTTTTGTTTACAGGCTCCATTCATAGGCTTTTAACAATTAAGTTGGGCAAATCCGTTGCCCAGAGGGCTATTGATAGATTGGCATAGATGGGCCTTGGTTGGACTAAGTTATTTTCAATTATCCAGAATCTATAAAGCTTTGAGTCATCTCCATTTATAAAGAGCAATCGTGAACATGATATAAAGAGCAGTGTTGTCTATTATCTTAGCACCAATTGTAGGTCAAATCTCATTATATGTAAGTCTCCTTTTTTTTTTTTTTTTTTTTTTTTTTCTGACAAAGGGGATTGAAATTATATTGAACTTTAAGTTAATTTAGCGCTTACAAGATTTTCGATATTTGATGGAACATTCTCCATCTAGACTATATAAATTGATGGCAATTTTGCTCATCTACCTAGAGCATAAGCTATGCTATTCCCTTGTTTGTTAACATGAGAAAAACTGTAGTCCTTCATACCTTGCACCAAAACCGTAGCATCATTTAAAATGTGCTCAAACCGAGCACATTGAGCTGATCTTCCCCGAAGAGCTTCAATAATACGTCTAGAGTTACCTTCAAAAGTTTGCCTTTGTATGCCCAATCTCTCTTGTAAAAATAATGACCCTATTTGGTGCTAATTCTTCAACCATATCAACCGAGTTGGGCAGGGGAATTTTCTATACCAGGGCAACCATGGTTAATCCATCGTGGTTGCAAATAACAACTCCTATGCCAGCTTCATTAGTATCTTCAATTTCAATATAGCTCCGTTGAAGTTTGTTTTGTAATATCCATGCCGCACGAATAGATGGCTTGTTTGTTGAATTGTGGCGTTGGTATTCCTCAAAATTTTCTTTTTTTACTGCACAGACCAGGTTCACTGGAACAACTTAATGATTTTGCCGCATTCCATTCTGTCTGTACCAAATGCTCCAGACTGACACAGCAAATAAATTTTTGTTTCTGTTCTCCCTTAAGATGAAACCCACCACATCGATGAACTGGGACATTGCACGAATTTTCTAAATTACCCATTTGAATCCTCTTCCCAAATTGGTCTAATATAGTTACATGACCACAAAAAGGCATGTATAGCACTCTCTACATCATTCTTGCACTGATTGCAGGCATTTTCTATGGTGATTTTGCGGTTCATCAAGTTAGCTTTGGTTGGTAATGCGTCCTTGCAGGCCTCCATAGGCAATATTTGACTTTATTTGGGATATGTAAGCTCTATAGTCCTCTCCGTAAATTCTTTAAATCAGCATATATCATTACACTGCTAGCTTGATCTTGTTCTTCGGATGCATACAGCAGCCTATAACCTGCGTTCACTTTGTATTGGCCATCTTTTAATAAAGGCCATATAAGAATATCAAACAATAAGTATTTTATTCAACTCCACCCATTTTAATGTTTATTGTGCCATATTCGTGTAGAAATATTTTCTTGTTGATGTTTAATTTATTGACATCCAATATGTAATTACCAAATACAGTTTTTCTTGGCTAAATTGCCACTTTAAAAGTCATTACTATTCTATATATTATGACACTTCCAAATTCCAACTAATACACTTATACTTATTTAATAAGGGATTTATTTTCTTGAAGCCATGTAGGATGAAGTATAATAAGTCTTTTAAAACTATTAAAACTATTTTGGGTAAATTTTATTTCAAATTTTTGTTTCTTCCACTTCACTCCTAACATTATTGGTTCCGCCTTATAAGATGAAATAAAGTCAAATAAACAAATTCTAGCTTTGAAATAGAGCTCTTCCTTTCCTTTTTAATTGTTATTTAAAACAAAATTCTAAACATATATATAGCTATAAAGCTTAAATACTTTGAAAAAAAATTTCCTTTCAAAGTCTAAACAAGCATTAGGGGTTGCTTGGTAGGAGAAGAATGATTTTCATATCTATAGTAGGCCAAATAATCATGCATATGAAAAATTATATTTCATTTCTAAGCGGATAAGTAAGACATCCAAATAGTAATCCTAGATTTCCCTCCAATTTTTTTTAAAAAATTATGTTTTATACTTTGTGAATCATGGTATACCTTCATTTTTATTAATTTTAAATTTTAAGAATTTTACAAAAAAGAAAATAATATGAAAATAGTTGGGAACTTGGATTGTTTGAAGATAAATTATAACTAGTTGTTAACTCGTGCAACAATGTTTGAGAATTTTTTTTTTTTTTTTTTTTTTGAGAGAGAGTTTCAACCTATGGCGTTCGCTCCTGATAATAGCTCTTTATTATCAGGCCCAGACACCAATCAGTTTTGGTGTAGGCGGGGATTGAATCCCATATTTCTTATACAACCATCAGAGACTTTACCAGTTGAGCTAACTGGAACCTACTGTTTGAGAATGTTCTATATAAATGTTAGTAAATTAAAAATAATAGAATAGAATAGAATAAAAGAATGTCTTTATACACACCTCAAAACACATAAAGGGACTGATTACAAAGGTAAAAACAAATCCAACAATAATGTAATAAGAAAATATAAGCAAACATCACAAAGTATAGATGATCAGCCTAACTATCCTTGGAACTGTGTACACAAGCCCTTAAGATATCTTCTAGGATCTAAATAGTTCATTTTTGACTATCCGTCTATTGAATGGTGGAAGGTTGTGCAGAAAGCATAAGTAAAGTTTATGTATAACACAAAGAATTTATTAAGTGATACGCATATTTATATACATATAACCATATTATTGTAAACATACATATAAACATATATATCTTAAAATATTTATAAACATACCAACAAAAATAACTATTTTATTCAAACACTTATTCAACTTCACCCAATCTAATGTTATTTTGGGTAAATGTTATTTCAATTTTTTTTTTCTTCAACTTCACTCCTAACATTGTGGATTCCACCTTATAGGATGAAATTAAGTTGACCAAACAAATTCTATCTTTGAAATAGATCCATTTTCCCCCCTTTAATTACCATTTAAAAAAAATCTATATATATATATATATATATATATATAAAGCATAAAAACTTTAAAACAAATTTTGTTTTCAATTTCTTAAATTAATTTCTATCATAAAAAGTCATCTCAATTTTTTTTCAAAAAATAAACCCTTTCAAATACTATGTAAAAATACATGTAAACATAAATACAATAATAAAAGTTGTGACACAAGCATGATAAAGTTTGTTCAGGTTCAAGTTTCCAATGAAAGTATGCATCTAAACTACACAATATAATAACAACATTCTTAATAATAATTGTGTCTGTCTCTAATTGTAATACATCAAAGCCATTTGTTCACTCACTTTTAATTTCATTCCTCCCTCCTTTACTTCTCTCTCTTCTGATCTTCTCTTCCCCCCGTATTGAATAGCTAAATTGATGTTTCTTCTTCTTCTTCTTCTCCACTCTCTCTCTCTCTCTCTCTCTCTCTCTCTCTCTCTCTCTCTCTCTCTCTCTCTCTACTTAATTGCCATCCCCCCCCCCCCCCTTCTTTATCTTTTTTCACGTTACGGAAGAACTCAATTTACATTTCTTTTTTCCCCTTGATTTATGAGATGCTTAATTTTTGAATCTTCTCTTTAATTTCGCCTTATTGAATGTAGAAATTACATATATTTCGACTTATAATTGAGTCCAGAAAACTAGGGGAAAAAAACCTAAGACTTGAAAAAATATCAATCACAATCTCAACTATAGTGGCCCATTTCACACTTGAGTGCCCTTTTTAATACTTAGTAAATCTCTGCAGAGAAAAAATAAAAAATAAAAAAACTATTAAAATACGAAAATCCGTTGCCCGGAGGGCTAGTGATAGATTGCCAAAGATGGGCCTTGGTTGGACAAAACTATTTCCAATTATACAGAATATAAAGTTTTGAGTCATCTCCATTTATAAAGTGTTGTCTATTATCTTAACACCAATTATAGGTCAAATTGGTCAAATCTCATTATATGATAAGTCCCTTTTTTTTTGCCAAGGGGATTGAAATTATTATTGAACATTAAGTTAATTTAGCGCTTACAAGATTTTTGATATCTGATGGAACATCCTCCATCAAGATTATATAAATAGATGGCAATTTTGTCTATCTGGCTAGAGCATGAGCTATGCTATTCCCTTGTTTGTTTACGTGAGAAATGTGCTCAAACTGAGCACATTGAGCTGATCTTCCCCGAAGTGCTTCAATAATACGTGTAGAGTCACCTTCAAAAGTTTGCCTTTGTAAGTCCAATCTCTCTTGTAAAAATAATGACCCTATTTGATGCTAATGCTTCAACCATATCAACTGCGTTGGGCAGGGGAATTTTCTATACCAGGGCAACCATGATTAGTCCATTGTGGTTGCAAATAACAACTCCTCTGCCAGCTTCATTAGTATCTTCAAATATAGCTCCGTTGAAGTTTGTTTTGTAATATCCATGCCGCACGAATAGATGATTTTTTTGTTGAATTATGGCGTTGGTATTCCTCAAACTTTTCTTTTTTAACCGCATAGACCAGGTTCACTGGAACAACTTATCGATTTTGCCGTATTGCATTCCGTCTGTACCAAATGCTTCAGGCTGACATAACAAATAAATCTTTGTTTCTGTTCTCCCTTAAGATGAAACCCACCACATCGATGAACTGGGACATTGCACTAATTTTCTGAATTACGATTTGAATTTCTCTACCCAAATTGGTCTAATATAGTTACATAGCAATACAGCAATTAAAAGTTCAAAGATTGGCTTTGTGTGTGTGTATATATTCAATTGCTTAAATTTCTAGCTTAAATTGTTAATTTGTGCTGGATTTTGAACTTGGTTATCTTGTACATTCTGGTTTGATTTGAGCTTAAATTATTGGTTGATTTTTCTATTTGGATTTTGGATGAAAAATAGTAAGTAAAGCTTGAATTTTTTAGGTTCTATGTGGAAAGATTAAGTCCTGGAATTTGATCTAGATCTTGAATTTCTATAGCTAAGGATTTATTGCATTATTCAGATCTACTCACTCGATGATGATTTTGGGTTTTAATGATAGTTCAGAATGGAAGTATTCAGGGCTTTAGATTGTGAATTTTGAATCTTTTAAGGATGATAAAAAGATCTTTCGGTACTATTCTTTATAGCCAAATTCTTCAGATTAGATTGATGTTATTTATACATTAGTGACTTGATGTGAGAATTCGTGTGCTTTGTATCGCCAATGTGCTATTAGTAATGTCTTTGATTGTGTTTGCAATGCCTTTTTCATGTGGAGCTTCAAACCATTTATGCAAAAAGAACCTGCAGGGCTTGAAGGCCATTCGCTTGATTGATCATAAACGACTAAGAGGCATTGGGAGAGGAACAATAACTTACTGCTTGTGTTATAGTAGTAAGAATTCATATTGCACTAGGAATTTAAAAAATACAATATCTATCATGTCTATTGTAATATATAATGTGCAACTCAAGTTTTTCACTCTACCATATTTCATTGGTGATTTGTGCTGAATGAAGTCCTGTTTAATTCATTTGAGTCAATCCATTGGTTTCCAGATGGGAGCATCCAAGCTTGTACAAACCCTCGTCTCAAGCACATGGAGGAGGAACTACTTAGTTCGAACCAAATCTATTTCTTATTAAGGATCAGCTGTAATATTGGTTTCCCCAATGGATACATTGATTTCTCATTAAGGAGACAATTCAAATCGGATAATACAGTTACGTAAGCTATTTCAGTGCAAGTAGATTTATATGCATTCTGTTTCTCTTTATAAGTTATTGTGCATGTTTTCTTAAGTTATTTGATTGTACTTATGATATTAAATTATAATTTTGCAATAGAAATGAATAAGCTTTTTCATTAATCTAGGAAGTCCCTTCATTTTATCATTTACTGTTAATTTTTCTAGGGAGAGTCTGAAGCTCATTCATCATCAAAAATTCTCTTTCACAAAAATATGGCTTTTAGCTACTCAATTTGAGATCCGGCAGTTTAATCTCAAGGCTACACTACAGATCCTACGCAATGCAATTGGAAAAACTCCTAAAGATAAGGTAATTTACTGGTTGAGTTTAAGTATGTACTATATCATATTTTTCTGGAATGGAAGATTGCACCACCAAAATTAGTTTTGAGGGAGTTCTAGAGTTTCTAGATTAGATTATGAGAATGTATTATCATAGTGATGAAATAACAATTCCTTCAAACCTTTGGGGCACAAGCAACAAAAACTATTGGAGGCATGTCGTGTCATAAATTTTGGAAAATTGTCATTTTCCCTTTTTATCAATGTAAATCTAAAATTTACTCTGTATCGGTTGTCAATTATGATCTGCATCATGGTTGTTGTTGTTTACTTTGTATGGGTGTATTAATCTAGTTAATATGTATACTTTGCATTTTATGGCCAGCCAAAGGTTATTCCATCTACAAAAAAGACCCCCCTTTGAATGTCACACCTTCCCTACTAGAGAATGAGTTCAATAAGTTTAATACAATGTTTGAATTTTCTGCCTCTTGATGTCAATTTTATTACGAATCATGCTTCAGAATTTTCTGTGTCTTGGTTCAAGCTTGCCAAACAGTGTAAGATAAATTTTGGTGGTATTCCACTTGAATGGAACACATAATAGTCCTAATATCAGTTATGTTTTTTGTTGTGGTATTAGGCAAGATAGTGGTGTCCTTGGCCATTACCGAGGCAGCTTATACGCCCATGTTGCACTCTCGCATTTTTACTGAGACTAAAAAAGTACTGTGACCAGGAATTTACCACTTGCAAGGTATTTAAAACTAATATTTTATCGATTTACCTCTGTAAATTTATACTGTTTTTATTTTATTTTAAGCTTTGCTATTAATTGCAGGAGGATCGGCCATTGTTTGTCCAATTTTGTGCAAATGATCCAGACATTTGTTAGAGGCTGCAAAGAGAGTGGAACCTTTTTGTGACTATGTTGACATCAATTTGGGGTAATAATTTCTTTTTTGTCTTTTCACTATTAGTGCTGTTATATAAACTAGTGCTGTTGAACTTTATTTGAGTATGGTTCAAGAAAACTATGGTCTATTTTAGTTATGGGATGGTGACAAATAAAGTATTTTAGTTATGTTCCAATTTGTCATTGTTATGAAAAATTGAGTAGAATTTTATTATTTGAAGTCATTTTGAACTAGTCTATTTTATGCAACACTTGAGTTCACCTTCAGTAATCATGGGTCAGTACTCGCATGTGCAACCATTTTTACACTTCCATGTAGGGTTATTTCATTAGACAAGTAACTAATAACTAAGAAGACTTAAAAACCTGTAGCACTTGGAAAGACTTGAAGTTGAAGGTGAGTGAAGGCCGTGAAAGAACTCTATAACAGGACTTGGAATGACAAAACGCCTAGGATTTCATAAAGCATGACTGTCGTACCTCTTCTATTTATCATGTTACACAGTGATTGACAATATTTCATTTCTTGTCAGCAGGCTCTCGCTTGATGAACGGTTCATGAACTTACTCTTCTGTCTCTCAAGATTTTGCTTTTCTGGGTGGTTGTTCCTAGGCCGGATTTTGGCCCCGATAGCGAGTTTGATTAAACTAGTGGCCCTGTAAAGTTTGTTCTTACATATGAAATAATGGCTCATGTATGTTTCTTCCTTTTTCCTTCCTCAGTTCTTCCATCTGTTTTCCTTTTTAGTTGCACTGTTTTTGGATTTTGGAATATTTCTATTTTATTTTATAATACAATTATCACTTTCCCAAGTTATATTTAATGGATCATTTGATCACATGAATATTGATGCTACCAGGTACCATCACTATATGAGTAATTTCTCTTGTTGGCGCTACTTAGTTATGTTCTTGAGTTCCACTGTATGGGTCAGCTTATATTTTCTTAAATGACTATAATTTATTGCTGTTTTGTTCCTTGGTTAACTGTGCTGTTAGTTATACTCAGTTATCATAAATATTTAGTTTCTTCGAAATATATATATATATATATATATATATATATTTGTGCATGATTATGGTTTTTTTTTTTATAAATAAAATAAAATCTTATTTTGAGGGTCAAGAGACCCCTTAAATAACCTTATTTATTAAGGGTTGTAAATGTAAATTTTTTAAACCTTGGTAAAAGGTTATTTAAAGGTCTCTTGACCCTTAAAATAAGATTAGAGCACTTGTTTTGAGGGCCACGAAGGCCTTCAAAATTTCATTTTCGACGGTATAAGTTTCGAAGGTTATCAAGGGTCAATTGGACTCTTAAAATAATTTTTCTCAAGGTTTTTTAATACCTTTTTCAAGGGTTTTGACCCTTGAAAAAGGTCAGATTTGTTGTAGTATATGCCAGCGTCATTAGTATCTTCAGTATAGCTCCGCTGAAGTTTGTTTTGTAATATCCATGCCGCACAAATAGATGGCTTGTTTGTTGAATTGTAGCGCTAGTATTCCTCAAAATTTTCTTTTTTTACCGCACAGACCAGGTTCACTGGAACAACTTGTTGATTTTGGCGCATTGCATTCCGTCTATACCAAATGCCCCAGGCTAACATCGCAAATAAATCTTTGTTTCTGTTCTCCCTTAAGATGAAACCCACCACATCGATGAACTGGGACATTGCACGAATTTCTTGAATTACCCATTAGAATTCCTCTTCCCAAATTGGTCTAATATAGTTACATGACCAATAAAAGGCATGTATAGCACTCTCTACATCATTCTTGCATTGATTGCAGGCATTTTCTGTGGTGATTTTGCAGTTCATTGAAGTTGCGGAAGCCTGAAAAAAGTACACATGATTCTCTCTTGATAAAATAGAAACTAAGCAGTTAATTTCTGGTAGTAAACCTCGAATCCACGAAAGATCCCTTGAATTTACAAGGTAATAGGATTTTGGAATCAACCAGAAAGAAATAGATAAAGTCTGTATTTTTATAAATCTGGAAACTAAATTGCCTTTGAAGGCTACAATGCGTTTAAATAGTAAAAAGAAAACCTAAGAGCTACGAAAGCATATAAAACCCTAATTTGACTAAACAATATTAAAAGCACCTAAAAAGAAGGATATAAATAACCTATACCTAAAATAACAAAAATTACATAAAAATAATAAAATTAAATAATTACAAAAATTAAATATTAAATTGTGTCCTACATTAGACCCCTCCACTTGAAACAAACTCGTCCTCGAGTTGATAGTCAAAATCTAAAATCTTTCGTTCCAAATAAACAAATACTTTGAATGCTTTAATGACTTGATCCGGTTTTGAAACTTGAATTCTTCATAAAGTGTAGCACAAAATTTATTCTCATTTACCTTCAATTTATTTGCAACATCAATTAACAAAGGACTGATAATAAAATTAAAATTTTCCACTCCAAGAAAATGAACATATTGTGTAGTCATCTTCAACAAATCAACTGAAACCTGAGGATTGTGAGTTGTGGACTTATCCTCATATTTAAACTTAATTGGATTTTCCACAATATTCTCAACAATTACCTTTCTTGATTTCTGTCATTATTTACAATCAGCTCATCCTTCTTTTCTTTGACCTCTTCATCAAGTTTTTGGCAAGTGGTATCTTCAATTTTCAATTTAATAACTTGTTGCAAGTCTTGATCTTTTCTAACCACTTCAAAATTTTCTTTAAAAATAAGGTGCTTCTTCTCAACCCCAGAACCCTTTACTTTACTTGACACATGGGCTTGATTGTGATCATTTTGGTTTTGTGGTTGACCTTCCATGTTTTGAATGTATTACTTTTCATTCTTTGCCAAGAGCCAAATTGGATGCTTACCTTGTCGCTTTCTATCGATTTGAATATCTTCCCACTATTCCTCTACTTTATCGTCCAATTTATTAGAAGCGAGCTGCCTTTTTTTTTCATCACAAATCTTCCAAAAATTAAAATACTCTTCCAAATTAAGAAGCTAGCCAATAAAATCCAACTTACACATATCTCCGTCAAAGAATGGAATTTTCTTGTAGTTAAGAATGCGTCATTGAATATATTGATCATTGTTGTTGTGAGATGATTTCATAGCAAGAAAAGTAGCAATCATTTGCTTGATTTCGCCTATAATTTGCTAACTCTTTTCACTAAATTTTTTATTCTCATCACGAGCCTCCTTACAGAACTCGAGGAACTTAGCCCTAGTGAGGACTAGATTGTCGACATCGTCACTGCTATCATTGTTGTGGTGGTTATTGTCTAGTCGGTTACCCATTAGACTAGGGTATGTTAAGGCTTTGATACCAATTGTTTTTGCGAAAGCCTAAAGGAAGCACACACGAAGCTTTCTTGATGGAACAGAAACTAAACTATTAGTTTCTAGTAGTAAACCTCGAATCCACGAGGGGTCCCTTGAATTCACAAGATGATAGGCTTCTGGAATCTATCAGAGAGAAATAGGCAAACTTTGTATTTTTATAAATTTGAAAACTGAATTGCCTTTGGAGGCTACAATGCTTTTAAATAGTAAAAAGAAAACCTAGGGCAACTAGAAATACTAAGGCAACTACAAAAGCATATAAAACCCTAATTAATCAATCTTTATGTAATTTTAATTGAATGATGTGATATGGAGATGACGTGATCAAGTTTCCTATTAAGAAAACTTAAAAATATAATTGGTTTCGAGTTGGTTTGTTTTGAAACTGATATGGTAAGAAAAAAATCAATATATATCCATAATCTATATATACTATAAAATCAAAGCCTCTGACTTTTTGTTGACCTCATAATATGTTGCCACATCAGCTATGTTAGCTCCACAATTTTCCACATCAACATTTTTTATTTCTACTTTTTAAATCTGATTTATTTATTTCAATTTTTTACCAAACCTATTATGCGACTCCTCTTATGCGAGTCACTTTCTCTCTAATCTCATGCATTGCAATTGAAGCCAACCTCCTCTATGCCATTTAGATTCTCCTTCTCATTCTCTTTCAGTTGTCAATTGCAACTAAAGCCAGTCTCCTTTTAGAGCAAATCCAAACTTGAGGTAAGAATTCCTCTTCAATTGAAATTGGGGTTTGGATAGTTTGGGTTGTTGTCTTTAACTCAAGTTGTGAAGTAGAATTTTAAATTTGATCTTATTATTGATGATAATGTGCGATTTGTGATATAAAAAAAAAAGGAAAAATATATATACACACACATTAAAACTTGATGAATGTCAACTTTGGTGTTTGTTTGCATCTTGGTTCTTTTACAAAAGGGCCATCAATATTTGGTTTATTTATTTCCATTTACTTCCTAGTGCTTGAAAAGGTCCTCAACCACATGGTAAGGTTGTTTCCACTCACTTGGTATGGACTTAAAACTATTTGATGCTTTACTTATACTTACCAAACTCTATCATGTTAGTTGGCCTATTTTGAAAGTCCCTTAAGTCAATATGTAATATATTATGTTATCTGTTTGTTGAGCCAAATTTTGTTTTTGTTGTAGCTAGAGCTGAATTTGAATATGAGAGTATAATTCCTATTCAAGAACTTCAACTTAATCTATCTAATGAGTTTGACTTACATTGTTAGCAATTTTTTTTAATACAAGGATAGTAATGCCTAATGTGCTGTTAAGTCTTAAAGAGAGCAAAGGAAAATGAAATCTTCTAATCTTAATATTATTAGTTTTCTATTTGTATTCAAATTAAAGATGTGCATTTCAACATTTTATTAGGGACATGTACTTGGGAACTCAAAGACGGATGATTTTGTTGATGATAATTTAAGAATCTCGTTTAGTCACTAGTTGATACTTATATTAGATAAACTCTATGAGGTATGCCATGTCTCATCTTGCTTCATTTGTTCTGTTCATTCTACTGCACATCCTTATGCTAACATACACATAAGCTGTTAACTTGTATTAAATCATTCTAAATTAAAATAATGTTTCATGACTTTGTAGTCAGCCAAAAAAAGTTGCAATGGTGATTATGTGAATTTAAATGAGAGTAACATATAATGTGTATTGAATATTCAAGTCATTGTTGAGGTTAGAGGGTCTACAACTTTCTGATATGCTAAAAAATTCAATCTTTGACAGGGTCGTATGAGTGGGTGGATCCGCAGTGGGGGGAGGGTCATGCACAAATAAATCTAGAGATGCAACCAATCACAAAGCCAATTTTACAACTTGATGACTCATACAAATGCGAGTTATGAACATTTTCTACTTTGTGTCCCACTATTTTATGTTAACCACTTTTAATTGAACAAGTCAGCAAGTTGTGAAATTGATTGTGGAAATGGTTGTTTCTGTAGGTAGATTGGTGGTGCAATGGAGGTTGGGGGAGAGAGAGAGAGAGAGAGAGTGTGGTTAGGTTATGAAGGGATCTAGAGCGCCACGGTGGGTTATAGTTGGGCCAACTATCATAAGTTATTTGTAATCGTTTAGGAGTCATCTACATGATTTATGGTCCAAGGTTTTTCACCCAGCAACACCCATCCCAACAAACCTATCTATATCCCAACGAACCTCAATAAGTACAAATAATTAGCCTAACTATCCTTGGAATCTTGAACACATGCCCTTAAGATATCTTGTAGGATCTAAATAGTTTATTATGTCAATCCACTTGTTGAAGGGTGGAAGTTTGTGTGAAAACATAAGTGAAGTTTATGCATAACATAAATAAATTTACTAAATAATAAACATATTTATAGACATATAACTATACTAATTTTAAACCTACTTATATATAGAGCTTTAAGCGTATTTATGAACATATTAGCAACAATCACTTTTATATTCAACTCCACCCATTCTAATGTTTATTATGTCATATTCATGTGGAACATTCTTTCTTGTTAGTGTTTAATTTATTAACATCCAATATGCAATTATGAAGTATGGTTTTGCTTGGTTAAATTGCCTCTTTAAAAAGTCATTACTATTCCAAGTTCCAACTAATATCCTTATACTTATTTAATAAGGAATTTCTTTTTATGAAGCCACATAGGAAGAAGTTTAATAAAGTCTTCTTAAACTATTATAATTATTTTGGTTAAATTTAATTAAATTTTTTTGTTTCTTCCACTTCACTCCTAACATTATTAATTCCACCTTATAGGATGAAGTAAAGTTGTATAAACAGATTCTAAGTTTGAAATAGAGCTCTTTTTACCTCTTTTTAATTTCTATCTAAAGCAAAGTTCTAAACACATATATAACTATAAAGCTTAAGTACTTCAAAAAAAACAAAAAAACAAAACAAAACAAAACAAAAATTCAATATATAAACAACCATTATGGTAGGAAAATAGGAGTTTAAAATTTTATCTGCTTTCCCAAGATTTTTCCTCCCTAAGCAAGGTAAGTGAGACATCCAGAAAAGATTGATTGATAACTACTCCCCACCTTTAAAGTATAATATATGTGTGTGTGTGCGTGTGTGTGTGTGTTTTATACATTGTGAATTATAGTATACATGAATTTTTATTTTTATTAATTTTAAGAATTTTATTAAAAAGTAAATAATATGACAATTGTTGGGAATTAGGATTGATTGAAGATAAAATATAATTAATTCTTAACTTGTGCAACAATGTATGAGAATATTCTACATAAATGTTAGTAAATAAAAAATAATATCATAGAATAAAAGAATAAATAATATGACAAGTCCTCTAACAAAGCAACTTAAAAATAATAGAGAGATAGAGTAAGCAAAGTGTCATAAATATACACCTCAAAACACAAAAAGGTACCGATTACAGAGGTAAAAACAAAACCAACAATAACATAATAGGAAAATATTAGCAAACCTCACTAAGTATAGATGATTAGTCTAGCTATCATTGGAACCTTGTACAAAAGCCTTTAAGATATCTTCTAGGATCTAAATAGACCATTATGACTATTTGTCTAGTGAAGGGTGAAAAGATGTGCAGAAAATGTAAGTAAAGTTTATGCACAACCCAAAGAATTTACTAAATAATAAGCATATCTATAGACATATAGCCATATTATTTTAAACGTACATATAAACATATTTATCTTAACCATATTTATAAACATATCAGCAACAATAACTATTTTGTTCAAACACTTATTCAACTTCACTCACTTTGATGTTATTTTGGGAAAATGTTACTTTAAATTTTTGTTTCTTCAACTTCACTCCTAGTGGATTCCACTTTATAGGATGAAGTAAAGTTGAAGAAACAAATTCTATCTTTGAAATAGAGCCATTTTTCCCATTTTAATTGCTATCTAAAAAAAATTATAAACACATACACACACATATATATATATATATATATAACTATAAAACTTACAAACTTACAAACTAATTTTGTTCTCAATTTCGAATAAATTTCCATCATAAGAAGTCATCTCATATTTTTTTTTTTAAATAAACCCCTTCAAATACTATGTAAATCATACATTTGAACATAAATATAATAGTAAAAGTTGTGACACAAGCATAGTGAATTTTATTCATGTTGAAGTTTCCAATATTAGTAACCATATAATTTATACATTCTAATGTTTGTTATATCATATTCATTGGGATTTCTTTTTATGAAGCCACAAAGGATGAAGTTGAATAAAAGTCTTTGAAACTTTTATAACTATTTTCAGTAAATGTTATTTCAAAATTTTGTTTCTTTAACTTCACTCCTAATATTGTTGGTTCCACCTTATAGTATTAAAAAAAAAAAAATCTAGATTTGAAATAAAGCTCTTTTTGCCCCTTTCTATTGCTATCTAAAACAAAATTCTAAATATATATATATATATATAACTAAAATACTTTCGAAACGAATTTTGTTTCCAATGTCTAAACAATTATTAGAGGCTATTTGGTAGGGCTACATAGAGATTTAAATTGGCAACAATAAAAACTTCCGGCGATGATGCATACTCTTTCTAAGCAGGTTAAATAAGATATCCGAATAGGAATCCAAAAAATATATATATATATATATATATATATATATATATATATATATTTATATTTATATATATTTTTTCAATATTTTGTTAATCATAGTATGCCTACATTTTTTTCTCAATTTTAAATTTTAAGAAATTTATAAAAAAGAATTAATAATATGTCAAGTTGGGAACTTGGCAAATTGATTGAGGAATAAAATAGAACTAGCTACTAACTTGTGCAGCAATGTATGAGAAAATTCTCTCTCTCTCTCTCTCTCTCTCTCTCTCTCTCTCTCTCTCTCTCTCTCTCTCTCTCTCTCTCTCTCTCTCTCTCTCTCTCTCTCTCTCTCTCTCTCTCTCTCAAACAACTAGTCACTAACCCGTTCTATGCATAGGAATGTTTTAAATCATAAATTTCAAACTTAGAATTTAGTCAACATACCTCATATCCAAACTAATCCTTTTAATTTAATCATAATATACGAAAGAGGTTTGTTGAAAAGTTTCAGAGAATTCAAGTCCTACCCAAGAAAATAGGATTTTATGAATCCTTATATTTGCATAAATCATAATCCAATTTATCCAAACCTATTGTATCTGAAATTTCAACTAAAAATTTTCTCAAATTTGAATCACATACACAAACCAAAATTCAATATACTTACAATTCAAAAGAAACCAATACCGAAAAACCCATTCTAGTCTTTCTTTGCCTTCACTGCTTCTTCTATAAGTGGGTTTGTGGACTCTTTGATTGTGCCATTCTTTTCATTTTTCATCATCATTCAACCTTAATCAAAACCAAAAAGCCAAATATCTAAATCAAAGACAATCAACCCAATAAACTAAATATCTAAATCAAAGACAAAATGCTATACTCACATGCACATATATCATACCAAGACCTCAAAATGATTTATATACAAAGATATAGCATATTATGAATATATCATATGATAACTTTTATACAATTATAATTTGTCATAATCAATTGTGAACTTGAACTATTACAACTCTTTCCAAGATAAAGCAAAATCAAATTGTAACTTATGCATGTTATTTGAAAAGCAAAAGCAATTACTTGTACATGGTGAATCATATGACAAACTTTGTTGGTAGCAAAAGAAAATGGCTAATATGCATTTTCTGGTTTAAGTCTTAGACCAGTTCATTACTTCAATTCTATGTAAATATTTTAATTTTAATCTGGTCTTAGGCTACCAATTATAAAGCTAAGTATCAACAAAGCTCCTAATTTTATCTTTACTTTTAACCCCAGATTCCTCTATGAGTTGGACCAACACCTGGACAAAATTTTAAAGTCTGCATCTTTGGCTAAAATTAAGCTCCCATTTGATCAGGGGAGCATAAGAAAATACAAATACAACTGTGAGTGCCTCCAAGTGTAGAAAAGGATCACTGAGATACTGGCTCTCAGTAGGACCTGGTGATTTCTAGCTTTCCCTATCTGGCTGCCATCAGCCAGCTCTTTACGCTATTGTCATCCAAAATGAATCTTCATTTGCTTCAATGGGCATTAAAGTAATAACTTCATCAGTTCCAATAAAACCCCCTCAATTTGCTACCAGGAAAACTGTGAATTACCTTCTAAATGTGCTTTCAAACTTAAATCCCATTTACACCAATTTTTCCTATTCAAAAATACTTGCCAGGCTTGGGTTTAAGTAACACCTACTATGATTGGTTTGTCAATTGTCAATAGTGTTTTTGGTTTGTCACATGGGTGGTGTTTCAATGTGTTAGTGATTCCTTTGACAACTAAAACCAAGGGACATAAACCATGAAGTTGACTTGAACTAATGTAAGAGTATAACTATCAAATTATCATAAAAGAAAAATGCAAAAGTGAGTGAGACATTTTGTCAAACACATGGTGTACCTCTTCTAAATGGGAATGAAAAGACAGTTTAACAACATGAATCTACCCAAAAAAACACAAAACTGTCAGAGGAAGTTTCAACTTTCAATTCTATGTATATATTCTTATGAGAATAATCTAATCTCATATCAATGTTATAAATAATCAAGCCACATACACATTGTTCTAATCATGTAGAAATTGATGTTTTCCTCCATGTGCTTGATCAAACCAAAGTATTTGAATGATGATGAAATAGAAGGAAACCGCAGGTGGGTCTATGTTGTTACTATAGCTTTCACTATTCTTTCAATTGCACAACCAACTCAGTTGGTCAACATCAGTAAGTCTCCACAACCCTTTTCCAAGTCTCTCTTGCAAGCCCACATATGAATTGAAGGATATGGAAATTCATAGTTTGAACAAATTTGACCATTAAATATCGCTGACCTTCTAAGATAGGGACTAGGTTTAAGTGAGAGGTACAGTGAAGCATTTGAGTAAATATTGAAATAGGGTTTTAGAAATAAATCCTAAAAAAATTATTGATCAAAAGTTCGGGCAAAGTCTGCGTTTGAGCCCTGAGAAAATAGAAGAGAAATAGATGTGAATTGACTGAGAGATTAGGGTTGAATGGCTAAGAAAAGAGGGAGAGGGTAGCTGCTTCGAAAGAGGGAGACAAGATCTCTTGAAAAGAGTCAGGAGAGAGAATTTTTGGTTTAAGGGAAGGAGATGTTAGCATGAGAGATGAGAAGAGGGTTTTTTTTTTTTTTTTTTTTTTTTTTTTTTTTTTTTTTTTTTTTTAAGAAGTATTGAGTTTTGTAATTTGTATTTAATGCTAAAAAACAGTTTTTTTTTAAAAAAAAAAAAAAATAACGCTGATGTGTACAAATGTGGAAACTCTAAAAAAAGTCAAAGGTTTCGATTACACACACACACACACACACACACACACACATATATATATATATATATATATATATATATATTGTATCATTAATAAGTGTTAGTGAATAAAAATTAATATTACAAAATAATACAAAATTAAAAAAAATCCAACAATAATGTGATAAGAAAACATAAACAAACCTCACTAAAAAAAATTGATTAGCATAACTATCCTTGGAACCTTGTATACTAGCCATTAAGAAATCTTTTAGGATTTAAATAGTCGGTTATGACTATACATCTATTAAAGGGTGAAATATTGTGCATAAAACATATGCAAAGTTTATGAATAACCAAAAGAATTTACTAAATAATAAGCATATTTATAGAAACATAACCATATTAATCTTAAACATATTTATAGACATATATATTTTAAGCATATTTACAAACATATCAGTAACAATAATTATTTTATTCAAACACTTATTAAATTTCTCCCACTCTAACGTTATTGTTTAATCCTCTCATCAATTTTCCTCTTATTGAAGATTGAAGTTATATAAATTTGGACTTATAATTGAGTTTTAGAAACTTTGAAAAAAAAAATAAAAACCAAGACCATTGAAACAATATCAAATCACAAGCCCAAGTATGCTGGCCCATTTATAATCCCCAAATTTCACACTTGATTGCTCTTTTTAATATCTAGTGTCTATTTGAGAATTGTTTATTTTAGTATCTTATTCGCATAATGTGAGAAAAAAAGTTAAAAGTTAGCTTATTTTTTAAAAAACTGAAAGTTAGATTATTTGAAACAAAGTAAGACTAAAAATTGTGTGGGACACATAAACTTTGGATAATCTATCTATCTATATATATATATATATATATATATATATAGCTAAAGCTTCTGAAACTCTCACAGTTTTCCAATCAGCATAATATTTAAATATAATTATTTTTGTTTAGTCCAAACTTAACAAGGAGTGAAACTCTATCTTTCTAACAAGTCCAAGTTAAATTCAAACTCATCATTATCATTACGTTGATAATCTATATAAAAATAAAAATTCTAATAGGACTCAAAAAAAAAAAAAAAAAAAAGACTCACGTTGAAAATAAAACTCAAAAAAATAAAAGACTCATTTGAGAGAGAGAGAGAGAGAGAGAGAGAGAGAGAGAGAGAGAGAGAGAGAGAGAGAGAGAGAGAGAGAGAGAGAGACTCCTGTTAGGACTCTCTCTCCTCTCCTCAAAGTCTTAACAATTACCATCTCAAAACCCATCTTAACTTCACTTTAGGATTCCAAAAAAAAAAAAAAAAAAGGTTAGGATTAAGAAAAAAAAGAGGCCTCCTATTAGGAGTCTCTTTTCCCTCCTCAAAACCTTAGCAATAACCATCTTAAAACCCTAAACTTAACTTCACTTTACGATTAAAAATTAAAAAAAAAAAAAAAAAAAAAAAAAAAAACACAAAGACTAACGTAAAAATATATAATTAAAAACGCAAGCAATCTTATTCAATTTTCTTCTCTGACTAATGAATTTTATGTCGAATTTGTTTATATTGTTCTTATTAATAAAATTTCAATTCAACATATGTGGATATTTGTTTATATTGTTATTAATGAATTTTATCTTTTATGTCAAATTTTTAATTTGCTTTCATATGTGCTTGAGATTTTCTTTCTATCTTATTCTTATGTTATGTTTGGAATTGATTTTCTTTTAAGTAATTGGGTTAATCTCCATATTTATATTGACATTTTTTTTCATGGGTTTGGTTTTTGGATTGAAATTTCTACCAATTATTTTTTTATATTGTACATGGCAGATAAAACATTTCTATTTTTTTGGAGAAAAATCAAAGCTGCAACCTATGTCTTCTAGCCTAGGGAATGATAAATTTTTATTTGGTATGTTATATATAAATTTGTTGAATTTGGTTTGGTTTTGAAGTAGAATTTGGGGATTTTATAAATTTTGAGGTATTAGGTCTTGGGGTTTTTGGCCTTTGCGTCTCAATAGGTTGATCTTAGTTCTTCACCTTAAATGCTTTTTATTTAGGTTCATGTGATTTTTTGTTTTCTTATTAAAAGCTATGATTTTTGGTTGATTAATTATTTGTTTGGATTAATTTCAATTAATTATTTGTTTGGATTCAACATAAAAGATAATGGAATTAGATATTATAATTTTGATGTTGCTTCATATTTTAAATTGTCTATATTGTTATTACTACGAGAAAGTCATATTGCTACTCAAATTTGAAACTTGGTATGTCTTCCCCATATCATGGTATCTGTATATATATTTGTAGTTTATATTAGTTTTGAGTATATGTATATATAACTATTGGGAGTTTTGCTTTATTAATTTAAGAATTGTAAATTACTTTGTAAGTTTCGGTAACTATGCACTTGCAACTCTATAACATTCAGTATTAGACAACACTTCTAAACTATGGAAAAATATAGAAGTTAAATATTTCTTCATTTTTTTCAAACTCAATAACTTTTCCGTGCATGTTCGTGACTAGTTTAAACAAAAAGCTAGTTTTTAATCCGTTGCCATACACGTACCTAGTAAATCTCTCTAAAATATATAATAAAAAAGTCCAACTCTGAAAACACGAAAAATAAAAAATTGAATCCTCTCTCCCAGCCAAGAAAGAGGGAGAAAATTTTAAAGGGTTGGCTGACTAGCTCATTTGAACTTTGAAGATTGTACACATAAAGTGATGTGCATTAGAGTCAGCTGAGGTAGACCTTAGCCCATGGTTTAAGTTGTTAAAATTTCATTGCATTTAAACCAGATTTCTATTTTTATCAGAGACCAATACAATGCTTTTTGTCTTAGGGTTTTTCAAATAATACATTTTAGATGTAATTAACTAATTATCATTCTGGCACATTGTAGGAGAGGATGTCACCAAGGCAGTCCTTGCTATTCTGAATGAAGGTACTATCCTTGAATCCATAAACTCCACTTTCATCTCGTTGATACCTAAAGTAAAAAATCCCAATAAAGTCTCTGAATTCAGGCCTATTAGCCTTTGCAATGTTTTCTACAAAATTATTGCTAAGGTGTTGGTGAACCAACTGAAATTTGTACTTCCTCATGTGGTCTCTGAATCTCAAAGTGCTTTCCTTTTAGGCAGATTAATTACTGATAATGTGCTTGTTGCGTTTGAAACCTTACATTATTTAAAAAGGAAAACTCAAGGAAAATCAGGTTACATGGCTCTTAAACTAGACATGAGTAAGGCTTACGATAGAGTTGAGTGGAGTTTCTTAGAAAAAATGATGTTGCATTTGGGGTTCTCAGATAGCTTTGTGTCTATTATTATGTGTGCATTAAATCTATTTCCTATGTTGTGCTTTTTAACGAGGAACCTGTGGGTCACATAAAACCCACTAGGGGGCTCTGCCAAGGCGACCCTTTGTCTCCTTATATGTTCCAGTTGTGTGCAATTGGCCTTCAAGGGCTCCTTCATAAAGCTGAATCTAATGGTGCAATAAGGGGGGTATCTATTTGTCATAATGGACCTCGTGTATCTCACCTTTTCTTTGCAAATGATAGTGTTCTCTTTCTACTGGGCAAAGCAATCTGAATGTCAAGTCATTTTAGACATTTTGGCCACCTATGAAAGAGGTAGTGGGCAGAAAATAAACAAGGATAAAACCAACCTTTTCTTTAGTACCAATACTTCTCTAGATGTGCAAGAAAGTATCCAACAGCTCCTGGGTGTGCCTTCCATAAGAAAATTTGAAAAATACCTGGGCCTTCCGGCCCTTGTGGGTAGAGGGAAAAAAGAAAGTTTTTCTTACATTAAGGAGCGTGTGTGGAATAAGCTTCAAGGGTGGAAAGAAAAACTTCTATCTCAAGCCGATAAAGAGGATTTGATCAAGTCTGTGATACAAGCCATTCCAACCTATGCAATGAGTTGTTTTAAGCTCCCTAAGGGTTTGATCCGCTAGTTGGAGACCATGATTAGAAAATTTTGGTGGGGGTACGGCAATGAGGGAAGGAAAAATCATTGGGTAAGTTGGGAACGCCTATGTGAAGCAAAAGAAAGTGGTGGTATGGGGTACAAAGAGATTGAAAAATTTAATGATGCTTTGTTAGCAAAGCAAGTATGGCGCATGATGCACAACCTGGATTCCCTTAGTTATAAAGTGTTTAAAGCGAGATTTTTCCCTAATTGCTCTATTCTTGAAGCCAATGAATGCATGGTGGGGTCATACGCTTGGAAGATCATCCTTAGTGCTAGAGATGTGGTGAGAAAAGGCATGGTTTGGCGAGTTAGGAATGGCCAATCTGTTTGTATAAGGGAGGATAAGTGGCTGCTTGATCAAGTGTGCAAAACAGTGATGATCCTCCCCCCCCCCCCCCCTCTTCTCTCCCACTTAATGCTAAAGTTTGCACTCTCATTAATCTCGAGTCAGCCACTTGGAGGGTGGATCAAGTCTAGCAATTGTTCACGCCACTTGATGCAAAGTTGATTCTCAGCATCCCCCTTAGTGCTAGACTCCCTCCGGATCGTCTAATATGGTCCCATATGCCAATGGGTGTCTTTACAACCTGAAGTGCTTATAGAATGTTGGCCAATTCAGCTTTGGTCAATAATGCTAGTAGCTCTAACCCAAACCCCCAGAAGCAATTTTGGAGAGGCCTTTGGAAGCTACAAGTTCCAAACAAGGTAAAGGTATTTGCTTGGAGAGCTTGCAACAGAACCTTGGCCACAATGGATAGTCTCATCGGGCGGCACATTGTTGATGTGAATCTGTGCCCAATTTGCAAGGAAGTGGCTGAAGACTCACTGCATATGGTGCTGGACTGCCCCGAGGTGGAACAAGTGTAGAGGGAGCATGGTTGGTTCATCCAAGCCATCTCCTCACTACCGATTGATTTTACTGACCTTCTATCTAGATTTTTGCAGGTTATAAAGGATAACAGAGCTCAGTTGTTCATATGTATGGCGTGGAGTCTTTGGCAACGGCGAAACAAACTGAGGATTAGACTCCCATCTCCTCCACTGAATATGGTTGGCCCTCAAGCTATAAAGTTTCTACAAGACTACCTCGACGCACAAGAAGTCCAAACCACTAGCAACTCCACGGCTAACTCCACGCAATCATGGTGCCCTCCGAGTTCTCTACCATTCAAAGCAAATTTCGACGGCGCAGTATTCAACAATTCCAACTCGGCTGGTGTCGGTGTGATCATCTGTGATAGAAATGAAGAAGTGATAGCAGCCATGTTAGAGCGTATCCCTCTCCCTAACTCAGTGCCGAAGGTTGAAGTAATGGCGTGCAGAAGAGCGGTGAAGTTCACATATGAAGTTGGTATTCATGATATCATTGTTGAAGGAGACTCGTTGACAATGATCCAAGCTTTAAGCCACGGTGGAGTATGTGAGGCCCCATACGGCAACCTTATTGATGACATTTTAGTGCTAGCCTCTAGTCTTTCCACAGTTGAGTTCAAGCATGTTAAAAGGTCTTGTAATAGGGTAGCAGATGCTCTAGCTAAAAAAGCCAAATATAGTGATGTGTTTCAGGCTTGGATGGAGGACTTACCACCTAACATTGCACCCTTGGCTATTTTTGATGTTCATTGATACTTTGTATTTTGGTTTTTCTGTTTTCCAATAAAAGCCTAGACTTGGAGTCTAGTTTCTCAAAAAATAAAAAATAAAAAATAATTTTGTCCTCAAATCATTGCCTAATGCTTCAAAATGATCTCTATAGCACTATCTACATCTTTCTTGCACTGATTGCAAGCATTTTCTGTGGTGATCTTGCAATTCATCTGATTGGCTTAATTTGTTTGGTAATGCTTTCTTTCAAGCCCATTCTTTGGATATGTAAGCTCCATACTCCTCTCCATAAATGCCTTAAACTACTAGCTTGATCTTGTTCTTCTGATACACACAGTAGCCTATACCCGGGAAACCCATTAATCCATTACATTTCGGATCCTCGCTATCCGAGTCAAGCGGTACAACATGTACTCGTTAATTACATCCCGAGTCCGGTGCAACCCAGTAATGTTTCGGTTCAAACCGTTCATATGCAAGCCCCATATGTTCAGTAATACCCAATTGGGGCAGGTCAAATACTAGTTGAGTACCATCATCCGAGTATGGATTAAGTATATGGTGGAGGGATGAGACCAATTACGACAATGTTTGGTGCATATGATGTCTAGAAGTGTGGTTTCAGACGGGGTGAATTAGCAGGCATTTTATGGTGTTGAGAACTTGGGTATAGTTCGGGTGTATTCGGGTATGAAGGTGCCCGGTGGGGAAGATTTGCAAGGCATTGAGTTGGAAGTGAAGCCGGGTCAGGCCTCCTAGTAGTATTTGACCATGAGCCATTTGGCTGTTTGTGTAATATGCGGTAAATTTTCCTTTAAGAACTTAGTCAGACTTTATGAGGTTTGTGTGTGTAATAAAATCATGAGAGTGTAAAATGGTTTTCGAAAACATGGATAGGACACTAATAGCTTGTTTGGATGGAGGGAGGAAGGAGGGGAAGTGAAGGGAAGTAGAGTAAAGTTAGCTAAAAATAAGCAAATTTTGTACTAAATCTACTTTACTCTACTCTACTCCCCATTCCTCTCCCTCAATCCAAACAGACCATAAATTTGCTATAGATATTCTATTTCATTTCTGTTTGTAATTTCTCTTTTACCTCTTTCACTCCATACAGACTATAGGGAGGAAAATTTTCATATGCGTCAGGGGCATAAGACATGTGTCTCATTGATACATAAGCCCCACCAAGATACAATCTCCTATAGAGAATATCTTTTCTTTTCTTTTTTCTTTTTTTTCCTTGACAAAAAGTTATTCATATTATATTTTCTGGAGACTAAAATATAATAAAAAGTACACATCCGAAGTTACAACTTGTTCTATAGAATAATTCTTGGCAGATATTCATATTGGTCAGATTGAAGTGCCATTAAAAACCCAAAGAAATTACGTAAATAAAGTGTGCGTTTGAATACCGCTTATTTTGCTGAAAACTGAAAATTGAAAACAATAAAAAAAAAAATCATTTTTCGGTTACTGTTCACTTTTAAAATTACTGTTTATGCCTGATTGCACTGTTCATGAGGCGCTGAGCTAAAAAAAAAAAAATGAAATGAAAAACGCATAAAACGTGGACGAGAGACGCACAAAACAAACAGACCTAAAGTAGATATGTTTGTGCTATAAGAGTAAAGATAAATCATGATTTAATTTTTTTTTTTGGGCTAAAAATCATGATTTGAAGAAACTGATTGAAAGTACACACTAACAATATATCTATAATTGAGTCTAGAAACTTTCAATAAAAAAACTAAGACTATTGAAAATATATCAAATCACAAGCCCAAGTATAGTGGCCATTTTTAAATTAACTATAAGACACATTGAATATTTGACACTACAAGTCATTTAACACGTACAAATCTAGGCCACATAGGTGCCACTATCTATTAATACCCTAATGACAAAAGGATTTAACATATAAAAATAAGTCCAGTTAACGGGTGTACTTAGGATATTTTTTAATTAATTATTCCTAAAAAGTTTTGATACCAGACCTTGTTTGCCACGAGATAGTTACCAGATTTTGTATATCAATGGTGTCATTTGCGATAATAAACTAAATGAAACTTGTCACATCCACTTAACTGGCGACTTGCCTATAATAGCTAACAATTCTTTACCATCTTTGATGGTACGAGCTGCAAAGTGAAAACAAACCCCCCCCCCCCCCCAAAAAAAAAAAAAAAAAAAAAAAACCTATCAATGTGGTGATCGACTGTATGATAACTGATAAGACTTATATATTTTCATTTAGGGTCCGTTTGGATACAACTTATTTTTGCTAAAACTGAAAACTGAAAACACTGTAGCAAAATAATTTTTAAATGTGTAAATAGTGTCGTAGGTCTCATTTTTAATTTTTGTTTTCTAATAAACAGTGCACAAACAGTAATGAACAATGTACAAACAGTGCATGAACAGTGCACTGTCTCCTAAAAGCTGTTGTGCATGAAAAAAAAAAAAAAAAAAAAATAACCCTCAAACGTGAAATGCAGCTCAAAACGTGGATCCAAACACTTACTTAATCTAAAGATCATTTCGGGAGAGTACTTGAAGACTTACATTTTTCCATTGATATAGGCTTTTAACACTAATGATAGATTGGCATAGATGGGCCTTAATTGGGCAAACCTATTTTCAATTATACAGAATCTATGTAGTTTTGAGTCCTCTCCATTTGTAAAGAACAATCAATCATTCATTTTCTTACAATGCAGTGTTGTCTATTATCTAAACACCAATTGTAGGTCAAATTGGTCAAATCTCATCATATGATAAGTCTCATTTTTTCAACGTTGAGTTAAATCAGTACTTACAAGATTCTTAATATCTAGTGGAACATCTGTCATCTAGACTTATATAACTAGATGCCAATTTTGCTCATCTAGCTAGAGCATGTGCTATGCTATTCCCTTGTTTGTTAACATGAGAAAAACCGTAGTCCTTTCATACCTTGAATCAAAGCCACAGCATCATTTACAATGTGCTCAAAGTGAGCTCATTGAGCTGATCTTCCCTGAAGATCTTCAATAATACGTGTAGAGTCACCTTCAAAAGTTTGCCTCTGTAAGCCCAATCTCTCTTGTAAAAATAATGACCTTATTTGATGCTAATGCTTCAACCATATCAACTGAGTTGGGCAGGGGAATTTTCTATACCAGGGTAACCATGATTAATCCATCATAGTTGCAAATAACAACTCCTATGCCAGCTTCATTAGTATCTTCGAATTTTGTTTTGTAATATCCATACCGCACGAATAGATGGTTTGTTTGTTGAATTGTGGCGTTGGTATTCCTCAAATTTTATTTTATTTTATTTTTTTTAACTGCACAGACCAGGTTCACTGGAACAACTTAATGATTTTGCCGCATTGCATTCTGTCTGTACCAAATGCTCCAGACTGACATAGCAAATAAATCTTTGTTTCTGTTCTCCCTTAAGATGAAACCCACCACATCGATGAACTGGGACATTGCACGAATTTCCTGAATTGCCCATTTGAATTCCTCTTCCCAAATTGGTCTAATATAATTACATGACCACAAAAAGGCATGTATAGCACTCCTACATCATTCTTGCACTGATTGAAGGCATTTTCTGGGGTGATTTTGCGATTCATCAAGTTGGCTTTGGTTGTTAATGCTTCCTTACAAGCCTTCATAGGAAATATTTGACTTTATTTGGGATGTGTAAGCTCCATACTCCTCTCCATAAATGCTTTAAACCATTATATATCATTAGAACTGCTAGCTTGATCTTGTTCTTCAGATACACACAGCAGCCTATAACCTGATTTCACCTAGTATTGACCATCTTTTGATAATGGCCAAATAAGAATATCTCCAAAAGTATAATCGGGTAGAGGAAGTGACTTGATGCTTGATGCTTCAAATGGGAAAAATTTTCTATCAACCAAATCTGCATTTCAACCTCTCGTATCCTTATCAATAAGAGAGCTTACAGTAGCATCCGGCTCAGTTTTGCCTATCAGAGCTTACAGTAGTTCATTGATCAGTCGTTACGTAATTTTAATTGAATGATGTGATATGGAGATGAAGTGATCAAGTTTCCTATTAAGAAAACTTAAAAATATAATTGGTTTCGAGTTGTTTTGTTTTGAAACTGATATGGTAAGGAAAAAAAAATCAATATATATCCATAATTTATATATAAATACTATAAAACCAAAGTCTTGACTTTCTGTTGACCTCATAATATGTTGCCACCTTAGCTTTGCTAGCTCCACAATTTTCCACATCAACATTTTTTATTTCTATTTTTAAGTCTAATTTATTTATTTTGATATTTTACCAAATCTATTGCGCAACTCCTCTTATGCGAGTCGCTTTCTCTCTGAAAGCTCGTATTTGTGTTAAAACACAAGAGCTTGTTCGGGCCTCCAATTAAAAATTACGGCTAGATTACTTTTACTCTAACTTAGACTAAGTGCAGAACAAGAGTAAATTAGCGCAATGAACTAATAACATTACTCTAAGCCATATTCATCCATCAACAACAACAACAACAACAACAACAAAATGAAAGCTTAAAGAGTAAGAAAGAGAGATGCAAACACAAGATAACACCGAGACGTGTTATTGAAGAGGAAACCGAAGAACTCGGAGAAAAACCTCTCCGCGACCCTCCAAGTCAAAATCGATCTACTAAAGAATAAAGTTGGAGTACACGAATAATAAAAGACCCTCCAAGCCTAGTTTACCCTATGTACTTGAACCTTCCAAGCTCTTGCTACCAACTGACTTTACAAAGTCTTGTCTTCTCCAGCTTTCCGGATCCCGCAATTCAACCCGATTGTTTCTGTCAATAAATGGCTCCTTCCAATACTTTTCAGCAGCACCAAAAATCTCACTTAACACTCAAAATGGGTGTGGTGAGTATTTGGGCTAGCAACCTCTCAAAGATCTAGAGATGGAGAGGTAAGAGCTGAGGAAAACCACAAGGAAATGTGTAGATGATTGTGGGTATAACAATCTCTAACTCTCAAGTATATTTTCTAAGGTTTTCTCTTTGAAAAGCACTCCTTACAATTTGTGGATAATGAGGGTAGTGTGGGTAAAAACTTGGTAAAGCAAATACAACTTTTTGCCAAATAGAGACTTTTGCGAGTCCTTCATGGGTTGGCCCTTCTCTCGAGACAGTCGCGAAAATGATAGCTTGGCATGACTCTTCGTCTTCCAGTCATGTGCTCCACACATGACCTTTTCGTGGGTTGCTTCTCGCAAGCTACTAGTGAGCCAGTCTCGAAATCCACATATTCAACTCTTGAAGCTTGATTCTTCACCGTTCTTTCACACTCATCCCTTACAAATAAATCCACATACATACAAGGAAAATTATTGAAGAAATTACTAAAAGCTCGAATTTGTGTGAAAACACAAGAGCTATTTAGACCCCAAATTAAAATTACAGCACGATTGATTTTACTCTAACTTAAACTAAGTGCGAAATAGAGTAAATGCGAGTGGATAAACAATATAATTGCTCTAAGCCATATTCATTAAATCACAGTAGTAAAATGAAAGGTAAAAGAGTAAGGAAGAAAAATGCAAACAAAAGATAACACGCCAATGTGTTATCGAAGAGGAAACCGAAGAACTTGGCAAAAAACCTCTCTGCCGCCCTCCAAACGGTAAATCACTCCACTAGAGAATAAGTTGGAGTACACGAATAACAAAAGACCCCCCAAGCCTAGTCTACCCCATGTACTTGAGTCCTCCAAGCTCCTACTACCAACTGACTTAACAAAGCCTTGTCTTCTCTAGCTCTCTGAATCTCATAATTCATCCCAATTGCATCCACGAAATAAATGGTTTCTTCCAATGCTTCCCAGCAGCACCAAAACCTCACTTTACACTTAGGATGGGTGTGGTAAGTGTTTGGGCTATCAACTTCTCAATGATTTGGAAATGGAGAGGTAGGAGTTGGGGAAAACCATAATTGATTGTGTAGAGAATTGTGGGTATGACAATCTCTCACTCCTAAAGGTAATGGCTAAGATTTTCTCTTTGAAAAGCACTCCTTAACATATATGGGTAATGTTGGTATATATAGTGTGGGTAGAGACTTGGTGTATTAGATATGACAAATTAGTAAAAGAGAATGTTTCGCGGGTATCTCGCAGGAAGGCCTTACCTACGAGACACTCGAGAAAACCAGCTGTCACCATCTGTCATGACTCTTCGCATTTCAGTCATGTGCTGAGCACATGCTTCACTTCGCGGGAAGGCTTCTTGCGATCTATCCACGAAAACTTCTTTGGTCTTCCATTTGCCTTGAGTCTTCACACTCTCTCTTACACACAACCCTTAGAATGAAATCCCACATAAAATACTGGGTATAAAAGATTAAACAAAATTACAATAAAATTTGGCACAGAATTAAAACCAACACAAATTAGTTGTAAATCACAACTTTACAATTACAATCAAATATGGCATGGAATTAAAGCCAACACAATATAGTTGAAAATCACAACTTTACACTCTCTAACCTTACGCATTGCAACTGAAGCCAACCTCCTCTCTTCCATTTAGATTTTCCTCATGCACTCTTGGTCATTAATTGCAATTGAAGCCAACCTCCTTTATAGAGCAAATCCAAACTCAAGGTAAGAATTCTGATTTTCTCTTCAATTGAAAACCTACCTACCTAGTTATTGCTTTCTATATATTGCTCTCTCTCTCTCTCTCTCTCTCTCGCTCTCTCTCTTCAATTGTTCATGGAATTTTGTTTATGGTTGTGGGTGATCTACTTTTGGTGTTTTGGATTGTTATGGCTGAATGGTTGGTCTTTTTTTTTTTTAATTTTTTTTTTATTTTATACAGAATGGTTGGTCTTTGGTTCGCTGGCATTAGAATTTTTTTTATTTTTTTTATTTTTTTATTTTTTATGCTTTAGGCTTTGGAAATCTAAGGTTGAAATTTGTGTTATTTATTTTTCCATTTGCAAAATTGGGATTTGGATAGTTTGGGTTGTTGTCTTTGATTGAGGTAGTGAAGTATTGAATTTGATCTTATTATTGATGATAATGTGTGATTAGTGATAAAAGAGAAAAAAAAAAAAAAAAAAAGAATATACACACACACATTAAACTTGATGATGTCAACTTTGGTGTTTGTTTGCATCTTGGTTCTTTTAAAAAAAGGCCATCAATATTTGGTTTGTTTATTTCTTTTTACTTCCTACTGCTCAAAATGGTCCTCAACCATAAGGTAAGGATGTTTCTGCTAACTTGGTATGGACTTAAAACTATTTGATGCTTTACTTATACTTACCAAACTCTATCGTGTTAGTTGGCCTATTTTGAAAGTCCCTTAAGTCAATATGTAATATATTATGTTATCTATCTGTTAAGCCAAAATTGGTTTTGATGCAGCTAGAGTTGAATTTGAATATGAGGGTATAATTCCTATTCAAGAACTTCAACTTAATCTATCTAATGAGTTTGACTTATGATGTTAGTATTTTTTTTTTTTTTTTAATACAAGGATAGTTTTGCCTAATGTTCTGTTAAGTCTTAAAGGGAGCAAAGGAAAATGCAATCTTCTCATCTTAATATTATTAATTTTCTATTTGTATTCAAATTAAAGTGGTACATTTCAACATTTTATTAAGGACATGTGCTTGGAACCCAAATACGGGTGATTTTGTTGATGATAATTTAAGAATTTCATTTTTTTTCACCAGTTGATACTTATATTAGATGAACTCTATGGGATATGCCATGTCTCATCTTGCTTCATTTGTTCTGTTCTTTCTCCTGCACATCCTTATGCTAACATACACATCATCTTTTAATTTGTATTAAATCATTCTAAATCAAAGTAATGTTTTGTGACTTTGTAGTTAGCCTAAGAAAGCTACAATGGTGAGTGTGTGAATTCAAATGAGTAACATATAATGTGTATTGGATATTCAAGTCATCGATTAGGTTAGAGGGTCTACCACTTTTTGATATGCTCAAAATTTCAATCTTTGATAGGGTTGTCTGAGTGATGGATCTGCAATGGGGGGAGGGTCATGCACAAATAATTCTAGAGATGTAACCAATCACAAAGCCAATTTTACAACTTGCTAACTTGTACAAATGTGAGTTATGAACATTTCCTACCTTATGTGATCCACCATTTTACGTTAACCACATTTAATTGAACAAATTAGCAAGTTGTGAAATTGACTATGGAAATGATTGTGTCCATAGGTGGATTGGAGGTGCAGTGGAGAGAGAGAGAGAGAGAGAGAGTGTGTGTGTGTGTGTGTGTGTGTGTGTGTGTGTGTGTTTAGGTCATCAAGGGATCTAGTGGGCCACGATGGTTTACAATTGGGTCAACTAGGTAGTAGATGAGGATGTGGTGGATTGAAAGGAGGGTGTTTGTTGTTAATTGAGGACGTAACATGTTTTGCACCCTTATGTTGACTAGAGTTTGTGGCCAAATCGAACACTTGAAGTTGTGGAAACTAATTTTCGAAAAATATGTTATACGTAAACAAATTGACCTAATATCTTATTAGACATATACTTTCTTTGAATGGAAATATAAAACACACTAAATACATTTGATAAGTCAACAATAATGCCAATTTGCAAGCAACTAAAGGAATTTATATCAAAATTTAAAATAACCCTACATACCACGGGATAAAATTATCGATTTTACCAATTCTTGTAACCCAATTGATAGGATCAACTTTAAGGAATATCTTATCCCCAACTTTGAACTCCAAATCCTTCCTACGATTGTTATTTTAAACTTTCTATCTATCATAAGTTGTTTGTAATCTTTTAGGAGTCAAATCAATTTTTTCAAAAGTCATCTATATGATTTATGGCCCAAGATTTTTCACCCAGCAACACCCATCCCAACAAACTAATCTACATCCCAACAAAACTCACTAAGTACAAATAATTAGCCTAACTATCCTTGGAATCTTGTACACATGCCCTTAAAATATATTGTAGGATCTAAATAGTCTATTATGTCAATCCATTTGTTAAAGGGTGGAAGTTTGTGTAGAGAACATAAATGAAGTTTATGCATAACATAAAGAATTTACTAAATAATAAAATTATTTATAGACATATGACTATCCTAATTTTAAACATACTTATAAACATATAAATCTAAAACGTATTTATGAACATATTAGCAACAATCACTATTTTATTCAACTCCACCCATTCTAATGTTTATTATGTCATATTCATGTAGAACATTGTGAGAGTGCTTTTTTTCTTTAGCACACAGGCCCAAGGATCTTGGGCCAAATAGTTGTAGTTTGGTGGACTGGGCTTGGTTCACCGCAGCTAAATGGGGGCTGATTGCGAACCAAGTTGTGCGCAAGTCACATAAATCTCCTAAAGGCAAAAATGCGATTCCTCCTAAGCAATAAAATACCATTATAAGTGTTTTAGTATCATAAAATGACCCTTTACTCTTATAAAATAAGTAAAATAGATATTCATAATATTCACAATGAGAAAGAGATTAAAATAGAATATTTAAGGCTTATCTTTTATCGTATAAACATTTTAAAAAATTCCTTCACTTGGTACCCAGGGCGTACTGTCGTGGGATCTCGGGGCGTATTAGGCCTGTAAGAACCCAGAATACTGATTCTCTGCACTATACAATCTTTCTCCATGCTTGTTATGCAATGGAGTTTTGTCCTTTCCTTTTACCTCTATAGGTCCTACACAAGAACAACTATACAATGCACATATCTTCAAATAATTGTTAGTTTCTTAGATTAGGATATATATATATATATATTAATTAATACATATACATATATGTAAATGAATTTTATAAGAATGATTCAGCCACGAGGATCCTGGCCCCAATTCTCACAGACTTAGTGCTTTTGCACAAGACTTGTGGGATTTGGAACTCAAGTCTGAGTGGTTTTGTTTGGGCAAAGGACTTAGCTTTTGGCTGAGTAACAGGAAAAATTAACAAGCAAGAATATATGTATTGAGCAGCAAGAAGCAGTAAAGGAGGATAATATAATAAAGAAATATGCAAAGTAATTGTTAGAAATCTTCAAATCAATATGAGATATTTCATTATTTTTCTTAATTGTGGATTACAAATGTGCTCACTGAGACGTGATACAAGGTTCAAATAAGCTCAAAAATTACAGACTTCGATGGCTATCTAAGCCTCTAAGACTTGCAAAGTTTGAATCCAAGTATGTGCTATAGTGGCTGTTTCTGGGATACCGGGAGACGTTCCTCTGTTTTTCTTAAATTTTACAAAGTTCTAATGGCTCTGTTATGATATTCTTCCTACTGAAAATCCCCCCCCCTTCAACATGGGTTTTCTCTTCCTTTTATAGTGTGTTTTCTAGGGCTCCGACGTACTAGTGATTTCTCTCTTTTGCCCCTCAGAGCTCGTGCTGTGACAGTTGCCTAGGGGCTAGTCTCTTCCCTTTTTTCTCATAGTTTTCATCTTTTAGTGTTGTTTCTCTAAAAGTCACTTGCTGACTTTCCATTTCGGGGCATCCTTGGGCAACTAGCCTTTAATCTCTCTTCTTTCAAGGTTTTTCAATTTTCAGACTCAGCTGTCGGTTGTCTTTCCTTGCTGTCATTATTCCCAAATAGTTGGAATCTTTTACTGCTGGGTTGAAAGTTCCCTTCCAGTCGCTTCTAATTATGATTTTCTCATTCTTGGTTCCTTGTGGTACAGCTCCTTTGTTCATGAATGTTTACTTTATACTTTCTGATTCTTTGCTGCACCACTGGGTACTTGAGAAGGACATATCTGTTCTTCATTTCTTGTATTTTGAGGTACCTCTCTTGAGCTGTCTCAATCCTACGTTAGCTGTGCTGCATTACCTGAGGATCCCGGGCCTTTGGCAGCCTCTGGGTATCCCGGCCCAGTTCTTTCACTAGATTTTGCTGGATTTTTTAATAGCCCTTTTGCTTGAAATCTGAACATAAATAGGGCCTTAATGTTGATTCTTCTTGCTGCTTGAATTGGGCCTTCTTTACTTTTCATGGAATGGGCTTTCTTGTGAAATTTTGGCCTTCAACAAACATTTTCTCTTGTTAATGTTTAATTTATTAACATCCAATATGTGATTATCAAGTATGGTTTTGCTTGGTCAAATTGCCTCTTTAAAAAGTCATTATTATTCTATATATCATGACACTTCCAAGTTCCAACTAATATCCTTATTTAATAAGGGATCTCTTTTTATGAAGCCACATAAGAAGAAGCTTAATAAAGTCTTCTTAAACTATTATAACTATTTTGATTAAATTTAATTAAAATTTTTTGTTTCTTCCACTTCACTCCTAACATTATCAGTTCTATCTTATAGGATGAAGTAAAGTTGAATAAACAAATTCTAAGTTTGAAATAGAGCTCTCTATTTCTCTTTTAATTGCTATCTAAAATAAAGTTCCAAACATATATATTAATATAAAGCTTAAATACTTTGAAAAAAGAATTTGTTTCCAATATCTAAACAGTCATCATGGTAGGAGAAAAGGAGTTTCATTACCTTATTGAGTGTAATTATTGAAGCATTCAAATAGATGTTCTTTATAACCTTCTCTCCCCCCCCCCCCTCCCCCAATGTCCCTTATAATATGTGTGTGTGTGTGTTTTATACATTGTGAACCAAAGTATATCTGCTTTATTTTTATTAATTTTAAGAATTTTATTTAAAAGTAAATAATATGACAATAGTTTGGAACTTGAATTGATTGAAGATAAAATATAAGTAATCATTAAGTCGTGCAAAAATGTATGAGAATATTCTAAATAAATGTTAGTAAATAAAAAATAATATCATAGAATAAAAGAATAAATAATATGACAAGTCCTATAACAAAGCAACATAAAAAATGACAGAGAGATAAAGTAAGCAAAGTGTCTTTAATACACACCTCAAAACACATAAAGGTGCCGATTACAAAGGTAAAAACAAAGCCGACAATAATGTAATAAGAAAATATTAGCAAACCTAACTAAGTACAGTTGATTAGTCTAACTAACTTTGGAACCTTGTACAAAAGCCCTTAAGATATCTTCTAGGATCTAAATAGATATGACTATCCGACCGTTGAAGGGAGAAAGGATGTGCAGAAAAAATAAGTAAAGTTTATGCATAACCCAAATAATTTACTAAATAATAAGCATATTTATAGACATATAACCATATTTAAACATAGAAATAAACATATGTATCTTAAGCATATTTATAAACATATCAGTAACAATAACTATTTTCTTTAAACACTTATTCAACTTCACACTTTGATGTTATTTTGGTAAAATGTTATTTTAAATTCTTGTTTCTTCAACATCATTCCTAACATTGTGGATTCCACCTTATAGGATGAAGTAACTTTAAACAAATAAATTCTAGTTTTGAAATAGAGCTGTTTTTCCCACTTTTCATTACAATTTAAAACAAAGTTCTAAACATATATATAACTATAATGCTTACAAACTTTTTTTTATAAAAAAAAAAAATTCTCAATTTCTTATAAATTCATTTTCATAATAAGATGTCAACTCAAAATTTTTAAAAAATAAAAAATAAACTCCTTCAAATACTATGCAAAACATATGTTTAAACATAAATACAGTAATAAAAGTTGAGATACAAGCATAATGAACTTTGTTCATGTCGAAGTTTCTAATATTAGTAACCATATAAACTGTACAATATAATAACAGAGGTCTTTATAATAATTATGCTTGTCTCTAATTGTAATACGTCAGAGCCATTTGTTCACTCACTTTCCATTTTATTCTGAATGTTCAAATAGTGTATAAAACACCTATGAACGTTTAGACCCCCAATTTACAAATTATCAACACAAGCTTATAATCAAACAATGTATGTGCATAATATGATAATAAGCTAAAACAAAATAGGTAAAACAATCTAAACCATAATTAATCACAACCACTGCAGTAATTAAAAGGCAAAGATTAAGGGAAGAAAGAAGTAAACACAAAGACAACACAGCAATGTGTTATCGAAGAGGAAACCGAAATCTTCAGCGTAAAACCTCTCATCCGCCCTCTAAGCGGTCAATAATCCACTAGAGAATAAAGTTGGAATACATGAATAGCAGAAGACCCTCCAAGCCTAATCTACCCAGTGCACCTAAGCCCTCCAAACTTCTTGCTCCAACAAGATTACATCGAACCTTGTTTTCTTTAACTTACCGGATCCCGCAATAGATTAGCCCATTGCATCAACCAAAATGAATTAATCCCTTTTGAACTACTTCCCAAGCACCAAAATACTTTCTCACAGATTTGGGTATGGTGAGATAAGGATTTGGCTAATGTACCTCTCAAGGATGTATCAATGGAAAGGGTGAGAGTAGAGGAATTTGGAGAATTAAAGGATGAAATTATGGATGAGTCAATCTTGTTTTTCTCTAGGGTTTCTCTCCCAAAATTCTCTTTGGAAGCTCTCTACATTTCGTGGGTAAAATGGTATTTATAGTAGGGTGTGTATGGAATGTGAAGAGTCAGTTACAACCAAACAGGGTGTTCTGGTGACTCGAGCTCGTGACTAGAACAAGTTGCAAGTTTGAGTCGCGAGCTAACAACCTTACCAGACTGGAGGTTTTTTCTTGTAGTGTAACAGCTGGCGTGACCCTTCAGCTCCCCTTGCATGCTTCACACATGTGCCATTCTGGAGATTTGCTAGTCGCGAGCCAGTCGCGAGATCCAATCGCAAGACTCTTCTTAATTGCACACTCTTGAACTTTTCTTCACACTCTCTCACACACTACCCTTACATGATTCCCACCTAAATACAAGATTTCTAAATGCTAAATTACAAGCAAATTTGGCACGGAATAACACCTACAAAATGATTGAATAAATTCAACCTTACAATCTCTCCCTTTGGCTATTCTGTGACAAAACCCTAAAACAAACTCTAGACTTAACATGTGAGTTGGGAACAGTTGAACAAAACTCACTTACACCTAATTCTAGAATCTGTGAAGCTCTTGAACCATACGGACAAGTATTTCCTAAAACAACAACACAATACGATAATTGTAAGTAGAAAACTTAAAATGCATATGGAGTAAGCACAATGCGATCAAGTAAAAAGGAATGAAGCAATAAAGCATAGCTTGACCAAAAACGAACAATCACTATAAATAGTGACCACAATGATCACACAAGGAATGAACATCCGAACATGCAAGATAATAAGCTCAATGCAAAGTATCATTTGCATGTCCAACAATCAACTGATACAACAACACAAGGAAATTGCATCAAGGATATAAAATCCAACAAGGACACAAAAGTGATATACTTATAGAAATGCATAACATTAACAACAAGTACTAAGCTACAAAGCATGGGTACAAAACAAAATATTTTAAATAGTTAAGCATAATCATGAACTATGAGCAAAGCAAAACACATAGTTAATATAACACAAAGCTCTCTCTCTTTCTCCCCTATTATATCACTCCCCTATTATATCATTCCCTTTATCATGAATCATAGGAGCTGTGATGAACTTGGAACATATATACCTGTAACCTGAAACACTTGCAAAAAATACATTAGACCTTCAAGGTAAAGCAAGTAATAAAAGGACAAGTATAATATAACAAGTAAATTGCGATCAAGTAAACATGATGTGAAACATATGAGCAACTTGATCATACACCAAAACAGTCATATAAAAATGACTACAATGATCATAAAGCAAAACAAAAGATCATTCGAACATGCATTTACTAAAGCACAATGGCATAAGAATGTATGCATGTCCAACACACAAACACGATGCAATGAGAACCACAAAGCATAGATACTAAACATAACTCAAAGCACCATAAAGCAAACAAGAAAAAAAACATAAAGAAACACAAACAAAACAAAGTTTTCTTATAAATACAATGTCTTCTCCCCCTTGGTATATGCATCTCTCCTATGAAATATCTCTCCCCCTACAAATGTGCACAAGAAATATAATTTCTCTACCTAAGAATGTGCACAAGAGTCATATAGGAATGACAAAACTCTTCGGTATACTACTCTAGAGTATATTATCCCCCTTTTTGACACAAATAGACAAAGGGTCAAGGAGAAA
The DNA here is from genome assembly GCF_932294415.1 of Quercus robur. NCBI lineage: Eukaryota > Viridiplantae > Streptophyta > Magnoliopsida > Fagales > Fagaceae > Quercus > Quercus robur. The sequence goes on along the minus strand of NC_065538.1, from coordinate 82,246,479 downwards.
TGAGGGCAAGAGATGAAGGAATTAACAAGGATAAAGATCCATGAAAGATGCAAGATGAATGAGAAAAAGAAACTCAAACAAAGACAAAACAAAATGCTACAAAGTATAAAGTAAACATGACATGCTAGGATGAAGAAACAAGATATAGACCAATGCATGACAAGGGTAATAAAGGTGTGTGTAAGAGGTGGCTATGTGCAATGCATGACCAAAGTATGAAGAATGCACATGTGGGGCAAGGTGTGTTAAATACACAACCAATGAACCAAACATGTTCCTATTGAGGAAACATGGGACATCCTAAAGTTTGGTACTTACCAGAGTCCAAACAAGTGATAAAATGCCTGTGAGACATTTTATCAAACACCTAACGTGCACACTATGAACAATAATGTAAAATAATGCATGAACATCATAAAATCCACCCTTAATACAAATTCTTTATGCCACAAGGGGCCAACATCTAAAGCAAATCATCAAAAGAAACCAATCTTATACAAAAATTTGATAAGAATTAAGTTTTCCCAACCCCTATGATGAAAATCCCAACCAAGAGCACAAAACTCTCCAAAACATAATCTAAGGATCCAAATTAATGAAAAGAGTTTAAAATTACCTTAGAGATGTTAATGGAATGAAAAACCATTCAAATTGATTGGGTTTTTATGTTAAAATATTGAAAGAGGAGTTTTAGAGAGAATGGGAGAGGTTTAAAATAGGTTTTCCATGAAAAACACTATAAAAAGCTATTTCTAGGCTTCTCGTAATTGGGCAAGTCACAAAAATTTTCGTGAGTCGTAAGTGAGTCACAAAAAACTTTGACACCTGTTTTTCAACACAGAACATGTTTAAACAATGAAAAACAAAATAAGCACTAAACATGAACACAAAGAGTGATAAAAATCACTTCCAAATACATATAAAATGATAAAAAAAAATCATTTTAGATTGATCCATATATAGTTGAGCACACATACATCACATTTAAACAAGTATAATCGAACAAATGAATAAGACATTCATTGAACATTAGGCATGTGTGTTGTGTGTGTGTATCAAATGTGGAATAGTCCTTAGTCTAGAATGAAATTTCAATGATCAATTCAATCAAGTCATACACAACTAATACTAAGTCAAGTGGTCTATCTCAATTATAGAAATGAACATATATGACCTCCCACAAGAAAATGATTACATATCTTTGAAGCTTCTCATTTGACTTCTTTATAATTCATAACATTTGATCATTTTGAATCAATACATCTCATTTTGAGAACGATGCTTGAAAGTTTTGATATTTCAATTTGATGAACAAACCTTTGGCTTTTGGGCATCATACATTTTCAATACAAGCCGCTTTCCCTTTTTCTTAGTCAAATACTAGTATGTGCAACGACTTTTGCAGCTTATTATCTTTTTTCATTTTGAGATTTACATTGGTTGAGCTCTTTAAGAAAAAAATAAAAGAGTGGGAAGATATATAGGCACAAGTCTACGCATGTATCAAAACTAACATGACTATCGACTAATCATTCATGACAAACTTGAAGATCGATTTACAACAATCACACATAGATGTCAAGATTTTTCCTACAAAGATAGATGCGCATACATAACAAGCTAAGCTCGTAAATATACTATGCCATTAGTACGAAGGTACTAGGCCAAACTCACATGAGATTTGTACTCAAACATATACGATCAAACTTTTAAAATTTTTCACTTTTTATGTGGTTTTGGATTTTTTACTCATACAAAACTAAAACATAAAAGTAAGATAAAAAAACAAAACAATGCATTTAAAGAAATGCAAGATGCAAAAAATGTATAAAGATATGATATTCAATGCATCAAAGGTTTTACAAAGATCAAAAGAATTAGATCAATAACCAAAAGAGCAAATGCTCAACCATAGGAACCCTTTGTCATCCAAACAGAACGATTGTTTGGAATGAGTGTCTCGTGAAAAGTTAGACGAGGGTTGGAAGAATGAGAACCTGAGATGCACATAAACAAGGAGTTAAGAGCATTAAACACTTTCTTTAACAACATGTTATTTCCACTCAAATTTGGATTACCCTTTTTAGCACAATTTCCATAAAGCTCAAGTTTCTCTTTTCTTTTAATTCTTTTAAGAGCATAAAATTTAGAGCAATGAGGCCTTAGATGACCAGAAGCACCACAATGGTGACACACAATGTGTTTAGGTCTACTAGACTTCTTGGAAAGGGATTTAGCAACATGGTTTTGTTTTCTCTTCAACTATGACATTAAGGTCTTATATGACCAATCACACCACAATAGTGACAAGTTGGAACAAACTTGGATCCATCCAAAACCTTAGATTGAGACCTAAACGGAGGCTTTGACTTAAGAGTCTTTCTCTCAACTTTTTGATTTCTTTTGTGTGGAGGAATGTACACCGATTTGCCCTTAGAGGTAGAACACACATTAGGCACAAAATTGGGTACCACAACATGATTGCAACATATATTATCATCCCTTTTTGAGCAATAGGTTCAACAATCAAACACTTGACATGCATTTTCAGAGATTCATTCTCACATTTTAGCTCATCAACAAGTTTGTTAGATAAAACAAGTTTAGCATCCAAGTCCACATTCAAATACTCAAACTCCTTCAGCTTTTCAAGATAATTTTCAGCAAGTTTCTTATATTTTTCAACTAATTTGTTGGATTCATTGAGTTTAACAATCAAATCATCATTTTCACAAAATAACTTGCTCAAATTCTTTTGAAACTTCTTAGCATTTTTCTTGAAGAGTTTGTCATTTGGAATATCAACAACACCCAATGATTCAAGTAACATGCCATCACAATCATGAGGATAAGCACTAATAGAGGCATTTTCACAAATATATGGCATGCTACAATCATCAACATCCAAAACATGCATAAAAGCATACAAAGCACTATCCATGGCAAATAAACACACGGGGTCAAGGATCACACTTAGGTATTTAAACCACAACAAGTGTACACACTCTGATACAAATAGAATGTTCAAATAGTGTATAAAACACCTATGAACGTTTAGACCCCCAATTTACAAATTACCAACATGAGCTTATAATCAAACAATGTATGTGCGGAATATGATAATAAGCTAAAACAGAATTGGTAAAACAATCTAAACCAAAATTAATCATAACCACAGCAGTAATTAAAAGGCAAAGATTAATGGAAGAGAGATGCAAACACAAAGATAACACAACGATGTATCATCGAAGAGGAAACTAAAGTCCTCAGCGAAAAACCTCTCCGCCGCCTTCCAAGCAGTCAATAATAGCAAAAGACCCTCCAAGCCTAATCTACTCAGTGCACCTAAGCCCTCCAAGCTTCTTGCTCCAACAGGGTTATGCCAAACCTAGTCTTCTTTAGCTTACCAGATCCCGCAATTACCCATTGCATCAACCAAAATGAATTGGTCCCTTTTAAACTGCTTCCTAAGCACCAAATAACTTCCTCATTGATATGGGTATAGTGAGATAAGGATTTGGCTAATGTACCTCTCAATGATATATCAATGGAGATGGTGAGAGTAGAAGAATTTGGAGAATCAAAGGTTGAAGATTGTAGATGAGTCAATCTTGTTTTTCTCTAGGATTTCTCTCTCAAAATTCTCTCTGGGAGTTCTTTACATTTCATGGATATAAGGGTATTTATAGTAGAGTGTGTATGGAATGCGAAGAGTCAGTTACAACCAAATAGGGTGTTTTGGCGACTCGAGCTCACGACTGGAATGAGTCGCGAGTTTGAGTGGCGAGCTAACTGCCTTGCCAGACTAGAGTTTTTGTCCTGTAGTGCAACAGTTGGCGTGACCCTTCAGCTCCCCCTGCATGCTTCACACGTGTGCCATTCTAGCGACTTGCCATTCGCGAGGCTCTTCTTGATTACACACTCTTGAGCTTTTCTTCACACTCTCTCACACACTACCCTTACATGATTCCCACCTAAATATAGGGTTTCTAAATGCTGAATTACAAGAAAATTTGGCATGAAATAAAGCCAACAAAATGATTGAATAAATTCAACTTTATAAATACAAATCTCCTCTTAAGGTATAACAATGGGAGAGTGTAGACACCCTCTTTCGTTCTCCAATTATAATGTATGCCTTTTGCGCATGTATCCCCCAATGATGAACTAATTAAATGACATGCATAACTCTCTAATATCTCTCATTCGACACTTTATTATTTTATTTTTCAACTTCTCTATTTATTTATTCACAGTTTTTACTATCAACCTTTATTTTAATTGCATTTGAAGCTACAATTTTTAATCCATGCACACTTGTCTTTTTTTTTCTCCTTTTCTTCATTTTTCCACAAAATCCTCAATTTTTGAAAGCTATATCCAAAAAAATCAAGTTTCGTCCCTCAAACTCCTGTTGTTAATTTAATTTAAAAATAATTGCATTTTAATTCGAATACTAGCAAACCCAGCTTTAGTGGTCCCAAAAGAGAAGGACAAAATAAAACTGAATAGTGAGACATGCATTTTGGGTACAGTACTAGCAGACACCTCCCACACTAAGCAAGTCCGGCGTGCCCTGAGCTGGAGGAATTTTTTTGTCTTGGTTGTCATTCCACTGTTCCAGCCGGGGCAGTAGAGTGCAAACAAAAATGCACAGACTGATAACGGGTGGATTTTAAAAATTTTGAAAAGAGGGAGTGGAGACGATATAAAAGGGAGGGAGAAAAGAAAAAAGGGGGAGACCATTTTTTTTGTTTTCCATTGGATTCAAGAACAAAGGGGCGGAGATATTTCTCAGCTCCAAAAAAATCATTTGGAGGACACTTTTTTTTTGCATTCTAATTTTCAAAAAAGCTTTCAAAAAAACACAAAAGAAAAACATTGAGAGATTGAAATTTCTTGGGAGTAAACCCGGTCCTGAGGGGGACAAATCTCACACTGTACACAGGTATTTCAGCACTTGTCCGTCAACCATTGCCGGTGGAGTATCGCGTGGTGGGAGGGCCATCCATCAGAGAGCGCCATTGTCGTCGCCGTTCGTCTCAACGGAGTCACCATCAAACTCGTCCAAGGGAGCTAGGTATGTTTTCAACCTTCCCACTCTTTATTCTTGTATGATTCAGTGGTTTGAAGTCATAGCTTTGCTGGGTATTTGTTTTTCTTTTCAGTCTGAATGTTAAGGCTTGGCTGTCTTGTGAACGATGAATAAAACTTGTCTGTAATAAAAGAAAGCTTTGTTTTGATAACCGGTTAAGTAATGAAAGAAAGCTAAAAGAGAATAGTGGGGTTAAATCATGCATGTGACTTCTTAAAAGTTGGGTCTATACATTGAAAACTTGTGAGAAGACATAGCTTTCTTTTTTTTTTTTTTTTTTTTCTTTTCCCACCGTAGCTAGCCTCTACATGTTGGTTGGACTCATGTTGTTTCCAACAACTCTCATTATTTTGGTTTCCACAAACAAAATGAAAAAATATACTTTGTCTTGTTACTTCAAATCAGAGGCAAGTCCTTAATTTCGGTTTCCACAAGCAAAAAATAAAAATGTACTTTATTACTATTACTCTTATTATCATTATTATTATTATTTTTACTTCAACTCAAAAACAAGTTTATGTCTTCGGTTTTCACAAACAAAAATAAGAATATGCTTTATTTTTTTTACCAAGTCCATGTTTTCGGGTTCCAAAAATAGATATAAAAATATACTTCATTTCCTACTTCAAATCAAAACCAAGTCACAAGCTAATCTGATTAAGCCCACTTTTCTCTAAAAAAAGTAATCCTATTGGTTCCCTTAAAATGAAATCTTCTCATGTTGCTCAGATCATGGCTTGGAAGAATTTAAGCTTACACATGTTTTATATATATATATAGTAGTTGTTAATTTCCTTGTCATTATTTTGTTTCGTTATTAACTTGTTGCTTGTTTTTATCATCATTATTTTGTCTTATGATTTAGCTTTAGGCCACCATGTCATAAAATCAACTACTTGCTTGATTTGGTGTAATGAATTCGATTAGTAATATTGTGCCCATCGAACGATTAATTGAATATCAAATAGTCCTTACTCATTTAGTAGAGACCGGTAGACATACCGGGCGTGCGTGGATGCCTCATACCTTCCCACTCCGTAATTTGACCCCCGAACTTGTCCTTGGTGGACGTAGATCATTTTTCTTATCCATTGAGTCAATCAAATAAAAAGAAAGGGTTTTATTTCTTGTTTTATTTTCCCTTAAAAAAAATAATAAAATAAGTGGCGACTCCTCAACTTTTTTTCAGACTCATGATGTTTCTAATAAAAAAATACTCTCAAGATCAAACCTTTATTTTCTTGAAAACCCATCCCGAGAGGCATCACGTGGCCGTGTCCACAGAGAGGAAATGAGAAGAGACTACAAAAATTTCTCTATTGAGGATGAGTAGCTCTCTCTTAAATAGTGGGTGTTGTAGAAACCTCTCTAAGGTTTTCTTCTGAATAACTTCCTTACAATATTGTGGGTAATAAGGGTATATATAGAATGGGTGAAGAGTAGGAAAATCACATTTAAAATCCAATTGGCCAGTGTATCTCGTAAGTCATCTCGCGAGTTGGCCAAGTCACGAGTGACTCGTGAAACACACTGACTATTGAACTTCCTCATGCGCTCCTCACTTGACCTTTCATGGGTGCTGCAGTCCTGAGCCAGTCGCGATCCAAGTCGTGAGATCAACTATCTTGAGCAATTTTCACCAACTTAGTACTAAATCCATTACAATTAATTCCCACAAAATACAAGGAAATAAATTAATGTAATTACAACACTTTTTGTTATGGAATAAAGCCAACATAAATGTTATGTGAAAAATCATAACTTAGCACTAAGTTTTACCCATTCTAAAATAACTCCTAATTGATATGTAACCATAACAGAAACCAAATTTGACTTAAAAATCTTTAAAAGCACCTAAAAACAAGGAAATAAATGCCCTAAATCTAAAATAACAAAAATTGCAAAAAACAAAATACCAAAAAATAATAAATTACAATGACTAAATAGTAAATTTTGTCCTACATCATATTCTTATATCAAAATTGCCCATGCTATTAAGTTGTGGATGAAGGAGCCTAATAGTATGATATCAATTAGGATTTCTTTTAAAAAAAATTCTTGCTAAAATTTTTTTATGGAGTCTTTAAATTTTCCTCTAAGCCTATAAATGAAAATTAAGTTTAGAATTTGATCAACAATATTCTTACATACTTTTTCTTATGGATTCAAGAGACCCCGATGATTTTAAGGGTTTGCATTTAGTTTGAATGAGATCTAGCCCCACTTCAGATTTCCATTATGTGTGAAGTACTAGTAGTACTCTACAAAAAGTACAATAAAATGAAATTAGACTTGGTTTTATAGGTTTGTGTTAGGACATATGTGTTTCACATGTTAAGAATATATGTCATGATTTTATGTAATTAGTTTATCCTTTGACAAAATGCACTTTACTTGTATTTGGGTAGATTTAGGATGTGTTTAAATACTTTAAGAAATCATTTTTCAAGATCAAGTGTTGAAACCTTCAAATCTATCCAAAAAAACAAGTTGATAGTGCAAATTCATTAAAACTTGACAGCTACATCTATCGACCTTAAGAAAGCTGTTCAAAGCCCGGTGTGCTCGACACCTGCTCGACACCTACTATCTGTTGAGGTTTAAGAATTTTAGAATTCTAATCTGCTTTTCTTTGGATCCGTGAATATGTCTTTGGGTTTTTTTTTATCCTAACCCTAGACATATAAAAGGATTGTTTTAAGAGTCATCAAACAATTCACAAGTTGCACAAGTTTTGAGCAAACTCTGTTCAAACAAATTGTGACCGGAGACGAAGTTCTTGCCCTAGTTCATCTCTTTCTCTTGAAGAAGTTGTTGTGTATGTGTACCGTAGAGTTTTGTGACCAAGCATCTTCTTGATCTTCATCGTGTGGATGAATTGAAGAACTTTGCAACCAACAATCTTCGTAATTGGTGATTGAAGTCGCGTACTGGGATCCATGCAATTGGTTAGTCACGTACTTGGGAGTCATGCATTAGAAAGAGGAACTGTCACTACAGAACAAGTTCAATTGGGTATTGGGGTAAGGGTTCAACTGTAGGTTGGTAAGGTACTTGAGATTTCTTTACTTATAACTGCTTGTTGTGATAATAGTGGAGTTTCGGGAGTGGTGACCTGAAAATCACCCGGTGGGGTTTTTGCCGTTAGGTTTTTCCCATTCGTAAACAAATCACCGTGTTATTTATTTTCCGCTGCATAATTAGTTTATTGGTGATTTGTTTGTGCTACCACTTTTTTGCATGATAAATTGATTAATTAATAACTTGGCTAATTAATTAATTAATTTCTATCACAAAGCGTCATTCAGTTTGTGGCCTATCAGTTTGAATTATAAATATTCAAAAAGAGGGATAATCTCATTCAACCTTTTTATTTTCATCAATAATTTAGGGTGGGGAGATTTGAACTCATCTCTTTGTTGGAAATTTTGAATCATTAAGATGTGCCAGTTGAGCTACAAGACTCTTGGCCAATTTCATCCAACCTTGAAATGTAGCGTGGCAGATCATGATCTCTAAGAAAAATCCTAATCTAGGTCTTGGTCTCAATCCCCATTTTCTTAATAATCTTTCCTCCTTTTCAACTTTTCTCAACGAACAACCTTTATGCATTCTTGACCTTACAAGCATCATCGTCACTCTTTCTTCCGCACCCATCACTATTTCAAAACTATCCTCACTAGCATCAAAGAAAAACTTGTTGGAGGTATTGAAGATCCTATTGTGGATGAGAAACAAAACCTTATGAGTGGACTAGAACACATGCATAATGCATTGTTTTGTAGGGAATACGGTGGTGCGTGTTAGAGATCTTGATGATACACTCCTCATCTTCAAGGATGAGACTGTGTAGGTGAGTTATTCTGATTAGTTTTTTTTTTTTTAATTATTTTTTTCTTGTAAAGTTGTGATTTACAACTATGTTTTATGTTTGCTTTAATTTCATGTCAAATTTGATTGTAATTTTGTTTAATCATTTTCCTGTACTTTTTGTGGGATTTAATGTAAGGGTCGAGTGTGAAAGTTTTGTGAAGACCTGTGAAGAAGGTGAATTCGCAATTGGCTCGCGACTGGTTCACGAGTGACAACCTGCAAAAGGCCATGTGAGAAGCACATGTTGGAATTTGAACAGTCTCATGCCAAGTTGGATTTAGCGTGTCACTTCACAACTCAAGCCAAGTCGTGAGTGACCCGCGAAACTCACTGTTTGAACTTTTTTAGTGTACTTTTTCTCATACCTTTACCAACACTATATAAGCCCACATTACCCACGAAATTGTAAGGAGTTTTTCCAAGGAACTTTTGAGAAAGAAAACCCTAGCTATACACTTGAGAGTTAGAGATTGTAAACTCACAATCTTCTACACCATTTCTCTACTCCTACCTCTCCATTTACATATCCTTGAGAGGTTATTTTCCCAAACACTTACCTCACACATTCTGAGTGTTGAGAGAAGTTTTTGGTGTGTATGGGAAGCATTAGAAGAAACCATTGATTGGCAGATGCAATTTGGAGCTAATTTTGGGATCCGAAGACATGGCTTCGTGAAGCCCGTTGGTAGCTAGAACTTGGAGGGTTCAAGTACATTGGGTAGATTAGGCTTGGAGGGTCTTTTTGATATTTGTGTACTCCAACTTTATTCACTGTAGATCGGTTTCGCCTTGGAGGGCCGTGGATAGGTTTTTCACTGAGTACTTCGGTTTTCTCTTCGATAACACATCTCGGTGTTATCTTGTGTTTGCATCTCTCTTCCCTTACTCTTTAAGCTTTATATTTGTTATTACTTGCTTGTAGTTATGGCTTAGAGAGTAGTTCCGGTTATTACGTATCATTTACTCTTGTTTCATACTTAGATAAGTTAGAGTAAAAACAATTTAGCCGTAAGTTTAAAATTGAGGTCTAAATCAAGAGAGTCAATACCATACTGGAGGCTGTACCGATTTGGCCAGCGGTACGATATATTTCGGATACCGGTCAATACCAGTGTACCGTTTCGGGTATACTACTAAATATATATATATATATATATATATATATATATATATATATATATATATATATATATATATATATATACATAGTGTTTAAAGCCCATATATATATAAATTCATAGATTAGACTAATTTGTAATCTTAAACCCAACACAAGCCCAAGCCCAGTGATGTGCATGAAATATATACAATAAAGTACTCACATATCTACATATTTAGCCTTACTTTTATGTTATTTTGTGATTAATTATATAATATCTTTGTGTTGTAGGTAACAAGGGCTTTACATGCAAAGTGGGACTAGGCCAATTGAATCAAGCCAACTTACATCCAGCCATGCATGAATTCAAGAAAAGACCAACCCAATTAAATTTAAGTTCAATTGGAGTAAGGAATCAAAGGAAATTTGCACCAAATCCAAGTCCAATTCGGATTAGGATTCCAGACTGCACGTCAGTTAGTATTTTTGGTATAACTTTCGGCTCAGATGTCCAATCAGGATGATTCAAGTTGGGCTGAAACGATAACTTAAAGGGCTACAACTTTGTAGTTTATCAAAAGTCCAAATTCTGACGTTAAATGGGCCAAAACCGTCGGTTAAGTGAAGCCTAAAAATTTGGGATTTTCTCCAAACGGGAATTCAACTTGTAATAGGATTCCTTGATCTATTTAAGGGCTCTTTAGGGCAAAATTCAGGGAGGCTGAGGCGGAGGCTAGTACTAGGGCTGAGGGCTGAATGTATAGAGAGTGCGACTACTTCTTTGGTTTTCTTCCATGACAGTTAGTTTTATTTTATTCTTCTAGTTTAATGTTTAGTATTTTATTTTTGTGTTTTCTTTCAATTACTATGAGTAGCTAAATTTATAATTAGGGTTGAGGATGAAACCTTGTTAAGGATTATCAATAATATTTATGTGATTTGATTTTTCCCACAATAGTTGTTCTTTAATGATTTAAATTGTTCTTACTTCATATCAATTGACTAAGATGAGATTCTAGATATGAGTTTAATCATGTTTTTCTCATGATTTAGGATTTGTCTTAATTAATTGAATGCTTGGTTTATTAATTCTTGATTATAAAATTGGATATCACTTGTGATTTGTCTGTCAATGGATACAATTTATGATTTGATTTTTAGAATTGGATATATCTTGTGATTTGTTTGGCTACAGATACAATTGATGATTTGATTTTATACTTAAGAAGCGAAGAAGAACATGCTTTTGATTTTTAAAATAAGGATTTTAATGATGATATTTTCCATGATAGCAAGATTGATTTCTAGATTATCATGCAGTGGTTGGGAAAAATTAATGATCATAAATATATGCTGATATGATTTACAAGGCGGATTCCAAAACCTTAATTCCTTTCTCTTGATTGTTTACATCTTTTTATTGCTTTATATCTTTTGCTTAATTTAACTATTTTCTTAATTTTATTATTTGTTTAGTATATTTAATTGCAAAAAAAGAAAATTTTTTTTTTTATTAAACTAGATTAGGATTAATTTGGTTAAGGTTTAATTAATTTTCCTACGTTCATACAAGTCCCTGTGGGTTCAACCTCGTTCTTGTCCAACTATACTTCGGTACGGTTCGTACACTTGCAAGTATTTTAAAATTTCACAACACCCAGCCCAAGCCCAAGTCTATACATCTATATGTATAAAAAGAATTAAAAATCAAGTGAAATTTAAAATACTAAGCTTACCTTTCACACGTGAACTAACTGAGGGCTTAAAAAAAAAAAATTAGAACAATTGACATTTGAGAGGACTTTTGACAGTTTTTAGGGGCTAGGAAATAATTAAAAAAATGAAAAAAATCTGACATATGAAAGTTTCTTTTGACTTTATACATAAATTTTGCAAGCTGTCAAATTTATTGGGTGTTTAAAGAAGCTGAAATTCAGGTTATTGGGCTTAAGTTGGATGCAACCAAGAAAGAGGAAAGAGAAAGTAAATCTGAAAGAGAGAAAGAGAACGCTGGTTTTGCATGTCAAGAAGATCTGGAATTTGAGGGAGGAAAGACCATGCACTATGAGTTTGAGAAACTGAGAGTGACGCTACTAAGTGGAGAGCGTGAGAACGGTTTATTTTTTATTTTTTTTGGTACGGTATGCATTTACCGGTCGAAATGCTATATTTTTTCTAGTATGGCCAGTATTTAAACCGGAACGAAACAACCATATTTTTGTACCGGCGGAGGTATCAGAACGGTAAATATTGGCTGTACTGGCCGGTACGGTACAAAATCAACTTCCTTAGTCTAAACAAGTTATAGTGTTTTACACTATATGAGCTTTCATTTCTTATAAAGGCCACACGACATCTAGGCAACGTCTAGTCTAAGCCAATATATTTCTTTAATCTCACAATTTTCTACATTAGACATTTCCATCTACAACTTAATGCAATGACTATTTTGATATAAGAACAAAGAGCTCAAGACTAAAATAACACACCTAAAACGTTAAAGACCATTTTAAAACATAGGACATAAATAATAATTCAACCTAAGTTAGTTTACATTTTATGGGAATTAAACCTAGATTTTATTCGTAGTTCCACAAGCATAATCTCATCCATAACGGATTGCTCCTTAAAAACCAACTTTGAAATTGTAGTCTACACAAAGCTAATTTTGGTTCACTTTCTAGCAATGTTTGTATATCCATCATCAAAAGCCTCCGATTCCATGGTCTCTCAGTCACGTTAGTGGAAAGATTAGGCATAACTATTTTACACATCCTATAAATCCTCATCCAACCCAAAATGATTTATTTATTTTTTTTTTTTTTTTATAAGAATTCCTACCCAAAATGATTGAGTTCATACTTTAAGAGTCTAGAAACACGTTATGAAGAGACCACCTGTGAAAAAAAAAATCTGGGCCGTATGCAGTAATATCTATGAGAAATTATTAATTCCACCAAATTTATCTCCTTGGATCCAGGAATTGTGACAAGGACAAAATGTCCTGTCAAAGGAACTCATAATTGTGAAAAAATGATGATTGACATTTGACAGGAGATTTGACATTTTTAACTCACGAAACGGTCGGTTTCCATTTCGGTCCAAAGACCTTTGTTTCTAATGTGAAACTGCAAATAGTTTATAACGTAAAAACATTCGTATTAGTTGAACAAAAATTCATATCTATTTTAGTATAAATATATATATTTTTTTATTTTATATATTCATTTTTTAAAATACCTTACATCATATTATCTATTTTGTACTATATTTTATTAAAATATTAATTTTTTCTGTTTTTTTAATTGTTTCTCTTTCTTTATACAAGTATAAATTTGATGTGGGTCATTTTTAGATAAAATTATATAAATTCTACACATTTTTTCTATTATACACAAATTGATGTAAATGCTCTAAAGAGATTATCTTTATGTATTAATTATTAACTTTTAAATTATTATTATATAACATACATGACACCTTTTTCAAATTTTTTTTTTTAAAAAGGTACACGTGCTTGGCGTGCAATTAATCAGTCTCAAAATCACTGGCGTTTCTAATTTAGTTCAAACTTGTTTGCTCTCTTTGTCTCAGGATATGTTACACAGTCATGCATGCTTCCTGATGAATAATATGTAATCTTATCATTCTTTCCTATGTTGCGAAGCCGCCCGCCCACTTAATTGTTTTCCACATAAATGATAATGATGCTGCTATTCACATCAACTTGTGCAAAGTATTTATGTCTATTTTAATATAAAAATCATTTGTTTCAATTTTATGCAATTACTTTCTAAAACACATATTAAATTATATATTTTACACTAAATTTTATTAAAATATTATTTATGTATTAATTTTTTTGTTAGTCTCTCAAATTATCTCTCTATTTCTATGTGTATATGTGTATAGAAATATTAAAAAATAGATTTGCATGCAAATACATATACCAAGTCATAAACCAATTTCTAAATCCTGAATACTAGCTATGTATTAATGCATAAACTAATTAGGTCCATCAAGAAACACATTGCCTTGCAAACTGGTCTGGGCAGAGTTGGTTTTTTTGTGATTATTGGCATCTTTTTTTTTGGATGCTTACAAAATATTGGAAATAATTTATTTTATATTTTTGGTTCATGTAAATTCAGGGACGAAACCAGGATTCATACCTGAGGGGGGCAAAGCTTAAAACTAAAAAATTTTTTATGAAAATAAAAACTAGCATCTATTTCATATTCAACAAAATACTACATACAAAATAAGTATTTCTTAAACATTTCATATTATAAAACACATCAACAAAACATAACATACAAAATGAGTGTTTCTTATTTTGTACGCGATTTTTGTTTAGTCAATATTTATTTTTATATTTTGTTTTTGTAGTTAAAGGGACATGAATTTTTTTTTTTTTTTTTTTCTTGTAGGTCAATATCTAAATATTTTAGAGGAGGAGAGACAAATATATATATATATATATATATATATATATATATATATATATATATATATAAAAGGCAAATCTTAATTTTTTTATACTAGTTTTTTTTTTCTTTTTAATGTGGGGGGGGGGGGGCAATGGCCCCCCTCTGCCCCAACATAGATCCGTCCCTGTGTAAATTTTTTAGAAAATTGTATTAACTTTTTAAAAGTCCTTTTGGGTTTTTATGTTATTTAAATGTGTACATAATTAATTAATTAATATGACATAATTTGATTGGAATAACTAATACACGTGGTATGCTTAACGGCCACCTCACGGTCCTCATCAACATTTATGAACAGAATGACTTTTTTTCTAAATTCTACCTATCATTAGGGGTTCATGGTAGTGGAGCCAAAATTATTATTATTATTATTATTATTATTATTATTATTATGTGTGGGGAAATAAAAAATGAGATAATTAAATTGCTTTCTCTATCTATACTATATCCATATTAGGTACAATAATATATAATTGAACTACTTTATAACTCAATACTTAGCTTTAGAAGCAGGCTCGTTGTAGGTTGAAGTTTCGATATTAGAACTTAAAAGTGTATCATTTTTTGAATTGCCATCTCCCTTTTTTAAAAAGAATAAATCAATAGAGTACAAAAAAAAAAAAAAATACAGGTTAAAGATGGATACGAATTAAACAAACAATCATGGAATGCATAAAAAATCTAATGAAATAACTTATTAAAAATATTTTTATTTATTTATATGATATATTTTATATTTCTATCAATTTAATTATGGATTATTATAAAAATTTTATATGTTATCAATTTGATAACAAATACATAATAGTTTAAAAGTCATGATATTATTTGAGAAGTATGAGTTTTATGTCTGACTTAACTTTTCTTATTGCCATAACAGACTATGAAGTGTATGGTTTAACCATACATGTGGATTGTGAGTGCCAATTGTGTTGTTTATCCGCCCATATCCAAAATTGTTGATGATAACATATGATTGTGTAATTTTCTTTTTCTTTTTTAGGATGAAGAAGATGTGAGTTGCTATTAAGATTATTGCAGCAAAGCACAACCTCCTTATTATGCCGTCAACTTCAGAGTACATAAGAGAATGAAGTTTTTTTATATTTTTTTTAATTTAATTTTTTTTTTTATAATTGTTAAAATAATTATATATTCATTGTAAATTTATCACTAATAAGATTGTAACCCAATTTACATTAAGGTAAAATGTAACTTTAGACTTTCTTATAATATATATTTTTAAGGCTAACTTTATTATAAAAATCTATATTTTAAACAAATGATCCGGAGTTGGGGGATCTAGAAGCATAAATGCTGAAGAAATAAATTTAAAGTTTTGTGATAAATCATATATGAGTTCATGCACTTAACTAAAAAATTTGAGAGCATCCATGGCTCCTCTTGACGTACTGTGACTTCGCCACCAAAGGTATAGATCTAAAATTTGAAACATAGGAGTCAAGATCAAAATGATTTGGTGTCAATTAAAACTTAGTCTATAGTTACATGTTTATGTTATGTTTTTCATTCACAGGTGAGTTGAATTTTAATTTTGTTTCTTTAATCCATTAACGCATCACAAATTTGTTTGGGTGAGCTGTAGAAAATTTTTATTAGTTCAATTTTTTATATGAAATTTAAATCTCTCTCTCTCTCTCTCTCTCTCTCTCTCTCTCTCTCTCTCTGAATTCACACATATAGAAGTATAATCAAGTGAGCTCTGATCAGTTGTGAAACAATCTAATTTATTATTTATCTGCTAAGTGCACAAAATGTATCACTAGATTATTGAGCTTTTTAAATATATATTTCCTACATTATCTTTGTCTTACTTTGCAATTTCCATCAGCCACTACATAGGTATGTCTCTTTAAAAATTTCCTACCTTGAGTAAGTTTTCCCTAGTAAAAGAGAAATCATGTAAGACAATAAAATAATGCTACGAATACTACCAATTAAGTCAATTGATTATTATTATATATATATTTTTAAATATATATTTCCTACATTATCTTTGTCTTACTCTGCGATTTCCATCCGCTACTACATAGGTATGTCTCTTTAAAAATTTCCTACCTTGAGTAAGTTTTCCCTAGTAAAAGAGAAATCATGTAAGACAATAAAATAATGCTACGAATACTACCAATTAAGTCAATTGATTATTATGATATATATTTTTTATGAATAACATTTCAATGATCTATTTTTTAGGTACAATAGAATGATGCTAATTATACTATGAATTATGCTATATGTGCCATATAAATTAATGTGAAATTTTAAATGTAAAAAAAAAATACCAAAAACTTTGGACCATGCTTTTATGTTGCTATTGCTTCTGTTGCATGGTTATGGAGAAAATTAAAAGTGAAATTTAAGGGGAGGGAAATAATAAAGCTTTTACTTTGATTGGCTGGCTAAGTTACATGTATAAAAATATATTTAAAATGGTCCCCCCTCCGCTTTCCCCGGCATGACACACGCATATATACAAACATATTTTATGGTTATGTTTATATTATATTGTTTATACGCATGTAATTTGACCTTTAGCACCGTTTCTTCACTATATCAATGCATTAAATAATTTTTTTTTTTTTTTTTTGAATGAACCGTAGAAATACCAATTTTAGTACAAATTTTTATCAAAGATTTCCTTTCTCTCTTTTTTCTTGTCTCAAGCTATCAACATTGTCATTATGGTATGTTTTTATCATCTCAAGGCGTCTATACCAATACTAGACATAGTATTGAAGATTCTAGACATAGTAAATGTCATGACCATCTCTCTTCTTTGCTTTATTCTTTTTCTTTAACAAAACCATTGGGCTATACCCATGTGAATGGGTGATATCATATTGGTGTCCCTCGTGGTGGTGATTCAACTAATTATATTTTCCCCTTAGATCGAGGTTTTAACATGGAACTGCCACTTATTTTATTAAATTGAAAATATATATATATATATATATATATATATATATAATAAAAAGTACTTGATTTTTATTGAATCTCACAAATCTCACAAACATGCAGGGAAAATATTGAACAAATACAATAAAATTTGACACGGAATTAAAGTCAATAAAAATATAGTTGTAAATGACAACTTTACAATTTATAATTTGAATCTCTTCAAAAAAAAAAAAAAATGTATAATTTGAACTGTATAATTATGATTGTTTTTAATTGTACTCATACTACACAGTAGTTATATTAATGCACAAGTCATGATTATTTGAGGCTCCCTAGTAGCAAAAATCTGAATTTGGAGAAAACGATGTGTGGTTACATGTTTTGGAAATATTTTCATGTGTTTTGTTGATAGTAAAAATATTTTGAAAACACAGTAAAAACACCACTACCATGACCCAAATTCATCATAACCAAAAACATATCCAAAGATTGATCTTCGATAGGGTTGTGCGAGTGGGTGGATCTACAATGGGTTGGCTCACATAGGTCTAATTATAGATATACAACAAATCAGACTCCCAATTTCATAACTTGCTAATTTGTGTGACTTTGAGTGTTAGAGATTTTTTGGCTTGTGTGAGCCACCACTTTACGTTGACCACTCAAAATTGCATAAGTTAATAATTAAACCTAGACTTTTTTATTTTTTATGGGAATTAAACCTAGATTTAATTCATAGTTCCTACTACAACGAAAAAAGTGATTTCTATGGTAAGTTCAAATTAGAACTAGTAAAAATTGCTCATCTAGGATTTGTTGTAAAAGTGTTGTGAAAATGTTGTGAACTTAACACTTCTCAAAAATTGCCCAAACAAATACAGTTTCGCCCAAAAGCCCAAATCAAATGTTTAATTGTGATTTTTAAATTGTGTTCTCAAAAGACAAACATTTTCAAATGGCTAGTCTATTAGTGTTTATTTTAGTCTTTAGCTGAATTTGTTGAATTTATTTGATATATTTTGTACATATGCATATGCACTAAATTAAGTCA